>NW_018745251.1:0-2545825 GCF_001683475.1 Chenopodium quinoa | reverse complement strand
AAGAAGAAGAAGAAGAAGAACAAGATGAAGATGAAGAAGAAGAACAAGAAGATGAAGATGAAGAACAAGATGAAGATGAAGAACAAGATGAAGATGAAGAACAAGATGAAGATGCAAGTTGAGTAATTTGGGTCTTAAGCATTTTCATGTGAGCATTGGTGCGTTTTTTGGCCTCTTCATATTTCTTTTGATCATCCTCACGCATTTTCAATAGATAATCTAATTTAGCCATCACGGGATCATTTGGAGGGGCTTCAAGTTGAAGAGGTTGTTGAGGTGGAGGAAGTTGGGGTTGATGGAAACCCATAAGCCTATTAGTTTGGGCATAGTTAGAAACATATTGACCCCTATTACCTCTGGTGCCTTGGTTAGGAACATTGCTTTATTGATTATTTCCCATGTTACCTTGATCACAAAAATTTTGATTTTGATGGTCATGGTATCGGTAATTAGGTTGTTGGTTTTGATTACCATACCCCCTTTGGTTAGAGTAGCCTCTTCCATTGAAATTGGAAGGGCCTCCCCCACCATGGTATTGGTTATCATAACCACCACCACTCTGGTTCCAACCACGGTTTCTACCTTGATTGCAATTCCCCATTTGATTGGAGTTTGGCCTCAAGTTCCCTACATTTCCCATTCTAGGAGCAAAATTCATAGCATTGACATTTTCCATATTATCATCATGTTCATGGGAAATGGGTTGAACTTCACAAGCATATACATAATGAGAGGTATCATGATCATAGGTTTCACAGTTAGAACAAAACATGCATCCTTGGGGCATTGTATTGTAAGAAGAGGAGGAAGAAGTATCCATACCATTGCCTTCCTTGGTTGAAGGGGGAGGTATTACCATGAGGGTTGGACCTTTCTTTCATCAGTTCATCCATTTGCTTGGTCATTTTGGAGATTTGGGTAGAGAGGTTGTTGATTGCGTTGGCTTGCTCCAATGCATAAACACCCTTACTAGAAGTAGCATCCCTTTCTTTTTCATATTAATCATCATAGTTCTTTGCGGCCTCCTCTATAATACACTCCACTTCATGCTCTCCTTTATTCATGATTAGACCGCCGGCCGCGGCGTCTAGGCTTGTTCTTTCCTTGAGGTGTGAAACCTCAATAGAAAGTGTGAATGAGTTGATACTTGGGTATCCCATGGTGTAGGCATTGACGTTGAAGCTCTTTGTATCATTTCCATGCCGCACTTAGAGACTCACCACTCTTTTGGCAAAAACCTTGAATCAAAGACCGAGCCTTGGCGGTCTTCCTATGGTTATAAAACCTCCTCAAGAAAGTCGTAGTCACTTGGTCCCATGTTGTGAGAGAATTAGGGGGCACCTCCTTCTCTAGCCAGTCTAGACCTCTCCTAATTAGTGAAAATGGAAACATCTTGAGGCGAATATATTCTTGAGTCACTCCATTGGCCTTTATTGTGTCACAATATTTCTCAAACTCTTTTAAGTGCTCATGAGGACTCTCAACTTTTCCACCCGAGAATTGTTTCCTCTCAATCAAAGCAATCAAATTAGGCTTGTTCTCAAAATTGTTTGCTTGAGTAATAGGAGTTAGGATCCCACTTTGCGCCCTAAAAGCTTCGGGGGCCCCAAGACGACTCAAGGGCATATTCTCTCCCATTTTAGGACCTTCTTCACTCTCGAAATTATAGGTTGAGAAAAGGTTGATTTCCGAACTCGATGATGAGTTAGGGCTATCTAATTCTTCACTTGAGGGTGAAGAGGGTGGAGTATCTTCTAATTCTCTTACTTCTCTCTTCGGGGTGTGAGAATTTCTACTCCTTTCTCTTGCTTTTCTTCGAAGTAGGGACAAAGACCTCTCTAGCTCTAAATCGATGGGAATCAAAGATCTTGAGCGGGTTCGTCCCCTGTTCATATAACAAAGCTAAGAAGAACGTAAGCACTGACAAGTAACAAAAGTAGCAAACACTACAAATAAAAGATGAGATAGTCTCAAACAAGCAATGAAATAGCAATAGAAGCCGTCTCCCCGGCAACGGCGCCAATTTGATAGAGGAATAATTGCGTCGTCAAACAACTACACCTAAGTCAAATACAATTTATAACACTCGACTAAACCTATTACGAGTATAGGGCAAGTAGAGGGGTCGAACCACAGGGAGAAATGCATAAACACCGCATTCATTACTTAGAGTCTAAGCTATCTCGGAACAAGAAGTGTGAATAACTAAGAGATCAAACTAAGAACGAAATGGATTAAAATCAATATAACTAAGCACAAAGGGAAATGGGTAGATGTAGATGCCGCTTGATCATGCAATAACACAGTAGCAAATCAATGGTAAACTAAAACATGCATGAATATCAAAGTAAGGTCCAATCTATCCGCCTTCCGGGGTTAATCGGTTTCTCCTAACATAGCCTCTATGTTTCCACACTAGAACCATATATTAGAAGGTGCAATCAAAGAACTATCGACAGTAATGAATCTCAACTAAGTCAACTTCCGTTCCTTGTTAGCAAAGATTCACCTTTAATCAACTAACAATGTGCACTTGCAAGAAGATCAAAGAATATCAAGCATGCAAAGACTTTAATCACCATTAACATAACCCCAACATTATAAGCATGAAAAATTAGCAACTACACCATCCCCACACCCTTGACTAGAAGACTACTCACAAATCATATTGAAGACAATATCAATCATCAAATCAATAAGCATCAACATGATCAATAAGCAAAGAAGGAAAATCAAAGCAAATAAGCAAAATAAAAAACAAAGAGAGTAAGAGATTGCTCATTAATTGAAGATGAAGGTCTACAAAGGATTGAACAAACTCCTTCTTCAAAATCCAAGTTCATCAATGAAGAAACCACACTTTCTCTCTCTACCAATGAAGACTAATAGTGTTTCTCTCCCTAGATTAAGCTAAAAATGTTGATAAGATAGATGATACTACAAACTTGAAATAGGAGGCTATATATATGCATCGTAAAAGAAGGAAAAAAAACGCCTAGGAGAGCCCTCTAGCAAGCAATCACGCCCTCTCCAGCCTAGGTACGGAGTTGCTTAACCCAGCGACCCGCGCCCGCGGCTTAAAAAAGGAGATGATGTCTCCTGCTGAAGAGAGGATGCGGCAAGATAACAGGGGAAGAGAAGCCTCAAAGAGCCGCGCCCGCGGGCCATAGAGGAGAGCCCTTTCTCGAGGCGTGGCGCGGCATCTACAGAATTTTTTGAGCTGATTGCATTTACAAGGACTCGCGCCCGCGACCTAAAGCTTCGCGCCCGCGGCTCTGCTCCTTGCTATAGGGTCTTCCTTGATCATCAAATTTCCTTTCCATGGCTCGCCATGCATCCAAGGGTTCATCCGAAAGGGCCAAAAACCTACAAAACAGCGAAGAGACGCTAGAAAAACCAACAAAAGGGAAAAAGAAAGGAAACACGAGAAAAGCAAGAAAAAAGCAAAACTAAGGTAAAAGCGCTTAAAGAGGCTCAAGCAAGTGCAAATGAGGGGAGAATCCTTAGAGAAAAGGGGTGGAAAAGTGGCATAAATGCCACTCATCAGGCGATCACTTGAATTATAATTATATTAGCCTAAACAAGATTATTAATTATCTTATTAAGCATAATTACAAATACACATTCCCTTTAAACATGCATAAAAAGTGTGATGATCAAGCAATAACAATAATAATATATAGCAAGCAACATAATAATCATTATAACAATCATAATCATAATCAAAATAATAATAATAATTAAATTAATTATGTTAAAGCATAATATTAATAGCAAGATCCTAAGTATGATACTAACAAGATTAATAACAAACTCTAGCATGTCACTAAACATAGAAGGATCAAATCTTTAGCCCTAACATAATACTAACATGATATAATTAGAAAAGAAATAGGAAGCATCACAATAATCATACTTGATACTAGAAATATTAATTAACCCTAAACATGATACTAGGAAGCAAAAAAACATCCTAACATGATACTAGGAATCAAAACAAAACAATTTAAGCATGATTTCTCTATCAAAAGATCAATAAACAATTAAAGTACTTATTTCGATGCCTCGTACCTCTTTCTAATAACAGAATACACGCCTTAGTAACTTCAAGGAAAAATATTAAAAAAACATTTAAATTAAATAATTGATATAGGACCAAATCCTCAGAAATATCAAAACTTTCACGTCTAGGGCAAATGAAACTTCGAACTTGGCTAGGTGTTTCTAGAGCTAATGAGTTCGGACTTTTGAGAGAGGGAAGGTTTAGAAAAAGAAGATAGAGAGAAAAAGCTTCTAGCTTTTAGAGAGAGAGAGAAAGAATAGAATTTTGGGTGTTGAAGATTTGAAAATAGGGAGATACAACCCCTATTTATAGAAAAAAATAGCACAAGATTGAAGAAAATCATATTCGGATTAAAATACCTCCTGTCGCAAAAGACAGGAGTCAGCGCCAGACAACAAGCTCGTCGCCAGGCGACGAAGGTCAGCACCTGGCGACGACTCTGTTGTCTCGTGCTGGTTCAAAAGTCAACGCGCTTTTACACGCGTAATTACCTTTAAAACCGGTTGCAGGTAATTATGCGTCCAAGCAGTTTTGAAATTAGATTTAATATATTTTATTCTAAATAAAACATCTTTTTAAATAATATAGTTATCAATCCTTATCTTATTAGAATCAAAGAGAACCTTTTTAGATATTCTTAGAAGACTAAAATCAATCATAATCACTTTAGGAATAATAATTAATAGGCCCACCTCTAGATCAATGGGCCACCTTGAAAAATCATTGGGCCTAATTTAATTTAATCCATAACTTCCTCATAATTCATCGGAATTGGGATTATAATATATCAATTGAAAACTCTTTTTCAGCCCAATCCAACTTCAAAATTATTGGACCCTTATTATGGACCAAACCAAATTAGACTGGCTATTTTTCATAAATAAGGTAAGAAAAGAAATAATTTTGAAAACAGAAAGAGAAATATTTTAATAAAAACATCCTCATCACTAGACTTTTCAGGGTTTAACTTTGTTCAATAATCAAATGACATAAAAGGTATTCATCACTGAGTTTGGTTTTGGGGAGACACATTTAGGTGTCTACAATACGACAATCAAGCAGTTTGATTTCCTCAAAGAACGAAAAGGAATCTTGTAGAGACAATAAGTTTAGTGGGAGTGTAAGGAGGGTGATCCCATCGTAGGGGGTCCTTCCTTAGATTCCCATGGCCATTAAAAAGCCTAGAACTTTACAATTGTTATGTTGTATTAGGATTTGAATTCCTGACTGTTTGGGAGACCTTGAATTAAAATGATACTCTCTTCACGCTTTTATGTAACAAACAAGTAGGAGTCGCCAATGAGTTTTAGGAAAACTCATAAACTCATAAACCTCGTTCATGCCTTTCTTCCATGTGGAGTTCATGGAATAATTAGCATGAATCGTAAGTTTACCCATGCCCAAATTGGTCTACATAAATCAGAAATGAGTTTGGGAGCGAGGGTACTAAAATAACGTTCCTTTTAAGGAGGAATCGCTATTCTAGCCCTAGTACAGCCTCTACTAGCTCTTCCATTTTTGCAATTTCATTACTAAACAATACATGCAACGCTATGCCTAAAAATAAGGTAGTTGATTTTATTTACACACGTTAATTCACATAGAAATTACATAGCAATGTCGTTATTCTTTATTTAAGCAATTTCGTGAAAAGAACAAGAAAATAAACAATATTCGCCTTGGCTTAAGTGATCAACCAATCAATTAATTATCCAATTCTAATCTTAATTTAACCTAAGATACTATGTGAAAATAATTAATTAGTCCTTTTAAGGAGATCAAATAAAACTAATTAATTAATTAAGTTCCTTTAAACAAGAAAATGAATATGATTTATCTAAGTGCTCGGGAATTTACCACTTCTCTTTGCTAAATCTCCATTTAGAACACTTATGGACACCTTCTTGTTAGGGAACCTCCACCGTAGTAACAAAATATCAAGGGGTGAGTGTTTAGGACAAGAGGGTTTAGGTATTACAAGTTCATAAGTATTCCGCTAGAGTTTTAGGTTATTTTCTATGTGTTTAGGCCTTGGATTAAGCATTTATTTATAGGGAATGGGTAGGATTAGGGTTTTGAACATCCTGCCGCAGCAGGTGTCGTGCGTAACAGATTTAGTTGCTCGCGACATCCCAGCGCAAGTGATTTAGTTGCGCTACTATGGGCAGTGTAACTGAGTGTCTTGCGCGCGACATAATGGTAAGATTCGATTCTATATTTTCATAAATATCTTTTGTGAGCGCATCTCTAGAGTTTGCGCTCAGTGTCGCACGCAACTGAATTAGTTGTGCGCGCCTGCCCAGCGCGACTGATTGAGATGCATGCGAGCAGATGTTCCTGCGGCAGCATTAAAATTTAACCTAGGCGCTCCTAAATCCGTCATTATTGGGTTTAAAGCACGGGCTTAATCCTAATATTGATCGGATTTAGTTAATAGGACCTCGTTTAGCTTTTTTTTTTTTTTAGTTTGGGCTAGTTTTTGTGGTTTTACCAGTTATCCATAAGCATTCTCCACTTCAATCTAACACGAAGATGGTTTTATTTATCATCATTGCACTTCCTGTTGGGACAGGAGGCCAAAATTAGGTGTCTACAGGGAGCAATTGGTCTTCTTGGTCATGTATGTAGATGACATACAATTCATATGTAATGACATATCAATGCTTGAATAAGTTAAGTAGTGGTTAGAGAGTTGTTTCTATATGATAGACTTAGGAGATGTTGAGTGCATATTGGGAATCAAGATCCACAAAGTGAATCTTGAATAATTATTGGACAACGTCAAGAGACTTATGTTGATACGGATCTTGATAAGTTCATGAAGCAAGACTCTAAGAGAGGATGTCTTCCCATGTTTCATGGTAGTATGCTCAGTAAAACTCGGTGCCTTCAAAAGCTAGTAGAGTTGAGTTGTATGGATATTGTACCTTGTGCTTTTGCAAAAGGGTCCATTATATGTGCCATGATATGTGCATAGTAAAATAAATGTTACATATGACTTGTGCATGTGCAGCAAGTTTCAAGTAAATTCAGAATAAGCATACTGAAAGTTTCCAAGAGAAAATCCTTGAGTTCTTGAGAAGGACTAAAGGAATGTTTCCATAAGCATTCTCCACTTCAATCTAACACGAAAATAGTTTTATTTATCGTCATTGCACTTCTTGTCGGGACAGGAGGACAAAAGTAGGTGTCTACAATTAGCCCCACTTAGATCGAGTCTAGAATAGACGATGACCAAAGTAGTCAAGGAAATAAATCCGAGACTCATTCTTCAAAGTTCTCAAAGAATAGAGAATCTTTCAGAAATGTTAAGGATTTTGAAACGATCTTTGATTCTCTAAGTATTCGAAACAAGTAGTTATTAAGGCTAGGAAAAGTTTTTTCCAGTCTTAACACGCTAAAGAATCTAGATTGATTCTTTGCAAATTGTAGAACGCTTTTACAAGTAAAGGTATTTTGGGTGATGTCAAGTTATGAGAAGAGATTGATTTTAAAAAAAAATGGAAAGGGGATGATTTCCTCTCAATCATGTCATCGTTGGTCTAAAGTCCCTCGATATGTCATTGAAACTTTAGCCTGACTCTAACAAAGTAAAAAGATGAAAAAGGTGTTTTCGGTATTAGAGCTGAAATGGTCAGGTATTCGAGCCAGATGTCCACAAGATAGAAATACATGTCTCAGGGCTAGAGGCATATATCAAAATCTAGTAAGAGGGAAGAAAGTCAGTGACTGTAGACACCCATTTTTGTCTCCCCTAAACCAAACCCAGTGATAAATACCTTTCATGTAATTTGACTATCGAATGAAGCGAAAGTGTGAAAAGTCAAGTGATGAGGATATTTTTATTAAAATATCTCTTCTTTATGTTTTTAAAAATATTTCTTTTCTTACCTTATTTATGAAAAAACGTGCATTCCAATTTATTTTGGTCCATGATAAGGGTCCAATAATAGTTTTTTTTGTATAGGGCTTGAAAATACCTTTACAAAGATATATTATAAGCCCAATTCCGATGAATAATGAGGAAGTTATAGCCAAAATACTAAAATGGGCCCGGTTTGGTTTTTACCTGCGGCCCAATGATCTAGAGGAGGTCCTATTATTAATTATCATTCCTAAAGCTATTAGGATTGATTATAGTATTATAGAATACTATAGAAGGTTCTTTTAAATCCTAATGGAGTTAGGATTGATAATTATGTTTCAAAGAGTTTGAAATTAAATAAAACTACTTCTTTTTAGAAACCTTGTTTTGTACGAAGTGGAATATATTAAGATTTTATTTTCGTGACACATATTATTTATCAAAATCTTATATGGTTGGATAGATATTGAAATTATCTTCTCAATGATATATTATAATATTAATTCCGAGTTATAACGAAAAAGATATGAATAAGATATGAAACTCTATCAAAAACTGACACCCTTCCACTATTTCGGCCATATCCTTTCATCTACAAAAGATTTTTATCTGATTCTTATTGGGTTAAAAAGTAGACTTCAAGAGCTTTCCAACGACATATTATATGACTTATTTAGACTTCTAGATCAAAAGATATGATAAAAATAAAATCCGCAAATACTGTTTTCCAGTGCCTGGCGCCACGCCTAGCGTCTGGCGCCACTCCCGGCGTTTGGCGCTAGAGTCTAGCATTTGGCGCCACGCGCGTGTTTGATGTTGCGGTCGTGTTATATTCTTTTTGAAACTCTGATTCGTTTTTTTATCCATCTGGATGATTTTCTCTATAATTAGCCTCCTAAAACCTCTGTTTTTAATCATAAATTCTCTAATTCTCTCTCTTACCAACTCTCATCAAGAATCTTTTGATTATTCTCTCTCTCTTTCTAAGAAAAACCTTTTACAAACACAATTCCTCATACATTAGCACTAGACATACCTAGCGTTGTTCGAAGTTGTCTTCGTCTTAGACGTGAAAGGTTTTAATTTCCGACGGTTTGGTCCAAAATCTCTATTTCAATTATAATTTAATTTAGTTGTTTTATTAATTGCCTTGAATTTACTAACGTGTGTATTTTGTTAATAGAAAGAGGTACGAGACATAAAAGTAAGTGCTTTAAATTTTTACATGGTTATTATGCTATAGAAATCATGTCTAGGTTATTATTATGATTCCTAGTGTCATGATACGGTGATTTGATCTTCCTATTATCATGTTTAGGGTAATAACTATAATTTCTAATATCAAATATGACAATTGTGATTCCTGCGATGCTTCTTATTTTCTTTCTAATATTTAAGTTAGTATCATGTTAGGGCTATATATTTGATCTTTATTGTTTAGTGACATGCTAGGGTTTGTTATTAATCTTGTTAGTATCATGCCTAGGATCTTGCTATTATTATGATTATTATTATGTTGCTTGATGCTTATTTATTGTTATTGCTTGATCACGCCTTTTATGCATGTTTAAAGGGAATTGGTACTTGTAATCACGTTTAATAAGATAATTAATAATCTTGTTTACGGTTAATTTGATTATAATGCAAGTGATCGCCAATAATAGATTTATTTGTGCATTAATATTCAACCAACATAAATAAACAGGTTTGGGGTAACCCTAATGATTGCATGTTAGTCAGAAAGCACACATGAATACGATCAGAATAAAGTAGAGGCTTATTATTAGGGCAGGTTCAATCTCTTTTAGGTTGGATTTGTACCTTCATCCCCGAACTACCAGTCATGGTTCAAGACCTATTGGAGTTGACGATCTCCTGGATCGTTAAGGGGTGTAACCTTCACCTTGTGAACAGTTTACAAGTTCCTAAAAATTGTTGGCGACTCTTTTGTTCTATCTTCATTCCCTTTGGACACCAGCATGCTTAAGTGTATAATCACAATGGGGTTCAAGCTAAGGGTAATGTTGTAAATATTCCCTACAGTTTTTGGCGACTCCATTGGGGAGGATTTCTATTTTAATTCCTAACATTTATTTTGGCAATGATTTAGAATGAGTGGATGAGACTCGAAAAGTTCTAAGTATTTCATGTGCATAAGTTTGATTAACATTATTGTCATATGCATAAAAAAGATCTCATCGGAAAGACCATCCGTAATGAGTTAAAACATATGATTTGTACACGTACGAAATTTGAGGAATATCTTTCACAAGTAGGATCGAAATAATGCTGCGCGAAACTGGAAAATTTTATCGAGCACAGAAAGCTGCCGAGGCATGTAGGAACTAGCGTCAGAAAACAGAGTCTGTCACCGAGGATTTAACTATGGCTCCAGGCGACACTCCTGTCGCCAGGAACCAGAGCCAAATCGCAACGCTGACCTCTATTCGCTGGCGCCAAGTTCTTCCAATACCGAGCCAGAAATATGTGTTCTAATTTTGACCAGTTTTTAGCACTGTTTGCTCGATCCTACTTCCCGATTGATTTTTTCTCACTTTTCTGAAACCCATATATGTTCTACATATGGAAATAACCCTCTGGGAATTCATGCTCCATCTACCCGATTGAACGCTCTGTGCAACAAAGGGTACATCCGAGAATGTCGAATTCACCAAATCATGGAAGCGAGTTTTTAACTCGCGGTGTCCCATCCACTCGCGCCAACCCTTCAAAAGGTAAGGCTTCCACGCGGTGCATCCGGACAAGTAACCATGGACCCTCTTTGACTAACCATTATCCCGAACTTTAGAGAACTAGAGCCATGGTTAGGTTGCAAACTCATTGCATCATGTTGTGGCTACTTGACTACTTGTGCATCTCTTACTTGTGCATACTACATGTGACTAAACTAACCGTTTGGTTTGACTTGTGTTTGTAAATAAGTCTTAATAAAATAATTAATGACTAAAGGACTTTGCTTAATTAGTTAATTAATTAATTTGAGCTAAAAAATATACCTAAAATCGAGTCATAGTTCCTTTAAGTAAACCCGAATTTTTTATTCCCGTATACTGCACAAGCGTCAACTTGTTTTGGTCATAGACGGAGTTCTAGGAAGAAATACGAGTCTTAACACCTTTGGATCTGTAGCCCCAAGTTGTATCTTTAATTTGGCGTTGGTTTCATCCCAATCAGAGTCACAAATCAAAAGTTATAACTAAAATTTTACAACCTGTCCAGTTTAATGCATATACGTGATGTCTTAAATTAGTCTTTGCTTGATTCTAGTCACATGGTCTAGCCACATGGTCATGACACGAGTCTTAACATGTCATCTACACTCACTACACTTACTAGCCTTAGCACACACTTTGAGTATATATCACCATGACCATGTCTTAGGTTCATGCATGAGTCGATTTTTTCCGTCATTTGAGTTGGGGGTACATTCTATTCCTTATTTTTTAATATCTCTCCATCTACATCATCTTTCCATTCTCTACATGCTTTCTCCATATCACAACCTTCATTTTTCCTACCTTCTTCCATCCATGCACGTTCAATCGAGTTTGAGTCATGTGACTGACAAAAAAATAAAATAAAATAAAATAATGAGGATAATGATGAAACAAATGCACAAGGAAAACTTCTCACCAAGATTTCATGTTTTTTTCTTCTTTTTTCAAACCCTTTCCCCAAGAAATCTAGCATAGACACCCTTCATCCTCCTTGAATTTATTTCTTAGAGTTTGATTTTTACCCTTCATTTTTATAATAAAATGAGCATTTATTTTCTTGCATATGATCATTGCATTTCAAAAAAAAAAATAAAAAAAAAGAGAAAAAAAAAATTCATGTCAAACTAAGCACAAGGTATACCAATGATTTGAGGCGCCCCTTGTAGCCACATCATATCACCTTTTACCCTTCAAATATGTAATCCTTTTTTTGATAAACCACTTTGAGCCTCGTCTAACGATAGACCTTTCTTTTTTTAACCCATATCTACCTAACCTTGGGATGGGATGGTGTGCAACTTATGTAACTTTCAATTTCATAAAAACCTTGAGTGACTTCAAAAGATTAAAATAGCAAAAAATAAATAGTAATAATAATAATAATAATAATAATAATAATAATAATAATAATAATAATAATAATAATAATAATAATAATAATAATAATAATAATAATAATAATAAAAGTGTACAAAAGGTCAAGTGTTCCAATGTCTTTGACATGAACATGTCTTTGATAAGAACACGTCTCAAATTGCGTCTCTTATCGAGTGCTCGGTACCGTGCCTTAGAAACATGAATGCCAAGTGAGTGATAGACCGAATGCATGATCGGGATTTCCCACACTTATAAACATAAAATAAATGCTAAAGCAAAAGAGTGAGAAAAATATAAACAAAAAAAAAAAAAAAAAAAAAGAGAAAATAGAGCTAAAAAAGAGTTAAAATCTATAAGCATAAAAATATAAAGATTCAAAAGCAATGGGTTACACACCTTGGAGGCTTATCTAGGGTCTTGAGCTTTTATCCGCTTCTTCTTCAATCTTTAGCCTAACCACGTTACAACCCTTAAGAAGACCTTTTTGAGGTATACACACACTTGTGCGAGGTTGTGCTAGAGCTACGTTCGGCCTGATTCCTAACGGATACATAGGCAACCTCACATCGAGGTGCGGCCGTAATAAAAATGCAATCACATTCACATTCACACATCATGATCATATCAAGGGATCTCTTATGCTCATCCCTATCTACATAGAACTAGACTTGGGGGCTTGATCCTTACATTATTAGCATACCCAGCCTAAGAGTCACCATCATTTGACTCTTTTCAATATATTTTCCACACACTTATCCTTTACGACCTAACCTTAGTGTCACTTTCACATACTGCACAGATACATGACCAAACAAACTTCCTTTAGGAACCCTTTTTCATGAAATCTTAACACAATGTTGAAGCATGCCTTGTCATATGAAGATCAATCATCATTACATCACAAAGTATGAAGTACTTAGCCTCCGTGCCTAAGTCACTTAAATACTTTCATTATCGGGTCAACTAGGATGACCTAGGATGAATTAACCTTTGCACCTTGAGAGACAGCATCAAATGCATATACTTGGCTAAGCTCATTTAACATGCACCTTTAGAACTTTGCTTGTTTCTTTCTTCGTGTCTTTCTTTTTCGGGAGAAAGTCGGTACCCTCCACAAAAATGACGGGAAATTTTTTGCTTTTTTGCATTTTCAAGATGCACGATCACAAGACAATGTACACACGAGTCATGAGTCACACGTGTCAATTCACCTTGGGTCAACCTCTTTTTTGTAAGTCACGTTGAGTCAACCTCAAGTCAGTCCAATCACCTTAGGTCAACCCTAAGAAAAACATCAAGCCTTAAGTCAACCCTAAGAAAACGCTAGCAAAGTCTTTTGGCAATCTTTTGATTTTTACAGGATACCACCATTCAGCAAAGCTCCTGTTCACAGCCAACCGAACGATCGCAACAAACTATAAAGCATCAAAGCTCTATTGTTCAAAGACGCATGTACAATCCTTTCAAAGCTCTTTGTTCAGAGACGCGTGGACATATCATCAAAGCACTTTTTTTTAGAGACGAGTGGACATAACATCAAAGATCTTTTGTTCAGAGACGCGTGGACATAACATCAAAGCACTTTTGTTCAGAGACGCGTGGGCATATCATTAAAAAAGCTCTTTTGCTCAGAGACGCGTGGGCATATCATTCAAAGCTCTTTGTTCAGAGACGCGTGGACATGTATTTTAAGCTCTTTGTTTAGAGACGCGTGAACATATCTAGGAAAGCTCCATTGTTCAAAGACGAGTGAACAATCCTAAAAAATTAAGCTTTTTGTTCAGAGACGCGTGAACATATCCAGAAAAGCTCCATTGTTCAGAGACGAGTGAACAATCCTCAAAAAAGAAGCTCTTTATTCAGAGACGCGTGAACATATCTAGAATAGTTCCATTGTTCAGAGAGGAGTGAACATAAAAACATCAAGATGGCATTCCCTAGCTTGTGAAAGGTTGTCACAAAGACAAATGCAACAACAAATTGGTAACCTTCAGAGACGTGTGCTCGACGGTGCAAGATACGTGTTTCTTAACTCTTTTATCTTTTTTAACTAATGTTAGTTTGCAGGTATCGGCGTTACAAGAATGATTTAGGATCGCAGAACGTTCTGAATCATTCTCCGTCCCTATCGATACTTTGACTTTTATTTTCGAAACTTGCGTTTCTCCAAACTCAGTCAAAGTTGGGGCTTCTGTAGACACCCATTTGTGTCTCCTCGATACCAAACCTAGTGATGAATACCTTTCATGTCATTTGATTATCGAATGAAGTAAAAGTGTGAAAAGTCTAGTGATGAGGATGTTTTTTTTATTAAAATATCTTTTCTTTCTGTTTTTGAAAATATTTATTTTCTTACTTTATTTATGAAAAACGTGCATTCCAGATTGGTTTGGTCCATGATAAGGGTCCAATAATAGTGTAGATGGATAGGGCTTGAAAATTTCTTTCCAACGATATATTATAAGCCCAATTCTGATGAATAATGAGGAAGTTATGGCCAAAATACTAAATTGGGCCCAATTTGGTTTTTACCTGCGACCCAATGATCTAGAGGAGGGCCTATTATTAATTATCATTCCTAAAGCTATTAGGATTGATTATATTCTTATAGAATACTCTAAAAGTTTCTTTTAAATCCTAATGGAGTTAGGATTGATAATTATGTTTCAAAGAGTTTGGAATTGAATAAAACTACTCCTTTTTAGAAACCTTTTTTTGTACGAAGTGGAATATATTCAGATTTTATTTTTTTTCCTCATAATATTTATCCAAATATTATATGGTTGGATAGATATTGAAATTATCTTTCCAATGTTATATTATAATATTAATTCCGAGCTATAACGAAAAAGATATGAATGAGATATGAAACTCTATCCAAAACTTACACCTTTCCACTATTTCAGCCATATATATTTATATACAAAAGATTTTATTCGTATTTTAATTGGGTTGGAAAGTGGACTTTAAGAGCTGTCCAACGACATATTATATGACTTATTTGGACTTCTGGGTAAAAAGATATGATAAAAACAAATTCCGCAAAAATTGTTTTCCAGCGCCTGGCACCACGCCTAGCGTCTGGCGCGCCAGAGTCTAGCATATGCCGCCACTCCTAGCATTTGACGCTAGAGTCCAGCGTTTGGCGCCATGCGCGTGTTTGACGTTGCAGTTGTGTTTTATTCTTTTCGAAACTCTGATTTTTTTAATCCATCTGGCTGATTTTCTCTATATATAGCCTCCTAAAACCTCCGTTTTTAATCATCAATTCTCTAATTTTCTCTCTCACCAACTCTCATCAAGAATCTCTTGATTATTCTCTCTCTCTTTCTAAGCTAACCCTTTTACAAACACAATTCCTCATACATTAGCACTAAACATACCTAGCATTGTTCGAAGTTGCTTTCCCCCTTGACGTTAAAGGTTTTAATTTCCGAGGGTTTAGTCCCAAATCTCTATTTCAATTATTATTTAATTTAATTCTTTTATTATTTTCCTTGAAGTTACTAACGTGTGTATTTTGTTATTAGAAAGCGGTACGAGGCATCCAAGTAAGTGCTTTAATTGTTTTCATGGTTATTATGATATAGAAATCATGTCTAGGTTATTATTATGATTCCTAGTGTCATGTTAGGGTGTTTTGATCTTCCTAGTATCATGTTTAGGGTAATAACTATAATTTCTAATATCAAATATGACAATTGTGATTCCTGCGATGCTTCTTATTTTATTTCTAATATTTATGTTAGTATCATGTTAGGGCTATATATTTGATTTTAATTGTTTAGTGACATGCTAGGGTTTGTTATTAATCTTGTTAGTATCATGCCTAGGATCTTGCTATTATTATGCTTTAACATGATTAATTTTATTATTATTATGATTATTATTATGTTGCTTGATGCTTATTTATTGTTATTGCTTGATCACGCCTTTTATGCATGTTTAAAGGGAATTGGTACTTGTAATCACGCTTAATAAGATAATTAATAATCTTATTTAGGGTTAATTTGATTATAATTCAAATGATCGCCAATAATAGTTATATTTATGCATTAATATTCAACCAACATAGATAAACAGGTTTGGGGTAACCCTAATGATTGCATGTTAATCAGAAAGCGCACATGAATACGATCAGAATAAAGTAGAGGCCTTTTATTAGGGCAGGTTCAATCTCTTTTAGGTTGGATTTGTACCTTCATCCCTGAATTACCAGCCATGGTTCAAGACCTATTGGAGTTGACGATCTCCTGAATCGTTAAGGGGTGTAACCTCCAACCTGTGAACGGTTTACAAGTTCCTAAAACTTGTCGGCGACTCTTTTGCTCTATCTTCTTTCCCTTTGGAGGTCACCATGCTTAAGTGTATGATTACAGTGGGGTTCAAGCTAGGGGTAGTATTTGAAATATTACCTACGGTAACACTCTCAGCAGTTTTGTCCACAAGATGAGTACACGTGTCTAAAGACTGGGGGCACGTGACTACATAGGCACGACATCGTCTCGTCGCTTCTTATACAGGGGGTGGACGAACACCCTAACTGTCCGGTAAGCTAGAAAGCTCACTAACTACCGCATTTGCTTCCAATTAAGAAGTATATGTTCCTTATGGTTCGGCGCGCCTGTCGACTTGTGAGCTAACGCCTAAAGTAATCCTCCACCTTTTAGTTCCGAGAGGTGGATCTCGCTAATCTTGAGCTGAAGTGAAATTTTTCACAACACCTACGCCGTACAATTTTGCGCCGTACGATACGCCTTTTCATTTTTAAGCTGCATTACAACGTCTTCCTTTTTCCTTCGAACGTGGAAAAAGAAGAAAAGCTGGACATTTGTAACGTTAGTACTGTAAAATTACAAACCTATATATGGGTGCTTTTACTTAAAGCACCACCACGGAACGTCTTAAGACACTCTTACGAAAAACGTTCAAAACATATGCTTAGAGAAGGCACAAAGCACGGTGTGCATACAAGAATGATGCAAAAAACTAACAAAGAAGAAAACAAATTACAATATGCAAAGCAATTTAAAAGATTTTGATAATGTGCGCGCCATTACGTCTAATAACGAGCAAAAACCGTTGAAAAATGACCAAACGGATCAGAATCAGGATTCCAGTCATTTTAGTGACCAGTATTCGCGCGCGACTCAGTGGGTCGCGCTGGCCAGGCGCGCGCATCATTTTGAGTTGCGCTAGAATGTCATGCGCAACAGATTTAGTTGCGCGCAACATATATATCAGCTAAATGAAATGACTAAGCGATTTTTCATTTCGCACTTTGTTTCTTCTTCCTTCGCCATTTTCGCCCCTTTCTCTCTCTAGGAAGCTCGGTTTTTCTTGTTTTTCAAAGCTAAAGGAAGTAGATCTTGCCCCTTATTCATATCTGCCATAATCAAATGTAAGTTTTTTGTTAAATTTAAGTTATTTGGACGATCCAAACCGTTAAACCCTAAATTTTGAATTTGGGGGTTTTCTATTCAGTCCATTATTCTTGAAATTTTTTGTTCCATGTTGTTATACTATATTTAAGAAGTGTTTTCCAACAAATTTCATGAAAAATGGTTATGTATTGAACCTTATATGAGCATGTCTTTGTTCAAGTTCGTTGTTGCTCTTTTTCTTCGAATTTTACTTGATTTTATTGCTTTTTCTTGCTCATTTTGGATACATTTGCTGATTATGATGTAGATTATAGTGATGGGACCAATATTACTTTCATAATTCACTTTTTACGAATTTTGAATTGTTGAAAAATGGTGCAAAGCATACTCTTAATTTTTGCCATGTTTAAACCTCAAAATTGTTATTCGTCTAGGAGTAGTTGATTCTTAGAGATTTTCAAATACAATCTCTTGAATGCTTAGTTGAAACTGGTATAGGATGGCTTTTGTGGGTGTTAGAAGCCCCCATTTACTGAGTTTAACTGCAGGTATCGTAGCCCCTAAGTATGGGTGGCATTCGATTTTCGTGTCTTGCTCTATCGGCAGCCGTTATGCTACCGAAATGGGTCTAGAATATGTATATTAGCTTAGTTAAGGAAATAAAGTAAACTAATAAAGAAACGTGATCCATCATAGCATGGACTCACCTCCATTAGTCGATGCTGAGGACATTCCAGAGGGTCTTGATGAGGCGGTTCGCCTTCAAAAGAGGGTGACTCGTCCTCGAGAGGAAGTTTGAGAGTGACGCGTCGCAGCCAATCAACGTCGCCAAGTGGCTGTGGTTTGGGAGGCTCCTCCCAACTAGGACCCTAAGGTCCTTAAGTGGGATCTAGACCATCACGCCTCGATCAGAGGGTGGCGCGGCGTCGTGAGTTCTTTGCGCCTTCGTTTTTTTTCTTTTCCTTTGTTTTTTTTATCTCCTTTTTAAACCATAACAATTTTTAATTAATATTATTTTTTATTTTCCTTAGAGTGAACCTAGCATGCGTTTATATGGCTCTGGTGACCTGCGAGCCCGTTTTGCGAGTTTGCCCGAGATGGCAAAGGAGATTGTGGAGCTTTTGCGGATTAGCTCCCAGCTGGCGGCTCTTCGGGATTTATCGAGTTAGCCTGCGTCGTCAGCTTTCTTCAGTGGATTACTGGAGTTTTGGTGGGATTCCACCAACACTTTCCACTTTCCATAGGGAGAGATGACAATTACCCCTTTTGATTTCTCTATGATTACGGGTTTTCCTTTTGGAGGCAAGCCTGTAGCCAAAGATTTCGTTAAGGGGTCAGACGAGAGACTGCACGACCTTGTGGGGGACCGTCTTGCAACGGCCCTTCACGTGTACGCGCAGTCTTGTCTGTACTCGGTTCTTGCCGACGAGTTGTCGGCTGACGAGCTTAATCGACGGTGTTTACCTGGCAGCTAGGTTAGATATACATTGCTCACGTTCTTTCTATCACTATCTTGAGTGATCGAGGAGAACATTTCGCTATTGGGTTACTTATTTGCCTTAGTGATTTGGTGCAAGCAGGTTACCTGAGTTGGGCGGAGGTGTCGTATGCCCGTATGCTTACGGCTATGGGCAAGGCGACCTGAGTGATGGATTCTGTGGCCGCTACTGAGGTACCTCGGATCTCCCTTACGTGTCACGGTCGTATACTTGAGGTACGTACTTAAAGCTTCTTTCGATTATTATTTTTGCTTTTCTCCTTTAAGCTTATCATTTTTCAGTTTCAGGCTTGGGGATACTCGTACCTGCCTTTCTTAGCCCCCAGGATCCTTGGGGCTGCTCATTTTCCTATCGGCCATTGATTAGTCACGATTAAGAAGAGACAAGCCACTTTTGCCGGCGACTTTCGCCAAAGGATTATTTCGGCAACTTGTGCGTCGGTGAGTATTCCAACTACATGTGCATCTTTTAATTTTATTTATTTTCTGACGATTTCTCATGTGGTTGTGTTTATAGATTGATCTCCGTCCTTGGAGTTTGATCGTCAGAGTCCCTGAGGCTGTCCGGTCTGGCATGATTTGTTGCCATTTCCGAGCTCTTTATCAGGGACTCCCAGTCTTTTAGAGGACAGACGCTTGGTTTTTAGGCGAGCGTGTTCTTTGGCAGTCTGCATTCGAGGAGCCCAAGGTTCCCGTGGATCCTCCGACCGGATGTTACGTCCGGATTCAGTGTCTACCGAGGATCAAGCTCAGGCAATCCTTGGTTATCCAGCGGAGCAGCTGGTGCTGCCGGATGCATCGTATCAGACTTTCATTGCATCAAGGCTGACTCCTTTCCCAGCTTTTGTTCTGGTTTGTACTTTAACTCTCTTTTGTTATTTATATTTATTTTTTCGGAACTTTAACCCTTTTATTTTATTTATTTTTCAGCGGGTTGAGCTAGGTGGTTGGGTGCCTCCTACAGCGGATATCACGTATACCGATGCCGTTGGGTCAGTAATTTATGAGATCCTTCCAGCAGCGGAGGATGAGGAGGGGATACCGTTTGTTCCTGAGACGGTTGAGTCGGTATGTTTCTTATGCATATGTATCTATATATATAATTTTGACGAGGGGAAAACTAGGTCATTATCTAATCTTCTCTCGGTCAAACTAAAATTATAAACACTTAACAAACCTAAATACGAGTATAGAGGCAAGTCAAGGGTCGAACCCAAAGCAACATTAATGTTCAAGCACTTTCAATTATGCGCCTATGCTAGGCCGAAGACGAAGGTAAGAGAAAATACTAACAACTAATGAAACAAGTAACCAAGGAAATTAAACACTAGGAACGGGGATCAACAAGTAATCATGTCCATTACAACAACTTGGAAAGATCTTGCCATTAAAAGGTTGTAAGGACTAATGATAAGAGAAATCAATTGGAATCAAAGAGCTATCTCCTAATTGTTAAGCTAGGGTTCACTATGAATAACAAACTAAGAGAATCACAATCAAAACCAATCGATAGTTGCAGTTCCTAAATCAATTGTTCGTATCATTAGCAATTACAATGCAATCTTGCATAATTCTCAAGACCTAATTAAATTACACACATGCAAACCTTCATTAATCACTTTAATCTCAACAATCAATCAACACAATTCCCAAATTAATCACAATTAATCAATCATACAAGTTTCACCCAATTCCTAGCCAACTAACAACTTCTCAAATATCATCATCTTTCAACAATCAACTTAAGAAATCAAGAATTCACAAAATATCAAGAACAATTACACTCAACAAACATCAAACATCAAAATCAATTCAAACAAACATGAAATTGAAAAAAGCAATAAGGTGAGATAGAGTTAAGAAGGCTCATTGATAATAGAGATGATCTTCAACACAATTGTCACCCTTGTATCTTCAATCTCTCAATCACCATTGAAATCCTTCACTTTCTCTCTCTAAAACTACTCCTAATATAGAGAGAGAACCTTGTAATCTAACCTAACTCTAGAGAGAGACTATTCTAATCAAAAGAATTTCATGTATGAGGAATAAAAAAGTTCGTACAATATATATACAAAAGGAGAAAATAAAAGAAATTGCAAGTAAAACCCAGAAACCCGCCCCCGCGGAGAATTCGGCCGCACGCGCTGAGGAGAAAACCCATAAACCCACGCCCTCAGGGTGCCCGCGACCTGCCCTCAGGAAGTTCCTGCCAAAAATGGTTTTTAAAAGGTTGTAGCAGCCCTGCGCCTGCGGCCAACCGGTGCCTATGCTGCTGCGCGGCTAAGCTACAGGGTGCGTGACTGCTTGTGCTGCGCGCACGAGGCTCGAGCTGCTGCACTTCTAGGAGCTTGGGCTCGCTTCCTTGACGCTCGGGATCACCACCTCGGAAGTCGAGCTTGCGGAGCTTGCTCGGATTGGCTTGAGTTGCGTGCTTGGCTTCCCTAACTTGGATCCATTAACTTCCTTGAATGCACTTGTGCTCCATCCTTGATTATTAAATCCGTGAGAACTCGACATACCTGCAAAACAAGACAAAGAAAAGGAGAAGTGAGATAAATAGCTGAGAAATGAATAAAATAATAAGAAACCATCAAAAGCACGCATTTCTCTAAACTAAGACACAAACACGCAAATCGAGCATTATTCCCTAAATACACGACATAAACGACTAAAAACGAGCATAAAAATATAAAGAAAACATAGCCTAAAGGTGCCTTAAATGGCACGGATCAAATTCCCCCAAGCTAAACTTTTTCTCGTCCTCGAGAAAAACAAAATCCAACCCAAGGGGAAAATAAAGGCATTATTCAAGCAAATAAAGATTCAAGAAAACTAGAGAAGATGGGAATATACACTTACTCACTTTCGTAGGAATCACGGTAAATTTTAGCAACTAAAGACAAGCCATTTAAACCCCTAGATCGCCCTAGAGGACGAGTGATGCTCTCGTTAAGTTTTCCTAAGAGATTAACCAATAACTCTCGTAATAATACATACAAGGCAAAGCATGAGAAGGAAATTGAAAGAAAAGAAGAGCAAGCACATGTTCATGAAAGGACTTTTCCAAATGTACAAGCACAAATGAATGCAAATCTTTCTAAACAAGTAAGGGAGTGCACGTTCCAAGATACCCGAGGTTGATTGAAACATAAATATGCTAAGCATAGAAACTAGAAAAACTCAATCCACTTTCATCCCAAACGGTCTTACCGCGTTCTCCCTACTAGTCTCGTATCTTCCCCTAGTGAGCATCTAAAAAGTTCCACGAAGAAACCAGAAAAAGAGATAATTTTGTGCTACTCGACGTCTTGACAATGCATCCCCTCTCCTTAGGCTTTAACTCATAACGCCCTCCCTCTGTATGTGACTCAACCTTTAGGTCGAAAGGTCTTTCCCAATGGTTGTAATGTAAGGGCAAAAGGTTAGGGGTAAGCCTAAAATTTTAAAATTTGGCGGTATTCCTAATTAGTGAAGCAAAGGGTGATCAATCCTCAACACCATAATTAAGAAGTTATCAAACAAAAAAAACTAACAGCTCAAGCTTATTCAAAGCTATAACCACAATCATAGATACAAAAAGAATAAACGCTTCTCCCCCAAGCTCAAAGGAAGCATTGTCCTCAATGCTTGGAAAGGGGAAAAGAATCACATCAAAATATTTTTGATTTTTCTTCTTTTCATTTCTTTCTTTCCTTTTTTATTTTAATTTTTATTTTTTGAAATTTTCATTTCTTTCAAAGCAATTGTCCATGCCTCTTTAACTTAAGACGGCTTTTACAATTTTGCATTTATTATGTCCTTTCCTCTTTTGACTTTGGACGGCTTTTTTCATCATTCATTTGCCATTATTCACACAAAAATCACAACACAAACTTGCTTTCAAGAGAGCTTAATATCCAAACTCCTCCACCTCAAAGTCCAACAATAATGATCGATTGCTTCACAAAAACCAAGAATGGAAACGAAAATGAAACAAAAAGCTCAAGATCAAAAGATGTGGCTTGAAAAGAAAGGAAAAGGCTCAAATGGTTAGCAAGTAGGCAAATGTAAACCCAAATGAACTAAAAATAAGAAAACTATCCTAGAAAAGAAAAATTACTACCCCGAAAAGATACCTTTGTCCTCCCTAGATGGCTCGGTCTCGTGTTTGAGAATTATGAGTCAAGACTTTAGATTAGTTCCGCAATGGTCAAGGATCCATGCCACTCATGCAAATATATATTGAAGGCTTGAAAAATAATGAACCTCACATGGATGTAGCAAAAACTCACTATTGGTGTCAATTCGACTATAGGAAACAACTACCAACATGCCACAAACCAGTAGAATCCGGTTTCATAGTCCCACTAGATCTAACTAACTACCTTAGCATGCTTTATCCTAGAATTAACCAAGCGTACTCTCAAGCCGTGCACACCATTACCATTAAAGAAGAAAAGCATTAAACTATACAAGTCCAAAAGTATTATGTCCAAAGCAAGAACAGAACAACATACATTGCAAATTAGCCTTGATAGAAACACAAATCTTTTTGGTATTTTTCAAAATAAAGAACATGGAAATGCATATACTAATGTGCATGGAATATATGAATCAAAATCCCACCAAACATGATAGAAAACCCTCCCCCAAGCTTGAATGAGACATTACACTTAGACATAAATCAAATAATCCATGGGAGGGGAAAACAAGGAGATCAATCCAATCAAACCAACATATGTCCAACAAGTCATCATCCACTTGAGAAAGAGCAAGGAAGGATATTATCGGATATTAGGTGGGTGTAAATACCCGAAAATGACCCAATGAAACCTTTCAAAACTAATTTCCTCAAGAATTGAACCTTTCCTTCCATATGATAGCAAAAATAGGAGTCAAACTTCCTTGATTCTTGATCCAAATCGAAGCACCAAAGTATATAAAGTCATGCACCTAGCAAAAGGCACACAAACATTTCCATGAGAGAAAATCTATTCTAAAAAGAAAAAGAAATGAAAGCAATAAAACACGGGTTACTTCCCGAGAAAGGCTTGCTTAAGGTCCAAGTTTGACCGCTCTAGAAAATAATAATTCAACGCACGCAAGAGCTTGTTAAATGCACTATTACACATTTCATATGATAAACGGTAGGCAAATGACGGGATAAGAACATGCGACAAGATTATTGCACGCAAGTGAGAAGGGAGGTGCCAAAAGAAAGAAGAAAGGGGATCAAAAAGAAAATTAAGTAAATAAGAAGAAGAAGGGGGAATAAGAGAATGGAAAGAAAAAGAAAAAGGCAAATCCTCCTCACTAAAATATTTTTGGGTGGCAACATCACCCTTTTCCTCAATAGAAGACAAATGAGGGACAGGAAATTCATCATAGACAAGGGGGTCCCCAATAGGCTCATAAACAAAGGAAGGGAGGGGTATAGGAGTGTAGGGGATGTGGTTAAAATTGCTTGAAAAAGGGACATGAGAGGAGGGAATAGGGGCTATGGTCTCACAAATGAACTCTTCCTCACCACCATGCCTTAAATCACCAATAAGAGCATGAAAATCAATCATAGAATCCTCCAAAGAAGAACACTCATGATCATCATCTCCCTCAAATATTCAACTTCCAAGAGGAACTACATAATCCCCTTCACTACAATCATGAAAACAACTCCCTCAACTTCCTTAAAGCCTAAAGTCTTAAAGTCATGCATGAATGGATGCAAATTCATTTCAAGCTCATCTCTCTCCTATGAAGCATTCTTAATGAACTCACTCAAAAGTCTATGGGTTTTCATTTGACACTCAAATAACACATTGGTCATAACCTCAATCGAGTCTAAATACTTATATAAAAAAGAATCACAATCATCCACTTGAGACTCATCAAGA
Source organism: Chenopodium quinoa (assembly GCF_001683475.1). Taxonomy (NCBI): domain Eukaryota; kingdom Viridiplantae; phylum Streptophyta; class Magnoliopsida; order Caryophyllales; family Amaranthaceae; genus Chenopodium; species Chenopodium quinoa. The sequence continues at coordinate 2,521,027 of NW_018745251.1, read as the reverse complement.
TAAGAAAGAGGGTTAGGATTTTCAAAATCAATACTCTCTTTATTCTTAACTCCTTCACCATCACTCAAATGCTCACCAATGGGATCATCACACTCTCTTGGTTGCTCAAAATCAACATCATCATCCTCAACACACTCATTAAATTGGGATTTTTCACAAACAAGCATCAAGGATGACAATTGGCTTTCTAACTCTTCTCCTCTTCTCTTTTCCTCCTTAATACTCTCCTCATTCTTTTTCATTATTTCTAATTGACCTCTCATAGAATTAAGAATCATCTCCTTACTAGGCCCAAGCTCATTATCAAGCTCAATGCACCTAATTTGAGACTCAAATATATCAACAAGAGATTCAAAAGATGTAGAAGGTTGAGGCTCAACAAGAGAAGTAGAAGAAGTACAACCAAGATTGAAAGAATCAACATTATGATCATGAGCATATACATCACATTGGGGAGTGGAGGCACAATCAAACACATGAGATTTATCATCCAGAGAATGAAACACATCACAAGAAGGCATGGTAAATAATGAAGAATATTGAAACACACCATTAGCATCAACTTAAGCATGCACTTCATTATCATGAACAAAAGGAGAAATAAAGTTTAAATCATGTGTTATGGGTTCACTTAAGGGATCATGTGACAAATCATGGGAATTCATGCTGATATTAGAAGAATAACCACATTGCATATCAATATTAGAATCATGATTACCCCTATTATAAACATCCCTAGCAAACCAAACATCAAAATCCCAAGCATCATCAATTGACAATGCTCTAAATTCACCATTATGCATGCATTCATCTTCATTTCTAGTTTTCTCATTCAAACCAAAGTAACAAATCTCACAAGCCTCCCAAAGATTACAACAATTATAGTGTAAAATTCCCTCAAGTTTAGTGAAATATTAAAAAAAAAAGGTTCATTGTCATATTGAGGAAATGATAGACATGCAATTTTTTTTCACAAAACAAACAAAAACCAAATAAGATAAAAGTATACACAAAGACCAATACTCAAACAATAAAAAACACTCAAACATAGACACCGTTCCCCGGCAACGGCGCCATTTTGACGAGGGGAAAACTAGGTCGTTATCTAATCTTCCCTTGGTCAAACTAAATTTATAAACACTTAACAAACCTAAATACGAGTATAGAGGAAAGAACTTTCAATTATGCGCCTAAGCTAGGTTGAAGACGAAGGTAAGAGAGAATACTAACAACTAATGAAATAAGTAACCAAGGAAATTAAACACTAGGAACGAGGATCAACAAGTAATCATGTCAATTGCAACAACTTGGAAAGAGAATGCCAATCAGAGGTTTTGAGGACTAATGATAAGAGTAATCAATTGGAATTGAAGAGCTATCTCCTAATTGTTAAGCTAGGATTCACTATGAATAACAAACTAAGAGAACCACTATCAAAACCAATCAATAGTTGCAATTCCTAAATCAATTGCTCGTGTCATTAGCAATTACAATGCAATCTAACATAATTATCAAGGCCTAATTAAATTACACACATGCAAACCTTCATTAATCACTTTAATCTCAACAATCAATCAACATAATTCCCAAATTAATCACTATTAATCAATCATACAAGTTTCACCCAATTCCTAGCCAACAACTACTCAATTATCATCATCTATCAACAATCAACTAAAGAAATCAAGAATTCACAAAATATCAAGAACAATTACACAAAACAAGCATCAAACATCAAAATCAGTTAAAACAAACATGAAATTGAACAAAGCAATAAGGTGAGATAGAGTTAAGAATTCTCATTGTAAATAGAGATGATCTTCAACACAATTGTCACCATTATATCTTCAACCTCTCAATCACCATTGAAATCCTTCACTTTATCTCTTTAGAATTACTCTTAATCTAGAGAGAGAATCTCTTAATCTAACCTAATTCTAGAGAGAGACTATTCTAATCTAAAGAATTTAAAGTATGAAGTTTAAAGAAGGTCGTACAATATATATAAAAAAGGAGAAAATAAAAGAAATCGCAAGTAAAACCTAGAAACCCGCGCTCGCGGAGAATTCGGTCGCGCCCGCGGAGAAGAAAACACCCAAACCCGTGCCTGCGGGGCTAGGCCCGCGCCCTCAGGTTGCCCGCGACCTGCCCTCGAGATGTTCCTGCTAAACATAGTTGCTAAAAGGCTGCAGCAACCCTGCGCCCACGGCAGAAAGGGCCACGCCCGCGGCCAGCCCGCGGCTGGGTGTGCGGCTGAGCTGCAGGATGTGTAGCTCCCTGTGCTGCGTGCACGAGGCTCGGACTGCTACACTTCTAGGAGCTCGGGCTTGCTTCCTTGACGCTCGGGATCACTACCTCGGAACTCGAGCTTGCGGAGCTTGCTTGGATTGGCTTGACTTGCGTGCTTGGCTTCCCTAACTTTGCTTTGTTAAATTCCTTGAATTCATTTGAGCTCCCTCCTTGATTTTTAAATCCGCGGGAACTCGACATACCTACAAAACACGACAAAGAAACGGAGAAGCCAGAGAAATAGCCGAGAAATGAATAAAATAATAAGAAAACCATTAAAAGCGCGCATTTCTCTAAACTAACACGCAAACACGCAAATCCTGCATTATTCTCTAAAAACACGACATTATCAACTAAAAACAAGCATAAAATATAAAGAAAACATAGCCCAAAGGTGCCATAAATGGCATAGATCAGTTTTCATATACATTTTTGCTAACTATCTTTGTATTTTGGAACAGGTTCCGCGAGAGACCGTGAATGGAATGGTGAGGAATTTGTGCGCTTTCCGAGCTTCTTATCGGAGATCTATCCTCACTTTGTCATGTCGTGATCATCGGATGATCGTGGTAAGTTTATTATTTATTTTTATTTTAAAAAAGTTATCACACATTTAATGTATTAATCTTCGCTCGGATTTTGCAGGATGTGCAGCAGTCGTCTAGGAGTCGCCGACCATCCTGACCTCCTTTGTGCACACATTTTTTTTTATTAGGAAACAAATGTATATATTTGTTTGCTGTACATATGACATGTTTTTTGTATATATATGTCATTTTCTTTTGTTTCCATGTGTACATTTTTTTTATTTTATATTTTTTTTATTTTCTACCTTTTTCCTTTTTTTTATTATTTTATATAAAAAACTTGCAAAAATTTTCCAAGGGAGGAAAAGGTTCCCGACTTACCCCCCTCGAAAAAATAACAAAAAGGAAACAAGGGAATAGGAAAAAGAAAGGAAAAAAAAAAAGAAAAAAAGTAAAGGAAAATTAAAAAAAAATGAAAAATATGAAAAATAAGAAAATATTAAGGAAAAGGACACAAAGGTTTGTAAAAGGTAAGCGCATGATTTGTCTTAAGATCTCGTGGGATTCGGTCATTATGTAGTCAAAAATACGAAAATAATCCTAACTCACATGCCGCGACAGAGCAGACGCGCGCAACTGTAGGAGTATTAAGGAAAAGTATTAAGGAAAAGGACGCATGTGAATTGGTTGCGCGCGTAAGTCGCGCGCAACTCATGAGTTGCGCGCGACACCTGCTATTAAACTTTCCTTTGAGCAAAAATTGCAAAAATTTTGTCCCTCTTGGGTCTATTTAAACGCGGTTTCGTGTAGGCTTTTAATTATCTCGCATTCATTCGCCTAGTAATAAGAATCTAAAATGAATTAATCTCTCTAAACTCTCTCTCTCTCTCTTTTTCTGATTTGAACAATGGTGAAAACCTTTGAACAACGTTTGAAGCAATGGGTCACCTCCCTCTCAACTGTGGATAACTAGCTTTCAAAATTTACCACCTAGACCCTTTATTGAACTATATGCAACTAGTGATTAATTTTGATTTCATTTATGTCGCCGTCAACCATTAGGACTCTAACCATCATCTTTTCTTGTTTAAAAGGGACGAGATTGTCCCACTTCCTGGTGAGTTTGAGGCCTTGCTAGGCTTCCCTACAAATACTCTCCCTGTGACCTATGCGCCTACCTTGTCGAATTTCAAACCTATATTCCAAAGATTTTTTTGTTTGTCTTACAATGATATGACTAACATTGGAAGTGAAGAAGGCGTGAATTTGATCAAATTTATTGAACACTTCATCGCCCCTCGTGACAACAAGACTAAACAGCGTTTTAAAATTCGTGCTTTATATTATTGTCTTGTTGTTAACTGTTTACTTAAGACGGGCAAAGAGTATGGAGATTATTGCATGGTGTCCATAGTAAATCATATAGAGGGATGTCATTCGCCCGCTTTTTTGGCTTTAGCGGAAACCGTTCTATGTTTGAATCGCCTTAGGGGAGACCCTAACAAAAACGGTTTCACGAGAAGTCCACTCTTATTACACGTACGTTTTTTTTAACGTCGTATTCCAGCGTAAGTCATGAAGTTGCGCTGGAGTGACCAGCGCAATCTTCTGCGATGCGCGCGGTTGCGCGCACAACTGGTTTTGATGCGCATGCCACCTGCTTGTGTAAAATTGCAAACTAATTTTTCTATTTTTTTTTTAAATTTGGCTCATGGAGCTTTTGCGAATTGTTGATCAGCCACAAAATCTTGAGCCTAATGGAGTAAGGACATTCCCTGGACGTCAAATTCTTTACAAGCATATGAATGAAGAAGAATGGACGTCATTTTTCTGTCACGGGGTTCCCAATATACGCTTTGTGATTCCTTGGTGGAACATAAGTAGTATGGTGGGAATCAGTTTTAATTGCCCTTATATTAGGCTTTTGGGCCTATCTAGTACTACCTATATCTTCCCTTATAGGGTAATGAGACAATACGGGATGAAACAAATTATTCCCCCACAAGATTGTGAGGCCCCTAAAGATGTGATCTTTAAACCTGAAAGAATTCCTCGTTGGATGGAATATTGGTCAATTCTTCCTAAGTGGGTAGTACAAAATCCTACCGCGAGTATTGTATTATCTTGCTTTTACAAAGCTTGGAAGAATGTGACGGATAAGGGCGAATTAAACAAGGCTCGATCTCCACTTCAAGCCGCCACAGCTCGCAATCCACCTAAGCCTTTGATGCATTCAACCACTAATACTCCTCCTAGTGGCCAAAACAAAGGAGTGAGAAGAAAATTAGACTTCTCATCCCCTAAGGCTCGTTCGAAGGAAACAATGAGGAAAGCTCCCTCTAAACCCGCGCAACAAGGTGTGAAAATCAAAGAACCTTCACCAAACACTCACAAGAAAGCTCCAATCGTCAAGGGGAAAGGAAAATAGGTTGCAAAGGCCCCAATCCCTGAATTGTAGAACAATGTTTGGGTGAAAAAGAAAAGTGTAGGGGAAAGCTCCAAGGCTTCTGAAAATACTGCGATGGAAACTACTCCTCCATCATCCGTGACAATCGAGGACATAGTAAAACCTTAGAGTGTTACACAATTTTATCATTAGTTTAATTCGAATATAGTGTAATCACTACTATGTTTTTTTTTTGTCGCTTACTATCTAATTCAATAATGTCTCTCTTTTTTGGATTTTGAATAAAATAAAAATGAGCTTTATTTTTTTAAAATTTTGATATGACCGAATCATAAAGATTGCCTACGTATTCATAATGTGAAATTAGATGTTTGCGTAGTTCTTCTTTTTTATTTATTGTATATTATTTTTTTTATTATTGAATATTTATTTTTCTTTAATCTCTTGAATAGAAATTAAATGAAAAAAATTAATCAAACTTTGTTTAAAAAGAAAACATTCAAATCAAAGTTTAATTTTTTTAAATTTCTGAGTATATGTTATTTTTAAGAAACGCCCTCTTTTTGTCGTAAGTAAAAGTCAAAACTTTTTTCAAGCATAAAAATTCGGGTTCGTAGTTCATCGTGAGGTAGCGCGCGCAACATTTGAGTTTGCGCGAGCCTGTCGTGCGCAACAAAATTTGTTGAGCATGACATCCGCGCGAAACTGTTCCAGTTGCGCTCGACACATGTGCTACGAGCGTTAAATTTATTTTTATTTTTATGAATTATTACCCCCCCAATTGTGAAGAGTTTTTCGTGATGTTCGAAAAAATCTAAATACTTAGAATGATCTTTTTAATTTACATTACCCCCCCCCCAAGTGTTATGTGTTTTGCCGTGTTATTCGGTAAAGAGCATAACACTTTGAATCTTTCGATTGAATGCTAAAAATGATTTATTTAATGAATGAACGAGTTAATCAGGGTTTCATATGTAATATTTTTTAAGTCGATCAATGTTTATTAAATGGAGAATTTCATCTCCTCCAATATCCTGATAAGATTTCAATGAACGAGTTAATCCGAGTTAATGATTGAACGACGGCTCCTCCTAATAAGATTTCAATTACGCGATATGGACCGATCCTCAGGCTTGAATTTCCCTCTTGGATCGGTTGGTGAACCACTAACCTCCTTTAGTACAAAGCCACCTTCTTTGATATTTCTGGGTTTTACCGTTTTATTAAAATGACGCGCAATGCGCCGTTGGTAGACTTGTACATGATGCAAAGCTCTTAACCGTTGTTCATCGAGGAATAAAAGCTCTTCATACCTTGCTCTTACCCATTCAGCTTTCGGTAGCTTACTTTCGAGTACAATGCGTAGGTATGGTATTTCTAGTTTGATTGGTTGAACTAAGTCCATTCTGAAAAATAAGGAGTATGGAGTTACCCCTATTGATGTTCGTATAGACGTTCTATTACCCCACAATGCGAATTGTAGTTTATTCGACCGATCTTTATATTAATGATCACTGTTACGTTTTTATTTGTCGATTCTACAGCTCCATTCATTTGAGGCCTGTATGGAGATGAGTGATGATGTTTTACTTTATAACGAGTTAAGAGGGTCTCGACTTCAGCTTTGAATTGAGATCCCTGATCACTAATTAGTTTATGTGGAACTCCATATCTATAAAATATGTTTTTGTTTGAGAAACTTTGCGACATGTTTAGAAGTGATATTCACGTAAGAAGCAGCCTCAATCCACTTGGTAAAGTAATCGATGGAAACTAATACATACTCGTGCCCTCTTGCTCCTGTTGGAGAAATTTTACCAATTACGTCAATTCCCCAAGTTGAAAAAGGCCAAGGGGAAGTTAGGTTGTATAGTTCGGATGGTGGAAGGTGTTGTAAATTATTGAACATTTGGCACTCTGAACATTTTTTGACATATTGTATGCAATCATGTTCCATAGTGGACCAATAGTACCCTTGTCGTGTAATTATCTTTGCAAGCATTTTACCATTCATGTGAGGTCCACAAACACCTTTATGAGTATCTTCCATAAGGCGTGTGGATTCGGGTTGGTCTATACATGATAAGCTTTGACCATTAGTTCCTTTTTTGCATAATTGACCGTTTACTAGATCGTATTGTGCCGCAAGTATTCTTAAGGCTCGTTGGTCTTTTGATGAAGTATTTTCAGGGTATGTGACATGGGTAATATATTGGAGGATATGATCATACCAAGGATTATCTCCTTCAATGTCATTTATTTCCTCTATTGCGTTGCAATATGATGGTTCTTCTCTTCTATCAACGCATAATGGCATCATATTTAAGTGATCTTTAATGTTGATCATTGAGGCTAATTTTGCTAGCGCATCGGCAAATTGATTATCATCCCTTAGGAGATATTTTAAATCAATATGTTCAAAATGCTCGATGAGTTGCTCTAGGTGTGCTTGGTATAATATCATTGTGGAGTTCTTTATTTTCCAGTTTTTTCAGTATATAATTTATAATCAAACTAGAATCTGTATATACCTCTAATTTTTGCACACCTATGCTAGCGGCTGCTTCTAATCCAACAACGCACGCTTCACATTCTGCGGCATTATTAGTAACCTCAAAGTCTAATTTGACAAAGATTGGAGTATGTGTTCCCTCTGGACTTATGAGTAACACCCCTACGCCACACCTTTTTGATTGGACGCAACGTCGAAGTACATTACCCATTTTTCATCTTGTGTCATGAAAATCTCATCATCCGGAAGATGAATAGGTTCTGCATGACTTGTTTGTATTGGATGTTGGGCTAGAAAATCGAAAATCACTTTTCCTTTTATTGACTTTTCAGGAATATATTTTAGCTCGAATTCGGCTAACATCACCAATCAGTTGGATATCCTTCCTTGTATAGATGGTTATTCAAACAAATACTTTATCGGATTTTGTTGAGAAATTACATGAGTGGTGTGTGGTAGCATATAATGTCGTTATTTTTTAGTCGCCCACACTAATGCTAGACTTATTTTTTCCAAGGTGCTATATTTTGTTTCATATTGAATGAAGTTTTTACTTATGTAATATATTGCAAGCTCAACTTTTTCTACCTCTTGTGTTAACATGGCGCCTGTGGCTGTGTATGTAACTGTGATATACAACCTAAAGGTAGTTTGGGTACTGTTGGTGCTAAAATTGGTGGACTTTTGAGATAATCTTTTATTTTCTCAAAGGCCTTTTGGCATTGATAGTCCCATTCATGTTTTTCCACTTTTTTCAATTTTTTAAATATTGCCTCACAAGTCATAGTCAATTTTCTGATGAATCGACTAATGTACTGTAATTTACCAAGGAACCCCCTAATTTCTTTTTCTGTTTGAGGGGGAGGCATATCAACAATTGACTTTATTTTAAAGGGATCGATCTCAATACCACGTGTGCTTACTACGTATCTGAGTAATTTGCCGAAAGTTACTCCGAAGGCGCATTTTTGTGGATTCAATCGCATTTTGTATTCTTTTATGCAAGCGAAAAATTTGCGTAACGCTTTTATATCTCCCATTTTATCTTTGGACTTTACTATCATATCATCCACATACACACTTCTATTTCTTTATGCATCATATCGTGCAAGAGAGTCGTAGCCGTTCTTTGGTATGTAGATCCTGAATTTTTAAACCAAATGGCATGACTGTGAAGCAATATGTACCCCAAGGGGTGTAGACACCCATTTGTGTCTCCCTAAAACCAAACCCAGTGATGAGTACCTTTAACATCGAATCATAATCAAATGAAGTTAAAGTGTGGAAAGTCTAGTGTTACGGATAATTTTTAATTCTTCTCTCTCTGTTTTTGAAAACTTATTTTAAGAAAACAGCCAATCCAGTTTGGTTTGGTCCATGGCAAGGGTCCAATAATGGTGTAGTTATATGGGGCTCGAAAAGACCTTTCCAACGATATATTATAAGCCCAATTCCGATGAATAATGAGGAAGTTATGGCCAAATTACTAAACTGGACCCGGTGTGATACTTATATGCGGCACAATGATCTAGAGGAGGGCCTAATATGGATTTATCATCCTAATGCAATAAGAATTGATTTTAGTCTTCTAGATTATTATAAAGGTTCTTTTCATTCCTAATTCAGTTAGCATTGATAAATTGACTTTGGTTGACTTTTTAGAGTTTTAATCAGAATAAAAGAGTGTTTTTAAGGAAAATACGATTTTTCCCTTCTGTACGGCTAAATTTTATCAAAACTAAGAAGGCGCGTGAAATTAATTACTAGCGCCTGACGACAGGGATTAGCGCCAGGCGCTAATTCATGGCGCCTAGTGCTAGCCTTAGCGCCTGGCGCTAATGTCCAGCGTCTGGCGCTAACCTGTTTTATTCTCATCGAAATTCTGATTTGTTTTTCTATCCTTCCAGCTGATTTTCTCTGTATATAGCCTCCTTAAATCTCCGTTTTGAATAATTAACTCTCTAGTTTTCTAATTCTCTTCTCTCTCTAAGCTAAAGCTTATTCTCTCTCTTTTCTAAACCAACCCTTTTGCATACAAAATTCCGCATTCACAAGACCTAGAAGCACCTAGCCAAGTTCGAAGTTGCCTTCGCCCTAGACGTGAAAGGTTTGATTTATAAGGATTTGGTCCCAAATCTTTATATCACTTATTTAATTTAATTGTTTGTTTTATTATTTTCCTTGAAGTTACTAACGTGTGTATTTTGTTATTAGAAAGAGATACGAGACATCCAAGTGCTTTAATTGATTTATCAATATTATAAAATAGAAATCATGTTTAGATTATTATTATGATTCCTAGCATCATGTTAGGGCGTTTTGATCTTCCTAGTATCATGTTTAAGGTAACAACTTTAATTTCTAATATCAAATATGACAATTGTGTTTCCTGCGATGCTTCTTATATTCTTTCCTAATAGCATGTTATTATCATGTTAGGGTTATATTTGATCTTTGATGTTTAGTGACATGCTAGGGTTTGTTATTAATCTTGTTAGTATCATGCCTAGGATCTTTCTATTATTATGCTTTAACATGATTATTTAAATTATTATGATTATTATTTTTATGATTATTATCATGTTGCTTGATAATTATTATTGTTATTGCTTGATCACGCCTTTTATGCATGTTTAAAGGGAATTGGTTTTTCTAATCTCGCTTAATAAGATAATTAATAATCTTTTTTAGGTTAATTTGATTATAATTAAAGTGATCGCTAATAATAGTTTTATTTGTGTATTAATATTCAACCAACATAGATAAACAGGTTTAGGGTTAAACCTATTGATTGCATGTTAAACATAAAGCACACATGAATACGATCAAAATAAAGTAGAGTCCTATTATTAGGGCAGGTTCAATCTCTTTTAGGTTGGATTTGTACCTTCATCACCGAACTACCAGTCATGGTTCCAGACCCATTGGAGTTGACAATCTCCTAGATTGTTAAGGGGTGTAACCTTCACCTAGTGAAAGGTTTACAAGTTCCTAAAACTAGTTGGCGACTCTTTTGCTCTACCTTCCTTCCCTTTGGACGCCACCGTACTTTAGTGTATGATCACAGTGGGGTTCAAGTTTGGGGTAATTCTTGAAATATTCCCTACATTTTTTGGCTACTCTACTGGGGAGGATTTCTTTTTTAATTCCTGAAATTTATTTCGGCAATGATTTAGAATGAGTGGATAAGACTCAAAAAGTTCTAAGTATTTCATGTGCGTAATTTTGATTAATATTATTTTCATATGCATAAAAAAGATCTCATTGGAAAGACCATCCATAATGAGTTAATACATAGGATTTTTACACGTAGGAAATTTGAGGAATATCTTTCACAACTAGGACCGAAATAATGCTGCGCGAAATTGGAAAATTTTATTGAGCACAGAAAGCTGTTGAGGCATGTAGGAAATAACGTCAGAAAATAGAGTCTAGCGCCACTAATTTGACCCTGGCGCCAGGCAACAGCTTCTGTCGCCTGTCGCAAAGGCCAAATTGTTGGCGCCGGCCTCTGTTCGCTGTCGCCAAGTTCTTCCAATACCGAGCCAGAAATATGCGTTCTAATTTTGACCAGTTTTTAGCACTATTTGCTCGATCCTACTTCCTGATTGAGTTTTTCTCACTTTTCTGAAACCCATATGTGTTATACATATGGACATAACCCTCTGGGAATTCATGCTCCATCTACCTGATTTAACGCTCTGTGAAACAAAGGGTACATCCGAGAATGTTGAATTCACCAAACCGTGGAAGCGAGTTTTACTTAACTCGTGGTGTCCCATCAACTCGCACCAATCCTTCACGGTTAGGCTTCCGCGCGGTGCATCTGGAAAATTAACCATGGACCCTCTTTGACTAACCCATATCCCGAACTTTAGAGAATTAGATCGAGCCATGGTTAGGTTACAAACTCATTGCATCATATTGTGCCTACTTGACTAATTGTGCATACTCTATGTGTTTTACCTAACCGTTTGTTTGACTTGTGTTAAAATTAAATAAACTGATTAATGACTAAAAGAACTTTGCCTAATTAATTAATTAATTAATTAATTAATTCGAGTAATTAAAGTCTAATAATTTAATCAGAGTTGACTTAGTACGACTTTAGGCATACCCTGTAGAGTAATAATATCTATAGCAGTTCCAGATCGATGTTCCAGAAATGGAGCCGAGATTTCAACTGCAGCGCCAGTCTGTGGAGCGTAGCGCCTGGCGATAGTCCTGTCGTTTGGCGCTACACTGCAAAGAGAGGCGCCAATCCTGTCGTTTTGGCGATAGTTCGGTTTATTGCTCGAGTCATCACCTTGTGTCTAATTGAACAGTTTGCTAACCAATTCGGTTAATTTTTACTGATAATAATACCTTGTTAATTCCTTAATCGAGTCAGGCACTAAGTCTCATGGTCTTACAAGCACGTCACTTGCACTCACCATATAAAGCACACACTAATATGTATGCACACTTTGACCATGTCTAAGAGAGTCTTGTACGTATGCGCGTATTTTTCGTCATTCTTTTAGGGGGGTAAGTCGGATATTAATCCTCCAACTAAACCAATTGTTTGAACCCCATACTTAATTCCCAAAAATATACACCTTATTTTTGCCAAAAATATGCACCCTATTTTTGCTTTTTTCTTTTGCTAAACCCGTAAAGTCAAAGTCAATTTGAGTCAAGTCATTAAAACGAATGAAAATGGTTTAATTTACAGCGAGTGGTCAAGAAAGGAAGGGCGTTTGTTCAAAGACAACCTTTTTATTCAGGTTCAACTTTTCGACAAACCAATCGCTCGAAAAAGGAAAGCTAAGAAGATAATGGCAACTCAAGAGGAAGTTAATGTACTCAGGAACCAATTGATTACTGTGACTGAGGCGTTAAAGGTTTTAACTCTCAAAATTAATATCCTATGAAGCAACAACAAATGGAACTCATGCAAGAAAGTTTGAGCAAGTTTTCTAGTGACTACAAGTTTTAATTAAGTCATTATCTCACAAGGGGTCTCGGTGGACAAGGATCTTCTTCCGCAGAAGTTTAATGCCAACGACATCCTGAAATTCAAAGCGAGTGACAACCCTTACTTTCATCTAAGAGATTTTGAAACAATAATGAGTATCAAGGGTATTGATAAGAAGGTGTTTTCCTCTTTGTTTTCTCTATCTCTTGAAACCATTTGCCAACAATGGTTATTCTCTCTTTAGAAAGAAAGAACCTCTACTTGGGAGTCAATAGTAAACGCTTTCATTGTTAGGTACAAGTGCAACATTCAAGTTGAAACTGACTATAGAGAACTTGAAATACTCAAGCTTAATGAGAATGAAGGTTTCACTTCTTTCTTCAACAAATGGAGAAAAACCTCTTCTAAGATGATTGAAGTACCAAGCGAGAAAGAATCTGTGAGGTTGTTCATCAAGAACCTTCAAGAGAAGTACTCCAAGCATCTCAAATACCAGAATAATCTCCGTACATTCAAGGCCGTTTATGACATTGTAATTAATATTGAAGATGATCTGGCTAAGCTGAAAGCTGCTAATAGTATCTCCAACAGTGGATGGAAAGGCAAGAAGAACGACAATCCTTCTTCTTCCAAAACCACCCACTCAAACAATGTTAGTACCTTTAATTTAAGTGAAGTCCTTGCTATGTATAACCAAGGGCAAAAGGAACCATTTAGGAGGAACTTTACTCCTATTGGTATGAGTTATGAAACTGCATTTGACCGACTAAATGCCAAAGGTCTTATAACTCCTATTAGACCATTTGGGGACCCACCAGTCGAGAATAGGAAAGCTAACTGGAACCCCAATGCACATTGCAAATATCACCAAGGTAGGGGCCATCTTACTGAAAATTATTAGAAGCTTAAAGAAGCTATCCAAGATTTAATTTATAACAATAAACTGCCATTGCCTCCTGCCAGTAAGAAGCCAAGCATTAACAATGCACCTCTCGCTCATTCCTTGGCCATCTCTAATGAAGAAAACGAGGTTGATCCCTCATCTCTCATCAAACCTATTGAAGAAATTCATGCTATCGAATAAAAGGGGGAGATCTTTTTCGATGCCATTGATGACTTTCCTGAACCAGCAAGCAAAGAGGATGTACGGCTACTTATATGGTCCATGTGGGAGGGATCAAGCTTGCTACGTGAAGCTCTCGAAGTCGCAAAGAAACAATTAGAGGAGCTTCAGAAAAAGTGTGACAAGGTTCCACCCACGAAGAAGAAATCCTTCTCTCTACAAGTAACTGACAGACCCAAGAAGAGTAGTAAAATCTATACTCCAATTGGAACTACATACGCTAGAATGTTCAAAATTCTCTCCGAGAGGAGCAAGGTCAAATCTCTCTAACCGAGACCATTTGAATCGCTAAAGAGGACAGATAGGTTCTACTGTCAATACCATTAATTAGGGGGTCACACTATTGAAAACTGTTTTAAATTTAAAGATTTAATTCAAAAAATGATTGATGATAAAAATCTAGTCCAAATTCCACAAGAAGAAGTCGTTAGCATAAATGGGGTTTGGGACAGCGATGATGAAGACGTTTATCTTAAGGATATGGAAGAACCTCCACTTTCAGTCATATATTCAATAAGCGATTTTTGGGATGAAGAAGATTCATCTATAGACGTCCTCTTTTTTTGGAAGGTAAGAAAAGTATATTGATCAAAAAACTGTACAAAAGAATAAGAATACAATCCTGACAAGCAGGAACCCAAAACTACACAAGCCTAAAAACAAAGGCAAACAACCACCATAGTTTTATGTTAAGCCTTACCACCTTCTAGGAAGGATGAACAAAAAACAAAAACCAGGTCAAAGTGATCCCTGGTACCTTCTAGCAAGGGTTTAGGGAAAACCAAACCTGCAGATTCAAGAAAACTACACCCAATACCCAATACAACTTGAATAAACAATAAAAGACAGCAAATAGTTAAATGCAAGACTTGAGATGCTGCAACCATTTACAGTCATCAATTTTCCAGGTGTGATTGATCATCTGCTGACACCTAGTCACAACTTCTCTCTTTACACCTTTTGACAGCAAATCCGGCTTGAGAACAGCTTTATACCAGAAAGCATGGTTCCTAGCCATCCAGATATTGTAAACAACTAAAGACAAGCAAGCTAGGATCACTTTCTGTTGAATACAGTTTTTACCTCTTTTTTTCCAGTTCTTCCAGCTACTTAGAGAATGCAGAAGGGAATTGGGAAAACCAAGCCAATGAGCAACATCATCAATAACCTTTGCACTATAACTACAAGCAAAGAAAAGGTGATTACAGGTTTCAGCATCCTCACCACACATATGACAGTCACTAGAATCACAGACCCCAAACTGAATAAGTCTGTCTCTAGTTCTGAGCCTATCCAAAGCTGAAAGCTAGTTGATAAAGGTATGCTTAGGAATGTTGAAGTGATTCTAAACCCAGTCATACCAATTTACTTTTTCCATGTTACCTTAAAGCCACTTATAGCCATCTTTGATTCTGTATCTTTTATTTAACCATTCCTCAGTCTCAAACCCTTCTCTAAGCTCATCTTTTACCTTACATAGCATCTTCCAGGCCCAACCAGCATCTTTCTTTGGTTTATATTCCCACCAATCCTCATCCTTGATATAAACAGCATGTACCCATCTAATCCATAATGAATCACATTTCTTTGCAATTTTCCAAACATAGCTTCCAAGGGCAGCTTTGTTCTAATTTCTGCAATGTCTAATACCTGAGCCACCAAAATTCTTGGGTCTGCACACATTTTATCAATCAGACTATCATAATCACTCATATTCAGGTATTTGGCATTTAAGGGGATACCAAGATACCTAAAAGGCATATCACCAATGACAAACCCAGAATTCATCAATATACTATTCTGAACCTGCTGTTGAACATTCCCAAAGTTTAACAGAATCAGTATTACCATAAGAGAATAGCATCAAATCATCAGAAAAAATCAAATGATTAAGAGTCAAATGAGCACATCTTTGGTGAAACTTGAACTCTTTCTTTTTGCCAATTTTCCTGAGAAGCCTAGTTGGATACTCCATCACAATAACAAACAAGAGAGGGGACATAGGATCACCCTGTCTCACACCCTTTTTCCCTTTAAAAAAACCATAAGAACCACCATTGAGAAGTAGAGAAAAAGAAGGAGTAGTCACACACTGCATGATCCAAGAAATGAACTTGGTGGGAAAATTAAGAGCAGTCAACATCTCATGAATAAATCTCCAATTGACATAATCATAAGCTTTCCTCAGATCTACCTTTATAGTACATCTGGGAGGCTTTCTCTTATTGCTATAGGCTTTAAGCATATCCTGACAAATTAAAATATTATCTAAAATAGATCTCCCAAACACAAAAGCACCTTGACAGCCATCAATCAGCTCAGGCAACACTTCCTTCAATCTGTCACAAATCATCTTAGAAATGATCTTGTAAACCACATTGCAGCAAGCAATTGGTATAAATTGAGTGACCCTATTAGCATGCTCCACCTTAGGGATCGAAGTAAGAGTGGTAGCATTAATCTCCTTAAGGAGCTTACCTAAACTAAAAAAATCAAGAACAGCTTTAGTGATGTCAGGACCAACCATGCTCCAGGTAGCCTTGAAAAACTTGCTGGAGAACCCATCAGGTCCAGGAGCTTTGTCATCCTCAATGCTCCACAATGCTCTCTTAACATCTTGCTCACGAAACACCCTGCAAATATTGATGCCCTGATCCTCATAAAGCACTTTACCTTCAGAGATCACCCTAAGATGAATATTACCATTCATTTGAGTCTCAATACCCAGTAACCCTTGATAATATTGAAGAAAAGCATCACACACTTGCACTGGATCTGAGATAACCACCCCCTCATCAGTTACAATAGAGTAAATATTATTCTGAAGTCTTCTCTTCCTGATCATAGCATGAAAGAAAGCTGTGTTCATATCACCATCCTTAAGCCAATGAACTTTAGCTTTTTGCTTTAGAAAGTTAAATCTATCAGTGTGAGTTTTAGCAAACTATATCCTAGCCAATCTTTCTTTCTGATTAAATCTTCATTACCAGGGTCACTTTGCAACTTAATCTGAATGTCTTCAAGATGTTTCTTAGCAATTGCATCATCAACTTCCACATAAGAGAACCTACCCATCTTGGATTCTTTCAAGAAATGCTTCACCTCTTTCAGTTTCCTCACACATTGAAACATAGGAGTACTAGAGACCATTTTACACCAAACATCCTTAATCCCAGGCAGAAAGTCTGGAGAATCCACCCAGATATTCACAAACTTGAAAGGTTTTTTAGTGTGATTACCATAATCAAACAAGTTGATCACACAAGGGCTATGATCCATTAACCCCTCAGGGAAAAAAGTAGCTTGCATATCAGCAAACTTCTCCATCCAATCACTATTGACTATTACCCTGTCAATATTTGAGAAAACCCTATCCTTGCTTTCCTTTTTATTATTCCAAGTATAAAACATTCCTCCTGTAGCCCAATCAGTAAGCCCAGCATGCCTTAGACAAGATCAAAAAGGCTCAACCTCAGTTAGGGACACAGTGCTGCCTATTCTATCATTAAGATTCAGCACACTATTAAAGTCTCCTTGCAAAATCCAAGGACCTTTAATCTTATTACTAAGCTCAACAATCTGCTCCCAAAGATGCACTCTTGCTCCAGCAGTATTCACACCATACACCATGGTGCTGTCAAAACTCAAACAAGTAGCTTTATGAACTACATAAACATGAATCAGCTAAACTTCACATCTCGCCACAGTCACATCAAAGAACTGAGGTAACCAAACCACCCAAACTCTACCCCCTTTATGGTAAGGATAGTTAGCACAAACAGACCAGTCACTTCCAAGTCTACTAAAAACATCACCAAACTTCCTAGCCTTCACCTTTGTTTCAAGAAGTCCAAATAAACCAACTCCATGATGTCTAATAAACCAAAGGACATCACAGAGCTTGCTGGCTTTATTTAGACCTCTTATATTCCAAAATCCAAGCTTATCCATGGTAAGAGTGAGAACACTCTCCCTCTTCCAAGACACTAAATCTATTACCACTGCTACTTATCAAAATAACCCCTGGCTACATTAACTGAGGTTTCTGACAAGCATCATCATCCTGTAGATCATCACTAAAGGTATTTGTCCTGCTCCCAGCATTCTGATTCTGAGTAACAGGTTTTTAAATCGGCTTCCAGACTTTTTGTGGCTTTTTCCTTTGTCTATTCATATTCTGATTTTTCTCAGCTTGCAGCCCCTCCTTTTTCCTAGCTTTCACTTTATGATTTGGACACTGAGCATCATCATGCCCAATCCCACCACACACCTTACACACCATAGGCTTCCATTCATATTTCACCTCTTGCTTAACTGTGTTACTAAATTCATCCAGGAACTCAATGAATTCCGGTAACTCAGTATTGAACTTCACCTCTACCATAATCCGAGCATACTCCAGTCTTTCCTTAGTAGCAGTTTCTTTATCAGTCTTGATAGGATTTCCAATCATTGAAGCCAGCTTCATTAGATCCTTTTGTCCCTAGTATTTAAGGTTCAATCCAGGCATTCTTACCCAAATAGGGACTAAATCCACTGGTTCATCAGCAAGATCCATTCCCACCACCCATTTTTTCATTATTACAGGCTTATTATCAAACCATACAGGTCCTAAACCCAACACTTTATCCCTTGCATCAACAGTCCTAAATCGAACCAGGAATATCCCATTTGCCATTAAAGAAACCTTGTCTATACCAAATTTACCCCATATTCTCCTAACAAACCCATTAATAATAGACAAAGGTGGCTTGATTCCAATCACATGGCAAACAATTGCAGAATTCCAGAAATCAATCTCTGGTTGCACATCCTCATAATTAATTTGAACCTTATCACTATTACCCCTTATAGAGCCATTCCTCCCCCCAGAACGGTCTACACCCTCATCCCTAGTCCCCTGAAACAAGCTTTCCCTCCAATTCAGTCGAGCAACAGAATTAGATTTTGAAGATCGAAAAATAGGGGATTGCAAATCGGGGTTCTTGGAAATTTGTGAAAAGGCATTCATATTGCAATTAGAGTTCTCAAGCATCAAAATAGGAGTTGGATTATCAAAATTTAATACATTGTCACAACATGCAGCAGTACGAAGTTCATCATCAATGGCGGATGAAGAAGAACGAATTACCTGAAGCCAGTTATTAAACTCCTGCTTATGCTCACCACGATCCTTTACAGTTACCTCCTTCATAGAGCTAGTGTTCTCCATTAATTCATCAAGCCAGCTCTCAACTGAAACATCCTCAGTAGCAATGCTCTGTTCCTTTCTCTTCGTAAAATTCCTTGTTCTGGGCCCAGAATTCTGCCTTGCTTTCTGTTTTTTCTTCGATTTGGAGCCTGAACTCTTGCTTCCCTTACCCTTCTTCCTTTTTGCCATTAAAATCGGGCTGAAAATCGTAGATCAAAATTGTGGGTTTCAATCGGATTTTCCACTTTCTCTCTCTAGTTCTTGGGACTTTCTCTCTCTAATTACTTTCATTTCTATAGACGTCCTCACAAGGTCAAGGAGAATGCAACCTCCCATCTCAACACAACCTATACCGACTACGCAGCAAGTTCCCATACCTATCATAGAAGACAATGATATTGTCAAACAGCTCAAGAAAACCAAGGTTGAGATGAACGTATGGAAGTTTCTAGCAACATCTCGAGAGCATAGGTTGGCAGTGATGAATGCCTTGGATAAGATAGGGATAGATTCTGACACCACTCCTGAGGGGTTGGCTAACTTCCTTACGAGTGATCTCCCTAGTCCTATCAACTTGATCACCTTTTCTGACAAGGATTTACCTCCAGAAGGTGACAAGCATTATAAGGCACTAAACCTCACAGTAGTTTGCAAGAGAATGAATGCCCCTATGACTCTTGTAGAAAATCGATCGGAAATTAATGTTTGTCCACTCAGAACTGCGAGGATGCTAGGCATAAGGGATGAAGACTTAACCTTGTCAACACAAGGAATAAGAGCTTATGAAAACACTCGTCGTCAAGCTCTTGGCAAGATTACAATGAATATAACGACAGGAGCGAAAGAACACGCTACTACATTTCAAGTGGTAGATACCAAAGCTTCATTCAACTTACTGTTGGGACGCCCTTAGCTTCATGACCTAAAGGTCGTCCCTTCATCTCTCCACCAACAGGTACAGCCATAGTTGGAGGAATTCCTACCACGATCGATGCTTCACCCATGAGGATTAAAGCTACAGACAATCCAATCATTAATGTGGAGCACGATGAAGACGATGAAGACTTGTGGGGATTTAATGAAGAGGTCTCCTTGATCGAGGAGGATGAAATGACCCCTCTCTGCCACGGCACCCACTCCAATATGACAGTAAACGCTATTCAAAAGAAACAAGGCCATTTTCCTGGAATGACTCTGGGAAAGAAGAAAGGGATAGCAAAATCGCTTGAATTATCTGGCCTCCCTAAGTTAGACACTTTCGGACTTTGTTTCGAACTGACTCGGGAAGATCTCAAGTGAGCCCAAGAAAGGAAAGCAATCCCAATGGTTCAGTACCCTCTTACTCTCAATGGATAATTCATAAAAGAAGGAGAGGACTATGCGTGCTATGAATTTCCCGAACCTTTTGTTGTAAATGGCATAAGGCAACCGGGATTCAAATTTTCCTTGATTTCCATTTTCTAGATGAAATCCCAACTCCTACCCATAATGAGAAAGCACCCCCATGCTTTGACTTTAATGTCATGGGATTACTATTTGAGCGAGAAAAAGATTAGCCGAAGTACATAGAGGATAACTCCTTGCTCATCCAAACGGTCTTACAAAGCGAAATCTTTGACCCCTTAAAGCTCATCACTCCAGCAGAAGGATCACTACAAGGGTAGGGCAAGACAATCAAGGTGACCACTCCAAGTGGAAGGAGAATCTCCATTACGACAGGGCAAGGACAATTGTTTGAAGAGTTGTCTGAGTCAGAGTCAGAGTCTTTTCCTGTAAAGTAATCTAAATCCTTAGTTGTAGCACCCCCCTTCTTATATCTCTTCCCCTAGGATAGTTAACAATCAAGTCCCTGAGGACATCTCTCTCTTTGATGTAAAGATTTTCGAGTTTAATAATATGTCTTCTTCCGCTTACTCCTCGTGCTTTTCTTTAACCTAAGATGACGAGCATTACTTAACTAACAATGAAAATGACAAAGAAATTATTAAAGCAATGGAAACACTTGAAAATAAAACACCGATAATTGAGGAAACTGAGATGGTTGATATCTCAAATGATTCAACCATTAAAAGAGAAGTTAAAATCGGATTAACCCTTAATGAACAAGAAAGATCCGACTTAATCAATCTACTTATAGAATTTATCGATGTATTTGCTTGGTCATATGAAGATATGCCAGGTATTAACAAAAAAATAGCTCAACACACTATATCGCTAATTCCAGGAATGAAACCTGTAAAGCAAAAGTTGCGTCGAATGAAACCCGAAGTAGCTCTTAAAATAAAAGAAGAAGTTCAAAAACAAATAACTGCAGGTTTTATCAGGGTATCCAAATACCCCGAATGGGTGGCCAACGTCGTCCCAGTTCTGAAAAAGGATGGGAGGGTAAGAATGTGTGTCGACTATCGAGATCTAAATAAGGCAAGTCCAAAGGACGACTTCCCTTTACCACACATCGACATTTTGGTAGATAATACAGCGAATCATGCACTTCTCTCGTTCATGGACGGATACGCGGGATACAATCAAATTCTCATGGAAGAAGAAGACATGGAGAAAACAACCTTCATAACACCATGGGGTACTTACTTCTACATGGTAATGCCATTCGGGTTGAAAAATGTGGGTGCTACTTACCAACGAGCAGCGACTTCCTTGCTCCATGACATGATGCACAAAGAAGTTGAAGTATATGTGGACGATATGATTGTGAAGTCAAAAGATCGCCCAGGCCATCAAGTAGCCTTGAGGAGATTCTTTGAAAGGCTAAGAAATACAACATGAGGTTGAACCCATCCAAGTGTGCTTTTGGAGTCACCTCAAGCAAGCTTTTAGGTTACGTCATAAGCTCTAGAGGAATAGAGATAGACCCAACCAAGATCAAGGTAATCATGTAAATGCCACCGCCAAAGACCGAGAAGCAAATTCGGGGATTTATTGGCCGGTTGCAATACATAATTAGGTTCATATCAAAATTGACAACAATATGTGAACCAATATTCAAGAAGCTTAAAAAGAATGTACCAGTAATATGTGAACCAATATTCAAGAAGCTTAAAAAGAATGTACCAGTAATATGGGACGATGAGTGTCAAAAAGCCTTTGAAAAGATCAAAGCCTATCTCGCAAATCCTCCCATATTAGCACTGGCACTTCCCGAAATACCTCTTAGATTGTACTTGCACTTCTCTGAATACCTCTTAGGTTGTACTTAACAGTCACCAAAGAAACAATGGGAGCCATGCTTGCACAAGAAGTAGAAGGTAAAGAAAACATAATCTACTATCTAAGTAAAAAGTTGCTCGAGTATGAAGTACGCTATACACCACTTAAGAAATTGTGCCTCGCATTGGTGTAGGCCACAACTAAGTTAAGAAATCGTGCATACAGTCTTTGTAGATTCCCGAATGGATCCACTCAAGTATTTATTCGAGAAATCTACACTCAATGGGCGCATATCAAGATGGATAGTCAACTTAGCCGAGTTCGATGTAAGATTCATGCCTCAAAAAGCTATCAAAGGATCTATGGTCTCAGATTTTCTAGCGGATTTCCCAATAGAAGATCCAACGCTAATACACGACAACGAATTTCCAAACAAAGACTTGATGGTCACCAAAGATGATACTTGGACCTTATACTTCGATGGAGCCTCAAACCAAAAGGGATGTGGTGTTGGAGTATTACTAGTATCACCTAAGGAAGATCATGTTCCAATCTCCATAAAGCTAGATTTTGACGTTACCAACAACGCTGCTGAGTACGAAGCATGCGTGGTAGGCCTTGAAAAAGCTTTGGCATTAGGAGTGAAGAAATTACGAATATTCGTGGACTCTTCATTGATCATCAACTAGATTTCTAAAAGATGGAAAAAGAGGAGCGAAAGTCTAGCCCCTTACCAAACTTATCTGGAAACTCTCAATAATCAGTTAGAAAAGGTAGAATACGCGTATATACCTAGAGAGGAAAATAAATTTGCTGATGCCTTGGCAAGACTAGCCTCAATGGTTAGGATTACTACGGAAATTGAGAAAATGCCTCTAACTATAGAAAAAATGCATAAACCGGCTTATATTCAAGCTATAGAAGATGATGAAGTGATCAAAGAAGAAGAAGAAGAAGAAGAAGAAGAAGAAGAAGAAGAAGAAGAAGAAGAAGAAGAAGAAGAAGAAGAAGAAGAAGAAGAAGAAGAAGAAGAAGAAGAAGAAGAAGAAGAAGAAGAAGAAGAAGAAGAAGAAGAAGAAGAAGAAGAAGAAGAAGAAGAAGAAGAAGAAGAAGAAGGAGAAGAAGAAGAAGGAGAAGAAGAAGAAGAAGAAGAAGAAGAAGAAGAAGAAGAAGAAGAAGAAGAAGCAGAAGAAGAAGAAGAAGAAGAAGCAGAACCGTGGTATACGGGCTTCCCAATACGTACTCATAGACAACGAGTTGCATAAAAGGGTACTTAAGGGTCGAACTCTCTTATGTGTAGGAAAAAAGGATGCTCAAAGAGCAACGAGGATAGTCCACGAAGGCATTTGTTGAACACATGTAAATGGAAAAATTCTAGTCCAAAAGATAATGCGAGAAGGATACTATTGGACTACCATGAATAGGGATTGTCATCAATATGTAAAAAGATGCCTTAAGTGCCAAATTTATAACATGTTCCTCCGTCTCTACTCTACACCTACACTTCACCATGGCCATTCTCTACATGGGGAATTGTGGTAAAATCACTCCCCCAGGAACAGGAGGTCATGAATACATCCTAGTAGCAATTGATTACTTCACAAAGTGGGTCGAAGCACAATCATATGCTAAACTCACTGCAAAACATGTAGCACTCTTTATTGAAAGAAATATTATTTGTCGATATGGAGTCCCACATGAAATGATAAGTGACAATGGAACTCACTTTCAAGCTGAGTGTGAAGAATTGTTACAAATATATGGCATTCAACACCATCATTCTTCTCCTTATAGACCTCAAGAAAACGGAGCAGTTGAAGCGGCTAATAAAATCTAAAGACTATCATCGAGAAAATGACATAAAATTACAAGGATTGGCCTGACAAACTCCATTTCGCACTGTGGGGTTATCGCACGTCAATTCGCACATCAACAGGAAATACGTCATTCTCCTTGGTCTATGGAATGGATGTCGTACAACCTGTAAAGCTAGAGATACCATCTCTATGCATTGCATTAGAAAGCAAACTCGATGAAGTTGAATGGACTAGGGCGAGATATGAGGAGCTAATTCTACTTGATGAAAAACGACTAGAAGCTCTACATCATACTCAATTCTATCAAACTCGTATGGCTAGGCATTTTAATAAGAAGGTCAAGACAAGAAACATCAAACACTAGTAGAAAAACGTACATTTGCGTCACTCATACAAAAGAATGAAGCAAATGTTTTTTTAGCATCCTTAAAAGTTATTTACGTCGCACATCAACCAAGAAACAATGCAAAAGTCAGATACATTTTATCTTTCTGTTATTTGCTTCGCTCTTAATTAGTGAAACAACGCATATAATAATGTTATTTGCGTCGCTCATTTAGTGACAAGTGACGCAAATGAGTGATAGAATTAAAATGTGTCACTCCTTTAATTAATAAGCAACGCAAATAAGTAATGTGTAGCATTAAACTTTGAGCTATTTGTGTCACATTTTATTAGTTGAGTGACTCAAATAACTCTTTTGCATTTAGGTTATTTCGGATTCCACTTGCTAGCTGCCTCCCATTTACTAAAACAAAAAAAAATAGCACTATTCCTATCTTCCAAGAACAACGATTTCCTACACCTAAACACCTAGAATTTTGAGAAAAAAAAAACCCTAGAAATTTGAGCAAAAAAACCCCAAAAATTCGACCCATACACCCTAAGAAATGCGAGCAAAAATCACCTTGAAATTGAAGGAATTTCAACCCAAAACCCCCCAGAAAATCAACCCAAAAACCCCAGGAAATCTATCCAAAACCCCAGAAATTCGACCCAAAAACCCCCATAAATTTGACCAAAAAAACCCCACAAATTCAATAACCAAACATCAATGTTGACAACACCCATAATCGGAAAAAATTCAGGTTTACAAACCCCCAATTTCGAGCAAAACAACCAAAAAAACCTAAGAAACCCCAAGAATTTAAGCATTAATTTGAGCAAATTCGATTATGGGCAAATACGAGCAAAAAAAATTGAGCAAATTCGGGCATTAATTCTGAGCAAAAAAATCGAATTAAAACCCCAGGAATTCGTTGAGTGAATTACTGCCTTTATAATTGAATTTTTGAGTGAATTACTTGATTAATTTCGCCCCTCAAAAATCCGAGGATGGACGAGCAAATTACAGCCTTTATTATTGACGTTCGATTAGTGTAGCAGTTCGACCAGTGTTCGCCCAAATCAACTGTGTTCGCCCAAATCAACTGCATTTAGGCTCGACATTGTTGAATTTGTGAAGTCAATTTCACCTAAGGTAAGATTGCTTCTATTTATGTTCAATATTTTCATTTTCTCAAAAAAAAAATGTTCACAGAAAATTGGGTTAATATATGTAATTTTATTTGTAGATAGAATTAATTAGAAAATATTTTATAGTGTGATTGAATATTGTTGGTAACTTTCCATCTATCACTCCAATGATAGATACCCCCCAGATGGTGCTACTGGTGAAAGGAAAGTGAATGTTAAAATACTGCAATACATCATACCAGAACAAAGTTGGAAAACCTTTAAAGTTTGCTAACAATAGGATGGGATTCTTGGCTAGTGAACATGTAACTTCATATTTCTTTTACAAAGAACACACCTATTTGTATTAGTAAATGAGGTTTGAGTATCTATAATATCAGACGGTTGCCAAAACATTTTCAGTGGGTATCATCATCAAGGTTATTTGCATATATGTGAAAATGGCCCATCTGTTGTGAGCTTTGTAAAAGCAATTTAGTTTCTTTTTGTTGTGAGCTTTGCATGCTTAGCTTATGTAAATATATTACTACTTTATCATATAAGTGGTTTTTTTAAACACGTATTTAATGGATGGTTTAAAAACATCCTGGAAAAGTTTAATTTGTAAGATATTCTTTTCTTTCATCTTCAATTATCTAGTACATATTATGTTATAATTTTCCTTTGAACTAATTGCATTTGGTGATGTTTCAAAATTCAAGTATCAAACATTTAGTTAGCCCTCTAGCACATTAGTATTTGTTTCTGCTAACATATACTACAAAAATGATTTGCTAGACCATTTCTTATACAAAAAAATACAGACAAAACCGATGAAGGACACATAGCATGTTCCTCTTAGCAAGGCAAAGATAAGACCCGGCCAGACATGCTAAGTACAGTAAGTAGGCATTTGTTTGTATGAACCATATAAGTGATGAAAAGCACAAGTCAACACAATTGTCACTCTACATAGAATTGAAGCATACATTGAGACACAGACTTTGTAGTGTTTATCTGGTTCTGATGTACATTTGCAGGCTGAGCTGCTGCTGCGGACATTTCAGACAATCCATGGACTGCAGAAGGTGCAGGATTCAGATTCTGAAGACACTTGTAAAAATAAAATCAGCACAGTAAAAGCTACAGACTAAATACAAAAGCAGGCATGCATAGAGTGATGAGGGCGGTACCAGGAGAATAATTGTGTGCATTGAAGTAGTAGGTTCTCTCATAGTGTTGAAGCAATGAATAGTAGTATTTTCGCAGCACAAAAGAAGCGTTTGTGGCTGTGGAAGGGAAATTGAAAGTGGCTGTAACATCTTTCCATATTTTTTCTGAGAGTATCTGTAGACATGAACAAAATACTGATGGAGCATGAATGATATTGAGATGTAAATTATTGGATAGGTTTTTAATATAATGCCGTCATTCCCAATTTTATGGGTAGGCCAAAATACAAAGGAAACTCTGCCAAAATTTACATTTGCATTCATTAATATTGCATTTTAATTTCAATTATTGACGTTAGCATATTACTTTATACCACTACTAAGGAAAACAGGTACTACAAACATATACAAGCAATTATTATAATTTTAAAAAAAAATTAATTCACATCATTTGCGTCACTCATTAAACAAACAAGTGACGCAAGTAAAGCAATTTTGTATTGTCTAGTAAGTCATTTGTGTCACTCCTATGTAAACAAGTGACGCAAATAACAAACAAGAAGTTGCACAGAACAGCTATTTGCGTCACTTGTTTATAAAGGAGCGACGCAAATAAATCTTATTTGCGTCACTTGTTTATAAAGGAGTGACACAAATGACTCTTATTTGCGTCGCACCTAGGAGCAACGCAAATGATTTAAAAGTCATTTGCATCGCGAGCAGTTGCGTCGCTCATAGAAGCGACGCAAATACACTATAAATGAGCGACGCAAATAAGCCTTTTTATAGTAGTGAAAATAGGATACTTGGTGTTAAAAGCATTAAGGAAGAATGTTTTAGATCCAAGGGGCAAATTTAGGCCTAATTGGTCTGGACCCTATATTGTCAAAACAATCCTATCAGGAGGTGCAGCAAAATTAACTGATATGGATGGCAATGAATTCTCGAACATGACAAATCTTGACCAACTAAAAAAGTACTACCCATAATTACTTGAGTAGGATACTAAAGAGAGCTACGTTTGGCCTGATTCCTTAAGAAAGAATACGTAGGGAACCCTTTACGGGTGCTGCCACTTTACTTTTTGCAAACTTGACATCCCAGATTTAAAAATAAATTCAACAGAAATTCGTCGAAGCATCGGTGTCACAGAAAAAATTCCGTCGCCAGTCAATTAACCTTAGCGCTAGACGACAGTGTTTGTCGTCTAACGCTGATCCGTGCCATTTATGGCACCTTTAGGCTATGTTTTCTTTATATTTTGTGCTCTTTTTTAATCATTTATGTCGTGTTTTTAGGGAATAATGCTTGATTTGCGTGTTTGTGTGTTAGTTTAGAGAAATGCGTGCTTTTAATGGTTTTCTTATTATTTTATTCATTTCTCGGCTATTTTCCTCGCTTCTCCGTTTGTTAGACTTGTTTTGTAGGTGTGTCAAGCTTCCCGGGATTTAATCATCAAGGAGGGAGCTCAAGTGCATTCAAGGAATTTAACGGAGCCAAGTTAGGGAAACCAAGCACGCAAGTCAAGCCAATCCAAGAAACAAAGGAAAATGAAGGCTTACAAAGTATCAAAAAGGACCTTTGTGCATTTCTTCGGCCATATCTCAATTTCTACAAATTGGATTGAGGTAATTCAAGTTGTGTTGGAAACTAGACTTGAATAGCTTTCCAATGATAGGTTGCACGCCTTCATAAAATTCCTAGATCGTGAGTTACAGCCTTCCAAAGTTGGCCCTGCAAATCTGCCGCAACCTATTTCTGCCGATTTTGGGCAGTAAGTCCCCGAGGGCTGGCCGCGGGCTCCCCGCGGGCGCGGATTCCGAGGTGTTCGAGGGCGCGGCCGACTTCTCCGAGGGCGCGAGATTCTGGGTCTTTTACGATTTTAAGCTTCTTTTCTCCTTTTGTTTATAGATTGTTTTTGGGGGGGTTTTATTATCATTCATTCATGTAATTCTTAGTTTTTAGAATTTTTTTTCTCTTAGGTTGAGAGCTTCTCTCTCTAGATTAGGAGTACTTTTAGAGAGAGAAAGTGGAGGATTTCAATGGTGATTGAGAGATTGAAGATACAAGGGTGACAATTGTGTTCAAGATCTTCTCTATTATCAATGAGAATTCTTAACTCTATCTCACCTTAATGCTTTGTTTAATTTCATGTTTGTTTGGATTGATTTTGATGTTTGATGCTTGATTAGTGTAGTTATTCTTGATATATTCTTGATTCTTGATTTCCATAGTTGTTAGTTAATATATGATGATTCTTGAATAGTTGTTTGGCTAGGAATTGGGTGAAACTTGTATGATTGATTAATTGTGATAAATTTGGGAATTGTGTTGATTGATTGTTGAGATTAAAGTGATTAATGAAGGTTTGCATGTGTGTAATTCGATTAGGCCTCGAGAATTATGCTAGATTGCATTGTAATTGCTAATGACACGAACAATTGATTTAGTAATTGCAATTATCGATTGGTTTTGATTGTGATTCTCTTAGTTTGTTATTCATAGTAAACCCTAGCTTAACAATTAAGAGATAACTCTTTGATTCCAATTTATTGCTCTTATCATTAGTCTTCACAACCTTTGATTGACTTGATCATTCCAAGTTGTTGCAATTGACATGATTACTTGTTGATCCCCATTCCTAGTGTTTTATTTCTTTGGTTACTTGTTTTGTTAGTTGTTAGTATTCTCCCTTTACTCTTTTATTTTGACCTAGCTTAGGCGCTTAATTGAAAGTGCTTGAACATTACTGTTCCTTTGGGTTCGACCCTTGACTTGCCTCTATACTCGTATTTAGGTTTGTTAAGTGTTTATAAATTTAGTTTGACCGAGGGAAGATTAGATAATGACCTAGTTTTCCCCTCGTCAAACGCCAGACTGCCGCAACTAGCACCAGTTGTGAAGAAGCGGCGCCATTTTTCTGGGAGCACCTGGGAATATTTCGGTGATTTTCGGAAAATTTTCAACTTCTGCAGTCGAAAAAATTTCTAGAAAATAAAATTTTCAGTTTTCATTGCTTTAATAAATTAAATTTAAAGGAGATATTAAAAAGCTGAAATTTCATTAATAAAATAAACCAACAAATTACATTATTGATGGAATATAAATAAAAATTAATAAAATAAATTAACTTTAAATTTAAAACTATGTTTAATAATTGAAAGTTAAACAATGCTTCAATCTTCCTTCTCTTTCTTTGCTCTCTTCCAATTTTTTTCTGCATCCTCTTCATCATCCATGACTTTAGCTAGTAGGCATCCTTTAGAGGACCTACATTCAATTTTCGAGTAAATAGTTTCTCCCTTAGCTAGGACTCCATGTTTCTTTTCTACCCAAGCCTTCTTCTCAGAAGTGTTAGCTTTTCTTTTCCCTTTATCTTTTGTAGAGCTCTTCGTCTTAGGCATCGTAGGTGTTTTGAATTCAACCTTTCCACCCAAGCGTTCCTTAACGAGAATCACTTTGTCACCTAGACGACTCTTCACATCAGTTTTACTCTGATTTTTCTTCACATCCTTTGAAGGTTTCTTGAGAAGCCACCTCTTCACATCATTGGGCAAGGAAGGAGGAACCTTTTGGGTAATCACTTCCCATAAAGGTTTAACGCTCTAATAAGCATCAAATTTTTCTACTTCTTGAGAGACAGGGAATTCATAGGGACGACGAAGATACCCAAGAGGAATTGTTTGAAGTAGGTCGTACTGTCTTTTTACCCTGCATGGATAATAAAAAGTCATCTTGGTTAAGCTTGGAAGACGACAGAAGGGTTGCTTGTTGACACCAACCATCTTCTCTATTTTCCACCAAGGGATAATCCACTTGATGGCAAAGTTGCAAGAGGCAAAGACTTTCTTCCATTCATGGCGCCCCATCTTAGAGAAGCGTTTCTTTCTTCTCACAAAGCAATTTGGAGTGTATTTTTCAACATTGTCGGGAGGACTAATTAATTCTAATCTCTCAATTAGCCACATCTGCAAATATATTCAATGCAAATAAATTAATATTACTATACAAAAATATGTTTTTGATTTCTGTAATTAAAAATATTATTTTTCTACTTGTAATAAAATTGGAGAGCCCCGAAAAGGTGCTTTTGGATTTCTCTTCAATTCATCAAGCATAGTCTCTCCAACAATTAATGGTATTGGATTTCTCCCAGATTCAATTTGCTCCAAAATAGTTGATATAATTTCTTGACCCTCATTAGTTCTACCACTAGTGAGAAGATATTGGTTAAGCATGAAAAAGAGAAAAGCCCTTCTTCTATAAACATTAAAAGACTCAGAATAAGGTCTATCAAAATATGGTGTGCAAATTCTTTTAAATTAACTATGCTACCATCTACAATATTTGTTAGATCTTTGTCTTTTAAATTAAAGAAACGCTCAAAATCCTTATAATAATATTCATTTATTCTAGAGATTACTGCAAGATCTAATGCAGGGAAACCTAAGATAGCACCGAATTCCTCCGATAAAGGGCTAATTTCATCACACCCTAGTCTAAAATAATGAGTATCCACATCCCAATATTCTAAGGTGGTATAAATAAAGTCTATATCAAGATCTACCCCCTTGACACCATAAATGCCCCCAATATGAAAAAAGTCTAATACTTTTCTCTCCTTGGCAGTTAGAGACCGTCACCATTCATGAGTGAAGTGGGTAAAACTCTTAGTGATTAAAGACATGATTAATTATTTTTTCAAAAGCTAAGACTATATTTAATATGCTGAATTTATGAAGAAAATCGGCAGATCAGGGGGCTATTTATACACAACATCGACACAGTTTCAATCCGGAAAGGATTCGGAGTCAGCGCTCATCAACGCCAGATGACAGAGTCTGGCGCCAAGCGCTAAGCAGTAGCGTTTGGCGCCAACACAAAACGCATGGCGCCACGTGGCGCTAACGTGTCTTATCAAGCGAGCTTTTAAAAAACCGCGTTTTCCTGACTGATTCGATTCTGAACAATGACTTTACGAGTTTTTATCCTTCTTATACCCTTTTTTCTTAATTAAATATATTATTGTATATTTATATTTTTTTTGGATTTTATTTAGACTTAATTTTAAGTTTATATAAGTCCAATATTTTATTTTTCATTTTCTTTTTTGGGGGAGAAAGTCGGATACCCTCCATCAATAATAAAAATGACGGAATTTTTGTGCAAAATTATTAATTATCACAATTCTTTGCACACACAAATATGCACATAAAAATGAAAAATAAATGCTAAAAAAATAAACTCATAATATTATGTATATACAAGTACGTCTAATAAATGAGTCAACTAGGCAAAGTTCTATACAAGTCAAAAAAAAAAAAAAAAAAAAAAAAAAAAAAAAAACAGGCATAAACTATGGCGCTGGAGGACTCAGATGATGAGAGACACCCATCATATCATAAAACTGCCTAGTACGAGGGGTAACTCTCCACCAGCTCCAGCTCCAGCTCCAGTCTCCTCGGGAGGTGGAAAACTCAGCTCAGGACCCGTCCACCCGAGATCGCCCTGAGGCTGACGCTGCAAAGGTTGTTGCGATGACGAGCCGACCTCGTACATCCCACCACCGCTAAGAGCCGAGGTAGCCTCTCCCTGGCCTACCGGCTCAGCGCGTGCACCCTCAGATGAAGAGCCCGAGCCCTCCACCGCCTCGTTCCGAGCAGCCTCAGAACGACCACCCCAATCGCCAGAGCTCGTACGGAGACGTCTCGAGCTAGACCTCATCGGGTCCCTCCGGACCTCATGTCTCGTCCGGGTACAAGAAGGAATGGGCTGACTCTGCAAGAAGAAACTAAGTAAAAAACAATCAAAATAGACATAACAATGCAGAAATAAGAAAGAAGCTACTTCCTGAACGGCGTCGTCGCGACGACACGTAGCCACATTCCTCATCCGAACGAGGTGGCTCCGGAAGGCATCTATACACCGTGCCATCACCGTGACCACCTCGCGCGAGAACTGTCAAAGAAATAAAGTCAGTAACAACGCATAACATATATGAACAAAATTGCAAATAAATAAAGCTTACCCGAGTCTGGTGACGATGAATCGACCGCTCCACGAAGCGCTCGTCCTGAGGAGCCGGAGGAATCATCTCCTCGATCGGCCCGTATGTCCCTTGATAATGGATGGACATACGAGGTGGCATGAAATCAGTGGGTCAGCCTAACGAAAGTAAAATCAAAGTCAGTAAAATATCACTTAGGGGCTAGTTAACAAAAAATAAAAGATGAAAAACATACCGCCACCTCCTCAGGCAGAACAGGGGCTGGAGAAAACAGCGGCAATAGCTCCTCCTCATAGCAAGATTAGCAACGCCCAAGGATCGTATAAGATCGCCAAGGGGTGCCAGCCCTCTCTAACATGCTCACCAGCCTCGCACCATTGAACATATGACGCGGCGGAGGAGCAGGAACGACGAAAGTGTCGTAGGAATGCTGAATAGCAACCCTCTTTCCATGATATGCAATCGCTCCATATGTCCCTAAAAAGTAGCGACGCTTAGCGGTATACTGCGCAGCTAACCCAGGGACAACCAAGCCGATCCACGGCCGGTACTACACATCAGGCTCCAGCGAAGAATGTCTATGAGATAAGAATCTACTAAAGGTAATACAAAAGTGTTCAACTATACAAAGAACCATACCGAGATGATCTGATCTCAGACATAAGCAGTAGACATCTCAGCACGGCGGCCTCCCCAACAGGCACTCACCGAAAACCTGCGCGGCGACGGTCTCGCCGGCGCGACTGAAGGAAAGTACTCGTAGAACCAGATCTTCAAAAGGCAAAAAGTGTCAGCAATTGCTAACTAAAAGCTTAGAGCTAAACTTTATGGGAGATAAAGTATACCTCTTCTACTCTCTAGAAGTCCGACAGAGCGACGTTTCCCATGAAGGACCAGTGTTGACACGAGTCTCGCAATGCTCGAACAAAGTCGGCATAGGCCAAGCTGGCCCAGTCATAAGTCCCGATCAAGTTAAGATCACGAACCGCAGGTAGGTAGTAAAGCTACCACCCTTGTCACGGGAAAACGTCCTTGACAGCAAGATTAGCACAAAGATACGCACCCACTACTCTCGGGTGGTCGCATCATCCTCGAAAGCTGCCACAAAAGTCGACCGGCGAATGCCCTTAGCGCTAAACTGAGTCGACTCTACCTCATCACGAGCCCGGACAGCAGTCGGACCCAACATCTCCTCAACCTCAGGAGAGAAGACACTGATGTCGCTGTCAAACGACAGCGTAGTAGAACTAAACTTCAATCCCATAATGAGACTAAAGTCGGTTGGAGTGACCATCATCTCACCCCAAGGGAAGTGGAAAGTGTTGGTGGTGTCCTAAAAGAACTCCACCAGGGAGAGAGCCACGTGGTGACCCCCGTTATAGGCAATCATGGCCTCCGAGGTCTCAAATAGTGCAGTCAACCCGCAAGACTCCCAGAGAAGTCTCACCTCTCCATCAACGCCGATGTGCATCTTGTACAAATCGCCCAGGGTATCACAACCCGAGCCATGGTAGCGCGTCCTACCAACCTTGATCCCACGTCGAACCCTCTCAGAGATATGGTGGACGGGGGAAGAGTATAGAGTCCGCTCATCCCACTCAGGGAGGGGACCAAGAGAAGTGGACGGGTCGGCGTCCTCCTCTACGGGCTCATGCTCCCGTAGTGTGTCTTGGGACCGTGAACCCGAACCTCGATGTCTAGCCATGCTACATTGTGAAAAATCAACATAAATTAAGGTTCTATTGTATCTAAGGTTAGCCTAGCCGCATGATATTATGTTCGCAAAAAATTAAACAGAGTACGTAGTACTAAAACAGAGCAAAATTTCAATGAGCATACACGACATTTTTCAAGCATCCAAACAATTTCTTGCAATATTATGGTAATTATTGTGATAAATTGGACAAGAATTTCTAGCAAAAATATCAAGAACAAGCCACATTGTATTTCCGACCTTAAGAGGTCCAACAATGGTGAATTGTTCGTTTCTTCACCAAATTGAGTCAAACAAGTCTCAAAATACTCCCAAGACAATATATAAACATAATCAAGCAATTTCATGGCATAAAATTTTACAAACAAAGCGAATTAATCATTATAAGTTTCGAATTTTCAAGAAATTTGTGAACAAACATGTGCAAAATTCATCAAAACCGGAGTTAGTTTGGAGAAAACTTACATAGATTGGGAAAGTAGATGAAAGAAGCTTCGATTTACAACAAATTTGAGCGAATTCGGTTGAGAAACGAGTAAGAACGAGTGAATTGACGAAAGTAAGCAGCAGCAACGGAAATGACGAAGAGGAGGGGTATATACGGAAATCTCGACTCTAGCGCCAAGCGACAGGCCTTGTTTCTAGAGGATAAGCTTTAGCGCCTGGTGCTAGAGTCAAATTTGTGGCCCTAGCTTAATTTTAGTGCCGATAGAACTCCCAGCCACTCAGAAATGGTTACTTCGGCCTCTTACGCCAGTTAGCCCCTCTAAGCAATTTAACATGATTTAGTAATCGGCTTGATTACAATTGCATAAAGTGATCGGCCTGATGAATGATTGTCTCACTTAGCTTAAAGCGCCTAAGCGTTGGCTCATCATAAGGCACCGACATAATGGTTCATACAGCAAAAGCACCGACATAATGGTTCATACAGCAGAGGCACCGACATACTGGTTCACAATTCAGAAGGCACCGGCGTACATGTTTAAAAGCTGCAAAAGCACAGACGTACTGCATAGCGGAAGCAAAGTTCAAGCGAGCTTTAAAGATCGACAAGCACGGGTCTTCGGTAATTTTCCTCGGAATATTATCGCAATAAATGAGGATAGCTTCAGGAGAGGATATCTTCGACAGCATCCCTAGCTTGCGAAGAGTTATCACAAACAATTGGAGGTGATTTCAAGCGAAGTTATCTTCGATCGTGTTCCCTGGCTTGCGGAAGATGTTCACAAAGTGCTAGAAGGTTGTTTCAAGCGAAGCAATCTTCGATGGGGTTCTCTAGCATGCAGAAGTCTACCACAGCGGAATAGGAGGCAGTTATAGGCGTAGCAGTCTTCAAGCGGCATTCTCTAGCTTGCAGAAGATCGTCAAAACAAACAGTAGGATGGGGTTCTCTGGCTTGTGGAAGGTTATCAAAAATACAACAACGAATCAGTTACTCTTTCAGAGACGTGTGCACGACGGTGCAAGATACGCATTTCTTAACTCTCTTATATATTTTAACTAAAGCTAGTTTTGCAGGTATCGGCATTACAAGAATGATTTAGGACCGCATAACGTTCTGAATCATTCTCCGTCCCTATCGATACTTTGACTTTTGTTTTCGAAACTTGCGTTTCTCCAAAATCAATCCAAGTGGGGGCTTCTGTAGACACCCATTTGTGTCTCCCCAAAACCAAACCCAGTGATGAGTACCTTTCACGTCAAATCATAATCGAATGAAGTGAAAGTGTGGAAAGTCTAGTGTTACGGATAATTTTTAATTCTTTTCTTTCTCTCTATTTTTGAAAACTTATTTTAAGAAAACAGCCAATCTAGTTTATTTTGGTCCATGTCATGGGTTCAATAATGGTGTAGTTTGATGGGGTTCAAAAAGAGCTTTCCAACGATATATTATAAGCCCAATTCTGATGAATAATGAGGAAGTTATGGCCAAATTACTAAATTGGGCCCGGTGTGATACTTATATGCGGCCCAATGATCTAGAGGAGGGCCTAATATGGATTTATCATTCCTAATGCAATTAGAATTGATTTTAGTTTTCTAGATTCTTCTAGAAGGTTCTTTTCATTCCTAATTCAATTAGTATTGATAAATTGACTTTGGTTGACTTTTTAGAGTTTTAATCAGAATAAAAGAGTGTTTTTAAGGAAAAAACGATTTGGCCCTTCTGTACGGCTAAATTTTATCAAAACTAAGAAAGCGCGTGAAATTAATGACTAGCGCCTAACGATAAGGATTAGCGCCTAGCGTAAATGCTTGGCGCCTGGCGCTAATGTCCAGCGTCTGACGCTAACCTGTTCTATTCTCATCGAAACTCTGATTTGTTTTTCTATCCGTCCGGCTGATTTTCTTTATAAATAGCCTCCTAAAATCTCCGTTTTGAATCATCAACTCTCTAGTTTTCTAATTCTATTCTCTCTCTAAGCTAAAGCTTATTCTCTCTCTTTTCTAAACCAACCCTTTTGCATACAAAATTCCGCGTTCACAAGACCTAGAAGCACCTAGCCAAGTTCGAAGTTGCCTTCGCCCTAGACGTGAAAGGTTTGACTTTTGAGGGTTTGGTCCCAAATCTTTATTTCAATTATTTAATTTAATTTCTTGTTTTATTATTTTCCTTGAAGTTACTAACGTGTGTATTTTGTTATTAGAAAGAGATACGAGGCATCCAAGTAAGTGCTTTAGATGATTTATTGATATTATGATATAGACTTCATGTTTAGGTTATTATTATAATTCCTAGCGTCCTGTTAGGGCATTTTGATCTTCCTAGTATCATGTTTAGGGTAATAACTATAATTTCTAAAAACAAATATGACAATTGCGTTTCCTGCGATGCTTCTTATATTCTTTTCTAATAGCATGTTAGTATCATGTTAGGGCTATATTTGATCTTTGATGTTTAGTGACATGCTAGGGATTGTTATTAATCTTGTTAGTATCATGCATAGGATCTTGCTATTATTATGCTTTAATATGATTATTTTAATTATTATGATTATTATTTTTATTATTATTATCATGTTGCATGATAATTATTATTGTTATTGCTTGATCACGCCTTTTATGCATGTTTAAAGGGAATTGGTATTTGTAATCACGCTTAATAAGATAATTAATAATCTTGTTTAGGGTTAATTTGATTATAATTCAAGTGATCGCAAATAATAGTTTTATTTGTGCATTAATATTCATCCAACATAGATAAACAGGTTTAGGGTTAAACCTATTGATTGCATGTTAGTCAGAAAGCGCACATGAATACGATCTCCTGGATTGGTACCTTCATCCCCGAACTACCAGTCATGGTTCAAGACCTATTGGAGTTGACGATCTCCTGGATCGTTAAGGGGTGTAACCTTCACCTCGTGAACGGTTTACAAGTTCCTAAAACCTCTTGGCGACTCTTTTGCTCTAGATTCCTTCCCTTTGGACGCCACCGTACTTTAGTGTATGATCATAGTGGGGTTTAAGTTTGGGGTAATACTTGAAATATTCCCTACAAGGGGTAATAAAGCATGTCTTTTCATCATCTTCTTTTGCCATTAAAATTTGGTTGTAACCTGCGTATCCATCCATAAATGATAACATCGCATGTTCAGCCGTGTTATCTACCAATATATTAATATGTGGTAGAGAAAAATCGTCTTTAGGGCTAGCCTTATTAAGGTCCCTAAAATCGACACACATGCAAACTTGTCCATCCTTTTTGGGGACTGGGACGATGTTCGCAACCCATTCTAGGTAATTACATACGCGAATGAGACCTGCGTCCAATGTTTCTGTACTTCTTTTATTTTTAATGCAACATCAGGTTTCATTCGTCGAAGTTTTTGTTTTACTGGCTTTGAGGTAGGGTTCAAGGGAATGGTATGTTCCGCGATTTCCCTATCTTTTCCAGGCATGTCCTTGTATGACCAAGCGAACACGTCTTCAAATTCTTTGAGCGTCGATATGAGGGTCGACCGCTCTTTCAGATTTAGAGTTAAGCCCATTTTGACTTCTCTTTTTTTTTCATTGGTTCCTATATTGATTATTTCAGTTTCTTCAATGATAGGGTTCTTTTGTTCTCGTTCATTCATTAGTTCAACCAATTTATTAATGTCATTATCTTTATTAGATTGATTGTTATAGCATTCGAAAGATTCAAGAGAAGGCATATACTCGGAAAAAGAGCTCATATTATTAAATTCAAAAGAGAGTACATCAAGAGAAGAATCCTTTTTGGGATCCTTATCCTTAGAACTAGAATATAAAGATTCGGTAATGGCCACAAGGCCTAAATTTTCAGCTTCCCTAGAGTCTATGATAGATTCATCTTCTGATTCTTCAAACATCTTCCCTTCGCCTGTGATGATCTCCAATTTATATCATTTGTGATTGGTCCATTTGAAAGATTTCCTCCATCCATGATCAAAGGTTTCATTAGAAGGGGTGATCAACGAGGTTGGGTTAAAAGATCATCTTCAATCCTAGTAGTCATAAAATAGACCTTTTGAAAAGTGTCTAGACCAAGGTAGCGTAGATGTATGTTGTACTTTTCATGACAGTTTTCGATGAATTTTTGTACCAACTCCAGTTCAGGTGGCCTTTGGGCATGGTCGGCCACCTTTTCTCGGCATCTAACATAGAAAGCAAGGAAATCTTCATTGTCGCCTTGCTTAAGCATTTCAAGCTCATGTAGAGTCGATTTGAACTCTACGTTACTCTCATATTGGGTAATGAAAGCCGGAATTACATCTTCCCATGTTGTTTTAAATTTGGATCTAACTCATAGTACCACTCTCTCGCGGTTGGGTCTAAAGATAAAGGGGAAGTCAAAGCATAAATCTTAGGATCAACTCCCTTTAATGCCATGGTGCCAGTAAAACACATTAAGTGGTTTTGTTGATTATTGATCAGCTTAAATATTGGCAAGTCCGTAGCTACGAACTTTTTTGGTAAAGCAAGTCCTGAGGGAGAAGCAAACTTTTCTGCGTTGAAGTAATTGTTCCCCATGGTGGAACAAAGAACAAGCTTCTCTAAGGACTTTTCTTTGACAGATAATTGTTCCATCTTTTGTTGCAAGGCCAGAACCTCAGCATTTTTCTTTTCAGCTTTTAAAGTTTTTTAATTCTTCTTTCCTCGGCCTCTTGAGCCTTTTCTTCTCTTAATAGAGCAATCTCTTCTTGAAGTTGTTTGATGGTTGACATTGTTGTTGGACTACGACTAGTTTTCGAGGGAAGGTGGTTTGAAAGAGGTGGATTACATGATGATAAAAGTAGAATACGAGTGCCCAGGAGTGTTCGTTCCCAAGCTTGAGAACCGACCCTAAAGGAAGTACGAGAGGATAAGTAAATCGATACGTGTAAGGAGGGTGATCCCATCGTAAATGGGTCCTTCCTTAAATGCCCATGGCCACTTAAAAGCCAAGGACTTTATATTTGTTAGGGTGTATTAGGATTTGAATTCCTGACTGTTTGGGAGACCTTGAATTAGAAATGATACTCTCATCACGCTTTTTTGTAAGAAACAAGTAGGAGTCACGAATGAGTTTTAGGAAAACTCATAAACCTCGTTCATGCCTTTCTCCCAAGTAGAGTTCAAGGGATAATTAGCACGAATCATAAGTTTACCCATGCCCAAATTGGTCTACATAAACCAGAAATGAGTTAGGGAGCAAGGGTACTAAAATAACGTTCCTTTTAGGGAGGAATCGCTATTCTAGCCCTAGTACGGCCTCTACTAGCTCTTTCATTTTCACAATTTCATTACCAAACAATATATGCAACGTGACACCTAAAGACTAAGTTAGTTGATTTTATTTACAAGCATTAATCACGTAGGAATTACATTGCAAAAGTCGTTATTCTTATTTAATAATATTCGTGAAAGAACAATAAATAAACAAGATTCATCTTGGCTTAATTGATCAACCAACAATTATTTAATTTAATTCTAATCTTTATTTAATGCAAGATACTATGTGGAATTGATTAATTAACTATTATAAAGATGATCAAACGACACTAATTAATTAATTAAAGTCCTTTTAAACAAGAAAATAAAGGTGATTTAACTAAGTGCTCGGGAATTTACCACTTCTTTTTGCTAGATCTCCGTTTAGAACACTTATGGACTCTTTCTTATTGGGGAACCTCCACCGCAGTAACAAGATATCGAAAGGGTGAGTGTTTAGGACAAGAGGGCTTGGTTGCACAAGTTCACAAGTTATTTCGCCAGAGTCTTAGGTTAATTTCTGTATCTTTAAGCCTCGTTTTAAGCTCGTATTTATAGGGAATGATTAGGTTTATGGTTTTGAGCATTCTGCCGCAGCAAGTGTCGCGCGACACAGATAGAGTTGCGCGCGGCATCCTAGCGCAAGTTATAGAGTTTCCCTGTTATGTGCAGCGTAACTATTTGTCTTGCGCACGGCTTTATGGTAAGATTTGATTTTATTTTCTCCGTATAATTCCGAATAATTCTGAATCTTCTGCAGTGCAACTCTGAAGGTTGCGCGCGGCATCTTCTGCAGAGTTGCGTTGGGCTGTGTGAGATGCGCGCGGCTTTTTCTGCGGCAGCACTAAGTTTTAACCTAGGCGCTCCTAAATCCGTCATTATTAGGGTTTAAGCACGAGATTAAGCCTAATTATGATCGGGTTTAGTTAATTGGACCTTTATTTTTGCTTTTCCTTTAATTTGGGCTAGCCTTTTGTGTTTTGTGGCTTAACCAGTTATCCATAAGTATTCTTCACTTTGATCCAACATGAAGATGGTTTTATTTATTGTCATTGCACTTCTTGTTTGGACAGGAGGCCAAAAGTAGATGTCTACAGTTATCCCCTACTTTAATCGAGTCTATAATAGACGATGATCAAAGTAGTCAAGGACATTAATCCGAGACTCATTCTGCGAAGTTCTCTAAGGATAGAGAATTTTTCAGTAATGTTTAAGGATGTCAAAACAATCCTTGGTTCGCTAAGTGTTTGAAGCAAGTACCAATTAAGGCTAGAAAAATTCCTTCCTAGTCTTAACGCGCTAAAGAATCTAGATTGATCCTTTGCAATTGTAAAACGCTCTTACAAGTAAAAGTGTTCTAGGTGATGTCAGGTCAAGAGAAGAGATCGGTTTTAAAAGGATAAAAGGGGAGGATTTCCTCTCAATCGTGTCATCGTTAGTCTAAAGTCCCTCAATATGTCATTGAAATTTTAGCCTGACTTTAACAAAGTAAAAGATGAAAAAGGGTTTTCGGTATTAGAGTCGAAATGGTTCGGTATTTGAGCCGGGTCTAGTATTCGAGCTGGAAGTCCACAAGATAGAAATACATGTCTCAAGACTAGAGGCATATATCCAAATTCAGTGAGAGGGAATAAAGTCAGCAACTCTGTCATCAGTTTTTTCCACAAGATGACAAGATGAGTACACGTGTCTCAGGATTGGGGGCACGTGATTACATGGGCGCGACATCGTCTCGTTGCTTCTTTATACAGGGGGTGGATTCGACACCTTAACTGTCCGGTAAGTTAGTAAGCGCACTAACTACTGTATCCATTCAAGAAGTGTCTATTCCTGAAGGTTCAGCGCGCCTGTCGACTCGTTGAGCTAACGCCTATAATAATTCTCTACCTTTTAGTCCCGAGAGGTAGATCTCACAAAGCTTGGGCTGAGTGAAATTTTACGCAACACCTACGTCGTACAATTTTGCGCCGTACGATACGCCATTTGCATTTTGACGCTGCATAAAAACACCTTCTTTTTTGCTTTGGATGTGAAAAAAGAAGAAAACCCGGACATTTGTAATGTCAGTACAGTAAAATGATAAACATGTCCATGGGTGCTTTTACGTAAAGCACCACCACGGAATGTCTTAAGGCACTCTTACGAAAAAACGTTGAAAATGTATGCTTGGGGAAGGCACAAAGCACGGTGTGCATGCAATATGATGCAAAAAAGTAACAAAAAATAAAACAAACTACATTTGATAATTTGCGCGCTATTACGTCTAATGACGAGCAAAAACCGTTGAAAAATGATCAAACGGATCAAAATCTAGATGCCGGTCATTTTAGTGATCAGTATCCGCGCACAACTCAGTGGGTCAAGATGGCCAGGCACGCGCATCATTCTGAGTTACGTTGGTCTGTCACGCGCAACTGATTCAGTTGCGCGCGACATTTAAGTCAGCAAAAATAGAATCGTTGAGCGCGATTTTTCATTTCGCTTTCTCTCTCCTTCTTTCACAATTTTCGCTTCTTTCTCTATCTAAAGAGCTCGGATTTTCTTTTTTTTTAAGCTAACGTAAGTAGATCTCGTCCTTTATTCATATTTTCCTTTCATTTTTGGCTGGATTTGGGCAATTTTCGAACCGTTAAACCCCAAATTTTGAATTTGGGGGGTTTTTTATTTGACTTGTTTTCATGAATCTGTTTATTTGTCGTTGTGACATGTTTAAGCACTATATTGCATCAAATTTAATGTTAAGTGACAAAGCATTGATCTTGTATGAGCATATCAAGCATATATATGTTTTTTTTGTTCTAATTTTAACTTTG
Organism: Chenopodium quinoa; assembly: GCF_001683475.1. Lineage (NCBI taxonomy): Eukaryota > Viridiplantae > Streptophyta > Magnoliopsida > Caryophyllales > Amaranthaceae > Chenopodium > Chenopodium quinoa. The sequence continues at coordinate 2,478,160 of NW_018745251.1, read as the reverse complement.
TGCTTGAACTTTATTTCTCTTTTGTTTTGCTCACATAGACTATACTTGTTGATTTTAATGTAAATTGAAGTGTTTAGAACAACAATTATGCATTAAAATTATAAGTGAAATTTTGAACTTTTATAATAGCATGAATTTGTTCTTGCGACTCATATTTATTTTTCATGCATAAGTTGCAAAATTGGCTTTATCAATGATAAAAATAACCGATGGTTATGATTATTCACTTATAAAACTGTGATTTCAAGATTTTTACAAAACGAGTTAGTTTAGAAAATTCTTGAAGAGATCATCGAAGTGGTGTAGCTTGGTTATATTTCGGGTTCGTAAGCCCCCATTTTACATTTTTGAATGTTGTAGCCCCCAGTGTTAGGTGACTTCGATGATTTGCTCGTTGTCAATAATTAGACCCTTTCATGTTGCTTGAAATGGGTCTACAAATCCTGTGTTTTGTCTTATTATGATAACAACTAGGATCTTGGACATGATTAAACTAGTGTGTTTAAGCCGTTTTTTTGACCATTCATAGTTTTAACAAAGAAATTTGCTATTGGTCATTCATTAGAACAAGTAAGGGGAAAAATGAAATGTTGTTCAAATGTTTTGTCTATTCTTGCTACTTTTGAATTCTTTCTTTTAAGTTCAAATTTTGAATCTCGAGAAAGTAGATGTTATCCTCCTTGCGAAATTCCAATGTGTGCAACAATGGAGAAAAATTTTAAATGAATACTCCTTAATTTAGAATTTAGGAGTCTTTTGTTTACATTCTAACTCATGAAATTGTTTGTCTTGTGTTAATAAAGTGTCTTGATACAATTTTCATGATGAATGATTGAATACTAAACTTTCATATGAGCAACTATGTATCATGATTTTGTTTCTTTTGCTCTATACTAGTCATACTCTCTAATATCTAGATTAAATTGAAGTATTGAAACAACAATTATGCACTAAGATTAGTTTTTGAAGTTGAACTTGAAAATGGCTTGAGTATGTAACCTGTTTAAGGGCCAAGTTCAGTTGCAAACTTAGTTTTCAGAGGAACAAAATGATCATTAAATCATTTTGATACATTTGAAAATTGTAAGGCTCGAGATCTACGTAAACAATTTGTAGCTTAGGAGATTCTCGAAAGTAGCTCGAATGGCATGAATATCTCATTTATTTTTTTCTTGTGGATATTGGAGCCTCCATGTGTCGGTTTATGCGCATTCTTTATATTTCACAAGTCTTGGAGCCCCCAATTTGGGGTAGTTCTAATGACTTGCTATCATTTAGGTCATTCATATGATATTGAGATGGACCTATGTATATGTCCTATTTTGTTTTGAGATATTTAGGACTTACATGGATAATGCCTAAACGGTCGTAAAGATCATTGCGATTATTTTATTCTCAAAGTTGATTTAGAATATCAAATATTTACTTTGTTCTTATCAATCATTGATTTTGGTCTTGTAGGTGGTTTGTTTACCATTCCTTAACCAATATTCGCAGGAGAACTAAGCGATAATACGAGTCAAGAGTAAGTCGAATCTTAATTCATTCCTTTTTGAAATATTTATGTATATACATGTATCATCCAAACGGTTATTGAGAATCTGAAAATTTATTTATTTGAGAAAACAAAAATTCAAAAAGGAAATTTTAAATACTATTTTTATTAGAAACATGTTTCGAGCTAGAATTCAAAATTTGAAAAGGGATCAAATAATTATATTATTTTCAAAACTGGACCCAAAATAGAAAGAAAAGTCTAGCTCGTAATTGAGTGTGACTTTTTTTGTCCAAGATTGATGAAGATAAGTTGTAATTTGCAACTTATTTCCACAAAGATATGAAAATGTGAGCAAACTTTCGTATATCTGATTTTGTTTATGTTTCTCTGCTTGTCATCGTTGTCATATTTTTCTGATTAAAAGTGAAGTTCTTTCAATTAAATATGTACCGTAATTTGAAAATGAATGTTTATCAAACATAAGTTTGGTGGAGTGTTAGAATAATTTATAAAATTGTTCTAATCACTTTCCAAAATATAGTCTCATTTTAAAATGAAAGTTAAGGTGAGACTTATATTTTTAATTTGAAGCCCCCAAGTGTAGACTTAGGTGACTTTTGGAATTCATGTATACATATGCTAGGGGATGTTTCTCATGTTTATTTAAGGCCCAAAGATTTGTATTTTCAATTTGCGGAATATTAAATATGTTTATCATAAATTGTTTGATCAAGTAACATAATTAATTATCTTGTTCAAATAATAGGAAGTGGTATTCTTTGCTTTGTCATTTAAAGTTATTACGATGGTTCGTAATAAGCTTTGCATGACATTGATTTTGTAGCATAATAACTTATTCAAATCTTTAAATAGAGAGAAGTGGGGATGTCCTGGCTTTTTTAAGCGGAAAATTATACTATTTCCGAGTATTTTAGTTGCCAAATGGGAGGGATCATCCCGACTTACCCCCTAAAAAAGAAATGAAAAAAAAGACGGATTTGTATAAAAAGGAAGGGGAATCCAACTTTCCCATAGAAGAATAAAGAAAGAAAATTAGACATGTTTTCGAAAATCAAGGATTATTGACTTAATATTTGAATCATCGTGATGACTTGGCAGTGAGATATAAGTGTAATAGTGATAACGATCATTTTTTTTCATGTAGCAATCATGTCCAATTAATGTTCCTTGCTTAGAGAAGATGGAGATATCCCATGCAGGCGGACATATTAGTTGCTCATAATATGTGAGAAGACCCATGCTCAAGAGTTGTAAGAGACATCTAAAGTTGACGTTAAGGCTGTCGATATATCAAATCAATTTATTGTGTTAATTCTTTTTCTTTCTAGGCAATGTATATAGAACCTGAATTACCTTGGTAATAAATAGCCCTATTATTAAAAGAAAATAAGATGATTTTTTTTTAAGTGATAGCCATCTCATTTTTCTTTGGCAAAGGATATGGAAAACACTGAATTTAGTTTGATTTGATTGCTTTACTAACATGATGTAATCAAGCCAATGGCTATCAAATCATCCAAATCATTTGAAATTTTTTTATATGATCTTTTAATCATAACTCAACACTTCATGAATTTTATATATGGGCATGACTACTTAATAGTAGGTCCATATGTGCAAAGGCCTAAGATTGGCCATATTTTCATGGAATGATGATTTTGGTGTATGGTTGTGGTCTACCTCAAGGAGGGCCATTCCAAGGTCGTAACGTGGCTAGGCTTGGGGTTATGAACAATGGACAGGCTCAAGTATACTCTCAAAATCCCTTACTTTTGGTGCTTCTCAAATTTAAACCTTTCTTCTTTGTGTGGCAACTTCCTACATTAGGTGCCTTTTCCTTGTCATCTCTCTTTTCTTTCTTTTTTTTTTGACAAGTTTTGTTTTGGGTTTAGAACAATTTTTTTTTTCTTTTGCATTTGATCTTTCCTTTTGGGTTTAGACTAACTTTGTGTCCCCCTCTTATGTTTCGTTCCCCCAATTTCCTATTTGTATCTTTGCACCATTCCCATCCCAAGGTATGGAATAATGTAGGTTGAATAACTAAGGCTCAATTGATGAGGCTCAAAAGGGCTGCCAAAAAGATGGATTTTCTCTAAGGTTAAGAACATGGGATTATATTTATGGAGTTTCAAGTTGTCTCCTGTGTTGGTGAAATCATCATATCCTTTCTTTGTGGGCCTAAGATGGGCCTCTTTTCATTCAATACATCTTGTAAGCCAAAGCTCATTGTAGACACCCATTTGTGTCTCCCAAAAACCAAACCTAGTGATGAGTACCTTTCATGTCGAATCATAATCGAATGAAGTGAAAGTGTGGAAAGTTTAGTGTTGCGGAAAGTTTAATTTCTTCTCTCTTCTCTCTGTTTTTGAAAACTTATTTTAAGAAAACAGCCAATCCAGTTTGGTTGGTCCATGATATGGGTCCAATAGTAGTAAGTTGGATGGGGCTTGCCAAGAGCTTTCCAACGATATATTATAGGCCCAATTCTGATGAATATTGAGGAAGTTATGGCCAATTTATTAAACTAGGCCCGGTTTGAGCTTTATATGCGGCCCAATGATCTAGGGGAGGGCCTAATATGATTTATCATTCCTAATGCAATTAGGAATGGTTTTAGTCTTCTAGATTCTTCTAAAAGGTTCTTTTCATTCCTAATTCAATTAGCATTGATAAATTGACTTTTGTTGACTCTTCAGAGTTTTAATTAAAGTCAAAGAGCATTTTTGAGGAAAGATACGATTTTATCCTCCTGTAAGGAAAAATTTATCTGATTTTAGAAAACGCGTCAAAAAAAGGATTGGCGCTGACGTTGGCGCCTGGCGCCAGTCTCGTTTTACGTGCGTCAGACTCTGTTTTGTTAATTTTATCTTTTTGGCTGATTTTTCTATAAATAACGTCTTAAAACTCCGTTTTCGATAACCACATTTCATCAATTCTTGTTTTAAAACCAGTTTTCAATTATCTCTTATTCTCTCAATTCAGCAATTCTCATCAACGTTCATCTATATTCACCTACAACCAGTTTTCATTCGCTAATTCTCTCTAATCAATCATTCATCCTTCTCTTTCTCTTTTTCTAAACTTGCTTTCACATACGAAATTCCGCATTCGCAAGACCTAGAAACACCTAGCCATATTCGAAGTTGCCTTCGCCCTAGACGTGAAAGGTTTGGTCCCAAATCTCTCTTTTAATTATTTAATTTAATTGTTTGTTTATTATTTTCCTTGAAGTTACTAATGTGTGTATTTTGTTATTAGAAAGAGGTATGAGGCATCAAAGTAAGTACTTTAATGGTTTTTATTGATGTTGTGATGTAGAAATCATGTTTAAATTGTTATTATGATATTCCTAGTATCATGTCTAGGGTAATTTTAATATTAAATATGATTGTTACGATGCTTCCTATGTTCTTCCTAATATTTATGATTGTTAGTATCATGTTAGGGTTAAGGATTTGATTTATATTGCTTAGTGACATGCTAGGGTTTGTTATTAATCTTGTTAGTATCATGCCTAGGATCTTGCTGTTTTTATTATGCTTTAATATTAACATGAACATGATTATGATTATAATTGTTATAATTTATGATGATTATGAATATTATTATTATTATTATTTTGATGATGATTATTTTATTTATGATGATATTATTATTATTATTATGATTATTATTTATGATTATAATTTATTAATTATTATTATGTTGCTTAATATTTATTTTTTATTGCTTGATCACGCTTTTATGCATGTTTAAAGGGAATTTGGTATTTGTAATCAATCTTAATAAGATAATTAATAATCTTGTTTAGGGTTAATTTGATTATAATTTCAAGTGATCGCCAATAATAGATTTATTTATGCATTAATATCCAACCAACATAGATAAACAGGTTTAGGGTAATCCTATTGATTGCATGTTAGTCAGAAAGCGCACATGAATACGATCAGAATAAAGTAGAGGCTTATTATTAGGGCAGGTTTAATCTCTTTTAGGTTGGATTTGTACCTTCATCCCCGAACCCTAATTTGGTTCTAAACCTTATGGACTTGACGATCTCTTGGATCGTTAAGGGGTGTAACCTTCACCTTGTGAACGGTTTACAAGTTCCTAAAACTTGTTGGCGACTCTTTTGCTCTATCTTCTTCCCTTTTGGACGACACCGTACTTTAGTGTATGATCACAGTGGGGTTCAAGCTAGGGGATTAACGCTTGAAATTTATTCCCTACACTCATCAAGATTCTTTAAGTGTTGAGTATGTATGTTTTTTGATATTGACTGTTTATATGTATACGTTTTATTTAATTCAAGCCAATAACAATAAAGAGATAAAAAAGAGAACAAGATAGACATACTTGAAAATATATCTTTTATTCATTAATTAATGAGTGAACAAAATAAGTAGATTCGACAGCATGAATCTATTAGTCTATCATAAAAAACGAAGGAAAGAAACAAAACAAGACCTAGGGTGCTACATCTTGAATTGTTGACAACTTCTTGAGATTGCGTCTTCGAGCTTTGTCCGTTTCTGACGTAGGTGAAATCCTCTCTAAAAATCAAGTCCATCTATATGATTCATGGTTTCATTTATCAAGTCCTTTTCAATTAATGTTCCTACAGTATAGACTTTTTGAAATGTGTCTAAACCAAGGTATTGTAAATGGCACTTGTATGGTGGAGACATACTGTCGATGAACTTTGGGACAAGTTCATGATACGGAGGTCTTTGTGGAATAAGAGCAACCTTTGATCGCCACCTGGAAAATAAGCCAATGAAGCCTTCTTCTTCCCCCTGCTTAAGCAATTCGAGATCGCGCAAGGTAGTTGTGAGCTCGATGTTATCTCCATATTGGGTTAAAAACGCTTTTACAACGTCACTCCAAGTGAAAGTTTGTTTTGCATCTAGGTTATAAAACCATGATCTAGAAGTTGGGTCCAATAAAAGAGGAAAAATACATGCATATAGGCTTGGCTCAACCCCTTTTAATGCCATAATTCCAATAAAGCTCATAAAGTGAGTTCTAGGAATGTCTGTAACCTTAAAGGTTGGCTAATCCGTAGTCAAGAACTTTTTTGGGAGAGTCTTGCCACTAGGTTGTGGTTCAAGCTCATAATTGAAGTACTTATTCCCTGAGTTAGCTCGAAGGACAAGTTTCTCCAAGGCCTCTACTCTTTTGGCTCTTGCTTTTTCTTGCAGAATGTTTTCTTTTTCTGCTTTTATTTTAGCCTATCTGCTTTTTTATGAGCCTTCATTTTGGCTTCTTCTTCTCGTAGGGCCTTTAGGTTTTTAAGTTCCTCTCTAAATTTCTCAAATGCTACTTTGTATCCCATGATTGGACTAGTATGCGAATGTGGAAGATGATCTAGTAATGCGTATCATGAGAAATTGAGCGCGTTCACTTAAACATTTTCTGCCAAGCATTCAAACAAAGAATCAAAGTCAAAATGATTGTTGTAGACACCCATTTGTGTCTCCCCAAAACCAAACCCGGTGATGAGTACCTTTCGCGTCGAATCATAATCGAATGAAGTGAAAGTGTGGAAAGTTTAGTGTTGCGGATAGTTTTAATTTCTTTTCTCTTCTCTCTGTTTTTGAAAACTTATTTTAAGAAAACAGTCAATCCAGTTTGATTGGTCCATGATATGGGTCCAATAGTAGTGTAGTTGGATGGGGTTTGAAAAGACCTTTCCAACGATATATTATAAGGCCGAATCCGATGAATAATGAGGAAGTTATGGCCAAAATACTAAACTAGGCCCGATTTGAGCCTTATATGCGGCCCAATGATCTAGGGGAGGGCCTAATATAGATTTATCATTCCTAATGCAATTAGGAATGGTTTTAGTCTTCTAGATTCTTCTAGAAGGTTCTTTTCATTCCTAATTCAATTAGCATTGATAAATTGACTCTTGTTGACTTTTCAGAGTTTTAATTAGAATCAAAGAGCATTTCTGAGGAAATATACGATTTTATCCTCCTGTACGGCAATTTCTATCTGATTTTAAGAAAACGTGTGAATTTCTGAATCAGCGCCAAACGCCAGCTGTAGCGCCTGGCGCTACGCTTGGCGCCTGGCGCTACGCTTGGCGCCTGGCGCTAGCATTAGCGCCTGACGCTAATGTTGGCGCCTGGCGCTAATAGCCAGCGTTGGCGCTAATTCGGTTTTATCTGCGCCAGAACTCTATTTTGATATTTTATCTTTTGGCTGATTTTCTTTATAAATAACGTCGTATAAACTCCGTTTTCATTCACCAGTTTTCACCTACAATAACCAATTTTCATTCATCAACAATCATCAATTCTCTCTCATTCTCTTCAATAATCATACACCAACTCCCATAAAGTTTTCCTTGATCTTTCTCTCTTTTCTAAACTAGCCTTTTACATACAAAATTCCGCATTCATTAAATTTAGAAACACCTAGCCATATTCGAAATTGCCTTCGCCCTAGACGTGAAAGGTTTAATTTCTGAGAGTTTGGTCCCAAATCTCTCTTTCAATAATTATTTAATTTAATTTTTTTGCTTATTATTTTCCTTGAAGTTACTAACGCGTGTATTTTGTTATTAGAAAGAGGTACGAGGCATCAAAGTAAGTATTTTAATGGTTTTTATTGATGAATCTTGAAGAATTATTGGACAACGTTGAGAGACTTATGTTGATAAAGATCTTGATAAGTTCATGAAGGAAGACTCTAAGAGAGGATGTCTTCCCATGTTTCATGGTAGTATGCTCAGTAAAACTCAGTGCCTTCAAAAGCTAGTAGAGTTGAGTTGTATGGATATTGTACCTTGTGCTTTTGCAAAAGGGTCCATTATATGTGCCATGACATGTACATAGTAAGATGTTACATATGACTTGTGCATGTGTAGCAAGTTTCAAGTAAATTCAAAATAAGCATACTGAAAGTTTCCAAGAGCAAATCATTGAGTACTTGAGAAGGACTAAAGGAATGTTTCTAGTTTATGATGGTAAGAGTGAACAAGTTGTCAAAAGGTTATACAGATGCAAGTTTTCAAAACAGGCAAGATGACTTTAGATGTTGATCTAAATATATTTTGTGAGTTTAAGTTCCTAGTTCGAAATCATTAAAGTGGACATAAATTATTTGAATAAATGGACTAGCATGTAAATTTGATTGGATAGCGCAGTTTCATGGGCTAAAGGGGCATAATGATGCTCGGTTAGTCACTTGGATATGCATGAATGATGCATGATCGAACTAATGACCTACTTTGAAGTTCAAGTATAGAGTTTCCGGATATATTAGTGGATTCCTTTGACATGAGTGGAACATTGATTTCATTCAATGAATGTTATGACTGTGGTACAATCAAACGTTTACACGTAACTAAATATTATAAAGTGTGTTTCCTGGTTATTTTAAAATTTGAGTGGAAGCCTTGTTGTCACAAGATTGGATTGAGTCTACCTATTAAATTAGGAAATGTGTCATGGCCACCTGAAGAGGGAGAATTCAGAAAATATGTGGCCGCGTTCAAATGCATTACTCTGTAATTATTGGTTTTGTAATTCTAACTCAGATTTCAAGAAATGATTTGTATATTAACAGATCTCGACATGTGATGCAAACATATTATCAAATCGACACATATTGACTTAAGGAATTTGAATACTGCACACTTGCACTAGTGGAAAAAGGGTCATTTGTAACGCCTTATTTGTAACGGGCATAATATCCGTAACGTGAAAAATTATAGTCCGTTACAATAAAGTAGCGTAATGGGTAGGTTAAATAATATTTGTATCCGACAAAATGGTATCTGTTACAAATACTAAACTATTGGTAACGACAAAATTTTTGCCCGTTACAAATACTTTCGTTTTTGTAAAGGGCACCTTTTGCCCGATACAAATAACTTTATCAAGGAAATAAAAAAACCCTAGTACTCCCTGTCTAACTTCACTACTCATTTTAGTCGTCTTCCTCTCCGAGGAACTAGAAATGGAGGAAAGTTATGCATTTACTAATGCATAACATTGATTAAAATATTATAAAAACACATGGTAGAGAGAGAAAAGAGGAGAAAGATAGGAAGAGAGAGGCATGTAGGTGGACCACACCTATTTTTTGATCGGATTGTATCACGTGATGGGGGACCACATGCTGATTGTTCACTGAAAGTTTATACTCCCTCCGTTTCAAGTTACTCGCAACAATTACCAAAAATGGCTGTTTCACATTACTTGCAACACAAATTTTTCTTTCCTATTTTAGTAAGTTTTTATGTGTGATTTTACAAAATTACCCTTACCTTTTTTATTAAACACCCTAATTAAACTACTGATTTTAACTAATTAAGTTAAACCCTAACATTAACCTAACTTCATTCTTTCCCCCAAAACCATTCCTCTCCCATCTCAACCCACCATCCATAACTCTCACCGGCAATGACAAAACCATAGAGACACCACCGTCACCGGAAGTCGCTGCCGATTTCCCTTTTTTATGGCCGCCTCCATTTTCACCCTCTTCCTTTTCTTGTTGTTTTGTAATTGCCGATGAGAGTTGTGGGTTTCGGATTTTGGGGTTCCGGGTTTGGGTTCAAGGTCGTGGGTTGTGGATTTTGGGGTTGTGGGTTCGTGGGTTGTGGATTTCGTGGATGTGGGTGTGGGTTCGGGGTTGTAGATGGTGGATCTGGGTTCGGGGGTTGTGGGTGGTGGATTTGGGTTCGTGGGTTGTGGGTTTCGAGGTTGTGGGTTCGTGGATTTTGGGTGGTGTTCAGGGGTTGTGGGTGGTGGGTTTCGGGGTTGTAGGTTGTGGTTCTGGGTTTCGTGGGTTGTGGGTATCGGGGTTGTGGGTGGTGGGTGGTACTAGATGGTGGTTACGGGTGGTTTTGTTGTGCTAGATGGTGGTGTTGGGGGTTTCGTAGTGCTAGCTGTAGGTGCTGGACTGGTGGTGCTTGGTGGTGGTGTTGGGTGGTTTCATGGTCTAGGTGGTGGTCTGGCGGTGCTAGCCTACTAGGTGTTGGCAAAAAATCCAAAGCATGTTGGTGGTGGATTGTTGGTGTAAGGTTTTGGGTTGATTAACACTTAAGTATATCCCTTATTTTTCGTTAAACATGCTTTGGATTTTTTGCCTAGGAGTCCGCAATTCCCTAATTTGTTGCGAGTAACCTGAAACGGAGGGAGTATATGGTACTATTGAATCCTCAGTGGTACTACTTACGCATGAATCTAGTACAACTGAATGCATATATAATACCATTATGTGCACATATAGTATCACTGTATATTTAATGGTACCATTTAATCATCCAATGATATCAGAATATTTATTCGTTTGTACATATACATAATTACATGAATATCCTTTGTTATGCATTTCTAAATGCATAACATTTCCTCCCTTTAAAATTACTTTTCCTCTCTTTCAATCACAGTCTCTCTCTTCCCTCATCTCTCATCTCCCGTCTCCACCATCGAACGACGTTCCACCACTCTCTCGTAGTCTCGTATCTTCCCTCATCTCTCGTCACTTCAAGATCCAATCCCTAAACCCAATCAAAATCTAATAAAAATGGCCTACTCAAATTTCTCTAGCCCTACTCAAATTTCTCTAGCCCTACTCAACTTTCCAGTTATTCTCTCTCTTCCGTTTTAATTCATCCAACACAGGACGACTAGCCCCCCAAAAACCCTTCTCCAACGGTTCAACCTTGTTGCATAGCCCACGCTTGCAAAAATCGAGAGAAAGAGGAGAGAGGAGAGATATGGAGATCCATGGTATCAAGATCTTCCTTCACCAAAAGTTTTGGGCGAAAATTGATTTCTTCTACCCAAACCCCACCATCTCATGTAATCCATAAACCCTTGATTTCATCACATTTTACATTAATCTAGAATCCCGGCAAGCTATGACAAGGTGTTTGCCGGTTGAAACACTGGCGGCAGAGGAGCTGGAGAAGGTCGGGATGAAATTAGAGCGTCCTTATCAGTTATTGTGTTCGGTTTTAGATTTTCGTCGTTTGTTTCAGCTTATTTTGTCAAATTATGTCAGCTATTTTTCTATCTTATTGACTGGTTTTAGGTACACAATTTATGGTTATGTATGGTTTGTTTTGTTGAACATTATATTTTCTGTGTTTGCTTGAGTAATTTACCAAATTTTGAGTTTTGCCTTTTTATTTATTTATTATCTATAATTTGCTAAATTTGATATTGCTGTAGGATCTATAATTGATTTTGCGTAATTGCAATAATTTTTTTAGAAGTTGAATATAATGAGCATATATATATATATATGAACCTCGATTATGCTAATTCTAATAGAGTCGGATTCAATGAACCCTTTTTTTTCTTCTGTGATGAGAAGTAGTTAAATGGATTGGGCCAAGATTTTGATGCTAAATTTAGGTTGAAATTTCAGTGCTGCAAGTATAAAGCCTGTTTTCGATTTTAATTTAGTATATTTGCTGAATTTGAATATGTAGGTACCTCAACTATTAAAAAACATCTATACATAACATGTACTCGGTATTATTGTTTGTAACTGGTAATCTTAAAAATCATGCAGATGATGATGATGCAGACAAGTTTGTGTATAAATTAATTGACAAAAACAGTAAAGCAGCATATACACGAGATAATGAAGGCCTTACACCTTTACTGAGTGCAACAAGGTCTGGTCAATATCAGGTTGTACAAGATATACTTAGATATTGCCCTCAATCATCCTACCTCAGAGATCCGAATGGCAGGACTTTTTTGCATCTCTTGCGCTTAACAGGTGAGGATGTTGATGAGAGCTTCGCGGGGACATTTAAGAATACTGGGAAGCAGTTGTTTAAAATTTATAATGTGCTAAATTTGATATTGTTGTAGGATCTATAATTGATTTTACATAATTGCAATAATTTTGTTAGAATTTGAATTATATGTGCATATATATATATATATGAATCTCGTCATAGCTTGATTATGCTAATTATAATAAAGTCAGATTCAATGAACCCTTTTTTTTTTTCTTGTGATGAGAGGTAGTTAAATAATTTTGGTTGAAATTTCTTGTGCTGAAAGTATAAGGCCTTTTTTCGATTTTATTTAGTTGTTTTTTTGTGATTTTACTGTTCAATTATAGAAAACTGTCTGTTAATTCTAACCATGGCTGGTTGCTTCCGATAAAATATATCTGTGTTAGTGGCTGAGCAAATTATAAAAAATTTTGTTTGATTTGAATGCTACATTAAAACTGGTCTTGTTGATCTAGCACTTTGAGCTTTTTGAGTGTTTTGTGCTTGTCCATCCTTCTCCATTTGAACTCGGGTGAAACAATTTTTATTTAAAGTTGCTTGCTGTGTTGGTGTCTGAGTACTCTATATTTCTATGTTGTGTCTCCATGTGCAAAGCCAAAGGAGAGCCAGTGTTCACCAATTACGATTGGAGAAAAGGTGCTGCAAAGGCTGCAAAACAGATAGAGAAATGTAATCCCCGTGTAAATCTTGCACTGTTTTGTTTATCTTTATTTTTATTTTTTTTATTAAGTGAAAATTTCATTATTGTACATGGCAGATGATCCAAAAAGTGAACCAAATGCCACCGAAGATCCATACTAGACACTATTCGTTGCTAGGCTGGTAATCCAGACTTTTCAATTCAGTTTGCTGTTTATTATCTTTATGTTCGTTTATGAACTTTTATAAGATTTACTGACAAGAAAATGTGGTGATGGAAAACAAGAACTACGAAACTTCGTTGCATATAAAATGAGATTAATAATGCAGAAACTGTAATAAAAATTTGTTTACATATTTTTAACTTATTTCAGTGCTATTTATGCGTGTGTTTAATAAAAAATTTAAAAATAATATATTAGTTATTTTAAAGAATGGTTTTTAGTGGTTTGAGTACTTCGAAATGAGTTGAAAAAACTATTTATTGTCTTTAAAAACATTGCCCACACTGTGATCTTCTACTGAGGTCACGTCAGAGATTGATGCTGGACTGGTATGGTCTATTGGCTTCCAAAATTCTTCTTGATAGCTACTTCATATGGATGCAGGACTAGGCGGAAGCTCAATTGAATTGTCCTACGATGACATCAGATGAAACAAACATGAATTAATGATCTTTCAAGGTGATCCACTACAAATGGTATTTATCTGAATCGTGAAAATTCGGGCATTAATAAATGCTTCAATATTTTGATAAAACATTTACTTACATTTTTGTCATTAAAACTTGATATAACTGAGGGTCAATTCATTACATTCACAAGAACACCATATCTTATTTTTTTTCTTTACATTTACAGGTTTTGGTAATTGCTTATCTGTTAAGGATGGTAATGAGACGTCAGTTTTCTATTATTCTGGTGAGTAATCTGATTAAATCCTGTGTATATTGAGCATATGAATTATAACAATACGAGCTTCAAATTATAACAATGCAAAGTATTTTGCTTCATTTATGCTATGGATGAACAATAATTTTCAATGTTGTATGCCGGTTTATTGTTTTTGTAGTGGATATTTCTTGCTCTGTTACTCATATTCATATTGGAACTTCTTGTTCCAACAGAAGTATCATCTATACATTGATCTTTGTAAGTGACATATATATTTCTTGAAGTTATCCCCTTGCATTAATTTATTTGGTTTACTCTGATTTATATTGTAATATATTGAATCTAGGGCAAAGTTTCACACATGCAAGTAGACATTTTTCTTAAGAGATGGAATTATAGTAAGTTTAGTGATGAAGAAGTCATTGTTAACTTGCTGTTAATATCATGCATCGGTACTAGAAATTTGCAACTGAATAGTGATGATAGTCGAGCTTGGTCAGTGTTTTTAGTTGGATTTAAGATATTGACTTCTTAATGAATCTTAAAGATAAGTTGACAGTAATGGAAGAGAGGGGGAAAGGGAGGTAGAGAGGCAGGTTGGTTTGGTTTATTCCCCAATTTTACATCTATGCATATAAAGAAAAACAGATATATCATTCTCCATCTCTTCCTTTCTCTTTAATCTTCACATCAAACACATTTTAGGAAATTTCTTTGTCACTATTTTCCAATTTTTGTGATTCTTCTTTCTGCCTTTTCATTTCATGCTTTCTAACTTCACTGCGCTATCTTCCAAGCAAATAATGCATGCTAGTTGATTAGTTGTTAATGCATGGTGATTTTGTTGCAGGTTCCTAAGGCATTATCGGAATTAAAATCAAAGTTGCAGCTACTCGGAAAAATGATGGAAGATGTAAATTATTCAACACTAATTTAGAGGAAAATAATTTAAATCTTAGTGTAGTCTTAAGTAAACTTTTATTATTATTATTAAAATTGAGATTTGTTTTTTCTTTGTTTTAAGTTTTAGTTATTATTAGGTAATAATTGATGAAAGCAAACTTTTGCTGAATATATATGGAGTGTATACTATAACTTGTATAAAATATGTATCTTAATTAATTGATAAAATAATTGTGTAATGCAAGCTAGTTGTAAGAGTACAACATGTGATTTTTTTTTTAATTCGATCTCACAGGATTTGTAATGGGTAGAATGTGCCCGTTACAAATAATCCCGTTATTTTTAACGGGAAAAACATGTGTCAGTTACGAATAATGGCCTGTGGATGCCCGTTACGAAAAACTTTGTTGTTTGTAACAGACACTTGTTCTGCCCGTTACGAATAACTACTTATTTGTAACGGACACTTGTTTTGCCTGTTACGAATAACTACTATTTGTAACGGGCACTTGCCCGTTACAAATAACATTTGCTATCCGTAATGGCTACATTCGTAATGGCTACGGTTTGTTACGGATAGGCTGCTTTTGCCCGTTACGGATAGCATTTTTTCCACTAGTGTTGTCTTAGACAAGTGGGAGATTGAAGGATTTATGTTTTCGTCGTCTGCAATTACTAGATATATAAATGGATTAAATTATGGAGATAATTAAGTTCGGACATTTGGGTCGTCGTTTTATCATAGCTAGAGGTACTAATAATTTATGGGCTAGTAAAATAGCCTAAAGCCCAATTGGACGGATCTTATAAGGTCACACAAAGGGCATATATCGAGCACAAGAGGACGAGGCCCATGATGGGCCTCATCCCCTAGTATGGCAGACCATATGGAGAGGATTGGAGGGTTTTGGATTGTAATATGATTATAAATAAACTAGGTGCCTAGGGTTTGCAGAGAAGCAATTCAGTAATCAATTTGATCAAACGCTAATTAGCAAACACGAGACCTCGCCCTCTCAAACTCTCCTCTCTCTCACGACACTCTCTCCTCCCTCGGCGCCAGTGTGGTGGTTCGTGGTGGTGGTGGATCGTGGTGGTCGGTTAGTCCATTAAAGGTGGTGATCGCGGTATTCCTCAATTACTCGACCAATCTAGTATTGGTGGACGGCTCGTTCAAAGCTCGTGGATTAAGTAGAGGAGCAACGCTTGGGACTCTATTATCTCCTTGATTTGCTTGTCAAATTGCTACGTGGAATTCACGCTTCAAAGTAAGGATTATAGGTCTTGAGTGTTATGCATGCGATCTTTGGATTAGGTCCTTGATTGAATATGATTCATGATTTTTCTCTTAACAGTACCTATAAACTCCTACACATAGGTCTTGCACGCCTGTTCTTGCTAGCTTCAGAAAATTGCAGATTCGAAACTGCCTAGGAGGAGCGCCCGCTCCTCATAGGTGCACGCCCGCTCCCCTGCTCCACATCATATGGCGAAATTGATCTTCAATGGCCCATTCCAATGAGGGTGCACGCCCGCTCCTCCCTACTGCAGCTTAAGTCGGAGTTAGATCTTCAATGGGAGGAGCACCCGCTCCAAGGTGGGAGCACGCTTGCTCCTCCTTACTTCAGTGTTGTGGCTGAATGTGGCTTAAGTTGAGGAGCACCCTCTCCAAGAGAGGTGCACACCCGCTCCTCCTGGAGCGGGCTCTACTTTCTTTTGCTTTCGAGCCTTGAACATCCTTTGAGGCTTTGAGGGCTTGTTAAATTGAGACATAATACCTGCAAAACATTGACAAACACACACAAAGAGGGGGCGAAGCCAAGATACGGCATTTTCATTCAAAAATGGGTTACAAAGAAGGGAAAAGATTGCAAGACCGGGTTTAAATCAACACAATAAGTGTTCAAATAAACCACTAATCAAATCCCCCCAAGCTAGCCAAATGTTTGTCCTCAAGCAATTCACATTGCACAATAACAAAACAAAAAATCAATTTGCTGAAAGAAAAGTACATGCATAGATACAAGAATCCTTAAGTAATAAAATTTGAGCATGAGGTATATGCCTAAGATCAACCACAGTTATGACTAGTCAAGGCCTAGATAACCCTCCCAAAAATACTCAACCTAGGCCCATTCAACACATCTTACCGCGTCCCCATCACAAAATTCCAATCCCCCCTAATGGTAGTGTCTCTTGACTCCTCGAAGGAGCTGGAAAAACATAGATAAAGCGGGTTATAAGACACTTGACATCTCAATGAAATAGTACCCTATCCATATGCTTGTGAATCAATTCCCTCCACCGAGAATGGCTTCCACTACTTTCCTAACGTTACAAGTCTCAAGGATTTTGACATAAAGTTAAGGCATAGAAAGAACTAGAAGTATTTTGCAATTTAACCTAAACTAAAATGTATATCATTAAGAAAAAACCTAAAGAGGTTTCTAACTATGGCCCCATATTACAAACCATGAATGAATCAAAATAAAAACACACCCCCAAGCTTGTTTAATTGCTAGGGTGGTGGCTAATCATCACTTCTTTTTTTTTCTTTTTTTGTTTTTTTTTTCATTCACTTTTTGTTTTTTTTAAAGTATTTCACAACACAAAACTAATTACAAAATATTAAAGATTGAACAAAGGAAACAATAAAACGATATGCATTAACTTTTGTGAATAACAAATACATAACAACCTTCATCAACAATAAGAGTAGTTTAGACCGCGGTCTTGAGAGTTGAGACTCAAGTTCTCAATCTAGGTACTAAATAAAAGAGGATCCTCGACACTCATACAAAATGTAGTAGGCTTGAAAGATAATAAAACCTCACTTTTGAAAACAATGCGGAATCAAATACTACCTTTCGGGGTTCAAATTCCTTTGAGATAGGTGACACTATCTTACCACAAACCTAGACTTTAAGTCTCATACATTCGGTAAGGTTATTCTCACACTAGCCTAAACTAGCCAATTCTTTGTTCAACCAAGGGCATCTAAACCATGCTCGAAATTTTATTACAAAAAGAAAACAAGTATTCACCACATACAATCCAATATCATCATTTCAAACCGATCAAAAGCAAACCAACTTTTTTTTTTCAAAGCCTTTTTATTCAATTTTTTTTGGAAGAAGGTAGGGGATAAGAAAACTAATTAAAGAATTTGGATATTAGGGGTTTGGATGTTAGGGAATTTCGATGTTAGTGGCGTAAGAAGATAAGAAGAAGAGGAAGATGTTTGGATATTAGGGAAAACCAACATCATCAATCATAATCAAAGCATCACAAATCATCATCAAAAGAGACCAAGAGCAAACCAACTATACCATGTAATCAACATCACACAAACAAACCAAAATGTGTAAATACCAAAACTAATCATAAGAATAAGATGCTACAAAGCACACATATAAGGAGGAGTGAGACAAAAACATCAATATGCAATCGTTCTAGCCTAGGCATGCCATATTATCGTGAAAAGAAAAACAACCAACCTAAAATAGGCATAGAACTTAATACCATATGAATCCTACCACAAGTCCCAAACTTCAATATGCAATCGTTCTAGCCTAGGCATGCCATATCATCGGCCTTGGTGTTACACATGAAGGGAAGGAAGAGAAGGGAATAGTAAAAACAAATGTCTAAAGGCTACTCCCGATAATCCTTCCTAGGCAGCGATGTTATAGTTTGGGTCTACATCGCCGGAGTAGGAAGGTTGATCCACGTAGGGAGGAAGATCATAGTAGGGGCTACTTCGATAGTGACCGTAGTCCGGTGCACTACTAGTACCCTAACCACCATCATACCTGGGTGAAAACCCGAAGTATCCCCTTAAGGGGTGGTTATCGATCTCCTCGGGAGCCATATTACCATATGTCTCGGGGACGTGGTAATAAGAAGGATCCCCCCAAGATCACAACCTCAGGGATGTGGATAATCGTAAGGAGAGAAGGTTCGTAGCTCTGAAATTGAGCTAGGGGTCCTTGCCAATACGAGTTGGTGGGTTGGTTGTTGTTCCAACCCACAACTGAACAAAGGTTGAGACTTGGTCGTTGGACTAATCTTCCCTAGGACAAACAAAATTTGTAATCACTCAACACACACTTATAATTAGCATAGGAGTAAGTCGAGGGTCGAACCACTAGGAATGGGAGGTGAATGTAATGCTAAAGCTAAGCTATTTCGAAGTATTGAAGTAAAGTGTGTATATTCTATGACAATCAAACAATCAAAATGAAATAAAACATATCAAACACTAGGGTTTAGGATCCACATATACATGCAATGGATACAACTAATTGAAATTGGAATTGACTAAGTCGAGTGTTGCAAGGGAAAATCAATAATGCAATCATAAGAATTTGATAAGTTATTCTCCTAGAGGTCAAATTAGCGCCAACTACAAGAGACTCTAGCTATGAACTTCACAAACCAACTCAATCGACAAATGCAAGCCACAAATCAATTGTCCGTATCAATGTGAACTTACAATGCAATCTAGTGCGAGTAACTAGGTTGATCACTCCTAAATCAAACACACACATGCACATAATCAATCAACCAATTTAATCACAACATCAAATCCATCAATTTCACCCAGTTAGCATCAATCCATTACTCATGTATGCTTCACCATTACCCTAGCAAGTAGACTACTCACAATCCATGGAAATCAAAATCAAAACTAAGCTAAACAACAAATTCATCATCATCTTATTAATCAAGCTAAAATCAATCAAACTTGAACTATTAACAAAGCAATTAAAATCAAAAGCTAAAGATTGCATAGAAGTAAAAGAAATACTTACAAACTTCCTTCAAATCAATGGAGAAAATACTTAGAATCATCAATCAAGAACTTCTCTCTCTACAAACTAGAGTTTATCTTTTTAAAAAATCTAACATAATTCTATTCGATCTAATTCTACAAGAACTAACTCTCCCTAAAAATAGAAGGAAAATCTGTATATAGTAAAACTAACAAAGAGAAGGTAGTTAGATCGTCCAAAAAGACCCGTACAGGCGCGACCAACTACAAGGGGGAGCGCAACCGTGCAAAACTGGTACAGAATAGAGACCCTGAGAGGCGCGGCCGCGCCACCAGCTGCGTGGCCGCGCCATGTCGCGCACGCCCGCGCCTGGGAGCAGGGCAGCCTCCATCACCTTCAACTTGCTCTTCCTCGTGCGCTCCACTTGATGATGTTGATGAACCCGGAAGGAGGCAATCTCCAAATAGACCCCACAGTGGGTTCAACACCAAGATTGGTGTACCCACCGCTTGCATGCACGAGCTAGAAGACATAGCCTATACATTCCTTCAATCTTGAACTTCAAATGGTAGGCAAGAGGCATCTCAATCGATGTAAAACTTGGGAAGGAGACTCTGGAATCTTTGGATTACGATCATAACCTGAAAAATAAACGAAAACAAGCAAGAAAATAACAAAATAAGCCAAGAAATGCATAAAAATAGAAATTCAACTAAGAAAATGTAAACTAAAGAAATAAAGAGTAAAACTAAGGAAAAACTAAAGAAAAGAGCTATAAAATAGCATGGATTTCACCCTAAAGAGAACCTAATGAGTGGCATAAATGACACTCATCAAATTTCCCCAAGCTAAACTTTTGCTCATCCTCGAGCAAAACAAAGCAAGAAAGAATAATGATGAAAGACTTATTCAAAAAGAAAAAGAAAGACATGAGATGGGAATATACACTAAGACTCACTAACATAGGAAACACGATTGGTTTCAGCTACAACAAGCCCTTCAAACCCCAAAGTTGCCTAGGAGGACGAGTGAGGTCTCGTAAAGGTTTCCTAAGAGCTTAACCTATAACTCTCTACCAACATAAATGAGGCAAACCACAAAAAGTAAAAGAAAAAGAAAGAAAAGAAAAATCAAAACCTTTATGAATTGGACTTTACAAAATGACTCCACTGCAAATGAATAAACATCTTTCTTAAGCAAATAGGGGTAAGCACGTTCCAAGATATTTGAGGTTAATTAAAACATAGAATATGCTAAGCGTAGAAGACTAGTTATCCCAATCCACCTTCATCCTATCCGATCTTACCACGTTATCCCTATAGTCTCAAATCTCCCTCTAATGAGAATCTCAATAGCTCCTCGAAGGAGCCGGAAAAGAACATAATTTTGGGCTACTCGACGTCTTAACTTTGCATCTCCTCTCTTTAGGCTTTAACTCATAATGTCCTCCCTCGATATGTGACTCAACCTCTAGGTTGAAAGGTCTTTCCCAATGGTTGTAACGTATGTAAGGGAAAAAAGGGTGAGGGTAGGCTTAAATCTATAAAATTTGGCGGTATTGCTAATTAGTGAAGCAAAGGGTGAACAGACCTTCTCCTCATAACCAAGAAATCACCAAACAAAAACAAACTAACACCCCCACAAGCATATATACAAAAAGCATAAACGCTTCTCCCTCAAGCTTAAAGGAAGCATTGTCCTCAATGCTTGAAATGGGGAAAAGAATCACATCAAAATATTTTTGAATTTTCTCATTTTCACCTTTTTTTTGTTTCATATATTCAAAGCAATTGTCCTCTCCTCTTTTTAACTTTGGACGATTTTTTCAATTTTGCATTTATTATGTCCTTGCCTTTTTTAACTTTGGACGGCTTTTTCCATCATTCATTTGCCATTATTCACAATATATACAAAAGACAATCTTGCTTACAAATAGAACCAATATCCAAACTTATATACCACAAACTCCAAAAACATGACCATTTGCTTCACAAAAACCAAAAATGGAACAAAAAGAAACAAAAGGCTAAAAATTCTAAAGATGTGGCTTGAAAAGAAGGGAAAAGACTCAAATGGTTAGCAAGGAGGCAAATGTAAACCCAATGAACTAAAAATAAATAAGATTATCCTAGAAATGAAAAATTACCACCCTAAAAAGATGTCTTTGTCCTCCCTAGATGGTTCGGTCTATTGTTTGAGAATTATGAGTCAAGATTCAAGATAAGGTCCGCAATAAGTCAAGGATCCACGCCGCTCATGTAAATAAATGTTGAAGGCTTGAAAAATGATATACCTCACATGGATGTAGCAAAATTTCACTATAGGAGTCAAATCGACTATAGGAAACAACTACCAACATGCCACAAACAAGTAGAATCTGGTTTCATGACCCCTTAGCTCTTAGAAATTTTACCTTAGCATACACCTATCCTAGAGTCAACCAAGCATATTCTCAAACTGTGCATACCATTACCACTTAGGAAGATATTCATTTAAAAGCAAAAATCGGTTGTATATAGTCCAATTCAAAAGAAAGACAAAAAGTGACAAATAAGGCCTCAAAACATACCACAAACCAAAATCAAGAAGAAAGAAAAATAAAAGAAAAGAAAAGAGAAAAAGAAAAACATAGATAAAGGATGAGTAGGAAATGAAAGAAAGGAACAAAGATGCAAGTATAACACGTAATTCCCAAACAACAAACAAGTGATCAATTGACAACATCACCAATGATCCCTAACACTCTAGGTGTTACAAGCATCCACGCTCGAATCATTCAACTTCTCTTAAAACTAATCCTAAACTATGCATCCAAGAAAAGAAAAGAGATAGAGCAAAATAAGAAAGATCTCACCAGCTTCCGAGCAATGCTAATAAAAGTAGGTGGTATAATCGACCACCTTCGTTGAGCTCCAAAGACAATAGCATCATCATCATCAAAGTCATGTGAGAAGAAAAGTAGAAAAAGGTACTATATACAAAGAAAATGGTTAGTAACTTCAAAACAAAATAAAAAGGAACTACGAAGCAAAATTAAACTAAACTTACCAAAAAGTGAAGATAAGAAAATAAAAACTAGTTAACCAACTAAACACCTAACTTACTACAAAGCACTAAACTACAAAATTTGAATTCAAGGGTTTAGATTCATGGGATATGGATATGAGGAGTTTTGGATTTGCGGGAGCAACACATGCATCATCATCAAGGAAAAATCATCACAACAAAAAGATCAAGAATGAGAGAAATAGACATGAAAAGAAAACAACATTAAAGAGAGATCAAGATAGAGACCATCATACAAAAAGGCAAAAGAAAACAAGGTAAGCTCAACAACAAATTGGCCGTCGAGACAAACCCCTGAGAAAGGTAAAGTTCCCCCAAGCTAATCATAGATACATCTTAACATCCCATCACTAGAAAGCAAGCATATATAAGATAAGGGATGGAGGAAGACGACACAAAAATGGGGAAACTAGCTACCACTCGTCCCGGCGCCATCTTGGTAATCCCCGTCATATGAAAACCCGGATGGGGGACCATAAGGATCCCATCCCCCGGTGTAACCGGGTGGCCAACCATAATGCCCCTTTGAAGTTATCTTGCTGCCAAGGGGCAAGTGGAGAAAATTTCTCAGGAAAAGCGAGCGGTAGTGGGAGCTCGGGGTGCACATAGTGGTAGTTAGGATCACCCCTATAGTCGCTCCCACTTGGAACACGGTAATCATAGTTACCGTGCTCATCGGGAAATGAGCGAGTCTTGATGTTGGACCCCGGGGGTCCTTTCCAATATGGGTACGTAGGTACCCCATCACCCCAAAAAGATGGTATAGGACCATGTTGGGGTGGAAAGTACTAGTAATTAACCGGGGAGTGATGTCTCCCTGGTTAACACCCGCATGATACAATTGTTGGGTTTGGAGAAACATACCTTGTTGCATCTCCAAAATTCCTCTCATTTGAGTGTAGAGGGCCTCAAAATCTTAATCTTACATCCCCTCCAAGCGGATTTGCATACCCTTCATTTGAGCACTAAGGGCATCCAAGTCGGAGCTCGTATATTGGTGTTGTTGTTGTTCTAGATGTTGAACTTGTTATTGTTGATGCTCTTGAGCTTTCCTTTCCTCATCGAGAACATCTTCCATATCTTCATCCTCCCCAGGGATACGGTCACTAGAGGGCACAAACCATACATTCGGAGCATGTTAGCGAAGAGAGGTAAGAGAGGGGTTTGGAAGATAGCACCAATGGGTACCCCTACAAAGCCTGTCAAAGACTTCATCATCTTCTTTCATGGCTAGGAATTGAACTTGCTTCAATTGCTTGATATCAAGGTAAAGGGTGTCAAGATCCCCTACCGGAATGCAAGAAAGAAGATACCTCTCATACCTAAGCTTTGTAGCCAACCTTGTGATCATGCTACCACAAGGAATTTCACCCGACCGACTACCCCTCATGTCCACATAATTGCTCAAGAAAATTCGCCTGAGGTTTAACCGACCCCTATATTTTTCCAAACTTGCTATCTAGAAAGTTCGCAACTCGGGGAGCGATAACTTTCCCAAATCTTGCTTTGGGAACACCGAGTACCCCAATAGCCTGTGAAGCACTCTCATACACGGTTAAAAAATGTCGCTTGCAAGAGAAATACGAGCACCAAACTTGTTAAAACCCTAATGTAAAAAAGCACCTGGAAAGAAACCCTCTAAATACTCATGCTCGTGATCGGAGAAGAAGAGATCCGCATTCGGATAGAAATCCAAGGCCACATTAAACTCGGCAAGGGACATGACATGAACATCATTGAAAAGCTGGAAAGTGATCGCATACTCTTTATCACCATTAGGAGTCACACTCAAAGAAGCCAAGAACTCCCAAGTAGGCTCAAGGTAGGTCTGGTAGCTCTTAGTAGCATGCGTTCCAAGCCAAGATCATTAAATAGAAACCATAAATCATCATTGACCCCCAACTTCATCATACTAAATTGATGGTAATGCCGAGAGGGCCTATAGGATATCTTTTGGAATCTTTCCTAAATGGGCTTGTTGGCTTTATCAACGAAACGAGTTCTAGGAATGGGAAAGGGTTCAAGGTTTTGTGATTGAGGGGAAGATGTGTTTGAGGGTGATGGTTCTTCTATGGAAATGTTTGTTTTTCTTTATCTTGGTTTTGGAGGTGGTGGCTTTCAAGTATTTAGACATGATGATTCACCAAATAATCACAACCAAATCAGAAATTCAACTTCACAAACACTCCAAATCACCAATCACAATTCAATAACCAACTTGGTTCAACCGACCAACTTCAACCACAACCAATACTACCAAGAACCAACTTCCACAATTCACAACAAATTTGCACAAATTTTCTACAAAAACATCAAACAACACAATGTGAGTCAATAACAATCAACAAACAACATAAATTATCATCCAAAATTCAATATCACTCACCAAAATCACCAAAATTCATACTACTACTATTCACAACCATGAAAAATCTAATACTTGCAACCATATGATGTAATAATGCAATTAAGAGTAAAAGAAGATGATTATACCATACAAGGAGCAAGATTGAACAAGTTTTGGCCACCAATTCCCTCAAGAACAAAAAACCCTAATTTGCTTCAACAATGGAGGAGAGAGATTGGAGATTGAAATGGATGAAAGTAGTGTGATTTTTTTTTAAAATGATGAAAATGTAGGAAAATTTGATGATATTTGATGAAAATTTGTGGAGTAGATGATGAATTTTGATGAGAAATGGGTAGGGTTTGTGCGGTTGTTTGAGGTAGGGAGGAGTAGTGAGTTCGGGTTTGATAGGGAAGAAGGAGAAATGAGGAAAAGAAAGGGGAAAGAAGAAGATAAGGCACGGCTGCTGCAGGGGTGCGTGCCCGTGCTGACCCCTGGCATGCCCGCGCCCGACGGTAGTGCGTCCGCGCTGGTGTCTGGCGCGCCCGCGCCCCAGCGTGGCTTGCCTTCTCTTCTTAAAATTATTACTTGGTGCATTCTATTGTGTGTTCATAGACCAATATCACCTGGGATTATTAAACCCACTAAATAAGGCAATTTAAAAAAATGTTGATAGTGGGTTCAACATCCCAAAATAATGATAGCACCACAACGAACCCACCAAGTTCAAACTTTTTTCAAATATAAGCACAATTTTCCCTATGTAACCTCACTAACATTTCTTACCCTTTTACCTCAAAATTTGATAAAACCAAATACAATCACATCAAAAATCGTGAAACAACTTTCCATTGCTCATGCTCACTTGAATTAATCCATCTCCATGAATTCACCCTATAAATCAAAAGAAAAACAAGTGAAAGATAGGAAAATAAAAGAAAGAAAATTATGAAAAAGAAATAAAAAGAAAAGGTTAGAAATCTGGGTTGCCTCTCGGGAAGCGTTGCTTATGGTCCTAAGCTCGACCCTTCCTCCAAATCATGGAGGATCAAAGGACACCACCTTCTTCACAGTGGTGGAAGGCACAAATTCCTCTTAAAAATTTAGCGACTTCTCATTGTTGCTTGATAAAACTTCATTTGATTGGAATTCTAAAGGAAACTTCTCTCGCTTTAACTTCATTCTCATTCTCTTCTTCCTAGAAGCCCTCGCTTTCTTCTTTACCTTGTTCCTTCTTGCACACGGTTTCACACCATCTACATCCATGGAATCATCCTCCTCCTCTTGAGGACAAAGCTCAAACCAATGCGGAATGTCAATTACCTCTTCGTCCATAGCCTTTAAAAGCTCCTTTTTCTCTTCACTAACTTTCATGCAATCAAAACTCACAAGCACATCATCAAAACTCATAAGAACATCATCAAAAATCTCATGAACATCATTAGTTGAAGAATTAATCTCACAAACAATATCAATGGAGCGAGGGGAATTAACACACATTATTCCTTTCACATGGGACAAAGACTCATGCATCGGTTTTAGCTCAAAACTTTCCTCATCGTTACCAACTCTCTAAGTAATACCACCTCCCTTAACATATATCAAAGCTCCCGAAGTAGCTAAAAAGGGTCTCCCTATAATGATAGGAATATGATCATCTTCCGCAATCCCTAACACAATGAAATCAACGGGGATAGTAAAATCTCCTATATTGAGGGGGACATCCTCAACTCTACCTTTGGGGAACTTAATAGAACGATCTGCCAATTTAAGGGTCATGTTGGTTGGAAGGGAGCTCACCTATCTTAAGTCTCTTGAAGACGGAATAAGGCATGATGCTAACACTAGCATCAAGATCACAAAGGGAATTTTGGAACAATTTTCCTTTAATATTGCAAGGGATGGAGAAATTTCCGGGATATTTCATCTTCGGGGGAAAGTCATTATGGATAAAGGCACTACAACACTCCCCTAAACTCACTGGCTCAACCACATTGCAATCTCTCTTGCTGCTCAAAATTTCCTTAAGAAACTTAGAATAGTTAGACATTTGTTCTAAGACTTTGGTGAAAGGAATAGAAAGATGAATTTTCTTTAGCATCTCGTGGAATTTTCCAAATTGTTCATCCAATTTGTGCCTATTGAACTTTTGGGGGTAAGGAAGTTTGGGTTTGTAAACTTCTTTTTCTTTCTCCTTCACCTTCTCAACTTGTTCCTTAGAAACTTCCTCAACCAAAGGGCTCTCATATCCCTCATTCTCAATTGGACTCTCTTTTGCATCACTCTTCTTAGACACCTTACTCTCAAGGAACTAACCACTCCGTGTGGTGATAGAACAAATCGGTTCCTTATGATCAATTCCTTGTGAAGGTAAAGAAGAAAGGGTGTCATGCTATTTTGGTTACTCTAATTACCCATACCATGATTCTAGCCAAAATTTTGATTATAGTTACCATAACCTTTGTTATGATCCCCATATACTTGGCCATGACTTTGATCATTACAACTATGGTTGTTATAGTTACCACAGAAACCTTGGTTTCCTTGGTTCTTATAACTACTCCCTTGATTATATTTATCAAAATTTCTTTGGTGATGATAATTCCTATCCCCATCATGGTCATCATATCTGATTAGGGGATTTTGCTCCCACCAATCGGAATGCGCCACGTGGGCCAATCAGGTCCTGCCAAGTGTACCCCAGTTGGAACTGTCAGGGTTTGCCACATGGCACACGCCTATTTGTCCACCCTGGACCTATTATGTCATGACACGTGGCATCCTCCATGCCTAATGGAGAAACCGGCCACCTAGGCCCAACTTCCAAGGGAAGCCCAATCAGCCCTAGGTTAACCTAAACCTAGGATTGGCACATTTCCCAAGGTTATAAATACCTCCCTTAATCCTCATTAAGGGGGATGACGCACATTTAACACTCTCGCCTAGAGAGACCCAATCACTTTTATTTCCGCACTAATTACTCCTTAATCAAGTACTAACTTGACCGTCGGAGGCGGATCTCCAATCATCCGGAGCATCCGTTTGTTTTGCAGGTACAGGCGTCCGGTTCCAGTCTCGGAATTGTAACTCTCCCGCAGGAAATCAGAAAACATCGAAACATTTTGGCGCCGTCTGTGGGGAGAGTACTCCTGAGATGGCATCCACGTCTGTACCGACTCCTGAAGAGAGGCGTCCCCTAGACGACCCTCAAGTTCAGTCGGACCATGATACTGAGGAAGAATTTGAAGTTGAAGCTCACACAGCTTCAGACAGAACCCTAAGGGCCCGACGCACCCGTCATACCGAAAGGAGGGAACGGGAACATCTTCACACTAAACTCAGTGATCCAGTCGGCGCACCGCCTGTTCAGCAGCAGCCGGCTGACGGGTCTACTCCCATTACAAGAAACGAACTCATGACCTTCATGAGGGGCTTCAAGGGAGAGATTCAAGAGTTGCTCAACAAGAAACCTGCTCTGGCCAAGGAGCAGTTGGCTAAGAAACCTTCCACTTCAGGGAAGAGGAAGCCAGTTCAAGGGCGAGAGGCGACCCCTCATCCTAACTCTAGAAAGTGGGAGCCGCCTTCCCTTGATTTCACAAAGTACCGCTTTCCTACTCCAGGAAAGAGGAAACCTGTTCGTCATATTCAGGTGGACGGGTCGAAGAAAACATACACAGATGCTCGGTTATTGCTAGAACAGAAGAAGAATGACCGATTGTCAGAGTCGGCCTCTACTTCAGACTTCCAAGACAGTCTACGCAATACCTCGATGAAGTATACTCAGTCGTATCATGAGAGTCAGTCAGGCGACACCTCCCGTCAGTCCGGCTTTCATAGTGACCAGGCGGTACCAAACTTACCATTTGTACCGCAACAACAATATTTTTTGCAGCCACCTCTGTTTGGTGGGCATGCAGCAAACAATGTCCAACCTATGGACTGACAGCTACGGTTGCTTAGACTTGGGGAACAGCCGTCGGCCTTCTCCAAGGAAATTGCTGAAGCCGCTCAGCCGGCCAAAGTGAAAAATGTATTAGTAGGCGCCTATGACGGCACTACTAACCCAGAAGACCATTTGATGGCATTTACCAACCTGATGTACCTTCAAGGGTTGGATGATCCCACTTGGTGCAAGTGTTTCCCAACGACTCTCAAAGGAATCGCACAACAATGGTTCGGCAACCTGCCGACTGGTTGTGTGAATAACTTTAGGACGCTTGCTTACTTATTCACCTCCAACTTTTCCATGAACATACCTGCGAAGAAGACGACCCTTGATTTAGGAACGATTCAGCAGGGCGAGAAGGAGGGGCTTCGTTCTTACATCAGGCGGTTTAACCTGATGAGAATACAGATTCAAGGGTTACCGGATCAGGTAGCCTATACTGACTTTTTCAGAGGCCTCAACGACGGATCGACATTCAAATTTTATTTGGTCCGAAAGAGGGTGGCGACTCTTCAAGAGGCCTTGATTGAAGCGGAAGCCTATATACAGGCGACTGATCTTTGTAGTACAAAACAGTCGGACGGGAAAAGGTTCGACAAAAAAGAAGGACGACAGAAACAGTTATCGAACAAAGATGAAAAGAAAAGAAAAGAAAAGAGGTCTGGGCGGCTGATTCCTCTAAACAGCCGGCCCAGAAGAAGAAAAAAGAATTCAAACCATACTCCCCAAAGTATGCGTTTAACAAGGATAGCCAAGCTATCCTAAAGGAAATCAAGGGACAGATCTCAATTGAGAAGCCGGTCCCCATGAAGGGTTCTGCAAGCAACCGGAACCAAGAAAAATTCTGTGATTATCATGAAGATGTTGGTCATCACACCAACGAATGCATCAGTCTCATGCGGTATCTGGACCGCTTGGCTGAGCAAGGCGATCTTGACTCTTATGTCAAGAAATCTACTGGGAACACTTCCTCAAAAAAGCAGTCGGCCAAAAAGGGTCAACAGGCCGACAGCTCTGATACAGATGATGCAGTCGTCTACACCATTGCAGGCGGCTTCGCAGGAGGCGGTCCCACTATTAGGGGCAACAAAGACAATATCAGGCGGCTAGATGTAAATTCCGTTCACCAAGAACAACCCCCCAAATATTCATTTCCTGAGATTGTCATCACTGAAGAAGATCTAAGAGGGGTAAGGGGGCCGCATGACGACCCTATCGTTATTGAATGTAAAGTGGCCAACCAGAGAGTTGGCCGAATCCTTATAGATACTGGAAGCTCCTCAGATCTTATTAGTAGCAAATGTCTGTCAAAACTAAAATATCAGACTGATTGCATACATCCGGCATCCCACCCTTTAGTAGGGTTTGGAGGAGGAGTCGTCCACCCAGTGGGACGAGTGGATTTACCCATCCGCCTGGGTGAAAAAGGGGAAGGACGACACATGGTAGTCCGGTTCCTGGTAGTAGAAGAACTCTCGGCCTACAACATGATTCTGGGACGACCAACCCTGAATAATTCCAAGGCTGTTATAATCCCATCTCTTATGTTGCTCAAGTTTGAGATGGATAATGGAACAGTCGGGTCCCTAAGGGGAGATCAGAGGATGGCCCGAGAGTGCTATCTCTCGGATATCAAGCCCACTGTTATGGCCGCTGGGTCAAGTGGTGGAAAAACAGACCTTGACAATATCAAGGAGAGTGCGCCTGTTCAAGAAGCAGGCGGCAAGAAGAGAAAGGCAGCCCAGACAGGGGCCGCAAGAAAGGACAGAAAATAGCAATCATTGGCAGAGGAGCGGTCGGATGAATTCTGCCCTCAGCCGGCTGGTGAGCATACGGACTTGATCTTAGACGACTCACGTCCTGAGCAAACAGTCAAAGTTGGGACGACTGCTCTAAGAGTCCTGGGTGACGATTTTCACAAACTATTGAAAGAATACAAGGACATCTTTGCATTCAAAGTCCGCGAAATGCCAGGCATTAGTCCTGACCTGGCGGTACATAAACTGGCTGTGGATCCGAAAAAGAAGCCGATAAGGCAGAAGAAACGGAACCATGGCGAAGAAAGAAGTCAGGCGGCAGCCGCCGAAGGTAAAAAACTACTTGATGTATGGTTCATTCGGCAATGTTACTTCCCAGACTGGGTTGCAAATGTGGTGCTTGTTAAAAAGCCGAATGGCACTTGGCGAATGTGTGTAGACTACACAGATTTAAACAAGGCATGCCCCAAAGATAGTTACCCTCTGCCTAAAATTGATAACCTGGTCGACTCAACAGCCGGCCATGCTTTGATGAGCTTTATGGACGCCTACTCTGGTTTCCATCAAATTCCTTTATGGAAGAAAGATCAGGAGAAGACGGCCTTCGTCACTGATCAAGGGTTATACTGTTACACGGTCATGCCGTTCGGTCTTAAGAATGCCCCGGCCACCTTCCAGCGAATGATAAACACTGTGTTCTTTGATCAGATTGGGAGAAACGTCGAGGCATACATTGATGATATGATTGTTAAGTCTAAGCTTCAAATAGATCATCTGTCGGACCTCCGAGAAACTTTCGCCACACTCAGGCGGCACCATGTCATGCTCAATCCCAAGAAATGTGTATTTGGAGTTGAGTCTGGGAAATTTCTCGGATTCCTTATCAATCAGAGAGGAATAGAGGCGAACCCTAAGAAGGTGCAGGCGGTCATCGACATGCAGTCGCCTCGTACCGTCCGAGAGGTTCAGAAGTTAACAGGTTGTCTGGCGGCCTTGGGAAGATTTCTAAGCCGATCAGGCGACAAATTTTTATATTTACTCCAAGCCATTAAGAAGAAGGCAAGGTTTGAATGGGGGCCGGATGCTGAGGCGGCCTTCCAGAAATTGAAAGTGCACTTGCATTCCTTGCCGAGGCTGGTCAGCCCTTTGCCCAAAGAAGTACTCTACATGTACCTGGCCGTCTCTGATCATGCGTTAAGCGCTGTTCTTCTTGCTGAAAGAGACGGCTGTCAGCTACCGGTCTACTTTGTCAGTCATGTACTAAAAAATGCCGAGTTGGGGTATCCTTTAGTGGAGAAATTTGGTCTTGCGCTTTTCATGGCTGTTAAAAAATTGAAGCCCTACTTTTTAGCACATGCATTCGTCGTGTATACAGATCAACCTATCAAGCGGCCACTAACCACCATGGAGTCGTCAGGCCGGATGATCAAATGGGCCATAGAAATACAGAGCCTCGAAGATACTTTCGAGTCTAGAAAAGCAGTGAAGGGGCAAGCCTTTGCTGACTTTATTGTTGAGATGACTCGTCCCCCTGATTCTCGAGATCCAGACCAAGTCTGGAAGGTATATGTGGATGGAAGCTCTACTTCAAATGGTTGTGGAGCAGGCGTCATATTTCAGTCGCCAGAGGGAGACAGGTACGAGTTGCTCTACGCTTCAGTTTTCAGGCCTCAAACAATGAGGCAGAATATGAAGCTTTACTAGCCGGAATCCGCATGTGTAAGGCGGCAGGGGCACGAAAGATAGACGCCTGTTCCGATTCACAATTGATAGTGAGTCAGTATAATGGCGAATACGAAGCAACCCATCCGGCCATGATCAAGTATTTACAGGCGGTACGACAGGCAGTCGGATCCCTTGAAGAATTTCATCTGACTCAAGTGCTGAGATCAGAAAACAACCAGGCGGATGCACTTTCAAAATTAGCATCATCCGCCTCTTGTGATACTCTTCGAACTGTTTTTTGGGAAGTAATGGAGAAGAGAAGCATCGAGGAAGACCCTATTGGAATCCTAGACAGAAGCTCAACCTGGATGGATCCAATCAGGGCATATCTGACAGACGGTACCCTGCCGGATGATCATCACCAGGTGGCAGCGCTGAAAAAACGGGCAGCCAGTTTTGAAATGATAAAGGGAGAACTTCACAAAAGAGGGTACCTTCAACCCTACTTCAAGTGTGTTACTCCTGAAAAGGGACGAGAGATACTAGACGATCTTCACTCTGGTTACTGCGCTTCCCATATAGGCGGTAGGTCGCTTGCTCAACGGACAAGGCGGCAGGGATACTTTTGGCCTACTTTAGAAGCAGAGGCAATGGAGATGGTGAAAAAATGTGACAAGTGCCAAAGGTTTGGCAAACTAATTCACCGTCCGGCTACTGACCTCACTACCATTCATAGCCCACTACCGTTTGCTAAGTGGGGCATGGATATTCTGGGTCCCTATACGCCTGCTACAGGCGGAAGGAGGTACATACTTGTTGCAGTCGACTACTTCACTAAATGGGTGGAGGCGGAGGCTGTATAGGGAATCAAGACGAAGGATGTAATTTCATTCATCTGGAAAAATGTCATCACTCGGTTCGGGGTTCCCATGTCTATGGTTTTTGATAATGGTCCCCAATTTGAGACGCCTGTTCTCAAAAGCTGGTTGGGTGACCAAGGAATTGCACACCACTTTGCATCATTCGGCCGTCCACAAGCAAACGGCCAGGTAGAAGCCTTTAATAAAATCATCTCAGACGGTCTAAAGAAAAAGATTGAACGAGCAGGCGGCCTATGGGCGGATGAATTACCACATGTTCTCTGGGCCATTAGGACGACTGAAAAAGGGGCGACTAGAGAAACTCCATTCCTCCTAACTTATGGTGCGGAAGCTGTTCTTCCGATTGAACACTACGAGCCGACTCTTCGAGTAATGCTATATGACAAAGAGGCAAACTGGGAAGCCATCCGCCTGGCATTAGACTCACTCCCAGAAAGGTGGGGCAATGCTGTCTTGCGCCATTAAATTTACCGCCTGAGAATGACTAGATCATACAACAAAAAAGTACACAGGCGTCCACTCAAAGTGGGGGACTTTGTACTTAGAAAAATGGAAGCATTTGGTAGGGCTAATGAGTTTGGCAAATTAACTCCTAACTGGGAGGACCCTACCGAATCTATGAAGAGGTCAGGGACGGTACTTACCGTCTGGAAACACGGCCAACCATTGCCTCGAACCTGGAATGTAGATAATCTTAAGAAATATTTCTTTTGAATAATGTAAATAGTCGAGGGCTACTTAATAAAAGTTTGATGTTTCATTCAATTTTGTACTAAGAGGGGCATGCCTACTGACAAACAGTTGGCTACTCTCCATGTTTAATTTTTATTCTTACCTAAGAGGGGCATGCCAACTGACAAACAGTCGGCTACTCTCCATGTTTAATTTTTATTCTTACCTAAGAGGGGCATGCCAACTGACAAACAGTCGGCTACTCTCCATGTTTATTTTTCATTCTTACTTAAGAGGGGCACGCCGCTTGTCTCATGCAACCGGCTACTCTCCCATAACACAGTTCACCAAGAACTATCAAAGGCTCATAGCTAAAATGATCAGACCAGGCGCCAAGCCAACTGATCCAAATATAAGTTCAATTCGACCTGTCCCAACATTATAGCAGGCGTCCGACGGCATCCATCCGGATGAAATTCGTCGCAGAGAGCAGCTCCCTTTTGGGTGGAACATTGTTCTATAAAACCATTACACGGCACCTATACGACTGTCTAACCAAGACAACCACGTAGCCGTTTCCCGGACAAGGCTACCCCTCACTTAACTGACTAATCAGGTCAAACAAGTGTTCGCAGTAACCATCCGTGTCAACCAACCGACTGAACTACTTGGGATAAGAACAGTCGGTATCTTATGAGTTAATAACCAACAAACATTGGCAAATAAAGGGGAGCAACCGGTACCCACCGCTTGAAACCTCTACTACTCAGTTACCCGGCGACTAGGTAACAATCATGTTTACCTGGTCACTCCTTAAAAATTTAGTATAAGACTAAAAAGGTGTTCATACAGCGCCTGTTCACACTAGGTTAAATGTGGCGGGAAATAGTCGGCCTGGACCGACTAGAATCTCTAGCTTAAAAAAACAACAAAAAAAGCAAGGCAGGTAGGAAACCACCTTCCTACTTGGATAAAGGGGATCCAGTCTTTAAAGTGGCCGACTGATCGCTTAGCCTGGAAACAGACAACCAGTCGTCCAGGGGCATAGGTGGTGTGATTAACTACCTTGTACCTGTCTACAACTATCGGCCATGTAAAATAGTCGGTATAAGTATGCAATTGGATATCAAAGTTTCGATACTTAACAAATTTTAACAAATTCAAAACGAAACAAATTCAAAGGACTGGCATAAACATTCATACCCCCGGCCCCTTGGCCGGGTAAAAGATACAAAAGAAAGCCGGTCATGAAGACCGGCAAAATATTCAGAACCCCGGCCCCCTGGCTGGGTAAATAGAAACAAACGGCACGCAGGCCGTGAAAAGAAGACATAAAGCTTAAGAAAGGGGCAGATCTTCAATAATAGCAGCTGTCGCCTGGTCAGCACTCTTTTTGCTGGACTCGGCTTCAGCTGCATCCTTCTTCGATGCATCACCCCCAAGCGGCACAAGAGCCACTACCGGCTCCTCCTCCTCCAACGCCTCGTCCTCAGCAGCCGCCAGGATCTCTTGATTATATCTATCAGAACACTGGCGGTACGTTTTTTCCCAGGAGGAAAAGTCGGCATTGGGGAAGAGGCGGCCCCAGGTCAGGCGCTGGATTTGAGCAGAGTCTTCCATCATCTCTCGGACCAGCTCCTTCTTTTCTTGCTCGGCCTTCGCCGAGAGCTCCTGAGTAAGACTCTTCTCCTAGGTCACCAGGCGTTCCTTAACGTGCGCCAAGGATTTCTCCAAGGTGTCGTATGAGGACATTTTTTGGCGAAGAGGTCTCAGCTCGGCCTTGAGATTGTTGATGGTCGCCTCCAGCTCATTATTTTTCTTCTGGGTCGCCTCTAACTGAGCCCGGATAGCAGAAGTAGCCTGCGCCTGATAATAAAGAATATCAATCGTCAAAATCTCATTTTGGGCAATTTGAAACATTGCCTTATCACAGTCAGAGGCGGCCATAGCTTTTGCAGCCTTTACCTCTTTGTTCTTCCTGTCAAGCGGCTTGCGAAGGCCGTTCACTCGGAGCAGGGCCTAAGTTAAAGGGAACAGGCGTCAGTTTCCAAACAAAAACAGGCGTCCTGGAATTTAAATAACCAAAAATATGCTAAGTATACCTCAGCAAGGACCCCTGCAATCCCGTCTAGGTCAAGGGTGACGACACCCCTGACCGCCTCCCTTTCAGCTGGAGGAACGGCTTTGATCATAGACTTGGCCACCTCGACCAAGTCCGGCTCCTGAGGGCAGGCTGCATCAATCATAAACAAACGAGTTAGACCTAGTAAAGAAGGGAGGAAGTCTAAATTCACAAAGACAACTTCATACTTTTAGGCGGCCCGATTGGAGTTTTAGAAGGAGTGGACGGCTGTTTCTCAGCCGCCGCATGTTTCCTGGCAGAACCAGGAGAGCTCGCAACAGTCGTCCTCCGGGTCTTGGAGTTCGGCTGTTGGGAAGAAGAGGCTCTTGGAGTGCCCGTCTAAAAAAAAAAAACACTCGGTCAGTATATGCATAAACCCAACTCCAAAAAGAGAGTGAAAGGTTCGGAGCTCACCAAGGGCGCCCCCTTGTTGGGGGAGTCGGTTGAGGATTGTTGCATGATGGAGGCTCGCAACATGGCTGCCGCAGTCTTGGAGGCGGTAATTTTGCTCATGGCGTCAGCTGCAAAAAAAAATAGCAAAGTTAATAAAAAGTCATAACAGTAATGCATGGAAAAAACAGAGTATTCAACAGGCCGACTACCTCTTGAACACCGACTGCTAAGGCCACAGGCGGCCAGAAAGTACTCGTCATAGAGCCATTTGAAGCTCGGGACGCAGTGCAGGGGTACTTGCTCTCGTACCCCTGTAGTAGAGTCGACCCTCGACTCTACTTTAAAGAGTCCTTTATCCAGGATCTCTTTCTTGGCTTTGGGGGGAACAGGCGGCATGCTGCGGCCGCCTGCAAGAAGAGGCGGATTCCTGTTCCACTTGTTAAAGCGCTTGTTCAGCTTTGTGTCTGAACTTTCAATGATAAGGAAGGTGTTTCGCCAATCCTTCCACTTGTTTGCTTTACCTCTTGTCATGAGGTAGCCTCTGTGGCTCGTCAATTGATACCAGCCAGTACCGCCTGCCTTAGGGGTCCGGCTGAGGTAGTTCATGTGGGCGAAAGCCTCGAAGTTTGGCTCCACCTAGTGCAGTTCGCACCCGACCACATAGCCGAGTACGTTGACCCAGGAGTTTGGGGCTAACTGCCATAACCCCAACTCATACCCATCCAAGATCCGCTGAACAGCCGGATGTAGTGGGAAGCGCAACCCAACCCTGATGGCCGCCTCATAGCAGCCAAAGCAGGCGCCATCATAACTAGTACCAGCTGGCCAAACGACTGTGTCTTCTGGATCCGGCACGAAAACTAAAAAGCCGGGGCCCATTGTATGGTTCGCAATAAAGCTCCCCACTTTCTCTTGCATGGCCGTGATCCGGCCCCGTGGGACAGTGCAGTAGTAGGGGGTATTTTGCTCTCGGTAAGAGGCGGATGGCTCCGCCCAATTGTCCCCCTTCTCAACTGCGTGAGAAAGCCTCGCCTCTTGTAGGCGGCTGTTTTTCTCTTCTGTGTCCAGAGAAGCATGTCCAGAAGAGCTAGACTCGGATTCGTCCTCTGACGAGTCCGAAGAGGACGACTCCTCCCCTCTCCCAGAGGGGCCCGCCTCCTCTCCTTCAAAAGGAGCAGGAGAGAATGTAGACTTGTCAACTGTAAAATTGGAAGGGGTCACTTTAACTCCTCCCTAAGAATTGTCGGCTTTCAAGCCCCTTTGGTTCACTTCCACATCTGGCGCCTAGTCAGATGTTTCACTAATCGGCACCCTGTGGGAGGAGCCGTCTAAGTTCGAAATCCTAGCATTTCTTTTTGTTCTGGCCATCATGTTCTGCATAGACACAGAGACAATCGGACTTTGTATAAAGGGCAAAGATGGGTCCGGAAAAGGGCAGGCGGCACTCCTAGTCCTAGATTCAGCCGTCCCCGGTGACCGGCTGATCACTAACCTAGGTCGTGTCGTGTGCTTCCGTGGTGCCATTTCAAAAAAGAATAAAATAAAGAAAA
Source organism: Chenopodium quinoa (assembly GCF_001683475.1). Taxonomy (NCBI): domain Eukaryota; kingdom Viridiplantae; phylum Streptophyta; class Magnoliopsida; order Caryophyllales; family Amaranthaceae; genus Chenopodium; species Chenopodium quinoa. The sequence goes on along the minus strand of NW_018745251.1, from coordinate 2,440,252 downwards.
AATTAAGAGTAGGAGAACCGACGGTTACCTGAACGAGTGAAGTTGACGAAGTTCTGGAAATCTTGTGTAGTCGGCTTGTCAGAGCAGGCGGTAGGCAAAAATGGTCCGAAATGTCAGAGCAAGTTCAGGGGTCCGAATATTCTCTCTAAAAGTTCTCAAATGTGAAAATGACTGAAGTCAACACCCCCTTATATAGGCGAAGTGAGAAGTCGAAGGGTCACTTCCAAAATTCAAAATTTGGGCGGGAGAATCTCTCGGCCTTTCGCCGAGTGACACCTGTAGCAGGCTGTCGCCTGTCATAGGTAACGCGTGACCAGTCACGTGCCACCTGTGAGGGGCAAATGATTAGGGGATTTTGCTCCCACCAATCGGAATGCGCCACGTGGGCCAATCAGGTCCTGCCAAGTGTACCCCAGTTGGAACTGTCAGGGTTTGCCACGTGGCACACGCCTATTTTTCCACCCTGGACCTATTATGTCATGACACGTGGCATCCTCCATGCCTAATGGAGAAACCGACCACCTAGGCCCAACTTCCAAGGGAAGCCCAATCAGCCCTAGGTTAACCTAAACCTAGGATTGGCACGTATCCCAAGGTTTTAAATACCTCCCTTAATCCTCATTAAGGGGGATGACGCACATTTAACACTCTCGCCTAGAGAGACCCAATCACTTTTATTTCCGCACTAATTACTCCTTAATCAAGTACTAACTTGACCGTCGGAGGCGGATCTCCAATCATCCGGAGCATCCGTTTGTTTTGCAGGTACAGGCGTCCGGTTCTAGTCTTGGAATTGTAACTCTCCCGCAGGACATCAGAAAACCCCGAAACAATATCCATCACAAAAAGAATTTGGGCAAATGAAGCATCATGATCACTCTTTCCACATAAATCACAAACCAACATTCTTTAATCATGCAACAAGAAGCGAAAAGAGGGTTAGAGTGAGAAGATGTACCTCTCCCCGGAAATTGGGAGGGAAGGGTTTGAGCTTGTGAAGAAGCATTCTCAAGCTTTGCCTTGATAGAAACCACTTCTTTCCCTAAGTCCGAAAGTTGTGTGGACAGATTGTTCATGGCATTGAGTTGTTTAACCGAGCTATTTTCGCTTGTCGACTCTACCTCAACTTCTTGCCAATCCATGTAGTTCCTCACTACATCGTCTTTAACATCCACAACCTCTTCCACCGTCTTATTCATGATTGCGCCTCCAGCTCCGGCATCAAGACTTGACCTCCTTGAGGACTCAAACCACTATAAAAAAATTTGAATGATTTGGTAAGTGGGGATTCCATGGTGAGGACACTCTCTTTGATAATCCTTGTACCTTTCCCATGCTTCATAGAGGCTTTCACTAGTCCTTTGCTTGAAATTTTGAATCAAAGCTCTAATCTCCGCCGTTTTCTTTTGAGGGAAGAAACGGGAAAGAAATTCCTTGGTGACTTCATCCCAAGTTCTCAAACAATTTGGATTCATTTCCTTGTCTAGCCACTCTTGAGCTCTTCCAATTAGAGAGAAAGAAAATATCTTGAGCCTTATGAATTCTTGCGCTACATCGCTCACCTTAATTGTGTTGCAATATTTCTCGAACTCCTTATTATGATTGAGCGGACTTTCGTTTGTTCCTCCACTATATTGTCTTCTTTCAATCAAATTTATCATTGCCGACTTGATTTCAAAATCACTATCCGGGATCAATAATGGAGCAATCCCGCTATCATACTTGTATGCACCCGAAGTGCCCAAATCCTTCAATGTAACCCTCGGGACTTCTCCCATGTTAACTTGGGCACATAAACTCAAAAAGAAATTATTAGTAGCACGGCTACCAATGTAGCCAAAAGAGAAAAATCTTTTTGTATTTTCGAAATAAGGTGAAATAGACTCAACAACAATAGCAAATAACAACGCCATACCTCGGCAACGACGCCATTTTGAATAAGGGTTGAGACTAGGTCGTTGGACTAATCTTCCCTAGGCCAAACACAATTTGTAATCACTCAACACACCCTTATAACTAGCATAAGAGTAAGTCGAGGGTCTAACCACTAGGAATGGGAGGTGAATGCTAATACTAAAGCTAAGCTATTTGGAAGTAATGAAGTAAAGTGTGTATATTCAAAGACAATCAAACAATCAAAATTAGGGTTTAGGATCCACATATACATGCAACGGATACAACTAATTGGGATTGGAATTGGAATTGACTAAGTCGAGTGTTGCAAGGGAAAATCAAAATGCAATTATAAGAGTTTGACAAACTATTCTCCTAGAGGTCAAACTAGCGCCAACTACGAGAGACTCTAGCTATGAACTTCACAAACCAACTCGATCGACAAATGCAAGCCACAAATAAATTGTGATCACTCCTAAATTAAACACACTCATGCACATAATCAATCAACCAATTTAATCACAACATCAACTCCATCAATTTCACCCAGTTAGCATTAATCCATTACTCATGTATGCTTCACCATCATCTGTCGGGAATATTTCAAGCTATCCCACAGTTGAGCCTTACTTAAGCATGGTGGTGTCCAAAGGGAAGGAAGCTAGAGAAAAAGAGTCGCCGGCAAGTTTTAGGAACTTGTAAGCCGTTCACAGGGTGAAGGTTACACCCCTTAACGATCAAGGAGAACTTTATGAAAGGAATGGTGTCTTTCGATTAAGTGTATTATTCTGATAGTGGGTTCTGAATTATTAGAAAGCTAATATATTCTGTAAGGTCAAGTGATCGGAATGCATAGGTGGAGGCCGCTTCCGATCAGTAATATTAATGTATAATTAATATTGCAACTTAATCTTGACTGAACCCTTCGTGTCACACCGAAGCAATTAACAAACGAACTCGACGAATTAATTCGGAAGAAATTAATGAGTCGCCTAAGTATTAAATATTTAGACATCGGAAATTCGAGCTTAGAGTGTCAAAACCGAGTGTCGGAGGTCGAGTCAAAAATAGTAAATGACGAGACGCGCAAAATAATAATAAATCGACAATATTCCCAAAATACCCCTAGCATCGGAATGCCTTGAGCATCCGAATGCTAGGGGCATAATATGCTAGCACAGGTGGACATCATGCTGATGAGTGGCATTTATGCCACTCTTTTATCTTTTTTTCTCTAAGGATTCTCCCCTCATTTGCACTTGTTTGGCCCTTTTCTAAGGAATTTTACTTAGTTTTGTTTCCTCCTTTCCCTTCTCTTTTATCTTCCTTTTTCTTAGTCTTTTTTCCTTCTCATTATTTTAATTTCCATGCTTGTGTTTTGTAGGTATCATGTGGCAAAAGAAAGAGGAATTCAAGGAGCCAAGCAAGCTGTTCTGCGCGGGATAGTATGCGACTACTGCGCAGGCGCGCACCCTTGACTGTGCGGGCGCGCAACCCTGTCGGAACCCGCGCAACCAAGCTGATGAAACAAAGCCAAACCATAGAGTTAGTGCGACCCACTGCGCGGCCTCTGTGTGGGCGCGCAACCTGCTGCACAGGCGTGCAGGTTTACTGTGAGGGCGCGCCTCATTTCCCCGTACCCTCAAAGTTGTGGCCACGCAATATGCTGAGAGGGCGCACATTACTACTATGCAGGCGCGCACCGCTGGGTTTTTTTATTTCTTTGCGCCTTGTTGCTCAAGTTTCTTTCGTTTGGGGGAGCCACATATATATAGTCAGGACTCTTTGTAATGAAAAACACTTAGTTCTAATTCCATAGAATATTAGCCTAATCTTATGAGATAGTAGATTTTATTCAAGCTTCCTTTTTGTATTCAACTTTGGTCAATCAAGAAACATTTCAAGCTTTCATCTTTCATTAATCCTTTCTTTAGTAATCTCTTATCCTTCCCTTTAGCTTTATTTATTTGCATTTATTGTCTCTTATTTTTGTTAATCTTATTAGTTCATATAGTTGTTATTGATTTCATTGTTTTTAATCATGTTTTGTTTTGAGTTTCTCGAGTTTGTTTCAAGTTTTGATATTATGTTTAATCTCCCTTCTCTAGGCTAATCATTTAGCTAGGGGAAGGGGGTGGAAAATAAGAGTTGATATTGGATGAATGATGATGGTGGGATTGAACTTATGCCATAAATTGATGAAAGACATGATTTTTTATAGCTTGAGATTATTGTTGCACTATATTTGATGTTTTCTAGTTTATATGCATGAAAGTGATTTGAACTAGATTAAGATCATCTCTAATTTAATTATTTCATGAGAATGAGTTATTAAAGTGTTGTTTTTATGGATTGTGTTTCTTTATTCTATTGATTTTATTGTAAATAATAAGATTCATGAGAATGATCCTTATTAGTGTAGACCTCTTTCATTGATTTGCCTAGACTATTGCATGAGAATGAATTGTTTAGGTAGAATCTTGTGTTCCTTGGCATATGTTTCATGATAATCATCATTATTCCCCTCTTTCTAATCATATTTGACACCCTCGTATCCCTAGCGTCATTTTCCCTTGGTTTTAATCATCATTTTCTTGCTTATTTGTAGTTTTAGTGTTCTTACTCAACAAAACCAACAAAAACAATCCCCTTTTTACTCTTGCATAGTGATTATTGATGTTGAATTAGTGTGCTTCCCTAGTTATAAATGATTAATTTGATTAGGGTAGTAGCTTAACTACTTATCTAACTTTCGACCAAATTTTGGCGCCGTTGCCGGGGAAGCGGCTTGTTTAGCGTCTACAATTGCTTTTGTTAGAGTCATTTTACTTGATTTTCTTTTTGTTTTGTTTGTTTTATCATCCTTGTCATTGCTAATTGTTTGCTTAGCTTTTGTGAATGCTTAGGAGGTCTTAAGGAGCACCCTCAAATCAAATTAACCACGAGATCAACTGAACATTGAGACAAGTCCGTAAGCTTGATGAGTGACATATATGTCACTCTTAGGGGTAGCATTTAGGTCTTTTTCCTCTTATTTTTCTTAGTTTTTTCCACCTCATTTATCCTCTTATGGCTTCTTTATGTGTTGATGAAAAGTAATGCTTATTTGCGCTTATTTTGATAATCTTTATGCATTATTTTATCATCCCCATGCTCTCGTGAACTTTGGTATCTTCTGAAGGTTCCATGACGGTCCTATGCACGGTGGGAGGCCCCTTGGCCAAGTATGGAAGCCATGGACAAAGTCAAGAGGAGCTAAAGGGAAGGAGAGGAAGCAAGAAAAGGAAGTGCAAGAGGAGGTGTGGCCGAACCTCTGAAAGGTCCGGTCGAACCTAGGTGTGGTCAAACTTTTGAAAAGTTTGACCGAACCTCCTGGGTGCAGTGAAGGCAGTGTCAAACCAGTTTTTCAGCAATTTTGCAGGAGAGGTCGAACCTCAAAAGTTCGACCAAACAAGGATCAGGGAGGTTCGACCGAACTTACACAGAGTTCGACCGAACCTACCCTGAGTCCGACCGAACCTACCTAGAGTTCGGTCGGACCTTTTCCCGATCTCAGCCAATTTTGTACGGACTATTTAAGGTCCTTTTGAGATCGTTTTTCGGAGGGACCATGAGTTTGGCCGAACCTACCCCGAGTCCGACCGAACCTACCCAGAGTTCGGTCGGACCTTTTCCCGTTTCAGCTGACTTTTTGCGAAGCTTCCTAAGAAATTTTGTAAGGGGTATAAATAGTTTTTTTTGCTCATTAAAGAAAAAGATTTTTTTTTTAGTTTAGAATAGATTTTAGGTTAGTTTTAGGTTTTAGAGAGAGAAACTCTCAAAATTTTAGAGAGAGAAAGTGAGGAGCACAATGGTTTTCATGGATTTTGGATAATCAAATGAGGAATTTGAAGATCTCCACCTTATATCAATGAGCATTTCTTACTTTCAGTTCTCTTATTGCTTTATTTAGTTGCTTTGATTATGCTTGAGTAGTTTCCCTTCTACTAGGTGTTGAGTGAGGCTTTGTAATGATTATTTGAGTTATTTGAGATAAATTTGATGATAATTGTATGATTAAATTGATTGAATTGATGTTGGCATGTTGTTTGTTTTAGATTGGATTGATCTCCCATGATAGCACACTTAATTGCATATTGGTTTTAGTTTGACAAGGGATTGTGAATTAGAATTGATATATTTGATTGCATTTTGGGTAATTTTCTTCTATGCACCTAGTCAATGAGGGATCTAGGCTAGGAATTTGAGAGATTACTTTTGAGTGTAGTTAATTCTCATTATAATTCTTTCTTTGCATGATTGATTATCAAATGGATTCTCATTAGCTTATTAATTGTTCTAAGTGGATCTTTTCCCCTAGTAGACTTTATCATACCTTGTTCTTTATATGTGTTTTAGTGTAGTTGTAGTGTCCTTTATCCGTAAATCGACTTCGGCATAGCTTAGGCATTAGATTAAGAACAATCTAGCATTACCGTTCCTTGTGGTTCGACTCCGAACTTACCACTAGACTTGTTTAGGGGTTAGTTTTAGGATTTATAAATTTATTTGATTGAGTGTGGAATGTGCGACCGTTCTAACAAAAGTTCGGCCGAACCACCCAAGAGTTCGGCCGCTCCTCCCCTAGAACTCAAAATGGGCTAAAAACTGTCGGATTCTGGAAAATCAAAAAGTTCGACCGAACTTTTCAAAAGTTTGGTCGAACCTATGCTAGTCCGACCGAACCCCCAGAAAGTTCGGCCGCTCCTGTTCTGGAAATCAAATTAGGCTGAATTCTGGCAGTTTCTGGAAAATCCAAAAGTTCGACCGAACTTTTCAAAAGTTTGGTCGAACTTATTATGGTCCGACCGAACCTCATAAGGTCCGACCGAACCTCATAAGGTCCGACCGAACCTTTTTCGAGCTTGCCCAGAATTAATAGGCTTGAGCCGCTGCTTTCTCGCTCTTACTTCATACATTCGGCTCTCTCTCTCCCTTCTCTTCTCCTTCTCACCCTAATACTCCATTGTCACCCCTCCTTTAACCTCAAATCTCCATAAAAATCACTCCTATCTTTTTCCCTCCTCACTTCATTAACATCCACTACTCAATTCCTACAATCTCCTTAAATTTTCCCCAATTTCTAGGGTTTGAGTGACTTGAAACTTCTTGATTTCTACTTACTTCCAATCAATTGTGGTATGGTTATTCTAGCTTTTGCAAGCTCATTTCTTCAATTTCTCTTTGTTTTACCATGTTTTACATGTTCAAGTATGATATGTGGTATAATTGATATTTTTAGTCATGGCTTGTTTGATTTAAGTGGTTATTGGGATTTCCTTGTTGTAATTGGTTGGTTGTTGTTAGTAGAACTTGTTTCATGATGAATATGCATGTATGACTTGGGTTTTCATGATTTCAATTTGTTTGCTTGAATGTGTTAATCTTTCACTAGGTTGTTCATGCTACATTTTGATTGAGAAATTCTTGAGTTGGATGGAATTTTGTGACTATTACTCATTGTTCTCGGTTTGATTTCGATGAGTTTTGAGTGGATTTCATGAATTTTAGGGGACATCATGCCCAATTTCGCCTAGGTTTTCTTAGGATTTGCATTCGATTGCCATAGGATTTTTAGCTCATGCCTTGGTTTGTAAGTGTCCATTAATGCCTTGAATTGTATTGTTGCTACCGTCTACATCTATTTCACAACTCATGGCTTTTACTCTCATTGCACACACTTTTTATCTCGACGAGCTTCTTGTGCCTCCTTTTGGCTTGAATCTTCCTAATGTTAATTCTTGGCGATTTTTGTAGATTCACAATGCATCTTTTTGGCAAAAGCAAGTCCAAGAGGAAGAGGACGGGTGAAACTTCATCGTCATATTTTCCACCTCCACCCGGCATCTATGATCATGGCATCATCGCTCCAAACAAACACTTTTGGGATGTCTATAAAACCCTCATAGACCGTCCCATACGATCTACAAGGTTCTTCTGCGGGAACACCTTAAGAAAGCTTGGCATCATGGATGAAGTAGTCCGGCTCGCACAAAACTTTGGTTGGGGCGAGTTCATTGACCTCCACGCTCACACCTATGAGCACGTCACATTGGAGTTCCTTGCTTCCCTCCGCAAGGAAGTCATTGAAGAAGATGATGAAGGGAATGAATCTCAAAATATTCTTCACTTTCGTATGTTCAACGAAGACCATTCCCTAACCGAGAGTGAGCTCAATGAGATCTTCCATTGGCAAGCAACCGGGATGCATCGACCTTCCGATATGACCTCAATGTGTCGCATTCCCTATAATGAACAAGAATGGTGGCAGAGCATCTCCACCAAGCCCGTCTTTCGCACTAACACCGCAAAGGTCAACAACATCATCCATATTGCTTTGAGATACTTTACCCGGCTCCTTCAGTATGCCGTATTCTTCAAGGCAAACCTCGACTCTATGGTGAAAGATGAGGTAGCTTGCCTTTACTTGGCCGACAATCCTCAGCGTTTAAAGTTCAAATGCTCCACCACTTTTATCTCGAGATTGTTGGACACTCGAGATGGGCGGCTTGGTGATGAGATACACATGGGGGGCATGATCACCCTCATTGCCCTTTCTTTGAATGGTGGAGCTTACAAGGACCAAATTGATTTGCTCCCCCATGTGCTCCAAAATAAAGAAGAAGAGGCCGTCGGCTACCCTCCTTATGCTCTTTCTATTGTTGCTCTCCGCAACCAACGCTTCATCAACTACACCACCCAGAATCGCAAATTTATCCTCTTGGTTGATAATGGAGAAGAATGGTGTGTCCTCCCGGATCCTCCTCACACTTCGGTAGACCCTTCCAACCCGCTAAGGTGGAAGATTGCGCGAAAATTCATCCCCGATGAATTAAGGAAAAATCAAGTCCGCGGTGCAATCCCTCACCCTCAACCGGTCTACCAAGTGGAGCATCCCTTTCCCCCCCCCTAGTGGGGGAGGTGAGACATCTTCTTCTTTTTCCTCTTCTCCTTTTGATATGAGTGCCCTGCGTAGTACCCTCGATGGTATTCGTTATGATAATCAGGCTTCTATTGAACAATGGGGGTACTACGCAAGGATGAACTATGATAGTCTTGTGCAAGCGGGCGTTTAAACGCCCTATGTTAACTATCCCTACCACCCGCCTCAAGAGGGTCCAGTTCCACATTGGGACCCCTATGACCCTAGCAACCACTCCCCCAACACCTATGCTTATTGGGAAGGTCCTATCGACCCATCCCAACGTGTTGGTACCCCACCATACAACCCTTATCGGCCGGGTGGGTGTGACTACGCCTATGATCCGGCAAGTCCATCAACCCCGAATCCTTTTGATGGTGGTTGGGGTACACAAGGGTGGCCCTATGAGCACTTTAACCAACCTTTCCATCCATTCATGGATCGCCCGGGGTTTGATTTCATGAACCCTCCTAAGGAACGGGAGGATAGAAACCCCCAATGAGGGTTCTCTCCTTCCCTTTTCCCCCCGGACTTTCATGCCTATTCCTTTTGCTCGAGACGTGCAAAAGACTAGCGTGGGGGAGGATGTTCCTTTTGGTTGAAGTGTACATAGGAGGGTAGTGTGGTAGGATGGTAGCTTGTGCATATGGAGAACCATCAGGGATAATGAATTTATTGTAGTTAGAGATGATTTTTGGTTGGTAATATTCTTATGATGATGATGTTATGAAGCTTCATTTCAAAAAAAAAAAAAAAAAAAATATTTTTGAAGTTGTTTTTCCCTCTTCTCTCTTGATCCCATAATCCAAATCCCAAAATCCAAATCCCTTAATCCAAATTTTGTAGATAGCTTTTTGTCAATCATTTTCTTTTGTTTATAATTCTAGTCTTTTCCTTTTGTTCACTAACTTTTCTTTGTATAGTTGTAGTGTTTCTTTTCTTTTGGCTCACTTTCCTTGTAGCTTGAAAACGGAAGCACAAAATGATGGAATAAGGAGCAACTCTAGCTCCGGAAACCTTGGTGAGATCGCAATTTTGCCTTGTGTTCTATTTCAAGCAGCATTTGGTGAGATCTTTCCCTACTTTCCTTTATTTTTCTCTGTGTGCATAGTTAGTTTAGAATAGAATGGAGTTGATTGTTCGAGGTTGTTTGCATTTGATTCCACGGAATCTGGTGATCGTTGGTATTGATGCCGAACGATCTTTGTTTGTCGATTGAGAATTATATGTTTACTAGCCTCTTATCTCTTTTGTACTCCTTGCATTAAAAAAAAAATAAAAAAAAATTTCGAAAAATGTGAAAAAATGAAAAAGATTTTCCTTTTTATTCATGGCAAACCACGAAAAGCTTAGTTGTTTCATTTTCATTTCGAGCATAATAATGTTGACTCGTGTGTTTGAATGCTTTGCTTCTTGAGTGTTATAAGTTTGCATGCTTCAGGATTGCCATTGGTTGACTCTGGGACATGTTCATGCTAAGGTAGTTGTTCTAGAACTCGTTAGGCCCATCGAACCCAAATTCACTTGTTTGTGATAAGAAGGTGTTGCTCTCATTAGGGGATTTGAAGCCCTAGAGATGGTTTTTGTAACCCGATGTGAGCTTTATTGTTCAAGCCTCCAACATTACTTGTATGAGCGGCGTAGGATCCTTACCAAGGCATGCTTAGATCTAGAACTTGGCGTATGGCTCCCGAGATCGAGACTGAACTAACCTGCGAATGACAAAGGCATTCTTCATTCGGTGACTATTTTTGTTTTCTAGTATTAGTTTTTTTTTTTTTTTTTTTTTTTTTTTTTTTTTTTTTTTATCTTTTGTATTTTTGGGTTGCATTTGCCCTTACCATGTTGAGTCTTCCCCTCCTTGATTATAGCACATTGCAAGCCCATGGCCCTTTTGTTTTACTTTCACCCTTAGAATCGTGAAGCTCAAGCCATGAGGGCTTATTGTAGTTTTGATTTGAAATTTGGAAGGGAATGGTTCTTCTTGGAAAGTGAAGCAGTGTTTTTGTGAATATGTGTTCAAGAAAAGCAAATGTAAATCCTAGAAAAAGCCTTTGAAGCTAAAAAAAAAAAAAATAAATAAAAAAAAAGAAAAAAATAAAAAATAAAAAAAAAAATAAAAAAAAAACAGAGAGAATGTGACAAACGAAGAGTTGATGAATGAAGATGTAAGAGGAAAGCGAAAGCTCAAAAGTGTTTGGCATTATAGTTCAAGATTGTGGCAACGTAGTTTGAAAATTGGTTGATGATTGATTTTGAAAAAGAGGCTTGATCACCCTTTGCTTCACGGTTAGGCTAAGCACCAATTTCCAAATTCCTCCACACCCTTACCCCCTAGTCAACGTTACATCCCTTTCAATGCCCTGTTGACCTAGGTTGGTTGAGTCACTAGTCGGTGGAGGGAGCTGGAACTCAAGCATATGGAGAAGGCATGACTTGGTGAGATGTCGGGTTCCTCTATTTTGCAGTGTTTTATCTTTGTTCCGGCTCCTTCGAGGAGTCACTTGATGCTATCTCCAAGGGCGGATTTGAATCTAGGTGAGGGAACGCGGTAAGATTGTATGGAATGCGGGGGGAGTGGTGCATGTTTGAGTTCTCTATGCTTAGCATGACTTATCCTTCAATCAACTTTCGGCTTCCCCTTGCATGCTCACTTCTACTACTCAGAAAGTTTGACTCTCATTTATGTTTGTTATCTCCAAAAGCTCGACTTGGCTATGATTTGTGTTGGATTTGTTGTTTCTCTTTCCCTTGTTTTTGGTTTGTCTTGAACACAATTTTGTAAGAGTTGTGGGGTATGCTCTTTGGAAACCCTCACGAGATCACAACTCGTCCTCATCGGCGACCTTGGGGTTTAAATGGCTTGTTGCTTTTGCTAAAAGCAATTTCGGTTTTTCTTTTGTTCCTTGCATGTTTGAATAACTAATTCTTTCTCCCTTGTTCATTTTCCTTTGCTTTGCTCGAGGGCGAGCAAAGGCTTAGCGTGGGGGAGTTTGATGAGTGACATATATGTCACTCTTAGGGGTAGCATTTAGGTCTTTTTCCTCTTATTTTTCTTAGTTTTTTCCACCTCATTTATCCTCTTATGGCTTCTTTATGTATTGATGAAAAGTAATGCTTATTTGCGCTTATTTTGATAATCTTTATGCATTATTTTATTATCCCCATGCTCTCGTGAACTTTGGTATCTTCTGCAGGTTCCATGACGGTCCTATGCACGGTGGGAGGCCCCTTGGCCAAGTATGGAAGCTATGGACAAAGGCAAGAGGAGCAAAAGGGAAGGAGAGGAAGCAAGAAAAGGAAGTGCAAGAGGAGGTGTGGCCGAACCTCTGAAAGGTCCGGTCGAACCTAGGTGTGGTCAAACTTTTGAAAAGTTTGACCGAACCTCCTGGGTGCAGTGAAGGCAGTGTCAAACCAGTTTTCAGCAATTTTGCAGGAGAGGTCGAACCTCAAAAGTTCGACCAAACAAGGATCAGGGAGGTTTGACCGAACCTACACAGAGTTCGACCGAACCTACCCTGAGTCCGACCGAACCTACCCAGAGTTCGGTCGGACCTTTTCCCGATCTCAGCCAATTTTGTACGGACTATTTAAGGTCCTTTTGAGATCGTTTTTCGGAGGGAGAAAAAAAAATCATTAGAATAGTTTTTAGCAAAAAGATACTCTCTCTTAGTTAGCAACTTCATTAAATTAGTTGATTTAGTTTTAGAAACTCTCAAATCTAATCATTGTAGAAGCAAATTTCTAGATTTATCTCAAGAATTTCAGCAATTATCCAACATTTTTGAAGCTTCAATAGTAACTTCTTTCATTTGTCCTTCATTATTTTCTGATTTTATTTTTTGTTTTGTAAGCCACTTGATTTTCTCTCAATCTTGATATATTGTTGTTGCATGTTAGCTTTGTCCATAGATAATCACTTGTTTTTCCAAATCTTAGAATCGCTTATAATCCAAGCTTGGAATTTGCATGTACTCACAATGAATTGTGAGTAGTCCTCTTGGCTAGGGGTTGGGTGAAACTCAACCTATTGGTGATTATGTGAGTTTGGGAGTGATTTTGATGATGGATTGCTTGTTAGTTCTTCATGATAGGAGTAATTAACCTAGATTATTGAACTTGATGGCATGAAATGTTTGGTTCGACATGGAAATGTGAGTTGAATGTTTCATTACCTATTGCAACATGATTATATATCTTTTGTTGCTAAGTTAATGAGGGATCTAAGCTTAGTAATCTGAGTTGTTTTCATATCGTTTGATGTTGATCTTACATGTGGTCTTTGCTATTCCATTACCCTCATTCCTCCCTATTTGCCTAATTGCTATTGGTTGAGTGAATCCCATTCCCCTAGTGTTTTAATCCCTTGAATTCAACCTTTAGTTGTAGTTTGTTAGTTAATCACCACTTATACCTTGATTTCGATTTAGCTTGAGCATTAAGATTATTTAGCATTTGATTCCCGTTCTCCGTGGACCGAACCTTTGCTTGCCATTGTACTTGTTTGAGTGAGGTGTTTGTTATAAATGTGTTTGAATGAGCCTAAATTTTGCGACCGATTTAGCGCTCGTCAAAGCTTTATCAAGACGAGGGAAGAGGTTTTGGTGATATAATTGATAGTGAGAGTGATACTTATTTTTCAATTTCATAAAGCAGATCAATGACGGGACAAGAAGATGATGTTTTGTTTCGTGAGTTCGGAAATCTGGAGGATTATGAGCTCACGGGAGGGATTTTGCTACCCGTCACGGAAACCAACTTCTCAATCCATCCACAGTATACTAGAATGGTCCAATCGGAGCAATTTTCCGGAAGTGCAAGTGAGGACCATATTGAACATTTGGACCGATTCCTTGAATTATGCACAATTATGCAAACAAATGAAGTGAGTCAAGACTACATTCGTATGCACCTTTTCCGGCAATCTCTCACCGGACGAGCAAAGAAATGGCTAAAGCAAGTAAAGCCTAACACTCTCACAACATGGAGGGAGGTGGTAAAGGCGTTCTTGAAGCGATTTATCTCCGAGGAGAAGACCGCCGAAATGAGAAGGAAAATTGCATCATTTGAGAAAGAAGCCGATGAAAGTCTTGGTGAACCTTGGGAGAGATTCAAAGAGTTGGTGCAAGCGTGTCCCGACCATGAGTATAATCAAGGGTTGCTCATGCGGTTTTTCTACGACGGATTGGAGCCCATGTCAAGAGCCAATATGGATGCGGGGGAGGGTGGTCAATAAATCAAAATCCCTAAAAATAAAGTTGAAGCCACAATAGAAGAGGTAGCAAATAATTACTCTTGGGGGGCCGAAGAAGAAATGGTCCAAAGAAAGGTGGTATTTACAAATTGGAGAAAGTTGATCAATTACAACATCAAATTGATCAACTAACAAAAGGGCATTCCAAGTTGAACATTCCTACAAGTTGAACATTCCTACAACTAACCTGGGTTTGCACCTTAACCTCAACAATGGAACCAACAAGCTTAACATTCCTACAACTCCAACCGTCAATATCAAAATCCACCTCCATCTTAACCCCAAAACCCAAGAGGAAGCTATCCAAGGATAAACCAATACAACAATCAAACCCAAGCACCTCAAAGAAATCATTAAGAACAAGCACCACAAGCGGAGCTAACAGAAACTCAACTCCTTCAAGCCATGCATGCGAAAATGCAAACTTTTGGGCAACAAATGCAAGAGATAAGATCTCACAACAAGATGGTTGATTCATAACTAGCTCAATTGGCCGAGAGAACTCCTTTAAATTCATAACAAGATGGTATTTGGATTCAAAGGAATGCAGTTCTCTTTACTGGTTGTTGCAAATCAGTTGATGCTCTTGTTCGGGATATTGTCTTTCACTCAGTTTGTAGAATCCCGGCGGGAAGCAAATATTTGATCGTTTAGGGCTTGTCTCGGGCTCTTTGTGTTTTTGTTCTGGTTTCCTTGGTTTGGGTTCTGATACTGGGTTTCCCGTTGTTTCTTTTTGTATTGGTTTCCTTTTCTGCAAGATTTTTATGTGCTTCTGTGTTGCTGCTGCCTGTGGTTTGTGTTGCTGTGCTGTTGGTGTGTTGCTGCTGGTGTTGGTGCAGTCTGCTGCTGCTTTTTCTTTGCTGTTGTTTGGTTGCTGCTGTTGCTGATCTGCTGCTGCCTACTGTGTTCTGCTGCCTGCTGTGGTTTGCTGTCTGCTGCAGTCTACTGCCTGCTGTGCTGTCTGTCTACTGCAGTCTGCTGCAGGTGCTGCTGATCTGTTGTTGCTGGTCTGCTTCTGCTGCTGCCTGCTGTGCTGTCCTGCTGTGCTGTTTGCTGGCTGCTGCAATCTGCTGCTGGTTGATGTGCTTGCTGCTTGTTGTTGTTGCTGGTCTGCAGTGCTTGTTGCTGTTCTGTGCCTCTGCTGCTCTGCTGTCTGCCTTGCTGCTGTTTTGTGCTTCATTTTCTGCAGTTGAGGCTAACTTTGGTTCTTTTTTTTGCTGTCTTTTTGTTGTTTTAGTTTTCTTGTCAGTTTGCAGGCTTGTCTGCTACTGACTGTTGGTTTTGGTGTCTTTTGGGTGTTTGGTTTTGTTGTTTTTCTGGGTGTTTGTTGTCTGGTCCTGGTTTCCGGAACCCTTCCTAGAAGGTGGCCGAAAATCTGAGTCCAGTTGTTCTAGGTCCTTCCTAGAACCCTTCCTAGAAGGTGGCTAGGTTTGGATCTAGAACGGATTGTGGGGTTGGCCTGTTGTTTTTAGGTCTTTTGGTGTTCTGGTGGTAGTTATAACTTAGCTTTTGTAAGTTGTAACTTTTTCTCTTTGGTAATAAAATCTTATTTTCCAAAAAAAAAAAAAAAAAAAAAAATTCACCATCTACTCTACCCAGACAACCACAACCTAACCCATCTCACAACTCAAAACCCGATACATGCAAGGCGATCACAGTGAGGTCGGGAACTTCCTATGAAGGGCAAAACGAGGGGGATAGTGAGGAAAAGAAGGGAGGAGAGGAAAGTGTGAATGAAAACAAGGGAGGTGAGAAAGAAAAATTTGATGAGATAGAAGGAGGTTTGGAGAAGAAGAAACTTGACAATGAGAAGACAACTTCAATTCCTAGTGTGGCTAGGAATCTTGATGGACTGGTTCCTTTTCCCGGCAGGTTTGTGGAGAGGAAGTTGAATGACAAGTTTGCAAAATTCCTTAGTGTCATGAAGAATTTGTACATCAACCTCCCTTTCCTTGAAGTTGTGACACAAATACCATCTTACTCCAAGTTCCTCAAAGATATTCTCACCTACAGGAGGAAGCTCAATGATGAGCTTATCACCCTTCCACATCAAGTGAGTGCTCTTGTCCAACATCAGATGCCCAAGAAAGAAAAAGACTCAGGAAGTTTCACTTTGCCGGTGAAAATTGGGAACATGGAAGCTAGGGCGCCTTAGCTGATCTTGGAGCAAGTGTTTGTTTAATCCCTCTATCCATTGCTCAAAAACTCAATATAGAGATGATCCCTACAAGGAAGACAATTCAATTGGCCGATCGGTCTGTGAAATTACCTTGTGGAGAGCTTGAGGATGTTCTAATTCAAGTGGGACACATCTATGTGCCTTGTGACTTTGTAGTGATGGATATGGAGGAAGATGTTAACACTCCTTTGATTTTGGGACGTGAAGCTCTTAAAACTTTGGGGGAAGTCATTAATTTCAAGAACAACACCATCACATGTGAGGTGGGCGATGAGAAGATTGTCTTTGAGTTTGCTAAGTTGCTCAAGACCCCCATAGTTGAAAAATGCTATAGAGTTGATGTTTTGAATGAGGAGCTAGATCGCTTGGGGAGGGTCATTATAAGGCCTCAAGATCCAATGTAAAAGCTCTAACATGCAAAGAAGAGTTCCACTCTCAAGAGGTAAAAGAGTTTGTCATGACAATGGAGGAATCCTTAAAGTAAGAGGTTGAACCACAAGTTGAGATCGAGCTTGAGTCCAAGGAGGAGAAATTAGAGGAGAGTTCTAAGTTTCCTCCCAAGGTAGAACTCAAGCCCCTTCCCCCTTCTTTGAAATATGCTTATCTTGATAAAGAGGGAAAATACCCTATTATTGTCAATGCTACCCTAGATGGTCTTAATTTGGAAAAACTACTTGATGTTTTGAGAAAATATAAGGATGTGATAGGGTATAACATTGATGATATCAAAGGTATTAGCCCTTCATTATGCATGCATTGTATTCATCTTGAAGATGATATTCCACCTCCATTGAACCTCAAAGGAGGTTGAACCCCAACCTCAAAGAGTTTGTGAAGAAAGAAATTTTGAAACTACGTGAGGGGGGCATCATCTATGCTATCACCGATAGAAAATGAGCTAGCCCGGTTCATGTAGTTCCAAAGAAAGGTGGGATGACCATAATCAAAGGTGAAGTTGGAGAGGAAATCTCCACCCAGACGGTGACCGAGTGGAGGATGTGTATTAATTATAGGAGGTTGAACAAAAACACCAAGAAATATCATTTCCGTCTCCCATTCATGGACCAAATGCTTGAGAGGCTCTCTCACCATGCTTTGTTTTGTTTCTTGGATGGGTATTCCGGATTCTTCCAAATCCCTATCCATCTAATCGATCAAGAGAAAACTACTTTCACATGTCCATATGGGACATTTGCAGGCCAATTGACCAGATTGGTAAATAAAAAAGACCCTTAGCGAAAATTTGGTAAAAAATAATTCTAACGAAAATTTGGTAAAAAAATAAATCTAAGCTACAATTTGGTAAATAAAATAATCTCAGACGACAATTAACCCAAAAAATACAGAAATTTCCGACAAAGTACTCACGAATTCTTAATTAAGTTCGTTTATCATTTTTTTATCAACCCTTTTAATGGAAATAACACTTTCAAGAAAAAACTGTTGAAGTATTAATTTCAATTAAGTTTCTTACCCCTTATTAACGAAATTCTTTTAAAAAGGGGTTAAAAAAAAATTGGTATTGGGATTTAGCAAAATAAAAAGGGGATGGCATAGTAATTCAAAATTTTAAATGGAAAAAATAAATTTAAAAACAAAAACCACAAATTAAATTAAGGTTTTTAAAGTGTTTGTCGACAAAAATAAGATTTTTTGGGCTAAATGTCGCGTTTATTTTTTTTACCAAATTGTCGCATATAGTTAGCTTTTTCTTACCAAATTGTCGCCGGAGTAAGTTTTTTTACCAATTTGTCACTAAGGGTCTTTTTTATTCATCAATCTGGTCATTGGCCGACATTTGCATACCGAAGAATGCCATTCGGATTATGCAATGCTCCTTCTACCTTTAAAAGATGCATGACCTCCATTTTCTCCGAGATGCTTGAAAAAGAAATTGATGTTTTCATGGATGGTTTTAGTGTTGGTGGCTCGTCTTTTAACACTTGTCTTTTTAACCATGAAAAAGTTTTGAAAAGATGTCAAGAGACGAGTTTGGTTTTGAATTGGGAAAAATGCCACTTCATTGTCCTCGGCCATAAAGTTTCAAAAAATGGTATTGAGGTTGATCCGGCTAAAGTTTCGGTGATTGAGAAATTGCCCCCTCCTACTTCTATCACGGGAGTACGAGCTTTTCTTGGGCATGCCCGTTTCTACCAGAGATTTATCAAAGATTTTTCTTCAATCGCCAAACCTTTGACCGAATTACTCAAAAAGGATGTTGCTTTTAACTTCAATGAGGCTTGCCTTGAAGCATTTCGTAAGCTCAAGGAAGCTCTCATTTCCTCTCCCGTTGTGCAAGCTCCGGATTGGAGCTTGCCTTTTGAGCTAATGTGCGATGCAAGTGATTTTGCAGTGGGTGCCGTGCC
This sequence comes from Chenopodium quinoa, assembly GCF_001683475.1. Lineage (NCBI taxonomy): Eukaryota > Viridiplantae > Streptophyta > Magnoliopsida > Caryophyllales > Amaranthaceae > Chenopodium > Chenopodium quinoa. The sequence goes on along the minus strand of NW_018745251.1, from coordinate 2,421,599 downwards.
TGGACAAAAGAAAGAAGGAAAATCATGTGTCATCTACTATGCAAGTAGGACTCTTGATGAAGCTCAACAGAACTATACAACAATGGAGAAGGAAATGCTAGCGGTTGTTTTTGCCTTTGATAAGTTTAGGTCCTATCTTATTTTCTCTAAGGTGATTGTGTACACGGATCATATTGCGGTGCGATATCTCATGCCTAAGAAGGAAGCAAAGCCTTGTCTAATCCGTTGGGTTCTCTCTCTTCAAGATTTTCACATGGAAATGAGGGACAAAAAGGGAGCGGAGACCTACGTTGCGGATCATTTTTCTAGGCTACCTTTTGAGAACAAAAGTGATGTACCAATCAATGATGAGATAGGATTTGAAACTCTCATGGTTATGGCTTCAACATGTAGCCTTTTGTATGCGGACATTGCCAATTATCTTGCTTGCGGAGTCATTCCCCCGGAGTTTTCTTCTCAACAAAAGAAGAGGTTTTTCAAGGAAGTGAGGAGGTATTTTAGGAACAACCCATACTTGTTCAAACAATGCGGAGATGGCCTTTTTCGAAAATGTGTTCCGGATCATGAAATTGAAGGAGTTCTTGAGCATTGCCATTCACTACCATGTGGAGGATATGGGGGTGTTGATAAGACGGTGGAAAAAATCTCTCAATCTCTATTGTGGTGGCCAACGATGCATAAGGATGCCCATAAGTTCGTTTCACAATGTCATAGGTGTCAAAGGAGTGCTGGCATACCAAAAAGAGATGAAATGCCTCAACATAATGTCTTGGAAGTCGAGCCCTTTGATGTATGGGGGGTGGACTTTATGGGGCCTTTTGTTTCTTCTTGTGGAAATCTATATATATTGGTAGCGGTTGATTATGTGACGAAATGGATTGAAGCCATACCCTCACCTACCAATGATCACAAGGTTGTGCTTAAGCTTCTAAAAAAGATCATTTTTCCTAGGTTTGGGGTTCTGTAGGGAATAATTTCAAGCCTTTAAAAATCCCACTAGCTTGAACCCCACTGTGATCATACACTAAAGTACGGTGGCGTCCAAAAGGGAAGAAGATATAGCAAAAGAGTCGCCAACAAGTTTTTAAGGAACTTGTAAACCGTTCACGAGGTGAAGGTTACACCCCTTAACGATCCAAGAGATCGTCAACTCCATAAGGTCATGAACCAAATAAGGGTTCGGGGATTATGGTACAAATCCAACCTAAAAGAGATTGAACCTGCCCTAATAATAAGCCTCTACTTTATTCTGCTCGTATTCATGTGCGCTTTCTGACTAACATACAATCAATAGGATTAACCCTAAACCTGTTTAATCTATGTTGGTTGAATTTAATGCACAAATAAATCTATTATTGGCGATCACTTGAATTATAATCACAATTAACCTAACAAGATTATTAATTATCTTATTAAGCGTGATTGCAAATACCAATTCCCTTTAACCTGCAATAAAAGGTTATCAAGCAATAACAATATATAATAATATGCATATCAAGCAACATAATAAATAATTATCATCAATCATAATCATAAATATTAGAAAGAACATAGGAAGCATCATACTTTTAATCATGCTTAATATTAAAAACACCCTATACATGATACTAGGAATATCATAACAACAATATAAACATGATGTCTACATCATAAAATCAATTAATCAATAAAGTACTTACTTGGATGCCTCGTACCTCTTTCTAATTACAAAATACACACGTTAGTAACTTCAAGAAAAATAATAAACAAAGCAATTAAATTAAATAATTGAAAGAGAAATTTGGGACCAAACCCTCAGAAATTAAAACCTTTCAAGTCTAGGGCGAAGACAATTTCGAATATGGCTAGGTGTATCAAGATCTTGTGAATGCGGAATTTTGTGTTAAAGAATAAAGTTTAGAAAGAATGAATGATTAATGATAGTTGAACTAATTTGTTGACGATTAAAGATTGTAGATGAATGAACAAAAACGAAATTTATTAAAACTTAAGAATAAAAGAAGTGGTGAATGATAGATGATAATCCGTCCCCTTAAAACGGAGTTTTTGATACGATATTTATAGAGAAAATCAGCCAAAAAAGATAATTTATCAAAACAGAGTCTGAAGATCGCAAAAACAACTTGGCGCCAGCCCTGGCTCATTGGCGCTAGGACCAGTGGCTAGCGCCAGGCGCCAATGGCTGGCGTTTGGCGCCAATCCTGGTTCCAGGCGCCAAGGCCTGGGGTTGGATGCCAAACCGGCTTTTAACACGTTTTCGAAAATCTGATAATTTTACCGTGCTGGAAGATAAAATAATATAATTTCAGTCGAAAATGCTATTTGATCTAATGAAAACTCTAAAGAATCCTAATTGAATTAAGAATGATAAGAACCTTCTAGAATTTTCTAGAAGACCAAAACCATTCCTAATTACATTAGGAATGATAAATCATATTAGGCCCTCCCCTAGATCATTGGGCCGTACTTAAAACTCAAACCGGGCCCAGTTTAGTAAATTGGCCATAAATTCCTCAATATTCATCGGAATTGGGCTTATAATATATCGTTGGAAAGGTCTTTGCAAGCCCCATCCAACTACACCACTATTGGACCCATATCATGGACCAACCAAACTGGATTGGCTGATTCCTTAAAATAAAGTTTTCAAAAACAGAGAGAAGAGAAAAGAAAAGAAAAGAAATAAAACTTTCCGCAACACTAGACCTTTCCACACTTTTGTTACATTCGATTATGATTCGACGTGAAAGGTCCTCATCACTGGTTTTGGTTTTGGGGAGACACAAATGGGTGTCTACAGAAGCCCCCACTTTGACTGAGTTTGGAGAAACGCAAGTTTCGAAAAACGAAAGTCAAAGTATCGATAAGGACGGAGAATGATTCAGAACGTTCTGCGATCCTAAATCAATCTTGTAACGCCGATACCTGCAAAACTAGCATTAGTTAAACAGATAGAAGAGTTAAGAAACGCGTATCTTGCACCGTCGAGCACACGTCTCTGAAAGTAACCGATCTGTTTTGATGACCTCCTGCAAGCTAGAGAATGTCATCCCGCTTGAAAACCGCTACGCCTCGTAACTGCTTCCAAATTAGAAGATTGCTTCGCCTGAAACTACCTTCCTCCGCAATGATAATATTCCACGTCCAAGGGAATACCATCGAAAATTATTTCTCTTGAAATAATTCTCATCCGCATTATGATCACGTTCCATGCCTCAGGAACTATGATCGAAGACAATTTTGCCCGAAATTACCTTCAGTTGTTTGTGACAACTTTCCGCAAGCTAGGGAATGATGTCAAAGACATCTTCTCTTGAAGTCATCCTCATTTGATGCGATAATCTCCCAAAGGAAAATACCGAAGATCCACGCCCGTCGATCTTTAAAAGTTCGCTTGAACTTTGCTTTTTGCTATGCTTGTACGTCGACGCTCTTTGCTCTTGAACCTATATGTCGGTGCCCTTATTTTGCTAATGAACCTGTATGTTGGTGCCTTTTGCTAATGAGCCATTGCTTAGGCGCTTTAAGCTTAGTGAGACGATCTTTTCATCAGGTCGATCACTTCATGTAATCAAGCCGATTACCTAATCATGTCAAATTGCTCAGAGGGCTAGCTGGCGTACCAAGGAACCCAAAATATATTGCAGAAGGCTAGCACTACCCCAAAAGGTGGCTGGCTGCTTTAACGTCACTTAAAATCGATCAGCGCCAGTTTAATCGCATTAGCGCCATGCACTGAAATTGACGTCTGGTTCCAAGCACCAAATGTGACGCCAATGCCTAGGGGCTGGCTCCAGCACGAGAATCACTTTAAATTCCTGTTTTCAGTTCATTTCATGCTCTGGTTTGTTGCGAACGCTGCTCGAAAGAAGTCGAAACTTCAAATCATCGTTGCTCATTCGTTTCTCAACCGAACTTGCTCAAATTTGTTACAAATCAAAGCTCTTTTCATCCATATTCCCGATCTATGTAAGTTTCCTTCAAACTCACACCGGTTTTTATGAATTATTGGCATGTTCATTCACGAATTTCATGAAAATTCGAAACTTATAATGCTCAATTTGCTTTGTTTATCAATCTTTATGCCATGAAATTGCTTGTTTATGTTTGTATATTGCCTTGGGAGTAATTTGAGACTTGTTTGACCCAATTTGGCGAAGAAATGAGCAATCCGCCATTGTTGGACCTCCTAAGGTCGTGAAAAACAATGTGGCTCGTTCTTGATGTTTTTGCTAGCAATTCTTGTTCAATTTGTCACAATAATCACTATAGTGTTGCAAGAAATTGTTTGATTGCTTGAAAAATGCTTATCATGCTTAATTCGAATTTGTGCTCTGTTTTAGTACTACGTACTCTGTTTTTGCGAAAATAGTATCATGCGGCTAGGCAAACCTTTAGATACTATAGAACCTTGATTTATGATGACTCTGCACAATGTAGCATGGCTAAACAACGAGGCTCCGGTTCACGGTCCCGAAACACTAGACGGGAGCATGAGCCCGTGGAAAACGACACTACACCGTCCACTTCGCTTGGTCAGTTCCCAGAGTGTGATGAGCGGACCTTGTTCTTTGCCCTTGTCCACCTTATTTCTGAGAGGGTGAGATGCGGAACCGAGCCGGGCAGGACACGACATCACGGCTCTGGCTGCGATGGTCTCGGCGATTTGTATAGGATGCATATCGCCAGAGATCGAGAGACGAGACTCTTATGGGAGTCTTGCGGGTTGGTTGCCCTGTTTGAGACCTCCGAGGCTATGGTCGCCTCCAGCGGGGGTCACCACGTAGTACGCGCTCTGGTGGAGTTCTTTTGGGACACCACCAACACATTTCATTTTCCATGGGGTGAGATGATGGTCACTCCTACAGACTTCAGTCTTATAACAGGACTGGAGTTCTCTTCTGTGCCGCTGCCATTCGACGGCGGTATCGACGTCTTTTCTCCAGAGGTCGAGGAACTAGTGGGGCCGATTGCTGTTCGGGCCCGAGCTGAGGTCGAGACGACTCAGTTTAGTGCTAGAGGGATTCGCCACTCGACGCTGGCAGCGACCCATGATGACGATGCGACCACCCAAGAGCAGCGGGTGCGCATCTTTGTGCTGATGTTATTGTCAGGGACATTCTCCCCTAATAGGGGTAGTAGGGCATTGCTTTACTATCTCCCTGCTGTTCACGATCTCCGGAGGATCGGGACTTATGACTGGGCCAGCTTGGCTTATACTGACTTTGTTCGCGCACTGAGGGACTCCTGTCGCCACCGGTCTCTTAGGACGAATGTCGCTTTGTCTTCTTTCTGGAAAGTTGTAGAGGTAAACATTATTCCCTATAAAATTTAGCCTTCATGTTTAGTTAGCATCTACTCATGCTTTAGCCTTTTGTAGATCTGGTTCTATGAATACTTTCCTTCCATTGCGCCGGCGAGACCATCGCCGAGGGGGTATCCGGCGAGCGCCTCTTGGGGCGGCCACCATGTGGACTTGTCTACTGCACGTGTCTGGAGTCGGATCATCTCGGTGCGATTTTTGGTGCTTATCTTGCTCTTCTGTGATGTTTTATACATGTTCTTACCCGATTGGTATTTATATAGGGACCTGAGGTAGTATACCGGCCATGGGGTGGTTAGACAGTCCCTGGATTAGCCGCACAGTACTCTGCTGAGCGCCGTTATTTTCTGGGGACCTACGGAGCAGTTGCGTATTTAGGAGAGAGAGTTGCTAGACATCACTCTTCCGATGTCTTTGTCGTTCCTGCTCCTCCACCACGCCACATGTTCGACGAGAGAGAGTTGTCGAGCATGGCTGAGGAGCCTGGTTCTCTTTGGCGGTCCCATGTGATCCTTGGGCGGACTTATGCTGAGGAGCTACTTCCTTTGTTAACTCCAGCCCCCGTGCCGGCCGAGGATGTGAGGGTAAGATTCTTGGCTTTTGGTTTTTCGCTGAGTAGCCCCCAAGTAACACCTTACTGATTTCTTTCTGTTTTATCAGGATGGTCCCACTGAGTTTGTGCCACCCCGTATGTCCATCCAGGGGATGTACGGGCCGATCGAGGAGATGATTTCTCCGGCTCCTGAGGGCGAGCGCTTCATGGGGCGGTCGATTCCTCGTTATCAGACCAAAGTAAGTATAGTTCTAATTCAGAATCTTGTATTCAGTTATCATGCATTTTTACTGACTTTACTTTCCTTGATAGTTCTCACGCGAGGTGGTTTCGGCTATGGCACGATGCATAGATGCCTTCCGGAGCCAACTCGTCCGGATGAGGAACGCAGCTACCTGTCGTCGAGACGACGCTATCCGAGAGGTAACTTTTCTTTACTTATTGTTTCTGCACTATGCTTCAGTTTTCACCTTGTTTCTAATTTATTTCTTTTTGCAGGGTCAGCCGATTGCTTCTCACACCCGTACGAGGCCTGAGGGGCGAAGAGAGCCGGCGAGGTCTAGCTCGAGACGTCGTTGCACTTCGTCAGGAGGTAGAGGTGGCCGTTCTGAGGCTGCTCGAGCCAACGTTGCTGAGGGCTCAGGGTCTTCTTCTGAGGAGGTTCCGTCTGCACCGTTAGGAGAGGCTACCTCGGCTTTCAGAGGTGGTGGGATGTACGAGGTTGGCTCGTCATCGCAGCAGCCACCGCGGTCTCAGCCTCAGGTTGGCCTTGGCTGGAGCGGTCCTGTTTTGAGTTTCCCTCCACCTACGGAGACTGGAACTGGTGCTGCGGCTGGAGTTGGTGGAGAGGTGACTCCTCGGACGGCGCAGTTTTATAGCATGATGGGCCTGCGTCCTCCGGCGCCGTAGTTTATTTCTATATATGCATTTTATTTTGACTTTTTATAGAACTTTGCCTTTGACTTGTTATTTAAACACTCTGTTTTGTAAATCTATTATTATGTATTATTATTATGTTAGTGTATATGTTAGTGTGTGCAAATGTGATAACAATTTTGCGCAAAAATTTCGTCATTTTTATTATTGATGGAGGGTATTATCCGACTTTCTCCCCCAAAAGGAAAAAATAAAAAGGAAAAATAAAAACGGAGAGAAAGGCTGATTTTTGAATTTTAATGTAAAATCCAAAAAAAAATAGAATAAAAAAAATAACTAAACATAATTGCTATATTTAATTAATTAAGAAAATGATAGAAAGATATTTTAAAGAAATTAAAAAGGGGCCATAAAGTCATTAATCGACTCCGATTTAATATCAAAACGCAAACTGAGCACACGCGGCTGTCCTGCTGACTTGGCGCCAGCTGGCGCTAGCCTGTGGCGCGTAGCGCTAGGTGCTATTGCTAGCGTGTGGCGCCAAGAGCTGCTGTGTGGCGCCAATTTCGGGTGTGTGACGCCAATTGACGCTGACTACGTATTCCAGTCAGGTTGAAATTCCTCGAAATTTGTGCATAAATAGCCCCCTGCTCAGTCGATTATTCACATAATACCAGCGAAAAAATTATTCTTCTCTTTAGAAAAAATAGTAATCATGTCTTTAGCCACTAAAACCTTCACCTAATATTCTCATGAATGGTGTCGATCTCTCAATGCTAGAGAAAGAAAAGAATTGGATTTATTTCACTAGGGGGGAATATATGGCATTAAAGGGGTAGATCTAGACATAGACTTCATACATACCGCTTTAGAATATTGGAACATTGACAAACATTGTTTTAGAATAGGGTATGATGAAATTAGCCCTTTGCTAGAGGAATTTGGTGCTATTTTAGGCTTCCCTGCAATAGACCTGGTAGTGATCCCCAGAGTAGATGCATATTACTATAAGGATTTCGAGCGCTTCTTTAATTTGAAGGAAAGGGATTTATCAAGGATAGTGAATGGCAACGTGGTGAACTTAAAAGAATTTGCACGCTATTATTTTGATAAACCGCTTTCTGAATCTCTTCACATATATAGAAGAAGGGCGTTCTTATTCTGCATGCTTAATCAATATTGTTTTAGTAGTGGTAAAATCAATGAGGGTCGATCAATTATAACCACTGTGCTAGAACAAATTGAATCAGGGAGAAATCCGATGCCTTTAATAGTTGGAGAGACTATGATTGGTCTAGATGAGTTGAAAAGGGACCTAAAAGCACCTTTTCGCGGTTCTCCAATTTTATTACAGGTAGAAAAATAATATTTTTAATTACAGAAATTAAAAAATATATTTTTGTATTGTAATATTGATTTATTTGCATTGAATTTTTTTTTTTTTTTTTTTTTTTTTTTTTTTTTTTTTTTGTAGATGTGGCTAATGGAAAGGCTAGGATTAATTAGCCCTCCGGACGACATTGAAAGTTATACGCCCACTTGCTTTGTAAGAAGAAAGAAGCGCATCCCTAAAATTGGGCGCCATGGGTGGAAGAAAGTCTTTGAATCACGTGACTTTGCTATCAAGTGGGTCATTCCATGGTGGAAAATAAAAAGGATGGTTGGTGTTAACAAGCAACCTTTCTGCTGTCTTCCAAGCTTGTCTCTCATGACATATTATTATCCCTGCAGAGTAAAGAGACAATATGGCTTGCTTCAAAATATTCCTTCCGGGGATCTTCGTCCTCCCTATGAGTATCCCATATCTCAAGAAATAGATAAATTTGACACGTACTGGAGTGCTAGACCTTTATGGGAAGTGATTACCCAAAAGGTTCCCCCTTCTTTGCCTAATGATGTAAAGAAGTGGTTGCTGAAGAAGTCTTCAATTGATTAGGGTAGGACCGATGTGAAGAATCGTCTAGGTGACAGGGTGACACCGGCTAAAGAACGCTTAGGTGCAAGAATTGAGTTCAATACACCTATAATGCCTAAGAAGAAGAATTTTACTAAAGACAAGGGTAATAGGAAAGCTACCACTACAGACAAAAAGGTTTGGGTGGAAAAGAAGCATGGGGTGCTAGCGGAAGGGGAGACAATCCATTCCAAGATTGAATGTAGGTCCTCTAAAGGATGCCTACTAGCTAAAGTAATGGATGAAGAGGAGGAGGCAGAAAAGAATTGGAAAAGAGCAAAAAAGGAGAAGAAAGATTAGAATATTGCTTAGCTTTCGATTTATTAGATTCTTCGTTTTTATTTAAAGTTAATTTATTTCAGCTTTATTTAAATCCCATTAACAATGCAATTTTATTTTATTAATGAGATTTCAACTTTCAATTAAATTGTTACTTTAAATTTGTTTTATTAAAGCAATGAAAAACCTAAAAAATTGATTTTCCAGAAATTCTTCGAGTACGGAAGTCGAAAATTTTCCAAAAAAGGCCGAAATTCGCCCAGATTTTATTACTGAATTGGCGTCAATAATTGCGAATTGGCGCCAGATATTGAGGTTTGGCGCCAGGCGCCAATACTGTCGTCTGGCGCTAATGGCCTTTTTCTGGCGCCAGGCTCTGTTCTGCGACGCCAGTTGCTTTTCTGACTTTTGTTGACTTTTTGTTGATTCTGGAATGCGGAGATGTCGAAAAATAAAGTGGCCGCACCCGTAATGGGTTGCCTACGTATCCTTTCCTAAGGAATCAGGCCGAACGTAGCTCTCTTGAGTGTCCTACTCAAGTAATTATGGGTAATATTTTTTAAGTTGGTCAAGATTGGTCATGTTTGAGAATTCATTGCCATCCATGTCAGTTAATTTTGCTGCACCACCTGACAGGATTGTTTTGACAATGTAGGGGCCAGACCAATTAGGTCTAAACTTTCCCCTTGGATCTAAAACATTTTTCCTTAGTGCCTTTAATACCAAATCTCCTATTTTGGTATTTCTTGTCTTGACCTTCTTATTAAAATGCATAGCCATACGAGTTTGATAATACTGAGTGTAATGTAGAGCTTCTAGTCGTTTTTCGTCGAGTAGGATCAATTCTTCATATCGTGTCCTATCGAGTTTACTTTCTAGCACAATACGTAGAGATGGTATTTCTAGTTCGGCAGGTTGTACGACATCCATTCCATATACCAAAGAAAATGGTGTATTTCCTGTTGACGTACGAATTGACGTGCGATAACCCCACAATGCAAAGTGAAGCTTGTTAGGCCAATCCTTGTAGTTTTCTGTCATTTTCTCGATGATAGTTTTTAAATGTTTATTAGCTGCCTCGACTGCTCCGTTTGCTTGAGGTCTATAAGGGGACGAATGATGATGTTGGATACCATATTTATGTAGAGATTCTTCACATTCGGCTTGAAAGTGAGTTCCATTGTCACTTATCATTTCATGTGGGACTCCATATCGACAAATGATATTTCTCTCGATAAAATGTGCTACATGTTTTGCGGTGAGTTTAGCATATGATTGTGCTTCAACCCACTTCGTAAAGTAATCAATCGCTACTAGGATAAATTCATGGCCTCCTGTCCCTAGAGGAGCGATCTTGCCAATTATGTCAATTCCCCATGTAGAGAATGGCCATGGTGATGTGTAAGTGTAGAGCAGAGATGGAGGAACATGCTGTAAATTGGCATAAATTTGACACTTAGGGCATCTTTTTACATATTGATGCCAATCCCTATTCATGGTAGTCCAATAATACCCTTCTCGCATTATTTTCTAGACTAACATTTTTCCATTTACATGAGTTCCACAGATTCCTTCGTGGACCATTCTCATTATTCTTTGTGCATCCACCTTCCCTACGCATAGGAGAGCTCGACCTTTAGGTACCCTTTTATGTAGCTCGTTGTCTATGAGTACATATTGAGAAGCCAAAAGTCTCAAGGCTCGTTTTGCTCTTTTGTCAGCATGAGGAGGGTATTCTCCATTGGTGACATAGTTGAGAATGTCTGTGTACCATGATTCTTCTTCTTGTTCTTCATCTTCGTCTTGGACTGGGTTGTCGTCTTCTATAGCCTGTATATATGCTGGTTTGTGCCTTTTTTCGATAGTTTGAGGCATTTGCTCGATATCCGTGGGAATCCTAACCATTGAGGCTAGTCTTGCCAAGGCATCAGCGAATTGGTTTTCTTCTCTTGGTAGATATGTGTATTCTACCTTCTCTAACTGATCGGTAAGAGTTTCTAGATAAGTTTGGTAAGGGGCTAGGCTTTCGCTCCTTACTTTCCACCTTTTAGATATTTGATTGATAATTAGAGAAGAGTCTCCGAATATCCTTAACTTCTTTACTCCCAATGCCAGGGCTGTTTCAAGGCCTACCACACATGCTTCATATTCAGCAGCGTTGTTGGTAACGTCGAAATCAAGCTTTATTGAGATTGGGACGTGTTCTTCTTTAGGTGATACTAATAACACTCCGACACCACATCCCTTTTGGTTTGATGCTCCGTCAAAATACAAGGTCCAAGTATCATCTTCAGTGACCATCAAATCTTCATCTGGAAATTCACTGTCCTGTATTGGTGTCGAGTCTTCTATTGGAAAGTCTGCCAGAAAGTCTGACACCACGGATCCTTTAATAGCTTTTTGTGGCATAAACCGTACATCGAACTGGGCTAAGTTGACTATCCATCTTGAAATACTTCCATTGAGCGTTGATTTCTCGAACAAGTATTTGAGTGGATCCAATCGAGATACCACGAAAACGGTATGCACCAACATGTAATGTCTCAACTTAGTTGTGGCCCACACCAAAGCGAGGCACAATTTCTCGAGTGGTGTATAGCGTGTTTCGTATTCGAGCATCTTCTTACTTAAGTAATAGATTGCATTCTCTTTGTTTTCTACCTCTTGTGCTAGCATGACTCCCATTGTCTCTTTGGTAACCGTTAAATATAACCTAAGAGGTATTCCGGGAAGTGCTGGCGCTAATACGGGAGGATTTGCGAGATAGGCTTTGATCCGGTCAAAGGCTTTTTGTCACTCGTCATTCCATATTACTGGTACATTCTTCTTGAGCTTTTTGAAGATTGGTTCATATCGTTGTTAGTTTTGATATGAACCTACTTATGTATTGTAACCGGCCAATGAATCCTCGAATCTGTTTCTCGGTCTTGGGCGGTGGCATTGACATGATTGCTTTAATCTTGGTTGGATCTATCTCTATTCCTCTGGAGCTTATGACATATCCCAAGAGCTTGCCCGAGGTTACTCCAAAAGCACATTTTGAGGGATTAACCTCATATTATATTTTCTTAGCCTTTCGAAAAATTTCCTTAAGGCTACTTGATGGCCTGGACGGTCTTTTGATTTCACAATCATGTCGTCTACATATACCTCGACTTCTTTGTGCATCATGTCATGGAGCAAGGCAATTGTTGCACGTTGGTAAGTAGCACCTGCGTTTTTCAACCCAAATGGGATTACCGTGTAACAGTAAGTGCCCCATGGTGTGATAAAAGTTGTCTTCTCCATGTCTTCTTCCGCCATGAGAATCTGATTGTACCCTGCGTATCCGTCCATGAATGAGAAGAGCGCGTGATTTTCTGTGTTGTCTACTAGAATATCGATGTGTGGCAAAGGGAAGTGGTCCTTTGGACTTGCCTTATTTAGATCTCGATAGTCGACACACATCCTTACCCTTCCATCTTTCTTTGGAACTGGGACGACGTTAGCGACCCATTCGGGGTATTTGGATACCTTGATGAAACCTGCAGTTATTTGTTTTTGAACTTCTTCTTTTATTTTAAGTTCTACGTCGGGTTTCATTCGACGTAGCTTTTGTTTTACAGGTTTCATTCTTGGAATTAATGGTATAGTGTGTTGAGCAATTTCTCTGTTAATGCCTGGCATATCTTCATATGACCAAGCGAATACATCGATAAATTCTTTAAGCAAGTTAATTAAATCGGTTCTTTCTTGTTTATTCAATGTTAGTCTGATTTTAACTTCTCTTTTTATGAGTTGAATCTTTCGAGATGTCAACTGTTTCAGTCTCTTCAATTACTGGTGTTTTCTTTTCAAGTGTTTCCATTGCTTTAATAAATTCTTTATCTTTTTCATCGTTAGCTAAGCAATGATCGTCATCTTGGGTTAGGGAAGAACACGAGAAGTAAGGAGAATGAGCGATATTATTATACTCTGAGATCATTACATCAAAGAGTGATATGTCCTCAGGGACAGGATCACTAACTATCCTAGGAGAAGAAACAGGAAGGAAAGGCGTTATAGCTAAAGACCTAGAAGATTCTTAAGGGAAAGACTCTGACTCAGACTCTGACTCTGACCCTGACGATTCTTCAAACATTGGCCCTTGTCCTGTCATGATTGATATCTTCCTCCCACTTGGAGTAATCACCTTGATAGTCTTGCGCCACCCTTGCAGTAATCCTTCAGCTGGAGTAATTAGTTTCGAGGGATCGAAGTTTTCGCTTTGTAGGACCGTTTGAATGAGTGAGGAGTTGTCTTCCTCATAAGCTGGCTCATTCTTTTCTCGCCCAAACAGTAATCCCATTACGTTAAAGTCAAAGCATGGAGGTTTTTTCTCCTTATGGACGAGAATTGGGATTTCATCAGTGAAATAACAATCCAAGAAAATCTTGAATCCTTGTTGTCGTATGCCATTTACAACAAATGGTTCGGGAAATTCATAGCATGGATAGTCCTCTCCCTCTTTTATAAACTGACCATTAAGCGTAAGAGGGTACTGATCCATTGGAATTGCTTTCTTTTGAATGCGAGCGTCCCTACGTGCTTTTAATTTGTCCTGGGCTCGCTTGAGATCTTTCCGAGTCGGTTCGAAACCAAGTCCGAAAGTATCTAGTTTAGGGAGGCCAGGTGACTATCGATTTTGCTATCCCCTTCTTCTTTCCTAAGGTCAGCCCAGGGAAGTGTCCTTGTTTTTTCAGCATAGTGTTGATAATCATGTTGGAATGGGGGTTGTGGCAAAGTGATGTCCTTTCATCCTCTTGGATTAAGGAGACTTCTTCGTTAAAGCCCCATAGGTCTTCATCATCTTTGTCGTGCTCCACGTTGATGATTGGATTCTCTATTGACTTGATCCTCATTGGTGAAGCATTAATGGTGATGGGGATTCCTCCAACTATAGCTTTCACTTGTTGGTGGAGAGATGAAGGGACGGCCTTTAGATCACGGAGCCAAGGGCGTCCTAACAACAGATTGAATGAGGCTTTGATGTCTACCACTTGAAAAGTAGTAGCATGTTCTATTGCTCCTGTCGTCACATTTAGGGTTATTTTGCCAAGAGCTTGACGTCGAGTATTATTATAAGCTCTTATTCCTTGTGTGGACAGAATTAAATCCTCATTATTTATGCCGAGCATCCTTGCAGTCCTAAGTGGACAGACGTTAATAGCCGATCCATTGTCTACAAGCGTCATGGGAACATTCATTCTTTTGCAGACTACTGTGAGGTTTAACGCTTTGTAGTGCTTGTCACCTTCCGGGGGTAAATCTTTATCAGAGAAGGTGATTAGATTAATTGGACTAGGGAGATCACTCGTGAGAAAGTTAGCTAGTCCCTCAAGAGTGGTGTCAGAATCGATCCCGATTTTATCCAAGGCATTCATCACAGCCAACCTATGTTCTCGAGATGTTGCTAGAAGCTTCCATACATTCATCTCAACTTTTGTCTTCTTGAATTGTTTAACAATGTCATTGTCCTCGATGATAGGTATGGGAACTTGTTGTACTGTAGGCATGGGTTGCGTTGAAACAAGAGGTTGTATTCTCCTGGATCTTGTGAGGACGTCTATTGATGCATCTTCTTCAGCCCAAATGTCGTCTGTGGTGTATGATATGGAAGGTGAAGGTTCCAATATGTCTTTTATATAGACATCTTCTTCATCACTGTCCCATACTCCATTAACATTTATATCCTCTTCTTGTTGAACTTGGACTAATTCCTTTCTATCAATCATTTTCTGCACCAAATCCTTGAATTTGAAGCAGTTTCTATGGTGTGTCCTCCTGACTGATGGTATTGACAGTAATATCTATCTGTTCTTTTTAATGATTCAAATGGTCTCGGTTCGAGAGGTTTGACCTTGCCACTCTCGGAGAGCATTTTAAACATTTGTGCATACGGGATCCCAATTGGAGTATAAATTTTATTACTCTTCTTGGGTCTTTCGGTGACTTGTAAGGGAAAGTGTTTTGCCTCATAAGTCGTTTTTACTGGTGTGAATTCTCTCTTAGGTTCTTGATCATATTCCTTATGAAGTTCATTCAGAATTTTGAGAGTTTCATGTAACAGTTGTGATGTCTCCCTCAGATATAGTGTGAGTATTCGTATCTCTACCTCATTTGCTAGTTTTGGAGGATTAACCTCGACATCGAAAAAGATCTCTTCTTCTTCTTCGGTCATTTTGACAGGTTTAATGAGAGATGAGGGGTCGACTTCGCTTTCTTCATCGGAGATAACCAATGTGTGAGCTAGAGGTGCATTATCAATACTCGGTTTCTTACTGGCAGGAGGCAACAACAGCTTATTACTGTCAATCAAGTCTTGGATAGCTTCCTTAAGTTTCCAACAACTTTTAGTAGAATGGCCCCTACCTTGATGATACTTGCAATGTGCATTGGGGTTCCAATTAGGCGACCTTTTCTCGACTGGTGGATCTCCGAATGGTCCAATGGGAGTTATAAGACCTTTTGCATTTAGCCGATCAAATGCGGTGTCATAACTCATGCCAATAGGAGTGAAGTTTCTCCTAAACAGTTTCTTTTGTCCTTGGTTGTTCATGGCAAGGACTTCTCCTAGATTAAAGGCGCTAACATTATTTGAGTGGGAGGTTTTGGAAGAAGAAGGATTGTCGTTCTTCTTTCCTTTCCAGCCACTGTTGGAGTTATTGTTGGCAGCTTTAGATTTAGCTAAGTCATCTTCAATATTAATCCCAATATCATAAACAGCCTTAAAGGTACGAAGGTTATTTTGATATTTAAGATGTTTTGAATATTTTTCTTGGAGATTTTTAATGAACAATCTCACAGACTCTTTTTCACTTGGTACCTCAATCATTTTAGCTGAGGTTTCTCTCCACTTGTTAAAGAAAGATGTGAAGCCTTCATTCTCCTTCTGCTTGAGAATTTCAAGTTCTCTATGGTCAGTTTCGACTTGAACGTTACACTTGTACCTATCAACGAAAGCATTTGCTATGGATTCCCAGGTAGAGGTCTTTTCTTTTTCAAGAGAAAAGAACCATTGTTGGCAAACGGTCTCGAGAGATAGCGAGAACAGAGAAGGGAAAATTTTCTTATCGATACCCTTGATACTCATTATTGTTTCAAATGCCCTTAGATGGAAGTAGGGGTTGTCGATTGCCCTAAACTTTGGGATGTCGTTGGCACTGAACTTCTGCGGAAGAAGATCCTTATCTACCGAGACCCCTTGGGATGTGAGTTCTTGAAACTTGTAGTCGCTGGACAACTTGCTTAGGCTTTCTTGCATGAGGTCCATTTGTTGTTGCTTCGCGGGATCCTCGATCTTAAGTGCGAGAAGCTTTAGTGTCTAAGTTACAGTAGCCAGTTGGTTCTTGAGATCGTTAACTTCTTCCTGAGTTGCCATTATAACTCTTGCTTTCCTCTTGCGAGCTATAGGTTTGTCGAAAAGTTGGACTTGTACTAAGAGGTTATCTTTGATTAATCGTCCTTCCTTTCTTGACCACACGCTGAAGATTAAGCCAGTTTGCGTTTTAATTATTTGACTCGAATCAGTTTGACTTTATGGCTTTTGTTTAAGAAAAGAAAAAAGTATGCATATTTTTAGGGAGCAATAATGTACATGTGTTTAGGGAACTTAAGTACTATTTATTGGAGGATTATGCATATTTTTAGGGAGCAATAATGTACATGTGTTTAGGGAACTTAAGTACTATTTATTGGAGGATTAATATCCGACTTATCCCCCTAAAAAAATGATGAAAAAATAACGCGCGCACAAAAGACTCCCTTAATCATGGTCAAGACATGTGTAATGGTGTGTGTATTGAGTGTAAGTGACATGCTTGGACTCTTGTGTAAGACCATGGGACTTAGTGCCTAAACTCGAATATTGATTCAATTAAGCAGAATTAACTGAATTAAACAGGAAACTGAATAATTAGACATTAGGTTATGACTCGACAAATAATCTGAACTGTCGGCCAAGCGACAGGACTGGCGTCACAATATGGTGGTTGGCGCCAGACTTTTTAGTAAATTTTTGGCGCTACACACCATACAACGGCGCTATAGCCCAGATTTTGGCACCAACATTGGAGCCTCGGTCTGGGACTGTTTTCGATATTATTAGTCAACTTGGGTATGCCTAAAGTCGTACTAGGTTAATTCCGATTAAAAGAAGAAAAAATTTATTGACTCGAATTAATTAATTAATTAGGTAAAGTTCTTTAAGTCATTGATTATAATCTCAACACAAATCAACAAACGGTTAGGAGGAGCATAGAATATATATGCACAACAAATAATGCACAATTAGGCAAGTAAGCACAATATGATGCAATGAGTTCGCAACCTAACCATGGCTCTAGTTCTCTAAAGTTCGGGATATGGTTTAGTCAAACAGGGTCCATGGTTAATTGTTCAGATGCACCGCGTAGAAGCCTAACCGTGAAGGGTTAACGCGTGTGGATAGAACACCGCGAGTTCTTTTAGAAAAAACTCACTTCCATGGTTTGGTGAATTCAACATCTCAGATGTACCCTTTGTTGCCAGGAGCGTTCAATCGGGTAGATAGAGCATGAATTCCCAGAGGGTTATGTCCTTACGTAGAACACATATGGGCTTCAGAAAAATGAGGAAAAATTCAATCAGGAAGTAGGATCGAGCAAACAATACGAAAAACCGGTCGAAATTAGAACACATATTTCTGGCTCAGTATTGGGGGAAATTGGCGCCAGCAAACAGAGACTGGCGCCAACTTTTAACTGTAGCGCCTGGCGCCAATACTGGCGTCTGGCGCTACGGCTAAAAGTTTGGCGCCAAGCTCTGGCCCCTGACGCTACTTCCCACATGCCTCAGCAGCTTTCTGTGCTCAATAAAATCATCCAGTTTTGCGCGGTGTTATTTCAGTCCTAGTTGTGAAAGACATTTCTCAAATTTCCTACGTGTAAAATCCTATGTTTTGACTCATTACGGATGGTCTTTCCAATGAGAACCTTTTTATGCATATGACAATAATGGTAATCAAAATTACGCACATGAAATACTTAGAACTTTTAGAGTCTCATCCACTCATTCTAAATCATTTCCGAAACAAATTCAGGAATTAAAATAGAAATCCTCCCTAGTGGAGTCGCCAAAAACTGTAGGGAATAATTTCAAGCCTTTAAAAATCCCACTAGCTTGAACCCCACTGTGATCATACACTAAAGTACGGTGGCGTCCAAAAGGGAAGAAGATAGAGCAAAAGAGTCGCCAACAAGTTTTTAAGGAACTTGTAAACCGTTCACGAGGTGAAGGTTACACCCCTTAACGATCCAAGAGATCGTCAACTCCATAAGGTCATGAACCAAATAAGGGTTCGGGGATGATGGTACAAATCCAACCTAAAAGAGATTGAACCTGCCCTAATAATAGGCCTTTACTTTATTCTGCTCGTATTCATGTGCGCTTTCTGACTAACATACAATCAATAGGATTAACCCTAAACCTGTTTAATCTATGTTGGTTGAATTTAATGCACAAATAAATCTATTATTGGCGATCACTTGAATTTTAATCACAATTAACCTAACAAGATTATTAATTATCTTATTAAGCGTGATTGCAAATACCAATTCCCTTTAACCTGCAATAAAAGGTGATCAAGCAATAACAATATATAATAATATGAATATCAAGCAACATAATGAATAATCATCATCAATCATAATCATAAATATTAGAAAGAACATAGGAAGCATCATACTTTTAATCATGCTTAATATTAAAAACACCCTATACATGATACTAGGAATATCATAACAACAATATAAACATGATGTCTACATCTTAAAATCAATTAATCAATAAAGTACTTACTTGGATGCCTTGTACCTCTTTCTAATTACAAAATACACACGTTAGTAACTTCAAGAAAAATAATAAACAAGGCAATTAAATTAAATATTTGAAAGAGAAATTTGGGACCAAACCCTCAGAAATTAAAACCTTTCACGTCTAGGGCGAAGGCAATTTCGAATATGGCTAGGTGTATCAAGATCTTGTGAATGCGGAATTTTGTGTTAAAGAATAAAGTTTAGAAAGAATGAATGATTAATGATAGTTGAACTAATTTGTTGACGATTGAAGATTGTAGATGAATGAACAAAAACGAAATTTATTAAAACTTAAGAATAAAAGAAGTGGTAAATGATAGATGATAATCTGTCCCCTTAAAATGGAGTTTTTGATACGATATTTACAGAGAAAATCAACCAAAAAAGATAATTTATCAAAACAGAGTCTGAAGATCGCAAAAACAACTTGGCGCCAGCCCTGGCTCATTGGCGCCAATGGCTGGCGTCTGGCGCCAATCCTGGTTCCTGGCGCCAAGGCCTGGGGTTGGACGCCAAACCGGCTTTTAACACGTTTTCGAAAATCTGATAATTTTATCGTACTGGAAGATAAAACAATATAATTTCAGTCGAAAATGCTATTTGATCTAATTAAAACTCTAAAGAATCCTAATTGAATTAAGAATGATAAGAACCTTCTGGAATGTTCTAGAAGACCAAAACCATTTCTAATTACATTAGGAATGATAAATCATATTAGGCCCTCCCCTAGATCATTGGGCCGTACTTAAAACTCAAACCGGGCCCAGTTTAGTAAATTGGCCATAAATTCCTCAATATTCATCGGAATTGGGTTTATAATATATCGTTGGAAAGGTCTTTGCAAGCCCCATCCAACTACACCACTATTGGACCCATATCATGGACCAACCAAATTGGATTGACTGTTTCCTTAAAATAAAGTTTTCAAAAACAAAGAGAAGAGAAAAGAAAAGAAAAGAAATAAAACTTTCCGCAACACTAGACCTTTCCACACTTTCGTTTCATTCGATTATGATTCGACGTGAAAGGTACTCATCACTGGGTTTGGTTTTGGGGAGACACAAATGGGTGTCTACAGGTTCCGAGGGTGCTAATTAGTGATGGAGGCTCCCATTTCGCCAAAAATCAATTTGAACCTCTTCTCAAGAGGTATGACGTTCATCACAAGGTTGGATTACCTTACCACCTTCAAACTCAAGGACAAGTGGAGGTCTCGAATCGTTAAATCAAGAATCATTTTGAAAGTATAATGAACAAATCAAGGAAAGATTGGTCTCTCAAACTTGATGACACACTGTGGGCTCTTAGGATGGCATACAAGACTCCAATTTGCACGACCCCCTATAGGTTAGTCTATGGAAAGGCTTGCCACTTGCCGGTTGAGTTAGAATACAAGGCTTGGTGGGCCATCAAAGAGCTCAATATGAATTTATCGTTGGCCGGTGAGATGAGATTACTTAAGCTCAATGAACTTGAAGAGCTTAGAGATGATTCTTATGAGAGCTCAAGGTTATATAAGGAGAAGAAAAAAAAGTGGCATGACCAACATATTCGAAACAAGGGCTTTAAGGTTGGAGACAAGGGTTTGCTTTTCAACTCAAGGCTTCATTTATTTCCGGGTAAACTCAAGTCCAAGTAGGCGGGTCCTTTTGTAATATCGAAGACTACTCCTTATGATTCCTTTGAGTTAGATGCGGATGGTAACAAGTTTATGGTCAATGGTCATCGCTTAAAGCATTACTTTTGCAAGGAAGAAGTTGGTGTCATCGAATGTATAATGCTTGATCCTTTGGATCCAAAGCCTCCCCCTTAAATAATTTTCCTCATTGTCAAGCTAGTGACCTCATAAAGAAGCATTTCTCGGGAGGCAACTTGAGTTTCTAACTCTTTTCTACTTTTTTTTTATATATTCCGATTTCACTTTTCTTTTTTTGAATTTGAATTTTATTTTTTACCCTTTTGGTTGATAGGTGTTTGGATGATGAGGGAGTAAAGGTTTTTCTATGTCGAAGATGAGAGAAGTAAGAAATTCAAGATTTGCTCTGCGCGACCTTGTGCGCGACTACTGTGCGGGCGCGCTGTGAAAGGTGTGCGGGCGCGCATCCCTGTCAGAACCCGCACACTTTTGTTCAAATTTAAGCTTGGAGACAGAAATTTTGCGAGACCTTGTGCGCGACCTCTGTGCGGGCGCGCAGGGAAAGTAGTGCGGGCGCGCAGCCCTGTCAGAACCCGCACACTTTTGTTCAAAATTTAGGATTTGAGGCAGTGAGTTTGCGCGACCCAATGCGCGACCCTTGCGTGGGCGCGCATATATCTGTGCGGGCGCGCAGATCTCGTGTGCGGGTGCGCAGGGATGGGAAAATCAGGTTTTAAGTTTTTCTTCCCCATTTCACCCTCATATTTTTGCAAGCCCTTTTTCATGCTCTCTATTCTTTCCACAAAAACTCAAACCCTAACCCTTCAATTTCGCCCATTTCTCACAAATTCCATTGATTTTCCTTCAAATCCATCAAACTTTTTCGCTCTACTCACAAATTTACCCACTTTCTCTCTTCAAAATACCAAAAAATCCTCCATTTTTACGGTGTGCAAGCTTGGTTAAAGGTGGTATTATTGGGGGTTCTTGGTGGCGTTCAAGCTTCTACTTAGTGGTATAACTCTAAATTTTGCTACTTTATTGCTCATTTTCACTTGTTTATGCAAAATTTTTAGTTATTAAGCATGGTTTAGCTTGAGTGAGTTTCATGTTATTTTGGTTTTCTTTGCTAAGGATTTGTTGGTTTCTAGTGTGATATTTGGTGATTTTGGAACATTGTTGTTAACATTATTGATTTTGAAGCTATTTTCATGGAATTTAGTTCAGTAATTATGTGTTAGTATTGATGATAATGCAACTATTTTCATGAAAATTGCTTATCATCATAATGCATTGTGATTGTGTGCATTGTTGTTGATTCTAGTTGTTATTGGAGCTATATTTGTGTGGTTAGTTGTTGGTACTAACCTTTTTGCAGATTGTTAAGGCTCGGGTTGTTGTTGTTGTGTTTCAATTATTGATTGAGTTCAAAGTGAGTTCTCTTTTGGTTTGGTTGTTTGTATTGCTTGAGGCCACAATGAACCAAAGGAAGAGTAGAAAGGAGCCCTGATTAAGGTTGAGGATCCTAGTGCTCAAGCTCAAACTCAAGGACCGAATGTTTCCCCTCGATTGAAATTCTTGAACAAGCTCCATGCTACTGTCTTTAATGACCTTCAAGGATGAAAGCTAAATCCCACAAGGCACTATGATCAACGCTCCATGAGAGCTTTGGGGATTGAAGATGACATAAGGTCACTCCTTGACAACTTAGGGATGAATGAGTTCATCAAGCACCAACATCGAATATATAAAGAGCCCACCTTCGAATTCCTAGCCTCATTTGAAAAAGAGCCATATGGGAACAACAACTTCCAAATCTCCTTCCAACTATTCAACAACCATCATACCATGACTTTTTGTGATCTCAAAACATTGTTTGATTTGACACCCCGAGGCGGACCTCCTTGCCCCTTCCTCAAGCCTATTCCCCGAGTACAATGCATTTGTTGGTGTCAAACGATTACCAATTTTGAAGAATTCAACACTAGGTATTCGGTGGCCAGCCAAATTATCCACCATGTTCTTCGTATCCTTCACCGCATCTTGGGGTATGCGGTATTTAGCAAGCAAGTCTTGAGTAAGCTCTTGCATGAAGAGCTCTTTACTTTGTGGGTTTCTACTAGGGAGGAGTTGAGAGGGCGACTCAACATGGGGTATTGGTTCGTCTTGTGCTGCGAGGCAATCAAGTCGGGTACCAAGACGGGTGAAATTGCCCTTGGCGGGATGATCACAAGGATTGCTAAGAAGCTTAACTATGAACGCTTCTTTCCCGCATGCACTCAAATTGGGGCCAACAAAGATTTATTCATTGACATCCAACAAATGAGAAGGTCGGGGTTCATCCAAGGAACTGCAGATGCCAACAATTTTCATGATTGGTATGTTGAGCGCGAGCACCATTGTATCTTGCCTTACCCCAGTCGTACATCCTTGGAGCAGAATGTTAGGAATGTATGGAAAATTCCGCAAGACAATGCTGTGTTACCCGCTGCTTTGGTTGGCGGAAGGAATTTGGTAGTCGAACAGCAGCAACAATAACAACAACGGCAACAACAACAACAACAACAACAACAACAACAACAACATCATCCACAAGAACAATAGTATTATCAACAACAACAACAACAACATCAAGGCATGAGTAGTGTAGGGAATATTTCAAGCATTAACCCCTAGCTTGAACCCCATTGTGATCATACACTAAAGTACGGTGGCGTCTAAAGGGAAAGAAGATAGAGCAAAAGAGTCGCTAACAAGTTTTTTAGGAACTTATAAACCGTTCACGAGGTGAAGGTTACACCCCTTAACGATCCAAGAGATCGTCAACTCCAATAGGTCTTGAACCAAATAGGGTTCGGGGATGAAGGTACAAATCCAATCTAAAAGAGATTGAACCTGCCCTTATAATCGGCCTCTAATTTATTCTGATCGTATTCATGTGCGCTTTCTGACTAACATGAAATCAATAGGTTTACCCTAAACCTGTTTATTTATGTTGGTTGAATTTAATGCACAAATAAACTATGATTGGCGATCACTTGAATTATAATCAAATTAACCCTAAACAAGAATAATAATTATCTTATTAAGCGTGATTACAAGTACCAATTCCCTTTACACATGCATAAAAGGCGTGATCAAGCAATAATAGTAAATAATAAGCAACATAATAATAATCATAAATAATAATTAAAATAATCATAATAATAATAATCATTAACTATGTTAAAGCATAATAATAGCAAGACCCTAGGCATGATACTAACAAGATTAATAACAAACCCTAGCATGTCACTAAACAATAAAATTCATAGCTTTAACCCGAACATGATACTAACATGAATATTAGGAAAGACAATAAAAGGCATCATAGAAATCATACTTAATATTAAAATTACCCTAGACATGATATTAGGAATCAAAATAACAATCTAAGCATGATTTCTATATAATAAAATCAATAAAAATCACCAAAGTACTTACTTAGATGCCTCGTACCTCTTTTTAATAACAAAATACACACGTTAGTAACTTCAAGGAAAATAATAAAGCAATTAAATTAAATAATAAAATTAAAGATTTGGGACCAAACCCTCAGAAATTAAACCTTTCACGTCTAGGGCGAAGGCAACTTTGAATTTTGCTAGGTGTATCTAAATCTTGCGAATGCGGAATTTTTTATTTGAGAAATGGCTAGTTTAAAAGAGAGAGAGAGAGAGAGAGAGAGAGAGAGAGAGTAATCAAGATCTTGATGAGAGTTGGTGAATGAAAACGGGGGTTTTAGAAGACTATTTATAGAGAAAATCAGCCAAAAAGACAAAAAATCAAAACAGAGTTATAACACGTAAAACGAGGTTAGCGCCAGACGCTGACATTAGCGCCAGGCGCTAACGCTAGCGCCAGGCGCCAAGCTTAGCGTCAGGCGCTAATGCTGGCGTTTGGCGCTGACTAAGTTTTTGACGCGTTTTCTTAAAATTAGATAGAAATTGCCGTACAGGAGGATAAAATCGTATTTTCCTCAAAAACATTCTTTTATTCAGATTAAAACTCTAAAAAGTCAACAAAAGTCAATTTATCAATGCTAATTGAATTAGGAATGAAAAGAACCTTTTAAAAGAATCTAAAAGACTAAAACCATTCCTAATTGCATTACGAATGATAAATCTATATTAGGCCCTCCTCTAGATCATTGGGCCGCATATAAGGCTCAAACCAGGCCTAGTTCAGTAATTTGGCCATAACTTCCTCAATATTCATCGGAATGGGGCTTATAATATTTCATTGAAAAGATCTTTTCAAGCCCTATACAACTACACTACTATTGGACCCATTTCATGGACCAACCAAACTGGATTGGCTATTTTCTTAAAATAGGTTTTCAAAAACAGAGAGAGGAAAAAGAAATTAAAACTATCCGCAACACTAAAATTTCCACACTTTCACTTCATTCGATTATGATTCGACGTGAAAGGTACTCATCACCGGGTTTGGTTTTGGGGAGACACATTTGGGTGTCTACAGAAACCCCCACTTTGATTGAGTTTGTTGAAACGCACGTTTCGAAAACAAAAGTTAAAGTAGCGATAGGGACGAAGAATGATTCAGAACGTTCTGCAATCCTAAATCACTCTTGTAATGCCGATACCTGCAAAACTAGAGTTAGTTAAATAGATAAAAGAGTAAGAAACACGTATCTTGCACCGTCTAGCACACGTCTCAGAAAGTAACTGATTTGCTGCTGCTTTTTATTTTGACGACCTCCTGCAAGCTAGAGAATGCCATCCCGCTCGAAGACTACTACGCTTGTAACTGCTTCCAATTCTGCCATGATAATATTCCACAAGCTAGGGAACACTATCGAAGATTGCTTCGCTTGAAACGATCTTCTTCCGCTTTGTGACCATCTTCCACATCTTAGAGAACACGATCGAAGACAACTTCGCTTGAAATCACCTTCAGTTGTTTGTGATAACTCTCCTCAAGCTAGGGAATGCTGCCAAAGATACCCTCGCTTGAAGCTATCCTCATTTGTTACGATAATTTTCCAAAGAAAATTACCAAAGACCTCCGCTTGTTGATTTTTAAAAAGCTCGCTTGAACTTTGCTTCCGCTATGCCTGTACGTCGGCGCTTTTGCTGCTTTGAACCTGTATGTCAGTGCCTTTTGCTGAATTATACCAGTATGTCGGTGCCTTTTGCGATGAGCCAATGCTTAGGTGCTTTAAGCTAAGTGAGACGATCTTCTATTAGGTTTTTATGTAATCAAGCCGATTACTAAAAATCGTGTCAAATTGCTTAGAGGGGCTAACTGGCGTACCAAGGAACCCAAAAATATATTGCATAAGATTGGAACATCCGTACTGAGTGGCTGATTATTCCGGAGAAGCTGAAATAACATCAGCGCTGATTAACTGGCTGTAGCGCCAGATGCTGGAGCTAGCGCCAGGAGCTAAATCCTATCGAATGACGCCAAAGTCTGACGCTTGGCGCTAGAGTCGGGTTTTCCTTAAATACCCTTCTCTTCCTCATTTCTGCTGCTGTTGTTCGTGTTTCTTGCTCGAGAATTCTCAGAACTTCAATTCATTCGTTCTTGCTCGTTTCTCAACCAAATTCGCTCAAATTTGTTGCAAATCAAAGCTTATTCCATCCATTTTCCCGATCTATGTAAGTTTCCTTCAAACTCACACTGGTTTTAATGAATTTTGCACGTGTTTATTCACGAATTTCTTGAAAATTTGAAATTTAGAATGCTAAATTCTCTTTGTTTATCAAATTTTATGCCATGAAATTGCTTGATTATGTTTATATATTGGCTTGGAAGTAATTTGAGACTTGTTTGACTCAATTTGGTGAAGAAATGAACAAATCACCATTGTTGAACCTCTTAAGGTTGGTAAAACAATGTGGCTTGGTCTTGATGTTTTTGCTAGCAATTTTTGTCCAATTTGTCACAATAATTATTATTGTATTGCAAGAAATTGTTTGATTGCTTGAAAAATGTCGTGCATGCTCAATTTGAATATGTGCTCTATTTTAGTACTACGTACTCTGTCTTTTTACGAACATAGTATCATGCGGCTAGGCGAACCTTAGATACCATAGAACCTTAATTTATGATAATTTTGCACAATGTAGCATGGCTAGACAGCGAGGCTCTGGTTCACGGTCTTGAGACATTCGATGGGAGCATGAGCCCGTAGAGGACGATGCCGAACCGTCCACTTCGCTCAGTCGACTCCCTGAATGGGATGAGCGGACCTTGTACTTCTCTCCCGTCCACCATATTTCAAAGAGAGTGAGACGGGGCATCACTGTTGGGAGGACACACTGTCATGGTTCCGGTTGTGACGGCTTGGGCGATCTGTACAAGATGTACATCGCCAGAGACGATCAGACGAGACTTATATGGGAGTCTTGCGGTCTTATTGCGCTGTTTGAGACCTCCAAGGCAATGGTTGCCTCTAGCGGGGGTCACCATGTAGTTCGTGCTCTAGTGGAGTTCTTTTGGGACACCACCAACACTTTCCACTTCCCCTGAGGTGAGATGATGGTCACTCCTACCGACTTCAGTCTCATCACAGGACTGGAGTTTAGCTCCGTGCCACTGCCGTTCGACAGCGGGATTGACGTCTTTTCTTTTAAGGTCGAGGAGCTGCTGGGTCCGATTTCTATTCGGGCTCGAGCTGAGGTTGAGTCGACTCAGTTTAGCGCTAGGGGGATTCGTCGCTCGACTCTAGCAGCGGCTTTTGATGATGGTGCGACTACCCGAGAGCAGCGGGTGCGCATCTTTGCACTTATCTTACTGTCAGGGACGTTCTCCCCTAACAAGGGTAGTAGGGCGTTGCTTTACTACCTTCCTACCGTCCGCGATCAACACCGGATCGGGACTTATGACTGGACCAGCTTGGCCTATGCTGATTTCATTCGAGCGCTGCGGGACTCGTGTCGACATCGGTCCTTTGGGCAAATGTTGTTCTGTCCGGCTTTTGGAGGGTCGTAGAGGTATACGTTATTCCCTATAAAGTTAAGCTTTACATTTTAGTTAGCACTTGCTGATAACTTTAGTTTCTTGTAGATCTGTATCCACGAGTACTTCCCCTCAGCTGCGCCGGCGAGACCGTCGCCGCGCAGGCTTCCAGTTAGTGCTTCCTAGGGCAGCCGCCGTGTGGGGATGTCCACTGCATATGTCCGAGATTGGATCATCTCGGTATGATTCTTTTCTTATTTGACATTTTGTGATGCCTTAGATAGATTTTTGACTGATTGATGCTTTTTTGTAGGAGCCTGAGGTGCTGTACCGACCGTGGGTCGACTTGGCAGTCCCTAGGTTAGCCGCGCAGTATTCTGCGGAGCGTCGCTATTTCTTAGGGACTTATGGAGCGGTTGCATATCTTGGAGAGAGGGTTCCTATTCAGCATTCTTCCGATACCTTTGTCGTTCCTACTCCTCCACCACGTCACATGTTTAAAGCCACGAGGTTGGTGAGCCTGTCAGAGGGAGCCGGTACCCCTTGGCGATCTTACACGATCCCTGGGCGATTCTATGGGGAGGAGCTACTGCCATTGTTAGCTTCAGTTCTTGTACCTGTTGAGGATGTGGCGGTACGATTTTTCAGCTTTTATCTTTCGTTAAGTAGCCCTCAAGTAATGCTTTATTCATTTTGTTTTGCCTTGTCAGGACGATCCTGCTGAGCTCGTGCCACCCCGTATGTCTATCCATTATTAGGGGACATATGGGCCGATTGAGGAGATGATTCCTCCGGCTCCTGAGGGCGAGCGCTTTGTGGAGCGGTCGATTCCTTTTCACCAGACTCGGGTAAGCTTGTTTATCTACAACTTTTGTCCATATATGTTATGCATGCTTGCTTACTTATTTCTTTGACAAATCTAACGCGAGGTGGTTTCGGCAATGGCACAATTCATAGACGCCTTCCGGAGCCAGCTTGTCCGGATGAGGAACGTGGCTACCTGCCGTCGAGACGACGTCGTTTAGGAGGTAGTCTTCCCTTCATATGTTTTTGTATTACCGCTTTTATTTTGTCTGTTTCTGATCTTAGTATCTTTTGCAGGGTCAACCTATTCCTTCTCGTACCCGCACGAGACCTGAGGTGCGGAGGGATCCGGCGAGGTCCAGCTCGAGACGTCGCTGCACTAGTTCGGGAGGGCTCAGGCTGCTCGTACCGAGGCGGTAGAGGGCTCAGGCTCTTCCTCTAAGGGTGCACATGCTGCGCCGGTAGGCCAAGGAGAGGCTACCTCGGCTCTTAGAGGTGGTGGGATGTACGAGGTTGGCTCGTCATCGCAGCAGCCTCCGCAGCCTCAGCCTCAGGTTGATCTTGGGTGGACGGGTCCTATGTTGAGCTTTCCTCCTCCCGAGGAGACTGGAGCTGGAGCCGGAGCTGGAGCTAGTGGAGAGGTTACTCCTCACACGGCGCAGTTCTTTGAGATGATGGGTGTACGTCCCCCGGCGCCGTAGTTTATTCCTGTGCTTTTTATTTATTTTATTTTGACTTTGTATAGAACTTTGCCTTTTAGTTAGACTCATTATTAGACATTTTTTGTATATAGATACTATTATAAGTTTATTCTTTATTTATCATGTTTTTTCATTTATTATTATTATTATTATTATTATTATTATTATTATTATTATTATTATTATTATTATTATTATTATTATTATTATTATTATTTATTATTATTATTATTATTATTATTATTATATTATTATTATTATTATTATTATTATTATTATTATTATTATTATTATTATTATTATTATTATTATTATTATTATTATTATTATTATTATTATTATTATTATTATTATTATTTTATTATTATTATTATTATTTTTTTTTTTTTTTTTTTTTTTTTTTTTTTTTTTTTTTTTTTTTTATTATTATTATTATTATTATTATTATGTGCATGTTTGTGTGGGCAAGGAAATGTGAAAAATAACTTTGCGTAAAAATTGCATCATTTTTATTATTGATGGAGGGTATCTGACTTTCTCCCCCTAAAAAGGAAAAATGAAAAAAGGAAAAGTCAAATAAAATAAAAACTTGGAAGTTAGTCCAAATAAAATCAGAAAAATGATATAATTAATATAATAGCTATATTAATTTAAAGGGAGGAATAAATGAATATTTAGAAAAAGATAAGTAAACCGTAAAGTCATTAGCAGACTCGAATTAAGTCGAAAACGCGGTTTTTTAGAAAGCGCGTACGATGCGGCATATTGGCGCCAGCTGGCGCAACACGTTTTGGTGTAGTGCCAAGCGCTACACTTAGCGTTTGGCGCCAGGCTCTGGCGTCAGGAGCCAATGGTTGGCGTCAGGCGCCAATGGTTGGCGTCTAGCGCTAAAGAGCGCTGACTTCGAATCCTTCCTGGATTAAAACTGCTGCGATTTTGTGCATAAATATCCTCCTGACCAGCCGATTCTCTTCATAATTTCAGCAAATAAAATATTTCTTAGATTTTAGAAAAATAACATCATGTCTCTAGTCTCTAAAAGTTTTACCAACTACACCCATGAATGGTGTCGGTCTCTTAATGTCAAAGAGAGAAAAGAATTAGATGTGTTTCACTTGGGGGGTATTTATGGCATCAAAGGGGTAGATCTTGATTTAGATTTTATTCATACCTCTCTAGAGTATTGGGATGTAGATACTCATTGCTTTAGAATAGGGTATGATGAATATAGCCCTTTGCCGGAAGAATTTGGTGCTATTTTAGGTTTCCCTGCACTAGATTTTGTAGTAATCCCTAGAATAAATGAATATTATTATAAGGATTTTGAACGCTTCTTCAATTTAAAAGACAGAGATCTATAAAAAAAATAGTAGATGGTAACATAGTTAATTTGAAAGAATTTGCTCGCCATTATTTTGATAGACCTTATTCTGAATCCTTCCATGTTTATAGAAGAAGGGCTTTCCTGTTTTGCATGCTTAATCAATTTTTTTTTACTAGTTGTAAAAATAATGAGGGTCAATCAATTATATCCAGTGTTTTAGAACAAATTGAATCAGGGAGAAATCCAATGCCTTTAATAGTTAGAGAGACTATGCTTAGTCTTGATGAATTAAAGAGGAACCCAAAAGCACCTTTTCGGGGCTCTCTAATTTTATTACAGGTAGAAAAATAATATTTTTAATTACAGAAATCAAAAATATATTTTTGTATAGTAATAATAATTTATTTGCATTGCAATTTATACAGATGTGGCTAATGGAAAGACTGGAATTAATTAGCCCTCCGGACAACATTGAGAATTATACTCCAAATTGTTTCGTGAGGAGGAAAAAACGCTTCTCTAAGATGGGGCGCCCTGAATGGAAGAAGGTCTTCGAATCTTGCAATTTTTCCATCAAGTGGGTCATCCCTTGGTGGAAAATAGAAAAGATGGTTGGTGTCAACAAGCAACCTTTCTGCCGTCTTCCAAGCTTGTTCCGTATGACTTTTTATTATCCTTGCAAGGTAAAAAGACAATACGGCCTACTTCAGACTATTCCTTTCGGTGATCTTCGTCATCCCTACGAGTACACTGTCTCCTAGGAAGTAGACAATTTTGATGCTTATTGGAGCGCTAGACCTTTATGGGAAGTAATTACCCAAAAGGTTTCTCCTTCTTTGCCCAATGCTGTGAAAAAGTGGCTTATGAAGAAACCCTCAAAGGACATAAAGAAAAATCAAAGTAAAACTAATGTGAAGAGCCGTCTAGGTGACAAGGTGATTCCTGTTAAGGAACGCCTAGGTGAAAGAATTGAGTTCAAAACACCTATAATGCCTAAGAAGAAGAGTGCTGCAAAAGATAAAGGAAAAAGGAAAGCTGACACCACAGAAAAGAAAGCTTGGGTAGAAAAGAAGCATGAAGTACTAGCTGAGGGGGAAACTATTTACTCTAAGATTGAATGTAGGTCCTCTAAAGGATTCCTACAAGCTAAGGTTATGGATGAGGAAGAAGAAGCAGACAAAAATTGGAAAAGAGCTAAGAAAGAGAAAGAAGATTAAGATCATTGCTTAATTTCCAATTATTAGACTTAGGTTTTAAATTTAAAGTTAATTTATTTAAGCCTTACTTAAATTCCTTCAATAATGTAGTTTATTTTATTAAATTTATTTTATTAAAGCAATGAAAACCGAAGAATTAATTTTTCAGAAAATTTTTTCGAGTACGGAAGTCGAAAATTTTCCAAAAAACACCGAAATGTTCCCAGAATTTTGTCTGTTAATTGGCGCCCTAGATCTACGACTAGCGCCGGTTGCTGCAGTCTGGAGTCAGGCGACAGATGCCGTCGTTTGGCGCTAACATCCATCGGCTGGTGCCATAATTTTTTCTGTGACGCCGATGTTCCGTCGATGTTCCGTCGATCTTCTGTCGATTTTTTATTAATTCTAGGATGCGAGATTTAAAAAAATATAGTGGCTGCACCCGTAAAGGGTTACCTACGTATCCTTTCTTAAGAAATTAGGCCAAACGTAGCTCTCTTGAGTATCCTACTGAAGTAATTATGGGTAGTATTTCTTAAGTTGGTCAAGATTGGTCATGTTCGAGAACTCATTGCCATCCATATCAGTTAATTTTGCTGCACCTCCTGACAGGATTGTTTTGACAATGTAGGGTCCAGACCAATTAGGTCTAAATTTTCCCCTTGGATCTAAAACATTTTTCCTTAATTCTTTTAACACTAAGTCTCCTACGTTGATGTTTCTTGTCTTGACCTTCTTATTAAAAAGCCTAGCCATACGAGTTTGATAACATTGAGTGTGATGTAGAGCTTCTAGTAGTTTTTCATCGAGTAGAATTAACTCTTCACATCTTGTTCTAGTCCATTCAACTTCATCGAGTTTACTCTCTAATGCGATGTGTAGAGATGGAATCTCTAGTTTGACAGGTTGGACGACATCCATTCCATATACCAAGGAAAACGGCGTATTTCCTGGTGATGTGCGAATTGATGTGCGATAACCCCACAATGCGAAGTGAAGTTTGTAAGGCCAATCCTTATAAAATTCCGTCATTTTCTCGATGATAGTCTTTAGATTTTTATTCGCTGCCTCGACTGCTCCATTTGCTTGAGGCCTATAAGGGGAAGAATGATGATGTTGGATACCATATTTTTGTAGCAATTCTTCACATTCGGCTTGGAAGTGAGTTCCATTGTCACTTATCATTTCATGTGGGACTCCGTATCGACAAATAATATTTCTCTCGATAAAGAGTGCTACATGTTTTGCAGTGAGTTTAGCGTATGATTGTGCTTCGACCCACTTTGTGAAGTAATCAATTGCCACTAGGATATATTCGTGGCCTCCTGTTCCTGGGGGAGTGATTTTGCCGATGATGTCAATTCCCCATGTAGAGAATGGCCATGGCGACGTGTAGGTGTAGAGCAAGGATGGAGGAACATGTTGTAAATTGGCATAGGTTTGGCACTTAGGGCATCTTTTTACGTATTGATGGCAATCCCTATTCATTTTAGTCCAATAATATCCTTCTCGCATTATCTTTTGGACTAACATTTTTCCTAAAAGTAAGAGAGCTCGACCCTTAGGTACCCTTTTATGTAGCTCGTTGTCTATGAGTACATATTGGGAAGCCAAGAGTCTTAATGCTCGTTTTGCTCTTTTGTCAGCATGGGGAGGGTATTCTCCTTTAGTGACGTAGTTTAATATATCCGTGTACCACGGTTCTTCTTCTTCTTCTTCTTCTTCTTCTTCTTCTTCTTCTTCTTCTTTCTTCTTCTTCTTCTTCTTCTTCTTCTTCTTCTTCTTCTTCTTCTTCTTTCTTCTTCTTTTCTTCTTCTTCTTTTCTTCTTCTTCTTCTTTTTTCTTCTTCTTCTTCTTCTTCTTCTTCTTCTTCTTCTTCTTCTTCTTCTTCTTCTTCTTCTTCTTCTTCTTCTTCTTCTTCTTCTTCTTCTTCTTCTTCTTCTTCTTCTTCTTCTTCTTCTTCTTCTTCTTCTTCTTCTTCTTCTTCTTCTTCTTCTTCTTCTTCTTCTTCTTCTTCTTCTTCTTCTTCTTCTTCTTCTTCTTCTTCTTCTTCTTCTTTTTCGTCTTGGACTACTTCATCATCTTCTATAGCCTGAATATACGCTGGTTTGTGCCTTTTTTCTATTGTTAAAGGCATTTGCTCGATTTTCGTGGGAATCTTAACCATCGAGGCTAGTCTTGCCAAGACATCAGCAAATTAATTTTCTTCTCTAGGTAAATATGTGTATTCTACCTTCTCTAACTGATTAGAAAGATTTTCCAGATAGGTTTGGTAAGGGGCCAGACTTTCGCTCCTTACTTTACACCTTTTGGATATTTTATTGATGATTAATGAAGAGTCTCCGAATATCCGTATTTTTTTTACTCCCAATGCCAAAGCTGTTTCAAAGCCTACCACGCATGCTTCGTACTCAACAGCGTTGTTGGTAACGTCGAAATCAAGCTTTATTGAGATTGGAACATGCTCTTCTTTAGGTGATACTAGTAATACTCCAACACCACATCCCTTTTGGTTTGAGGTTCCGTCGAAGTATAAGGTCCAAGTATCATCTTCTGTTTTGGGTGTTTTTTCCCTCGAGAGAGTTACAACACGAAGACTGATCTGGTGCGGCTTGTACCTGCAAAACAAACGGAGACACCGGTTGGGTGGTGCTCCGCCTCCGACGAACAAGTTAGTAACTTTAAGGGAGATAAAAAGGTGCGGAAATTTAGGTGGGTATCTGCTCGGATTCCAAGCTCAGATTTCTCTATTACAGGGACAGTTTGTAATAAATGGTAAAACGTGCCCTCCAAAAGAGGGGAATCTCCCTATTTATAGGGTCCTCGAGATTTGTGCCCCTGATTAGGTCACTGAACCCTAATCATTGGTGGGCTGCGCCGCATTGCGACTTTCTCGGGATTTGCGCCTGAAGGCCGCCATTCCTCCCAGGTTTCTGGAGTGACACGTGTCAAGCAGGGATAGGTCCACCTTGGGCCATCCTGAGGCTGACACCTGTCATCCTCTGATTGGTCCACGTGGCAGGATAAAATTACCCTAAACATTTGCCCCTCACAGATGTGACGTGGCACGCCACGTGGCATCTGTGACACGCGTCACGCTCCGGTTGGTGGTAATTTTACCACCAAAGAGTAACCGTTCGCCTTCCGACTAAATTACGGGAATGCCCCCGCATTTACCCTCTATATATAGCCGTTTACCCGCATAATTTTGTACGTTTACACAAATTTTCAAGAGAGAAAACTTTGAGAGAGCAGAAGTCATCCGTTTGAGTCAGGCGCAAGCAAGAAAGCTCGTTCTTCGTCAACCCAGCCGGACCCGTCTATCTTCAGATATCAAATCTAAAGGTACCGTCTCTGCCTCTCTAAGATCTTTTTCTTGTTTCAACGCTTGTACATATTTCTTGCAATAAATGGATGCATCACAAACACACACGGCACAACCTAGGTTAGAGTCCAGCCGGTCACCAGGGACGGCTGATTCTAGGACTGGGAGTGTCGTATCGGGGTGTTGGGACCACCCTTTGGCTTGGATTCCGACCATTTATGTGTCTGTGCAGGACACAATGGCTCGGACTATGCAGACGGCCCCCGATCCGGACTACAGAAGCGAGGGCTCAGGCGGCCAAACGCCTAAGGGAGAAACGTCTGGTCAGAGAAACCAGACGGCTCTGGAGAGATCCCCTCCACGTGCCCCTTCAACTTCCGCAGATTCCTTTTTGCAAGAGTGCGACCAAGGCGGCGATGAAGCCGTCTCAGCTCCTTTGCCACAAAATAAGGAGGAGACGGAGAGCGACAGCTCTGCCTCCACTTCTAAGAGTAGTGACGACTTGCCACCGCTTGAGGATAGTGAGGAGGAGGAGAGGAAGAAGTGGAGCGAGAAGGACGACCCCTTCAAAATTCACGTCTCAGCCAAGGACAGGGTTCAAATGGAGGAGAATTTGAAGAGGTTTAAACAAATGCACCCGTTAGGAGACGGGTACAAAATCAGAGCGCCGCCTGAGGACGGCACCAACGCTTGGGAAGACGATCAGCAGAATGCCAACATCTACTTCGGCTGTTATGAGGCGGCGTTCAATGCCGGTCTTCGCTTTCCCCTTAACCAGGCGGTGAAGGTAATCTTGAGAGGCTACGGCCTCGGAGTCTGGAAACTTACCCCCAATTCTTGGGCAAATATCTTGGGGTATGTTGCCGCATGCGAAGCTTTTGCTAAGATGCATTATCTTAGCCGAAGGCCAGGCGGTTGGAGGGCGTGGTACACTTTTACCACGTATCCCTAATACATGATGACCTTGGACAAGGTCTCTAAGTTCGACGGCTGAAAGCACAAGTTCTACCTGATGTCAGTCCCCAGCAGGCGGGAGAACTATGAGTTTCGCCAGTACAATAAGAAGCCCGACCTGATGGGCCAGAAGTGCGCTCTTCCCCCGATCCCGGATGAGGACTTTGACAAAATAATTGAGGCAAACTTTTTCGACCTCACAGACGCGACCTTGTCAACATGGGAAACAATAAAAGTCCCCAAGAACTGGATCCCTAAGAGCTCTTGGTTTAGGGACCAGTGTTTCTTAGCCGCCTTCGGGCTAGGAAACATGTTTACCAAATGTACGCTTGAGTTTACATCCGCCTGTAGTGCTTTTGTATCAGAATTGATTGATGATATATTGACCAATCTTTTTCTTTTTTTCAGAAGAAGCTCTAAACATGTTGCA
Organism: Chenopodium quinoa; assembly: GCF_001683475.1. NCBI lineage: Eukaryota > Viridiplantae > Streptophyta > Magnoliopsida > Caryophyllales > Amaranthaceae > Chenopodium > Chenopodium quinoa. The sequence continues at coordinate 2,385,406 of NW_018745251.1, read as the reverse complement.
GACGGAGAAGACACCCAAGCGGTCCTCTGCAACCATCCGCAAGGAGCTTGCAAAAAAACATGCGGCCGTGGTCAAGGCCAAGGTAAAAAACGATTGATCTTTCTTAGATTGGCCTCAAAGTTTACATTCTCCGGATGCTAACTTTAACTTGGTTATTTTCACAGGGGGAGAGGTAGGAAAGACATTTGAGAAAAATCTCAAACAGGCCAGGGAGGAATCCACCTCCACTCTTAACAAGACCAAAAATTCCGCCTTTGCCTTAACTCCTGGCGCGTTAGCCGGGAACCAACATATGCGGATAGGGGGGCGAAACGAGAGGATAGGCGGCAGTCTGTGCCTCGACCTTGTCAACCCCCTATCAGGGGTTCACCACGCCTGCAAGCGGCTCCCTCTTGGCCGGCTCTGAAGGTAAGAACCCATTTGAATCCCCGCCTGAGCTGGGGTGGCCTTTGCGAGTGAAATCCCACTCCCAACAAAGGTCATCCTCAGACAGTCGGCAACAGATAGGTGCTGCCTTAATTTTGCACTCATCACCTATTGATTATGGTGCAGATCAATCTCCTCACTGGCCAGACGTCCAGAAGCATGCTAAAGCCATGCTGGAGGCGGTGAGCAGGAAGGACAAGAACGCTATCCCTGGGATAGAGACGTTCAACCTGGAACGAATCTTGTCCCTTCTGGCTAAGGTAAGATAACAAATTTTTCCAATTTTTTCCAAGTGATTTAATCTGCCTGCAATACTAACTTTATATGCTTTTGCAGGCTATGCTGCGGGTAGACGGGCTCAAGCGTCCTTATTCCCGCAAACGGGAAGAGGTAAAAAGGGCTAAGAAGTCCGCCACAGACGATGATAATGTTGCTTTATACTCCATTATCGTAAATGAATTTGAAACTAAAGCAATCACAATGGCACAGGCATCAAAAATCCAGCAGCTGGAGGCGGATCTGAAGACGGCCAACCAGCGGGTGAGCGACGCTGAGACGGCTAAGAAGGGGGCGGAGGAAGCCAAGAAAAAGGCGGAGGAGAGCCTCAAGAAGTCTGAGGAGGCGCTCAAGAAGGCCCAAGCGGACCTTGGCACATTGCAAGGTGCTTCTGAAGGGAACACCACCTTGAAGACCAAGGTCGAGAAGCTGGAGAAGGAGGCTGCTCAGGCTCAGGTAAACTTTGCAGCAACTCTAGAGGCGGAGCAAAACCGCCTGGTTGCTGAAAGCGATGCTGATAATGACGCCCGCATGAAGATCGCCTGGGTTGCCTTGTACCCAGACAAGGATTATGGCATCTAGGCACTGGCTCACAGATACGCCGAGGACGTGGTGTACTTGAGAGAAAAAGGTGAGCTAGAGCCTGAGTCTTTCGACGCTTAGGCTAACGCCAATACAGAGCTTCCCGCGCCTGAGCTACCCGGTCCTGGTGCAGCACAAGAGATTCCCTCAGATGATGAGGAAGAGGACCAGGAGGATCCGCCTGCAGGCCAGAAGTAATTTTTCAGCGGCAGTATGCCAACTCTTTTTTTTCTTTAATCTGCGGCAGTATGCCAAAACTTTCTTTTCCGACCTGCGTGCCGAGTATTCTTGTATTTACCAGTGAGGAGCCGGGTTAATCAACAATTTCTCTTTTCTCCCAAACGGGGTCCGGTTAACATTTGATCCACTACAACCGTTTGGTTGGGTGGACTTTTATTGAATGCACCGACTGAGTCAGTTTTGACCATTTTTGGATTTCAGTTTTTGCATCTTTGTGCATATGCCTGATTTTTGCCTAACTTATCAAAAGCATGCAGCGATTTTTTGCCGAACTTATCAAAAGCATGCGGCGATTTTTTGCCTAAATTATCAAAAGCCGGCTGTCCTTGCCCTTGGATGGCTGTGTGGTTGGTTTCAAATGGAGTTGGTTGATTGACTTGGGAACGTCTGATGCTGCAAAGAGCATGATACGTTTGTAAGTCAATCAATCACAGTAGTGATTGCCCCAAACCAAGTGCACAGCCGTACACCAACAGGCGTTCCAGTCACTACCCAAACGGTTTCTTCTGTCTTGGTAGAGATTGTATAGCCATTGCACAACTCTTTTGCCCCATTAGGGATAGAAAGTGCAACTTTGGAATAAATAACCTAAGTGAGAACTTCACCCGTTTTCCGACTGATGCCTAGGGGCATCTGGTATTCGGTAACTTGATCGTTCTTCACAGATCATTCTGGTCAGACGGTTATGAGTTGACAAATTTGGTCGTTCAATTTTTGCCGTCTGCATAGGTACGTAGAACCGAAAAATAGTCTGTTCTCTGCGAAAATTGCACCCAGAGGGGTGTCGCCGAACGCCTTTGTCTAGACTGGGACAGGCGGTTCTATAAAATAAGCAACCATCCGGCCATTTTAGCCTTTGGTCTTGTTTGAGACCGGTTATATAGCCACTAAGCGTTTTTGTTCTTAGTTTTTAATCGGAGCATTGGTCGAGCGTTATTACAACATTAAATTTACACTAAGTGTCAAACTTAGTTGGTTTAAACAAATAAGCCCGTCTGGGTATTACCCAGACGGACAGACAATTATTAAATCATACCAAGTATCAAACTTAGTTAAATAAACAAGGGATCCACCTGAGTATTACCCAGGCGGTCAAACAAATGTAACCTTTTCTAAATATCAAACTTAATTAGGTAAATGAATAATCCGTCTGAGTATTACCCAAGAGGATAATCAAAACATTTTTGCAAACAAAGTCTGAATTCTCATAAATTGGCTCACTATTTACAAAAAATTTACCTTCTTAGAAGTAGTACTTTTTCAAATTGTCTACATTCCAAGTTCTAGGCAGGCGCCTTCCGTCTGGAGTTTCCAGGCGGTAGGTGTCGTCTCTTACTTCTTCATAGATCCGGTAGGGGCCTTCCCAATTTGGAGTTAGCTTTCCAGCTCATTGGCCCTACCGGTTGCCTCCTTTTTTCGTAACACTAAGTCGTCAACTTTTAAGGGACGCTTGTGTACTTTCTTGTTGTAGGCTCTGGTCATTCTCAGATGTTAAATCTCATGACGCAAGGCGGCATTGCCCCTGCGTTCTGGTAGTGAATCCAATGCCAGGCGCATTGATTCCCAGTTTGCCTCTTCATCATATAGCATGACTCTGAGAGTCGGCTCGTAATGTTCAATGGGCAAGACGGCTTCAGCACCGTAAACCACGAGAAATGGGGTTTCACCGGTTGCCCCCTTTGCTGTTGTCCGGATGGCCCATAGGATATGGATTAAATCTTCTTTCCACAAGCCACCGACTCTTTCAATTTTCTTTTTAATGTCGTCTGAGATTAGTTTGTTAAAGGCTTCAACTTGGTCGTTTGCTTGGGGTCGACCGACTGATGCAAAACAGCTTGAGATCCCTTGATCTCCCAACCAAGTTTTGAGCTGAGGCGTCTCAAACTGAGGACCATTATCGAACACCATAGACATAGGTACCCCATACCGGGTGATAATGTTCTTCCAGATGAAGGAAATTACGTCTGAGGTCTTGATGTTCTTAACCGCCTCAGCCTCCACCCACTTGGTGAAATAATCCACAGCCACCAAGATGTAGCGCTTTCTGCCTGGAGCAGGCGTGTAAGGACCTAAAATGTCCATGCCCCATTTTGCAAACGGAATTGGGCTGTGGATGGCTGTCAGATCAGTAGCCGGACGGTGAATAAGTTTGCCAAATTTTTGGCACTTGTCACATTTCTTCACCAACTCCTTGGCGTCTGCCTCAAGAGTGGGCCAAAAATAATGTCGTCTAGCTTTGACGACTAGGGACCTGCCGCCTATGTGGGAGGCGCAGAATCCCGAGTGCAAGTCTTCGAGAACTTCCTTCCCCTTTTCTGGGGTGACACACTTCAACAGCGGCTTAAGAAACCCCTCCTTGAAGAGTTCTTCGTTTCTCAACTCGAAGCTTGCAGCTCGCTTCTTCAGGACGGCTGCCTCCTGTGGCGAATCAGGAAGTGTACCGTCTGAAAGATAGGCCCGGATGCCATCCATCCAAGTAGAGCTTCTGTCCAGAATTCCAATGGGATCTTCATAGATGCTTCTCTTTTCAAGAACTTCCCAAAATACTGACCGAGGCGTATCATGGCAGGCGGAAGATGCCAGTTTTGACAATGCATCCACCTGGTTGTTTTCCGACCTAGGCACTTGATTCAGACGGAATTCTTCAAGTGCCCCAGCCTCTTATTTGACTGCCTGATGATCATAGCCGGATGAGTTGCCTCATATTTTCCCTCATACTGGCTAACAACCAATTGTGAATCAGAGTAGGCGTCAATTTTCATGGCCCCTGCCGCCTTACACATACGGATATCGGCTAGCAGGGCTTCATATTCCGCCTCATTATTAGAGGCCTGAAACTTGAAGCGTAGTGCATACTCAAATATGTCCCCTTCAAGGGACTCGTAGATTACACCTGTGCCACAACCGTTCTTTGTAGAGCTCCCGTCTACATACACTTTCCAAACCTGATCAAGATTATCCGGAGCCACCGGACAGGTCATTTTAACAATGAAATAAACAAACGCTTGACCCTTCACTACCTTTCTTGGTTCGTAAGTGATTTCAAGGCTTTGCATTTCAATAGCCCATTTTAACATTCTCCGAATGACTCCAAGGTGGACACTGGCCGCTTGAGTCGCTAGTCGGTGTAATCACCAGCGGATGTGCCAGAAAGTAAGGCTTTAGCTTTTTGAATGCCATATACAATGCAAGGCCAAATTTTTCAACCACGGGGTACCGGAGTTCAGCATGTTTGAGAACATGGCTAATGAAGTAAACCGAGAGCTGAACGTTGTCTCGCTCATCAAGGAGAACGGCATTGAGAGCATGATCTGAGACGGCTAAATACATGTACAATGTCTCCCTAGGCAAGGGATTGAGCAGCCTAGGTAGAGAATGCAAATGTTCTTTTAACTTCTGGAATGCCGTCTCAGCATCGTCCCCCCATTCAAACCTGGTCTTCTTCCTGATTGCTTGGAAGAAGTAAAGGCATTTGTCGCCTGACCGGATGAGGAACCTCCCCAAGGCGGCCAGGTAACCAGTGAGTCTCTGAACTTCCTTTACAGAACGGGGTGACTTCATGTCAATCACCGCCTGTATCTTTTCAGGGTTAGCCTCTATCCCCCTTTGATCAATCAGGAATCCGAGAAACTACCCAAACTCAACACCAAAGACGCATTTCTTTGGGTTAACATGACCTTATGCCGCCAGAGGGTGGTGAACGTTTCTCGAAGATCAGCAAGGTGATCCGCCTGTTGCTTGGATTTTACTATCATGTCATCAATGTACGCCTCCACATTCCTCCCAATTTGGTTAATGAATACCGTATTAGTCATCCGTTGGAAAGTGACAGGCGCATTTTTCAAGCCAAACGGCGTCACAGTATAACATAATAACCCCAAATCAATGACGAAGGTCGTCTTCTCTTGATCTTTCTTCTAGAGGGGTATATGATGGAAGCCAGAATAGGCATCCATAAAGCTCATCAAGGCGTGACCGGCTGTAGAGTCGACCAAGCTGTCGATCTTTGGAAGCGGGTAACTGTCCTTTGGACACGCCTTGTTGAGGTCTGTGTAATCAACACACATGCGCCCGGTCCCATTTGGTTTTTGAACAAGGACCACATTGGCCACCCAGTCGGGAAAATTACAAGGCCAAATGAACCTGGCGTCTAGCAACTTTTTGACTTCGGCATCTGCCACCTGACTTCTTTCCTCACCGTGGTTTCTTTTCTTTTGCCGGATGGGCTTCTTTTTGGGGTCCACGGCAAGGTTGTGGACAGCGAGATCCGGGGTGACGCCTGGCATCTCTTCCACTTCAAAGGCAAAAATGTTTTTGGATTCTTTCAGTAGAAGGTGCAAGCTTGCACCCACAGTAGCATGAGCAACCGTCTCAACCTTTACAGTACGTTCTGGATGGCTGTCATCTAGAACGAGATCAATGTTTTCTCCAGCCGGTTGGGGACGGAGCTTGTTTGACCGTTCACCGGTCAGTGATTGCTATTTTTTCACTTTCTTCACCTCCACCACCAGAGGTGCCTTTCTTTTCTTCCCACCTGCTGGTGGGGCAGGTACTGGGTCGGCATCCTTGATATTGTCAAGGTCTATTGGTTCCTGGCCGCTTGGGGCCACAATATCTTTGACGGCTGAGAGGTAGCTGTTGGGGTTTGGTGAGTTCGACTCACCGCGGAAACAAACCCTGACCCAAGGAACCACTCGCAATAATTAAAATCATAAAGCATAAATAAAAATCACAAAGAAAAGATAATGAATCTTACCCTCGAAGCGAGCTTCGCCCGAAACCCGGGGCTCTTACTTGAAACCTACGAGCACGTCAAGCGTCGCGCCTCCGACGGTATCCACCCACAAAAAGGCGAACACAACTTTAAGGTCTACTACCTGGGGGTTAGCGAGGTCCGACCAAAACCCGAGTGTTATATGAGTTTAAGAGTTTTCCCAATATTATGGAATGCTGTTTTTAACTCCCACTCAAGCATCATTTCCAATGCCCAAAGTTGGGTATTTATAGGGAATGATGGAGTATGAAAATCTCTCCCATCAATGTGGGACAATGAGATTTTCACATTTTATTTTAAAGCTAAAATAAAATTATTAAGCAAACTAGTAATAAATCAACAAGTGTCAAGCATACATGAGAGAGTAGGTGAGGACCACTTAGAGATGGGGACCAAACTTGCTCCCCACTCTCTCCCTCACTTTGTGCCACATGGCAACCCCACTTACTCCCATATTCCAACCTTATTCACAGCCCTATGGCCCAAGCCAAGCCACGAGCCAAGCCCGAGCCCGACCCGAGCCCAACCCGCACCAGCCTGCACCTGGCCCGAGCCCAGCCCGCACCAGCTGTTGTTGTGGCGTGGTGCGGCTGCGGCTGCTGCCGTGGCGCGGCGCGGCTGCTAGCACGGTTTGCCAGCTCGTCTTGCCCCTAGCATTCGGATGCTCGGGGCACTCCGATGCTAGGGGTATGTTCGCGAATATTGTTAATTTATTATTATTTTGCGCGTCTCGTCTTTTATCATTTAGACAGACTTCCGACGATCGGTTTCGACGCTCTAAGCTCGAATTACCGACGTCTAATTATTTAACACTCGGGCGACGAATTAATTTCTTCCGAATTAATTCGTCGAGTTGGTTCGCATATATTTGCTTGGGTGTGACCCGAAGGGTTCAGTCAAGATTAAGCTGTAATATTAATTATATTAATATTACTGATCGGAAGCGGCCTCCACCCAGGCATTCCGATCATTTGACCTTACTGAATATATTAGCTTTCTAATAATTCTGAACCCGCTATCAGAATAATACACTTGTTCGAAGGACATTATTCCTTTCAATCTTCCACTTGTCCTTCCGGACAAGTGTGCATTTAGTGTATAGCCCTTATCCTATGTCTCTTCATGTCTCTTCATGAACTACAGAGTAAGATTACAAGTCATCTCTGTTATGTCCAGAAGTGTTTCTCGAAATCCGAGTTTGACTGTTAATAAGCAGATGATTTCTAAAATCCATCTGAGCACGACCATGCATTTTTCACAGTCTCGCTCTTCGAGAGGCCTTTTAAACAACAAGACATGTTCCCTATTGTTAGTAGGGGGACATTTCCAGTCTTGTGATGTAGCTTCTCTTACTAAGAGGGCTCACCCGCCCAATATCTGTCTTTATAATCCCCAGTTACGGCAGACGTTTGGCGGATACCAAAGCGGACCAGTACTCAAACAAGAGATCTCCCACTACTCATGGTCAAAGGAAAAGAGTTCCGATAGTAATAATGAGAAAATACTTTTGACGATTTTTAAATCTCTTAAAGTATCCTCATAGGTCGATCCAGTATGGTTCTAAACCAATACCTGTGCAAATGATTTATATCCTCATAGCACAAGAAACGGTGCTATAAATCATACTACACACTAATCTCTGATGGTCATCAATCGTCCACAAAATATGACCTTGATTAGGGATAATTTTCGATTAAAATATTCAATGTTCACTTAATAGGTGTTTCTTTATCCAAGCCATTGACTTGATACCCTATTTTGAATATTTATTAAAATCTAATGGACTCATTATTTAATTCTAAACCACAATTAAATAGAGACGGAGTGATTTAAATTGCATGAAAATTTTAATTACTCCAAAACTGAATGGTTCATCATGGTGCTTTACATCAACATTGTTCAAAATTTGATTAAAACACTATAAAATGGAATTCAAAGCAAGTTCATGACATGCTTGATTCCCATTGCCTCAATGTGTTTGTTGTGCTTCACTTGAGGCAAAGTTTTAGTAAGTGGATCGGCTACATTGTCATCCGTTCCAACTTTGCAAATTCTGATTTCACCTTCTTACTTCCATTCTCGAATCATGTGAAATCGCCTCTGGACATTTTTGACCTTCTGATGTTCTCGTGGCTCTCTAGCCTGAGCAATAGCTCCATTGTTGTCACATAGAGGTCTATTGGACCCTTGATGGAGGGTACAACACCAAGTTCATCAATGAACTTGCGAATCCAAACTGCCTCCTTGGCTGCCTCAGATGCTGCCAAGTACTCGGCTTCAGTTGAAGAATCAGCGGTTGTGCTTTGCTTTGCACTCTTCCAACTAAATGCTCCTCCATTGAGACAGAATATGTATCCTGATTGTGACTTAAAGTCGTCTCTGTCTGTCTGGAAGCTTGCGTCAGTATATCCCTCAACAACCAGTTCATCTTTACCACCATAAACCAGGAATTTATCCTTGTTCCTTTTCAGGTACTTTAGAATATTCTTGGTCGCAGTCCAATGTGCCTCTCTTGGATTTGATTGGTTTCGGCTCGTAGCACTTAAGGCATACGATACATCAGGCCTAGTACATATCATGGCATATATGATCGATCCAATAAGCGAAGCATATGGAATTTGACTCATCCTTTCTCGCTCATCAGATGTCTTTGGACACTGCTTCTTGCTTAAGGTTATGCCATGTTAGGATTATTCTGGTTCCTTCCATTTGGCTCCTTCCATTTGGAATATTCTTGGTCGCAGTCCAATGTGCCCTCTTTTGGCTCCTTCCATTTGGAATCAAGCCAGTACCTTATCGATGTAAGTACTTTGACTCATTCCAATCATCCTTTTTTATCTATCCCTATAGATCTTGTGCCTAATATGTACTGTGCCTCTCCCAAGTCTTTCATTGAAAAACATTTCCCTAGCCAAGTCTTTACAGACTCTAGCAATGGAATGCTATTTCCAATGAGCAAAATGTCATCGACATATAAGACTAGGAAGGAGATGTCACTCCCACTGACCTTCTTGTAAACACAAGACTCATCTGGATTCTTGATAAAACCAAACTCACTGATGGCTTCATCAAATTGCAGATTCCAACTTCTGCTTGCTTGCTTTAATCCATAGATGGACTTCTTAAGTTTGCATACCTTGTTAGGATTATTCTTGTTGACAAAACCTTCAGGTTGTGTCATATACACAGTTTCTTCCAAAATCCCATTGAGGAAGGAGATTTTGACGTCCATCTGCCATACTTCATAATTGTAATATGCAGCAATCGCTAGAAGAATTCGAACAGACTTAAGCATAGCAACTGGAGAAAAGGTTTCATCATAATCAACGCCGTGAATTTGCCTGTAACCTTTTGCTACCAGCCTTGTTTTGTAAATAAATACTTTCCATCTTTGTCGGTTTTCATCTTGAAAATCCATTTACATCCGATAGGTGTATAACCTGCGGGTAAATCAACCAAGTCCCATACTTGATTTTCAAACATGGAGTCCATTTCGTATTTCATGGCCTCTTGCCATTTTGCAGAGTCGGGACTCGTCATAACTTGCTTGTAGGTTGTCGGCTCATCTCCATCCACTACTAGGATGTCCAGATCTTCGGTTAATACAACACCGAGATATCTGTCAGGTTGAGATCTTGGCCGAGTCGACCTAACGTAGGGTAATGGACTGAGCATTTGCATTGTCGGGTTGACTTTGCATATTTTGACTTTGACCAATGTCAACATCTGCTTGGTAAGCACTTTGATTGTCAACTTGTCCTTGTTGCTCGTCTTCTCGAACTTTGTCGAGTTCGATTTTCCTCCCACTTGTCATTTTGGAGAGATGCTCCTTCTCCAAGAAGACACCATCACGAGCAACAAACACTCTTGAGAAAGGACCCTTTGGTTTCTTTTGGATAACCCACAAAGTAAACCTTGTCAGATTTCGGATGAAGTTTGTCAGAAATGAGTTTCTTGACATATGCTTCGCATCCCCAAATCTTGAGAAAAGACAACCTTGGCGGTTTGCTTGTCCATAATTCATATGGAGTCTTTTCCACTACTTTTTACGGAGCACGATTTAGAGTGAGTGTCGCAGTTAAAAGTGCATGTCCCCAGAAAGAGATTGGAAGTACACTAAGACCCGTAGTAGATCGGACCATGTCTAACAGGGTTCGATTCCTCCTTTCAGATACTCCATTCCATTGAGGAGTTCCCGGAGGTGTCAACTCTTATTCCATGTTCTTTCAGATGGTCATCAAACTCTTGGCTCAAATATTCGCCACCTCGATCCGATCGAAGCACTTTGATTTTCTTGCCGAGTTGGTTTTCAACTTCTTTATGAAATTCTTTGAATTTATCAAACTATTCAGATTTGTGCGACATTAGATAGACATAACCATATCTACTAAAGTCGTCCGTGAAGGTTATGAAATACCGATAACCACTCCTTGCGGGTGTACTCATTGGTCCACATACATCGGTGTGTATTAGTTCCAATAAGTCACCGGCCCTTTCTCCTAACTTGGAGAATGGTTGCTTTATCATCTTGCCTAATAAACATCCTTCGCAATTCTTAAAGGATTCTAAATCAAATGAGTCAAGAATACCTTCTTTTCTTGATGCGTTTGATGTTAATGTGGCCAAGGCGACAATGCCACAAGTAAATTTGACTAGACTGTGTAGTCTTAGCTTTCTTTGTATTGGTATCAAACATTTGTCTAAAAACACGTGAAAGTGTCATTCCATAAATATGTTCAAGACATCAAAACAAAAGGTCTTGATTTGATGAAAATGACGTCCAACGTCGGAAATACATCAAAAGTATGGTAGATAAAACTAAATAAGTTCTACTTCTTTAGACAAAACATGAGATGACAAGTTTCTCTTGGATAGATCACTTCCATCCTACTTGTGAACTCGATTCCTCTTGAAAAAGCACCGCTCACTTAGTTCCTGAAAAAGGAGTGTGTTGTGAGTCAATTTTCCGGTATCTAATACCTTTTAAAATTGCTTATATTTAAGTGTATAAGATGATACCTGAGGTTGAGGTTACTTTTCCTTTCGCCTCATCATCCAGATACATGCCGCATTATCTTTTGTAGTGTCCGGGATTACCACAATAGAAGCAGCGCATCTTCCTCTTGTCTTTGAACTCCTTCTTCCTTGGTCTAAGGGCAAAGTTAGCCTTCTTGCAAGAATAGGTCTTTTGGAGCTCTTGGATGACTTCCCTTAAGGACAGTGTATCCCTATTGGCGGTGAGACGCATCTTAAGCCCCACATACCCCAAGTGAAGAGAGCTAAGAAGCATGTGAGCCGCTTGCTCGTCTTCCACTGGTTTGCCAATTAGCTCCAGATGGTTGAATAACCTTGTCATGTTAATTACATGAGCTTGAAGTGGCATTGCGGGCCTAAGTCTCGCACTGTAGACTTTTCCCCATACCTCTTGTCTTTCTTTCGAGAGACATCTTTCTTGCGGTGGCTTGATCCTCATTTTGGAGAGTGACCTAGTCACATTCTCCACATGACCATCATAATTTCCCCTAGCACTCTTGATGACCCTCATATTGACTACATCCTCAAGAGCTTTGAGCATCATGTCCGGAAAATAGCCGGAGAAAACCCCTCTCCATTGATCCGGGATGGAGTTTGCCATGAGTTTAGAAACTCTCTTGCAATCTATACTCCATTCTTCATGAGCTTCATCACTCATGATCCCTTTCGAGTAGAAACTCGGGATCGGAGTGTCCAAGATATGCTCTAGGTAGCAATTATTGAGTGTCTTTCGGAGTTCATCTTCCCATTCCTTGAAGTTCACCAAATTGAGCAAAAATGGTAACTTTTCGGGAAGTTCCGGGTACATAAGGTTTTTGTCATTAGTTGAAGACATGATTCTACAATTGAAAGAATTTTAATGAAAAACCATTCAAAAATACTTAAATAAGATTGAATTTTATTCATGCAAATTTTCAATACTTATGTAACGTCTTATTCACACGTAAAATTTGTCCCTATTTTGTGAAAATAAGGCGATTCCAAGATTCGAAGAAACAAAGAGTGGTTAAGCATGCTTTGGCTTGTCTTAAACACTCAATCTTCTTGGGTAAGCATTGCCTTGCTAATGGCTCTAAGCCACTCTTGGTTAGATAATCGTCGCATCTAATGCATCTTTGACGATGTATCTCTTTTACCACGGTATGTGAGAACTCCTCACTCATACCGATGAGTTAAACCAAAACCAACGTGCACACCTGGTGTGCCTTATGCCCTTTGGACAAGTGATGGCACCTCGCTTTGGCGTAGCCTACCATCACTCTCGTTCGGTTAGTAAGTGTTGTTTTGGAAAGGCAAGTTTGACTCAATATTATTAGGGACCTAGGATTTCTATGTTTGTTGATTTAAGTGAACTTAACTAATCATCGCAACATCTTGAAAACCTAAACATGCATCTATCGAATAATTCACACATATATATAAGCATAAAATATAAAGCGAAATTATAGATGCATATTGGCAACTAACATGACCCCTTGAGATCTTCATATCTTCAACAGGTCTTCATTTGCAATTCAAGGCTTTGTCTTCCAAGATACGCCGTCTTCAAGACTTAACCAAACTATGTAAAAACTAGTGTCTAAAACTAGGAATGATCTAAATATTAAAGTACAAAAATACTTAAAGGTGTGTAGACCGTACTAAGATTTACAAAAATACATAACGACACGTAGTCCGTATTTTCTATCCTACTCGGGTCCCACTAGTTGCCATTTCAAAAAAACCTGTGCGAGAGAATATATATATTCCATTCATCCATTCACTATTAGTGAATGGCCCATGCAATTTACAAATTAAAACAAAATAAAATGCATTTAAACAACGCGCACACTAGTAACTAATCTAGGTGGTTAATCCGATTAACACGCCTAATTAAAACCAGTCAAAGTTGTTTAATCGATTATATAATTTACGTCATTAATAATTGAAGCTCCCACTAAATTCCGCATATCCTTAATTAATCTAATTATTTAAGTCGGTAGCACCCAAACTTGTCAAAATGAAATTTTGCCAATGCCGCTCAAAACCGAGGCCTAGCCTCCCAAAATTTTAATTAAAATAAACAAAATTAATTAAAATAAATAAAACGGCAAAATAAGCAACATCAAGCCTACTACGGCTAGCCACCTCACCGCACCAAGCATACACACACGCCAAGACCACGAACACACGACCCACGACACACGGCCGCGAGCTGCTGCCACGGCATAGCCGCGCGTGGCTGCTGCAGCCCGCACCTGCTACCGCGCGTGTGCTGCTGCCGTGCGTGGCTGTTTCCGCGCGTGTGGCCGCAAGTAAGGCAGCGCTGCCACCTTGGCAGCCCGGCTCGCCAAGGTGATGCAATGCCTCGTTTTGCGTGCCACGGCCTCGGGATTTGATCCCTTTTCGCGAGACAACAATAATTAATTCTAAATTAATTTTAGAACTAATTTAGAGAGCAAAATAAAATTTTAAACAAGTCTAACTTAATAAAATTTTCAAAGTGCAAATAACCAAAATAATTCCAAGAACCATTCTTAATTAAATTGGTTTAGCTTTGTGCAATATAAAATTGAGGCAATTTCTCACTTTCAATTTAATCAATTTAAATTAAACTTGAGAATTTGACAAAGTAAAGGGAAGTTGGAAAAATATGAACTTTAATGTTCAAATGAAAATTCCAACATCTAAATTTTGTGAATCCTTGAAAATTATATCTTCCAACATGAAGATAACCAAATTTCTATCACAAAATCGAAACTTTATGTTTCCAATCAACTCAAAAAGATTAAAACATCAAAGTTTAACACAAAATAACATGGAATTTAGTGGTTTTTAAAGTTTCAATTACTTATCTCAAATAAAGATTGAATCTTTAACACTTAGGAAGCCTCAAAAATAAAACTTTCACACTAAAAGGCAATTAGTTTGCAATTAAGTGAAAATAAATCAACCTTTAAGCATCAAATACTACCAAGTAAGTGTGCTTTAAGGGGACATAAAATTGCAAAAAATACTGCAAATAATCAACCATATAATCAACAATTTATGCCATTAATTTCAAGGTTAGAAAAGACTTAAAAATTTTCGTCAAAAACGAATAACCCCTCGAAAAAGGCATTTCTGGTCAAAATTTGGCTAAAATCACAGGCCCCTTGGGGATATAAACCTTTCCAGAACACGTTTTCCACCCAAAATTCACTATTCTTGGGCGAAAATCTGGGTTCTGGGCCAAAATCGACATTAAAATGGGATTAAAATAAATAAAACTGAGCTACTAATCTAATTAGCAACTTAAACCAGAAAATTAAGCCAAAATAAACCTTGAAAAACATGATTATAAAAATAAACGAGCGGGGCTCTGATACCGCTATTGGGGTTTGGTGAGTCCGACTCACCGCGGAAACAAACCCCGACTCAAGGAACCACTCGCAATAATTAAAATCATAAAGCATAAATAAAAATCACAAAGAAAAGATAATGAATCTTACCCTCGAAGCGAGCTTCGCCCAAAACCCAGGGCTCTTACTTGAAAGCTACGAGCACGTCAAGCGCCGCGCCTCCGATGGTATCCACCCACAAAAAGGCGAACACAACTTTAAGGTGTACTACCTGGGGGTTAGCGAGGTCCGACCAAAACCCGAGTGTTATATGAGTTTAAGAGTTTTCCCAATATTATGGAATGCTCTTTTTAACTCCCACTCAAGCATCATTTCCAATGCACAAAGTTGGGTATTTATAGGGAATGATGGAGTATGAAAATCTCTCCCATCAATGTGGGACAATGAGATTTTCACATTTCATTTTAAAGCTAAAATAAAATTATTAAGCAAACTAGTAATAAATCAACAAGTGTCAAGCATACATGAGAGAGTAGGTGAGGACCACTTGGAGATGGGGACCAAACTTGCTCCCCACTCTCTCCCTCACTTTGTGCCACATGGCAACCCCACTTACTCCCATATTCCAACCTTCCCCTTATTCACGGTCCTATGGCCCGAGCCAAGCCACGAGCCAAGCCCGAGCCCGACCCGAGCCCAGCCCGCACCTGGCCCGAGCCCTGCCCGCACCTGGCCCGAGCCCAGCCCGCACCAGCTGCTGCTGTGGCGTGGTGCGGCTGCGGCTGCGGCTGCTGACGTGGCGCGCCGCGGCTGCTGTTGTGCTTAGCCGCGGTTGACCGTGGCTGCCAGCACGGTGTGCCAGCTCGTCTTGCCCCTAGCATTCGGATGCTCGGGGCACTCTGATGCTAGGGTTATGTTCGGGAATATTGTTGATTTATTATTATTTTGCGCGTCTCGTCTTTTATCATTTAGACTCGACTTCTGACGATCGGTTTCGACGCTCTAAGCTCGAATTACCAACGTCTAATTATTTAACACTCGGGCGACGAATTAATTTCTTCCGAATTAATTCGTCGAGTTGGTTCGCATATATTTGCTTGGGTGTGACCCGAAGGGTTTAGTCAAGATTAAGCTGTAATATTAATTATATTAATATTACTGATCGGAAGCGGCCTCCACCTAGGCATTCCGATCACTTGACCTTACTGAATATATTAGCTTTCTAATAATTCTGAACCCGCTATCAGAATAATACACTTGTTTGAAGGACACTATTCCTTTCAGTAGCACTCCCAGGCCGTCTTCTGATCCCCATTCAAGGAACCAACAGAGCCGTCATCCCTCTCATACTTGATGAGCATAAGAGACGGGATGATTACCGCCTTGGCTTCGTTGAGAGTTTGCCAGCCAAGGATAATGTTGTAGGCGGTCAACTCCTCAACGAACAAGAATCTGACGACAATATGTCGTCCCTGGCCTTTCTCTCCCAGCCGGATGGGTAAGTCAATTCTTCCGGCTGGGTAGACCATCCCACCCCCAAAACCAACCAAGGGGTGGGTGACCGGATGCATGTTGTTGACATTGTATTTCAGATTTTGCAGGCACCGGAGGCTGATGATGTCTGATGAGCTGCCGGTGTTAATAAGGATCCGTCCAACCAGCTGGTTAGCAACCTTACATTCAATGACGACCAGGTCATCATGCAGACGGCGGACGCTTCCCCTGTCCTTCTCAGTGATCAAGACGTCTGGGAAGGAGGAGCTTGCAGACGCCTGCTCATCATCATCTTTGTCCATCTTTTGAAGATGGCTCTTGGTGCCCCGGATGGTAGGGCCACCACATGAGAACCCACCTGCTATTGTGTAGATCGGCTCCTTGTCGGTATCCGAGCTACTAGCAGGCTGGGGGGTAGTCTTGGAGGACTGACCCTTACTCTTCTTTTTTTCCCCGGCTGGGGACTTAGAAATGTAGGACTTTAACATCCCCTTGTCAGCCAGACAGTCTAACGTCCGTTGAAGGCTGAAGCAGTCGTTGGTGTCATGGCCAACTTCCTCATGGTATTGGCAAAATTTTTTCTTGTTCCTTGATTTAATGGAACTTTTCATTGGATTCGGCTTTTCTAGGGTTAGCCGATCCTTAATTTCCATGAGGATGGAGTTGCAGTCCTTGTTAAAATCGTACTTAGGGACGTACGGTTTAAACTCTTTCTTTTTCTTCTGGGACGGCTGGTAAGAGTCACTAACCGCCCTGATTTCTTTTCTTTTCTTGCTCTCATCTTTATTTTTGGCCGGCTGATGTATCCATTTTATAAAGTAATTTACCCCCGTCCCTTGGTCATAATTAGTAGTGTTTTTGGCTCTTTCGAGCCACTTTTATTACTAATTTGTGTTTTCTACTGTTTTCGTAGTTTTTGTTGAGTTTTGTAGGAAATTGCGCCTTTGGAGCATTTTCTCGGGTTTTTCATGAAGCGACTACGGGAATTAGAAGTGCACGACCATTTTGGAAGCCCAAGGCCGGTTAGAGTCATCGAGCGGTGATTAAGCCCAAGACCCGAAGAGGAAATCCGGATTGGGCCGAGAAATCAAGCCAAATCGAAGTCCGAGCCTCAAAATGGAGCAAGGGCCCGATCGGGCAACCTCTAGCACGATCGGGCGCGGCGCTGCTGGTGCTGTGCGTGGCTTATAGCGCGCACGATCGTGCGAGCCTCTAGCACGATCGGGCGATGCTGCTAGGAAGGAACGCGAAGAAAAAGGCGGGCCCGATCGGGCGGCCCTTCGCCTGATCGGGCGCTCGTTTTTATAGGACCAGAATAGTTTAGATTTAATTTTTGTTTTAGAAAAGTCGTTTAAGTATGATTTTTGTACGGATTTTTAGATTACCTTCTTTCTTAGAATATTTCTATCTCTAAAATTCTCTCTCAACTTTTGTTCTTAATTCTTCCATTAATTCCAGATTTCTTTTTGGTAACAATTTCTTCTCTTTTAATTTCAGCTATTTTATTTACTTCTTTGATTATGCTATTATTTATTTATTTGATTAGTTTAGTTATGATAATGCGTGAGTAGTTTAATTTCTAGGGTTTATGGAGATCTAATAAATGATATGAAGGGGTAATTTTGTGATTGTTAATTATCAATGCTTGGTTGATTTCCTATTGATTGATTAAATGCTATGCAATTAGGTTTGGCCAGATTTAATTGTATGAGTTTAGCAATATTAATTCGAGATTCGACAGATGAGAATTGATGTTTAGTCTTAGTTTCAATAGGCGGATTAATTTATAAATGGTTAAGTTGGGATTCGAAAGATGAGATTTAATACCAATAAATTAACTCTGTGATTATAATATGTAGCGAAAGCCCTTTATAATCTGATCAACCAATGCTTGATGATTGTTTATTTTGAATTGCCCTGGAATATTGTTTATTAGTGAACCTATGCCCTTGGCCTTTTAATATTTGATTTTCTACCTACTTTATTCCTTTCGACTTATTCTCCGTAGTTTAGATTTTTATTCACAAAAATATTGGTTACTTAGATAATTTAGACTATAATAATTAATTAGGAGTAAAAAGACCTGTTTCCCTATAGAGTTTGACCCTACTTCCTTATCTACTTTAGTTAGAGGACTTAGGTAATTATTTTTGATTAGGGGATACGACTTTACCCTGTCAAAATTTGGCGCCGTTGCCGAGGAATCGGGTAGGAGGGATAATGTTTTCACTTTACCCAACCCACCTTGACCAAATTTGAGAAGGGGAAGCCTTCTTACACTTTCGAGCTTAACGATCAAGGTGAGGTTCAACCACCTCACCCTTCACCTCAACCCCACCAGTCTCCCATAGACCACTCACCTCATCACCATTCACCACACTATCCACTACCTCCACCCTTTACATTTGATATTCTCACTTCCTATATCAACTACAACATAGACCCCAACGCCCCTTATGACTTCTCGGCTTTTAGGAGCCAATAGATAGGATTGAGATGGGGCAAGGGAGAGTTAAGGGTATGGTTAGGGATTTGGACACTAGAGTAGGGTCTCTAGATAGAAGGGTGGGGTATGTGGAGTGGAACCTAGGGAGGGGTTTATACCCCATGTATGATGATTACGCCCGTCGGGGGGCTGTTCCCCCCAATTCACTTGCCCCCTATTGGTTCCAATATCCACAAGGTGGATATACGAACCCAAGTGCCTTTGGTACCTACGTCGACTACTCATCGGTCCATGGTTATGGGACCGATGTACCTTTTGGTGGGATTGGGGGAAATGTGGACCCTAACTACTTTGCAGCTGGTTTGGGTTATGGAGGTGGTGGCTCTAGCCATGGAGGAGCCAGTTCTAGCCACGGAGGGGGCTATTCGAGGATGGATGAGGATGAGGAGTTGGCTACACTCCCAAGTCAATGAGGGCATTGCTTGATTTGGCTTGGGGGGGTGTTCTTTTACTTGGTAATTCTCTTCCTTTTCTCTTTTTATTTGCTTTCTAGTATAGTTTTAATTGCTTTCCTAGTGTAGTTTTTATTGCTTTCTTATATATGAAACATACAAAAAAAATTGAAAAAATAAAAAAATTTAAAATACGTTCCAATGAATTATGAATCATACTTCCTTGTGCCCCATACTTGAGAAAATTTGTTTTGATTCTTGGTTATTGATAATGAGCATTGTGGATTTGTTGATCATGATTTGAAGTTTAATTGCTTGGATTCCTGAACATGAGTCAATTTTGCCAACTATTTGTGAATATAGTGCTTGACTAGTTGATGTGGTTAGGAAATGTTTGATAGTTCCATAATTCCTGGTATGTTAATGAATTTGAGTATTGATTTGCAACTATGAGTAGTGTTTCATGACTTATTATTATGCACATGAGGAGGACGAAGGCGTTCATTCTCTTAGGTAGCCTCAGAGTATTAGATACATTTGTTCCCTTCTTGTTACCCATGTTGTTGCTTGTGCCCTTTTATTGTTTATTTAGCCACATTACAAGCCTATATGAGCCCCATTGGTTACTAGTCCCAAGCTTGGCTTGGGGGAGCTATTAGTTGGTGAGGTGAGGTAGTTGTGGTGTGCATATTATTTGCACAATGTGGGAATAAAAGAAGAGTTATTATTCTTTAATTTTTGATTGGAAAATATTGATATTGTGTTTCAAAGTTGAATTTTCCAATATGAGTTAAAAAGAAAAAAAAGAGCAAAAGAAAAAAAATTTAATGCTCAAATGTTCTATTTGAAGGTTGTTCAACGAAAAAAAATTCAAGTAGACAAAAAAAAGAATGAGTTCAAAGTTTGTTTTTCACTCAAAGTTCTACATTATCATATTTTTATGAGTGATTATTGTAAGTGTTGGGATTGTTTATGATGATTAGAGTTGTATTTGGTGGTTGTTGTTGGAGTTAGTTATGTTGATGGAGATGTATGATCATCATTTATTTTGATCATGGGTTTATTAGGATTTGGCTCCCTTAATGCATAGCTTTTCTCTCATATAATCCCAAATTTATCCTACCCTTTACCCTAGCCTTACATTACAAGCTTTAAAGACCTTCCGACCTTGTGCATAGAAGTTATGTAAATGTGAAAGTGTTGTTTATCAATGCAAGTTATGACTTGGCATATTTCGAGTCGACTAGTAGGATGAGCGTACATTATTTTTATACACACGAGAGTGTGAGTTGGGAGGGAATTGTTCACATTAAAAGGGTTGGTTGGAGAGCGATCGAGTATATCTTTTACTCGCCAAATAAATGAGAGTTGAGTGTATGAGCACTAGTCTTGAATTCTATATGCTCTTGTGGTTTGCTCTACTTGACAATTGTTGGGGAGGAAGGGTGATTAGATGAATAAGATTGATTGATGTTGAAGCATGTTCATTAGATTTGCCTTGAATCGTTGGTATTTGATTTGATTATTGGGGTGAAGTATGTTTTATATGTTCATTGATGAGCTCTTTGCTTAGGGACAAGAAAAGGTTTGGCTTGGGGGAGTTTGACGTGTCCATTTTATATAGTAATTTACCCCCGTCCCTTGGTCATAATTAGTAGTGTTTTTGGCTCTTTCTAGCCACTTTTATTACTAATTTGTGTTGTCTAGTGCTTTCGTAGTTTTTGTTGAGTTTTGTAGGAAATTGCGCCTTTGGAGAATTTTCTCGGGTTTTTCATGAAGCGACTACGGGAATTAGAAGTGCACGAACATTTTGGAAGCCCAAGGTCGGTCAGAGTCATCGAGCAAGTGATTAAGGGCTCAGTAATTGGGATCCCGAGGTATTCGGACATAGGAGCGCAACCCTTCTCTCTCTCCCTGCTTAACGGTGCTCAAGTCAAGACTTGTTTTCTTAGCAGGGATGTTCATTGAGATGTTGGAAGCAAACAGGAACGCGAGCTTCTTGAAACTATCAATGGACCCGGCTGGCAAGTTGCCAAACCATTGTTGGGCAATGCCCTTCAATGTAGCTGGGAAGCATCGACACCAAGTCGCATCATCCAACCCCTGTAAGTACATGAGGTTGGTGTAAGCCATGAGGTGATCTTCCGGGTTGGTGGTACCATCATAGGTACCTACCAATACATTCTTAACCTTGGTCGGCTGTGCCGCCTCCGTTATCTCTCGGGTGAACGCAGAAGGTTGTTCACCCAGGCGAAGCAGACAGAGCTACCAGTCCAGTGGCTGGACATTGTGATATGCCGCCTGACTTCCGAAAAGGGTCGGCTGCATGAAGTGATGGGGATACTGACCGTAGACCTGAGTGGGTACATACGGTACAGTTCCAATCATCTGAGGGTCAGAATGGACGGTATTGCCGCCTGTCTGGCTCTCATGCAGGGAAAGTTCATTCCCTGCAGAGGTGTTGTTGAAGCTGTCAGGAAAGTTCGACGTGGAAGCCGACTCAAACAATTGTTGATTTCTATTCCGGTTGATTATTTCCCGGGCATCAGGAGTTGATTTTTTACTTCCCACCTGCTGTTGAGTCCGGCCGGTATCGTTGTTATTCCTCTTAGGAAGAAGAATTTTGGACCAGTCAATGGTCCCGGCTGCTTTCTCCTTTGCATGAGGAGTGGGCTGCCGATCCCTGACTGACTTCCCCTTTTCCAGAGGAGTCTTCTTGGCCGTCTGACCCCTACTTGGGCCAGCCTGACTCTTAGAGCTCAGCTCTTTAATTTCACCCTTGAAACTTGTCATGAGTCTCATGAGTTTGTCTCGAGTGACAGGTGTTGATCCAGCTTCCGTATGGGTTTCCCCTTCCGGCTGCCCAGGGGGTCGATTTGAACCCGCCTGGGAGGCACCCCGCTCCAGAGCCTCTCTGGGCCGAATGCGCTTGGTTATCAGAGAGCCATCATCGGCTGTATGGTCTCAACCTGAGGATCTTCATCCTCCTGGTCTGTAAAAACTTCTGGGTCATCGCCAGACGGTTAGGAGGTGGTACAAAATCTTGAACCATCTTCGAGGTACTCTCCGCACATACTGCGCCAAATTTTTTGGGTGCTTTTGTCCCTCGGGAGAGTTACAACACAAAGACTGATCCGGTGCGGCCTGTACCTACAAAATAAACGGAGACACCGGTTAGGTGGTGCTCCGCCTCCGACGAACAAGTTAGTAACTTGAAGGGAGATAAAAAGGTGCGGAAATTTAGGTGGGTATTTGCTCGGATTCGAAGCTCAGATGTCTCTATCACAGGGACAGTTTTTAATAAATGGTAAAACGTGCCCTCCAAAAGAGAGGAATCTCCCTATTTATAGGGTCCTCGGGATTTGTGCCCTTGATTGGGTCACTGGACCCTAATCATTGGTGGGTTGTGCCGCATTGCAGTTTTCTCGGGATTTAGGCCTGAAGGCCGCCATTCCTCCCAGGTTTCTGTAGTGGCACGTGTCAAGAAGGGATAAGTCCACCTTGGGCCATCCTGGGGCTGACACGTGTCATCCTATGATTGGACCACGTGGCGGGGTAAAATTACCCTAAACATCTTTAATGACCATTAAATCTTCATCTGGAAACTCATTGTCTTCTATTGGCGTCCCGTCTTCTATTGGAAAGTCCTCTAGAAAGTCTAATACCACAGATCCTTTGATAGCTTTTTGCGGCATAAACCTTATATCAAACTGGGATAAATTGACTATCCATCTCGATATGCGTCCATTGAGTGTAGATTTCTCGAATAGATACTTGAGTGGATCTAATCGGGAGACTACAAAGACGGTATGCACTAGCATGTAATGTCTTAACTTGGTTGTGGCCCACACCAAGGTGAGGCACAACTTCTCAAGTGGTGTATAACATGCTTCATATTCGAGCATTTTTTTCTTAGATAGTAAATGGCATTTTCTTTGCCTTATACTTCTTAGGCTAGCATAGCTCCCATTGTCTCTTTGGTAACTGTTAAGTACAACCTAAGAGGTATTCCCGGAAGTGCTGGTGCTAATACGGGAGGATTTGCGAGATAGGATTTGATCTTTTCAAAGTCTTTTTGACACTCGTCATCCCATATTACTAGTACATTTTTCTTAAGCTTTTTAAATATTGGTTCACATATCGTCGTCAATTTTGATATGAACCTACTTATGTATTACAACCGGCCGATAAATCCTCGAATCTGCTTCTCGATTTTGGGCGGTGGCATTGACATGATTGCTTTGATCTTGGTTGGGTCTATCTCTATTCCTGTAGAGCTTATGACATAACCCAAAAGCTTGCCTAAGGTTACTCCAAAAGCAAACTTAGATGGGTTCAACCTCATATTGTATTTTCTTAGCCTTTCGAATTTTTTTTTAAGGCTACTTGATGGCCTGGGCGGTCTTTTGATTTTACAATCATGTCGTCCACATACACTTTGACTTCTTTATGCATCATGCCATGGAGCAAGGCAGTCGCTGCACGTTGGTAAGTGGCACCCGCGTTTTTCAACCCGAATGGCATTACCGTGTAGCAGTAAGTGCCCTATAGTGTTATGAAGGTTGTTTTCTCCATGTCTTCTTCTGCCATGAGAATATGATTATAACCTGCATATCCGTCCATAAACGAGAGAAGTGCGTAATTTGCTGTGTTATCTACCAAAATATTGATGTGTGGTAAAGGGAAGTCATCCTTTGGACTTGCCTTATTTAGATCTCGATAGTCGACACACATTCTTACCCTTCCGTCTTTTTTCGGAACTGGGACGACGTTGGCGACCCATCCAGGGTATTTTGATACCTTGATGAAACTTGCAGTTATTTGTTTTTTACCTCTTCTTTTATTTTAAGTGCTACGTCGGGTTTCATTCGACGCAACTTTTGTTTTACAGGTTTCATTCCCCGAATTAGTGGTATAGTGTGTTGAGCTATTTCTCTATTAATGCCTGGCATATTTTCGTATGACCAAGCAAATACATCGATGTATTCTTTAAGCAAGTTAATTAAATCGGTTCTTTCTTGTTCATTAAGTGTTAGTCCGATTTTAACTTCTCTTTTATTGGTTGAATCATTTGAGATATCAACCGTCTCAGTTTCTTCGATTACCGATGTTTTCTTTTCAAGTGTTTCCATTGCTTTAATAAGTTCTTTATCTTTTTCATTGTTAGTTAGTCAATGCTCATCATCTTGGGTTAAAGAAGAACACAAGAAGTAAGGAGAAGAAGTTATATTATTATACTCTGAGATCATTACATCAAAGAGTGATATGTCCTCAGGGACTTAATCACTAACTATTCTAGAAGAAGAGATAGAAGGGGAAGGTGCTACTACTAAAGACCTAGACGACTCTATAGGGAGAGACTCTGACTCCGACGACTCTTCAAACATTGGTCCTTGCCCTGTCGTGATGTATATCTTTCTTCCACTTGAAATAGTTACCTTGACGGTCTTGCGCCACCCTTGTAGTGATCCTTCCGCTGGAGTGATTAACTTCGAGGGATCGAAGCTTTCACTTTGTAGGACCGTTTGAATGAGCGAGGATTTATTCTCTTTGAATGTTGGTTCATCCTATGCATTCCCAAATAATAATCCCATGACGTTAAAGTCAAAGCACGGGGGTGCTTTCTCCTTATGGACAGGAGTTGGGATTTCATCTGTGAAATAGCAATCCAAGAAAATCTCAAATCCCGGTTTCCTTATGCCGTTTACGAAAAATGGTTCGGGAAATTCGTGGCATGGATAGTCCTCTCCTTCTTTTATGAATTGATCATTAAGGGTAAGAGGGTACTGATCCATTGGGATTGCTTTCTTTTGAATGCGAGCGTCCCTACGTGCCTTCGACTTTTTCTAGGATCGCTTAAGATCTTTCTGAGTTGGTTCGAAACCAAGTCCGAAAGTATCTAATTTAGGGAGGCCAGGTGATTCCAGTGATTTTTCTATTCCCATTTTCTTTCCTAGGGTCATCCTAGGAAAATTTCCTTGTTTCTTCAGAGTAGCATTCACGATCATGTTAGAATGGGGGTCGTAGCAGAGAGGGGTCCTTTCATCCTCCTGGATTAAGGAGACCTCTTCGTTAAAGCCCCATAAATCTTCATCATCCTCGTCGTGCTCCACGTCAATTACTGGGTTTTCTATAGACTTGATTCTCATAGGTGAAGCATCGATGGTGATAGGAATTCCCCCAACTATGGCTTTTACTTGTTGGTAGAGAGATGAGGGGGCGGCCTTTAAGTCATGAAGCCAAGGGCGTCCCAACAGCAAATTGAATGAAGCTTTGATATCTACTACTTGGAAAGTAGTAGCATGTTCTATCGCTCCTGCCGTTACATTCATGGTAATTTTTCCAAGAGCTTGACGACGAGTGTTGTCGTAGGCTCTTATTCCTTGTGTTGACGGGGTTAAATCTTCATCCCTTATACCTAGCATCCTTGTAGTTCTAAGTGGACAGACGTTAATGGCTGATCCATTGTCTATAAGAGTCATAGGGACGTTCATTCTCTTGCAAACTACTGTGAGGTTTAATGCCTTATAGTGTTTGTCACCTTCTAGGGGCAAATCCTTGTCAAAAAAGGTGATCAAATTGATGGGACTAGGTTAATCACTTGTGAGGAAGTTAGCCAACCCCTCAGGAGTGGTGTCAGAATCTATCCCTATTTTTTCCAATGCATTCATTACAGCCAACCTGTGTTCGCGGGATGTCGCCAGAAGTTTCCATACGTTCATTTCAACTTTTGTTTTCTTAAACTGTTTGACGATATCATTATCTTCAATGATAGGTATGGGAATTTGCTGTGTGGTTGGCATGGGTTGTGTTGAAACGGGAGTTTGCATTATCCCAGATCTTGTGAGGACGTCTATTCATGAATCTTCTTCAACCCAAAAGTCATCCATGGCGTATAACACTAAAGGTGGAGGTCCTACCATGTCTTTTAAGTAGACGTCTTCTTCGTCTCTTTCCCAAACTCCATTAATACTTGCATCCTCTTCTTGTGGAACTTGGACTAGCTTCATTTCATCAATCATTTTCTGGATTAAATCCTTGAATTTAAAACAGTTTTTGATGGTGTGACCTCCTGATTGATGATACTGACACTAATATCTATCTGTCCTTTTCAATGATTCGAATGGTCTCGGTTCGAGAGGTTTGATCTTGCCACTCTGGGAGAGCATTTTGAACATTTGTATATATGGGATCCCAATTGGAGTGTAGAGTCTATTACTCTTCTTGGGTTTTTCGGTGACTTGTAGAGGAAAACGTGTCGCCTCGTAAGTCGTTCCCATGGGTGTGAATTCTCTCTTAGGCTCATTTTTCGAGAGTGGAACCTCTTCATATTTCTTCTAAAGTTCCTTTATAGCCTTGAGAGTTTCACGTAGCAAATGTGATCCTTCCATCATAGACAGTGTGAGCGATTGTATGTCCTCTTTACTTGCTGGTTCTGGAAGGTCATCCATGGCGCCGAAAAAGATCTCCTCCTCTTCTTCGATGGCATGGATTTCTTTAACAGGTTTGATGAGAGATGAGGGGTCAACCTCGTTTTCCTCATCAGAGATAGCCAAGGAATGAGCGAGAGGCGCAGGCTTCTTACTGGCAGGGGGCAATGGCAGCTTGTTGTTGTCGATTAAGTCTTGGATAGCTTCTTTAAGCTTCCAACAGTTCTCGGTGAGATGGCCCCTACCTTGGTGATACTTGCAATGTGCATTGGGGTTCCATTTAGCCGACCTCTTTTCGACTGGTGGGTCCCCAAATGGTCCAATAGGAGTTATAAGACCTTTTGCATTTGATTGATCAAATGCGGTTTCATAACTCATGCCAATAGGAGTAATGTTCCTCCTAAATGGTTTCTTTTGTCCTTGATTATTCATAGCAAGGACTTCACCTAGGTTAAAAGTGCTAACATTGTTTGAGTGGGTGGTTTTGGAAGAAGAAGGATTCTCATTCTTCTTGCCTTTCCATCCACTGTTAGAGTTATTGTTGGCAGCTTTCAACTTAGCCAGGTCGTCTTCAATATTCATTCCAATGTCGTAGACGGGCTTGAAGGTATGGAGATTATTTTGATACATGAGATGCTTGGAGTATTTTTCTTGAAGGTTTTTGATGAATAACCTTACAAACTCTTTTTCACTCGGCACCTTAATCATCTTAGCTGAGGTTTCTCTTCATTTGTTAAAGAAGGAGGTGAAGCCTTCGTTCTCCTTCTGCTTGAGGATTTCAAACTCCCTATGGTCAGTCTCAACTTGAATGTTTCATTTATATCTATCAACGAAAGCGTTTGCTATGGACTCCCAGGTGGAGGTTTTTTCTTTCTCGAGAGAAAAGAACCATTGCCGGCAAACGGTCTCGAGAGATAGTGAGAACAGAGAAGGAAACACCTTCTTGTCGATACCCTTAATACTCATTATTGTTTCGAAGGCTCTTAAATGAAAATAAGGGTTATCGGTTGCTATAAATTTCGGGATGTCGTTAGCATAGAACTTCTAGGGAAGATCTTTGTCCACCGAGACCCCTTGTGAACTAATCCCTTGAAACTTGTAGTCGCTAGATAGCTTGCTTAGACTCTCTTGCATGAGGTTCATTTGTTGTTGTTTCACGGGATCGTCGATCTTAAGGGTTAGGAGCTTTAGTGCCTTAGTCACGGTAACCAGTTGGTTCCTGAGCTCATTAACTTCTTCTTGTGTTTCCATTACTGTCCTAGTTTTCCTCTTACGAGCAATGGGTTTGTCGAAAAGTTGGACTTGTACGAAAAGATTGTCTTTGATTAACTGCCCTTCCTTTCTTGACCACGCGCTGTAAGTTAAACCATTTTGTGTTTTAATTACTTGACTCAAATCGACCTTGACTTTACGGTTTTAAAAAGGAAAAAATAGGTGCATATTTTGGCAAAAATAATGTATATATTTTTTGGAACCAAGTATGGTATTTAAATTGGAGGATTAATATCCGACTTACCCCCCTAAAAAAATGACGCAAAAAACGCGCATACAAGACTCTCTTAGACATGGTCAAAGTATGTGTATTGGTGTGTGCGTTGAGTGTAAGTGACATGCTTGAACTCTTGTGAAAGACTATGGGACTTAGTGCCTAGACTCAATTAATGACTTAACAAATTATTATTGATAGTAAAATTTAACTGAATTACTTAGCAAACTGGTTAATTAGACACAAGGTGATGACTCGATCAATAATCCCAACTG
Organism: Chenopodium quinoa; assembly: GCF_001683475.1. Classification (NCBI taxonomy): domain Eukaryota; kingdom Viridiplantae; phylum Streptophyta; class Magnoliopsida; order Caryophyllales; family Amaranthaceae; genus Chenopodium; species Chenopodium quinoa. Next base: position 2,357,171 of record NW_018745251.1, on the reverse strand, counting down.
TCGTCAAAACAACAGGACTGGCACCTCTCTTTGCAGTGTAGCGCCAGACGACTGAGCTATCGCCAGGCGCCACACTCCACAGAGTGGCGCTACAGTTCAAGCTTTGGCGCCATTGCTGGAGCTTCAATCTGAAACTGTTTTCGGTGTTATTAATCAACATGGGTATGCCTAAAGTCGTACTAGGTCAATTCTAATTAAAATATTAGACTTTATTTAATCAAATTAATTAATTAATTAGGAAAAGTTCTTTTAGTCTTTAATTTATTTAATCTTAACACAAGTCAAACAAACGGTTAAGAATAACATATATCATATTCACAACAAATAATGCACAATTAGTCAAGTAGGCACGATATGATGCAATGAGTTTGCAATCTAACCATGGCTCTATTTCTCTAAAGTTCGAGATATGGGTTAGTCAATAGAGGGTCCATGGTTAATTGTCCAGATGCACCGCGCGGAAGCCTAACCGTGAAGGGTTGGCGCGAGTGGATGGGACACCGCGAGTTTTAGAAAAAACTCTCTTCCATGGTTTGGTGAATTCAACATTCTCGGATGTACCCTTTGTTGCTCAGAGCGTTCAATCAGGTAGAAGGAGCAAGAATTCCCAGGGGGTTATGTCCATATGTAGAACACATATGGGTTTCAGAAAAGTGAGAAAAACTCAATCAGGAAGTAGGATCGAGCGAACAATGCTAAAAACTAGTCGAAATTAGGAAGCATATTTCTGGCTCAGTATTGGAAGAATTTGGCGCCAGCAAACAGAGATTGGCGCCGGTTTTTGGCTGCAGCGCCTGGCGAAAGAGATGTCGTCTGGCGCTATAGTCAAAATTCTGCGCTAATCTTTGTTCGCTGATGCAAATTCCTACATGCCTCAGCAGCTTTATGTGCTCGCTAAAACTACTGCTGATGATTTTTCTGATAGTGTTCTCCATTTTCCCCCTGAGGGGGCTGAGACCACTGATGTGTGTGAAGAGTCTATATCTTTTGCTGAGCATTATCTGCTCTTTTCTTCTACCGATGGTGATGCTGCTGCTGCAAAGGATACTGTTGTCCCTTCTATTGCAGCTACTGACTTCCAGCTCCCTGATGAGACTATCATAGAGCTTCCCAGGTTTCCTTCACGTCCCTTTAGGCTGAGAGGGCGGCTTCGAAGTGCTTCCTAAGGTGGGTTCTCCCAGGCAGGGGTTTTTCAACAGCAGAATCGTCCAGTTATTGACTTGGAGGATGATCTAATGTCCTCCACCCCTACTGGAGATGAGCCTGAAGAAAAAAAGGCTCGCACCTCATAAAGCCTGGAGATGAGCCTGAAGCAAAAAAGGCTCGCAAAAAAGGCTCAGAATTCCAGTGAACTCAACCGTTGTGTTCACCAATTCTTGAGTGATGCTTTTGAGAACCCTTTGTCTGCTACCTCAATTTTAGCTGGGGGTACTTTCCGCCCTATTTGAGCTATTGAGTTTTCTGAGGTTCCCATTAACGGCCATCTTCGCCCTATACTCTGCTCTGCTAGAGTTGAGAATGCTCCCTTTCGGCCCCTGATGAATGTGAGGGCTGGCGAGTCTTTGTTTGTGGATAATCCTCAAAAGGGTGGTACTTTGGGGTACCGCTTGACTCAAGGAGTTTGTCTCCCCGCTGATTCTACGCGTGACTCAGTTAGTCTTCCTGCTGCTACGGCTTGCCATGATTTGCAGAAGGTTAGTTTTTGCTTCCATCTTTTCTTCTTCTTTTTCCGCTGATTCTCTTGTTAATACCTTGCCTTGTTTTGCTATTAGCTGATTTCTGCCTTCGCTTATTCCTTTTATTCTCTGCCCTTTTTTGCAGCTCGTCAGGTTTGTTGGAGATTTATCCAATGCCTTGCTGTCAGTGGAGAAGGAGTATCATAATCAGGGCATAATTCTTTCTTAGAAGAGCTTGGAGGTCCAGCAGGCTCAGGCTGAGAGGAATGCTATGGCTAATGAGGTGACTCCTCTGAGGGAGAGGGCGGACGCCCTACAGCAGACCAAGTTGGGAGAATTTCAGCTCACTCAGACCAAGTTGAAGAGTTGCGAGGAGCAGTTGGAGACCTCTCAAGCCAGGGTGCATACGTTAAAGGCAGAGATTGTAGATTTGCGAGCTGGACACATAACTGAGCTGGAAGCTGCCAGGAAGGAGGCATTACTTTTGCTAAGCTATAGGCTGATCGCCATGATGGTGGATAGGAGGCTGCGGGTCGGTGTGTTAGCAGCTTGTATGGTGAAGGAGAGGAGCAGCAGGATCGTTTCAACGCTTTCTGGGCTAAGGTTGAGGCTACAGCAGAGCCTGGTTTATTTGATCTCCCCGCTGACCACCCCCGTGTTTCTGGTTGCAAGATTCCTAACCAGGCTGTACTGAACTTGGAATTTCCTCTCTGCCATGACTTTGCTGTGGCTATTGGAGTGGAGTCTTTGGCTGGTGATCAATAAAAGTTATGGCGGCTGTCACCTTCATACTCTAGTGGTTCTTCTGAGTTTCCTTCACCCAGATCTGTTGTAACTAGGTAGTTTTTGTTACTATCTTTGGGGTGTATAGCAGCCAAAGAATATGTTTCCTTTTGTCTTCTAAGAATACTTTGTCTTTCGTTGTTGGGTTTGCCCAACTTAACTTTAATTTGTGCTTCCCTGACTTTACTTGCTTAGTGTTTCCTTTTCCTGGTGGACGAGGGCTCAGATTTGCATATATTGTAACTGACCTACTGAATGTTTACTCTGCCCTGGTGGGCAGGGGTTCAGCTTTATATTGTATGAACTTTGTGATCTTCTTCTGCTGTTTCGCCTGCTGTTTAGTTCGTTGCCTGCATATTTGCTTGGGATTGAGCACTTCTTTAGCATAACAATATCTAGATCTTTAGCATAGCAACTTCTTTATTACATTTGGTGAAGCCTCGTAGGTTAGGCCTCTCTGTCTTCTTAATTTGGCTGCTGAGTGCCTCTTTGCTTCTTTGCTTTCTGATGTGCTTTGGCAAGAACTTTAGTGAACATTATTCTTCTTGTTCTATTTGTTTTGAGTGCTTTTGCATTGTGCACTCTATTTAACTCTGACAGAGGTTTTCTTACACGCTGGTTAGCTTATTCTGTTGTTGCCTGTCTGGGCGTTATTCCGCTTGCTTTGCTGAGACTTATTTATGTCAATCAGCTTGTTTGTGCTGTGACTTGTTTTATGTCATAGCTTATTTTGCTGCGACTTATTTTGTGTCGTTCAGCTCGTTTGTGCTGTGACTTGTTGTTTTGTGCCGCTTACTTCTTTTCGTAAGGGCTTGTTGTATGTCTATCTTCCCCTTTCCTCTCCCCCTCAAAGAGGTGAGCTATGAGAGACTAAGAGAACCTTAGTGTTACCCACGTAGCTCATCTTATTCATTTTCCTTTATCCCTCCTGCTCAAGTTGAACGTGCCAGGCCCCCCCCCCAGGCGTCCCCGAGGTGGTGCCCTGTTTTACTTTGAGCAGGTGAGGTGAGGCTTTAGGGAGGGATTCCTTAATTTGTCGTCTAGCGCTAATTTGCCGCTTTGTGCTAGGGTGCTCTTTGCCTCTAACACTTGTGTGTTTGGCTTTTTTTTATTATTATTTTTACTTCTGCACAATAGTATATGATGCTAAAGCACGACATATTAAAACAAGTTTAGGCAACATACTCCTCACGTAGAGTCTCGTATTTCATTGAATAAAAATAGCTCAAATGCCTTAATTAATATAACATGAACTAAATAGAGTTTTTGCATAATTGAAACGACTATCCCTGTTTCTTCTTAATTTCATGTCTCTTAAATAAAATATTTCTTTAACACATCAGCATTGAAACTGTTTCTTAAGACCTGACCTTCTTGATCTGCAAGGAGGAATGCACCTGGTCCTACCTTCTCGTGAATGATAAAAGGGCCTTCCTAGTTTGTTGACAACTTTCCATGATGATTTCCTCTTCCTACTGTTGCAGTCCTTCTGAGGACTAAATGTCCGGGAAGGAGCTCTCTTTGCTTGACTCTCTTGTTGAAAGCTTTGGAAATCTTACTCTTCTAGGCTGCCAGCTTGAGAGCTGCCTTCAGCCTTACTTCTGGCAGTAAGTCTAGCTCTTCCATCATGCGTACTTCGTTTCCTTGTTGTTCATAGTGTTGTATCCTTAGGCTGGGAACTTGCACTTCTAGTGAGACGACTGCTTCAGCCCCGTATGCTAAGGTGAAAGGGCTTTTACTAGTGGAATCATTCTCTGTGGTTCTGTTTGCCCATAAGACCTTTGGGACTAGGTCTGCCCACAAGCCCTTGTATTCTTCTAGCTTCCTGTGTAGGGCTGTTAGGATAAGCTTGTTTGCTGCTTCTGCCTGGCCGTTACTCTGCGGGTGGCAGACTGAGGCACTTGCATATTTGGTGCCCATGTCCTCCAAGTAATCCTTAATCATGTCGCAGTCGAATTGGCACCCATGGTCAAAGACTATGCAATGTGGCACCCCAAACCTTGTGATGCTGTTTTTCCATATAAACATCCTCACTTGGGTTGCCTTTATGTACTTTGTCGGTTTAGCTTCTATCCACTTAGTAAAATAGTCTACTGCCACTATGAGGTATTTTCTACCCGTTGTCCCAGTGGTGAATGGTCCCAATATGTCCATTCCCCACTGAGCGAACGGGATCGGGCTGAGGATTGGGGTCAGATCATTTGCTGGCTGGTTTATGACTGGGGAGTACTTTTGGCACTTGTCACATTTTTTTTACGTATGCTAGCGCGTCTTGAGATAGGGTTGGCCAATATGCACCCCTTCTCTGAACTTCCACCCCTAATGCTTTTCCACCAATATGTTTGGCACATATTCCCGAGTGGGCTTCCTCCATAATGCTTTCTTGCTCCCACTCTGGGATACACCTCAGCAATGGCTTTGAGAAGCCCTTCTTGTTGAGCTTTCTATTCATTACCACGTACCAATTGGCGTCTTTCTACACTTTCTTCGCTTGCACTTCATCGTCAGGCAGCGAGCCGGGAACTTTGTACGCAAGAATGTCTGCGAACCAGGCTCTTTGTTGTCCAATGCAGTTTACCTGCTCCTTTTCAGCAATGTTGCTTTCCTTTAGGACTTCAACCATCACTGTCTTTGTGAGGCTCTACAATGTGAAGTTGCCTAACTTTGACAAAGCGTCAGCCTAGGAGTTTATCTCTAATCTCATACGCTCCCTGTAGTTGGCTGGCGACGAGCTGAGAATCATTCTGCAAGTGGACTTTGCGAGCTCCGGCCGCGATGCTCATACGCAGGCCTGCGAGCGCTACCTCGTACTCTGCTTCATTGTTTGATGCTTTAAACTTGAACTTTATGGCGTACTCAAATACATTTCCCTCTGGGGATGTCATTATGACTCCTGCTCCATTCCATGTTTAGGCTGAGGATCCGTCTACTTCTACCTTCCTGACCCCAATGTCATCCTCTTTCTTCTCATAGGAGGCTTCCACGATGAAATCTGCTAAGGCTTGTGCCTTGATGGCTGCGATAGGTTTGACTTCGAATTCGTACTCAGAAAGTTCAATGGCCCACTTTAAGAGTCTGCCTGATGCATCCATTTTTCTGTAACGCGTTTTCCAGCGGGTGATTTGTGAGGATTTGTATTACGTGCACGTCAAAATAAGGCTTCAGTTTCCTTGCTGTTGTTATAACTACGAAGGCTAATTTTTCTACCAATGGGTAGCTTTGTTCTGCCTTAGTCAGTACATGACTCACGTAGTATATTGCCCTTTGTTGATTTTGTCTCTCTACTAGTAGGACGGCTGCGATTTTCTGAAGTGATGCGGAGATGTATAGCTGCAACTTTTCTCTCAACTCCGGGCTGATCATTGTTCGGAGATTGGTCAGATGCTCTTTGATACTCTCAAAGGTTTCCTTTCAGTAGCTGATAGAACGGTAAAGCCTTGTCCGCTGACTTGCTGATGAACCTGGTCAGCGCAGCCATTCTGCCCGTCGGTAATCTTTGATGCACTTAGGCTCCGACAAGCTTAGGATTGCTTCGACCTTTTTCGGATTTGCGTCTATTCCTCTCTCATTGATCAGGAAACCTAAGAACTTTCCCGAGCTCACTCCAAAGACACATTTCATCGGGTTGAGTTTGATTTTGTACTTGTTCAAGGTGGCAAATGTTTCTTCCAGATCCATGATATGCCCTGCTTGCGTGACACTCTTAACAATTGAGTTGTCAACATATACCTTAACATTTCTACCATTCTGGTGCATGAACACTCTATCCATTGTCTTCTGAAAGGTTGCCCCCGCATTCTTCAGCTCGAAGGGCATAGCTATGTAATTGTACACTCCCCCTTCAGTGATGAATTCGGTTTTCTGCCGGTCTGGTTCATGCAGGCTTATCTGATGGTACCCTAATAAGGCATCCATGAAGCTTATCAAGGCGGACCCACTGGTTGAGTCCACCAGCTGGTGAATCCGCGGCAGTGGGTAACAGTCTTTTGGGCATGCCTTGTTGAGGTATGTGAAATCTACACACATTCTCCACTAGGCATTTGCTTTTTTCACCATCACCACTAAGAGCTCGATCATACCTTCCGGGGTCAGCCGTGATCCATTTAACCTGGTGACTTCGTAACTCACCCTTTTCAGATCCTTCTTGTCAAACTTCAGCTCGTTCAACACGCTGATGTATATTATGTTGGCTGAGCTGCCTCCGTCTATCAATATTCTGTCAACCTCCCAGTTCGTAATTCTCATTGTCACTGCCAGTGGATCATCATGAGGGTAAATTATGCCTTCCTGGTCATACTCATCAAACGTGGCTCGTGGCTCGCGGCTGCGGGGGAAGAGGTGGCCATCTACGCTTCTTATTGTAGTTTATATGATGTATCATCACCCGTAGGTCAGCCCGTGCTTTGTTCACTGTTCCTCCATGCACTGGACCTCTACTGATCACATATATTCTGCCCTCTGGCTTACCATCTCTGTCCCATCCCCAGCGGGACCCCTATGGCCTACTCTGCGGTCAACGCGGCCTGCTCTATCCTCGTCCCTTCTTCTGGGAGAGTCGTCGCGCTGCTTAAACTGATTTAGGTACCCTCTCCTGACTAGATCCTCTATGTTATCCTTCAGGTGTGTGCATTCATCAGTGGTGTGGCCATGGTCTTTGTGAAAGTCACACCACTTGCTGGTATCGTGGTTCCTATTGACCATCCTTGGAGGACTCTGCCACTTATTATCAACTTTGTTCACGCTGAAGGTATGAGTTCTTAAGTGGGTTAGCGGGGTATACTGATCGAACCTTCCAGGTCTTGGCCCTTTCTTTGGATCTGACCTTTTCACCTCCACTACTCTGTCCGCTTCTCTGCGACTTTGCTCGGCCCTGCTCGGCTTGTCAACTATAGGTGTGTTTTCTGCCCGGGTGACCTCTGCCCGCTTAACTGATTCGCCCGATATCTTCCTACTCAGCATTGCTCTATCAGTTTCGTCTACTTTGATGAACTCGTGCGCTTTACCCAGCGCTTCAGCTAGCGTTTTAAAGCTTTTAGGCCTCATATACGCTCTGAATGGAGAGCCCGGTAGCAAACCACTCTACATTGCTAGCAGTGCTACCTCCTTACTCATGTTTGGGATGGTTGTTGCATCTTTGTTGAATCTGGTGATGATTTCTCTCAGGGGTCAGTCCTTCCCTTGAACTAATGACATCAGCTCAGTTGTCATCTTAGTTCGGTCTACTAGGGTTATGAAATGCTCCATGAACATTCTCTTCACCTGGTTATACGAGTACACGGAACGTTTGGGAATGGCTCTGTACCACTCCGCTGCCAATCCCTCCAGGGTTGGCGTGAATGATTTACACCAAACTGAGTCCATTATGGTGTAGAGTACCATGTGATTCTCAAAACCTGATATATGGCTCATAGGTGTTGTGGTTCCATTGTATCTACAGCTCGACATCTTTACTTTCTCCATCGGTTCCTCCAACATCTCCTGGCAAAATGGGGAATCATCTGGAACAACTTGAATTCGCGCTCGCTTGTCTCTTTCCGGGCTGGGTCACCAACTATTGGTAAAAAAGGCGTGATGTCCGAGCAGAATTCCTAGTGATAAATTCTCCTAAGCAGGCTGAGAGGAAGTCAAGAAGAAGGAAGCGCGAAGATTATCACAGGGAGAAGGATAAACAAAAGCTAGCAATAGAAAACTTTGAGCCCGTAGAGTAAGAAATGGCTAGGCCACTCCCCAATGGGAAGCATGTCACGGTTGAGCTCACAGAGGGTGACCCCTTGAGAACGGTGAAGATCGGGAAAGACATCGATCTTGGAGTAGGGGTACACCTAATAGAGCTGTTGAGAAGGAACAAGGATATTTTTGCATTCTCCGCAGATGAGATGCCCGAAATTGACCCTGCAGTCATGGTCCACAAGCTGAATGTGAAGGAGGATATAAAGCCATTTAGGCAGAAAAAACGAAGCTGCTCCACAGAGAAAAATCAAGCAATCCAGGAGGAAGTGGAGAAACTCTTGGAGGCAGGATTCATCGAGCCTTGCGATTACCCAGAGTGGTTAGCAAACGTGGTCATGTTGAAAAAATAAATGGCCAGTGGAGAAAGTGTGTTGATTTCACAGATCTCACCAAGGCATGCCCAAAAGACTTTTACTCGCTGCCGCGGATTGACCAGCTGGTGGACTTAACCAGCGGGCACGCCTTGCTAAGCTTCATGGATGCCTTCTCATGGTACCATCAAATCATCCTGTATGAACCAGACCGGCAAAAAACCGCATTCATCACCGAAGGGGGATTGTACAATTACATAGCTATGCCCTTCGGGCTGAAGAATGCGGGGAAACCTTTCAAAAGACAATGGATAGAGTGTTCATGCACCAGAAGGGTAGAAATGTTGAGGTATATGTTGACGACTCAATTGTTAGGAGTGTCACGCAGGCAGGACATATCATGGATCTGGAAGAAACATTTGCTACCTTGAACAAGTACAAAATAAAACTCAACCCTAAGAAAAGTGTCTTCGGAGTGAGCTCGGGAAAGTTCTTAGGTTTCCTGATCATCGAGAGAGGAAAATACGCAAATCCAGAAAAGGTCGAAGCAGTCCTAAGCTTGCCGGAGCCTAAGTGCATTAAAGATATCATGCGGTTGACAAGCGGAATGGGCGCGCTGACCAGGTTCATCAGCAAGTCAACGGACAAGGCTTTGCCGTTCTATCAACTACTAAAAGGAAACAAAGAACTTAAGTTGGGGGCTGCAGAAAAAGAAGCCTTTGAGGGTATTAAGGAGCATCTGACCAAGCTCCCAACAATGATCAGCCCGGAGCTGAGAGAAAAGTTCCTACTATACATCTCATCATCAATTCAGACAATCGCAGCTGTCCTACTGGTAGAGAGACAAAAGCAAAAAAGGCCAACATACTTCGTGAGCGATGTACTGTCTGAGGCTGAACAAAGGTACCCATTGGTAGAAAAATTAGGCTTCGCAGTGGTAACAACAACAAGGAAGCAGAAGCCATATTTTGACACGCACGTAATACAAATCCTCACAAATCACCCGCTGGAAAAAGCGTTATAGAAAATGGATGCATCAGGTAGACTCTAAAAGTGGGTCATCGAACTTTCTGAGTACGAGTTCGAAGTCAAACCTAGGGCAGCCATCAAGGCACAAGCCTTATCAGATTTCATCATGGAAGCCTCCTATAAGGAGAAAGAGGATGACATTGGGGTCTGGAAGGTAGAGGTAGACGGATCCTCAACCAAAACAGGGAGCGGAGCAGGAGTCATAATGACATCCCCAGAGGGAAATGTATTTGAGTACGCCATAAAGTTCAAGTTCAAAGCATTAAACAATGAAGCAGATTACGAGGCAGCCCTAGAAGGCCTGCGTATGAGCATCGTCGCCACCAACTGCAAGGAGCGTATGAGATTAGAGAAGCCTCTATGCTGAAACATGTAACTAAACTAATGGCGCTGGCAGCCCAACTGGTTCACTTTCAGATAGACTTGGTTCCAAGAGCGACAAACTCCCAAGCAGACGCTTTGTCAAAGTTAGCCAGCTCCACATTACAGAGCCTCACAAGGACAGTGATGGTCGAATTCCTAGAGGAAAGCATCATTGCTGAAAAGGAGCAAGTAAACTGCATTGGCAGCGGAGAGCCTGATTCGCATACATTCTGGCGTACAAAGTTCACGGCTCGGTGCCTGACAATGAAGTGCAAGCGGAAAAAGTGAAGAAAGACGCCAATTGGTACGTGTTAATGAATGGGGAGCTCAACAGGAAGGGCTTCTCAAAACCACTGCAGAAGTGTATCCCAGAGTGGGAGCAAGAAAGCATTATGGAGGAAGCCCACTCAGGAATATGCGCCAACCATATTGGTGGAAAAGCATTATGGGTGGAAGTTCTGAGAAGGGGTGCATATTGGCCAACCCTGTCTCAAGACGCACTGGCATACGTGAAAAAATGCGACAAGTGCCAAAAGAATTCCCCAGTCATAAACCAGCCAGCAAATGATCTGACCCCAATCCTCAGCCCGATCCCGTTCGCTCAGTGGGGAATGGACATATTGGGACCATTCACCACTGGGACAGCGGGCAGAAAATACCTCATAGTGGTGGTAGACTATTTTACCAAGTGGATAGAAGCTGAACCAACAAAGTACATAAAGGCAGCCCAAGTGAGAACGTTTAGATTGAAAAACATCATCACAAGGTTCGGGGTGCCACAATGCATAGTCTTTTACCATGGGTGCTAATTCGACTGCGACACGATTAAGGATTACCTAGAGTACATGGGCACCAAATATGCAAGTGCCTCAGTCTGTCACCCGCAGAGTAACGGCCGACAGAAGTAGCAAACAAGCTGATCCTAAAAGCCCTGAAGAGGAAGCTAGAAGAATATAAGGGCCTGTGTGCAGACCTAGTCCTAGAGGTCTTATAAGCAAACAGTACCACAGAGAAGGAGTCCACTGGTAAAAGCCCTTTTACCTTAGCCTAAGGGGCTGAAGCAGTCGTCCCAGTAGAAGTGCAAGTTCCTAGCCTGAGGATACAACACTATGAACAACAAGGAAACAAAGCATGCATGCTGGAAGAGCTAAACTTCCTGCCAAAAGTAAGGCTAAAGGCAACTCTCAAGCTGGCAGCCTAGAAGAGTAGGATTTCCAAAGCTTTCAACAAGAGAGTCAAGCACAGAAAGGTCCTGCCGGGAGATTTAGTCCTCAGAAGGACAGCAGCAGTGAGAAGAGGAAATCAACATGGAAAGTTGTCAGCAAACAGGGAAGGCCCTTTCATCATTCACGAGCAATTGGGACCAGGTGCATTCCTCCTCGCAGATCAAGAAGGTCAGGTCTTAAGAAACAGTTTCAATGCTGATGTGTTAAAGAAATATTTTGTTTAAGAGACATGAAATTAAGAAGAATTAGAGATAGTCGTTTCAATTCTGCAAAAAAATCTATTTAGTTCATGTTATATTAATTAAGGCATTTGAGCCATTTTTACTCAATGAAATAGGATCCTCTACGTGAGGAGGATGTTGCGTAAACTTGTTTTAATATGTCATGCTTTAGCATCATATACTAACGTGCAGAAGTAAAAAAAAACTAAAAAAAAAAAAAAGCCAAACACACAAGTGTTAGAGGCAAAGAGCACCCTAGCACAAAGCGAAAAATTAGCACTAGGCAACAAATTAAGGCATCCCTCCCTAAAGCCTCCCCTCGCCTGCTCAAAGTAAAATAGGGCACCACCTAGGGGATGCCTGAGGAGGAGGCCTGTCACTTTCAACTTGAGCAGGAGGGATAAAGGAAAATGAAGAAGATGAGCTACGTGGGCAACACTAAGGTTCTCTTTATCCCACATAGCTCACCTCTTTGTGGGGGGGGGGGGGAGGGAAGGGAAAGATAGACATACAGCAAGCCCTTACTAAAAGAAGTAAGTGGCACAAAACAACAAGTCACAGCACAAACAAGCTGAACGACACAAAATAAGTCGCAACAAAACAAGCTGAATGACATAAAACAAGTCACAACAAAAAGAAGCTGATTGACACAAATAAGTCTCAGCAAAGCAAGCGGAATAACACCCAGATATGCAACAACCGAATAAACTAACCAGCGTGTAAGTAAACCTCTATCAAAGTTAAATAGAGTGCACAATGCAGAAGCACTCAAAACAAATAGAACAAGAATAAAGTTCACTAAAGTTCCTACCAAAGCACAACAGAAAGCAAAGAAGCAAAGAGGCATTCAGCAGCCAAATTAAGAAGAAAGGGAGTCCCTACCTACGAGGCCTAACCAAATGTAATAAAGAAGCTTCTATGATAAAGATCTATATACTGTTATGCTAAAGAAGTGCTCAGTCCCAGGCAAATATGCATGCAAGGAAATAAACAGCAGGTAAAAAAGCAAAAGAAGATCACAAAGTGCATACAATATAAAGCTGAACCCCTGCCCACCAGGGCAGAGTAAACATTCAGCAGGTCAGTTACATTATATGCAAAGTTGAGCCCTCGTCTACCAGGACAAGGAAACACTCAGCAAGTAAAGTCAAGGAAGCACAAATTCAAGTTAGCTGGGCAGACCCAGCAACGAAAGACAAAGTTGATTAGGGGATTTTGCTCCCACCAATCGGAATGCGCCACGTGGACCAATCGGGTCCTGCCAAGTGTCCCCCAGTTGGAACAGTCAGGGCTTGCCACGTGGCACGCGCTTATTTGTCAACCTTGGACCTGTTATGTCAAGACATGTGGCATACTCCATGCCTAATGGAGAAACCGGCCACCCAGGCCCAACTTCCGAGGGAAGCCCAATCGGCCCTAGGTTTACCTAAACCTAGGATGGGCACGTTTTCCAAGGTTATAAATACCTCCCTTAATCCTCATTAAGGGGGAGAAAAAAAACAGAAACATTACGGAAAAAACACATTAATTACACACAGTAATAACCGGTTGATCTCGCTAACAAAGCAGATTACCTACATTAAACACTCTCACCTAGAGAGACCAAATCACTTTAATTTCCGCATTAATTACTCCTTAATCAGGTACTAACTTGACCGTTGGAGGCGGAGCTCCCAGGAGTCTCCGTTATTTTGCAGGTACAGGCGTCCGGTTCCAGTCTCAGAATTGTAACTCTCCCGCAGGACATCAGAAAACCCCGAAACATTTGGCGCCGTCTGTGGGGAGAGTACTTCTGAGATGGCATCCAAGTCTGCACCGACTCCTGAAGAGAGGCGTCCCCTAGACGACCCTCAAGTTCAGTCGGACTTTGTATAAAGGGCAAAGATGGGTCCGGAAAAGGGCAGGCGGCACTCCTAGTCCTAGATTCAGCCTTCCCCGGTGACCATCTGATCACTAACCTAGGTCGTGTCGTGTGCTTCCGTGGTGCCATTTCAGAAAATAAAAAGAAAATTAAGAGTAAGAGAACTGAGTTACCTGAACGAGTGACGGTTGATGAAGTTTTCAAAATCCTGTGCAGTCGGCTTGTCAGAACAGGCGGTAGGCAGAAAAGGTCCAAAATGTCAGAGCAAGTTCAGGGGTCTGAATGTTCTCAAAAAGTTCTCAAAGTGTGAAAATGACTCAAGACAACTCTCCCTTATATAGGCGAAGTGAGAAGGCGAAGGGTCACTTTAAGAATTCAAAATTTGGGCGGGAAAATCTCTCGTCCTTTCGCCGACTGACACCTGTAGTAGGTCGTCGCCTGTTACAGTGCGACACCTGTCACAGGTAACACGTGACCAATCACGTGCCACCTGTGAGGGGCAAATGATTAGGGGATTTTGCTCCCACCAATCGGAATGCGCCACGTGGACCAATCAGGTCCTGCCAAGTGTCCCCCAGTTGGAACAGTCAGGGCTTGCCACGTGGCACGCGCTTATTTGTCCACCTTGGACCTGTTATGTCAAGACATGTGGCATACTCCATGCCTAATGGAGAAACCGGCCACCCAGGCCCAACTTCCGAGGGAAGCCCAATCGGCCCTAGGTTTACCTAAACCTAGGATGGGCACGTTTTCCAAGGTTATAAATGTCTCCCTTAATCCTCATTAAGGGGGAGAAAAAAAACAGAAACATTACGGAAAAAACACATTAATTACACACAGTAATAACCGGCTGATCTCGCTAACAAAGCAGATTACCTACATTAAACACTCTCACCTAGAGAGACCAAATCACTTTAATTTCCGCATTAATTACTCCTTAATCAGGTACTAACTTGACCATTGGAGGCGGAGCTCCCAGGAGTCTCCGTTATTTTGCAGGTACAAGCGTCCGGTTCCAGTCTCGAAATTGTAACTCTCCCGCAGGACATCAGAAAACCCCGAAACAAAAGTATTCTCAGAAGACACAAGGAAACATAATCTTTGGCGGCTATACACCCCAAAGATAGTAATAAAAACTACCTAGTAAGAAGGTGACAACCGACATAACCTTTATTGATCATCAACCAAAGACTCCACTCCAATAGCCGCAACAACGTCAGGGCATAGAGGAACTTCCAAGTTCAGCACAACCTGGTTAGGAATCTTGCAGCCAGCAACACGGGGGTGGTCAGCGGGGAGATCAAATAAACTAGCCTCGCCTGCACTCCCAGAAAGCGTTGTTACGAGCCTGCTGCTCCTCACCTTCACTATACAAGCTGCTAACACACCGAGCCGCAGCCTCCCATCCACCATCATGGCGATCAGCCAATAGCTTAGCCAAAGAAGGGGAGATCACAAAAGATTTGAGTGCCTCCTTCCTGGCAGCATCCAGCTCAATTATGTGTACAGCTCGTAAATCTGCAATCTCTGCCTCCAACGTCTGTACCCTAGCTTGAGAGGTCTCTAACTGCTCCTCGCAACTCTTCAAATTGGTCTGAGTGAGCTATAATTCTCCCGACTGGAGCTGCAGGGCGTCCGCCCTCTCCCTCAATGAAATCACCTCATTGGCCATAGCATTCCTCTCAGCCTGAGCCTACTAGACCTCCAAGCTCTTCTAAGAAAGAATTATGCCCTGATTCTGATACTCCTCCTCCATTGACAGCAAGGCATTGGATAAATCTCTAACAGACCTAACGAGCTGCAAAAAAGGGCAAAGAAGAAAAGGAGTAAGCGAAAGCAGAAATCAGCTAAAAGCAAAACAAGGCAAGGTATTAACAAGAGAATCAGCAGAAAAAGAAGAAGAAAAGATGGAAGCAGAAACTAACCTTCTGCAAATCATGGCAAGCCGTAGCAGCAGGAAGACTAACTGAGTCACGCGTAGAATCAGCGGGGAGACGAACTCCTTGAGTCAAGTGGTACCCCAAAGTACCACCCTTTTGAGGATTATCCACAAACAAAGACTCGTCAGCCCTCACATTCATCAGGGGCCGAAAGGGAGCATTCTCAACTCTAGCAGGGCAGAGTATAGGGCGAAGATGGCCGTCAATGGGAACCTCAGAAAACTCAATAGCTCCAATAGGGCGGAAAGTACCCCCCAGCTAAAATTGAGGTAGCAGACAGAGGGTTCTCAAAAGCGTCACTCAAGAATTGGTGAACACAACGGTTAAGTTCACTGAAATTATGAACGTCCCCCCTTTCAGCATTCCCACCTGGAAGCCCAGTGTTGGCAGATGTAGACGCAAGAGGATTAGGGCCAGAGGACGTGCGAGCCTTTTTCGCTTCAGGCTCATCTCCAGCAGCGGTGGAGGACATTGGATCATCCTCCAAGTCAATAACTGGACGATCCTGCTGGTGAGAAACCCCTGCCTGGGAGAACTCACCTCTAAAAGCACTTCGAAGCCGCCCTCTCAGCCTTAAGGGACGTGGCGGAAACCTAGGAAGCTCTATGATAGTCTCATTAGGGAGCTGGAAGTTAGTAGCTGCAATAGAAGGGACAGTAGTATCCTTTGCTGCAGCAACGTCACCAATGGTAGAAGAAAAGAGAAGAACATGCTCAGAAGAAATGGGCTCTTAATCCATAGTAGTGGTCTCAGCCCCCTCAGGGGAAAATGTAGAACAGTATTAGCAAAATCATGAGCAGTAGTTTTAGGATCATCAGAAGCTTGATCACGTTAACTTTTGGCAGCAAAAGTCTGAGGTGCCACCCGGCCGGAAGCAGTAGTCTTAGGAAGCCGCCCTTCGAGAAGCGGGCCAAGTCTCACGCTTGCTCCTAACAGTGGAGGATGAAGGCTCAACTTCAGCGTGGCTTGACCCAGAACAGTCAGCAGTAGCTGCAGTGCCAACAACAGCTCGCAGCTCAGCAGGAGCCAAACGCACTTCACCCTTCGGAGAGCCTGCATACACCTCTAGTGTGTCAAAAAGCTCGGAGGGATTTTTCAGGGGTAGCAGTCAAGGGGTCCTTCCAATTATTAGCCAGCCCAAGGATACGTTTATCCAACTTGTCGTAGCCTGAAAGGAGAAGGGCAGAAAAATCAAATAAGGCAAAGAGCCAAGATAAAAAAAAAGGTGAGAAAAAGAAACGACAGAAAGTCAAAAGCTTACCAGACTCATGTGTACGGCACAAACGCATAGCAGAGAGCTGCTTGTTGCCCACAATGTATATGGAGTTGGGCAGCCAGATCTTGGGAAACTTGGAGTAACCAATTCCCGTTCCCTGCAGAGACTCAAAAGTCTCTGTCTCACGGGCAGGCTTAGAGGGGGAGATGGTAACCCCATCCATGTTAGTGCGGATCTCCCTGAATTTGCGCGGCGCAGCAAAATTAGAAGGCACCTTCACCAAGAAAAACTTACCAGTCCAATCCCTGAAACGGCCAAGTTTTGGGTAGGACAAGACCCTTCTCTCCTTGGGAGCAACATAATACCACCTGGACTCAATCCCAAAAGCAGATCTCTTCAGGCTCATCAAAGACTTGAACAGATGCAAGGACTCAGGATACCTTCGAAACCTCAAAAACCACAGCAAGTAGATCAAAGTATGAAGGGAAGCAGGATGCACCAGGGATATACAGATATTGAAGGCACGTAGCAGCTTCTCCAGTGTGGGGTCCAGAGGGAACCTCAAGCCCCAAGTCCAGCTGCGAAGCAAACACAACAATGTGACCAACAGGAGGAGCGGATAGCTTCGCACCATCATGATCGGGGTTAAGATAGGTCGTTGGGACTACTAAACCTAACCAAATTAACAATTTATAAAGCCTAAACCTACAGTAAGCTAGTTAGTAGTAAGTGAAGGTTCGAACCACTAGGGAAGCACACTAATTCAACACCTAATATCACTAATGCAAGAGTAAAAAGGGGATTGTTTTGTTGGTTTTGTTGATTGGAACACTAAAACTACAAGTAAGCAAGAAAATGATGATTAAAATCAATAGAAAATTACGCTAGGGATTCGGGGGTGTCCAATATGATTAGAAAGAGGAGAATAATGGTGATTATCATGAAACATATGCCAAATAACACAAGGTTCTACCTAAACAATTCATTCTCATGCAATAGCCTTAGGCAAATCAATGAAAGAGGTCTCCCCTAATAAGGATCATTCTCATGCATCCTATTAGTTACAACAAAATCAAGAGAATAAAGAAGCACAATCCATAAAAACTCCACTTTAATAACTCATTCTCATGCAATCATTAAAATAGAGGTGATCCTAATCTAATTCAAATCACTTTCATGCAATTAAACTAGAAAACATCAAATAGAGTGCAACAATAATCCCAAGCTAATAAAAATCATGTCTTTCATCAATATATGGCATAAGTTCAATCCAACCATCATCATTCAATACATATCTTCCACCCCCTTCCCCTAGCTAAGAGTTTAGCCTAGAGGAGGGAGATTAAACATAATATCAAAACTAGAAATAAACACAAAAAACTCAAAACAAGAAATGATTGAAATATATGAAATCAATAACAACAAGATAAACTAATAGGATAGACAAAAATAAGTAACAATAAAGCAAATAAATAATATCAAAGGAAAGGAGAAGAGATTACTAAAGAAAGGATTGAAGAAAGATGAAAACTTGGATGCTTGCTTGATTGATGGAAGATTAAAGCTTGAGCAAAGTTAAATACAATAAAGGACGCTTGAATAACAATCTATTTTCTCTCTCTAGATTAGGCTAATTTTCTATGGAATTAGTACTAAGTGTCCCCCTATTACAAAGAGTCTCGTCTATGTATATGTGGCTCCACCCAAAAGAAAGAGACTTGGACAACAAGGCGCAAATAAATCGTAAACCCAGTCGTGCGCGCCCGCACATGAGTCCAGTGCGCCCGCACACAATGTGTGTGCGCCCTCTCATCGTAGTGTGCGGCCCCAACTTTGAGGGCACGGGGAAAATGAGCGCGCCCGCGCATAGGTGTGTGCGCCCGCACAGAGGTCGCGCATAGGGTCGCGCAAACTCTCTGGTTTTGCTCTGTTTCTTCAGTCTGCCTGTGCGGGTTCTGACAGGGTTGCGCGCCCGCACAGCCTCACATGTGCGCCCGCACAAAAGCCGCACAGCACCCCGCGCACAACAGATAGCTTGGCTTCTTGATATCCTCTTTCTTTCGACACATAATACCTACAAAACCAAAGCATGAAGATC
This sequence comes from Chenopodium quinoa, assembly GCF_001683475.1. Classification (NCBI taxonomy): domain Eukaryota; kingdom Viridiplantae; phylum Streptophyta; class Magnoliopsida; order Caryophyllales; family Amaranthaceae; genus Chenopodium; species Chenopodium quinoa. Next base: position 2,338,717 of record NW_018745251.1, on the reverse strand, counting down.
AAAATAAAAACAAAGCGAGATGACTAAGAGAAGGGAAGATAAGGGAGAAAAGGAAAGAGGAAGCAAAACTAATTAAAAATGCTTAGAAAAAGGGCCAAACAAGCGCAAATGAGGGGAAAATCCTTAGAGAAAAAGGATAAAAGAGTGGCATAAATGCAACTCATCACATCAGCAGGAAGAACCAACTCATAGCCCTCACCAAAACCATAGAATTTCTGCCCAACAGCAGCATGATCCAGCCTCTTAGCATCCTTACGTCAACTGGAGTCCAGCACACAATTTTTGGGCTAATAGCATTTGTCATCCAGAAAGAACTCGGTCTTACCTGTTGTATATTTGGAGTAACACTAGAAATACACAAGGGATAAGCCAAGGGATAGATAAGGCTAAAGAACCAAAGGCTTCTTAGATAAAGTCACACCACTAAGAAACGTTTTGGATTCCTAAGATCACAAGCCAACTAGTAGCCTAAACTAGCTAACTAAGCAAAGGAAACGAAATTCCAAATCCAAGAATTTCAGGTTTTTGTTTCTAATCCAAGAAACGAATGTAAGACAAGTTTTTTGTTTGAATAATCTGATTTTTTTTCATTCACATTTGCTTGCTATTTATAGTAAACAAGCATCCTTAAGTACAAGCTAACTAAGTGCCTGTTCAGCTCACTTGTTACACGCCTAAGCTAAAGCTAAGTACAAATCAGCTTTTTGTTGTCTAGATACATTAATAAAAGAAGCCTTATTTAACTAGATACATCAAAGAGAAAATGGTGGCTTATAAACTCCAAGTTAAGGCTGAAATAAAATCAGAATTAAGAGAGTGTAACTCCCCTTAATTCACGCCCATCCAAGCAGCAAGTTGGAGATGTATTTCCTCCAATATTCACGCCCAAATTCAAACAGCAAAGAAGTGTAACTCCTCCTTGGTTCAAGCCTTGAAATTAGCTTGAATGTATGTGGACAAGGGTGTACTTGGACGCCCTTTAGTTGCTCCAAAAGCTGACTGAATTAAACAGCCAATTGAAGGCTGAAATTAAGACTTAAGATGCTCCAATGTTGACTGATATCAACGGCCATTTGAAGGATGAAGTTAAGGCTTGTAATGGCTTGTAATTCCTCTTTGAAAACTGATTGTAACTCCCAAGTCAAAGCTTTGAAATTCCTTGTAAAAGAATTTCGGATTCCAAGCATAAATGGCTGCCATTTTGATGTATCTTTGTACTTGTACTTTTGTGTGAATGTGACAATATTTTTCGAACTAAAATCAGCTAAAAAGAACTAAGAAAAAATATAACTAATTTGCAAACTTAAAATGACTAAAGTTTACAATTTATTCAAAGCATAAAAAGAACTAGAATAAACTAGTTAATAAGAACAACAAGAAATTTAAGGGATTGAATATCTTGCTGCCCATGGATAGAATGCATAGCACCAATACATGATGCTACGTCTTGAACCAAAGAAATGTCCATAACCAAGTTGTTAGGCTTGGCTACAACATTACCCTCCTTCTAGCGCCAATTGTTCCAGGTATGGATCCAAGGGTTCAGATGGGTGAGTTGGGTCCCGTGAACAACCTACACACGGTAGCACACGTAAAATGCCCTCAGGGGTGGCTCGAGGAACCCCCCTCCGAAGCTTAAGTTAGAGTGTGTTTAGAGAAAGAAAGTGTACTTAGAGAGATATAGAAAGTAAAATAACTTGAGTGTCTAACCTTCTTTCCGTTGTACTTTACTCCCTATTTATAGGCGTACCATCTCCTTCATGGAGAGTTCAGCCTGGTCAGCCCTGAGGGCTGACTCTACCGGGCTAATGAGCCATTCTTAATTGCCTTCTCAGTAGTGAGTGCGCACCCTGGGGGCTGGGCGATAGTTCAGCGGGAGCTATCCTATACAAATAGCTCATCAAGAGGTGGTATGAGGTCACTCATGCGGACTCTTTATATGCAGGAACCATCTTCTTAACTAAGCCCATTTGGAAGGATTAGCTCATTAGGAGCTATCCCCTACAACTAGCCCCTCATGAGATGGCTTGAGGTTTGTTCATGCCAACTGTTCTGAGCGTGTAGCCTTATTGGTCGTGGCTCAATGGGTCGTCCGGCTGAATTAACCTCTACACTCCTAGCCTCTCAAGTCTCTAGGGTGTTGATGCGGCCTGGAGACTTGGGAGGTCAGGTTCTGATCTTTGTGGTTGTGTCGTTGCACTATCTGTATGTCAAAGATAACTATGTTTGTAAGAATGACAAGTCGATCACTCCCACTGAAGTCTGAGAAATGACGAGCTTATAGAGAGGAATTTTCATCACTCTCGCTGAAGTTTGAGAAATGACGAGCTTGCAGAGAGGATTTTCGATCACTCCCGCTGAAGTTTGAGAACTGACAAGTTTGCAGAGAGGAATTTCAATCACTCCCGCTGAAGTTTGAGAAATGACGAGCTTGCAGAGAGGATTTTCGATCACTCCCGCTGAAGTTTAAGAAATGACAAGTTTGTAGAGAGGAATTTCGATCATTCCCGCTGAAGTTTGAGAAATGACGAGCTTGCATAGAGGATTTTCGATCACTCCCTCTGAAGTTTGAGAAATGACGAGCTTGTAGAGAGGATTTTCGATCACTACCGCTGAAGTTTGAGAAATGACAAGTTTGCAGAGAGGAATTTCGATCACTCCCGCTGATTCGATTTTTTTTAGGACGGGAACAGTGTTTGCATGATTGGGACACGTGTTGACGATCCAGGCTGTCAGTTTGATTTTACTTAAGTGACATGGCGGTTTGGCTTTGCGTTGTGTCTTACCACCCATTTACTCTGTATTAATTTCACTGTCCCCCTTTCCAGTTATTCCTTTTACTCCTCTTACTTATCATCTTCCCCTCTTCATTACTCTGTCATTTCAAAATTTTCGCTCCTTGTTCTCTCTCTTTCAAACGCTCATGTTCCTCCATAGTTACGGTAAGTTCTTGCTTCCTCGTCTTTGTTTTTTCCTTAGTTTCCCCTTTATTTGTTTTCCCTCCTTAATTCTTGTTTCTTTACTAACTTGTTTCCCCTTTGTTCTTCTTGATTGCAGATCTGAACTTTGTCTTGCTCGGGCTTTTGTGTTCGCCATTGTTGTCGTACTCTTTTGCTTCTGCAACTTTTTCTCTTAAAGGTACTTAATTTGTACCTTTTGTTTTTTGTATTTACCCAATTTTGCTTCTTTTTGCTTTTCCTTCACAAGATTATGTCTTTTGATTCTCCCCAATTGTCGTTATTCAATTTCTCCTCTTTGTTGTTGTTGTAATCGCATTCTTGATTTTTTCTCCTTATTCCTTCATAATTCTTGTCTCCTAAACTGATCTTTGATTTTCGGTGCCCCATTGCTTTTCCTTCTCTTTGTGGGCTTGTATTTCGTTGTAGATTTCATAATGTCTGACGATTTTGATAGTCAGAACATGAGTGGGCCCCAAGGAGAGCAGGGTCTTGTCCTACCCAAAACTTGGCCATTTCAGGGATTGGACTGGTAAGTTTTTCTTGGTGAAGGTGCCTTCTAATTTTGCTGCGCCGCGCAACTTCAGGGAGATCCGCACTAACATGGCTGGGGTTACCGTCTCCCCCTCTGAGCCTGCCTGTGAGACAGAGGCTTTTGAGGCTCTGTAGGGAGCGAAAACTGGTGACTCCAAGTTTCCCAAGATCTAGCTGCCCAACTCCATATACATTTTGGGTAACGAGCAGCTCTCTCCTATGCGTTTTTATCGTACACATGAGTCTGGTAAGATTTTTGACTTTCTGTCGTTTCTTTTTCTCCCTTTTTGACTTCCGGCCGGGTGGTAACTCATACTTCTGCTGCCAAAAGTCAACGTGATCAAGCTTCTGATGATCCTAAAACTACTGCTGATGATTTTACTTATAGTGTTCTCCATTTTCCCCCTTAGGGGGCTGAGACCACTATTGTGGGTGAAGAGCCCATTTCTTATGCATAGCATGTTCGGCTCTTTTCTTCTACCGCTAGTGATGCTGCTGCAACGAAGGATACTGCTGTCCTTTCTATTGCAGCTACTGACTTCCAGCTCCCTAATGAGACTATCATGGAGCTTCCTAGGTTTCCGACAGGTCCCTTAAGGCTGAGAGGGCGGCTTTGAAGTTCTTCCAGAGGTGAGTTCTCCCAGGCAGGGGTTTCTCACCAGCAAGATTGTCCAGTTATTGACTTGGAGGATGATCCAATGTCCTCCACCCCTGCTTAAGATGAGCCTGAAGTGAAAAAGGCTCGCACCTCCCCTGGCCCTAATCCTCTTGCGTCTACATCTGCCAACACTGGGCTTCCAGGTGGGAATGCTGATAAGGGGGACGCTTAGAATTCAAGTGAACTTAACCGTTGACTTCACCAATTCTTAAGTGATGCTTTTGAGAACCCTCTGTCTGTTACCTCAATTTCTGGTAGGGATACTTTCCGCCCTACTAGAGCTATTGAGTTTTCTGAGGTTCCCATTAACTTCCATCTTCGACCTATACTCTACCCTGCTGGAGCTGAGAATGCTCCCTTTTTGTCCCTAACGAATGTGGGGGCTGACGAGTCTTTGTTTGTGGACAATCCTTAGAAGGGTGGTACTTTGGGGTACCGCTTGACTCAAGGAGTTCGTCTCCCCGCTGATTTTACGCGTGACTCAGTTAGTCTTCCTGCTGCTACGGCTTGCCATGATATGCAGAAGGTTAGTTTCTGCTTCCATCTTTTCTTCTTCTTTTTCTGCTGATTCTCTTGTTAATGCCTTGCTTTGTTTTGCTTTTGGCTGATTTCTGCCTTGGCTTACTCCTTTTCTTCTCTACCCTTTTTTGCAGCTCGTCAGGTCTGTTGGAGATTTATCCAATGCCTTGCTGTCAGTGGAGAAGGAGTATTATAATCAGGGCATAATTCTTTCTCAGAAGAGCTTGGAGGTCCAGCAGGCTCAGGTTGAGAGGAATGCTATGGCTAATGAGGTGACTCCTCTAAGGGAGAGGGCGGACGCCCTGCAGCTCCTGTTGGGAGAATTTTAACTCGCTCAAACGAAGTTGAAGAGTTGCGAGAAGCAGTTGGAGACCTCTCAAGCCAGGGTGCAGACGTTGGAGGCAGAGATTGCAGATTTGCGAGCTGCACACATAACTGAGCTGGAAGCTTCGAGGAAGGAGGCACTCAAATCTTTTGTGCTCTCCCCTGCTTTTGCTAAGCTATTGGCTGATCGCCATGATGGTGGATGGGAGGTTGCGGCTCGGTGTGTTAGCATCTTGTATGGTGAAGGTGAGGAGCAGCAGGCTCGTTTCAACACTTTCTAGGCTAAGGTTGAGGCTGTAGGCGAGGCTGGTTTATTTGATCTCCCCGCTGACCACCCCCGTGTTTCTGTCTGCAAGATTCCTAACCAAGGTGTGGTGAACTTGGAAGTTCCACTCTGCCCTAACGTTGCTACGGTTATTGGAGTGGAGTCTTTAGCTGGTGATCAATAAAGGTTATGGCGCCTGTCCCCTTCTTACTCTAGTGGTTCTTCTGAGTTTCCTTCACCTAGATCTGTTGTAACTAGGTAGTTTTTGTTACTATCTTTGGGGTGTATAGCCGCCAAAGATTATGTTTCCTTGTGTCTTCTCAGTATACTTTCTCTTTCGTTGTTAGGTCTGCCCAACTTAACTTGAATTTGTGCTTCCCTGACTTTACTTGCTGAGTATTTCCTTGTCTTGGAGGATGAGGGCTCAGCTTTGCATATATTGTAACTGACCTGCTGAATGTTTACTCTGCCTTGATGGGCAAGGGTTCAGCTTTATATTGTATGCACTTTGTTATCTTCTTCTGCTATTTGGCATGCTATTTTTGGACTGAGCACTTCTTTAGCATAATAGTATCTAGATCCTTAGCATAGAAGCTTCTTTATTACATTTGGTGAGGGCCTCCCTGTCTTATTTATTTAGCTGCTGAGTGACTCTATGCTTCTTTGCTTTCTGCTGTGCTTTGGCGGAAACTTTAGTGAACTTTATTCTTCTTGTTCTATTTATTTTGAGTGCTTGTGCGTTGTGCACTCTATTTAACTCTGATAGAGGTTTACTTACACGCTGGTTAGTTTATTCGGTTGTTGCCTGTTTGGGCGTCATTCTGCTTGCTTTGTTGAGACTTATTTGTGTCAATCAGCTAGTTTGTGTTGTGACTTGTTTTATGTCATTCGGCTTGTTTTGCTGCGACTTATTTTGTGTCGTTCAGCTTGTTTGTGCTGTGACTTGTTGTTTTGTGCCTGTTTTTTCTTAATTTCATGTCTCTTAAACAAAATATTTTCTTAGCACATCAGCATTGAAACTGTTTCTTAAGACCTGACCTTCTTGATCTGCGAGGAGGAATGCACCTGGTCCTACCTGCTTGTGAATGATGAAAGGGCCTTCCCAGTTTGCTGACAGCTTTCCATGTTGATTTCCTCTTCCCACTACTGTTGTCCTTATGAGGACTAAATCTCCGGGCAGGAGCTCTCTGTGCTTGACTCTCTTGGTTAAAGCTTTGGAAATCCTACTCTTCTGGGCTTCCAGCTTGAGAGCTTCCTATAGCCTTAATTCTAGCAGGAAGTCTAGCTCTTCCAGTATGCGTGCTTCGTTTCCTTGTTATTCATAGTGTTGTATCCTTAGGCTGGGAACAGACAATTCTACTAGGACGACTGCTTCAGCCGCGTAGGCTAAGGTGAAAGGGCTTTTACTAATGGACTCCTTCTAGCACCAATTGTTCCAGGTATGGATCCAAGGGTTCTGCTGGGTGAGCTGGGTCCCGTCAACAACCTACACACGGCAGCACACGTAAACTGCCCTCGGGGGTGGCTCGAGGAACCCCCCTCTGAAGCTTAAGTTAGAGAGTGTTTAGAGAGAGAAAGTGTACTTAGAGAGATATAGAAAGTGTAATAACTTGAGTGTCTAACCTCCTTTCTGTTGTACTTTACCCTCTATTTATAGGCGTACCATCTCCTTCATGGAGAGTTCAGCCTGGTCAGCCTTGCGGGCTGACTCCACCGAGCTAATTAGCCTTCCTTAATTGCCTTCTCGGGAAAGTGGTAAGATGGTGTTGCTCTCTATAGTGGATAGGATTACCTTTAGTTGGTATTTTCTCACTTCCCACCCCTTGTGAGGTCTAATATTGTTCAAGCCTTCATCATTCTTGTTGATCGGCATTTAGGATCCTTAACTATGCGTATCTTAATCCTTGTATTTGCCTCTAGCTCCCGAGATCGTGACCAAGCAACTCTAGAGGAGGAAAAGGGCGTTTTTAATTTTTCTTTGTTTTCCTTGTGTTTTGTTACAAATTTGGTTTTCATTTTTACATCAACTTACTTGCTAACCAATTTGAGCCTTATTTCCATTTATTTACTTAACCATATTACAAACCTATCAGCCTATGTCCTACCGACCCTTGTAGCTCGTGAAGCATTAGCTTGTGAGGTTTGAGTTTTGAGATTGTTAGATATGAGCAAGAAAAATGTGTAAATTTGTTCAAGTATAATTTTTGAAAGTTGAACATGAAAAGAATATGCAAAGGCTTGAGAAGAAAGATGTAATTCAAAAAGACAAAGTTTCAAAAAAAAAATTGATGAAAAGTGAATAAATGATGAAAAGGGATGAAGTAATGTTGTGAGGTTTGTATTGAAGGTTGTAGTTTGAGTTTAGGTTCAATTATTAAGTTGTTCATGAGGGATGGCCACTCTTTTGCTTCACTTAGGATTTGCCACAAAAAATTTCAAATTGATTCCGAACCTTAACCCTTAGCCATGACATTACAACCCTATTTAAGACCCTTGTACTTTGGAGGAGCGTGGTCAAAGACCGATGGAGGGATATAGATTCCAACCCTATGGAGAGAGTATGCATAGTTGAGATGTCGGGATGACCTTATGATTCCACACAAAATTTATGTTTCCGGTTCCCTCGAGGAATCATGAGGAGCTAGCTAAGGGATGAATTGAAGCTAGTGGAGAGAACGCGGACCGTCTTGGTGGGGTTAGGGCGGAGAATGAAGTCATTAGTTTTCTATCCTTAGCTTAGGTTTGTCTTTTACAACCTTGAGCATCTTGGAACGTGTTTTCCCCTCTTTGAATTGAGAAAGATAAGTATTCTTTGGTGCATTTATTTGCGTGTGAGTCCAAATGGAGCATTTCATTACCTTGAGGCTTGATTGGTTTTTCTAAACATTGTCATGTTATGTTTGTTGTGTTTGTCTCTTTGTTCTAGTTTTCCTTGCTTGAGGACAAGCAAGAGGCAAGTGTGGGGGATTTTGATGAGTGGCATTTATTCCACTCTTTTAACTTTTTTTCTCTAAGGATTCTCCCCTAATTTGCACTTTTTTGGCCCTTTTCTAAGCATTTTTACTTAGTTTTGTTTCCTCCTTTCCCTTCTCTTTTATCTTCCTTTTTCTTAGTCTTTTTTCCTTCTCTTTATTTTGATTTCCATGCTTGTGTTTTGTAGGTATCATGTGGCGAAAGAAAGAGGACTTCAATGAGCCAAGCAAGTTGTTCTGCGCGAGATATTGTGCGACTATTAAGCGGGCGCGCACCCTTGGTTGTGCGGGCGCGCACCCTTGGTTGTGCGGGCGCGCACCCTTGTCAGAACCCGCGCAGCCAAGCTAATGTAACAGAGCCAAACAAGAGAGTTTGTGCTACCCACTATGCGGCCTTAGTTCGGGCGCGCGACCTACTGCACAGGCGCGCAGTTTTACTGTGCGGTCGCGCCTCATTTCCCCGTACCCTCAAAGTTGCGGTCGCGCAATATGCTGAGAGGGCGCACATTACTACTGCGCGGGCCCGCATATTTCGTGTGCGGGCGCGCACCGCTGTTTTTTTTTTATTTCTTTGTGCCTTTTTTCTCAAGTTTCTTTTGTTTGGGGGAGCCAAATATATATAGTCGGGACTCTTTGTAATGTAAAACACTTAGTTCTAATTCCACTGAATATTAGCCTAATCTAGAGAGAGAAAGTAGATTGTTATTCAAGCTTCCTTTTTGTATTCAACTTTGGTCAAGTTTAATCTTCAATCAAGAAACACTTCAAGTTTTCATCTTTCATTAATCCTTTCTTTAGTAATCTCTTATCCTTCCCTTTAGCTTTATTTATTTGCATTTATTGTTGCTTATTTTTGTTAACCTTATTAGTTCATCTAGTTGTTATTGATTTCATTGTTTTTAATCATGTTTTATTTTGAGTTTCTTAAGTTTGTTTCTAGCATTGATATTATGTTTAATCTCCCTTCTCTAGGATAATCTATTAGCTAGGGGAAGGGGGTGGAAAATATGAGTTGATATTGGATGAATGATGATGGTTGGATTGAACTTATTCCATAAATTGATGAAAGACATGATTTTTGATAGCTTGAGATTATTGTTGCACTCTATTTGATGTTTTCTAGTTTAAATGCATGAAACTGATTTGAACTAGATTAAGATCATCTCTATTTTAATGATTGCATGAGAATGAGTTATTAAAGTGGAGTTTTTATGGATTGTGTTTCTTTATTCTCTTGATTTGATTGTAACTAATAGGATGCACGAGAATGATCCTTATTAGTGTAGATCTCTTTCATTGATTTGCCTAGACTATTGCATGAGGATGAATTGTTTAGGTAGAATCTTGTGTTCTTTGGCATATGTTTCATGATAATCATCATTATTCCCCTCTTTCTAATCATATTTGACACCCCCGTATCCCTAGCGTCATTTTCCCTTGATTTTAATTATCATTTTCTTGCTTATTTGTAGTTTTAGTGTTCTTACTCAACAAAACCAACAAAAACAATCCCTTTTTACTCTTACATAGTGATTATTGATTTTGAATTAGTGTGCTTCCCTAGTGGTTCGACCCTTTACTTGCCACTAACTAGTTGGTGTAAGTTTAGATATTATAATTAATTAATTTGATTAGGACAGTAGCTTAACGACCTATCTAACCTTCGACCACATGCGCACCATGCCGAGCAAAGGGTGGTTGGATGGTGCGTGCTAGCGCACCATGCATAGCAGCAGTAAACAGCTGCAAGCATCGAAAGGCTACCAGCATCTATTAGCCGCAAGCACACCAAGGGAGCAACTGCTAGCAGCCCGCACATGGTGTGCGCGACATGCTAGCAGCAGCACGCACTTGGAGTGCGCGACATGCTAGCAGCAGCCTGCACTTGGAGTGCGTGGCTTGCTAGCCACAGCAGCAGCCCGCACCTCCAAGTGCGGGGGTTGGGCTACGGCTGGGCCTAAGGCACGGGTAGTAGGGTCGAAACAAATGGGAAGCAAATTGGAGGCAAGTGGGTGAGGGACATGTGGCACAAGGAGAGTATGGAGTGGGGAGCAAGTATGGTCCCCTACTCTCCAAGTGGTCCTCACTTCTCTTTACATGTATTAGTGACACTTGTAGTTTTATTATTAGTTTTCTTATTTATTTCAATTTAGGTTTTAAATAAATTGTGGAATTTCATGCTCCCACATTGATGGGATAGAAATTCCCACTCTCCCTCTTGCCTATAAATACCCATCTTGGGCTTTTTGGAAGAGTGCTTGAGTAGGAATTCAATAGAGCATTGCATTAGCAAATTCTCTTAAACTCACATAATACTCGGGTTTTGGTCGGACCTCGCCAACCTCGAGGTAACGGACCTAAAAGTTGATAGTTTTTTTTTTTGCAGGTGGATCTCCGTCGGAGGCTCTTGTATTTTCGGGGTTAAGCTTCTTAAGTAAGAGCCCAATATGTGGGCGAAGCACGCGACAAAGGTAAATTTCCTATTTTGCCCTTTTTTGTTTATTTATGCATTAGTGATATTATTTATTGCGAGCATGATCCTTGGCTCGGGTTTTTTCCGCGATGAATGGGACTCACCAAACCACAACACTTTAACTCCAATAGGTCTGGAAACCATGATTGGAAGTTCGGGGATGAAGGTACAAATCCAACCTAAAAGAGATTGAACTTGCACTAAAAATAGGCCTCTACTTTATTCTTCTCGTATTCATGTGCGCTTTCTAACTATCATGCAGTCAATAGGATTAACCCTAAAGCTGTTTATCTATGTTGGTTGAATATTAATTCACAAATAAATCTATTATTGGCGATCACTTGAATTATAATCATTTTATCCTAAACAAGATTATTAATTATCTTATTTAGCGTGATTACAGGTAAAAATTCCCTTTAAACATACATAAAAGGCGTGATCAAGAAATAACAATAAATATATATCAAGCAACATTATAATCACAATAACAATAATAATCATAATTAAAATAATCATGTTAAAGCATAATAATAGCAAGATCCTAGGCATGATACTAACAAGATTAATAAGAAACCCTAGTGTAGACACCCAAATGTGTCTCCCCAAAACCAAACCCAGTGATGAATACCTTTCATGTCATTTGATTATCGAACAAAGCGAAAGTGTGAAAAGTCTAGTGATGAGGATGTTTTTATTAAAATATCTCTTCTATCTGTTTTTGAAAATATTTATGTTCTTACCTTGTTTATGAAAAACGTGCATTCCAATTTAGTTTGGTGCATTATAAGGGTCCAATAATAGTGTATTTGGATGGGTCTTAAAAAGACCTTTCCAACGATATATTATAAGCCCAATTCCGATAAATAATGAGGAAGCTATGGCCAAAATACTCAACTGGGCCCAAACCAGATTTACCTACGACCCAATGATTATGTGGAGGGTCCAAAGGTCTAATCCTATTCCTAAACTAATTATTATTAATTAGAAGCTTATATAAGTTTCTAAAATATCTTAATTATCCTTTTAGAAAAGATAAGATTAAAGAATTTGAGTTAAATAAAAACTTTCCTTTTTTAAAACTTTCCTTTTTCTTAAATCCTAATTCTATTCGAATTTAAAAATATTCAAAGACAGTCAGATACTATTTTAGTGCTTCATAATCTTTATCAAAATTTTATATGTTTGGATAGATCTTGAAATTATCTTTCCAATAATATATTATAATATTAAATCTGAGCTATAACGAAAAAGATATGTAGTAGATATGAAACTCTATCTAGAACTGACACCATCCCACTATTTTGGCCATATATTTTTATCTACAAAAGATTTTAATCTGATTATAATTAGGTTGGAAATTATACTTCAAGAAATTTTCAACGACATATTATATGCCTTATTTGGACTTATGGATCAAAAGATATGATAAAAACAAAATCCACAAAAACTGATGTCCATCGAGTTTTATTTCGATTCGAATTCGGATTATTTTCTTATTCTTCGGCCCTTTTTTTTCTCTATAAATAGAGGCCTTATCTCCCCTTTTTCAATCATCAACTCTCATCAAGAATTTCTTAATTCTATCTCTCTTTCTAAGCCTAGCCTTTTACAAACACAATTCCTCATACATTAGCACTAGACACACCTAGCCAAGTTCGAAGTTCCCTTCGCCCTAGACGTGAAAGGTTTTAATTTCTAAGGGTTTGGTCCCAAATCTCTCTTCCAATTATTTAATTTAATTTTTTGTTTATTATTTTCCTTGAAGTTACTAAAGTGTGTATTTTGTTATTAGAAAGAGGTACGAGGCAACCAAGTAAGTGCTTTCAATGTTTAATTGATATTATGATATAGAGATCATGTTTAGGTTGTTATGTTGATTCCTAGTATCATGTTAGGATTTTTTTTCTTAATTTGATGTTTAGGGTGACAACAATAAGTCCCTAGTATCATGTTTAGGGTAAAGAAGATTATATCAATTATTATTTCTATGATGCCTTTTATTGTCTTTCCTAATAGTATCATGTTAGGGCTATATATTTGATCTTTATTGTTTAGTGACATGCTAGGGTTTATTATTTATCTTGTTATTATCATGCCTAGGATCTTGCTATTATTGTGCTTTAACATGATTATGATAATTATGATTATTAATTTATTACGATTATGTTGCTTGATATATATATACCGTTATTGCTTGATCACACCTTTTATGCATGTTTAAAGGGAATTGGTACTTGTAATCACGCTTAATAAGATAATGAATAATCTTTTTTAGGGTTAATTTGATTATAATTCAAGTGATGGCCAATAATAGTTTTATTTGTGCATTAATATTCAACCAACATAGATAAACAGGTTTAGGGTTAATCCTATTGATTGCTTGTTAGTCAGAAAGCGCACATGAATACGATAAGAATAAAGTAGAGGCCTTTTATTAGGGCAGGTTCAATCTCTTTTAGGTTGGATTTGTACCTTCATCCCCAAACTACCAGTCATGGTTCCAGACCTATTGTAGTTAATGATCTCCTGGATTGTTAAGGGGTGTAACCTTCACCCTGTGAACGGTTTACAAGTTCCTAAAACTTTTTGGCGACTCTTTTGCTCTAGCTTCCTTCCCTTTGGACGATACCGTACTTTAGTGTATGATAACAGTGGTGTTAAAGTTTGGGATAATGTTTAAAATATTCCCTACACTTTTTTGGCGACTCCACTAGGGAGGATTTCTATTTTAATTCCTAAAATTTATTTTGGCTATGATTTAGAATGAGTGGATGAGACTCGAAAAGTTCTAAGTATTTCATGTGCGTAATTTTGATTAACATTATTGTCATATACATAAAACAGATCTCATTGGAAAGACCTTCCGTAATGAGTTAAAAACATAGGATTTTTACACATAGGAAATTTGAGGAATATCTTTCACAACTAGGACCGAAATAATGCTGCGCGGAACTGGAAAATTTTATCGAGCACAGAAAGCTGCTGAGGCATGTAGGAACTAGCGTCAGAAAACAGAGTTTAGCGCCACTCATTCGACTTTAGCGTCAGGCGACAGCTTCTGTCTCTAGGCGCCAAAGCCAAATTGTTGGCGTCGGCCTCTGTTCGTTGGCGCCATGTTCTTCCAATACCGAGCCAGAAATATACGTTCTAATTTTGACCAGTTTTTAGCACTGTCAGCTCGATTCTACTTCCTAGTTGACGTTTTCTCACTTTTCTGAAACCCATATGTGTTCTACATATGGACATAACCCTCTGGGAATTCATGCTCCATCTACCTGATTGAACGCTCTGTGCAACAAATGCTACATCCGAGAATGTTGAATTCACCAAACCATGGAAGCGAGTTTTTAACTCGCGGTATCCCATCCACTCGCGTCAACCCTTCACGGTTAGGCATCCGCGCGGTGCATCCAGACAATTAACCATGGACCCTCTTTGACTAACCCATATTTCGAACTTTAGAGAACTAGAGCCATGGTTAGGTTGCAAACTCATTGCATCGTGTTGTGACTACTTGACTACTTGTGCATCTCTTACTTGTGCATACTTATTATGTGACTAAACTAACCGTTTAGTTTGACTTGTGTTTTTAAATAAGTCTTAATAAAATAATTAATGACTAAAGGAATTTGCTTAATAAATTAATTAATTAATTTGAGCTAATAAATATGTCTAAAATCGAGTCATAGTCCCTTTAAGTCAACCCGAATTTTGATTCCCGTATACAGCACAAGTTACAACTTGTTTTGGTCTAACAGGAGTTCTATAAAGAACTACAAGACGTACAACCTATTGATCTGTAGCCCTGAGTTTTATCTTTAATTTGGTGTTGGTTGTATCCCAATCAGAGTCACAAATCAAAAGTTATTACTAAAATACCACAGCCTGTCAAGGTTAATGCATATACGTGAGGTCTTAACTCTATCTTTGTTCGAGTATAGTCACATAGTCTAGCCACATGGTATGACAAGAGTCTTAACATGTCACCTACACTCACTAGTCTTAGCACACACTTTGTATCTGTCACCATGACCATGTCTTAGGTTCATGCATGAGTCGTTTTTTTCCGTCATTTGAGTTGGGGGTACATTCTATTCCTAATTTTTTCATATCTCTCCATCTACATCATCTTTCCATTTTCTACATGTTTTCTCCATATCACAACCTTCATTCATCCTAACTTCTTCCATCCATGCATGTTGAATCGAGTTCGAGTGATGTGATTGACAAACAAAAAAATGAGGGTAATGATGAAACAAATGCACAAGGCAAGCTTCTCAGCAAGATTTCATGTTTTATTCTTCTTTTTTTCAAACCCTTTCCCCAATAAGTCTAGCATAGGCACCCTTCATCCTCCTTGAATTTATTCCTTAGAGTTTGATTTTTACCCTTCACTTTTTAAATAAAATGGGCATTTCTTTTCTTGCATATGATTATCGCATCGCATTGCACAAAAAAAAATTTAATAAAATAAATATGATGATTAAAAAAAAAAATCCATGTCAAATTAAGCACAAGGTATACCAATGATTTGAGGCACCCCTTGTAGCCACATCATATTTTCTTTCACCCTTCAAATATGCAATCCTTTTTTGATAAACAACTTTGAGCCTCGTCTAACGATAGACCTTTCATTTTCCAACCCATATCTACCTAACCTTGGGATGGGATGGTATGTAACTTATGTAACTTCAAAAAGCTTGAGTGACTTCAAAAGATTAGAATAGCAAAAAATAAATAAAAATAATAATAAAAAAAGTGTACAAAAGGGCAAGTGTTCCAATGTCTTTGACATGAACATGTCTTTGATATGAACACGTCTCAGATTGCGTCTCTTATCGAGTGCTCGGTACCGTGCCTGAGAAACATGAATGCAAAGTGAGTGATAGACCGCATGATCGGGATTTCCCACACTTATAAAATAAAAAAATGCAAAAGCAAAAATAAGAGAGCAAGAATTAAAAAAAAAAAAAAAAAAAAAAAAAAAAAACAAAGAGTTCAAAAGTGAGAAGCCTCAAGCATAAAAATATAAAGATTCAAAAGCAAGGTTGCACACCTTGGGGGCTTATCGAGGGTCTTGAGCCTTTATTCCCTTTTTCTTCAAACCATTAGCCTAACCATGTTACAACCCTTAAAAAGAACTTTTTGAGGTATACACACACTTGTGCGAGGTTCGGCTACAGCTACGTTCGGCTTGATTCCTAACGAATACGTAGACAACCTCACATTGAGGTGCGGCCATTATAAATGCATTCATAAACACATTCATGCATGATCAAATAGAGGGATTTCCTATGCTCACCCCTTTCCATTTAGAACTAGAATTGGGAGTTTGATCCCTACATTATTAGCTTACCTAGCCTAAGAGTCACCACTATTTGACTCTTTTCAAAATATTTTTCCATACACTTAGCCATTATAGCCTAGCTTTAGAGTCACTTTCACACACATCATAGATACATAGACAAATAATCATCCTCTTAGGAACATTTTTGTCATGAAATCCTAACAAGACATTGAAGCATGCTTCATCATCTTAGAGTCGTTCATCACTCATCATCACAAACATCATCACTTCGCAAATTATGAAGTACTTAGCCTCCGCGCCTGAGTTACCTAAATACTTTCATCATCGAGTCAACAAGTGAGACAGCCTAGGATGAACTTATCCTTTGCACTATGAGATACAACATCAATGCATACATTCGACTAAGCTCATTCAACATGCACCTCAAACAGTCACTTCAATTCTTTTTTGTGTCTTTCTTTTTCGGGAGAAAGTTTGTAACACAACGTTGAAGCATGCCTTGTCTCATCAATAATAATCATCATTGCATCACAAAGTACGAAGTGCTTAGCCTCCGTGCCTAAGTCACCCAAATACTTTCATCATTAAGTCAACAATTGAGATAGCCTAGGATGGATTAATCCTTGCACCTTGAGGGATAGTATCAAACAAACATTTGAATAAGCTCATTCAACGTGCACCTTCAAACACTTCGATTCTTTATTCGCATCTTTTTTTCGGGAGAAAGTCGGTACCCTCCACAAAAATGACGTAAAATTTTTGCTTTTTTGCATTTTCAAGTTGCACGATCACAATACAACGCACACACGGGTCGTGAGCCACACGTGTCATTTCACTTCGAGTCGAGTCAACCTCGAGTCAATCACAGCGAGTCAAGTTTATACCTTGAGTCTGTCAAGTCAATGAGTCAAGCGACATTAAAACTTAGGTCAACCCTAAAATAATTAAAGAGATTAGCAAAGTCCTATAGTCAAAGATAAAAATACAGGTGCATCCCAACGGTAGCAAGAGCAGAATAGGGAAGACCCTACTTCAGCGCCAGACGACAACATCTAGCGTCTGGAAACAGATTTCTGCGCCTGGCGCTAGATCCCAGCGCCTAGCGACAGAGCCAAATCGCAGCGCCAAAGGCATTGCAGCGGAGTTAAGAATGAGAGTCCGTAGAACCATCTCAAGGACATCGAAAAGTATTGCAATACTATCAAAGCGAATGGAGTTTCTCAAGAGTTCATTTGGCTAAAGTTGTTTCCCTTTTCTCTCATAGGCCGAGCCTTGGAGTGGTTAGATAATGAGGTAAAGCCAAACTCCCTAAGAACATGAGACGAAGTCACCAAGGAATTCTTGTCCCTATTTTACCCACAAAAGAAAACGGCGGAGGCTAGAGCTTTGATTCAAGGGTTCAAGCAAAAGCCTAATGAAAGCCTTTAGGAAGCATGGGAGAGGTATAACGAGTACCAAAGGGAGTGTCCCCACCACGGAATTCCAACCTATTAAGTCATTCAAATTTCTATGGTGGCTTAAGTCCTCAAGGCAAGTCATGCCTTGATGGGGGAGTCGGAGCTCCCATTATGAATAGGATGGAGGAAGAAGTGGTGGACATTATTGAGGATGTAGTGAAGTACTATAGAGATTGGCAAGATGGTGAGAGGGATTCAACTAGCAAGAGTGACTCTTCGGTGTACTATATAGACCATCTAAATGCGATCAACAACCTATCCTCACAAATGACAAACTTGGGAAAAGAAATGACCGCAATTAAGGCCAAGTTGGAAAGCTCCTCTTCTTTTCAAGCTTTGAATCTTCCCTCCCAATTTAAGGGGAGAGGTACTCTTTCTAACTCTCAACCCCCTCCCCCTCCTCAAATAATATGCCTAGTGGTTGCTTGTTTTGTGATGCATGTGGAACTTATGATCATGACTCTTGTAATACCCTCATGCTTCTCCGGAATGTGGTGATGACTTTGATAACAATGAGAGTGAGCATGTGAACTATGTGTCTAATAATAATGTGCAAAGGTTTGATGATCAATGAGGTCAATGGAATAGGAATTACCAAAACCAAGGTAATTTTGACAACTATAACCAAGGTGGTGGTTATAGGAACCAAGGGAACCCAGGTTCTCGTGGTAACTATAACAATCAAAGTTATAGTAGTCAAAATCGAATCCAAAATTATGGTAATCAAAACCAAAGTTATGGAAATCATAACCAAGGTAGTGGAAACCATAATCAAGTTTATGGTCAAAATCAAAATAGGGGTAATTGAAACAATCAAGGTAGGGGAAATTTTCAAAATGATTCTCAAAAGGGGCCCCCCACCCGGATTTGTTCCAAAGACTCAAGGTGAAAATTCCTGTTCACAAACTTCTTCTTCTAGAACTAATATGGAGGAAATAATTGAAAATCAAACCAAGTTGTTGAACACATACATGGCCGTTAGTGATAAGAAATGAGATGATGACCCATAACAAAATGCTCGAAAACCAAATTTCTCAACTTGCTAATGCTTTGAAAGGCCAAGCAAGCCCTTCTTCTTTACCTTCCCAAGGCCTAGATCCCATGAAACCCGTGAATGCTATTGTTACAAGGAGTGGTAAAGTTCTTGAGGAGAGATTGCCTAGGAAGAGTGAAGACAGGGAGGTCCCCAAGGAAGCTTTGGTTGAGAATAAGGGAGATAAAGCATCTTTAGATGAGGTTGTGGTTGAGACACCTAGAGAGGTGAGAGTAGAGAAAGAGATTGTGAAACTGAAGCTCCCTTATCCCCAAAAATTCATGAGACACAAATTAAATGAGCAATTTGGGAGATTTATTGATATGCTCAATCAACTTCAACTTTCTCTACCTTTCACCGATGTGATCAACCAAATGCCTAACTATGCCAATCCTCAAAGACATTTTGAGTGGGAAAAGGACTTGTGATGTTGTGGAGACTATCAACTTGACTAAGAATTGTAGTGCGATCATCATGAACAAAATTCCACCAAAGTTTAAAGACCCCGGAAACTTCTCCATCCCTTGTGCTATTAACAAGATGCAAATTGATAATGCCCTATGTGACTTAGGAACTAGTGTAAGCCTAATGCCATATTTGGTTTATCAAAGACTTGATCTAGGGGAACTCTTACCTTCTAACATTACCTTGAAACTAGCTGATAGGTCAATCAAGTTTCCAAAAGGTAAAGTGGAAGATGTTCCATTGAGGGTTGGGTAGTTTGTGTTCTCGGTGGATTTTGTTGTACTAGAAATGGATGAAGATGCTTCCATTTTTCTTGCTACCTCGGGTGCTATGATAGATGTCAAGAGTGCAAAGATTTCGCTTAAGGTAGGAGATAAGGTCATAGAATTCGATTTGAATGAAAGCATGAAATATCCAAGATCTTCTCTAAAAAATTGCATGATGATTGACTCTCTTGATCATGTTGTGTCTTCCATGCATGAGCACTTGCTCACCTCTAACGATGCTCTTGAGAATGTTTTGTTGAACAAAGATAAGCTAGGTGCACCATGCAAGGAGATGGTATTGTATGAGGAATTGCTTAATGGAAGCATGGAGGAAGTGGATGAACAATTGTGCTTGAAGATCTCAAGCCATGAAGCTTTGCAAGCGGCCGCAACAAAAGAAGGTAAAGGTGTACCTATGGTAGAGCTCAAACCTCTACCATCACACCTTAGGTATGAATTCTTAGGCCAAAATTCCACTTACCCCGTAATTATTAGTGCATCCTTGAGTGAAAGCCAAGCTCAAGCGTTATGTTGTGTCTTAAGAAAGCACCAAGGTGCTTTGGGCTATACTATTGATGATCTTAAGGGTATAAGCCCCGCTTTGTGTACACACCACATAACGCTTGAGGAAGGCACCCTTCCTTCTATTGAACGACAAAGAAAGCTACACCCTCAAATGGGAGAGGTGGTGAAAAAAGAGATCACCAAGCTTTTGGATGCGGGAATCATATTCCCCATCTCAAGCTCTAGGTGGGTCTCTCCCGTTCATGTCGTTCCTAAGAAGGGGGGTATGACCGTAGTCAAGAATGAGAGAGGTGAGCTCATTCCGACATGGACAGTCACCGGTTGGAGGATGTGTATAGACTATAAACGTCTAAATACATCCACCAAGAAGGATCACTTTCCCCTTCCATTCATTGATCAAATGTTCGAGAAACTAACAAAAGGCACAAGTTCTATTGCTTCCTTGATGGCTATTCGGGATTTTTCCAAATCCCAATCCACCTCGAAGATCAAGAGAAGACAAAATTTACATGCCCCTATGGGACCTTTGCTTATAGGAGAATGCCTTTTGGCCTTTGTAATGTCCCCGCAACTTGTCAAAGGTGCATGATGAGCATTTTTGGAGACATGTTGGAGGAAGAAATGGAGGTGTTTATGGATGATTTCTCCGTAGGTGGGGTTTCATTTGAAGCGTGCCTTGTGAATCTTGAGAAATGTTTGGCACGGTGTGTGAAGGTTAATCTTGTCTTGAATTGGGAGAAGTGCCACTTCATGGTGGAGGAAGGAATAGTGCTTGGACACAAAATCTCTCATAAAGGAATAGAGGTGGATAAGGCCAAGATCGAGGCTATTAAGAAGCTTCCACCTCCGGTGAATGTCAAAGGAGTGAAATAATTTTTGGGACATGCGGGCTTCTATAGAAGATCCATCAAGGATTTTTCACTCATTGCCAAGCCCCTTAATGATATTCTTCAAAAAGATGTTGAGTTTATTTTTGATGATAAATTCTTGGAGGCATTTAATAGATTGAAGAAAGCCCTAATCTGTACCCCCATTGTTGAAGCCCCAAGATGGGATCTACCCTTTGAATTGATGTGTGATGCTAGTGATTGGGCAATTGGAGGTGTTTTGGGAAAACGTGTGGACAAGAAGCTTCATGGGATTTACTATATGTCCAAGACACTAAATGGGGCCCAAAAGAATTACACAACAACAGAAAAAGAATTCTTAGCCATTGTTCACTCTTTTGAAAAATTCCGGTGTTATTTGTTGGGTTCCAAGACCATTGTCTTCATGGATCATGCAGCTCTCAAGTATCTCTTCTCCATGAAAGAGTCCAAGCCAAGGCTGATTCGTTGGGTGCTTGAACTACAAACTTTTGAAATAGAGATTACGGATAAGAAGGGTGCGAAAAATGTTGTGGCAGACCATCTTTCTCGCCTTGAGGGTGATCAAATTCATGATGATGGTTTACCAATTGAAGATAGAATGCTTGTTGATGTCTTGTATGCCATTAAGGTAAAGGAGCTCCCATGGTATGCCGACTTGGTGAACTTTCTAGCATGTGGGGAGTTTCCACCTTCTTTCTCCAAGAACCAACAGAAGAAAATCAAGAGGGAGGCAAGACATTACTTGTGGGATGATCCCATCTTGTATTAACGAGGGGTTGATGGCTTGCTTAGGCGTTGTGTTCCGAATGAAGAGGTGCCTAGTGTTCTACAGATGTGCCATTCGGTATCTTAGTGGTGGCCATATGGTTGTTTCCAAAACCGCCACTAAGGTTCTTCAATGTGGTTTGTGGTGGAAAGATATCTTCAAGGAATCATGGGGCTTTGTAAAGTCATGTGACCGATGTCAAAGAGTTGGGAATATCTCCAAGCGGAATGAGATGCCTCAACAACCTATTCTTGAGTTGGAGGTGTTCGATGTATGGGGGATTGACTTCATGGGACCATTCCCATCTTCATATGGGAATCAATTCATACTTGTGGTTGTGGACTATGTTTCTAAGTGGGTTGAGGCCATTGCTTCCCCAACGTTGAGGCCATTGCTTCCCCAACAAATGACCACAAAGTAGTGTTGAAGTTGTTCAAAAAAAATCATCTTCCCTAGGTTTGGTGTGCCTAAGGCTGTGATAAGCGATAACGGTTCTCATTTTGTTCACAATGCTTTCCAAAAGATGTTGAGGAAACATGGGGTTCATCAACGGTTCGGCCTTCCATATCATCCACTAACGAGTGGCCAAATCAAGGTCTTCAATCGTCAAATAAAGCTTATTCTTGAGAATATGGTTGCAAGGAATAGAAAGGATTGGTCGGACAAGTTGGATGATGCTCTTTGGGCCTATAGAACGGATTTCAAGACACCTATTGGCACCACTCCATATCGCCTAGTCTATGGCAAATCATACCATCTCCCGGTGGAGCTTGAACATCGTGCTTTGTGGGCAATCAAGAAGATAAACTTTGATTTAGAAAGTGCGGGGGAGAAAAGGTGGTTGGATCTTCATGAGCTTGAGGAGCTTAGACTTGATGCTTATGATTGTGCTAGCACCTACAAAGCTCGTTCCAAGGAAGCTCATGATAAGCTTATTGAAAAAAAAGAGTTTTGTGTTAGTGATAAAGTCCTCCTCTACAATTCAAGAATGAAGTTGTTTCCCGGAAATCTCATGTCAAGATGGAGTGGCCCTTTCTTGGTGAATGATGTTTTTGCTAATGGTGTCGTGGAGATTTCTCCTTTGGATTCCTCATCTTATTTTAAGGTTAACAGTCATCGGCTTAAGAGATACTATGATGGAGTGTTTATTGGTCTTATTCATAAAATGATTCTTTTCAAAGCACCTTGAATGGGTGGTAAACGTCAAGCTAACGACGTTAAACAAAAGCGCTTACAGGAGGCAACCCGGATTCTCACCTCTACTCTCTTTTCTTTCCTTTCTATTATTTTTCTTTGTTAATTTTTAATCTTACCTTTCCTTGTGATTTTGGTTTGTTTTGTAGGTTGCCTTCATTCATCAAATATGGACTGAATGTGTTTGATAAAGATGGAAAAAGGAGAATTCGGAGTGCAGGGGAAAGGGAACCCTGCGGGCTTGGAGAGGCCTTGGGTGCCCTTGCTTTAAAAAAGGGGAAAATCCGATCAGGAACTTTCCGCGGTCTCTCCGTAGTCTTCCCGCGGGCGCGGGTGTGTCATAGAGGGCGTGGGGAGTATTGGAGAGGGTGCGGTGCATTTTGTCAAAAAAGGGATCACGAACTCTCCGCGGGCGCGGTAACTTTGGAGAGGGCACGACCCTTCTGGAGAGGGTGCGGCATCAGTTTAAGGTAAAATCGAGGGATTTTTTTCAGTAAGGTCCCGCGGTCAGTCCGCGACCGCGGGGAAGTCACTACTACGAAAATGGGCAAAGAGACCCGTCCAAATAGGCCTTAAAGACCACTTCTGGACGGGTCTCTTTTTGGTAAGGGGGTTTGTTTATAAGAAATAAGAGACCTGTTGTCAGAGAAAGGGGATCTATCATACTAGTACTTTTATGAATAACTTAGTAAGAAATGGGACTCGTCACTTAGAAAATGGGGTCTCTTTGCTTAATATATACACACCTAACATTATACAAATGTGGTCTCTTAGCCTCTTTATTCATAATAAAAAAATAATAATTACCTCAACTAAACTAATCCATAATTTTTTAAATAAGAATCAACAAAACACATTATAAAAGTTAACAAATATAAATTCATTATATAAATAAATACAGTATAGTTCTATTAAAAAAAAGATTGCAAATTACATTCATACAACAGAAAAAATATACATCAAAGATTATACGATATATTATGTACAAGAGTGTACATCAAAGAACATAAAATTTAAAAATTAAAAAATTAAAAATAAAAAAATAAAAAAAAATAAAGTATCCAAGGATCACGCCTCAAACTCCAAGATGAGATAGAAATTGGAGCTGCATCTTTTGTGGAAGGCGATGAGATAAGATCCGAAAAGCACAAGTTGTAGTACATAGTTTCAAGCTACAATATCATTAGCTATTCAAAGATCAATATTTTTCTCGGCGACGAAATCACAAATGGGATATCCATAAGCTCCAATTGACACCTAAAAGCTAACAATCAAATGCAATTAAGAATTTTACCAATTAACATCAAAATTTAACAAAAAGCAAATCCAATTTCTATTCATTATATCCTACACATGTAGATCTAAATTAAAATGAACAATTGCAGCATGCTAAGCAAATTTGGACCCCCGATTGTGACGATCGAGAAAAATTAAACCCAACTATTTTAATTAGTATTATAAATGTGTGCGTTCAATAGAAATTACAGAAGAAAAATGGTAGATTTAAAAGAAATGGAAATGCAAGGAGAAGAGTATACCAAAGAAAAAAACAATATTTCGTCATTTTTTGAGAGATTAAAGATAGAGAGTGGGTTTAATAAAAATGCAAATATATATATATATCCCACAAACCATTTTTAAGAAAGAAAGAAAGAAAAGATGAGAGATTACCTTTCTTTGAGTATTTGCAGAGCTTCAATGGAGGAAGAATTAAAGCGGAAGAGATTAGAGGCGGTGGTCGGCGGATGATGATGATTTTGGTTTTGGGGCTCAAGTTAAGGTTTTGAGGAGAGAGAATTATAAAGATGATAAGTATCTGAGTTTGAAGAACAAAATAAATAAAAGAGAAGACCGACAATCAATATCTTATTTGGATCCATTCTACACATAAGACACCCGTTATAATTGATAACAACTTTCTTTCCTTTTTTTTTTTGTTATATTTATATTGTGGGCCCCAATATATATATAAAAGACTTGTTTAGTTTTACAACGGGTCTTTTATCTCACGCTAATAAAATAAGAGACTCGTTATCATTAATATGGGATCTCTTACATTAAACGGATTCATTAGTTAAATAACGGGTCTTTTATTAGGGGGTTCTTTTCTAAATTTTGTAGTAGTGAGTTGGGAGAGGGCGCGACTAGCTGGGTTACTAATGAGCCAGTTTTGCTCCTCTCTCTCTCTCCTCTCTTATTTTTCAATTCCCCCTTATTTTTCCCCTTTCTCTCTCTTCCTCCTCTCAAACCCTAACCCCCAAATCATCTTTCTCACGCAAATTCACTCAAATACATCCTTGTTTTCACTCAATTTTCCATCACAATTTCTTTCATACTCCATTTTCACCAAGATTAGTCTCTTTTCTCGTGGTTTTTCGGGAAATTCAAGTCCTAGACGGGTTTTTGAGCTTAGTTTGAGTCTTTAATATTGGTATACTTCTAACCTTTGTTTTATTTTTGTCAATTTCAATTGATTATTGTACATTGGTTTTGGTTTGCCTTGATTAAGCATTACTATGATGTTTATGGTAGTTTGTATGGTGAATTTGGAATTATTTTGAGTTATTTGTGCTTATTTTTGTGATGATTGTTAATGTTATTTGTTGTTGTTTGGATTTTTGGTTGTTTTGTTGCTTGTAACAGGTACTTTGTAGTTTGTGGTGGTTTTGAGTGGTATTATGAAGGTGGTCTGAGAAATAGGTGGAAGTGTTGGTGTTGATAATGGGTGATTGTGTAGTTTCTTGTATTGGTTGAGCTTGTTACTATGGATTTGTCGAGAAAGGTTAAGAGTAGCAAGAAAAGTTCAAACTGATCCCCCAGCCAATCCTCCCAAGGCGAATCCTCTCGTAGCCAACCTTCAAACACCGAACCTCCTCACAACCAAACTACTCAAGATGATACCCCACCTCCTCCTTTACCTCCTCTCAAATTTCACAATCGGTATAATGAAATCCCAGAAATTTAGACCTACACGCAACTATCTTCCCGATGATATATTCAAATTAGGAGTTGATGCCGATCTTGACATCTTGCTCTGTAACCTTGGTTTGGATGAGTTTGTGAAGTCATCTCCGCGAACCTATTTGGAACCGTGCATTGATTTTTCTCCACCTTTGAGTATATTAGAGCGGGGGATACCGACTATATCATCTCTTTCAAACTATTCAATTCCAAGCGTACCATGAACCTTACCGAATTCAATAAAGCCCTTGGCTTCAACCCCAATACCGATATCTATGAGCACTTGGTTGCCCTTCTCAAGTCTGATTACAATGAGGTTGCATGGTGGCGAGTCATTGCTAAAAAGAAGGTGTTTGACTCTAAGAATTCGCTTGCTAGCGAGATCATTCACCCGGCTCTTAGAATTCTTCATCGGGTACATGGCTATGCCGTGTTTAATAAGCAAGATCTTGGGAAGCTTTTGAGGGAGGAGATCTTAGTTCTTTAGATGGGTACAAGGCCGGATTTGGGGTCGAGGTTGAATTTTGGGTATATTTTCATGAATTGTTGTCAAATAATCATCAATGGGAAGAAAACGGGTGAGATACATTGTGGTGGTATGATTACTAGATTGGTGCATTATTTCAAGAAAGAACGTTTCTTGGGGTCTTGCACTTCGGTTGGAGGGAGTGAAAACATGTATTTAGATTTGAAGCAACTTAACACTTTGTGCTTCATTACTAGAACTAAGAGAGACGGTGTTTATTCTTGGCTAGTGCGTAATGTGCACCATTGTTTACTCCCAAACCCGGTTGCCACCTCCATTACTTGAGAGGATAGGATTGTTTTGAGGATTCCTATGGACGATGGGAGAGTTGAGGATGATATGGAGGAGGATGATGATGATGTGAATGATGGTGACGACGATGATGATGATGATGGGGAAGGTGGAGAAGGAGAAGGTGGAGATGAAGAAGAAGAAGAAGAGCAAGAACAACAACAACAACAATTTCAACATGAACAACAACAACAACCGCAACAAAGAAGAAGAAGAAGACAACAACATCAACAACATGACTACCAAGGAGATGCCTATCTCCGTGAGATGGAGGCTATACGTGAGCATATGGAGCGCATCCAATTGAGCATGCAAGGTATGTATTCCAACCATCAAACCTTGTCTTTTCAAACTAGCGCCCTATATGACGCTAGTGTGCGTAGGGGGGAGGTCACTCCTCCGGTGAAGTACCCATATGTGCTGCCCCAACAAGGGCATGTGCCATCTTGGGGTGGTGACAACCTCCCCATGTACCCCTATTGGCCCATGGATACTCACCCCGATGAGCCAAGGCGTGACTTCCCAAATGAGTCCGGTCATTATGACTACCGGGTTTCGGGGGGGAGTGATTATCGGGGTGACCCCGACTACTACTATGTTCACCCCACTCACCCCAAGCTCTGTATGCAGCCTGAGCCATTTGGCCAATTGTCCACATCCCAACTTGACCTTTTTAAGGGTCGTTATGGGTTTCCTCCCGGTTTTACCGGAGGTTAGGATATGGGTGATGGTGGTGCCGGCCCTAGTGGCCAATAGTTTCCCCCTTGGTTGTTTGATTCCCTTTTTGTTTCCTCACAAAAGCTTTGCATGTTTTTGAGCATCGTGGTCGATGCCCTTATTTTGTTAGAGGGGAAATCAAAAAGGATGTTTTAGGGTAGGTTTTGGGGGAGGCACCTTGGACTCATGGGGATGTGTTTGAAAAGGCTTTGATGGATTTTTCTTGCTTCGCTCTCGGTAGTCTAGTTTGTATGATGTTAGTCCTGTTGTCTTGATTTTGATGATGATGATGTTTTGAGGTTTCTCTTGATCATGATGATGATGATGGTTTCTTTAGGTTTTTATACATAGTTTTCGAGTAAGCAATATTTTGTTTGCTTTAGTTTGGAAGTTACTAACAATTTCATTTTGTATATAGACCTTTTGTTTTTCTTACCTTTCTCGTAGCTTATGCTTTGGTCTTCAAAGCTTCTTAAAGGAGGTCGTTCTTGCCCCTTGGTTATTGTAGCATAGCTTGGATGTTTGGTGAGACCTTTCTAGTTTTATCTTTTTACTTTTATTCCTTTACTTTTCTTGGTTGCTTAGATTAGGATTAGTTTTAAGGGAGTTGAATCGGTTTGAGGATGTATGATTATAACACCTAGTGTGTTTGGGGTCTTTGGCGATGTGGCCATTTGACCACTTGTATGTCGATTAGGAAATACGTGTTATGATTGCATCTTTGTCCTTTTCTTTCTTCTCCTACTTTTCCTTTATCTTTGCTTTCCATCTTTTATTCTCTTTTCTTTTCTTTTCTTTTTGTTCTTGGTTTTGTACATGGCTTTTTGAGGCTTTATTTTTCACTCTTTCTATTTGGACTTGGACTTGTAAACAATGAACTCTTGCTTTTGAATAATAATCTTATTAAGTGGTCATGGTATGCACGGCTTGAGAATACGTTTGGTTGATTCTAGGATAAAACATGCTAAGGTAGTTGTCTAGAACTAGGGGGATCATGAAGTCGGATTCTACTTGTTTGTGGCATGTTGGTAGTTGCTCCCTATCTTCGACTTGACAACCTTAGTGAGTTTTTGCCACAACCATGTGAGATTCATACTTTTTCAAGCTTTCAACATATTCCTGCATGAGCGGCATGGATCCTTGACTTTCGCAAACCTAATCTAGAATCTTAACGTATGATTTCTAAGACCGAGACCGAGCCACCTAGGGAGGACAAAGGCATCTTTTCGCGGAGGTATTTTTCCTTTTTCTAGGATAGAGTCCTTTTTACTTTTGGTTTTTGGGATACATTTGCCTACTTGCTAGCCCTTTAAGCCTTTTTCCCTTCTTTTCCAGCCACATCTTTAGATCTTGAGCCTTTTGTTCCATTTTTAATTTAATTTTTGGTTTTTGTGAAGCAATGATCATTATTGGTGGTCTATAAGTTTGGAACTTGGTTCAAGTTTATGAGCAAGTTTGTGTTGTATATAAATTGTGAATAATGGCAAATGTCTAGTGAAAAGACGATCCAATTCAAAAAGGCAAGGACAAAATAAATGCAAGTTTGATAATAAAAGCCGCCCAAAGTTAAAAGAGGCGAGGACAAGCACTACTAAAGAAAGAAAACAAAAGAGAAAACAAGAAAACAAAAATAAATAAAAAAGTGAAAAATACAAAAATGAAAAAATATGTTTATGTGAGTACTCTTCTTTTTTTTAGCATTGAGGACAATGCTCCATTTAAGCTTGGGGGGAAGCGTTCTCACGCTTTTTGTGTATATTTTTGTGATCTTAGCTTTGAATAAGCTTGGGGGTTGGTATTTTTGTTTAGTGATTGCTTAGTTATGGTGTAAAGAAGCACGCAATCTTTGCTTCACAATTTAGGTTAACCACTAAATTTTAAATTTAGCCTACCTTAACCCTTTTTTCCTTACGTTACAACCTTTGGGAAGACCTTTTGACCTAGGGGTTGAGTCATTTATCGGTGGAGGGAATCATGGGTTATAGCCCAAACGAAAGGGGATGCGAAGTCAAGATGTCGAGTAGCCAAAAATTTGATCTTTTTTCGATTCCTTCGCGGAATCTATGTGACGCTCACTAAGGGGAGATATGAGATTAGTAGGGGGAACGCGGTAAGATCGTTTGGGATGAAAGTGGAGTGTGATAACTAGTTCCTATGCTTAGCATATTTATGTTTCAATCAACCTTAGGTATCTTATAACGTGCATACCATGATTAACTTTAGAAAGGTTGTTATACATTTGAATTATAGTCACTTTGTAAAGTCCATTTTACAAAGATTTTCAATTAATTGTTGTTTTTTTTATTTTTTTTTTTTTAAACTTTGCTCTTTATTCTTGTATTTTGCCTCATTTTTGCTTCTTTTGTTTTTCTTAATAAGAGTTATAGGTTATCTCTAGGAAACCTTTAAGAGAGCATCACTCGTCCTCTAGGGCGATCTAGGGGTTTAAAGGGCTTGTCTTTTGTTGCTAAAATTTACCGTGATTCCAACGAAAGTGATTTAGTGTATATTCTCACCTCCTTATTTTTCTTTTTATTTTAAATAAGCCCTTCTTTTTCCTTCTTAGCCTTTGTTTTGCTCGGGACGAGCAAAAGTCTAGCTTGGGGGAATTTGATGAGTGTCATTTATGGCACTCATAGGGTAGTCTTTTAGGATGATTTCATCCCTTTTTCATGCTTTCTTATCTTATTTTTGGTCCAATTTCCTTTAGTTCCTTTCTTTCTTTCTTTGTGTTTTTCGTGTTTTCTTCGTGTTTTCCTTTTATTTGGCCCTTTTTCCCTTTTACTCCTTTCCTTTGTTTGCTCATGTAGGTACCTAGGAGTTGTCTTCGCAAAGGGATCCAGATGAGATATATTGACTAAGCAAGGAGGAAGCAATCTGCTCAGAGAGGGCTTGGAGAGGCCTCGGAGAGGGCATCAACTCTTGCCAGGTTGCCGCGGGCGCGGGTCCTGAAGGCCGCGGGCGCGGGCTCTTTTGCACCAAATAAGCCAAATTCGACCAAGAACTCTCCGCGGTCTTGCCGCAGGCACCCCGCGGGCGCGGATAGATTGGAGATAGCACTCCATATTAGAGAGACTACGACCCTCTAATTACTCTTTGGGAGCAGGGGATTCGCTGCGCCCTTGCCGCGGGCGCGGGCTACAAGACCCGCGGGCGCGGGTGTTGCCCTGACAGCCCGCGGAGTTTGTTATGGGTTCCGTACCCATTTCCCCGCGGGCGGGGGATTTCTTAGAGAGGGCGCGAGGATCCCGTTTTCCTTCTTTGCCTATAAATACACTTGTAATTCCTTTTTAAAAACTAACTTTTAGATAATTTTCATTAGCTTAGTTTTAGAGAGAGAAGTTAGAGAGAAGTTCTTGGTTTTTTATTTGTATTTCAACATTGGTTCAATTGTGCTTGGATTTCTTCATCTTCAATCATTAATATTAGTGAGAATCTCTTCTTTTAGTTCATCTCTTTACTTGTTTGTTTTAGATTCATGTTTGATTGTTTGATTTCCTTGGGTTTGAATTTGATATTGTAGTTGATATTGTTTTCTCTTGATTTTGATTTAGAATGATGATCAATGCAATTTCTAGTGATTTGTTCTTGAATTACACCATATTTAGTGAGTAGATTAGTTGCTAGGGAGAAGGGGAAGCATGCTAGATTGATAATTTGTGCTAGTTGATGATCATTGATTGATTGAATTGTTGCAATTAAATTGGTTGACATAGTTTTGCATGTGATTAATTAGATTAGGAGTGATCAACCTATAAGATTAATCTAGATTGCATTACAATTCTTAATGACATGAATCATCTATTTGAGAATTGTTTTAATTTATTGAGTTTGATTATGAATTTCCTTGATTAGCCATTCGTAGTGACCACTAGCTTGGCCTCTAGGAAATAGCTCTTGAATTCTCTTGATAGCTACTATTGTTTTTCCTTTGCAATGCTTGAATCAATTGAATGAACTATCAATTAGCATGTTTATTGAACTTGCATGTGGAACCTATATCCCTAGTGTTTAGTTTCTTGAATTACTTGGCTAATCTAGCTTTGTTACCATAGTACCAACCATTTTTCTCACTACAATCTTCGAAGTAGCTTGACTTAGGCTATAGCTGATACCGACTCACTCCTTTGGGTTCGACCCTATACTTGCCTTATACTTGTATTAGGTTTGTTTAAGATGTTATAAATTGTGTTTGATTTTGGGATAGACAATTGAAGACTCATTAATCCTCTATCAATTCTGTGACCATCAAGTCTTCGTCTGGAAAATCATTCTCATGTACAAGCGTGGAATCTTCTATCGAAAAATCCACTAATAAATCGGAAACCACAGATCCCTTAATGGCCTTTTGAGGCACAAACCTTACATTGAATTGGGCTAGGTGAACTATCCATCTTGATACTTGCTCATTTAGTGCAGATTTCTCGAAAAGATATTTTAGTGGATTCGTTTGAGATACTGCAAAGACTGTATGAAAGAGCATGTAATGTCTTAACTTGGTTGTGGCCCACACCAAAGCGAGGCACAATTTCTCGAGTGGTGTATAGCGTATTTCATACTCGAGCATCTTTTTGCTTAAATAGTAGATGACGTTCTCCTTTCCTTCTACTTCTTGTGCGAGCATAGACTCTATTGTTTCCTTGGTGACTGTTAAGTACAACCTAAGAGGGATCCCGAGGAGTGATGGTGCTAATACAAGAGGGTTAGCGAGATAGGCTTTGATCTTCTCAAAGTCTTTTTGACACTCATCGTCCCATATTACCGGCACATTCTTTTTAAGCTTTTGGAATATTGGTTCACATATTGTTGTCAACTTTGATATGAACCAACTTATGTATTGCAACCGGCCAATGAATCCCCGAATTTGCTTCTCGGTTTTGGGCGGTGGCATAGACATGATTGCTGTAATCTTGGTTAAGTCTATCTCTATTCCTCTAGAGCTAATGACATATCCCAAGAGCTTTGCTGAGGTGACTTCAAAAGCACATTTGGATGGATTTAACCTCATGGTATATTTTCTTAATCTTTCAAAGAATTTTTAGGGCAACCAAATGCCCTGGTCGATTCTTTGATTTCACAATCATGTCATCTACATAAAATTCAACTTCCTAGTGCATCATATCATGGAGTAAAGCAGTCGCTGCTTGTTGGTAAGTGGCACCAGCGTTTTGAACCCGAATGGCATTACCGTGCAGCTATAAGTGCCCCAAGGTGTTATAAAAGTTATCTTCTTCATCATGTCTTCTTCTTCTATGAGGATCTAATTGTACCCTGCGTATCCATCTATAAATGAGAGAAACGTGTGATTCGCTGTATTATCTACTAGAATATCGATGAGCGGTAAAGGGAAGTCGTCCTATAGACTTGCATTATTTAGATCTCGATAGTCGACACACATTCGTACCCTTCAATCCTTCTTCAGAACTAGGACTACATTTGCAACTCATTTAGGGTATTTGGATACCCTGATAAAACCTACTGTTATTTGTTTTTGTACTTCTTCTTTTATTTTAAAATCTACTTCGGGTTTCATTCGACGTAACTTCTGTTTTACAGGTTTCATTCCTAGTATTAATGGAATCGTGTGTTGAGCTAATTCTCTATTAATGCCTGGCATATCTTCATATGACCAAGCGAATACATCGATGAATTCTTTTAATAGATTACTAAAATCGGTTCTTTCATCTTTATTAAGTGTTAGTCCAATTTTAACTTCTCTTTTAATGGTTGGATCTTTTGAGATGCCAACCGTTTCAGTATCCTCAATTATCGGTGTTTTATTTTAAAGTGTTTCCATTGCTTAAATTATTTCTTTGTCACTTTCATTGTTAGTTAAGCAATGCTCATCGTCTTGAGTGAAAGAATGACACGAGGAGTAAGCATAAGAGGACATATTATTAATTTTTGAAAGCATTACATCAAATAAAGAAATGTCCGTTGGGACTTGATTATTGACTATCCTAGGAGAAGACACTAAAGAAGAAGACCAAGGAGAGGGTGCTACAACTAAGGACTTAGAAGACTAGATAGGGGAAGACTCTAACTCAGACTCTGACGATTCATCGAACATTAGCCCTTGTTCAGTTATTATAGAGATATTTCTTCCGCTTGGAGTGGTCACTTTCGCGGTCTTTCGCCATCCTTGAACTAGACCCTCTGCCGGAGTGATAAGTTTGGAGGGATCAAAGCTAACTCTGTAATACTGTTTCAATGAGCGAGGTATTTTCTTCAATGCTCTTTGGCTCATTCTTTTCAAACCTAAAGAGAAGACCCATGACATTAAAGTCAAAGCATGAGGGTGCTTTTTCTTTATGGATGGGAGTTGAGACATCGTCTATAAAATTGCAATCCAGAAATATTTCGAACCCAGGTTGTCTTATCCTATTCTTTACAAAGGGTTCAGGGAATTCCTAGCATGGATAATCCTCTCCTTCTTTTATAAATTGTCCATTTAGAGTAAGAGGGTAACGATCCATTGGGATTGCTTTCTTTTGGGTACAAGCTACGTGCATTTGCCTTTTCCAGGGCTCACTAAAGATCTTCCAAAGATGGTTTAAAACCAAGTCTAAAAGTATCCAATTTAGGGAGGCCAAGTAGTCCCATCTGCTTTGTTATTCCTTTCTTCTTTTCGAGGGTCATTCCAGGAAAATGTCCTTGTTTCTTAAGGATAGCTTTCACTGTCATGTTGGAGTAGAGGTCATAATGAAGAGGGGTCCTTTCATCTTCCTCGATTAAGGAGACCTCTTCGTTAAAGCCCCACAAGTCCTCGTCATCTTCATCGTGCTCCATGTTTATTATGGGATTTTCAATAGCTTTGATTCTCATTGGTGAAGCATCGATTGTGATGGGGATTCCTCAAACTATAGCCTTCACATGCCGACGAAGGAATGAAGGGACGACCTTTAGGTCGTGAAGCCAAGGGCGTCCCAACAATAGGTTGAAGGAGGCTTTAATGTCTACCACTTGAAACGTAGTGGCATGTTCTATGACTCTTTCCGTCACAATCATAGTGATAGTCTCGAGAGCTTGGCGACGAGTGTTGTCATAGGCTCTTATTCCTTGTGTGGATGGAGACAATTCTTCATCTTTTATGCCTAACATCCTGGCGGTTCGGAGTGGACAAACGTTTATTGTCAATCCATTATCTACGAGAGTCATTAGGACATTCATTCTCTTGCAGATTACCGTGAGATTTAATGCTTTATGATGTTTATCACCCTCTGTAGGTAAGTCCTTGTCAAAAAAGGTGATTAAATTTATAGGACTAGGAAGATCACTCGTGAGAAAGTTAGTCAACCTCTCAGGAATGGTTTCATATTCTATTCATATCTTGTTCAAAGCATTCATTACTTCTAGACTGTGTTGATGGGATGTAGCTAGGATTTTCCATACATTCATATCAACTTTGGTTTTCTTTATTTTCTTGACAACATCGTTGTCTTCTATGATAGGTATGGGAACTTGCTGAGTTGTAGGGATAGGTTGTTGCACAGTAACGGGAGGTTGCATTCTCTCGGACCTTGTGAGAACATCTATGGGTGAATCCTCTTCATCCCAAATGTCGTCTACCAGAGATATCGTGGAGAGTGGAGTCTCTTCCAAATCTTTAAGGTAGACATCCTCATCGTCACTGTCCCAAACTCCATTAATGGTAGCATCTTTTTCTTGTAGTATTTGGACTATCTTTTTATCATCAATCAGTTTCTAAATTAAATCTTTAAATTTAAAATAGTGTTCTGTTTTATGTCCCCCTAATTGGTGATATGGAAAGTAAAACCTATCCATCCTCTTTAACAATTCAAATGGTCACGGTTCGAGAGGTTTAATCTTGCCACCTTCGGAGAACATTTGAACGTGTTTGCATAGGTGGTCCCAATTGGAGTGTAGGACCTATGGCTCCTTTTAGGTGTTTCGAATACTTGAAGCGAGAATGGCTTCTTCATAGTTGGTGTTACCTTTTTGTTGACATGCTTATTTTTTTCTTGTTCATTGCGTTTCAGAATTTTTCTACACACGCCTACAAATTTTTCTATTAAATATACAAGGAGCAATATGTCTTCCTTAGTGGGAGGTTGTTGCATTGGGGATGGTTCGTTCATGGCGTCGAAGAATACTTATTCTTATTCAAGGGCATGAGAGATTGTCAAGGAATTAGAAAGTGGTGCACTGTTGCTACTAAACTTCTTATTTGCAGGAGGCACGGGGAGTTTATTATTGTCTATCATGTCTTGGATAGCTTCCTTTAGTTTCCAGCAATTCTCAGTATGATGGCCCCTGCCTAGATGGTATTTACAATGTGCATTGGGGTTCTAGTTAGGTGATCTTTTTTCGACTGGTGGATCCCCAAATGGTCCAATGGGATTTATAAGACCTTTTGCATGGAGATGGTCTAATGCAGTGTTATAACTCATACCAATAGGAGTAAAGTTCCTCCTAAATTGTTTCTTTTGTCCTTAATTGTTCATAGCAAGGACTTCATTTAAATTAAAGGTGCTAACATTATTTGAGTGGGTAGTTTTGGAAGAAGAAAGATTGTAATTCTTCTTTCCTTTCCAGCCACTGTTGGAGTTAGTGTTAGTAGCTTTTTGTTTTGCAAGGTCGTCTTCATTTTTATTCCAATGTCATAGACGGCCTTAAAGGTGTTCAAGTTGCTTTGGTATTTGAGATGCTTAGTGTATTTTTCCTAGAGATTTTTTATGAGCGTTCTCTTAGACTCTTTTTTAGAACGGACCTCAATCATCTTAGCAGAGGTTTCCCTCCACTTATTAAAGAAAGAAGTAAACCCTTCATTCTCTTTTTGTTTAAGTATTTCAAGTTCCCTTTGATCAGTTTCGACTTGAATATTGCATTTATACCTGTTAATAAAGGCATTCACAATGGCATCCCAAGTAGAGGTTTTCTCTTTGTCTAGGGAAAAGAACCATTGTTGACAAACAGTTTCTAGCGATAAAGAAAACAATGTATGGAAAATTTTCTTATCTATCCCTTTAATATTCATTATTGTTTCAAACGCTCTTAAATGAAAGTAGGGACTGTCTGTTGCCTTGAACTTAGGGATGTCTGTGGCACTGAACTTTTGCGAAAGAAGTTCCTTGTCCACTAGGACCCCTTGTGAGTTAATGCCATGGAACATGTAATCATTGGATATCTTGCTCAAACTTTCTTGCATGAGATCCATTTACTGTTGCCTTACAGGATCATTAACTTGAAGAATTATGTTCTTAATCAAGTTAGTTAGTCATTGACTTCTTGAGTTCATTGACTTCTTCTTGAGTGGTTGTGATCATCTTAGATTTCCTTTTCCAAGTAATGGGTTAGTCAAAAAGGCGTATCTGAATAAAAAAGAGTTGTCTTTGATTAGCCGCCCTTCCTTTCTTGACCAAGCCTTGTAAATAAAACCATTTATTTATTTTAATTATTTGACTAGAATTTTGCTTTGACTTTATTAATTTTAAAAACAAAAATGCAAAAATGAGATGTATATTTTGAAGACCAAGTAATGTTTAAAAATAATATGGTTTTATTGGAGGATTAATATCTGACTTACCCCCTAAAAAAATAACGGAAAGACGCGCATTGAAGACTCTCTAGACATGGTCAAGATATGACATGTTATGTGTGTGCTTTAAAAGTGAATGTGAGTGACATACTTTGACTGTTTTAAGAGACCATGTGACTTCATTTGCCATTGTTGATGTTCACTTGTCTCTGAACAATGGAGCTTTTGATATGTCCACGTGTCTTTGAACAAAGAGCTTTGATATGATATGCCCACGCGTCTTTGAGCAAAAGAGATTATTTTTAGTTTGACGATTTTTCTCAACCTAGGGGACACCGTCTGAAAACTGCAACGTCCGCAACTGCCTCCAATTTCTGCTATGATAGTCTTCTGCAAGCCAGAGAACACTATCATAGATTGTTTTTCCCAACACGATCTTCTACCGCCTTGTGACCACTTTCCGCAAGCCAGGGAACATGATCGAAGATTGCTTTGCCCGAAACGATCCTCAGTTATTACGATAATATTCCAAAGAAAATTACTAAAGATCAACGCCCGTTGATCTTTAAATCTCACTTGAACTTTGCTGCTATTAAAATTCCCGCGGTGTTAGTATGTTTGCGATTTTGCTGCTCGTGAACCATTATGTCGGTGCCTTTGCTGTTTATGAACCATTATGTCGGTGCCTCCGCGATGAGCCAATGTTTAGGCGCTTTAAGCTAAGTGAGACGATCTTTCAGCAGGTCGATCACTTAATGTGATTGTAATCGAACCGACTATATAATCATATCAAATTTCTTAAAGGGGCTAACTAGCGCACCAAGGAACCCCAAAAATTTCCACATAAGGTCCACATAATCATTTATGAGGTCCACGTGTCCTGTCGCCACACCAGCGCAAGCTGGAATGCATCGTCGCCGCATTTTCGCTCAATCACCTGGTAACGAAGGCGGCGCCTGGCCAAGAAATCGTAGTCTGGTGACGGATTTGGGTTTTTAAAATAAAATCCCTTTTTCCCTATTTGCCATGAAATAAAACCCAATTTTGCTTCATTTGCTTTGTTTATCACATTTTATGCCTTGAAATTGTTGTATTATGTTTGTATATCATGTTTAGAGTGTTTTGAGACTTTTTTCACTCAATTTGGTGAAGAAACGAGCAATTTGCCATTGTTGACCCTCTTGAGTTCGTGAGAAAAATGTGGCCTGTTCTTTGTGTTTTTACTTGCCATTTTTATCAAAATTTGTCACAATATTTATCATAAAATTGGAAGAAGTTATTTGATTACCGAAATTTTATTATTTATGCTCGAATTGAAATTGTGTTCTGTTTTAGTACTACGTACTCTGTTTTTGCGAACATAGTATCATGCGGCTAGGCGAACCTTAGATATTATAGCACCTTAATTTTCTGGTATTTTGCATAATATAGCATGGCTAGACAACGAGGCTCGGGTTCTCGATCTCGTTCTCGTTCTAGGGAGACTCGTCGGGAGGACGACCTCGAAGGAACCTTCTCTTCTCTAGGGAAGTTTCCAGAGTAGGATGAGCACACTTTATATTTCACGCCAGAGTTCCACATCTCGGAGCGCGTTAGCGGGAGGGTCCGTATCCATGGTTCGGGCAACAAGACCATTGGCTCTCTGTACGACACTTACTTCCGCGACCACGTCTGTCAACGTCTTCTGTGGGAGTCATGTGGTTTGACTCTATTACTGCGAGCCACCCGGGCTATGTACTCTTTTGAATAAAGCCACCATGTAGTCCGAGCTTTGGTGGAGTACTTTTGGGACACCACCAATACTTTTCACTTTCCTTGGGGTGAGCTGACTGTTACTCCTACCGACTTTAGTCTCATTACGGGATTGGAGTTCACTTCTGTCCCTCTCCCTTTCGATAGCGACATCACTGTCTTCTCTTCAGAGGTGCTGGACCAGTTGGGCCCCATTACTATTCAGGCTCGTGTCGAGTATGATCCAATGAAGCTCAGCGCTAGATGTATCTGCCGGAGCACGCTTGCTATAGCTTTTCAGGATCCTGCGACCACCCAGAGCAGCGGGTGTGCATTTTTGCTCTGATCCTATTGTCAGTGACTTTTTCTCCTAACAGAGGTAGTCGAGTGTTGCTCTACTACTTACTTGCTGTTCGTGACCTTGGTTTAGTCGGGTCGTATGATTTGGCAAGCTTAGCCTATGCTGACTTCCTGGTTAGACTGCGACTTTCTAGTCATCATAGCTCCTTCGAGGGAGACATTGCGCTCTCTAGCTTTTGGAGAGTCGTAGAGGTACACTTTATTCCTTGTAAAGTTAGATCTATACTTATTTTAGCATCCGTTGACACATTTTTTGCTTTCGTAGATCTGGTTCTACGAGTACTTTCCATCTCTTGCGCCAACGAAACCTTCACCTCGCGAGCTCCCTGTTGCTGCTAGTTTGGGAGGTCGTCATAGTGCATAGGTCACTTCTAGGCGCATTCGAGAGTTGATCCTCTTGGTATGTTTTTTCATATGCTTGCTCTTTTATACCTTTAGTAGGATTTTATATCATGTGTATTCATTATGTAGGAGCTAGCCGTAGAGTTTCGGCCGTGGGCCGATTTTTACATCCCTGCGCTTGCTGCGCAATACACCGCTTAGCGCCTCTATTTCAAGGGGACGTATGATGCTACGGTGTATCTTGGCGAGAGAGTGGCTATTGAGCACTCCTCAGAGGCCTTTGTCAATCCAGGTCGCCCACCTCGGCATATTTTTGATAAGGCGAGGTTGAGGACTTTGAAGAGTAGGGCGCTAGAGGGCACATCTTGGCGGACGCACGCTCATCTAGAGTTGTGTTATATGGAGGCTTTGTTGCCACTTTTGGCTCTACCACCTGTTTTACTAGAGGGAGGAGAGGAGGTATTTTTGCGCATTTGTCTTTTGTGTAGCCCCAAAGTAGATGCTAACTACTTAGTTTAACTTGTAGGATGTGCATGCGGATTTTGTTGCTTCACCTGTGTCCATCACCTATCAGGGGATGTACGACCCTGTTGAGAAGATGATTCCTCTAGCTCCTTTGGATCGCCGTTTTATCGAGCAGTCGATACCACAATGTCAGACTTGGGTTAGTTATTTATTTGCATTTTTTTTATTTGCATATAGATATTATCGATCGCTACTAACTTGTCTTTTGACAGTTCTCCCGCAAGGTGGTGACGATGATGGCAAGGAGCTTGGAAGCCTTTCGTTACCAGCTGGTGAAATGGAGGGATCGTGTTTCTTGTCGTCGGGACGATACTGTAGAGGTACCTCTCTTACCCTTAGTTTATGATTTGATTTACTCATTTTGCATCTGACATGACTTACTTTTGTAGGGGCAACCTATTCCTCCTCATACTCGGCCGAGACCTGAGGATAGGAGTGGGAGGTTCGGCTCAAGGCAGTGTCGTACCTCATCCAAGGGTGAGGGTGGCCGATTGGAGACAGCTCCTCTTGAGAGACCTAATGGTGTGGGCTCTTCCTCTGATGGTGCACAAGCTAGGTCAGCCGACCAGGGAGGCATGCCATTGACTCCTTTAGGGGGTGGTGGGACGTACGAATTTGGCTCGTCGTCGGAGAAGCCGCCGCAGCCTCAGCCATTAGTTATTGAGCATCATAGAGACTCGAGATGGGTTGGTCGTACACTGTCAATCCCGACTAGTGGCGATCCTGGGACAGGTAAGGGGCACACTCCGCGATCCACTTTGTTCTTTGATACCTTCGGAGTGCCTCCTCATTTGCGTCCTCCGGCACCTTAGCTGTACCTGTGCTTTTTTATTTGCTAATTTATATGACTTCAATGTATTTTATTTGTTATTTTATGTGCATGTGAGTGTGTGCAAAAAATTGTGACTAATTTTTGATCAAAAAATTTCCGTCATTTTTATTATTAATGGAGGGTATCTGACTTTCTCCCCCAAAAAGAAAAAATAAAAAAATAAAATTTTGACTAACATAAGACTAAAATTAATGAAACTTAAATTAATTGTGTAGGCACCTACTTTTGCCCTCCTGTCCCAACAAGAAGTGCAATGACGATAAATAAGACCATTTTTGTGTTGGATCGAAGTGAAGAATGCTTATGGATAAATGGTTAAACCACAAGATACATCTTGAGTTCGTGTAATATGGCAAAATAGATACCAAAACTACCTTCCCAAAATAGGATTTTGGAAGGACTATGGAATAGTCTAAGGGTTTTGAAAACCTAAATAATTCTAGATTTGAAAGCAAGTTCGAGGAATCCGTCATGGGATTAAAGGAAGCATTGCATATAGAAATTGGAACGTGTTTTCTCATAAAGTTAATAAGAGGATTGGATTATGGAGATACATAGAAATTCTGATGAATAAGAAGTTTAGTGGGAGCAAAAGTTAAGGTGCAACGAGAAGTTTACGAACTCTATTGTGAAACAACTATCAAATGCTAAATGTTTAGATTTGAAAGTATTTTGACAATGGACCAAGCGAAAGGCGATACTTAGTATACATATTGGGAATTAAGTTATATGGTATAGACTTAATTAAATGTTTAAACGAGTAAAGGAATTTACCATATTAAACACGAAGGACATTGAAAGGCTTTCGACCCATATGTATAAAACTAAGTATAAGGTAGGCTAAATACTAAGTCAAACAAGAAAGACTCTAGTAAGAGACTTTCAACTATATCAAATAGCGAACAATTTAGCAAAGACTCAGTGAAATTGAATGAGCTAAATGTCAAATTGATGGGATAAAGATTTAGAATCATTCTACAATTAAATCCATCATGTAAAGCTATGATTTGGTATCGTCATACGACTTACTTGCTTAGTGCATGTGAAGTACGTATGTAGTACCAAACAACTTGAATCTAAGTATTAGATTATAGTCAACAACATCCAATACACTTGGATGAATTAGAGGATGAGTTCTTGACGCATGGAAACAAATATAATTTGAGCATTGATGATGTAAGCACAAACCTTAAATAAGGATCAAATCCTTAATAAGGAAGCCATTTGTAAGCACATGGTAAGAAGCATCGTAACTTGAGAAATGGTAACATGGATGTACATCCATGTACAATGTGCGGAAATTTAAGGTAAATTTCCATGATTACAAGTTATTAGGGTATTCCAAATCATTGTGAGCCGTTGGGAGTGAAACCCAAGCAAAGCATCATCAAGAAGTCTACTAAAGTATAATATGAGAATATTGTTGCCTTAAAAGGCAATAGTAAAGAAGATGTTAAATGGAAAGTTCGTTGTTGAACATTGATGATTGTAGGTTGTCAAGCTGAAGGTCGCAAATCATGAAAATGAGTGGGAGCCATTGCTTGGACAATAAATCCTAAATCACATGTAAATCGTTAACACTCTCAAAATTTTATCATCTTATTATGGAAATGGTCGATAATAAAGATGCTAAGATTTGCAAAGTAATTTTAACTAAACCTATGCAATAAGTGAACGACAACATTCACAAATTGCGGAAAAGAAATCAAGCATATTAGATATGGGTGTGATTTCTATAAATGTTTTATGAAAAGTACTACTCTTAAAACATTTAGGAGAACCAATTATCATAAGATGAAACATTGTGAAGTTTCATAGTGGAATAAAATTTTTCTAAATATTCCACAAAACTATTTAATTATGGTTTAGAATTAAATAATGAGTCCATTCGATTTATAGAATATTCAAAATAGGGTATCAAGACAATGTCTTGGATAAAGAAACACCTATTAAGTGAACATTGAATATTTTAAGCAAAAATTATCCCTAATCAAGGTCATTTATATGGTGGATGATTAATGACCAATAGAGATTAGTGTGCAGTATGATTTACAGCACCGTTTCTTGTGCTATAAGGACGTAAATCATTTGCATAGGTATTGGTTTAGAACCATACTGGATCGACCTATGAGAATAATTTAAGAGATTCAAAATCGTCATAAGTACATTTGTCATTATTGATATCGGAACTCTTTTCCTTGACCATGAGTATTATAAGGTCTCTTGTTTGAGTACTAGTACTTTTTTTATGTCGGTCGACGTCTGCCGTAATTGGGGATTATAACGACGGCTATTAGGAGGCTAGGTCCTCTTAGTAAGAGAAGCTACATTACAAAACTAGGAATGTCCCCCTACTAATAATAGGGAACATGTCTTGTTGTTTACAAGGCCTCTCAAAGAGAGAGACTGTAAAAATGCATGGTCGTGCTCAAATGGATTTTAGAAATCATCTTCTGATTGATAGTCAAACTCGGATTTCGAGAAATACTTCTGGACGTAATAGGGTTGACAAATAATCTTACCCTATAGTTCATGAAGAGACATAGGAAAGGGTTGTACACTAAATGCGCACTTGTCTTGAAGGACAAGTGGGAGATTAAAAGGAATGGTGTCCTTCGAACAAGTGTACTATACCGTTAGTGGGTTCAGAATTATTAGAAAGCTAATATATTAAGTAAGGTCAAGTGATCGGAATGCCTGGGTGGAGGCCGCTTCCGATCAGTAATATTAAAGCATAATTAATATTACAACTTAATCTTAACAGAACCCTTCGGGTGACACCCAATCAACTAACGAACCGACGCGACGAAATAATCCGGAAGAAATTAATAAGTCAACCGAGTAATTAATATTTAGATGTCGGGAATTCGAGCTTAGAGCATCAAAACCGAACGTCAGAAGTCGAGTTAAAAAATAGTAAAAGACGAGACATGAAAATAATAATAAATCAACAAAGACCAAAATACCCCTAACATCGGAACACCGAGTGCTAGGGGGTATAGCCAAGCTAGCAGCACGCACCAAGTGCAGGGCTTGCTAGGAAGCTGCAGCTAGCTGCCCGCACCAAGTGCAGGGCTTGCTAGGAAGCTGCAGCTAGCTGCCCGCACCTAGTGTGTGGCGTGCTAGCATGCTGCAGCTAGCAGCCCGCACTAGGTGCGCGGCATGCTAGCAGCAGCAGCCCGCACGCAAATGCATGGGGTGTCGGTCGAGAGAGTGCAAGCAGCAGCCCGCATTTTATGTTGCGGGGATGACTGGGTCAAGAGAAGGGCAGCAGCAAATGGGAAGCCCACTTGGATGCCTTGGTTCCCAAGTGGGAGGTGCCAAGTGGCGCAAGGTGAGGGAGAGAGTGGGGAGCAAGTTTTGTCCCCCCCTCCTCCAAAT
Organism: Chenopodium quinoa; assembly: GCF_001683475.1. Classification (NCBI taxonomy): domain Eukaryota; kingdom Viridiplantae; phylum Streptophyta; class Magnoliopsida; order Caryophyllales; family Amaranthaceae; genus Chenopodium; species Chenopodium quinoa. The sequence continues at coordinate 2,294,967 of NW_018745251.1, read as the reverse complement.
GGTCCTCACCTAACCTCTCACAGGAGTTTGCCACTTGTTAATTTATTACTAGTTTGATTATTAATTTTATTTTAACTTTAAAATAAAATGGGAAAATCAAGTTCTCCCACATTGATGGGAGAGCTTTTCAAACTCATGCATTTCCCTATAAATACCCAAGTTAGGGTATTGGGAAAAGGACTTGAGTAAGATTTGAAAAAGGAATCACCATTGTGAAAACCTTTGAACTCATTAATTACTCGGGTTTTGGTCGGGCTTTGCTAACCTCAAGGCATTGGACCATTTTCGGTGATCGAGTTGTGGGTGGACTATCTTTGGAGGCCATCTTAATTTTGAGGCTTGCTTTCGAAGTAAGAGCCTTTTCCGGTGGGGCGAAGCACGCTCCAAAGGTAATCGTTTTATCTTAATCTTGTGATTAATTTAATTATGTTTATGGTTTATTTATTGCGAGTGCGGTCTTGTATTTGGGTGTTTAGTTTAGGTTTAGCTTAGGAAGAAGTTGAATGGTTCGAGGAAGTTTTCTTTTGGTTCTATGGAACCTGGGATCGTTGATGTTGTTATCGAACGATCACTTGTATGACAATTGGCTTTTAATTGGATTTTATGCCTCGTGTGTGAACCTTTTTTATTTCTTCCTCTTTCTTTTGTTTTGTTTTCCCCTTTTTGTGTTACAAGAATAACTATGACAAGTTGAAATGATTTTAGATTTTTAATTTGCTCATTCTTTTGGATTGGTTTGCCTCTTTAGACGATGTATCTTTGAATGCTTATCTTCCTAGTCGATGAGAGTTTTTCACGGTTTGAGAATGATTGGGGTTGAGCTAGACACATTTCAAACTAAGATAGCACGACTAAGAACTTTTGACCACGTTTGAACCCCTAGCTCACGGGAAAGTGGTAAGATGGTGTTGCTCTTTATAGTGGATAGGATTACCTTTAATTGGTATTTGCTCACTTTCCACCCCTTGTGAGGTCTAATATTGTTCAAGCCTTCATCATTCTTGTTGAGCGACATTTAGGATCCTTGACTATGCGTATCTTAATCCTTGTGTTGGCCTCTAGCTCCTAAGATCATGACCAAGCAACTCTAGAGGAGGAAAAGGGCATTTTTCATTTTTCTTTGTTTTCCTTGTGTTTTGTTACAAATTTGGTTTTCATTTTTGCATCAACTTACTTTCTAACCAATTTGAGCCTTATTTCCCTTTCTTGACTTAATCATATTACAAACCTATCGGCCTATGTCCTACCGACCCGTGTAGTTAGTGAAGAATTGGCTCGTGAGGTTTGAGTTTTGAGATTGTTATATATGAGCAAGAAAAATGTGTAAATTGGTTCAAGTATAATTTCAAAAGTTGAACATGAAAAGAATCTGCAAAGGCTTGAGAAGAAAGATGCAATTCAAAAAGACCAAGTTTAAAAAAAATAATAAAAAGTGAATAAATGATGAAAAGGGATGAAGTAATGTTGTGAGGTTTGTATTGAAGGTTGTAGTTTGAGTTTAGGTTCAATTCTTAAGTTGTTCATGAGGGATGGCCACTCTTTTGCTTGACTTAGGATTTGCCACCAAATTTTCAAATTGATTCCCAACCTTAACCCTTAGCCATGACATTACAACCCTAGTTAAGAGCCTTGGACTTTGGAGGAGCGAGGTCAAAGACCGGTGGAGGGAGATAGATTCCAACCCTATGGAGAGAGTATGCATAGCTGAGATGTCGGGATGACCTTATGATTCCACACAAAATTTCTTTTTCCGGTTCCCTCGAGGAATCACTAGGAGCTAACTAAGGGATGAATTGAAGCTGTGGAGAGATCGCGGATCGTTTTGGTTGGGGCTAGGGAGGAGAATGAAGTCATTATTTCTCTATGCTTAGCTTAGGTTTGTCTCTTTCAACCTTGAGCATCTTAGAGTGTGTTTTCCCTCTTTGAATTAAGAAAGATAAGTATTCTTTGGTGCATTTATTTGCGTGTGAGTCCAAATGTAGCATTTCATTACCATGAGGCTTGATTGGTTTTTCTAAAACCTTGTCATGTTATGTTTGTTGTATTTGTCTCTTTGTTCTAGTTTTCCTTGCTTGATTGGGGGATTTGACGAGTGGCATTTATGCCACTCTTTTATCCTTTTTTCTCTAATGACTCTCCCCTCATTTTCACTTATTTGGCCCTTTTCTAACCGTTTTTTCTTAGTTTTGTTTTTTCCTTTCCCTTCTCTTTTATCTTCCTTTTTCTTAGTCTTTTTGCCTTCTCTTTCATTTGATTTCCATGCTTGTGTTTTGTAGGTATCATGTGCCGAAAGAAAGAGGACTTCAAGGAGCCAAGTAAGTTGTTCTACGCAGGATACTGCGCGGCTACTGCGCGGGCGCGCAAACTTTGTGTGCGGGCGCGCACTGCTGGGTTTCTGATTTCTTTGCGCCTTGTTGCTCAAGTTTCTTTCGTTTGGGGGAGTCACATATATATAGTCTGGACACTTTGTAATGAAAGACACTTAGTTCTAATTCCATAGAATATTGTAGATTGTTACTCAAATTTCCTTATTGTATTCAACTTTGCTCAAGTTTAATCTTCAATCAAGCAAGACTTCAAGTTTTCATCTTTCATTAATCCTTTCTTTAGTAATCTCTAATCCTTTCCTTTAGCTTATTTATTTGCTTTATTGTTGCTTATTTTTGTTAATCTTATTAGTTCATCTAGTTGTTATTGATTTCATTGTTTTTAATCATGTTTTGTTTTGAGTTTCTTGAGTTTGTTTCTAGTTTTGATATTATGTTGAATCTCCCTTCTCTAGGCTAATCTTTTAGCTAGGGGAATGGGGTGGAAAATATGAGTTGATATTGGATGAATGATGATGGTTGGATTGAACTTGTTTAGGGTAATTTTACCCCGCCACGTGGTCCAATAAGAGGATGACACGTGTCAGCCTCAGGATGGCCCAAAGTGGACCAATCTCTACTTGACACGTGTCACTCCAGAAAATAAGGGAAAAAGGCGGCCTTTAGGCCCAAATCCCGAGAAAGCCGCAAAGCGGCGCAGCCCACCAATGATTAGGGTACAGTGACCTAATCAGGGGCACAAATCCCAAAGACCCTATAAATAGGGAGATGTCCCTCTTTTTTAGGGCACGATCTATCATTAATTACACATTTACTCTTTGATAGAGACATCCTGAGCTTGGAATCCGAGCAGAACCCCACCTAAATTTCCGCACCTTTTTCTCCGTTCAAGTTTCTAACTTGTGCGTCGGAGGCGGAGCACCACCCAACCGGTGTCTCCGTTTATTTTACAGGTACAGCTCGCCCCGGATCAGTCTTCGTGTTGTAACTCTCTCGAGGAACAAAAACACCCAAAACATTTGGCACCGTCTTTGGGGAGAGTACCTCGAAGATGGTTCAAGAGTCTGTACCACCCCCTAACCGTCTGGGCGAAGACCCAGAAGTCTTTACAGACCAGGAGGATGAAGATCCTCAATTCGAAACCTTTACAGCCGAAGACGACTCTCTCAGAATCAAGCGCATCCGTCCCAGAGAGACTCTGGAGCGGGGTGCCTTCCAGGCGGGTGCAAGTAGACCCCGTGGGCAGCCGGAAGGGGAAACCCATGCGGCAGCTGGATCAGCGCCTGTCACCCGAGACGAGCTCATGAGATTCATGACAAGTTTCAAGGGTGAAATTAAAGAGCTGATCACCCAGAGCCGGGCTGGCCCAAGTAGAGGTCAGTCGGCCAAGAAGACTCCTCCAGAAAAGGGGAAGTCAGTCAAAGATCGGCAGCCCACTCCTCATCCAAAGGAGAAGGCAGCCGGGACCATTGATTGGTCCAAAATTCTTCTCCCCAAGGGGAATAACAATAACTCCCGCAGGACTCAACAGCCGGTGAGAAGTAAGAAGTCATCTCTTGATGCCCGGGAGATCATTAACCGGAAGAGAAATCAGCAGCTGTCTTAGTCGGCTTCTACGTCGAACTTTCCTGACAGCTTTAACAATACCTCTGCCGGGAATGCATCTTCCTTGCATGAGAGTCAGATAGGCGGTAATACCGTCCATTCTGGCCCTCATATGATTGGAGTTGTACCTTATGTGCCTACTCAGGTCTACGACCAGTATCCCCCTCATTTCATGCAGTTGACCCTCTTTGGAGGTCAGGCGGCATATCCAAATGTCCAGCCATTGGACTGGCAGCTTCGTTCGCTACGCTTGGGTGAACAGCCTTCTGTGTTCACCCGGGAGATAACCGAGGCGGCCCAGCCGGCCAAGGTTAAGAATGTGTTGGTTGGTACCTATGATGGTACCACCAATCCGGAAGACCACCTCATGGCTTACACCAACCTCATGTATCTGCAGGGGTTGGATGATGCCACTTGGTGTCGGTGCTTCCCGGCTACATTGAAGGGCATTTCCCAACAATGGTGATCACATATGTATCTTATTCCTCTTGTATTAAAAACTTGTCTTATTCTATTTGTTAAGATTCATGTTCTTAAATTTTGATTTATGCGATTCTTCATTCGTACCTGCCAGCAGGATTATATGCTTAGTACCACCAGACAATGAATCTTTCCTTGTATGTTGGATCTTCTGATAACCTTTGTCTTAATTACCAAAGCTGGTTCCTTTCTTTAATATTTCGAATTTTATGTAGTATATTGCTTTAAGTAGTAAATTGGATAATGGTTGCTAGTTTGCTTATGCTGATTGAATAATAGTGTGGTTACTGTTATTGATTAAGTTGCTAGTGTAGATATTGTATGACCTGTTTGAAAACATGTTAATCAAAGGTGGTGGGTGGCCGGGGAAGGTATGGTGTATGTGCTAGGAAAATTAATCATAGAGGCATATCACCTAAATGTGTGTAACATAGTCAATCTTTGTGGTTTATTGTACATAGTCAATCTTTGTTATTTCTTGTAAATAGAAATATGGTTACACGTAGTCATATCATTTTACAATCGCCATGGTTTTTCCATATAAAATCGATACGGAAAACATCATAATACATATCCACACTATTTTTACACATTTATATAATTTTGAGAAATCGTATCATTTACAATCGCCACTAAATCCTAAAAATCGATACGAAAAGCCTTTTCAACATTAGATATATAAATATTGTTTGACAAAGAATACATAAAATATGTGATAGCTTATTGGTGAAACATTTAATATAAGAGTTTGAGGTTGTATGTTCGAATCTTGTAAAGATCATACGCATTTTTTTTTATTTGAACATTTATCGGGATTGTAATCGTTACAATAATCACCACGATTGGATGCAGTTTTTCGTATCGATTATTGAGGCCAACCCCAGCGATATTGAAAACCACTACTAAAGGCTAAGGCAACGGGGGATACTGTATCGAATGACCATTCGTTGGGAAAGCTTTTTGTTGCAATTACAATTGATACTAAAGGTTAAAATAATTGCTACAAAAAGGTTATTTTCTTGTAGTGTAGAAATTATGAAAGTATGATTGTCTCTCCCATGGATAGTGAGATTTTGACATTTTATTTTAAAGGAAAAATAAGTAAATCATCCATGCTATCTTTGATAGCGAGTGGGTTAGCCCGGTTAATGTGGTTCCAAAAAAGGGTGGGATGACCATAATCAATGGTGAAGGAGGAGAGTAAATCTCCACCCAGACGATGACCGGGTGGAGAATGTGTATTGATTATAGGAGGTGGAACAAAACCTCTCCCATTCATGGACCAAATGCTTGAGAGAGACTCTCACCATGCTTTCTTTTGTTTCTTGGATGGGTATTCCGGATTCTTCCAAATTCATATCCATCCAAGCGATCAAGAGAAAACTACTTTCACATGTCCATATGGGACATTTGCATACCGAAGAATTCCATTCGATTTATGCAATGCTCCTTCTACCTTTCAAAGATGCATGACCTCCATTTTTTCCGAAATGCTTAAAAAAGAAATTGAAGTTTTCATGGATGATTTTAGTGTTGGTGGCTCGTCTTTTGACACTTGTCTTTTTGACCTTGAAAAAGTTTTGAAAAGGTGTCAACAGACGAGTTTGGTTTTAAATTGGGAAAAATGCCATTTCATGGTCGCAGAGGGCATTATTCTCGGCCATAAAGTTTCAAAAAATGGTATTGAAGTTGATTCGGCCAAATTTTCGGTGATTGAGAAATTGCCCCCTCTTAGTTCTATCCGGGAGTACGAGCTTTTCTTAGGCATGCCGGTTTCTACCGGAGATTTATCAAAGATTTTTCGTCAATCACCAAACCTTTGACCGAATTACTCAAAAAGGATGTTGCTTTTAACTTCAATGAGGCTTGCCTTGAAGCATTTCGTAAGCTCAAGGAAGCTCTCATCTCCTCTCCCGTTGTGCAAGCTCCGGATTGGAGCTTGCCTTTTGAGCTAATGTGCGATACAAAGTGATTTTGCTGTGGGTGCCGTGCTTGGACAAAAGAAAGAAGGATAATCATGTGTCATCTACTATGCAAGTAGGACTCTTGATGAGGCTCAAAAGAACTATACAACAACGGAGAAGGAAATGCTAGCGGTTGTGTTTGCCTTTGATGAGTTTAGGTCCAATCTTATTTGCTCTAAGGTGATTTTGTACACGGAACATATTGTGGTGTGATATCTCATGACTAAGGAGGCAGAGCCTCGCCTTATCCGTTGGGTTCTCTCTCTTTATGATTTTCACGTGGACATAAGGGACAAAAAGGGAGCGAAGAACTACGTTGTGGATCATTTGTCTAGGCTACCTTTTGAGAACAAAGTGATGTACCAATCAATGATGAGATAGGATTTAAAACTCTCATGGATATGGTTTCAACATGTAGCCCTTGGTATGCAAACATCGCCAATTATCTTGCTTGTGGAGTCAATCCCTCGGAGTTTTCTTCTCAACAAAAGAAGAGGTTTTTCAAGGAAGTGAGGAGATACTTTTGGAATGACCCATAGTTGTTCAAACAATGTGGAGATGGCCTTTTTCGAAAATGTGTTCCGGATCATGAAATCGAAGGAGTTGTTGAGCATTGCCAGTCATTACCATGTGGAGGACATGAGGGTGTTGATATGACGGTGGAAAAAATTTCTCAATCTCTATTGTGGTGGCCAACGATACATAAGGATGCCTACTGTAGACACCCATTTGTGTCTCCCCAAAACCAAACCTTGTGATGAGTACCTTTCGCGTCGAATCATAATCGAATGAAGTTAAAGTGTGGAAAGTCTAGTGTTACGGATAGTTTTTAATTATTTTCTCTTCTCTCTGTTTTTGAAAACCTATTTTTAGAAAACAGCCAATCTAGTTTGGTTTGGTCCATAGCAAGGGTCCAATAATTGTGTAGTTGGATAAGGCTTGAAAAGAGATTTCCAACGATATATTATAAGCCCAATTTCGATGAATGATGATGAAGTTATGGCCAATATACTAAACTGGGCCCAGTTTGATCTATATATGCGGCCCAATGATCTAGAGAAGGGTCTATTATTAATTATCAATCTTAAAGCTTTTCGGATTGATTTTAGTCTTCTATAATACTCTACAAGGTTCTTTTAAATCCTAATGGAGTTAGGATTGATAATTATGTTCCAAAGAGTTTGAAATTGAATAAAACTACTCCTTTTAAGAATCCTTATTTTGTACGAAGTGGAATATATTCAGATTTTATTTTCGTGCCGCATAATCTTTATCCAAATTTTATATGGTTGAAATTATCTTTCCAATGATATATTATGATATTAAATCCGAGTTATAACGAAAAAGATATGAATGGAATATGAAACTCTATCCAAAATTGACACCCTTTCACTATTTCGACAATATCTTTTTATCTACAAAAGATTTAATATGATTTCAATATGGTTGGAAAGTAGACTTCAAGAGCTTTCCAACGACATATTACATGCCTTATTTGGATTTTCATACCAAAAGATATGATAAAAACAAAAAACGAGTGAAACTAAAATTAGCGCCTGACGACAAACATTAGCACCTGGCGCTAATTTTCAGTGCCTGGCGCTAATGTTCAGCGTCTGGCGCCAATCGTGTTTTATTCTCGTCGAAACTCTGATTCGATTTTTTATCATATCCGACTTATTTTTTCTATAAATAGCCTCTTAAAATTTTGTTTTCAACCATCAATTCTCAACAATAATCAATTTCCATCAACTCTCATCAAGAATTTCTTGATTTTCTCTCCCTCATTCTAGCTTAGCCTTTTACAAACACAATTCCTCATACATTAGCACTAGACACACCTAGCGTTGTTCGAAGTTGCCTTCGCCCTAAATGTGAAAGGTTTTAATTTATGAGGGTTTGGTCCCAAATCTCTATTTCAATTATTATTTAATTTAATTGTTTGATTTACTATTTTCCTTGAAGTTACTAACGCGTGTATTTTGTTATTAGAAAGAGATATGAGACATCCAAGTAAGTAATTTAATTACTTTATTAATCTTTTGATATAGAAATCATGCTTAGATTGTTATTTTGATTCCTAGTATCGTGTTAAGATGCTTTCTTTAGTATGATATTTAGGGTGATTTGCTTATATCAATTATGGTTTTTATGATGTTTCCTATTTTCCTTCTTAATGTCATGTTAGTATCATGTTAGTGTTAAAGCTTTGATCTTTATTATTTAGTGACATGATAGAGTTTGTTATTAATCTTATTAATATCACGTCTAGGATGTTGCTATTAATATTATGCTTTAACATGATTATGATAATTATGATTATAATTATTATTATTGTTGTGTTGAATTATATAATTTAACGTAATTTATTAATTAGCGAACACGTAATTTGTTAATTTACGAATTTTTTTACATAATTTGTTAATTTACGAATTACTTCATGTTATTTGTTAATTGACGGATAACTTATATATAATTTGCTAACATCATGTTGCTTGATACTTATTATTATTTATTGCTTGATCACACCTTTTATGCATGTTTAAAGAGAATTTGTACTTATAATCACGCTTAATAAGATAATTAATAATTCTTGTTTAGGGTTAATTTGATTATAATTCAAGTGATCGCCAATAATAGATTTTTTGTGCATTTATATTCAACCAACATAGATAAACAAGTTTAGGGTTAATCCTAATGATTGCATGTTAGTCAGAAAGCGCACATGAATACGATCAGAATAAAGTAGAGACTTATTATTAGGGCAGGTCCAATCTCTTTTAGGTTGAATTTCTACCTTCATCCCCGAATTACCAGTCATGGTTCCAGACCTATTGGAGTTGACGATCTCCTGGATCGTTAAGGGGTGTAACCTTCTCCTCGTGAACAGTTTACAAGTTCCTAAAACTTGTTGTCGACTCTTTTGCTCTAGCTTCATTCCCTTTGGAAGCCACCATGCTTAATTGTATGATCACAGTGGGGTTCAAGTTAGGGATAATGCATGAATTATTCCCTAAATTTTTTGGCGACTCCACTGGGGAGAATTTTTATTTTAATTCCTGAAATTTATTTTGGCAATGATTTAGAATGAGTGGATGAAGCTCGTAAAGTTCTAAGTATTTCATGTGCGTAATTTTGATTAACATTATTGTCATATGCATAAAAAAAAGATCTCATTGGAAAGACCATCCGTAATGAGTTAAAAACATTGGATTTTTACACGTAGGAAATTTGAAATATCTTTCACAACTAGGATCGAAATAATGCTGCGCGAAACTGGAAAATTTTATCGAGCACAGAAAGCTACTGAGACATGTATGAACTAGCGTCAGAAAACAGAGTCTAGCGTCACTCATTTGACTTTAGCGCCAGGCGGCAGCTTCTGTCGCCAGGTGCCAAAGCCAAATCGTTGGCGCCGGCCTCTGTTTGCTGGCGCCAAGTTCTTCCAATGCCGAGCCAGAAATAGACGTTCTAATTTTGACCAGTTTTTAGCCTTGTTTGATCCATCCTACTTCCTGATTGAGTTTTTCTCACTTTTTTGAAACCTTTATGTGTTCTACATATGGGCATAACACTCTGGGAATTCATGCTCCATCTATCTGATTGAACGCTCTGTGCAACAAAGGGTACATCCGAGAATGTTAAATTCATTAAACCATGGAAGCGAGTTTTTCTTAACTCGCGGTGTCCCATCCACTCGCGCCAACGCTTCATGATTAGGCTTCCGCGCGGTGCATCCGGACAATTAACCATGGAACCTATTTGACTAACCCATATCCCAAACTTTAGAGAACTAGAGGCATGGTTAGGTTGCAAACTCATTGCATCATATTGTGCCTACTTGACTAATTGTGCATTATTTGTTGTGCATAATTTATGTGTTTTCCCTAACTGTTCGTTTGACTTGTGATTAAGACTAAATAAAATAATTAATGACTAAAAGACTTTGTTTAATTAATTAATTAATTTGAGCTAAAAAAATATACCTTAAATCGAGTCATAGTTCCTTTAAATCAACCCGGATTTTTATTTTCGTATACTGCACAAGCGTCAACTTGTTTTGGTCATATCCGGAGTTCTAAGAAGAATTACGAGTCGTACAGCCTATGGATCTGTAGCCCCGAGTATTATCTTTAATTTCATCCCAATCAGAGTCACAGATCAAAAGTTATGACTAAAATACCATAGCCTGTCTAGTTTAATGCATATACGTGAGGTCTTAATTTAGTCTTTACTTGAGTCTAATCACATAATCTAGCCACATGGTCATGACACAAGTCTTAACATGTCACCTAAACTCACTATTCTTAGCACACACTTTATACATACACTTTTCACACCTTGACTATGTCTTTGGTACATGTATGAGTCGGTTCTTTCCGTCATTTGAGTTGGGGGTACATTCTATTCCTAATTTTTTCATATCTCCTTCTACATTATCTTTTCATTCTCTACATGTTTTCTCCATATCACCATCCTCATTTTCTACCTTCTTCTATCCATTTCATGTTGAATAGAGTTTGAGTCAAATAATGAACAGTCGATATCCCTAATTTCCCTTTCCACGATACTTGGTCAAGGAGAGAAGGGCGATTAATCAAGGACAACACCTTTGTTCAAGTCTTACTTTTTGATAAATCGATTCGTCAAAAGAGGAAAGCTAAGAAGATAATGGCAACTCAAGAAGAAGTCAACAAACTCAGGAACCAATTGACTGATGTGACTGAGGCGTTGAAGGCTTTAACCCTCAAAATCAATGACCCTATGAAGCAACAACAAATGGAGCTCATGCAAGAGAGCTTGAGCAAGCTATCTAGTGACTACTAATTCCAAGGCATTAGTTCACAAGGGGTCTCGCTGGACAAGGAACTTCTTCCACATAAGTTCAATACCACTGACATCCCTAAATTCAAGGCAACAGATAATCCTTTTCTTCACTTAAGAGCCTTTGAAACAATAATGAACATTAAGGGAATTGATAAGAAAGTTTTTCATTCCTTGTTTTCTTTATCACTTGAAACTGTTTGTCAACAATGGTTCTTTTCTCTTGACAAAGAGAAAACCTCTACCTGGGAATCGATAGTAAACGCTTTTATTGATAGATACAAGTGTAACATTCAAGTCGAAACCGATTATAGACAACTTGAAATGCTAAGACAAAAAGAGAATGAAGGCTTTACTTCTTTCTTCAATAAGTGGAGGGAACTTCCGCTAAGATGATTGAGGTGCCCTCCAAAAAAGAATATGTGAGAATGTTTATCAAGAATCTCCAAGAGAAGTATTCGAAGCATTTAAAATATCAACATAATTTGAATACTTTCAAAGCCGTTTATGACATCTGAATTGAAATCAAAGATGACCTCGCAAAACAAAAAGCTACTAACAATAGTAACCACAGTGGCTGGAAAGGAAAGAAGAACGACAATCCTTCTTCTTCAGAAAACGCCCACTCTAGTAATAATGTTAGTACCTTTGACCATAATGGTGTCTTAGCCATGGACAATCAAGAATCTAAGAGGAAACCCAGGAGAGAGTTCACACCCATTGGAATGACCTACGATGCTGCTTTCGATCGTCTCTATGATCGAGGGTTAATCAAACCTATTGGCCCTACCGAGGATCCAACGCCAGAAAATCGATCTTCGAGATGGAATCCCAACTCTTATTGCAAGTACCATCGAGGACGCGGTCATACTACTGATGAATACTACAGGTTTCAAAATCTCATAGAAGCAAATAAGATCCCACTGCCTCTAGCTAACGAGAAGACTGGGTGATGATGAGGCAAACGACACAAGACAAAGGCGAGGTTCAACGACGAGATTTCATGACCTCTTTTTTCTATTTCTTTTTTTATTTACCCTTTCCCCCAATAAATCTAGCATTGGAACCTTTCTTTTCCCTTAGATTAATTTTGTAGAATCTTTCTTTTTTCCCTTTTAATAAAATGAGTATTTATTTCCTTACATATGATCATTTCATTACATTACATTATAAAAAAATAAAAAAAAATAAAAAAAATAAAATAAAATAAAAAAATAAAATAAAATAAAATCATTGTCAAGCTAAGCATAAGGTATACCAATGATTTGAGGCACCCCTTGTAGCCACATCATATTGCCTTTCACCTCTCTAATTTACAAACCTTTCTTCATAAACCACTTTGAGCCTCGTCTAACGATAGACCTGTCATTTTTCAACTTATATCTACCTAACCTTGGGATGGGATAGTGTGCAACTTATGCAGTTTTCAATATCATAAAAAGCTTGGGTGACTTCAAAAGATTAAAATAGCAAAAATAGAAAAATAAATAAATAAATAAATAAAAGTATACAAAAGGGTAAGTGTTCCAATGTCTTTGATATGAAAATGTCTTTGATAAGAACACGTCTTAGATTGCGTCTCTTATCGAGTGCTCAGTACCGTGCCTAAGAAACATGAATGTCAAGGGAGTGATAGATCGCATGATCGGGATTGCCCACACTTATAAAAATGAAATAAATGCTAAAGCAAAAGAAAGAACTAAAAAAGAGTAGAAAACCTCAAGCATGAAAATACAAATATTCAATAGCAAAGTTGCACACCTTGGGGGCTTATCGAGGGTCTTGAGCTTTTATCCCCTTCTTCTATAACCTTTAGCCTAACCACGTTACGACCTTTCAAAAGACCTTTTTGAGTTATACACACTTGTGCGAGGTTCGTCTAGAGCTACGTTCGGCCTGATTCCTAACGGATACGTAGGCAACCTCATATCGAGGTGCGACCGTAATAAACATGCATTCATGTTCACATTCACACATCATGGTCATATCAAGGGATCTCCAATGCTCATCCCTATCTACTTAGAGCTAGACTTGGGGGCTTGATCCTTACATCATTAGTTTACCTATCCTAAAGAGTAACCATCATTTGACTCTTCTAAAAATAATATCTTTCCACACACTTAGCTCTTGCGGCCTAACTTTAGTATCACTTTAACACACCGCAAGATACATGACCAAATATACTTCCCTTAGGAAACCTTTGTCATGAAATCTTAACACAACGTTAAAGCATGCCTTGTCATATCAACATCACTCACTCATCAATCATCATTGCATCACAAACTATGAAGTACTTAGCCTCCGCGCCTAAGTTACCTAAATACTTTCATTATCGAGTCAACTAGGATAGTCTAAGATATTACAATCCTTGTACTATGAGAGATAATGTTAACGGATTAAGCTCATTCAACATGCACCTTCAAAAACTTCATTTAGATTTTTTTCGTGTCTTTCTTTTTTGTGAGAAAGTCGGTACCCTCCACAAAAATGACAGAAATTTTTTTCTTTTTTGCATTTTCGAGTCGCACGATCACATTACAATGCACACACGAGTCATGTATACGTTGAGTCATGTCGTGTTATCACATTGAGTCAACACTACGTCCTAGGTCAAGTCCTATAGTCAAAGATATAAACGCAGGTTCATCCCAGCAAGCAAGGACATTCCCGAATTTTTTTCGAAAAAAAACCGCGAATCTGACAACGAGATTCCTCCAAGATAAGAGGAGTTACGTAGATCAGTAAATTATAGATGAAGAGCTTTAATTTACAAAAGATTTTAGCGGATTTGGTTAAAAGGAAACGACCAATCTCAAAGTTCGGAGCAAAACCAAGCAACAGCGGCAGCAAGAGCAGAATAGGGAAGACCCGACTCCATCGCCAGATAACAAGGCTGTCGTCTGGCGATAGAGTTCAGCGCCTAGCGCTAGATCCTAGCGTCTGGCGACAGAGCCAATTCTTGGCGGTAGAAATATTTCAGCAACGACAGAGCTCGAAGCCTTTTAGAATGGTTATTTCGACCTCATATAGCAATTTCGGGTTCCTTGGTATGCCAGCTAGCCCCTATAAGCAAATTAACATGGTTAAAAGTCGGCTCAATTACAATCGTAGTAAGTGATTGACTTGACAAAAAGCGTCTCACTTAGCTTAAGCGCCTAAGCATTTGCTGATTACAAACACTAAGGCATCGATTCAAAAGCAAGCACATCACTTATACGACAATTTTTCGAAGATTGGATTGTCATCTCCAACTGACAATATTTCCAAAATATGGATTGTCGCGCATCTTCTTCAAACGACAATTTTTCCAATATTGGATTGTCATCTCTGGCAAAGTTTCCAAGCGTGGATTGTCGTGCTCCTTCTTTGTTTGGCAATTTTTTTCAATTTCGGATTATCGTACATTCATCGACTCATTGGCAAGTTTTCCGAGATTGGATTGTCATACACCCAATTCCCTATGGCAAAATTTCCTAAGGGATTGTCGTAGGTCTCTATTCATCATAAATTTCGCTAAAGGTTCCTCAAACGTGGATTGTCATTCATTTCAGTAAGTGGCAAATTTTCCCAAAGTGGATTGTCGGTCGACTCTTTTTTGCAAATGTTCCAAAACGCGAATTGTCAATAGTGACAATATTTTCCCTAAAGGATTGTCGCATAGCATTGGGAAATTTCCGAGATGGATTGCTTTCAAGAGTTATATTCCAAGATGTGGATTGTCGATCGTAGCAAAGTTCTTATGACCGATTGTTACGAAGCATTGACAACTTTTCCCAAAATTGGATTTTGGCAAATTTTTCGAGACACGGATTGTCGCTTCATCGTGGCAACATTTCCAAGGATGGATTGTTACGAAACATTGACAACTTTCCCTAAATCGGATTGTCATACATCTTACAAGAGTTGTGTTGGAAACTATTCTCAAAGAAAAGAGGATTGCCATCACAGCAAAAGCACCAACATACTGGTTCACAAGCTGCAAAGCGCCGACGTACTAGCATAGCAGCATTAAGGATCAACAAGTAGATCTTTTCGAAGAATATCAAAGCGGAAATTGGAGGCGGTTACAAGCGTAGCAGTCTTCAGGCGGTATTCTCTATCTTGTGGAAGATCATCACAACAAATCGGTTACCTACCGAGACGTGTGCTCGACGGTGTAAGATATGCGTTTCTTAACTCTTTTATCTGTTTTAACTAACGCTAGTTTGTAGGTATCGACATTACATGAATGATTTAGGGTCGCATAATGTTCTGGATCATTCTCCGTCCCAATCGCTACTTTGACTTATGTTTTCGAAACTTGCGTTTCTCCAAACTAAGTCAAAGTGGGGGCTTCTGTAGACACCCATTTGTGTCTCCCCAAACCCAAACCCAGTGATGAGTGTGGAAAGTCTAGTGTTGCGGATAGTTTTTAATTCTTTTCTCTTCTCTCTGTTTTTGAAAACCTATTTTAAGAAAACAGCCAATCTAGTTTGGTTTAGTCCATAGCAAGGGTCCAATAATAGTGTAGTTGGATGGGGCTTTAAAAGAGCTTTCCAACAATATATTATAATCCCAATTTCGATGAATAATGAGGATGTTATGGCCAAAATACTAAACTGGGCCCGGTTTGATCTTTATATGCAGCCCAATGATTTGGAGGAGGGCCTATTATTAATTATCATTCATAAAGCTATTATGATTGATTATAGTCTTCTAGAATACTCTACAAGGTTCTTTTAAATCCTAATGGAGTTAGGATTGATAATTATGTTTCAAAGAGTTTGAAATTAAATAAAACTACTTCTTTAAAGAATCCTTGTTTTGTACGAAGTGGAATATATTCAGATTTTTTTTCGTGCCTGATAATCATTATCCAAATTTTATATGGTTGGATAGATCTTGAAATTATCTTTCTAATGATATATTATGATATTAAATTCGAGTTATAACGAAAAAGATATGAATGGAATATGAAACTCTATCCAAATCTGACACCCTTCCAGTATTTCGGCCATATCAATTTATCTACAAAAGATTATAATCTGATTCTAGTTGGGTTGGAAAGTAGACTTCAAGAGACTTCCAATGACATATATATGCCTTATTTGGACTTCCGGATCAAAAGATATGATAAAAAAATTCGTGAAACTTATTATTAGCGCCTAATGACAAGTATTAGTGCCTGGCGCTAAGGCGCCAAGGTGCTAACCTTCAGTGTCTGGCGCCAATCGTGTTTTATTCTTGTCGAAACTCTGATTCATTTATTTATCATATCCGGCTGATTTTCTCTATAAATAGCCACTTAAAATTCTGTTTTCAATCATCAATTCTCAACAATAATCAATTTCCATCAACTCTCATCAAGAATTTTTTGATTCTCTCTCCCTCTTTCTAGCTTAGCCTTTTACAAACACAATTCCTAATACATTAGCAGTATACACACCTAGCGTTGTTCGAAGTTGCCTTCGCCCTAGATGTGAAAGGTTTTAATTTATGAGGGTTTGGTCACAAATCTCTATTTCAATTATTATTTAATTTAATTGTTTGATTTATTATTTTCCTTGAAGTTACTAACGCGTGTATTTTGTTATTAGAAAGAGATACGAGGCATCCAAGTAAGTAATTTAATTACTTTATTAATCTTTTGATATAGAAATCATGCTTAGATTGTTATTTTGATTCCTAGTATCATGTTAGGATGCTTTGTTTAGTATGATATTTAGGGTGATTTGCTTATATGAATTATTATTTCTATGATGCTTTCTATTTTTGTTCCTAATGTCATGTTAGTATCATGTTAGAGTTAAAGCATTGATATTTATTGTTTAGTGACATGTTAGGGTTTGTTATTAATCTTGTTAGTATCATGCCTAGGATCTTGCTATTAATATTATGCTTTAACATGATTATGATAATAATGATTATGATTATGATTATTGTTGTGTTGAATTATATAATTTAACGTAATTTGTTAATTAGCGAACACGTAATTTGTTAATTTACGAATTTTTTTACATAATTTGTTAATTTACGAATTACTTCATGTTATTTGTTAATTGACGGATAACTTATATATAATTTGTTAACATCATGTTGCTTGATATTTATTATTATTTATTGTTTGATCACACCTTTTATGCTTAATAAGATAATTAATAATCTTGTTTAGGGTTAATTTGATTATAATTCAAGTGATCGCCAATAATAGATTTATTTGTGCATTAATATTCAACCAACATAGATAAACAAGTTTAGGGTTAATCATAATAATTGCATGTTAGTCAGAAAGCGCACATGAACACGATCAGAATAAAGTAGATGTCTATTATTAGGGCAGGTTCAATCTCTTTTAGGTTGGATTTCTACCTTCATCCCCGAAATACCAGTCATGGTTCTAGACCTATTGGAGTTGACGATCTCCTAGATCGTTAAGAGGTGTAACCTTCACCTCGTTAACGGTTTACAAGTTTTTAAAACTTGTTGGCGACTCTTTTGTTCTAGCTTCCTTCCCTTTGGACGTCACCATGCTTAAGTGTATGATCACAGTGGGGTTCAAGCTAGGGATAATGTTTGAAATATTCCCTACACCTACAAGTTCGTTTCACAATGTGATAGGTTTTAAAGAATTGGTGGCATAACCAAAAGGGATGAAATGCCTCAACAAAGTTTCTTGGAAGTTGAGCCCTTTGATGTTTGGGAGGTGGACTTTATGGGGCCTTTCGTTTATTCTTGTGGAAATCTATATATCTTGGTAGTGGTTGATTATGTGACAAAATGGATGGAAGCCATACCCTCTACTACCAATGATCACAAGGTTTTGCTTAAGCTTCTAAAGAAGATCATTTTTCCTAGGTTTAGGGTTCCAAGGGTGTAAATTAGTTATGGAGGCTCTCATATTGCCAAAAAGCAATTTGAAGTTCTTCTCAAGAGATATGGCGTTCATCACAAGGTTGGATTACCTTACCTTCCTCTAACTCAAGGACAAGTGGAGGTCTTGAATCACGAGATCAAGAATCTACTTGAAAGGATGGTGAACAAATCAAAGAAAGATTGGTCTCTCAAGCTCGAGGACACACTATGGGCTCTTAGGACGGCGTACAAGACTCTAATCGGCACGTCCCCCTATAGGTTGGTCTACGGAAAGGCTTGTCACTTGCCGGTTGAGTTAGAATTCAAGGCTTCGTGGGCCATCAAGGAACTCAATATGGATTTATCGTTGGCCGGTGAAAAGAGATTGCTTAAGCTCAATGATCTTGAAGAGCTTATAGATGATGCTTATGAGAGTTCAAGATTGTATAAGGAGAAGACCAAAATGTGGCATGACCAACGTATACAAAACAAGAGCTTTAAGGTTGGAGATAAGGTTTTTCTTTTCAACTTAAGGCTTCGTTTGTTTCCGGGTAAACTCAAGTCCAAGTGGTCGGGTCCTTTTGTGATATCGAAGACTACTCCTTATGGTTCTTTTGAGTTAGATGCGGATGTTAACAAGTTTATAGTCAATGGTCATCGTTTGAAGCATTACTTTTGCAAGGAAGAAGTTGGTCTCATTGAATGTCTAATGCTTGATCCTTTGGATCCTAAGCCTCCCCCTTGATGAATTTTTCTCATGGTCAAGCTATTGACCTCATAAAGAAGCGCTTCTCAGGAGGCAACCCGAGTTTCTAACCCTTTTCTACTTTTTTTTTCCTTATACCGATTTCCCTCTTGTTATTTCCATTTGTATTTCATTTTTACCCTTTTGTTTGATAGGTGTTTGGATGATGAGGGGTAAAGACTTTTCCATGTCAAAGATGAGAGAAGAAAGAATTTCAAGGCAGCACTGCGCGCTCTTTGTGCGCCTTGTGCGCGGGCGCGCAGAGGAATTGTGCACGGGCGCGCAGGCCTGTCAGAACCCGCGCACAATTGGTCAAAATTGAAGATTCGATGCAGAAACTTTGCGGGACCCTGTGCGCAATCCATAGGCGGGAGCGCATGTATCTTCGCGGGCACCCAGAACGCGTGCACGGGCGCGCATAGCTGGGTAAATCGGGGCTAGAGCTTCTATTCCCCATTTCACCCTCGCATTTCTCCAACCAAATTTTCGTGCTCTCTTTTCTATCTTCACAAACTCAAACCCTAACCCTTCAAATTCACCCATAACTCACAAATTCCCTTGATTTTCCATTAAATCCAACATTGTAGGCGTCGCTGAAGTGCGCCTACGTTAAAGCATGTGTGAATATGCTTGGCACTCTTAGTAAGTTGGAATTGAAGTATACGATTAGGGAAAAGGAAAGTAGGGAGCCGCCAACAAGTTTTTAAGGAACTTGTAAACCGTTCACGGATCATAAAAGGCAACCACGATTAAGGGATAACGATTGACCCGTGAAGGTTACACCCCATTCATAATCCATGATATTACTAACTCCATAGAGTTCAGAACCACAAAAGGAGGATCGGGGATGATGGTACGAAGTGAGTCATGGAGTCACATTCGCCAGTATTGGCCTCTACTCGATTCTTATTATGAAAACTGATTCCTGCAATCTCAAAGGCATACAAACAAAAATTCAATTTGTTCCAAGCTATTATTAAGCTAAATTGGTTGAATATTAATGCAACACATAATTCTAAAATATCTTGACCACATGATTAAACAATAAGATTAAAAAGGAACTTAAACTGGTTGTCCAAATTATCTTATTAGTCGTGATTTTCAATTACATATTCCCTTTAATATGCAATATGGTGATCATAATAATAAAATAGAATACACATTAATATTGGAAGCAATTTAACAATAATTCCAACAATACAAAATCGTTAGATAAATAATAGAAATAAAAGGAACATAATTCTTACTTTGATTATGTTTGCTTGCAACTTTCACGCCTTGGCTTAAGGACAAAACCACGAGTAAAGTATGGACTCCTGGGAGTGCTTGAAGAAGGAATTTTGAAAGAATAAGGGTAGGCTAGTGTTTAGGCTAGAGCATAGAAGAGAGAGAAAAAGTAGAGAATTAATTGATGCCCCATACATCAAAAATGAGGGGGTATTTATAGAAAAAATGTTCCGAGGGAACACACAGAACCCTAAAATGATAAAAACCCTAAAAAAGTATACCGCATCACGGCAACGTGTACCGTGACACGGGAAATCCCACCGTCAGATGGGAAACATTCCCATGTCACGTTGTACTTTTGTGTGACACGGGAAATATATGCTGAACGGGAGAGAAAACGCATTAAGGGTTTACACGGAAAGGACACGAAAACCCCCGTGTCACAGCAAGTGTTTCGTGTCACGGGGAACCCCACCGTCAGACGAGACTAATTCCCGTGACACGGTGGACTACTGCCGTGACGCGGAAAGGTTTTGTACGTTCTTCCGTCTAAATGCATTTTTAACCCTAATTTCGTTCAGCATTTTGAGTAACGATTGATAATTTCGGGCCATTTCTGTTTTTATTATTATTTGGGCTAAAATAAGAAAATAAGTAAATAAAATAAATAAAGGGTTTGGGCCAAAATAAATAATAAAATAATAAAACAAAAAAGGTTTGGGCTAAATAATAAAACAGTAAAATAAGTTTGGGCTGAAATTAAAACTATGCTTTGACCGACCAAACATTAAGACTGACTTATGGACTATTAAAAAATACGAATTTAATTAAACATGATTTTTTAAGCAATCTCAGGTTTAAATACTGAACCCGACCAATAGCGGTGGTGAAAGGTTGTTCATCATCGGGTTTTGTTTTGGGGAGACATTTTTAGGTGTCTACAGAATCCCCCACTTTGACTGAGTTTGTAGAAACGTCAGTTTCGAAAACGATAGTCAAAGTAGTCGATAGGGACGGAGAATGATTTAAGACGTTCTGCGATCCTAAATCACTCTATATACGCCGATGCCTGCAGAAAAATGTTAACTCCACAGATGAAAGAGTAAAAAGATAGAATATGTATCTGACACCAGTGTATCGGTGGCAAATGAGTTTGGCAGCTTCCTATGCTTGAAGGAATCCACCGGATGACATTTGTTGAAACGCTTTCCATGACTGAGGAAAGCCGACTGAGGAATTTGGTAGCTTTCTAAGCTTGAAGAAACCTATTGGATGATACTTTCCATGCCTGAGGAAAGTCGAAGTATGAATTTGGTGTCATTTTATGCTTGAAGAAATCTACCGATAATGCTTTCCATGCTTGAGGAAAGCCGACTTGGCGGTTTTCTATACTTGAAGAAAAATCCACCGATAACGCTTTCAATGCTTGAGGAAGCCGATTTGGCGGTTTTCTATACTTGAAGAAAAATCCACCGATAACGCTTTCCATGCTTGAGGAAAGGCGACTTGGCGGTTTTTCTATAATTGAAGAAAAATCCACCAATAACGCTTTCCATGCTTGAGGAAAGCCGACTTGGCGGTTTTCTATACTTGAAGAAAAATCCACCGATAACGCTTTCCATGCTTGAGAAAAGCCGACAACTACTGTAATCGCTAAAATTTACAAGTGTATGATGGTTCGATTCACACCTTCAAGCCGATTATCCGACCATATTAGGTGTTTAAAATATCGACAAAATTGATTTTGACGCTTCCTAGGGGCAAAATACTAATTTTAATACCCTTCAACCGTCAGTTAGAATTTTCCGCGTAATTTTACTGAAAAAATTAACTGTCCAATTTGCGCGGAAAATTGTGCAATTTTGGTCAAAATGCTAGGAATATTCGCTGTCAGCTTTGAAAAGTGTGCAGGACAAAAGCCTGAACTCCGTGCCACGTGGATAAATCCCGCGACACGGTGTTGGATTGCCGTTAGGCGGGAGGAACTCCCGTGTCGCGGGAATTTTTTTGGCACAAAAAATCCCATGCGCCCCGTTCTACGTGCCTGAACACTATTACTCAGTAACGGGAAACGTGGAACGGTAACGGGGTCGTGCAACAATCATTTTTGGCTTTAAATATCAGACATTGCTCCCATTTTTGTTCACTCACCATTTCTCTTTTTTCTCCTACTCTTACTTCTCATCTCCATTATTTCAATTTAAGCCGCTCAGATTTCCGTGCTACGGCGGCTGGTCACCGACGCATGGCTGCTTTTCCCGCCACACGGAGTTATGTCCCGTGACGCGACGATTCTGCAGGTTTTTGTTTTTTTTTTTTTCCGCTGAAATCTCGCTGCTGTTAGTAGCTGCGGCTGCTGTCGCCGTCACCTGAGGTAGCCGGAGATCCGTCACGTCCCAGGCTCATCGTGACACGGGCCGTTGTTACCGTGTCACGGCTGCTGCTGACCGTGTCACGGCGGTTGTGTTGCGCTCTTCACGGCTTTCCGAGCTTTTGGAGCTCAAATCTTCATCAATTCTGCTCTAATTTTTTGTTACTTTCCTCATTTTCGATTCTCCACAAGGATCCATGTAAGACTCCTTTGATTTTTGTCTCGAATTTGCTTCAAACGAATAATTTCATGTAAAAACCCTTAAAAATCAATTTGGGGATTTTTTTTTTATTTTGAGGTTTATGTTGAAATTCTTGCCATGAATTTATTTGCATATGTGTGTATGTGTGTTTGTGAGAGATTTGAGACAAAAATTGCATGATTTAGTGAAGAATTGAGCAAATCATCATTTTTGGTACTACTTGTGGTAAATGGTGTTCTTTGTTGTTCATGTTGTTCTTTTGCACTTGAAATGATGACATATTGGTTGTAGATCTTGTAAAATATGCCATGATGCGTCGATCTATTGTTTTTGTGCAATTTTGAGACATGTTTTGTGTTGTGTATATACTACATTGTCATGGAGAACATAGTATCATGCAATTAGGAGAATATAGTATTAGTTCGTCATGGAGAAACTAAATACTACAAATAATTCCATTATTTTGCTAATTTTTAGCCTTGAGGTAAAAATTTAGCGTATAATGCAATAAATAACTAAATAACTTAGGAAATAACGCTAAGCATTTAGATTTTTTATTAAAATGCAACTCGATATAAATAACTAAATGTCTTAGGAAACGATGCTAAGCATTTAGATTTTTTTATTAAAATGGAACTCGATATAAATAACTAAATGTCTTAGGAAATGATGCTAAGCATTTAGTTTATTATTTTTATAATAGCATGCCTAGACGACAGGATCGCGATCTTTCCACTCATGGCCGGGGTCAGGCTTTTCGGGAGGACACTCCCACGATTCCCGAGGGTATGGATGATGATGTCTTAGAGTATGAGCCTCGGGCCTCTACGGGTAGACGTAGGTGGGCTCCACCTTCGTGGACCTCAGACCAGTTGGTTTTCTGTCGTGAGAACCACGTTTCTCATCTTCCACTTGCCGGCATAGTTGACGGCACGCTTCGCCATCACGGCTCTGGAGCCGGAGATTTGATTCCTCGAATTCATCAGATTATCACGAGGGATCCTGCTACGAACGCTTTATGGGAATCAGATGGTTTTTTGGACTTTTATTCAGCGATCGTAGGGTTTTGCAGCCCCCGGGGTTGTGGTGCGACAGTCGTTCACGCATTGTTAGAGTATTTTTGGGATACTACCAACACCTTTCACATTGTTTGGGGGGAGATGACAGTGACCCCTTTGGACTTTAGCATGATCAGTGGTCTACGCTTCACTGGCCGGGTCGTAGCACAGATGTCTGATCTTTCTTGGGGAGCGGCTGAGGCGGCCGATTTGTTAGGTCCGATCGTTCAGCATATCAGGACCCAGCCAGTGTCTCGAGGTGGTCCTAGGAGCGGGAGATCAGAGTTGGCTTCTATTCTAGATCGTGGTTTTGACATGGAGGAGACATCACCTGAGCAGCGAATACGGATCTTCATTTTGATTCTCATTTCCATGACTCTTTCTCCTGATAGGAGTTCGCGTGCACTCCTTTGCTACCTTCCTTCTTTAGTCAGGATCAGTGAGATAGGATCTTTTAGCTGCGCCAGCCTCGAATATGCCGACCTTCTCTTTTCGTTACGTCATGGCCGTAGGCAGCTGAACGACGAGTCCCTTGTCACTGTCTATAGTTTATGGAGAGTCGTAGAGGTGAAGATCCTTTCCTCTTCTTGTTTTATTTTAATTTGTTCGGCTCATGTGTTCAAATATTACTTTCATAGCAGCTATGGTTCTACGAGTACTTTCCAGGATTGGCCCCTCAACAGCGTCGTGGAGCGGTTCATGACTTCTCTGTCGGGGCCAGCTGGCGTGACCGAGGAGAGTCACGGGTGGAGTCTTTCTCTGCGCTGCGCGGGCTGCTACGCCGAGGCACCTCTTCAGCTCCATCGTCTGGGGTTCCTCCATCGGTGTCGGGCCTGTTTTCAGTTTCAGTGTATGGGACGATGCCTCCATCGACGATTCCCATTTCTTTGAGTTAGTCTACACCGTTTGCCAGTTAGACTAGTCCTTCTTTAAGTTTGACTGCTACTGGAATTATAGGGACTAGTAGGGATACTACTCCTCGTACTCAGATGATGGCGGGACTCTTTGGCTCACCGTTCCCATATTCACAAGCTGAGATGACACTGATCCTAACTCTTCTAGTTCTGCAGATTTTTGACCAAGGGTATTTATTTGTACATACTATGATGACATTTGATGTTACTTATTTATTATGACTCGCTTTATACATTGTTCACAATTTATATATTTATTAGTGTATTTTAGTGTGTGCTTGAGACTCATTGTGTGTGATTGTGTAGTTATTAATGACGCGACAAAAAAACGTAAGTGGAGTAAGTGGAGGGTACCGACCTTCCCCAAAAGAAAAAAGAAATAAAAAGAAAAGAAAAATATGAATAAGTTTTACAACTACTTAAAAATAAATATGTATGGAAATGGGACAAGGTTTATAACCTCCCCCAAAATAATAATAGAAATAAGAGTAAAAAATAAAGTAAATAAATAATAAAGATGACTAAAATAAAAAGAAAAAATAAAATGATAAAAAAAATAAAAATATTAATAAAAAAAGTTGAGAATTTTATAAGGGTGAAACTCTCGAAAAACAACAAAAAAAATAAACGGTAGAGATAAAACAATAAAAAAAAATTCGGATAGATACATGAAAAGGATAAAAAAATAAAATGCGTGGGCGCCGCGACACGGCACAGTAAACCATGTCACGGCAAAATCTGTCGTGTCGCGGCAAAAATTCCCGTGACACGGTGGGAATTCCCGTGTCACGGGGCGCGTATTCTTCAGCGGTGAGGTTCACACGTATAGAAAGATAGATTCTGAGTAGTTCCGAGCGTTTTTGCTATAAAATAGGACCTGTATATTCGTGATATGCATAATTACGAAACACAAAATAATTAGAATTTCATATTCGTGACACGGTGAACTTTGCCGTGTCATGGTGGAATCTGCAAAAAAAAAAATTATTATTATTATTTTTTTTTCGACGATTTATTTATTTATTTTTTTTTATTTTTTTTTCAGATTTGGTTGATGGAGCGTTTAGAACTATTTGAAGCTCCCGACGATATTGAAAAATATGGCCATAACGATCTAGTCCGCAGGAAGAAGAATTACTCTGTGAACATGTCGTATGAAGATTGGAAGAATTTCTTTGCAAAGAGAGAATTTTCCATTCGTTGGGTGGTGCCTTGGTGGAGGCTTATTAGGATGGTTGGTACGAATAATACTCCGTATTGCCGTGTTCCTAGTATCTCAAGACTGACTTTTTATTGTCCCTCTCGACTAATGCGACGGTATGGACTTGAACAAGTAGTTCCATACTATAACAATAGTCCTCATGAAGTATCGTTGCATGAAAGTAACGTTCACAAATATGAGACTTATTGGATTGGAAGACCTTTGTGGACCGTTTCTGCAAGTAACCAAGCTCCTCCTCCCTTATCTAGTGCATACAAGCCATGGTTGAATCCTAGAATTAGGAGGGAACGAGTCGGATCACGCAAATCTGATGTGAAGAGCCGTCTTGGAAATAAGAAAGCGCCTCCTAAGGATCGTCTAGGTCCAAGAACACAAGGGATTGAGTTTAAGACTCCTATAATGCCGAAAGGAAGAATTATGTGAAAGGGAAGGGTAAGGAGAAGATGGTTTATAGAGAGAAACAACCAAAGAATTTTAAGAAAGGTGAAAAGGGGTGAAAGTTCGACTAGGGGTGTGATGGTTCGGGCTATAAAAGACACATTAATGGTGAAGTGCGACCTAGTTGAAAAAGAGAAGGAAGTTCCTAAAATGAAGAAGGATTAGATCAGTATTGCTTTGCTTTTATAATTTTAAAAATAAGGCGCATGATGCTAATAATTGTAGTCATATTTATTTAAATAATAATAGCATATTTATTTTCGCCTTAAATAAAAATTACAATAACTTTCTTTTTATTTTTTTTTCTGCAGGTCCACTGTGTCACGGTGGAAATTTGCCGTGACATGGTATATTTTCCCGTGGCGCGACAAACTCTTTTTTTTTTTTTTGCTGCAAGTCCACCGTGTCACGACAACAAGGTGGAAATTTTCCGTGACACGGTAGATTTTCCCATGGCGCGACAAACTCCTTTTTTTTTATAATTTGGCTCCATTTTGTCGTGACGCAATTCTAAACTGGCGCGTATGCTTGATCGACGGAGGAAGGATTTTTTTTTTTAAAGTGGACAGGCCCCCTTGAGGGGTTGCCTACGTATCCTTACAAAGGAATCAGGCCAAACGTAGCTCTATTGGGTCATGACCCATGCAACTAGGCATAGAATTTCTTGAGTTGATCCAAGTTGGTTAAATTGTTGAAACCGTTACCGTCCATGTCTACCAATTGTGCCGCTCCGTCGGACAAGATGGCTTTAATAATGTATGGGCCTGACCAATTTGGTATGAATTTTCCTCTTGGATCGAACACATTTTTGCGAAGTGCCTTAAGCACCAGGTCACCTTCTTTGATGTTCCTAGTCTTGACTTTTTTATTGAAATATCGCGTCATACGCTGTTGGTAGATTTGGACATGATGCAAAGCTTCCAAGCGTTTTTCATCAAGTAAGACTAGTTCATCATATCTTGCTCTAATCCAGTCGACTTCATCTAGTTGACTTTCCAACGCGATTCAGAGAAAATGGATTTCGAACTCTATTGGCTGTACAACTTCAACTCCATAGACCAAAAAGAAAGGGGTAGCCCCCGTTGATGTACGAACAGAGGTTCGATAACCCCAAAGGGAGAAATGTAGCTTACTTGGCCAATCCTTGTAATTTTCTGTATCTTTTCGATGATAGTTTTCACATTTTTGTTGGCCGATTCGACTGCACCATTTAGTTGTGGTCTGTAAGGTGATGATCTGTGATGTTTGATATGATATTGCTGTAATAATTCCACGCATTTAACTTGGAAATGTGTTCCATTATCGCTGATAGATCATCTCATGAGGTACCCCATAGCGGCATATAATATTTTTCTCAATGAATTGAGCTACGTGTTTCGCCGTTAGTTTAGCATATGAGGCAGCTTCGACCCATTTGGTGAAATAGTCGATTGATACGAGGATGAATTCATGCCCCCTCTTGTCTTTGTGGCGTTATCTTTCCAATGATGTCGATTCCCCAAGTGGAGAAAGGCCATGGAGAAGTATATGTGTAGAGAAGCGAAGGTGGAACGTGTTGTAAATTTGCGTAGACTTGACACTTCATACATTTCTTGACGTATTCGTGACAATCTCTCTCCATAGTAGTCCAATAATAACCTTGTCGTTGAATCTTTTGGACTAACATCTTCGCATTCATGTGCGTTCCACATATATCGGCATGAAGGTTTTCCATGGTTCTGTATGCTTCTTTCTTGGCTATGCATAAGAGATTTCTCCCCATTGCAGTCCTCTTGTGGAGTTCTCCCTGATGAGCACATACTGTGAGGCCAGGAGCCTCAAAGCACGGCGTGCCCTTTTATCAGTATTAGGAGGGTATTCTCCTCTTGTCACATAATTAAAGATATATGTATACCATGGCTCTTCATCTTCTTCTTGTGGTTCCTGTTTATCGTCAAGTACGTGAACATAAGCCGGTTCATATCTTCTTTCTATGGTCAACGACATTCTGATTGTGTCTGTTGGAATTCGCACCATTGATGCTAATTTAGCTAGTGCGTTGGCGAACTGGTTTTCTTGTCTAGGCAAGTACGTTTATTCCACTTCATCTAGTTGCTCCGTGAGAGTTTCCAGATGAGCTTGATACGTAGCGAGACTTTCACTCCTCACCTTCCATCTCTTGGAGATTTGGTTAATGATTAGTGAAGAATCACCGTAGATTATGAGCTTCTTAATTCCCAAGGTGACAGCTGTTTCTAATCCCAATATACATGCTTCATATTCTGCGGCATTGTTGGTGACATCAAAGTCGAGTTTCATGGAAATTGGGATATGCTCTTCATTGGGTGATACAAGCAAGACTCCTACACCACAACCTTTTTGGTTTGAAGCTCCATCAAAATAGAGTGTCCAGCTATCATCTTCAGTCATGAGTAAATCTTCGTCAGGGAAATCGTACTCATCTTCTTCTTTCTCAACTTCTTTTAGCGGAAAGTCTGCTAAGAAGTCAGAAACCGCAGAATCTTTGATGCCTTTTTGTGGTACAAATTTCAAGTCAAACTGAGCAAGATTGACTATCCACCTTGATAATCTGCCGTTGAGTGTTGCTTTTTCGAACAAGTATTTGTGAGGATACATCTTGGACACGACATGCACTGTGTGAGTGAGCATGTAATGTCTTAGTTTATGTGTGGCCCACATAAGTGCGAGACATAACTTTTCAAGTGGTGTGTATCATGTCTCGTATCCTTGAAGCTTCTTGCTCAAGTAGTAAATTGCATTCTCCTTGCTTTCAATTTCTTGTGCTAGCGTTGCCCCCATCGTTTCTCTTGTGACCGTAAGGTAGAGTCGAAGAGGAAAGTCAGGTATTGTTGGCGCTAGCACAGGTGGGTTTGCCAAATATTCTTTGATTTTGTTGAAAGGTTTTTGGCAATCATCATCCCATAAGATTGGGACATTTTTCTTAAGCTTCTTAAATATAGGTTCACATATCGCCGTGAGTTTTGATATGAACCTACTTATATATTGCAACCTTCCAATGAAACCTCGAATTTCCTTCTCATTCTTGGGCGGTGGCATGGCCATGATCGATTGGACTTTTGTGGGATCTATTTTAATCCCTCGAGAACTGATCACATATCCAGTAATTTTCCTGACGTGACTCTGAATGCACACTTTGCTGGATTTAATCTCATGTAGTACTTGCGGAGTCTTTCAAAGAACTTGCAAAGTGCAATGATGTGGCCTGTGCGATTCTTAGACTTAACGATCATATCATCGACATAGAACTCCACCTCTTTGTGCATCATATCTTGTAATAATGTTGTGGCTGTTCTTTGGTAGGTGGCACCCTCGTTTTTCAAACCGAATGGCATTACCGTATAGCAATATGTGCCCCATTGTGTGATAAATGTGGTTTTCTCCATATCTTCTTCAGCCATTGATACTTGATTATATCCGGCGTAGCCGTCCATGAACGATAGGAGTGCATGGTTTGATGTGTTGTTGACCAGAATGTCAATGTGAGGTAGAGGGAACCCATCTTTTGAGCTTGCCTTATTGAGGTCCCTGTAATCATCACACATTCCAACCCTTCCATCCTTCTTTGGAACTGGAACTACATTTGCTATCTACTCTGGATACTTGGATACTTTGATGAAACCTACGGCCAATTGCTTTCTGATTTCTTCTTTGATTTTGAGAGCCACATCCGGTTTCATACGGCGCAACTTTTGTTTGACAGGCTTCATACCTGGAATGAGTGGTATCGTATGCTGAGCTATATCCCTGTCAATTCCTGACATATTTTGGTGTAGACACCCATTTGTGTCTCCCCAAAACCAAACCCAGTGATGAGTACCTTTCACGTCGAATCGTAATCGAATGAAGTGACAGTGTGGAAAGTCTAGTGTTGCGGATATTTTTAATTTCTTTTCTCTTCTCTCTGTTTTTGAAAACTTATTTTAAGAAAACAACCAATCCAATTTGGTTGGTCCATGATATGGGTCCAATAGTAGTGTAGTTTGATGGGGCTTGACAAGAGCTTTCCAACGATATATTATAAGCCCAATTCCGATGAATATTGAGGAAGTTATGACCAATTTACTAAACTGGGCCCGGTTTGAGCCTTATATGCAACCCAATGATCTAGGGGAGGGCCTAATATGATTTATCATTCCTAATGCAATTAGGAATGGTTTTAGTCTTCTAAATTCTTCTAGAAGGTTCTTTTCATTCCTAATTCAATTAGCATTGATAAATTGACTTTTGTTGACTTTTCAGAGTTTTAATTAAAATCAAAGAGCATTTTTGAGGAAAATACGATTTCATTCTCCTGTACGGCAATTTTTATCTGATTTTAAGAAAAACGCGTAATTTTCCAGATCAGGCCAAACGCCAGCTGTAGCGCCTGGCGCTACGCTTGGCGCCTGGCGCTACGCTTGGCGCCTGGCACTAACGTTGGTGCCTGAAGCCAACAACCAGCATTGGCGCTGGTTCTGTTTTCTGTACGCCAGACTCTGTTTTTAATAATTTTATCTTTTTGGCTGATTTTCTCTATAAATAACGTCGTAAAAACTTCGTTATCATTCATCTACAACCAGTTTTGAATTCTCTCTCATTCTCTTCTAATCATTCACCAACTCTCATCAATTTTCTTGATTACCATATCTCTCTTTTTTCTAAACTCGCTTTTCACATACAAAATTCCGCATTCATTAGATCTAGAAACACCTAGCCATATTCGAAGTTGTCTTCGCCCTAGACGTGAAAGGTTTAATTTCTGAGGGTTTGGTCCCAAATCTCTCTTTGAATTATTTAATTTAATTGTTTTGATTTTATATTTTCCTTGAAGTCACTAACGTGTGTATTTTGTTATTAGAAAGAGGTACAAGGCATCAAAGTAAGTGCTTTAATGGTTTTTATTGATGTTATGATGTACAAATCATGTTTAGATTGTTATTATGATTCCTAGTATCATGTCTAGGGTAACTTTAATATTAAATATGATTGTTATGGTGCTTCCTATGTTGTTCCTAATATTTATGATTGTTAGTATCATGTTAGGGTTAAAGCCTTGATTTTTATTGCTTAATGACATGCTAGGGTTTGTTATTAATCTTGTTAGTATCATGCCTAGGATCTTGCTATGCTTTAACATTATTATTATTAATAATTATGATTGTTATTATGATGATTATTATTATGATTATACTTTATGATTTTATGATTATAATTGTTATAATGATAAGTATTTTTAATTATGATTGTTATGATTATGATAATTATTTTTATTATTGTTATGTTGCTTGATTATTTTTATTGTTATCTTGTTTAGGGTTGATATGATTATAATTCAAGTGATCGCCAATAATAGATTTATTTGTGCATTAATATTTAACCAACATAGATAAACAGGTTTAGGGTTAATCCTATTGATTGCATGTTAGTCAGAAAGCGCACATGAATACGATCTGAATAAAGTAGAGGCCTATTATAAGGGCAGGTTCAATGTCTTTTAGGTTGGATTTGTACCTTCATCCTCGAACCCTATTTGGTTCAAGACCTTATGGAGTTGACGATCTCTTGGATCGTTAAGGGGTGTAACCTTCACCTCGTGAACGATTTACAAGTTCCTAAAAAACTTGTTGGCTACTCTTTTGCTCTATCTTCTTTCCCTTTGAACGCCACCGTACTTCTGTATGATCACAGTGGGGTTCAAGCTAGGGGTTAACGCTTGAAATATTCCCTACACTTGGTATGACCAAGCAAATACATCAATAAATTCACTAAGCAAGTTAATTAGCTCTTTGCGTTCGTCTTGACTTAGTGTTAATCCAATTTTTACTTCTTTAATAGTCGTATCATTGGAAATATTAACTGTTTCTGTATCTTCGATAACTGCCGTTTTATTTTCGTGTTCTTCCATTGCTTTTATTATTTCTTTGTCATTTTTATCATTAGCAAAGCAATATTGATCAGGGCTAGGGGAATGACACGCATCGTAAGCAAAGGTACTCATTTTATTGAATTCATCGGTGAATACATCAAGAGGGGAAAGGTCAGCTGCGACCTCACCGAAATTATTTGGGCTAGAAAGAGAAGACTCAACAAGAGACTCGAGATTGGACTCTATAGCAGAAAGAGGGTCAGTCTCAGACCCTAAGGACTCGTCTATAGACTTAGACTCAGACTCGGACTCGGACCCAGATGACTCAGACTCATCAAATATAGGAGCTTCGCCAGCGGTTATTTCCAACTTCTCTCCGCTTGGTGTAGTGATCCTCAATGTCTTGCACCATCCCTTTGAAATATCATCAGTCTGGACTATTAGTTCGGAGGGGTTAAAATCCTTGTTTACTATAACAACTTGAATGAGCTCGGAATTATCATTGCAGACAGGCCCAGATTCAATCTTCTCCATTCCAAAAAGAAGGTTAATGCCTAGATCATCAGAGCTTGGGCCAGATGGTTTCTTAGTTGTGAAGAGCTCTTCGCCTTCATCGACAAAGTCACAATCGAGGAACATCTCGAATCTTGGTTTACGCTTCCCATCGTGGACGAAAGGCTCAGGGAATTCATAGCATGGGAAGTCTTCCCCTTCTTTGATGTACTGGCCATTGAGGGTGAATGGATATGGATCCATGGCCATTTCCGTCTTCATGATTCGAGGGTTATTGCGAGCCTTCATTTTCAAAAGGGCTTGTTTCACATCTTCTTTTGTTGGCTTGAATCCCAAGCCAAAAGTATCTTTCTTGAGTGCGCCAGGATGGCCCCAAAGTTCAGCCATTTTCTTTTTGAGTCCGAGGGTAATTCCAGGGAAATGCCCTTGCTTCTTCAAAATGGCATTAATATTGGTGTTTGAATAAGGATCGAAGTCGAGATGACACTTCTCCTCTTCTTCGATCATGAGAACATCATCGAGTGAAAACCCCAAAAGATCTTCATCTTCTTCGTCATTTTCGACATGGACGATAGGAGTGTCGATAATATGAATGCGCATGGGAGAGGCATCAATGGTAATTTGAACCCCTCCAACTATGGCTTTCACTTTCTGGTGCAACGATGATGGGATCGCATTTAGCACATGAAGCTAAGGACGTCCTAACAACATATTGAAAGAGGCCTTAATGTCCACCACCTGAAACTTGGTGCGACGATCAATAGCCCCAGTAGTTATGTTTAGTATGATAGTACCCACGGCTTGACGGCGAGTATTATCATAAGCGCGGATCCCTTGAGTAGAGGGAGTCAGTTCTTCATTCTTTATGCCCATCTTCTTTGCAGTGCGGAGTGGGCATACATTGATTGCAGAGCCATTATCAACCAGGCTCATAGGAACATTCATCTGCCTACACACCACAGTGAGGTGTAAGGCCTTGTTATTTTGGTCCCCTTACGGGGGTAGATCATGTCAGAAAAGGAAATTAAATTATTAGTATTTGGCAACTCAGTAGTGAGAAAGTTAACCAGTCCTTGAGGAGTCATATCATCATTAACTCCTATTTTCACCAGAGCATTCATCACAGCCTTTCGATGCTCGTGAGAGGTGGCCAAAAGCTTCCATACATTCATTTCTACCTCGGTCTTTTGTAATTGTTTGACCACATTGTTGTTCACAGGGTCGATGGGATCAACTATTGGATGTGATTGCAGTGGAGGTGGAGTTGGACTAGGTTGTTGCAACCGTCCACTTCTGGTGAGAACCTTGACCTTAAGGTCTCCCCAAACATCTTCACTTGTGCCAAGAGATGAACAGGCTATATCCTTGAGATAGACGTCTTCATCATCACTATCCCAAATTCCATTCACTTCTTCATAACTTCCGGCAGAGGTTCATTCACATGTTCAATGAGTATTGACGGATCAAAGAAGACTTCATCTCCCATGATAGCCAAAGCATCAGAAAGAGGACCTGTTTGAATGTTAGGTTTCTTGCCCCCTGGAGGGACAGGAAGTTGATTAGCATCAATTATGTCTTGGATCGCATCCTCCAACCTCCAACACTTCTCAACATTATGACCCTTTCCTTGATAAAACTTGCAATAAGCATTGGGGTCATAGCTAGTGGTTCTATTCTCTGGTCGAGGTTCTGGAAATGGTCCAATTGGCATAATCAGTCCTTTACCATGCAAACGGTCAAAACAGCATCATAAGTCATTCCAAAAGGCGTGTAAACCCTCCTTTGCCTTTGAAATCTTTGAGGAGGAGCATTAAGGGCCAACACATCATTGATATTGATATTGTTGGTAGCGTTATTGGGCTTGGCAGAGGAAGAAGAATGAGTGTCGTTCTTCTTGTTTTTCCAAGTGTTGTTGTTATTATTGCTGCTACCAGCAGTCTTCATGAGTTCATCTTCGATATTGATTCAAATATCGTATACAGCTTCAAAGGTACTCAAAGGCAGAAACTTCAAGTGTTGCTTGTACTTATGAGTCAAATTGGCAATGAACAAGCGAACCATTTCTTTTTCCTTGGGGGGATCCACCAAGAGCACAGTTGTTTCCCTGCATCTGCTTAAGTAAGTGGTGAAGCCTTCATTATCTTTTTATTTGAGAATAAAGAGTTCACGTTCAGAAGTCTTGGCCTGAATGTTACACTTGTAACGATTCATGAAGCTTTCGGCAACATCCTCCCAGGTCGCAACATGCTTGGATTCCAAAGAGTAAAACCATTATTGACAGGCGTGCTCTAAGGAAAGAGGGAACACTGTAGGGAAGAGTGTCACATCTACTCCCTTAAGAGCCATGGTTGCAGAAAATGCCTTCAAATGGAAAAGCGAATTATCAGTAGGCTTGAACTTGGGAATGTCAACAGTGGAAAACTTCTCAGGAAGTTTGTCCCTTATGGACAAAGAGGCGACAGGTTTCTCCACATAAGTGAATTCTTAGAACTCTTACTCATCTATTCCTTAATCTTGTCCATTGCAGCGGCAGTTACATTGTTCTGATTGTCTTGCTCTACCGTGTTGACTCTAGTGGTGAGTGTTTGCATCATGTTAGACAACATTTCAATTGTCCAATTAATGTTCTCGATATCTTCCTTAGTAGCCATTGGTTGAAAGTAGACTAGAGATGGATCTTGTGGAGATGATTGTGGTGGTTTCCTTGTACGCCTCTTTGGTATAAGAGGTTGTTGAGGTATTTACTCGAACCGTAACAATCTACCCCTACTTCTTGACCAAGTGTTGTGACACCGAAACAAACACACCTTTAATGACCAAACTTAACCTTAACCCATCCGGATAAAAAAAAAATTGAATTTTTGAAAAAATCTATAATTTTGAAATTCTATTTATTTATTTATTTTATTTTATTTTTTTTAAATATGGGAGGATACTATCCGACTTAATCTAAAAAAAAGACAAAAAAAAGACTACCCTAAAATACGGTCAAAAAGTGGTGCACGACTAACGAAAAAAGCGTGTGAACACGACATGTGAGTGATTAAGTGAGGTTATGGACGCGTGTTATGACCGTAAAGCTAGACATGACACCAAACTGGACACATAAACAACATATGTACGCAGAAAAACCGAAAAAACTAACGGGACACTTTTCCTTGGCACTGTGTCACGGTGCTGGCTGTCGTGACACGGTGCAGCCTACCGTCAGACGGTAGAAAGCGCTGTGTCACGGCACTGTTCACTGTGGCGCGGCAGAACATGCCGTGACACGGTGCGCAGTTCAGGGTCTGTTTTGTGATTTTTCCAGATTTTAGCCGATTTTTAGGTCCGTACTAATTACTATGTGGAAATAAAAACCCTCAGTCATGGGTTAAAAAAAAAGAGTAAACACATGAAGGTTAGCACCAAACAACCATGTAGCATTTAGTCATGATGATGTAAAAAAAAGTTCGCAACCTAGGGTCAAGATCTATGTTCAACTATTGGTCAAGCTTTGGGTGTCAAAAGGGTACCATGGTTAAGAGTTAGGACGCGTTAGGAAGGCAGCCTCCCTTGAGGGTGTATGCCAACGGGCGGCTCCGCGAGTTCATGATGAAATCGAACTCGACTCCATGGTTTGGGTGGATTTAATAACTTGGATGAAACCTTGTTGCCATGAGCGTTTTTCGCTTGATAGAGCTCAAATCCCCAGAGGCTAAGACGCATGTAGAACACACACGTTTTTTCAGAAAAATCGAAGGAAGTTGACTTGAGAAGAGAAAATAATCCACCGGACTGATTTTAGGACTGCCGTAACACGGCAAAGATTCCTGTGCCACGGTACTTCACACTGTCAGACGGTGCACTGTACCGTGACACGGCAGTCAGAAAATCTGACTGGTGCCCTATTTTCCTTTGTATGCAATCAAGTTATTCAATTTCTCCTACGGGACAGACCTAAACGCGACGTTAAAACGTCTATGCTTATGAAAAAATGCCAAATTAATCACATGAATATTTTTCAAGAATCTTTCAAGTCTCATCCACTCATCTTAATTAAATACCGATCACTCAAATCGATAAATAACCAAGAATCCTCCCCAGTGGAGTCGCAAAATTGTAGGCGTCGCTCGAAGTGCGCCTACCTTAAAGCATGTGTGAATATGCTTGGCACTCTTAGGAAGTGGGAATTGACGTATACGATTAGGGACAAGGAAAGTAGGGAGCCGCCAACAAGTTTTTAAGGAACTTGTAAACCGTTCACGGATCATAAAAGGCAATCACGATTAAGGGACAACGATTGGCAACAACGATTGACCCGTGAAGGTTACACCCCATTCATAATCCTTGAGATTACTAACTCCATACAGTTCGGAACCACGAAAGGAGGGTCGGGGATGATGGTACGAAGTGAGTCATGGAGTCACATTCGCCCGTATTGGCCTCTAGTCGATTCTTATTATGAAATTTGATTCCTGCAATCTCAAAGGCATACAAACAAAAATTCAATTTGTTCCGAACTATTATTAAGGTAAATTGGTTGAATATTAATGCGACACATAATTCTAAAATAACTTGACCACTTGATTAAACAATAAGATTAAAATGGAACCTAAACCGATTGTCCAAATTATCTTATTAGTCGTGATTTTCAATTACATATTCCCTTTAATATGCAATATGGTGATCATAATAATAAAATAGAATACACAATACTATTGGAAGCAATTTAACAATTATTCCAACAATATAAAACCGTTAGAAAAATAATAGAAATAAAAGGAACATAATTCTTACTTTGATTCTATTTGCTTGCAACTTTCACGCCTTGGCTTAAGGACAGAGCCACGAGTAAAGTATGGATTCCTTGGAGTACTTGAAGAAGGAATTTTGAAAGAATAAGAGAAGGCTAGTGTTTAGGCTAGAGCATAGAAGAGAGAGAAAAAATAGAGAATTAATTGATGCCCCGTACATCAGAAATGAGGGGGTATTTATAGAAAAAATGTGATGAGGGAACACAGGGAACTCTAAAATGATAAAAACCCTAAAAAAGTATACCGCATCACGACAACGTGTACCGTGACACGGGAAATCCCACCGTCAGACGGGAAGTATTCCCGTGTCACGGTGTACTTTTGTGTGACGCGGGAATATGCTGAACGGGAGAGAAAACGCGTTAAGGGTTTACGCGGAAAGGACACAAAAACCCCAGTGTCACAGCAGGTGTCCCGTGTCACGGGGAACCCCACCGTCAGACGGGACTAATTCCCGTGATGCGGGAAGTTTTTGTCCGTTCTTCCGTCTCAATGCATTTTTAACCTTAATTTCGTTCAGCATTTTAAGTGCCGATTGATAATTTCGGGCCATTTCATTTTTTATTATTATTTGGGCTAAAATAAGAAAATAAGTAAATAAGATAAATAAAGGGTTTGGTCCAAAATAAATAATAAAATAATAAAACAAAAAAGGTTTGGGCTAAATAATAAAATAAATAAGTTTGGGCTGAAATTAAAACTATGCTTTGACCAAACATTAAGACTGACCCATGGACTATTCAAAAATACGAATTTAATTAAACATGATTTTTTTAGCACTCTCGGGATTAAGTACTGAACCCGAACAATAGCGGCGACGAAAGGTTGTTCATCATCGGGTTTGGTTAACATACTTTTTAACTTTACTCACAAATGTACCTACTTTCTCTCTCCAAAATACCAAATTTTCTCCATTTTCATGGTTTGTGCAAGCTTGGTGTAAGATGGTAGTCTTGGGTGTTCTTTGTGGTGTTCAAGCTTCTCCTTAGTGGTATAACTCTAAATTTTTCTACTTTATTGCTTATTTTCACTAGTTTATGCGAAGTTTTGAGTTATTAAGCATGGCTTAGCTTATGTGAGTTTTATGTGATTTTGGATTTCTTTGCTAAGGATTAGTTGGATTTTAGTGTGACATTTTGTGATTGTGGAATATTGTTGTTCGCATTATTGATTTTGATGCTATTTTCATGGAACTTATTTGAGTAATTTTATGTTATTGTTAGTATTAATCATAATGCGACTCTTTACATGAAAATTGCTTGTTATCATAATATGTTGTGATTGTGTGCATTGTTGTTGATCCTAATTGTTCTTGGAGCTATTATTGTGTGGTTATTTGTGGCTACTAACCTTTTGCAGATTGTTAAAGCTCAATTTGTTATTGTTGTGGTTAAAATTTGGTTGAGTTCGAAGTGAGTTCCTACTTAGTTTTGTTGTCGGTATGTTCTTTGAGATATTTGTATTGCTTGAGGTTGCAATGAGTCAAAGAAAGAGTATAAAGGAGCCCCGGTTGGGAGTCGAGGAGCCTAGTGCTCAAGCTTAAACCCAGACACCCAATGTCCCCCCCCCCTCGAACGAAATTCTTAAACAAGCTCCATTCTACTTTCTACAATGACCTTCAAAGCCGAAAGCTTAATCTCACAAGGCACTATGATCAACGCTCTATGAGGGATTTGGGGATAGATGAAGACCTAAGGTCACTCCTTTGCAACCTTGGGATGAGGGAGTTCATTAAACACCATCATCAAACATACAAAGAACCCACTTTTGAATTCCTAGCCTCCTTCGAAAAAGAACCATATGAGAACAATGAATTCCAAATTTCTTTCTAATTATTCAACAACCAACATACCATGAATCTTCGTGATCTTAATGCCTTGTTGGACTTCAACCCCGATGCAGATCTCCTTGCCCTATCCTTGAGCCTTTTCCCTAAGTATGATGAATTCCGTTGGTGGCGAACAATTACTAATTTCGAAGAGTTCAATACAAGGTATTCGGTTGCTAGCCAAATCATCCACCCTGCTCTCTGTATCCTTCACCGCATCTTGGGGTATGCGGTGTTTAGTAAGCAAGATTTGAGCAAGCTCTCACATGAAGAGCTCTTTACTCTATGGGTTGCAACTAGAGAGGAGTTGAGAGGGCGGCTCAACATGGGGTATTGGTTCGTCGTGTGCTGTGAAGCAATCAAATCGGGCAACAAGAAGGGTGAAATCGCCCTTGGTGGGATGATAACTAGGATTGCTAAGAAGCTTAAGTATGAACGCTTCTTTCCTGCCTGTACTCAAGTTGGGACCGGTAACGATATATTCATTGATATCCAGCAAATGAGAAGGTCGGGGTTCATCCAAACAACTGCCGATACCAAGAATTTTCATGATTGGTGTGTTGAGCGCGAACACCATTGCATCTTGCCTAATCCCAGTCGCAAATATTTGGAGCGGAATGCTAGGAATGTGTGGAAAGTTCCGCAATATAATGTTGTGTTACCCACCGCCTTTGGTGGCGCATGAAATTTGGTAGTCGAACAACAACAACAACAACAACGACAACAATAACAACAACAACAACAACATCAAGGCATGAGTAGCCTTGTGCAGCAAATGATGAGCATGCAACTTGGCATGCAAAGCTTGATTGAGAACTAGCAAGGTATGTTCACGCAAACCCAAGCTCTTTCTTCGGTGCGGCCGTGGATAGAGGTGAGGTCACCCAACCGCCCAATTACCCTTAATGGCCACCTCAGCAAGGCCCGGTCCCTAAATGGCAGGGATCGCACCCTACTTGGCCCTATTGGTAAGGGCCCTCCTCCCAAGGCGTTCCTTAGGTCGATTACCCGACGAAAACAGGGTACGATTATCGTGCCCCAGAAGGGAGTGATTTTAGGAGTGACCCCAACTACCCTTATGTCGACCCTTCCCACCCTTCCCCGCTTCCACTTCTCGCCCCATTTGACCCGTTGCCTCAATGGCAATAAGACCTCTATCGTGGTCACTATGGTTGGCCCCCAGGTTTCATCGGTGGTCGGGACCCGCATGGCATTCCTTTTGACGGGTTCTCTTATGACCCCGAGGAAGATGGGGATGATGACGGAGCCGGCCCTAGTGGCCACTAGCCTCCATTTTTTTTTCTCCCCTTTACCCCCTCCCATTGTTTTTATTTGGCGCACCGAGGACGGTGCATTACTTTAGTGTGGGGGGGGGGAGGGGTGTAAGAAGCAAAGGGATTTTTTTTTGTAGTGCAAGGGAAGGTTTAGAATCATGCTAGTGTGGGGGGGGGGGACTCCATTGTAGGTGGTAGAGCTTTCATGGTTCGGTTGGTCCTAGCATGTTTTGATGTTGATTGTTTTTCTTGGTTGTGATGATGATATTTCAGGGTGATTTTGAAGAGATCTTGTTAATGAGTTTTCAATGAAAATTTGAGTGTTTGTGTAGGTGATGACGCTCCTAAGAAGGAAATTCAAAAATCCCGATAATCAAAATTTCCCTTGATCCAAACTTTGTAGATATATTTTTATTTCTATTACTTCCTTTTGTTTATATCTTTAGTCTCCTTCTTTGATTATTAACTTTTTTATTTTTGTCTTATCTTACTAGTTTATTTTGTTTTGGCTTGCGTTTCAAGATTGGAAATGGAGATGAAGGAAGTTAAGGGGAAACTCGAGCTCCCTTGGTGAGATTGTATAATTTAGCTTAGGAAGAAGTTGAATAGTTCTAGGATGTTTGCTTTTGGTTCTATGGAACCTGGGATCGTTGATGTTGTTATCGAACGGTCACTTGTATGATGATTGGTATTTAATTGGATCATATGCCTCGTTTGTGAACCTTTTTTATTTCTTTCTCTTTCTTTTGTTTTGTTTCCCCCTTTTTGTGTTACAAGCATGACTATGAAAAGTTCAAATGATTTTTGATTTAGAATTTGCTCATTCATTTGGGTTGGTTTGCCACTCATGATGATGTGTCTTTGAATGCTTATCTCCTAGTTGATGAGGTTTTACACGGTTTGAGAATGCTTAGGGTTGAGTTAGACACATTTTAAGCTAAGGTAGCACAGTTAAGAACTTTTGAGGACGTTTAAACCCCTAGCTCACGGGAAAGTGGTAAGATGGTGTTGCTCTCTATAGTGGATAGGATTACCTTTAGTTGGTATTTGCTTACTTCCCACCCCTTGTGAGGTCTAATATTGTTCAAGCCTTCATCATTCTTGTTGAGCGGCATTTAGGATCCTTGACTATGCGTATCTTAATCCTTGTGTTGGCCTCTAGCTCCCGAGATCGTGACCAAGCAACTCTAGAGGAGGAAAAGGGCGTTTTTCATTTTTCTTTGTTTTCCTTGTGTTTTGTTACAAATTTGGTTTTCATTTTTGCATGAACTTACTTGCTAACCAATTTGAGCCTTATTTCCCTTTCTTGACTTTACCATATTACTGACCTATCGGCATATGTCTTACCGACCCTTGTAGTTAGTGAAACATTTACATGTGAGGTTTGAGTTTTGAGATTGTAGAATATGAGCAAGAAAAATGTGTAAATTGGTTCAAGTGTAGTTTTGAAATTTGAACATGAAAAGAATATGCAAAGAGGCTTGAGAAGAAAG
Source organism: Chenopodium quinoa (assembly GCF_001683475.1). Lineage (NCBI taxonomy): Eukaryota > Viridiplantae > Streptophyta > Magnoliopsida > Caryophyllales > Amaranthaceae > Chenopodium > Chenopodium quinoa. The sequence goes on along the minus strand of NW_018745251.1, from coordinate 2,252,989 downwards.
ATACAATTCAAGAAGACCAAGTGAAGTTTAAAAAAAAAATAGATGAAAAATGAATGAATGGTGAAAAGGGATGAAGTACTGTTGTGAGGTTTGTATTGAAGGTTGTAGTTTGAGTTTAGGTTCAATTATTAGGTTCTTCGTGAGAGATGGCCACTCTTTTGCTTCACTTAGGATTTCCCACCAAAATTTTCAAATTGATTCCCATCCTTAACCCTTAGCCATCACATAACAACCCTAGTTAAGACCCTTGGACTTTAGAGGAGCGAGGTCAAAGACCGGTGGAGGGAGATAGATTTCAACCCTATGGAGAGTATATGCATAGTTAAGATGTCGGGATGACCTTATGATTCCACATAAAATTTCTTTTTCCGATTCCCTCGAGGAATCATGAGGAGATAACTAGGAGATGGATTGAAGCTAGTGGAAAGAACGCGGACGGTCTTGGTTGGGGCTAGGGCGGAGAACGAAATCATTAGTTCTCTATGCTTAGCTTAGGTTTGTCTCTTTAAACCTTGAGTATCTTAGAATGTTTTTTCCCTCTTTGAATTGAGAAAGTCAAGTATTCTTTGGTGCATTCATCTTCGTTTGAGTCCAAATGAAGCATTTCCTACCTTGAGGCTTGATTGGTTTTTCTAAAACCTTGTCATGTTATGTTTGTTGTGTTTGTCTCTTTGTTCTTCCTTGTTTGAGGACAAGAAAGAGGCAAGTGTGGGGGATTTTGATGTGTGGCATTTATGCCACTCTTTTATCCTTTTTTCTCCCTTCATTTTCAGTTGTTTGGCCCTTTTCTAAGCATTTTACCTTAGTTTTTTTTTTCTCCTTTCCCTTCTCTTTTATCTTCCTTTTTCCTATATTTTCTCCTACTCTTTATTTTAATTCCCATGCTTGTGTTTTGTAGGTATCATATGCTGAAAGTGGGAGGACTTCAAGGAACTAAGTAAGCTGTTCTGCGCGACTATTACGCAGTAACTGCTCGGGCGCTTATCCATGGTTGTGCGGGCGCGTAGCCTTGTCAGAACCCGCGCAGCCAAGCTCAAGAAACAGAACAAAACCAGAGAGTTTGCGCGACATACTGTGCGGTCTCTGTGCGGGGGCGCGACCTGCTGCGTGGGCGCGCAACTTTGCAGTGTGGGCGCGCATGCAAGGGCCTCGTTTCCCCGTACCGTCAAAGTTGCGGGCGCGCAAGATTGTGAGAGGGCACACATTGCTACTGCGCGGGTGCGCAGAATTCGTGTTCGGATGCGCATCGCGCGCTGGGTTTTTGATTTCTTTGCGCCTTGTTGCTCAAGTTTCTTTCTTTCTAGGAGCAACATATATATAGTCCGGACACTTTGGAGGAGTTTTACTTAGTTCTAATTTCATAATTTTAGCTTAATCTAGAGAGAGAAAGTGGATTATTACTCAAGTTTCCTTTATTGTATTCAACTTTTGGTAAAGTTCATTTCAATAAAGCAATACTTTAAAGTTTTCATCTTTAATCAAGTTTATCTTTAGTAATCTCTAATCCCTTCTGCTAGCTTTATTGTTGATTATTTTCATTCATCTCTTTAGTTCATCTAGTTGTTATTGTTTTCATTGTTCTTAATCATGTTTTGTTTTGTGTTTCTTGAATTCATGTCTAGTTTTGCTATTATGTTTAATCTCCCTTCTCTAGGCTAATTTCTTAGCTAGGGGAAGGGGGTGGAAAATATGTGTTGATATTGGATGAATGATGATGGTTGGATTGAACTCATGCCTTAAATTGATGAAAGACATGATTTTTGATAGCTTGAGATTATTGTGGCATTTATTTGATGTTTTCTAGTTTAAATGCATGAAAGTGATTTGAACTAGATTAAGATCATCTCTATTTTAATGATAGCATGAGAATGAGTTATTAAAGTGGAGTTTTATGGATTTTGCTTCTTTATTCTCTTGATTTGAAAGTAACTAATAGGATGCATGAGAATGATCCTTATTAGTATAGACCTTTTTCATTGATTTTCCTAGACTATTGCATGAGAATGAATTGTTTAGGTAGAATCTTGTGTTCTTTTGCATGTTCTTCTTGATAATCATTATTATTCCCCTCTTTCTAATAATATTTGACACCCTCGTATCCTTAGCGTCATTCTCCCTTGATTTTAATCATAATCTTCTTTGCTTATTTGTAGTTTTAGTGCTCTTTACTCAAAAACCAACAAAAACAATCCCCTTTTTACTCTTGCATTAGTGAATATTGATGTTGAGTTAGTGTGCTTCCCTAGTGGTTTGACTGTTAACTTGCCACTAACTAGTTTGGTGTAATTTTAGGTATTATAAATGATTAATTTGATTAGGGTAGTAGTTTACCGACCTATCTAACCCTCGGTCAGCTTGCAACATCAATTCTCAAATTTTATTTGTTTCCACAAGTCAAGAACTCATCCTGTTACTTATCCAAGTACTTGGATCTTCTTGGCAATAATCAAACGATCTATTACATAGATTCAGGTTGATTGATACTTGTAGGCGTCGTTCAAATTGTGCCTACGTTAAAGCATGTTGTGAATATGCTTGGCACTCATAGGAAGTGGGAATTGACATATACAATTGTGGACAAGGAAAGTAGGGAGCCGCCAACAAGTTTTTAAGGAACTTGTAAACCGTTCACGGATCATAAAAAGGCAACCACGATAAAGGGACAACGATAGGCAACAACGATTGACCCGTGAAGGTTACACCCCATTAATAATCCATGAGATTAATAACTCCATATGGTTCGGAACCACGAAAGAAGGATCGGGGATGATGGTACGAAGTGAGTCATGGAGTCATATTCGCCCGCATTGGCCTCTACTCGATTCTTATAGTGAAAAGTGAAACCTGCGATCTCAAAGGCATGCAAACAAAAAATCAATTTGTTCCAAACTATTATTAAGATAAATTGGTTGAATATTAATGCAACATATAATTCTAAAATATTCGTGATCACTTGATTAAACAACAAGATTAAAAAGGAACCTAAACTGGTTGTCCAAATTATCTTATTAAGCGTGATTTTTAATTACATATTCCCTTTAACATGAAATATGGTGATAAAAAATAAAATAGAATAAACATCAATATTGGAAGCAATTTAACAATAAATAGCGTTAGTCAAATCAAATAATAAAATAACCTAATCATGATACTAGCAATATAAAAATAAAATAAGTAATTAAGTGAATCAATTACACACTTTCCGCGTTACTTTGAATTGCTACATCATGAATAAACTGTTAGTAATTTCAATAAAAATAAATCAGATTGAAACAATTAAATTAAATAAAAAGTAGAGTTGATTTAGTCCAAAACCTCAGTCAATTATACCTTTCACGCCTTGGTTTAAATATAGAACTTTGGGTATTATATGGACTCCTTGGAGTGCTTAAAGGAAGGAATAGTGAAAGAATGGGGAGGCTAGTGTTTAGGCTAAAGAGGGAGAAGAGAATGATTTTTTGATCAAGCTTGTTGATCATTGAAAAAGGAGAGATATGAACTCTATTTATAAGGAAAAAAGAGGGTCGAAGAATCAAGAAAATATAAGAATTCAAATCGGAATAAAAACTCTTGCGATAGACAGCAGTTTTTGCGGGTTTTGTTTTTATCATATCTTTTGATCCATAAATTTGAATAAGGTAAATATGATATAGTTGGAAAGATCTTGAAGTCTAATTTATAACCCAATTCGAATCAAATTAAAATAATTTTAAGAACGAAGATATGGCCGAAATAGTGAGATGGTGTCAGCTTTGGATAGAGTTTGACATTTTATTCATATCTTTTTCGTTATAGCTAGGAATTGATATTATAATATATCATTGGAAAGATAATTTCAAGGGATATCCAATCATATAAAATTTGGATAAAAAAATATTAGTCATGAAAATCATATCTGACTATCTTTGAACGTCTTTCAATTCGGATAGAAATAGGATTTTTAAAAGAAAAGTTTTATTCAATTTCAAACTCTTTATTCTTATTTTTTCAAAAAGGATAATTACAATATTTTAGAAAACTATAGAAGCTTCTAATTAATCCTAAATGGTTTAGGAATTGCATTAAATAATTTGGACCCTCCACATGATCATTGGGTCGTAGGTAAGGTGGGCTTAGGTTCGGTTTGGGCTCGGCTTAATATTTTGGTCATAATTTATTCGTTATAACTTGGATTTGGGCTTATAATATATTTTTGGAAAGATCTTTTCATGTACCATCCAATTGTTAAATAATTGGACCTAGATTATGGAACAAAATAAACAGGATTAAACTTTTTTATAAAAAGGACACGAAATGAATGATTTTAAAGGACACGAAATGAAATATTTCGGGTTTAAAGGCACGAAAAGAGGAAAATAAGCTATCATTTGGGGAAATAGGATAGAAGTTGGGTTTGTTTTATGAAATGGAAATATGGATTTAAGCACTCCAAGATTAAATACTCAATCCGACCAATAATGGCGGTGAAAGGTTGTTCATCATCGGGCCGGGTTTGGTTTTGGGGAGACATTTTTAGGTGTCTACGGTATTACATATATACGACAAGTAAGTCGTGAAACGATTCCATATCATAGCGCATATGATGGATTAAGTTGCAGAGTAATTCTCAATCTTATTCTATCCATGTGACATTTTAGCTCATTCAGTTTCACAAAGTCTTGCTTAAATTGTTCGCTATGTGATACGGTTGAAATTCATTTACTAAAGTCTTTCTTGTTTAACTTGGTATTTAGCCTATCTTATACCTAGTTAAACTTTTAATTAGTTTTATACATATGGGTCGAAAGGCTTTCAAAGTCATTCATAATGCTCAACATGGTAAATTTCTTTACTCATTTAAACAATTTAATTAAGTCTATATCATTGTAGACACCTAAAAATGTCACGGTGTCCAAAAGCTTGAAAAACCTCGAAGATCAGTGCAGCCGCCGTAACATGGTCAAGCTACGTCGCGGCTCGGTTTAAGGTTGACGTGTCACGGAGATTAATTCCCGTGTCACGACAATTATGAGGGTCGCTAGAGCTCCGGCAGCAGCAACAGAGTGCAGGCGATGGAAGCAGTCAGCAGCTACAGTACGCAGAAGTAGGCAGGCAAAGAAAACCGCCGTGTCATGGTTTCCGGTCCCGTGTCACGGTGACGCCGGACGAGCGTCGGTTACTTTAACCGTGGCGCGGTGATTTGTGTGAGCAAGAAGATGAAAATGGAGAAGATAGAGAGAGGAGATGAATAAGGAAATGGCGAAATGGTGAAAAAGGTGAAGCAAAAGTGTGAATTTAAAGCCAAAAAGTAACCGTTACGCACCCCGTTCACCGTGCCACGGTAACAGTACACTGATGACGTGGCGCGCTGGGACTCGTTGGTAAAAAGCATAATAATCCACGCGTTGACCAATTCAAACAGCAAAAATAACAAAAAAAATTATATATATATATATATATATATATATATATAATACCCCCGTGACACGGGGTTTCATCCTGCTAACGGGAGATGTTACCGTGTCACGGCAAAAAAGCCACGTGCACGGTAGCTCTACGCATTGTCAGCAAATATTCCTGGCGTTTTTGACCAGTTTGAATGATATTTCGAGGTTTTTGGGCGGTTATTTTTCGCTGGAATTACGCGAAAAATTTTAACTGATACTTAAAGGGGACTAAAAGGACCATTTTACCCCTAGCAAGCATCAAAGTCTATTTTTCGGCATGGTCGGATAATCGACTTAAAGGTGTGAATCATCTGCGGCCCACGTTCGGGGATAATCGAACCATCATACACTTACAAATTTCAGCAATCGTCGGCTTTCCTCAGGCTTGGAAAGCGTTATCGATGGATTTTTCTTCAAGTATAGAAAACCGCCAAGTCAGCTTTCCTCAGGCATGGAAAGCGTTATCGGTGGATTTTTCTTCAAGTATAGAAAACCGCCAAGTCGGCTTTCCTCAGGCATGGAAAGCGTTATCGGTGGATTTTTCTTCAAGTATAGAAAACCGCCAAGTCGGCTTTCCTCAGGCATGGAAAGCGTTATCGGTGAATTTTCTTTCAAGTATAGAAAACCGCCAAATTCATTTGTCGGCTTTCCTCAAGCATGGAAGGCATTGTCGGTGGAATTCTTCAAGCATAGAATGACACCAAATTCGTACGTTGACTTCCCTCAAGCATGGTAAGTGTCATCCGGTAGGTTTCTTCAGGCTTAGAAAACTACCAAACTCTTCAATCGGCTTTCCTCAAGCATGGAAGGCGTTTCAACAAATGTCGCTCGGTGGATTCCTTCAAGCTTAGGGAGCTGCCAAATTCGTTTGTCACCAATACACTGGTGCCAGATACGTATTCTATCCCTTTACTCTTTTATATGTGGAATTAACATTTTTCTGCAGGTATCGGCGTATACAGAGTGATTTAGGATCGCAGAACGTCTTAAATCATTCTCCGTCCCTATCGGCTACTTTGACTATCGTTTTTGAAACTGACGTTTCTACAAACTCAGTCAAAGTGGGGGCTTCTGTAGACACCTAAAAATGTCTCCCCAAAACCAAACCCGATGATGAACAACCTTTCACCGCCACTATTGGTTGGGTTCAGTATTTAATCCCGAGAGTGCTTAAAAAATCGTATTTGATTAAATTCGTATTTTTGAACAGTCCATGGATTAGTCTTGATGTTTGGTAAAAGCATAGTTTTAATTTTAGCCCAAACTTTTTTTTATTTTATTGTTTTATTATTTATTTTTGGCCCAAACCTTTTATTTATTTTTATTTAATTATTTTTTCTTATTTTAGCCCAAATAATAATAAGTCAGAAAAGGCCCGAAATTATCAATCGGCACTTAAAATGCCGAATGAAATTAGGGTTAAAAATGTATTTAGACGGAAAAACAGGCTGGAAATTCCCGCGCCACGGCAGGTACCCACCGTGTCACGGGAATCCTTCCCGTATGACGGTGGGATTTCCCGTGACACGGGAAGTCTGCCGTGACACGGGACATTCCGTGTCTTTTCCGCGTAAACCCTTAACGCGTTTTCTATCCCGTTTTCTGATAATTTCCCGCGTCACACTAAAAATGTACTGTGACACGGGAAAGTGTGTCGTTTGACGGTGGGACTTCCCGTGTCACGGTACAGTTTGCCGTGTCACGGGATACTTTAATAGGGTTTTTGTCATTTTAGGGTTCCGTGTGCTTCCTCAGCACATTTTCCCTATAAATACTCCCTCATTTCTGATGTACGGGGCACCGAGTAATTCTCTGATTTATTTTTATCTCTTCTATGCTTTAGCCTAAACACTAGCCTACCCCTTTTCACTTCAAAATTCCTTCTTCAAGTGCTCAAAGAAGTCCATACTTTACTCGTGGTTCTGTCCTTAAGCCAAGGCGTGAAAGGTAGAACTGTTTGAGGGTTTGGCCCCAAATCAACTCTACTTTATTTAACTTAATTTAAATTGTTTTATTGTTTCCTTGAAGTTACTAACTCGTTTATTATTTTGTAGTTGCAAACAAACAGAATCAAAGTAAGAATCATGTTCCTTTTATTTCTATTATTTTTCTAACAATTTTATATTGTTGGATTTATTGTTAAATTGCTTCCAATATTGATGCAATTCTATTATTTTTATGATCACTATATTGCATGTTTAAAGGGAATATGTAATTGAAAATCACGCCTAATAAGATAATTTGGACAACCGGTTTAGGATCCTTTTTAATCTTGTTGCTTAATTCAAATGACCACTAATATTTTAGAATTATGTGTGCATTAATGTTCAACCAATTTAGCTTAATAATATTTTGGAGAAAATTGAATATTTTGTTTATATGCCTTTGAGATCACAGGAATGCTATTCAATATAAGAATCGAGTAGAGGCCAATACGGGCGAATGTGACTCCATGACTCACTTTGTACCATCATCCCCGATCCTCCTTTCGTGGTTCCGAACCATATGGAGTTAGTAATCTCATGGATTATGAATGGGGTGTAAACTTCACGGGTCAATCGTTGTTGCCTATCGTTGTCCCTTATTCATGGTTGCCTTTTTATGATCCGTGAACGGTTTACAAGTTCCGTAAAAAAACTTGTTGGCGGCTCCCTACTTTATTTGTCCCTAATCGTTGTCCCTAATCGTAATGTCAATTCCTATTTCCTATGAGTGCCAAGCATATTCACCACATGCTTTTTACGTAGGCGCACTTCAAACGACGCCTACAATCATAAAACTTAATTCCCAATATGTACTAAGTATCGTCTTTTTCTTTGTCCATTGTCAAAAATACTTTCAAATCTAAGCATTTAGCATTTGATAGTTATTTCACAATAGAGTTCGTAAACTTTTCGTTGGACCTTTATATAATTCACTTTTGCTCCCACTAAACTTCTTATTCATAAGAGTTTCTATGCTTCTCCATAAGCCAATCCTCTTATTAACTTCATGAGAAAACACGTTCCAATTCTTATATGCAATGCTTCCTTTAATCCCATAATGGATTCTTTGAGCTTGCTTTCAAATCTAGCGTTTATTTAGATTTTCAAAACCCTTAGACTATTTTATAGTCACTTCAAAAATCCTATTTTAGGAAGGCGGTTTTGGTATCTGTTTTTGCCATAATTCATGTGTGCAATTTTGCTAGAACAATCACGAAATGACTTTAGCATTCCAATTGGTGAATAGGTTTTTATTAAAATCAACTCTGTGAATTTAATTGTAATCCTTTTCAACCAATATGGCTATGTATATGTATACATTTCCACATTTGTTAGTTTTCTCCTTGAAAACGTATTTGGAATCGATGGGTCTTTCACCCTTTATGGATTTTAATAAAGTTTTAAAACATGATTTTCAAACATGGAGTCTATTTCGGATTTTTATGGCCTCTAAACATTATTCGGAATTTGGATTTGTCGTAGCTATTTTACAAGACATTATTCCCTTACTACCTAATAGTAAATCGTATGCTTGTAAGTCTTTGGTTTATTTCTTACTTTATATAAAATTTATAGGATTCAACCTAAGTCGTTGGTGAATTCTATAACCATACGGGGTTATTGCATCAAACACTGAGTTTTTAGGCACTTCAAAATCCCTTTCATTTTCTTGATCTTACTTCAACTTTTCAAAAGTTTTGTAAGAAATGAATTCTCTTTTAAGGCACTTGTAAAGTCCTTTTGAGTATTCTTGATCAAATATTCTCACAAAGCCCTTTATAAGGTCTTCCGAGATTCTCAATTCTAGTTTGTTGCTTAGCTCGATTGTTATCAAGTTCATTTTACACCCACTTGTCATTTTGGAAATGTGTGACTTTCTAGAAAGACACCACTTACAACAACTAACACTTTGTTCTCAATTAGGTTGTCCCTTTTCGTGGTTGCCTTTTTATGATCCGTGAACGGTTTACAAGTTCCTTAAAAAACTTGTTAGCGGCTCCCTACTTTATTTGTCCCTAATCGTAATGTCAATTCCTACTTCCTATGAGTGCCAAGCATATTCACCACATGCTTTTTACGTAGGCGCACTTCAAACGAGGCCTACAATTTGGCGACTCCACTGGGGAGGATTCTTGATTATTTATCGATTTGAGTGATCGATATTTAATTAAGATGAGTGGATGAGACTTGAAAGATTCTTGAAAAAATATTCCTGTGATTAATTTGGCATTTTTGCATCTGCATAGACGTTTTAACGTCGCATTCAGGTCTGTCCCGTAGGAAAAATTGGATAACTTGGTTGCGCGCGAAGGAAAACAGGGCACCAGTCAGATCTTCTGACTGCCGTGCCACGGAAAAATCTGCCGTGACGGTGCACAGTACCGTGACACGGGAATTTTTGCTGTGTCACGGCAGTCCTAAAATCAGTCCGGTGGCTTATTTTCTTTCCTCACAGTCAATTTCCTTCGATTTTTCTGAAAAAACGTATGTGTTCTACATGCATCTTAGCCCCGGGGGATTTAAGCTCTATCGACCCAAAAACGCTCATGACAATAAGGGTTCATCCGAGTTATTAAATCCACCCAAACCACGGAGTCGAGTTCGATTTCATCACGAACTCGCGGAGCCGCCCATTAGCATACACCCTCAAGGGAGGCTGCCTTGCTAACGCGTTCAAACTCTTAACCATGGTACCCTTTTGACACCCAAACCTTCATGTGTTTACTCTTTTGTTTAACCCATGACCGAGGGTTTTTATTTTCACATAGTAATTAGTACGGACCTAGAATCAGTTAAAATCTGGAAAAATAACAAAACTTACCTGGAACTGCGCACCGTGTCACGGCATGTTATGCCGTGCCACGGTGAACAGTGCCGTGACACGGGGCTCTCTACCGTCTGACGGTAGACTGCACAGTGTCACGACAGTATGCACTGTGACACGGTGCCCAGGAAAGGTGTCCTGTCAGTCCTTTTTTCGATTTTTGTGCGTACATATGTGGTTGTTGTGTCCAGTTTGGTGTCATGTCTAGCTATACGGTCAAAACACGCGTCCATAACCTCACTTAATCACTCACATATCGTGTTCACACACTTTTTTCTTTAAGTCGTACACTACTTTTCGACCGTATTTTTAGGGTAGTCTTGTTTTTGTGTCGTTTTTTTTCGGAGTAAGTCGGATGGTATCCTCTCATATTTTTTTTTAAAAAAATAAACAAGTAGAGTTTCAAAATTATAGATTTTTAACAAAAAAAAAAAAACATTTGCTTTTTTCCATTTTTCTTTTTAATCCGAATGGGTTAAGGTTAAGTTTGGTCATTAAAGGTGTGTTTGTTTCGGTGTCACAGCACTTGGTCAAGAAGCAGGGGTAGATTGTTACGGTTCGAGTCCATACCTCAACAACCTCTTATACCAAAGAGGCGTACAAGGAAACCACCTCAATCATCTCCACAAGATCCATCTCCAGTCTACTTTCAACCAACGGCCACTAAGGAAGACATCGAGAATCTCAACAAGACAATTGAAAAATTGTGTGACATGATACAGACACTCACCACTACCGCTGCAATGGAAAAGATCAAGGAACAGATGAGCAAGATTTCTGAAGAATTTACTTATGTGGAACAGCCTGTCACCTCTTCGTCCATAAGAGACAAGCTTCTTGAGAAATTTTCCACTGCTGACATTCCCAAATTCAAGCCTACTGATAATTCGCTTTTCCATTTGAAGGCTTTTTTTGCAACTATGGCTCTTAAGGGAGTAGATGTGACACTCTTCCCTACGGTGTTTCCTCTTTCCTTGGAGCATGCCTGTCAACAGTGGTTCTATTCTTTGGAATCCAAACGTGTCGCGACCTGGGAGGATGTTGCTGAAAGCAATATAAATCGTTACAAATGTAACATTCAGGCCAAGACTTCTGAATGTGAACTCTCCATTCTCAAACAAAAAGAGAATGAAGGCTTCACCACTTACTTAAGCAGGTGGAGGGAAACAGCTGTGCTCCTGGTGGATCCCCCCTAAGGAGAAAGAAATGGTTCGCTTGTTCATTGCCAATCTTACTCATAAGTACAAACAACACTTGAAGTTTCTGCCTCTGAGTACCTTTGAAGCTGTATACGATATTGGAATCAATATCGAGGATGAACTAATGAAGTCTGTTGGTGGTAACAATAATAACATCACTTGGAAAAACAAGAAGAACGACACTCCTTCTTCTTTGTCTTCTAAGCCCAATAATGCTACCAACAATATTAATATCAATGATGTGCTGGCCCTTAATGCTCCTCCTCAAAGATTCCAAAGGCAAAGGAGGGTTTACATGCCTTTGGGAATGACTTATGATGCTGCTTATGACCGTTTGCATGGTCAAGGACTGATTATGCCAATCGGACCATTTCCAGAACCTCGGCCAGAGAATAGGACCGCTAGCTATGACCCCAATGCTTATTGCAAGTTTCATCAAGGCAAGGGTCATAACACTGAGAAGTGTTGGAGGCTGAAGGATGCAATCCAAGACCTGATCGATGCTAATCAACTTCCTGTCCCTCCAGGGGCAAGAAGCCTAACATTCAAACATGTCCTCTTTCTGATGCTTTGGCTATCACGGGAGATGAAGTCTCCTTTGATCCGTCGATACTCATTCAACCTGTGAATGAACCTCTTCCAGAAGTCGTATTTGTCTCGAGTTCGGAAGAAGTGAATGGAATTTGGGATAGTGACGATGAAGACGTCTATCTCAAGGATATCGCCTACTCATCTCTTGGCACAAGTGAAAATGTTTGGGGGACTTTGAGGTCAAGGTCCTCACCAGAAGTGGACGGTTGCAACAACCTAATCCACCTCCACCTCCACCACAATCACATCCGATAATTGATCCCATTGACCCTGTGAACATCGATGTGGTCAAACAACTGCAAAAGACCAAGTTGGAGATGAATGTATGGAAGCTTTTGGCCACTTCCCACGAGCATCAAAAGGCTATGATGAATGCTCTGGTGAAAATAGGAGTTGATGATGACATGACTCCTCAAGGACTGGTCAACTTTCTCACTACTGAATTGCCAAGTACTAGCAATCTGATTTCGTTTTCTGACAAGGATCTGCCCCCGGAAGGGACCAACATAATAAGGCCTTACACCTCACTGTGGTGTGTAGGCAGATGAATGTTCCTGTGAGCCTGGTTGATAATGGCTCTGCAATCAATGTGTGCCCACTCCGTACTGCAAAGAAGCTGGGCATAAAGAATAAAGAACTCACTCCCTCCACTCAAGGGATTCGCGCTTATGATAATACTCGTCGTCAAGCCGTGGGTACTATCATACTGAATATAACTACTGGGGCCATTGAAAATCGCACTAAGTTTCAGGTGGTGGACATTAAGGCCTCTTTCAATTTGTTGTTAGGACGCCCTTGGCTTCATGAGCTAAAGGCGATTCCATCATCGCTGCACCAGAAAGTGAAAGCCATAGTTGGAGGGGTTCCAATTACTATTGACGCTTCTCCTATGCGCATTTAAGTTATTGACACTACTATCGTCCATGTTGAACATGACGAAGAAGATGAATATCTTTGGTGGTTTTCACTTGATGATGTTCTCGTGATTGAAGAGGAGGAAAAGTGCCATCTTGACTTCGATCCCTATTCAAACACCAATATCAATGCCATTCTGAAGAAGCAAGGTCATTTCCTTGGAATGACCCTTGGACTCAAGAAGAAAATGGCTGAATCTTGGGGTCATCCTGGTGCACTCAAGAAGGATACTTTTGGCTTGGGATTCAAGCCAACAAAAGAAGATGTGAAACAAGCTTTATTGAAGATGAAGGTTCGCAATAATGCTCGAATCAGAAAGACAGAAATGACTATGGATCCATATCCGTTCACCCTCAATGGCCAGTACATCAAAGAAGGGGAAGACTTCCCATGCTATGAATTCCCTGAACCATTTGTCCACAATGGGATCCGTGAACCAGGATTCAAGATGTTCCTCGATTGTGACTTTTTTGATGAAGACGAAGAGCTCTTCATAACCGAGAAGCCAGCTAGCCCGAACTCTGATGATCTAGGAATCAACATGCTTTTTGGAATGGAGAACAATGAGTCTAAGTCGGTCTGCAATGATAACTCCGAACTCTTTCAAGCTGTCATAGAAAACAAGGATTTTGACCCCTCCGAGTGAATCGGCCCAGCTGACAACATTTCAAGGGGATGGCGCAAGACATTGAGGATCACTACGCCGAGTGGAGAGAAGTTGAAAATGACCGCTGGCGAGGGTCCTATGTTTGATGAGTCTGAGTCGTCTGGGTCCGAGTCCGAGTTTGAGTCTAAGTCTGTAGACGAGTCCTTAGAGTCTGAGGCCGATCCTCTTTCTGCTATAGAGTTCAACCCTGAGTCTCTAGTTGAGTCCTCTCTTTCTAGTCCTAATAATTCCGGTGAGATCGCAGCCGACCTTGCCCCTCTTGATGTATTAGCCAATGAATTCAATAAAATGAGTACCTTTGCTTACGATGCGTGTCATTCCCCTAGCCCTGATTAATATTGCTTTGCTAATGATAAAAATGACAAAGAAATAGTAAAAGCAATGGAAGAACACGAAAATAAAACAACAGTTATCGAAGATACATAAACAGTTAACATTTCCAATGATACGACTGTTAAAGAAGTAAAAATTGGTTTAAAACTAAGTCAAGATGAACGCAAAGAGCTAATTAACTTGCTTAGTGAATTTGTTGATGTATTTGCTTGGTCATACCAAGATATGCCAAGAATTGACAGGGATATAGCTAAGCATACGATACCACTCATTCCAGGTATGAATCCTGTCAAACAAAAGCTGCGCCATATGAAACCCGATGTGGCTCTCAAAATCAAAGATGAAATCAGGAAGCAGTTGGCCGCAGGTTTCATCAGAGTATCCAAATATCCAGAATGGATAGCAAATGTGGTTCCAGTTCCAAAGAAGGATGGAAGGGTCGGAATGTGTGTTGATTACAGGGATCTCAATAAAGCAAGCCCAAAAAATGGGTTCCCTCTACCTCACCTTGACATTCTAGTCGATAACACAGCAAACCATGCACTCCTATCATTCATGGATGGTTACGCCGGATATAATCAGGTATTGATGGCGGAAGAAGACATGGAGAAAACCACATTCATCACGCAATGGGGTACATATTGCTATATGGTAATGCCATTCGGGTTGAAAAACGCGGGTGCCACCTACCAAAGAGCAGCTACAACATTGTTACATGACATGATGCACAAAGAGGTGGAGACCTATTTCGATGATATGATCGTTAAGTCTAAAGATCGCCCAGGCCATATTATTGCACTTCGCAAGTTCTTTGAAAGACTCTTCAAGTACAACATGAGATTAAATCCAGCAAAATGTGCATTTGGAGTCACGTCAGGCAAATTACTTGGATACGTGATCAGTTCTCGAGGGATTGAAATAGATCCTACAAAAGTAAAGGCGATCATGGCCATGCCACCACCCAAAAATGAGAAGGAGATTCGAGGTTTCATTGGAAGGTTGCAGTATATAAGTAGGTTCATATCAAAGCTCACAGCGATATGTGAACCTATATTCAAGAAGCTCAAGAAAAATGTCCCAGTCACATGGGATGACGATTGCCAAAAAGATTTTGACAAAATCAAAGAGTACTTGGCAAACCCACCCGTGTTAGTGCCAGCAATACCTGACTTTCCTCTTCGACTCTACCTTATGGTCACAAGAGAAACGATGGGGGCAATGTTAGCGCAAGAGATCGAAAGCAAGGAGAATGCAATCTATTACTTGAGTAAGAAACTTCAAGGATATGAGACGCGATACACACCGCTTGAGAAGTTGTGTCTCGCACTTGTATGGGCCGCATAGAAACTAAGACATTACATGCTCACTCATACAGTGCATGTCGTGTCCAAGATGGATCCTCTCGAATACTTGTTCGAAAAAGCAACACTCAATGGCAGATTATCAAGGTGGATTGTCAATCTTGCTCATTTTGACTTGAGATTTGGGCCACAAAAATCCATCAAAGGTTCTGCGGTTTCTGACTTCTTAGCAGACTTTCCGCTAGAAGAAGTTGAAAAAGAAGAAGATGAGTACGATTTCCCTGACGAAGATTTACTCATGACTGAAGATGATAGTTGGACACTCTATTTCGATGGAGCTTCAAACCAAAAAGGATGTGGTGTAGGAGTCTTGCATGTATCACCCAATGAAGAGCACATCCTAATTTCCATGAAGCTTGACTTTGATGTCACCAACAATGCCACAGAATATGAAGCATGCATTTTGGGGTTAGAAACAGCTGTCGCCTTGGGAATTAAGAAACTCAGAATCTATGGTGATTCTTCACTAATCATTAACCAAATCTCCAAGAGATGGAAAGTGATAAGTGAAAGTCTCGCTACGTATCAAGCTCATTTAGAAACTCTCACGGAGCAACTAGATGAAGTGGAATATACGTATTTGCCAAGAGAAGAAAACCAATTCGCCGACGCACTAGCTAAATTAGCATCAATGGTGCGAATTCCAACTGATACAATCAGAATGCCATTGACCATAGAAAGAAAATATGAGCCGGCTTATGTTCACGCACTTGACAATGAACAAGAACCACGAGAAGAAGATGAAGAGCCATGGTATACAGATATCCTTAATTATGTGACAAGAGGAGAATACCCTCCTAATACTGATAAAAGGGCACGTCGTGCTTTGAGGCTCCTAGCCTCACAGTATATGCTCATCAGGGGAGAACTCCACAAGAGAACTGCAATGGGAAGAAATCTCTTATGCATAGCCAAGAAGGAAGCACATAAAACCATGGAAAACCTTCATGTCGGTATATGTAGAACGCACATGAATGCAAAGATGTTAGTCCAAAAGATTCAACGACAAGGTTACTATTGGACTACTATGGAGAGAGACAGTCACGAATATGTAAAGAAATGTATGAAATGTCAAGTCTACGCAAATTTACAGCATGTTCCACCTTTGCTTCTCTACACATATACTTCTCCATGGCCTTTCTCCACTTGGGGCATCGACATCATTGGAAAAATAACACCACCAGGACAAGGGGGGCATGAATTCATTCTAGTAGCAATCGACTACTTCACTAAATGGGTCGAAACTGCCTCATATGCCAAGCTGACGGCGAAACACGTAGCTCAATTCATTGAGAAAAATATCATATGCCGATATGGGGTACCACATGAGATGATCAGTGATAATGGAACACATTTCAAAGCCGAATGCGCGGAATTATTACAGAAATATCATATCAAGCATCACAGATCGTCACCTTATAGACCACAAACAAATGGTGCAGTCGAATCGGCCAATAAAAATGTGAAAACTATCATCGAAAAGATGACAGAAAATTACAAGGATTGGCCAAGTAAGCTACATTTCTCCCTTTGAGGTTATCAAACCTCTGTTTGTACATCAACGGGGGCTACCCCTTTCTCTTTGGTCTATGGAGTTGAAGCTGTAGAACCAATCGAACTCGAAATCCCTTCTCTTCGAATCGCATTGGAAAGCCAACTAGATGAAGTCGACTGGATTAGAGTAAGATACGATGAACTGGTCTTACTTGATGAAAAACGCTTGGCAGCTTTGCATCATGTCCAAACCTACCAACAGCGTATGGCGCGACATTTTAATAAAAAAGTCAAGACTAGGAATATCAAAGAGGGTGACCTGGTACTTAAGGCACTTCGTAAAAATGTGTTAGATCCAAGAGGAAAATTCAGACCGAATTGGTTAGGCTCATACATTGTTAAAGCCATCCTGTCTGGTGGAGAGGCACAATTGGTAGACATGGACGGTAATGGCTTCCACAATTTAACTAACTTGGATCAACTCAAGAAATACTATGCTTAGTCGCATGGGTTCATAACCCAAAAAAGCTACATTTGGGCTGATTCCTTTTAGGATACGTAGGCAACCCCTCAAGGGGGCCCGACCACTTTAAAAAATAAAAATCCTCCCTCTGTTGATCAAATGTGCGCGTTAGTTCAGCATTGCGTCACGACAAAAAAAAAAGAAAAAAAATAAGAAATTGTCGTGACGCGGGAATTTGTAACGTGTCACGGGATTTTTCACCGTGACACTGTGGAATTTCAGGTTTTCCGCTTTTTTTTAGTGACGCATTCGTTGCGAATTCATAGTTTGTTCGAGGTTTTTTAATTTTCGTTCTTCCATTGCGTCCGACTCCTTGACTCGGATAAATAAATAATAAATAAAAGTCATTGTAATTTTTTTTAAGGATGAAATAAATATGCTATTATTATTAAAATAAATGCGACTACAGTTATTGGCATCATATGCCTTATTTTAAATAAAAATTATAAATCATAAAAAGCAAAGCACTATTGATCTAATCTCTCTTCACTTTAGGAACATCCTTCTCTTGGTCAATTAGGTCGGCCTTCACCATTAATGTGTCTTTTGTAGCCCGAACCGTCACACCCATGGTCGAACTTTCACCCCTTTCACCTTTCTTAAAATTCTTCTATTATTTCTCCCTATAGGTCATCTTTTCTTTACCCTTCCTTTTCACATAATTTTTCTTTCTCGGCATTATAGGAGTCTTAAACTCAATCCCTTGTGTTCTCGGACCTAGACGATCTTTAGTAGGGGCTTTCTTATTTCCAAGACGACTCTTCACATTAGACTTGCGTGATCCGAATCGTTCCCTCCTGCTTCCAAGGTTCAACCATGCCTTGTATGCATTAGATAAAGGAGGAGGGGCTTGGTCACTTGCAGAAATGATCGACAAAGGCCTTCCAATCCAGTAAGTCTCGTACTTGTGAACGTTACTTTCATGCAACGATACTTCACGAGGACTATCGTTATAGCGTGGAACTATTTGTTCAAGTCCATACTGCCGCATAAGTCGAGAAGGGAAATCAAAGGTCAGTTTTGAGATACTAGGAACACGACAATATGGAGTATCATTCGTGCCAACCATCCTAGTAAGCCTCCACCAAGGCACCACCCAACGAATTGAAAATTCCCTCTTTGTAAAGAAATTTTTCCAATCTTCATACGACATGTTCGTAGAGTAATTCTTTTTCCTGCGGACTAGGTCGTTAGGGCTATATTTTTTAACATCGTCGGAGGCTTCAAATAATTCTAAACGCTCCATCAACCAAATCTGCAAAAAAAAGAAAAAAAAATCAGTCGTTTATAAAAAAAAAAAAAATTGCAGATTCCCGTGACATGGCAGGTTTCACCGTGTCACGGCAGACATCCACCGTGACACGGTGCCCGTTTTGTGTCACGGGGGCTACTCGGAGTGTATTTTTACCTGTATCAGTACCAGAGAGCCCTTCCTGATGGCTTTCCGGTCAGCTTTTGCTTCGTCAAGCCCACGAAATGTTTCTCCACGGCACGTCGGCATAGGAGATCTTCCAGATTAGGCATGTTCAAGCACGGACGCTAGACAAGCATGTCCTACCCTACCATTTGCAAATAAAAGCTTGCTAAACATGCAAAAAATATATGCCCTTCTACGATATACATGATAAGACTCAGAGATAGAGCGATTAAAATATAAATTTGCAAGTTTTTCTAAGTCTACCTCATTACCACACACAATTCTATTTAAATCTGGATCTGTTAGATTCAGATGGCTTTCAAAATCTTGGTAATAATATTCACGTAGGGTAGGCATGGCAATAAGATTTCTAGCAGGAAATCCAAAGATCGCACCGAATTCCTCCGGCAGGGGACAAATCTCATCATAATCAAATTTAAAACAGTGTGTGTTTCTGGACTCCAATAATCTAATGCTGCCCTAAGAAAATCATGTTCAATAGCTACATGTCGTAGGGCTAGCAAACCCCTGACATGAAATAATTCTTACTCTCTTTTTTCAGCATTGCTCAAAGAATAAGACCAGTCGCGCAATGTATTATCAAAATTCTAAGACATGATTATTGAAATATGAAATTCTAAATTATTTTGTGTTTCGTAATTATGCATATCATGAATATACTGGTCTTATTTTATAGCAAAAGTGCTCGAAACTGCCCAGAAATTATCTTTTCATACGCGTAAAACACACCGCTGAGGAATACGCGTACCGTGACACGGGAAGTCCCACCGTGTCACGGGAACTTTTGTCGCGACACCTCACACGTTTTTTTTTTCATCTTTTCCCGTATCTATCCGGATTTTTTTTAATATTTTATCTTCATCGTTTATTTTTCAATTTTCTGAGAGTTTTATTTCTAATAAAATTCTCAACTTTTTTATTTTTTAATATTATTATCTTTATTTTATTTTTTTTATTTTTTTTATTTTTTTCTCTTTATCATTTTATTTACTTATTCGATTTATTTTCACTTGTCTTTTTTATTTCTTTTTCTTTTGGGGAAGGTCGGTACCCTCCATTACTCCACTTACGTTTTTTGTCGCGTCATTAATAAATACACGGTCACACACAATGAGTTTCAAGCACACACTAACACACAATAATAAATACATAAACTATAATTAATGTACAAAAGAGTCATAATAAATAAACATGTCAAGTGTCATCATAGTATGTACAAATAAAAACCCTCGGTCAAAAGTCTCTAGAGCCAGAATCAGTATCATCTCCACCTTGTGAATATGGGAACGGTGAGCTAAAGAGTCCCTCCATCATCCGAGTACGGGGAGTAGTGTCCCTACTAGTCCCTGTGACCCCAGCAGTAGTCAAACTCAAGGCAGGACCCGTCCAACCGGCAAATGGTGTAGACTGACTCAAAGACGCGGGAATCGTCGGTGAAGGCATCGTCCCATACATCGGAACTGAGAACAAGCCCGACATCGGTGGAGGAATCCAGGACAATGGAGCTAAAAATGAACCATGATCCAAGGGAGTCAAAACAGACCCAAGCTCAGGCTGTGGAGGCTGTGAAAAAGACTGCCCCTGCCCCTGACTCTGGCCCGAAAAGCGCTGGGAAGACTGAGGCTGCTGCCACTGAGCCTCCTGAAACGGCTGAGTAGTGTGAGGCTCTCGCCGAGAATGAGAATGCCGGTGAATCTCAGGAAATCGTCTACCACGACCAAGCTCCTCCTCATCCGAGCCTCTATGCCTCGAGTGAGAGCGGGACCTCCGTTGCTCCTAAAAGATACAAAATCAAACGGTGTCAACAATACAAAATAAAACAAATGGTAAAAGTAAAAAAATGAATAATACCTCAAGAACGTCGCTAGAGCTCCGACAAATCGCACCACGCCAAAGCTTGATGATGCAATACTTCAGGGCGTCAACCAGCTTCATGAGTCCCATCATCTCTGGGCGGTTAGGGTGAGGATAAAATAAAGAAAAGTCAGTAACAAGCGGTGTTAAAAGGATGAATAATGCATCAAAAAACTCACCGACTCAAAAACCTCGGGCAGAGACTCCTGCGCCTGTCTGTAACCCTCTGACGCGTCCACAATATGGTCCTTGGTGATACCAATCGACTCTGGATAGCGGACAGACTGAGGCGGAATCTCGATCCTCCCCACAGGGCGAATAGTCATCTAAAAAAATAATCGAATAATCAAGTTATTCGACTATTTAAAACAGAGACTAGTAAGAAAGATCCTCAAAAGAAATCATACCTCAGGAAGGCGGGGTGGAGGAGCCAGAGAGGGAAGCAAGTCCTGCCATAATCACTCTCTATGTGCACAAGCTCCTGCCATGGAAAAGTATAACGCTCTCCCTGTTTATCAACTCCCTAATCAAGCGTGAGTCCAACATCGACCTTGGTGGAGATGAGGGCACCACAAAGCGATCGCCGCTATGCTGACGAACGACACGCTCCCCAAATACCAAACAAGGCATCCGGTACCAACCAAAATGGTGCGGTGCGCTGAAAGACGCAAGGCCTCAGGAAGATTAGCCATCCCGGCCCAAGGACGATACTGGACATCAATGGAAACCTGAAAACCATAAAAAATTGGCGTGAAACAACGAAAACAACGTCAGAGGAAAAATGACAGGCAACAAAACTAATTCTTACGCCAACAGAAGAGGTGCCTCGGCGTAGCAGCCCACGCAGCGTAGGGACATACTCCACCCGCGACTCTCCTCGATCACGCCAGCTGGCCCCGACAGGGAAATCATGGACCGCTCCACGACGCCGGCGAGGAGCCAAGCCTGACAAGTACTCGTAGAACCATAACTGCAATGAAAAGTAATCTTTAGCACATGAGTCGAACAAATTAAAGTGAAACCAAAAGGGGAAAAGATCATCACCTCTACGACTCTCCACAGACCATAGACAGTGATGGGAGACTCGTCGTTAAGCTGCCGACAACCATAACGTAGCGATAGGAGAAGGTCGGCGTATTCGAGGCTGGCCCAGCTATAGGATCCTATCTCATGGATCCTGACCAAAGAGGGGAGGTAGCAAAGGAGTACGCGTGAACTCCTATCAGGAGAAAGGGTCATGGAGATCAGGATCAGGATGAAGATCCGCACTCGCTGCTCAGCCGACGTATCCTCCATGTCGAAGCCACGAGCTAAAACTGAAGCCAGCTCCGATCGCCCGCTACTAGGACCACCTCGAGACACTGGTCGGGTCCTGATATGCTGAACGATCGGACCTAACAAATTAGCTGCCTCAGCCGATCCCCAAGACAGATCAGACATCTTAGCTACGGCCCGGTCGGTGAAGCGCAGCCCGCTAATCACACTGAAGTCAAGAGGGGTCACTGTCATCTCCCCCCAAGCAAAATGAAAAGTGTTGGTAGTATCTCAGAAATACTTCAACAATGCGCGAACGACCGTCGCACCGCAACCCCGGGGGCTGCGAAACCCTACAACTGTTGTATAGAAATCTACTAAAACAGCCGATTCGCATAGGGCGTTCGTAGCAGGATCCCTCGTAATGATCTTGTGAAGTCGAGGAATCAAATCACCGGCTCCAAAACCGTGGTGGCGAAGCGTGCCGTCGACTATGCCGGAGAGTGGGCGATGAGAAACATGGTTTTTGCGGCAGAAAACCAACTGGTCTTGAGTCCACAGAGGTGAAACCCACCTACCCCTACTCGTAGAAGCCCGAGGCTCGGACTCTAAGGCATCGTCGTCCATACCCTTAGGAATAGTGGGAGTGTCCTCCCGAAAAGCCTGACGCCGGCCCTAGGTAGAAAGATCGCGATCCCGTCGCCTAGGCATGCTATTATAAAGATCTAAATGCTTAGCATCATTTCCTAAGACATTTAATTCAAGTTGCATTTTTATAAAAATTAAGATCTAAATACTTAGCATCATTTCCTAATTTATTTAGTTATTTATCGAATTATACGCTAAATTTTTACCTCCAGGCTAAAAATTGGCAAAATTATAGTTTCTCCACGACAAACTAATACTACAGTTCTCCTAGCCGCATGATACAATGTTCTCCATGAAAATATAGTACATACGCAAAATATGTTTCGAAGTTGCACAAAAACAATGAATCAACACATCATGAAACATTTTACAAGGTCTACCACCATATTTTAACCATTTCAAGTGCAAAGAAGTAACATGAACATCATTTCACAAAAAGTAGTACCCAAAAATGGTGATTTGCTCCATCTACATCAAATCATGCAATTGTCGTCTCAAATTTCTCACAAACACACATACATACATATACAAGTAAAATCATGACAAGAATTTCAACATAAAACCTCAAAATCAAAAATCCCCAAATTGATTTTTAAGGGTTTTTCATGAAATTACTTATTTGAAGCAAACTCGAGACAAAAATCAAAGGAAACTTACATGGATCCTTGTAGAGAGTCGAAAATGAGGAAAGTAGCAAGAAATTAGAGCAAAATTGATGAAAATTTGAGCTCCAAAAGCTCGAAAAACCACGAAGATCAGTGCAGCCGTCGTGACACGGTCGAGCTACGTCGCGGCTCGGTTTAAGGGTGACGTGTCACGGGGATTATTTCCTGTGTCACGACAATTATGAGGGCCTCCAGAGCTCCGGCAACAGCAATGGAGTGCAGGCGATGGAAGCAGTCAGCAGCAACAGTACGCAGAAGTAGGCAGGCGAAGAAAACCTCCGTGTCATGGTTGCCGGTCCCGTGTCACGGTGACGCCGGACGAGCGTCGGTTACTTTAACCGTGGCGCGGTGATTTGTGTGAGCAAGAAGATGAAAATGGAGAAGATAGAGAGAGGAGATGAATAAGGAAATGGCGAAATGGTGAAAAAGGTGAAGCAAAAGTGTGAATTTAAAGCCAAAAAGTAACCGTTACGCACCCCGTTCACCGTGCCACGGTTACCGTTACCGTGTAACGGTACACTGATGACGTGGCGCGCTGGGATTCGTTAGTAAAATGCATAATAATCCACGCGTTGACCAATTCAAACAGTAAAAATAACAAAATATAGAAATAATATATATATATATATATATATATATATATATATATATATATATATATATATATATATAATACCCCCGTGACACGGGGTTTCATCCCGTCTAACGGGAGATGTTACCGTGTCACGGCAAAAAAGCCACGTGGCACGGTAGCTCTACGCATTGTCAGCAAATATTCCTAGCGTTTTTGACCAGTTTGAATGATTTTTCGAGGTTTTTGGGCGGTTATTTTTCGCTGGAATTACGCGGAAAATTCTAACTGATACTTAAAGGGGACTAAAATTACCATTTTACCCCTAGCAAGCATCAAAGTCTATATTTCGGCATGGTCGGATAATCGACTTAAAGGTGTGAATCATTTGCGGCCCACGTTTGGGGATAATCGAACCATCATACACTTACAAATTTCAGCAATCGTCGGCTTTCCTCAGGCTTGGAAAGCGTTACCGGTGGATTTTTCTTCAAGTATAGAAAACCGCCAAGTCAGCTTTCCTCAGGCATGGAAAGCGTTATCGATGGATTTTTCTTCAAGTATAGAAAACCGCCAAGTCGGCTTTCCTTAGGCATGGAAAGCGTTATCGGTGGATTTTTCTTCAAGTATAGAAAACCGCCAAGTCGGCTTTCCTCAAGCATGGAAAGCGTTATCGGTGAATTTTTCTTCAAGAATAGAAAACCGCCAAATTCATTTGTCGGCTTTCCTCAAGCATGGAAGGCATTGTCGGTGGAATTCTTCAAGCATAGAATGACACCAAATTCATACGTTGACTTTCCTCAAGCATGGAAAGTGTCATCCGGTAGGTTTCTTCAGGCTTAGAAAACTACCAAACTCTTTAGTCAGCTTTCCTCAAGCATGGAAGGCGTTTCAACAAATGTCGCTCGGTGGATTCCTTCAAGCTTAGGAAGCTGCCAAATTCGTTTGTCACCAATACACTGGTGCCAGATACGTATTCTATCCCTTTCCCCTTTCATCTGTGGAATTAACATTTTTCTGCAGGTATAGGCGTATACAGAGTGATTTAGGATCGCAGAACGTCTTAAATCATTTTCCGTCCCTATCGGCTACTTTGACTATCGTTTTCGAAACTGACGTTTCTACAAACTCAGTCAAAGTGGGGGCTTCTGTAGACACCTAAAAATGTCTCCCCAAAACCAAACCCGATGATGAACAACCTTTCACCGCCCTTATTGGTCGGGTTCAATATTTAATCCCGAGAGTGCTTAAAAAATCGTATTTGATTAAATTCGTATTTTTGAACAGTCCATGGATTAGTCTTGATGTTTGGTAAAAGCATAGTTTTAATTTTAGCCCAAACTTTTTTTTTTATTTTATTGTTTTATTATTTATTTTTGGCCCAAATCTTTTATTTATTTTTATTTAATTATTTTCTTTTTTTAGCCCAAATAATAATAAGTCAGAAAAGGCCTGAAATTATCAATCGGCACTTAAAATGCCGAATGAAATTAGGGTTAAAAATGTATTTAGACGGAAACACAGGCTAGAAATTCCCGCGCCACGGCAGGTACCCACCGTGTCACGGGAATCCTTCCCGTCTGACGGTGGGATTTCCCGTGACACGGGAAGTCTTCCGTGACACGGGACATTCCGTGTCTTTTCCGCGTAAACCCTTAACGCGTTTTCTATCCCGTTTTCTGAAAATTTCCCGCGTCACATTTGTTAGTTTTCTCCTTTAACGCGTAAACCCTTAACGCGTTTTCTATGTATACGTATACATTTCCACATTTGTTAGTTTTCTCCTTGAAAACTTATTTGCAATCGATGGGTTTTTCACCCTTTATGCAAATTAATCAAGTTGTAAAACATGATTTTCAAACATGGAGTCTATTTCGGATTTTTATGGCCCTTAACCATTATTCGGAATTTTGATTTGTCTTAGCTATTTTACAAGACATTATTCCCTTACTATCTAATAGTAAATCGTATGCTTGTAAGTCTTCGGTTTATTTCTTACTTCATATAAAATTTATAGGATTCAACCTAAGTCGTTGGTGAATTATATAACCATACGGGGTTATTGCATCAAACACTGAGTTTTTAGGCACTTAAAAAGCCCTTTCATTTTCTTGATCTTACTCCAACTTTTCAAAAGTTTTGTAAGAAATGAATTCTCTTTTAAGGCACTTGTAAAGTCCTTTTGAGTATTCTTGATCAAATATTCTCACGAAGCCCTTTATAAGGTCTTCCGAGATTCTCAATTCTAGTTTGTTGCTTAGCTTGATTGTCGTCAAGTTCATTTTCCTCCCACTTGTCATTTTTGGAAATGTGTGACTTTCCAGAAAGACACCACTTAGAGCAACTAACACTATGTTCTCAATTAGGTTGTGGAGGTAATGCCCATGGTCTCAATTGAATACTTACAAAGAGACATGTATATTGTCTTTGGGTAAAAGTTTGTTGTAATATAAACATTTAGCTCCCACTTGAGCTATCTTAGCCTTTAATGATCCATTAAGCTCCTACTCAACAACCTAGATCTTGCTAAGTCGGTGAGCTCCCACTGAGTCACTTAGCTCCCACTAAGCTAGTAAACTCCCACTGTGACTAAGAGTTTTAGACATATACTTGAAAAGACATTTAGAAGTTAATTCTATACATAACTAAATAAGGCGTCCTTTCTTAGCTTCGACATTTTGTTTAGTGTAACATTAGTCCTTCTTGAAAATCTTAAGAACTTTATAGGAAGGGATATGATCCATCATTCTTCGAATAATTTTTAAACGGCATCGAGGTCTTCATGAAGACACAATATGTTCTTTGTGGAGTTATTTATGAAAATTTCAATTTCATAACTTTGTGATGGTCACGCTTGGCTTCAGCAAACATCGCTCAATCTAATCTAGACATTTTGATATCTTGCCAAGTCAATTTTATACTTCACTGAACACTTGAACTATTCAAGGTCAAGTTTGTTCACGTTTGATGAATGTAGCCATATCCTTTCAAATTCTTTGTGAAACGTTAAAGTAAATTAATCCTCTTTAGCTTTTGGAGTAAATTGTCTATACCAAGAACAATAGTTCTTTACTTTGTCGGTTTCAACAATTAAGAGTTGCTTGTCTTAGAACGATTCCGAATCGATCAACTATCAAGAGCCTATCTTATAAAGCCTTGAGTAAGTTCTTGTTGATGTGACATTGCTACAGATGTTCAAAACACAAATCATGCCCATGACTTTAAGCTTTTGCCAGTTTATCATGTTAAGAAAATGTTTGTTTATTATCAAGCATTATTGACTCATTGTTTAGACAACCATGCCATTCCAATAAACTTGCAACTACTGCTCATTGCTTTGAATGTGAGTCTTTCCGTGTGTAAACGGAACAATTGCTGATTATGGAACACAATAACCATTTATTTGTTCCAGCCTTAGTTTAAAGGTCTTTAAACAAAGCATACAACCTTTCATCTGATGTAGCACCACTTGCTTTATTCTAAGCTTGTAATTCGATAACTTAGCTTATCTTCAACAGTTTGAGGTCACTTTCAAAGTGGAAAACTCAAGAAGTATCAGATACTTTGTGAAGATAATGATTTGCTTAGTTAACTTCAATAACATGAATTCTATAGTAAAATGGAATCTCATTCCTTTTCTTTGTTCCTAGTTTCCTATATTTCTTATCATACTTTATCTCATGATCTTTAAGAACCATTTCTTTAAGAGTCTTTGACTTTTATACTTTGTTAGGCATAATTTAGCATCTAATGCGCCGTAAAACAAAGTTCCATCTTTTCCTTTAATTCACGCTTGAATTACTACATCAATGAGTCCTACTCATCTATGTATTAAGCGAAAAGATATGCTGGCTGTCAATATTTACAATTTGAGTTTGCAACTCAATACTTCATGTTTTATCAAAACTACCTAGTATTTTGAATAAATGATGTCCAACCGTCCTTTTGGACTTTGTTATAAAAGTTATTTATCTGAATTGTATTATAGAAATGCTTTACTTTTCTTGGAGAACCATTCTCAAAGATTTCCTTTACCATTCATGGAAAACAATATAGTTTGATTTGGAATTCTACAAATATAAGTGCAAAGTAAAACCATTTATCATGTAAATAACATAAAAAGTTTGAAAATTAAAAGGTATTCATAGAAATTTTTTAATCTTATTAAACGTCTTATCCACGGATTAAATTTGTCCCCATTTGGCGAGAATAAGTCGATTCCAAGATCCAAAGAAACAAAGAGTGGTTAAGCATGCTTTGTCTTGTCTTAACACTCAATCTCCTAAGGTAAGCAACGCTTTGCTAATGGCTCCAAGCCACTCATGGTTGAATAAATCGTCGCATCAAATGCCCTCTCAACAATTTATTCACTTTGCCACAACATGTTAGGACTCCATCACTCATATCGTTGAGTACAACCAAAATCAACTTGCATACCCGGTATGCCTTATGAGTCTAGGAAGTAGTAGTGATGCCTCGCTTTAGCGTAGCCCATCACTACTCTCAATAGGTCGATAAGTGTTGTTTTGGAATGACAATTTTACTCAATATTTTAGGGACCTAGGGTTTCTATGTTGGTTGGTTTAAGTGAACTTAATTAATCATCACAACATTCAAAATCCTAAACATGCATCTAACATATAAATCATATATAAATTATCATGAACATGTAAAGCATAAGCATTTTGATGCATATTGGCAACTAGCATGACCCTTTGAATTCTTCAAGTCTTCATAAGGTCTTCTTTTGCAACTTCATGGCTCTGTCTTCCAAAAACCTCCGTCTTCAAGACTTGACCAAAATTATTCAAGTATTAGTATCTACAATTAGGACTAATCTAAATATTAAGGTACAAAAATACTCAACGGTACGCATACCGTATTTATATTTACAAAAATAAATCACAAATCGCAGTCCGTATTTTCTATCCTAATCGGGGCCCACTAGTTGCCATTTTATAAAACCTGTGAGAGTGTACATTCCATTCATCCATTCACTATTTGTGAATGGCATGAATTTTACAACGATAAACAAGTAACAATGCATAAACACGCGATAACTAGTAACTATACTAGGTGGTTAATCCAATTAACACACCTAATTTAAACTAGTCAAAGTTTATTTAACCGATTATGTAAATAAGCGCAATTAATATTTGAAGCTCCCACTAAATTCCGCATCTATCTTAATTAATCCAATTAATTAAGCCGGTAAAACCCAACTGTTTGCCAAAATCAAATTTTGCAAATATCGCTCATTAAGAACCAAGGCCTAGCCTCCAAAATTTTAATTATAATAAACAAGATTAATTAAACAAATAAAACGGCTAAAATGCAGAGTAATAATGTCGCCTCAAAAACGTTGTATATGTGCTAATTAAGGGGAGGCGCGCATAACCGTGACCCATGCTAAGCGTCACACCCATATCTTAGAATACTACGTACGCGTCGACTCTTCTACGGGGCGTGCAAGAACACAAGCCACGAGGCCGCACAAGCTTGCTAGCTATGTCCACCATGCCGCAAGCCTAGCAATACATCCCCCGCACACCACTTTCGCACCAAGACGCACACGAGCAGCAAGCCTGCACCAAGCAGCAGCTAGCGTGCACAACTATGCTACTGCGGCACGCTGCTGCTTTGGCAGTGGTGCTTGCTGCCTCGTACGCACCAGCCACGCACGCGCACCAAGCAACAACACTTGGCAGCCACATGCGGGCTGCATAGATGAAGGGTGCTATCTTGGTTTGCGTGCCATACTCTCGGGTTTTTGAACCCGAGTTTTGTGTGACTTATTAGTTAATTCTTAATTATTTTTAGAACTAATGTAATGTGCAAAATAAAAATTAAGCAAGTGTAACTCAAATAAATCCATCCAAGTGCATTCAACCAAAATTATTCCAAAGAACCATTTTTTTAATAAAATTGGTTTAACTTGGTGCAACAAAAATAAGAGGGCAGTTACTCATTAGTAATTGAATCAATTTAAATTAATCTTGAGAATTTGGAAAAATAAGGGAGTTGGAAAACTGAACATAAGTTCAATAAAAAATTCCAACTTTAATACTTGTGAATCCTTGAAAAATTATATCTTATATATCTTCCAATATGAAGATAAACAAATTTCTATCACAAGTTTTAAACTTTTTATTCCAATCAACTAAAAAATGATTAAATCAACAAAGTTCAACAAAAATTCATGGAATTTAGTAACTCAAAGTTTTAATCACTTAACATAATTAAAGATTAAATCTTTAGTACTTAGAAGCCTCAAAGGACAACAAGTTCACACTCAATGCAATAAATTTACAATTATGTGAAAAATAAAACCAAGCTTTCAAACACAAATTATCAATAAGTAATCATGCCTAAAGAGGTTTAAATTTGCATATAAAATATGTATTGAACCAATTACGTAACCACCATAAATATGCAATTAATTTTCAAGGTTAGAAAGACTTAAAACTTTTTGTAAAAACGAAAAACCCCTCGAAAAGTTTATTTCTGGTCGTTTTTTTGGCTAAAAACCATTTATAGGACACCATTTCCACTCAAAATTCACTATATTTGTGTAAAAATCAGGGTTCGGGAGCTAAAGTCAACTCTAATACGAAGTTAAAATGGATAAAATGAGCTACTAATCTAATTAGCAACTAAAGACCAGAAAAATTAAGCCATAAAAACACCTTGAAATATATTATGATTTTAAATATAAACGAGCGAGGCTCTGATACCGATGTTGGGGTTTGGTAAGTCCGACTTATCACAGAAACAAACCCGAAAACAAGACCGTACTCGCAATAAATGAAACCATAAACATAATTAACTTAACAACAAGATTAAGATAAAAAGATTACCTTTTGGAGCGTGCTTCACTTGACCACTTGGGCTCTTACTTGAAAGCTAGCTTCGAAATTACGAAACCTCCAACAATGATCCACCCGCAACAACGGTAAACGACTAGGTCCAATGTCTTGGGGTTAGCAAGACCCGACCGATAAACTCGATTAATTGTGTTCAAAGGCTTTCACAAAATGTGATACCTTTTTCAACTCTTGAGTTCTAAGGTTTTCACTACTAGTGATCTCTTTTCCAACTCTTACTCAAGCATCATTTCCAATGCCCTTACTTGGGTATTTATAGGAAATAATGAGAGTATGATTGTCTCTCCCATCAATGTGGGATAGTAAGATTTTCACATTTTATTTTAATGTTAAAATAAAATTATTTAAGCAAGCTAGTAATAAATCAACAAGTGTCAACTATACATGAGAGAGCAAGTGAGGACCACTTGGAAAAGGGGGACCAAACATGCCCCACACTCTCTCCCTCACCTTGCGCCACAAGTCTTCTCCCACTTGGGCATGAAGGCTCCCATGTGGGCTTCCCATTTATTCCTTCCTTGGTCTCGGCCTAGCCACCCGCACCTTGGAGTTGGGGGATGTTGCTGCTTTCGGGCAGTAAGCCTTGCACTCTAAGTGTGGGCTGCTGCTGCTCTAGGCCAGCATGTCACGCACTTCAAGCGCGGGCTGTTGCTGCTCCTTGGTGTCGAGGCTTTCCTTGGCTGCTAGCATGGAACAGGCAGCCAAGGCTCGGCTTGGTGCGCATGCTAGCCACTATGCTACGCATTGTACCCCTAGCTCTCGAATTGCTTGGGGCACTCCGTTGTTAAGGGTATTTTAGGAAATATGTTGATTTATTACTATTTGCACATCTCGTCTTTTAATATTTTTGACTCGACTTCCGATGCTCGGTTTCAATACTTTAAGCTCAAATTTCCGACGTCTAAATAAATATTACTCGGTCGACTCGTTGGTTGCTCCTTCCAAATTAATTCGTTGCTTCGGCTCATTGGTTGCTTAGGTGTGACCCAAAGGGTTTAGTCAAGATTAAGTTGTAATATTAATTATGCATTAATATTACTGATTGGAAGCGGCCTCCACTAAGGTATTCTGATCACTTGACCTTATTGAATATATTAGCTTTCTAATAATTCTTAACCCACTATCAGAATAATACAATTGTTTGAAGGACACTATTCCTTTCATGTGGAGGCACCGACATAATGGTTCAAAAATAGCAAAGTCACCGACATAATGGTTCATGAGCAGCAAAAGCGCCGACATACTTTCAACGGTAGCAAAGTTCAAGCAAGCTTTAAAGATCGACGGGCGTTGATCTTTTGTAATTTTCTTCAGAATATTATCGCAATAACTGAGGATCGTTTCGGGCAAAGAAATCTTTGATCATGTGCCCTTCCTTGCAAAAAGTGGTCACAACGCGGTAGAAGATTGTTTCGAGCGAAACAATCTTCTATAGTGTTCTCTGGCTTGCAGAAGACTATCAAAGCATAAATTGAAGGCAGTTACGGGCGTAGCAGTCTTCAGGTGGTATCCCTTAGCTTGAGGAAGATCTTCAAACAAAAAAGAAGCTCATTTGCTCAGAGACGCGTGGGGATATCATATCAAAGCTCTTTGTTCAGAGACGCGTGGACATATCAAAAGCTCCATTGTTCAGATACGAGTGTACATCAACATCAACAAAGTTCCCTAGCTTATGGAAGTTTGTCATAACAACAAATGCAGCAACAAATCAGTTACCTACAGAGACGTGTGCTCGATGGTGCAAGATACGTGTTTCTTAACTCTCTTATCTATTTTAACTAACGCTAGTTTGCAGGTATTGGCGTTACAAGAATGATTTAGGATTGCATAACGTTCTGAATCATTCTCCGTCCCTATCGTTACTTTGACTTTTGTTTTTGAAACATAAGTTTCTCCAAACTCAATCAAAGTGGGGGCTTCTGTAGACACCCAAATGTGTCTCCCCAAAATCGAACCTAGTGATGAATACCTTTCGCGTCATTTGATTATCGAACGAGGTGAAAGTGTGAAAAGTCTAATGATGAGGATGTTTTTATTAAAATATTTCTCTTTCTGTTTTCTAAAAATATTTCTTTTCTTACTCCTATTGATCAGAAATAGCCAGTTCAATTTGGTTTGGTCCATAATATAGGTCCAATAATATTATAGTTGAATTGAGCTCGAAAAGAGATTTTCAATGATTTATTATAGGCCCTATTCCGATGAATTATGAGGAAGTTATGGATTAAATTAGATTAGGCCCAATGACTTTCAAAGGTGGACCGATGATCTAGAGAGGGCCTATTAACTATTATTTTAAAAGAATGTTTTTTTAAGAATAAAATATATTAAATCTGATTTCGAAAACTGCTCGGACGCATAATTACTTGCAACTGGTGTTTAATGTAATTACGCAAGGGAAAGCGTGTTGACTTTTGGACCAGCACGAGACGACACATTCGTCGCCAGGCGCTGACCTTCATCGCCTGAAGTTGGCCTTTATCGCCTTGTGATGAGCTCTTCGTTTGGCGCTGATAGGCCGTCGTCGAGTCTACCAAAGATAAAGTCCTATCTTGGTCTCACTAGTTAATAGCAAGGGTAAAAAAGGGTCAAACCCAAGAGAGGTGTTGAATCAACCACCGAAATACTACCGCATAAATAAGCTAAATGAAGTCGAAATTGGTTTGGTTTTATGTAACAAGTACTAGTTCAAGTCAACTAAAGCTAGGGGGAGATTAACAATATTTATAGAGTTCTAGGGCTTGGGATATACCACTTAATTTCGTCACAAATCACAATTAGCAAGTAGGAAACAATGGTAATTTGAGCGGGTAATATAGGGGAAGTCATCTAAAGCACCCAACTACTCTCTCAAGCTAGAGGGATTACTCGAATTATGAATACAACCTACTCTCGTGGTTACAAAGCATAAAACAAGTATTAAATCATAATCACGATGACAAAAACATTCCCTTGACTGGAAATTCCTTTTCTCATGGCATTTCAGGTCAATTAAGCATAAGGGAGCTAACTCAAGTTCATCACTCGATCCTTCGTTGAGAAAGCTTAGACAATAGTTAGCAATGGCCATATACAAGAACTAAGCAATTAAACCACTTAAGCTCAACTAATTAACACCCAACAATTACCAAATTAACACATGCAACAAGTAATTAGTGACTACATTGAGGGTTTTACCAAACCCCTAGAAAATTAGACTACTCACAATCCATGGAGATTAAAGCAATTAAGGATTTCAAGTAACTCATGAACAAGAATTAACTAAAGATTAAGCTAAATAACAATCTAAGCATACAAGAATTAAGCAAGATAATTAACAATCAAAGCAATTAAAATGGAAGAGAAGAGTGAGAAAATGTTACTAGAAGCTTCAAATTGAATATCAATGGTTGAACTTGTCTTCTACAATGATTGAGAATGAAATTTCCAAGCTAATAATTATAATCTAACTAATGATTTGAAAATATTTGTGTTTCTACAATTGCAAACTAAGAGGAAGCACTAAAAACTTGGATGCCGTACAAATGAGCTCTCAAAGTTATTTATAAAGACCCCCAAATAAAAAGGACGGAGAAAACAAGAGTCGGGCACGGCTATAGGTCAGCACGGACGTGCTGAGGCTGGCACGGGCATGCATCTGGGAGGCAGAAGGTACTATTTTAGTCAGGGCATCCTGCATGGACGTGCCAAATATGGCACGGACGTGCATGCCTTGTTCAGAAGAATCATTTTTTGCTGAGCAACCTGCACGGACATGCAGGATCAGGCACGGTCATGCTGAATATCCTGCACGGGTGTGCTGAGTTCTGCACGGACGTGCAGGCCTTGAAAGTAGTAGGCAGTAGCTTCTGGCCGTGCTGGAACACTTCTGCACGGACGTGCCATATTTTGCACGTCCGTGCAGACTCTTTAAGGCCTTTATCTTCACTCTTCTTCGGTTTTACTCCAATGTTTCGGCTTCTAACCTCGGTTTATCATTCAAATGACTCAAATGGTCGTCATTGAACCTAAATACCCGACAAAAACACTAACAACCCATGAAGCAAGGGATACACAAAAGTTGAAAAAAAATAGAGTAAAAGTGAACCAAAATGCCAATATGCCAAGTAAACAAGGCTCTAAATCACTCTAAAATCGTATCAAATAACAAGTTATCAAATCCCCCCAAGTTAAGCTTTTGCTAGTCCTCGAGCAAAACAAAACATGTCAAATCAAGAAGGAAGATTACTTGCTAATGATCAATCCAAGAAAAGATACTTAAAGAGAAAACACAAACACAAATCCGCATGGCAAGAACTATAAACACTTTTAGCACAAGTGAAAAGCAATTTGAACCCCTAAGTCGCCTAAGAGGGTGAGTTTTTATCTCGTGAGGGTTTCCCTTGAGCTTAACCCACAACTCACACAAACCATGCCAAAATTATCATAACACATCATCATCATCAAGGTGATCAATACACACCAAAACCAATGTTTTTAATTGCCCAAGTTAACTCATCGGGATATAAATCACAAGCAAGACAAGTGAGCGACTTTCAAGAATTACCGATCATACAAATGTGCACATGAGTTGGGGGTAGAGAGGAGAATTAATCAAGGTTGCACTAGGATACTTCTTTATACCTTTTACTAGTTCATTAGAGCACGTCTAGATATTCCAAAGTTGCAAAAAGCCCTCTTTCGGTTATAAAATCTCAAAATGCAAGTCCACCTCCCAAAATGCACTCCCAAGCCCTTTCAACTACGCTCTAATTGGAAAATTTACACAAGAAAAATCTTAATAGATAGTGTGTGGGAGGCAGCCACAAATTGACCTCTAGAGAAGAAAAAGTTAAAATTTTGAGAAATTTGGAGGAGTTTTTGATCTTTTTTATTTTTCTTTTTTTTACATTCATTGCCCTTGCCTCTTTTAACTGTGAGCGACTCTTTCTTTTATTCGATACATGTTGCTTATTATGCCACTTATTACACAAGATACAAATAGAACCAATTTCATCATAGAGTTTCATTTAGGGGGAGGAGGGGAGGAACATAAAGGGCACAAGGGACCGCAATTCGATTCAAACATATCCTACTTTGGGCAAATTTGACAATATCCTATACTAGACGTGCAATTGAGCATTCATCGGTTTTCATTTCATATACTCTAATGCAATCAAGATTAATAAGCCTCTAAATGACCCCAACTCTTGCACACACCCTTCTAAAAGAACTTTTACTCATCACTCAAGAGTCAAGCAAGCAAATCATATAAACATCGTCATTTGAGTCTCATCCAAGGGCCATTTTTTTTTTAGAGTTACTAGAAAGCAAGAATAGATAAAAAAAAAAAAAGTTAAGAAAACTAAGCTAATCATTAAAAAAAACATTTGAAGCACAACTATACATCTAAATAAATAAAGAGAGAAGAGAAGAGAAGTATTCACATATTAAGAGATTTGGATTTAGGGTGTTGGAAATCAAAGGGAGAAAATTTGGATGTTTAGGGGTTTGGATGCTAGGGGAAGGAACAATCAACATGCAAAGTTTATACCAACAAGGACATACAAGAACCAACATATGAACCAAAGAGAAAGACTCCCCCAACTATCATAAACATTGTCCCCAATGTTAAAACAATTAAAGCACAAGAAGGGGAACAAAGAGAACTAACTCATTGGCTCGCGCCTCCTTGGGAGCTTGAGCCCCCGGGGTACCAATGTCGGTAGACGTTCCGGAATTCACCCAATTCCGATCGAAGATCCTCAAAGCTTGTCCTCATGTTGTCGTAGGAGAACCTCATATCTTCGTGAGAATTTCTCATAGTCTCGAACTCGGTGGACATGCGGTTGAACTCGGCATTCATCATCTGCATTTGTTGCTCAAAGGAAAGGGGTGGGTTGCCCTCACCCATGCCTTGACCTTGGTACCCTTCTTGGTACCCTTGTTGGTGCTCATATTATTGTTGTTGTTGGAATTGTTGTTGGAAATGTTGTTGTTGCGGTTGTTGTTGTTGTGGTTGTTCTTGATCTTGCTCTTCTTCATCATCACCGGGAATCCAAGGGTGGTCCCTCTCGAAGACCCAGTTGCTCTCGTCGTAGATGAAGGTCCGCTCCGGATCGGGGAGGTAGGCATAGGGGCGGCCACTCACGTGCAACAAGTAAGGATGTGGCCTATCTCATGGTCCTAAGCGACTGCATGTCTAGCTGCGTTGGCCCTGGGCAAACCTGCTCATCTGCAAAATCAAGGTTAAGAGCAGAAGCAATAATAGTGATCATGCCACCTATGGTGATGTTACCGGACCCAGTGGCAACATCCTCTAGGTGATCGACAAACCAGGCCCCTACATCTAGGGCCGTACTACCCTTGCTCAAGTGCCATAGGAAGTGAAGCTCCCTAGTGGACACTACACCCGAACTATCACCTCTAGCGAACGTCGTGTTTGCTGTGGTGCGCTGTGATATCCTAAAGGCGGGGTGGATTATGGCCGTAGCTTTATCAGTCCTAGGGTTGTAGTCGAAAAGGCCGGTAATCTTCCTCCAAAACTCACCCGCATAATAGTTACGGGGGAGCCTATCTTTTGGTCCTATGGTGCCGTTAATTGGCCACCCAAAAGCTTGGTTCACCCTCTTTATGTTCAAGTTGTGTTGGGTGTTCATGAGTTGGAAGGTAAGGCGGCTGGGGGATCTATTGTTGTCTCGTTGCACTTGAAGGGTGGAGAGGAATTCAAGTGTCAACCTTTTGTAGGTAGGGGCGCTTATATCTAGCCAATTTCCTAAGCCACAACCCTCGATAAGCATCCTAACATCGTCCCCTACCCCTAAAGCCTCGGCAACACTCTCATCATAGAACTTTGTAAGTCGAAATCTCCTCCTACTTATTCTTATATAGTTATTCAAGAATGTTGGGTCATTGAACACGATTCCCATAGTGTCCACTTGTGGTGGATCAACGGGAGGAGGAGGAGAGGGGTTGCGGTACCTAGCATCCGCGTTTCTAGGTCGATTTCTTCTAGACATGTCGGTCTTAATGCAATGCAATCAAACAAACCAAGACAAAATAATCACCTCGCAACCACACAAAGAGACTAAGTCCGCAAATCGACCAACCAAAGCTCAAACAAGGCCAATGAACATAACACAATCAAGTCAAGTTCTAAGTCTCCCACCTAAAACAAGCAAATCACCAAGCAACAAAGACCACTTCAAATTATGAACAAACCAATACAACAATCCACCTAAACAAGCATGTTCTTCCTTCATGAAAATCAATTTTTCAACCTCATTTACAAAAAATCCAATTCTCAAAACACACCAAAATTCAATCAAACTCAATAATTCTTTTCAATTATCAACTATCAATCACTCACAACCAATTCAAACAAACTTTCTCAAGCAATTTCATGCAAAAATTCAAGAAATTAAACATGAAATTAGTGAAAGGGAGGAAAGACTATACCGAGCTTATCGTGGGTGTAAAACCCGCAAATGAACCTTTCTAACCTTCCTTTTGCTTACTTGAACTTACTCCTTCAACCAATTGTCTTGAACTTTAACTCCAAAGAAAACCCCCAAATTAATTTTTCAAGGTTAGGATTTGAGTATTTTGGGTGATTTTTGGGTTTGAATGTGAGAAAAGAAGTAGTAGATTGTGAAAATGTTAAAATGGAGTGAATATTTTGGAGAAAATTGTTGAATTTGGGTGAGGATTTGGGTGAGAATGGAGGATTGAGTGGGTTTTGAAAGAGGAAGTAAGAGCTTTAGAGAGAGGAGGAGTGAGAAACGTGAGACGGAGAAATAAGAGTGAGTGAAATTTATTTTTTTCGTTATAACCGTGCTGCTGCCAGCTATTTTCGGGGCGGCATGGACGTGCAACAATTGGCACGGACGTGCAGCCTCAGACAGAAGCGTCAATAAGGTACTGAATTATTTGGCACGGACGTGCAGAATGCGGCATGGACTTGCTAAGTTGCACGAACGTGCGTAATTTGGCACGGACGTGCAACCTCAAACAGAAACTTAGATAACATACTGACTTGTTCAGCACGGACGTGCTTAGCCACCTTGCACGGACGTGCTTAATTTGGCACGTCCGTGCCAATCAGGAGAAATTTAATTCAAAGTTTCTGATTGCTTCTGAATGCCTCTGCACGCCCGTGCAGACCTGCTGTTGCAGGATCCTTTCCCCTTTTCCTTTTTTTTTTGAATAATAGTAATAGTAAGGCATAATAATAATAAAATTATTATCACTACCATTATTATTATTATTATTATTATTATTATTATTATTATTATTATTATTATTATTATTATTATTATTATTATTATTATTATTATTATTATTATTATTATTATTATTATTATTATTATTATTATTATTATTATTATTATTATTATTATTATTATTATTATTATTATTATTATTATCTACTACTTCACTTCCACAAAAACCTTTTCTTACTTTTCTTTTCATCAACACCTACAAAAGACATTTGAGAGAAAAGTTAGTAATAGTAAGAGTGATGGAAATTAAATAATAGTTTGTGAGAGAGAGAGAGTTGAGAAACTCGGGTTGCCTCCCGGAAGCGCTCTTTTAACGTCACTAGCTTGACGACATTGCAAGATCAATGAGAGTAGGGAACATCAAACTCATCAAGGTGAACAACCTTGGCTTCCTCATGCACAAAACCGTCAAAGTATGCCTTAAGCCTTTGGCCATTCACTTTGAACGGTTCACCATTGTTATTTGTGATTTCTATCGCTCCATATGGAAACACCTTCTTAACGGTGAAAGGTCCACTCCATCTTGACTTAAGCTTACCCAGAAACAACTTCAACCGGGAATTGAAAAGTAGGACCTTATCACCTTCCTTAAACTCCCTTTTGCTAATATGCTTGTCATGCCAAGCCTTAGTCTTTTCTTTGTAAATCCTTGCACTCTCATATGCAACCATTCTTAATTCTTTACAAGGCGTGGAGGTCAAGCAACCTCTTCTCACCGACGCTTTGAAGGTCGAAGTTCAATGTTTTGATATCCCAATGAGCCCGATGCTCAAGTTCAACCGGCAAGTGGCATGACTTCCCATAAACAAGCTTGTATGGTGTGGTGCCAATAGGAGTTTTGAACGCGGTGCGATAGGCCCATAGAGCATCATCAAGCTTTGTAGACCAATCTTTTCTAGACCTATCCACCGTTTTCTCAAGGATCATTTTTACCTCCCGGTTTGAAATTTCAGCTTGACCACTTGTTTGGGGGTGGTAAGCTAATGAAACCTTGTGCCTTACACCATATTTCTCAAGGAGAGCTTGAAAGGATTGCTTTGCAAAGTGTGAACCTCCATCACTAATCATAGCCCGGGGCACTCCAAACCTTGGGAAAATTACTTTTTTGAAGAGCTTGACCACAAACTTAGCATCATTAGTAGGAGATGCAACCACTTCCACCCACTTTGATACGTAATCGACGAACACTAGAATGAACTTGTTCCCAAAAGAGCTCGGGAAAGGCCCATAAAATCGATGCCCCATACATAAAAAATTTCAAGTTCAAGTATGTTGTTCAAAGGCATTTCATTTCTTTTTGAAATATTACCGGTTCTTTGACACTGGTCACAAGCTTTCACGACACCCCACACATCTTTGAACATTGTTGGCTAAACGAAACTGCATTGCAATATTTTCGCCAAGGTCTTGTTGGCACTCATATGTCCTCCACAAGGTGAGGACACATTGTGATAACATCTTCAATTTCATTATTCGGGACACACCTTCTAAAAAGGCCATCAACATCTTGTTTGAAGAGCAAGGGGTCGTCCCAAAAGTATTGGCGAACATCATGAAGAAACTTCCTTTTTTGTTGATAGGAGAGGTCGGGAGGGAGAATAGAGCAAGACAAGTAGTTTGCAATGTCCGCAAACCATGGTGCTGGTGCTTGGAGAATAGCAAATAGTTGATCATCTGGGAATGAATCGTCGATTGACAAGTTATCAAGATCGCCTACAAGGATAGGCAACCGTGAAAGATGATCGGCCACCACATTTTCGGCACCCTTCTTGTCCCTAATCTCAATGTCATAGTCTTGTAAGAGAAAGACCCACCATATCAATCTTGGCTTTGGTTCCTTGTTAGACAAGAGGTACTTCAAGGCCGCATGGTCGTTGAAAACTATTACTTTAGATCCCAACAAGTATGACCTAAACTTCTCAATTGCATGAACAATTGCTAATAACTCCTTTTCTGTGGTTGCGTAATTCCTTTGTGCATCATCCAAAGTTTTGCTAGTGTAGTAGATAACATGGAGCTTCTTATCCTTCCTTTGTCCAAGAACGGACCCAATGGCAAAATCCGATGCATCACACATAAGCTCAAAAGGAAGCTCCCAATTAGGGGGTTGAATGATAGGAGCCGAAATCAATGCCTCCTTCAACCTATCAAATGCTAGCAAACAATCATTAGTAAACACAAAAGGGGCATCCTTTATCAACAATTGAGTGAGCGGCTTTGCGATTTTTGAAAAATCATTTATGAACCGGCGGTAAAAACTCGCGTGTCCAAGAAAGCTCCTTATCCCCTTCACATTTGTAGGGGGTGGGAGGCGCTCAATGACCTCAATTTTGGCACGATCTACTTCAATGCCCCTACTAGAAATTACATGACCAAGAACAATTCCTTCTTCTACCATGAAATGACGTTTTTCCCAATTCAAAACCAAGTTCACCTCTTGACATCTTTTCAATACTTTAATCAAATTTGAAAGGCAAATGTCAAAAGATGAACCAAAAACAGAAAAGTCATCCATGAATACTTCAATTGATGATTCAAGCATGTCGAAAAAAATAGACATCATACACCTTTGAAATGTGGAAGGTGCATTACAAAGTCCAAATGGCATCCTTCGATAAGCAAAGGTGTTAAAAGGGCATGTGAATGTAGTCTTCTCTTGATCTTCGGGTTGGATTGGGATTTGGAAGAATCCCGAGTATCCATCCAAGAAACAATAGTGACTCTGTGATGCTAGTCTTTCCAATATTTGATCGATGAAGGGGAGTGGGAAGTGGTCTTTCCGGGTGGACTTATTCAATTTTCGATAATCAATACAAATCCTCCACCCGGTGACCGACCTCGTATAAATGGTCTCACCCTTATCAATCTTGATGATGGTCATGCCTCCTTTTTTAGGCACAACTTGAACCGGGCTAACCCACTTACTATCGGAGATAGGGTAGATTATGCCCGCTTCAAGAAGTTTTAAAACTTA
The DNA here is from genome assembly GCF_001683475.1 of Chenopodium quinoa. Taxonomy (NCBI): domain Eukaryota; kingdom Viridiplantae; phylum Streptophyta; class Magnoliopsida; order Caryophyllales; family Amaranthaceae; genus Chenopodium; species Chenopodium quinoa. The sequence continues at coordinate 2,211,122 of NW_018745251.1, read as the reverse complement.
CAACGCTTTCGCGCTAGCGCGCTTACCCGTTGCTTGTTGACTTAAGCATAAATACCTCACCTCGCGGCAACCACTAGAATATTACAGAACGATCTAAAGAGGGTCATAGCCCATGAATGGGTGAGGGTGGATGTAAGCTTTAGGCTGAAGAGACTCTAAGGGAGAGGCGCGAGAGAATGGTTCCCAAGCGCTATTAAGACTTGCTGAGTAGTCATCCGATACGACGGATGGCTGACCCCTAACAGAAGAGGAGGCGGGCGCTCAACCTAAAAGGTTGGGGGGTTGCTAGAAACCTCAGTAGGGTTGGTGCTCCCAAGGGTTCGCATTTTTAACCAAACCATTCATCTAGGTTAAAGCAAACGCCAGGAGCGGTATCCGTTACCTCGGCAAAGCGGTAGATCTCGATAGAGAACCAGGGGAAGAGTCTGCTACGCAGGCCAAAAGATCATACCCCCTCGTTTCTTCACCTTCCTCAACTAAGCCTCCCGTTAGGATAGCTTGTAAAGGATCTACTTCAAACAAATTTTCTTGGAACTTCTCTCAGTCCCTTTCCAGTGTATCAACTCTATGAAATTCATCATACAATGGCTTTTTCAATGTTTGTGGGAATGAAAATGATATTTTCTCATCTCCCACATTCAAGGTCAATCTTCCTTGCTTCATATCAATCACAACACCCGCGGTGTTCAAAAACGGTCTACCCAAGATTAGGGGCACCGTAGTATCTTCTTCCATTTCCATTACCACAAAATCACATGGCACAAATACTCTTCCAACTTGAACAGGTACATCTTCAAGAATTCCCAAAGGTAGCCTAACCATGCGGTCGGCCAATTATAAGGACATTCTTGTTGGCTTCAGGTCTCCCACTTTCAAACTCTTAGCAATAGAATAGGACATCAAACTCACACTTGCCCCAAGATCACATAAAGCATCCATAGCCTCTAAGTCTCCAATCTTCACCGGTATTGCATAGCTACCGGGGTCACCAAGATTTTGAGGGAGCTTGTTTTGAATGATTGCACTCACCTCCTTAGGAAGGGAGATGGTTGCACTCTCTTCAAGCCTACTCTTGTTGGATAAAAGATCCTTCAAAATTTTTGCATATGTAGGCATTTGTGACATAGCATGAAGAAAGGGGATTTCACTTGAAGTCCTCTCATGAATTCAAGAAAGTTTGAAAACTTTTCATTCAATTTCTTTTCAACAATCCTATGAGGGAATGGAATGGGAGGCTTGTATACTTTCATGGGGGGCTTTTCTACCTTTTCCTCATCTCCCTCATTCTTACTTTGTGGCTCCTTTCTCTCAACATCAACTATCTCATTTTCAAACTCATCCTCATTTCTCACCACAACTCCCTCATCTCTCTTTTGTGGCTCCTCTTCACTCATAACCGGCCCTTCATAACCTCTCCCCGATCTCAAAGTAATGGCCTTAGCTTGCTCTTTTGGGTTCACAACCGTTGAGCTTGGGAAGTTACCACTAGGATTGGAGGATGAACTTCCAACTTGTTGCGCAATTTGAGCCAATTGATTCTCAATTATCTTGTTGTGTGCTTGAAGTTGTTGGATGTTCGCTTGCATATCCGCATTGCTTCTTCCTTGTTGTGTAATGAAGGTCTCAAGTGCGGCTTCAAGGCTAGATTTTTTAGAAGGTGGAGGAGCGGGTTGGTTATATTGTTGCCTTTGTTGGTTTTGGACCCTTTGGTTAGGGTGACGGTAAGGAGCTTGTTGGTTTTGTGGATGAGATTGATTGTATTGGTTTTGAGGGGGGCCTTGATTTTGTTGTTTCCAACCCGTGTTTTGTTGGGGTTTCCAACCTTGATTGTAGGGTTGAGAGTATTGATCGTTTCTTTGCACAATAGCCGCAGCTTGTTCTTGGTTAGTTGAGTTACTATAGGAGGACAAGTGATCATTTCCTCCACAAGTTTCACAAGACATGACTTGTTGTGAATAAGAGCTTGGAGATGTAAGCGTGGCTTGATCTAGCTTGTGAGCTAGCATGTCAAACTTTGATGCAATAAGGTCTATTGCACTAAGGTCGTGGATTCCGCCCTTCTTTGATTGAGGTTGTCGTTTATCACCTCCGTATGCATAGTGCTTTGCCACTTCTTCAATCATCTTATATGCATCATCCACCGATAGCTTTTTAAGGCTACCACCGGCCCCGTTATCAAGGTTGGCCCTTAAAGTAGGAGTAAGACCATCATAAAAGCTTTGAACAATGATCCATGATGTGAAACCATGGTGTGGGCATTTTCTGGTGTAGTCCTTGAAACGCTCCCAAGCTTCACTTAAGGTTTCATCAATCTCTTGGTTGAAATTGGTGATTTTCCTTCTTAGTTCGGCGGTCTTTTCGGGTGGACAATACTTTCCAAGGAAAGCTCTAGTGACTTCATCCCATTTGGTCAATGATCCCTCTTCTACCGTTCTCAACCAATGCTTTGCTTTGTCATGGAGGGAGAATTGAAACATGTGCATACGGATGAACTCTTCCGTAATGTTGTTTTGCTTGATGGTTTTGCACAATTCGAGAAAGTTGTCCAAATGAGCAAAAGGACACTCATGAGAACTCCCACCAAATTGATCACTTTGTATCATACGGATGAGTTGAGGTGAAAGCTCAAAATTATTTGCATTCGTAGTAGGGAGACGTATGCCACTCCAAAGTGTGAAGGCATTAGGTTGGTCATAATCTCGTAACAATGGTGGAGAGGATTGTAATCACCCATGTTATCTTCTTCATTGGTTGCAAAGATTTCCTTCGGATCGGAATCCGAATATACAATAGAGAACTCGGGTGTGCCTTGCAAAAGCCTCCTCACGTTTCTCAAAGTCCTATTTAACTCTGGATCAACGGGAATAAGTGGTGATTGCTTACTCTTCCGTGTCATGCAAGGTCAAAAAAAGCTAAGAAAAACGTTATCAATGACTATCACAAGTGGAAAACACAAATATACAAAAATAAATAAGAAAAATTATGATACAAATATACACACTTAGACTCATTCAACAATAATACATTCAATATGACTTTGCCTCCCCGGCAACGGCGCCAAAATTTGATAGGCCGTCGTTGAGCCTACCAAAGATAAAGTCCTATCTTGGTCTCACTAGCTACAACAAGGGTAAGAAAGGGTCGAACCCAAGAGAGGCGTTGAATCAACCACCGAAATACTACCGCATAAATAAGCTAATTGAAGTCGAAATTGGTTTGGTTTTATGTAACAAGTACTAGTTCAATTCAACTAAAGCTAGGGGGAGATTAAAAATATTTAGAGAGTTCTAGGGCTTGGGATATACCACTCAATTTCGTCACAAATCACAATTAGCAAGTCAAACAATGGTAATTTGAGGAGATAATATAGGGGAAGTCATCTAAAGCACCCAACTACTCTCTCAAGCTAGAGGGATTACTCGAATTATGAATACAACCTACTCTCGTGGTTACAAATCATAAAACAAGTATTACAGCATAATCACGATGACAAAAACATTCCCTTGACTGGAAATTCCTATTCTCATGGCATTTCAAGTCAATTAAGCATAAGGGAGCTAACTCAAGTTCATCTCTCGATCCTTCGTTGACAAAGTTTAGATAATAGTTCTAGCATGGCCATATACAAGAACTAAGCAATTAAACAACTTAAGCTCGACTAATTAACACCATCAATTACCAAATTAACACATGCAACAAGTAATTAGTGACTACATTTAGAGTTTTACCCAAACCCTAGAAAATTAGACTACTTACAATCCATGGAGATTAAAGCAATTAAGGTTTTCAAGTAACTCATGAACAAGAATTAACTAAATATTAAGCTAAATAGCAATCTAAGAATGCAAGAATTAAGCAAGATAATTAACAATCAAAGCAATTAAAATGGAAGAGAAGAGTGAGAAAATGTTACTAGAAGCTTCAACTTGAATATCAATGGTGGAACTTGTCTTCTACAATGATTTAGAATGAAATTTCCAAGCTAATAATTATAATCTAACTAATGATTTGAGAATATTTGTGTTTCTACAATTGCAAACTAAGAGGAAGCACTAAAAACTTGGATGCCGTACAAATGAGCTCCCAAAGTTATTTATAAAGACCCCCAAATAAAAAGGACGGAGAAAACAAGAGTCGGGCACGGCTATAGGTCAGCACGGACGTGCTGAGGTTGGCACGGACGTGCAGCTATACCTGCACGGACGTGCTGAGATTGGCACGGGCGTGTTGAGATTGGCACGGGCGTGCACCTGGGAGGCAGAAGGTACTGTTTTAGTCAGGGCATCCTGCACGGACATGCCACATATGGCACGGACGTGCAGGCCATGTTCAGAAGAATCAGTTTTGGCTGAGCAATTGCACGGACATGCAGGATCAGGCACGGTCGTGCTGAATATCCTGCACGGGCGTGTTGAGTTCTGCACGGACGTGCAGACCTTGAAAGCAGTAGATATTAGCTTCTGGCCGTGCTGGAACACTTCTGCACGGACGTGCCGTATTTTGCACGTCCGTGCAGACTCTCTAAGGCCTTTATCTTCACTCTTCTTTGGTTTTGCTCCAAAGTTTCAGCTTCTAACCTCGGTTTATCATCCAAATGCCTCAAATGGTCGTCTTTGAACCTAAAATCCTGACAAAAAAAACTAACAACCCGTAAAACAAGGGATACACAAAAGTTGAACAAAAATAAAGTAAAAGTGAACCAAAATGCCAATATACCAAGTAAACAAGGCTCGAAATCACTCTGAAATCGTATCAAATAACAAGTTATCAGGCGCTGGCTCCTGTCATTTGTGACAGGAGGAGTTTTATTCCAAAGATGATTCTCTTAGATCCCGTGCTATTTTTGTTATAAATAGGGGAAGTATCTCCCTGTTTTCAAATCATCTACATCTACAATCTACAATTCTCTCTCTCTATAAGCGAAAAGCTTTCCCTCTCTCTCTTTTCTTTTTCTAAACCTTCCCTCACACAAAATTCCTCATACATTAGTTCTAGAAACACCTAGCCAATTTCGAAGTTGCCTTCACCCTATACGTGAAAGGTTTGATATTTATGATGTTTTGGTCCCAAATCCCTATTTTAATTATTTAATTTAATTGTTTTGTTTATTATTTTTCCTTGAAGTTACTAACGTGTGTATTTTGTCATTAGAAAGAGATACGAGGCATCGAAGTAAGTAATTTAATTGCTTTATTGATCTTTTGATATAGAAATCATGATTAGATTGTTTTATTGATTCCTAATATCACGTTAGGATGTTTTATTGCTTCCTAGTATCATGTTTAGGGTAATAACTAAAATTTCTAATATCAAGTATGATTATTATGATGCTTCTTATGTCTTTCCTTATATCATGTTAGTATCATGTTAGGGCTAGAGCTTTGATTTTTAAAGTTTAGTGACATGCTAGGGTTTGTTATTTATCTTGTTAGTATCTTGGCTAGGATCTTGCTATTGATATGCTTTAACGTGATTATTTTAATTATGATTATTATTTTTATTGTTATTATTATGTTGCTTGATATATTATTATTGCTATTTCTTGATCACGCCTTTTATGTATGTTTAAAGGGAATTTGTACTTGCAATCACGCTTAGGCTAATTTGATTATAATTAAAGTGATCGGCAATAATAGATTTGTTTGTGCATTAATATTCAACCAACATATAGATTAAACAGGTTTAGGGTTAATCTAATGATTGCATGTTAGTTAGAAAGCGCACATGAAACGAGAAGAATAAAGTAGAGGCCTATTTTAGGGCAAGTTTAATCTCTTTTAGGTTAGATTTAATTTGTACCTTCATCCCTGAACATTTAGTCATGGTTTTAGACCTATTGGAGTTAACGATCTCTGGATTGTTAAGGGGTGTAACCTTAACCCTGTAAACGGTTTACAAGTTCCTAAAACTTGTTGGCGACTCTTTTACTCTTGCTTCCTTCCCTTTGGCACCACCATGCTTAAGTGTATGATCATAGTGGGGCTAAAGTGTGGGATGGATTAAAATATTCCCTACATCTTTTTGGCGATTCTACTGGGGAGGATTTCTATTTTAATTCCTGAAATTATTTTTGGCAATGATTTTGAATGAGTGGATGAGACTCTAAAAGTTCTAAGTATTTCATGTGCGTAATTTTGATTGACATTATCGGCATAAGCATAAAAAGGTTCTCATCGAAAAGACCATCCGTAATGAGTCAAAACATAGGATTTTTACATGTAGTAATCTAGGGAAATATCTTTCACAACTAAAATCGAAGTAATGCATGCTACGAAAAAACTGGAAAATTAAAAAATCGAAAGCTGCTGAGGCATGTAGGAATTAGCGCTGATAAAACAGTGTCATCGCCTAACATTGGCGTCGTCTCTTGGAAACAAGCTTATCGTCTGGCGACAATGCCAGCGTCTGGCGGCGATGTTATTTTCTCGTGCCAAATTCTTCCACTACTGAGCCAAAAATCTACCTTCTTGTTTCGACTAGTTCTCTAGTACAGTTTACTCGGTTTTACTTTTTGATTGAGTTTTTCCTTATTTTTTGAAACCCATATGTGTTCTACATATGGACATAACCCTCTAGAAATTCATGCTCCATCTACCCAATCGAACGCTCCTGGAAACAAAGGGTACGTCCGAGAATGTTGAATTCACCAAACCATGGAAGCGAGTTTAACTCGTGGGGTCCCATCCACACTCGCCAACCCTTCAAAAGCTAAGGCTTCTGCGCGATGCATACGGACTCATAACCATGGACCCTCTTTGACTAACCCATATCTTGAACTTTAGAGAACTAGAGCCATGGTTAGGTTGCAAACTCATTGTATCATATCTGACTATATGACTACTTGTGAATTATTTGCTGTGCATACTCCATGTGTTTTTTCCTAACCGTTTATTTTACTTGTGTATGAGTTAAATAAATTAAAATAATGACTAAAATAACTTTGCTAATTTATTTAATTAAATAATTAATAATGATTAAAGTCTAATAAATTGATCAAACTGGCCTAGACTTAGTTCGACTTTAAGGCTAATCCCTTTAGAGCAAAATACTGGAAACTGTCCCAGATTAATATTCCATAACGGTGCAAAGATCAGGACTGCGGAGCCACACGCTAATGTCCGGCGCAAGGCGATGATCCCGTCATCTTGCGTAGGTTACCAGCGTCTGGCGACAGTACTGTCGTCTGACGACAGCCTGCAATTTTGCTTGAGTCTTCACGATGTGTCAGTTTAATCGATTTGCTGATACGGTGTAGTCAGTTTATTAATGGCAGTGATTATTTTCAGTCCTTAATCGAGTCTAGGCACATAGTCCCATTGTCTCACAAAAAGAGTCAAAGTATATTACTCACAATCACTATTAAATCACACACATAACATGTCACATCTTGACCATGTCTAGAGAGTCTTTTATGCGCGTATTTCCGTCATTTTCTTAGGGGGGGTAAGTCAGATATTAATCCTCTAATAAAACCATATTTATTTTAAAACCTTACTTGGTCTTCAAAAAATACATCCCATTTTTGTTTTAAATATTAATAAAGTCAAAGCCAAATTCGAGTCAAGTAATTAAAATAAATAAATAATTTAATTTACAGCGTTTGGTCAAGAATGGAAGGGCGGCTAATCAAAGACAACATTTTCGTTCAGATACTCCTTTTTGACAAATCCATCACTCCGAAAAGGAAAGATAAGAAGATCATGGCCAATCAAGAAGAAGACAATGAACTCAAGAAGGATAGATGTAGCCAACCTAACTGACTTGATGAAGAACATAGCTATTCAAGTAAATGATCCTGTAAGGAAACAACATGTGGAGCTAATGCAAGAATTTTTGAAAAAGACATCCAATGATTATAGGTTCCAAGGCATTAGCTCCCAAGGGGTCCTGGTGGACAAGGAACTTCTTCCGCAAAAGTTCAGTGCCACTAACATCCCTAAGTTCAAGGCAACAGACAATCCCTACTTTCATTTAAGAGCGTTTGAAACAATAATGAATATTAAAGGGATAGATAAGAAAATTTTCCATACATTGATTTGTTTATCGCTAGAAATTGTCAGTCAACAATGGTTTTTTTCCCTCGACAAAGAGAAAACCTCTACTTGTGACGACATTGTGTATGCCTTTATTGATAGGTATAAATGCAATATTCAAGTTGAAACTGATCATAGGTAACTTGAAATACTTAAACAAAAAGAGAATGAAGGGTTAACTTCTTTCTTTAATAAGTGGATGGAAACCTCTGCTAAGATGATTGAGGTCCCTACTGAAAAAGAGTCTGTGAGAATCACTAGTACAAAACTAGCCTCAAGTACGTAACACCCAATAAGTATTACATAAAGTGGTAAAAGTATTACTTTAGACAATAGGTAACACTTTATTGGGTGATACTTCCGCCCATGTTACCTATGGTGTTATGTAACACTTTGGGTAACGTAGGTAACACTTTCGAAAGTGGTATTATAAACCCTCTTATATAACACATTTTATATTATTAGTATAATGTTTAAAGTGTTCCCTTTTATTTCTTATGTAACACATATTTATCTTTTGTAACATTATTTAATCATATGGTATCACTTTAGTCGACATTGTGTAACACTTTTTTGAACTAATGTAGCACTTTGTCGGTTATTAGGTAACAATTTTCAATCATCTTTAGTACCACTTTACTTGACATTATGTATCACTTTTTTCAAACTAATGTAGCACCTTATTAGTTAATAGGTAACATTTATTATTATTATTATTATTATTTTTGCTAATAATAATTATACTAATAATAATAATAATAATAATTATTATTATTATTATTATTATTATTATTGAAATATAAAAATAATATTAATATGTACAATAAGGAAAGTGAAATTAACATATAAAATAAAATAATTATAATTGAAATAATAAATTTCACACTTACAAAAAAAAAACATCCATAAACACCAATTTTTTTATTTCCTAAACAATCTAATAATCAAAATGAAAATAAGTGAACTTAGGTCTCTTTGGACCTCCAACTTCTTAACAAACATACAATCAGCGCGGATACTGCAAACAGTAGTAATAATAGCACATAGCCGCAACTAGCTAGCGAAAACAACAGCTAACCAGTAACAGCAGCCATTAATACCAGTTGACAGCAGTAGCAGCAAACATTGGTAGTCGTAGAAAATAGCAGCAGCAGACAGTAGTAGCAGCAGCAAACAACAGTATAAGAAACAGATAGCAGTAACAACATCATAACACCATTTCCTTACTCTACCCTATCTAAGTTTGGACACCATTCCCTATCTCAACCTCCTCCCCTTGCTTACTATGAAATGATATACTGGTATTTTTTTAATTTAGTAGACTTGCTTATTACTTGCCTAATCTCAATTTGGAAGTCTGATATAGAACTTTTTCCTAGATTGTTATGCTACTTTATCTTGATGTTGGTCAAAAGGTGTTCGAATCTGTTGTTGTGTCGTCTACATCATATCCAAATCCATTCCCAATTGGATTTTTCTGTGTGTTGAATCTCCCTCTTGCAACCCTGATCTAAGTGTTGTTTTTTGGTGTTTTAAGACTATTTTTGTGTCTACAAACTGGGATTGAACAGCTGAACTAGAAGCAACACGAACAATTTCTTTCGTGTTTGTAGCTAGCACTTTCATCCTCTTGAGTTTCCCCTGATCCTGCAGAGTACAGGAGCAAAATATTTGATTAAATCATAGTTAAAGGCCATCATCATGGCATACGGCTTCAAATTTTAACAGCTCAAGACAATGCAAGGGTTAACTGCAAAAATTTACTTTCGACATTCCCCTATAGTAACATATCAGATGAATTGAAACTAGTTTAAAGCCAATAGCAACCCACGCGATCAGGTAGAATTTGACTGGGCCCAATGTATATAGCAAAAATATGACGATAAAAAATTGAGAAAAAATCATACCCATGTCGGTGCCTCTAAGCCTAGAAAACTTATTACCTATTTAATCAAACATGTGGAAAATTGCTGATAATGATCCAAATGCAATGCAGTTTTTTCGGTAAGAAATGGCTACTTCACAAGCTATGTATTTCAACACTAGTATATTCATTATGTTAAAACCATTTGGCAGGGAAATAGGTGTCAAGACACACTAGCAACGAAATCCTTAGGTACAAAAAAATCACTATTTACCTACCAACCAATTACAGTTAATAAAAACTCTTTGGAGTTAGAATATTATACAATATAATGAATGGTTGACCTCCATAAAAGGTGCAAATATTTTACCTTATTGTTCCAATACCGAGCCTTAGCATAATTAAAACCTCCATCTTGAAAGTAGTGGCTCCGCCTTCCAAGCAGCTATACCCTGAAAATGAAACCTTATTTGGACAGAACAACTTGAATGAAACAACATATAAAGGGAAATATTCAGAATAGCATATCACTTAAGAAGATTTAGGCTAGGATAATTTCAAAGCACATACTAGCCTTAAGAGTAGTAGACCTTGAATACATACATTGTCGCGCCTTCAATGCTCTAACATCTTTTTATAAATCGGTGTCCTAATTTTATTCTGTAAACTACATTATTGTGAGGAAATGCTTTTCAGCTAGAGTTATCTGATAATGATTATTATATAAATTGAGTAGAACACAACACTAATCAATAGTGCACACATTGAAGCCCTTTTGCTTCTTGGACTTGCCAACATTACTAGACCAGAAGCTTCTCGATCTTGAATAGGAAACACCATTCGTACGGTGTTGGAACAAGGTATGCAACAAGCCAAAGTAGTGATAAAAGGTCCTGGTCTCAGAAGAGATGCAACATTGAAACATAACATATAAATAAATGCAATGATATATGACATTTAGAGAGGACAATCTTAATTGTTAATATAACAGCACAAATGAGCAAACAGAAAGAATTCATCAATCTTTCTTCAATTATGTCAATATCTTGTATTCTTAACATTCTGGCATCAACATAAAATTCTAGATGATTTTGGGAAATAATAAACACATAAGCTCATTAATGAAGCAAAGAGCACCATGAATACAAAATTAAGCAAGAAATATTCATAATTCATGCTAGAACTCTAATTATAATTCCGATTTTAACTTTAATTGCAATAAAAGACTTGCAACTCTATAATTTTACTAATTTTAGTTTATGTAAATTAGAAAATCAAAATCTCAAATCTCCCAAATTTATAATTTAGTCAAAATCAGCCAATATTTTAAGAAAAACTTAATAAAAGTAAATAATCTAATTCATCAGTAAATAATCTTTTAAAAAAGACAAAGAAAATCCATGTAAAACAAATTTAATATTATTTTAGTCACCAAATAATCCGCATATTATTATTATTTTGGGGAAGCAAGTCTCCATCACATGATAACCCAGGAGGAAAACCTGAAATTGAGAAAAGTAAGTAAGAAGTTACCTCAGAGTTACGATCAAGACGATTGGAGGAAGTGAAATCATCACTTAACCCAGGGTGTACCGAGCAACAAGGGTGCAAATCGAAGTAATATCACCCAGTTTGAAAAATTAAAATTCAAAGATTAAAAAATACGCCTCAATGAAGGAGAGAAAGCTCAGTGCTTTAATGTTCAACAGCAAAAATTCATAGCTAAATTGCTAGTAATAGTTAGATCACAGCTTAATTGCAAAAATTAATAGCTAAAGATTAAAATTCATGGACATCAGAGCGATGATCACAAGTTATAACTTAAAGTCTATATCGTATCCTGAAAGTCGTAGCTGCTATTATTACTAGGAGCTCGTTTCCCCATTTCCCAACCCCCATTAACCCCATACTAGTTTTCAATATTAGAATGAATAAATACTGGTCTATACAATCAGCTTATCCCACCACTAAGTCAACGATACCAATTTAACTGCTCTAATTTCCGACATTATTTAGATGCTCATTCTCTAATATAAAAATATAATATATGCAAAGGGCAGTAGCCACCTTAGCTTGAAAAGGAAGCAGTAGCCTTGCAAGGGCAGAGAGTTGCATCCTTGCTTTGGCAGGGCACGTAGTAGAAGCCTTGCCTTTGCAGGGTAGCAGCTGCACCCACACCTCTACACACACACACCTGCCTTGCAAATATCCCTTGCCTGCAAACACCCCTCTTTCCCTACCCGCAATAATTGAAAAAAAAGAAAAAATTAAAATCCCAAACTAGTCAAAATACTTTGACCAATTCAGATGCATGCAAATTTCAGTATGATAATAGTGAAATTAAACATTGTAATTGGCAAATTCAACATCAAATTAAGAAATTATCAACTAGATTTGAAAGGGGGAATTGAAACCCTAACTTTACCTAGCTCATATTCTTGTTGATAATTTAAAGGAGAAGGACATGAACTAACCGTAACCCTAACTAAAAAGAGGAAGTCGTTGAAGATGGAGGCTATGAGGTATCAATCGCTGGAAAGGGCTATTGCGATGGAGATAGGCTGCGGACTACAGTGAACGGGGGCTTCAGTGGAGAGAGCGAGAAGGGACTAAAGATTGATGGACGAAGAAAAATGAGTGAGGAAGAGAGTTGTGAGGTTGTGACTTAGGGTTTATTTTATTAAAAGTGTTTGATAAAAATATGCAAAAAAAAAAAGATTGAGAATATCATATTAAGTGTTTTTCTTCAAATAAAAAAAAATAAATGTTACAACCAAATGCTATCTAATATCAATGTGTTACCATAAAGTGTTACAAAAAAATGTTAGTTAACACCACAATGTTACAAAAGTTTTACCTATAAATTAAACAATCATAAAAATTTTAAAGTGTTACTAATGGGTGTTACTTAAGCCCAACTTTGTAGTAGTGAATGTTCACAAAAAATCTCCAGGAAAAATACTCTAAGCTTCTCAAACACCAAAGCAACTTGACCACCTTTGAGGGCGTCTATGACATTGGAATAAATATTGAAGACGACCTTGCAAAAAAAAAAAAAGCTGCTAACACTAACTCTAATAGTGGCTGGAAAGGAAACAAGAACGACAATCCTTCTTCTCCTAAAACTACCCACTCAATAATGTTAGCACCTTTAATTTAAACAAAGTCCTTGCTATCAACAATCAGGGACAAAAGAAACCATTTAGGAGGAACTTTACTCATTTTGGTATGAGTTATGACACCGCATTTAATCTTCTCCATGTAAAAGGTCTTATAACTCCCATTGGACCATTTGGGGATGCACCAGTTGAAAAGAGATCACCTAACTGGAACACCAATGCACACTACAAATACCATCAAGGCAGAGGCAATCTTACTGAGAATTTCTGGAAGCTAAAGGAAGCTGTCCAAGACTTGATAGAGAATAATAAACTCCCAGTGCCTCCTGCAAGTAAGAAGCCAAGCATCAACAGATCACCACTTTCTGATTCCTTGGCCATCTTTGATGACGAAAGTTCTGTTGACCCCTTATCTTTGATCAAACCAATTGAAGAAACTCATGCCCTTTAAGAAGAAGAAGTAATCTTTGACGCCATGAGCGAACCATCCCCAATGCAACAACCGCCCACTAAGATAGACATATTGCTCCTTGTATATTCAATGGAAAAATTCGTAGGCATGTGAAGAAAGATTCTTAAACCCGATGAACAAGAACAAAATAAGCATGTCAACAAAGAGGTAACACCAACTATGAAGAAGCCATTCTTGCTTCAAGTAGTTGAAACACCAAGAAGGAGCTATAGGTCCTACACTCCGATTAGGACCACCTATGCAAACATGTTCAAAATTATCTCCAAGGGTGGCAAAATTAAACCTCTCGAACCGAGACCATTTGAATCGTTAAAGAGGACGGATAGGTTTTATCGTGTCTATCACTAATTAGGGGGAAATACAATAGAATACTATTTTAAATTTAAAGATTTACTTCAAAAACTGATTAATGATAAAAAGATAGTCCAAATTCCACAAGAAAAAGATGCTACCATTAATGGAGTTTGGGACAGCGATGATGAGGATGTCTGCTTAAATGATTTGGAAGAGACTCCACTCTCCACAATATGTCCGGTAGACGACATTTGGGATGAAGAGGATTCAACCATAGATGTCCTCACAAGGTCCAAGAGAATACAACCTCCCATTATTGTGCAACAACCTATCCCTACAACTCAGCAAGTTCCCATACCTATCATAGAAGACATCGATGTTGTTAAGAAATTAAAGAAAACAAAAGTTGATATGAATGTATTGAAACACCTAGCTACATCCCATCAACATAGGCTGGTAATATTGAATGCTTTGGACAAGATAAGAATAGATTATGAAACCACTTCTGAGGGGGTGCCTAACTTTCTCACGAGTGATCTTTCTAATCCTATAAATTTAATCACCTTTTCTAACAAGAACTTACCTCCAAAGGGTGATAAACATAATAAAGCATTAAATCTCACGGTAATCTGCAAGAGAATGAATGTCCCTATGACTCTCGTAGATAATGGATCAGCAATGAACGTCTGTCCACTCCGAACTGCCACGATGTTAGGCATAAAAGATGAAGAATTGTCTCCATCCACGCAAGGAATAAGAGTCTATGACAACACTCGCCGCCAAGCTCTCGGGACTATAACTATGAATGTGACGGCAGGAGTCATAGAACATGGCACTACGTTTCAAGTGGTAGACATTAAAGCCTCCTTCAACCTATTGTTAGGATGCCCTAGGCTTCACGACCTAACGACTGTCCCTTCATGCCTTCAGCATCAAGTGAAGGCTATAGTTGGAGGAATCCCTATCACAACTGATTCCTCACCAATGAGGATCAAAGCTATTGAAAATCCCATAATAATCGTGGAGCACGATGAAGATGACGAGGACTTGTGGGGCTTTAATGAAGAGGTCTCCTTAATCGAGGAAGATGAAAGGACACCTATTCCCTATGACCTCCACTCCAACATGACAGTGAACGCTATCTATCCTTAAGAAATAAGGACACTTTACGGAAATGACCCTCAAAAAGAACAAAGGAATAGCAAAACAGATGGGACTAACTTGCCTCCCTAAATTGGATACTTTTAGAATTGGTTTCGAACCAACTCCGAAAGATCTTAAGCGAGCCCAGGAAAAGGCAAACGCACATAAGAACGCTCTTACCAAAAAGAAAGCAATCCCATTGGATCATTATCCTCTTACTCTAAATAGACAATTCATAAAAGAGGGAGAGGATTATTTGTGCTACGAATTCCCCAAACCCTTTGTCAAGAATGGGATAAGATAACTTGGGTTCGAAATATTTTTTGATTGCAATTTTATAGAAGATGTCCCAACTCCCATCCATAAAGAAATAGTGCCCCCATGCTTTGACTTTAATGTCATAGGACTTCTCTTTGGGGATGAAAAGAATGAGCCAAAGCGCATTGAAGACAATTCCTCGCTCATTCAAACAGTACTACAGAGTGATAGATTTGATCCCTCCAAACTTATCACTTTGACAAAGGGTCTTGTTCAAGGATGGCAAAAGACCGTGAAAGTGACCACTCCCAGCGGAAGAAAGATCTCTATAACAACCGGACAAGGGCCAATGTTCGATGAATCGTCTGAGTCAGAGTTTGAGTTAGAGTCTTCCCTATCGAGTCTTCTAAATCCTTAGTTGTAGCACCCTCTCTTAGCTCTTCTTCTTTAGTGTCTTCTCCTAGGATAGTCAATAATCGAGTCCCAACGTACGTTTCTTTATTCGATGCAATGATTATTTCAGAATTTAATAATATGTCCTCTTCTACTTAACTAACAATGAAAGTGACAAAGAAATAATTAAAGTAGTGGAAACACTTGAAAATAAAACACCAATTGAGGATACTAACACTTAATAAAGATGAAAGAACCAATTTTATTAATCTATTATAAGAATTCATTGATGTATTTTCTTGGTCATCTGAAGATATGCCAGGAATTAATAGAGAAATATCTCGACAAACGATTCCATTAATTCCAGGAATGAAACATGTAAAACAGAAGTTACGTCGAATGAAACCCGACGTAGCTCTTAAGATAAAAGAAGAAGTACAAAAACAAATAACAGTAGGTTTTATCAGGGTATCCAAATACCCCGAATGGGTTGCAAATAAAGTCCCAGTTCCGAAGAAATATGGATGGGTACGAATTTTTGTCGACTATCAAGAACTAAATAAGGCAAGTCCAAAGGACAACTTCCCTTTACCGCACATCGATATTCTAGTTGATAATACAGCGAATCATATGCTTCTCTCATTAATGGATGGATACGTAGGGTACAATCAGACCCTCATGGTAGAAGAAGACACGTAGAAAACAACTTTCATAACACCTTGGGGCACTTACTGCTACACGGTAATGTCATTCGGGTTGAAAAACGCGGGCGCCACATACCAACGAGCAGCGACTGCTTTACTCAATGATCTGATGCACAAGGAAGTCGAAGTTTATGTAGATGACATAATTGTGAAATCAAAGGATCGACCCAGGGCATTTGGTAGCCCTAAAAAAGTTCTTTGAAATATTAAGAAAATATAATATGAGGTTAAATCCTTCTAAATGTGCTTTTGGAGTAACCTTAGGAAAGCTCTTGGGATATGTCATTAGCTCTAGAGGAATAGAGATAGACCCAACCAAGATTAAAGCAATCATGTCAATGCCACCACCAAAAACCGAGAAGCAGATTCGAGGATTCATTGGCCGGTTGCAATACATAAGTAGGTTCATATTAAAGTTGACAACAATATGTGAACCAATATTGAAAAGATTAAAAAGAATGTGCCGGTAATATAGAACAAAGAGTGTCAAAAATCCTTTGAGAAGATCAAAGCCTATCTCGCTAACCCTCCTATATTAGCACCAGCACTCCCAGGGATCCCTCTTAGGTTGTACTTAACATTCACTAAGGAGACAATGGGGGCTATGCTCGCACAAGAAGTAGAAGGAAAGGAGAACGCCATCTACTATTTGAGCAAAAAGATGCTCAAGTTTGTAATACGCTATACACCACTTGAGAAATTGTGTCTCGTATTAGTGTGGGCCACAACCAAGTTAATACATCACATGCTCATTCATACAGTCTTTGTAGTATCTCGAATAGATCAAATCAAGTATCTTTTTGAGAAATCTACACTAAATGGGCGGATATCAAGATGGATAGTTAACCTACCCAATTCGATGTAAGGTTCATGCCTCAAAAGGCCATTCAGGGATCCCACAATTTTAGGAGCTTGTAAATCATTCACAATTTAAGTAACTTCAAGGAAAAATAGTAAAACAAACAATTAAATTAAATATTTGAAATAGAGATTTGGGACCAAACCCTTAGAATTATTGAACCTTTCACGCCTAGGGCGAAGACAACTTCTAACATTGCTAGGTGTGTCTAGAAATAATGTATGAGGAATTTTGTAAAAGGGAAGGTTTAGAAAAAGAATAGAGAGAGAAAGAATAAGCTTCTTGCTTTTAGAGAGAGAGAGAGAGATGATGATTCTGAATGATTAAAAACGAGGAGATACGACCCTTATTTGTAGAAAAAATAGCACAGAAATCGAAAGAAAAGAGTTCGAGTCCAATTTGGAATAAAAGACCTCCTTTCGCCAATGGTAGGAGCAACGTCAGACGACAAGCTCCTCGCCAGGGGACAGGTATCATCGTCAGGCGACAGACCTGTTGTTTGGCGCTAGGACATCTTTTTTGCGGATTTTATTTTTATCATATCTTTTGATCCAGAAGTCTAAATACGTCATATAATATGTCGTTGGAAAGATCTTGAAGTCTACTTTCCAACCTAATTAGAATGAGATTAAAATCTTTTTTATATACAAAATATTGCCGAAATAGTGGATGGGTGTTAATTTTGGATAGAGTTTCGTATTCCATTCATATCTGTTTCGTTATAGCTCGAAATTAATAGTATAATATATCATTAGAAAAATAATTTCAAGATATATCCAACCATATAAGATTGGGATAAAGATTATTTGGGGAAAAAAAATATCTCACCGTCTTTGAACATCTTTAAATTTGAATAGAATTAGGATTTAAAAAAAGGAAAGTTTTATTCAATTTCAAACTCTTTGATTTTATGTTTTCAAAAAGAATAATTAAGATCTTTTAGAAAATTATGGAAGTTTCTTATTAATCCTAATTAGTTAAGGAATAGGATAATTAATATCTTTTAGAAAATTATGAAAGATTCTAATTACCCTCCACGTGATCATTGGGTCGTAGGAAAAATTCGGTTTTGGCCTAGTTTAGTATTTTGACCATAACTTCCTCATTATTCATCGGAAGTGGGCTTATAATATATTGTTGGAAAGGTATTTTGAATCCCAATCCAAAAACAATACTATTTGACCCATTTCATGGACCAAACTAAAATGGAATGCACCTTTTTCATTAATATGGTAAGAAAAGAAATATTTTCAAAAACAGAAAGAATAGATATTTTAATAAAACATACTCATCACTAGACTTTTCACACTTTCTCTTTGTTAGATAACAAATTACATGAAAGGTATTCATCACTAGGTTTGGTTTTGGGGAGACACATTTGGGTGACTACATCACCCTAGCAAGTAGACTACTAACAATCCATGGAAATCAAAATCAAAACTAAGCTAAACAACAAATTCATCATCATCATATGAATCAAGATAAAATCAATCAAAAATCAATCAAACTTGAACTATTAACAAAGAAATTGAAATCAAAAGCTAAAGATTTAATAGAAGTAAAAGAAATCCTTACAAAATTGCTTCAAATCAATGAAGAAAAAAACTTAGAATCATCAATCTTCAATCATCAATCAATAACTTCTCTCTCTACAAACTAAAGTTTCTCTCTCTACAAAATCTAACCTAGTTCTATTATAATTCTAAAAGAACTAACTCTCCCTAAAAATAGAAGAAAAATCTATATATAGTAAAACTAACAAAGATAAGGTAGTTAGATCGTCCAAAAAGACCCGTATAGGCGCGACCAACTACAAGTGGGAGTGCACCTGCGTAAAACTGGGTACGGAATATAGACCCTAAGAGGCGCGCCAACGCCACAAAGCCGCGTGGCCGCGCCATGGTCGCGCGCCCACGTTAGGTAGCAGGGCAGCCTCCTTCACCTTTAACTTGCTCTTCCTCATGTGCTCTACTTGATGATGTTGATGAACACAAAAGGGGGTAGTCATCAAATAGCCCCCACAGTGGGTTCAACACCAAGATTGGTGTACCCACCGCTTGCATGCACAATTTAGAAGAATTAGCCTATACAATTCTTCAAACTTAAACTTTAAATGGTAGGCAAGAGGCATCTCAATCGATGTAAAGCTTGGGAAGGAGACTCGGGAATCTTTGGATTACGATCATAACCTGAAAAATAAACGAAAACAAGAAAATAAAAGCGAAATAACAAAAAAGCAAGAAATGCAAAAAAATAGAAACTCGACTAAGAAAATGCAAACTAAAGAAATAAAGAGTAAAACTAAGGAAAAACTAAAGAAAAGAGCTATAAAATAGCATGAATTCCATTCTAAAGAGAACTAAATGAGTGCCATAATTGATACTCATTAGCTGACATAGGGGAGGAAGTCTCCCCTCTCAACTTCGCTTTAATTGGACATTTGACAGACATAGCTTTGGTATTCATTCTCTTGTAAGATTCTTTGGTTGGTAAGGTTGTGATGGTGGAAGGCCGATTCAAGGTGGAATGAAGAGGAAGAAGAGGAGGAGGGACCGCCCATAAAGCTAGAAATGGTAGATATGCTATGGCGGCGGGGTTGAGATGGTTGGTTGATGAGTGTCATTTATGGCAATCTTAGACTAGATTTTCTTCGTAGTTTTATGCTCATTTTTAGTCTTTTATGTCTTGTTTTACATAATAATGCTTGTTTTACGTGTTTTTGTGTAAGATTAGAGAAATTTAAGCTTTTGATGGTGTACTTATTATTTTATTCATTTCTCGGTTATTTCGCTCGGTTCTTCGTTTCTTTGACTTGTTTTGCAGGTATGTTGAGTTTCCCGGGGTTAAATTATCAAGGAGGAAGCTCGAGCGCATTCAAGAAAGTCAATAGAGCTAGGTTTGGGAATCCAAGAATGCAACTCAAGCAAACTAAGCTAGCTGCGGAAGTACGAACACCAAGGAAGCAATGATTAGGTCTGGAGTGTACAAGTGCTTGAAGATTAAAAGGCTGCCCTCCTCGTGGGCATCGCCTCGAGTGCACCGATGATAGCGATACTCGGGAGTGTAAAGATCGATCAAGCGAGCAAGGGAGGCCTGCCACTAGCACCACAGTTGGGGTGCGCGAGCAGACCCCTCTGTGCGTGCGCGTAGACACTACTGTGCGCGCGTGCAGCTGGTCTGGTGCGTTTGTACGTGGGGCTCTGCTTTCCTTCGCTCGATTTTTTATATATAGATTTTGACTTTTCCTTTTTTAGGGAGACGACTTTATTTGTACTTGAGACTTATTTTCAAGAAATAGAAGAGAGAAAAAGTAGAGAGAGAAGCTTAGGATAACTTGTTTGTACTTCAATTTGATCTTTGATTTCAACTTCTAGCTTGGATTTCATCTTCTAATCAATGAAAGTTTGTAAGATTTATTTCCTTTGAACTTACTTTTATTGCAATTTCCTTTTATTCTTGAATGTTTGATTTGAATTCTGATATTTGGTTGAGAAATTGTTGAATGTTTGATTTTCGCCTTTATTTAACTTGAAATGATAATGTTCGTGATTAAATTTGTATTGTTTTCAATTCCTCCATGATTAGTGAGTAGATTAGTTGCTAGGGAGAAGGGGAAGCATGCTTGATTGATGATTTTTGCAAGTTGATGATTCTTGGTTGATTGAATTGTTGCAATTAAATTGGTTGACATAGTTGTGCATGTGATTAATTACACTAGGAGTGATAAACCTATAAGATTAATCTAGATTGCATTGAAAATTTCAACAACATGAACCCTTTATAGAGGATTTCTTTAATTGATTGAACTTGATTGTGATATTTCTTGTTAGCCATTCATAGTGTACCATAGATTTTCTTATAGGAGATAGCTTTTGGATTCCATTAGTTACAACTATTGTTTGTCCTTTGTAATGTTTGAATCTATTTAGTCAACCATCAATTAGCATAATCATTGAGCTTGCATGTGGAACCTATATCCCTAGTGTTTAGCATATTAAATTTCTCGATTTATCTAACTTTTTAATACCTTAGTTACCAACCATATCTTTCTACAAGCTTCGAAGTAGCTTTACCTAGGTTTAGCTTGTGCCTATTCATTCCTTTGGGTTTGAACCTTGACTTACCATATACTCGTATTAGGTAGTTTGAGTGTTCATAAATTTTGTTTGGTTCCAGGGGAGGTAGAAAATGACCTACATTTTCCCTACGTCAAAATGGGGCCATTGAGGGGAAATGATACTGGTGCTTTGTTATAGTTGTTTATTCTATTTCATCTTTAATTGAAAATACAAAAATATTTTTCTTTTTAGGTTACATGTGTAGCCGTGATACTAATCATTTTTTTTGAGATTGTATGAACAGAGCACATGGTCATTCACTAGTGTCATTTGATCCGGAGATTGAGTGAACTATTGCAAGGATAAGGGTTGCTAGATGATCTTTGATTTCTAGCTCTTCAAGTGAAGAAGAACCACAACAAGAAGAACAAGAAAGAATGAGAGAAAATCCAAGGGTGGCGTTTAAAGAATTGGGGATTCCTGATGCATATAGATTTGAGAGTGGGATTTGTCCACCTATAACACCGGAAAATGACTTAAATTAGGTCGGCAATGATCACTTTGATAGAGAGGCGATAATTTATTGGGGCTAAGCATGAAATCCCACTAAATCATCTCAAGGAGTTCGAAAAATATTGCAACACTATCAAGGTGAATGGAATTTCCTAAGAATTCATCCGCCTCAAGCTTTTTCCTTTTTCCTTTATAGGGAGTGCCTTGGAATGGCTAGACATGGAGGTCAATCCAAATTCTGTAAGGACATGGAACGAAGTGACCAAGGAATTTTTATCCCTCTTTTATCCACAAAAGAAAACGACGGAGGCTAGAGCTTTGATTCAAGGTTTCAAGCAAAACCCTAGTGCTAGCCTCTATGAAGCATTGGAGAGATACAAAGAGTATCAATGAGAATGTCCTCACCACGGGATTCCTACTTACCAAATTATTCAAATCTTCTATGGAGGCCTTAGTCCTCAAGGAAAGTCATGTCTTGACGGAGGAGCCGGAGGTCCCATCATGAATAAAACGAAAGAGGAAGTGGTAGACGTAATTGAAGACGTAGTGAGGTACTATAGAGATTATATTGGCAAGAGGGAGAAAGTGAGTCAACTAGCAAGAGTAGCTCTTCGGTGTACTCGGTTGATCATCTCAATGCAATCAACAATCTATCCTCACAAATGACAAACTTGGGGAAGGAAATATCCTCTATAAAGGAGAAGTTGGAAAGTGCTACCTACAAGGTTTCAAATATTCCCTCCCAATCTAAGGGGAGAGGTATGTCTTCTAATTTACAACCCTCTCCCTCTTCTAGTAACATGCCTAGTGGATGCTTGTTTTGTTATGTTTGTGGATCGTATGATCATGATACTTCTAATTGCCCTCATGCATGTATTGATGTTTGTGATTTACAAGATGAGATGTGAATGAGAATGTGAATTATGTGTCAAACAATAATGATTCTAGGTTTGAGAATCAAAGATTTCAATGGAATAGTAATTACAGCAACCACAGTAATTTTGACAACTACAACCAAGGTGGTGGTAATAGGAACCAAGGGAACAAAAATTCCCGAGGTAACTATAACAACCAAGGTTATAGTTGCCAACATCATAACCAAAATTATGTTTATCATTACCAAGGTTATAGTACCCATAATCAAGGTAGAGGTAAATGGAACAATCAAAATAGGGGAAATTTTCAAAATAACTCTCAAAGGAGTCCCCCACCCGGATTTTCTCCAAAGACCAAAATGATAATTCCTATGTTCAATCCTCTTCTTCTTCTTCTTCTTCTTCTTCTAGGACTAATTTGGAAGAAATCATTAAAACCCAACAAAGTTGTTAAACAGTTACATGGCTGTAAGTGACAAGAAATTTAATGAAATGATAACTCATAATAAGATGCTTGAAAACTAAATTTCTCAACTTGCTAATGCTTCAAAAGACCATCCAAGTCCTTCTTCTTTACCTTCCTAAGGCCTGAATCCTAAAAGACCCGTCCATGCTATTGTTACAAGGAATGGTAAGGTTTTTGAGGAGAGTTCGCTTAAGAAGACTGAGACTAAGGAGGCCACAAAGGAGGTGCTGGTAGAGGATGAGAGAGATGGTGCATCTTTGACTGAGGTTGTGATTGAGACACCTAGTGAGGTGAGAGTAGAGAAAGAAATTGTGAAACCCAAGCTTCCTAATCCACAAAAATTCTTGAGACACAAGTTGGATGAACAATTTGAAATATTTATTGACATGCTCAAACAACTTCACCTTTCTCCACCATTTACCAAAGTTGTCACCCAAATGCCTAACAATGCAAATTTCCTCAAAGACATTTTGAGCGGTAGGATTACTTGTGATGTTGTGGAGACGGTGAACTTGATCAATAATTGTAGTGCATTCATAATGAACAAGATGCTACCTAAGATAAAGATCCCGGAAACATTTCCGTCCCTTATGCCATTTACAAAATGCAAATCGACAATGCCTTATGTGACCTAGGAGCTAGTGTTATCCTTATGCCATATGTCGTGTACGAAAAAATTAAACTAGGGGAACTCTTATCTACTAATATCACTTTGCAAGTGGCCGATAGGTCAATTAAGTTTCCTAAGGGTAAGGTGGAGGATTCCCCTTTGAGGGTTGGGATATTTGTGTATTCCAGTGAATTTTGTGGTGCTTGAGATGGACGAAGATTCTAGTATTCCTATCATTCTAGGGATACCATTCCTCACAATTTTCGGGTGATAAGATAGATTTGAAGAGTGATAAAATTTCACTCAAAGTAGGAGATGAGGTGATAGAATTTGACTTGAATGATAGTATGAAGTACCCAAGTTCTTGTTTAGAAAATTGCATGTTGATTGATTCTCTTGATCATGTTGTGTCTTCCATGCATGAGAAATTTTCCACCTCTAATGATGCTCTTGAGAATGTATTGTTGAATAAGGAAAAGATAAGTGCTCCTAGAAAGGAGATGGCTTTGTATGAAGATGTGCTCAATAGAATCCTTAAAGATGTTGATGAGAAAATGTGCTTGAGCATTTCTGGCCAAGAAGCATTGCAAGTGGCTACATCAAAGGAAGGTAAAGATGTTCCTACGGTAGAACTCAAACCTCTTCCATCACATCTTAGGTATGAGATCTTGGGACCCAACTCACTCTTTCTCGTGATTGTTAGCTCTTCTTTGAGTGAGCGACAAGCTCACGAGTTGTGTGGTGTTTTTGAAAGCACCAAAGTGCTTTGGGTTGTACCATTGATGACCTCAAGGGTATAAGCCCCGCTTTATTTACACACTATATAACCCTTGAGAAGGGTGCTCTCCCTTCTATTGAGAGGCAACGAAAGCTACATCGCCAAATGGGAGATGGTAATATTGGTCCACTACGGAACATGATTGCATAAAATATGTTAACAAATGTCCAGAGTACCAAATGTTCACTAATTTACAGCACCATTCACCATCCGAACTATACAATCTCACATCCCCTTAGTCTTTTTCAACATGGGGAATTGACATAATTGGTAAAATTTCTCCAACTAGAGCAGGAGGACACGAGTACGTATTAGTAGCCATTGATTAATTTACCAAGTGGATTGAGGCTGCTTCTTACGTGAATATCACTTCAAACATGTCGCAAAGTTTCTCGAACAAAACATATTTTGTAGATATGGAGTTCCACATGAACTAATTAGTGATCAGGGATCTCAATTCAAAGCTGAAGTTGAGACCCTCTTAACTCGTTATAAAGTAAAACATTTCATCTGCATATAGGCCTCAAATGAATTGAGCTATAGAATAGGAAAATAAAAATATAATAGTCATCATTAAGAAAATGCAAAAAATTATAAAGACTGGCCGAATAAATTAAACTTTGCACTATGGAGTTACAAAACGTCCATACGAACATCAATAAGAGTAACTCCATACTCCTTAGTTTTTGGAATGGACGCAGTTCAACCAGTCAAATTGGAAATACCATCCCTATGCATCGTACTGGAAAGTAAGCTACCAGAATCTTAATGGGTAAGAGCGAGGTATGAAGAGCTTTTATTCCTCGATGAACAATGATAAAGAGCTTTGCATCATGTATAAGTTTACCAATGATGTATTGCGCGTCATTTTAACAAAAGGGTACGATCCAGAAATACCAAAGAAGGTGACTTTTTACTAAAGGAAGTTAGGGGTCCACCAACTGATCCAAGAGGGAAATTCAAGCCTAATTGGATAGGTCCCTACCGCGTAATTGAAATCCTATCAGGAGGAGCCGTCAGATTAATGGATATTGGAGGTGATGAAATTCGCCAATTAATAAAAATTTATCGACTTAAAAAATATTGCATATGAAATCTAGATAAACTCGTTCATTCATTAAATAAATCATTTTTAGCATTCAATAAAATATTCTATGCGTTATGCACTTTACCAAATAACACAGTAAAATACATAACACTTGGGGGGGGGGTAATTTAAAAATAATAGACCATTCTATGTGTTCAGATTTTTTCGAACATCACGAAAAATCTTTACACTAGGGGGGGTAATAATGCAGAAAATAAAAACGTTAACACTTGAAGTACAGGTGTCGCGCGCGACAGGCTCGCGCAATCTCTGATGTTGCGCGCGCCACCTGAGCCCAGAATTTTTACGCTCAATTAAAGTTACGACTTTTACTTGTGATAAAAAGAGGGTGTTTCTCGAAAATAACATATACTCAGAAAATAAAAATTAAACTTTGATTGAAGCTTTGTCTAAACAAAGTTTATTTAACTTTTTCATTTAATTTCTACATAAGAGAGATTAATATATATATATATATATATATATATATATATATATATATACACGCAAAGACCTGATTTTGTAATACAAATACATAGGCAATCTTTATGATTCGGTCATATAAAAAAAATATAATGCTCATTTTATTTCATTTAAAATTCAAAATAAGAGATATTATTGAACTAGATGATTTAAAAAAAAAACATAGTAGTGATTACACATTATTCAAGTTAAACTAATGTCAAAATTGTGTAACACTTTAAGGTTTTACTATGTCCTCGATTGTCACGAATGATGGAGGAGTAGTTTCCATCGCAATATTTTTGGAAACCTTAGAGATTTCCCCTACATTCTTCTTTTTCACCCAAACATTGTTCCTCAATTTAGGGATTGGGGCCTTTGCAACCCGTTTCCTTTTCCTTTAACAATTAGAGCCCTCTTGCGAATATTTGGTGAAGGTTCTTTAATTTTCACCCCTTGTTGCGCATGTTTAGGAGGAGCCTTTCTCTTTGGTTCCTTTGAACGAGTTGTGGCCGCTTGATGTTGTGATCAACTGTTGTTCAAATCGCCCTTATCAGCCGCATTCAGCTAAGCCTTGTAAAAGGATGATAATACAATACTCGCAATAGGATTTGTACTACCCATCTAGGGAAACTTGACCAATATTCCATCCAACGAGCAATTCGTTCGGGTTTAAAGATCACATCTTTAAGGGCATCACAATCCTGTGGGGGAATAATTTATTTCATCCCCGTACTGTCTAATCACCCTGCAAGGAAAGATAAAGGTAGTACAAGATAGGCCCAGAAGCCTAATATAAGGGCAATTAAAACTATTTCCAACCATGATACTCATGTTCCACCAAGGAATCACAAAGTGTATGTTAGAAACCCCGTGATAGAAAAATGACGTCCATTCTTCTTCATTCTTGTGCTTGTAGAGAATTCGACGTCCAGGGAATATCCTTACTCCATTAGCCTCAAGGTTTTGTGGTTGATCAACAATTTGCAAACGCTCCATTAACCAAATCTAAGAAAAAAAAATAATTTTGATTTTACACAAGAAGGTGGCGTGTGCATCAAAATCTGTTGCGCGCACCATCCGCGTGCATCTCAGAAGATTCAAGCATAGAACGATTTTCGCTAAAGCCAACGGAGCGGGTGAATGATATCCCTCTATTTGCTCCACAATGGACACCATGGAATAATCTCCATACTCTTTAACTGTCTTAAGTAAACAATTAACAACAAGACAATCACATAAAGCACGAATTTTAAAGCGTTGTTTAGTCATGTTGTCACAAAGGGCGACGAAGTATTCAATAAATTGGATCAAATTCACGCCTTCTTTAGTTCTAATTTTAGTCGTATCATTGTCAGACAAACCAAAAAATCTTTGGAATATAGGTTTGGGATCCGACAAGGTAGGCATATAGGTCACATGGAGAGTATTTGCAGGGAAGCCTAGCAAGGCCTCAAACTCACTAGGTAATGGGACGATTTCATGAGATGGTGGTTTGAGTCCCAATGATTGACGGCGTCATGAAGAAAATCAAAATTTATCATTAGTTGCATTAGTTCAATAGAGGGTGTAGGTGGTAAATTTTGAAAGCTAATTTTTCCTCGGTTGTGAGGGAAGTGACCTATTGCTTAAAACTCTGTTCAAAGGTTTTCACCATTGTTCAATTCAAAAAAAGGAAAAAAAAAAGAAGAAGAGAGAATTTAGAGAGATTAATTCTTTTGAGATTCTTATGATATCACTAAGAGAATGAATGCGAGATGATCATAAGCCTACACGAGACCACGGTTAAATAGACCCAAGAAGGGCAAATTTCAGCAATTTTTGCTCAAAGGAAAGTTCACCAGCAGGCGGCGCGTGTGTAGACACCCATTTGTATCTCCCCAAAACCAAACCCAGTGATGAATACCTTTCTCATCGAATCATAATCGAATGAAGCGAAAGTGTAGAAAGTCTAGTGTTCCGGATAATTTTAATTTCTTTTCTCTTCTCTCTGTTTTTGAAAACATATTTTAAGAAAAAAATCCAATCTAGTTTGTTTGGTCCATGATATGGGTCCAATAGTAGTGTAGTTGGATGGGGCTTGCATAGACATTTCGACCGATATATTAAAAGCCCAATTCCGATGAATATTGAGGAAGTTATGACCAATTTACTAAAGTGGGCCCGGTTTGAGCCTTATATGCGGCCCAATGATCTTGGGGAGGGCCTAATATGATTTATCATTCCTAATGCAATTAGGAATGGTTTTAGTCTTCTAGATTCTTCTAGAAGGTTCTCTTCATTCCTAATTCAGTTAGCATTGATAAATTGAATTTTGTTGACTTTTCAGAGTTTTAATTAAAATCAAAGAGCATTTTTGAGGAAAATATACGATTTTATCCTCCTGTACGGCAAAATATATCCGATTTAGAAAAACGCGTCAAAAATAGGAATAGCGTCCAACGCCAGCCATTGGCGCCGGGAACCAAGCCTGGCGCCTGGCGCTAAGGCTGACGCCTGGCGTCAATTAGCTGGTGCTAGCGCCAGCTCTGTTTTGCGTGCGCAAGATGCTCTGTTTTTATATTTTATCTTTTTAGCTGATTTCTCTATAAATAACGTATTAAACACTCCGTTTTTATTCACTAATTCTCATCAACAACTAGCTTTTCGATTATATTCACCTGAAATCAGTTTTCATTCGCAATCATTAATTCTCTTATTCTCTTCTCATTCATCATCTCTCTCTCTTTCTCTTTTCTAAACTAATCTTTTACATACAAAATTCCGCATTCTCAAGATCTAGAAACACCTAGCCATATTCGAAGTTGCCTTCGCGCTAGACGTGAAAGGTTTAATTTCTGAGGGTTTGGTCCCAAATCTCTATTTCAGTTATATAATTTAATTGTTTTTATTATTATTTCCCTTGAAGTTACTAACGTGTGTATTTTGTCATTAAAAAGAGGTACGAAGCATCAAAGTAAGTACTTTAATGGTTTTTATTGATGTTATGATGTGGAAATCATGTTTAGATTGTTATTATGATTCCTAGTATCATGTTAGGATGTTTTTCTTAATTTGATGTTTAGGGTGACCAAAATAAATTCTTAGTATCATGTTTAGGGAAAAGGTTATAATATCAAATATACTAAATATGTTTGTTGCGATGCTTCCTACTCTCTTCCTACTATTTATGATTGTTAGTATCATTTTAGGGTTAGAGACTTGATTTTTATCGTTTAGTGACATGCTAGGGTTTGTTATTTAATCTTGTTAATATCATGCCTAGGATCTTGCTATTATTATGCTTTAATATTAATATGAACATGATTATGATTATAATTGTTATAATTTATGATGATTATGAATATTATTATTACTATTATTTTGATGATGATTATTTTATTTATGATGATATTATTATTATTATGATTATTATAATTATTATTCATGATATTGATTATCATTATGTTGCTTGATTATTTTTATTGCTTGATCACACCTTTTATGCATGTTTAAAGGGAATTGGTACTTGTAATCACGCTTAATAAGATAATTAATAATCTTGTTAGGGTTAATGTGATTATAATTTCAAGTGATCACCAATAATACTTTTATTTGTGCATTAATATTCAACCAACATAGATAAACAGGTTTAGGGTAATCCTATTGATTGCATGTTTATCAAAAAGCGCACATGAATACGATCTGAATAAAGTAGAGGCCTATCATTAGGGCAGGTTCAATCTCTTTTAGGTTGGATTTGTACCATCATCTCCGAACCCTTGTTTGGTTCTAGACCTTATGGAGTTGACGATCTCTTGGATCGTTAAGGGGTGCAACCTTCACCTCGTGAACGGTTTACAAGTTCCTAAATAACTTGTTGGCGACTCTTTTGCTCTATCGTCTTTCCCTTTGGACGCCACCGTACTTTAGTGTGTGATCACAGTGGGGTTCAAGCTAGGGGTTAAAGCTTGAAATTATTCCCCACAGTTTTTGGCGACTCCACTGGGGAGGATTTATACTTTAATTCCTGAATTTATTTCGGCAATGATTTAGAATGAGTGGATGAGACTCGAAACGTTCTAAGTATTTCATGTGCGTAATTTTGATTAACATTATTGTCATATGCATAAAAAAATATCTCATTGGAAAGAACATCCGTAATGAGTTAAAAACATAGGATTTTACACGTAGGAAATTTGAGAAATATCTTTCACAACTAGGACCGAAATAACACCGCGCAAAACTGGAAAATTTTATCGAGCACAGACAGCTGCTGAGGCATGTGGGAAGTAGCGCCAGAGGCCAAAGCTTGGCGCCAGACTTTTAGCCGTAGCGCTAGACGCCAGCATTGGTGCCAGGCGCTACAGTTAAAAAACTGGCGCCTGTCTTTGATTACTGGCGCCAACCTCCCCTAATACCGAGCCAGAAATATGTGATCTAATTTCGACCAGTTTTTCGTATTGTTTGCTCGATCCTACATCGTGATTGAATTTTTTCTCACTTTTCTGAAACCCATATGTGTTCTACATATGGACATAACCCTCTGGGAATTCATGCTCCATCTACCTGATTGAACGCTCTGTGCAACAAAGAGTACATCCGAGATGTTGAATTCACCAAACCATGGAAGCGCGTTTTTCAAAACTCGCGGTGTCCCATCCACTCGCGCCAACCCTTCACGGTTAGGCTTCCGCGCGGTGCATCCGGACAATTAACCATGGACCCTCTTTGACTAAACCATATCCCGAACTTTAGAGAACTAGAGCCATGGTTAGGTTGCAAACTCATTGCATCATACTGTGCCTACTTGACTAATTGTGCATTATTTGTTGTGCATATATTCTATGTTTCTCTTAACCGTTTGTTTGACTTGTTTTCAGACTAAATAAACTGATTAATGACTAAAGGATTTATTTAATTAATTAATTAATTCATTTGAGCTAATAAATAAACATAAAATCGAGTCATAGTTCCTTTAAGTCGACCCAGATTTTTATTCCCATATACTGCACAAGCGTCAACTTGTTTTGGTAATAGCCAGAGTTATTGGAAGATCTAGGAGTCGTACAACTTATGGATCTGTATCCCCGAGTTTTATCTTTAATTTGGCGTTAGTTTCATCCAAATCAGAGTCACAGATAAAAAGTTATGACTAAAATACCACAGTCTGTCCAGTTTAATGCATATACGTGAAGTCTTAACTTAGTCTTTGCTTGAATCTAGTCACATAGTCTAGCCACATGGTCATGACACAAGTCTTAATATATCACTTAAACTCACTGGTCTTAGCACACACTTTGAGTATATGTCACCATGACCATGTCTTAGGTTCATGCATGAGTCGGTTTTTTCCATCATTTTAGTTGGGGGTACATTCTATTCCTAATTCTTCATATCCATCCATCTCCATCATTTTTCTTCACATTCTTCCATCTTTCTTCACCTGCTCCATCCATTGCATGTTGAATAAAGCTTGAGTTAAATAATTAACAATAAATATCCCACTTTCCTTTTGCACAGTACTTGGTCGAGGAGAGAAGGGCGATTAATCAAGGACAACCTCTTTATTCAGGTCCCGCTTTTTGATAAACCGATTCGTCAAAAGAGGAAGGCTAAGAAGATAATGGAAACTCGAGAGGAAGTCAATGAGCTTAGGAACCAATTGGTTACCGTGACTGAGACACTAAAGCTACTCACACTCAAGATCGATGATCCCGTGAAGCAACAACAAATGATCCTCATGCAAGAGAGTCTACGCAAGCTATCTAGCGACTATAAATTTCAGGGCATGAGTTCACATGGGGTTTCGCTGGACAAGGAACTTCTTCCACATAAGTTCGACGCCACTGACATCCCAAAATTCAAGGCAACAGATAACCCTTACTTCCATCTAAGAGCTTTCGAAACTATAATGAACATTAAGGGTACCGATAAGAAGGTTTTCCCCTCTCTGTTCTCACTATCTCTTGAAACCGTTTGCCAACAATGGTACTTCTCCCTTGACAAGGAGAAAACCTCTACCTGGGAATCGATAGTAAACACTTTCATTGATAGATACAAGTGCAATATGCAAGTTGAAACCGATCATAGACAACTTGAGATGCTAAGACAAAAAGAGAATGAAGGCTTTACTTCTTTCATTAATAGATGGAGGGAAACTTCCGCCAAGATGATTGAGGTCCCCACCGAAAAGGAGTCTGTGAGGATGTTTATCAAGAATCTCCAAGAAAAGTATTCAAAGCACTTAAAATATAAACACAATTTGAATAGTTTTAAGGCCGTTTATCACATCGGAATTGAAATCGGAGATGACCTCGCAAAGCAAAAGGCTACTAACAATAGTAACCACGGTGGCTAGAAAGGAAAGAAGAACGACAATCCTTCTTCTTCCGAAAACGCCCACTCCAGTAACAATGTTAGTATCTTTGATCTCTTTGAAGTTTTAGCCATAGATAACCAAGGATCTAAGAAGCAACTAAGGAAAGACTTCACTCCCATTGGGATTAGCTACGATAATGCCTTCGATCAACTCCATGCCAAAGGACTCATTACTCCCATTGGACCTATTCAAGATCCCGCACCTGAAAAGTGATTGCCTAGTTGGAATCCAGACGAACACTGCAAGTACCATCAAGGTAGGGGTCATACTACTGAGAGCTGTTGGAAGCTAAAGGAGGCTATCCAACACTTGATTGATAGTAACAAGATTCCCATGCCTCCAGTTAACAAGAAGAGCGAGTGATGATAAAGGAAACAACACAAGACAAGAGGCGAGGCGAGCTTCAACGACAAGATTTCGTGACCTCTTTTTTCTATTTCTTTCTTGTTTACCCTTTCCCCAATAAGTCTAGCATAGGCACCTTTTTATTCTCCTTAGATTTATTTTGTAGGATCGTTATATATTTTCTTTTCTTTTAATAAAAAATGAGCATTTATTTCCTTATATATGATTATTTCATTATATTGCATTAATAATAAAAAAAATAATAATAAAAATCCATGTCGTATTAAGCACAAGGTATACCAATGATTTGAGGCACCCCTTATAGCCACGTCATATCTCCTTTCACCTTTCAAATATGCAATCCTTTCTTGATAAACCATTTTGAGCCTCGTCTAACGATAGACCTTTCATTTTTTCAACCCATATCTACCTAACCTTGGGATGGGATGGTGTGTAACTTATGCAATTTCAAAAGGCTTGAGTGAATTCAGAAGATTAAAATCGCAAAAAATAAGTAAAAAATAAATAAAAGTGTACAAAAGGGCAAGTGTTCCAATGTCTTTGATATGAGAATATCTTCGATAAGAACACGTCTCAGATTGCGTCTCTTATCGAGTGCTCGGTACCGTTCCTAGAAACATGAATGCCAAGTGAGTGATAGACCGCATGATCGAGATTGCCCACACTTATTAAAATAAAATAAATGCTGAAGCAAAAAGAGCTAAAAAGAGTAGGACCTCAAATATAAAAACAAATATTCAAAAGCAAGGTTGCACACCTAGGGGGCTTATCAAGGGTTTTGAGCCTTTATCCCCCTTCTTCTTCAAACCTTTAGCCTAACCACGTTACAACCCTTAAAAATACTTTTTTAGGTATAGATACTTGTGCGAGGTTCGGCTAGAGCTACGTTCGGCCTGATTCCGAACGGATACATAGGCAACCTCACAAAGGGCTGCGGCCGTAATAAAAATGCATTCATATTTACATTCACAATTGATCATATCAAGGGATCCCCCGTGCTCATCCCTATTCACTTAGAGCTAGACTTGGGGGCTTGATCCCTACATCATTAGCTTACCTAGCCTAAGAGTCACCATCATTTGACTCTTCTTAAATAACATTTTCCCACACACTTAGCTCTTGTGGCCTAACTTTAGTGTCACTATCACACACATCACAGATACATGACCAAATATACTTCCTTTAGGAACCCTTTGTCATGAAATCTTAATATAACGATGAAGCATGCCTTGTCAAAATCACTCATCAATCATCGTTGCATCACGAAGTAAGAAGTATTTAGCCTATGTGCCTAAGTTACCCAAATACTTTCATCATGGAGTCAACAGTTGACATAGCCTAGGATGGGTTAATCCTTGCACCTTAAGAGATAGCATCAAACAAAATTTGACTAAGCTCGTTCAACATGCACCTTCAAAACTTCAATTCTTTTTCGCCTCTTTCTTTTTCGGGAGAAAGTCGGTACCCTCCATAAAAATGACGGAAAATTTTTTCTTTTTGCATTTTTGAGTCACATTGAGTCAACACTATGCACACACGGGTCACGAGTCACACGTGTCATTTCACATCGAGTCGAGTCAACCTCGAGTCAGTCAATCACAGAGAGTCAAGTTTATACCTTGAGTCGTGTCAAGTCTATGAGTCAAGCAATGCTAAACCTTAGGTCAACCCTAAGATAATTAAAGAGATTGGAAAAGTTCTATAGTAAAAAATAAATACAGGTGCAGCAGAATAGGGAAGACCCTACTCTAATTCCTGGCACCAGAGATATCTCAGCAGCGACTGAGCTCGAAGCCTCTCAGAAAGTTGATTTTGACCTCATACAGCAATTTCGGGTTTCTTGGTACGCCATTTAGCCCCTATTAGCAATTTGACATGATTGAGTAGTCCATTTGATTACAACCGCAAATAAGTGATCGACCTGACAAAAGATCGTCTCACATAGCTTAAAGAACCTAAGAATTGGCTCATGACGGAGACACCGACATACTGGTTTTAGCGGAAGCCAAGTTCAAGCGAGCTTTAGTGATCGACAAGTGTTGGTCTTTGGAAATTTTTATTCAGAATATTATCGCAACAACTAAGGATGACTTCAAGTAAAGTTATTTTAGACGGCATTCGCTAAGATTGTGGAAGTTGTCACCAAAGATTTGAGAAGATAGCACGAGATGGGCGGTCTTTGACGACATTCGCTAAGATTGTGGAGGTTGTCACCCAAGATTTGAGAAGATAGCACGAGATGGGCGGTCTTCGACGGCATTTGCTAAGATTGTGGAGGTTATCACCCAAGATTTGAGAAGATAGCACGAGATGGGCGGTCTTCGACAGCATTCGCTAAGATTGTGGAAGTTATCACCCAAGATTTGAGAAGATAGCACGAGATGGGTGGTCTTCGACGACGTTCGCTAAGGTTATGGAGGTTGTCACCAAGATATGAGAAGAGCGGTTCATGATGAGGCGGTCTTCTACGACTTTTGCTATGATTGGAAAGGTTGTCACTATGATTCAAGAAAAGGCTCAAGATGTAGCATTATTGATCGACGACGTTCCCTAGATTGCGGAAGATCGTCAAAACAAACAGCAAGATGGCGTTCCCTAGCTTCTGGAGAGTTGTCACAAACAACTGAAGGTAATTTCAAGTGAAGTTGTCTTTGACCATGTTCCCTAAGACGTGGAAGATGGTCATAATGTGGAAGGAGTTTGTTTCAAGAGAAATAATCTCCGATAGTATTCCCTCGGACGCGGAATATTATCAATGTGGATGAGGATTGTTTCAGGAGAAGCAATCTTCAATAGTATTCCCTTGGACATGGAATATTATCAAAGCGGAGGAGGATAGTTTCAGGTGAAGCAATTTCCTAATTTTGAAGCAGTTACGAGCGTAGCGGTTTTCAAGCGGGATGTCATTCTCTAGCTTGCAGAAGGTCATCAAAACAACAGTAAAGCAGCAGCAAATCAGTTACTTTCAGAGACGTGTACTCGACGGTGCAAGATACACATTTATTAACTCTTTTATCTGTTTAAATAACGCTAGTTTTGGAGGTATGGGCGTTACAAGAGTGATTTAGGATCGCAGAACGTTCTGAATCATTCTCCGTCCCTAACGATACTTTGACTTTTGTTTTCGAAACTCGCGTTTCTCCACACTCAGTCAAAGTGGGGGCTTCTGTAGACACCCATTTGTATCTCCCCAAAACCAAACCCAGTGATGAATACCTTTCTCGTCGAATCATAATCGAATGAAGCGAAAGTATGGAAAGTCTAGTGTTGCGGATAATTTTAATTTCTTTTCTCTTCTCTTTGTTTTTGAAAACTTATTTTAAGAAAAACAGCCAATCCAGTTTGGTTGGTCTATGATATGGGTTCAATAGTAGTGTAGTTGGACGGGGCTTGCAAAGACCTTTCCAACGATATATTATAAGCCCAATTCCGATGAATATCGAGGAAGTTGTGGCCAATTTACTAAACTGGGCCCGGTTTGAGCCTTATATGCGGCCCAATGATCTTGGGGAGGGCCTAATATGATTTATCATTCCTAATTCAATTAGGAATGATTTTAGTCTTCTAGATTCTTCTAGAAGGTTCTTTACATTCCTAATTCAATTAGCATTGAAAAATTGACTTTTCAGATTTTTAATTAAAATCAAAGAGCATTTTTGAGGAAAATATACGATTTTATCCTCCTGTACGGCAAAATATATCTGATTTTAGAAAAAAGCGTCAAAAACAGGAATAGCGTCCAACGCCAGCCATTGGCGCCTTGAACCAAGCCTGGCGCCTGAAGCTAAGGATGGCGCTAGGCGCCAATTAGCTGGTCCTGGCGCCAACTCTGTTTTGCGTGCGCTAGATGCTTTGTTTTGATATTTTTACTTTTTGGATGATTTCTCTATAAATAACGTATTAAAAAATCCGTTTTCATTCACCAATTCTCATCAACACCCAGCTTTTCGATTATATTCACCTACAATCAGTTTCATTCATTATCTCTCTCTCTTTCTCTTTTCTAAACTAATCTTTTACATACAAAATTCCGCATTCGCAAGATCTAGAAACACCTAGCCATATTCGAAGTTGTCTTCGCCCTAGACGTGAAAGATTTAATTTCTGAGGGTTTGGTCCCAAATCTCTATTTCAATTATTTAATTTAATTTTTTTGATTATTATTTTCTTTGAAGTTACTAACGTGTGTATTTTGTTATTAGAAAAAGGTAAGAAGCGTCAAAGTAAGTACTTTAATGGTTTTTATTGATGTAATGATGTAGAAATCATGTTTAGATTGTTATTATGATTCCTAGTATCATTTTAGGATGTTTTCTTAATTTGATGTTTAGGGTGACAACAATAAATTCTTAGTATCATGTTTAGGGAAAAGGTTATAATATTAAATATACTAAATATGATTGTTG
The DNA here is from genome assembly GCF_001683475.1 of Chenopodium quinoa. Classification (NCBI taxonomy): domain Eukaryota; kingdom Viridiplantae; phylum Streptophyta; class Magnoliopsida; order Caryophyllales; family Amaranthaceae; genus Chenopodium; species Chenopodium quinoa. The sequence goes on along the minus strand of NW_018745251.1, from coordinate 2,174,001 downwards.
CGATGCTTCCTACTCTCTTCCCAATATTTATGATTGTTAGTATCATGTTAGGGTTAGAGATTTGATTTTTATCGTTTAGTGACATGCTAGGGTTTGTTATTTAATCTTGTTAGTATCATGCCTAGGATCTTGCTATTATTATGCTTTAATATTAACTTGAACATGATTATGATTATAATTGTTATAATTTATGATGATTATGAATATTATTATTACTATTATTTTGATGATGATTATTTTATTTGTGATGATATTATTATTATTATGATTATTATTATGATTATTATCATTATTATTCATGATATTGATTATCATTATGTTGCTTGATTATTTTTATTGCTTGATCACACCTTTTATGCATGTTTAAAGGGAATTGGTACTTGTAATCATGCTTAATAAGATAATTAATAATCTTGTTAGGGTTAATGTGATTATAATTTCAAGTGATCACCAATAATAATTTTATTTGTGCATTAATATTCAACCAACATAGATAAACAAATTTAGGGTAATCCTATTGATTGCATGTTTATCAGAAAGCGCACATGAATACGATCTAAATCAAGTAGAGGCCTATCATTAGGGCAGGTTCAATCTCTTTTAGGTTGGATTTGTACCATCATCCTCGAACCCTTATTTGGTTCTAGACCTTATGGAGTTGACGATCTCTTGGATCGTTAAGGGGTGTAATCTTCACCTCGTGAACAGTTTACAAGTTCCTAAATAACTTGTTGGCGACTCTTTTGCTCTATCTTCATTCCCTTTGGACGCCACCGTACTTTAGTATATGATCACAGTGGGGTTCAAGCTAGGGGTTAACGCTTGAAATTATTCCCCAAAGCGTGCAACTCATGTGTTGTGCGCGCCATCTGTGTGCAACCAATTTACACGCACGACAGTCGCGCATTACTCATTCAGTTGCGCGCGTCTATTCTGTCGCAGCATGAAAATTAGATTTATTTCCGTATTTTTAAATACATAATATGAAATCTTGACAGAATCTTAATACTAATTATATGGTTGCCTTTTTGTAACTCTTGTGTCTATTTTTTCTCTTTATTATTTGTTTCTTTCTTATTTTCCTTTTTTATTTTATTTTTATTCTTATTTTTATTGTCTTCTTTCCCTTTTTTCTTTCCTCTTTGCTTTTTTTTTTGTGTGTCTCTTTTTGTTATTTTTCGAGGCGGATAAGACGGGAACCCTTTCCTCCCTCGGAAATTTTTTTTTTATATAAAAAAATAATTGTACGCATGGAAACAAAAGAAAATAATAATGACATTTATATACAAAAAAAATGTGTCATATGTACAACTAAAATAATAAAAATGTACATTTGTTTCCAGATCAAAGAAAATGTGTGTACAAAGAAGATCAGGATGCTCGGCGACTCCCAGACGACTGCTACATGATGCGTCTATTTTATATAGTATATTACCCTCGTCCCTTGGTCTTAATTAGTAGTGTTTTTGACTCTTTAGAGCCACTTTTATTACTAATTGGTGTTTTCTAGTGTTTTCATAGATTTGGTTGACTTTTGCAGGGAATTCCACATTTGGAGTATTTTCCCGAGTTATTTTGGAGCAATCACGAGCATTGGAGAAATACGACAAGATTTTATAGCCCAAGGCCGGTTAGAGCCATCGAATTGGTGATTAAGGGCTCGGTATAGGTGATACCGGGGTATTTGGACCGAGTATTCAAAATCGGAAGAGGAAACCCAGGTTTGCCCGAAGAATTAGGGCCCAATCGTAGTCCAAATAATGGCCCAAGAGAGCCGCCCGGCCAAAGAGTCTGGCGCCCGGAGGCGCGCCCGGCCGGGCGGGAGAAGCTAAGGCTGGCGCCCGGTGACGCGCCCGGCCGGGCGCGAGATTTGTACTAATGAGAAAAAAGGCGCGCCCGATCGCGCAGTGCCTCGCCCGATCGGGCGCGTGTATTTATTAGGAGACGATTAGCGTCGTTTTTGTTTGTTTTAGTTTAGGTTTTGTACAGAGTATAAATACTCCTTCGTAATACGATTTGATCTCTCTCTCTCTCTCCGTTTACTCTTTCTTTACTCTCTTAATAGTTTTCTTAGATTCTCTCCCTCTTAAACCTTTGTTCTTTATCTACTCTTAATTCCAGATTTATTTTGGTAACGATTTCTCTTCTCTTAATCTTAGTTGTTTATTTCATTCCTTTGATCATGTCTTGCTTTATTGCTTTGATTAGTTTACTTTCTATTGTGTGTGAGTAGTTTTCTTTCTAGGGTTTATGGGGATCCATAAATAATATGAAGGGGTAATTTATTGTTGTTGATTGACAATGCTAGATTAATTTCCTATTGATTAATTTAATGCTCTATGATTAGATTAGGCCTGATCTTTTATGCATGAGTTTGACAATATTGATTCGAGATTCGAAAGATGAGAATTGATGTTTAGGTCTAGTTTCAATAGGCAGGTTAATTTATAAATGGTTAGGTCGAGATTCGAATGATGAGATTTAATACCGGTAAATTAATTGTGTGATTGTAATACGTAGCGAAATCCCTTTATGATCTGATTAATTATGCATTGATGAATGATTATTATATTCAACACTGGAATATTATTTATTGGTGAACCTATGCCCTAGATCCTTTTTATATATTGTTTTCTCCTCATTCTTATTCTTCGTAGTTTAATTTCATATTCAACTAATATTGGTTACTTCATAATCTAGATTATATTAGTTAATTAGGAATAGAAAGACTCGTTTCCCTATGGAGTTTGACCCTACTTCCCTATCTGCTTTAGTTAGAGGACTTAGGTAATTATTTTTGATTAGGGGATATGACTTTACCCTGTCAAAATTTGGCGCCGTTGCCGGGGAAACGGTTTTATTTTTATTTCTGATTATTTTTGTAGTCTAGGTTATTTTCTTCTTGTCTCGGAGAACGTTAGTTCTCTAAGGAAAATCTCATATTTTCTTCTAGTTTTTTTGTTTATGCCCAGGTGTTCCAGATCAGGGTACATCCCATTCGATCCTGAGATCGAGCGTTCTTTTCATAGACAGAAAAATCTCTACAAGCAAATCCTGGCGAATTCTGGTGATAATAATAATAATCACCGCGATCTTCCAACTGGTTCTAGCGATTCAGAGGTATCATCAGATCCAGAATCAGAGATGGAGGTTCCAAAGAAGCTTAGTGACTACTCACAACCAAAGCTTTCAGATTTTCCACATCTCACCCCTACTCCGGCTCTTGGTGAGGTTCAATATGAAATTAAACCTCAATTTATAACGATGATAGAGAGGAAGCAATTTAGTGGATCTAAAGGTGAAGACCTGAATCTTCACATTGCCGACTATTTTCAATATTGTAACACCATCAGGCAAGCCGGGGTCACTCAAGACCAAATCAGGGAGATTCTCTTTCCCTTCTCTTTAACTGGAAAAGCTAAATTGTGGTTTAATGGCTTAAATAGAACTGCACTTGGTATAACTGACTGGGAAACTCTTGTTTTGAATTTTTATAACAAGTATTATCCTGCAGAGAGAACAACCGTACTACGGAGTGCGATTCAGAACTTTGCCCAAGAAGCCGATGAATTTTTATATGAGGGTTGGGAGAGATTCAAGGATCTACAAAGAGATTGCCCCCACCATAATTTAGCACAATGGCAGTTAATCAAAGCCTTTTATAATGGCCTTGGAAATTCTTCTCGAATAATTTTAGATTCTGCATCTAGTGGGAGATTTATGAATCTTGATGTTGAAGATGCTAATCAGGTTATTGAAGACATGGCGATACACAATTCCCAATATGGGAATCCTAGAGGATTTGCTAACTAGGGGAAGCCTAGTGTTGACTCTGTATCCTTTTTGCAAGCTCAACTGACCTCTATTTGCCAAAAATTAGATAATCTGAGCACTGCTAATGTAGCTAATGTTTCTGCGATTAATAATAATTCTAATGAGGCCTTCTGTGAAAATTGTGGTATTTTAGATCATTGGGAACAAGATTGCAAGAGTTCTGTGGAGCAAGTTAATGCCTTTCAAGCTTATAGGCAGAATAACCCATACTCCAACACCTACAATCCTGGGTATCGGAACCATCCGTACCTTTCCTACCGGAGTACTAATGTTCAGAATCCACCACCACAAGAACCACAGGTGCCACAGCAACAGCAGCAGAAATATTATCATCCCAATGCTGCCCAGAAAAACCAACCACAACAAACCTCCTCACCTTTCGACCCTTCTCTAGTGGAAATTAGAGCAATGTTGGTTAATATGGAAAAGCACATGGAGAGTAGAGATGCGACAATTGATCAAATTCTAGCACATAATAAAATTGTAGATAATCAAATTGCGCAACTTTTCGCTACTCTACAAGCCCGCCAACAGGGAGCTCTGCCGGCAAAGCCCACCAGGCCTACGGATCAAGCATATGCAATTACTCTACGGAATGGTTCAAATTATGAAGGGCCCCCTATGCCTAGAGTTGATGAACCTGATTTATTAAATAATGCTAATCTTGATTCCGTTAAACCTGACAATGTAGTTAATAGCTTTGCAGGGCTAAAGCATAGTTCTAGCATATCTAATTCTACATTGAGGGTACGACTCCAGAGAAGGTGGCTACTCCAGACAAGAGCAATAATACTCCAAAGCCAATTATCAAACTTCCATTCCCCAATCGTCAATTGAAGACAAACTTGGATAAGCAGTTTGGTAAGTTCCTAGAGATGGTAAAATATTTGAAGGTAACAGTTCCCTTCACTGAATTAATCACACAAATTCCCTCATATGCAAAATTTATGAAAAAAATATTGACAAGGAAAAGGTCTATTAGTGAGGTAGAGACAGTAGCTTTCACTGCAGAGTGTAGTGCCGTACTTCAAAATAAGTCTCCACCTAAATTAAAAGATCTAAGTAGTTTTTCTATCCCTTGTCATATAGGCAATCTAATGATTGACAATGCATTGTGTGATTTAGGTGCTAGCGTTAGTGTCATGCCATTATCTGTGTGTTCCAAGTTGAATATGGGTAAATTAAAATCTACTAATATTACTCTACAAATGGCCGACCGTTCTTTCAAATACCCCTTAGGTGTTTTAGAGGATGTCCCCGTTAGAGTAGGTGAATTTTATATACCTGTTTATTTTTTCGTTCTTGATATGGCTGAGGATGTGCAAACCCCAATTATCTTTGGTAGACCATTCCTTAACACTATAGGAGCAATCATATATATGAGAAGTGGTAAGTTAACACTATCAGTAGGGGATGATAAAGTTATTTTTAATCTTAATAAAACCCCTAAAAGCTCCATGACTGAGGAAAAATGTTTTAGTGTTAATGTGGTTGAGAATTATTCTATCAAGCCTCAAGCTCTTGAAAAACATCCCTTGGAGGCGGTATCTTGTGTTGCATCCCTTTCAAATGAGATAGACAAATGGCAGAAGGAAGTCGATGCTATAGAAAGAGTACTTTACACTGTTGGTCTTGGTTTCAAGGATGAAAAGGTGGAACCAATCAAGCAAGTTGTGCAATTTGAGCCTACAGTAAGTGTTCCGCCAGATCGAGTTGCAAGTGTTGAATGCAATGACAAGTTGAAGCAACCTTCAATCAAAAAAGGATCTTTAGTGCGTAGCATTGAAGATCTCCCAGTCCAAGTCAAGGAGGATCCACCATATAAGGTGAATTGGCGTCCCACACGGCATGTCAAGAAGTCGCATCGCTTTGGTATCCGCCAAACGTCTGCCGTAACTGGGGATTATAAAGACAGATATTGGGCGGGTGAGTCCTCTTAGTAAGAGAAGCTACATTACAAGACTGGAAATGTCCCCCTACTAACAATAGGGAACATGTCTTGTTGTTTACAAGGCCTCTCGAAGAGCGAGACTGTGAAAAATGCATGGCCGTGCTCAGATGGATTTTAGAAATCATTTGCTTATTAACAGTCAAACTTGGATTTCGAGAAACACTTCTGGACGTAACAGAGATGACTAGTAATCTTACTCTATAGTTCATGAAGAGACATGAAGAGACATAGGATAAGGGCTATACACTAAATGCACACTTGTCCGGAAGGACAAGTGGGAGATTGAAAGGAATGGTGTCCTTCGAACAAGTGTAATATTCTGATAGCGGGTTCAGAATTATTAGAAAGCTAATATATTCAGTAAGGTCAAGTGATCGGAATGCCTGGGTGGAGGCCGCTTCCTATCAGTAATATTAATATAATTAATATTACAGCTTAATCTTGACTGAACCCTTCGGGTCACACCCAAGCAAAATATACGAACCAACTCGACGAATTAATTAGGAAGAAATTAATTCGTCGCCCGAGTGTTAAACATTTAGACGTCGGAAATTCGAGCTTAGAGCGTCGAAACCGAGCGTCGGAAAATCTCAAATTTCGAGCCAAAATTTAGGATTTGGCGAGACGGGAAAATGCATCAAGTAACAAGTAAAATCCTAGCCACGCAAAAGGCTAGGAATGCGTGCCCAATAGGAGCATGCTACATGGCAGCACACATGGAAAAACGCCATGTGGCAGCAGCCACGTTAGCAGCCGCCACATTGGCAGCCACCTAGTGGCAGCCACCAAGTGGCAGCGTGCCACGTGGCAGCGCCATGATGGCGGCGCGCCACGGTGGCGACACATGTGGTAATGACCGTGGACCCAAGTTGATGGGTAATGGACACGGGCCAAAATAAAATGGGCCAACCGAACCCAACTTGGGGCTCAAGGTTGGGTGACACATGGTTAGTTCACATTGCATGTGAAATGCCTTGGGGACCAAGTGAGAAAGTGGTCCACACCTAACCATGTGACACTTGTTACTTGTTCCTTTGTTTATTTAACTAAGGGTTGAATTCACCAATCTTTCCATGTGGGATCTTTTTGTGAAAAGTCCCACATTGAAAGATGAGTGAAATTCACAAGGCATACTTCCTTATAAATAGTCACGGAATGGCTTGAGAATTCTTTGCTTGAGTGGGATTTAAAAAGAGCATTCCATAATTTTGGGAAAACTCTTAAATTCAAATAACACTCGGGTTTTGGTCGGACCTCGCTAACCCCCAGGTAGTAGACCTTAAAGTTGTGTTCGCCTTTTTGTGGGTGGATACCGTCGGAGGCGCGGTGCTTGAGGTGCTCGTAGCTTTCAAGTAAGAGCCCCGGTTTTTGGGCAAAGCTCGCTTCGAGGGTAAGATTCGTAATCTTTTCTTTGTGATTATTTATTTATGCTTTATGATTTTAATTATTGCGAGTGGTTCCTCGGGTAGGGGTTTGTTTCCGCGGTGAGTCGGACTCACCAAACCCCAACAGCGGTATCAGAGCCCCGCTCGTTTATTTTTATAATTGTGTTTTTCAAGGTTTATTTTGGCTTAATTTTCTGGTCTAAGTTGCTAATTAGATTAGTAGCTCGGTTTTATTTATTTTAATCCTGTTTTTAATGTCGAGTTTGGCCCAGAACCCAGATTATCGCCGAAGACTAGTGAATTTTGGGTGGAAAACGTGTTCTGGAAAGGTTTTTACCTCCTAGGGGACTGTGATTTTAGCCAAATTCTAACCAGAAATGCCTTTTTCGAGGGGTTTTTCGTTTTTGACGAAAAATTTTAAGTCTTTTCTAACCTTGAAATTAATGGCATAAATTGTTGATTATATGGTTGATTATTTGCATTATTTTCTGCATTTTTATGTCCCCTTAAAGCACACTTACTTGGTAGTATTTGATGCTTAAAGGTTGATTTATTTTCACATAATTGCAAACTAATTGCTTTTTAGTGTGAAAGTGTTAGTTTTGAGGCTTCCTAAGTGTTAAAGATTCAATCTTTATTTGTGATAAGTGATTGAAACTTTAAAAACCACTAAATTCCATGTTATTTTGTGTTAAACTTTGATATTTTAATCATTTTGAGTTGATTGGAAACATAAAGTTTCGATTTTTGTGATAGAAATTTGGTTATCTTCATGTTGGAAGATATAATTTTCAAGGATTCACAAAATTTAGATGTTGGAATTTTCATTTGAACATTAAAGTTCATATTTTTCCAACTTCCCTTTACTTTGTCAAATTCTCAAGTTTAATTTAAATTGATTAAATTGAAAGTGAGAAATTGCCTCAATTTTATGTTGCACCAAGCTAAACCAATTTAATTAAGAATGGTTCTTGGAATTATTTTGGTTATTTGCACTTTGAAAATTTTATTAAGTTAGGCTTGTTTAAAATTTTATTTTGCTCTCTAAATTAGTTCTAAAATTAATTTAGAATAAATTATTGTTGTCTCGCGAAAAGGGATCAAATCCCGAGGCCGTGGCACGCAAAACGAGGCATTGCATCACCTTGGCGAGCCGGGCTGCATAGCAGCCCATATGTGGCTGCCAAGGTGGCAGCGTCGCCTTACTTGCAACCACACGCGCGGCAGCAGCCACACATGACAGCAGCACATGCGCGGCAGCAGGTGCGGGCTGCAGCAGCCACGCGCGGCTATGCCGTGGCAGCAGCTCGCGGCCGTATGTCGTGGGTCGTGTGTTCGTGGTCTTGGCGTGTATGTATGCTTGGTGCGGTGAGGTGGCTAGCCGTAGTAGGCTTGATGTTGCTTATTTTGCCGTTTTATTTATTTTAATTAATTTTGTTTATTTTAATTAAAATTTTGGGAGGCTAGGCCTCGGTTTTGAGCGACATTGGCAAAATTTCATTTTGACAAGTTTGGGTGCTACCGACTTAAAAATTAGATTAATTAAGGAAATGCGGAATTTAGTGGGAGCTTCAATTATTAATGACGTAATTTATATAATCGGTTAAACAAATTTGACTAGTTTTAATTAGGCGTGTTAATCGGATTAACCACCTAGATTAGGTACTAGTGCGCGCGTTGTTTAATTGCATTTTACTTTGTTTTAATTTGTAAATTGCACGGGCCATTCACAAATAGTAAATGGATGAATGGAATATATATATTCTCTCTCACAGGTTTTATGAAATGGCAACTAGTGGGACCCGAGTCACCCGACTAGGATAGAAAATACGGACTACGTGCCGTTATGTATTTTTGTAAATCTAAATACGGTCTACGCACCGTTAAGTATTTTTGTACTTTAATATTTAGATTATTCCTAGTTGTAGACACTAGTTTTTGCATAGTTTGGTTAAGTCTTGAAGACGGCGTATCTTGGAAGACAAAGCCTTGAATTGCAAATGAAGACCTTTTGAAGATATGAAGATCTCAAGGGGTCATGCTAGTTGCCAATATGCATCTATAATTTCGCTTTATATTTTATGCTTATATATATGTGAATTATTCGTTAGATGGATGCTTAGGTTTTCTTGATGTTGCGATGATTAGTTAAGTTCACTTAAATCAACCAACATAGAAATCCTAGGTCCCTAATAATATTGAGTCAAACTTGCCTTTCGAAAACAAAACTTACTAACCGAACGAGAATGATGGTAGGCTACGCCAAAGCGAGGTGACATCACTTCTCCAAGGGGCATAAGGCACACCGGGTGTGCACGTTGGTTTTGGTTTAACTCATCGGTACGAGTGAGGAGTCTACACATACCGTGGCAAAAGAGATACATCGTCAAAGATGCATTAGATGCGACGATTGTCTAACCAAGAGTGGCTTAGAGCCATTAGCAAGGCAATGCTTACCCTAGAAGATTGAGTTTTTAAGACAAGCGAAAGCATGCTTAACCACTCTTTGTTTCTTCGGATCTTGGAATCGCCTTATTTTCGCCAAATAGGGACAATTATTATGCGTAAATAAGACGTTTAATAAGATTGAAGTTTGCATGAATGCTATTAAATTTCAAACTTATTATGTTCTTGATAAATGGTTATACTAAGCACTTATATTTATAGCATTCTAAATCAAATAATATTGTTTCCATGATTGGTAAAGGAAATCCTTGAGAATATATCTCAAAGAAAGGAAAAACATTTCTAAAATACAATTCTCATAAATGACTTTTATAATTAAGTCCGAAAGGACGGTTGGACATCATGTATTCAAAATACTAGGTAGTTTTGATAAAACATGAGGTATTGAGTTGCAAACTCAAGATTGTCAATGTTTGACAACCAACGTATCTTTTCGCATCACAATTGAGTAGGACTCATTGATGTAGTAATTCGAGTAAGAATTAATGGAAAAGATGGAACTTTGTTTAACGACGCACTAGATGCTTGATTATGCCTAACAAAGTATAAGAGTCAAGGTACTTAAAGAAATGATTCTTAAAGTAAGATTATGAGATATTGTATGATAAGAAATATAGGAAAGAAGGAACGAAGAAAAGGAATTAGATTTCATTTCAACTCATGAGTTCATGTTATTGTATTTTTACTTAGCAATTCGTAATCTTCATAAGTATCGGATATTGCTTGAGTGTTCCACTATGATAGTGACCTCAAACTATTGAAGTTAAGCTAAGTTATCGACTTACAAGCTTAGAATGAAGCAAGAAGAGCTACATCAGTTGTAAGGTCGTATGTTTTGTTTAAAGACCTTTTAAGCCAAAGGCTGGAACAAGTAATGGTTATTATGTTCCATAATCAGCAACTGATCTGTTTACACACGGAAAGACTCACATTCAAAGTAATGAGCAATAGTTGCGAGATTTATTTGAATGGGATGGTTATCCAAGCGTTGAGTTAAGAATACTTGATTATAAACAAACATTTCTTTAACATGATAAACTCACTAAGTTCAAGTCATGGGCTTGATTTGCGTTCCAAACATCTTTAGCAATGTCACATCAACAAGAACGTACTCAAGGCTCTATTAGATAGGCTCTTGATAGTTGCTTGAATTGGAATAGTTCTAAGACAAGAAAGTCTTACTTGTTGAAACCGACAAAGCAGAGAGCTATTGTTCTTGGTATAGACAATTGACTCCAAAGGCTAAAGAGGATTCAATTACTTCAACGTTTCACAAAGAATTTGAAAGGATATGGCTATATTCATCAAATGTGAAACTTGACTTGAGTAGCTCAAGAGTTCGGTGAAGTACAAAATCGACTTGGCAAGATATAAAAATGTCCAGATTAGATTGAGCGATGTTTGCTTGAGCCAAGCGTGACTATCTCAATGTTATGAATGGAAATTTTCATAAATAACTCCACAAAGAACATGGTGTGTCTTCACGGAGACCTCGGTGTCATTTGAAAATGACTGGAACGATGATGGTTCACAACCCTTCTTATAAAGTTCTTAAAGATTTGCACAAATGACTAATGTTACACTAAACAATGTGTCGAAGCTAAGAAAGAACGCCATATTCAGTTATGGATAGAAATAACTTCTAAAAGTCTTTTCAAGTATATGTCTAAGGCTCTTAGTCTCAGTGGGAGTTCACTAGCTCAGTGGGAGCAAAGTGGCTCAGTGGGAGCTAAGTGACTCAGTGGGAGATGAATGGCTCAATAAAGACTAAGATAGCTCAAGTAGGAGCTAACTGTTTGTTTCACAACGAACTTTTACCCAAAGACAATATACATGTCTCTTTGTAAGCATTCAAGTGAGACTACGGGTATTACCTCCACATCCCAATTGAGAACAAAAAAAAAAATTGTTTGTTGCTCTAAGTAGTGTCTTTCTGGAAAGTAACACGTTTCCAAAACGACAAGTGGGAGGAAAATGAACTCGATGACCATCGATCTTAGCAACAAACTAGAACTGAGAATCTCGGAAGACCTTAAAGGACTTCATGATAATGCTTGATCAAGAATACTCAAAAGGACTTTACAAGTGCCTTAAAAGAGAATTCATTACTCACAAAACATTAAAGATGTTGTAGTAAGATCAACATAATAAAAGGGCTTTGAAAGCGCCTTAAAACTCAGTGTTTGATGCAATTGCCCCGTATAGGTATAGAATTCACCAAAGGCTTGGATTGAATCCTATAAATTTTCTATTAAGTTAGAAACAAACCTAAGACTTACAAGCATACTACTTACTATAAGATAGTAAAGGAATAATGTCTTGTAAGATAGCTACGACAAATCCAAATTCCGAATAATGGTTAAAAGCCAAGAAAATCCGAAATAGACTCCTTGTTTGAAAATCATGTTTGAAACTTGATTAATTTGCATGAAAGGTGAAAGACCCATCGATTGCAAATAAGTTAGTTTTCAAGGAGAAAACTAACAAATGTGGAAATGTATATGCATACATAGCTAGATTGGTTGTAAAGGATATAATTAATATCAAATAGTTGATTTTAAAATCTCATTCACCAATCGGAATGCTCAAGTCTTTTCGTGATTGATCTAGCAAAATTGCACATATGAAATATGGCAAAATAGATACAAAAACCGCCTACCCAAAATAGGATTTTGGAAGTGACTATGGAATAGTCGAAGGGTTTTGAAAATCTAAATAATGCTAGATTTGAAAGCAAGCACATGGAATCCGTCACGGGTTTAAAGGAAGCATTGCATGAAGGAATTGGAACGTGTTTTCTCATAAAGTTAATAAGAGGATTGACTTATGGAGAAACATAAAAAATTCTGATGAACAAGAAGTTTAGTAGGAGCAAAAGTAATGGTCCAACAAGAAGTTTACGAACTCTATTGTGAAACAACCATCAAATGCTAAATGTTTAGATTTGAAAGTATTTTCGACAATGGACCGAGCTAAAGACGATACTTAGTACATGTTGGGAATTAAGTTCTATGGTATAGACTTAATTAAATGTTTAAATGAATAAAAGAAATTACCATGTTAAACATGAAAGACTTTGAAAGGCTTTCGACCCATATGTATGAAGCTAAGTAAATGTTTGAACTAAGTATAAGCTAGGCTAAGTACTAAATCAAACAAGAAAGACTCTAGTAAGAGACTTTCAATCATATCATACAACGAACAATTTGGCAAGACTCAGTGTAACTGTATGAGCTAAATGTCACATGGATGGAATAAAATTGAGAATCATTCTAGAATTAAATCCATCATGTAAGGCTATGATATGGAATAGTTAGATGACTTACATGCTTAGAGCATGTGAAGTACTTATATAATACCAATCGACATTAATCTAAGTATTAGATCATTAGATTATAGTCAAGAAAATTCCAAAGAACTTAGATAAGTAGTTGGATGAGTTCTTGACGCATGGAAACAAATATAATTTGAGTTTTGATGTTGCAAGCACAAACCTTAACAAGGATTAGATCCTTAGCAAGGAAGTCATTTATAAGCACGAGGCAAGAAGTGTCGTGGCTTGAGAATGGTAACATGGATGTGCATCCATGTATAATGTGCGGGAATTTAAGGAAAATTTCCATGATCAGAAGTGATTAGGGTATCCCAAATCGTTGTGAGTCGCTTGGAGTAAAACCCAAGCAAGGCATCATCGGGGAGTCTACTAAAATATATGTTGAGAATATTGTTTCCTTAAAGGAAATAATAAGATAGATGTTAAATGGAAAGGTTCGTTGCTGAACATTAATGATTGTAGGTTGTCAAGTAGAAGGTCTCAAATCATGAAAATGAGTGGGAGCCATTGCTTGGACAATAAATCCTGAATCACGTGTAATCCATTAACACTCTCAAAATTTTATCATCTTATTATGGAAATGGTGGATAATGAAGATGCTAAGGTTTGCAAAGTAATTTTAACTAAACCTTTGCAATAAGTGAACGACAACATTCATAATTGCATGAAAGAAATCAAGCATATCAAATATGGGTGTGATTTCTATGAATGTTTTATGAAGAGTATTACTCTTTAAACATTTGGGAAAAACCATTTATCATAAGATGAAACATTGTGAAGTTTCATAGTGGAATAAAATATTTCTAAATATTCCACAAAACTATTTAATTGTGGTTTAGAATTAAATAATGAGTCCATTCGATTTTAATAAATATTCAAAATAGGGTATCAAGTCAATGGCTTGGATAAAGAAACACCTATTAAGTGAACATTGAATATTTTAATCAAAAAATATCCCTAATCAAGGTCATATTTTGTGGACGATTGATGACCATCAGAGATTAGTGTGTAGTATGATTTATAGCACCGTTTCTTGTGCTAGAACCATACTGAATCGACCTATGAGGATACTTTAAGAGATTTAAAAATCGTCATAAGTATTTTCTCATTATTACTATCAGAACTCTTTTCCTTTGACCATGAGTAGTGGGAGATCTCTTGTTTGAGTACTGGTCCGCTTTGGTATCCGCCAAACGTCTGCCGTAACTGGGGATTATAAAGACAGATATTGGGCGGGTGAGTCCTCTTAGTAAGAGAAGCTACATTACAAGACTGGAAATTTCCCCCTACTAACAATAGGGAACATGTCTTGTTGTTTACAAGGCCTCTCGAAGAGCGAGACTGTGAAAAATGCATGGTCGTGCTCAGATGGATTTTAGAAATCATCTGCTTATTAACAGTCAAACTCGGATTTCGAGAAACACTTCTGGACGTAACAGAGATGACTAGTAATCTTACTCTGTAGTTCATGAAGAGACATGAAGAGACATAGGATAAGGGCTATACACTAAATGCACACTTGTCCGGAAGGACAAGTGGGAGATTGAAAGGAATGGTGTCCTTCGAATAAGTGTAATATTCTGATAGCGTGTTCAGAATTATTAGAAAGCTAATATATTCAGTAAGGTCAAGTGATCGGAATGCCTGGGTGGAGGCCGCTTCCGATCAGTAATATTAATATAATTAATATTACAGCTTAATCTTGACTGAACCCTTCGGGTCACACCCAAGCAAAATATACGAACCAACTCGACGAATTAATTAGGAAGAAATTAATTCGTCGCCCGAGTATTAAACATTTAGACGTCGGAAAATCTCAAATGTCGAGCCAAAATTTAGGATTTGGCGAGACAGAAAAATGCATCAAGTAACAAGTAAAATCCTAGCCACGCAAAATGCTAGAAATGCGTGCCCAATAGGAGCATGCCACATGGCAGCACACATGGCAAAACGCCATGTGGCAGCACACGTGGCCGCCACGTTGGCAGCCGCCAAGTGGCAGCAGCCACGTTAGCAGCCGCCACATTGGCAGCCACCAAGTGGCAGCGTACCACGTTGGCAGCGTGCCACGTGGCAGCGCCATGATGGCGGCGCGCCACGGTGGCGACACATGTGGCAATGACCGTGGACCCGGGTTGATGGGTCATGGACACGGGCCAAAATAAAATGGGCCAACCGAACCCAACTTGGGGCTCAAGGTTGGGTGACACATGGTTAGTTCACATTTCATGTGAAATGCCTTGGGGACCAAGTGAGAAAGTGGTCCACACCTAACCATGTGACACTTGTTACTTGTTCCTTTGTTTATTTAACTAAGGGTTGAATTCACCAATCTTTCCATGTGAGATATTTTTGTGAAAAGTCCCACATTGAAAGATGAGTGAAATTCACAAGGCATACTTCCTTATAAATAGTCACGGAATGGCTTGAGAATTCTTTGCTTGAGTGGGATTTAAAAAGAGCATTCCATAATTTTGGGAAAACTCTGAAATTCAAATAACACTCGGGTTTTGGTCGGACCTCGCTAACCCCCAGGTAGTAGACCTTAAAGTTGTGTTCGCCTTTTTGTGGGTGGATACTGTCGGAGGCGCGGCGCTTGACGTGCTCGTAGCTTTCAAGTAAGAGCCCCGGTTTTTGGGCGAAGCTCGCTTCGAGGGTAAGATTCGTAATCTTTTCTTTGTGATTATTTATTTATGCTTTATGATTTTAATTATTGCGAGTGGTTCCTCGGGTAGGGGTTTGTTTCCGCGGTGAGTTGGACTCACCAAACCCCAACACAAAGTCCAAACAAAGATTAATACATAAAATGTATGATAACTTCGTTAAAAGAAAAAATATATATACTAACTTACCGCGACCATCCAATGAACATGGCATGACAAAGTGATGAGAGCTCTTTGATAAGCAGCTTGAAAAGCACGCAAGGTCCTCACCATGCCGTTCATGGTCTCTCGCAGAACTTGTTCCAAAATACAAGGACAGTTAGCAAACAAATGTAATGAAAAAAAAAAAACAATTAAATACATATACAAAAGGAACATACCGACTCAACCGTCTCAGGAACAAACAAGATCTTATCCTCAGCCTCCGCTGCTGGATGGATCTCACGAATTACTGACCCAACAACATCGGTATACGTGATCTCCGCCGTAGGAGGCACCCAACCACCTAGCTTGACCAGCTAAAAATATAATAAAGGGGTCAAGGTTCCGAAAAATTAAATATAATTGACAAGAGAGAGTTAAAGTACTAACCGGAACAAAAATTGGGAAAAGAGTAAGACTGGATGCAATGAAAGTCGGATAAGATGCATCCGGCAGCACAAGCTGCTTCGCTGGATAACTTAGGATCGCCTGAGCTCGATCCTCGATAGATAGTGAATCCGGAAGTAACATCCGGATCGGAGGATCCACAAGAACCCTAGGCTCTTTGAATGTAGACTGCCAGTGAACACGGTCACCTGAAAATCAAGCGTATGTCCTCTGGAAGACTGGAAGTCCTTGATAAAGGGCCTAGAAACGGAAACGAATTATGCTAGACCGGACAGCCTTAAGGACTCCGACGATCAAACTCCAAGGACAGAGGTCGATCTATAAACACAACCACATGAAAAATCATCAGAAATAAACAAAAAAAAATCAAAAGACACACATGTGGTCAAAATACTCACCAACGCACGAGTCGCCGAAAGGATCCTCTAACAAAAGTCGCTGGCTGCAGTGGCTCGTCTCTTCTTAATTGTGACCAGTCGATGGCCAATAGGACAACGAGCAGCCCCAAGCATCATGGGGGCTAAGAAAGGCAGATACGAGAATCCCCAAGACTAAAACAAAACCGAAAAATGATAAGCTTGAAAGGGAAAAGCAAAGTAATGATTGAAAGAAACTTTAAGTACGTACCTCAAGGATATGATCGTGCCACGTAAGGGAGATCCTTGGCACCTCAGTAGCTGCCGTGGAATCCATCACCCGGGACACCTTGGCCATAGCTGTAAGCATACGGGCATGCGACACCTCCGCCCAACTCAGGTTACCTACCTGCCCCAAATCACCGAGGCAAATAAGTAACGCTATAGGAAAACGTTCTCCCTGATCACTCAAGATAGTGACCGAAAGAACGTGAGCAATGTATATCTGAGCCAGTTGCTCAGGTGTACACTGCCGATCAAGCTCGTCAGCCGACAACTAATCGGCAAGAACCGAGTACGGACAAGACTTCACATACACATGAAGAGCCGCCTCGAGACTTAAAGGAATAGTGTCCTTCTAACAAGTGTATTATTCTAATAGTGGGTTAAGAATTATTATAAAGATAATATATTCAGTAAGGTCAAGTGATCGAAATGCCTGGGTGGAGGCCGCTTCCGATTAGTAATATTAATGCATAATTAATAATACAGCTTAATCTTCACTGAACCCTTCGGGTCACACCCAAGCATTCAACGAGCCAAAGCGATGTATGAATTCCAAAGGAATTAATGAGTTGACCGAGTAATTAATATTTAGACGTCGGAAATTTGAGCTTGGAGCGTAGAAATCGAGCGTCGGAGAATCTCCATTGCCGAGCAAAAATTTAGGAATTGGTGAGACGAGAAAACTCTTCAAGTAATAAGTGAAAACCCTAGCCATGCAAAAACAAGGGAAGCGCGCCAAATAGGAGCGCTACAAAGTGGCAGCCACCAAGTGAAAACAGCCACGTTGGCAGCGTACCATGGTGGCAGTGCATGTGGCAAGGGGGTCGTGGACCCGAGTGACGGGTCATGGACACGGGCCAAAAGAAACTGGCCCAAGCGAACCCAACTTGGGGCTCAAGGTTGGGTGATACATGGTTAGCTCACAATGCATGTGAGTTGCCTAGGGGACCAAGTGGGAAAGTGGTCCTCACCGAACCATGTGACACTTGTTACTTGTTCCTTGGTTTATTTAACTAAAGGTTGAATTCATCAACCTTTCCATGTGGGATAGTTTTGTGAAAAAGTGCCACATTGGAAGATGAGTGGAATTCACAAGGTAGGTTTCCTTATAAATAGCCAAAGCATGGCTTGAGGATTCTTTGCTTGAGTAAGAGTGTTAAAGGGCATCACTAGTAAGTGAAAACCCTTGAATTCAAGAGTTGGAAAAGATATCACATTTAGTGAAAAGCCTTTGAACTCAATTACTTAGGTTTTTTTGGTCGGGTCTTGCTAACCCCAAGACATTGGACCTTGTTAGTATTCGTTGGTGCGAGTGGATCAACGTTGTGATGAGTGTCATTTATGGAACTCATAGGGTAGTCTTTTAGGGTTATTTCTTTCCCCTTTTCATGCTTTCTTCTCTTATTTTTGGTCCTTTTTCCTTTAGTTTCTCTTTTTCCTCTTTTCTTTATGATTCTCGTGTTTTTATCTTGTTTTCCTTTATTTGGCTCTTTTTCCCTTTTATTTCCTTTCTTTGTTTACTTGTGTAGGTATTGTGAGAATTACTTTGGCAAAGGATTCAATTTGGGACCTTAATGATCAAGCAAGGAAGAAGCATTTGGCTAGAGAGGGCTTAGAGAGGCCTTGGAGAGGCCTCGGAGAGGTTTCCAAGGCAAATCCAGCAGGTCGCGGGCGCGGGTCCTCTTGCCACGGGCGCGGGCCTATGTTACTCAAAATTGCCAAAACTTGGCAGGAACTTGTCGCGGTTGCCCCGCGGGCTCTCCGCGGGCGCGGGTAAAATAGAGAGGTCGCTCCATTCAGAGAGACCGCGACCCCCTGATCAGGCTTTGGAAGCAGGGGATTAGTCGCGGGCGCGGGTTTCATTGCCGCGGGTGAGGGTCTCTGTTGCCGCGGGCGCGGGGTCTGCCTAGATAGCCCGCGGAGGGTTCCGTACCCATTTCTCCGCGGGCGCGGGTCTATCGAGAGAGGGCGCGGGAGGTGCCGATTTCTTCTTTGCTTATAAATAGAATTATATTTCCTTTTTGAAACCAACTTTTTGATAATTTTCATTAGCTTAGTTTTAGAGAGAGAATCTAGAGAGAAGTTCTTGGTTTTGGATTTGTAACTCAACATTTGATCAATCAAGTTTGGATTTCTTCATTTTCAATCATCAATATTAGTGAGAATCTCTTCCTTCTTTCATCTTTTACTTACTTGCTATTTGATTTTTGCTTGTTACTTGTTCTTCTTTGGATTTGAATTTGATATTGTTGATTATTTTTTATTTCTCATAGATTTTGATATAGAAATGAAGATTAAAGCACTTTCTTGTTATTTGTTCTTGAATTTCACCATTATTAGTGGGTAGATTAGTTGCTAGGGGAAGGGGGAATCATGTTTGATTAATGAAATTGCTAGTTGATGCTCTTTGATTGATTGATTTCTCGCAATTAAATTGGTTGACATAGTTTTGCATGTGATTGATTAGACTAGGAGTGATTAACCTATAAGATTAATCTAGATTACATTGAAACTCTTAATGACATGGACAATTGAATTGAAAGTTGCTCTAATTGATTGGGTTTGCTTGTGATTCTTCTTGATTTGCCTTTCATAGTGACACCTAGATTGGCCTAACGGAGATAGCATTTGAACTCTCTGATTGCTACTATTGTTTGTCCATTGCAATACTTGAATTAATTGATTGAGCTCTAAACTAGCATTATCATTGAACTTGCATGTGGAACCCATATCCCTAGTGTTTAGACCTTTGTTTTACTTGATTAGACTTGCTTTTTTTTTACCATAGTGCAAACCATAATATCAACTCCATCTTCGAGGTAGCTTGACTTAGACTCTAGTTTTCATTATTGCATTCCCTAGGGATCGACCCTTAACTTGCCCTATATTCATATAAGGTTGGTTAGGTGTTTACAAATTTTGTTTAACTTGGGAGAAGGGTAGATAACGACATACATTTTCCCCTTTTCACGTTGGAGGCTTCGTGTTTTCGAATCTTGCTTTCAAGTAAGAGCCTATTTGGTCTGGCGAAGCACGCTTAAAAAGGTAATCGTTTGATCTTAATCTTGTGATTATTTTAATTATGTTTATGGTTTTATTTATTGCGAGTGCGGTCTCGTTTTGGGTTTGTTTGCACGGTGAGTCGGACTCACAAAACCCCAACAGAGACGGTCCCCTACAAAGTCACGCAGTCCCTCGTATGACCACTTAATGATATCTATGGCTACGGGCTCGCCTAAAAAATGAAAACCTGTAATAATAGCGAAATTGAAAGGGGTAACCGTTCATCTCTCCTCATGGAAAGCGGAAAGTGTTCGTGAAATCCCCACCAAAACCCCAGCAATCCACGGAAGAATGTTGACGATGCAGTCTGACTCGATAAATCTCGAAGAGCTGCCAGCTGAGGGCTCATACCCGAAAGCTCCACAATCTCCTTTTCCACCTTGGGCAAACTCGGAAAACGGTTTGCAGGTCACCAAAGCCGTATAGACGCATGCTAGGCTCACTCTAAGGAAAAATAAATAGAATAAAAAAAAAGTTTTGGTTTGAAAAGGAGAAAAAAAAGAAAAATAAAGGCGCAAAGAACTCACGATGTCGCGCCGTCCTCTAATCGAGACATGATGGTTTAGGTCCCACTTAAGGACCCTAGGGTCCCAGATGGGAGGAGTCACCCAAACCACATCCTCTTGGCGATGTCGATCGCCTGCGACGCGTCGCTCCCAAAACTCCTCACAAGGACGGTTCACCCTCTTTCGAGGGCGGATCGCCACGTTAGGACCCTCTTGAATCTCCTCAGCATCAACGAATGGAGGCGAGTCCATGCTATGATTGGATAAGGTTTCTTTATTAGTTTATTTTCTTTCTAAACCTAATATACGTGTTTTAGACCCATTTTGGTAGCATAACGGCTACCAATAGGGCAAAACACAAAAGTTGAATGCCACCCATACTTAGGGGCTACGATACCTGCAGTTAAACTCAGTAAATGGGGGCTTCTAACACCAACAAAAGCCATCCCATAACAGTTTCAACTAAGCATTCAAGGGATTGTATTTCAAAATCTCAAAGAATCAACTATTACTAGACAAATAACAATAATACAAACATGATTATCGTCTACCAAACAATTTCGAGGTTTAAACATGGAAAAAAAGATCTAAGAGTAAGCTTTACGCCATTTTTTAAAAATTTAAAATTCGCAAATTGTAAATTATGAAGTAATACTAGTTCCACTACTATAATTTACATCATAATCAGCAAAGTTAACCAAAATGAGCAAGAAAAAGCAATAGATTCGAGCAAAATTCGATGAAAAAGATCTAGAACGAACTTTAACAAAGAAATTCTCATACAAGATTCAATACTTAACCATTTTTCATGAAATTTGTCTCAAAACACTCCTTAAACATGGAATACCAACGTGGAACAAACAATTTCAACAATGGTGGACCAATTAAAAAACCCCAAAATTCGAAATTAGGGGTTTAACGATTAGAAAATTGCCCAAATTCAGCCAAAAACGAACGAAATTTAGTTAACAACTTACATTGGATTTTAGCAAAATGAATAAGGGACGAGATCTGCTTCCTTTAGCTTCAAAAATTGCAAAAACCCGAGCTTTCTAGAGGAGAAAGGGTCGAAAATTGTGAAGGAAGAAGAAAGAGAACGCGAACTAAAAATCGTGCTCAGCGATTTCTTTTTGCTGATTTAAATGCCGCGCGCAACTATATCAGTTGCGCGTGACAGACAAGCGCAACTTCAAATGATTTGCACGCTTGGCCAGCGTGACCTACTGAGTTGCACGCGGATACTGGTCATTAAAATAACCATTATCCAGATTTTGATTCGTTTGATCATCTTTCAACGATTTTTGCTCGTTATTAGACGTAATGGAGCGCAAATTATCAAAATCTTTTAATTGCTTTTCATTTTGTAGTTTATTTTCTTCTGTATTAGGTTTTTGCATCATTCTGCATCCCCACCGTGCACTGTTCCTTCCCTAAGCATACATTTTGAACGTATTATGTAAATGTGTCTTAAGAAGTTCCGTCGTGGTGCTTTACTTAAAAGCTCCTATACACAAGTTTATCATTTTACTGTACTAACGTTATAAATGTATGGCTTTTCTTATTTTTTCACATCCAAAGCAAAAACGAAGGCAATATCATGCAGCGTAAAAATGCAAGGCGTATCGTACAGCGTAAAATTGTATGGCGTAGGTGTTGCGTAAGATTTCACTTCAGCCCAAGATTTGCGAGATCTACCTCTCGGAACTAAAAGGTAGAGAATTACTTTACTTTAGGCGTTAGCTCACGAGTCGACAGGCGCGCCGAACCATCAGGATTAGACACTTATTTATTGGAAGTCAATACGGTAGTTAGTGAGCTTACTAGCTTACCAGACAGTTAGGATGTCCGTAATCCGTGCCATTTATGGCACCTTTAGGCGAAGTTTCCTTTATATTTTTATGCTAGTTATTTTTTCGTTTATGTCGTGTTTTTAGGGAATAATGCTCGATATGCGTGTTTGTGTGTTAATTTAGAGAAATGCGTGCTTTAAATGGT
This sequence comes from Chenopodium quinoa, assembly GCF_001683475.1. Lineage (NCBI taxonomy): Eukaryota > Viridiplantae > Streptophyta > Magnoliopsida > Caryophyllales > Amaranthaceae > Chenopodium > Chenopodium quinoa. Next base: position 2,151,554 of record NW_018745251.1, on the reverse strand, counting down.
TTTTTTTATCATTTTATTCATTTCTTGGCTATTTCTCGCTTCCCCGTTACTTTGTCTTGTTTTATAGGTATGTTGAGTTCCCGCGGATTTAATAATCTAGGATGGATCTCAAGTGCATTGAAGGAATTCAACGGAGCAAAGTTAAGGAAATCAAGTATGCAAGTGAAGCCAATCCAAGCAAGCTCCGCAAGCTCGAGTTCCGAGGTAGCGATCCCGAGCGTCAAGGCAGCGAGCTCGAGCTCCTAAAAGTGCAGCAGCTTAAGCACTTTTGCGCGCAGCACGAGTAGCCACGCACCCAGAAGCTCGGCCACGCACCCAGCCGCGCTGTAGAACAACCGCGGACGCGGGCCTTGCTGTAGCCAAAATCTGCTTAATTCGAGGTAGGAACTTCCCGAGGGCAGGCCGTGGGCACCCTGAGGGCGCATAACTAGCCCCGCGGGAGCAGGTTCCAGCCGCGGGTGCAGGCTTGGGGGTTTTTTCCTTTACGGGCGCGGCCGATTTCTCCGCGGGAGCGGGATTCTGGGTTTTACTTGCGATTTCATTTATTTTCTCCTTTGGTATATATATTGTACAACCTTCCTTATTCTTCATACATGAAATACTTTAGTTGAGAATAGTTTCTCTCTCCTCTAAGTAAGATTAGGGTAGATTAGGAGTTGCTCTCTCTAGATTTGGAGTAGTTTTAGAGAAAGAAAGTGAAGGATTTCAATGGTGAATGAGAGATTGAAGATACAAGGGTGACAATTGTGTTGAATACCTCCTCTATTATCAATGAGCATTCTTAACTCTACCTCCCCTTATTGCTTTGTTCAATTTCATGTTTGTTTGAATTGATTTTGATGTTTGATGCTTGTTTAGTGTAATTAGTCTTGATATTTTGTTTATTCTTGATTTCCATAGTTGTTAGTTGATAGATGATGACATTTGAGAAGTTGTTTGGCTAGGAATTGGGTGAAACTTGTATGATTGATTAATTGTGATTAACTTGGGAATTGTGTTGATTGATTTTTTAGATTAAAGCTAAGTTACTAATGAAGGTATGCATGTGTTTAATTCGATTAGGCCTTGAGAATTATGCTAGATTGAATTATAATTGCTAATGACACGAACAATGGATTTAGGAATTGCATTTTCGATTGGTTTCTATTTTGATTCTCTTGGTTTGTTATTTATAGTAAGCCCTAGCTTAACAATTAGGAGATAGCTATTTTATTCTGATTGATTGCTATTATCATTGGTCTTCACAACCTTTGATTGGCTTGCTCTTCCCAAGTTATTGCAATTAATATGATTACTTGTTGATCCCCATTCCTAGTGTTTTATTTGTTTGGTTACTTGTTTCGTTAGTTGTTAGTATACTCTCTTACCATCATATTTGACCTAGTTTAGACGCATAATTAAACGATCTTGAACATTATCGTTCCTTTGGGTTCGACCCTTGACTTGCCTCTATATTCGTATTTAGTTTGTTAAGTGTTTATAAATTTAGTTTGACGAGGGAAGATTAGATAACGACCTAGTTTTCCCTTCGTCAAAATGGCGCAGTTGCTGGGAAACGGTGTCTATGTTTGAGTGTTTTTTTTATTTATTAAGCTTAGGTATTTGTTAATACTTTTCTTTTATTTGGTTTTGTTTGTTTTGTGAAAAAAAATAAAAAAAAATGGCATGTCATTTCCTCAATTTGACAATAAGCCTTTTTGTGAATATTTCATTAGACTTGAGGGATTTTTAGACTATAATTGTTGTAATATTTGGGAGGCTTGTGAGATTTGTTATTTTGGTTTGAATGAGCAAGAAGTTGAATGCATGCATAATGGTAGATTTAGATCATTGTCAATTGATGATGCTTGGGATGTTTATGTTTGGTTTTGATGAGTGTCATTTATGGCACTCATAGGGTAGTCTTTTAGGATGATTTCATCCCTTTTTCTTGATTTCTTCTCTTATTTTTGGTCCTTTTTTCCTTTAGTTCCTCTTTTTCCTTCTTTCTTTGTGTTTTTCGTGTTTTCTTTGTCTTCCTTCTATTTGGCTCTTTTTCCCTTTTATTCCTTTCCTTTGTTTGCTTTTGTAGGTACCTAGGAGTTGTCTTTGCAAAGGGATCAAGATGAGCTATATTGACTAAGTATGGAGGAAGCAATCTGTTCAGATAGGGCTTGGAGAGGCCTTGGAAAGGGTGCTCCAGATTAGAGAGACCTCGGGCCTCTGATTACTCTTTGGGAGCAGGGCATTTGCCGCGCCCTTGCCGCGGGCGTGGGTGTTGCCCAGACAGCCCGCAGAGTTGGTTATGGGTTCCAAACCCATTTCTCCGCGGGCGCGGGATTTCTTATAGAGGGCGTGGGGAACCCGTTTTCCTTCTTTGCTTATAAATACACTTGTAATTCCTTTTTGAAAAATAACTTTTAGATAATTTTCATTAGCTTAGTTTTAGAGAGAGAAGTTAGAGAGAAGTTCTTGGATTTGGATTTGTATTTCAACATTTGTTCAATCAAGTTTGGATTTCTACATCTTCAATCATTAATATTAGTGAGAATCTCTTCTTTTGGTTCATCTCTTTACTTATTTGTTTTAGATTCATGTTTGATTGTTTAATTTCCTTGGTTTTGAATTTGCTATTGTAGTTAATATTGTTTTCTTTTGATTTTTATTTAGAATGATGATCAATGCAATTTCTTGTGATTTGTTCTTGTGTTACACCACGATTAGTGAGTAGATTAGTTGCTAGGGAGAAGGGGAAACAAGCTTGATTGATTATTTGTGCTAGTTGATGATCATTGATTAATTGAATTGTTGCAATTAAATTGGTTGACATAGTTTTGTATGTAATTATTAGATTAGGAGTGATCAACCTATAAGATTAATCTAGATTGCAGTGCAATTCTTAGTGGCATGAACCATCAATTTAAGAATTGCTTTAATTGATTGAGTTTGATTGTGATTTTCCTTTATTAGCCATTGATAGTGACCACTAGCTTGGCATTTAGGAGATAGCTTTTGGATTATTTTGATTGCTACTATTGTTTGTCCTTTCCAATGTTTGAATCAATTGAATGAACTATCAATTAGCATGATTATTGAACTTGCATGAGGAGCCTATATCCCTAGTGTTTAGAATCTTGAATTACTTAATCAATCTAGCTTTGTTACCATAGTACCAACCATTTTCTCTAAATCTTCGAAGTAGCTTGACTTAGATTATAGTTAGTACCTACTCACTCCTTTGTGTTCGACCCTTGACTTGCATCTATATTTGTATTTAGGTTTGTTAAGTGTTTATAAATTTAGTTTGACCGAGGGAAGATTAGATAACGACCTAGTTTTCTACTCGTCAGGTTTACTAGGGATGTTTATAATAGGGGTATTCATGATTCTAATATTGATGAGAAATGTCTTGATTCTTGTTATATTAGCATGAATTACCATGAATTGTCACATGATCCCTTAAGTGAATCTAGAACACATGATTTTAACTTTATTTCTCCTTTTGTCCATGATGATGAAAGACATGCTCAGGTTGATGCTAATGGTGTGTTTCAATATTCTTCATTATTTACCATGCCTTCTTATGATGTGCTTCGTTCTCTTAATGATGAATCTCATGTGTTTGATTGTGCCCCCACTCCCCAATGTGATGTATATGCTCATGATCTTAATGTTGATTTTTCCAATCTTGGTTGTACTTCTTTTTCTTCTCTTGTTGAGACTCAAACTTCTACATCTTTTGAATCTCTTATTGATATATTTGAGTCCCGAATTAGGTGTATTGAGTTTGATAACGACCTTGGACCTAGTAAGGAGATGATTCTTAATTCTATGAGGTCAATTGAGATTATGAAAAACAATGACGAGCGTTTTGGGGAGGAAAGGAGAAGAAAAGAAGAGTTAGAAAGCCAATTGTCATCCTTCATGCTTGTTTGTGAAAATCCCAATTTAATGTGTGTGTTGAGGATGATGATGATGATTTTAAGCAACCAAGAGAGTGTGAGGATCCCATTGGTGAGCATTTGAGTGATGGAGAAGGAGTTGAGAATAAAGAGAGTGTTAATTTTGAAAACCTCAACCCTACTTCCCATCTTGATGAGTCTCTTATGCATGATTGTGATTTTTCTATCCATGAATATTTGGACTTGATTGAGGTTATGATCAATGTGCTCTTTGAGTGTCAAATGAAAACCCATAGCCTTTCGAATGAGTTCATTAAGAATGCTTCATGGGAGAGAGATGAGTTTGAAATTAATTTGCATCCACTCATGCATGGATTTGAGACTTTAGGCTTTAAGGAAGTGGAGGGAGTTGTTGTTCATGAATGTAGTGAAGGGTATTATGTAGTTCCTCTCGGAAGTTGGATGTTTTAGGGAGATGGTGATCATGAGTGTTCTATTTTTAAGGAACCTATATGATTGATTTCCATGCTCTTATTGGTGATTTGAGGCATAGTGGTGAGGAAGAGTTCATTTGTGAGACCATAGCCCCTATTCCCTCTTCTCTTGTCCCTTTTTCAAGAAATTTCGACTATATCCCTACACTCCTATATCGCTCCCTTCCTTTATTGATGAGCCTATTGGGGACTCCCTTCTCTATGATGATTTTTATGTCCCTCATTTGTCTTCTATTGAGGAAACGGATGATGTTGCCACCCAAAAATATTTTAGTGAGGATGATTTGCCTTTTTCTTTTTCTTTCCATTCTTTTATTCCCCCTTCTTCTTCTTCTTATTTTCTTCTTTTTTCCTTTTGATCCCACTTGTTTTTCGTTTGGCATCTTCCTTCTCACTTGCGGGCAATAATCATGTTGCACGATCTTATCCCGTCATTTTCCTACCGTTTATCTTATAAAATGTGTAGTAGTGCATTTGACAAGCTCTTGGGTGCATTGAATTGTTATTTTCTAAAGCAATCAAGCTTTGACCTTTAGCAAGACTTTCTCGGGAAGTAACCCGTGTTTTATTTATTTCATTTTCTTTTCTTTTTAAAATAGATTTTCTCTCATGGAAATGTTTGTGTGCCTTTGCTAGGTACATGACTTGATGATATACTTTGGTGAATTGGTTTGGATCATGAATCAAGGAAGATTGGCACCACAATTGCTAGCACATGGAAAACAAGTTTCAATTTTTGAGGAAATTAGCTTTGAAAGGTTAAGTTGGGTCATTTGCGGGTATTTACACCCACCTAAATCCGGTAATATCTTTCCTTGCTCTCTCTCTAATGGTTGATGCCCTGTTGGACGTGTGTTGGTATTGTTGGATTAATCTCTTGGTTTTCCCCTCCCGTGGAATATTTGATTTAGGTTTGAGCATTTGTCTCATTCAAGCTTGGGGGAGGGTATTCTATCATGTTTGGTGGAATGTTGATTCATATAAGCCATGCACAGTTGTATATGCTTGTCCATGTTCTTTATTTTGAAAAGTCCCAAAGAGATTTTTGTTTCTATCAAGGCAAATTTGCAATGTGTTTTGTTTTGTTCTTGCTTTGGACATAATACTTTTGGACTTGTATAGTTGAATTCTTTTCTTCTTAAATGGTAACGGTGTGCACGGTTTGAGAGTACACTTGGTTGATTCTAGGATAAATCATGCTAAGGTAGTTGGTTAGAAATAGTGGGACCATGAAACTCGATTCTACATCTTTAGAATTTTGAGCCTTTGTTTCTTTTTGTTCCATTTTTGGTTTTTTGGAAGCAAATGGTCATGTTTTTGGAGTTTGTGCTGTATATAGTTTGATATTGGTTCTATTTGTAAGCAAGCTTGTTGTTTATATATATTGTGTGAAAAAATGAATAAATGAAAAAGTCGTCCGAACTTTAAAAAAGGGCAAGGACAAAACAAATGAAAAAATTGTGAAATCCGTCCGAAGTTAAAGAGGCATTGACAATTGCTCTGGAGGAAATGAAAATTAAAAAAAATTAAAAAAAGAAAAATCAAAAATATTTTGATGTGATTCTTTTCCCCTTTTCAAGCATTAAGGACAATTCTTTGTTTACGCTTGGGGGAGAAGCGTTTACGCTTTTTGCATATATGATTATAGATATAGCTTTGAATAAGCTTTGGGGAGTTACTTTGTTTTTGTTTGGCGATTGCTTGGTTATGAAGAGAAGGTTTGATAACCCTGTGCTTCACTAATTAGGAATAACGCCAAATTTTAAATTTTAAGCCTACCCTCAACCTTTTGCCCTTACGTTACAACCTTTGGGAAAGTCCTTTTGACCTAGAGTTTGAGTTACATATCAGGGGAGGGCATTATGAGTTAAAGCCTAAGGAGAGGGGATGCATTGTCAAGACTTCGAGTAGCCCAAAATTATCTCTTTTTCGGTTCCTTCATGGAACTTTTGAGATGCTCACTAGGGGAAGATATGAGACTAGTAGGGAGAACGCAGTAAGACCGTTTGGGATGAAAGAGGATTGCGAAAATTAGTTCCTATGCATAGCATATTTATGTTTCAATCAACCTCGGGTATCTTGAAACGTGCACTCCCTTACTTGTTTAGAAAGATTTGCATTCATTTGTGCTTGTACATTTGGAAAAGTCCTTTCATGAACATGTGTCTGCTCTTCTTTTCTTTAGATTCCCTTCTCACGCTTTTCCTTGTTTGTATTATTATGAGAGTTATAGGTTAATCTCTTAGGAAACCTTTACGAGAGCATCACACGTCCTCTAGGGCGATCTAGAGTTTAAATGGCTTGTCTTTAGTTGCTAAAATTGACCGTGATTCCTACAAAAGTGAGTTAGTGTATATTCCCATCTTCTCTAGTTTTCTTGTTTCTTTCTTTGCTTGAATAATGTTTTCATTTTTCCCTTGGGTTGGATTTTGTTTTGCACGAGGACGAGCAAAAGTTTAGCATGGGGGAATTTGAATTGTGCCATTTATGACATCTTTAGGCGATGTTTTCTTTATATTTTTATGCTAGTTTTTAGTCGTTTATGTCATGGTTTTAAGGAATAATGCTCGATTTGGGTGTTTTGTCTTAATTTATAGAAATGCGGGCTTTTAATGGTTGTCTTATCATTTTATTCATTTCTCGGCTATTTCTCTCGCTTCTCCGTTGCTTTGTCTTGTTTTATAGGTATGTCGAGTTCCCGCGGATTTAGTAATCAAGGAGGGAGCTCAAGTGCATTCAAGGAATTTAACGGAAAAAAGTTAGGGAAGCCAAGCACACAAGTCAAGCCAATCCAAGCAAGCTCCGCAAGCTGAAGTTTTGAGGTGGTGATCCCGAGCGTCAAGGAAGCGAGCCCGAGCCCTAGAAGTGCAGTAGCCCGAGCACACTTCGCCCAACACGAGCAGCCACGCACCCAGCCACGCATCAGTACAGGCGCGGGCAAGCTGCGGGCGCGGCCCTGCTTCCGCTGGCGCGAGTTGCTGCAGCCCAAATCTGCTCAATTCGAGGAAGGAACTTTCCAAGGGCAGGCCGCGGGAACCCCGAGGGCACGGGTTCTAGCCGCAAGCACAGGCTTGGGGGTTTTCTCCTCCGCGAGCACGACCAATTTCTCCGCGGGCGCGGGTTTCTGGCTTTTACTTGCGATTTCATTTATTTTCTCCTTTTGTATATATATTGTATGGCCTTCCTTATTCTTGATACATGAAATACTTCAGTAGAGAATAGTTTCTTTCTCCCCTAAGGAGGATTGGGGTAGATTAGGAGTTCTTCTCTCTAGATTAACAGTAGTTTTTGAGAGAGAAAGTAAATGATTTCGATTGTGAATGAGAGATTGAAGATACAAGGGTGACAATTGTGTTGAATATCTCCTCTATTATCAATGAGCATTCTTAACTCTATCTCACCTTATTGCTTTGTTCAATTTCATGTTTCTTTGAATTGATTTTGATGTTTGATGCTTGTTTAGTGTAATTGTTCTTGATATTTTGTTGATTGTTGATTTCCATAGTTGTTAGTTGATAGATGATGATATTTGAGTAGTTGTTTGGCTAGAAATTGGGTAAAACATGTATTATTGATTAATTATGATTTATTTGGGAATTGTGTTGATTGATTGTTGACATTAAAGAGATTAATGAAGGTTTACATGTGTGTAATTCCATTAGGCCTTGTGAATTATGCTAGATTGCATTGTAATTGCTAATGACACGAACAATTGATTTAGGAATTTCAATTATCGATTGGTTTTGATTGTGATTCTCTTGGTTTGTTATTCATAATTAACCCTATCTTAACAATTAGGAGATAGCTCTTTGATTCTAATTAATTGCTCTTATCATTAGTCTTCATAACCTTTGATTGGCATGGTCTTCCCAAGTTGTTGCAAATAACACGCTTAATTGTTGATCCCCAACTCGAGTATTTTGTTTGTTTGGTTACTTGTTTTGTTAGTTGTTAGTATTCTCTCTAACTTTCGTCTTCGACCTAGCTTAGGAGTATAATTGAATGTGCTTGAACATTACCGTTCATTTGGGTTCGACCCTTTACTTGCCTTTATACTCGTATTTAGGTTTGTTAAGTGTTTATAAATTTAGTTTGACCGACGGAAGATTAGATAACGACCTTGTTTCCTCTCGTATGTCCGTTCACCCCCTGTATAAAGATCAAGGAGGCGATGTCGCACGCATGTAGTCACATGCCCCCAGTCCTGAGACACGTGTACTCATTTTGTGGACAAAACTGATGAGAGAGGTTCTAAATTTCTTCTCTCTCACTGGATTTGGACATGTGCCTCCAGTCCTGATACATGTATTTCTATCTTGTGGACATCCGATTCGAGCACCAATGAGGCTCGAATGCCAAAACCTTTAGGCTCGAATGACGAAAACACCATTTTTCATCTTTTTACTTTGTTTAAGTCAGGCCATAGTTTTAATTACATATCGAGGGACTTTCGACCAACAATGACATGATTTAAATGAAATCACTCCCCTTTTAATCATTAAAAACCGATCTCTTCGTATAATTTTACATTACCTAGAACACCTTTACATGTAAAAGCGTTCTACAAAAGAAAAGGAACAATCAAGATTCATTAGCGTGTTAGGACTAGAAATAGCTTTTTCTGGCCTTTATAGCTACTTGTTTCATACACTTAGCAAATCAAGGATCGATTCTACATCCTTAGCATTTTTGAAAGGTTATCAACTCTTTGAGAAATTTGCAGAATGAGTCTCTAATATATATTTCCTTGACTACTTTGCTCATCGTCTACTCTAGACTTGATCAAAGTGGGGGCTTACTGTAGACACCTACTTTTGGCCTACTTTCCTGACAGGAAGTGCAATGACGATAAATAAAACCATCTTCATGTTGGATTGAAGTGAAGAATGCTTATGGATAACTAGTTAAACCACAAAACACAAAAGACAAGCCCAAACCAAGAAACAAAGCCAAATAAAGTCCAATTAATTAAATCAGATCATAATTAGGCTTAAGTCCAATTTGATTAGGGGATTTTGCTCCCACAAATCGGAATGCGCCACGTGGACCAATCAGGTCCTGCCAAGTGTCCCCCAGTTGGAACTGTCAGGGCTTGCCACGTGGCACGCGCTTATTCGTCCTCCTTGGACCTATTATGTCATGACATGTGGCATACTCCATGCCTAATGGAGAAACCGGCCACCCAGGCCCAACTTCCGAGGGAAGCCCAATCGGCCCTAGGTTAACCTAAACCTAGGATGGGCACGTTTCCCGAGGTTATAAATACCTCCCTTAATCCTCATTAAGGGGGATTACAAAAAAACACATTAATTACACACAGTAATAACCGGCTCATCTCGCTAACAAAGCAGATTACCTACATTAAACACTCTCACCTAGAGAGACCCAATCACTTTAATTTCAGCATTAATTACTCCTTAATCAAGTACTAACTTGACCGTTGGAGGCGGAGCTCCCAGGAGTCTCCGTTATTTTGCAGGTACAGGCGTCCGGTTCCAGTCTCGGAATTGTAACTCTCCCGCAGGACATCAGAAAACCCCGAAACATTTGGCGCCGTCTGTGGGGAAAGTACTTCTGAGATGGCATCCAAGTCTGTACCGACTCCAGAAGAGAGGCGTCCCCTAGACGACCCTCAAGTTCAGTCGGACCATGATACCGAGAGTGAATTTGAAGTTGAAACTCATACAGCTTCAGACGGGACCCTAAGGGCCCGACGTACCCGTCATACCGAAAGGAGGGAACAGGAACCTCTTCAAACTGGAAGTGAGCCAGCAGGTGCACCGCCTGTTCGGCAACAGCCGACTGATGGGTCTGCTCCCATCACAAGGAACGAACTCATGACCTTCATGAGGGACTTCAAGGGAAAGATTCAAGAGTTGATCAACAAGAAACCGCCTGCTCCAGTCAAGGAGCAGTCGGCTAAGAAACCATCCACTTCACTGAAAAGGAAGCCAGTTCATGGGCGAGAGGCGACTCCTCATCCTAAATCTAGGAAGCGGGAGCCACCTGCCCTTGATTTCACAAAATTCCGTTATCCTACAGGAAATAGGAAACCTGTTCGTCATATTCAGGCGGACGGGTCGAAGCAAACATTCACAGACGCCCGGCTACTGCTAGAGCAGAAGAAGAGTGACCGATTGTCAGAGTCGGCCTCTACTTCAAACTTTCAAGATAGTCTGCGAAATGCCTCGATGAGGCATACTCAGTCGTATCATGAGAGTCAGTCAGGCGGCACCTCCCGTCAGTCCGGCTTTCATAGCGACCAGGCGGTACCAAACTTACCATTTGTGCCGCAACAACATTATTTTTTGCAGCCACCTCCGTTTGGTGGACCTGCAGCAAAAAACGTCCAACCTATGGACTGGCAGCTACGGTTGCTTAGACTTGGTGAACAGCCGTCGGCCTTCTCCAAGGAAATTACTGAAGCCGCTCAGCCGGCCAAAGTGAAAAATGTACTAGTAGGCGCCTATGACGGCACTACTAACCTAGAAGACCATCTGATGGCATTCACCAACCTGATGTACCTTCAAGGGTTGGATGATCCCACTTGGTGCAAGTGTTTCCCAGCGACTCTCAAAGGAATCGCACAACAATGGTTCGGCAACCTGCCGACTGGTTGTGTAAATAACTTCAGGACGCTTGCTTACTTATTCACCTCCAACTTCGCCATGAACATCTCTGCGAAGAAAACGACCCTTGATTTAGGAACAATTTAGCAGGGCGAGAAGGAGGGGCTTCGTTCTTACATCAGGCGGTTTAACCTGATGAGAATTCAGATTCAAGAGTTACCAGATGAGGTAGCCTATACTGACTTTTTCAGAGGTCTCAAAGACGGGTCTACCTTCAAATTTGATTTGGTTCGAAAGAGGGTGGCGACTCTTCAAGAGGCCTTGATTGAAGCAGAAGCCAATATACAGGCGACTGATCTTTGTACGGTAAAACAGTCGGACGGGAAGAGGTTCGACAAAAGAGAAGGACGACAGAAACAGTCGTCAAACAAAGATGAGAAGAGAAAAGAGGTATGGGCGGCTGATTCCTCTAAACAGCCGGCCCAGAAAAAGAAAAAAGAATTCAAACCATACTCCCCAAAGTATGCGTTTAACAAGGATAACCAGTTTATCCTAAAAGAAATCAAGGGACGGATCTCAATTGAGAAGCCGGTCCCCATGAAGGGTTCTGCAAACAACCGGAACCAAGATAAATTTTGTGCTTATCATGATGATGTTGGTCATCACACCAATGACTGCATCAGTCTCATGCGGTATCTGGACCGCCTGGCTGAGCAAGGTGATCTTGACACTTATGTCAAGAAATCTACGGGGAACACTTCCTCAAAAAAGCAGTCGGCCAAAAAGAATCAACAGGCCGACAACTCCGATACAGATGATGCAGTCGTCTACACCATTGCAGGCGGCTTCTCAGGAGGCAGCCCCACTATTAGGGGCAACAAAGACAATATTAGGCGGTTAGATGTAAATTCCGTTCACCAAGAACGGCCGTCCAAATATTCATTTCCTGAGATTGTCATCACTGAAGAAGATCTAGGAGGGGTAAGGGGGCCGCATGACGACCCTATCGTCATTGAATGTAAAGTGGCCAACCAGAGAGTTGGCCGAATCCTCATAGATACCGGAAGCTCCTCAGATCTCATCAGTAGCAAATGTCTGTCGAAACAAAAATATCAGACTGATTGCATACATCCGGCCTCCCACCCTTTAGTTGGGTTTGGAGGAGGAGTCGTCCACCCACTGGGACGAGTGGATTTACCCATCCGCCTGGGTGAAAAAGGGGAAGGTCGACACATGGTAGTCCGGTTCCTGGTAGTGGAAGAACTCTCGGCCTACAACATGATTCTGGGTCGACCAACCCTGAATAATTCCAAGGCTGTTATAATCCCATCTCTTATGTTGCTCAAGTTTGAGAGGGATAATGGAATAGTCGGCTCCCTAAGGGGAGATAAGAGGATGGCCCGAGAGTGCTATCTCTCGGATATCAAGCCCACTGTTATGGCCACTGGGTCAAGCGGTGAAAAAACAGACCTTGACAATGTCAAGGACAGTGCGCCTGTTCAAGAAGCAAGCGGCAAGAAAAGAAAGGCACCCCAGACAGGGGCCGCAAGAAAAGAAAGAAAATAGCAATCATTGGCAGAGGAGCGGTCGGATGAGTTCCGCCCTCAGTCGGCTGGAGAGCATACGGACCTGATCTTAGACGACTCGCGTCCTGATCGAACAGTCAAAGTTGGGACGACTGCTCTGAGAGACCTTGGTGACGACTTTCACAAACTATTGAAAGAATACAAGGACATCTTTGCATTCGAAGTCCATGAAATGCCAGGCATCAGTCCTGATCTGGCGGTACATAAACTGGCCGTGGATCCGAAAAAGAAGCCGGTACGGCAAAAGAAGCGGAACCATGGCGAAGAAAGAAGTCAGGCGGCAGCCGCCGAAGTTAAAAAATTACTTGATGCAGGGTTCATTCGGCAATGTTACTTCCCAGACTGGGTTGCAAATGTGGTGCTTGTTAAAAAGCCAAATGGCACCTGGCGAATGTGTGTAGACTACACAGACTTAAACAAGGCGTGCCCCAAAGAAAGTTACCCTCTGCCTAAAATTGATAACCTGGTCGACTCAACAGCCGGCCATGCTTTGATGAGCTTTATGGACGCCTATTCTGGTTTCCATCAAATTCCTTTGTGGAAGAAGGATCAGGAGAAGACGGCCTTCGTCACTGATCAGGGGTTATACTGTTACACGGTTATGCCGTTTGGTATTAAGAATGCCCCGGCTACCTTCCAGCGAATGATAAACACTGTGTTCTTTGATCAGATTGGGAGAAACGTCGAGGCATACATTGATGATATGATTGTCAAGACTAAACTTCAGAAAGATCATCTGTCGGACCTCCGAGAAACTTTCGCCACACTCGGGCGGCACCATGTCATGCTCAATCCCAAGAAATGTGTATTTGGAGTTGAGTCTGGGAAATTTCTCGGATTCCTTATCAATCAGAGAGGAATAGAAGCGAACCCTGAGAAGGTGCAGGCGGTCATTGACATGCAGTCGCCTCGTACCATCCGAGAGGTTCAGAAGTTAACTGGTTGTCTGGCGGCCTTGGGAAGATTTCTAAGCCGATCAGGCGACAAATGCCTATACTTTTTCCAGGCAATTAAGAAAAAGGAAAGGTTTGAATGGGGGCCGGATGCTGAGGCCGCCTTCCAGAAATTGAAAGTTCACTTGCATTCCTTGTCGAGGCTGGTCAGCCCTTTGCCCAAAGAAGTACTCTACATGTACCTGGCCGTCTCTGATCATGCGTTAAGCACTGTTCTCCTTGCTGAAAGAGACGGCTGTCAGCTCCCGGTCTACTTTGTCAGTCATGTACTGAAAAATGTCGAGTTGAGGTATCCCCTAGTGGAGAAATTTGGTCTTGCACTCTTCATGGCTGTTAAAAAATTGAAGCCCTACTTTTTGGCACATGTAGTCGTCGTGTATACAGACCAACCTATCAAGCGGCCACTTACCATCATGGAGTCGTCACGCCGAATGATCAAATGGGCCATAGAAATACAGAGCCTCGAAGTTACTTTCGAGCCTAGAAAAGCAGTGAAGGGGCAAGCCTTTGCTGACTTTATTGTTGAGATGACTCGTCCTCCTGACTCTCAAGTTCCAGACCAAGTATGGAAGGTATATGTAGACGGAAGCTCTACTTCAAATGGTTGTGGAGCAGGCGTCATATGTCAGTCGCTAGAGGGCGACAGATACGAGTATGCTCTACGCTTCAGTTTTCAGGATTCAAACAATGAGGCAGAATATGAAGCTTTACTAGCCGGGATCCGCATGTGCAAGGCGGCAGGGGCAAGAAAAATAGACGCCTATTCCGATTCACAATTGATAGTGAGTCAGTTAAATGGCGAATACGAAGCAACCCATCCGGCCATGATCAAGTACTTACAGGCGGTCCGACAAGCAGTCGGCTCCCTTGAGGATTTCCATCTGATCCAAGTGCCGAGATCAGAAAACAACCAGGCGGATGCACTGTCAAAATTAGCATCATCCGCCTCCTCTGATACTCCTCGAACTGTTTTCTGGGAAGTAATGGAGAAGAGAAGCATCGAGGAAAACCCTATTGGAATCCTAGACAGAAGCTCAACCTGGATGGATTCAATCAGGGCATATCTGACAAACGGTACACTGCCGGATGATCCTCAACAGGCGGCAGCACTGAAAAAACGAGCCACCTGTTTTGAAATGATAAAGGGAGAACTTCACAAAAGGGGGTACCTTCAACCCTTCTTAAAGTGTGTTACTCCAGAAAAGGGACGAGAGATACTAGACGATCTTCACTCTGGTTACTGTGCTTCTCATATAGGCGGTAGGACGCTTGCTCAAAGGGCAAGGCGGCAGGGCTACTTTTGGCCTACTTTGGAAGCAGATGCAATGGAGATGGTGAAAAAATGTGACAAGTGCCAAAGGTTTGGCAAACTAATTCACCGTCCGGCTACTGACCTCACTACCATTCATAGCCCACTACCGTTTGCTAAGTGGGGCATGGACATTCTGGGTCCATATACGCCTGCTACAGGCGGAAGGAGGTACATACTTGTTGCCGTTGACTACTTCACTAAATGGGTAGAGGCGGAGGTTGTAAAGGGAATCAAGACGAAAGATGTAATTTCATTCATTTGGAAAGATGTCATCACTCGGTTCGGGGTTCCCATGTCTATGGTTTTTGATAATGGTCCTAAATTTGAGACGCCTGTTCTCAAAAGCTGGTTGGGTGACGAAGGAATTGCAAACTACTTTGCATCTGTCGGCCGTCCACAAGCAAACGGCCAGGTAGAAGCCTTTAATAAAATCATCTCTGACGGTCTCAAGAAAAATATTGAACGAGTAGGCGGCCTATGGGCGGATGAACTACCACATGTTCTCTGGGCCATTAGGACGATTGAAAAAGGGGCGACTGGAGAAACTCCATTCCTCCTAACCTACGGTGCGGAAGCTGTTCTTCCAATAGAACACTACGAGACGACTCTTCGAGTAATGCTATATGACGAAGAGGCAAACTGGGAAGCCATGCGCCTGGCATTAGACTCACTTCCTGAAAAGAGGGGCAATGCTGTTTTGCGCCATGAAATCTATCGCCTGAGAATGACTAGAACATACAACAAAAAAGTACGCAGGCGTCCACTCAAAGTAGGGGACTTTGTACTTAGAAAAATGGAAGCAGTTGGTAGGGCTAATGAGTCTGGCAAACTAACTCCCAACTGGGAAGGACCCTACCAAATCTGTGAGGAAGTCAGGGACGGTACCTACCGTCTGGAAACACCAGACGGACAACCGTTGCCTCGAACCTGGAATGTAGAGAATCTTAAGAAATATTTCTTTTGAATGATGTAAATAGTCAAGAGCTACTTAATAAAAGTTTGCACTTACTATTCAATTTTGTACTAAGAGGGGCACGCCTACTAACAAATAGTCGGCTACTCTCCATGTTTAATTTTTATTCTTACTTAAAGAGGGGCATGTCGTCTGTACCTTTACAGTCGGCTACTCTCCATAGAGTATTTTACTCTATTTTCAGAGGGGCATGCCGTCTGTACCTTTACAGTCGGCTACTCTCCATTGAGTTTTACACTCTATCTTCAGAGGGGCATGCCATCTGTACCTTTACAGTCGGCTACTCTCCATTGAGTTTTTCACTCTTAGAGGGGCATGCCGTCTGTACCTTTACAGTCGGCTACTCTCCATTCAGTATTTTACTCACAATAGGGGCATGTCGTCTGGGCATATAGTTGGCTACTCTCCATAAGAAGATGGCCGACTGGTTCCAAACATATAGCCACCCCCCTAATACTTAGCTAAAAAGATTAGGGCCTGGTCGACCCTGTGCCTAACAGGCGGCTACCCTCCTTTTACTTAGCACCTACGTTCACCAAGAACTTACCAAGGCCACAGGCCGAATGATCAGACCAGGCGCCAAGCCAACTGATCAAATCTACAAAACTAATACGACCTGTCCCAACATCATAGCAGGCGTCCGGCGGCATCCCTCCGGATGAAATTCGTCGCAGAGAGAGCTCCCTTTTGGGTGGAACATTGTTCTATAAACTAATTGCACGGCACCTATACGACTGTCCCCAAGGGCAACCACGTAGCCGTTTTTGAGACAAGGATAACTCTATCACTAACCAAACCAGTGGTAGCAGTTGACATCTGAGTCAGATGACCGCCTGTATTTTTTGGGATAAATGCAGGGGGTACCTCTTGAATTAATAGCCAACAAACATTGGCGAATCAAGGGGTCTAGCCGGATTCCGCCGCCTGGTACCTCTACTTCTCAAGCAAGAGTGACGGCGACTGAGTAACTCCAACGTTAACTCATAGTCACTCCTTCAAATTTGGTATGGAACCTAAAAGGTTTGAGTAGACCGCCTGTTTTTTGGCAAACAGGGGCACTCAAACCCCTATTCCTACTAGGTAACCTATTGAGTTAATAGCCAACAAACATTGGCGAATCAAGGGATCAGCCGGCCTCCGCCGCCTGGTATCTCTACTACTCAATCTAGAGTGTGACGGAGACTAAGTAACTCCTATGTTAACTTATAGTCACTCCCTCAAACTTAGTATGGAGCCTAAAAGGTATGAGTCGTCCGCCTGTTTTTAGCAAACAGGGTCTCTCAACCACTACTCCTACTAGGTTAACAAATTATGAGTTAAAAGCCAACAAACATTGGCGAATAAAGGGAAACAACCGGTACCCGTCGCTTGGTATCTCTACTACTCAGTTCCTTGGCGACTAGGTAACACTCATGTTTACTTGGTCAGACCACTTTCCTACTTGGTTAAATTTACAATGACAGGACCGCCTGCCTAAAAAGGATCCAGTCTTTAAAATAGTTCGAATACCGATTGGATAAATGGCCGACTGATCGTCTATCCTGGAAACAGACAACTAGTCGTCCAGGGGCATAGGCGGCGTGACTAACTATCCGTACCTGTCTGCAACTATCGGCCATGCAAGACAGTCGGTCTAGTGAACAATTGGATATTAGAATATGGAATACTTAGACAAATTTGAGGCAAAACAAAAATTCATTAAAAAGAAGCCGGTCATTAAAGACCGGCAAAATATTCAAAGCCCCGGCCCCCTGGCCGGGTAAATACAAAACAAACGGCACGCAGGCCGTGGAAAGAATACATAAAGCTTAAGAAGGGGGCAGATCTTCAGTATTAGCAGCTGCCGCCTGGTCAGCACTCTTCTTGCTGGACTCGGCTTCAGCTGCATCCTTTTTTGATGCCTTACCCCCAAGCGGCACAAGCGCCACCACCGGCTCCTCCTCCTCCAACGCTTCCTCCAACGCCTCTTCCTCAGCAGCCGCCAGGATCTCTTGATTATATGTATCAGAACACTGGCGGTACGTTCTTTCCCAAGAGGCAAAGTCGGCATTGGGGAAGAGGCGGCCCCAGGTCATGCGCTGGATTTGAGCGGAGTCTTCCATCATCTCCCGGACCAGCTCTTTCTTCTCTTGCTCGGCCTTTTCCGAGAGCTCTTGGGTAAGACTCTTCTCCTGGGTCACCAGGCGTTCCTTTACGCTGGCCAAGGATTTCTCCATGGCTTCGTAAGAGTACATTTTTAGGCGAAGAGGTTTCAGCTCGGCCTTGAGATTTGTGATGGTCGCCTCCAGCTCGTCATTCTTCTTCTGGGCCGCCTCTAACTGAGCCCGAACAGCGGCGGTAGCCTGCGCCTGATAATAAAGAATATCAATGGTCAGAACTTCATTTTGGGCAATTTGAAACATTGCCTTATCACAGTCAGAGGCGACCATAGCTTTTGCAGCCTTTACCTCTTTGTTCTTCTGATCAAGCGGCTTGCGAAGGTCTTTCACTCGGAGCAGGGCCTAAGTACAAAGAAACAGGCGTCAGTTTCCAAACAAAAAATAAAACAGGCGTCCAGAAATTCAAATACTCAAAAATATGCTAAGTATACCTCAGCAAGGACCCCTGCAATCCCGTCAAGGTCAAGGGTGCCGACACCCCTGACCGCCTCCCTTTCAGCTGGAGGAACTGCCCAGATCATAGACTTGGCCATCTCTACCAAGTCAGGCTCCTGAGGGCTGGCTGCATCAAGCATAAACAAACGGATTAGACCAAGTAAAAAAGGGATCAAGTCTAAAATTTACAAGGACAACTTCTTACTTCTAGGCGGCCCAGTTGGAGTTTTAGAAGAAGTGGCCGGCTGTTTCTCAGCCGCCACATGTTTCCTAGCAGAACCAGGAGAGCTCCCAACAGTCGTCTTCCGGGCCTTGGGGTCCGGTTGTTGGGAAGATGAAGCTCTTGGAGCACCCATCTAAAAAAGAAAAAAAAAAGTCAGTATGTGCATAAACCCTACTCCAAAAAGAGGGTGAAAGGTTCGGAGCTCACCAAGGGTGCCCCCTTCTTGGGGGAGTCGTTTGAAGTTTGTTGCATGATGGGGGCCCGCGACATGGCCGCCGCAGTCTTGGAGGCGGTGATTTTGCTCATGGCGTTAGCTACAAAAACAAACAGCAATGTTAATAAAAGATAACAACAAATGTATGGAACAACAGAGTATTCGACAGGCCGACTACCTCTTGAGCACCGACTGCTGAGGCCACAGGCGGCCAAAAAGTACTCGTCATAGAGCCACTTGAAGCTCGGGACGCAGTGCAGGGGTACTTGCTCTCGTACCCCTGAAGTAGAGTCGACCCTCGACTCTACTTTAAAGAGTCCTTTATCAAGGATCTCTTTCTTAGCCTTGGGGGGAACAGGCGGCATGCTACGGACGCCTGCAAGAAGGGGCGGATTCCTGTTCCACCTATTGAAGCGCTTGTTCAGCTCAATGTCTGAACTCTCAATGATGAGGAAGGTGCTCCGCCAGTCCTTCCACTTGTTTGCTTTACCTCTCGTCATGAGGTAGCCCCTGTGGCTTGTCAATTGATACCAGCCGGTACCGCCTGTCTTAGGGGTCCGGCTGAGATAGTTCATATGGGCGAAAGCCTCGAAGCTCGGCTCCACCCCGTGCAGTTCGCACCCGGCCACATAGCCGAGTACGTTGACCCAGGAGTTTGGGGCTAACTGCCATAACCCCAACTCATACCCATCCAAAATCCGCTGAACAGCCGGATGTAATGGGAAGCGCAGCCCTGCCTTGATGGCCGCCTCGTAGCAGCCAAAGCAGGTGCTATCATAACTGGAACCAGCCGGCCAGACGACTCTGTCTTCTGGATCCGGCACAAACACTAGAAAGTCGGGGCCCATGGTGTGGTTTGCAATAAAGCTCTCCACTTTCTCTTGCATGGCTGTGATCCGGCCCCGAGGTACCGTGCAGTAATAGGGGGTATTTAGCTCTCGGTGAGAGGCGGATGGCTCCGCCCAATTGTCCCCCTTCTCAACTGCATGAGAAAGTCTCGCCTCTTGCAGGCGACTGTTTTTCTCTTCTGTGTCCAAAGAAGCATGGCCAGAAGAGCTTGACTCAGAATCGTCCTCTGACGAGTCCGAAGAGGACGACTCCTCCCCTCTCCCGGAGGGGCCCGCCTCCTCTCTTTGAAAAGGAGCAGATTTGTTAACTGTTAAATGGGAAGGGGTCACTATGACTCCTCCCTCAGAATTGCCGGCTTTCAGGCCGCCTTGTTTCACTTCCACATCTGGCGCCTGGTCAGATGTTTCACTAAGAGGCACCCTGTGGGAGGAGCCGTTTGAATTTGAGATCCTAGCAGTCTTTTTCGTTCTGGCCATCTTGCTCTGCATAGACACAGATACAGTCGGACTTTGTATAAAGGGCAAAGATGGGTCCGGAAAAGGGCAGGCGACACTCATAGTCCTAGATTCAGCCGTCCCCGGTGACCGGCTGATCACTAACCTAGGTCGTGTCGTGTTCTTCCGTGGTGCCATTTCAAAAAATAAAAAGAAAATTAAGAGTAAGAGAACCGACAGTTACCTAAACGAGTGACGATTGATGAAGTGCTGAAAATCCTGTGCAGGCGGCTTGTCAGAACAGGCAGTAGGCAGAAAAGGTCCAAAATGTCAGAGCAAGTTCAGGGGTCCGAATGTTCTCAAAAAGTTCTCAAAGTGTGAAAATGACTCAAGACAATCCTCGAGGCTCGAATGCCAAAACCTTTAGGCTCGAATGACGAAAACACCATTTTTCATCTTTTTACTTTGTTTAAGTCAGGCCATAGTTTTAATTACATATCGAGGTACTTTCGACCAACAATGACATGATTTAAATGAAATCACTCCCCTTTTAATCATTAAAAACCGATCTCTTCGTATAATTTTACATTACCTAGAACACCTTTACATGTAAAAGCGTTCTACAAAAGCAAAGGAACAATCAAGATTCATTAGCGTGTTAGGACTAGAAATAGCTTTTTCTGGCCTTTATAGCTACTTGTTTCATACACTTAGCAAATCAAGGATCGATTCTACATCCTTAGCATTTTTGAAAGGTTATCAACTCTTTGAGAAATTTGCAGAATGAGTCTCTAATATATATTTCCTTGACTACTTTGCTCATCGTCTACTCTAGACTTGATCAAAGTGGGGGCTTACTGTAGACACCTACTTTTGGCCTACTTTCCTGACAGGAAGTGCAATGACGATAAATAAAACCATCTTCATGTTGGATTGAAGTGAAGAATGCTTATGGATAACTAGTTAAACCACAAAACACAAAAGACAAGCCCAAACCAAGAAACAAAGCCAAATAAAGTCCAATTAATTAAATCAGATCATAATTAGGCTTAAGTCCAATTTGATTAGGGGATTTTGCTCCCACCAATCGGAATGCGCCACGTGGACCAATCAGGTCCTGCCAAGTGTCCCCCAGTTGGAACTGTCAGGGCTTGCCACGTGGCACGCGCTTATTCGTCCTCCTTGGACCTATTATGTCATGACATGTGGCATACTCCATGCCTAATGGAGAAACCGGCCACCCAGGCCCAACTTCCGAGGGAAGCCCAATCGGCCCTAGGTTAACCTAAACCTAGGATGGGCACGTTTCCCGAGGTTATAAATACCTCCCTTAATCCTCATTAAGGGGGATTACAAAAAAACACATTAATTACACAGTAATAACCGGCTCATCTCGCTAACAAAGCAGATTACCTACATTAAACACTCTCACCTAGAGAGACCCAATCACTTTAATTTCCGCATTAATTACTCCTTAATCAAGTACTAACTTGACCGTTGGAGGCGGAGCTCCCAGGAGTCTCCGTTATTTTGCAGGTACAGGCGTCCGGTTCCAGTCTCGGAATTGTAACTCTCCCGCAGGACATCAGAAAACCCCGAAACATTTGGCGCCGTCTGTGGGGAGAGTACTTCTGAGATGGCATCCAAGTCTGTACCGACTCCAGAAGAGAGGCGTCCCCTAGACGACCCTCAAGTTCAGTCGGACCATGATACCGAGAGTGAATTTGAAGTTGAAACTCATACAGCTTCAGACGGGACCCTAAGGGCCCGACGTACCCGTCATACCGAAAGGAGGGAACAGGAACCTCTTCAAACTGGAAGTGAGCCAGCAGGTGCACCGCCTGTTCGGCAACAGCCGACTGATGGGTCTGCTCCCATCACAAGGAACGAACTCATGACCTTCATGAGGGACTTCAAGGGAGAGATTCAAGAGTTGATCAACAAGAAGCCGCCTGCTCCAGTCAAGGAGCAGTCGGCTAAGAAACCATCCACTTCACTGAAAAGGAAGCCAGTTCATGGGCGAGAGGCGACTCCTCATCCTAAATCTAGGAAGCGGGAGCCACCTTCCCTTGATTTCACAAAATTCCGTTATCCTACAGGAAATAGGAAACATGTTTGTCATATTCAGGCGGACGGGTCGAAGCAAACATTCACAGACGCCCGGCTACTGCTAGAGCAGAAGAAGAGTGACCGATTGTCAGAGTCGGCCTCTACTTTAAACTTTCAAGATAGTCTGCGAAATGCCTCGATGAGGCATACTCAGTCGTATCATGAGAGTCAGTCAGGCGGCACCTCCCGTCAGTCCGGCTTTCATAGCGACCAGGCGGTACCAAACTTACCATTTGTGCCGCAACAACATTATTTTTTGCAGCCACCTCCGTTTGGTGGACCTGCAGCAAAAAACGTCCAACCTATGGACTGGCAGCTACGGTTGCTTAGACTTGGTGAACAGCCGTCGGCCTTCTCCAAGGAAATTACTGAAGCCGCTCAGCCGGCCAAAGTGAAAAATGTACTAGTAGGCGCCTATGACGGCACTACTAACCTAGAAGACCATCTGATGGCATTCACCAACCTGATGTACCTTCAAGGGTTGGATGATCCCACTTGGTGCAAGTGTTTCCCAGCGACTCTCAAAGGAATCGCACAACAATGGTTCGGCAACCTGCCGACTGGTTGTGTAAATAACTTCAGGACGCTTGCTTACTTATTCACCTCCAACTTCGCCATGAACATCTCTGCGAAGAAAACGACCCTTGATTTAGGAACAATTCAGCAGGGCGAGAAGGAGGGGCTTCGTTCTTACATCAGGCGGTTTAACCTGATGAGAATTCAGATTCAAGAGTTACCAGATGAGGTAGCCTATACTGACTTTTTCAGAGGTCTCAAAGACGGGTTTACCTTCAAATTTGATTTGGTTCGAAAGAGGGTGGCAACTCTTCAAGAGGCCTTGATTGAAGCAGAAGCCAATATACAGGCGACTGATCTTTGTACGGTAAAACAGTCGGACGGGAAGAGGTTCGACAAAAGAGAAGGACGACAGAAACAGTCGTCAAACAAAGATGAGAAGAGAAAAGAGGTATGGGCGGCTGATTCCTCTAAACAGCCGGCCCAAAAAAAGAAAAAGAATTCAAACCATACTCCCCAAAGTATGCGTTTAACAAGGATAACCAGTTTATCCTAAAACAAATCAAGGGACGGATCTCAATTGAGAAGCCGGTCCCCATGAAGGGTTCTGCAAACAACCGGAACCAAGAAAAATTATGTGCTTATCATGATGATGTTGGTCATCACACCAATGACTGCATCAGTCTCATGCGGTATCTGGACCGCCTGGCTGAGCAAGGTGATCTTGACACTTATGTCAAGAAATCTACGGGGAACACTTCCTCAAAAAAGCAGTCGGCCAAAAAGAATCAACAGGCCGACAGCTCCGATACAGATGATGCAGTCGTCTACACCATTGCAGGCGGCTTCTGAGGAGGCGGCCCGACTATTAGGGGCAACAAAGACAATATCAGGCGGTTAGATGTAAATTCCGTTCACCAAGAACGGCCGTCCAAATATTCATTTCCTGAGATTGTCATCACTGAAGAAGATCTAGGAGGGGTAAGGGGGCCGCATGACGACCCTATCGTCATTGAATGTAAAGTGGCCAACCAGAGAGTTGGCCGAATCCTCATAGATACCGGAAGCTCCTCAGATCTCATCAGTAGCAAATGTCTGTCGAAACAAAAATATCAGACTGATTGCATACATCCGGCCTCCCACCCTTTAGTTGGGTTTGGAGGAGGAGTCGTCCACCCACTGGGACGAGTGGATTTACCCATCCGCCTGGGTGAAAAAGGGGAAGGTCGACACATGGTAGTCCAGTTCCTGGTAGTGGAAGAACTCTCGGCCTACAACATGATTCTGGGTCGAGCAACCCTGAATAATTCCAAGGCTGTTATAATCCCATCTCTTATGTTGCTCAAGTTTGAGAGGGATAATGGAATAGTCGGCTCCCTAAGGGGAGATAAGAGGATGGCCCGAGAGTGCTATCTCTCGGATATCAAGCCCACTGTTTTGGCCACTGGGTCAGTCGGTGAAAAAACAGACCTTGACAATGTCAAGGACAGTGCGCCTGTTCAAGAAGCAGGCGGCAAGAAAAGAAAGGCACCCCAGACAGGGGCCGCAAGAAAAGAAAGAAAATAGCAATCATTGGCAGAGGAGCGGTCGGATGAGTTCCGCCCTCAGCCGGCTGGTGAGCATACGGACCTGATCTTAGACGACTCGCGTCCTGATCGAACAGTCAAAGTTGGGACGACTGCTCTGAGAGACCTTGGTGACGACTTTCACAAACTATTGAATGAATACAAGGACATCTTTGCATTCGAAGTCCATGAAATGCCAGGCATCAGTCCTGATCTGGCGGTACATAAACTGGCCGTGGATCCGAAAAAGAAGCCGGTACGGCAAAAGAAGCGGAACCATGGCGAAGAAAGAAGTCAGGCGGCAGCCGCCGAAGTTAAAAAATTACTTGATGCAGGGTTCATTCGGCAATGTTACTTCCCAGACTGGGTTGCAAATGTGGTGCTTGTTAAAAAGCCAAATGGCACCTGGCGAATGTGTGTAGACTACACAGACTTAAACAAGGCGTGCCCCAAAGAAAGTTACCCTCTGCCTAAAATTGATAACCTGGTCGACTCAACAGCCGGCCATGCTTTGATGAGCTTTATGGACGCCTATTCTGGTTTCCATCAAATTCCTTTGTGGAAGAAGGATCAGGAGAAGACGGCCTTCGTCACTGATCAGGGGTTATACTGTTACACGGTTATGCCGTTTGGTATTAAGAATGCCCCGGCTACCTTCCAGCGAATGATAAACACTGTGTTCTTTGATCAGATTGGGAGAAACGTCGAGGCATACATTGATGATATGATTGTCAAGACTAAACTTCAGAAAGATCATCTGTCGGACCTCCGAGAAACTTTCGCCACACTCAGGCGGCACCATGTCATGCTCAATCCCAAGAAATGTGTATTTGGAGTTGAGTCTGGGAAATTTCTCGGATTCCTTATCAATCAGAGAGGAATAGAAGCGAACCCTGAGAAGGTGCAGGCGGTCATTGACATGCAGTCGCCTCGTACCATCCGAGAGGTTCAGAAGTTAACTGGTTGTCTGGCGGCCTTGGGAAGATTTCTAAGCCGATCAGGCGACAAATGCCTATACTTTTTCCAGGCAATTAAGAAAAAGGCAAGGTTTGAATGGGGGCCGGATGCTGAGGCCGCCTTCCAGAAATTGAAAGTTCACTTGCATTCCTTGCCGAGGCTGGTCAGCCCTTTGCCCAAAGAAGTACTCTACATGTACCTGGCCGTCTCTGATCATGCGTTAAGCGTTGTTCTCCTTGCTGAAAGAGACGGCTGTCAGCTCCCGGTCTACTTTGTCAGTCATGTACTGAAAAATGTCGAGTTGAGGTATCCCCTAGTGGAGAAATTTGGTCTTGCACTCTTCATGGCTGTTAAAAAATTGAAGCCCTACTTTTTGGCACATGCAGTCGTCGTGTATACAGACCAACCTATCAAGCGGCCACTTACCATCATGGAGTCGTCACGCCGAATGATCAAATGGGCCATAGAAATACAGAGCCTCGAAGTTACTTTCGAGCCTAGAAAAGCAGTGAAGGGGCAAGCCTTTGCTGACTTTATTGTTGAGATGACTCGTCCTCCTGACTCTCAAGTTCCAGACCAAGTATGGAAGGTATATGTAGACGGAAGCTCTACTTCAAATGGTTGTGGAGCAGGCGTCATATGTCAGTCGCCAGAGGGCGACAGATACGAGTATGCTCTACGCTTCAGTTTTCAGGATTCAAACAATGAGGCAGAATATGAAGCTTTACTAGCCGGGATCCGCATGTGCAAGGCGGCAGGGGCAAGAAAAATAGACGCCTGTTCCGATTCACAATTGATAGTGAGTCAGTACAATGGCGAATACGAAGCAACCCATCTGGCCATGATCAAGTACTTACAGGCGGTCCGACAAGCAGTCGGCTCCCTTGAGGATTTCCATCTGATCCAAGTGCCGAGATCAGAAAACAACCAGGCGGATGCACTGTCAAAATTAGCATCATCCGCCTCCTCTGATACTCCTCGAACTGTTTTCTGGAAAGTAATGGAGAAGAGAAGCATCGAGGAAAACCCTATTGGAATCCTAGACAGAAGCTCAACCTGGATGGATTCAATCAGGGCATATCTGACAAACGGTACACTGCCGGATGATCCTCAACAGGCGGCAGCACTGAAAAAACGAGCCACCTGTTTTGAAATGATAAAGGGAGAACTTCACAAAAGGGGGTACCTTCAACCCTTCTTAAAGTGTGTTACTCCAGAAAAGGGACGAGAGATACTAGACGATCTTCACTCCGGTTACTGTGCTTCTCATATAGGCGGTAGGACGCTTGCTCAAAGGGCAAGGCGGCAGGGCTACTTTTGGCCTACTTTGGAAGCAGATGCAATGGAGATGGTGAAAAAATGTGACAAGTGCCAAAGGTTTGGCAAACTAATTCACCGTCCGGCTACTGACCTCACTACCATTCATAGCCCACTACCGTTTGCTAAGTGGGGCATGGACATTCTGGGTCCATATACGCCTGCTACAGGCGGAAGGAGGTACATACTTGTTGCCGTTGACTACTTCACTAAATGGGTAGAGGCGGAGGCTGTAAAGGGAATCAAGACGAAAGATGTAATTTCATTCATTTGGAAAGATGTCATCACTCGGTTCGGGGTTCCCATGTCTATGGTTTTTGATAATGGTCCCCAATTTGAGACGCCTGTTCTCAAAAGCTGGTTGGGTGACGAAGGAATTGCAAACTACTTTGCATCTGTCGGCCGTCCACAAGCAAACGGCTAGGTAGAAGCCTTTAATAAAATCATCTCTGACGGTCTCAAGAAAAATATTGAACGAGTAGGCGGCCTATGGGCGGATGAACTACCACATGTTCTCTGGGCCATTAGGACGATTGAAAAAAGGGGCGACTGGAGAAACTCCATTCCTCCTAACCTACGGTGCGGAAGCTGTTCTTCCAATAGAACACTACGAGACGACTCTTCGAGTAATGCTATATGACGAAGAGGCAAACTGGGAAGCCATGCGCCTGGCATTAGACTCACTTCCTGAAAAGAGGGGCAATGCTGTTTTGCGCCATGAAATCTATCGCCTGAGAATGACTAGAACATACAACAAAAAAGTACGCAGGCGTCCACTCAAAGTAGGGGACTTTGTACTTAGAAAAATGGAAGCAGTTGGTAGGGCTAATGAGTCTGGCAAACTAACTTCCAACTTGGAAGGACCCTACCAAATCTGTGAGGAAGTCAGGGACGGTACCTACCGTCTGGAAACACCAGACGGACAACCGTTGCCTCGAACCTGGAATGTAGAGAATCTTAAGAAATATTTCTTTTGAATGATGTAAATAGTCAAGAGCTACTTAATAAAAGTTTGCACTTACTATTCAATTTTGTACTAAGAGGGGCACGCCTACTAACAAATAGTCGGCTACTCTCCATGTTTAATTTTTATTCTTACTTAAAGAGGGTCATGCCGTCTGTACCTTTACAGTCGGCTACTCTCCATTGAGTATTTTACTCTATTTTCAGAGGGGCATGCCGTCTGTACCTTTACAGTCGGCTACTCTCCATTGAGTTTTACACTCTATCTTCAGCGGGGCATGCCGTCTGTACCTTTACAGTCGGCTACTCTCCATTGAGTTTTTCACTCTATCTTCAGAGGGGCATGCCGTCTATACCTTTACAGTCGGCTACTCTCCATTGAGTTTTTCACTCTTAGAGGGGCATGCCGTCTGTACCTTTACAGTCGGCTACTCTCCATTCAGTATTTTACTCACAATAGGGGCATGTCGTCTGGGCATATAGTTGGCTACTCTCCATAAGAAGATGGCCGACTGGTTCCAAACATATAGCCACCCCCCTAATACTTAGCTAAAAAGATTAGGGCCTGGTCGACCCTGTGCCTAACAGGCGGCTACCCTCCTTTTACTTAGCACCTACGTTCACCAAGAACTTACCAAGGCCACAGGCCGAATGATCAGACCAGGCGCCAAACCAACTGATCAAATCTACAAAACTAATACGACCTGTCCCAACATCATAGCAGGCGTCCGGCGGCATCCCTCCGGATGAAATTCGTCGCAGAGAGCAGCTCCCTTTTGGGTGGAACATTGTTCTATAAACTAATTACACGGCACCTATACGACTGTCCCCAAGGGAAACCACGTAGCCGTTTTTGAGACAAGGATAACTCTATCACTAACCAAACCAGTGGTAGCAGTTGACATCTGAGTCAGATGACCGCCTGTATTACTTGGGATAAATGCAGGGGGTACCTCTTGAATTAATAGCCAACAAACATTGGCGAATCAAGGGGTCTAGCCGGCTTCCGCCGCCTGGTACCTCTACTTCTCAAGCAAGAGTGACGGCGACTGAGTAACTCCAACGTTAACTCATAGTCACTCCTTCAAATTTGGTATGGAACCTAAAAGGTTTGAGTAGACCGCCTGTTTTTTGGCAAACAGGGGCACTCAAACCCCTATTCCTACTAGGTAACCTATTGAGTTAATAGCCAACAAACATTGGCGAATCAAGGGGATCAGCCGGCCTCCGCCGCCTGGTATCTCTACTACTCAATCTAGAGTGTGACGGAGACTAAGTAACTCCTATGTTAACTTATAGTCACTCCCTCAAACTTAGTATGGAGCCTAAAAGGTATGAGTCGTCCGCCTGTTTTTAGCAAACAGGGGCTCTCAACCACTACTCCTACTAGGTTAACAAATTATGAGTTAAAAGCCAACAAACATTGGCGAATAAAGGGAAACAACCGGTACCCGTCGCTTGGTATCTCTACTACTCAGTTCCTTGGCGACTAGGTAACACTCATGTTTACTTGGTCAGACCACTTTCCTACTTGGTTAAATTTACAATGACAGGACCGCCTGCCTAAAAAGGATCCAGTCTTTAAAATAGTTCGAATACCGATTGGATAAATGGCCGACTGATCGTCTATCCTGGAAACAGACAACTGGTCGTCCAGGGGCATAGGCGGCGTGACTAACTATCCGTACCTGTCTGCAACTATCGGCCATGCAAGACAGCCGGTCTAGTGAACAATTGGATATTAGAATATGGAATACTTAGACAAATTTGAGGCAAAACAAAAATTCATTAAAAAGGAGCCGGTCATTAAAGACCGGCAAAATATTCAAAGCCCCGGCCCCTGGCCGGGTAAATACAAAACAAACAGCACGCAGGCCGTGGAAAGAATACATAAAGCTTAAGAAGGGGGCAGATCTTCAGTATTAGCAGCTGCCGCCTTGTCAGCACTCTTCTTGCTGGACTCGGCTTCAGCTGCATCCTTTTTTGATGCCTTACCCCCAAGCGGCACAAGCGCCACCACCGGCTCCTCCTCCTCCAACGCTTCCTCCAACGCCTCTTCCTCAGCAGCCGCCAGGATCTCTTGATTATATGTATCAGAACACTGGCGGTACTTTCTTTCCCAAGAGGCAAAGTCGGCATTGGGGAAGAGGCGGCCCCAGGTCATGCGCTGGATTTGAGCGGAGTCTTCCATCATCTCCCGGACCAGCTCTTTCTTCTCTTGCTCGGCCTTTTCCGAGAGCTCTTGGGTAAGACTCTTCTCCTGGGTCACCAGGCGTTCCTTTACGCTGGCCAAGGATTTCTCCATGGCTTCGTAAGAGTACATTTTTAGGCGAAGAGGTTTCAGCTCGGCCTTGAGATTTGTGATGGTCGCCTCCAGCTCGTCATTCTTCTTCTGGGCCGCCTCTAACTGAGCCCGAACAGCGGCGGTAGCCTGCGCCTGATAATAAAGAATATCAATGGTCAGAACTTCATTTTGGGCAATTTGAAACGTTGCCTTATCACAGTCAGAGGCGACCATAGCTTTTGCAGCCTTTACCTCTTTGTTCTTCCGATCAAGCGGCTTGCGAAGGTCGTTCACTCGGAGCAGGGCCTAAGTACAAAGAAACAGGCGTCAATTTCCAAACAAAAAATAAAACAGGCGTCCAGAAATTCAAATACTCAAAAATATGCTAAGTATACCTCAGCAAGGACCCCTGCAATCCCGTCAAGGTCAAGGGTGCCGACACCCCTGACCGCCTCCCTTCCAGCTAGAGGAACTGCCCTGATCATAGACTTGGCCATCTCTACCAAGTCAGGCTCCTGAGGGCCGGCTGCATCAAGCATAAACAAACGGATTAGACCAAGTAAAAAAGGGATCAAGTCTAAAATTTACAAGGACAACTTCTTACTTCTAAGCGGCCTAGTTGGAGTTTTAGAAGAAGTGGCCGGCTGTTTCTCAGCCGCCACATGTTTCCTGGCAGAACCAAGAGAGCTCCCAACAGTCGTCTTCCGGGCCTTGGGGTCCGGCTGTTGGGAAGATGAAGCTCTTGGAGCACCCGTCTAAAAAAGAAAAAAAAAAGTCAGTATGTGCATAAACCCAACTCCAAAAAGAGGGTGAAAGGTTCGGAGCTCACCAAGGGTGCCCCCTTCTTGGGGGAGTCGTTTGAAGTTTGTTGCATGATGGGGGCCCGCAACATGGCCGCCGCAGTCTTGGAGGCGGTGATTTTGCTCATGGCGTCAGCTACAAAAACAAACAGCAATGTTAATAAAAGATAACAACAAATGTATGGAACAACAGAGTATTCAACAGGCCGACTACCTCTTGAGCACCGACTGCTGAGGCCACAGGCGGCCAAAAAGTACTCGTCATAGAGCCACTTGAAGCTCGGGACGCAGTGCAGGGGTACTTGCTCTCGTACCCCTGAAGTAGAGTCGACCCTCGACTCTACTTTAAAGAGTCCTTTATCAAGGATCTCTTTCTT
Source organism: Chenopodium quinoa (assembly GCF_001683475.1). Classification (NCBI taxonomy): domain Eukaryota; kingdom Viridiplantae; phylum Streptophyta; class Magnoliopsida; order Caryophyllales; family Amaranthaceae; genus Chenopodium; species Chenopodium quinoa. Next base: position 2,120,584 of record NW_018745251.1, on the reverse strand, counting down.
AGCCTTGGGGGGAACAGGCGGCATGCTACGGACGCCTGCAAGAAGGGGCGGATTCCTGTTCCACCTATTGAAGCGCTTGTTCAGCTCAATGTCTGAACTCTCAATGATGAGGAAGGTGCTCCGCCAGTCCTTCCACTTGTTTGCTTTACCTCTCGTCATGAGGTAGCCCCTGTGGCTTGTCAATTGATACCAGCCGGTACCGCCTGTCTTAGGGGTCCGGCTGAGATAGTTCATATGGGCGAAAGCCTCGAAGCTCGGCTCCACCCCGTGCAGTTCGCACCCGGCCACATAGCCGAGTACGTTGACCCAGGAGTTTGGGGCTAACTGCCATAACCCCAACTCATACCCATCCAAAATCCGCTGAACAGCCGGATGTAATGGGAAGCGCAGCCCTGCCTTGATGGCCGCCTCGTAGCAGCCAAAGCAGGTGCTATCATAACTGGAACCAGCCGGCCAGACGACTCTGTCTTCTGGATCCGGCACAAACACTAGAAAGTCGGGGCCCATGGTGTGGTTTGCAATAAAGCTCTCCACTTTCTCTTGCATGGCTGTGATCCGGCCCCGAGGTACCGTGCAGTAATAGGGGGTATTTAGCTCTCGGTGAGAGGCGGATGGCTCCGCCCAATTGTCCCCCTTCTCAACTGCATGAGAAAGTCTCGCCTCTTGCAGGCGACTGTTTTTCTCTTCTGTGTCCAAAGAAGCATGGCCAGAAGAGCTTGACTCAGAATCGTCCTCTGACGAGTCCGAAGAGGACGACTCCTCCCCTCTCCCGGAGGGGCCCGCCTCCTCTCTTTGAAAAGGAGCAGATTTGTTAACTGTTAAATGGGAAGGGGTCACTATGACTCCTCCCTCAGAATTGCCGGCTTTCAGGCCGCCTTGTTTCACTTCCACATCTGGCGCCTGGTCAGATGTTTCACTAAGAGGCACCCTGTGGGAGGAGCCGTTTGAATTTGAGATCCTAGCAGTCTTTTTCGTTCTGGCCATCTTGCTCTGCATAGACACAGATACAGTCGGACTTTGTATAAAGGGCAAAGATGGGTCCGGAAAAGGGCAGGCGACACTCCTAGTCCTAGATTCAGCCGTCCCGGTGACCGGCTGATCACTAACGTAGGTCGTGTCGTGTTCTTCCGTGGTGCCATTTCAAAAAATAAAAAGAAAATTAAGAGTAAGAGAACCGACAGTTACCTGAACGAGTGACGATTGATGAAGTGCTGAAAATCCTGTGCAGGCGGCTTGTCAGAACAGGCGGTAGGCAGAAAAGGTCCAAAATGTCAGAGCAAGTTCAGGGGTCCGAATGTTCTCAAAAAGTTCTCAAAGTGTGAAAATGACTCAAGACAATCCTCCCTTATATAGGCGAAGTGAGAAGGCGAAGGGTCACTTTCAGAATTCAAAATTTGGGCGGGAAAATCTCTCGTCCTTTCGCCGACTGACACCTGTAGAAGTTCGCCGCCTGTTACAGTGCGACACCTGTCACAAGTAACACGTGACCAATCACGTGCCACCTATGAGGGGCAAATGATTAGGGGATTTTGCTCCCACCAATCGGAATGCGCCACGTGGACCAATCAGGTCCTGCCAAGTGTCCCCCAGTTGGAACTGTCAGGGCTTGCCACGTGGCACGCGCTTATTCGTCCTCCTTGGACCTATTATGTCATGACATGTGGCATACTCCATGCCTAATGGAGAAACCGGCCACCCAGGCCCAACTTCCGAGGGAAGCCCAATCGGCCCTAGGTTAACCTAAACCTAAGATGGGCACGTTTCTCGAGGTTATAAATACCTCCCTTAATCCTCATTAAGGGGGATTACAAAAAAACACATTAATTACACACAGTAATAACCGGCTGATCTCGCTAACAAAGCAGATTACCTACATTAAACACTCTCACCTAGAGAGACCCAATCACTTTAATTTCCGCATTAATTACTCCTTAATCAAGTACTAACTTGACCGTTGGAGGCGGAGCTCCCAGGAGTCTCCGTTATTTTGCAGGTACAGGCGTCCGGTTCCAGTCTCGGAATTGTAACTCTCCCGCAGGACATCAGAAAACCCCGAAACACAATTAATAATGACGGATTAAGGAGCGCCTAGGTCAAAATAAGCACTGCCGCAGAAAATAACGCGCGCCTCAAGGAGTCGCGCATGGCTAGCGCGCGCAACTAATTCAATTGCGCCTAACACTTAGCGATACTTCTTGAGTTGCGCTCGTTAAAGATTCACAATTTTAGAAAATAGAAAAATCATATCTTGCCATAAAGCCGCGCGCAAGAAAATTAGTTGCGCTGCCTATAGCAGCGCAACTCAATCATTTGCGCTGGGTGGCCGCACACAAATAATCTAGTTGCGTGCGATACCTGCTGCGGCAGAATGATTAAAACCCCTAAACCTACTCATTCCATATATATAGAGGCTTAATCCGAAGCTTAAACAGGCAGAAATTAACCCTAAGCTACCTAACCCCGTATTGTCCTAAACACTCACCCCTTTGATACATTGTTACTACGGTAAAGGTTCCCCAACAAGAAGGAGTCCATAAGTGTTCTAAAGGGAGATCTAGCAAAGTTAAGTGGTAAATTCCCGAGCACTTAGATAAATCATTTTTATTTTCTTGTTTAAAAGGACTTTAATTAATTAATTAGTGTTGCTTGATCACTTTAAAAGGTTTTGTTAATCAATTCCACATAGTATCTTACGTTAAATAAGATTAGAATTGAATAATTAATTGGTTGTTGATCACTTATGCCAAGGCGAATATTGTTTTTTCTTGTCATATTCACGAATTTGATTAAATAAAGAATAATGACGTTGCTATGTAATTCCTAAGTGAGTTAATGTGTGTAAATAAAATCAACTAACTTAGTTTTAGGTATCGTGTTGCATACATTGTTTGGTGATGAAATGGTAAAAAAGGAAGTGCTAGTAGAGGCCATATTAGGGCTAGGATAGCTATTTCCCCTTAAAGGGAATATTATTTTAGTACCCTGGCTCCCGAACTCATTTTTGGTTTATGTAGACCAATTTGGGCATGGGTTATCTTACGATTTGTGCTAATTATTCCATGAACTCTGCATGGAAGAAAGTCATGAACGAGGTTTATGAGTATTCCCAAAACTCATTGGTGACTCCAACTAGTTTCTTATAAAAAAGCGTGATGATAGAATCAATTCTAATTCAAGGTCCCCCAAAAAGTCAGGAATTCAAATCCTTCTACACCTTAACAAGTGTATAGTCCTAGGCTTTTTAATGGCCATGGGCATCTCAGGAAGGACCCCCTTACGATGAGATCGCCCTCCTTACACCACCTCCTTTTTACATTGGAACATCGTCGAAGGTGACCATGCTTCGCCATCTTCAATCTCTTAGTGATAACTTTTCGAGGAAAATTACCGAAGACCATTACTTGTTGATCCTCAATGTTTCTCTTGAATATTTACTGTTGTGTCTGTACCTCGGCGCATTTTGTGAATGATCCGGTACCTTGGCACTTGTGCTTCTTTGTGAACAATTACTTTGGTGCTTGCGATGAGCCAATACTTAGGCGATTTAAGCTACGTGAGACAATCTTTTATCAGGTCGATAACTTACTTTGACTATAATCGAGACAATTACTTAATCATGTCAATTTCTTATAGGGACTAACTTGCGTACCAATGAACCCAAAATTGTTGTATAAGGTCCGTATAATCAAATATGAAGACCACGCATCTTGTCGCCGCACCAACGCACGCCGATACGTGATGTCGCTAGGATTTTGCTTTGTCTCTAGGCGACAGGCATTAGCGCCTAGCGACAAGCTTGTTGTCTAGTGCTGATGTTGAGTTTTCCGAAATAAAACTCTTTCTTCCTCATTTTGTCGTTGTTCGCTTTTTGTGCTCGTGTTTTGCTCAGAGCTTTAATTCACTCCTTCTTGCTCGTTTGTCCACCAAATTCACTTAAACTTCTTGTAAATCAAATCATATTTCATCTAGTTTCCCGATCCATGTAATTTTTACTCAAACTTATCTCGGTTTTTGATGAATTCGAACATATTCATCCACGGGTTTTATAAATTTCGAACCCAATTGTGCTTAATTTTCTCTGTTTGCTGAAGCTTATGCATTGAAATCGCTTGATTATGTTTATATATTTCTTTTAGTGTATTTTGAGACTTGTTTTACTCAATTTGGTGAAGAAATGAGCAAATTGCCATTGTTGAACCCCTTGAGTTTGTGAGAACAATGTGACTTGTTCTTCGTATTTTCGCTAACCATTCTTGACCAATTTGTCAAAATATTATTCATAGTATTGCAAGAAATTGTTTGATTGTTTAAATTGCTCTTTCTGCTTGAATTGAAATTGTGATCTATTTTAGTACTACGCACTCTGTTTTTTGCAAACATAGATTCATGCAACTAGGCGAACCTTATATACTATAGAACTTTTAATTTACTGTTATTTTGCATAATATAGCTTAGCTAGACGACGCGGTTCCATCTCTCGTTCTAGGGAGACTCATCAAGAAGACGATCCCGTTGATACCAGTGTAGGGACCTCTTCTTCACTAAGGGCGTTCCCAAAGTGGGACGAGCACACTCTGTACTTGGCGCCCGAGTTTTGCATCTCGGAGCGCGTTCAGCGTGAGAACCATAATGAGAGACTTTGTAGCCATGGTTTTGGTAACACGACCATTGGCTCCTTGTACGACACTTACTTCCGCGACCATGACGGTTTACGCAGTATGTCGGAGTCTTGTGGCTTGACTCCTATGTTGCGAGCCACTCGGACTTTGTATTCTTTCGGACATAGCCATTACATGGTCCGAGCTTTGTTGGAGTTCTTTTGGGACACCACCAACACTTTCCACTTTCCTTGAGGCGATATGACTGTTACCCCCACTAACTTCAATCTCATCACAGGATTGGAGTTTAGTTCGGTCGAGCTTCCATTTGATAGCGAGATCTCCGTCTTTTCTCCAGAGATACTAGAGTATTTGGGCCCCTATCACCATTTGGGCTCGTAGTGAGGCTCAACTGACACATCTCAGCTCTCGGTGAATTCGCTTGTCAACGTTCGCGACGGCTTTTCAGGATGGTGCATCCACCCTAGAGCAACGGGTGCGCATATTTTCTCTTATCCTTTGTTAGGGACCTTTTCGCTCGACAGAGGTAGTCGAGTGCTACTGTAATACTTGCTTGCTTTTCACGACCTTCACATGGTCGGGTTATATGATTGTGCCAGTGTGGCCTACGCGGACTTCCTAATCAGATTGCGACTTTCTAGTTGTCATGGTTCCTTTCAAGGGGGATATCGCGCTCTCCAGCTTTTGGAGAATCGTAGAGGTATACTTTTTTTCCTTTATTAAGGTTAACCTTATACCTGTTTTAGCAATAGACATTTTATTCTCGTAATCTGATCTAGGAGTATTTTTCGTCTCTCGCGCCGATGAGACCCTCACCTCGCGAGTTCCCCGTTACTGCCGGTTGGGGAGGCCATCACAGTGATGAGGCTACTATCAAGCGCGTTCGAGAGTTGATCCTCTCGTTATATTCCCCGAATACTTCCCTTTTAGTACCTTTAGTAGGATTTTATCTTATGAATATGTATTTTATAGGAGCCGGCGGTAGAGTTTCGGCCGTTAGCTGATTTCAACATTCCTGCGCTTGCTGCGCAGTACACTGGTTAGCATCGGTATTTCCAGGGAACGTATGACACTGCGGTATCTAGGCGAGAGAGTGGCTATTCAGCACTCCTTCGAGACTTTTGGTGTTTTTACTCGCCCTCCTCGGCGCATGTTTGACAAGGCGAGATTGAGGACCTTGGCGAGTAGGTTGCTAGTGGGTACACCTTGGCGGACTCATGCCCGCCCGAAGCTATGCTATACGGAGGCGTTGCTGCCACTTTTGGCTCCACCACCTGTTTTGCTAGAGGGAGCGGAGGAGGTATTACTCATTTTCTTTCTTTATCTATTTTTTGCCCCCAAGTAGATACTAACTTCTTGGATTTATTTTGTAGGATATACATGCGGAGTTCGTTGCTCCACCTATATCCATCACCTATTGATATGTCACTTTTATATAGTGTTTTACCCCCGTCCCATGGTCATAATTAGTAGTGTTTTTGGCTCTTTAGGGCCACTTTTATTACTAATTTATGTTTTCTAGTGTTTTCATAGTTTTAGTTGAGTTTTACAGGAAATTGCACTTTTGGAGCATTTTCCCGGGTTTTCATGGATCATCTACGGAAGTTAGAAGGACACGACCACTCTTAAAGCCCAGGAATCGGTGAGAGCTGGTGATTAATCAAGACCCGATGAGGAAATCCAGATTGGGCCGAGGAATCGATCCCAATCGAAATCCAAGTCTCGAAGAAGAAGTCGAGCTCGATCGGGGAAGCATACGCCTGATCGGGCGGATGCGCACATAAGCACCCTCAAGGAAGAAGCGCGCCCGATCGGGTGAGCGTAAGCTCGATCGGGCGCGGCACACCAGCAGTGTGCGGAGCAAAAAGGCGAGCCCGATTGGGCGGCCCCTCACCCGATCGGGCGCGTGTTTTTCTTAGCAGATGATTAGTTTTGTTTTAATTTTTGTTTGAGGGATGTTTGAGTACGAATTATGTACGTAAATTCTGATTACCTTCTCTTTTTTATTTTCTCTCTCTACTTAGGATATTTTCTCTCTCTTAAATTCTCTCTCAACTTTGTTCTTAATTACTTTCATTAATCCAGATTTCTTCTGGTAACAATTTCTTCTCTTTTAATTTCAGTTATTTTATTTACTTCTTTGATTATGTCTTGCTTTATTTATTTGATTAGTTTAGTCATGATGATGCTTGAGTAGTTTTATTTCTAGGGTTTATGGGGATCTAATAAATATTATGAAGGGGTAAATTTGTGATTGTTATTTATCAATGCTTGGTTAATTTCCTATTGATTGATTTAATGTTATGCAATTAGGTTTGGCTAGATTTAATTGTATGAGTTTAGTAATATTAATTCGAGATTCGATAGATGAGAATTGATGTTTAGGCTTAGTTTCAATAGGCGGACTAATTTATAAATGGTTAAGTCGAGATTCAACAAATGAGATTTAATACCGGTAAATTAACTCTGTGATTATAATACGTAGCGAAAGCCCGTTATAATCTGATTAATCAATGCTTGATGATTTCTTATTATGATTTGCCCTGAATTATTGTTTATTAGTGAACCTATGCCCTAAGTCTTTTAATAATTAATTTCTCCCTATTTTATTCCCTCCGATCTTATTCTTCGTAGTAGACTTTATTTACAACAATATTGGTTACCTTGATAATTTAGATTATAATAATTAATTAGGAGTAGAAAGACTTGTTTCCCTGTGGATTCGACCCTACTTCCCTATCTACTTTAGTTAGAGGACTTAGGTAATTATTTTTGATTAGGGGATACGAATTTACCCTGTCAAAATTTGGCGTCGTTGCCGGGGAAACTGTTTTATTTTTATTTTCTGATTATTTTTTGTAGTCTAGATTATCCCCTTTTGTCTCAGAGAACGTTAGTTCTTTGAGGCAATTCTCATATTTTTCTTTTAGTTCCTTGTATATGCCCAGGTGTTCCTAACCAGGTTACATCCCATTCGATCTTGAGATCGAGCGCTCTTTTTTTATAGGCAAAGGAAAATCTATAGACAAATTCTGGCGGCTTCCGAGGAGGACAACAGTCAAAGAGATCCTCCCTCTGATTTAAGTGGCACAGAAATTCCTTCGGATTCAGAATCAGAGATTACGGCCCAGAAGAAACTCAGTGACTACTCGCAGCCGAAGCTCACAAATTTCCCGCACCTTACTCCCACTTCGGCGCTAGATGGAGTTTAGTTTGAAATCAAGCCCCAATTTATTACTGTGATAGAGAGGAAGCAATTCAGTGGAGTTAAGGGTAAAGATCCTAATCTTCATATTGCAGATTTCTGCCAATATTGTAACACCATTAGACAAGTCGGGGTCACGCAGGACCAAATTTGGGAGATTCTTTTCCCTTTTTCATTATGTGGCAAAGCTAAATTATGGTTTAATGGTTTGAATAGAACTGCAATTTGTATTACTGACTGGGAAACTCTTGCTTTGAATTTCTATAATAAATTCTATCCTACAGAGAGAACAGCGGTACTAAGGAGTGCTATTCAGAACTTTGCTCAAGAGGCCGACGAAACGCTATATGAGGCTTGGGAGAATGCCCCCACCACAATCTAGCACAATGAAAATTGATCCAAGCATTCTACAATGGGCTTGGAAATTCTTCTAGATCAGTTCTAGATTCTGCAGCCAATGGGAAGTTCATGAAATTTAATGTGGACGATGCAGGAAAGGTTATCGAAGACATGACAATACACAATTCCCAATACGGGAATCCGAGAGGGTTTGCAAATAAAGGAAAACATAATGTTGATTATGTATCCTTTTTGCAAGCTTAATTAACGTCTATTTGTCAAAAATTAGATAATCTTACTGTTACTCCTAATTCTGTAGCTAATGTTTCTGCTGTTGGTAACAATGAAGCTTTTTGTGAAAATTGTGGAATTGTAGGGCATTGGGAGCAAGATTTTAGGAGCTCTATGGAAAAAGTTAATGCCTTTCAAACCTATAGGCAGAATAACCCATATTATAATTCTTACAATGCCGGTTTTCGGAACCATCCATATCTTTCGTACCGGAGCACCAATGTACAAAACCCTCCACCTCCACAACAACCACAACAACAAACCCCACCACAACAAAAAATTACCACCCTAATTCCGGCCAGAAATACCAAGCATCACCCTCATCATCTTCCGACCCTGCCATGACAGAAATTAGAGCAATTATTGCCAATATACAAAAGCATATGGAGAGTAGGGATGCGCAGATTGATTCCATTTTAGCCCATAATAAAATCATGGACAATCAAATTGCACAACTTTCATCTACTCTACAATCCCGTCAGCAGGGAGCTCTACCATCACAACCTATCTATCCTACAGATCATGCCAATGCAATCACTCTAAGGAGTGGTTCACATTATGATGGACCTCCTATGCCAAAGGAAGATAGACCAGTTCCTGATCTAGATTCCTCTAAACCAAACGCTAATCCTGCTAACCCTGCAGGGCTACAAATAGATACTAACTCTACTAATGTTTCTGTGCAGGGTAAATCTCAGGATAAGGGAGGATATGTGCAGAGCCCGGTTATCAAACTTCCATTCCCTAATAGACAACTGAAGAGTAAGTTTGATAAACAATTTTGTAAGTTCTTAGAGGTTGTGAAAAACCTGCAGGTAACAGTTCCTTTCACTGATTTAATCACTCAAGTTCCTGCTTATGCTAAATTTATGAAAGACATCCTGACAAGGAAAAGGGCCATTAATGAAGTAGAAACTGTAGCTTTCACAGAGGAGTGTAGCGCTTTATTGCAAAATAAATCCCATCCTAAATTAAAGGATCCCGGTAGTTTTTCTATCCCTTGTCATATAGGGAATGTTTTTATCGATAAAGCTTTGTGTGATTTGGGTGCTAGTGTCAATGTCATGCCATCGTTTATCTGTGCTAAACTTAATATGAGAATTAAAAGTTACTAATATAACTTTGCAAATGGCATATCGTTCTGTAAAATACCCCTTAGGTATTTTAGAGGACGTCCCTGCCAGAGTTGGTAAATTTTTTATTCCTGTTGATTTTGTTTTCATGACAGAGGATACGCAAATACCCATTATATTAGGTAGTGATCGGAGTTAGATAGGTCGTTGGGACTACTAACCCTAACCAAATTAGAAATTTATAATACCTAAACTTACACTAAACTAGTTAGTGGCAAGTAAAGGGTCGAACCCAAAAAGACTAAGTGTATCAATTTGTGCTAATTAGACTACTAGGAAAGCTTGTGAGATAGAGAGAGGTTCAACTAAACATAACTAAGAACAAATAACTAAAACTAGGAAAAGTGGAATCCAATTACATCAATACATTCAATAACATCATACAATTAGATGAAAATGACCTTGATTAGGAACAATCAACACATTTAACTCACTCTCGCACAATTAAGCATGTTAATTATCCTACTAAGCTAATTCACTCTCGTGCAACTAGCCTAGCAAAGGTATGGAAGAAATTAGGGCTCTCAACCAACTCACTCTCGTACAATCAATTCAAAGCACAACTAGGAACATAGAATCAATTATCTAGAAAGATTCTAATCCATAAAAGCATCATCCATACACAATAATGAAGAAACAATTCCATACTAATCACAATCAATCTTTCAATTTATTAACATAACCTTCATCCATTCCCCTAGAACAAAATCTAAGCTAACATAATGAAGAAAGACATGGAAAACAAGGTAAAATAACAATAAAAACAAGATTAAACAAATAAACTAATTACTCTACTCAAACCAATAAACAAAAAGAAAAAACTAAGAATTAAGCAAGAAATAAAGATGAGAGAAAGTTAGAAAAGGCCCATTGAATAGATGAGAAGAAGTTCCACAAAGTTTCTTCTTCAACCTCTCAAAAACTCCATGGAAATCCAAACTTTCTCTCTCTACACTACTCCTAACCCTAAGAGAGAGAAAGTAAAGGCTAAACTAATCTAATCTATCTAAAATAAAATAAATTGTTGATTGATGTTTTTTTTAAAATAACCCCAAAGAGGGTATTTATAATACAAGCTAAAATAATGTAAAAGAAATTAAAAAGAAAAAAAACTAAACTAAAAACAATAAAAATACTAAACTAAAAACCAAAAGAAAAACAAAAGTAAAAATAAAATAAAATAAAAAGGAAAATGAAAAGGAAAATGAAAAAGAAAACAAACCCCAAAACCCCACTATTCCTGTCCAAACCCACGAAATCAGACCTCCCAATTTCCTTCACTTTCGAATTCCCCTGCTCTCATTTCTTGGGATGTAATCCCCTGCTTCACGCCACACCAAACTCTATCATCAATCATCACGCAACCATCATCACCACCATCGCAAGCATCCATCATCATCTAGCATCAAATCGTGGCCGTCCAATTCTCACTAAAAATCACGTGAAAAGCTCGTGATTGACCCACGTTTGCACGCCCGCGAAGAAGACGCACACAGGTCGCGCAAAGCTTCTGCCTCGAATCTGATTTTGGACTCCATTTGTGTGCGCCTTCTGACAGGGCTGCGCCCCCGCGGTGGTCTGGTTAGCTTCTTGCTGTGAATTATTGCGGTTTGGTGATGCGGGGAGGAGTTGTGAGAATGTGTGGCTGCTGTAATTAATGGTGGTGAGATGGAGGTCGCAGGTGGCGCTGCTGTTTGCGGCAGCTAGTGGTTGAAATTGGTGGTTCGATTGATGGGCGATTGCTAATGGTGGTTTGATGCGGCGCAATGGCGGCGGTTTGTGATTGGGGAATCGCTGCTGCTCAGGTTTGTGTTTGGTGAGAGGCGCAGCGCAACAGCGGTTGCGCGTGAGTGGTTGTGGGTGGGTGTAAGTTGCGATTGGTTGCGGGTTGCTGGTGAATTCAGGGTTGTGGTGCTGTTGGAGTTGTTATTGGTGAGTGTGAGGTGGAGATGGAAGCAGGGGGGATGTGTTTTGGTTGTGTTGTGGTGTAGGGTAAGGTGAGGTGTGGTGAAGGTTTATGGGCAGCAGCTTGTAAGACATTTTGTTGAACTTGATTGACTCGGGTCTCGAACTTCCAATGCAAACCATTTGACTTTGAAATCCGTGCTTCAACCCGAAAACATACCTACACAACCAAAAATACACATGGGAGAATTGGAACAAAGACTAAAATAATAAAATGAAACGAAGTAAAATAAAAGGTTAAACTAAAATAAAATAAAATAAGAAAAAGAGAGAAACTAGGAATTATTAACCAAAAATACGAAAATAAACTAAAAACTATTAAAAACTACAAAAAATACTCAAAATAAAGATAAAAGACGAGAATAAGCAAATAAAAGAAATAAAGGACAAATAGGGTTAAATTATTGGAAAATAAGTCGGAATACGACTCAATAAACACCCTAAAAGTGACATAAAAGTCACTTATCAAACTCCCCCAAGCTAACCTTTTGCTCGTCCTCGAGCAAATTAACATGAAACACGGGAGAAGGAGAATGATTTATTCAAGCAAAACTAAGACACTAAAGGTGACAAGAATGTACACTAACTCACTTTCGTAGGAATCACGGTCAATTTTAGCGACAAATGACAAGCCCTTTAAACCCCTAGATCGCCCTAGAGGACGAGTGTGCTCTCGTGAGGGTGTCCTAAAAGTTTAACCCACAACTCTAAATAAAAACCAAGGCAAGGCAATAAAAAGAAAAGAAAAAGAAACATAAAAAGAGAAAGAAAACACAAAGTTCATATTTGGACGAGAGATAGGAAGAAGCACCAATGAATGCAAACCTTTCTAAATAGACAAATGTATGCACCTTCCAAGATGTCAATGGTTTAAAGAAACATAACATATGCTAATCATAGAGAACTAATGGGGACACAATCCACCCTAGCCCCAACCAAGACGGTCCGCTTTCTCTCCACTAGCTTCAATTCATCCCCTAGCTAGCTCCTTATGGTTCCTCGAGGGAACCGGAAAAAGAAAATTTTATGTGGAGTCATAAGGTCATCCCGACATCTCAACTATGCATACTCTCTCTATAGGGTTGAAATCTATCTCCCTCCACCGTTCTTGGACCACGCACCTCTAGAATCCAAGGGTCTTAAGTAGGGTTGTAATGTCATGGCTAGGGGTTACGGTTGGGAAACAATTTGAAAACTTTGGGGGCAATTCCTAAGTGAAGCGAAAGAGTGGCCTACTCTCAAAAACAAACTCCAGAAGTCACAAAATATCAAACAAAATACCAATAATGACATCTCCCCCAAGCTCAACACTAACACAAAATATATACAAAAAAAAGAAGGAACGCTCCCCCTTCAAGCTTGAACGAAGCATTGTCCTCAATGCTTAAACTAGGGTAGAAAACGAAACCAAACTAAAATATATTTGTGTTTTTTGTTTCTTTTTTTTAGCTCTTATTTGATGTCCTCGCCTTTTTTTAAACATGGACGGCTTTTTCTTGAAACTTCATTTGATTTTCTTGAATTGCATCTTTCTTCTCAAACTTTTTTGCATTTTCTTTTCAAGCTCAATTTTCAATACCGTACTTAAACCTATTCACAAAGTTTTCTTGCTCACGATCAACACTCTCAAAACTCAAACCTCACATGCCAATGCTTCACTAACTAAAAGGGTTGGTAAACATAGGCCATTAGGTTTGTAATGCGGTTTAAACAAGAGCGGGAAATATTAGGCTCAAATTGGTTAATAAGTAGGTCGATGCAAAATAGAAAACCAGGCCAATTTGTAACAAAATAAAAAGAAGATAAAGAAAAATGAGAAAAGGTGCCCTTTTCCTCCCCTAGAGTGGCTCGGTCACGATCTTGGGAGCTAGAGGTCAAAACAAGGATTAAGACATGCATAGTCAAGGATCCTAAATAGCCGCTCAACAAGGTGATGAAGGCTAAAACAAATGAAGCTCACATGGGATTATAACCAAACAAATACAAACTAAGGGTTTCAAATCCACTATAGAGAGTAACTCCATCTTACCACATTCCCATGAACTAAGGCTTCATGGACCCCTAAAAGTTCTTAACCGACTACCTTAGCATATAGTATCCTAGAGTCAACCAATGACACTTTCAAACCGTGCATACATTTACCACTTAGGAAGAAAAACATTCAAGGATTCAAGTCCCAAACAAAATGTCCAAAATAAGAACAAACAAAACACATTTTGCCAAAATTACCTTTAAAGTAAGCAAAAATCTTTTTGGATTTTTCAAAATAAAAGAAAAGACATGGAAATGCATATACTCAAGTGCATGGCATAAATGAATCAAAATCCCACCAAAGCATGATATAATACCCTCCCCCAAGCTTGAGTGAGACAATATACTCAAATATAAACAAAATAATCCATGGGAGGGGAAATGAAAGAAATCAATCAAACAAACCAACACACGTCGAACGAGTCACCAACCATTAGAGAGAGAGAGCTAAGAAAGATATTACCGGATGTTGGTTGGTGTAAATACCCGCAAATGAACCAATTTAACCTTTCAAAGCCGATTTCCTCTTGAATTGAATCTCGATTTCCTTATGCTAGCAAAAATAGGCGTCAAACTTCCTTGATTCTTGATCCAAACCAATGCATAAGAGTATATCAAGTCATGTACCTAGCAAAAGGCACACAAACATTTCCATGAGAGAAAATCTAATCTAAAAAGAAAGGAAAATGAAAGCAATAAAAACCTCGGGTTACTTCCCGAGAAAGGCTTGTTTAACGTCCAAGTGAGACCGCTGTAGTAAATAATATTGCAACGAATGGAAGAGCTTATCTAATGCACTACTACACATTTCATATGATAACAAGTAGGCAAATGAAGGGAGGAGGACGTGCAACAAGATTATTGCACGTAAGTGAGGATGAAGATGCCAAAAGAAAGAAGAAAAATCAAAAGAGAAATCAAGAAAATAAGAAGAGAAAGAAGAAGAAAAATAAGGAAAAGAATAAAAAGGCAAAACCTCCTCAAAATCTTTTTGGGTGGCACAATCACCCATTTCCTCAATAATAGGAGGATGAAAAGGAAAAGTCTCATCAAACAAGAAAGGGTCCTCAATAGGCTCTTTGACAAAAGAAGGGAGGAACATGGGATAGTAGGAGATGTGGTCAAATTTCCTTGAGAAAGGGACATGAGGAAGGGGAGGAGAAACAATGGTCTCACAAAGCCTCACATCACCAATGAGGGCATGAAAATCAATAATAGAATCCTCAAAAGAACACTCATGACTCACATCTCCCTCAAACAAAAACTCTCCAATAGAAACAACCTCATCCTCCTCTCTATCAAAACGATGAACAACAACTCCCTCAAGATCCTCAAAGCCTAGAGTCTCTAAACCATGCATGAAAGGATAAAGGTTTCTCTCAAACTCATCCCTTTCCCATGAAGCATTGCCAATGAACTCTCTTAAAAGGATATAGTGATTTGTTACACCTTCAATGAACATACTAGCCATAACCTCAAATGAGTCCAAAGACTCATGGATAGAAGGGTCACAAACATGCAAGGTAGACTCATCAAGATGGGGAAGGGGGTTGGAAACCTCAAAATCGACATTTTCTTCATTCACAACTCTTCCACCATCACTCAAGGGACTCTCAATCTCTCTTGATTTCTCAAACTCACCATTATCATCCTCATGAACTCCCTCATTCAAACATTAAGATGGATCACTCACATCCTCACCAAGGGAAGCTCTCAAAGGGGGTGAATAAGGGGAAGGATGGCATTCAAGCTCAAATGGGGAATGAAAAGGATCAAAATCCTCTCATCACAAGAAAATCTCCCCTCACCTTCACACCCATGGCCCACATCATTCTCAAAAACACTCTCACACTCCAAGTGAGGTGCCTCACATCCATTTACATCAACCAAAGCACTCATCACTCGGGCAAGCCTCACTTCTCTCAATTTTTGTTCCTCTTAAAGCTCTTGGAGTTGTTGGGTGAGATATTGGATTTGAGAGAGAATTTGGGCATCAATGTTATTGGGTTGAGGTTCATGATCAAAGTCAAATTGCACATCATCAAAATTAGCACAAACCTCATCAAAATGAGCATAAGGGGGAAAGGTGTCAATTTGCATACTTAGATTATCACAAGACACATAAGAAGTATCAAGAGAATTCATGCAAAAATTAAAAGAATCTTGGCATTGAGAGTCAAAGCAAGAAACATGCGATTCTCTATCTAAAGAGTCCCCAGCAAGCCGTGTGAAGAAATCCCACGCATCATGCATAGACAAATGACAAAATCTACCATTATTCAAGTCCTCAACCATTCCCCTAGTATACTCATTCATGCCCCAATAAGTTATACCACAAGCATCATTAATAGAACACCCATGGTAACTAAGAAAACCATCTAGTCTTTCAAAGTAAGCATAGAAGGGTTCACCATCAAATTGAGGAAAAGATAAGCATGCCATTTTCATACAAAGAACAAAGAAAAGCAAACAAAATTCAGATTATATACAAGAACCTAGCTAATCTAATTAACAGAAACTAATGAACACCTTAGTCCCCAGCAACGACGCCAAAATTTGATCCGAGTTAGATAGGTCGTTGGGATTACTAACCCTAACCAAATTAGAAATTTATAATACCCAAACTTACACTAAACTAATTAGTGGCAAGTAAAGGGTCGAACCCAAAAGGACTAAGTGTATCAATTTGTGCTAATTAGACTATTAGGAAAGCTTGTGAGATAGAGAGAGGTTCAACTAAACATAACTAAGAACAAATAACTAAAACTAGGGAAAGTGGAATCCAATTACATCAATACATTCAATAACATCATACAATTAGATGAAAATGACCTTGATTAGGAACAATCAACACATTTAACTCACTCTCGCACAATTAAGCATGTTAATTATCCTACTAAGCTAATTCACTCTCGTGCAACTAGCCTAGCAAAGGTATGGAAGAAATTAGGGCTCTCAACCAACTCACTCTCGCACAATCAATTCAAAGCACAACTAAGAACATAGAATCAATTATCTAGAAAGATTCTAATCTATAAAAGCATCATCCATACACAATAATCAAGAAACAATTCCATACTAATCACAATCAATCTTTCAATTTATTAACATAACCTTCATCCATTCCCCTAGAACAAAATCTAAGCTAACATAATGAAGAAAGACATGGAAAACAAGGTAAAATAACAATAAAAACAAGATTAAACAAATAAACTAATTACTCTACTCAAATCAATAAACAAAAAGAAAAAACTAAGAATTAAGCAAGAAATAAAGATGAGAGAAAGTTAGAAAATGCTCATTGAATAGATGAGAAGAAGTTCCACAAAGTTTCTTCTTCAACCTCTCAAAAACTCCATGGAAATCCAAACTTTCTCTCTCTACACTACTCCTAACCCTAAGAGAGAGAAAGTAAAGGCTAAACTAATCTAATCTATCTAAAATAAAATATTGATTGATGGTTTTTTCTAAAATAACCCCAAAGAGGGTATTTATAATACAAGCTAAAATAATGTAAAAGAAATTAAAAAGAAATAAAACTAAACTAAAAACAATTAAAATACTAAACTAAAAACCAAAAGAAAAAACAAAACTAAAATTAAAATAAAATAAAAAGGAAAATGAAAAAGAAAACAAACCCCAAAACCCCACTATTCCCGTCCAAACCCATGAAATCAGACCTCCCAATTTCCTTCACTTTCGAATTTCCCTGCTCTCATTTCTTGGGATGTAATCCCTTGCTTCACGACACACCATACTCCATCATCAATCATCACGCAACCATCATCACCACCATCTCAAGAATCCATCATCATCTAGCATCAAATCGTGGCCGTCCAATTCTCATTAAAAATCACGTGAAAAGCTCGTGATTGACCCACGTTTGCGCGCCCACGAAGAAGACGCACACAGGTCGCGCAAAGCTTCTGCCTCGAATCTGATTTTGGACTCCATTCGCGTGCGCCTTCTGACAGGGCTTCGCGCCCGCGGTGGTCTGGGTAGCTTCTTGCTGTAAATTATTGCGGTTTGGTGATGCGGGGAGGAGTTGTGAGAATGCGTGGCTGCTGTAATTAATGGTGGTGAGATGGAGGTCGCAGGGTAGCTTCTTGCTGTGAATTATTGCGGTTTGGTGATGCGAGGAGGATTTGTGAGAATGCGTGGATGTTGTAATTAATGGTGGTGAGATGGAGGTCGCAAGTGGTGCTGCTGTTTGCGGCAGCTGGTGGTTGAAATTGGTGGTTTGATTGATGGGCGATTGTTAATGGTGAATTCAGGGTTGTGGTGATGTTGGAGTTGTTATTGGTGAGTGTGAGGTGGAGATGGAAGCAGGGGAGATGTGTTTTGGCTGTGTTGTGGTGTAGGGTAAGGTGAGGTGTGGTGAAGGTTTATGGGCAGCAGCTTGTAAGACATTTTGTTGAACTTGATTGACTCGGGTCCCGAACTTCCAATGCAAACCATTTGACTTTGAAATCCGTGCTTCAACCCGAAAACATACCTACACAACCAAAAATACACATGGGAGAATTGGGACAAAGACTAAAATAATAAAATAAAACGAAGTAAAATAAAAGGTTAAACTAAAATAAAATAAAATAAGAAAAAGAGAGAAACTAGGAATTATTAACTAAAAATACGAAAATAAACTAAAAACTATTAAGAACTACAAAAATACTCAAAATAAAAGATAAAAGACGAGAATAAGCAAATAAAAGAAATAAAGGACAAATAGGGTTAAATTATTGGAAAATAAGCCGGAATACGACTCAATAAACACCCTAAAAGTGAAATAATAGTCACTTATCAGGTAGGCCTTTTCTCCATACTACAGGAGTTGATGCGTTTCTTGATTCGTTTGGTCTTAGGTTTAAACAAGCTTCACTCGTTTGTTTTCGCCTAAGGGTTCTAAATCTGATTTCAAGGCTTCACTCACCTTAATCTCGTGATTTAGGGGTTTTTTGAGGATAGTTTGAATTAGCTTCACTCACTAATTAATCTAACCTCTCTTAAATCAGGTTTCACTCGCCTAATCTAAGGGTTTTTATGTTTAACTTCACTCGTCAAACACAAAGAAAACTTGGAAAGAAACGTTCCAAATTAACAAGCAATAAAGCTTTAATCAACAAAACAAACTTCTTCTTTAATTCAAAGTTTACAACCTTTATTTATAGACTCAAAACTAATTCTAAACCTAATCAAATTAGAAAACTAATCCTAATTAAATTAGAATCCCATTTGACCTAGAAAACCTAAGAAAACCGAAACTTGATCCCCAAGTTCCTAATTCGGATATGACTAAACTAACTAAGTTTAATTCAACTTAGATTAGGTTATTCAATCCTCCTAAAACTCCTAGACACGCCTAAAAACCAAAGTCAAGTCCTAATCCAATTAGGAATTTACTTTGCTAAAAACAAGTCCTAATCCAATTAGGAATCTCTTTTGCTAAAGACAAGTCCTAATTCAAATAGGAACTCACTAGACCAAAACAATTCCTAATCAAAATAAAAATCCTAACGCTTAAAACAAGAAAAACCCTTTCAAGTGAAAGGTAAAAACTTGTAAGCCAAAATCTAATCTAAGAAACATTAAAGAAACGGACCAAGAAAGGAAACGTTGAATGCATCCGCATCATACTCCTCCTCTTGAAAACGAACTTGTCCTCAAGTTACATCATAACAAGGAACGAGATCATTTGCGCTAAGAGAAGCACAAACGCCTTCACCAAGTAGCACTTGAAATGTATCATAATTCTCCCTATGCACGATTTTAAAAGGCCCTTCATCAAAGGATTCATGCTTGTCTTTGCGGTTGTTGTATAACCTCTGTGCACTCAAAGAAAGCCACACATAGTCACCTATCTCAAATGGAGACTTACGAACAAGTTGAAGCACTCTATCTTGCTGCTTGTCTTTCTTCTTCCTCTTACTTGAACCACCTTCATCACATGTAGAAAGAGAAATAACCTTGCTGCCATCATGTTGCATAGGTTCGAATTTAGGAGGTAAAGGTTTTAATCCAATCCTTTTCCCTTTATGTAGAACTGAAACCACATTCTTCTTTGCAAGGTAGATCACATCACGATCAAATTGCCAAGGACGGCCTAGCAACAAAGCACATGCATCCATAGGAACAACATCACACCATACTTTGTCTTCAAACTCACCAATTGTAAAAGAAACCAATGCTTGTTTCGAAACATGTACTCCTCCAACATTTGTGAGCCAATTAAGTTTGTAAGGATTAGGATGGTTCCTAGTCTCAAGCTGCAATGTATCCGTCATCTTCTTAGAGCATGCATTAGTACAAGAACCATTATCCACAATAACTGAACAACTACGCCCATTCACTAAGCATCTAGTGTGAAACAAGTTTTCCCTTTGTGCCATATCAGTCAAAGGAGTAGATTGAGCATGGAGAAGCTTTCTCAAAACAAGTGTGTTGTGATCCGGGGCTGCCTCACACAATGGTTGCTCTTCACACTCTTCCTCAAAGTCATATTCATTCTCCTCTCCTTCACGTTGCTCTTTTAGAAGTAAAGCAAGTTTAGCATCCTCCTCTTCTAAGGCTTGGTATCTTGTTAATGTCATGACCCTTCTATTAGGACACTCGGACTTGTAGTGACCTCTACCTTGACACTTGAAACACTTGATCTCCTCTTCAAGACTCTTCCTATGATGCATGAACGTAATGTGTCGTTCCATCAAAACAGTCATCTGTTCAAGCAAGTGAGTGATCGTTGATTTATTCTCCATGTTTGCGCACAATCAGTAATTTTCCCTCGAAAGTTTGTTGCTGTAGATTTTGCGTCACTTATCCAATGACCACGAAATTTTACAGTCTATAATTTTAGTCCAATAGGAATCCAACCCAAAAAAAATCACCGAAAAATACCAAGTAGATAGTTTGCAGTAACCTAAAACTTCCAACTGGTCCAGATCTGCGCCGAGAAGAACAAGAACCAAGAAACTAGCACGAATTGATTCTTGATTGCTCAAGAACAAGGATATAACGACTCAATAATCACACCAACAGCTCTGATACCATTTGATGCGTTTCTTGATTCGTTTGGTCTTAGGTTTAAACAAGCTTCACTCGTTTGTTTTCGCCTAAGGGTTCTAAATCTGATTTCAAGGCTTCACTCACCTTAATCTCGTGATTTAGGGGTTTTTTGAGGATAGTTTGAATTAGCTTCACTCACTAATTAATCTAACCTCTCTTAAATCAGGTTTCACTCGCCTAATCTAAGGGTTTTTATGTTTAACTTCACTCGTCAAACACAAAGAAAACTTGGAAAGAAACGTTCCAAATTAACAAGCAATAAAGCTTTAATCAACAAAACAAACTTCTTCTTTAATTCAAAGTTTACAACCTTTATTTATAGACTCAAAACTAATTCTAAACCTAATCAAATTAGAAAACTAATCCTAATTAAATTAGAATCCCATTTGACCTAGAAAACCTAAGAAAACCGAAACTTGATCCCCAAGTTCCTAATTCGGATATGACTAAACTAACTAAGTTTAATTCAACTTAGATTAGGTTATTCAATCCTCCTAAAACTCCTAGACACGCCTAAAAACCAAAGTCAAGTCCTAATCCAATTAGGAATTTACTTTGCTAAAAACAAGTCCTAATCCAATTAGGAATCTCTTTTGCTAAAGACAAGTCCTAATTCAAATAGGAACTCACTAGACCAAAACAATTCCTAATCAAAATAAAAATCCTAACGCTTAAAACAAGAAAAACCCTTTCAAGTGAAAGGTAAAAACTTGTAAGCCAAAATCTAATCTAAGAAACATTAAAGAAACGGACCAAGAAAGGAAACGTTGAATGCATCCGCATCAGGAGTTATTATTGATGTGAAAAATGGCAAACAAACCCTTTCTTTAGGTGACGATAATGTTACTTTTAATCTAGGGAATGTTTTGAAAGGGCCTATGCTAGAGGAAAATTGTTGTTATATTGATGTAATTGATATAATGGATGATATTTGTGATGATAGCTTGCCACAGGTTCTTGCGAGGGATCCCCTAGAGGAAGTTCTCGGCGGGAATTTATCTAAAGACAATGCAAGCGTTTGGGATAATGAGGTATAAGATATTGGAAAAGCTCTTTCCTTAAAAGAGTTAAGCCCAAAGGAAACAATGAAGGTAGTAAATTTAGTGCAGGAATCAAAACCTGCAGAGATCAAGAAACCTAAACTAAAACCTCTCCCTTCTCATTTAAAATATATTTTTCTTGATGAACAGGAACTATACCCCGTGATCATTAGTACTACACTTAATGACCTACAAACTTCCCAACTTCTAGGGGTTCTTCAAACTCATAAGAAAGATATTAGGTACAGTATTGATGATCTCAAGGGTATTAACCCTGATTTTTGTATGCACAGGATACATCTAGAGGACAACTATAAGCCCTGCATTCAACCCCAACGAAGGTTAAATCCCAACTTGCAGGAAGTAGTCAAGAAGGAGGTTATGAAACTATTTGATGCAGGTATTATCTATCCTATTTCGACTCTAAATGGGTAAGTCCTGTGCAGGTAGTGCCAAAAAAAGGTGGGATGACTGTGATAATTAATGAAAAAAAATAATTAATTCCCACTAGAACTGTAACAGGGTGGCGTATGTGCATTGATTATCGTAGAATAAATATCGCGACTAAAAAGGACCACTTCCCTCTTCCCTCTATAGATCAAATGCTTGAAAGGTTAGCTAACCACAAATTCTTTTGCTATTTGGATGGGTATTCGGGATTTTTCCAAATTCTGATTCACCCTGAAGATCAGGAAAGACAACTTTTACATGCCCTTATGGCACTTTTGCATATCGTAGAATGGCCTTTGGTTTATGTAATGCACCCGCTACCTTTCAATGTTGTATGATGAGCATCTTTTCTGATTTCATAAAGTCTATTATGGAAGTCTTTATGGATGATTTTAGCGTGTATGGTTCTTCATTTGATTCATGTCTAATTAATCTCGCTAAAATTGTTAAACGATGTGAAGAATGCAATTTAGTTCTAAATTGGGAAATATGTCATTTTATGGTGACAAAGTGAGTAGTTCTAGGTCACATTGTATCTGATTAGGGCATACAAGTAGACAAAGCTAAGATTTCAGTGATTGAGCAATTACCTCCCCCAGTTAATGTTAAGGGAGTTACAAGTTTCTTGGGTCATGCGGGGTTTTATCGCTGTTATATCAATGATTTTTCTAAAATTGCTAAATCACTGACTCAGCTTTTGCTCAAGGATGCTCCTTTTATTTTTACTGACGAGTGTCTTGAGGCTTTCAATAGGATTAAGCAGGCTTTGATATCGGCACCCATCATATGTACTCTCGATTGTAATCTTCCTTTCGAGATCATGTGTGATGCAAGTGACTTTGCGCTAGGATCCTTGCTCGGACAAAGAAAGAACAAGGTTTTGCATGCTATTTATTATGCAAGTAAAACATTGGATGAAGCCCAAGTCAACTATGCCACTACGGAGAAGGAGTTTCTTGCTGTTATTTATGCTTTAGAAAAATTTAGATCATATCTTGTTGGTTCTAAAGTCATTGTTTTCACTGACCATGCAGCATTGAAGTACTTGATAGCTAAGGCGGAATAAAAGCCAAGGCTACTCCGATGGGTTCTCTTGCTCCAAGATTTCAACATCGAAATAAAAGATAAAAAGGGAGCAGAGAACGTAGTGGAAGACCACTCATCATGTATCAGGTATGATGAGGGTAAGGATTCTCTACCTATAGATGATTCTTTCCCTGACAAAAACCTCTATGCAGTTGTAGAGCAACACCTATGGTATGCAAATTTTGCTTATTTAGTGGGCGGTATCTACCTCCTGACTTGTCCTACTAACAAAAAAAGAAATTCCTTTCTGATGTTAAATATTATTTTTGGGATGATCCTTTTTTGTTTCGTGAGTGTATAGATGGATTGTTTGCAGGTCTGTTCCCGAATGGGAAGTCCACGGTGCGCTTACTAGTTGCCACACCTCACCATATTAAAGACATCATGGCCCCACTAAAAAAGTGGCCAAGATTAATGACTCGGGTTTTTATTGGCCTACAATGTTTAAGGATGCTAACATTTTTGTGCAGTCTTGTGACTCTTGCCAGAGGACTGGCAACATCTCACGGCGGCATGAGATGCCCCAAACCAGAATTTTAAAAGTTAAAATTTTTAACGTTTGGGGTGTTGATTACATGGGACTGTTCACTTCTTCAAAAGGGAACCGCTACATTCTTGTCGTCGTCGACTATGTATCCAAGTGGGTTGAGGCCATCGCCACTCCTACCAATGATGCAAGGGTGGTCCACAGAGTTTTCAAGAAGGCCATCTTTCCAAGATTTGGCGTGCCTAGAGCGATAATAAGTGACGGAGGATCTCACTTTCATGAACGGAAGTTAGACACCCTCCTCAAAAAGTATGGTGTCTAACATAGGACAGGTTTAGCCTACCACCCCCAAACTAGTGGCCAAATTGAAGTTTTTAACCGTGAGATCAAGGCCATTCTAGAGAAGGTGGTGGAAAAGTCAAGGAAAGATTGGAGCGACAAGTTGGATAATACCCTTTGGGCGTACAGAACTGCATTCAAGACCCCTATAGGTACTACTCCGTATAGACTCGTGTACGGTAAAGCATGTCATCTCCCGGTCGAATTGGAATATAAGACATATTGGGCTATTAAGGAGCTCAATTTAGATGCCAAACTAGCGGGAGAAAAGAGGTTACCTCAACTTAACCAACTCAATGAGTTTAGGTTGACGGCCTATGATAGAGCTCGAGTCTACAAGGAGATGACGAAGAGGTGACACGACAAGATGATCCTTCTAGGAGAATTCAAGGAGGGTGATAAAGTGTTACTATTCACTCTCGACTTAAAATTTTCCCAGGAAAGTTAAGGTCAAGGTGATCGGGTCCTTTTATAGTAAAAAGGGCAAATAAATTCGGTTTTGTGGAGGTTTTTGATGAACATGGCAACGAGTTTAAGGTGAATGGCCAAAGACTCAAGCTATATCATGAGGGGGCTACGATTGGTGCAGTTGAATTACTTCACCTAAGCGGTTCCGATTCACTTTGAGTTTCAATGTGGTAAGAGGGTCGTGCGGGACATAACTAAAACAACGCTTTGCGGGAGGCAACCCGTATTTCTTGCTTTCTAGATTATTGTTTTCTTCATTTTTACTTTTACTTTTTCTTAGAGAGGTGAGGAGAGTGAAATTTTACCTTTCATGAGTGTTTTGTACAGGTTTTAGATCACAAAGTACGAAGGTTTCAAGAGAAAAAAGGCGAAGAAAGAGAAGCTCCAGGATTGGGTACGGGCCCGATCGGGCGAGCCTCGCCCGATCGGGCGCGCACCTAAGGGTCCAATTTGAAGTTTATTTCACCCGATCGAGCATGGAGTCCCGATCAGGCGCGAAAATATCAATTTTATCGGAGTTTTATTTTGCCTAATCGGGCAAGGAGTCTCGATCGGGCGCGCAAGTGAGGAAAGAAATCAAGGAAAACTTCGCCCGATCGGGAGGATTTTGGGAGAAATCGAGTGCTAAAAAAGAAATATCGGGCGAGGCTCGCCCGATCGGGCGGGTGAAATGGCGATTTCCAGGTTTGTGTTCGCGCCCGATCGGGCGGAGGTCGCCCGATCGAGCGCGCACTTTACTAATCATCATGAACTACATTCGCCCGATCGGGCGTGCCTATTTTATCCGGAGGATTTATTCTCCTTCTCCCTTTCTCTTTTTTTTTCTTTCTTACTTCTTCTTTCTCTTTCACACTTTCTCTCTCTAAAACCTCCATTTTCAAACCTTCAACTTCACCCTTTTTTCAAGATTTCCTCAAATTCACCCATTAAAACCTCAAAATGTTTACATATTCTTAATCCTCACACCTTCCTCTACATTTTCCACCCACTTTCTCTCATAATTTCTTCTAACCCTTAGAGACAGAAAGCTTCAAATACCCAATTTTCCACCTACACATGGCTTAAAAACGTTCTAGACAACAAAAGGGTGAAAGTTCGAGGCAACAACAACCAATGATCAACCCGAAGCTCCAAGTACCGGGATGGGAGGAGGTTGTTATCACCTCGGAGGAACAATGGGCTAGGATTCTAAATCTCATCGATAGACAGGTAATCTCAACCCGCTTGGTTCATTATCCTACATTATCTAGATTAGGTCTTGATAAATATGTGGAAAAATTGTTTAAGGGTATAAGTATGAGTGGTTTCTTTCAAATGTGCCATGATACATATGATTATTTAACATTACAATTTATCTCTAGTTTTAATGTTATTAAAATTAATGATATAATCACTCATGTGCAATTCCAATTATTGAACAACGATGTGCGGTTAACTCTAAAAAAATTTGGGAAGTTGTTTGAATTGAAATTGGATAAACCTATCAAACCCTCCCAAGACCACATTGACGTGGTCTACAAGAGACTCACTGGGGAGGGTTTAGCTAACCTCCAACACGCCAAAGGGACGTGGATTCAACATGCCGTCCCAAAGTTTTGGCAAAGGTTTGCCGACCTCACTATTTATTGGAGGCATGAACCGGCAAATGTAAGGAGGGATGAGTTAGAATTGTTGGCGTCCTATGTAATCCCTAATGTTGAAAAATTAAACATACCCTATAGGATTGCCAACCACTTTCAAAGGGCGGCCAATGCGGCCGTAGCGGGTAGGTCTAGGGCACCTATTTATTTTTGGGGGTTAGTGACCCATATTGCCATCAAACACCTAGGTTGGAACCCGGATGGACATAGGAAAGTGGCGGGCTCAAACCTCATGGACCTAGCTTATTTAGGGAGCCTAAACTAGGTGCAACCCGTGGGAGGTGACACTTGGTGGATAGTCCACCGACAATCGTGTAGAAGAGACCAAGCCTTTACCTTACCCAACCCCGTCTTGACCAAATTTGAGAAGGGGAAGCCTTCTTACACATTTGAGATTAACGGTCAAGGCGAGGTTCAAGCACCTCACCCTTCACCACAACCCCACCAATCTCCCCAAGACCATTTTCCCTAACACCATTCTTACACTACCCACCACCTCCACCCTTCACCTATGGCATACCCACTTCCTCGGTTGATTATAATGTCGACCCTAATGCCCCTTATGACTTTTTGGCTTTTAGGAGCCAATTGGACCGTATAGAGATGGGGTAAGGGAGAGTAAAGGCATGGTGCAAAACCTAGATTCTAGGTTAAGCACCTTGGATAGTCGTGTAGGTCACATAGAGAGGAACCTTGGGTGGGGTCTATACCCCATGTACGATGACTATGTATGTCGAGGGGCTATTCCCACCGAGGCATTAGTTCCCGATTGGTTCTAATACCCCTAAGGAGGGTATTCCACCACCGGAGCATTTGGTACTTATGTGGACTACTCTTCGGTCCATGGATATGGGGGTGATGCTCCTTTTGGGGGTATGGGGGAAATTTGAACCCTAACTACTTTGCAGGTGGTTCGGGTTATGGTGGTGCTGCAACGAGCCAGGGTGTGCCGGCTCGAGCTATGGAGGAGGGTACGAAAGGATGGATGATGATGAGGAGTAGCTTCTCCTAGCTACCTTCCCATGTCAATGTGGGCATTGCTTTATTTGGCTTGGGGGGAGATTTCTTGTATATATGGTAATTCTCTTTCTTTCTTCTCTATTTATTGCTTTCCTAGTGTAGTTTTTATTGTTTTCCTTTATGAAAAAATTCAAAAAAAAAATTGAAAAAACAACAAAAATTCAAAAATACGTTCCAATGAATCGTAAATCATGCTTCCCTGTGCCCCATACTTAGAAAATATTGTTTTGATTCTTGGTATATGATAATGAGCTTTGTGAATTTGTTGATCATGATTTGAAGTATAATTGTTTGGATTCCTAAACATGCGTCAATTTTGCCAACTATTTGTGAATATAGTACTTGACTAGTTGATTTGATTAGGAATGTGTGATAGTTCTTGGTATGTTAATGAATTTGAGTATTTGTTTGCAACTATTAGTAATGTTTATATAGCTCAATATTATGCACATTGAGGAGGACGAAGGCATTTGTTCTCTTAGGAAGCCTTCAGACGGTATTAGATACATTTGTTCCCTTCTTGTTACCATGTTGTTGCTTGTGCCCTTTTATTGTTTATTTAGCCACATTACAAGCCAATATAAGCCCCATTGGTTACTAATCCCAAACTTGGCTTGGGGGAGCTATTAGTTAGTGAGGTGAGGGAGTTGTGGTGTGCATATCATTTGCACAATGTGGGAATAAAAGAAGAGTGATTGTTCTTTGATATTATGGTTGGAAAATATTGATGTTTTGTGTTACAAAGTTGAAAATTTCCAATATGAGGTAAAAAGAAAAAAAAAGAAGAGCAAAGGAAAA
The DNA here is from genome assembly GCF_001683475.1 of Chenopodium quinoa. Taxonomy (NCBI): domain Eukaryota; kingdom Viridiplantae; phylum Streptophyta; class Magnoliopsida; order Caryophyllales; family Amaranthaceae; genus Chenopodium; species Chenopodium quinoa. The sequence continues at coordinate 2,092,614 of NW_018745251.1, read as the reverse complement.
AAAAGTTGTTTCATATGTTCAAATGTTCTATTTGAAGGTTGTTGAAGAAAAAAATTCAAATGAAAAAAAAAAGAAAAATATTCAAAAGAAAAAAAAGAGTTCAAGTATGAAAAAAAAAAGAAAAATAATAAGTGGTTCAAAGTTTGTTTTAATTCACTCTATTTCCTATTATCATACTTTGTGAGTGAATATGTAAGTGTTGGGATTGTGTTGTATATATGATTGTTTGGTGAACATTTGTGGGGTTGAGTTGTGATTGGAGATGTTTTGGTCATCACTTGTTGTGACGTTGGGTGTTATTAGGATATGGCTCCCTTAAGCATGGCTTTACTCTCACATTTTCCCAAATTTATCCTAACCTTTACCATAGCCTTACATTACAAGATTTAAAGACCTTCTGACTTTTGTGCATAGAGTTGTATGAATGTGAAAGTGTTGTTTATCAATGCAAGTTATGACTTGACATATTTTGAGTTGACTAGTAGGTTGAGCGTTCATTGTTTTAAACACACGAGAGTGTAAGATGGGAGGGCATTGTTCACAAATAAAGGGGTTTGTTGGAGAGCGATCGAGTACATCTTTTACTCGCCACATAAATAAGAGTTGAGTGTGTGAGCACTAGTCTTGAATTCTATATGCTCATGTGGTTTGCTTTACTTGACAATTGTTGGGGATGAAGGATAATTAGATGAATGAGATTGATTGACATTGAAGCAGGTTCATTAGATTTGTTTTGAATTGTTTGCGCTTGATTTTGTTTATTGGGATGACGCATGTTTTATGTGTTCATTGATGAGCTCTTTGCTTAAGGACAAGTAAAGGTTTGGCTTGGGGGAGTTTGATATGTCCAATTTATGTAGTGTTTTACCCCCGTTCCATAGTCATAATTAGTAGTGTTTTTTGGCTCTTTAGGGCCACTTTTATTACTAATTTGTGTTTTCTAGTGTTTTCAAAGTTTTAGTTGAGTTTTACAGGAAATTGCACTTTTGGAGCATTTTCCCGGGTTTTCATGGATCAACTATGGAAGTTAGAAGGACACGAACAATCTTGAAGCCCAGGATCGGTTAGAGCCGGTGATTAAGGGCTCATTATGTGATACCAGGGCTATTGGATTGATTAATCAAGACCCGATGAGGAAATCAAGATTGGGCAGAGGAATCGAGCCCAATCGAAATCCAAGCCTCGAAGAAGAAGCCGGGCCCGATCGCGTAAGCATACGCCCGATCGGGCGGATGCGCGCATAAGCACCCTCAAGGAAGAAGCGCGCCCGATCAGGTAAGCGTAAGCTCGATCGGGCGCAGCACACCAGCAGTGGGCAGAGCAAAAATGCGGGCCCGATCGGGCGCGTGTTTTTCTTAGCAGATGATTAGTTTTGTTTTAATTTTTGTTTGAGGGATGTTTGAGTACTAATTATGTACGTAAATTCTGATTACCTTCTCTTTTAGATTTTCTCTCTCTACTTAGGATATTTTCTCTCTCTTAAATTCTCTCTCAACTTTGTTCTTAATTACTTTCATTAATCCAGATTTCTTTTGGTAACAATTTCTTCTCTTTTAATTTCAGTTATTTTATTTACTTCTTTGATTATGTCTTGCTTTATTTATTTGATTAGTTTAGTCATGATGATGCTTGAGTAGATTTATTTCTAGGGTTTATGGGGATCTAATAAATATTATGAAGGGGTAAATTTGTGATTGTTAATTATCAATGCTTGGTTAATTTCCTATTGATTGATTTAATGCTATGCAATTAGGTTTTGCCAGATTTAATTGTATGAGTTTAGCAATATTAATTCGAGATTCGATAGATGAGAATTGATATTTAGGCTTAGTTTCAATAGGCGGAATAATTTATAAATCGTTAAGTCGAGACTCGACAGATGAGATTTAATACCGGTAAATTAACATTGTGATTATAATACGTAGCGAAAGCCCTTTATAATCTGATTAATCAATGCTTGATGATTTATTTTTATGATTTTCCCTGGATTATTGTTTATTAGTGAACCTATGCCCTAGGTCTTTTAATAATTAATTTCTCCCTATTTTATTCCCTCCGATCTTATTCTTCGTGGTATAGACTTTATTTACAACAATATTGGTTACCTCGATAATTTAGATTAAAAAATTAATTAGGAGTAGAAAGACTTGTTTCCCTGTGGATTCGACCCTACTTCCCTATCTACTTTAGTTAGATGACTTGGGTAATTACTTTTTATTAGGGGATACGACTTTACCCTATCAACTATCAGGGGATGTATCGTTTTGCTAAGGAGATGATTCCTCTAGCTCCTCCGGATCACTACTTTATTAAGTGGTCGATACCTCGGCACCAGACTTGGGTGAGTTATTTATTTTCCGCTTTACTTATACATATATCTTTTATTGTAACTAACTTGTCTTTTGACAGTTCTCTCGCGAGGTGGTAACGAGGATGGCGAGGGGTTTGGTCGCCTTTCGTTACCAGCTGGTAAGATTGAGGGATTAAGCTTCTTGTCGTCGTGACGACACTGCTACAGAGGTATTTCTTTTATCCTTATCTCATGCTTTATTTACTTACTTTTCATCATACATGATTTATTTTCACAGGGACAACCTATTCCTCCTTCACATACTCGGACGAGACCCGAGGCTATGAGGGAGAGATCTGAGTTTGGCTCAAGGCGTCATCGTACGTCTTCTAGAGGTGAGGGCGGCCGATCAAAAACAGCTCATGGTGAAATATCAGAGGGCTCAGGCTCTTTGTCTGAGGGTGCACATGCTAGGCCGACAGGCCAAGGAGGTGTGACATCGACTCCTTTTGGGGGTGGTAAGACGTACGAGGTTGGCTCGTCGTCGCAGCAACCGCTGCAGCCTCAACCGTTGGCTATTCAGCATCAGGTTGAGTCTGGATGGGCTGGCCCTACTTTATCGATCCCGACTATCGGCGATCCTAAAGCTAGTGAGGGACATACCCCACGATCTACTTTGTTGTTTGATACTTTGGGAGTGCCTCCCCATTTGCGTCCTCGTGCACTATAGTTGTACTTGTATTTTTTTTTTCTCTTGTAAGACTTTGCTAGCTTGCATTATATGGCTTCTATGTTAGACTCACTATATATACCAACTTATTATGCTTATTTTATCTCTACATTTTTATTTTTTATTTTATGTGCATATGAGTGTGTAAAAAATTGTGACTAATTTGGCGCAAAAATTTTCTCATTTTTAATATCAATGGTGGGTATCCGACTTTCTCCCCCAAAAAGAAAAAAATGAAAAATAAAATTAACTTTGACTAAAATAAGCCTAAAATTAATTATTCTTAAATTAAACAAAAAGGGGTTTTGATAAGGTTTTGATAACAGGAGGTAAAAAAAAAACGTAAAGTCAATGTACACAATCGAGTCGTAATCGGGAAAAACATGGTTTGCATAACGCAAAAAGTTGGCGTTAAGCCGACTCTCTGTCACAAAACACTGACCTCTGTTGCCAAACGCTGATCTTGTCGCCAGGCGATAGGCCTCGTCGCCAGACGCTGCTCTTGTCATCAGGCGCTAAACTTATTCTCCGAATCCTTTCGAGAAACAAACTATACCAGTTTTACGCATAAATAGCTCCCAAATCTGCCGATTTTTGTATATTTTGAACAGATTAAAATAGTAGTTATAGCTTTAATTCTCTTTAAGCAGTCATGTCTAAAAGCTTTAGTGATTTTACTCGTGATTGGTGTCGATCTTTGACTGCTAAGGAGAGAAAAGAGCTTGATTTCTTTCAGTTGGGAGGTATTTATGGTATTAAGGGGGTTGACATAGATGTAGATTATATTCATACCGCCTTAGAATATTGGGATACAAACACTCATTGGTTTAGATTAGGCTATGGTGAAATTAGTCCTTTACCGGAAGAATTTGATGCCATTCTAGGCTTCCCTTCCATAGATCTTGCGGTAGTTCCTAATATGAGCGAATATTATTATAAGGATTTTAAGCGTTTCTTTAATCTTAAAGATAGGGATCTAATAAATATTGTAGATGGAACTGTACTTAATCTGAAAGAATTTGCACGCCTTGATAGACCATATTTTGAGTCTTTTCATGTTTATAAGAGGAGGGCTTCTCTCTTTTGCATGTTTAGCAAATATCTCCTCACTAGTGGAAATAATCGTGAGGGTCAAGCAATTTTAGTGTCTGTCATGGAACAAGTTGAATCAGGGAGGAATCCAATGCCATTAATTGTTGGAGAAACTATGTTTATCCAAGTTGACTTTTTATTACCCTGTAGGGTAAAAAGGCAGTATGGCCTTGCTCAAACCATTCCTTCAAAAAATCTTCGTCGGTCTAATGAGTTTCCTATTTTACAAGACATGGAGAGTTTTGATAATTATTGGATTGCTAGGCCTGTATGAAAAGTTGTTACCCAAAAGGTTACTCCTTCTTTGTCTAAGAATGTGAAGCATTGGCTACTTGATAAACCTAAAAAGGACAAGAACAGAGTTCAAAATAAAACCAATGTGAAGAATCGTCTAGGAGATAAGAAAGCTCTTGTTAAGGAATGCCTAGGTGAAAGGGTTGAATTTAAAACTCCTATTATTCCTAAGAAGAAAAACACTACTAAAGGCGAAGTGAAAATAAAAGCTGACTCTATAGAAAAGAAAGCGTGGGTAAAGAAGAAACATGGTGTGATGGCTAAAGGGGAAACTGTCAACACCAAGATTGAATGCAAATCCTCTAAAGGATGCTTGCTAGCAAAAGTGATGGATGAAGAAGAATAAGCTGGAAAGAATAGGAAGAGGGCAAAGAAAGAGAAGAAACATTAGAGCATTGCTTTAGTTTCAATTTATTAGACAATTTTAATTTTTAAGTTAATTTATTTTTTAAGCTAATTTATTTTTTAAGCTTTATTTAAATTCCATCAATAATGTAATTTTACTTTATTTTTATTAATGAAATTTTCATCTTTTTAAATTAAATCAATATTTACACTTAATTTCCATAAAAGCAATGAAAACACTTAATTATTTTTCTGAAAATTATTCGAGTAGGGGATTCAAAATTTTCCGAAATACATCGTAATTTTCCTAGTTTGATGCAGAAAAATCGGCGCCACAGTTTTAAGTCTGTTGCCAAACGTTGTTGTTTGTTGTCTGGCGCTAACCTTGTCTACAGACGCTACAGTTGTCGGCTGACGCTGATGTTTGTCGTCAGGCGACAGTTTTTTTGGGATGCGTTGTTCTTGAAATATTTCGTGCCAATTGTTGTGAGTTGACTATTCGACGTTGGGATACGTAATTTGTAAAAATTTAAAGTGGCCGCACCCTAAAGGGTTGCCTACGTATCCTTTCCAAATGAATCAGGCAAAACGTAGCTCTCTTGAGTATCCTACTCAAGTAATTATGGGCAGTACTTCTTAAGTTGGTTAAGATTTGTCATGTTTAAGAACTCAAGTAATTATGGGCAGTACCTCTCATAGTCATTTTTGTAGCACCTCATGATAGGATAGTTTTGAAAATATACGGTCCAGACCAATTGGGTCTAAACTTGCCTCTTGGGTCTAAAACATTTTTCCTTAATGCTTTTAACACTAAGTCTCCTACTTTAATGTTTCTTGTCTTCACTTTCTTGTTGAAGTGTCTAGCAATACGAGTTTGATAACATTGAGTATGATGTAGAGCCTCTAGTCGTTTTTCATCAAGAAGAATTAGCTCTTCATATCTTGCTCTACTCCATTCATCTTCATCGAGTTTACTTTCCAACGCGATGCTTAATGAAGGTATTTCTAAAGGAGTTGTGTCTTCGATAAGTGCAATTACTAGATATATCGAGGATCACTATTATGGAGATAATAAGTTTGTTCTCTTGGGGCATCATCATCTGTTGCTAGACTATGAGAGGTGATTTTTGGACTAGTCAAATAGTCCAAAGCCCGTTAGAATGGATCCTATGAGGTCACACACAAGGGCATTGGGTTAAGTAAGTTAGAGGCCCATTAATGGGCCTCATGAGCATTTAACTTATCATTAAATGGATTGGGCTAGCATAGCTAGATTAGAATTAGGTTTTGGGCTTTTGACATGGGCTCTTATTTAGAGATGAGATCTATAAATAAGATCCATGCCTAGGGTTGCATGCAAGCAGTCATAATTCACACACAGTAAATTTTGACATCAAGGAAACAAATCCCAAAACCCTAATTCCTCTCTCTAACTCCCGACTATCTCTCTCCTCCCCTCAGCCGTACGGCCGGCCACCCTTGGTGGCTCATGTGGTGGTTCGTGGTGGTTCATGGGTGTTCGTTGCTCGCTCTTCTTTGTAAAAGGTCAATTGAAGGGTTCAATTGCAACTAACTAGCATTAGTGGAGGTCTTAATCTGTGCCCGTGGACTAAGTAGTGGAATCACGCTTGAGGTTCTTTATCTCCCATTGTTCTTGCTCGATTGCACTTGAAATCACGCTTCAAAGGTATAATTATATATTGTCTTTATGTGTTATGTATTAGATCTTAGGATTAGGAACTATATGAATATGATTCGTGTTTATTTCCGCAGTGTATAGTACCTATAAACTCCTATAGTGGTATCAGCTAGCCTTATTCGTGTTGTGGATTTAAACCCCTTAACTTAATAAAGAATCTAAAATCACACAAGTAACACAAGCCCTTCGAATTTCGTTAGAAAATCGAACAACTTAAAGATAACAAACCGGATATGACTTTAAAAACGACCACTCCTGGAACGAATTCAACGCCTCTCAAATTACCTAGACCACTCCTAGAACTAAGTACTTTGATGAACAAAACTTAGACTACTCCTAGAACTAAGAATTGAACGTTCTAATTATCAAAACAACTCCTTATTTATAGACTAAAACTAGCAAAAGAATTTGTAAGCAATTAAGCAAAACAAACAATAAACTTGTATTGAATTTTCTGGTTTTTGTGTACAAAGCCACGAAAAATCCCTTATTTATAGACTAAAACTAACTATTCCTAAGTCTATTCAAACTAGAAAAAACCCTAGCCTTGATCCCAATGTATCCTAGATAGAATAGGAAAACCAATTCTAATGGAACTAGGAAACTAGTAATAAGACTAGTTCTAATTAACCTAAAACTTCTTAAAACAATTCCTAATTGACTTAGAAATTATTTTAAACTAAAATAACAGAAACTAAGAAGATTCCTAATTGCTTAAACCAAGAAAAACCCTTTCAAGTGAAAGGTAAAAACTTGCAAGCAAAACCTCTAGAAAAAACTAAGTTAGGAAAATCATTCTTTTCGTACTGCCGCCGAACCACCACCTCACGCGCCGCCATCATCGACACGCGCCCCACCGCCGTGTAGCTGGACTCAGGCCAGAGCTAGGGAGCCGGCGCGTGCGCCGCCGCTGCCGTCGTCGGAACCCAACTGGTCCTTGACTTCTTCTTCAATGGCTGCGCATGTTAACCATTCTTGATTCTTTACTCCAAGCTCGAACCCTATTGGCCTTAAAACCAATATGATTGGCGCTTCAAAAGAATTTCCCTCTTGATTCACATCATTCTCCCCCTCTTCAAAAGAATTTGTCCTTAAATTCACATCATCTAGGTAAGGAGTCAAATCACCAACATTAAAAGTAACACTTACATTACCATATTCGCTTGGTAAATCAAGTTTGTAAGCACTATCACCATAAACTTCCAAAACCTCAAAAGGGCCGTCAGCTCTAGGCATGAGCTTGTTCTTCCTTTTGTTTGGAAATCTTTCCTTCCTTAAGTGTAACCAAACAAGATCTCCCGGCTTGAATGTAGGTTGCTTGCGCTTTTTGTTTGACCTTTCTTTTTAGAAGTTATTCATCTTCTCCATCCTTACTTTAACTTGTTCACATGTCCTCTTAAAACTTCAAGCCGTTTCTTAGCATCAATATGGATGTCCTCTTTGTTTAATGGCAACAAATCAATAGGCAAGAATGGATTAATACCATAAACAACTTCAAATGGAGCTTGTGTGTAGTTGATGAAGGTGACCGATTATAAGCAAACTCCGCATGGCAAAGTCTCATATCCCAATCCTTTTGAGTCTTACTAACCAACCCTCTAATTAAAGTACCTAAGGTTCGATTGGTTACCTCAGTTTTACCATCTGTTTGAGGATGATGAGAAGTACTAAACATGAGCTTTGTTCCAAGTAGCTTCCACAAACACTTCCAAAAGTGACTAAGGAACTTTGAGTCCCTATCCGAAACTATGCTTCTAGGAACTCCATGAAGTCGAACAATTTCCTTGAAGTATAGATTAGCTACATGTTGCGCATCATCCGTCTTGTGCATTGGAACAAAGTGAGCCATCTTTGAGAATCTATCAACTACAACCATAATAGCATCCTTCCCTCTTTGAGTTCGTGGTAGTCCAACAATGAAGTCCATGCGAACACTATCCCAAGGACAATCTGGAACTGGAAGAGGTGTGTATAAGCCCTTTGAAAAAGAACTCTTTGCCTTTTGACAAGTAGCACATCTTGAAATCACACTTTGAACATCCTTGATCATCTTTGGCCAATAGAAATATTCACTAAGCATATCAACTGTTTTGTGAACACCAAAGTGCCCCGCAATTGCACCACTATGCACTTCTCTAATAAGCAATTCACGCACACCACATTGAGGAATACAAAGTTTGTTACCTTGAAATAAGAAGCCATCTTGAAGCACAAAGTTGCGTGAAGGGTCTTTGTACTCTTTTGCCAAATCCGGACAGGTTGCATACAAATCAAGTATATGGTCAAAACCAATGATCCTAGCATCCACCATGGCTAGCAAATAAGATCTCCTTGATAGTGCATCGGCAACCACATTCGCTTTGCCTTCCTTATACTTTGAAGAAAACGTAAAAGACTGTAGGAACTCAACCCACTTGGCGTGTCTATAATTCAACTTTTGTTGTCCATGGATATACTTCAAAGCTTCATGATCCGAATGTAGCACAAAAGGTTTTGGTCTTAAGTAATGAGACCAATGATCCAAAGCACGTACAATAGCATAAAATTCACGATCATAGTTAGAGTAGTTCAACTTTGCACCACTTAGTTTCTCACTAAAGTAAGAGATAGGTCGTGCTTCTTGAATTAGAACCGCACCTATACCTGCTCCACTTGCATCAGATTCAACTTCAAACAATTTATCAAAGTTAGGCAAAGCTATAACCGGTGTATTGCATAGTCTTTCCTTGATTGTCTCAAATGCTTGTTGCGCCGAATTAGTCCACACAAAGTCCTCTTTCTTCATCAACTCCGTGAAAGGTGCCACGATACTAGAAAAGTTTCTAATGAACCTTCTATAGAACGATGCAAGACCATGAAAACTACGTGCTTCACGAATTTTTTTAGGCGCCACCCAAGTAGAAATAGCCGCCACCTTCTCGGGATCCACTTCAATACCCTTTCCCGAAATAATATAGCCAAGAAAAGAAATACTTAGAACCATGAATGAGCACTTTTCAAGTTTGCCATATAGTTGTTGTTCTCTTAAGGTTTCAAATAATCTTCTAAGATGATCAATATGTTCAATATTATCTCGACTATAGACTAATATATCATCAAGGTAAACGACAATGAACTTATTTAAGAAGGGTTGAAGTACCTCGTTCATGAGCCTCATGAATGAACTTGGCGCATTGCATAGCCCAAAGGGCATGACCATCCATTCATATAATCCTTGCTTAGTTTTGAAAGCAGTCTTCCATTCATCTCCTTCTCTAATTCGCATTTGATGGTAGCCACTTCTAAGATCGATCTTGGAAAATATGGTAGAACCATGTAACTCATCAAGCATATCTTCTAGTCGTGGCATAGGAAATCGATACTTGATAGTAATGTTGTTAACCGCTCTTGAATCAATACACATTCTCCATGTACCATCTTTCTTTGGAACTAGTAAAGCTGGAACCGCACAAGGGCTCATGCTTTCACGAACATAACCTCTTTCAATCAATTCCTCTATTTGTCTTTGAAGCTCTTGGGAAGCCGTAGGATCGCACCTATAGGCTGGTTTATTAGGTAGAGGAGCTCCGGGAATAAGATCAATAGCATGCTCTATTCCACGCAAAGGAGGTAGACCTTTAGGAAGTTCCTCTGGGAACACATCCTTAAATTCATCTAGCAACTCTTCTATGTGCATGTTTGTTGAGGAACTTGTGGATTTCGCCTCTTTTATCACTAAGGCAAAGACCGTGGCTCCCTTTTCTACTTCACTCTCAAGTTCCTTAGCATTCAAAAAGAAATTCGGCACTTGCTTCTCTTTATCTTTGGTATGACCGTAGCTTGAATTAGGGGGTAGAGGATTGAGTTTGAACCTTTTGTTTCCTATTTTGACCGAATAAGTATTTGCCTCACCATCATGTGTAACTTGACGATCAAATTGCCAAGGTCTCCCTAAAAGAAGGTGACAAGCACTCATAGGAATAATATCACACCATAACTTTTCTTTGTATTTGCCAATGGAAAAGCTTACTAAGGCTTGTTTCTTCACATGAAGTCCCTTAGAATCATCAAGCTAACTCAACTTGTAAAGATTCTCATGTACTCTTGTTGGAAGGTTGAGCTTAGTAACCATCTGTGTGGACGCCACATTAGTACATGAACCACTATCAATGATCACCTTGCATGATATATCTCCTACTTTGCAACGAGTATGGAATAAGTTTTCACGTTGAGATTTGTTAGGGTTTGCTTCGGCATGGAGGATCTTCCTTACCACAAGCACTTTTTCATCATCTTCGGGATCAATCTCATCGTTCTCTTCCTCACTACTTGTTGCCTTAGTTTCGGATTCCTCATCGTCACACCCAAAAACTATGTGTTTCTCTTCTTCTACTTGTTGTTCGTATTGTCTTATTGTGAGAGCTTTCTTGGAAGGACATTGATCCGACCTATGTCCCTTTCCTTGACATTTGAAACACCTAATTCGGGATTCAAACTCTTCTTTAGATATCTTAACAAATTTCTTTTCTCCACTTGTTGAGCTTTCTCCCTTAGACTCGTAGGAACTCGGTTTAAAAGGCTTGAAAGTTTTGCTTGTTTTGGTCCCTTGTGAGAACTTGGTACCAAAACTCTTTGTACTTGTGCTCTTCTTATCTTCGAGCCAATGACTTTCAATTTTTAAAGCTAGTTTGCACACATCATTGAATGATTCATACGTACTCAATTCAATCTTCCTAGAGATAGTGCGATTTAGACCTTTAAGGAACCTAGCAATCCTCAATGGTTCTTTTTCATTCAAATCACAAAGAGAGGTTAGTTTATCAAATTCAGTAATATATTCATTAACACTCTTAGTACCTTGTACCAACATAGTGAGTCTCACATATAGAGTTTGTTCGAAATCATGTGGAAGATATTTAGAACGCATCTTCCTTTTCAAAACCGTCCAAGTCTTGATTTTTTCTTTTCCTGCCCTAGCACGTCGTGCTTTCAAATTATCGAACCAAATTCCCGCATTCTTAGTGAGTCTAATATAAGCAATCTTGAATCGTTGGGAATCATCAAAACCCTTATAATCTGAAATTTTCTCTAATTGTCTCGCCCACTCAAGAAAATCTTCGGGGCTTCCTAGACCCGTAAAATCATCAAGCTTGATACCTTTATCATTGATCTTATTCTTATTATGAGTATCATCATCACTACTAGAAGCATAACTATCACTATCATGCCGTTTTTTCTTCTTTTTCTTTTTATCAAGCAATAATTGTGAAAAAGCATTAAAACGTGCCTCCGTATTATCTTGCAATCTTGCAAATTCATCCATGATTTTGCTCAAGGCTTCCTCCATGATTATAAGATAAAAACAGTCCTAATAGGACCCTACCCTCACAGGTAATTCCCTCAAAAGATCACAGCACAACTTCGAATAAAAACGCACACACAAAAACAAGTAGCAATTAATCGGACCAAACTGACACTGTTGTGGAAAACAGTCCAGTTTAATAGCAAACGACAGCCAAAAATTCTGATATTTTACAGGCAGAAAGTTGACAAAATTTCACCCAAAATAAAAAAACGAATCGTCTCAAAAGACCTCGTAACGAAGGATAACGAGCCCTTGAAGTTGACAGAAAACCGGAAATCCGAGAACGAGTGCGCCTTGTAAGAACGAGTTGTGGAACGATCAAAATCTCCCCAAATCTGATACCAATTTGATGTGGATTTAAACCTCTTAACTTAATAAAGAATCTAAAATCACACAAGTAACACAAGCCCTTCGAATTTTGTTAGAAAATCGAACAACTTAAAGATAACAAACCGGATATGACTTTAAAAACGACCACTCCTGGAACAAATTCAACGCCTCTCAAATTACCTAGACCACTCCAGGAACTAAGTACTTTGATGAACAAAACTTAGACTACTCCTAGAACTAAGAATTGAACGTTCTAATTATCAAAACAACTCCTTATTTATAGACTAAAACTAGCAAAAGAATTTGTAAGCAATTAAGCAAAACAAACAATAAACTTGTATTGAATTTTCTGGTTTTTGTGTACAAAGCCACCAAAAATCCCTTATTTATAGACTAAAACTAACTATTCCTAAGTCTATTCAAACTAGAAAAAACCCTAGCCTTGATCCCAAAGTATCCTAGATAGAATAGGAAAACCAATTCTAATGGAACTAGGAAACTAGTAATAAGACTAGTTCTAATTAACCTAAAACTTCTTAAAACAATTCCTAATTGACTTAGAAATTATTTTAAACTAAAATAACAGAAATTAAGAAGATTCCTAATTGCTTAAACCAAGAAAAACCCTTTCAAGTGAAAGGTAAAAACTTGCAAGCAAAAACTCTAGAAAAAACTAAGTTAGGAAAATCTTTCTTTTCGTACTGCCGCCGAACCACCACCTCACGCGCCGCCATCATCGACACGCGCCCCACCGCCGTGTAGCTGGACTCAGGCCGGAGCTAGGGAGCCGGCGCGTGCGCCGCCGCTACCGTCGTCGGAACCCAACTGGTCCTTGACTTCTTCTTCAATGGCTGCGCATGTTAACCATTCTTGATTCTTTACTCCAAGCTCGAACCCTATTGGCCTCAAAACCAATATGATTGGCTCTTCAAAAGAATTTCCCTCTTGATTCACATCAATTCGTTTACGCATATCAACTGTAATTCTTTGCTAATTCACAATTTTAATTCAATTAGGAGGGAGATTAATTTAATTATGGTTCAATTGTTATATTTAATATGATTAAACTTTTGGAATTAATTAAATGTGATTTAATTATGCTCAAAATAGCCATGAAGAGGACCGAATTAGGCCCTAGATAATTCGAAAATTTCGAACCCTAGAACCGTAGTTTCGGATTTTCAAAACCCTAACCCTAATTTCGAAAATTCCTACCCTTTAAATGTGTATTTTGTGCTTGATTTATTTCATTCGATTTGTTTTATGTTTCATAATTTTAAACGGATTGATTTATGCATAAAAATGTTTTATGATCATTGATTAAATTTTAAAAGTTGAAATTAAATTGGGATTAATTTTATGATGAACCCTAATTTAAGATTGAATGTTGATTTAATTTTAATTTTTGGACTGATTTGATTTAATTTAATAAATGTTATTTCTATTAAATTAAAAACAAAAAACTAAAAATAAAAATAGTTTTGAGGCCGGTAGCCGCGGCTGGGTGGCGCAGCCACGGCGGCTTCCGAACTGGTGGTAGTCGAAAAGGGAGGGAAGGGAGGGCGGCGGTCCAAGGTGGTTTTGGGCAGCAGCGTGCAAGCGTTGTACAGCTGCTGCCACGGCTGCCAATGTTGCGTCCACGCTGCTGCCCTTTGCAGCAGTGGCTGCTATTGGCAGCCAGCCACCGTGGCTAGCTTCGGCTGGCCAACCACAGTGGCCGGTGTAGTGGCGCACGTTTTTTTAACAAAAATTAAATTATTATTATTATATTTTTTAAAAAATATTTCAAGATAAATATGATTTATTTTATATGAGATGAAATATTTTTAAAATGTGATCTTTTATTTTGAATGATAAAATTGGTTTTATTTGGATAAAATCTTTTATTTTAGGATAAAATCAACGGAAATTTCACCAAATGCCCTTGAGTTAATTTTTTATTCACCAAATACCCATCCAAACTTTCAAATTCACCAAATACTCTTGAGTTTAAGAAAAAATGTCACCAAATGCCCTAATGACTAATGACTTATTAATGACTAATATGCCACGTTGTAGCCTCAAATTGGTTGCTGTAATATTAGTTAATTAATTATTTTAAAAAAATTAAAAAAAAACTATAAAAAATTAAAAAAAAAAACCCCAACAACCTAAGACCCACCCCACCCCAATCGGCCGACCACTAGCCACCACTGCCACCACCACTAGATCCCACCCCTCCCCTTGCGCCAGCGATCCCTTTTCGCCGACGAGGGCAGCCCTCCAACCCTCCGACACCCCCTCCCCTACCCCCAGCCCCTTCTCCCTCTTTTTCCCCTCCCCAGCGCCGGCGAACTATTTTTGCCCCACCCCCTTTCCCCCCTAAACTACCACCCTAAAAACCAAAATACCCCCAAATCGAAACCCTAGATTTCGATTTAAAGTATTTTCGATTAAAGGGTTTTTTGGTTTTTTGGGTGGTAGTTTAGGGGGGAAAAGGGGTGAAGATGGAAGGGGGTGGGGCGGAAGTGGTTCTCCGGCACCAAGGAGAAGGTTTAGGGGGAAAAGGGGTGAAGATGGAGGGGGGTAGGGAGTTTAAGGGGAAGGGAAACGGAGGAAGAAGGGGATGGGGGTAGGGGAGGGGGTGTCGGAGGGTGGGGGGATGCCCCCGCCGGCGAAAAGGGACCACCGGCGCAGGGGGGGTGGGAACTGGCAGTAGTGGCGGTGGTGGCTGGTGGTCGGCCGTTGCGGGTGGGGTGGGTCTTGGGTGGTTTGGGTATATTTTTTTATTTTTTTTAATTTTTTATTTTTAAAAGTTTTTTTTTTAATTTTTTTAGTTTTTAATGTTTTTTTTAATAATTAATTAACTAATATTACAACAACCAATTAGAGGCTACCATGTTTATTGTATCTCATGATTAATTTTAAATATACGATATTTTATTTATAATAATGAATAATATATGATATTATCTAATTGCATTAATTAAAATATGAGATATTTTGGTGCTATGTTTCCTTAATTCTGAACATTCGATGTTGTAGTTTAGGAAAGCATGATGAGTGATTTATTATATGGCAATTTTATAATATATGATGTTGTTTATTGCTATGTAATGACTAGTATGGCCTAGTAGATTACTAAATACGATCTGCGTATCGTGATGTATTATTGTAATCTAAGTACGGTCTATGTACCGATAAAGTATTTTTGTAATTTTATATCATTTTATTTTAAGTAGTAGATAGAATAGAGAAAATTACATGTTGCAGTTAATCTAAGAAGCCCATAAGTGAAGGCCCAAAGGAGCAAGGTGGATGAGATCTATGATGATTCAAGTAGGATCATTTACTTTGTTAGTTTACTTAGGATTAGGGGCCATGCTATGTCTTGTTTATGCATTTAGTTTATTATGCATGTTAGATTTTATTGATGTTTTGTGATGATGCGCTAGAGTTCCCTATTTAATCACAATATAATGAATCTAGGTCTCGGTAATATTGAGGTTGCTTTTTCAATTAAAAACACGATGAAACCTTTGATATTTATGATGGGTCATGCCAAAGCAGGGAGTCATATTATATCTTGGGGGAGTGGGGGTAAATCAAATTTTACAATTTTATTGGTTATACTCAACAAGGTTACCTAAAGAGTTTAGAACCTTGAATCTAAGGGTAATAATTAATCATGTGATGGGTAATTATTCAACCAAGAGTTACAAGAGTCGCAATCGGAAAGAGTTTACTCACCTTGAAAATGTACTGGTTGATGGTAGGGCCAAAGTCCGGTCAATTATTGCACAAATAAAGGATCTTGGAATCATTTTATTCAATAGGGATCAATTAAAATTGAATAAATGTTTTAAAGTTGCCAATTTAATTCGCTTATGGCACTTTAAATTTTTTATTAAACATAATTAAAATTTGCGTTTACTTACAAGTAACATGTCGTTCTAATTTTATTATTATATATAATCTCCTTGATTGAAAATAAAGTTGAGAAATGTTCTCAAAAAGTTTAAAAGGTAATCCATAAACCTTGTAGACACCCATTTGTGTATCCCCAAAACCAAATCCAGTGATGAGTACCTTTCACGTCGAATCATATTCGAATGAAGTGAAAGTGTGGAAAGTCTAGTGTTACGGATAGTTTTAATTGCTTTTCTTTTCTCTCTGTTTTTGAAAATCTATTTTAAGAAAACAGCCTCCCCGTTTGGTTGATCCATGATATGGGTCCAATAGTAGTGTAGTTGGATAGGGCTTGAAAATAGCTTTCCAACGATATATTATAAGCCCAATTCCGATGAATATTGAGGAAGTTATGGCCAAATTACTAAACTGGGCCTGGTTTGAGCCTTATATGCGGCCCAATGATATAGAGGAGGGTCTAATATGGATTTATCATTCCTAATGCAATTAGAAATGGTTTTAGTCTTCTAGATTCTTCTAGAAGGTTCTTTTCATTCCTAATTCAATTAGCATTGATAAATTGACTTTTATTGACTTTTTAGAGTTTTAATCAGAATAAAAGAATGTTTTTGAGGAAAATACGATTTTATCCTCCTGTACGGCAATTTCTATCTGATTTTAAGAAAACGCGTCAGATATTTAATTAGCACCAAAGGCCAGCATTAGCGCCTGACACTAAGCTTGGCGCGTGGTGCTAGCGTTACCGCCTGGCACTAACCTCGTTTTGCGCGTCAGAACTTTGTTTCAATTTTCTATCTTTTTGGCTAATTTTCTCTATAAATAGTCTTCTAAAAACTTTGTTTTCATTCACGAACTCTCATCATGAAATTCTTGATTCTCTCTCTCTTTTCTAAACTAGCCTTTTCTCAAAATTCAAAATTCCACATTCACGAGACCTAGATACACCTAACCATATTCGAAGTTGCCTTCGCCCTAGACGTGAAAGGTTTTAATTTCTGAGGGTTTGGTCCTAAATCTCTATTTCAATTATTTAATTTAATTCTTTGATTTATATTTTCCTTGAAATTACTAACGTGTGTATTTTTTTTTTATTAGAAAGAGGTACGAGACATCCAAGTAAGTACTTTAATGGTTTTTATTGATGTTGTTATGTAGAAATCATGCTTAGATTGTTATTTTGATTCCTAGTATCATGTCCAGGGTAACTTTAATATCAAGTATGATTAAAAGTATAATGCCTTTTATGTTAGTATCATGTTAGGGTTAAAGCCTTGATTTTTATTATTTAGTGACATACTAGGGTTTGTTATTAATCTTGTTAGTATCATGCCTAGGATCTTGCTATTATTATGCTTTAACATGAATATTATGATTATTTTTATAATTATTATCATTATGTTTCTTGATGCTTATTTATTGTTATTGCTTAATCACACCTTTTATGCATGTTTAAATGGAATTTGGTACTTGTAATCTCGCTTAATAAGATAATTAATAATCTTGTTTAGGGTTAATCTGATTATAATTCAAGTGATCGCCAATAATAGTTTATTTGTGCATTAATATTCAACCAACATAGATTAAACAGGATTAGGGTTAATCCTATTGATTGCATGTTAGTCAGAAAGCGCACATGAATACGATCAGAATAAAGTAGAGGCCTATTATTGGGGTAGATTCAATCTCTTTTAGGTTGGATTTGTACCTTCATCCCCGAACTATTAGTCATGGTTCAAGACCTATTGGAGTTGACGATCTCTTGGATCGTTAAGGGGCGTAACCTTCACCTCGTGAACGGTTTACAAGTTCCTAAAACTTGTTGGCGACTCTTTTGCTCTAGCTTCTTTCCCTTTGGATGCCACCGTACTTTAGTGAATGATCATAGTGGAGTTCAAGCTAGGGGTAATGCTTGAAATATTCCTTACAGTTTTTGGCGACTCCACTGGGGAGGATTTCTATTTTAATTCCTGAAATTTATTTCGGCAATGATTTAGAATGAGTGGATGAGACTCGAAAAGTTCTAAGTATTTCATGTGCGTAATTTTGATAAACATTATTGTCATATGCATAAAAAAGATCTCAAATGAAATACCATCCGTAATGAGTTAAAACATAGGATTTTTACACGTAGGAAAATTGAAGAATATCTTTCACAACTAGGATCGAAATTACACTGCGCGAAACTGGAAAATTTTATCGAGCACAGAAAGCAGCTGAGGCATGTAGGAACTAGCGTCAGCGAACAAATATCAGCGCTAGTATTTTGACTATAGGGAAAGACGACAACCTCTGTCGCCAGGCGCTACAGCCAATAGCTGACGCCAGCCTCTGTTTGCTGGCGCCAAGTTCTTCCAATATCGAGCCAGAAATATGCGTTCTAATTTCGACAAGTTTTTAGCATTGTTCGCTCGATCCTACTTCCTGATTGAGTTTTTCTCACTTTTCTGAAACCCATATGTGTTCTACCTATGGACATAACCCCCTAGGAATTCATACTCCATCTACCTGATTGAACGCTCTGAGCAACAAAGGGTACATTCGAGAATGTTGAATTCACCAAACCATGGAAGCGAATTTTTTTTAAATTCGCGGTGTCCCATCCACTCGCGCCAACCCTTCACGGTTAGGCTTCCGCACGGTGCATTCGGACAATTAACCATGGACCTTCTTTGGCTAACCCATATCCCGAACTTTAGAGAACTAGAGCCATGGTTAGGTTGCAAACTCATTGCATCATATCGTGCCTACTTGACTAATTGTGCATTATTTGTTGTACATATGGTATATGTTTTTCCTAACTGTTTGTTTGACTTGTGCTATGATTGAATAAATAAATGACTAAAAGAACTTTGCCTAATTAATTAATTAATTAATATATTGAATAAATAAAGTCTAATATTTTAACCAGAATTGACTTAGTACGACTTTAGGCATACTCCTGTAATCAATAATACCGAAAACAGTTTCAGATCGACACTCCAGCAATGGCGCCAAAGTTTGAACTGTAGCGCCACTCGGTGGAGTGTGGCGCCTGGCGACAGTTTTGTCATGTGGCACTACACTGCAAAGATAGGCGCCAGTCCTGTCGTTTTGACGACAGTTCAGTATATCGCTCGAGTCATCACTTTGTGTCTCATTAACCAGTTTGCTAATTAATTTAGTCTAGGCACCAAGTCCCATGGTATTACACAAAAGTCCAGGCATGTCACTTACACTCAATGCACACACCAATACTCATACTTTGACCATGTCTAAGAAAATCTTGTATGTGCGTTTTTTCCGTCATTTTTTTAGGGGGGTAAGTCGGATATTAATCCTCCAATTTAAATACCATACTTGGTTCCAAAAAATATATACCTTGTTTTTTCCAAAATATGCACTTTTTTATTTATAATTTTTCCTCTTTAAAACCGTAAAGTCAAGGTCGATTTGAGTCAAATAATTAAAACGGTTTAAATTACAGCGCGTGGTCAAGAAAGGAAAAGTGGTTAATCAAAGACATTCTTTTTGTACAAGTCCAACTTTTCGACAAACACATCGCTTGTAAGAGGAAAGCTAGGACAACAATGGCAACACAAGAAGAAGTTAATGAGCTCAGGAACCAACTGGTTACCGTGATTGAGGCACTAAAGATCCTAACCCTTAAGATCGATGATCCCGTGAAACAACAAAAGATGAACCTCATATAAGAGAGTCTGAGCAAGATAACTAGAGACTACAAGTTTCAAGGGATTAGCTCACAAGGGGTCTCGGTGGACAAAGATCTTCTTCCGCAGAAGTTCAATGCCAACGACATCTCGAAATTCAAAGCAACTGATAACCCTTATTTTCATTTAAGAGCCTTTGAAAAAATAATGAGTATTAAGGTTATTGACAAGAAGGTGTTCCCCTATCTGTTTTCACTATCTCTCGAAACCGTTTGCCAGCAATGGTTCTTTTCTCTCGAGAAAGAAAAAACCTCCACCTGTGAGTCCATAGCAAACGCTTTCGTTGATAGATACAAATGCAACATTCAAGTTGAGACTGACCATAGGGAACTTCAAATCCTCAAGCAGAAGGAGAATGAAGGCTTCACCTTCTTCTTTAACAAATGGAGAGAAACCTCAGCTAAGATGATTGAGGTGTCCAGTGAAAAAGAGTCCGTAAGGTTATTCATAAAAAACCTTTAAGAAAAGTACTCCAAGCATCTCAAATATCAGAATAACCTCCATACCTTTAAGGCCGTCTACGACATTGGAATCAATATTGATGACGACCTGGCTAAGTTGAAAGCTGCCAACAATAACTCCAACAGTGGCTGGAAAGGCAAGAAGAACGACAATCCTTCTTCTTCCAAAACCACCCACTCAAACAATGTTAGCGCTTTTAACCTAGGTGAAGTCCTTGCTATGAATAATTAAGGACAAAAGAAACCATTTAGGAGGAACTTTACTCCTATTGGCATGAGTTATGACACCGCATTTGACCGATTAAATGCAAAAGGTCTTCTAACTCCTATTGGACCATTTGGGGACCCACCAGTCGAGAAGAGGACGACTAACTGGAACCCCAATGCACATTGAAAGTATCACCAAGGTAGGGGCCATCTTACTGAGAACTGTTGGAAGCTTAAAGAAGTTATCCAAGACTTAATTGACAATAACAAGCTGCCATTGCCCCCTGCCAGTAAGAAGCCAAGTATTGATAATGTGCCTCTCGCTCATTCCTTGGCCATCTCTGATGAGGAAAATGAAGTTGATCCTTCATCTCTCATCAAATATGTTAAAGAAATCCATGCCATCAAAGAAGAGGAGGAGATCTTTTTCGATGCCATAGATAGCCTTCTAGAACTAGCAAGTAAAGAGGACTTACAATTGCTTACACTGACTATGATGGAAGGATTACACTTGCTACGTGAAGCCCTCAAAGTTGTAAAAGAACTTCAGAAGAAATATGACGAGGTTCCACTCTCGAAAGATAAACCCAAGAGAGAGTTCACACCCATAGGAATGACCTATGATGCTACTTTTGATCATCTCTATGATCAAGGACTAATCAAACCTATTGGTCCTACTGAGGATCCAACACCAGAAAAGCAATCTTCAAGGTGGGATCCTAAGTCCTACTGCAAGTACCATCGAGGGAACTGTCATACCACAAATGAATGCTATAGTTTTCAAAACCTCATTCAAGATCTTGTAGAAGCCAATAAGATCTCGTTACCTCTAGCTAGCAAGGGAACGAGGAAACACTTTTCTTTGCAAGTCACCGATAAACCCAAGAAGAGTAATAGACTTCACACTCCAATTGGGATCCCATACATACAAATGTTCAAAATGCTCTCCGAGAGTGGCGAAATCAAACCTCTCGAACCGAGACCATTTGAATCATTGAAAAGGACAGATAGATATTACTGCCCATATCATCAATCAGGGGGTCACACTATCGAAAACTATTTTAAATTCAAGGATTTAATTCAGAAAATGATTGACGATAAGAAGCTAGTCCAAGTTCCACAAGAAGAGGATGTAAATATTAATGGAGTTTGGGACAGCGACGAAGAAGACGTCTACTTAAAAGACATGGTAAGACCTCCACCTTTGGTCTCTTATACCATGGATAACTTTTGGGCTGAAGAAGATTCATCAATACACGTCCTCACAAGATCCGGGAGAATGCAACCTCCGGTTTCAACACAACCCATGCCAACCACACAGCAAGTTCCCATACCTATCATTGAAGATAATGACATCGTCAAATAGTTCATGAAAACCAAAGTCGAAATGAACGTATGGAAGCTTTTGGCAACGTCTCGAGAACATAGGTTGGCTGTAATGAATGCCTTGGACAAAATAGGGATAGATTCTGACACCACTCCTGAGGGGGTGGCTAACTTCCTCACGAGTGATCTACCTAGTCCCATCAATTTGATCACCTTTTCCGACAAGGATTTACTCCTAGAAGGTGACAAACACTATAAGGCATTAAACCTCACAGTGGTTTGCAAGAGAATGAATGTCCCTATGACTCTTGTAGACAATGGATCAGCCATTAACGTCTGTCCACTTAGAACTGCGAGGATGCTAGGCATAAGGGATGAAGACTTAACCCAGTCAACGCAAGGAATAAGAGCCTACAACAACACTCGCCGTCAAGCTCTTGGTAAAATTACCATGAATGTAACGGCGGGAGCGATAGATTATGCTACTACTTTCCAAGTAGTAGATATTAAAGCTTCATTCAATCTATTGTTAGGACGCCCTTGGCTTCATGACCTAAAGGTCGTCCACTCATCTCTCTACCAACAAGTAAAATCTATAGTTGGAGGAATTCATATTACCATCGATGCTTCGCCTATGAGAATTAAGTCTATAGAGAATCCAATAATTAACGTGGAGCACGATGAAGATGATGAAGATTTGTGGGGCTTTAATGAAGAGGTCTCCTTAATCCAGGAAGATGAAAGGACCCCTCTCTATCACGACCCCCATTCCAACATGATCGTGAATGCTATTCTGAAAAAGCAAGGACATTTTCCTAGGATGACCCTAGGAAAGAAGAAAGGAATAGCAAAACTGCTTGAATCACCTGGCCTCCCTAAATTATATACTTTCGGACTTGGTTTTGAACCAACTTGGAAAGATCTTAAGCGAGCCCAGGAGAAGTTGAAGGCGCGTAAGGACGCTCGCATTCAAAAGAAAGAAATCCCAATGGATCATTACCCTCTTACACTTAATGGTCAATTCATAAAACAAGAAAAGGACTATCCATGCTACGAATTTCCTGAACCATTTGCCGTAAACGGCATAAGGCAACCGGGATTCGAAATTTTCTTAGATTGCTATTTCATAGACGAAATCCCATCTCCTGTCCATAAGGAGAAAGCACCCCCATGCTTTGCCTTAACATCATGGTATTATTATTTGGGCGAGAAAAGGATGAGCCGAAATACAGAGAGGATAACTCCTCGCTCATTCAAATAGTCCGAAAAAGTGAAAACTTCGATCCCTCGAAGCTAATCAATCCAGCAGAAGGGTCACTACAGGGGTGGCGCAAGATCGTCAAGGTGACTACTCCAAGTGGAAGGAAGATCTCCATCACATCAGGGCAAGGACCGATGTTCGAAGAGTCGTCAAAGTAAGAGTCAGAGTCTCTCCCTATATAGTCATCTAGGTCTTTAGTTGTAGCACCTTCCCCTTCTATCTCTTCTCCTAGAATAGTTAGTGATGAAGTCCTTGAGGACATATCACTCTTTGATGTAATGATCTCAGAGTATAATAATATGACTTCTTCCCATTACTCCTTGTGTTCTTCTTTAACCCAAGATGACGAGCATTGCTTAACTAACAATGAAAAAGAAAAATAACTTATTAAAGCAATGGAAACACTTGAAAAGAAAACACCAATAATTGAAGAAACTAAGACGGTTGATATCTCAAATGATTCAACCAATAAAAGAGAAGTTAAAATCGGACTTACACTTAATGAACAAGAAAGAACCGATTTAATTAACTTGCTTAAAGAATTCATCAATGTATTTGCTGGGTCATACGAAGATATGCCAGGTATTAATAGAGAAATAGCTCAACACATTGTACCACTAATTCCGGGAATGAAACCTGTAAAACAAAAGTTATGTTGAATGAAACCCGACCTAGATCTTAAAATAAAAGAAGAAGTTAAAAAAAAAAATAACTGCAGGTTTCATCAAGGTATCCAAATACCCGAATGGGTCGCCAACGTCGTTCCAGTTCCGAAAAAGATGGAAGGGTAAGAATGTGTGTCGAGTATCGAGATCTAAATAAGGCAAGTCCAAAGGACGACTTCCCTTTACCACATATCGATATTATGGTGGATAACACAACAAATCATGAACTTCTCTCGTTCATGGATGGATACGCAGGCTACAATCAGATTTTCATGGCAGAAGAAGACATGGAGAAAACAATTATAACACCATGGGGTACTTACTGCTACACGGTAATACCATTCGGGTTGAGAAACGCGGGTGCTACTTACCAATGTGCAGCGGCTGCCTTACTCCATGACATGATGCATAAAGAAGTCGAAGTATATGTGGACGACATGATTGTAAAATCAAAAGATCACCCAGGCCATCAAGTAGCCCTAAGAAATATTTTCGAAAGGCTAAGAAAATACAATATGAGGTTGAACCCATCTAAGTGTGCTTTTGGAGTCACCTCAGGCAAGATTTTGGGTTATGTTATAAGCTCTAGAAGAATAAAGATAAACCAACCAAGATCAAAGCAATCATGTCAATGCAACCACCCAAAACTGAGAAGCAGATTCGAGGATTTATTGGCCGATTGCAATACATAAGTAGGTTCATATCAAAATTGATGACAATATGTGAACCAATCTTTAAAAAGCTTAAGAAAAATGTACAAGTAATATGGGATGACGAGTGCCAAAAATCCTTTGAAAAGATCAAAGCCTATCTCGCAAATCCTCCCGTATTAGCACCATCACTTCCAGGAATACCTCTTAGGCTATATTTAACAGTTACCAAAGAGACAATGGGAGCTATGCTAGCACAAGAAGTAGAAGGCAACGAAAATGCGATCTACTATCTAAGCAAGAAAATGCTCGAATATGAAACATGTTATACCCCACTTGAGAAATTGTGCCTCGCCTTGGTGTGGGCCACAACCATGTTAAGACATTACATGCTAGTGCATACAGTCTTCGTAGTCTCCCGATTAGATCCACTCAAGTATCTATTTGAGAAATCTACACTCAATGGGCGCATATCGAGATGGATATTCGATTTAGCCCAGTTTGATGTAGGGTTCATGCCGCAAAAAGCTATCAAAGGATCTGTGGTGTCAGACTTTCTAGCGGACTTTCCAATAGAAGACTGGACGCCAATACACGACAATGAGTTTCCAGATGAAGACTTAATGGTCACTGAAGATGATACTTGGACCTTATACTTCGACGGAACCTTAAACCAAAAGGGATGTGGAGTTGGAGTATTTCTAGTATCACCTAAAGAAGAGCATGTTCCAATCTCCATAAAGCTTGATTTTGACGTTACCAACAACGCTGCTGAATATGAAGCATGCGTGGTAGGCCTTGAAACAACTTTGGCATTGGGAGTGAAACAGTTACGGATATTCGGAGCCTCTTCATTGATCATCAATCAAATCTCCGAAAGGTGGAAAGTAAGGAGCGAAAGTCTAGCCCCTTACCAAACCTATCTGGAAACTCTTACTAATCAGTTAGAGAAGGTAGAATACACATATCTACCTAGAGAAGAAAATCAATTTACTGATGCCTTGGCAAGACTAGCCTCAATGGTTAGGATTCCTACGGAAATCAAGAAAATGCCTCTAACTATAGAAAAAAGGCACAAACCAGCATATATTTAAGCTATAGAAGATGATGAAGTAATCTAGGAAGAAGATTAAGAAGAAGAAGAACCGTGGTACACGGATATACTCAATTATATCACCAAAGAAGAATACCCTCCCCATGCTGACAAAAGAGCAAAACGAGCATTAAGACTCTTGGCTTCCCAATACGTACTTATAGACAACGAGCTACATAAAAGGTTACCTAAGGGTCGAGCTCTCTTATGTGTAGGAAAAAAGGATGCCTAGAGAGCAATGAGGATAGTCTACGATGGAATTTGTGGAACTCACGTAAATGGCAAAATGTTAGTCCAAAAGATAATGCGAGAAGGATACTATTGGACTACAATGAATAGGGATTGCCATCAATACGTAAAAAGATGCCCTAAGTGCCAAATCTATGCCAATTTACAACATGTTCCTCCATATTTGCTCTACACCTACACGTCGCAATGGCCGTTCTCAACATGGGGAATTGACATCATCGGCAAAATCACTCCCCCAGGAACAGGAGGTCACGAATATGTCCTAGTGGCAATTGATTAATTCACAAAGTGGATCGAAGCACAATCATACGCTACACTCACTGCAAAACATATAACACTCTTTATCGAAAGGAATATTATTTGTCGATACGGAGTCCCACATGAAATGATAAGTGACTATGGAACTCACTTTCAAGCCGAATGTGAAGAATTGCTACAAAAATATGGCATTCAACATCATCATTCTTCCCCTTATAGACCCTAGGCAGCTAATCAGAATCTAAAAACTATTATCGAGAAAATGACGGGAAATTACAAGGATTGGCCTGACAAACTTCACTTCGCATTATAGAGTTATCGCACGTCAATTCGCACATCAACTGGAAATACCCTATTTTCCTTGGTTTATGGAATGGTTGTCGTACAACCTGTCGAACTAGAGATCCCATCTCTATGCATCGCATTGGAGAGAAAACTGGATGAAGTTGAATGGACTAGGGCAAGATATGAAGAGCTAATTCTACTCGATGAAAAACGACTAGATGCTCTACATCACACTCGATGTTATCAAACTCGTATGGCTAGGCATTTTAATAAGAAGGTGAAGACACGAAACATCAAAGTAGGAGACTTGGTGTTAAAAGCATTAAGGAAAAATGTTTTAGATCCAAGGGGAAAATTCAGACCTAATTGGTCTGGACCCTACATTGTCAAAATAATCCTGTCAGGAGGTGCAGCAAAATTAACTGATATGGATGGCAATGAGTTCTCAAACATGACAAATCTTGACCAACTTAAGAAATACTACCCATAATTATTTGAGTAGGATACTCAAGAGAGCTACGTTTGGCCTGATTTCCTTAAGAAAGGATACATAGGCAACCCTTTACGGGTGCGGCCACTTACTTTTTTTAAATCTCGCATCCCAGACTTAATAAAAAATTCAGCAGAAGAACGACGAAACATCGGCGTCACATAAAAAATTCTAGCGCCAGCCGATGAACATCAGCGCCAGACGACGGCATCCGTTGCCTGACGCCTGACTGCCGCAACTGGCGCCAATCGCAGAATCGTGGCGCCAATTTACTGAAAAATGTAGGGGAATATTTCGATGTTTTTCGGAAAATTTTCGACTTCCGTACTCGAAAAAATTTCTGGAAAATTAATTTTTCGATTTTCATTGCTTTAAAAAAAAAAATTTAAAGTAAATAATTTAATTAAAAAGCTGAAATTTCATTAATAAAATAAATTACATTATTAATGGAATTTAAATAAAGATTAAATAAATTAACTTTAAATTTAAAAACTAAGTCTAATAATTAGAAATTAAGCAATGCTCTTAATCTTTTTTCTCTTTCTTAGCCCTTTTCCAATTCTTGTCTGCATCTTCTTCCTCATCCATAACCTTAGCTAGTAGGCATTCTTTAGAGGACCTACATTCAATCTTGGAGTAAATAGTTTCCCCCTTAGCTAGGACCCCATGATTTTTTTCTACCCAAGCTTTCTTTTCAGTGGTGTCAGCTTTCCTTTTTTCTTTATCTTTTGCAATACTCTTCTTCCTAGGCATTATAGGTGTTTTGAACTCAATTCTTTCACCCAAGCGTTCCTTAACAGGAATCAATATGTCAACTAGACGACTCTTCACATCAGTTTTACTCTGATTTTTCTTCACGTCCTTTGAGGGTTTCTTCAAAAGCCAATTTTTCACATCATTGGGCAAATAAGGAGGAACCTTTTGTGTAATTACTTCCCATAAAGGTCTAGCGCTCCAATAAGCATCAAATTTGTCTACTTCCTGGGAGACAGGGAACAAGTAGGGACGACAAAGATCACCAGAAGGAATAGTTTGAAGTAGGCCTTATTGTCTCTTTACCCTGCAGGGATAATAAAAAGTCAGGCGGGACAAGCTTGGAAGACGACAGAAAGGCTGCTTGTTGACACCAACCATCTTTTCTATTTTCCACCAAGGGATGACCCACTTGATGGCAAAATTACAAGACTCGAAGACCTTCTTCCATTCATGGAGCCCCATCTTAGAGAAGCGTTTCTTCCTTCTCACGAAGCAATTTGGAGTATACTTCTTAATATTGTCCGGAGGGCTAATTAATTCCAGTCTTTCCATTAACCACATTTGTAAAAATTGCAATGATAATAAATTATTATTACTATACAAAAATATATTTTTGATTTCTGTAATTAAAAATATTACTTTTCTACCTCTAATATAATTGGAGAGCCCCGAAAAGGATCTTTCGGATTTTTCTTTAATTCATCAAGGCTAAGCATAGTCTCTCCAACTATTAAGGGCATTGGATTTCTCCTAGATTCAATTTGTTCTAAAACAGTGGATATAATTGATTGACTCTCATTATTTTTACAACTAGTAAGAAAAATTGATTAAGCATGCAAAATAGGAAAGCCCTTCTTCTATAAACATGGAAAGATTTAGAATAAGGTCTACCAAAATAATGGCGAGCAAATTCTTTCAAATTAACTACATTACCATCTACTTTTTTTTATAGATCTCTGTCTTTTGAATTGAA
This sequence comes from Chenopodium quinoa, assembly GCF_001683475.1. Taxonomy (NCBI): domain Eukaryota; kingdom Viridiplantae; phylum Streptophyta; class Magnoliopsida; order Caryophyllales; family Amaranthaceae; genus Chenopodium; species Chenopodium quinoa. Next base: position 2,064,200 of record NW_018745251.1, on the reverse strand, counting down.
GAAGCGTTCAAAATCCTTATAACAATATTCGTTTATTCGAGAGATTACTACAAGATCTAAAGCAGGGAAGCCTAAAATAGCACCGAATTCTTCCGGCAAAGGGCTGATTTCATCATACCCTATTCTAAAGCAACAAGTATCTACATCCCAATATTCTAGAGCGGTATGAATAATATCTGAATCAAGATCTACCCCTTTGACACCATAAATACCCCCCAAGTGAAACACATCTTACTCTTTTCACTCCTTGGCATTAAGAGACCGACACCATTCATGATTGTAGTTGGTAAAACTTTTGGAGACTAGAGACATGTTATTTTTTTCTAAAGCTAAGGAAAAATTTGTATATGCTGAAATTATGAGGAAAATCAGCTGGACAGGGGGCTATTTATAGACAAATCAAAGCAGTTTTAATCTAGGAAGGATTCGGAGTAAGCGCTCATTAGCGCCAGATGCTAACTATTGGCACCTGACGCCAGAGCCTGGCGCCAAACGCTAAGTGTAGCGCCTGGCGCTACACCAAAACGCGTGGCGCCAACTAGCAATAATATGTCTCATCGTACGAGCTTTCCAAAAAACCGCGTTTTTGACCTGATTCGAGTCTGCCACTGCATTTACGATTTCCTTATTTTATATCTTTTTTCTGAAAATTCATTCATTCCTTCCTCTTAATTAATATAACTATTATATTAATTACATTATTTTTCGGATTTTATTTAGACTAACTTCCAAGTTTTTATAAATCCAATATTTTTTATGTGACTCTTATTTTTTTCATTTTTCTTTTTTAGGGGAGAAAGTCGGATACCCTCCATCAATAATAAAAATGACGGAATTTTGTGCGCAAAATTATTTTTCACAAATCTTTGCACACACAAACATGCACATAATAACAATAATAAAAAAATGAAAAAAACACGATAAATAAAGAATAAACTCATAATAGTATATATATACAAAATATATCTAAATAATGAGTCTAATTAAAAGGCAAAGTTCTATACAAAGTCAAAATAAAATAATAAAAAGCACATGAACAACTACAGTGCCGGAGGACGTACACCCATCATCTCATAAAACTGCGTCGTACGAGGAGGAACCTCTCCACCAGCTCCGGCTCCAGCTCCAGTTTCCTCGGGAGGAGGAAAACTCAGCACAGGACCCGACCACCCAAGATCAACCTGAGGCTGAGGCTGCAGAGGCTGCTTCGATGACGAGCCGGCCTCATACATCCCACCACCTCTAAGAGCCGAGGTAGCCTCTCCCTGGCCTGCCGGTGCAGCATGTGCACCCTCAGATGAAGAGGCTGAGCCCTCTACCGCCTCGGTACGAGCAGCCTCAGAACGACCACCCTGACAACCCGAACAGGTGCAGCGATGTCTCGAGCTAGACCTTGCCGGATCCCTCCGCACCTCAGGTCTCGTGCGGGTACGAGAAGGAATGGGCTAACCCTACAAGAGAAAACAAAATCAGAAACATGCAAAATAGAAGCGGTAATGCAAAAACATAAGAAGGGAAGCTACCTCCTGAAAAGCGTCGTCTCGACGGCAGGTAGCCACGTTTCTCATCTGGACAAGCTAGCTCCGGAAGGCATCTATGCATCGTTCCATCGCCGACACCACCTCACATGAGAACTCTCAAATAAATAAGTCAGTAAACGTGCATAACATATATGGACTCAAGTTGCAAATAAACAAGCTTACCCGAGTCTGGTGAAGAGGAATCGACCGCTCCACAAAGCGCTCGCCCTTAGGAGCAAGAGGAATCATTTCCTCAATCGGCCCATATGTACCCTGATAGTGGATAGACATACGGGGTGGCACGATTTCAGTAGGATCATACTGACAAAGCAAAACAAAATCAGTGAAGCATTACTTGGGGGCTGCTTAACGAAAGGTAAAAGCTGAAAATCACACCGCCACATCCTAAGCAGGTACAAGAACAGGAGCTAACAACGGCGGTAGCTCCTCCCCGTAGCATTGCCCAGGGATCGTATAAGATCACCAAGGGGTACCAGCTCCCTCTGACATACTCACCAACCTCGTGGCGTTCAACATGTGACGTGGTGGAGGAGCAGGAACGACAAAGCTATCTGAGGAATGTTGAATATCAACCCTCTCTCCAAGATACGCAGCCGCTCCATAGGTCCCTAAGAAATAGCGACGCTTAGCAGCTAGCCGTGGGACTGCCAAATTGACCCACGGTCGGTACAACACCTCAGGCCTCTACAAAGAACGTCTATCAGACAAGAATCTATCTAAGGCATCACTAAATTTCAAATAAGAAAAGAATCATACCGATATGACCCAATCTCGGACATAGGCAGTGGACATCCTCACACGGCGGCTGCCCCAGGTAGCACTAACTAGAAGCCTGCGCGCCGACGGTCTTATCGGCGCAACTGAGGGGAAGTTCTCGTAGAACCATATCTACAAGAAGCAAAAGTTATCATCAGGTGCTAACTAAAATGTAGAGCTAAACTTTATAGGGAATTGTTTCCCGCGAAGGAACGACGTCGACACGAGTCCCGCAACGCTCGGATGAAATCAGAATAGGCCAAGCTGGCCCAGTCATAAGTCCCGATCCGGTGTAGATCACGGACGGCAGGAAGGTAGTAAAGCAGCGCCCTACTACCCTTGTCAGGGGAGAACGTCCCTGACAGCAAAATAAGTGCAAAGATGCGCACCCGCTGCTCTCGGGTAGTCGCACCATCATCAAAAGTCGCTACTAGAGTCGAGCGGCAAATCCCCCTAGCACTGAACTTAGTCGTCTCTACCTCAGCTCGAGCCTGAACAACAATCGGGCCCAACAGCTCCTCGACCTCGGGAGAAAAGACAGTAATGTCACTGTTAAACAGCAGGGCCACGGAGCTAAACTCATGTCCCGTAATGAGACTAAAGTCGGTACGAGTGACCATCATCTCACCCCAGGGGAAGTGGAAAGTGTTGGTGGTGTCCCAAAAGAACTCCACCAGAGCACGGACTATATGGTGACCCCCGCTAGAGGCAATCATGGCGTCGGAGGTCTAGAACAGTGCAGTCAGTCCGCAAGACTCCCATAGAAGTCTCGTCTGATCGTCTTTGGCGATGTACATCTTGTACAGGTCGCCCGAACTGTCACAACCGGAACCGTGACAATGTGTCCTCCCAACTGTGACGCCTCGTCTCACCCTCTCAGAGATATGGTGGACGGGAGAGAAGTAGAAGGTCCGCTCATCACTCTCAAGGAGTCGGCCGAGCATTAGTGGACGGTTCATCATCGTCGTCTACGGGCTCATGCTCCCATCGAACGTCTCGGGACCGTGAACCCGAGCCTCGCTGTCTAGCCATGCTAAATTGTGCAAAATTATCATAAAATAAGGTTCTATATTATTTAAGGTTCGCATAGCCGCATGATACTATGTTCGCAAAAAAAAAGAGTACGTAGAACTAAAATATAGCACAAATTCAAATTGAGCATACACAGCATTTTCAAGCAATCAAACAATTTCTTGCAATAATATAGTAATTATTGTGACAAATTGGACAAGAATTGCTAGCAAAAACATCAAGTGCAAGCCACATTGTTTTCCCGACCTTAAGAGGTTCAACAATGGTGATTTGTTCCTTTCTTCACCAAATTAAGTCAAACAAGTCTCAAATTACTCCCAAGGAAATATATAAACATAATCAAGCAATTTTATGGCATAAAATTTGATAAACAAAGAGAATTAAGCAATTCTAATTTTGAATTTTCAAAAAATTCTTGGACAAATGCATGCAAAATTCGTTAAAACCGGCGTGAGTTTGGAAGAAACTTACATAGATTGAGAAAATGGATGGAATAAGCTTTGATTTGCAACAAATTTGAGCGAATTTGGTTGAGAAACGAGCAAGAACGAGTGAATTGAAGTTCTGAGAATTCTCGAGCAAGAAACGCGAACAACAACAGTAGAAATGAAGAAGAGAAGGGTATTTAAGGAAAATCCGACTCTAGCGCCAAGCGTCAGACCTTGGCGTCATTCGATAAGGTTTAGCGCCTGGTGTTAGTACCAGCGTCTGGCGCTACAGTCAAATAAGTGGTGCCAACGTTGTTTTACCGACGCCAGAACATCCAGCCACTTAATACGGTTGTTCTGACCTTATGCAATATATTTTGGGTTCCTTGGTAAGCCAATTAGACCCTCTAAGAAAATTTTACACGATTTTTAGTAATCGGCTTGATTACATAAAGTGATCAACCTGATGAAAGATCGTCTCACTTAGTTTAAAGCGCCTAAGCATTGGCTCATCGCAAAAGGCACCGACACACTGGTTTATTCACAAAAGGCACCAACATACTGGTTCATTCAGCGAAAGGTACCGACATACAGGTTCAAAAGCAGCAGAAGCGCCGACGTACAGGTATAGCGGAAACAAAATTCAAGCGAGCTTTTAAAGATCGACAAGCGGAGGTCTTCGGTAATTTTTTTTGGAAATATTATTCCAATAAATGAAGGTAGCTTCAAGAGAGAATATCTTTGGCAGCATTCCCTAGCTTGCGGAGAGTTGTCACAAACAACTGCAGGTTATTTCAGCAAAGTTGTCTTCGATCGTGTTCCCTAATATGTGGAAGATGGTCACAAAGCGGAAGAGGATCGTTTCAAGCGAAGCAATCTTCGATAGTGTTCCCTGGCTTGTTGAAGATTATCAAGGCGGAAATTTGAGGCAGTTACGAGCGTAGCAGTCCTCAAGCAGAATGACGTTCTCTGGCTTGTAGAAGGTCGTCAATACAACAATACAACAACAAATCGGTTACTTTCAGAGACGTGTGCTCGACGGTGCAAGATACGCGTTTCTTAACTCTCTTATCTGTTTAACTAACGCTAGTTTGCAGGTATCGACGTTGCAAGGATGATTTAGGATCGCAGAATGTTCTGAATCATTCTCCGTCCCTATCGCTACTTTGACTTTTGTTTTCAAAACTTGTGTTTCTCCAAACTCAGTCAAAGTGGGGGCTTCTGTAGACACCCATTTGTGTCTCCCCAAAACAAAACCCAGTGATGAGTACCTTTAATGTTGAATCATAATTGAATGAAGTGAAAGTGTGGAAATTCTAGTGTTGCGGATAGTTTTAATTTCTTTTATTTTCTCTCTATTTTTGAAAAACTATTTTAAGAAACAGCCAATCCAGTTTGGTTGGTCCATGATATGGGTCCAATAGTAGTGTAGTTGGAAAGGGATTGAAAAGAGCATTCCAACGATATATTATAATCCCAATTTCGATTAATATTGAGGAAGTTATGGCCAAATTACTGAACTGGGCCTTGTTTGAGCCTTATATGCGGCCCAATGATCTAGAGAAGGGCCTAATATGGATTAATTATTCCTAATGAAATTAGAAATGGTTTTAGTCTTCTAGATTCTTCTAGAAGGTTCTTTTCATTCCTAATTCAATTAGCATTGATAAATTGACTTTTGTTGACTTTTTAGGGTTTTATTTAGAATAAAAGAATGTTTTTGACGAAAATACGATTTTATCCTCCTGTACGACAATTTCTATTTGATTTTAACAAAACGCTTCAGATATTTAGTTAGCGCCAAACGCTAGCATTAGCGCCTGTTGCTAAGCTTGGCGCCTGGCGCTAGCGTTAGCGCCTGGCGCTAATGTCAGCGTCTGGCGCTAACCTCGTTTTGCGCGTCAGAAGTCTGTTTCGATTTTCTATTTTTTTGGCTGATTTTATCTATAAATATTCTTCTAAAAACTTTGTTTTCTTTCACGAACTCGCATCAAGAAATTCTTGATTCTCTCTCTCTTTTCTAAACTAGCCTTTTCTCAAAATACAAAATTCCGCATTCACAGGACCTAGATACACCTAATCATATTCGAAGTTGCCTTCGCCCTAGAAGTGAATGGTTTTTATTTCTGAGGGTTTGGTCCCAAATCTCTATTTCAATTATTTACTTTAATTCTTTGATTTATATTTTCCATGAAGTTACTAACGTGTGTATTTTGTTATTAGTAAGTACTTTAATGGTTTTTATTGATGTTATTATGTAGAAATCATGCTTAGATTGTTATTTTGATTCCTAGTATCATGTTAGGATGTTTTATTGATTCCTAGTATCATGTCTAGGGTAACTTTAATATCAAGTATGATTAAAAGTATGATGCCTTTAATGTTCTTCCTAATATTTATGATTGTTAATATCATGTTAGGGTTAAAGCTTTGATTTTTATTATTTAGTGACATGCTAAGGTTTGTTATTAATCTTGTTAGTATCATGCCTAGGATCTTGCTATTATTATGCTTTAACATGAATATTATGATTATTTTTATAATTCTTACCATTATGTTGCTTGATGCTTATTTATTGTTATTGCTTGATCATACCTTTTATGCATGTTTAAAGGGAATTTGGTACTTGTAATCATGCTTAATAAGATAATTAATAATCTTGTTTAGGGTTAATTTGATTATAATTCAAGTGATCACCAAAAATAGTTTATTTGTTCATAAATATTCAACCAACATAGATTAAAGAGGTTTAGGGTTAATCCTGTTGATTGCATTTTAGTCAGAAAGCGCACATGAATACGATCAGAATAAAGTAGAGGCATATTATTAGGGCAAGTTCAATCTCTTTTAGGTTGGATTTGTACCTTCATCCCCGAACTACAAGTCATGGTTCAAGACCTATTGGAGTTGAAAATCTCTTGGATCGTTAAGGGGTGTAACCTTCACCTAACCTTCACCTCGTGAACGGTTTACAAGTTCTTATAACTTGTTGGCGACTCTTTTGCTCTAGCTTCTTTCCCTTTGGACGCCACCGTACTTTAGTGTATGTGTAGGAGTTTATAGGTACTACGCAGCGGAAATAATAAGAATCATATTCAAACAAGTACCAATCCCAAGAATTACATGCATAACACACAAGACACATAATCATACCTTTGACGCGTGAATTCCACAAAGCTATTCGACAGGCAAATTAGGGAGAGAATAGAGCCCCAAGCGTTGCTCCTCTACTTAGTCCACGAGATACGAACGAGCTGTCCACCAATACTAGATTGGTCGAGTGATTGAGGAAAACCGCGATCACCACCTTTACGGACAACCGACCACCGCACTAACCACCACCACCACGACACACCATCGGTGCCTAGGAGGAGGAGAAAGCCGTGTGAGAGAGGAGACTTTGAGAGGGGTTGGGTTTCTTGTTTGCTAATTAGGGTTTGATCACACTAATCAGTTAATTGCTTCCTTTCTTGCAAACCTAGGCACCTAGTCTATTTATAATCTCATTATAATTAGACTAGGGCACGAAGCCCAAAACTCCTACTAATCCACTACATGGCCGGCCACCTAGAGTGATGAGGCCCGTGATGGGCCTCATCCTCTAATGCTCGATCTAGCCCCTTTGTGTGACCTTATAGGATTCGTCCAATTGGGCTTTGACCTATTTTACGAGTCCAAAAATTGTTAGTACCTCTAGCTATGGCAAAACGACGACCCAAAAGTACGAACTTAATTATCTCCATAATTTGATCCAATTATATATCTAGTAATTGCACATGGCGAAGACATAACTTCTTCAATCTCCCACTTGCATGTGTCGATTTGATAATATGATTGCATCACATGTCGAGATCATATTAATCTACAAGTCGTTTCTTGAAATCTGAGTTAGAATTACAAAACCAAATGATTACTATGTAATGCATTTGAACGCTGCCACGTATTTTCTGAATTCTCCCTCTTCAAGCAGCCATGACACATTTCCTAATTTAATAAGTAGACTCTATCCAATCTTGTGGTAACATGACTCCCACTCAACTTCTGAAATAACTGGGAAACACCCTTTATAATCTCCAGTTACGGCTAAACGTTTAAGTGTACCACAGTCACAACATCCATTGAATGAAGTCAATGTTCCACTCATGTCAAAGGAATCGACTAATATATACGGAAGCTTTATACTTGAACTTCAAAAGAGGGCAATAGTTCGATCATGCATCATTCATGCATATCCAAGTGATTGACCGAGAATCACTATGACCCTATAGCCCATGAAACTGCGCTATCCAATCAATCTTACATGCTAGTTCAATTATTTAAATCATTTATGTCCACTTTAATGATCTCGAACTAGGAACTATAAATAATGTATGAATTTTGTTCACCTGTGGGGTTTCAATTCACCAGGTCATCAACCTGATGAGCCCATCAATTCATAATTATTTTGGACATTTTATTTAATTTCCAAAACCATAATTAAATAATAGAAATAATAATTTCTATTTTAAACATAATTCTGCAAATTGATGCATTTCTCATGTAATATGTTTTCTCAAAACATATACAACTTAAATTACACAACTTGCTTCAATCCTAAGACTTTAAATATGACTCTCATATCTTAGTCCATGGAAGGGTTTTAGTGATTTCTCACTCATAATAAAACTTTGCAGAACACGACCTTCCGCTGGTCAATGAACTCATAATTGAGGTGATATCTCATATCCTCTTGTTTGGATTTGTGATGTGACTCTGGCTCCTTTGTTCTTGGGCAAAGGTAACCTATTAGTCACATGACATTTGAATCCGAACTTCCTCTGTAACTATCTCACTATAGTTTAATACACATATTCTGACATTGAGTATGTAACAGTGCTCTACTTTGAACTCCTCAAGCTCACTGTCCTTTTCCATCCAGACACAAATATGCATTTAGATCACCATCTAGAATCATCTTGCTTGTTTGGAAAACTTGCATTCGTGTAACCTTTTGACAACTTGCTTAAATTACCATTTAACACAACAGCTAAAAGAATTCCTTTTAGTGCTTCTCAAGTACTCAAGGATATGTTCTTGGTAATTCTCCGTATGCTTATTCTGAATTTGCTTGAGTTCTGCTACACATGCACAAGTGATATGCAACATCTTGGTTTGTACATTTCATGGCACACATATAATGAAACTTTTGCAAAAGCATAAGGTACACTATCCATACAACTCAACTCTATTAGCTTTTGAAGGCACTGAGTTTTACCGAGTGTAATACCATGAAGCATGGGAAGACATCCTCTCTTAGAGTCTTGCTTCATGAACTTCTCAAGATCCTTATCAACATAAGCCTCTCAATTCATTCCAATCATTCTTCAAGATTCATTTCATGGATCTTAATTCCCAATATGTACTCAACATCTCCTAAGTCTATCATATTGAAACAATCTTTCTAATCAATGCTTGAATTATTCAAGCATTGATATATCATTTCATATGAACTGTATCTCAACTACACAGTAAACTAAGAAGACCGATTACTCCCACTAAACTTCTAGTCTCTACAAGATTCTCTTTTTGTTCTATTAAGGAAATCAAACTATTTGATTGCCTAATCAAAACGAATGGTCCAACTCCTTAATGCTTACTTCAATTCATAAATGAATTTCTGAAGTTTGCAAAACTTTCTTGGAATTTCTAGATTTCAAAACTCTTATGGTTTATCATATAAATTCTCACCATCAAGAACATTTCATGAAAGTGATTTTGATATCCATAACTAGAATAATCTGAATAGGCTTACCCAACAAATAGGTTTGACCCTATTTGTAAGACTGTTATGGACTAACACATATTTGCAAACATGGAGTCCATATTGGATTTCATGGCTTTAAGCCATTTCCTGAGTTGGCACTTATCCAAAGCTTGATTGTAGGCCATGGATTCTAACCGTTCCAATAAGAAAATTTTAGAATTCATCTTTTCTCAGAATTTCAACAAACTGTTTGTTTTGATCCCAAGTCACCTACGATAGGTATGAGCGACAATAGAATTATTATCTTCAACTCTATGAAGCCTTTCATTCTAGTGGGACGATAGAAGCCTCGCTAGTGGAATTAGCTTGCTTCGACACATGGTTTATCAAATTATCTGATTTCATATGCCTTCGTCTCTGATGTAGTATTATCCAAATCCATTTGTTGCTCGTCTTGAATTTCATCAAGATCCAACTTTACTCCCACTTGGCTTTGTAGGAAGACATTCTTTCTATAAAGACACTATCGCGAGCAACAAACATTTTGTTTCTACGCGATTGTAGGAATAATATCTCTTAGTTTCCATGAGAAAACCCATGAAGAACTACTTTTCTGATTTAGGGTGTATTATGTTATCGTTGTAAACATTTTACATTGATTTCATAACCCTTAATCTTCTTTAGAAAAGATAACTTTTGGAACATTTCAAAATCATAACTCTTATGACATCTTTTTTACTGCTTTGGTTAAGTTTCTTGTTTAGTATATTCGCAATCGTTGTTGTTCTAATGCATATCCTCAAAACGATATTTGTAAATCATTAAATTTTTGATCGAACAATGGCAAGCAAAGTTTGATTCCTTCTTCATAAACATACAATTGAATTGTTATGTTTCTGGATTGTCAATTAATTCAACAATTCCCTTTAGATGATCATTCCTTTTGAGTTAAATATTTATCACAACAATCATATTGTGGTGTTAAATTGTTTACCTCAAACTGATTTTACATTTCATTTTTGGAATTTTGAACTATTCAATTGATCCAAGCTTTACTTCATTAAGTAATTATCGATATATTTACTTAAATCATTAGTAAAAACGATGAAATAGTTAAATTTCTATGCTAATTTTGAACTTATTGGTTCATATACATCATATATATGAGTACCAAAAGGTCATTTTAGCTTCTTTTACCCTTTCTACTAAAAGGCAACTTAGTCATCTTAACTTATCAAGCATGACTTCTAATTCTCAAGTGATTCATAATCATATAAGAATGAGAGACCATCCATAACTTTTGATGTGCAAATGGTTAATGTTGACCTAACTTTACTTTGTTATAAGTAAGTGTACTTTAAATCATCTAAATTATTTTGTGATCTACTTATATCAATGTCATAAAACAAAATTAACTCATATCTATCAAAATGAAAACAATTTATTACCTTGGTCATGGATCAACGCTTGTCCAAGCCAAGTAAACCAAATTCAGTATTCACAACAAGAAAACCGAAATATTGTCTCATCAAAACTGGAAATTGTTTTAAATCATGATAAACTAATCAAAATTTAAAACTATGAAGCTATCTCTGGCCACTCAAATACTTCTAGTGCACCTTCAAGCTCCATTTCCATGCTAGCTTTACTTATTTGTAGTTCCTGCGCAACATCACTATGTTAAGCACTGCAACTTGGTATCATATACCTAAGTTAATGTTAAAATGTTTATAACATTATACCTGAGGTTGATGCTCCATTCTGCTTGAGGAATTCATGGTATTTCTGGCAATTTCGCTTCCAATGCCCCTTCTTCTTGCAGTAAAAGCATTCCCTTTCACTTGCAGCCTTGGGCTTTGGAGTCGTCTTAGGCTTCTTAGGAGCCTTGGAAACTTGCCTTCCCTTGCTCTTAGCACTAGCCTTTTGCCCCTTCTTCTGGAACCCCTTTCCCTTTTGAATCATAAGAACTTCCTTCTTAGGTTCCTTAGGGATTTGTTTCTCAGCACTAACCAGCATTGCATGAAATTGATTCGTAGTCTTTGCAGTGGCAGTCATGTTAAAATTCATGATAAACTGGTTAAAACTATATGGTAGTGAATGGAGAATGATGTCTGTTGCCAAATCATCACTGTATGGTTGCCCCAGTTTTTCAATACTTTGAATTAGGCCGATCATTTTGAAAACATGATCATAAACTGTGGCTCCCTTCTCCATCCTACAATCCAGAATCTCACGATGGAGCTCATACCTTTCAACTCTAGATTTTTTCTTAAACAAAGCTTTTAGTTCTTGCATGATTGAGTAGGCATCCTGGTCCTCAAAACGCTTTTGAAGACTAGGTTCCATAATAGCAATCATTAAGCAAGTGATAGGTATAGCTCTGTCATGAGCTTCCTTGTGCTTCTTGATCTCTGCCGCAGTTAGATTTTCTAGCAGAGGTCCTGGTAATGGGGTATCAATGATATCCTCTTTACCCTCAGATTTCAGAACAAGTCTTAGCATTCTTTCCCAAGTGGAAAAGTTCTCCCCTGTCAAACTATCCTTCTCAAGGAATGGTCGAAGGTTGTAATCGTTGTTGTCATTGTGGTTACGACTACCCATCTATGTCAAAATAAGGCAAATTTCAATAATTATGTTTAATATAAAATTAATGTACCATAAACGCATTCATTTGGTAACTTTAAAACACTTTATTCAATAATAAATTGATCCCAATTGAATTTAAGTGATTCCTAGATCCTTTATTTGTGCAATAATTGACCGGACTAAGGCCCTACCATCAACCATTACATTTTCAAGGTGAGTAAACTCTTTAATGATTACAACTATTGTAACTCTTGGTTGAATAATTAATCATCACATGCTTAATTATTACCCTTAGCTTCAAGGTTCTAAACTCTTTAGGTAACCATTTTGAGTATAACCAATTAAAAGTGTAAAACGTGATTTACCCCCAATCCCTTCAGATATAATATGACACCCAGCTGAGGCATGACCCATCATAAAATATCAAAGGTTTCATCGGGTTTTTAATTGGAAAAGCTAACTCAATATTACTGGGACCTAGATTTATTATGTTGTGATTATTTAGTGAACTCTAGCGCATCATCAATCAAAATAAATAAAATCTAACATGCATAATCTACTAATGCAATAAATCATGACATAGTATGGCCCCTTAGTCCTAAGAAAACTAGAAATGAAAAAGCTCCCACTTGAATCATCATGGATCTCCATCCACCTTGCTCCTTTGGGCCTTCACTTCATGGGCTTCTTTGGACTAACACTATTTAAATAACTATTCTATTTACTTTAAATAAAAGTTACAAAAATATTTAACGGTACGCAGACCGTATTTAGATTACAAAAATAAATCATGTTGCGCAGATCGTATTTAAGAATCTATGGACCATACTAGTCTATATATAGCAACATAATATCATATATTATAAAAGTGCCATATAATAAATGACTCAACATGCTTGTCTAAACTACAACATCGAATGTTCATAATAAAGTCAACGCATTTCCTAAAATATCTTATATTTTAATTATAATTAGATAATATCATACATTATTCATGACCGTTTATAAAATATCATATATTTAATTTAGTCATGAGATAGAATCAAATCATATTTTAATCTAGAAAGATAAATCATATTTAATCTTTCGTGATTATCCTAACAAATTTAGGAGATTCTATCCTAATTACTAGCCAATCAAATAATTTTAAAATCAATTATATCCTAATCTAAATATGGGATAATCACATTATTTAAATCAATTATTATCCTTTTGGAATATGCTCAGAATATCCTAGTCAATCTTATCCAAAATTAACCACTTTAATTAGGATAATTACCAATTTAATAACTTTAAATATGGATAATATCAAATATAACAACTCTTGAATATTTGATTTTATCCTAAAATAAAAGAATTTTATCCAAATAAAACCAACTTTATCTTTTAAAATAAAAGATCATATTTTCTAAATATTTAATCTTATCCAAAATAAAACTGATTTTATCCCAAAATAATTCACAATTATCTTGATTTTTTTTTTTAAAAATACTGCAAGCCACCACCGCCGGCCACCGTGGTTGGAAGCCGAAGCTAGCCACGGTGGCTGGCTGCCATAACAGCAGCCACTGCCGCAAGGCAGCAGCAGGCAGCTGCTCTGGCAGCAGTCGCAGCAACCGTGCAACACTTGCACGTTGCTGCCCACAACCACCCCGACCTCCGCCCTCCCCTTCCCTGTCCCTGTTGGACCACCACCTGGTCAGCAACCGTCGTGGATGCGCCACCCAGCCGCAGTTGCTGGCCACCTAAAACAATAATTTTTTATTTTTTTTTGTGTTTTTAATTTAACTACAATAACATTTATTAAAATTAAATTAAATTAGTCCAAAAATTAAAATTAAATCAACATTCAATCTTAAAATTAGGGTTCTTCATAATATTAATCCCAATTTAATTCTAACTTTTAAAATTAAATTGATGACCATACACAAAACACTTTTATGCATAAATCAATCCGATTAAAATTACGAATCTTAAAATAAATCGAATTAAATTCAAATCAAGCACAAAAATCATATTTTAGGGCTAGGATTTTCGAAAACTTCTAAAAATAGGGTTAGGGGGTTTGAAATTTTCGAACATATTAGGCCTAAAATTCGGACTCTTCATGGCTATTTTAAGCATAATTAAATCACATTTAATCGATTCCAAAAGTTTAATCACATTAAATATAATAATTGAACCATAATTAAATTAATTTCTCCCTCTTAATTGATTATAAAATTAACGTGGACATGAAATAATCATATAATTATGATCTAGCGCGTTCATGCAAGAGGCTAACTGATACCACTGTAGGAGTTTATAGGTACTACGCAGCGGAAATAATAAGAATCATATTCAAACAAGTACCAATCCCAAGAATCACATGCATTACACACAAGACACATAATCATACCTTTGACACGTTAATTCCACGAAGCTATTCGACAGGAAAATCAAAGAGAGAATAGAGCCCCAAGCGTTGCTCCTCTACTTAGTCCACAAGATCCGAACAAGCCGTCCACCAATACTAGATTGGTCGAGTGATTGAGGAAAACCGCGATCACCACCTTTACGGACAACCGACCACCGCGACACACCATCGGCGCCTAGGAGGAGGAGAGAGCCGTGTGAGAGAGGGGACTTTGAGAGGGGTTAGGTTTCGTGTTTGTTAATTAGGGTTTGATCACACTGATCAGTTAATTGCTTCCTTTCTTGCAAACCTAGGCACCTAGTCTATTTATAATCTCATTATAATTAGACTAGGGCAAGAAGCCCAAAACTCCTACTAATCCACTACATGGCCGGCCACCTAGAGTGATGAGGCCAGTGATGGGCCTCGTCCTCAAATGCTCGATCTAGCCCCTCTGTGTGACCTTATAGGATCCGTCCAATTGGGCTTTGGCCTATTTTACTAGTCTAAAGATCGTTAGTACTTCTAGTTATGGCAAAACGACGACCCAAAAGTACGAACTTAATTATCTCCATAATTTGATCCAATTATATATCTAGTAATTGCACATGACGAAGACATAACTCCTTCAGTATGATCACAGTGGGGTTCAAGATAGGGGTAATGCTTGAAATATTCCCTACAGTTTTTGGCGACTCCACTGGGTAGGATTTCTATTTTAATTCCTAAAATTTATTTCGGCAATGATTTAGAATGAGTGGATGAGACTCGAAGAGTTAAAAGTATTTCATGTGCGTAATTTTGATTAACATTATTGTCATATGAATAAAAAAGATCTCATTGGAAAGACCATCCGTAATGAGTTAAAACATAGGACTTTTACACGTAGGAAATTTGACAGATATCTTTCACAACTAGGATTGAAATAACACTGCGCGAAACTGGAAAACTTTATTGAGCACAGAAAGCTGTTGAGGCATGTAGGAACTAGCGTCAGTGAACAAAAGATAAGCACCAGTATTTTGACTTTAGCGCCAGACGACAACCTCTGTTGCCAGACGCTACAGCCAAAAGCTGGCGCTAGCCTAAGTTTGTTGGCGCCAAGTTCTTCCAATATCGAGCCAGACATATGCGTTCTAATTTCGACTAGTTTTTAGCATTGTTCGCTCGATCCTACTTCCTGATTAAGTTTTTCTCACTTTTCTAAAACCCATATGTGTTCTACATATGTACATAACCCCCTGGGAATTTATGCTCCATCTGCCTGATTGAACGCTTTGAGCAACAAAGGGTACATCCGAGAATGTTGAATTCACCAAATCATGGAAGAAATTTTTTTTAGCAATTTGTCATTTACGTGCGTTCCACATACTCCTTCGTGGACTATTCTCATAGCCCTTTGGGCTTCCTTTTTTCCTAAACATAAAAGAGCTCGACCTTTAGGTACCCTTTTGTGTAACTTGTCATTTATGAGCACGTATTGGGAAGCCAAAAGTCTTAAGGCTCATTTTGCTCTTTTGTTAGCATGGGATGGATATTCTCCTTTTGTGACATAGTTGAGGATGTTTGTATACCAAGGCTCTTCTTCTCCTTCCTCTTCTTGGACCACTTCATTATCCTATACGGCTTGAATATAAGCCGGTTTATGCCTCTTTTCTCTTGTTAAGGGTATTTGCTAAATTTCCGTAGGAATCCTAACCATTCAGGCTAGTCTTGCCTAGGCATCAACAAATTTATTTTCTTCTCTAAGTAGATATGTGTACTCTACCTATTCCAGTTGGTTTGTGAGATTTTCTTGGTAGGTTTAGTTTGGGGCCAAGCTTTCACTCCTTACTTTCAATCTCTTGGAAATTTGATTAATGATCAACGCAGAATCCCCGAATATTCGAAGTATCTTTACTCCCAATGCCAATGCTGTTTCGAGGCCTACCACGCATGCTTCATATTCTGAAGTGTTATTGATAACGTCGAAATCTAGCTCTATGGAGATTGGAATATGTTATACTTTAGTTGATACCAAAAATACCCCTACACCACACCCCTTTTTGTTTGAGGCTCCATCGAAGTATAGAGTCCAAGTATCATCTTCTATGACCATCAAGTCTTCATTTGGAAAGTCATTTTCGTGTATGGGCGTGGAATCTTCTATGGGTTGCTAAGAAATCCGAAACCACGGACCCTTTAATAGCTTTTTATGGCATGAATCTTACATCAAATTAAATTGGGCTTAGTTAACTATCCATCTTGGTATTTGCCCATTAAGTGTTGTCTTCACTTGGTTGTGGCCCACACTAATGTGAGGCACAATTTCTCATGTGGTTTATAGCGTATTTCATACTCAAGCATCTTTTTACTCAGGTAATAGATGGCATTCTCCTTTCCTTCTTCTTCAAGTGCGAGCATAGCTCCCATTGTCTCTTTGGTGACTGTTAAGTACAACCTAAAAGGGATTCCCAGGAGTGCTGGTGCTAATATAGGACGATTAGCGAGGTAGGATTTGATCTTTTTAAAGGCTTTTTAACACTCCTAATCCAATATTATTGGCATATTATTCTTGAGCTTCTTGAACTTCTTGAATATTGGTTCACATTTTTTTGTCAATTTAGATATGAACCTACTTATGTATTGCAACCGGCCAATGAATCTCCGAATTTGCTTTTCGGTTTTGGGCGGTGGCATCGACATGATTGCCTTGATCTTGGTTGGGTCTATCTCTATTCCTCTATAATAAATGACATATCCCAAGATTTTTCCTGAGGAGACTCCAAAAGCACACTTGGATGGGTTCAACCTCATGTTGTATTTTCTTAGTCTTTCAAAGAATTTTCTTAAGGCTACCTAATTCCCTAAGAGATCCTTTGGTTTCACAATCATGTCATCTACATAGAATTTAAATTCTTTGTGTATCATGTCATGTAGTAAAGTAGTTGATGCTTGTTGGTAAGTGGCACCCGCGTTTTTTAACCCGAATGGCATTATCATGTAATGGTATGTGCCCCAAGGTGTTATGAATGTTGTCTTCTCCATGTCTTGTTCTTCCATTAGAATCTAGTTATACATCGCGTATCCATCCATAAATGAGAGAAGTGCGTGATTTATTTTATTATCTACTAGAATATCAATGTGTGATAAAGGAAAGACGTCCTTTGGACTTGCCTTATTTAGATCTCGATAGTCGACACACATTCTTACCCTTCCATCCTTTTTCAGAACTGAGACTACATTTGCCACCCATTCGGGGTATTTGGATACCCTGATAAAACCTGTAGTTATTTGTTTTTGTAATTCTTCTTTTATTTTTAGAGCTACGTAGGGTTTCATCTGATGTAACTTTTGTTTTTCAGGTTTCATTCCTAGCTAGTGGTATTGTGTGTTGAGCTATGTCTTTATTAATTCTTAGCATATCTTCAAATGACAAAGCGAATACATCGATAAATTTATTACGTAGATTATTAAAATCAATTCTTTAATCTTTATTCAGTGTGAGTCCGAATTTAACTTTTCTTTTAATGGTTAAATTTTTAAAGATATCAACCGTTTCAGTATCTTCAATTATCGGTGTTTTGTTATCAAGTGTTTCCATCACTTAAATTATTTCTTTGTCATTTACATTTTTAGTTAAGTAATGCTCGTCATCTAGGGTTAGAGAATGGCACGAGGAGTAAGCAAAATAGGACATATTATTAAACTCAGAAACCATTACATCAAATAAAGCTATGTCCATTGGGACTTGATTACTAACAATTCTAGGAGAAGGTGTTAAAATAGAAGAATTGGAATGAGGTGCTATAGCTTAGGACTCAGAAGGATTGATAGTGGAATACTCTGACTCAAACGATTCTTCAAATGACATCGGTCCTTGTCCTGTTGTTATGCAGATCTTTCTTCCACTAGGAGTTCTCACCTTCATGGTCTTTCGCCATCCTTGAACTAGACCCTCTGCTGGAGTGATAAGCTTAGAAGGATCAAAGCTATTACTTTGTAGTACTGTTTTAATGAGCAAGGAATTATCCTAAATATAAGTTGGCTTATTCTTCTCATGCCCAAAAAAGAAGTCCCATAACATAAAAGTCAAAGCATGGAGGTGCTTTCTCCTTATGGATAGGAGTTGGGACATCATCTAGAAAGTTCCAATCTAAGAATATTTCAAAGCCATGTTGTCTTATCCTATTCTTGAGAAAGGGTTTAGGAAATTCATTGCATGGATAGTCCTCTCCCTCTTTCATGAATTGTCCATTTCGGGTAAGAGGATAATGATCCATTAGGATTGCTTTCTTTTGGGTACGAGCGTTCCTACGCGCATTGGTGTAGACACCCATCTGTGTCTCCCAAAAACAAAACTCAGTGATGAATACCTTTTGCTTCAAATCGTAATCGAATTAATTGAAAGTGTGAAAAGTCTAGTGTTGCGGTTAAGGTTATAAATAATCTTTTTTTTCTGTTTTTGAAAACCTACTCTATTTTACGAAAATATCCACTACAATTCAATTTAGTCCATGACAAGGGCCCAATAACGGTGTAGTTGGATGGGGCTCAAAAAAAGCTTTCCAACGATATATTGTAAGCCCGATTCCGATGAATAATGACGAACTTATGGCTAAAATACTAAACTGGGCCCGGTTTGGTTCTTATATGCGGCCTAATGATCTAAAGGAGTGCCTATTATTAATTATCATTTGATTACAATCTTCTAGAATCATCTAGAAGGTTCTTTTTTATCCTAGTAAGATTAGGATTGACAATTATGTATATGAGTTTTACTTGGAATAAACTAAGTGTTTTATATGAAAATACAATCTTAGCCTTTGTATGAATTTTAGGATTCAATTTTATCGAGAAGTAGATTCCACGTGGAGAACGCGTTGAAAATCACAGCATCGTCTGACGACAGGTTTGTCGCCTGGCGACGAGCTCTGTCGTTGGCGAAAGGATGTAGTTTTATCCCTTTTCGAACTCTAACTCTTTTCTATCAATTCCAGACTCTTTTCATATAAATAGGGTCCTTGGACCTTCGTTTTTAATAACAAGAATTCTCTAATTTTTTTCCCTCTTTAAGAAAAAGCTTATTCTCTCTCCCTCTTTCTAACCTAACGCTTTTACAAACATAATTCCTCATACATTAGCACTAGATAAACGTAGCCAAGTTCAAAGTTGCCTTCGCCCTAGCCGTGAAAGATTTGATATTTCTGAGGGTTTGGTCCCAAATCCCTATTTGAATTATTTAATTTAATTGTTTTGTTTTAATATTTTCCTTGAAGTTACCAAGGTGTATTTTATTATTAGAAAGAGGTACGAGGCTTCAAAGTAAGTAATTAGCTTACTCCCTTTTCTTTTGATATGGAAATCATGCATATATTATTTTATTAATTCCTAGTATCATGTTAGGATGTTTTATTACTTCCTAGTATCACGTTTAGGGTAATATTAAGTTTATAATATCAATTATTATTTCTACGATGCAACCTATTTTTTTCCTAATGTCATGTTAGTATCATGTTAGAGCAAAAGCTTTGATCTTTATTACTTAGTGACATGCTAGGATTTGTTATTAATCTTCTTAGTATCATGCCTAGGATCTTGCTATTATTATGCTTTTGCGTTGATATGATTATGGTTATGATTATTATTATTATGATTATTATGTTGCTTGATATATATTTATTGTTATTGCTTGATCACACCTTTTATGCAAGTTTAAAGGGAATTTGTACTTTAAATCACGCTTAATGAGATAATTAATAATTTTGTTTAGGCTAATATGATTTTAATTCAAGTGATCTCCAACAATAGTTTTATTTGTGCATTAAATATTCAACCAACATAGATAAGCAGGTTTAGGGTTAACCTAATGATTGCATGTTAGTTAGAAATCGCACATGAATAAGAGATGAATAAAGTAGAGGCCTATTATTGAGGCAGGTTCAGTCTCTTTAGATTGGATTTGTACCTTCATCCCCGAACTTTTAGTCTTGGTTCCAGACCTATTGGAGCTAACGATCTCCTAGATCGTTCAGGGGTGTAACCTTCACCTTGTGAACGGTTTACAAGTTCTTAAAACTTGTTGGAGACTCTTTTGCTCTAGCTTCCTTCCCTTTGGACGCCACCATAATTAAGTGTATGATCACAGTGGGGTTCAAGTTTGGGGTAATGCTTGAAATATTCCCTATAGTTTATGGAGATTCCACTGGGGAGGATTTCTATTTGGATTCCTACAATTTATTTTGACAATGATTTATAATGAGTGGATGAGACTCAAAAAGTTCTAAGTATTTCATGTGCGTAATTTTGAATGAAATTATTGGCTAAGCGTAAAAAAAGGTTCTCATGAGAAAGACCATCTAAAATGAGTAAAAAACTTAGGATTTTTACACATAAGAAATTAAGGAAATATCTTTCACAACTACAATCGAAATAATACTGCGAAGACTGGAAAATTCTAAGAACACAGAAAGTTGTTGAGGCATGTAGGAACTAGCGCTGAGAAAACAGAGTTCGTCGCTTGAGAAATAGCCTCGTCACCTAGCAACAACCTTTTTGTCTGGCAACGGAGTTATTTTCTCGCGACAAACTCTGTTGTCTCGTGCCATGTTCTTCCAATACAAAGCAAGAACACTACCTTCTTGTTTTTACTGGTTCTAGCACTATTGGCTCGATTTTACTTCCTTATTGAGGTTTTCTCTCTTTTCTAAAACCCATATGTGTTTTACATATGGACATAACCCTCTGGGAATTCATGCTCCATCTAGCCAATCGAACCCTCCTAGCAACGAAGGGTACATCCGAGATTGTTGAATTCACCAAACCATAGAAGCGAGTTTAACTCGCGGGGTCCCATCCACACGCACCAACCCTTCAAAAGGTAAGGCTTCCCCGCGGTGCATTCGGACTCATAACCATGGACCCTCTTTGACTATCTTATATCCTTGAACTTTAGAGAACTAGAGCCATGGTTAGGTTGCAAACTCATTGCATCTTGTGCTTACTTGACTACTTGTGCATTCTTTGTTTGTGCATAACCTTTATATGTTTAAGCTTACCGTTTGTTTAACTTGTGATTAAGTCTAATAAACTAATTATTGACTAAAGGACTTTGCTTAATTAATTAATTAAATAACTTCCCTAATTAAAGGCTAATAATTCAATCAAACCGAAATAGTACGACTTTAGGCCTGTCCCTTTAGAGTAAAAATACTGAAAATAGTCCCATATTGATGTTCTAGCAATGGCGCAAAGGTTTGGCCTGTGGCGCCAAACGCTGTTGTGCAACGCCGGGCTACAACCCTATCGTCTGGCGCTGCACTTCAGTGTGCGGCGACAGTTCTGTTGCTTTGGCGACGCTCCCTTATTACTCGAGTCATCACGCGAGTATAATTAAACAATTTATTAATCAGTTTGATTAGTTTGATTAATGGTAGTAGCCATATTTAGTCCTTAATTTAGTCTAAGCACTTAGTTCCATGCTCACACACAAGAGTCAAAGCATGTCACTTGCACTCACTAATAAATCCCACACTAATATGTATGTACACCATGACCATGTCTAGGTTCATGCATGAGTCGTTTTCCGTCATTTGGGTGGGGGGTTCCAATCTATTCCCATTCTCTTCCATGTTGAACAGAGCTTGAGTCAAAAAAAATAATTTTAAAAAAAAAACTTATCCTTAATTTCCCTTTCCACAGTACTTGGTCAAGGAGAAAAGGGAGATTAATCAAGGACAACATTTTTATTCAAGTACAACTTTTTGATAAACCGATTCGTCAAAAGAGAAAAAGCTAAGAAGATATTGGTAAGTCAAGAAGAAGTTAATGAGCTTAAGAAGGAAATGGCTAGCATGACTGAGGTGTTAGAGTGGAGGTCGTAGTGAAGAGGGTTTCTTTCATCCTCCTCTATTATGGAGACCTCTTCATTAGAGAGTCGGTTCAAAACCAAGTCCAAAAGTGTCCAATTTAGAGAGGCCAGGTAGTCCTATTTGCTTTGCTATCTCTTTCTTCTTTCTAAGAGTCATTCCAGGAAACTGTCCCTGTTTTTTGAGGATATCAATTACCGTAATGTTAGAGTGGAGGTCGTAGTGAAGAGGGTTTCTTTCATCCTCCTCGATTATGGAGACCTCTTCGTTAAAGCCCCACAAGTCTTCGTCATCTTCATCGTGCTCCACATTTATGATTGGATTCTCGATGGCCATGATTCTCTTTGGTGAAGCATTATTTTAATAGGGATTCCTCCAACTATAGCCTTCACTTCTTGATGAAGGGATGAAGGGACGGCTTTTAGGTGATGAAGCCAAGGGCGTCCCAACAATAAGTTAAAAGATGCTTTAATGTCAACTACTTCAAAGGAAGTAGCATGTTCTATGACTCATGCCGTTACATTCATGTAGATAGTTACAAGAGTTTAGCGACGAGTATTGCCATAGGATCTTATTCCCTGTGTAGACAGAGACAAGTCTTCATCCTTTATTCCCAAAATTCTCGTAATTCAGAGTGGACAGACATTAATTGCTGATCCATTATCTACTAGAGTCATTGGGAATTCATCCTCTTGAAGATTACAATGAGATTTAATGCTTTGTTGTGTTTATCACCTTCTAGAGGTAAATCCTTGTTAGAAAAGGTGATCAAGTTGATGGGACTAGGAAGATCACTTGTGAGAAATTTAGCCAACCCTTCAGGAGTTGTTTCATAATATATTCCTATTTTATCCAAAGCATTCATCATTGTCAACCTATGTTTATGGGATGTAGCTAAAAGTTTCCATACATTCATATCGACTTTAGTCTTATTTAGTTGTTTGACAACATTGATGTCTTCTGTGATGGGTATGTTTCATAATCTATTCCTATTTTATCCAAAGCATTCATCATTGCCAACCTATGTTTTTTATCATCACTGTCCCAAACTCCATTGATGGTAGCATCTTTCCCTTGTGGAATTTGGACTAACTTTTTATTGTCTATCAATTTCTGAATTAAATCCTTAAATTTTAGACAGTGCTCTATTGTGTGTCCCCCTGATTGATGATATGGATAAAAGAATTTGTATGTCCTCTTTAGTAATTCAAATTGTCCCGGTTCGAGAGGTTTGTTCTTACCATTCTCGGAGCATTTTGAACATATTTGCATATGTGGTCCCTATTAGAGTGTAGGACTTATTGCTCCTTTTAGGTGTTTCAACTAGAAAAGAAAATATCTTCTTCTTAGTAGTCTTAATGGGTGTCACCTCTTCATTGACATGTTTACTTTGTTCTTGCTTTGTGCATTCAAGAATTTCTCTACACATGCCTGTTGTTTTCTCCATTGTATATATGAAGAGTAACACATCTTCTTTAGTGGCCGGTTGTTGAATTGGGGACCATTCACTCATAGCATCGAAGAATACATCCTTTTCTTCTTCAAAAGCATGATTTTCTTTGACTAGTTTTATTAAATATGAGGGATAAACACAACTTTCCTCATCAGAAATAGCCAATGAGTCAGAAAGTGGTGCACCATTGATTCTTGGCTTCTTGCTTGCAGGAGGCATTGGGAGTTTATTATTGTCGTTCAAGTCCTGGATAGCTTCCTTTAGCTTAAAGTAATTCTTTGTAAGATGGCCCCTACCTTGACGGTATTTATAGTGTGCATTGAGGTTCTAGTTAGCCGTTCTCCTTTCGACTAGTAGATCCCCAAATGGTCTAATAGGAGTTATAAGATCTTTTGCATGAAGACAGTCAAATGCGGTGTCATAACTCATACCAATAGGAGTAAAGTTTCTCCTAAATGGTTTCTTTTGTCCTTGATTGTTCATGGCTAGGAATTAATTCAGATTAAAGGTACTAACATTATTTGAGTGGGTGGTTTTGGAAGAATAAGGATTGTCGTTCTTCTTTCTTTCCCAGCCACTGTTGGAGTTAGTG
Source organism: Chenopodium quinoa (assembly GCF_001683475.1). Taxonomy (NCBI): domain Eukaryota; kingdom Viridiplantae; phylum Streptophyta; class Magnoliopsida; order Caryophyllales; family Amaranthaceae; genus Chenopodium; species Chenopodium quinoa. Next base: position 2,039,827 of record NW_018745251.1, on the reverse strand, counting down.
TTAGTATCCTTTTTGCTTTGCAAGGTCGTCTTCAATATTAATTCCAATGTCATAAACGGCATTGAAAGTGTTCAAGTTATTGTGATACTTGAGATGTTTGGAATATTTTTTCTGAAGATTATATATGAATAATATCACAGATTCCTTTTCAGTAGGTACTTTAATCATCTTAGAATAGGTTTCCTTCAATTTATTAAAGAAAGGAGTAAAACCTTCATTCTCTTTTTGTTTAAGTATCTCAAGTCCCTATGATCATTTTCAACTTGAATATTACATTTATACCTATTAATGAAAGAATTTACAATGGCATCCCAAGTAGAGATTTTCTCTTTGTCAAGAGAAAAGAACCATTGTAGACAAACGGTTTCAAGAGATAGAGAAAACTGTGAATGAAAAACTTTCCTATCTATCCCCTAAATGTTCATTATTGTCTCGAAAGCTCTTAGGTGGAAGTAAGGATTATCTATCGCCTTAAACCTAGGGATGTCATTGGCATTGGACTTCTGCGGAAGAAATTCCTTCTCCACTGAGACCCCTTGTGAGCTAATGCCCTTGAATCTATAATCATTGGATATTTTGCTTAAGCTTTCTTCCATGAGCTCCATTTGTTGTTTCTCCACAGGGTCATTGATTTGAAGAGCCATACTCTTCATCGATTCAGTTAGGTTGGCCACGTCCTTCCTGAGTTCATTGAATTCTTCTTGAGATGCCATTATCTTCTTCGCTTTTCTTATTTGACTGATTAGTTTATCAAATAGGAGTACTTGAACAAAGGTGTTTTCTTTAATTAATCACCCTTCTTTTCTTCACCAAGCTCTGCAAATTAAACCATTTATTAGTTTTATTGACTTGACTCAAATTGGCAATAACTTTATTGGTTTTCTCTTGAAAGATGATGAAGCATGCGCGGTAAGGAAATAAGATTACATGATAAAGGGTTCCTAAAGGGAAGGATGATGTGGATATGGATGTGTGAGTGAAGTGTGTGAATGTGATACTAAGGCTGGCTGCAAGGGTTATGGTGATGGAATATATGTGAAAAGAGTCAAAGATGATGACTCTTTAGGCTAGGTAGGCTAATGTGATGTGAGTTCAAACCCCTAAGTCTAGATCTAAATGGGTAGGGGTATAGGATAAAGCATTGGATATTCTTTGACGCGATCATGCATATGAATGTGGCCGCACCTCAATGTGAGGATGCCTGCGTATCCGTTAGGAATCAGGTCGAACGTAGCTCTAACCGAACTTTGCACAGGTATGTGTATACCTCAAAGAGGTCTTTCAAGGGTTGTAATGTGGTTAAGCTGAAGGTTTAAGGAAGAAAGGGGTAAAAGGATCAAGACCCGAGAGAAGCCCCCAAGATATGCAATTGTGTATTAGAGGTCTTTTGAATCAATGTGGGCATTCTCAGATCATGCGGTCCATCACTCACTTAGCATTCATGTTTCTCAGGCACGGTACCAAGCACTTGATGAGAGACGTAATTTGAGACGTGTTCATATCAAAGACATTGGAACACTTGCCCTTAGATATTGTTTTATTGTTGCTTTGCTACTTTTTTTTTACTTGCTTTTTGAATGTTATACAATTACACACCTTCCCATCCTAGGGTTAAGTGAATGTGGGTTGAATAAAAAAGGTTAAACGTTAGAGGAGGCTCAAAGTGGTTGATGAAGAAATGGATATGTGATTGAACGGTTAACAGGGAATGACAGGGTTGCAAAGGTGCCTCAAGTCATTGGTGTACCTTGTGTTAAGTTCGGCAATTTTTTTTTTTTTTTTGGAAATGAATGAATATATTAAAAATTCTATGATCAAGATGTAAAGGAAATTTTCTCATTTTATTAATGGAAAAGGTGAACGAAACACATGAAACATATAAAAATTCAAAATGGAAAACCTATGCTAGACATGAATGGGGGAATGGAGATGAATGATAAAAAAAGAAATCATGAAATCTTGCACGAAGGATCTGTTGTGTACCTTGTGTTCATTACTTCTTGCTGCCTGGAGGGACAGGAAGTTTGTTTGCATCTACCAAGTCTTGAATGACGTCCTTCAAATTCCAACATTGCTCCGTAGTGTGGCCCCTTCCTTGAGAGTACTTGCAATGGGCATTGGGATTCCATTTGTTGCTCCTTTCTTCAGGTTTTGGCTCTGGAAATGGCCTAATAGGTGTGATCAAGCCTTGACCGTAAACGCGATCAAAGGCCGCATCATAAGTCATTCCTAAAGGAGTGTAAGTTCTTTTCTTCTTGGGCAATGGAGCATCAAGAGCTAACACTTCATTGATATCAACTTGGCTTATATTGTTGGTAGTATTTTTGTGCTTAGAAGACGAAGAAGAAGGATGGTCGTTCTTCTTGTTTTTCCAAGTGTTATTATTGTTACTACCAGCAGTCTTTATTAGCTCATCCTCGATATTGATGTCGATGTCGTATACAACTTCGAAAGTGTTCAACGGAAGAAATTTGAGATGTTCCCTATATTTATGAGTCAGATTTTGGATAAAGAGGTGAACCATCTCTCTTTCTTTGGGAGGATCTACCAAGAGTGAAGTTGTTTTTCTCCACCTGTTGAGGTAAGCGGTGAAGCCTTCATTCTCTTTCTGTTTGAGAATGGAGAGTTCACGTTCAGAAGTTTTAGTTTAAATGTTACACTTGTAACGATTCATGAAACTATCGGTGACATCTTGCCAAGTCGCAGTATGCTTGGCATCTAGGGAATAAAACCATTGTTAGCAAGCATGTTCTAAGGAGAGAGGGAACACCGTAGGGAAGAGTGTTACGTCCAATTCCTTAAGAGCCATGGTTGCAGAGAACGCCTTCAAATGGAATATTGGATTTTCAGTATGCTTGAACTTTGGAATATCAGGAGTGGAGAACTTTTCAGGGAGTTTGTCCTTCACAACCAAAGGAGTGGGAGGCCGTTCCACATAAGTGAAATCCTCTGAAATCTTACTCATTTGTTCCTTCAATTTGTCAAGGGTGGAAACAGTGACCTTGTTTTGTTCCATGGTAGTTGTTTAGGGTAAAAATTACCCATGACAAATGGACCAATCCGGACCTGCCACGTGTCCACCACGTGGGCCAATCAGCGTCCGCCACTTGTCACCCTAAGAGGTCCAACATGGACTAATCAGGCCACACCACGTGGCCTCCCATATGCCAAATAGGCAAAATGGCCACCAAGGCCCAAAGTCCGAGAGAAGCCCAATTTGCCCTGGTTAACTTAAACCTAGGATTGGCACGCTTCTCAAGACTATAAATACTTAATTAATCCTCATTAAAGGGGATTCAACAGAATGGCTCTCACCTAGAGAAAACCAAAACACATTGATCACTCCTCCCCTAGAGGAACCAGATCTCCCACCTTTACTTTCCGCATTTATCACTCCTCAAACAAGTACTAACTTGACCGTTGGAGGCGGAGCTCCCACCACAAGGAGTCTCCGTTGTTTTGCAGGTACAGGCGCAAGGATACCAGTCCCGGAATTGTAACTCTCCCGCAGGACATCAGAAAACCCCGAAACATTTTGGCGCCGTCTGTGGGGAGAGTACTTTCGAAATAGTATCACAGTCTGTACCGGTTCTAAGTGAGAAGCGTTCCATGGACGACCCCCTGGTCCAGTCAGACTAGGATACCGACGAAGAATATGAAGTTGAGACTCACACGACCCCTGACGGGTCCCTTAGAGCTCGACGCACCCGTCCCATCGAAAGGAGGGAACGGGGAGACTGCCTGGCTAAATCTAGTAAACCAGCTGGCCCGCCGCCTGATCATCAACAGGCGGCCGAGGGATCTGCCCCTATAACCAGGAATGAACTCATGGCCCTCATGAGTAGTTTCAAAGGAGAGATCCAAGACTTGATCAATAGAAGGGTGCCTGTCCCTGCAAAGGAACAGTCGGCCAGAAGACCCTCCCAATCTGGGAGGAAGAAACCTGCAAAGGATCGTGAGGCGACCCCTTACCCAAAATCAAGGGCAAGGCACTCACCAGTAATCGACCTAACAAAGTACTGCTTTCCTTCTCCAGGGAAGAGGAAACCCATCCGTCTTGTTCATCCGGCCAGGTGTAACCACCCCCAATTGAAGTTAGATGCGTACAGCCGGCAAGATAGCAGCCTCTAAGAATTCGGCCCAGCAGCCAAGTACTACAAGCGTCATACGGCCGAATGCCAAGAGTCGTATGGATAGGTTTGTAAGCTATTGTTATCACGTCATTATTACTCATTTTTATTAATCATTATTATGATTGTAAAAAAAAAAAAAAAAAAAAAAAGAAAAAAGAGGGAGCCACCTAACTTACTAATTCTATGGAAAAACTCCACTTAAAGCCTTAGGTGGCAATCCACTACACAATTAAAAGCCTCTCATTTTGTACATTAAAGAGAGGTGTCAAAGAAGTGGAGCCCTTGGGATTTGACGCATGTTTGCATTAGCTTATCAAGGCCACAATCAAGTTAATTTTTTATTTATGAGGCGACATTTAGCCTAGCCCCTCATGATTATAACAAACAGCGGGCAGCTTCACAAATGGAAAATTGCCGGCATGCTCCACATGTAAAGATCAAGCTAAGTGATTCTTGGGAGTATTCAGGGAGTCGGCCCTCCATGAGTGTTCAACCAGTGTAATGTGTCTAGCAAGCCACTAATAGAGCTCTCGGCAACGAATGGACAAGCATAATAGGCAACCGTATATCAAGGAAACCCGGTAGTACTGCTTGAGTGGTTGACCAGCTGCGCTAATAGGAGCAGCACATATAGGTGTTTGCAATGCTAATATCGGCTGATTGTATACAAGTTAAGCCACAAAGCAGCCAGATGGTATATTGAATACATAGCATGTATTTTCCACTAGCAAACGTGCATTGAACTTGGCTGTGTTGGGATGATATAAACAACCGGCATAAGTCCGAATGATTTCAGAGCAGGCGGCCTCAAAATAACCGAGACGCTAATGCTCCTCTTTGATACAGCCGACCCAAGCATTTCAAAAATAGGCGGCCAAATGCCGAGTTCGAGGCGAGAAACCGAGCCACACTTGAGAATTGAGAATAATCGTGCGGCACTCCAAGCATTCGGCCCTTTAAGAGCAAAACACCATGTGAGTCGACTGTACGAGGCCCTGTTTCAAGGAGAAACAGGCGGCACCTACCCAGCAAAAACAGCCGCAACTACATAGCATCCAAAATCAACACGCGGTTGGTTCAATACAATCGGCTCTATAATCATTCAACGACATCCGAGAGAATTATTTTAAAATAAAGTGCTTATCTCATACTATCAGCTAGCCTACAAGAAGGATACCGGCCATTAAAACCATTCGCAAAGAACGAAGCGGCATTCGCAACCATTGATTATTAAAAGCATAGCTAAGCTCAAGTTCTTATAACCATGGAAGCAGCCGGCCTGCTCCTCATGTAAGTTCAGGCTATGTGATTCTTGAATTTCGAAGGGTCATGGTCGAGTAAATTCAGGCTATGTAAGTTCAGACTACGAGTTTTGTGCTTGGACTGAGCAGGGGCTTGAGTAGGCGGCACCAGCCCTTATCCCAGCCAAAACATCGTTCAGCCATATTTTACCCTAAACATTCGGCTCTCCGCTATTGAAACTTGTAAGCGAGAGCTTGATGGCTCTCATCTCAAACACATACAAGCGTTAAATCAAGACTCGAATGGCTCGAAATAGCCGGCACTCTTTTATGGACAGCTACAAATATCTAATGGGCAGGAACGATACGGAACAGCCGTCACCTCATAACAAAACCAGCCGGCCTTCATCATGGTTGTGTTACTTGCAAATTCTACCTAGCTTGCATTAAGAAAACTAGGCAAGTCTGAAGGGCCGAGCATCTCACATCTCAATGGCCATCGCAAAAACAGTCGGCTATGGTTTACAAGAGCCGTCTAGTTCATATAAGCAGGCGACATTCACAGCTAACTCAGTAAACGAATGCGGGACTATGGAATGCGTAGCATACTTCCCTACACCTGGGAGTTTAAGAGTGGTCGCATAGGTTGTGATACGGCACTTCAAGGACAAGCTTCTCTAATAAGCAGCTGAATGGCTTCGCTCATATAAACAAGGGCTATTTGATGTAATTGTCTCTCCTAGACGCCTGATATATCAAAGCTCCCAAGCAGTGTGGGTCCTAGGCTCATAAAATTAAACCAATGAACCATTGAAATTGCATAAATTTGTGCCACAAGCTAGCAAGCAAAGGCACAGCAAGACAAGAGTGTGTTCGTTATGCATGGCAAAATACACAAGACGGGAGTGGACGTCTAATCTTGAGAGTTTGTAAATTTTCATAACAGGCGGCTCTCGCTACCATCACAAGTCAGGCTATACGGCAATTAAAAACAGCCGGCACATCACGGCAGAACCAGCCAGCCTTTGAAATCATTGACAAAGTACAAGGTGGAGCATGGGCACCTATGATTAAAGCATCCGGCAGTAGCACAAGCAAGGGGCGAAAGCCGTATGTTTGATAGACTCCTTGCTGAGTAGAAAACTGAAGATGAATTAGAAACACAAGCGGCATAATAAGCCACCTGTGAATATGCAAGCTATATACAAGTGGCTCGGCAATCGACATCATACAACAGGCGGCATGCCAAATGATTATTGAAAACACCCCCTCGTATCTTGGTGCTATGAGAGAGCCAGCTCTCTTTGATCAACCACCAAAGGAGACCGGCACCATGCTTGGCCGGATGTGAAGCTTGAGTTGGCGACATGTAAAGCGTCGTAGCTCAAGCAGCCGACCTCAAAACCCAAAGAGTAGTCGATTGCTTGTTCATTGCAAGCATGTGTGGGGCTTGACGCCTTGCATATCGTATAAAACCTGCCGCATGATTATTCAGGAAGTCTCATCTTATGTGTGAGTTGTCACCATAAGCACATTATCATTATTATGATTGCAAGTAACAAAAATAAAAAATAAAAATAAAAAAAAAAAGGAAAAAATTGCCTAAGGTTAGTAAGATCACGCCGCCTGGTACCTCTACTACTCAAGCTAGAGTGTGACGGAGACTGAGTAACTCCCATGTTAACTCATAGTCACTCTCTCAAACTTAGTATGGAGCCTAAAAGATATGAGTCGCTCGCCTGTTTTTAGCAAACAGGGGCTCTCAACCACTACTCCTGCTAGGTTAAAAACCTTTGAGTTAATAGCCAAGAAAAACTTGGCGAATCAAGGGGACTATCCGGCCCCCGCCGCCTGGCTTCCCTACTACTCAAACAAAAGAGGCCAACGGCCGAATAATGCTAAATGCTTACCCCTTGTGCAATAGTTGACTGTCCACCTGATCAGGGGCTATCTGCATAGTGGGGCAAAGAATCGGCATCTGTCTAGTTTGGCGGCAATAATTATTATGATTGATTAACCTTGATAATGTCATACCGCCCAAGGTATCAAAATTTTCTAAGTTAATCAAGTCCATCTCCCATTAGAACTAGACAAGATGCCGACCTAGCAAAGCTTCGAGGGTCTAACTTTCGAAAGGAGCAATCCCTCCTGGAAAGAGAAATTAATCCTTCCGAGGGGCAAATGTTTAGGGTAAAAATTACCCATGAAAAATGGACCAATCCGGACCTGCCACGTGTCCACCACGTGGGCCAATCAGCGTCCGCCACTTGTCACCCTAAGAGGTCCAACATGGACTAATCAGGCCACGCCACGTGGCCTCCCATATGCCAAATAGGCAAAATGGCCACCAAGGCCCAAAGTCCGAGAGAAGCCAAATTTGCCCTGGTTAACTTAAACCTAGGATTGGCACGCTTCTCAAGACTATAAATACTTAATTAACCTCATTAAAGGGGATTCAGCAGAATGACTCTCACCTAGAGAAAACCAAAACACATTGATCACTCCTCCCCTAGAGGAACCAAATCTCCCACCTTTACTTTCCGCATTTATCACTCCTCAAACAAGTACTAACTTGACCGTTGGAGGCGGAGCTCCGACCACAAGGAGTCTCCGTTGTTTTGCAGGTACAGGCGCAAGGATACCAGTCCCGGAATTGTAACTCTCCCGCACGACATCAGAAAACCCCGAAACAGTAGTGACCCTAGTGGTAAGGGTTTGCATCATGGAAGACAGTGCCTCGATGGATTTGTTGATGTTCTCAATATCTTCTTTAGTGGCCATTGATAGGTGATAAGTAATTTGGAGATGGAAAAGTTCTCTTTGAACGCCTATTAGATCTGAGAGATTGTTGCGGTAATGACTCGAACCGTATTAATATATCCCTGCTCCTTGACCAAGTACTATGAAATAAAATAATTCACTTAATTGTTCGATTCATTGCTCAAGATAGGAAAGGAAGGGAAAAAATAGACATTTGAAAATAAGTGAGAAAAATCTCAACTCATTTTTACTATGACAAAAAATGATGCATGCACGGTCCTAATATACGATCATAAACAATATAGTACATTACTCGAAGACAAAGTGTGTGCAATGACTCAACATGTGTGATTAGGTGAGTTTATTAAGACTCGTACTATGATCGCATGGCTAGACATGAGGACGTTGTGAAAAACAAAGGACCCAATGACCAAATAGCACGGAAGACTGAAAGACAAACTAACTTGATTAATTTTGTCCAATTTTAATGTTTATGCTATTTACTAGGTGAAAACGGTCCATTGACAATCGTTAGTCATAAATAAGATCAACCACAATCAAAGACAAAGAACACATGTTAAGATTAACGCAAAAATCGATCACAAGAAACTAGGAAGAGGACTAGAATTCTAGAAGAGTTATGACTCATGGGTATAAAAAAAAAATAATAAATAAATAAATTTATAATCCTATGTTATACGAGTTGACACGGATTAAAGGACTTGGCTAAGACTAGCTTGACATGAATATTTTTTTTTTTAAATAAAATAAAAAAGGTAACTTTAAAAAGACACCTAAACTGGATAGGCTGTAGTATATCGGTTACAACTTTTGATCTGTGACTCTGATTAGAACAAAACCAGCTCCAAATGAAATATAAAACTCGGGGCTACGGATCCATAGGTTGCACAACACGTAACTCTTTCTAGAACTTAGGCTATGACCAAAACAAGTTGACTCTTATACAGTATACGGGAATAAAAAATCCGAGTTGACTCAAATTTTAAAAAAAATCTATGACTCGACTCTAAAAAAAAATAAAAAGGGTTTGATTAGAGAAAAAAAATAATTGAAAAAGTCAATAAAAAAATGCACATATAAGCATATTGTCACGCATGATGCAATGAAGTTCGCAACCTAAAGTGAAGTTCTATTTTCGACTATGGTCAAGTTTTTGGGTGTCAAAGGGTACCATGGTTAAGAGTTTGGACGCGTTAGCAAGGAAGCCTCCCTTGAGAGTGTATTCCAACGGGCGGCTCCGCGAGTTCGTGATGAAATCGAACTCGACTCCATGGTTTGGGTGGATTTAAAAACTCGGATGAACCCTTATTGCCATGAGCGTTTTCGGGTTGATAGAGCATAAATCCCCCGGGCTAGCCACATACGTAGAACACGTACTATTGTGGCAAAATAGGTTAGCTAAAATGTATATGCATATGTGACAATGCCAATTAAATCACAGTAATATTTTTCAAGAATTTTCAAGTCTCATCCACTCATCTCGATTAAATATCGATCAATCAATTCGATAAATAACCAAGAATCCTCCCCAGTGGAGTCGCCAAATTGTAGGCGTCGCTCGAAATGCACCTACGTAAGAGCATGTGGTGAATATGCTTGGCACTCATAGGAAGTGGGAATTGACATAATAAGATTAAGGACAAGGAAGGTAGGGAGTCGCCAACAAGTTTTTAAGGAACTTGTAAACCGTTCACGGATCATAAAAGGCAACCACGATAAAGGGACAACGAAGGCAACAACGATTGACCCGTGAAGGTTACACCCCATTCACAATCCATGAGATTACTAACTCCATATGGTTCGTAACCACGAAAGGAGGATCGGGGATGATATATGGTACGAAGTGAGTCATGGAGTCACATTTGCCCGCATTGGCCTCTACTCGATTCTTATAGTGAAAAGTGATTCTTGCGATCTCAAAGACATACAAACAAAAATTCAATTTGCTTCAATCTATTATTAAGCTAAATTGGTTTAATATTAATGCAACACATAATTCTAAAATATTAGTGATCACTTGAATTAATAACAAGATTAAAAAAGAACCTAAACCGGTCGTCCAAATTATCTTATTAGGCGTGATTTTCAATTACATATTCCCTTTAAACATGGAATAATATGGTGATCATAATAAAAATAATAGAATCAACATTAATATTGGAAGCAATTCAACAATAATAATGTTAGTCAAATCAAATATAAAATTAACCTAATCATGATACTAGAAATATTAAAATAAAATAAGAGTAACTAAATCAATTAATTACTCACATTCTGCGCGTTTGTTCCTTTAAATTGCTACATCATGAATAAATTATTAGTAACTTTAATAAAAATATAGATTAAATTAATTAAATTAAATAAAGATTAGATTTGATTTGATTTGGTCCAAACCCTCAGTTAATTATACCTTTCACGCCTTGGTTTAAGTATAGAAGTTTGGGTATTGTATGAACTCCTTGGAGTGCTTAACTAGGGAAAGTATTTTGAGAAAATAGGATGGCTAGTATTTAGGCTAAAGAGGGAGAAGAGAATAAATTTGTGATCAAGATTGTTGATGATTGAAAAAGGGGAGATATAACCTCTATTTATAGAGAAAAAAGAGGGGTCGAAGAATTAAGATAAGATCGAGTTCGAACCGGATTAAAACTCTTGCGATAGACAGCAGTTTTTGCGGTTTTTGTTTTTATCATATCTTTTGATCCAGAAATCGAGATAAGATGAATAAGATATCATTGGAAAGCTATTGAAGTCTAATTTCTAACCCAATTAAAATCAGATTAAAATATTTTGTATAAAAAAATATATACCCGAAATAGTGAGACGGTTTCAGTTTTGGATAGAGTTTGACATTTTATTCATATTTATTCTGTTATAGCTCGGAATTGATATTATAATGTATCATTGGAAAGATAATTTAAAGGGCTATCCAACCATAAATTTTTTTATAAAAAATATGAGGCGCGAAAATAATATTTGTCTATCTTTGAACATGTTCCATTCGGATAGAAATATGATTTTCAAAAAAATAAGTTTTATTCAATTTCAAACTCTTTAATCTTATCTTTTCAAAAAGGATAATTAAGATCTTTTAGAAACTTATAGAAGGTTCTAATTAATTCTAATTGTTTTAGGAATGAGATTAAATAATTTGGACCCTCCACATGATCATTGGGTCGTAGGTAAGGTGGGCTTAGGTTCGGTTTGGGCTCAGTTTAATATTTTGGTCATAACTTATTCGTTATAACTCGGATTTGGGCTTATAATATATATCGTTGGAAAGATATTTTCAAGCCACATACAACTTTTCAATCATTGGACCCATATTATGGACCAAAATAAACTGGATTAAACATTTTTATAAAAAGGACACGAAATGAATGATTTTAAAGGACACGAAATGCATTATTTTGGGTTTAAAGGCACGAAAAGAGGAAAATAAGATATGGTTTGGGGAAATGGGCTATAATTTGGGTTGATTTATGAAATGGAAATATGTATTTAAGCACTCCAAGAATTTAAATACTCAACCTGACCAAATGGCGGTGAAAGGTTGTTCATCATCGGGTTTGGTTTTGGGGAGACATTTTTAGGTGTCTACAGACATATGTTAGTTTGATTGGATTGATCTCCTTGTTCTCCCCTTCCCATGGAATATTTGATTCATGTTTGAGCATGTTGTCTCATTTAAGCTTGGGGGAGGTTATTCTATCATGTTTGGTGGGATGTTGATTCATTTATGTCATGCACCTTGTATATGCTTTTCCATGTTCTCATATTTTGAAAAACTCCAAAATGATTTTTTTTTTCTATCAAGGCAAATTTTGTAATGTGTTTTGTTTTGTTTTTTCTTTGAACATAATAACATTTTGACTTGTATACTTGAATGCTTTTCTTCCTTAGTGGTAGTGGTGTGCACGGTTTGAGATTACGTTTGGTTGATTCTAGTATAAAGAATGCTAAGGTAAATGTCTAGAACTAGGGGGATAATGAAGCCGGATTCTACTTGTTTGCGACATGTTTGGTAGTTTCTCCCTATCTTCGATTTGACAACCTTAGTGAGTTTTTGCTACAACCATGTGAGATTCATACTTTTTCAAGCTTTCAACATATTCTTGCATGAGAGTCTTGGATCCTTGACTTTCGCAAGCCTAATCTAGAATCTTAACGTATGATTCGTAAGATCGAGACCGAACCACCTAGGGAGGACAAAGGCATCTTTTCGGGGAGGTATTTTCCTTTTCTTCTAGGATAGTTTCCTTATTTTTACTTTTGGGTTTAGGGATACATTTTCCTTCTAGCTAGCCCTTTGAGCCTTTTTCCCTTCTTTTCAAGCCACATCTTTAGATCTTGAGCCTTTTGTTTCATTTTTGTTTTCATCTTTTGTTTTTGTGAAGCAAATGGTCATATTTTGGATATTGTGGTATATAAGTTTGGTTATTGGTTCAAAATGAAAGCTAGATCGTGTTTTGTGTATATTTTGTGAATAATGGCAAGTGAATAAATGAAAAAGCCGTCCAAAGTAAAAAAAAAAAAGGCAAGGACAAAGCAAGTGCAAAGTTAAAAAAGTTGTCCAAAGTTAAAAGAGGTGAGGACAAAGCACTAATAAAGAAAAATGAAAATAAAAAATTGAAAATGAAAAATGCAAAAATATTTTAATGAGAGTATTCTTCCTTTTTGAGCATTGAGGACAATGCTTCATTTAAGCTTGGGGATAAGCGTTCTCACGCTTTTTGTGTATATTTTTGTGATCATAGCTTTGAATAAGCTTGGGGGTGTTGGTATTTTTGTTTGGTGATTACTTGGTTATGATGTAAAGAAATGCGCAATCTTTGCTTCACAATTTAGGTTAACCACCAAATTTTAAATTTAGCCTACCTTAACCCTTATAGCCTTACGTTACAACCTTTGAAAGACCTTTTGACCTAGGGGTTGAGTCATTCATCGGTGGAGGGAATCATAGGTTATAGCATATAAGGAAAAGGGATGTCAAGTCAAGATGTCGAGTAGCCCAAAAATTTGATCTTTTTCATGTTCTTTCACGGAATCTATGAGATGCTCACTAAGGGGAGATATGAGATTAGTAGGGGAACGCGGCAAGACCGTTTGGGATGAAAGGGGAGTATGATAACTAGTTCCTATGATTAGCATATTTATGTTTCAATCAACCTTAGGTATCTTTGAGCGTGCACTCCCTTACTTGTTTAGAAAGATTTGCATTCACTTGTGCTTGTTATTTGCAAAAGTCCTTTCATGAACATTTGTTTGCTCTTCTTTTCTTTTGATTTTCTTCTCATGCTTTGCCTTGTTTGTATTATTATGAGAGTTATAGGTTAATCTCTCAGGAAACCTTTACGAGAGCATCACTCGTCCTCTAGGGCAATCTAGGGGTTTAAATGGCTTGTCTTTAGTTGCTAAAATTGACCGTAATTCCTACGAAAGTGAGTTAGTGTATATTCCCATCTTCTCTAGTTATATTGTTTCTTTCTTTGCTTGAATAATGTCTTCATTTTTCCCTTGGGTTGGATTTTGTTTTGTTCGAGGACGATCAAAAGTTTAGCTTGGGGGAATTTGATCCGTGCCATTTATGGCACCTTTAGGCTATGTTTCCTTCATATTTCTATGCTCATTTTCAAGTCATTTATGTCATGTTTATAGATAATAATGCCCGATTTGCGTGTTTTTGTGTTATCTTAGAGAAATGCGTGCTTTTAATGGTTTTCTTATCATTTTATTCATTTATCGTCTATTTCTCTCGCTTCTCCGTTTCATTGTCTTGTTTTGTAGGTACGTCAAGTTCCCGCGGATTTAATAATCAAGGAGGGAGCTCAAGTGCATTCAAGGAATTTAACGGAGCCAAGTTAGGGAAGACAAGCACGCAAGTCAATCCAATCAAAGCAAGCTCCGCAAACTCGAGTTTTGAGGTGGCGATCCCGAGCATCAAGGAAGCGAGCCCGAGCTCCTAGAAGTGCATGGGAACTGAAAATATCTTCCACTAGGATCCATATGCACTTTTAGGATTTGAATTTGAGTTAGAAACAAAGGAAAATGAAGGCTTGCAAAGTATCAAAAAGGACCTTTGTGCATTATTTCAGCTATATCTCGAGTTCTACAAATCGGATTGAGGTGTTCAAGTTGGGTTGGAAACTAGACTTGAAGAGCTTTCCAATGATAGTTGAAAGCCTTCATAAAATTCCTATATTGTGAGTTACATCCTTCCAAAGTTGGTCCTGCAAATCTGCCGCGGGCGCGGGGCTGCTGCAGCCTATTTCTGCCCATTTTCTGCCTATTTCTCCTCCGCAGGTGCGGCCGATTTCTCTGCGGGCGCGTGTTACTGGATTTTACTTGCGATTTCTTCTATTGTCTCCTCTTGTATATATAGTGTACGACCTTCTTTATTCTTCATACATGAAATACTTTAGTTTAGGATAGTTTTCTCTCTCCTCAAGGAGGATTAGCTTAGATTAGGAGGTTCTCTCTCTAGATTAGGAGTTCTTTTAGAGAGAGAAAGTGAAGGATTTGAATGGTGATTAAGAGATTTAAGATACAAGTGTGATAATTGTGTAAAAGATCTTCTCTATTATCAATGAGCATTCTTAACTCTATCTCACCATATTGCTTTATTGAATTTCATGTTTGTTTGAATTGATTATGATGTTTGATGCTTTTTTAGTGTAATTGTTCTTGATACTTTATGAATTCTTGATTTCTTTAGTTGATTGTTGATTAGATGATGATGTTAGAGTAGTTGTAGGCTAAAAATTGGGTGAAACTTGTATGATTGATTAATTGTGATTAATTTGGGAATTGTGTTGATTGATTGTTGAGATTAAAGTGATTAATGAAGGTTTGCATGTGTATAATTCGATTAGGCCTTGATAATTATGCTAGATTGCATTGTAATTGCTAATGACACGAACAATTGATTTAGTAATTGCAATTATCAATCGGTTTTGATTGTGATTCTCTTATTTTGTAATTTATAGTGAACCCTAGCTTAACAATAAGGAGATAGCTCTTTGATTCCAATTGATTGCTCTTATCATTAGTCCCCACAACCTTTGATTGACATGCTCTTTCCAAGTTGTTGCAATTGACATGATTACTTGTTGATCTCCGTTACTAGTGTTTTATTTCCTTAATTACTAGTTTTGTTAGTTGTTAGTTTCCTCTCTTACCTTCTTCTTTGACCTAGCTTAGGCGCATAATTGAAAGTGCTTGAACATTACCGTTCCTTTGGGTTCGGCCCTTGACTTGCCTCTATACTCATATTAGGTATGTTAAGTGTTTATAAATTTAGTTTGACCGAGGGAAGTTTAGATAACAACCTAGTTTTCCCCTCGTCAACCTTCTCTAGAATAGCCTTGATCTCACGGATGGAAACTTCAACTTGGCCACTAGTTTGGGGATGGTAGGCTAAACCTGTCCTATGGTAAACACCATACTTTTTAAGGAGGGTATCTAACTTCCGCTCATGAAAGTGAGATCCTCTGTCACTGATTATAGCTCTAGGCACTCCAAATCTTGGAAAGATAGTCTTCTTGAAAAGTCTGTGGACCACCTTGGCATCATTAGAAGAAGTGGCAATGGCCTCGACCCACTTGGATACATAATCAACAGCGACAAGTATATAGCGGTTCCCGTTTGAAGAAGGGAACGGTCCCATGTAACCAACACCCCAAACATCAAAATTTTCAACTTCTAAGATTCCAGTTTGAGGCATCTCATGCCGCCGCGAAATGTTGCCAGTCCTCTGGCAAGAGTCACAAGCCTGCACAAAAGTGTTAACATCCTTAAACATATTAGGCCAGTAGAAACCTGACTCATTAATCTTGGCCACCGTTTTGGTGGGGCCATGATGTCCTCCATATGGTGAGGTGTGGCAACTAGTAAGAACACCGTGAAATTCCCATTCGGGAACACACCAGGGAAATAATTTATCTACACACTCACGAAACAAAAAAGGATCATCCTAAAAATAATGTTTAATATAAGAAAGGAATTTCTTTTTCTGTTTGTAGGACAATTCAGGAGTTAGAGTACCACCCACTAAATAATTCGCAAGGTCAGCATACCAAGGGTGTTGCTCTATAACTGCCTACATGTTGTCATTAGGGAAAGAATCATCTATAGGGAGAGAATCCATACCCTCATCATACCTTATACGTGACAAGTGGTCTTCCACTACGTATTCTGCTCCCTTTTTATCTTTTATCACAATATTGAAATCCTGGAGCAAAAGAACCCTACGGAGTGGCCTAGGATTTGGTTCCGCCTTGGCTATCAAGTACTTCAGAGCTGCATGGTCAGTAAAAACAATGACTTTAGAACCAACAAGATATGATCTAAATTTTTCTAACGCATAAATCACAACAAGAAACTTCTTCTCCGTAGTGGCATAGTTGACTTGGGTTTCATCCAAAGTTTTACTTGCATAATAAATAGCATGCAAAGCCTTGTTTTTCTTTGTCCGAGCACAGCTCCTAGTGCAAAGTCACTTGCATCACACATAATCTCGAAAGGTAGATTCCAATAGGGAGCACATATGATGGGTGCCGATATCAAAGCTTTCTTAATCCTATTAAAAGCCTCAAGAAACTCGTTAGTAAAAATAGAAGGGGCATCCTTGAGTAAAAGGGGAGTTAGTGGTTTAGCAATTTTAGAAAAATCTTTGATAAAGCGACTGTAAAACCCCGCATGACCTAAGAAACTTCTAACTCCCTTAACATTAACTGGGGGAGGTAATTGCTCAATCACTGAAATCTTAGCTTTATCTATTTGTATGCCCTTATCAGATACAATATGACCTAGAACTACTCCCTCTGTCACCATAAAGTTACATTTCTCCCAGTTTAGCACCAAATTGCATTCTTCACATCGTTTCAAAATTTTAGCGAGATTTATTAAACATGCATCAAATGAAGAACCATACACGCTAAAATCATCCATAAAGACTTCCATGATAGACTTTATAAAATGAGAAAAAAGGCTCATCATGCAACGTTGAAAGGTAGCAGGGGCATTAAATAAACTAAAGGGCATCCTACGGTATGCAGAAGTACCATAAGGGCATGTAAAGGTAGTCTTTTCCTGATCTTCAGGGTGAATTATAATTTTGAAAAATCTCGAATACCCGTCCAAATAGAAAAAGAACTTATGGTTAGCTAACCTCTCAAGCATTTGATCTATAAAGGGGAGGGGGAAGTGGTCCTTTTTAGTGGCGGTATTTAATCTACGATAATCAATGCACATGCGCCAACCTGTAACAGTTCTAGTGGGAATCAATTCATTTTTCTCATTTGTAATCACAGTCATCCCACCTTTTTTAGGCACTACCTGCACAGGACTTACCCACTTAGAGTCAGAAATAGGATAGATAATACCTGCATCAAGTAATTTCATAACCTCTTTCTTGACTACCTCTTGCATATTAGGATTCATACTTCTCTGGGTTGAATGCAGGGCTTATAGTTATCCTCTAAATGTATCCTGTGCATATAAAAATCAGGGCTAATTCCCTTGAGATCATCAATACTGTACAAATGATCTCTTATGGGTTTGAAGAACCCCTAGAAGTTGGGAAGTTTGTAGGTCATCAAGTGCAGTACTGATGATCACAGAGTATAGTTCCTGCTCATTAAGAAAAATATATTTTAAATGAGAAGGGAGAGGTTTTAAGTTCAGGTTTCTTAACCTCTGCAGGTTTTGATTCCTGAACTTAATTTACTACCTTCATTGTCTCCTTGGGTTCTAACTCTTTTAGGGAAAGAGATCTTTCAATAGCATGTACTTCATTACCCCAGACGCTTGCATTATCTGCAGATAAATTTCCACAAAGAATTTACTTCAAGGGATCCCTTGCAAGAACCTGTGGCAAGCTATCATCACAAATATCATCCATTATATCAATTACATCAATAAGACAACAATTTTCCTCTAGCATAGGTCCTATCAAAACTTTCCCTAAATTAAAAGTAACATTATCATCACTAACAGAAAGGGTAAGTTTACCATTTTTGACATCAATTATGGCTCCTGTAGTACGTAGGAAAGGCCTACGTAATAAAATGGGAATTTGTGTATCCTCAGCCATGTCTAAAACAACAAAATCAACAAGGATAATAAATTTACCAACTCTAATAGGGACATCCCTAAAATACCTAAAGGGTATTTAACAGAACGATCTTCCATTTGCAAAGTTATATTAGTAACTTTTAAATCACCCATATTAAGTTTAGCACAAATAGACGATGGCATAACACTGACACTGACACCCAAATCACACAAATCTTTATCAATAAAAACATTCCCTATATGACAAGGGATAGAAAAACTAGCAGGATCCCTTAATTTAGGAGGGGATTTATTTTGCAATAAGGCACTACATTCCTCTGTAAAAGCTATAGTTTCTACCTCATTAAAGGCCCTTTTCCTAGTTAGAATGACTTTCATAAATTTGTCATATGCAGGAACCTAAGTGATTAAATTAGTGAAAGGAACTGTTACCTGCAAGATTTTCACAACCTCCACGAACTTACCGAATTGTTTATCAAACTTACTCTTCAATTGTCTATTAGGGAACTGTAGTTTGATAACTAGGATCAGCACATCTACTCCCTTATCTTGATATTTACCCTACAAAGAAACATTAGAAGGGTTAGTATCTTTTTATAGCCCTGCAGGGTTAGCAGGATTAGCATTTGGTATAGAGAAATCAAGATTAGGAACAGGTCCATCTTCCTTTGGCATAGGAGGTCCATCATAATGTGAACCACTTCTTAGAGTGATTGCATTGGCATGATCTGTGGGATGGATTGGTTGTGATGGTACAGCTCCCTGCTGATGAGTTTGTAGGGTAGATGAAAGTTGTGCAATTTGATTATCTATGATTTTATTATGAGCTAAAATTTAATCAATTGGTGCATCCCTACTCTCCATATGCTTTTGCATGTTGGTAAGCATTACTCTAATTTCTGTCATAGCATGGTTAGAAGATGATGAGGGTTGTGCTTGGTTTTTCTAGCTAGAATTAGGATGGTATTATTTCTGTTGTGGTGGAGGTTGCTGTTGTGGTTGTTGTGGAGGTGGAGGGTTTTGTACATTGGTACTCCGGTAAGAAAGATATTGATGGTTCCGGAGACCAGGATTATAAGAGTTGGAATATGAGTTATTTTGCCTATAGGTTTGGAAGGCATTAGCTTGTTCCATGGAACTCCTACAATCTTGCTCCCAATGCCCTACAATTCCACAATTTTCACAAAAAGATTCATTGTTAGCAACAGTAGAAACATTAGCTACAGAGTTAGGAGTAGCAGTAAGATTATCTAGTTTTTGACAAATAGATGTTAACTGAGCTTGCAAAAAGGATATGGAATCAACATTATGTTTTCCTTTATTTGCAAACCCTCTCGGATTCCCATATTTGGAATTGTGTATTGACATATCTTCGATAACCTGTCCGGCATCGTCCACATTTAGATTAATGAATCTCCCACTAGCTGCAAAATCTAGAACTAATCTAGATGAATTTCCAAGTCCATTGTAGAAAGCTTGGATCAATTGCCATTGTGCCAGATTATGGTGGGGGCATTCTCTTTGTAGATCCTTGAACCTCTCCCAAGCCTCATGTGAAGTTTCATCGGCCTCTTGGGCGAAGTTCTGAATAGCACTCCTTAGTACAGCTGTTCTCTCTGCAAGGTAATATTTATTATAAAAATTCAGGGCAGGAGTTTCCCAGTAAGTAATTCCAAGTGCAGTTCTATTCAAACCATTAAACCATAATTTAGCTTTTCCACATAATGAAAAGGGAAAAAGAATCTCCCTGATTTGGTCCCGTGTGACCCCGGCTTGTCTAATAGTGTTGCAATATTGGCAGAAATCTACAATGTGAAGATTAGGATCTTCACCCTTAGCTCCACTAAATTGCTTCCTCTCTATCATGATGATAAATTGGGGCTTGATTTCAAATTGCACTCCATCAAGGGCCGGAGTGGGAGTAAGGTGTGGAAAATCTGTGAGCTTTGGCTGCGAGTAGTCACTGAGCTTCTTTGGTACTGCCAATTCTTATTCTGAATCTGAAGGAATTTATGATTCACTAGAATCAGTTAGAGGGTCTCTACGATTATTGTTTTCCTTATAACCCGCCAGGATTTGTCTATAAAGATTCCTTTGCCTATGAAACAAGCGCTCGATCTCAAGATTGAATGGAATGTAACCTGATTTGGAACACCTGGGCATAAACAAAGAACTAAAAGACAAATATGAGAATTGCCTCAAAGAACTAACGTTCTTTGAGATAAATGGGGATAATCTAGACTACAAAAAAAATAATCGGAAAATAAAAATAAAACTGTTTCCCCGGCAACGACGCCAAAATTTGACAGGTTCAAGTCGTATTCACCTAATAAAAAATAAAACCTAAATCCACTAACTGTGTAGATAGGGAAGAAGGGTCGAACCACAGGGAAACAAGTCAATTTATTCCTAATTAATTAAAAGCAATGTAAATTATCAAGTAACCAAATTATTATAAAAAGGGTAATTAACCTACTAAAAGTAAGAGTATGAAGGAAATAAAATAAGAGGTAAATCAATGAAGGAAAAGCCTAGGGCATAGGTTCACCAATAAACAATATTCCAGGGTAAATCATAATAAGCAATCATCAATGCATCAATTAATCAAATTATAAAGGGCTTTCACTACGTATTACAATCACAGAGTTAATTTACCGGTATCAAATCTCATCTCTCGAATCTCGACATAACCATTTATAAATTAGTCCGCCTATTGAAACTAAGCCTAAACATCAATTCTCATCTCTCGAATGAAGAATCAATATTGCTAAACTCATACAATTAAATTTGGCCAAACTTAATTGCATAGCATTAAATCAATCAATAGGAAAATAATTAAGCATTGACAATCAATAATCACAAATTACCCCTTCATATTATTTATTGGTTCCCCATAAACCCTAGAAATAAAACTAATCACCCATAATTAAATCTAAACTAATCAAAGAAATAAAATAAAACATGATGAAAGAATTAAAGAAAATAACTGAAATTAATAGAGAAGAAATTGTTACCAAAAGTAATCTGAATTAAGGAGTTGAATTAAGAACAAAGTTGAGAGAATTTTAGAGAGAGAAAATATTCTAAGTAGAGAGAGAAAGTCTAAAAAAGATGGTAAAAAAAAATTTCGTACTAAAATCGTACTTAAACATCTCTAAAACAATCCTAATAAAAAAACTAAGAACTCGGCAATCAGGTGCCTCCAAAAATACGCGCCCGATCGTGCTCGCCTTTTTCTTCAAGCTTATTCTGGGCAGCCGCGCCCGATCGAGATAACGCTCACCCAATCGGGCGCGCCTTTCCTGATGTCTTCTTCTGTGCGCCCGCCCGATCCGGCGCAAGCTTGACCGATCGGGCCCGGTCTCTTCCTCGAGGCTTGGACTTTGATTGGGCTTGATTCTTCGGCCCAATCCGGATTTCCTCTTCGGGTCTTGAATTCTCGGTCCAAATGCCCCGGTATCACAGACCGAGCCCTTAATCACCGGCTCTAACCGGTCCTGGGCTTCAAAGATGGTCGTGTCCTCCTAATGTCTGTAGTTGCTCCATGAAAAACTCGGAAAACGCTCCAAATGTGCAATTTCCTAAAAACTCAAGCAAAACTACAAAAACACTAGAAAACACCAATTAGTAACAAAAGTGGCTCTAAAGAGCCAAAAACACTACTAATTATGACCAAGGGACGGGGGTAAAACACTATATAAATCAGACACATCATGGAGCGTGAATTCCAAGAGGGTTATGGCCGTATGTAGAACACATACGGGTTTATGAAAATAGGGAAAAACTTAAACAGGAAGTAAAACCAATCAAACATTACTAGAAAACTAGTCAAAACAAGAAGGTAGATTCTCGACTCATTATTGGAAGAATTCAGTGCGAGAAAATAGTGTCTGACGCAGTTTTCTCAACGCTAATTCCTACATGCCTTGGCACTTTTCTGTTCTTGAATTTTAAAGTTGTAGCGTTATTTCGACTTTAGTTGTGAATGATATTGTTGGGGTTTGGTGAGTCCCACTTACTGCGGAAAAATCTCAAGCCAAGGATCTCGCTCGCAATAAATAATATCACTAATGCATAAATAAACACAAAAGGAAAAAATAGGAAATTTATCTTTGGCGCGTGCTTCGCCCCACAAATTTAGCTCTTACTTGAGATGCTTAGCCTCGAAAATACGAGAGCCTCCGACAGAGATCCACCCGCAAAAAAAACCACCTACTTTTAGGCCTGTTACCTTGAGGTTAGCAAGGTCCGACCAAAACCCGAGTATTTTGTGAGTTTAAGTGTTTTTGCTAATGAAATTCTCTATTGAACTCCTACTCAAGCACTCTTCCCAAAAACCCAAGATGGGTATTTATAGGGAAGAGGGAGAGTAGGAATTTTTATCCCATCAATGTGGGAGCATGAAATTCCACAATTTATTTTAAAGCTAAATTAAAATAAATAAGCAAACATAATAAATCTACAAGTGTAACTAATACATGTAAAGGGAAGTGAGGAGCACTTGGAAAGCAGGGGACCATACTTGCTCCCCACTCCATACTCTCCTTGTGCCATATGTCCCTCACCCACTTGCTTCCCATTTGCTTCCCATTTGCTTCGGCCCTACTACCCGTTCCTTAGGCCCATCCGTAGCCCAGCCCCCGCACTTGGAGTTGTGCGCTGCTACTGTGGCTAGCAAGCCACGCACTCCAAGTGCGGGCTGCTGCTAGACTGCTGCGCACACCATGTGCGGGCTGCTAGCAACTGCTGCCTTGGTGTGCTTGCAGCTTCTAGCTACTATTATGCATAGTGTGCTAGCACGCACCTGCCATCCACCCTTAGCTCGGCGTGGTGCGCATGCTAGCCACCTGTGCTAGCATATTATGCCCCTAGCATTCGGATGCTCGGGGCTTTCCGATGCTAGGGGTATTTTGGCAATATTGTCGGTTTATTATTATTTTGCGCGTCTCGTCATTTACTATTTTTACTCGACTTTCAACGCTCGGTTTTGACGCTCTAAGCTCGAATTTCCGACGTCTAAATATCTAATACTCAGGCGACTCATTAATTTCTTCCGAATTTATTCGTCAAGTTGGTTTGTTGATTTCTTGGGTGTGACTCGAAGGGTACAGTCAAGATTAAGCTGCAATATTAAATATACATTAATATTATTGATCGAAAGCGGCCTCCACCTAGGCATTCCGATAACTTGACCTTACTAAATATATTAGCTTTCTAATAATTCTGAACCTAGTATCAGAATAATACACTTGTTCAAAGGACACCATTCCTTTCGATCTCCCACTTGTCCTTCCGGACAAGTGAGCATTTAGTGTATAGCCCCTTTCCTATGTCTCTTCATGAACTACAAGGCTAGTTTATTTGTCATCCGTGTTACGTCCAGAAGTGTTTCTCAAAATCCGAGTTTGACTGTCAATAAGCAGATGATTTCTAAAATCCATCTGAGCACGCCATGCATTTTCACAGTTTGGCTCTTTGAGAAGCCTTGTAAACAACAAGACATGTTCCCTATTATTAGTAGGGGGACATTCCCAGTCTTGTTATGTATCTTCTCTTACTAAGAGGACCTAGCCGCCTGAGTGATGCCGTTATAATCCCCTGTTATGGTAGATGTTTGACAATCATCAAAGCAGACTAGTACTTAAACAAGAAAGCTCACAATACTCATGGTGAAGGAAAAAGGTTCCGATAGTGATAATGAGAAATATACTTATGACAATTTTGAATCTATTAAAGTATTCTCATAGGTCGATCTAGTATGGTTCCAAACCAATACCTGTGCAAATGATTCATGACAATCATGTTCTTGTAGCACATGAAACGGTGTTATAAATAAAACTACACACTAATCTCAACTGGTCATTAATCGTCCATCGTTTAAATGACCTCGATTAGGGATAATTTTCGATTATAATATTCAGCGTTCACTTAATAGGTGTTTCCTTACCAAGACTGATCTTGATACCCTATTTTGAATATTCCAAGAATTGAATGGACTCGTTATTTAATTCTAAACCACAATTAAATAGCAAACGGAGTGATAAAAATTGCATGAAATTTTAAATTACTCCAAAACCTGAATGGTTCATCTTATGATAAATGGTTTTTCCGAATGTTTTAAGAGTATCACTCTTTATAAAACATCTATAGATATCACACCCATATCTAATATGCTTGATTTATTTCATGCAATTGTGAATGTTGTCGTTCATCCATTGCATAGGTTTAGTTATAATTACTTTGCTAATCTTAGCATCTTCAGTACTAATCACTTTCATAATAAGATGATAAAATTTGAAAGTGTCATGGATTATATGTGATTTAGGATTTATTGTCCAAGTGATGTCTCCCATTCATTTTCATGATTTATACCTTCAACTTGACAACCTACAATCATTAACGTTCAGCAACGAACTTTCCACAAAACATCTTCTTTATTATCACCATTAAGGCAACAATATTCTCAACATATATTTTAGTAGACTTCTTAATGATGCTTTGCTTGGGTTTCACTCCAAACGGCTCAAAATGATTTGGGATACCTTAATCACTTGTGATCATGGAAATTTTCCTTAAATTCCCGCACATTACACATGGATGCCATACTCAAGCCACAACTTATTGTTAGCTCGTGCTTATAAATGGCTTCCTTGTTAAGGATCTAATCCTTGTTAAGGTTTGTGCTTGTAACATCAATTCTCAAATTTTATTTGTTTCCACAAGTCAAGAACTCATCCTATTACTTATCCAAGTACTTTGGATGTTCTTGGCCACAATATAACGATCTATTACATAGATTCAGGTTGATTGGTACTACATACATACTTCATATGCTCTAAGAAAGTAAGTCCTGCGACGATTTCCATATCATAGCGTACATGATGGATTAAGTTGCAAAGTAATTCTCAATCTTATTCCATCCATGTGACATTTTAGCTCATTCAGTTTCACTGAGTCTTGCTTCAATTGTTCGCTATGTGATACGGTTGAAAGTCTCTTACTAGAGTCTTTCTTGTTTGACTTAGTATTTAGCCTAGCCTATACTTAGTCCAAACATTTACTTAGTTTTATACATACGTGATTAGGGGATTTTGCTCCTACCAATCGGAATGCACCACGTGGGCCAATCAGGACCTGCCAAGTGTCCCCTTGTTGGAACTGTCAGGGCTTGCCACGTGGCACACGCTTATTCG
Organism: Chenopodium quinoa; assembly: GCF_001683475.1. Lineage (NCBI taxonomy): Eukaryota > Viridiplantae > Streptophyta > Magnoliopsida > Caryophyllales > Amaranthaceae > Chenopodium > Chenopodium quinoa. Next base: position 2,014,405 of record NW_018745251.1, on the reverse strand, counting down.
TCCACCTTGGACCTGTTATGTCACAACATGTGGCATACTCCATGCCTAATGGAGAAACCGGCCACCCAGGCCCAACTTCCGAGGGAAGCCCAATCGGCCCTAGGTTTACCTAAACCTAGGATGGGCACGTTTCCCAAGGTTATAAATACCTCCCTTAATCCTCATTAAGGAGAGGGACAAAAACATTACGGAACACACTAATAACCGGCTGATCTCGCTAACAAAGCTGATTACCTACATTAAACACTCTCACCTGGAGAGACCTTATTACTTTAATTTCCGCATTAATTACTCCTTAATCAGGTACTAACTTGACCGTTGGATGCGGAGCTCACAGGAGTCTCCGTTATTTTGCAGGTACAGGCGTCCGGTTCCAGTCTCGGAATTGTAACTCTCCCACAGGACATCAGAAAACCCCGAAACATTTGGCGCCGTCTGTGGGGAGAGTACTTCAGAGATGGCATCCAAGTCTGTACCGACTCCTGAAGAGAGGCGTCCCCTAGACGACCCTCAAGTTCAGTCGGACCATGACACCGAAAGTGAATTTGAAGTTGAAACTCATACAGCTTCAGACGGGACCCTAAGGGCCCGACGTACCCGTCATACCGAAAGGAGGGAACGGGAGCATCTTCAAACAGGAAGCGAGCCAGCAGGCGCACCGCCTGTTCGGCAACAGCCGACTGATGGGTCTGCTCCCATCACAAGGAACGAACTCATGATCTTCATGAGGGACTTCAAGGGAGAGATTCAAGAGTTGATCAACAAGAAGCCGCCTGCTTCAGTCAAGGAGCAGTCGGCCAAGAAACCCTCCACTTCACTGAAGAGGAAGCCAGTTCAAGGGCGAGAGGCGACTCCTCATCCTAAATCTAGGAAGCGGGAGCCACCTGCCCTTGATTTCACAAAATTCTGTTATCCTACAGGAAATAGGAAACCGGTTCGTCATATTCAGGCGGACGGGTCAAAGCAAACATTCACAGATGCTCGGCTACTGCTAGAGCAGAAGAAGAGTGACCGATTGTCAGAGTCGGCTTCTACTTCAAACTTTCAAGACAGTTTGCGAAATGCCTCGATGAGGCATACTCAGTCGTACCATGAGAGTCAGTCAGGCGGCACCTCCCGTCAGTCCGGCTTTCATAGTGCCCAGGCGGTACCAAACTTACCATTTGTGCCGCAACAACAGTATTTTATGCAGCCACCTCCATTTGGTGGACCTACAGCAAAAAACGTCCAACCTATGGACTGGCAGCTACGGTTGCTTAGACTTTGTGAACAGCCATCGGCCTTCTCCAAGGAAATTACTGAAGCCGCTCAGCCGGCCAAAGTGAAAAATGTACTAGTAGGCGCCTATGACGGCACTACTAACCCAGAAGACCATCTGATGGCATTCACCAACCTGATGTACCTTCAAGGGTTGGATGATCCCACTTGGTGCAAGTGTTTCCCAGCGACTCTCAAAGGAATCGCACAGCAATGGTTCGGCAACCTGCCGACTGGTTGTGTAAATAGCTTCAGGACGCTTGCTTACCTATTTGCCTCCAACTTCGCCATGAACATCCCTGCGAAGAAAACGACCCTTGATTTGGGAACAATTCAGCAGGGCGAGAAGGAGGGGCTTCGTTCTTACATCAGGCGGTTTAACCTGATGAGAATACAGATTCAAGGGTTACCGGATGAGGTAGCTTATACCGACTTTTTTAGAGGTCTCAAAGACGGGTCTACCTTCAAATTTGATTTGGTTCGAAAAAGGGTGGCGACTCTTCAAGAGGCCTTGATTGAAGCAGAAGCCTATATACAGGCGACTGATCTTTGTACGATAAAACAGTCGGACGGGAAAAGGTTCGACAAAAGAGAAGGACGACAGAAACAGTCGTCAAACAAAGATGAGAAAAGAAAAGAGGTCTGGGCGGCTGATTCCTCTAACCAGCTGGTCCAGAAAAAGAAAAAAGAATTCAAACCATACTCCCCAAAGTATGCGTTTAACAAGGATAACCAGTTTATCCTAAAAGAAATCAAGGGACGGATCTCAATTGAGAAGCCGGTCCCCATGAAGGGTTCTGCAAACAACCGGAACCAAGATAAAATCTGTGCTTATCATGATGACGTTGGTCATCACACCAATGACTGCATCAGTCTTATGCGGTACCTAGACCGCCTGGCTGAGCAAGGTGATCTTGACACTTATGTCAAGAAATCTACGGGGAACACTTCCTCAAAAAAGCTGTCGGCCAAAAAGAATCAACAGGCCGACAGCTCCGATACAGATGATGCAGTCGTCTACACCATTGCAGGCGGCTTCTCAGGAGGCGGCCCCACTATTAGGGGCAACAAAGATAATATAAGGCGGTTAGATGTAAATTCCGTTCACCAAGAACGGCCGTCCAAATATACATTTCCTGAGATTGTCATCACTGAAGAGGATCTAGGAGGGGTAAGGGGGCCGCATGACGACCCTCTCGTTATTGAATGTAAGTGGCCAACCAGAGAGTTGGCCGAATCCTCATAGATACCGGGAGCTCCTCAGATCTCATCAGCAGCAAATGTCTGTCGAAACTGAAATATCAGACTGACTGCATACATCCGGCCTCCCACCCTTTAGTAGGGTTTGGAGGAGGAGTCGTCCACCCACTGGGACGAGTAGATTTACCCATTCGCCTGGGCGAAAAAGGGGAAGGACGACACATGGTACTCCGGTTCCTAGTAGTAGAGTAACTCTCGGCCTACAACATGATTTTGGGTCGACCAACCCTGAATAATTCCAAGGCTGTTATAATCCCGTCTCTTTTGTTGCTCAAGTTTGCGAGGGATAATGGAACAGTCGCCTCCCTAAGGGGAAATCAGAGGATGGCCCGAGAGTGCTATCTCTCGGATGTCAAGCCCACTGTTATGGCCACTGGGTCAAGTAGAGAAAAAACAGACCTTGACAATGTCAAGGAGAGTGCGCCTGTTCAAGAAGCAGGCGGCAAAAAGAGAAAGGCGTCCCAGACAGAGTCCGCAAGAAAAGCAAGAAAATAGCAATCATTGGCAGAGGAGCGGCCGGATGAGTTCCGCCCTCAGCCGGCTGGTGAGCATGCGGACCTGATCTTTGACGACTCACGTCCTGACCGAACAGTCAAAGTTGGGACGACTGCTCTGAGAAACCTTGGTGACGACTTTCACAACCTATTGAAAGAATACAAGGACATCTTTGCATTTGAAGTCCATGAAATGCCAGGCATTAGTCCTGATCTGGCGGTACATAAACTCGCCGTGGATCCGAAAAAGAAGCCGGTACGGCAAAAGAAGCGGAACCATGGCGAAGAAAGAAGTCAGGCGGCAGCCGCCGAAGTTAAAAAATTACTTGATGCAGGGTTCATTCGGCAATGTTACTTCCCAGACTGGGTTGCAAATGTGGTGCTTGTTAAAAAGCCGAATGGCACCTGGCGAATGTGTGTAGACTACACAAACTTAAACAAGGCGTGCCCCAAAGACAGTTACCCTCTGCCTAAAATTGATAACCTGGTCGACTCAACAGCCGGCCATGCCTTGATGAGTTTCATGGACGCCTATTCTGGTTTCCATCAAATTCCCTTATGGAAGAAAGATCAGGAGAAGACGGCCTTCGTCACTGATCAGGGGTTATACTGTTATACAGTCATGCCGTTTGGTCTTAAGAATGCCCCGGCTACCTTCCAACGAATGATAAACACTGTGTTCTTTGATCAGATTGGCAGAAACGTCGAGGCATATATTGATGATATGATTGTCAAGACTAAACTTCAGAAAGATCATCTGTCGGACCTCCGAGAAACTTTCGCCACACTCAGGCGGCACCATGTCATGCTCAATCCCAAGAAATGTGTATTTGGAGTTGAGTCTGGGAAATTTCTCGGATTCCTTATCAATCAGAGAGGAATAGAAGCGAACCCTGAGAAGGTGCAGGCGGTCATTGACATGCAGTCGCCTCGTACCATCCGAGAGGTTCAGAAGTTAACAGGTTGTCTGGCGGCCTTGGGAAGATTTCTAAGCCGATCAGGCGACAAATGCCTATACTTTTTCCAGGCAATTAAGAAAAAGGCAAGGTTTGAATGGGGGCCGGATGCTGAGGCCGCCTTTCAGAAATTAAAAGTTCACTTGCATTCCTTGCCGAGGCTGGTCAGCCCTTTGCCCAAAGAGGTTCTCTACATGTACCTGGCCGTCTCTGATCATGCGTTAAGCGTTGTTCTCCTTGCTGAAAGGGACGGCTGTCAGCTCCCGGTCTACTTTGTCAGTCACGTACTGAAAAATGCCGAGTTAAGGTATCCCCTAGTGGAGAAATTTGGTCTTGCTCTCTTCATGGCTGTTAAAAAATTGAAGCCCTACTTTTTGGCACATACAGTCGTCGTGTATACAGACCAACCTATCAAGCGGCCGCTGACCATCATGGAGTCGTCAGGACGAATGATCAAATGGGCCATAGAAATACAGAGCCTCGAAGTTACTTTCGAGCCTAGAAAAGCAGTGAAGGGGCAAGCCTTTGCTGACTTTATTGTAGAGATGACTCGTCCTCCTGACTCTCAAGTTCCAGACCAAGTATGGAAGGTATATGTGGACGGAAGCTCTACTTCAAATGGTTGTGGAGCAGGCGTCATATGTTAGTCGCCAGAGGGAGACAGGTTCGAGTATGCTCTACGCTTCAGTTTTCAGGCTTCAAACAATGAGGCAGAATATGAAGCTTTACTAGCCGGGATCCGCATGTGCAAGGCGGCAGGGGCAAGAAAAATAGACGCCTGTTCCGATTCACAATTGATAGTGAGTCAGTACAATGGCAAATACGAAGCAACCCATCCGGCCATGATCAAGTATTTACAGGCGGTCAGACAAGCAATCGGCTCCCTTGAGGATTTCCATCTGATCCAAGTGCCGAGATCAGAAAACAACCAGGCGGATGCGCTGTCAAAATTAGCATCATCCGCCTCCTCTGATACTCCTCGAACTGTTTTTTGGGAAGTAATGGAGAAGAGAAGCATCGAGGAAAACCCTATTGGAATCCTAGACAGAAGCTCAATCTGGATGGATTCAATCAGGGCATATCTGACAAACGGTACACTGCCGGATGATCCTCAACAGGCGGCAGCACTGAAAAAACGAGCCACCTGTTTTGAAATGATTAAGGGAGAACTTCACAAGAGGGGGTACCTTCAACCCTTCTTAAAGTGTGTTACTCCAGAAAAGGGACGAGAGATACTAGATGATCTTCACTCTGGTTACTGTGGTTCTCATATAGGTGGTAGGATGCTTGCTCAAAGGGCAAGGCGGCAGGGCTACTTTTGGCCTACTTTGGAAGCGGATGCAATAGAGATGGTGAAAAAATGTGACAAGTGCCAAAGGTTTGGCAAACTAATTCACCGTCCGGCTACTGACCTCACTACCATTCACAGCCCACTACCGTTTGCTAAGTGGGGCATGGACATTCTGGGTCCATATACGCCTGCTACAGGCGGAAGGAGGTACATACTTGTTGCCGTCGACTACTTCACTAAATGGGTAGAGGCGGAGGCTGTAAAGGGAATCAAGAAGAAAGATGTAATTTCATTCATTTGGAAAAATGTCATCACTCGGTTCGGGGTTCCCATGTCTATGGTTTTTGATAATGGTCCCCAATTTGAGACGCCTGTTCTCAAAAGCTGGTTGGGTGACCAAGGAATTGCAAACTACTTTGCATCTGTCGGCCGTCCACAAGCAAACGGCCAGGTAGAAGCCTTTAATAAAATCATCTCAGACGGTCTCAAGAAAAAGATTGAACGAGCAGGCGGCCTATGGGCGGATGAACTACCACATGTTCTCTGGGCCATTAGGACGACTGAAAAAGGGGCGATTGGAGAAACTCCATTCCTCCTAACTTATGGTGCGGAAGCTGTTCTTCCAATAGAACACTACGAGCCGACTCTTCGAGTAATGTTATATGACGAAGAGGCAAACTGGGAAGCCATGCGCCTGGCATTAGACTCACTTCCTGAAAAGAGGGGCAATGCTGTCTTGCGCCATGAGATCTATCGCCTGAGAATGACTAGATCATACAACAAAAAAGTACACAGGCGTCCACTCAAAGTAGGGGACTTTGTACTTAGAAAAATGGAAGCAGTTGGTAGGGCTAATGAGTCTGGCAAACTAACTCCCAACTGGGAAGGACCCTACCGAATCTATGAGGAAGTCAGGGACGGTACCTACCGTCTGGAAACACCAGACGGACAACCGTTGCCTCGAACTTGGAATGTAGATAATCTTAAGAAATATTTCTTTTGAATAATGTAAAGTAAAGAGCTACTTAATAAAAGTTTGCACTTACTATTTAATTTTGTACTACGAGGGGCATGCCGTCTGCTACTCTCCATTGAGTATTTCACTCACAATAGGGGCATGTCGCCTGGGATTATAGTCGGCTACTCTCCATAAGAAGATGGCCGACTGGTTCCAAACACATAGCCACCCCCCTAATACTTAGCTAAAAAGATTAGGGCCTGGCCGACCCTGTGACTAACAGGCGGCTACCCTCCTTTATTTTGCACCTACGTTCACCAAGAACTTACCAAGGCCACAGGCCGAATGATCAGACCAGGCGCCAAGCCAACTGATCAAATCTACAAAACTAATACGACCTGTCCCGACATCATAGTAGGCGTCCGACGGCATCCCTCCGGATGAAATTCGTCGCAGAGAGCAGCTCCCTTTTGGGTGGAACATTGTTCTATAAACTAATTACACGGCACCTATACGACTGTCCCCAAGGGCAACCACGTAGCCGTTTTTGAGACAAGGATAACTCTATCACTAACCAAACCAGTGGTAGCAGTTGACATCTGAGTCAGATGACCGCCTGTATTACTTGGGATAAATGCAGGGGGTACCTATTGAGTTAATAGCCAACAAACATTGGCGAATCAAGGGGTCTAGCCGGCCTACGCCGCCTGGTACCTCTACTTCTCAAACAAAAGTGACGGCGACTGAGTAACTCCAACGTTAACTCATAGTCACTCCCTCAAATTTGGTATGGAACCTAAAAGGTTTGAGTCGTCCGCCTGTTTTTAACAAACAGGGGCACTCAAACCCCTATTCCTACTAGGTAACCTATTGAGTTAATAGCCAACAAACATTGGCAAATTAAGGGGATCAGCCGGCCTCCGCCGCCTGGTACCGCTACTACTCAATCTAGATTGTGACGAAGACTAAGTAACTCCTATGTTAACTTAATAGTCACTCAAACTTAGTATGGAGCCTAAAACGTATGAGTCGTCCGCCTGTTTTTAACAAACAGGGGCTCTCAACCACTACTCTTGCTAGGTTAACAAATTATGAGTTAAAAGCCAACAACATTGGCAATAAAGGGAAACAACCGGTACCCGCCGCTTGTTATCTTTACTACTCAATTCCTTGGCGACTAGGTAATACTCTATTTACTTGGTCAGACCACTTTCCTACTTGGTTAAAATTACAAAAAGACAGGCACGCCTGCCTAAAAAGGATCCAGACAAAATAGTTCGAATACCGATTGAATAAATGGCCGACTGATCGTCTATCCTGGAAACAGACAACCAGTCGTCCAGGGGCATAGGCGGCGTACTAACTATCCGTACCTGTCTGCAATGTTCGGCCATGTACAACAGTCGGTCTAGTAAACAATTGGATATTAGATATGGAATACTTGGACAAATTTGAAGCAAACAAAAATTCATTAAAAATAAGCCGGTCATTAAAGACCAGCAAAATATTCAAAGCCCCGGCCCCCTGGCCGGGTAAACACAAAGCAAACGGCACGCAGGCCGTGGAAAGAATACATTAAGCTTAAGAAGGGGGCAGTTCAGTATTAGCAGCTGCCGCCTGGTCGGCACTCTTCTTGCTGGACTCGGCTTCAGCTGCATCCTTTTTTGATGCCTTACCCCCAAGTGGCACAAGCGCCACAACCGGCTCCTCCTCCTCCTCCAACGCTTCTCCCAACGCCTCTTCTTCAGCAGCCGCCAGGATCTCTTGATTATATGTTTCCGAACACTGGAGGTACGTTCTTTCCCAAGAAGCAAAGTCGGCACTAGGGAAGAGGCGGCCCCAGGTCATGCGCTGGATTTGAGCGGAGTCTTCCATCATCTCCCGGACGAGCTCTTTCTTCTCTTGCTCGGCCTTTTCCGAGAGCTCTTGGGTAAGACTCTTCTCTTGGCTCACCAGGCGTTCTTTTACGCTGGCCAAGGATTTCTCCATGGCTTCGTAAGAGTACATTTTTAGGCGAAGAGGTTTCAGCTCGGCCTTAAGATTTGTGATGGTCGCCTTCAGCTCGTCATTCTTCTTCTGGGCCGCCTCTAACTGAGCCCGAACAGCGGCGGTAGCCTGCGCCTGATAATAAAGAATATCAATGGTCAGTACTTCATTTTGGGCAATTTGAAACATTGCCTTATCACAGTCAGAGGCGGCCATAGCTTTTGCAGCCTTTACCTCTTTGTTCTTCCGATCAAGCGGCTTGCGAAGGCCGTTAACTCGGAGCAGGGCCTAAGTACAAAAAAAAACAGGCGTCAGTTTCCAAACAAAAAAGAAAACAGGCGTCCAGAAATTTAAATACTCAAAAATATGCTAAGCATACCTCAGCAAGGACCCCTGCAATCCCGTCAAGGTCAAGGGTGCCGACACCCCTGACCGCCTCCCTTTCAGCTGGAGGAACTGCCCTGATCATAGACTTGGCCATGTCTACCAAGTCAGGCTCCTGGGGGCCGGCTGCATCAAGCATAAACAAACGGATTAGACTTAGTAACAAAGGGAGTAAGTCTAAAATTTACAAGGACAACTTCATACCTCTAGGCGGTCCAGTTGGAGCTTTAGAAGAAGTGGCCGGCTGTTTCTCAGCCGCCACCTGTTTCCTGGCAGAACCAGGAGAGCTCCCAACAGTCGTCTTCCGGGCCTTGGGGTCCGGCTGTTGGGAAGATGAAGCTCTTGGAGCACCCGTCTAAAACAGAAGAAAAAAGTCAGTATATGCATAAACACTCCAAAAAGAGGGTGAAAGGTTCGGAGCTCACCAAGAGTGCCCCCTTTTTGGGGGAGTCGGTTGAAGTTTGTTGCATAATAGAGGCCCGCAACATGGCCGCCGCAGTCTTGGAGGCGGTGATTTTTCTCATGGCGTCAGCTGCAAAAACAAACGGCAAAGTTAATAAAAGATTAACAGCAAATGTATGAAACAACAGAGTATTCGACAGGCCGACTACCTCTTGAGCACCGACTGCTGAGGCCACAGGCGGCCAAAAAGTACTCGTCATAGAGCCACTTGAAGCTCGGGACGCAGTGCAGGGTACTTGCTCTCGTACCCCTGAAGTAGAGTCGACCCTCGACTCTACTTTAAAGAGTCCTTTGTCAAGGATCGCTTTCTTAGCCTTGGGGGGAACAGGCGGCATGCTACGGCCGCCTGCAAGAAGGGGCGGATTCCTGTTCCACCTATTGAAGCGCTTGTTCAGCTCAATGTCTGAACTCTCAATGATGAGGAAGGTGCTCCGCCAGTCCTTCCACTTGTTTGCTTTACCTCTCGTCATGAGGTAGCCCCTGTGGCTTGTTAATTGATACCTGCCGGTACCGCCTGTCTTAGGGGTCCGGCTGAGATAGTTCATATGGGCGAAAGCCTCGAAGCTCGGCTCCACCCCGTGCTGTTCGCACCCGGCCACATAGCCGAGCACGTTGACCCAGGAGTTTGGGGCTTACTGCCATAACCCCAACTCATACCCATCCAAAATCCGCTGAACAGCCGGATGTAATGGGAAGCGCAGCCCTGCCTTGATGGCCGCCTCGTAACTGGAACCAGCCGGCCAGACGACTGTGTCTTCTGGATCCGGCACAAACACTAGAAAGTCGGGGCCCATGGTGTGGTTTGCAATAAAACTCTCCACTTTCTCTTGCATGGCTGTGATTCGGCCCCGAGGTACCGTGCAGTAGTAGGGGGTATTTAGCTCTCGGTAAGAGGCGGATGGTTCCGCCCAATTGTCCCCCTTCTCAACTGTGTGAGAAAGTCTCGCCTCTTGCAGGCGGCTGTTATTCTCTTCTGTACCCAAAGAAGCATGGCCGACTCTGAAGAGGACGACTCCTCCCCTCTCCCGGAGGGGCCCGCCTCCTCTCTTTGAAAAGGAGCAGATTTGTTAACTGTTAAATTGGATGGGGTCACTATGACTCCCCCCACAGAATTGCCGGCATCCAGGCCGCCTTGTCTCACTTCAACATCTGGCGCCCGGTCAGATGTTTCACTAATCGGCACCCTGTGGGAGGAGCCGTCTGAATTTGAGATCCTAGCTGTCTTTTTCGTTCTGGCCATCTTGCTCTGCATAGACACAGATACAGTCGGACTTTGTATAAAGGGCAAAGATGGGTCCGGAAAAGGGCAGGCGGCACTCCTAGTCCTAGATTCAGCCGTCCCCGGTGACCAGCTGATCACTAACCTAGGTCGTGTCGTGTGCTTCCGTGGTGCCATTTCAGAAAATAAAAAGAAAATTAAGAGTAAGAGAACTGAGTTACCTGAACGAGTGACGGTTGATGAAGTTCTGGAAATCCGGTGCAGTCGGCTTGTCAGAACAGGCGGTAGGCAGAAAAAGTCCAAAATGTCAGAGCAAGTTCAGGGGTCCGAATGTTCTCAAATAGTTCTCAAAGTGTGAAAATGACTCAAGGCAACTCTCCCTTATATAGGCAAAGTGAGAAGGCGAAGGGTCACTTCCAGAATTCAAAATTTGGGCGGGAAAATCTCTCGTCCATTCGCCGACTGACACCTGTAGCAGGCCGTCGCCCGTTACAGTGCGACACCTGTCACAGGTAACACGTGACCAATCACGTGCCACCTGTGAGGGGCAAATGATTAGGGGATTTTGCTCCTACCAATCGGAATGCACCACGTGGGCCAATCAGGACCTGCCAAGTGTCCCCTTGTTGGAACTGTCAGGGCTTGCCACGTGGCACGCGTTTATTCGTCCACCTTGGACCTGTTATGTCACAACATGTGGCATACTCTATGCCTAATGGAGAAACCGGCCACCCAGGCCCAACTTCCGAGGGAAGCCCAATCGGCCCTAGGTTTACCTAAACCTAGGATGGGCACGTTTCCCAAGGTTATAAATACCTCCCTTAATCCTCATTAAGGAGAGGGACAGAAACATTACGAAACACACTAATAACCGGCTGATCTCGCTAACAAAGCAGATTACCTACATTAAACACTCTCACCTAGAGAGACCTTATTACTTTATTTCCGCATTAATTACTCCTTAATCAGGTACTAACTTGACCGTTGGAGGCGGAGCTCACAGGAGTCTCCGTTATTTTGCAGGTACAGGCGTCCGGTTCCAGTCTCGGAATTGTAACTCTCCCGCAGGACATCAGAAAACCCCGAAACAATACGGGTCGAAAGTCTTTCAAAGTCCTTCAATTCATGTTTAACACGGTAAAATCCTTTACACGTTCAAACATTTTATTAAGTCTATACAATAGATCTTAATACCAATATGTAGTAAGTATCGTCTTTTTCTTGGTCCATTGTCGAAAGTACTTTCAAATCTAAGCATTTAGCATTTGATCCCACTAAACTTCTTATTCATCAGAATTTCTACGTTTCTCCATAAGTCAATCGACTTATTAACTTCATGAGAAAACACGTTCCAATTCCTATATGCAATGCTTCCTTTAATCCCATGATGGATTCCTTGAGCTTGCTTTCAAATCTAGAATTATTTAGATTTTCAAAACCCTTAGACTATTCTAAAGTCACTTCAAAAATCCTATTTTGGGAATGCGATTTTGGTATCTATTTTGCCATATGTCATATATTCAATTTTGCTAGATCAATTACGAAAAGACTTAAGCATTCCGATTGGTGAATATGTTTTTCTTAAAATCAACTCCGTGAAGAGAGTTACTTGCCATAACTTAGCAACTCCCAGGAGTGTTTTCATATTGTGGCTAGCTTTATGGAATAGGCTTGTCACTAAGGATAGGTTGCTTCAATGGCACATCTCTTGTGATCCAAAGTGTTTCCTTTGTCTGAATGGCAATGAAAGTGTTCAGCATCTTTTCTTTGATTGTGATTTCTCTAGGAAGGTTTGGAGTAAGGTTTTGGGGATCTTACGTGTTTCCAAGCCTGTTCAACAGTTTAGTGATGAGATTGATTGGATGAAGAAAATCTGCAGAAGTTCCAGATTGAAGAATAAAGTGATCCAGGTGGCCTTCACTGAAACGGTTTATGGTATTTGGATTCAAAGGAATGCAGTTCTCTTTACTGGTTGTTGCAAATCAGTTGATGCCCTTGTTCGGGATATTGTCTTTCACTCAGTTTGTAGAATCCTGGCGGGAAGCAAATATTTGATTGTTTAGGGCTTGTCTCGGGCTCTTTGTGTTTATGTTCTGGTTTCTTTGGATTGGGATCTGATACTGGGTTTCCCGTCGTTTCTTTTTGTATCGGTTTCCTTTTCTGCAGGCTGTTTCTAGCTGTTGTCTGCTGGTAGCTCTGCTGGTTTTGTGTTGATGTGCTCTACTGTGCTGCTGTGTTGCTGCTGCCTGCTTTCTGTGCTGCTGCACTGCTGGTGTGTTACTGCTATTGTTGCTGCAGTCTGTTTGCTGGTTTTGTTGTGGTTTGGTTGTTGCTGCACTGTTGTATGTTGTTGCTGATCTGCTGGTTTTATGCTGCTGTGCTGTGCCTGCTGTCTACTGCAGTCTGCTGTTGGTGTTGCTGTGTTGCTGTTGTTGTGTTGCTGTTGCTGTGCCTGCTGCTTGCTGTTGCTGATGGTCTTCAGTGCCGGCTGCTGTTCTGGCTTTTTGCTCCTGCTGCGCTGCTGTTCTACTGTCTTTGTTGCTGTGTGCTGCTGTAGACTATGAGTGGTGTTTGTTGCTGCTGCTTGCTGTGCTTTGCTGCCTGCTGATTTTGTTTTTGCACGACTGTTTTGGTGCTGTCTTTGTTGCTGTCTTTGTTGCTGCAGTTTGTTTTTAGTGTTGCTTTGGTACTCGTTTTGTTGTTTATCTTTGTTCTTTTGGTTTCTTTAGTCGGTTTGCAAGCTTGTCTGCTTCTGGCTGTAGTTTTTGGTGACTTTTGGGTGTTTGGCTGTGTTGTTTTCTGGTTTTTTGTTGTCTGGTCCTGGTTTCTGGAACCCTTCCTAGAAGGTGGCCGGAAATCTGAGTCCAGTTGTTCTAGGCCTTTCCTAGAACCCTTCCTAGAAGGTGGCTAGGTTTAGGTCTAGAACTGGTCGTGGGGTGGCCTGTTGTTTTCAGGTCTTTTGGTGTTCTGGTGGTAGTTATAACTTAGCTTTTGTAAGTTGTAACTTTCTCTTTTTGGTAATAAAATCTTATTTTCCAAAAAAAAAAAACTCCGTGAATTTAATTGTATCCTTTTCAACCAATCTAGCTATGTATGCATATACATTTCCACATTTGTTAGTTTTCTCCTTGAAAACTTATTTGCAATCGATGGGTCTTTCACCTTTCATGAAAATTAATCAAGTTTCAAACATGATTTTTACACATGGGGTCTGTTTCAGATTTTCATGGCCTCTAACCATTATTCGGAATTTGGATTTGTCGTAGCTATCTTACAATAAATTATTCCTTTACTATCTAATAGTAAATATTATGCTTGTAAATTTTAGGTTTATTTCTAACTTAATAGAAAATTTATAGGATTTCAACCCAAGCCTTTGGTGAATTTTATACCTATACGGGGTTATTGCGTCAAACACTGAGTTTCAAGGCGCTTCCAAAGCCCTTTGATATTCTTGATATTACTCCAACTTTTCAAAACTTTTGTGAGAAATGAACTCTCTTTTCTTAGAAACTCTCACAAACTAACTGGAAAAGTTAGAATACACATATACACCCAGAGAGGAAAACCAATTTGTTGATGCCTTGGCAAGACTAGCCTCAATGGTTAGGATTCCTACGGAAATTGAGCAAATGCCCTTAACAATAGAAAAGAGACACAAACCGGCTTACATCCAAGTAATAGAGGATGATGAAGTAACCCAAGAGGGAGAAGAAGAAAAGGAAGAACCTTTGTATACGAACATCCTCAACTATGTTACAAAGGGAAAATATCCACCCCATGCTGACAAAAGGGCAAAACGAGCCTTAAGACTTTTGGCTTCCCAATATGTGCTCATTAATGACGAGTTACACAAAATGGTACCTAAAGGTCGAGCACTTTTATGTGTAGGCAAAAAGGAAGCCAAAAAGGCTATGAGAATAGTCCACGAAGGGGTATGTGGAACACACGTAAAGGGCAACATGCTAGTCCAAAATATAATGCACGAAGGATATTATTGGACTACCATAATTAGGGACTGTCATCAATATGTTAAAAGATGCCCTAAATGCCAAATATATGACAACTTGCAACATGTTTCCCTATCTCTCCTCTACACCTACACATCACCATGACCATTCTCAACATGGGGAATAGACATCATTGGAAGAATTACTCCTCCAGGAACGGGAGGCCATAAATATATATTAGTAGCAATTGATTACTTCACTAAATGGGTTGAAGCAAAATCATATGCTAAACTCACTACAAAACATGTAGCACTCTTTATTGAAAGAAACATCATTTGTCGATATAGAGTCCAATATGAAATGATAAGTGACAAAAGAACTCACTTTCAAGAAGAATGTGAAGAATTGTTACAAAAGTATGGCATATACACCATCATTCTTCTCCCTATAGACCTCAGGCAAATGGTGGCGTTAAGGAAGCTAATAAAAATTTAAAGACAATCATAGAGAAGATGACAGAAAATTACAAAGATTTTCCTGACAAACTCCACTTTGCCTTGTGGCGTTACCGCACGTCAATTTAGTCATCAACAGGGAATACGCCATTTCCCTTAGTCTATGGAATGGATTCCATACAACCTGTAGAGCTAGAAATATCCTCTCTACGCATCGCGTTAGAAAGTAAACTCGATGAAGTAGAATGGACTAGAGCGAGATATGAGGAGCTAATTTTACTTAATGAAAAACGTTTAGAGGCTCTACAGCATACTCAATGTTAAAAAAACCCGCATGGCTAGGCACTTCAACAAGAGAGTCAAGACAAGGAATATAAAAGTTGGAGACTTAGTCCTAAAAGCATTAAGGAAAAATGTTTTGGACCGAAGAGGAAAGTTTAGACCCAATTGGTCTAGGCCATATATTGTCAAAACTATCCTATTAGGAGGAGCTGCAAAACTAACTAATATGGATGGACATGAATTCTCAAACATGACAAATCTTGACCAACTTAAGAAGTACTACCCACAATTACTTGAGTAGGACCCTCAAGAGAGCTACGTTTGGCCTGATTCCTAGGGAAAGAATATGTAGGCAACCTTGATAGGGTGCGGCCATTTTAATTTTTATAAACCTCGCATTCCAGCAAGTCAACTCAGAGAAATTAGCGCGAAAATTTACGAGCACACCCCAAAAAAGTTGTCGTCTGGCGACGAAGCCAGCGTCGGGCGACGAGCAGCAGCGTCTGGCGACGAGGATAACGCTAGGCGACAGAGACCAACATCTGGAGACGGATTTAAATTTCGATGCCAATTTTGCCGCCTTAAACTGGGCAAATTTCAGTGTATCTCGAAAATTTTAGACTTCCGTACTCGAATATTTCCAGAAAAATAATTAAGTGTTTTCATTGCTTTGATAAAGAGTGTAATGTAAATGTTGATTTAATTTAAAAAGCTAAAAATTGCATTAATAAAATAAAAATTACATTAATGATGGAATTTAAATAAAAGCTTAAATAAATTGACTTAAAAATTAAATTTGTCTAATAAATTGAAAGTTAAGCAATGATTCAATCTTTCTTCTCCTTCTTTGCTCTCTTCCAATTCTTGTGAGCGTCTTCTTCATCGTCCATTACTTTTTCTAGTAGGCATCTTTTAGAGGATCTACACTCAATTTTGGAGTAAATAGTTTCTCCTTTAGCTAGTACACCATGTTTTCTCTCTACCCAAATTTTCTTTTTGTAGAGTCAGCTTTCCTTTTCTTTTTGCCTTTAGTAGTGTCCTTCTTATTAGGTATCATAGGTGTTTTCAACTCAACTCTTTCACCTAAGCGTTCCTTAACATGAGTTATCTTGTCACCCAGACGATTCTTCACATTGTTTCTACTTTGATCTTTCTTGTCATTTTTAGGCTTATTAAGAAGCCAATGCTTCACAAACTTAGACAAATAAGGAGGAACCTTTTGGGTAACCACTTCCCATAAAGGCCTAGTATTCCAATACTTGTCAAACCTCTCTACTTCTAGTGAAATAGGTAATTCATGAGGTCGTCAAAGATCTCTAGAAGGAATTGTTTGAGTGAGACCATACTGTCTTTTTACCCTGCAGGGATGATAAAAAGTCATCTTGGTTAAGCTTGGAAGACAGTAGAAGGGTTGCTTGTTGACACCAACCATATTCTCAATTTTCCACCATGGGATGATCCATTTGATAGCAAAATCACGAGAGGCAAATATTTTGCTCCACTCCCGACGATCCATCTTTATGGAAAAGCGCGCTTCTTTCGCCTCACAAAGCAGTTTGGAGTGTATTTCCCAATATTGTCAGGAGGACTAATCAATTCTAGTCCCTCCATTAGCCACATCTGCAAAAATTCAATGCAAATAATTAGTATTACTATGAAAAAATATATGTTTTTGATTTTTGTAATTAAAAATATTATTTTTCTACCTGTAATAAAATTAGAGAGCCTTGAAAAGGTGATTTTGGATTTTTCTTTAACTCATCCAAACGTAGCATTATTTCTCTAACAATTAATGGCATTGGATTTCTCCCTGATTCGATTTGCTCCATCACAAATACTAAAATTGCTTGACCCTCACGATTATTACCACTGGTGAGGAGATATTAGCTAAAAATGAAAACGAGAAAAGCCCTTCTTCTATAGACATGAAAAGACTCAGAATATGGTATATCAAAGTAGTGGCATGCAAATTCTTTCAGATTAATTACACTACCATCTACGATATTTGTTAGATCTATGTCTTTCAGATTAAATAAGCGCTCAAAATCTTTATAATAATATTCACTAATGTTAGGAATTACCACAAGATCCATAGAGGGAAAGCCTAGAATGGCACCAATTCTTCCGGTAAAGAACTAATTTCATCATAGTCTAATCTAAAACAATGTGTGTCTGGATCCCAATATTCTAAGGCGATATGAATAAAATCTATATCTATATCTACCCCCTTAATACCATAAATACCTCCCATATGAAAAAAACAAACTCTTTTCTCTCCCTAGCAGTCAAAGAAAGACACCACTCACGAGTAAAATCACTAAAATTCTTAGACATGATTGCTTAAAGAGAAATAAAGCTATAACTATTATTTTAATATGCTCGAAATATACAAAATTCAGCAGATTTGGGGGCTATTTATTCACAAAACTGGTGCAGTTTGTTTTCTGAAAGGATTCAGAGAAAAAGAGTTTGTCGCCAGACGATAGGAACAGCGCCTGGCGACGAGGCTTGTCACCTGGCGACGAAATCAGCGTCTGGCGACAACACCAACGGTTGACGACAGAAATTTAGTTCGACGATAGTTTATTTCCACTATGGAAACCATATGATTTCTTCGATTACGACTCGGTTTTTTGTGCATTGACTTTATGCTTTTAACTTCTTTCAAACACTTTTTTAGATTAATTTAAGCTTAATTAATTTTAGGCTTATATTAGTCAAAATTTTATTTTTTTTACTTTTTCTTTTTGGGGGAGAGAGTCGGATACCCTCCATTTATAATAAAAATGACGGAAATTATTTGCGTAAAAATTAGTCACAATTTTTTGCACACACTCACATGCACATAAAAAAAATAAATGCAAAGATAAAATAAGCATAATAAAGTTGTATATACAATGTGTCTAATGTAAAAGTCATAAAATAAATTAGCAAGTCGTATAAGTCAAATAAGATAAGCACAGGTACAGCTATGGTGCCGGAGGACGCAAATGAGGAGGAAGTCCCAAAGTGTCGCCAATGGTTGAGACTACGGCGGCTGCTGCGACGACGAGCCAACCTCGTACGTCCCACCACCCCCTAAAGGAGTCGATGGCATGCCTCCTTGGCCTGCTGACCTAGCATGCACACCCTCAGAAGAAGAGCCCGAACCATCCAGTCTCTCTGGTGGACTTGTCTCCCATTAGCCACCCTCACTCCTGGAAGAGGTACAACGACGCCTCGAGCCGGGCCTCTATCTCCTAGCCTTAGGTCTTGTCCGAGTATAAGGAGGAATGGGCTGTCCCTACAAAAGTAAGACATGTCAGACGCTAAATAATTAAATCAAAGCATAAGAAAAGGATATGGGAGATACCTCTGCAGTGTCGTCACGACAACAAGAAGCACGATCCCTCCATCTCAGTAGCTGGTAATGAAAGGCGTCCAAGCCTCTCGCCATCATCGTCACCACCTCACGAGGGAACTGTCAAAAGATAAGTCAATAGCGATCAACAATATACATGCAATTAAAAAGGCAAATAAATGACTCACCCAAGTCTGACGACACGGTATTGACTGCTCGATAAAGCGATGATCCGGAGGAACTTGAGCAACAAACTCCGCGTGCGTATCTGTAGGCGTCGTTCGAAGTGCGCCTACGTTAAAGCATGTTGTGAATATGCCTGGCACTCATAGGAAGTGGGAATTGACATAACATGATTAGGGACAAATAAAGTAGGGAGCCGCCAACAAGTTTTTAAGGAACTTGTAAACGGTTCACGGATCATAAAAAGGCAACCACGATAAGCGACAACGAAGGCAACAACGATTGACCCGTGAAGGTTACACCCCATTCATAATCCAAGAGATTACTAACTCCATATGGTTCGAAACCACAAAAGGAGGATCGGGGATGATGGTACGAAGTGAGTCATTGAGTCACATTCGCCCGTATTGGCCTCTACTCGATTCTTATAGTGAAAAGAGATTCCTGCGATCTCAAAGGCATACAAACATAATGTTCAATTCGCTTCAAACTATTATTAAGCTAAATTGGTGAATATTAATGAAACAAATAATTCTAAAATATTAATGATCATTTTGATTAAACAATAAGATTAAAAAGGAACCTAAACCGGTCGTCCAAATTATCTTATTAGGCGTGATTTTCAATTACATATTCCCTTTAAACATGCAGTATGGTGATCAATAAATATAATAGAATAACATCAATATTGAAAGCAATTTAACAATAATTCTAACAATATAAAATCGTTAGAAAAATAATAGAAATAAAAGGAACATAATTCTTACTTTGATTCTGTTTGTTTGCAACTACAAAATAATAAACGAGTTAGTAACTTCAAGGAATTAATAAGAAAACAATAATTAAATTAAATTAAATAGAATTAATTTGAAGAAGAAATTTTGAAAGAAGAAGGGTAGGCTAGTGTTTAGGCTAAAGCATAGAAGAGAGAAAAAACTAGAGAATTAATTGATGCCCTGTACATCAGAAATGAGGGGGTATTTATAGAGAAAATGTGTTGAGGGAACACACGGAACCCTAAAATGATAAAAACCCTAAAAAAGTATCCCGTGACACGGCAAACTGTACCGTGACACGGGAAGTCCCACCGTCAGACGGGAAACATTCCCGTGACACGGTGCAATTTTTGTGTGATGCGGGAAATATTTAGTAAACGGGGAAGAAAACGAGTTAAGGGTTTACGCGCAAAGGACACGGAAATTCCCGTGTCACAGCAGGTTTCTCGTGTCACGGGAAATCCCACCGTCAGACGGGAAAGTTTCCCGTGACACGGTGGAAAACTGTCGTGGCGTTGGAATTTTTAGTCCGCTTTTCCGTCTGAATTCATTTTTAACCCTAATTTCGTTCAGCATTTTAAGTGCCGATTGATAATTTCGGGCCTTTTTCTGATTTTTTTTTTTTATTTGGGCTAAAATACGAATTCAGCAAGTAAAATAAATAAAAGGTTTGGGCCAAAAATAAATAATAAAACAATAAAATAAAAAAGGTTTGGGCTAAAATTAAATAATAAGTTTGGGTTGAAATTAAAACTATGCTTTTACCAAACCTCAAGACTAATCCATGGACTATTCAAAAATACGAATTTAATCAAATACGATTTTTTAAGCACTCTAGGGATTAAATACTGAACCCGACCAATAGTAGCGGTGAAAGGTTGATCATCATCAGGTTTGGTTTTGGGGAGACATTTTTAGGTGTCTACAGAAGCCCCGACTTTGACTGAGTTTTTAGAAACGACAGTTTCGAAAACGATAGTCAAAGTAGTTGATAAGGACGGTGAATGATTTAAGATGTTTTGCGATCCTAAATCATTCTGTATACGCCGATACATGCAGAAAAATGTTAATTCCACAGATAAAAGAGTAAAAGGATACCAGTGTATTGGTGAAAAATGAGTTTGGCAGCTTCCTATGCTTGAAGGAATCCACCGGATAACGTTCGTTGAAACGCTTTCCATGCATAAAGAAAGCCGATTGAGGAGTTTGGTAGTTTTCTAAGCTTGAAGAAACCTACCGGATGATACTTTCCATGCCTGAGGAAAGTCGACGTATGAATTTGGTGTTATTCTATGACTGAAGAAATCCACCGATGATGCTTTCCATGCTTGTGGAAAGCCGGCAAAGGAATTTGGCGGTTTTCTATGCTTGTAGGGAATAATTTCAAGCTTTAATCCCACTAGCTTGAACCCCACTGTGATCATACACTAAAGTACGGTGGCGTCCAAAAGGGAAGAAGATAGAGCAAAAGAGTCGCCAACAAGTTTTTTAGGAACTTGTAAACCGTTCATAGGATGAAGGTTACACCCCTTAACGATCCAAGAGATCGTCAACTCCATAAGGTCTAGAACCAAATAAGGGTTCGGGGATGAAGGTACAAATCCAACCTAAAAGAGATTGAACCTGGCCTAATAATAGGCCTCTGCTTTATTCTGATCGTATTCATGTACGCTTTCTGATTAACATGCAATCAATAGATTAACCCTAAACCTGTTTAATCTATGTTGGTTGAATTTAATGCACAAATAAACTATTATTGGCGATCACTTGAAATTATAATCACATTAACCCTAACAAGATTATTAATTATCTTATTAAGCGTTATTACAAGTATTAAATTCCCTTTAAACATGCAATAAAAGGTGATCAAGAAATAAAGAATAAATATCAAGCAACATAATAAATATTCAATAATAAATAAAATAATCATTATAAATAAAATAATCATAATAATAATCATGAATAATAATCATAATAATAATTATAATCATAATCATGTTCATGTTAATATTAAAACATAATAAACATAGCAAGATCCTAGGCATGATACTAACAAAATTAATAACAAACCCTAGCATGTCACTAAGCAATAAAAATCAAATCTTTAACCCTAACATGATACTAGCAATCATAAACATTAGAAAGAACATAGGAAGCATCGTAACAATCATATTTAATATTAAAAATACCCTAGACATGATACTAAGAATATCATAATAACAATGTAAACATGATTTCTACATCATAACATCAATTGAAACCATTAAAATACTTACTCTGATGCCTCGTACCTCTTTCTAATAACAAAATACACACGTTAGTAACTTCAAGGAAAATAAAAAAATAATTAAATTAAATAATTGAAAGAGAGATTTTGGACCAAACCCTCAGAAATTAAACCTTTCACGTCTAAGGCGAAGGCAACTTCGAATATGGATAGGTGTTTCTAGATCTTGCGAATGCAGAATTTTGTATGAGAAAACAAAGTTTAGAAAAAAAGAAAGAGAGAGAAGGAATAATCAAGAAAACTTGATGAGGATTGGTGAATGATTAAGAGAGAATTAGAGAATTAATGATTGCGAACGAAAACTGATTGTAGGTGAGAATTCGTGAATTGGTGAATGAAACGGAGTTTTTAATACATTATTTATAGAGAAAATCAGCCAAAAAGATAAATTAAACAAAACAGAGTCTGATGCACAAAAAACAGAGTTGGCGCAAACCCTAGCTAACTGGCGCTAGGCACCAACACTGGTTCAAGGCGCCAAAGCCTGGGGTCAGGCGCCAAGTCTGGTTTTAACGCGTTTTCAAAAATCAGATAAGTTTGCCGTACTGGAGGATAAAATCATATAATTTCCTCGAAAATGCTATTTGATTTTAAATAAAACTCTGAAAAGTCAAAAAGTCAATTTATCAATGCTAATTTAATTAGGAATGAAAAGAACCTTCTAGATGATTCTAGAAGACTAAAACCATTCCTAATTGCATTAGGAATGATAAATCATATTAGGCCCTCCCCTAGATCATTGGGCCGCGTATAAGGCTCAAACCGGGCCCAGTTTAGTAAATTGGCCATAATTTCCTCAATATTCATCGGAATTGGGCTTATAATATATCGTTGGAAAGCTCTTGTCAAGCCCCATCAAACTAAACTATTTTTGGACCCATATCATGGACCAACCAAACTGGATTGGCTGTTTTCTTAAAATAAGTTTTCAAAAATAGAGAGAAGAGAAAAGAAATTAAAACTTTCCGCAGCACTAGGCTTTCCACACTTTCGCTTCATTCGATTATGATTAGACGTGGAAGGTACTCATCACTGGGTTTGGTTTTGGAGAGACACAAATGGGTGTCTACCGAAGCCCCCACTTTGACTGAGTTTGGAGAAACGCAAGTTTCGAAAACAAAAGTCAAAGTAGCGATAGGGACGGAGAATGATTCAGAACGTTCTGCGATCCTAAATCACTCTTGTAACGCCGATACATAAAAGAGTTAAGAAACGCGTATCTTGCACCGTCGAGCACACGTCTCTGAAAGTAACCGATTATTGTCGCTTTACTGTTGTTTTGATGACCTCCTACAAGCTAGAGAATGCCATCCCGCTTGAAAGCCGCTACGCCTGTAACTTCTTCCAAATTAGAAGATTGCTTTGCCTAAAATGATCCTCCTCCGCATTGATAATATTCCACGTCCAAGGGAATACTATCGAAGATTATATCTCTTGAAACAATCTCCATCCGCATTGATAATATTCTACGTCCAAGGGAATACTATAGAAGATTATTTCTCTTGAAATAATCTCCATCCGCATTGATAATATTCCACGTCCAAGGGAATACTATCGAAGA
The DNA here is from genome assembly GCF_001683475.1 of Chenopodium quinoa. Lineage (NCBI taxonomy): Eukaryota > Viridiplantae > Streptophyta > Magnoliopsida > Caryophyllales > Amaranthaceae > Chenopodium > Chenopodium quinoa. The sequence continues at coordinate 1,991,304 of NW_018745251.1, read as the reverse complement.
TTATTTCTCTTGAAACAATCTCCATCCACATTATGACCATCTTCCATGCCTAAGGGAACATGATCGAAGACAACTTCGCCCGAAATTACCTCCAGTTTTTTGTGACAACTCTCTGCAAGCTAGGGAATGTCGTCGAAGATATCCTTACTTGAATTCATCCTCATTTGATGCGATAACTTTCTAAAGGAAATTACCGAAGACCCACGCCAGTCAATCTTTAAAAGTTCGCCTGAACTTTGCTCCCGCTATGCCTGAACGTCGACACTTCCGTTGCTTTGAACCTGTACGTCGGTGCCTTTTTCTTTTGAACTTATATGTCGATGCTTTTTGCTAATGAGCCAATGCTTAGGCGCTTTAAGCTAAGTGAGACGATCTTTCATCAAACCGGTCACTTTAAGCCAATCATGTCAAATTTCTTAGAGGGGCTAACTGGCGTACCAAGGAACCCAAAAATATGTCGCAGAAAGGTAGAACAACCCCATCATGTTGCTGGGTGCTCTGGCGCCACTTAAAAGCCATCAGCGCCACTCATTTATCCTTAGTGCCAAGCGCTGATATTGGCGCCAGGCGCCAAGCCTAATTTGCACAGGGATTTCCTTAAATACCCCTTTCCTCTTCATTTTGTTGCTTTGCTCGTCACGAAACTGCTCGAAAAAACCCGAAAGCTTCAATTGCTCGGTTCTTGCTCGTTTCTCAACCGAATTCGCTCAAATTTGTTGCAAATCAAAGCTCTTTTCATCTATTTTCCCGATCTGTGTAAGTTTTCTTCAAACTCACATCAGTTTTTATGAATTTTTGTCATGTCTACTCACGAATTTCATGTAAATTCGAAACTTATAATGCTCAATTTGCTTTGTTTGTCAAGTTTTATGCCATGAAATTGCTTGATTATGTTTGTATATTTCCTTAGGAGTAATTTCAGACTTGCTTGACTCAATTTGGTGAAGAAATGAGCAATTTGCCATTGTTAGACCTCCTAAGGTCGTGAAGAACAATGTAGCTTGTTCTTGACGTTTTTTCTAGCAATTCTTGTTCAATTTGTCACAATAATTACTATAGTGTTGCAAGAAATTGTTTGATTGCTTGAAAAATGTCGTTATGCTTAATTCGAATTTGTGCTCTGTTTTAGTACTACGTACTCTGTTTTTTTGGGAACATAGTATCATGCGGCTAGGCGAACCTTAGATACTATAGAACCTTAATTTATGATGATTTTTCACAATGTAGTATGGCTAGACAGCGAGGCTCGGGTTCACGGTCCCGAAATACCAGACGGGAGCATGAGCCCGTAGAGGATGACGTCACACCTTCCACTACGCTTGGTCGACTCCCGGAGTGGGATGAGCGGACCCTGTTCTTCGCCCCCGTCCACCACATTTCTGAGAGGGCGAGACGGGGCATCACAGTCGGGAGAACGCGCTATCACGGTTTCGGCTGTGATGGTTTGGGCGATTTGTACAAGATGTACATCGCCAGGGATCTTAAGACAAGACTCCTATGGGAGTCTTGTGGACTGACTACGCTATTTGATACCTCCGAGGCTATGGTTGCCTCCAGCGGGGGTCACCATGTAGTGCGCGCTTTGGTGGAGTTCTTCTGGGACACCACCAACACTTTCCATTTCCACTAGGGCGAGATGATGGTCACCCCTACGGACTTCAGTCTCATTACAGGACTGGAGTTCAGCTCTGTTCCACTGCCGTTCGACAGTGGGATCGACGTCTTTTCTTCGGAGGTCGAGGAGTTGTTAGGGCCTATCGCTATTTGGGCCCACGCTGAGGTTCAGACGACTCATTTTAGCGCTAGGGGAATTCGCCGCTCGACGCTGGCAGCGGCTCTTGATGACGATGCGACCACCCGAGAGCAGCGGGTGCGTATCTTTGCGCTGATGTTGTTAGGGACAGTCTCCCCTGACAAAGGTAGTAGGGCGTTGCTTTACTATCTTCCTGCTGTCCGTGATCTGCACCGGATCGGGACTTATGAATGGGCCAGCTTGGCCTATGCTGACTTTGTTCGTGCGCTGAGGGACTCGTGTCGACACCGATCCTTTAGGACAAACATCGCTTTGTCTTCCTTTTGCAAGGTCGTAGAGGTAAACATTATTCCCTATAAAGTTTAGCTCTATATTTTAGCTAGCATTTACTCACAATTTTAACTCCTTGTAGATCTGGTTCTACGAGTACTTCCCTTCTGCTGCGCCGGCAAGACCATCGCCGCGGGGATTTCCAGTGAGCGCCTCTTGGGGCGGCCGCCACGTGGATGTGTCTACTACACACGTCCGGAACTAGATCATCGCGGTAGGACTTTTATTGTTTATTTTCCTTTTTAAGATGTTTTAGGTATACTCTTGCCTGATTGATGTTCTTTGTAGGGGCTTGAGGTGGTGTACCGGCCGTGGGGCGGTTGGACAGTCCCTGGATTAGCCGCACAGTATTCTGCTGAGCGTCGCTATTTCTTAGGGACTTATGGAGCGATCGCGTACTTAGGAGAGAGGGTTGCTAGACAGAATTCCTCTGATGTCTTCGTCGTTCCTACTCCTCCACCACGCCATATGTTCGATGACGCGCGGTTGTCGAGCATGTTTGAGGGAGCTGGTACCCCTTGGCGGTCCTATGTGATCCTTGGGCGGTGCTATGCTGAGGAGCTACTACCTTTGTTAGCTCCAGCCCTCGTACCGGCTGAGGATGTGAGGGTAAGATTTTTCATCTTTTACTTTCCATGAAGTAGCCCCCAAGTAATGCTTTACGGACTTTTTCTTGTTTTATCAGGACGGGGCTGCTGAGTTCGTGCCACCCCGTATGTCCATCCACTACCAGGGGATGTATGGACCGATCGAGGAGATGATTCCTCCGGCTCCCGAGGGCGAGCGCTTCGTAGAGCGGTCGATTCCTCACCACCAGACCCGAGTAAGCCTAGTTATTCACAATTTTTGTCCATATATCATACATGTTTACTGACTTATTTTTCTGACAGTTTTCACACGAGGTGATTTCGGCAATGGCACGATGCATAGATGCCTTCCGGAGCCAGCTCGTCCGGATGAGGAACGCGGCCACTTCCCGTCGGGATAACGTCATCTGAGAGGTAGCCTTTCTTTATATTTTTATGCATTGCTGCTTCAATTTTACCTTGTTTCTGATTTAATTCTTTCTATAGGGCCAGCCTATTGCTTCTCACACCCGCACGAGGCCTGAGGGGCGGAGGGATCCGGCGAGGTCTAGCTCAAGACGTCGTCGTACTTTGTCAGGGGGTAGAGGAGGTCGCTCTGAGGCTGCTCGTGCTGACGTTGCAGAGGGCTCGGGATCTTCTTCTGAGGGTGCTCATGCTGCATCGTTAAGAGAGGCTACCTAGGCTTTCAGAGGTGGTGGGATGTACGAGATAGGCTCGTCATCGCAGCAGCCTCCGTAGCCTCAGCCTCAGGTTAATCCTGGGTGGAGTGGTCCTACATTGAGTCTTCCTCCTCCTACAGAGACTGGAGCTGGAGCTAGAGCTGGTGGAGAGGTGACTCCTCGTACGGCGCAATTTTATGATATGATGGGCATACGTCCTCCGGCGTCGTAGTTTGTTCTTTTGTATATTTTATTTTGACTTTTCATAGAACTTTGCCTTAGACTCACTATTTTTAGACATATTTTTTATATTTATGCTATTTTGAGTTTATTGTTATGTGTATGTTAGTGTATGCAAGAGAAGTGTGCCAAACAATTTTGCGCAAAAATTCCGTCATTTTTATTATTGATGGAGGGTATCCGACTCTCTCCCCCAAAAAGAAAACAATAAAAAAGGAAAAAATCCAATAAGATGTCGGGTGTGTAGATGAAAAGAAAAACTTGGAAATTAATTTAATAAAATCCAAAAAAAAGAATAATATAATTAATATAATAGCTATTTTAATTAATTAAGAAAGAAAATGTTTAGGAAAGATAAACGGAGCCATAAAGTCATTAGCCGACTCGAGTTTAATATTAAAAACGCAAGTTAAGAACGTGTGTCTGTTGTGACCACTTGGCACCAGCTGGCGCCACAATATGGCTCGTGGCGCCAGCTGGCGCCACAATATGGCGCGTGGCGCCAGGCGCTACACCTGGCGTGTGGCGCCAAGCGCTAACGACTGGCGCCAATTACGGGGTTTTGATGCCAATTGACGCTGATACTTTATTTCATTCTGATTAAAACTTCTCGCAATTCGTGTATAAATAGCCCCTTGCCCAGCTGATTCTTCTCATAATTCCAGCGAATAAAATAATTCTTTGCTTTAGAAAAAATAATATCTTTAGTCACCCAAAACTTCACCCAATATACTCATGAATGGTGTCGATCTCTTAATGATAGGGAGAGAAAAGAATTAGATTTATTTCACTTGGGTGGAATTTATGGCATCAAAGGGGTAGATCTTGACTTAGATTTCATACATACCGCTCTAGAATTTTGGAATGTTGATACTCATTGTTTCAGAATAGGGTATGATGAGATTAGCCCTTTGCTAGAGGAATTTGGTGCTTTTTTAGGCTTCCCTGCAATAGACCTCGTAGTAATCCCTAGAGTAGATGCATATTATAATAAGGATTTTGAGCGCTTCTTTAATTTAAAAGAAAGGGATTTATCAAAAATAGTAGATGGCAACATAGTGAATTTGAAAGAATTTGCACGCCATTATTTTGATAAACCTCTTTCTGAATCTTTTCATACATATAGAAGAAGGGCGTTCTTATTTTGCATGCTTAATCAATTTTTTCTTAGTAGTGGTAAAAATAATGAGGGCCAATCAATTATAACAACTTTAGAACAAATTGAATCAGGGAGAAATCTAATGCCATTGATAGTTGGAGAGACTATGATTAGTCTAGATGAACTGAAAAGGGACCCAAAAGCACCTTTTCGCGGCTCTCCAATTTTATTATAGGTAGAAAAATAATATTTTTAATTACAGAAATCAAAAAATATATTTTTGTATTGTAATAATAATTTAATTGCATTGTAATTTTTTACAGATGTGGCAAATGGAAAGGCTAGGATTAATTAGCCCTCCGGAGGATATTGAGAAGTGTACTCCCAATTGCTTCGTGAGGAGGAAGAAACGTTTCCCTAAGATTAGGCGCCATGGGTGGAGAAAAGTCTTCGAATCAAGTGATTTTGCTATCAAGTGGGTCGTCCCATGGTGGAAAATAGAAAGGATGGTTGGTGTGAACAAGCAACCTTTCTGCCGTCTTCCAAGCTTGTCTCGTGTGACTTATTATTACCCCTGCAGGGTAAAAAGACAATACGGCTTGCTTCAGAATATTCATTCCGGGGATCTTCGTCCTCCCTATGAGTACCCTGTTTCCCAAGAAGTAGACAGATTTGATGCTTACTGGAGTGCTAGACCTTTATGGGAAGTGATTACCCAAAAGGTTCCTCCTTCTTTGCCCAATGATGTGAAGAAGTGGTTGCTGAAGAAACCTAGGAAGGATTCGAATAAAAATCAGGGTAAAACTGATGTGATGAGTCGTCAGGGTGACAGGGTGATTCCTGCCAAGGAACGCCTAGGTGCAAGATTTGAATTCAAAACACCTGCAATGCCTAGGAAGAAAAATGCTACCAAAGATAAAGGAAAAAGGAAAGCTGACATCACAGATAAAAAGGCTTGGGTGGAGAAGAAGCATGGAGTGTTAGCTGAAGGAGAGACTATCTACTCTAAAATTGAACGTAGGTCCTCTAAAGGATGCCTACTAGTTAAGGTTATGGATGAGGAGGAGGAAGCAGAAAAAAATTGGAAAAGAGCTAGAAAGGAAAAGGAAGATTAGGAGCATTGCTTAGCTATAAATTATTAGACTTAGATTTTTATTTTTTATTTAATGTTAATTTATTTCAAGCTTTAATCCCACTAGCTTGAACCCCAGTCTGATCATACACTAAAGTACGGTGGCGTCCAAAAGGGAAGAAGATAGAGCAAAAGAGCCGCCAACAAGTTTTTTAGGAACTTGTAAACCGTTCATAGGATGAAGGTTACACCCCTTAACGATCCAAGAGATCTTCAACTCCATAAGGTCTAGAACCAAATAAGGGTTCGGGGATGAAAGTACAAATCCAACCTAAAAGAGATTAAACCTGCCCTAGTAATAGGCCTCTACTTTATTCTGATCGTATTCATGTGCGCTTTCTGATTAACATGCAATCAATAGATTAACCCTAAACCTGTTTAAACTATGTTGGTTGAATTTAATGCACAAATAAACTATTATTGGCGATCACTTGAAATTATAATCACATTAACCCTAACAAGATTATTAATTATCTTATTAAGCGTTATTACAAGTATTAAATTCCCTTTAAACATGCAATAAAGGTGATCAAACAATAAAGAATAAATATCAAGCAACATAATAAATAATCAATAATAAATAAAATAATAATTATAAATAAAACAATCATAATAATAATCATGAATAATAATCATAATAATAATAATAATCATAATCATGTTCATGTTAATATTAAAGCATAATAAACATAGCAAGATCCTAGGCATGATACTAACAAGATTAATAACAAACCCTAGCATGTCACTAAGCAATAAAAATCAAATCTTTAACCCTAACATGATACTAGCAATCATAAACATTAGAAAGAACATAGGAAGCATCATAACAATCATATTTAATATTAAAAATACCCTAGACATGATACTAGGAATATCATAATAACAATGTAAACATGATTTCTACATCATAACATCAATTGAAACCATTAAAGTACTTACTTTGATGCCTCGTACCTCTTTATAATAATAAAATACAAACGTTAGTAACTTCAAGGAAAATAATAAAACAAAACAATTAAATTAAATAATTGAAAGAGAGATTTGGGACCGAACCCTCAGAAATTAAATCTTTCACGTCTAGGGCGAAGGCAACTTCGAATATGGCTAGGTGTTTCTAGATCTTGCGAATGTGGAATTTTTTATGAGAAAACAAAGTTTAGAAAAAATAAAGAGAGAGAAGAAATAATCAAGAAAACTTGATGAGGATTGTTGAATGATTAAGAGAGAATTAGAGAATTAATGATTGCGTATGAAAACTGATTGTAGGTGAGAATTCGTGAATTGGTTAATGAAAACGGAGATTTTAATACGTTATTCATAGAGAAAATCAGCCAAAAAGATAAATTAAACAAAATAGAGTCTGACGCACAAAAAACAGAGTTGGCGCAAACCCTGGCTAACTGGCGCTAGGCACTAACACTGGCGTCGGGCGCCAATGGCTAGCGCTAGGCGCCAGGCCTGGTTCCAGGCGCCAAAGCTTAGGGTCAGGCGCCAAGCCTGGTTTTAACGCGTTTCGAAAATCAGATAAGTTTGCCATACTGGATGATAAAATAATATAATATCCTCGAAAATGCTATTTGATTTTAATTATAACTCTGAAAAGTCAAAAAGTCAATTTATCAATGCTAATTGGATTTGGAATGAAAAGAACCTTCTAGAAGATTCTAGAAGACTAAAACCATTCCTAATTGCATTAGGAATGATGAATCATATTAGGCCCTCCCTAGATTATTGGGCCGCATATAAGGCTCAAACCGGGCCTAGTTTAGTAAATTGGCCATAATTTCCTCAATATTCATCGGAATTAGGTTATAATATATCGTTGGAAAGCTCTTGTCAAGCCCCATCCAACTACACTATTATTGGACCCATATCATGGACCAACCAAACGGGATTGGCTGTTTTCTTAAAATAAGTTTTCAAAAACAGAGAGAAGAGAAAAGAAATTAAAACTTTCCGCAACACTATACTTTTCACACTTTCGCTTCATTCGATTATGGTTAGACGTGAAAGATACTTATCACTGGGTTTGGTTCTTGGGAGACACAAATGGGTGTCTACAATGCTTGAAGAAAAATCCACCGATAACGCTTTCCATGCTTGAGGAAAGCTGACTTGGCGGTTTTTCTATACTTGAAGAAAAATCCATCGATAACGCTTTCCAAGCTTGAGGAAAGCCGACTTGGCGTTTTTCTATACTTGAAGAAAAATCCACCGATAACGCTTTCTATGCTTGAGGAAAGCCGACTTGGCGGTTTTCTATACTTGAAGAAAAATCCACCGATAACGTTTTCTATGCTTGAGGAAAGCCGACTTGGCGGTTTTCTATACTTGAAGAAAAATCCATCGATAACGCTTTCCATGCGTGAGGAAAGCAGACGACTATTGTAATCGCTGAAATTTGCAAGTGTATGATGGTTCGATTATCCCCGAACGTGGGCCGCAGGTGATTCACACCTTCAAGTCGATTATCCGACCATATTAGGTGTTTGAAATATCGACAAAATTGATTTTGACGCTTCCTAGGGGAAAAATAGTAATTTGATACCCTTCAACCGTTAGTTAGAATTTTCCGCGTAATTTTACTGAAAAATTAATTGTCCAATTTATGCGGAAAATCGTGCAATTTTGGTCAAATTTCCAAGAATATTCGTTGCTAGCTTTGAAAAGTGTGCAAGACCAAAAAAAACTGAACTCCGTACCACATGGAAAGATCCCGTGACACGATTTTGGATTGCCGTTAAGCGAGAGTGACTCCCGTGTCACGGGAATTTTTTTTGGCACAAAAAATTCACGCACTTTGTTCCACGCGCCTGAACAACGTTACTCAATAACTGGAAATGTGGAACGGTAATGGGGTCGTGCAACGGTTATTTTTTGCTTTAAATATCAGACATTGCTCATTTTTGTTCACTCATTATTTCTCTATCTTGTCATGCTCTTACTTCTCATCTCCATTTTTACACCTTAACTGCTCAGATTCCCGTGGCACGTCGACGACTCACCGGCGCACAGTCTGTTTCCCATCAGACGGATCTCTGTCCCGTGTCACGGCGGTTCTGCAGGTTTTTGTTTTTTTTTTTTTTTTCACTGAAATCTCGCTGATGCGCTGATGTCGCCGTCACTTGAGGTTGCCGGAGCTCCGTCACGTCCCAGGCTAAATGTAAAACGGGTTGCTGTTACCGTGTCATGGCTGCTGCTGTCCGTGTCACGACAGCTGTGTTGTGGTCTTCACGGTTTTTCGAGTTTTTAGAGCTCAAATCTTCATCAATTCTACTCTAGTTTTTTGCTACTTTCCTCATTTTCGATTCTCCTCAAGGATCCATGTAAGTTTCCTTTGATTTTTTTCTCGAATTTGCTTCAAATAATTTCCTGTAAAAAAATCCTTAAAAATCAATTTGGGGATTTTTTATTTTGAGGTTTATGTTGAAATTCTTGCCATGACTATACTTGCATATGTGTGTATGTGTGTTTGTGAGCGATTTGAGACAAAATTTGCATGATTTGGTGAAGAATTGAGCAAATCACCATTTTTGGTACTACTTGTGGTAAATGGTGTTCCTTGTTGTTCATGTTGTTCTTTTGCACTTGAAATGATGACTTATTGATTGTAGATCTTTGTAAAATATGCCATGATGCGTCGATCTATTGTTTTTGTGCAATTTTGAAACATGTTTTGGGTTGTGTATGTACTAAATTGTCATGGAGAACATAGTATCATGCAATTAGGAGAACATAGTATTAGTTCGTCATGGAGAAACTAAATACTATAAATAATTCCATTATTTTGCCAATATTTAGCCTTGAGGTAAAAATTTAGCGTATAATGCAATAAATAACTAAATAACTTAGGAAGTGATGCTAAGCATTTAGATTTTTTATTAAAAGGCAACTCGATATAAATAACTAAATGTCTTAGGAAATGATGCTAAGCATTTAGATTTTTATTTTTATAATAGCATGCCTAGACGACAGGATCGCGATCTTTCTACCCATGGTCGGCGTCAGGCTTTTCGGGAGGACACTCTCACGATTCCCGAGGGTAAGGATGACGACGCCTTAGAGTATGAGATTCGGGCCTCTACGGGAAGAGGTAGGTGGGTTCCACCCCCGTGGACCTCAGACAAGTTGATTTTCAGTCGTGAGAACCAAGTTTCTCATCGCCCGCTTGCCGACATATTTGACGGCACGCTTCGCCACCACGATTCTGGCGCCGGAGGTTTGATTCCTCGACTTCACCGGATTATCACGAGGGATCCTGCTACGAACGCCTTATGGAAATCAGCTGATTTAGTGGACTTTTATTCGGCGGTCGTAGGGTTTCGCAGCCCCTGGGGTTGTGGCGCGACAGTCGTTCGCGCGTTGTTGGAGTAATTTTGGGATACTACCAACATCTTTCACTTTGCTTGGGGGGAGATGACAGTGACCCCTCTGGACTTTAGCATGATTAGCGGTCTACGCTTCACTAACCGGGCCATAGCACAGATGTCTGATCTTTCTTGGGGAGCGGCTGAGGCAGCCGATTTGTTAGGTCCGATCGTTCAGCATATCAGGACCCAGCCAGTGTCTCGAGGTGGTCCTAGGAGTGGGCGATCAGAGCTGGCTTCGGTTCTAGCCCGTGGTTTTGACATGGAGGAGACATCAGCTGAGCAGCGAGTGCGGATCTTCATTTAGATTCTCATTTCCATGACTCTTTCTCCTGATAGGAGTTCACGTGCACTCCTTTGCTGCGTTACTTCTTTAGTCAAGATCAGTGAGATAGGATCCTTCAACTGGGCCAGCCTCGGATATGCCGACCTTCTCTTGTCGTTACGTCATGGCTGTAGGCAGCTGAACGACGAGTCCCCTGTCACTGTCTACAGTTTATGGAGAGTCGTAGAGGTGACGATCCTTTCCTCTTCTTGTTTTAGTTTAATTTGTTTGACTCATGTGCTCAAAGATTACTTTTCATTGCAGCTATGGTTCTATGAGTACTTCCCAGGATAGGCTCCTCGACGGCGTCATGGAGCGGTTCATGACTTCCCTGTCAGGGCCAGCTAGCGTGACCGAGGAGAGTCACGGGTGGAGTTTGTCTCTGCGCTGCGCGGGCTGCTACGCCGAGGCACCTCTTCTGTTGGCGTAAGAATTAGTTTTGTAGCATGTTATTTTCTCTCTTGACGTTATTTCTGGTGCTTCATGCCAACTTTTTATGGTTTTCAAGTTGCTATTGATGTCCAGTATCGTCCTTGGGCTGGGATGACTAATCTTCCCGAGGCCTTGCAGCTTTCAGCGTACCGCACTGTTTTGGTTGGTACTGGACGCTTTGTCTAGTATCTGGGGGAGCGTATCGTTCGTCAGCACAGTGGTGATTGCTTTGTGGTGCCCTTATCTCCACCGGAGTCGATGCTGGACTCGCGCTTGCTTAGAGAGTTGATAAATAGGGGAGAGAGCTACACTTTTCCTTGGTAGGAGCTTGTGCGCATGGAGGGTGATTATGCGCAGGACTTGCTTCCCTCTCTGGCTCCTCCACCCCGCCTTCCTGAGGTATGATTTCTTTTGAGGTGCTTTGTCGCTAGTCTCTGTTTAAATAGTCGAATAACTTGATTATTCGATCGTATTTTCAGACGACTGTTCGCCCCGTGGGGAGGATTGAGATTCCGCCTCAATCTGTCCGCTACCCAGGGCCGATTGGTATTACTGAGGACCATATTGCTGATGTGCCAGAGGGTTTCAGACAGGCGCAGGAGTCTCTGCCTAAGGTTTTTTAAACGGTAAGCTTTTGATGCATTATTCATCCCTTTTAACACCGCTTGTTACTGATTTTTCTTTGTTTTGTTCTCAGCCTAACCGCCCGTGTTCCTAGTATCTCAAGACTAACTTTTTATTGTCCTTCTCGGTTGATGCGGCAGTATGGACTTGAACAAGCAGTTCCACACTATAACGATAGTCCTCGTGAAGTATCGTTGCATGAAAGTAACGTTCACAAATACGAGACTTATTGGATTGGAAGACCTTTGTGGACCAATCTGCAAGTAACCAAGCTCCTCCTCCCTTATCTAGTGCATACAAGGCATGGTTGAATCCTAGAAGTAGGAGGGAACGAGTCGAATCACGCAAATCTGATGTGAAGAGTCGTACGTCTTGGAAATAAGAAAGCGCCTCCTAAAGATCGTCCAAGTCCAAGAACACAAGGGATTGAGTTTAAGACTCCTATAATGCCGAAAAGGAAGAATTATGTGAAAGGGAAGGGTAAGGAGAAGATGGTTTATAGAGAGAAACAACCAAAGAATTTTAAGAAAGGTGAAAGGGGTGAAAGTTCGACTAGGGGTGTGACGGTTCGGGCTACAAAAGACACATTAATGGTGAAGGCCGACCTAGTTGAAAAAGAGAAGGAGGTTCCTAAAGTGAAGAGGGATTAGATCAGTATTGCTTTGCTTTTATGATTTATAATTTTTTGAAATAAGGCGCATGATGCCCATAATTGTAGTCACATTTATTTCAATAATAATAGCATATTTATTTTCGCCTTAAAAAAATTACAATGACTTTTTTTTTTAAAATCTGAGTCAAGGAGTCGGACGTAATGGAAGAATGAAAATAAAAAAACATCGAACAAATGACTGAATTCGCAAAGACTACGTCACTACAAAAATCGGAAAATCTGAAATTCCATTGTGCCACGGTAAAAAATTCCTTTACATGTTGGAAATTCCCGCGTCACGACATTTTTTTTTGTCAGGTTCACCGCGCCACGGTGAAAATTTGCCGTGACACGGTACAGTTTCCCGTGGCTCAGCAAACTTTTTTTTTTGCAATTTCACCGTGCCACGGTGGACTGTGCCATGACACGGTGGATTGTCCCGTGACGCGGCAGCCCTCCCCCTTTTTTTTAGCTCTGTTTTGTTGTGACGCAATACTGAACTTGCGCGTATACTTGATCGACGGAGGGAGGATTTTAGTTTTTTTAAAGTGGCCGGGCCCCCTTGAGGGGTTGCCTACGTATCCTTAAAAAGGTATCAGGCCAAACGTAGCTCTATTGGGTCATGAACCCATGAAACTAGGCATAGAATTTTTTTAGTTGATCCAAGTTGGTTAAATTATGGAAACCGTTACCGTCCATGTCGACCAATTGTGCCGCTCCGCCAGACAAGATGGCTTTAACAATGTACGGACCTGATCAATTTGGTCTGAATTTTCCTCTTGGATCCAACACATTTTTGCGGAGTGCCTTAAGCACCAGGTCACCTTCTTTGATGTTCCTATCTTGACCTTTTAATTGAAATGTCGCGCCATACACTGTTGTTAGGTTTGGACATGATGCAAAGCTACCAAGCGTTTTTTATCAAGTAAGACTAGTTCATCATATCTTGCTCTAATCTAGTCGACTTCATCTAGTTGGCTTTCCAACGCAATTCGGAGAGAAGGGATTTCGAGTTCTATTGATTGTACAGCTTCAACTCCATAGACCAAAGAGAAAGGGTTAGCCCCCGTTGATGTACGAACAGAGGTTCAATAATCCCAAAGGGCGAAATGTAGCTTACTTGGACAATCTTTGTAATTTTCAGTCATCTTTTCGATGATAGTTTTCACATTTTTATTGGCCGATTCGACCGCACCATTTGTTTGTGGTCTATAAGGTGATGATCTGTAATGTTTGATATGTTATTTCAGTAATAATTCCACGCATTTGGCTTGGAAATGTGTTCCATTATCACTAATCATCTTATGAGGTACCCCATAGCGGTGTATGATATTTTTCTCAATGAATTGGGCTACGTGTTTCGCCGTTAGCTTAGCATATGAGGCAGCTTCGACCCATTTGGTGAAATAGTCGATTTCTACGAGGATGAATTCATGCCCCCCTTGTCCTGGTGGTGTTATATTTCCAATGATGTCGATGCCCCAAGTGGAGAAAGGCCATGGAGAAGTATATGTGTAGAGAAGCGAAGGTGGAACGTGCTGTAAAGTTGCATAGACTTGACACTTCATACATTTCTTGACGTATTCGTGACAATCTCTCTCCATAGTAGTCCAATAATAACCTTGTCGTGTAATCTTTTGGACTAACATCTTCGCATTCATGTGCATTCCACATATACCGGCATGAAGGTTTTCCATGGTTCTGTGTGCTTCTTTCTTGGCTATGCATAAGAGATTTCTCCCCATTGCAATTCTCATGTGGATTTCTCCCCTGATGAGCACATACTGTGAGGCCAGGAGCCTCAAAGCACGGCGTGCCCTTTTATTAGTATTAGGAGGGTATTCTCCTCTTGTCACATAATTAAGGATATCTGTATACCATGGCTCTTCATCTTCTTCTTGTGATTCATGTTCATCGTCGAGTGCGTGAACATAAGCCGGTTCATACCTTCTTTCTATGGTCAACGGCATTCTGATTGTATCCGTTGGAATTCGCACCATTGATGCTAATTTAGCTAGTGCGTTGGCGAACTGGTTTTCTTCTCTCGGCAAATACGTATATTCCACTTCATCTAGTTGCTCCATGAGAGTTTCTAATGAGCTTGATAAGTAGCGCGACTTTCACTTCTCACCTTCCATCTCTTGGAGATTTGGTTAATGATTAGTGAAGAATCACCGTAGATTCTGAGCTTTTTAAATTCCCAAGGCGACAGCTGTTTCTACCCCAAAATACATGCTTCATATTCTGCTGCATTGTTGGTGACATCAAAATCGAGTTTCATGGAAATTGGGCTATGTTCTTCATTGGGTGATACGAGCAAGACTCCTACACCACAACCTTTTTGGTTTGAAGCTCCATAGAAATAAAGCGTCCAACTATCATCTTCGGTCATGAGTAAATCTTCGTCAGGGAAATCATACTCATTTTCTTCTTTCTCAACTTCTTCTAGCGGAAAGTCTGCTAAGAAGTCAGAAACCGCAGAACCTTTGATGGGTTTTTGTGGTACAAATTTCAAGTCTAAATGAGCAAGATTGTCTATCCACCTTGATAATCTGCCATTGAGTGTTGCTTTTTCGAACAAGTATTTGAGAGGATCCATCTTGGACACGACATGCACCGTATGAGTGAGCATGTAATGTTTTAGTTTCTATGTGGCCCACATAAGTGCGAGACACAACTTTTCAAGTAGTGTGTATCGTGTCTCGTATCCTTGAAGCTTCTTACTCAAGTAGTAGATTGCATTCTCCTTGCTTTCAATCTCTTGTGCTAGCATTGCCCTCATCGTTTCTCTTGTGACCGTAAGGTAGAGTCGAAGAGGAAAGTCTGGTATTGCTGGAGCTAGCACGGGTAGGTTTGCCAGGTACTCTTTGACTTTGTCGAAAGCTTTTTGGCAATCGTCATCCCATGTGACTGGGACATTTTTCTTAAGCTTCTTGAATATAGGTTCACATATCGCTGTGAGTTTTGATATAAACCTACTTATATATTGCAACCTTCTAATGAAAACTCGAATTTCCTTCTCATTCTTAGGCGGTGGCATGGCCATGATTGCTTTGACTTTTGTGTGATCTATTTCAATCCCTCGAGAACTGATCACATATCCAAGTAATTTACCTGACGTGACTCTGAATGCACACTTTGCTGGATTTAATATCATGTTGTACTTGCGGAGTCTTTCAAAGAACTTGTGAAGTGCAACGATGTGGCCTGGGCCATATTTAGACTTAACGATCATATCATCGACATAGACCTCCACCTCTTTGTGCATCATATCATGTAACAATGATGTAGCTGCTCTTTGGTAGGTGGCACCCGCGTTTTTCAACCCAAATGGCATTACCGTATAGCAATATGTACCCCATTGTGTGATGAATGTGTTTTTCTCCATATCTTCTTCATCCATCAATACTTGATTATATCCAGCGTAGCCGTCCATGAACGATAGGAGTACACGGTTTGCTGTGTTATCGACCAGAATGTCAATGTGAGGTAGAGGGAACCCATCTCTCAAGCTTGCTTTATTAAGGTCCCTGCAATCAACACACATTCTGACCCTTCCATCCTTCTTGCTATCCATTCTGGATACTTGGATACTTTGATGAAACCTGCGGCCAACAGCTTTCTGATTTCTTCTTTGATTTTGAGAGCCACATCCGGTTTCATACGGTGCAGCTTTTGTTTGACAGGCTTCATACCTGGAATGAGTGGTATCGTATGCTGAGCTATATCCCTGTCAATTCCTGGCATATCTTGGTTTCAAAATCCTTGTTTGCTATAACAGCTTAAACGAGCTCGGAATTATCATTGCAGACGGGCTTAGATTCATTCTTCTCCATTCCAAAAAGAAGGTTAATGCCTAGATCATCAGAGCTTGGGCTAGCTGGTTTCTCAGTTGTAAAGAGCTCTTCGTCTTCATCAACAAAGTCACAATCGAGGAACATCTCAAATCCTGGTTCACGCTTCCCATCGTGGACGAATGGCTCAGGGAATTCATAGCATGGGAAGTCTTCCTCTTCTTTGATGTACTGGCCATTGAGGGTTAATGGATATGGATCCATGGCCATTTTCGACTTCATGATTCGAGCGTTATTGCGAGCCTTCATCTTCAAGAGGGATTGTTTCACATCTTCTTTTGTTGGCTTGAATCCCAAGCCAAATGTATCTTTCTTGAGTGTACCAGGATGGCCCTAAAGTTCAGCCATTTTCTTTTTGAGTCCGAGGGTCATTCCAGGGAAATTCCCTTGCTTCTTCAAAATGGCATTAATATTGGTGTTTGAATAGGGATCGAAGTCGAGATGGCACTTCTCCTCTTCTTCGATCATGAGAACATCATCGAGTGAAAACCCCCAAAGATTTTCATCTTCTTCGTCATGTTCGACATGGACGATAGGAGTGTCGATAACTTGAATGCACATGGGAGAGGCATCAATGGTAATTGGAACACCTCCAACTATGGCTTTAACTTTCTGGTGCAATGATGATGGGATCGCCTTTAGCTCATGAAGCCAAGAGCGTCCTAACAACATATTGAAAAAGGCCTTAATGTATACCACCTGAAACTTGGTGCGACGTTCAATGGCCCCCTGTAGTTATGTTTAGTGTGATAGTACCCACGGCTTGACGGCGAGTATTATCATAAGCACAAATCCCTTGGGTCGAGGGAGTTAGTTCTTCATTCTTAATGCCCAACTTCTTTGCAGTGCGGAGTGGGCATACATTGATTGCAGAGCCGTTATCAACCAGGCTCATAGGAACATTCATCTGCCTATACACCTTAGTGAGGTGTAAGGCCTTATTATGTTCATCCCCTTTCCGGAGCAGATCCTTGTCAGAAAACGAAATCAGATTGCTAGTACTTGGCAATTCAGTAGTGAGAAAGTTGACCAATCCTTGAGGAGTCATGTCATCATCAACTCCTATTTTCACCAGAGCATTCATCACATCCTTTCGATGCTTGTGGGAGGTGGCCAAAAGCTCCCATACATTCATCTCCACCTTGGTCTTTTGCAATTGTTTGACCACATCGTTGTACACAAGGTCGATGGGATCAACTATCGGATGTGATTGCGGTGGAGGTGGAGGTGGACTAGGTTGTTGCAATCGTCCACTTCTGGTGAGAACCTTGACCTCAAGGTCTCCCCAAACATCTTCACTTGTGCCTAGAGATGAATAGGATATATCCTTGAGATAGATATCTTCATCGTCACTATCCCAAATTCCATTCACTTCTTCAGAACTCGAGACTAATACAACTTCCGGCAGAGGTTCATTTACAGGTTGAATGAGTATTGGCGGATCAAAGGAGACTTCATCTACCATGATAGCCAAAGTATCGGAAAGAGGACCTGTTTGAATGTTAGGCTTCTTGCCCCCTGGAGGGACAGGAAGTTGATTAGCATCAATTAGGTCTTGGTTTGCATCCTTCAACCTCCAACACTTCTCGGTATTATGACCCTTGCCTTGATGAAACTTGAAATAAGAATTGGAGTCATAGCTAGCGGTCCTATTCTCTGGTCGAGGTTCTGGATATGGTCCAATTGGCATAATCAGTCCTTGACCATGCAAACGGTCAAAAGCAGCGTCATAAATCATTCCTAAAGGCGTGTAAACCCTCCTTTGCCTTTGGAATCTTTGAGGAGGAG
This sequence comes from Chenopodium quinoa, assembly GCF_001683475.1. NCBI lineage: Eukaryota > Viridiplantae > Streptophyta > Magnoliopsida > Caryophyllales > Amaranthaceae > Chenopodium > Chenopodium quinoa. The sequence continues at coordinate 1,973,462 of NW_018745251.1, read as the reverse complement.
CATTAAGGGCCAACACATCATTGATATTGATATTGTTGGTAGCGTTATTGGGCTTGGAAGACGAAGAAGAAGGAGTGTCGTTGTTCTTGTTTTTCCAAGTGCTGTTATTATTGTTGCTACCAGCAGTCTTCATCAGTTCATCCTCAATATTGATCCCAATATCGTATACAGCTTCAAAGGTACTCAGAGGAAGAAACTTCAAGTGTTGCTTGTACTTATGAGTCAGATTGGCAATGAACAAGCAAACCATCTATTTTTCCTTGGGGGGATCCACCAAGAGCGCGGCTGTTTCCCTCCACCTGCTTAAGTAAGTGGTGAAGCCTTCATTCTCTTTCTATTTGAGAATGGAGAGTTCACGTTCAGAAGTCTTGGCTTGAATGTTACACTTGTAACGATTTATAAAGCTTTCAGCAACATCCTCCTAGATCGCAACATGCTTGGATTCCAAAGAGTAGAACCACTGCTGACATGCATGCTCCAAGGAAAGAGGGAACACCGTAGGGAAGAGTGTCATATCTACTCTCTTGAGATCCATGGTTGCAGAAAAACAAGCCTTCTAATTGAAAAGCGGATTATCGGTAGGCTTAAACTTGGGAATGTCAGCAGAGGAAAACTTCTCAAGAAGCTTGTCCCTTATGGACGAAGAGGTGACAAGTTGTTCCACATAAGTGAATTCTTCAGAAATCTTACTCATTTGTTCCTTAATCTTGTCCATTGCAGCGGTAGTGACATTGTTTTGATTGTCTTGCTCTACCGTGTTGACTCTAGTGGTGAGTGTTTGCATCATGTTGGACAACATTTCAATTGTCTTGTTGATGTTCTCGATATCTTCCTTAGTAGCCATTGGTTGAAAGTATACTGGAGATGAATCTTGTGGAGATAATTGTGGTGGTTTCCTTGTACGCCTCTTTGGTATAAGAGGTTGTTGAGGTATTGACTCGAACCGTAACAATCTACCCCTGCTTCTTGACCAAGTGCTGTGACACCGAAACAAACACACCTTTAATGACCAAACTTAACCTTAACCCATCTAGATAAAAAAAAAGAATAAAAAAAATTGAATTTTAAAAATCTATAATTTTGAAATTCTATTTATTATTTAGTTATTTATTTTTAAAAAAATATGGGAGGATACTATCCGACTTACTCCGAAAAATAAAATGACACAAAAAGACTACCCTAAAATACGGTCAAAAAATAGTGCACGACTAAAGAAAAAAGTGTGTGAACACGATATGTGTGTGATTAAGTGAGGTTATGGACGCGTGTTTTGACCGTACAGCTAGACATGACACCAAACTGGACATATAAACCACATACATACGCACAAAAACCGAAAAAAGACTGACAGGACACTTTTCCTAGGCACCGTGTCACGGTGCTGACTGTCGTGACACGGTGCAGTATACCGTCAGACGGTAGAAAGCACCGTGTCACAGCACTGTTCACCGTGGCGCGGCAGAACGTGCCGAGACACGTTGCGCAGTTCCAGGTCTATTTTGTGCTTTTTCCAGATTTTAATCGATTTTAGGTCCGTACTAATTACTATGTGGAAATTAAAACCCTCGGTCATGGGTTAAACCAAAAGAGTAAACATATGAAGGTTAGCACCAAGCAACCACGTAGCATTTAGTCACAATGATGTAAAAAAAGTTCGCAACCTAGAGGCAAGATCTATGTTCAACTATTGGTCAAGCTTTGGATGTCAAAAGGGTACCATGGTTAAGAGTTTGGACGCGTTAGCAAGGCAGCCTCCCTTGACAGTGTATACCAACGGGCGGTTCCGCGAGTTCGTGATGAAATCGAACTCGACTCCATGGTTTGGGTGGATTTAATAACTCGGATGAACCCTTATTGCCATGAGCGTTTTTGGGTTGATAGAGCTTAAATCCCCCGGGGCTAAGACGCATGTAGAACACACGTTTTTTCAGAAAAATTGAAGGAAGTTGACTGTGAGAAGAGAAAATAAGCCACCGTACTGATTTTATGACTGTCGTGACACGGCAGATTTTGCCATGGCACGGCAGTCAGAAAATTTGACTGGTGCCCTGTTTTCCTTCGTACGCAATCAAGCTACTCAATTTTTCCTACGCGACAGACCTAAATGCAACGTTATAACGTCTATGCATATGCAAAAATGCCAAATTAATCATAGGAATATTTTTCAAGAATCTTTCAAGTCTCATCAACTCATCTTAATTAATTATCGATCACTTAAATCGATAAATAACCAAGAATCCTCCCTAGTGGAGTCGCCAAATTGTAGGCGTCGTTCGAAGTGCGCTTACGTTAAAGCATGCTGTGAATATGCTTGGCACTCACAGGAAGTGGGAATTAACATAACACGATTAGAGACAAATAAAGTAGGGAGCCGCCAACAAGTTTTTAAGGAACTTGTAAACCGTTCACGAATCATAAAAAGGCAACCACACTAAGGGACAACGAAAGGCAACAACGATTGACCCGTGAAGGTTACACCCCATTCATAATCCATGAGATTAATAACTCCATATAGTTCGGAACCACAAAAGGAGGATCGAGGATGATGGTACGAAGTGAGTCATGGAGTCACATTCGCCCGTATTGGCCTCTACTCGATTCTTTTAGTGAAAAGTGACTCCTGCGATCTCAAAGGCATACAAACAGAATGCTCAATTTGCTCCAAACTATTATTAAGCTAAATTGGTTGAATATTAATGCAACACATAATTCTAAAATATTAGTGATCACTTTTATTAAACAATAAGATTAAAAAGGAACCTAAACCGGTCGTCCAAATTATCTTATTAGGCGTGATTTTCAATTACATATTCCCTTTAAACATGCAATATGGTGATCAATAAATATAATAGAATAACATCAATATTAGAAGCAATTTAACAATAATTCCAACAATTTAACATCGTTAGAAAAAAAAAATAGAATTAAAAGGAAGATAATTCTTACTTTGATTCTGTTTGTTTGCAACTACAAAATAATAAACGAGTTAGTAACTTCAAGGAAATAATAATAAAACAAAAATTAAATTAAATTAATTAGAATTGATTTGGGGCCAAACCCTCAAACAGTTCTACCTTTCACGCCTTGGCTTAAGGACAGAACCACGAGTAAAGTATGGACTCCTTGGAGTACTTGAAGAAGGAATTTAGAAAGAAGAAGGGTAGGCTAGTGTTTAGACTAAAGCATAGAAGAGAGAAAAAACTAGAGAATTAATTGATGCCCCGTACATCAGAAATGAGGGGGTATTTATAGAGAAAATGTGCTGAGGGAACACACAGAACCCTAAAATGATAAAAAAAAAATAAAAAAAATAAATAAAAAAAAAACCTAAAAAAGTATCCTTTGACACGGGAAGTCCCACCGTCAGACGGGAAACATTCCCGTGACACGGTGCAATTTTTGTGTGAAGCGGGAAATATTTAGTAAACGAGGAAGAAAATGCGTTAAGGGTTTACGCGGAAAGGACACGGAAATTCCCGTGTCACAGCAGGTTTCTCGTGTCACAGGAAATCCCACCGTCAGACGAAAAAGTTTCCCGTGACACGGTGGACAACTGTCGTGGCGCAGTATTTTTCAGTCCGCTTTTCCGTCTAAATTTATTTTTAACCTAAATTTCGTTCAGTATTTTAAGTGTCGATTGATAATTTCGGGCCTTTTCCGATTTTTTGTTATTTGGGCTAAAATACGAAAATAAGCAAGTAAAATAAATAAAAGGTTTGGGCCAAAAATAAATAATAAAACAATAAAATAAAAAAAAGGTTTGGGCTGAAATTAAATAATAAGTTTGGGCTGAAATTAAAATTATGCTTTTACCAAACATCAAGACTAATCCATGGACTATTCAAAAATACGAATTTAATCAAATACGATTTTTTTAAGCACTCTCCGGATTAAATACTGAACCCGGCCAACAGTAACGGTGAAAGGTTGTTCATCATCGGGTTTGGTTTTGGGAAGACATTTTTAAGTGTCTACAGTATCCTACAGGATAAGCGAAGTAATTAAGTATCTACTTGGGGGCTACACAAGAGACAAATGCGCAAAATAAATTATACCTCCTCTCCTCCCTCTAGAAAAACTGGTGGTGGAGCTAAAAGCGACAGCAAGGCCTCCATATTACACAACTCCGGACGAGCGTGCGTCCGCCAAGACGTGCCCTGTGGCAGCCTACTCGCCAAAGTCCTCACCCTCGCCTTATCGAATATATGCCGAGGTGGGCGAGCTGGAACAACAAAGGCCTCTGAGAAGTGCTGAATAGCCACTCTCTTGCCAAGATACACCGCGGCATCATACGTCCCCTGGAAATAGCGACGCTGAGCGGTGTATTGCGTTGCAATCGCAGGAACGTCAAAATCGGCCCACGACCGAAACTCTACGGCCAGCTCCTACAAAATGCATACTCATGAGACAAAACCCTACTAAAGGTATAAAGAGAAAGCATCTGAAAAAATAAACCGAGAGGATCAACTCTCAAATGCGCCTAGAAGTGACATCTGCATTATGACAACCTCCCAAATTGGCAGCAACAGGGAGCTCGCGAGGTTAAGGTCTGCGCAAGAGATGGAAAGTACTCGTAGAACCAGATCTACAAAAGCAAAAAAAATGCGTCAATAGATGCTAAAATAGGTCTAAAGCTAATTTAGAAGGAATAAAGTGCCTCTATAGCTCTTCAAAAGCTGGAAAGTGCGATGTCTCCCTCGAATGAGCTATGACGACTAGAAAGTCGTAGTCCGACCAGGAAGTCCGCATAGGCCAAGTTGGCTCAATCATATGTCCTCACTAAAGCCAGTTCGCGAACAACAGGCAAGTAGTAAAGTAGCACTCGACTACCTCTGTTAGGAAAAAAGGTCCCTAACAACAAAATAAGAGCAAAAATGCGCACCCGCTGCTCTAGGGTGGTCGCAGGATCCTTAAATTCAACAGCAAGCGTGCTCTGGCGAATGAATCTAGTGCTAAGCTGCGTCGGGTCATCCTCTGCATGAGCCCGAATAGTAATGGGCCCAACAGCTCTAGCATCTCCGAAGAAAATACTGTGATGTCTCTATCAAACGGGAGAGGGACCGAGGTGAACTCCAATCCCATAATGAGACTGAAGTCGATAGGGGTAACAGTCAGCTCGCCCCAAGGAAAGTGAAAGGTGTTGGTGGTGTCCCAAAAGAACTCCACCAAAGCGCGGACTACAAGGTAGCTCTATCCGAAAGAGTACATAGCCTAGGTGGCTCACAGTAAAGGAGTCAAGCCACATGACTCCCACAAAAGACGTACACCGACGTGGTCGCGAAAGTAGGTATCGTACAACGAGCCGATGGTCGTGTTTCCAGAACCATGGCTACGGACCCGCCCACTAAGAATCCTTCGACAAACGCGCTCTGAAATGTGGAACTCTGGCGCGAAGTTCAGAGTGTGCTCGTCCCACACTGGAAACCTCCCTAGAGAAGAGGAGGTACCTACGGGGCCGTCCTCTCGACGAGTCTCCCTAGAACGAGAACGAGAACCCGAGTCTCATTGTCTAGCCATGCTATTTTATGCAAAATACCAGAAAATTAAGGTTCTATAGTAACTAAGGTTTGCCTAGCCACATGATACTATGTTCACAAAACAAAAAAAACAACAAAAAAAAAAACAGAAGACGTTGTACTAAAACATAGCACAATGTCAATACAAGCATAAATAGCAAATTTCAGCAACCAAACAATTTCATGCAATATTATGATAAATATTGTGACAAAATTTTGACAAAAATAGCTAGCAAAACACGAAGAACAGGCCACATTGTTCCCACGAACTTAAGAGGGTCATCAATAGCAAATTGCTCATTTCTTTACCAAATTGAGTAAAACAAGTCTCAAAATGCTCTAAACATGATATACTGACATAATCCAGCAATTTCAAGGCATAAAATTTGATAAACAAAGAGAATTAAGCAAAAATGGGTTCGAATTTATCGAGTACCCAAGCAAGAACATCTCCAAATTCAGCAAAACTTGAGTTAAGTTTGAGAAAAACTTACATGGATCCGAAAAATAGATGAGACAAGATTTGATTTGCAACAAACTTGAGCGAATTTGGTGGACAAACGAGCGAGAATGGATGATTCGAAGTCCCGAGCGAAACGCGAATAGCAGCAACAACAGCCATGGCAAATGGGGAAGAAAGGGGTTTTATTTCAAAACCCCGACTCCGTCGCCAGACGACAAGTTCGTCGCAAGGCGGCGGAGCAAAATAGCGGCGACAGTGCTTTCCAGCGTGCGCTAGTGTGGCGACAGAACACGTGGACCTCATAAATGATTATGTTGACCTTATGTAGTAATTTTGGGTTCCTTAGTACACCAGTTAGCCCCTATAAGAAATTCGACATGATTAAGTAATTGGCTCGACTACAATCACAGAAAGTGATCGACCTGATAAAAGATCGTCTCCCTTAGCTTAAAGCGCCTAAACATTGGCTCATCGCAAAGGCACCGAGATAATGGTTCATAAACAGCAGAGGCACTGACGTAATGGTTCATAAGCAGCAAAAGGCGCCAACATACTGGCACCGCGGAAATTTCAGCAAATATCACGGCAGTAAAGTTCAAGCGAGCTTTAAGGATCAACAAGCATTGATCTTCGGTAATTTTCTTCGGAATATTATCGCAAAACTAAGGAAGACTTCAGGCCGAGTTATCTTCGATCGTGTTCCCTAGCTTGCGGAAGATGGTCACAAGGCGATAGAAGGTCGTTTCAAGCAAAGCAATCTTCGATAGTGTTCCCTAGCTTGTGGAAGATTATCACAGCGGAAATTGGAGGCAGTTACAAGCGTAGCACTCTTTAGGCGGTATCCCCTAGCTTGAGGAAGATCGTCAAACAAACAAAAAGCTCTTGTTCAGAGACGTGTGGGCATCCTATTAAAGCTCTTTGCTCAGAGACGCGTGGGCATCCTATAAAAGCTCTTTGCTCAGAGACGCGTGGGCATATCATCCAAAAGCTCTGTTGTTCAGAGTCGAATGAACAATCCACAAAAGGAAGCTCTTTTGTTCAGAGACGAGTGAACATCAACAGCGCACGACCACAACATAAAAACAGCAAGATGGCGTTCCCTAACTTGTAGAAGGGTGTCACAACAACAAATGCAGCAACAAACCGATTACCCTCAGAGACGTGTGCTTGACGGTGCACGATACGCGTTTCTTAACTCTCTTATTTGTTTTAACTAACGCTAGTTTGCAGGTATCGGCGTTACAAGAATGATTTAGGATTCCAGAACATTCTGAATCATTCTCCATCCCTATCGTTACTTTGACTTTTGTTTTCGAAACATAAGTTTCTCCAAACTCAGCCAAAGTGGGGTCTTTTGTAGACACCCGAATGTGTCTCCCCAAAACCAAACTCAGTGATGAATGCCTTTAACGTCATTTGATTATCGAACAAAGTGAAAGTGTTGAAATTCTAGTGATGAGGATGTTTTTATTAAAATATCTTTCTTTCTGTTTTCAAAAATATTTCTTTTTCTTACTCCTATTAATGAAAAATAGTCGTCGCCTAGTGACGAGCTTTTCGTCTGGCGCTGGCTCTTGTCATTTGCGACAGGAGGTATTTTATTCCGAATATGATTTTCGTCGATCCCGTCCTATTTTTCTTATAGATAGGGGTCGTATCTCCCTGTTTTCAAATCATCGATATTCATAATCTACATCTCTCTCTCTAAAAGATAGAAGATTTCTTTCTCTCTCTTCTTTTTCTAAACTTTCCCTCTTACAAAATTCCTCATTCATTAGCTTTAGAAACACCTAGCCAAGTTCAAAGTTTCATTCCTTCGCCCTAGACATGAAAGGTTTGATATTTCTGAGGGTTTGATCCCAAATCCCTATTTCAATTATTTAAGTTTTGATTTATTATTTTCCTTGAAGTTACTAACGCGTGTATTTTGTCATTAGAAAGAGGTACAAGGCATCGAAGTGAGTAATTTAATTTCTTTATTGATCTTTTATATAGAAATCATGTTTAGGTTATTTTATTGATTCCTAGTATCATGTTAGGATGTTTTATTATCATGTTTAGGGTAATAACTAAAATTTCTAATATCATGTATATTATTTTGATGCTTCTTATTTCTTTCCTAATATCATGTTAGTTTCATGTTAGGGTTAAAGCTTTGTTTTTTAATGTTTAGTGACATGCTAGGGTTTTTTATTAATTAATCTTGTTAATATCATGCCTAGGATCCTGCTAATAATATTATGTTTTAACATGATTATTTTGATTACGATGATTATGATTTATTGTGATTATTATGTTGCTTGATTATATTTATTGTTTTTATTACTTGATCACACCTTTTATGCCTATTTATAAGGAATTTGTACTTGTAATCACGCTTAATAAGATAATTAATAATCTTGCTTAGGTTAATATGATTATAATTCAAATGATCGCCAATAATAGTTTTATTTGTGCATTAAATAATTCAACCAACATAGATTAAACAGGTTTAGGATTAACCTATTAATTGTATGTTAGTCAGAAAGCTGACAAGGGAATAAACGCGTCGTCAATTGTCTATCCCTAGATCAAATATAATTTATACAACCTTAACAAACCTAATAGGAGTATAAGGCAAGCATATGGGTCGAACCACAGAGAACGAATAAACACCACCAAATGTTATCGACAATTAAGCTAGTCCGGAATAGGAGATAAATAAACTAAAGTCTAAAGATGCTAAAACAAGAAATAAAACATTAAGGGAAATGGTTTACGTATAGCATTCACTTGAACATAAACAAAGGCATAGAAATTGAATTAATTATGAACTAAACATGCTCGAATATCGAAATAAAGGATCCAATCTAGCTGCCTTCCGGGGTCAATTGGCTTCTCCTAACATAGCCTCTATGTTCCCATATTAGAACCATATACTAGGAGGTACTATTAAATAACAATCGATAGTAATGAACCTTAACTAAGTCAACTTCCGTTCCTTGTTAGCAAAGATTCACCTTTAATCAACCAACAATGTGCACTTGCAAGAAGATTAAAGTATATCAAGCATATAAAGACTTTAATCACAAATAAATCAATTCTAAACCCTAGAACATGCTCAAGATTTAACTACACCACAACTATCCCCTTAATGGGGAAATTACTCACTAATCATGCTAATAACAAGATTAATTAACAAATAATCAAGAATAAACATGATTAACAAGAAATACCAACAACTAAAATAATAATCAATATAAAGCAAATAAAAATAGAGGAGAGAGAGTTAGAGATTCTTATTGATTGAAGATGAAAGTCTATAGAAAAGATGATCAATTTCTTCTTCAATATCCAAGTTCATCAATGGTGAAACCCTCATTTTCTCTCTCTAAACTACCCTAATTCTAACCTAAACCTAGAGAGAGAAGCTCTCCTAAAACCAATTAGAGAATAGAATAGATGATAATTGTTTTTTCTCCCCTTCTACTTACCCCAAAAATGGATATATATACAAAGCTAATAAAAAAATACTAAGTAAATAAAAGAAAATAAAAGAAAGTAAAAAGGAAAAATAAAATAAGAAACTCAATATAAAAATAAAAGAAAGAAATAAGAAAAAGGGAAAAGAAAATAAAGAAATTAAAAATAAAAGAAAAAGAAAATAAAACTCCCAAAATCCCCCCAAACCGTCAGACCCTGTTATTCTTCTTCGAAGTTGGCTGCTTAAAATGGTGGAATAATCCCCTACTTCACACCCATCAAACAAAATTAGCATTCATCAAGCTTCAATCGATGCCGCTCATTATCATCAAGAATCGGCATCAACCAAACACCACCGTTCGATCTTCATTAAAAACCATGTGTGAAGCTCGTGGAGTGGTTCGGTCAAACCATGGGTTGGTGTGGCCAAACTACGGGGTTGGTTCGGTCGAACCATGGGTGTGTTCGACCACACCTCTTCAAATTACAAAACCTCAAAAGTTCCTGACTCGTACTTCGACCGAACTCCTCACCGGTTTGCTCGAACCATGATAATTCGTAATTTACTCTGATTTTGCTCTATTTCTTGCGCGAATTGGTAGGGTGATGGCCGGAATTGAGTGGCTGCGGTGGTCGGAGTCGTGGTTTGGTGAGGTTGCAGCTGTTCGAATGGAACAGGGGAGGCATGGCTAGTTGTTTTTGTTGTTGTTGCGGTGGTGGAAATGAGGGAGCAGGGAGTTGCGCTGGTGCGGGCTGCGGTTAATTTCGGGTTGGTTGTTGTCGTGAGGTTGAGTGGAATTGGTGGGTGATGGTGGTTCAGGTGCGGCTGGGTTGGTAATTGGTGTGGGTTTTGGTGGACTGATTTTGTTGGTGGTTGCAGCAGGGGAGTTGGTGATTAGGTTGACTGGCGATGGCTGCGTGGTGGTGTTTTCCAGGCAGCGTTGCTGCTGGTTGTTATGGTTTGGTTTTGGTGGCGTTGCTGCGCCGATTTGAGTGGCTACTGGTTGATTGGAACAGGGGAAGCTGCTAAGGTCGATGTGGATTGAGTGGACGGTGGTGCAGGGGTTGCGTGAGGGAGGCAGCAGCTATGAGGTGGAGGATAATAGGAGGTGGCTGCGGTGGTGTTGGTGGCTTGTGCAGTCGGCAATTGACTTTTGACATGAATTCGGAAACCAAACTCACTCGACTTAAAACCCGAACACCTACACACGAAACCGAGGAAAGGGATTAAGAAAAATAAAATAAAACTAAATAAACGAAAATAGAAAATGAGAGAATTAAAACTAAAACTAACAAAATTAAATAAAACACAAACAAATAAAATATGAAAAACACTTCAAACTAATTAAAATAAATAAAAGTAAAATAGAAATAAGAGAAATAAAACTAAAACTAATAAAAATATAAAACTATAAAAATAAATAAAATTAAATTAAATAACAAAATAAACTTAAAACTAATAAAAACTATGAAAGTAATAAAGAAAAGGAATGAAATAAAATAAATCGAAAGCAAATAAAATATGAAAATAAACTATAAACTAATTAAATAAAGAAATTAAATTAAAACATACTAAAACTAAGAAATAAACTAGAAACTTTATTAAAAAGAAAACAAGAGAATAAAAGGGAAAATAAGAGAAAATAAACACGAAAATAGCTCTAAAACTACTCCCTAAGAGTGACATATATATCACTCATCAAAAGCGCACATGAATACGAGAAAAATAAGTAAAGGCCTATTATTAGGGCAGATTCAATCTCTTTTAGGTTGGATTTGTACCTTCATACCCGAACTTCCAGTCATGATTCCAGACCTATTGGAGTTAACGATCTGCTGGATCATTAAGGGGAGAACCTTCACCCTATGAACGGTTTACAAGTTCCTAAAACTTGTTGGCGACTCTTTTGCTCTAGCTTCCTTCCCTTTGGACGTCACCATACTTAAGTGTATGATCACAATGGTGCTCAAGTGTGGAATGGCTTGAAATATTCCCTACAAGGGGCATCCTGGTAATTTCCCCAGAAGGTGAATAGTAATTATTGTTCCTCCAGCACATGAGTGACAAGTGCCACAGATGCCACGTGGCCCGCCACATCACATCTATGAGGGGAAAATGTTTTGGGTAAAATTACCCCGCCACGAGACCCAATGAGAATAGGACACGTTTCCACCCCGTATTGGCCTAAATTGGGCCACTAGCAAGATGACATGTGGAATCCACTGTCATCAAAAGGAAAGACGCCCTTCAAAGGCCCAATTCCCAAAAAGCCGCCAAAAGTGCGGGCAGCCCACCAAATGTAGGTCAAATGACCTACGTAAGAGCACACTTTTCCAAATTACCCTACAAATAGGGAGATTTCCCCCATTTGTGGGACAGATAAAAATTATTACAATATCACTAACATTCTCTTACATCAGAAAAATCCCCTGATCTCGGAATCCGAGAAGATCTCACTTTTACATTTTTTTCCGCACTTCTTACTTACTCCATCCGTTTTAACTTCACTTCTTACTTACTCCATCCGTTCTAACTTGATCGTCGGAGGCGGAACTCCAACCACCCGGAGTCTTCGTTGTTTTACAGGTACAGGTGCTTCTCAACCAGGCTTCGAGTTGTGACAGGGTAAAGTCGTATCCCCTAATAAAAAATAAATACCTAAATCACTAACTAAGGTAGATAGGGAAGTAGGGTCGATCTCCACAGGGAAACAGGTCTTTTTACTTCCAATTAATTATTATAATCTAAATTATTTAAGTAACCAATATTTATAATTAAGTATGAGACTAAACTACAAAGAATAAGAGTAGGGAGAAAACAATATATAAAGGGATCTAGGGTATAGGTTCACCAACAAATAATACTCCGGGGTAAAATAGGGTAATCAATCATTGACATTGCATAAATAACATGATTAACAGGCTCTCGCTATTTATTAATCAACATAGATCTAACAGGCTCTCGCAATTTACTAGATCTAAGTCCTCATTGAAAATAGTCTTTAATATCAAATTAACATCTGCTCGATTCATCAATGTAATATTGCTATACTTTTACAAGCAGCAATTGTAAAACATTAAAACAATCCAATAAGAAATTATCATGCAATACCAACAATCAATAATAGTCAATCATCAATGCATCAATTAACCAGATTGTAAAAGGCTCTCGCTACTTATTACAATCACACAATTAATTTATCGGTATTAAATCTCATCTCTCGATTTTTGACTTAACCATTTATAAATTAACTCGCCTATTGAAACTAGACCTAAACATTAATTCTCATCTCTCGATTCTTGAATCAATATTGTCAAACTCATGCATAAAAGATAGGCCTAATCTAGTCACAGAGCATTAATTCAATCAATAGGAAATTAATCTAGCATTGATAATCAACAACAATAATTTACCCCTTCATATTATTTATTAGATCCCCATAAACCCTAGAAATTGAACTACTCACACGTACTAAAAACTAAACTAAACAAAGCAATAATATAAATCATGATCAAAGGAATAAAATAAATAACTAAGATTAAGGGAAAAGAAATCGTTACCAAAATAAATCTGAAATTAATCAAATAAATGATAACAAAGGTTTAGAGAGAGAGTTTAGAGAAAGAAGTATAAGTAGAGAGAAAAAAAAAACTAAGAGAAAGGATTAAGAGAAGAAGAAGAGGAAGAAGATAAGATTCCTAAGAATCCGTACAAAAACGTATTTAAACAAAACTAAGAACAACTCCTAATTAGAAACTAATTGCTCGTCCAAAAACACCTCTCCAGACACACGCGCCCGATCGGGCTAGAGGCCGCCCGATCGGGCGCGCCTTTTTGCCAGTGCTCCTTCTAAGTTGCCGCGCCCGATCGAGCTAGCAGCTCACCCGATCGGGCGCGCCTTCCCTTGATGGCACTCCCACACATCCGCCCGATCGGGCGATTGCTTGCTCGATCGGGCCCGGTCTTTATCTTCAAGGCTTTAGACTTCGATTGGGCTAGATTTCTCGGCCCAATCCATATTTCCTCTCGGGTCTCGAATACATGGTCCAATTGCCTCGCGATCCAAATAACCGAGCCCTTAATCACCGGCTCGATGGCTCTAACCGGCCTTGGGCTCCATAAGTGATCGTGTTCTTCCAATGCTCGTAGTCGCTTCATAAAAATCCCGGGAAAATGCTCCACAGGTGCAATTCCCTGCAAAACTCAACCAAAACTACGAAAACACTAGAAAACACACATTAGTAATAAAAGTGGCCCTAAAGGGCCAAAAACACTACTAATTATGACCAAGGGACGGGGGTAAAACACTATATAAAATAGACATATCAAGTTGTAACTCTCCCGAGGGACAAAAACACCCAAAACAATTCCTACTTTCGATAATTCACCATCACTCCAAACTTTATACCCTTTTAATTTCTATTGCATCCAACCGATCATCCAACCTAATATTACAGGTTACAAGACACGTGTTAGCCTATAATTGGCTTAAGAATTATTTTTTAAAAATAAATAAATAACCCCCAAAAACCACCCATACCCAGCAGTTGCCACCACATCTAGCCCCCACCCCTATCCCGGAAGACACCACACCCCCACCCCGCTGGAAAATCGGCCCTATCCTCAAAAACCCCTCCCTCATTGCCGGAAAACGGCACCCAGCCCTCCCCCTCCCTCGAAACCCACCCCTTTCCCTTCCCTACCACCAAAAATCCCTCTCCCACCCCCGAAAACCCCTCCCCGCTGCCGGAAAACGGCGCCCAACCCCCCTTTCCTTCCCCCACCCCCGAAAACCCCTCCCTCGCTGCCGGAAAGCAACGCCCAACCTTCCCCTTCCCCCTTCCCTCGAAACCCACCCCTTTCCTTTTCCCCACCCTCGATTTCACCCCCTTCCCCGACAATCATCCACGAAAACCGACTATGTGGGTGGTTTCGAGGGTCGGGGATGGGTGGTGGAGGATGGTCAGTGGTTTATGGTGGAAGTCGGAGGTTGGCCGATTGTTTTCCTGTGGAATTGAGGATTGGGGTTAGGGTTCCGGTAGAGGTGATCAAAAATCAGGCCGGGCCGGGCCTTAACAAAATTTCTCTTACCCAAACCGGTAAAAAAGTAGCGGGCTTGTGGAGCCAAAATGGGCTTTTCAGGCTAGGTTCGGGCTTTTTAACTAAAAATGTGTTTTAATGTTTGCCCAAACCCGCCCTATTTTCGGGCCGGATCGGGCCAGGCTAGCGGGGTGGGCCAATGTTGACCACCTCTAGGTTCCGGCGAGATTGAGGGTGGTGGTGGTGGTGGTGGAAGTGGCTGTGGTTTTTTTTTTATGTTTTTTTTTAATATTTTGAACCAAACAAATTGCGACACATGTGCAACCAATCACAAGTTAGCAAAATTTACCTCTTGAACCAGTTTCAAGGCATTTGGATGCCATAGAAATTAATTCCATACAAAGTTGGGAGTGATAATGAATAATCAAAAGTAGGGATTATTATTGACGGACTATGTAAAATTGGAATCAATCAGGGCAATTTTTCCTAATAAATAAATGACTCGAAAACAATTAGGAAGCAATTGATAAAAAAAAGCCTGAATTGCATATATAACTCTTGTATAAAATAGGTAAATAAATTGATTTAACTGTTATGACTACGAATAAGAGCTAATTAAAGTAAAAGCAAGTTTTTTTTTTTTTTTTTTTTTTTTTTTTTTACACAAGAAACAGCCTATTTTGACAAATTACAAAAAGTTGATAAATTAGTGTGCACCTTCTGGACCAGCCTACACTTGCGAAATCCTTAAAATCCAGGAACCTCTCCTGGTAACGGAGCTAATTCATTTTTGCCGAATTTCTCTTCATCATAAAATGTGGCACGTACAACTCGCCCTCCAAAAAACCTGCCATCAAGGTCAACTAAAGCCTTGGTTGTTTCCTCTGATCTCTCAAACTGCACAAAAATTCTCACAGCTTCATCAGATGGGAAGTTGGACTCCGTGATTTCGAATATAAGCACCCGAGTAACTGTTCCGTACTTTGCACACTCCGATCCTACTTCTTCTTCCAATTCATCATCTACCTCACCAGGACCAACCTTCAATAACCATAAGTGAAATGAGAAAGTGGTTATTATCACACAAGTGAGATAACAAAAAAAAAAAAATTAAAGGTATACAGAATGTCTCGGAACATTGTGAATAAAAGATGCAGGGAATTGTTACTCTGTCACCAATATTTTAGGCACTACATAAAAGCATAAAACAGTATCAGGTCAGTGACATCTTACAAAGAACCATTTAATTCTGAAGGTTAATCAATGATTGTATTTCAATTAAGGTTATTCTCCACAATATGTTGACACTATAATATAAAACAGAAGGGGATTAACAAGACTTTAACCAGAAAAAGCAGATTTATAATATAGTCGCCAACTCGCAGAGTTTCACCCCAAACTTCTCTAAAATCTTCTTTAAATGTCAAAACACTCCTTTGAAACATTATTTTCATGAAGTCATCTCTGAACTTAAACCAGCAATACAAGCACACTGTTAAGTTGGATTCAATCATGTCAATCATATTGCATCAATGTTGTTTATTTTCTTTTCTATAAAGATGCTGGAAACTGGAGAGGAGAACAGGAAATAATTGACAGAGTAAAGAGAAAAAAAAATTAGGACAGTGAATTCTATTGATAATCCAAGTAATCACACAATACAACCTCCTTACTTTCGAGAGGTAAGGGCTCTCCTACAAGGAAAAATAAAGAGGAAAATTCCAAAAGGATATTCAACTTACCCCCAAACAGCAAAGTACAACGTATTTATATTTAAAGGCCTCTAACAGAACTCATAACAGAATTCACTACTTCCCAAGCTTCCCATAACAAACTCCTCTTCCCAGGCATCTCATAACAAACTAGTGTTAAATAACTACTCTACCCTTAGGTAGTTTTAACCATCTTTGGCGCCATTCTTGTGAAAATAGGTGAATAGAATAGAAGGCTTCTGGTTCCTTGCCTTACCCCAGCCCAAAGCTTCACCTTGTCTTCAAGGTAAAAATCTGGAAATCTGAGTGTCATTGCCTCAGTAGTCCATATCTTCATATGTGGCCTCATACTCTGGTAGTTGCTTCCATTTTAGTAACACTTCCAGTTCCTGCTTTGTTTCTGACCCCCAGTAAGGACTCTGGTTCAACATCCAGCATTAACTCAGAAGTTAGCTGAGGAGGTAGTGCAGCGGCTTGTTGAGAAGGTCCCAAGGCCCTTTCTATAATTAACCTTATTACAAGCAGGTGACATGTGGCTTAACCTTTATATATTGGGAGGCATTTTAGCTTGTGAATATAACAGTGGTTAGAATTCCTCTCTCTTGATGGGTGGATTTAGTTTGCAGGTGAATTTGGGTGGTGATGGTGGTGGGTGTGAGTACTCACCACGTTCCTCTCTCTCTAGATTCCCTTCTTTTCACATGGCCCATAATTGGAATCAAATGTAAAGCTCTATAAACTTCTATAGCCTCTAACAGCAAACCATAGATACTAAAATGTGATCTTACGCAATACAATCCTAATTACATTCAGATATAATCAGGCAACCCTCTTCCTAGATGAGATCAATAAAAGTGTCTTCTAAATTATCCATGTCGAGCTCTACAAAACTAAATGCTAATTATGTTTAGCTCTAAACACAAGAAAGATGTCCACTAGGAATTTTAGGATGATGCTGCTAGAGATTAGTTTGATTACAGTACTAACAATGGCAAAAATTAAGAAGGAAGATGATGATTATAGTATTAATATGTGAATTACACTAAATTGAACAATAATTCCACTTTTGAGAGGTGGATGCTCTCCTAACATGAGCTTTTAAGAGGCTCACTCTCTCCCAATATCAAACTTCACAATATTTTCAACATCACTTAAGTCCTCCTTATGAGGTCTATTTATAGAAAATCCCTCTTAACAAATCTCTAGTTTGTTCCCCAGGCTACTACTAACAGGCTATGACTAACATACCCTTCCCCTAATATTGATTTCTTATAGATGCTAATTATAACAAGCATTCATGGTAATACAATACTAGAACCACGACCTAGAGAGAATAGTTTAAAGCATAGAAAAGAATTTATTGAACATAATACAAAATCATCAAGATCATCACCAACTTGACTGCCTTGTAGCATATTGAAATGTCCCAGATTGGACAGACACCATTACTTCCTATAAAAATGTTGAAATTAAATGTTTAACCCCTTGAAAAATAATAATGAAGCATCAACAAATAAATCGTATTGGTACAAGTTATCAGCAAAAATATACGAGTATTAGAGCTCAAACATACTTATCTACAATAGCTATTAGATAGAAAAAATGGAAAAATATTACAATTCAGTAGCCAATGGAAGTCATCACTAATTCCAAGGAATAGACCACTACTAGATAACTGATCAACACATGTCAAGCAAAAGACAAGAAGGCATCTCCATAACATAAAAATGTGTGTGTGTGTGTGTGTGACAGCAAAAACAATCATATCTAGCAAATAACTTTGAATGGCAAGATTGGCAACCATTACGCAACCCATGGTGTCCAAGACTATAAAACGTTAAACTCGATATCAGCTTCCACAATAGCGATATTCACCAATTGTACAATGCTCCTATTGAGCTATTGATGAAATCATTAGCAGCCTCCAAAATTTAATTCTAACTCCCCCAAATCTATCAAACTAGCATAAGTTTTATACTTTATCCATTCCAAAAGTAAAAAGTAAATATCACAAGGTAAAATTGCATGTCTTGCATGTCGATGATATTCGAGAAGGGCAACAACCCGAAAGGGGATTGAAACTCCTAACACAAGCTCAATTGAGAAGAATTCCATAGTTTCAAAAATTCCATGAAGGTTTGGAAGACATAGAGGCAAGTCAAAAGACTAGTAAAAAAGGCTTAAGGCACACCAACGCGTTTCAGAGTTCCTTACACCTAAGACGCCCCTCGTTGAAGTGAAGCACATATAATAAGCAATACTCCCTCCATTTCATAATAATCGCAATAGTAGGGTGGGCACAAAGTTTTTAGAAAATCATAAGGTAGCTGGGTAGGGTTCAAAAAGGGAATTTAAAGTAGTGTAAGTGGGGTTGGAAAGAGAGAGAAATAGTAAAGTATTAGATGGTTTTTATCAAATAAGGAAGTATTGCAATTATCACGAAACGCACGAAAAAGGAAAGTGTTGCAATTATTAAGAAAAAGAGGGAATATAAAGTTTCTAAAAATAATGGTTTGCGCCTAGGGTGTAATGCGCCTTGCCGTGCCTCATCAAAATCGCCGCACCTAGACCATAAAAGGAGCATGATCCTTTATGCCTTAGACTTTTCAAACACTGGTGACAAGGATACACCTATGTATTCTTGACCGAAAGGCTATAAAATCTTACTTCTAGAAAGTATGAACCTTATACCTCTAAGAAAGTTTTGATGATACAAACTCCAAATGGCTTAAAGCCATGAAATCTAAGATGAAATCCATATTTGAAATTTCAAAGTTTAACTTGGCTGAAAATGGAGTTGTTAAGATAAAGTGAAAAGCTTGTTTAGCAAAACAAAAACATTTATGTTTTAAAGCTAGCTTTGTTAAATATTACGGACAAAATTCACCAAGTGGATTTATTGAAACCTTTTCATTATTTGCTATGCGCCTATGCCAGAACCTATCTATATACATTCGACAATTGCAAGTTGTCATATGCACAAAACTGTACGAAACTAAGCAACAGATATCAAAGCCATCTTCAATGGAATTTCAGAAGGCATAATGTATATGATATACCAAAAGGGCTTTGTTAATCAAACTGATCATATGATAGGAAGGTATGCAAGCTTTAAAATCCATTTTGGATTAATTTAAGCATTAAGGAGTTAAAGTTTTACACTTCAAACAAGTAGTTAAAGTAATTTATAGTTCAAAAGGAATGCTTTGGGAATTTTTGTGATACCAAGGCTAGTGGGGGTAATTTTATGTCCTTTGTAGTACATGTCAATGAAGATATCCTTCTATGTCAAAACCATGCATATCTAGGTAAGGTGCACTGCAGTGTAGCCAAGAACATTCGTAAAGTACCTTGAACGAACTAGAAAAATGTATCGTAGTAGAAGATGATTTAGTTGTTAAAGATATAACAAAGCAAACTTCATCTTATACATTTGGTCTGAAAGGAAAGATGAGCAAAGCTTAGCATAATTCATAGAATACCTTGTTAAAGATTCAACAAAGGTGGAAATTTGGATTAAATATTCATTATTGAACTCGATGTTACCCTAAACAAGTATCAACTCAACTATTCCCTATTTCCAATTTGAGACTATTAGTGGATTCATCGTTTAAGTCAAGAAGCAAAGGGAGCACATCAAATCCAATGGATCTTCTGTGAAAATTTCACGTCCTTGAGTTTACAATTTAAGAGTTGCAAGAGAAACACCTAAATGGCAAAGTTGCTAACTTGTATAACCGAATCACTTTAGCTTATACCTTAATCTAGAAATTAAAATTAAGCATATATGAAGATATGGATTAAATCTCTAGAGACAATCTAGATTATAACGCGTAGTTATAATGGTAAAACCTCTATGTTATATTTTTTTTTTTTATCATTTAATGAACTTAAAGTTCAATGTCATTTAATCTGGGTTTAGTATTAAATTAATGTCCAAATTTAATCTGTAAATTTCAAATAGGTCATTGAGATGATGTCTTAAATGAAAAAACCTTATAAAGTGAACAGGAGATTTTAGAGTAAAGAAGTTCCTAACCTAAATCATTGAAAATGGACAATAATGATCTTTAAATGGACTGGTTTTCATGTTATTTTATAGTGTTGTATCATGGGCTAGTCGATGAAGTTGTCATAAATCAATTGCATGGATACTACTACCTCGTTAACAGTTATTTGCAACGAAAGGGACATGCGAGGACTCCTAGGCAAAAGTTTTAAAACAAGATTATTGAAATATAAGGGCATGTACTTAAGCACTAATCCAATTAAAAATAAACCACTCTTTCCTAAAAAAAAAATAAAAAAAAAATAAAAATAAACCACAAATAATCAGAACCACCAAACCCAGCACCGAAAACCACCACCACCACCGAACCCACCAAGATCCACCACCACCACCGAACCCACCCAACCCACCGACAACCCAAAACCCACCGAAAACCACCAACACCTACGAACCCACCGACAACCACCATCAAAACCCACCAAAAACCACCAAAATGCGCCAACAAACACTACCCGATCGAAACCCAACACCACGCCCACCCTCGAAAATCAACGCTGCCTCCCACCCTCGAAAATCGCCGCCTCCCACCCTCGAAAATCAACCACCACGCCGCCCCCAGAACCCACTACCCGATCGAAACCCAACACCACGAAACCCACAAAACCACCACACCCACGAAACCACCTTCCACGAAACCCACAAAACCACCACACCCACGACACCACCTTCCACGAAGCTCGTGCCGCCCATAACCACCACACCTACGAAACCCACGAGAGACCACCTCCAGATCTGAAGATGGGAAGATGAAGGAGGAGTGAGAATTTGATGATGAAGGAGGAGAGAGAAATTTGATGAATAAGATGAATGTTGAGATTTGATATTTTTTTTTTGAAAAAAGATCTGATTTTTTTTGTAAGATTAGATGATTAAGTTAGGGTTATAAACTTATAATAGTATATGGTTAGTGAAATAATTAAGGGAGTAAGTTGGTTAAATAAGGGCAATTTGGTCATTTTATACAACAAAACTTACTAAAAGAGGAAAAAAAAACATTTGTTGCAAATAATTGGTAGCTTCCGTTTATGGCAAATGTTGCAAATAACTGTTAACGGAGGTAGTAAATAAGAACTTGTATTGGACATACCACCATCATAGAATGTTGTAAGAATTAAATTTCACAAACTTATCTCATTAAACTATCATAGAATGTTGCATATCTAAGTAGTTCATTATTTGTTTTCAACTGGATTAATACTTTGACATTGCTAAACTTTGTACAGAAAAAGGAGATAATAAAGGCACTGCTCGAAATTTAGAAAGATAGAATTGAATGTACAAGATTGGGATTGTTCTTTGAATATTAGGATCATTGTCTTATGGACTTTCGAAGAGTGCAAAATGTGAAATACATACCCACACTCAAATAGAATATTGAATAAATATTTGTCTTGATGGTTTAACTCATGGGTTATAGATAAAAATACATGATAATTTTAGCTTATGTTTAAATAAAAATAAAGACAATAAGAGGGAATAGCTATGTACATTTGTTTAAAGTACAAGTGGAAGTTTATAAAATTATAGTCATTAAACAATGTACATATCTCTAATTAATAGTTTATAGGACTATACTCGAACTTCAATTTAATAATCAATATGCTTAACAAGAAACTACAATTGAATAGTAAGTTTAATGTAATTGGGCTTACGGATTAACTTAAACTGATCTTACGCACGTACAAGATGGACCGAGCCCAATTAGTATAGAGTGGCCAAATGAAAAAAGGCCATCACGGGTGGGCGTGGTAGTCCAACCATGTATATAAAGGAAAAATAAGTCTTCCTTGATTAAATAAAATGTTGGTAAAGCAATAATACGTAATTAGATATATAGAAAATTGGTAAATTCAATTAGACATACGAGAAATAGAATCTTCCTCTTCCAATTAATATAGGCTGTCACGTTTCTTGTGGCAATATAGTGTGTGTACAAGCCATTAGAGGGATTGCAATTGGATCCTAAACCAATCGAATCCCTACCAAAAAAGGCACGCATCAAAAGGTATATTAATAGTCCCATTAGAATCATAGTCAATGTGTGTATAGATTCTTTAGATGTTTTTCTACAAAATATATTTATATCAAAACCTATTTGGACTAGTTATTACTATATAATTCCAATCCACTAATTATTGATATCTAATTATGTGGTACCATAGTTCAATAATGATTTTAAATCCGAATTTCCTTTTCTACTATTTCGTCAATAGCAGATTATTCTAGTTTTGTTTGCTGGCCAGTATTAATAACTAGATCAATTAATAATATCACCAATGTATAAAAATGCTTCAGGCTCAATGAGATGATAAAGCCATAGAGGAAATGATGCGCTTTGATGTGCCTCTTTAAAGCGAGGTGCACAATAAACAACTACGAAAACTTGCTTATGCGTTCCACAAATGCACCTTAAGTGTGCCTCCCGCACGCCTTGATGAATTCATGAACCTCGCCAACAGCGGATAACCCTAATCATTTAGTGCCTAGGCACACCTTTAAATACACTGAATATCACATAATTTGAACGATATATTTATAATTAGACTAAAAAAATAATGTTTAAGAAGGCTATTGATACCACATTTAAGATTTGAATTAAATACATATACAAGTTATACACATTAATTATAAACCTAATAATATTATTAATTTGGCTTTTGGTACATGCCTCTTTGATGAAGATTGAAGTATCCCATTTGCAATCCCTTTAACAGCAGGCACACGCACAATCAAGCCGTAGATTAACTTCTCTTTCTCATTCTCACGGGGATGAAAATGTAAATCTTATTCAAACCAATAATATTCAATACATCTAAAGATATTATTTCTTAACCGACATTTATCAAAGGAGACTTGTTCTTCCTTTATTGACATAATTGCATAGCCACTCTCACACACGGAACCTAGGGCGTTGCAAGGCTTTGTTTCATTTGGCCCACTCAATTCTAATTTAGCATAGTCCATACTTGCGTGTGCAACTCTATAGGATTATAAGCCCAAATGCCTAATTAGACTTATTAAGCGATAGCTGTTTCTGGCTAAACATATTGATTACCTAATTAAACTTATTAAATCAAAGTTCATATTAAATCCAATAAACTATTAATTAGAGTTATAATTCTAGTGGAGGATAAAGTATTGGGCCAATCTACTAGTCACAACGGACGAACCAAATAACTTAAATCTTTTACCATGAACTTTATTATTCAACACAGTAGCTTTTAAGGCCATGTTTGGCAAAATGCATTGTGGGGGTAGTTGATGGTTATGGTAGTAGCTCCTACATTACTCGTGCTATACACTCAAACTTTTTATTAAGTAGCGGTTTGAATTGGTCAAACCAATCAAAACTAGTTCCGAACACGATCAAAGTCAAATGTGCAAATTCATCAAAAGGGACTCAAGACAAACATAATGCACATTAGAAAGCTACATCTTTTACCGCCTACAATGCAATATAATGATTATAGTGATTGATTGATTGAATGCAATATAATGATTATTGTGTGTTTTTGACAATGGCGTCAGACAGGAGGAATAGCATATCATCTTTGACTTTATAATCAGGGATACACAGGCAGAATAAACATATTTCATTAAACGAGTTGGGGAAGGTAGATTGCATACCATGTTTCTCAGAAGTAAAACTCGGGTAGGCGGCCCGTTAAAGTTGACACTCTTTACCTTCTTCTCTTGCTGCTGCTGCTGCTGCTTAGTTTCACTAGCATTGACAATAACCCCAGCTCTCCTATCAGTTTTCATGGCCATCAAAGGAGTAGTTATTCCTTGCTCCAACTTCCCCAAACCCTGGCCTTGCTTCCACCCCATTTTCGCCATCATTCTCTGTGCCGCGGTCATTTGCCCTCCCGCCCCTACACCCAATCCAACTGTATCCGATTTCCCAATAGCAAACCCATCCACACTCCCACCCGGAGGAGACGGGGAACCAGGCGGCTGCCCACCACCACCACTACTACTCATTGCAGTCCGCCGCCTCCACGCCTCCTCCCCAGAAATACCCACTTTACTATCCCTCTCATCCCTATCCTTATCCTTATCCCTCTCCCTCCTCTCCTTCTCTCTCTCCTCCTCCTCCTGCTGCCGCCTCTCGAGCTCCCGCTTCAGCTCCGCCTCCCGCGCTCGCCTCTTCTTCTCTCTTCTATACACCTCGTAATCATTGGGTCTCACTGGGTCGTACTCCTCAACTACGGATGAAGTCACCCCCACCAATGCCGGTTGCAGGGCCTCTGATGGAGGGTCTTCCGCAGGTAGGGTTTTAATTGGTTTGGGCTTGCTGATAATCGCCTGAGATCGGATGATAGAAGGCGGGGTAGTGAACGCTGGCTTTCGAAGCGTCGGAGGAGCCATCTTTGCGCTGCTTGACCATACAGCGCTAGCCGACGGGTTAGCGGGTTTTTCATCCTCCGTAGAAGACGACGGCGGCGGAAGATCGCCGTACAAACCACCCAACATTATTTGAGAAAGAATAATTTAATCAAAGTGATTAACTTAGGTTATTTCACGAAGCTGAGAAGAAATATTTCATGAATTTGTAAACTATTATTCAGAATTCGAGATGGTGATAAGCGGGTTATGGTTTGGTGATGAAAAAGGGGAAGAAACCGAGAGTATAATTCTTCACCCAAATACGTAATTCCAACTTCAAAGGACTCAATTTTTTTTTTTTTATTAATTTTTTTTTATAAGAAAGGACTCATTTGGTTACATTTGGGAATTAGGTCTTATTTGTTTAGAACTTTTGTCTAGACTTACCGTATAGATAGTGTTATTTGTCAACAAATATCCGTTTTTTTTTTATTATAAAGGAAAAATTAGATAAAATAATCCCAACGTTTATCAATTTTGGTACAATAATCCCAACTTTAAATTATTCTGAAATAATTCGAACTTTTGGGGGTCTTCTTTTTCTTCAATCCCAAACCGGTCAACAGAAGTCAACAACCTTTAATAAGAGGTCATCATAACATGTGTCAGCTTATCATTGGTCCAAAAATAAATTAAATTAAAAAATATAAAATAAATTAAAAAGAAAAAACCAAAAAAAAAAACTTCCCTCCTTCGAAACCACCGGCCCTCCCCCACCCCTTCCACCGACCCTCCCCCACCCGAAAACACCCCCCACCCAGCCGAAAAACTGCGCCCCTCCCCCCCGACCACCACTCTCACCTGTCGAAACACCTCACCCTCCCTTCCCCCACCCACGAAACTTAGAGACTTCACCAATTGGGCCTACCTTAGTTATCCGGCCAGTGGCCTCATGTAAAATGAACGTTGAATCGTCTATTAAGTTTTAAACTTAGAGACTTCACCAATTGGGCCGCCTGTGAATTTCACAGACGGCCTTAAAACTTGAAAAAGGAAAACATAATTGAAAACAAAAAGCGATTTCTCATTAATAAACTTCTTGCTTACAAAATTTTACAACTCAGAAGTAGTACTTTTTCAAATTGTCTACATTCCAAGTCCTAGGCAGGCGCCTGCCGTTTAGGGTTTCCAGGCGATAGGTGTCGTTTCTAACTTCCTCATAGATCCGGTAGGGGCCTTCCCAATTTGGAATAAGCTTTCCAAGCTTGTTGGCCCTACCGGTTGCCTCCATTTTTCGTAACACAAAGTCGCCAACTTTCAAAGGGCGCTTGTGCACTTTCTTGTTGTAGGCTCTTGTCTTTCTCAAACGGTATATCTCGTGACGCAAGTCGGCATTGCCCCTGCGTTCTGGGAGAGAGTCCAAAGCCAGACGCATGGCCTCCCAATTTGCTTCCTCATCATAGAGCATTACTTTGAGGGTAGGCTCGTAATGTTCGATGGGCAAGACGGCTTCAGCACCGTAAACCATGAGAAATGGGGTTTCCCTGGTTGACCTTTTGGATGTTGTCCGGATGGCCCATAGGACATGAATCAATTCTTCTGCCCATAAGCCACCGGCTCTTTCCATTTTCTTTTTATGTCGTCCGAGATGAGTTTGTTGAAGGCTTCAACCTGGCCGTTTGCTTGGGATCGGCCGACTGATGCAAAATAGTTGGAGATCCCTTGATCCCCCAACCAAGTCTTGAGCTGAGGCATCTCAAACTGAGGGCCATTATCAAACACCATAGACATAGGTACCTGTAGACACCTAAAAATGTCTCCCCAAAACCAAACCCGATGATGAACAACCTTTCACCGCCACTATTGGTCGGGTTCAGTATTTAATCCCGAGAGTGCTTAAAAAATCGTATTTGATTAAATTCGTATTTTTGAACAATCCATGGATTAGCCTTGATGTTTGGTAAAAGCATAGTTTTAATTTCAGCCCAAACTTATTATTTAATTTTAGCCCAAACCTTTTTTTTTTATTGTTTTATTATTTATTTTTGGCCCAAACCTTTTATTTATTTTTATTTAATTATTTTCTTATTTTAGCCCAAATAATAATAAGTCAGAAAAGGCCCAAAATTATCAATCGACACTTAAAATGCCGAATGAAATTAGGGTAAAAAATGTATTTAGACGGAAAAATAGGCTGGAATTTCCCGCGCCACGGCAGGTACCTACTGATTAGGGGATTTTTATCCACCAATCACCGTTTGACAAGCGGACCAACCAGGTTCCGCCACGTGTCCTTCACGTAGGCCAATAGGAGCCTGCCACGTGTTAATCACAGATACGTCCTCTACGGACCAATTGAGACACGCCACGTGTCCACCCATGCCAAATGGGAAAACCGGCCAACAAGGCCCAATCCTGTTTAGAGGCCCGGTCAGCCCTAGGTTTACCCTAAACCTAGAGAGTGGCACGCTTCTCAAGACTATAAATACTTAATTAATCCTCATTTAAGGGAAGGAAGCAATTAATCTCACCTGGAGAACAGAACAGAAACATTACGGAACACTAATAACCGGCTGATCTCGCTAACAAAGCAGATTACCTACATTAACCACTCTCACCTAGAGAGACCTTATTACTTTAATTTCCGTATTAATTACTCCTTAATCAGGTACTAACTTGACCGTTGGAGGCGGAGCTCTCAGGAGTCTCCGTTATTTTGCAGGTACAGGCGTCCGGTTCCAGTCTCGGAATTATAACTCTCCCGCAGGACATCAGAAAACCCCGAAACATTTGGCGCCGTCTGTGGGGAGAGTACTTCAGAGATGGCATCCAAGTCTGTACCGACTCCTGAAGTGAGGCGTCCCCTAAACGACCCTCAAGTTCAGTCGGACCATGACACCGAAAGTGAATTTGAAGTTGAAACTCATACAGCTCCAGACGGGACCCTAAGGGCCCGACGTACCCGTCATACCGAAAGGAGAGAACGGGAGCATCTTCAAACAGGAAGCGAGCCAGCAGGCGCACCGCCTGCTCGGCAACAGCCGACTGATGGGTCTGCTCCCATCACAAGGAACGAACTCATGACCTTCATGAGGGACTTCAAGGGAGAGATTCAAGAGTTGATCAACAAGAAGCCGCCTGCTTCAGTCAAGGAGCAGTCGGCCAAGAAACCCTCCACTTCACTGAAGAGGAGGTCAGTTCAAGGGCGAGAGGCGACTCCTCATCCTAAATCTAGGAAGCGGGAGCCACCTGCCCTTGATTTCACAAAATTCCGTTATCCTACAGGAAATAGGAAACCGGTTCGTCATATTCAGGCGGACGGGTCAAAGCAAACATTCACAGATGCTCGGCTACTGCTAGAGCAGAAGAAGAGTGACCGATTGTCAGAGTCGGCTTCTACTTCAGACTTTCAAGACAGTTTGCGAAATGCCTCGATGAGACATACTCAGTCGTACCATGAGAGTCAGTCAGGCGGCACCTCCCGTCAGTCCGGCTTTCATAGTGCCCAGGCGGTACCAAACTTACCATTTGTGCCGCAACAACAGTATTTTATGCAGCCACCTCCATTTGGTGGACCTACAGCAAAAAAACGTCCAACCTATGGACTGGCAGCTACGGTTGCTTAGACTTGGTGAACAGCCGTCGGCCTTCTCCAAGGAAATTACTGAAGCCGCTCAGCCGGCCAAAGTGAAAAATATACTAGTAGGCGCCTATGACGGCACTACTAACCCAGAAGACCATCTGATGGCATTCACCAACCTGATGTACCTTCAAGGGTTGGATGATCCCACTTGGTGCAAGTGTTTCCCAGCGACTCTCAAAGGAATCGCACAGCAATGGTTCGGCAACCTGCCGACTGGTTGTGTAAATAGCTTCAGGACGCTTGCTTACTTATTTGCCTCCAACTTCGCCATGAACATCCCTGCGAATAAAACGACCCTTGATTTGGGAACAATTCAGCAGGGCGAGAAGGAGGGGCTTCGTTCTTACATCAGGCGGTTCAACCTGATGAGAATACAGATTCAAGGGTTACCGGATGAGGTAGCTTATACCGACTTTTTTAGAGGTCTCAAAGACGGGTCTACCTTCAAATTTGATTTGGTTCGAAAAAGGGTGGCGACTCTTCAAGAGGCCTTGATTGAAGCAGAAGCCTATATACAGGCGACTGATCTGTGTACGATAAAACAGTCGGATGGGAAAAGGTTCGACAAAAGAGAAGGACGACAGAAACAGTCGTCAAACAAAGATGAGAAAAGAAAAGAGGTCTGGGCGGCTGATTCCTCTAAATAGCCGGCCCAGAAAAAGAAAAAACAATTCAAACCATACTCCCCAAAGTATGCGTTTAACAAGGATAACCAGTTTATTCTAAAAGAAATAAAGGGACGGATCTCAATTGAGAAGCCGGTCCCCATGAAGGGTTCTGCAAACAACCGGAACCAAGATAAAATTTGTGCTTATCATGATGACGTTGGTCATCACACCAATGACTGCATCAGTCTCATGCGGTACCTAGACCGCCTGGCTGAGCAAGGTGATCTTGACACTTATGTCAAAAAATCTACGGGGAACACTTCCTCAAGAAAGCTGTCGGCCAAAAAGAATCAACAGGCCGACAGCTCCGATACAGATGATGCAGTCGTCTACACCATTGCAGGCGGCTTCTCAGGAGGCGGCCCCACTATTAGGGGCAACAAAGATAATATAAGGCGGTTAGATGTAAATTCCGTTCACCAAGAACGGCCGTCCAAATATACATTTCCTGAGATTGTCATCACTGAAGAGGATCTAGGAGGGGTAAGGGGGCCGCATGACGACCCTCTCGTTATTGAATGTAAAGTGGCCAACCAGAGAGTTGGCCGAATCCTCATAGATACCGGGAGCTCCTCCGATCTCATCAGCAGCAAATGTCTGTCGAAACTAAAATATCAGACTGACTGCATACATCCGGCCTCCCACCCTTTAATAGGGTTTGGAGGAGGAGTCGTCCACCCACTGGGACGAGTAGATTTACCCATTCGCCTGGGCGAAAAAGGGGAAGGACGACACATGGTAGTCCGGTTCCTAGTAGTAGAGGAACTCTCGGCCTACAACATGATTCTGGGTCGACCAACCCTGAATAATTCCAAGGCTGTTATAATCCCGTCTCTTATGTTGCTCAAGTTTGAGAGGGATAATGGAACAGTCGGCTCCCTAAGGGGAGATCAGAGGATGGCTCGAGAGTGCTATCTCTCGGATGTCAAGCCCACTGTTATGGCCACTGGGTCAAGTGGAGAAAAAACAGACCTTGACAATGTCAAGGAGAGTGCGCCTGTTCAAGAAGCAGGCGGCAAAAAGAGAAAGGCGTCCCAGACAGAGTCCGCAAGAAAAGCGAGAAAATAGCAATCATTGGCAGAGGAGCGGCCGGATGAGTTCCACCCTCAGCCGACTGGTGAGCATGCGGACCTGATTTTAGACGACTCACGTCCTGACCGAACAGTCAAAGTTGGGACGACTGCTCTGAGAAACCTTGGTGACGACTTTCACAACCTATTGAAAGAATACAAGGACATCTTTGCATTTGAAGTCCATGAAATGCCAGGCATTAGTCCTGATCTGGCGGTACATAAACTCGCCGTGGATCCGAAAAAGAAGCCGGTACGGCAAAAGAAGCGGAACCATGGCGAAGAAAGAAGTCAGGCGGCAGCCGCCGAAGTTAAAAAATTACTTGATGCAGGGTTCATTCGGCAATGTTACTTCCCAGACTGGGTTGCAAATGTGGTGCTTGTTAAAAAGCCGAATGGCACCTGGCGAATGTGTGTAGACTACACAGACGTAAACAAGGCGTGCCCCAAAGACAGTTACCCTCTGCCTAAAATTGATAACCTGGTCGACTCAACAGCCGGCCATGCCTTGATGAGTTTCATGGACGCCTATTATGGTTTCCATCAAATTCCCTTATGGAAGAAAGATCAGGAGAAGACGGCCTTCGTCACTGATCAGGGGTTATACTGTTATACAGTCATGCCGTTTGGTCTTAAGAATGCCCCGGCTACCTTCCAACGAATGATAAACACTGTGTTCTTTGATCAGATTGGCAGAAACGTCGAGGCATATATTGATGATATGATTGTCAAGACTAAACTTCAGAAAGATCATTTGTCGGACCTCCGAGAAACTTTCGCCACACTCAGGCGGCACCGTGTCATGCTCAATCCCAAGAAGTGTGTATTTGGAGTTGAGTCTGGGAAATTTCTCGGATTCCTTATCAATCAGAGAGGAATAGAAGCGAACCCTGAGAAGGTGCAGGCGGTCATTGACATGCAGTCGCCTCGTACCATCCGAGAGGTTCAAAAGTTAACAGGTTGTCTGGCGGCCTTGGGAAGATTTCTAAGCCGATCAGGCGACAAATGCCTATACTTTTTCCAGGCAATTAAGAAAAAGGCAAGGTTTGAATGGGGGCCGGATGCTGAGGCCGCCTTCCAGAAATTAAAAGTTCACTTGCATTCCTTGCCGAGGCTGGTCAGCCCTTTGCCCAAAGAGGATCTCTACATGTACCTGGCCGTCTCTGATCATGCGTTAAGCGCTGTTCTCCTTGCTGAAAGGGACGGCTGTCAGCTCCCGGTCTACTTTGTCAGTCACGTACTGAAAAATGCCGAGTTGAGGTATCCCCTAGTGGAGAAATTTGGTCTTGCACTCTTCATGGCTGTTAAAAAATTGAAGCCCTACTTTTTGGCACATACAGTCGTCGTGTATACAGACCAACCTATCAAGCGGCCGCTGACCATCATGGAGTCGTCAGGCCGAATGATCAAATGGGCCATAGAAATACAGAGCCTCGAAGTTACTTTTGAGCCTAGAAAAGCAGTAAAGGGGCAAGCCTTTGCTGACTTTATTGTAGAGATGACTCGTCCTCCTGACTCTCAAGTTCCAGACCAAGTATGGAAGGTATATGTGGACGGAAGCTCTACTTCAAATGGTTGTGGAGCAAGCGTCGTATGTCAGTCTCCAGAGGGCGACAGGTTCGAGTATGCTCTACGCTTCAGTTTTCAGGCTTCAAACAATGAGGCAGAATATGAAGCTTTACTAGCCGGGATCCGCATGTGCAAGGCGGCAGGGGCAAGAAAAATAGTCGCCTGTTCTGATTCACAATTGATAGTGAGTCAGTACAATGGCAAATATGAAGCAACCCATCCGGCCATGATCAAGTATTTACAGGCGGTCCGACAAGCAGTCGGCTCCCTTGAGGATTTCCATCTGATCCAAGTGCCGAGATCAGAAAACAACCAGGCGGATGCACTGTCAAAATTAGCATCATCCGCCTCCTCTGATACTCCTCGAACTGTTTTTTGGGAAGTAATGGAGAAGAGAAGCATCGAAGAAAACCCTATTGGAATCCTAGACAGAAGTTCAACCTGGATGGATTCAATCAGGGCATATCTGACAAACGGTACACTGCCGGATGATCCTCAACAGGCGGCAGCACTGAAAAAACGAGCCACCTTTTTTGAAATGATTAAGGGAGAACTTCACAAGAGGGGGTACCTTCAACCCTTCTTAAAGTGTGTTTCTCCAGAAAAGGAACGAGAGATACTAGACGATCTTCACTCTGGTTACTGTGCTTCTCATATAGGCGGTAGGATGCTTGCTCAAAGGGCAAGGCGGCAGGGCTACTTTTGGCCTACTTTGGAAGCAGATGCAATGGAGATGGTGAAAAAATGTGACAAGTGCCAAAGGTTTGGCAAACTAATTCACCGTCCGGCTACTGACCTCACTACCATTCACAGCCCACTACCGTTTGCTAAGTGGGGCATGGACATTCTGGGTCCATATACGCCTGCTACAGGCGGACGGAGGTACATACTTGTTGCCGTCGACTACTTCACTAAATGGGTAGAGGCGGAGGCGGTAAAGGGAATCAAGACGAAAGATGTAATTTCATTCATTTGGAAAAATGTCATCACTCGGTTCGGGGTTCCCATGTCTATGGTTTTTGATAATGGTCCCCAATTTGAGACGCCTGTTCTCAAAAGCTGGTTGGGTGACCAATGATTGCACACTACTTTGCATCTGTCGGCCGTCCACAAGCAAACGGCCAGGTAGAAGCCTTTAATAAAATCATCTCAGACGGTCTCAAGAAAAAGATTGAACGAGCAGGCGGCCTATGGGCGGATGAACTACCACATGTTCTCTGGGCCATTAGGACGACTGAAAAAGGGGCGACTGGAGAAACTCCATTCCTCCTAACTTACGGTGCGGAAGCTGTTCTTCCAATAGAACACTACGAGCCGACTCTTCGAGTAATGCTATATGACGAAGAGGCAAACTGGGAAGCCATGCGCCTGGCATTAGACTCACTTCCTGAAAAGAGGGGCAATGCTGTCTTGCGCCATGAGATCTATCGCCTGAGAATGACTAGATCATACAACAAAAAAGTACACAGGCGTCCACTCAAAGTAGGGGACTTTGTACTTAGAAAAATGGAAGCAGTTGGTAGAGCTAATGAGTCTGGCAAACTAACTCCCAATTGGGAAGGACCCTACCGAATCTATGAGGAAGTCAGGGACGGTACCTACCGTCTAGAAACACCAGACGGACAACCGTTGCCTCGAACTTGGAATGTAGATAATCTTAAAAAATATTTCTTCTGAATGATGTAAAGTAAAGAGCTACTTAATAAAGTTTGCACTTACTATTCAATTTTGTATTACGAGGGGCATGCCGTCTGTACCTTTACAATCGGCTACTCTCCATTGAGTTTTTTCACTCTATCTTCAGAGGGGCATGCCGTCTGTACCTTTACAGTCGGCTACTCTCCATTGAGTTTTTCACTCTATCTTCAGAGGGGCATGCCGTCTGTACCTTTACAGTCGGCTACTCTCCATTGAGTATTTTACTCACAATACTTAGCTAAAAAGATTAGGGCCTGGCCGACCCTGTGCCTAACAGGCGGCTACCCTTCTTTTACTTAGCACCTACGTTCACCAAGAACTATCCAAGGCCACCGGCCGAATGATCAGACCAGGCGCCAAGCCAACTGATCAAATCTACAAAACTAATACGACCTGTCCCAACATCATAGCAGGCGTCCGACGGCATCCCTCCGGATGAAATTCTTCGCAGAGAGCAGCTCCCTTTTGGGTGGAACATTGTTCTATAAACTAATTACACGGCACCTATACGACTGTCCCCAAGGGCAACCACGTAGCCGTTTTTGAGACAAGGATAACTCTATCACTAACCAAACCAGTGGTAGCAGTTGACATCTGAGTCAGATGACCGCCTGTATTACTTGGGATAAATGCAGGGGGTACCTATTGAGTTAATAGCCAACAAACATTGGCGAATCAAGGGGTCTAGCCGGCCTACGCCGCCTGGTACCTCTACTTCTCAAACAAAAGTGACGGCGACTGAGTATCTCCAACGTTAACTCATAGTCACTCCCTCAAATTTGGTATGGAACCTAAAAGGTTTGAGTCGTCCGCCTGTTTTTAACAAACAAGGGCACTCAAACCCCTATTCCTACTAGGTAACCTATTGAGTAAATAGCCAACATTGGCAAATCAAGAGGATCAGCCGGCCTCCGCCGCCTGGTACCTCTACTACTCAATCTAGATTGTGACGAAGACTAAGTAACTCCTATGTTAACTTAACAGTCACTCAAACTTAGTATGGAGCCTAAAAGGTATGAGTCGTCCGCCTGTTTTTAACAAACAGGGACTCTCAACCACTACTCTTGCTAGGTTAACAAATTATGAGTTAAAAGCCAACATTGGCAATAAAGGGAAACAACCGGTACCCGCCGCTTGTTATCCTACTTACTTAATTCCTTGGCGACTAGGTAATACTCTATTTACTTGGTCAGACCACTTTCCTACTTGGTTAAAATTACAAAAAGACAGGCACGCCTGCCTAAAAAGGATCCAGACAAAATAGTTCGAATACCGATTGAATAAATGGCCGACTGATCGTCTATCCTGGAAACAGACAACCAGTCGTCCAGGGGCATAGGCGGCGTACTTACTATTTGTACCTGTCTGCAACGTTCGACCATGTACAACAGTCGGTCTAGTGAACAATGGGATATTAGATATGGAATACTTAGATAAATTTGAAGCAAAACAAAAATTCATTAAAAATAAGCCGGTCATTAAAGACCAGCAAAATATTCAAAGCCCCGGCCCCCTGGCCGGGTAAATACAAAGCAAACGGCACGCAGGCCGTGGAAAAAATACATTAAGCTTAAGAAGGGGGCAGTTCAGTATTAGCAGCTGCCTCCTGGTCAGCACTCTTCTTGCTGGACTCGGCATCAGCTGCATCCTTTTTTGATGCCTCACCCCCAAGTGGCACAAGCGCCACAACCGGCTCCTCCTCCTCCTCCAACGCATCTCCCAACGCCTCTTCTTCAGCAGCCGCCAGGATCTCTTGATTATATGTTTCCGAACACTGGCGGTACGTTCTTTCCCAAGAGGCAAAGTCGGCATTGGGGAACAGGCGGCCCCAGGTCATGCGCTGGATTTGAGCGGAGTCTTCCATCATCTCCCGGACGAGCTCTTTCTTCTCTTGCTCGGCCTTTTCCGAGAGCTCTTGGGTAAGACTCTTCTCTTGGCTCACCAGGCGTTCTTTTACGCTGGCCAAGGATTTCTCCATGGCTTCGTAAGAGTACATTTTTTGGCGAAGAGGTTTCAGCTCGGCCTTAAGATTTGTGATGGTCGCCTCCAGCTCGTCATTCTTCTTCTGGGCCGCCTCTAACTGAGCCCGAACAGCGGCGGTAGCCTGCGCCTGATAATAAAGAATATCAATGGTCAGTACTTTATTTTGGGCAATTTGAAACATTGCCTTATCACAGTTAGAGGCGGCCATAGCTTTTGCAGCCTTTACCTCTTTGTTTTTCCGATCAAGCGGCTTGCGAAGGCTGTTAACTCGGAGCAAGGACCCCTGCAATCCCATCAAGGTCAAGGGTGCCGGCACCCCTGACCGCCTCCCTTTCAGATGGAGGAACTACTTTGATCATGGACTTGGCTACCTCTACCAAGTCAAGCCCCTGAGGGCCGGCTGCATCAAGCGTAAAAAAGCAAGTTAGACCTAGTCAAGAAGGAAGCAAGTGTAAAAGTTTTTACAAGTAATTGTCCATACTTCTAGGCGGCCCCGGCGGGGTTTTAGAAGAAGTGGCCGGCTGCTTCTCAGCCGCCACTGTTTTCCTGGAAGACCCAGGAGAGCTTGCAACAGTCGTCCTCCGGGCCTTGGGGTCCGGCTGTTGCGAGGAAGAAGCTCTTGGAGTGCCCGACTGAAAAGAGGAAGAGTTAGTATATGCATAAGACAACTCCTAAAAGAGGAAGAGTTTCGAAGCCTACCAAGGGTGCCCCCTTGTTGGGGGAGTCGGTACAAGACTGTTGCATGAGAGAGGCCCGCAACATGGCCGCCGCAGTCTTGAATGCTGTTATTTTACTCATGGCGTCAGCTGCAAAAAAAATAAACAGCAAAGTTAGTAAAGATCCCAAGTAAACAAGGCGTGAAAAAACAGAGTATTTGTCAGGCCGGCTACCTCTAGAGCACCGACTGCTGAGGCCACAAGCGGCCAAAAAGTACTCGTCATAGAGCCACTTGAAGCTCGGGACGCAGTTTAGGGGTACTTGCTCTCGTACCCCTGAAGTAGAGTTCACCCTAGTCTCTACTTTGAAGAGTCCTTTGTCTAGGATCTCTTTTTTAGCCTTTGGGGGAACAGGTGGCATGCTGCGGCCGCCTGCGAGAAGAGGCGGATCCCTATTCCACTTGTTAAAGCGTTGGTTTAGCTCCGTGTCTGAACCCTCGATGATAAGGAAGGTGTTCCGCCAATCCTTCCATTTGTTCGCCTTACCTCTCGTCATGAGGTAACCCCTATGGCTTGTTAATTGATACCAGCCGGTACCTCCCGACTTAGGGGTCCGGCTGAGATAGTTCATGTGGGCGAAAGCCTCAAAGCTTGGCTCCACCCCGTACATTTCGCACCCGGCCACATAGCCGAGTACGTTTACCCAAGAGTTGGGGGCTAACTGCCATAACCCCAAATCATACCCATCTAAAATCCGCTGAACAATCGGATGTAATGGGAAGCGCAGTCCAGCTTTGATGGCCGCCACATAGCAGCCAAAGCAGCCGTCATCATAGCTGGTACCAGCCGGCCAGACGACAGTGTCTTCTGGATCCGGCACGAACAGTAAAAATTCGGGGCCCATTCTGTGGTTAGCTATAAAGCTCTCCACTTTGTCTTGCATGGCTGCGATCCGGCCCCGGGGTACCGTGCAGTAGTAGGGGGTGTTTTCCTCTCTGTAAGAGGCGGACGGCTCCGCCCAATTGTCCCCCTTCTCAACTGCATGAGAAAGCCTCGCCTCTTGTAGGCGGCTGTGTCTTTCTTCTGAGCCTGGAGAAGCGTGGCCAGAAGAGCTGGACTCGGACTCGTCCTCTGACGAGTCCGAAGAGGACGACTCCTCCCCTCTCCCAGAGGGGCCCGCCTCCTCTCCCTTAGAAGGAGCAGGAGGAAAAGTAGACATATCAACGGTGAAATGGGAAGGGACCACCTTGACCCCTCCCTCAGAACTGCCGGCTGTCAAGCCGCTTTGCTTCACTTCTACATCCGGCGCCTGGTCAGATGTTTCACTAATGAGCACCCTTTGGGAGGAGCCGTCCGAGTTTGAGATCATAGCAGTCTTTTTTGTTCTGGCCATCACGTTCTACATAGACACAGATACAGTCGGACTTTGTATAAAGGGCAAAGATGGGTCCAGAAAAGGGCAGGCGGCACTCCTAGTCCTAGATTCAGCCGTCCCCGGTGACCGGCTGATCACTAACTTAGGTCGTGTCGTGTGCTTCCGTGGTGCCATTTCAAAAAATAAAAAGAAAATTAAGAGTAAGAGAACTGAGTTACCTGAACGAGTGACGGTTGATGAAGTTCTGGAAATCCGGTGCAGTCGGCTTGTCAGAACAGGCGGTAGGCAGAAAAGGTCCGAAATGTCAGAGCAAGTTCAGGGGTCCGAATGTTCTCGCAAAGTTCTCAAATGTGAAAATGACCGAAGTCAGCACTTCCTTATATAGGCAAAGTGAGAAGGCGAAGGGTCGCTTCCAAATTCAAAATTTGGGCGGGAAAATCTCTCGGCCATTCATAAGGTGACACCTGTAGCAGGCCGTCGCCTGTCACCGTGCGACACCTGTCACAGGTGACACGTGACCAGTCACGTGCCGCCTGTGAGGGGCAAATGATTAGGGGATTTTTATCCACCAATCACCGTTTGACAAGTGGACCAACCAGGTTCCGCCACGTGTCCTTCACGTAGGCCAATAGGAGCCTGCCACGTGTCAATCACAGATACGTCCTCTACGGACCAATTGAGACACGCCACGTGTCCACCCATGCCAAATGGGAAAACCGGCCAACAAGGCCCAATCCTGTTTAGAGGCCCGGTCAGCCCTAGGTTTACCCTAAACCTAGAGAGTGGCACGCTTCTCAAGACTATAAATACTTAATTAATCCTCATTTAAGGGAAGGAAGCAATTAATCTCACCTGGAGAACAGAACAGAAACATTACGGAACACTAATAACCGGCTGATCTCGCTAACAAAGCAGATTACCTACATTAACTACTCTCACCTAGAGAGACCTTATTACTTTAATTTCCGTATTAATTACTCCTTAATCAGGTACTAACTTGACCGTTGGAGGCGGAGCTCTCAGGAGTCTCCGTTATTTTGCAGGTACAGGCGTCCGGTTCCAGTCTCGGAATTGTAACTCTCCCGCAGGACATCAGAAAACCCCGAAACACCTACCGTGTCACGGGAATCCTTCCCGTCTGACGGTGGGATTTCCCGTGACACGGGAAGTCTTCCGTGACACGGGACATTCCGTGTAAACCCTTAACGCGTTTTCTATCCCGTTTTAGGGTTTTGTGTGCTCCCTCAGCACATTTTCCCTATAAATACCCCCTCATTTCTGATGTACGGGGCACCGAGTAATTCTCTTATTTTATTTTCTCTCTTCTATGCTTTAGCCTAAACACTAGCCTACCCTTTTCATTTCAAAATTCCTTCTTCAAGTACTCAAAGGAGTCCATACTTTACTCGTGGTTCTGTCCTTAAGCCAAGGCGTGAAAGGTAAAACTGTTTGAGGGTTTGGCCCTAAATCAACCTTCCTTTATTTAATTTAATTTAATCATTGTTTTATTATTTCCTTGAAGTTACTAACTCGTTTATTATTTTGTAGTTGCAAACAAACAGAATCAAAGTAAGGATCATGTTCCTTTTATTTCTATTATTTTTCTAACGATTTTATGTTGATGGAATTGTGATTAAATTGGTTCTAATATTAATGTTTATTCTATTATTTTTATTGATCGCCATATTGCATGTTAAAGGGAATGTGTAATTGAAAATCACGCCTAATAAGATAATTTGGACAACCGGTTTAGGTTCCTTTTAATCTTATTATAAATTAAAGTGATCACCAATATTTTATAATTATGTGTGCATTAATATTAAACCAATTTAGTTAAATGATAGTTTGGAGCGAATTGAATATTTTGTTTGTATGCCTTTGAGATCACATGAATGCTTTTCAATATAAGAATCGAGTAGAGGCCAATACGGGCGAATGTGACTCCATGACTCACTTCGTACC
The DNA here is from genome assembly GCF_001683475.1 of Chenopodium quinoa. Lineage (NCBI taxonomy): Eukaryota > Viridiplantae > Streptophyta > Magnoliopsida > Caryophyllales > Amaranthaceae > Chenopodium > Chenopodium quinoa. Next base: position 1,934,249 of record NW_018745251.1, on the reverse strand, counting down.
ATCATCCCCGATCCTCCTTTCGTAGTTCCGTACCATATGGAGTTAGTAATCTCATGGATTATGAATGGGGTGTAACCTTCACGGGTCAATCGTTGTTGCCTATCGTTGTCCCTTATCGTGGTTGACTTTTTATGATCCGCGAATGGTTTACAAGTTCCTTAAAAACTTGTTGGCGGCTCCCTACTTTTTTGTCCCTAATCATTGTCCCTAATCATATCAGTCAATTCCCACTTCCTATGAGTGCCAAGCATATTCACAACATGCTTTAACGTAGGCGCACTTCGAGCGACGCCTACAATTTAGCGACTCCACTGGGGAGGATTCTTAATTATTTATCGATTTGAGTGATCGGTATTTAATTAAGAAGAGTGGATGAGACTTGAAAGATTCTTGAAAAAATATTCCTGTGATTAATTTGGCATTTTTTGCATCTACATTGACGTTTTAACATCGCATTCAGGTCTGTCCTGTAGGAAAAATTGGATAACTTGGTGGCGCGCGAAGGAAAACAGGACACCAGTCAGATCTTCTGACTGTCGTGCCACGGCAAAATCTGCCGTGTCACGGTACAGTGCACCGTCTGACGGTGCACAGTACCGTGACACGGGAATTTTGCCGTGTTATGGCAGTCCTAAAATCAATCCGGTGGCTTATTTTCTTTCCTCACAGTCGACTTCCTTCGATTTTTCTGAAAAAACGTATGTGTTCTACATGCGTCTTAGCCCCGGGGGATTTAAGCTCTATCGACCCAAAAACGCTCATGGCAATAAGGGTTCATCCGAGTTATTAAATCCTCCCAAACCATGGAGTCGAGTTCGATTTCATTACGAACTCGCGGAGCCGCCCGTTGGCATACACCCTCAAGGGAGGCTGCCTTGCTAACGCGTCCAAAATCTTAACCATGGTACCCTTTTGACACCCAAAGCTTGACCAATAGTTGAACATAGATCTTGACTCTAGGTTGCGAACTTTTTTTATATCATCGTGCCTAAATGCTATGTGGTTGTTTGGTGCTAACCTTCATGTGTTTGCTCTTATGTTTAACCCATGACCGAGGGTTTTTATTCTCACATAGTAATTAGTACGGACCTAAAATCTGTTAAAATCTAGAAAAATCACAAAACTGACCTGGAACTACGCACCGTGTCACGGCATGTTATGTCGCGCCACGGTGAACAGTGCCGTGACACGGGGCTGTCTACCGTCTGACGGTAGACTGCACCGTGTCACGACAGTCTGCACCGTGACACGGTGCCCAGGAAAGGTGTCCTGTCAGTCTTTTTCGATTTTTGTGCGTACATATGTGAATGTTGTGTCCAGTTTGGTGTCATGTCTAGCTATACGGTCAAAAAACGCGTCTATAACCTCAATTAATCACTCACATATCGTGTTCGCACACTTTTTTTCTTTGTGTCGTTTATTTTTTCGGAGTAAGTCGGATGGTATCCTCCCATATGTTTTTTAAAAAAAAATAAAAATAAAATAAACAAGTAGAATTTCAAAACTACAGATTTTTTAATAAAAAAAATTTCTTTTTTCCTTTTTTCTTTTTAATCCGGATGGGTTAAGGTTAAGTTTGGTCATTATAGGTGTGTTTGTTTCGGTGTCACATCACTTGGTCAAGAAGCAAGGGTAGATTGTTACGGTTCGAGTCCATACCTCAACAACCTCTTATACCAAAGAGGCGTACAAGGAAACCACCTCAATCATCTCCACAAGATCCATCTCCAGTCTACTTTCAACCAATGGCCACTAAGGAAGACATCGAGAACCTCAATAGGACAATTGAAAGATTGTCTGACATGATGCAGACACTCACCACTAGAGTCAGCACTGTAGAACAAGACAATCAAAACAATGTCACTACTGCTGCAATGGACAAGATTAAGGAATAGATGAGCAAGATTTCTGAAGAGTTCACTTATGTGGAACAGCCTGTCACCTCTTCGTCCATAAGAGACAAGCTTCCTGAGAAGTTTTCCACTGCAGACATTCCCAAATTCAAGCCTACTGATAATCCACTTTTCCATTAGAAGGCTTTTTCTGCAACTATGGCTCTTAAGGGAGTAGATGTGACACTCTTCCCTACGGTGTTCCCTCTTTCCTTAGAGCATGCCTGTCAACAGTGGTTTTATTCATTGGAATCCAAACATGTCGCGACCTGGGAGGATGTTGCTGAAAGCTTTATGAATCGTTACAAGTGTAACATCTAGGCCAAGACTTCTGAACGTGAACTCTCCATTCTCAAACAGAAAGAGAATGAAGGCTTCACCACTTACTTAAGCAGGTGGAGGGAAATAGTTGCGCTCCTGGTGGATCCCCCCAAGGAGAGAGAAATGGTCCGCTTGTTCATTGCCAATCTGACTCATAAGTACAAGCAACACTTGAAGTTTCTACCTCTGAGTACCTTTGAAGCTGTGTACGATATTGGAATCAATATCGAGGATGAACTAATGAAGTCTGTTGGTAGCAACAATAACAACAACACTTGGAAAAACAAGAAGAACGACACTCCTTCTTCGTCTTCTAAGCCCAATAATGCAACTAACAATGTCAACATCAATGATGTGCTGGCCCTTAATGCTCCTCCCCAAAGATTCCAAAGGCAAAGGAGGGTTTACACGCCTTTGGGAATGACTTATGATGCTGCTTATGACCGTTTGCATGGTCAAAGACTGATCATGCCAATTGGACCATTTCCAGAACCTCGGCCAGAGAATAGGACCGCTAGTTATGACCCCAATGCTTATTGCAAGTTTCATCAAGGCAAGGGTCATAACACTGAGAAGTGTTGGAGGTTGAAGGATGCAATCCAAGACCTGATCGATGCTAATCAACTTCCTATCCCTCCAGGGGGCAAGAAGCCTAACATTCAAACGGGTCCTCTTTCTGATGCTTTGGCTATCATGGGAGATGAAGTCTCCTTTGATCCGTCGATACTCATTCAACCTGTGAATGAACCTCTACCGGAAGTTGTATTTATCTAAAGTACTGAAGAAGTGAATGGAATTTGGGATAGTGATGATGAAGACGTCTATCTCAAGGATATAGCCTGTTCATCTCTTGGAACCAGTGAAGACGTTTGGGGGGACTTTGAGGTCAAGGTTCTCACCAGAGGTGGACGGTTGCAACAACCTAATCCACCTCCACCCCCACCACAATCACATCCGATAGTTGATCCTATCGACCCTGTGAACATCGATGTGGTCAAACAACTGCAAAAGACCAAGGTGGAGATGAATGTATGGAAGCTTTTGGCCACATCCCACGAGCATCGAAAGGCTGTGATGTATGCTCTGGTGAAAATAGGAGTTGATGATGACATGACTCCTCAAGGACTGGTCAACTTTCTCACTACTGAATTGCCAAGTACTAGCAATCTGATTTCGTTTTCTGATAAGGATCCGCCCCCGGAAGGGGACCAACATAATAAGGCCTTACACCTCACTGTGGTGTGTAGGCAGATGAATGTTCCTATGAGCCTGGTTGATAATGGCTCTGCAATCAATGTGTGCCCACTCCATACTGCAAAGAAGTTGGGCATTAAGAATGAAGAACTGACTCCCTCCACTCAAGGGATTCGCGCTTATGATAATACTCGCCGTCAAGCCGTGGGTACTATCATACTGAATATAACTACTGGGGCCATTGAACATCGCACCAAATTTCAGGTGGTGGACATTAAGGCCTCTTTCAATCTGTTGTTAGGACGCCCTTGGCTTCATGAGCTAAAGGCGATTCCATCATCGCTGCACCAGAAAGTGAAAGCCATTGTTGGAGGGGTTCTGATTACTATTGATGCTTCTCCTATGCGCATTCAAGTTATTGATACTCCTATCGTCCATGTTGAACATGACGAAGAAGATGAAGATCTTTGGGGCTTTTCACTTGATGATGTTCTCGTGATTGAAGAGGAGGAAAAGTGCAATCTCAACTTCGATACCTATTCAAACACTAGTATCAATGCCATTCTGAAGAAGCAAGGTCATTTCCCTGGAATGACCCTTGGACTCAAGAAGAAAATTGTTGAATCTTGGGGCCATCCTGGTGCAGTCAAGAAGGATACTTTTGGCTTGGGATTCAAGCCAACAAAAGAAGATGTGAAACAAGCTTTATTGAAGATGAAGGCTCGTAATAATGCTCGAATCACGAAGACGGAAATGGCCATGGATCCATATCCGTTCACCCTCAATGGCCAGTACCTCAAAGAAGGGGAAGACTTCCCATGCTATGAATTCCCTGAGCCATTCGTCCATGATGGGATCCGTGAACCAGGATTCGAGGTGTTCCTCTATTGTGACTTTGTTGATGAAGACGAAGAGCTCTTCCCAACCGAGAAGCCAGCTAGCCCGAACTCTGATGATTTAGGAATCAACCTGCTTTTTGGAATGGAGAAGAGTGAGTCTAAGTCGGTCCGCAATGATAACTCCGAACTCATTCAAGCTGTCATAGAAAATAAGGATTTTGACCCCTCCGAATTAATTGTCCAAGCTGACAACATTTCAAGGGGATGGCGCAAGACATTGAGGATCACTACGCCGAGTAGAGAGAAGTTGGAAATAACCGCTGGCGAGGGTCCTATGTTTGATGAGTCTGAGTCGTCTGGGTCCGAGTCCGAGTCTGAGTCTAAGTCTGTAGACGAGTCCTTAGAGTCTGAGGCCGACCCTCTTTCTGCCATAGAGTTCAATCCTGAGTCCCTTGTTGAGTCCTCTCTTTCTAGTCCTAATAATTCCGGTGAGGTCGCAGCCGACCTTGCCTCTCTTGATGTATTAGCCAATGAATTCAATAAAATAAGTACCTTTGCTTACGATGCGTGTCATTCCCCTAGCCCTGATCAATATTGCTTTGATAATGATAAAAATGACAAAGAAATAATTAAAGCAATGGAAGAACACGAAAATAAAACAGCAGTTATCGAAGATACAGAAACAGTTAACATTTCCAATGATACGACTGTTAAAGAAGTAAAAATTGGATGAACACCAAGTCAAGATGAACGCAAAGAGCTAATTAACTTGCTTAGTGAATTTGTTGATGCATTTTCTTGGTCATACCAAGACATGCCAGGAATTGACAGGGATATAGCTCAGCATACGATACCACTTATTCCAGGTATAAAGCCTATCAAACAAAAGCTGCGCCGTATGAAACCCGATGTGGCTCTCAAAATCAAGGAAGAAATTAGGAAGCAGTTGGCCGTAGGTTTCATCAGAGTATCCAAATATCCAGAATGGATAACAAATGTGGTTCCAGTTCCAAAGAAGGATGGAAGGGTCAGAATGTGTGTTGATTACAGGGATCTCAATAAAGCAAGCCCAAAAGATGGGTTCCCTCTACCTCACATTGACATTCTGGTCGATAATACAACAAACCATGCACTCCTGTCATTCATGGATGGTTACGCCGGATATAATCAGGTATTGATGGCCGAAGAAGACATGGAGAAAACCACATTCATCACGCAATGGGGTACATATTGCTATACAGTAATGCCATTCGGGTTGAAAAACGCGGGTGCACTTACCAAAGAGCAGCTACAACATTGTTACATGACATGATGCACAAAGAGGTGGAGGTCTATGTCGATGATATGATCGTTAAGTCTAAAGATTGCCCAGGCCATATTATTGCACTTCGCAAGTTCTTTGAAAGACTCCGCAAGTACAACATGAGATTAAATCCAGCAAAATGTGCATTCGGAGTCACGTCAGGCAAATTACTTGGATACGTGATTAGTTCTCGAGGGATTGAAATAGATCCTACAAAAGTAAAGGGCGATCATGGCCATGCCACCACCCAAAAATGAGAAGGAGATTCGAGGCTTCATTGGAAGGTTGCAGTATATAAGTAGGTTCATATCAAAGCTCACAGCGATATGTGAACCTATATTCAAGAAGCTCAAGAAAAATGTCCCAGTCACATGGGATGACGATTGCCAAAAGGCTTTCGACAAAATCAAAGAGTATTTGGCAAACCCACCCGTGCTAGCGCCAGCAATACCTGACTTTCCTCTTCGACTCTACCTTACGGTCACAAGAGAAACGATGGGGGCAATGCTAGCACAAGAGATCGAAAGCAAGGAGAATGCAATCTATTACTTAAGCAAGAAACTTCAAGGATACGAGACGCGATACACACCACTTGAGAAGTTGTGTCTCGCACTTGTATGGGCCGCACAAAAACTAAGACATTACATGCTCACTCATACAGTGCATGTCGTGTCCAAGATGGATCCTCTCAAATACTTTTTCGAAAAGGCAACACTCAATGGCAGATTATCAAGGTGGATAGTCAATCTTGCTCAGTTTGACTTGAGATTTGTGCCACAAAAAGCCATCAAAGGTTCTGCGGTTTCTGACTTCTTAGCAGACTTTCGGCTAGAAGAAGAAGTTGAAAAAGAAGAAGATGAGTACGATTTTCCTGACGAAGATTTACTCATGACTGAAGATGATAGCTGGACACTCTATTTCGATGGAGCTTCAAACCAAAAAGGATGTGGTGTAGGAGTCTTGCTTGTATCACCCAATGAAGAGCACATCCCAATTTCCATGAAGCTCAACTTTGATGTCACCAACAATGCCGCAGAATATGAAGCATGCATTTTGGGGTTAGAAACAGATGTCGCCTTGGGAATTAAGAAACTCAGAATCTATGGTGATTCTTCACTAATCATTAACCAAATCTCCAAGAGATGGAAAGTGAGAAGTGAAAGTCTCGCTACGTATCAAGCTCATTTAGAAACTCTCACGGAACAACTATATGAAGTGGAATATTCGTATTTTCCAAGAGAAGAAAACCAATTCGCCGATGCGCTAGCTAAATTATCATCAATGATGCGAATTCCAACTGATACAATCAGAATGCCACTGACCATAGAAAGAAGATATGAGCCGGCTTACGTTCACGCACTGGACGATGAACAAGAACCATAAGAAGAAGATGAAGAGCCATGGTATACAGACATCCTTAATTATGTGACAAGAGGAGAATACCCTCCTAATACTGATAAAAGGGCACGCCGTGCTTTGAGGCTCCTGGCCTCACAGTATGTGCTCATCAGGGGAGAACTTCACAAGAAAACTGCAATGGGAAGAAATCTCTTATGCATAGCAAAGAATGAAGCACATAAAACCATGGAAAACCTTCATGCCAGTATATGTGGAACACACATGAATGCAAAGATGTTAGTCCAAAATATTCAACGGTAAGGTTACTATTGGACTACTATGGAGAGAGATTGTCATGAATACGTCAAGAAATGTATGAAGTGTCAAGTCTACGCAAATTTATAGCATGTTCCACCTTCGCTTCTCTACACATATACTTCTCCATGACCTTTCTCCACTTGGGGCATTGACATCATTGGAAAAATAACGCCACCAAGACAAGGGGGGCATGAATTCATTCTCGTAGCAATCGACTATTTCACAAAATGGGTCGAAGCTGCCTCATATGCTAAGATGACGACGAAACATGTAGCTCAATTCGTTGAGAAAAATATCATATGCCGCTATAGGGTACCACATGAGATGATCAGTGATAATGGGACACATTTCCAAGCCGAATGTACGGAATTATTACAGAAATATCATATCAAGCATCACAGATCATCACCTTACAGACCACAAACAAATGGTGCAGTCGAATCGACCAACAAAAATGTGAAAACTATCATAAAAAAGATGATAGAAAATTACAAGGATTAGCCAAGTAAGCTACATTTTTCCCTTTGGGGTTATCGAACCTCTGTTCGTACATCAACGGGGGCTACACCTTTCTCTTTGGTCTATGGAGTTGAAGCTGTACAACCAATTGAACTCGAAATCCCTTCTCTTCGAATCGCATTGGAAAGCCAACTAGATGAAGTCGACTGGATTAGAGCAAGGTACGACGAACTGGTCTTACTTGATGAAAAACGCTTGGCAGCTTTGCATCATGTCCAAACCTACCAACAGCGTATGGCGCGACATTTTAATAAAAAAGTCAAGACCAGGAACATCAAACAGGGTGACCTAGTGCTTAAGGCACTTCGTAAAAATGTGATAGATCCAAGAGGAAAATTCAGACCGAATTGGTCAGGCCTGTACATTGTTAAAGCCATCCTGTCTGGCGGAGCGGCACAATTAGTAGACATGGACGGTAACAGCTTCCACAATTTAACCAACTTGGATCAACTCAAGAAATTCTATGTCTAGTCGCATGGGTTCATGACCCAATAGAGCTACGTTTGGCCTGATTCCTTTTTAGGATACGTAGGCAACCCCTCAAGGGGGCCCGACCACTTTAAAAAATAAAAATCCTCCCTCTGTTGATCAAATATGCGCGTTAGTTCAGCATTGCGTCGCAAAAAAAAAGGGGAAATTGCCGCGACACGGGACATTCCACCGTGTCACGGAACTGTTCACCGTGGCACGGTGGCCCTGAGCGCAAAAAAAAAAGGGGAAATTTCCGTGACGCGGGAATTTGTAACGTGTCACGGGATTTTCACCGTGACACGGTGGAATTTCAGGTTTTCCTTTTTTTAGTGACGCATTCGTTGCGAATTCATTGTTTGTTCGAGTTTTTTTTTTCCATTGCGTCCGACTCCTTGACTCGGATAAACAAATAATAAATAAAAGTCATTGTAATTTTTTATTTTTAAGGCTGAAATAAACATGCTATTATTATTAAAATAAATGCGACTACAATTATTGGCATCATAATTTAAATAAAAAATTATAAATCATAAAAAGCAAAGCACTATTGATCTAATCCCCCTTCACTTTAGGAACATCCTTCTCTTGGTCAATAAGGTCGGCCTTCACCATTAATGTGTCTTTCGTGGCCCGAACCGTCACACCCCTAGTCGAACTTTCACCCCTTTCACCTTTCTTGAATTTTTTCGGTTGTTTCTCCCTGTAGACCATCTTTTCTTTACCCTTTCCTTTCACATAATTCTTCTTTCTTGGCATTATAGGAGTCTTAAACTCAATCCCTAGTGTTCTCAGACCTAGACGATCTTTAGGAGGGGCTTTCTTATTTCCAAGACGACTCTTCACATCAGACTTGCGTGGTCCAAATCGTTCCCTCCTACTTCTAGGGTTCAACCATGCCTTGTATGCACTAGATAAAAAAGGAGGAGCTTGGTCACTTGCAGAAACGGTCCACAAAGGTCTTCCAATCCAATAAGTCTCATACTTGTGAACGTTACTTTCATGCAACGATACTTCACGAGGACTATCGTTATAGCGTGGAATTACTTGTTCAAGTCCATACTGCCGCATCAGTCGAGAAGGGCAATAAAAGGTCAGTTTTGAGATACTAGGAACACGGCAATATGGAGTATCATTCGTGCCAACCATCCTAGTAAGCCTCCACCAAGGCACCACCCAACGAATGGAAAATTCCCTCTTTGCAAAGAAATTTTTCCAATCTTCATACGACATGTTCGCAGAGTAATTCTTTTTCCTGCGGACTAGGTCGTTAGGGCCATATTTTTCAACATCGTCGGGGGCTTCAAATAATTCTAAGCGCTCCATCAACCAAATCTGCAAAAAAAAAAAAAAAAAAAAAAATCAGTCGTAAAAAAAAAAAAGTCAGTCGGAAAAAAAAAAATGCAGATTCCCGTGACACGGCAGGTTTCACCGTGTCACAGCAGACACCCACTGTGACACGGTGCCTGTTATGTGTCATGGGGGATACTCGAAGCGTTTTTTTACCTGCAACAGTACCAGAGAGCCCTTCCGGATGGCTTTCCGGTCAGCTTTTGCTTCGTCAAGGCCACGAAATGTTTCTCCAAGGCACGTCGGCATAGGAGATCTTCCAGATTCGACATGTTCAAGCACAGACGCTAGACAAGCATGTCCTACCCTACCGTTTGCAAATAAAAGCTTGCTAAACATGCAAAAAATATATGCCCTTCTACGATATACATAATAAGACTCAGAGATAGGGCGATTAAAATATAAATTTGCAAGTTTTTCTAAGTCTACCTCATTACCACAAACAATTCTATTTAAATCTGGATCTGTTAGATTCAGATGGCGTTCAAAATCTTGGTAATAATATTCACGTAGGATAGGCATGGAAATAAGATTTCTAGCAGGAAATCCAAAGATTGCACCGAATTCCTCCGGCAGGGGACAAATTTCATCATAATCAAATTTAAAACAGTGTGTTTCTGGACTCCAATAATCTAATGCTGCCCTAAGAAAATCATGTTCAATAGCTACATGTCGCAGGGCTAGCAAACCCCTGACATGAAATAATTCTAACTCTCTTTTTTCAGCATTGGTTAAAGAATAAGACCAGTCGCGCAATGTATTATCAAAATTCCGAGACATGATTATTGAAATATGAAATTCTAAATTATTTTGTGTTTCGTAATTATGCATATCATGAATAAACTGGTCTTATTTTATAGCAAAAACGCTCGAAACTGCCCAGAATTTATCTTTTCATACGCGTAAAACACACCGCTGAGTAATACGCGTACCGTGACACGCCAAGTCCCACCGTGTCACGGGAACTTTTGCCGCGACACGGCAAGTTCTGCCGTGACACGGTGCATAGTGCCGTGTCACGACACCTCACGAGCTTTCTTTTTTCATCCTTTCCCGTATCCATCCGGATTTTTTATAGTATTTTATCTTCCCCGTTTATTTTTCAGTTTTCTGAGAGTTTTATTTCTAATAAAATTCTTAACTTTTTTATCTCTATTATTTTTTTTTTCTTCTTATTATTATTATCTTTATTTTATTTATTTATTTATTCATCACTATAATATTTTATTTCTTTATCATTTTATTTATTTTTGCTTGTTTTTTTATTTCTTTTTCTTTTGGGGAAGGTAATTTTATTTATTTATTTATTTATTCATCTTTAATATTTTATTTCTTTATCATTTTATTTATTTTTGCTTGACTTTTTATTTCTTTTTCTTTTGGGGAAGGTAATTTTATTTATTTATTTATTCATCACTTTAATATTTTATTTCTTTACCATTTTATTTAATTTTGCTTGTCTTTTTTATTTCTTTTTCTTTTGGGGAAGGTCGTACCCTCCATTACTCCACTTATTTTTTTTGTCGCGTCAGTAATAAATACACGAGCACACACAATGAATTTCAAGCACACACTAACACACAATAATAAATACATAAACTATGAATAATGTACAAAAGAGTCATAATAAATAAACATGTCAAGTGTCATCATAGTATGTACAAATAAAAACCCTCGGTCAAAAATCTCTAGAGCCAGAATCAGTATCATCTCCACCCTGCGGATATGGGAACGGTGAGCCAAAGAGTCCCTCCATCATCCGAGTACGGGGAGTAGTGTCCCTACTAGTCCCTGTGTCCCCAGTAGTAGTCAAACTCAAGGCAGGACCCGTCCAGTCGGAAAACGGTGTAGACTGGCTCAAAGACACAGGAATCGTCGGTGAAGGCATCGTCCCATACATCGAAACTGAGAACAAGCCCGACACTGGTGGAGGAATCCCGGACAATGGAGCTGAAAATGAACCAGGATCCTAAGGAGTCAAAACAGACCCAAGCTCAGGCTGTGGAGGCTGTGAAAATGACTGCCGCTGCCCCTGACTCTGGCCTGGAAAGCGCTGGGAAGACTGAGGCTGCTGCCACTGAGCCTCCTGAAATGGCTGAGTAGTCTGAGGCTCTCACTGAGAATGAGAATGCCGATGAATCTCAGAAGATCGTCTACCACGACCAAGCTCCTCCTCGTCTGAGCCTCTATTCCTCGAGCGCGAGCGGGACCTCTGTCGCTCCTAAAAGATACAAATTCAAAAGGTGTCAACAATGCAAAATAAAACAAATGGTAGAAGTAAAAAAATGAATGATACCTCAAGAACGTCGCTAGAGCTCCGACAACTCGCACCACGCCGAAGCTTGATGATGCAATACTTCAGGGCGTCAACCAGCTTCATGAGTCCCATCATCTTCGGGCGGTTAGGCTGAGGATAAAACAAAGAAAAGTCAGTAACAAGCGGCGTTAAAAGGATGAATAATGCATAAAAAAATTTACCGGTTCAAAGACCTCGGGCAGAGACTCCTGCGCCTGTCTGTAACCCTCTGGCGCGTCAGCAATATGGTCCTCGGTAATACCAATCGGCCCTGGTTAGCGGACAGACTGAGGAGGAATCTTAATCCTCCCCATAGGGCGAATGGTCGTCTGAAAATATGATGGAATAATCAAGTTACTCGACTATTTAAAACAAAGACTAGTAAAGAAGATCCTCAAAAGAAATCATACCTCAGGAAGACGGGGTGGAGGAGCCAAAGAGGGAAGCAAGTCCCGCGCATAGTCACTCTCCATGTGTACAAGCTCCTGCCATGGAAAAGTATAGCGTTCTCCCCTGTTTATCAACTCTCTAATCAAGCGTGAGTCCAGCATCGAATCTGGTGGAGATGAGGGCACCACAAAGCGATCGCCGCTATGCTGACGAACGACTCGCTCCCCCTAATACCAGACAAAGCGTCCGGACCAACCAAAATGGTGCGGTGCGCTGAAAGACGCAAGGCCTCAGGTAGATAAGTCATCCCGGCCCAAGGACGATACTGGACGTCAATGGCAACCTGAAAACCATAAAAAGTTGGCGTGAAACAACGGAAACAACGTCAGAGGGAAAATAACAGGCAACAAAACTAATTCTTACGCCAACAGAAGAAGTTCCTCGGCGTAGTAGTCCACGTTGTGCAGGGAAAGACTCCACCTGCGACTCTCCTCGATCACGCCAGCTGGCCCCGACAGGGAAATCATGGACCGCTCCACGATGCCGGCGAGGAGCCAAGCCTGGGAAGTACTAGTAGAACCATAGCTGCGATGAAAAGTAATCTTTAGTACATGAGTAGAACAAGTTAAAGTGAAACAAAAAGGGAAAAGATCATCACCTCTACGACTCTCCACAGACCATAGACGGTGATGGGAGACTCGTCATTCAACTGCCGACAGCCATGACGTAGCGACAAGAGAAGATCAGCGTATCCAACGCTGGCCCAGCTATAGGATCCTATCTCATGGATCCTGACCAAGGAGGGGAGGTAGCAAAGGAGTACACGTGAACTCCTATAAGGAGAAAGGGTCATAGAGATCAGGATCAGGATGAAGATCCGCACTCGCTGCTCAGCCGACGTATCCTCCATGTCGAAGCCACGAGCTAAAACTGAAGCCAGCTCCTATCGTCCGCTCCTAAGACCACCTCGAGACACTGGTCGGGTCCTGATATGTTGAACGATTGGACCCAACAAATTAGCTGCCTCAGCCGATCCCCAAGACAGATCAGACATCTGATCTACAGCCCGGTCGGTGAAGCGTAGCCCGCTAATCATACTGAAGTCTAGAGGGGTCACCGTCATCTCCCCCTAAGCAAAATGAAAAGTGTTGGTAGTATCCCAGAAATACTCCAACAATGCGCGAACGAGCGTCGCACCGCAACCCCGGGGGCTGCGAAACCCTACAACCGCCGTATAGAAATCTACTAAACCAGCCGATTCCCATAGGGCGTTCGTAGCAGGATCCCTCGTAATGATCTGGTGAAGTCGAGGGATCAAATCGCCGGCTCCAGAACCGTGGTGGCGAAGCGTGCCATTGACTATGCCGGAGAGTGGGCGATGAGAAACATGGTTTTCACGGCAGAAAACCAACTGGTCTGGAGTCCACAGAGGTGGAACCCACCTACCTCTACTCGTGCCCGAGGCTCGGACTCTAAAGCATCGTCGTCCATACCCTCAGGAATAGTGGGAGTGTCCTCCCGAAAAGCCCGACGCCGACCGTGGGTAGAAAGATCGCAATCTCGTCGCCTAGGCATGCTATTATAAAAATCTAAATGCTTAGCATCATTTCCTAAGACATTTAATTCAAGTTGCATTTTTATAAAAATAAAGATCTAAATACTTAGCATCATTTCCTATGTTATTTAGTTATTTATCGAATTATACGCTAAATTTTTACCTCCAGGCTAAAAATTGGCGAAATTATGGTATTTAGTTTCTTCATGACAAGCTAATACTACAGTTCTCCTAGCCGCATGATACTATGTTCTCCATGACAATATAGTACATACGCAAAATATGTTTCGAAGTTGCACAAAAACAATGAATCAACACGTCAAGAAATATTTCACAAGGTTTACCACCATTTTTTCACTATTTCAAGAAGTAACATGAACATCATTTCACAAAAGTTGTACCCAAAAATGGTGATTTGCTCAATTCTCCATCAAATAATGTAATTTTTGTCTCAAATTTCTCACAAACACACATACATACATATAGAAGTAAAATCATGGCAAGAATTTCAACATAAAACCTCAAAATCAAAAATCCCCAAATTGATTTTTAAGGGTTTTTCATGAAATTACTTACTTGAAGCAAATTCATAAATTAAGAAGAACTTACATAGATCCTTGTAGAGGTTCGAATATGAGGAATATGGCAAAAATTTGGAGCAAATTCGGTGGAGAATCGAGCAGCAAAAGCTCGAAAAAAACTCCGGCCACCAGCAGACCGCCACGACACGGTCAAATAAAGCCGTAACACGGCAAGGCTGTCCCATGTCACGGTGAGCTTGAGAGGAGACGGAGCTCCGGTGACTCCGACGACAGCTTCAGGCAGTAAACAGCAACAGCAAGATGAACAGAAGCAACCCGCAGCAAAAGCAAAAAAATAAAAAAAAAGAGAGAGGATGGATGCAGGACCACCGCAACACGGTGGTGAAAGCCGGCCGACGGGAAGAAAAACCGAGCACCGGTGAGTAGTCGACGAGGCACGACAAACCAAAATTTTTTTGAGCTGTTTGGATGAGAATCGGACGAGGAAAAGAATGAGCAAAATGGACCCCGTTCCCACGTAACGGTCAGATTTTTGTGTGGTGCACAAGCTTTGACTGGTCAAAGATGCTTTTTTGACCGTTTTTCAGCCACTTGATTCCCGCGACACGGGACCCCTTTGTCGTGTCACGGGAAGCAGTTCCGCGTGAAGGGGTCCCTTGCCGTGTCACGGGAATGTTTTTTGTGACACGATGGTTTTTGTACAGTTATTTGTGAATATTCTGACATTTTGACTAAGGTTGCACGATTTTTTTGCATGAATTGGACAATTATTTTTCGCTGGAATTACGCGGAAAATTGTAATTGATACTTAAAGGGGACTAAAATTACCATTTTACCCCTAGCAAGCATCAAAGACTATTTTTCGGCATTTTAAGCACCTTATATGGTCGGATAATCGACTTAAAGGTGTCAATCATCTGCGGCCCACGTTCGGGGATAATCGAACCATCATATGCTTACAAATTTCTGTAATCGTCGGCTTTCCTCAGGCTTGGAAAGCATTATCGGTGGATCTTTCTTCAAGTATAGAAAACCGCCAAGTCGGCTTTCCTCAGGCTTGGAAAGCATTATCGGTGGATTTTTCTTCAAGTATAGAAAACCGACAAGTCGGCTTTCCTCAGGCATGGAAAGCATTATCGGTGGATTTTTCTTCAAGTATAGAAAACCGCCAAATTCCTTTTTTGGCTTTCCTCAAGCATGGAAGGCATTATCGGTGTTTTTCTTCAAGCATAGAATGACACCAAATTCGTTCGTCGACTTTCCTCAAGCATGGAAAGTGTTATTTGGTAGGTTTCTTCAGGAATAGAAAACTACCAAACTCCTTAGTCGGCTTTCCTCAAGCATGGAAAGCGTTTCAACAAATGTCACTCGGTGGATTCCTTCAAGCTTAGGAAGCTGCCAAATTCGTTTGTCACCAATACACTGGTACCAGATACGTATTCTATCCCTTTACTCTTCTGTGGAATTAACATTTATCTGCAGGTACCGGCGTATACAGAGTGATTTAGGATCGCAAAACGTCTTAAATCATTCTCCGTCCCTATCAGCTACTTTGACTATCGTTTTCGAAACTAACGTTTCTACAAACTCAGTCAAAGTGGGGACTTTTGTAGACACCTAAAAATGTCTCCCCAAAACCAAACCCGATGATGAACAACCTTTCACCGCCACTATTGGTCGGGTTCAGTATTTAATCCCGAGAGTGCTTAAAAAAATCATATTTGATTAAATTCGTATTTTTGAACAGTCCATGGATTAGCCTTGATGTTTGGTAAAAGCATAGTTTTAATTTCAGCCCAAACTTATTATTTAATTTAAGCCCAAAGCTTTTTTATTTTATTGTTTTATTATTTATTTTTGGCCCAAACCTTTTATTTATTTTTATTTAATTATTTAATTATTTTAGCCCAAATAATAATAAGTCAGAAAAGGCCCGAAATTATCAATCGGCACTTAAAATGCCGAATGAAATTAGGGTTAAAAATGTATTTAGACGGAAAAACAGGCTGGAATTTCCCGCGCCACGGAAGGTACCTACTGTGTCACGGGAATCTTTCCCGTATGACGGTGGGATTTCCCGTGACACGAGAAGTCTGCCGTGACACGGGATATTCCGTGTTTTTTCCGCGTAAACCCTTAACGCGTTTTCTATCCCGTTTTCTGAAAATTTCCCGCATCACACCATAAATGTACCGTGTCACGGGAAAGTGTGCCGTCTGACGGTGGGACTTCCCGTGTCACGTTACAATTTGCCGTGTAACGGGATACTTTTTTTAGGGTTTTTATCATTTTAGGGCTCCGTGTGCTCCCTCAGCACATTTTCCCTATAAATACCCCCTCATTTCTGATGTACGGGGCACCGAGTAATTCTCTTATTTTATTTTCTCTCTTCTATACTTTAGCCTAAACACTAGCCTACCCTTTTCACTTCAAAATTCCTTCTTCAAGTACTCAAAGGAGTTCATACTTTACTCGTGGTTCTGTCCTTAAGCCAAGGCGTGAAAGGTAGAACTATTTGAGGGTTTGGCCCTAAATCAACCTTCCTTTATTTAATATAATTTAATCTTTGTTTTATTTTTTCCTTGAAGTTACTAACTCGTTTATTATTTTGTAGTTGCAAACAAACAGAATCAAAGTAAGGATCATGTTCCTTTTATTTCTATTATTTTTTTAACGATTTTATGTTGTTGGAATTATGATTAAATTGGTTCTAATATTAATGTTTATTCTATTATTTTTATTGATCACCATATTGCATGTTAAAGGGAATGTGTAATTGAAAATCACGCCTAATAAGATAATTTGGACAACCGGTTTAGGTTCCTTTTAATCTTATTATAAATTAAAGTGATCACCAATATTTTAGAATTATGTGTGCATTAATATTAAACCAATTTAGTTAAATGATAGTTTGGAGTGAATTGAATATTTTTTTTCTATGCCTTTGAGATCACAGGAATGCTTTTAATATAAGAATCACGGGTCAATCGTTGTTACCTATCGTTGTCCCTTATCGTGGCTGCCTTTTTATGATCCGTGAACGGTTTACAAGTTCCTTAAAAACTTGTTGGCGGCTCCCTACTTTTTTGTCCCTAAACGTTGTTCCTAATCGTATATGTCAATTCCTACTTCCTATGAGTGCCAAGCATATTCACAACATGCTTTAACGTAGGCGCACTTCGAGCGACGCCTACAGTACCCTAAACCGGGTGATGATGTTCTTCCAAATGAAAGAGATGACATCCTTAGTCTTGATGTTCTTGACCGCCTCTACCTCCACCCACTTGGTGAAGTAATCCACATCCACCAGAATGTAACGTTTTCCGCCTGGAGCAGGCGTATAAGGACCTAAAATGTCCATGCCCCATTTTGCAAACGGGACTGGGCTGTGGATGGCCGTCAGATCAGTAGCCGATCGGTGAATAAGTTTGCCAAATTTCTGACATTGGTCACATTTCTTCACCAGCTCTTTGGCTTCTGCCTCAAGGGTAGGCCAAAAGTAGTGTCGCTTGGCTCTGACGGATAGGGATCTGCCGCCTATGTGGGAGGCGCAGTACCCCGCATGCAATTCTCCAAGAACTTCCTTCCCTTTTCTAGGGTAACACACTTTAGAAGAGGCTTTAGAAACCCCACCTTGAAGAGTTCTCCGTTTCTTATCTCGAAGTTTGCCGCTCTATTTTTCATGACGGTTGCCTCCTGTGGCGAATTAGGGAGCGTGCCGTCTGTCAAGTAAGCCCGGATGCCATCCATCCAGATAGAGCTTTGGTCCAGAGTTCCAATGGGCGCTTCATAAATGCTTCTTTTTTCCAAAACTTCCCAAAAGACTGATCGAGGCGTATCACAACAGGCGGAAGATGCTAATTTGGACAAGGCATCCGCCTGGTTGTTATCAGACCTAGGCCCTTGGCTCAAAGTGAACCCTTTGAGTGTCCCAGCCTCTTCTTTGACCGCCTGAAGATATTTGATCATTGTCGGATGGGTAGCCTCATATGTACCTTTAGACTGGCTAACGACCAATTGAGAATCAGAGTAGGCGTCAACTTTGGTTGTCCCTGCTGCCTTACACATGCGGATTCCAGCCAGCAGGGTTTCGTATTCTGCCTCATTGTTTGAGGCTTGAAATTTGAACTGTAGTACATACTCATATTTACCTCCTTCCAGATATTCATAGATTACGCCTGCAGCACAACTGTTCTTTGTTGAGCTCTCGTCTACATACACTTTCCAAACCTGATCAAGATTATCCGGAGCCATCGGATGGGTCATTTCAACAATGAAGTCGGAAAATACCTGACCCTTCATTGCCTTTCTTGGTTCGAAAGTGATTTCAAGACTTTTCATTTCAATAGCCCATTTAAGCATTCTGCCGGATGAATCTAAGGTAGACATTGGCGGTTTGAGTGGCTGGTCGGTGTATATCACCACCGGATGTGCCAGAAAATAAGGCTTCAACTTCTTGAATGCCATATACAGAGCAAGGCCAAATTTTTCAACCATGGGGTGCCGGAGTTCAGCATTTTTAAGGACATGGCTAATGAAATAGACCGGGAGCTGAATGCCGTCTTTTTCAGCAAGGAGAACGACACTTAGGGCGTGATTTGAGACGGCTAAGTACATGTACAGCGTCTCTCTGGGCAGAGGACTAACGAGCCACGGCAAGGAGTGCAAGTGCTCTTTTAGCCTTTGAAAGGTCGCCTCAGCATTATCCCCCCATTCAAATATGGTCTTCTTCCTGATTGCTTGGAAGAAATAAAGGCATTTGTCACCTGACCGGCTGAGGAACCTCCCAGTGCTACCAAGCAACCAGTTAGTCTCTGTGCTTCCTTGACAGTGCGGGGTGACTTCATGTCAATCACCGCCTGTATCTTCTCGGGGTTAGCCTCTATCCCCCTTTGATCAATCAGGAATCCGAGAAACTTCCCAGACTCAACACCAAAGACGCATTTCTTAGGATTCGACATGACCTTGTGCCGCCTGAGGGTGGTGAATGTTTCTCGGAGAACAGCAATGTGATCCGTCTGTTGCTTGAATTTGACTATCATGTCGCCAATGTACGCCTCCACATTTGTCCCGATTTGATTAATGAAGATCGTATTAATCATCCGTTGGAAAGTGGCAGGCGCATTTTTCAAGCCAAACGGCATCACAGTATAACTGAATAATCCCTGATTAGGTACGAAGGCCGTCTTCTCTTGATCCTTTTTCCATAGGGGTATTTGATGGAAGCCGGAATAGGCATCCATAAAGCTCATCAAGGCGTGGCCGGCTGTAGAATCGACCAGGCTGTCGATCTTTGGAAGCGGATAACTGTCCTTGGGACACGCCTTGTTGAGGTCTGTGTAATCAACACACATACGCCAGGTCCCATTCGAATTCTTTACAAGCACAATATTGGCCACCCACTCGGGAAAATTACATGGCCGAATGAACCCAGCGTCCAACAGCTTTTTTACTTCGGCAGCTGCCTCCTGACTTCTTTCCTCGCCGTGATTTCTTTTCTTTTGCCGGACGGGCTGACGCCTGACATCTCTTCCACTTCAAAGGCAAAAATGTATTTGAATTCTTTCAGCAGAAGGTGCAAATCTGCACCCAACTTATCATAAGCAACCGTCCCAACCTTTTATGCTATGGACGGTTGTCGTCCAGAGGTATATCAATATGTTCTCCAGCCGCTTGGGGACCGAGCTTATCTGACCGTTCCTCGGTCAGTGATTGCTATTTTTTCTCTTTCTTCACCTCCACCAGCAGAGGGGCCTTTCTTTTCTTCTCGGCTACTGGTGGGGCTGGGGTGGCATCCTTGACATTGTCAAGGTCTATTGGATCCTGCCCTTGGCTGTCTAGGGCCACTATATCCTTGATGGCTGAGAGGTAGCACTCCCGGGCCGTCTTTTGATCCCCATTCAAGGAACCAACAGAGTCGTCATCCTTCTCATACTTGATGAGCATGAGAGAAGGGATGATTATAGCCTTGGCTTCATTGAGGGTTGGCCAACCCAGAATAATGTTATAGGCGGTCAGCTCCTCAACGACCAAGAACTTGATGACCAGGTTTCGTCCTTTTCCTTTCTCACCCAGTCGGATTGGTAAACCAACCCTTCCAACTGGGTAAACCATTCCACCCCCAAAGCCAAACAGGGGGTTTGTAACCGGATGCATGTTGCTGACATTGTATTTCAGCTTTTGTAGGCACCGGAGACTGATGATGTCCGACGAGCTGCCGGTGTTTATAAGGATTCGCCCAACTAGCTGGTTGGCGACCTTACATTCAATGACGACCGGTTCGTCATGCGGACGACGAACGTTGCCCCGGTCCTTCTCAGTGATTAGAACGTCTTGGAAGGAGGAGCTAGCAGACGCTTGCTCATCATCATCATTGTCCATCTTTCAAAGATGGCTCTTGGTGCCCCGAATGGTAGGGCCACCGCGTGAGATCCCGCCTGCTATGGTGTAGACCGGCTCCTTATCAGTGTCCGAACTACTAGCAAGATGGGGTGTCTTAGACGACTGCCCCGGGTTCTTCTTATTAGTCCCTTTGGACTTAGAGATATAGGACTTTAACATTCCCTTGTCAGCCAGACGGTCCAACGCCCGTTGAAGGCTGAAGCAGTCGTTGGTGTCATGGACAACTTCCTCATGGTATTGGCAAAATTTATTCTTGTTCCGTGACTGGACGAAACTCTTCATTGGATTCGGCTTTTCAATGGTCAGCCGGTCCTTTATCTCCATGAGGATGGAGTTAGAGTCCTTGTTAAACTCGTACCTGGGGACGTACAATTTAAACTCTTTTTTCTTCTTCTGGGACGGCTGGTCAGAGTCACTAACCGCCCAGACTTCTTTTCTCTTCTTGCTCTCTTCTTTTTTCTTGGCCGACTGAGCAGGCCGGCTGTCTTTCTGCTTATCAGACTTCTTAGAGTCCGACTGGTTACCAGGTGAGCAGAGGTCAGTTGCTTGAATATAGCTTTTCGCCTCCCTCAGGGCCGCCTGTAAAGTGAAAGCCCCTTTTCTAACTAGGTCGAACTTTAAAGTCGACCCGTCTCGCAGACCCTTGAAAAAGACTATAAAAGCTACCTCGTCAGACAGTCCTTTAATATGAATTCTGATCAGATTGAACCGCCTGACATAGGAGAGTAATCCTTCTCTCTCCCCTTGCTTAATGGTGCTCAAGTCTAGACTTGTTTTCTTCGCAAGGATGTTCATCGAGAAGTTAGAAGCAAACAGGATGGCAAGCTTCCTGAAACTATCAATGGACCCGGATGGCAAGTTGCCAAACCATTGTTGGGCAATGCCCTTCAATGTAGCCGGGAAGCATCGACACCAAGCGACATCATCCAACCCCTATAAGTACATGAGGTTGGTGTAAGCCATGAGGTGATCTTCCGGGTTGGAGGTATCGTCATAGGTGCCTACCAACACATTTTTAACCTTGGCCGGCTGTGCCGCCTCGGTTATCTCCCGGGTGAACGCAGAAGGTTGTTCACCTAGGCCGAGCAGACGAAGCTGCCAGTCCAGTGGCTGGACGTTGTTGTATGCCGCCTGACCTCCGAAGAGGGTCGGCTGCATGAAATAGGGAGAATACTGACCGTAGACCTAAGAGGGTCATACGGTGCATTCCTAATCATCTGAGGCCCATAATGGATGGTATTACCGCCTGTTTGGCTCTCATGCAAGGAAGGTACATTCCATGCAGAAGTGTTGTTGAAGCTGTCTGGAAAGTTCGACGTAGAAGCCGACTTAGACAACTGTTTATTTCTCTTGAGGGTGATGATCTCCCGGGCGTCAAGAGTTGATTTTTTGCTTCCCACTGGATGTTGAGTCCGGCAGGGATTGTTGGCATTCCTCTCGGGCAGAAGAATCTTGGACCAATCAATGGTCCCGGCTACCTTCTCCTTTGGATGAGGAGTTGGCTGCCAATCTCTGACTGACTTTCGCTTCTCAAGAGGAGTCTTTTTTGCCGACTGACCCTTGCTTGGGCCAGCCTTGCTCTTGGTGATCAGATTCTTAATTCCACCCTTGAAACTTGTCATGAATTTCATGAGTTCATCTCGAGTGACGGGAGCTGATCCACTGGCCGTATGAGTTTCCCCTTCCGGCCGGCTAGGGGGTCGATTTGTACCCGCTTGGCTGGCACCCCGCTCCAGAGTTCTGGGCCGGATGCGCTTGGTTATCATGGAGCCATCATCGGCTATATAAGTTTCAACCTGAGGATCTTTATCCTCTTGGTTAGTGAAAACTTCTGGGTCGTCGCCCAGACGCTTAGGAGGTGGTACAGACTCTTAAACCATCTTTGAGGTACTCTTCCCACAGACGACGCCAAATGTTTTGGGTGTTTTTGTCCCTTGGGAGAGTTACGTCACAAAGTCTGATCCACGCGTGAGCTGTACCTGCAAAACAATGGAGACCCTAGGTGGTTGGAGCTCCGCCTCCGACGGTCAAGTTAGTAACTTAAATAGGAGTAAAAAGGTGCGGAAATTTAGGTGGGGATCTACTCGGATTCCAAGCTCGAGATGTCTCTATCAAAGAGTAAAGGTGTGTAATAAATGATTCAACGTGCCTCCAAAAGGAGGAAATCTCCCTATTTATAGGGTCCTCGGGAATTGTGCCCCTGATTAAGTCATCAAGCCCTAATCATTGGTGGGATGCGCTGCATTGCGACTTTCTCGGGATTTGGACCATGAAGGCCGCCTTTTTCCATTTTCTTGGGAGGACACGTGTCAAACAGGGATTGGTCCTATATGGACTAACCCTAAGGTGACATGTGTCACTCTCTGACTGGACCACGTATCAGGGTAAAATTACCCCAAACAAGTTGCATGTAGTTCAATAGAGGGTCTAGGTGGTAAATTTTGAAAGCTAATTTGTCTTCGGTTGATAGGGAAGTGACCCATTGCTTAAGACGTTGTTCAAAGGTTTTCACCATTGTTTAATTAAAAAAAAATAAGAAGAGAGAATTTAGAGAGATTAATTCTTTTTAGTTTCTTATGATATCACTAAGCAAATGAATGCGGGATGAACAAAAATCTACACGAAACCACGTTTAAATAGACCTAATAAGGTAAAAATTTCGGAAATTTTCGCTCAAAAGAAAGTTCACCAGCAGGTGTCGCGCGCAACTCATGCAACCAATTTACATTCGCGTGACATTCGCCCGCAACTCATTCAGTTGCGCGCGTCCGGTCTTTTGCGAGATGTGAATTAGATTTATTTCCGTATTTTGGACTACATAATGACGGAATATTGACGAAATCTTAACACTAATTATACGCTTTCCTTTTGCTAACTTTTGTGTCTTTTTTTTTCTGTTTATTATTTGTATCTTTCTTATTTTTCTTTTTATTTTCTTTTTATATTTATTCTCTTCTTTCCCTTTTTTCACTAGTGGAAAAAAGGCCATCCGTAACGGGCAAAAACTGCCCATCCGTAACGGGAAGTGGCCGTTACGTATGCGGCCCTTACGGATGACCTTGCTAGAAAAGCCCGTTACTGATGTGTCTATTTTATATTGTATTTTACCCCCGTCTCTTGGTCGTAATTAGTAGTGTTTTTGGCTCTTTATAGCCACTTTTATTACTAATTGGTGTTTTCTAGTGTTTTCGTAGATTTGGTTGACTTTTGCAGGGATTTATGCTTTTGGAGTATTTTCCCGAGATATTTTGGAGCAATCACGAACATTGGAGAAGCACGACCAGAGTTTATAGCCCAGGGCCGGTTAGAGTCATCGAACCGGTGATTAAGGGCTCGGTATAGGTGATACCGGGGCATTTGGACCGAGTATTCAAGACCCAAAGAGGAAACCCAGATTGGCCCGAAGAATTGGAGCCCAATCGAAGTCCAAATAGTGGGCCAAATGAGCCGCCCGGCTAAAAAGGCTGGCGCCCGGAGGCGCGCCCGGCCGGGCGGGAGAAGCTTAGTCTGGCGCCTGGTGACGCGCCCGGCCGGGCGCGAGATTAGTATTAGAGTCAAAAAAGGCGCGCCCGATCGGGCGGTGCCTCGCCCGATCGGGCGCGTGTTTTCTTAATAGACGATTAACGTAGTTTTAATTTGTTTTAGTTTAGGATATTTGTACGGAGTATAAATACTCATCCGTAATACGTTTTTATCATCTCTTCTTTTCTCCTCTTTAATTTTTCTTTATTCTCTTAATTATTCTCTCAGAATTATCTCTCTAAACTTTTGTTCTTAATTCTACTTTTAATTCCAGATTTATTCTTGGTAACGATTCCACTTCTCTTAATCTTAGTTATTTATTCTATTCCTTTGATCATGTCTTATTTTATTTCTTTGATTTGTTTAGTTTTTAATATGTGTGAGTAGTTTAATTTCTAGGGTTTATGGGGATCTAATCAATAATATGAAGGGGTAATTTATTGTTGTTAATTATTTATGCTAGATTAATTTCCTATTGATTGATTTAATGCTCTGTGACTAGATTAGGCCTATCTTTTATGCATGAGTTTGACAATATTGATTCAAGATGCGAGAGATGAGAATTGATGTTTAGGTCTAGTTTCAATAGGCAGGTTAATTTATAAATGGTTAAGTCGAGATTCGAGAGATGAGATTTAATATCGATAAATTAATTGTGTGATTGTAATGCGTAGCGAAAGCCCTTTACAATCTGGTTAATTGATGCATTGATGATTGACTATTATTGATTATTGGTATTGCATGATAATTTCTTGTTGAATTGTTTTAATGTTTTACAATTGCGGCTTGTAAAAGTATAGCAGTATTAAATTGATGAATCGAGTAGTGTTAATTTGATATTAAAGGCTATTTCCAATAAGAACTTAGATCTAGTAAATTGCGAGAGCCTGTTAGATCTATGTTGATTAATAAATTGTGAGAGCCTGTTAATCATGTTATTTATGCAATGTCAATGGTTGATTACTATGTTTTACCCTGGAGTATTATTTATTGGTGAACCTATGCCCTAGATCCTTTTATATATTGTTTTCTCCCTATTCCTATTCTTTGTAGTTTAGTTTCATACTCAAACATAAATATTGGTTACTTAGATAATTAATTAGGAGTAAAAAGACTTGTTTCCCTGTGGAGATCGACCCTACTTCCCTATCTACTTTAGTTAGAGGACTTAGGAATTATTTTTGATTAGGTGATACGACTTTACCCTGTCAAAATTTGGCGCCGTTGCCGGGGAAACGGTTTTATTTTTATTTCTAATTATTATTAGAGTCTAGATTATTTTGTTTTATTTATTTTATTTTATTTTATTTATTTATTTTATTTATTTATTTTTATTTTATGAATTGAAAATATCCATGCTTATGTCACTACAAGAATTATATAATTTTTATGCAGCACCTAACTACTTTAGTTGTAAACGTCTTTGTCATGAAAATCATGAATGCCCTTATAGTGAGTTTTTTGTGCGTGCTCCGGATGATTTTACAGTCTTTCCATATACATATGATCATATTTGGAAACGATTAGTTGCTAATGAAAGTTATTGGAAGGCTCTTGATGAAAAAGTTTACGGACACTATAATAATACGAATGTTAATGAGGATGAAGAACCCGTTATAGAACTTGTGGTTGAAAAATCATTGGTTGACGAACCGGTGATTGAAAAATCATTAGTTGTAGAAACGGTGGTTGAAAATTCCTTTGTTGATAATGAGGTTATTCGTAAGGGTGGAATTTTCAAGTCATTATTGGATGATAAAGACAATGACTACCTCCATGTTCGTTCTATTAATTCTAAAATTTTAACGGAGGAAGTAGAAGGTTGTGGTGTATTTTCATCACCCTCTTTTTATTTTTCCTTCTACCTTGAGTTCTCTTTATGTGCTCCTAACTTTTTCTTTGTAGGGATAAATGTGCTTGCTATTAAGCCCTATATAGTGCTTAATGAAATGTTTGCAGGAGCGTTTGATAAGTTACTCAAGGCATTGAATTCTTCTGATTGAGAAAAGGAGTATGGTCGAGCGGGACCTTGATAAACTAGCGCTTTGCGGGAGGCAACCCGTATTTTGTTGCTTTTATTTAGTTTTTTTTATTTGTTTGTGTGTTTTCTTTTTGTTTTGTTTAGAGAGGTAGAGGAGAGTATATCTTATATCTGTGGGAGTGTGATTTTGTGCAGAGATACTAGAAAAGTTGAGAAAAGATCGAAGGGCTAAAGGAATCCCGGGGCAATTAGCAGCAGCAAGCTGCCCCGTCAAATCAGTAGCACGGGCCCGATCGAGCAGAGCTCGCCCGATCGGGCGCGCGTACGCGTCAGCAAACTTAGTCAACTCTCTCTCTCTCTCTCTTCTCTTCATAGTCACTCTCTCTCTTCTCTTTTTATTTTTATTTTTTCTTAGTATAGATTTTATTACTTTCTTAGGTTAGTTTTGTTCAAATGAATTGTAAATCATGCTTCCCTGTGCCCCTTACTTGAGAAAAATTGTTTTGATTCCTGGTATTTGATGATAAGCATTGTGGATTAGTTGATCATGATTTGATGTTTGATTGCCTTGAAACCTTAACATGCGTCAATTTTGTCCAACTGCTTGTGAATATAGTGCTTGACTAGTTGATTTGGTAAGGAATGTGTGATAGTTCCATAATTCCTGGTATGTCAATGAATTTGAGTATTGATTTGCAACTATGAGTAGTGTTTATATGATTCATTATTATGCACATTGTGGAGGACGAAGGCATTTGTTCTTTTAGGTAGCCACCAGATATTGTAGAAATATTTGTTCCCTTCTTGCTACCCATGTTGTTGCCTTGACTTTTTGTTGTTTATCAGCCATATTACAAGCCTATTTTGCCCCATTGGTTACTAGTCCCAAGCTTGGCTTGGGGGAGCTATTAGTGAGTGAGGTGAGGGAGTTTGTAGTGTGCTTATTATTTGCACAATTTGGGTGGGATTTGAGAAGTTGTTTTGTTAATTATTCATGTTTATTTTTAATGAGTTTGAGAGTTATATTTTCTTGAAAAAAATAAAGCATGATGTTATGAAAAAAATAGAAGTTCAAGAAAAAAAAATGTGAAAAAATAAGTGAACTTCAAGCGAAAAAAAATGTTCAAATGTTCCAGTTGGAGGTTGATCAAAAGAAAAATAATTTTGAGCCTCAATGAAAAAAATTCAAGTTTGGAAAATAAAGTTTGTTTATTTACTCTATTTCTTCATTATTATATTTTTATGAGTGAAATTGTAAGTGTTGGGATTGTTTATTATGATTGGAGTATATTTGGTTGATGTTAGAGTTGGTTATGTAGGAGATGTATGATCATTATTTATTTTGATCATGGGTTTTATTATAATATGGCTCTTTTAAGCATAGCTTTTCTCTCACTTATTTCCAAATTTATCCTACCCTTTACCCTAGCCTTACATTACAAGCTTTAAAGACCTTCCGACCTTGTGCATAGAAGTTATGTAAATGTGAAAGTGTTGTTTATCAATGCAAGTTATGATTTGGCATATTTCGAGTCAACTAGTAGGATTGAGCGTATATTGTTTTTATAAACACAAGAGTGTGAGTTGGGAGGGCATTGTTCACATAAAGGGGTTGGATGGAGAGCGATCGAGTACATCTTTTACTCGCCACATAAATGAGAGTTGAGTGTGTGAGCACTAGTCTTGAATTCTATATGCTCTTGTGGTTTGCTCTGTTTGACAATTGTTAGGGAAGATTGGTAATTAGAGGGATTTGATTGGTTGATTCTGAAGCATATTTATTTGATTTACCCTGGATCGTTTGTGCTTGATTTTTACTTTTGGGGTGAAGTATATTTATTGATTCAGTGATGAGATCTTTGCTTAGGGACAAGCAAAGGTTTGGCTTGGGGGAGTTTGATGTGTCTATTTTATATTGTATTTTACCCCCGTCTCTTGGTCGTAATTAGTAGTGTTTTTGGCTCTTTATAGCCACTTTTATTACTAATTGGTGTTTTCTAGTGTTTTCGTAGATTTGGTAGACTTTTGCAGGGATTTATGCTTTTGGAGTATTTTCCCGAGATATTTTGGAGCAATCACGAACATTAGAGAAGCACAACCAGAGTTTATAGCCCAGGGCCGGTTAGAGCCATCGAACCGGTGATTAAGGGCTTGGTATAGGTGATACCGGGGCATTTGGACCAAGTATTCAAGACCCAAAGAGGAAACCCAGATTGGCCCGAAGAATTGGAGCCCAATCGAAGTCCAAATAGTGGGCCAAATGAGCCGCCCGGCCAAAAAGGCTGGAGCCCGGAGGCGCGCCCGGCCGGGTGGGAGAAGCTTAGTCTGGCGCCCGGTGACGCGCCCGGCCGAGCGCGAGATTAGTATTAGAGTCAAAAAAGGCGTGCCCGATCGGGCGGTGCCTCGCCCGATCGGGCGCGTGTTTTCTTAATAGACGATTAACGTAGTTTTAATTTGTTTTAGTTTAGGATATTTGTACGGAGTATAAATACTCCTCCGTAATACGTTTTTATCATATCTTCTTTTCTCCTCTTTACTTTTTCTTTACTCTCATAATTATTCTCTTAGAATTCTCTCTCTAAACTTTTGTTCTTAATTCTACTTTTAATTCCCGATTTATTCTTGGTAACGATTCCTCTTCTCTTAATCTTAGTTATTTATTCTATTCCTTTAATCATGTCTTATTTTATTGCTTTGATTTGTTCAGTTTTTAATATGTGTGAGTAGTTTAATTTCTAGGGTTTATGGGGATCTAATCAATAATATGAAGGGGTAATTTATTGTTGTTAATTATCAATGCTAGATTAATTTCCTATTGATTGATTTAATGCTCTGTGACTAGATTAGGCCTATCCTTTATGCATGAGTTTGACAATATTAATTCAAGATGCGAGAGATGAGAATTGATGTTTAGGTCTAGTTTCAATAGGCAGGTTAATTTATAAATGGTTAAGTCGAGATTCGAGAAATGAGATTTAATACCGATAAATTAATTGTGTGATTGTAATGCGTAGCGAAAGCCCTTTACGATCTGGTTGATTGATGCATTGATGATTGACTATTATTGATTATTGGTATTGCATGATAATTTCTTGTTGAATTGTTTTAATGTTTTACAATTGCGGCTTGTAAAAGTATAGCAGTATTAAATTGATGAATCGAGTAGATGTTAATTTGATATTAAAGGCTATTTCCAATAAGAACTTAGATCTAGTAAATTGCGAGAGCCTGTTAGATCTATGTTGATTAATAAATTGCGAGAACCTGTTAATCATGTTATTTATGCAATGTCAATGGTTGATTACTATGTTTTACCGTGGAGTATTATTTATTGGTGAACCTATGCCCTAGATCCTTTTATATATTGTTTTCTCCCTATTCCTATTCTTTGTAGTTTAGTTTCATACTCAAACATAAATATTGGTTACTTAGATAATTAATTAGGAGTAAAAAGACTTGTTTCCCTGTGGAGATCGACCCTACTTCCCTATCTACTTTAGTTAGAGGACTTAGGAATTATTTTTGATTAGGGGATACGACTTTACCCTATCAGTTACGAATAACCTATTATTCATAACGGGCAACATACGGGCATTTATGTTGCCCGTTACAAATAATGGGTTATTCGTAACGGGCTTTTCAGGTGCCCGTTACAAATAACCCCGTTATTCATAACATGATTTTCAGGTGCCCGTTACGAATAAGTTATTCATAACGGGAGTTTTAGGTGCCCGTTATGAATAACCTATTATTCTTAACGGGCTTTTCATGTGCCCGTTACAAATAACGAGGTTATTTGTAACGGACAGGTTCCACCTGTTACGAATATTGTGAGGATCAATTAAAAAAAAAAACCAGCACATGCTGGACGACTAACTTGCATAATTATATGCATACACACACACACAAACACACACACACACACACACAAACACACACACAAACACACACACACACATATATATATATGTATGTATGTATATATGTATATATATATGTATATATATTATACAAGTATAGTATACACTCAATAATTAATAAGTAATATATAATCAGCAAAAGCTGCTTTAATTATTTCCCAATAACTAAAACTAAATCAAAGATCCTTTTTAAAAAAAAAAAAAGCATTTTAATGACAAACATCTCTAATAGTGCCAGAACCCCTCAATAACCATTACAATCTGTACCAAAATGCCCTAATTGAGCCTTAGGAAATAACAATCTTCCAAAAATCTTCCGCATTAAAAAGAATTGTGGGGGTCTTTAGCCCTTATTGACCACACTAGAGAGGCAAGAAGACCTTAAGAGCTGTCAATAAACTCCCGCGCTGTGATACACACCTGAATAGAATACCGCGAGAGAGGGTT
The DNA here is from genome assembly GCF_001683475.1 of Chenopodium quinoa. Classification (NCBI taxonomy): domain Eukaryota; kingdom Viridiplantae; phylum Streptophyta; class Magnoliopsida; order Caryophyllales; family Amaranthaceae; genus Chenopodium; species Chenopodium quinoa. The sequence goes on along the minus strand of NW_018745251.1, from coordinate 1,903,652 downwards.
AGTTCTGTTATATTGAAGTTAAGACTTCATAATACCACAAAGCTACGTAAATAAATTAAAGGACTACTCGTACTTTGTACCATTGAATATGGAGAATTGATCAGTAAATTGGTCCTTGCCATTCCACATCATTCCTCCGGAAAAAACTTGAGAACAACTGACAAGACTGACAGAATCAGTTCAATCTGCAAAAAAACAGCAAAGCACTTGAATAGTTTCATATATATAGTCAATATAGATATTCATAGGGTGGATAGAGTTTCCTTGCACTAACCAAAATTGAAGATCCAATTTGTGAAGATAGAGAAAGGTGAGTGCAACACGAGAAAATCATAGCATAGGATAAACCAGAAATTCTTACCTCAGTACAATACATAATGATTAGAATCGATAGAAAGCTAGCTTGAATGCAATAATTCCAGGCACCAAATGAGTCTCTTACTCGCTACAAGCCCACAAGTGACTAAAATTTGAAATCACGTTAGTCATATTTTTTCAATAAATGCAGCAGTGTTAATTTTTGCTACGGCCAAAGCTCTAGTGGAATTCCTCTTAAAAGAGTAAAAGACCTAGGATAGAAATTAAAACACATCTTCTAGGACTATTGTAACTTGAAAGGGTAACAAAAATAGATAAGATCGAAAGCCTCTTATGTTTAGTATTAAGTTTATAGTTCTGTCACCTGCGCTACAGATTGCGATAATCCAGGGAAGAAAATTTAAAATAGAAAGTGAATAAACATGCACAAAGCAATAGAGCACTATTAGATTAGCTAACAGCGGTCAAGCCGCTAAACATTAGTATATATGTCAGGCACATGTAACATACGTTAGACACCTAAAAATGTCTCCCCAAAACCAAACCCGATGATGAACAACCTTTCACCGCCACTATTGGTCGAGTTTAGTATTTAATCCCGAGAGTGCTTAAAAAATCGTATTTGATTAAATTCATATTTTTGAACAGTCCATGGATTAGCCTTGATGTTTGGTAAAAGCATAGTTTTAATTTCAGCCCAAACTTATTATTTAATTTTAGCCCAAACCTTTTTTATTTTATTGTTCTATTATTTATTTTTGGCCCAAACCTTTTATTTATTTTTATTTAATTATTTTCTTATTTTAGCCCAAATAATAATAATAAGTCAGAAAAGGCCCGAAATTATCAATCGACACTTAAAATGCAGAATGAAATTAGGGTTTAAAATGTATTTAGATGGAAAATAGACTTGAAATTCCCGCGCCACGGCAGACTGCTACCGTGTCACGGGAATCGTTCCCGTCTGACGGTGGGATTTCCCGTGACACGGGAGGTCTGCCGTGACACGGGACATTCCGTGTCTTTTCCGCGTAAACCGTTAACGTGTTTTCTTTCCCGTTTTCTGAAAATTTCCCGCGTCACACCAAAAATGTACCGTGTCACGGGAAAGTGTGCCGTCTGACGGTGAAACTTCCCGTTTCACGGTACAGTTTGTCGTGTCACGGGATACGTTTTTAGGGTTTTTATCATTTTGGGGTTCCGTATGCTCCCTCAGCACATTTTCCCTATAAATACCCCCTCATTTCTGATGTACGGGGCACAGAGTAATTCTCTGATTTATTTTTCTCTCTTCTATGCTTTAGCCTAAACACTAGCCTACCCTTTTCACTTCAAAATTACTTCTTCAAGTACTCAAAGGAGTCCATACTTCACTCGTGGTTTCATCCTTAAGCCAAGGCGTGAAAGGTAGAACTGTTTGAGGGTTTGGCCCCAAATCAACCTTACTTTATTTAATTTAATTTAATCATCGTTTTATTATTTCCTTGAAGTTACTAACTCGTTTATTATTTTGTAGTTGCAAACAAACAGAATCAAAGTAAGGATCATGTTCCTTTTATTTCTATTATTTTTCTAACGATTTTATGTTGTTGGAATTGTGATTAAATTACTTCCAATATTAATGTATATTCTATTATATTTATTGATCACCATATTGCATGTTTAAATGGAATATGTAATTGAAAATCACGCCTAATAAGATAATTTGGACAACCGATTTAGGATCCTTTTTAATCTTGTTGTTTAATCAAGTGATTACTAATATTTTAGAGTTATGTGTGCATTAATATTTAACCAATTTAGTTAAATAATAGTTTGGAGCGAATTGAATATTTTGTTTGTATGCCTTTGAGATCACAGGAATGCTTTTCACTATTAGAATCGAGTAGAGGCCAATACGGGCGAATGTGACTCCATGACTCACTTCGTACCATCATCCTCGATCCTCCTTTCGTGGTTCCGAACCATATGGAGTTAGTAATCTCATGGATTATGAATGGGGTGTAACCTTCACGGGTCAATCGTTGTTGCCTTCGTTGTCCCTTATTCGTGGTTGCCTTTTATGATCCGTGAACGGTTTACAAGTTCCTTACAAACTTGTTGGCGGCTCCCTACTTTATTTGTCCCTAATCGTTGTCCCTAATCGTAATGTAAATTTCCACTTCCTATGAGTGCCAAGCATATTCACCACATGCTTTTAACGTAGGCGCACTTCAAACGACGCCTACAATTTGGCGACTCCACTGGGGAGGATTCTTGATTATTTATCGATTTGAGTGATTGGTATTTAAATAAGATGAGTGGATGAGACTTGAAAGATTCTTGAAAAAAATATTCCTGTGATTAATTTGGCATTTTTGAATCTGCATAGACGTTTTAACGTCGCATTCAAGTCTGTCCTGTAGGAAAAATTGGATAACTTGGTTGCGAGCGAAGGAAAACAGGGCACCAGTCAAATCTTCTGACTGCCGTGCCACGGCAAAATCTGTCGTGTCACGGCAGTCCTAAAATCAGTCCGGTGGCTTATTTTCTTTCCTCATTGTCAACTTCCTTCGATTTTTCTGAAAAAAACATGTGTTCTACATGCGTCTTAGCCCCGGGGGATTTAAGCTATATCGATCCAAAAACGCTCATGGCAATAAGGGTTCATTCGAGTTATTAAATCCACCCAAACCATGGAGTCAAGTTCGATTTCATCACGAACTCGCGGAGCCGCCCGTTTGCATACACCCTCAAGGGAGGCTTCCTTGCTAACGCGTCCAAACTCTTAACCATGGTACCCTTTTGACACCCAAAGCTTGACCAGTAGTTGAACATAGATCTTGACTCTAGGCTGCGAACTTTTTTTTACATCATCGTGCCTAAATGTTATGTGGTTGTTTGGTGCTAACCTTCATGTGTTTGCTCTTTTGTTTAACCCATGGCCGAGGGTTTTTATTCTCACATAGTAATTAGTACGGACCTAAAATCGGTTAAAATCTGGAAAAATCACAAAACTGACCTAGAACTTCGCACCGTGTCACGGCATGTTCTGTCGCGCCACGGTGAACAGTGCCGTGACACGGGGCTGTCTACTGTCTGACGGTAGACTGCACCGTGTCACTACAATCTCCACCATGACACGGTGCCAAGGAAAGTGTTATGTCAGTCTTTTTTTCGATTATTGTGCGAATGTTGTGTCCAGTTTTGTGTCATGTCTAGCTATACGGTCAAAACACGCGTCTATAACCTCACTTAATCACTCACATATCGTGTTCACACACTTTTTTCTTTAAGTCGTGCACCACTTTTTGATTGTATTTTAGGGAAGTCTTGTTTTTGTGTCGTTTTTTTTCGGAGTAAGTCGGATGGTATCCTCCCATATGTTTTTTTAAAAAAAAAATAAAAAGTAGAACTTCAAAATAATAGATTTTTAATAATTTTTTTTTTATTATTTTTAAACCGGATGGGTTAAGGTTAAGTTTGGTCATTAAAGGTGTGTTTGTTTTGGTGTCACAACACTTGGTCAAAAAGCAAGGGGTAGATTGTTACGGTTCAAGTCCATACCTCAACAACCTCTTATACCAAAGAGGCGTACAAGGAAACCACCTCAATCATCTCCACAAGATCCATCTCCAGTCTACTTTCAACCAATGGCCACTAAGGAAGACATCGAGAACCTCAACAGGACAATTGAAAGATTGTCTGATATGATGCAGACACTCACCACTAGAGTCAGCACTGTAGAACAAGACAATCAAAACAATGTCATTGCTGCAATGGAAAAGATTAAGGAACAGATGAGCAAGATTTCTGAAGAGTTCACTTCTGTGGAACAACCTGTCACCTCTTTGTCCATAAGAGACAAGCTTCCTGAGAAGTTTTCCACTGCTGACATTCCCAAATTCAAGCCTACTGATAATCCGCTTTTCCATTTGAAGGCTTTTTCTGCAACTATGGCTCTTAAGGGAGTAGATGTGACACTCTTCCCTACAGTGTTCCCTCTTTCCTTAGAGCATGCCTGTCAACAGTGGTTCTATTATTTGGAATCCAAACATGTCGCGATCTGGGAGGATGTTGCTAAAAGCTTTATGAATCGTTACAATGGTAACATCCAGGCCAAGACTTCTGAACGTGAACTCTCCATTCTCAAACAGAAAGAGAATGAAGGCTTCACCACTTACTTAAGCAGGAGGAGGGAAACAGTTGCGCTCCTGGTGGATCCCCCAAGGAGAAAGAAATGGTTCGCTTGTTCATTGCCAATCTGACTCATAAGTACAAGCAACACTTGAAGTTTCTGCCTCTGAGTACCTTTGAAGCTGTATACGATGTTGGAATCAATATCGAGGATGAACTAATGAAATCTGTCTCGAGTTCTGAAGAAGTGAATGGAATTTGGGATAGTGACGATGAAGACGTCTATCTCAAGGATATAACCTGTTCATCTCTTGGCACAAGTGAAGATGTTTGGGGGGACTTTGAGGTCAAGGTTCTCACCAGAAGTGGACGGTTGCAACAACCTAATCCACCTCCACCTCCACCATAATCACATCCGATAGTTGATCCCATCGACCCAGTGAATAGCGATGTGGTCAAACAACTGCAAAAGACCAAGGTGGAGGTGAATGTATGGTAGCTTTTGGCCACTTCCCACGAGCATCGAAAGGCTGTGATGAATGCTCTAGTGAAGATAGGAGTTGATGATGACATGACTCCTCAAGGACTGGTCAACTTTCTCACTACTGAATTGCCTAGTACTAGCAATCTGATTTCGTTTTCTGATAAGGATCTGCCCTCGGAAGGGGACCAACATAATAAGGCCTTACACCTCACTGTGGTGTGTAGGCAGATTAATGTTCTATGAGCCTGGTTGATAATGGCTCTGCAATCAATGTGTGCCCACTCCGTACTGCAAAGAAGTTGGGATAAATAATGAAGAATTGACTCCCTCCACTCAAGGGATTCGCGCTTATGATAATACTCGTCGTCAAGCCGTGGGTACTATCATACTGAATTTAACTACTGGGGCCATTGAACGTCGCACCAAATTTCAGGTGGTGGACATTAAGGCCTCTTTCAATCTGTTGTTAGGACGCCCTTGGCTTCATGAGCTAAAGGCGATTCCATCATCGCTGCACCAGAAAGTGAAAGCCATAGTTGGAGGGGTTCTGATTACTATTGATGCTTCTCCTATGCGCATTCAAGTTATTGATACTCCTATCGTCCATGTTGAACATGACGAAGAAGATGAAGATCTTTGGGGGTTTTCACTTGATGATAATCTTGTGATTAAAGAGGAGGAAAAGTGTCATATCGACTTCGATCTCTATTCAAACACCAATATCAATGCCATTCTGAAGAAGCAAGGTCATTTCCCTGGAATGACCCTTGGACTCAAGAAGAAAATGGCTGAATCTTGGGGCCATCCTGGTGCACTCAAGAAGGATACTTTTGGCTTGGGATTCAAGCCAACAAAAGAAGATGTGAAACAAGCTTTATTGAAGATGAAGACTCGCAATAATGCTTGAATCACGAAGACGGAAATGGCCATGGATCCATATCCGTTCACCCTCAATGGCCAGTACATCAAAGAAGGGGAAGACTTCCCATGCTATGAATTCCCTGATCCATTCGTCCATGATGGGATCCGTGAACCAAGATTCGAGGTGTTCCTCGATTGTGACTTTGTCGATGCAGACGAAGATCTCTTCACAACCGATAAGCCAGCTAGCCCGAGTTCTGATGATCTAGGAACCAACCTCCTTTTTGGAATGGAGAAGAATGAGTCTAAGCCGGTCCGCAATGATAACTCCCAACTCGTTCAAGCTGTCATAGCGAACAAGGATTTTGACCCCTCCGAGTAAATCGTCCAAGCTGACAACATTTTAAGGGGATGGCGCAAGACATTGAGGATCACTACGCCGAGTGGAGAGAAGTTTGAAATAACTGTTGGCGAGGGTTCTATGTTTGATGAGTCTGAGTCGTCTGGGTCCGAGTCCGAGTCTGTGTCTAAGTCTGTAGACGAGTCCTTAGAGTCTGAGGCTGACCCTCTTTCTGCTATAGAGTTCAACCCTGAGTCTCTTGTTGAGTCCTCTCTTTCTAGTCCTAATAATTCTGGTGAGGTCGCAGCCAACCTTGCCCCTCTTGATGTATTAGCTAATGAACTCAATAAAATAAGTACCTTTTCTTACGATGCGTGTCATTCCCCTAGCCCTGATCAATATTGCTTTGCTAATGATAAAAATGACAAAGAAATAGTAAAAGCAATGGAAGAACATGAAAATAAAACGACAGTTATCGAAGATACAGAAACAGTTAACATTTCCAATGATACGACCGTTAAAGAAGTAAAAATTGGATTAATACTAAGTCAAGATGAACGCAAAGAGCTAATTAACTTGCTTAGTGAATTTGTTGATGTATTTGCTTGGTCATACCAAGATATGCCAGGAATTGACAGGGATATAACTAAGCATACGATACCACTTATTCCAGGTATGAAGCTTGTCAAACAAAAGTTGCGCCGTATGAAACCCGATGTGGCTCTCAAAATCAAGGAAGAAATCAGGAAGCAGTTGGCCGTAGGTTTCATCAGAGTATCCAAATATCCAGAATGGATAGCAAATGTGGTTCCAGTTCCAAAGAAGGATGGAAGGGTCAGAATGTGTGTTGATTACAGGGATCTCAATAAAGCAAGCCCAAAAGATGGGTTCCCTCTACCTCACATTGACATTCTGGTCGATAATACAGCAAACCATGCACTCCTGTCATTCATGGATGGTTACACCGGATATAATCAGGTATTGATGGCCGAAGAAGACATGGAGAAAACCACATTCATCACGCAATGGGGTACATATTGCTATACGGTAATGCCATTTGGGTTGAAAAACGCGGGTGCCACCTACCAAAGAGCAGCTACAACATTATTACATGACATGATGCACAAAGAGGTGGAGGTCTATGTCGATGATATGATCGTTAAGTCTAAAGATCGCCCAGGCCATATTATTGCACTTCGAAAGTTCTTTGAAAGACTCCGCAAGTACAACATGAGATTAAATCCAGCAAAATGTGCATTCGGAGTCACGTCAGGCAAATTACTTGTATACGTGATCAGTTCTCGTGGGATTGAAATAGATCCTACAAAAGTAAAGGCTATCACGGCCATGCCACCATCTAAAAATGAGAAGGAGATTCGAGGTTTCATTGGAAGGTTGCAGTATATAAGTAGGTTCATATCAAAGCTCATAGCGATATGTGAACCTATATTCGAGAAGCTCAAGAAAAATGTCCCAGTCACATGGGATGACGATTGCCAAAAGGCTTTCGACAAAATCAAGAGTATTTGGAAAACCCACCCGTGCTAGCGCCAGCAATTCCTGACTTTCCTCTTCGACTCTACCTTACGGTCACAAGAGAAACGATGGGGGCAATGCTAGCACAAGAGATCGAAAGCAAGGAGAATGCAATCTATTACTTAAGCAAGAAACTTCAAGGATACGAGACGCGATACACACCACTTGAGAAGTTGTGTCTCGCACTTGTATGGGCTGCACAAAAACTAAGACATTACATGCTCACTCATACAGTGCATGTCGTGTCCAAGATGGATCCTCTCAAATACTTTTTCGAAAAGGCAACACTCAATGGCAGATTATCAAGGTGGATAGTCAATCTTGCTCAGTTTGACTTGAGATTTGTGCCACAAAAAGCCATCAAAGGTTCTGCGGTTTTTGACTTCTTAGCAGACTTTCCGCTAGAAGAAGAAGTTGAAAAAGAAGAAGATGAGTACGATTTTCCTGACGAAGATTTACTCATGACTGAAGATGATAGCTGGACACTCTATTTCGATGGAGCTTCAAACCAAAAAGGATGTGGTGTAGGAGTCTTGCTTGTATCACCCAATGAAGAGCACATCCCAATTTCCATGAAGCTCAACTTTGATGTCACAACAATGCCGCAGAATATGAAGCATGCGTTTTGGGGTTAGAAACAGATGTCGCCTTGGGAATTAAGAAACTCAGAATCTATGGTGATTCTTCACTAATCATTAACCAAATCTCCAAGAGATGGAAAATGAGAAGTAAAAGTCTCGCTACGTATCAAGCTCATTTAGAAGCTCTCACGGAACAACTAGATGAAATGGAATATACGTATTTGCCAAGAGAAGAAAACCAATTCGTCGATGCGCTAGCTAAATTAGCATCAATGGTGCGAATTCCAACTGATACAATCAGAATGCCACTGACCATAGAAAGAAGATATGAGCCGGCTTATGTTCACGCACTGGACGATGAATAAGAACCATAAGAAGAAGATGAAGAGCCATGGTATACAGACATCCTTAATTATGTGACTAGAGGAGAATACCCTCCTAATACTGATAAAAGGGCACGCCGTGCTTTGAGGCTCATGGCCTCACAGTATGTGCTCATCAGGGGAGAACTCCACAAGAAAACTGCAATGGGAAGAAATCTCTTATGCATAGCCAATAAAGAAGCACATAAAATCATGGAAAACCTTCATGCCGGTTTATGTGGAACACACATGAATGCAAAGATGTTAGTCCAAAAGATTCAACGACAAGGTTACTATTGGACTACTATGGAGAAAGATTGTCACGAATACGTCAAGAAATGTATGAAGTGTCAAGTCTACGCAAATTTACAGCATGTTCCACCTTCGCTTCTCTACACATATACTTCTCCATGGTCTTTCTCCACTTGGGGCATTGACATAATTGGAAAAATAACACCACCAGGACAAGGGGGGCATGATATCATTCTCGTAGCAATCGACTATTTCACCAAATGGGCCGAAGTTGCCTCATATGCTAAGCTGACAGCAAAACATGTAGCTCAATTCATTGAGAAAAATATCATATGCCGCTATGGGGTACCACATGAGATGATCAGTGATAATGGAACACATTTCCAAGTCGAATGCGCAGAATTATTACAGAAATATCATATCAAGCATCACAGGTAATCACCTTACAGACCACAAACAAATGGTGCAGTCAAATCGGCCAACAAAAATGTGAAAACTATCATCGAAAAGATGACAGAAAATTACAAGGATTGGCCAAGTAAGCTACATTTCGCCCTTTGGGGTTATCGAACCTCTGTTCGTACATCAACGGGGGCTACCCCTTTCTCGTTGGTCTATGGAGTTGAAGCTGTACAACCAATCGAGCTAGAAATCCCATCTCTTCGAATCGCATTGGAAAGCCAACTAGATGAAGTCGACTGGATTAGAGAAAGATACGACGAACTGGTCTTACTTGATGAAAAACGCTTGGCAGCTTTGCATCATGTCCAAACCTACCAACAGCGTATGGCGCGACATTTTAATAAAAAAGTCAAGACTAGGAATATCAAAGAGGGTGACCTAGTGCTTAAGGCACTTCGTAAAAATGTGTTTGATCCAAGAGGAAAATTCAGACCGAATTGGTCAGGCCCGTACATTGTTAAAGCCATCCTGTCTGGTGGAGCGGCACAATTAGTAGACATGGACGGTAACGGCTTCCACAATTTAACCAACTTGGATCAACTCAAGAAGTTCTACGCCTAGTCGCATGGGTTCATGACCCAATAGAGCTACGTTTGGCCTGATTCCTTTTTAGGATACGTAGGCAACCCCTCAAGGGGGCCCGGCCACTTTAAAAAATAAAAATCCTCCCTCTGTTGATCAAATATGCGCATCAGTTCAGCATTGCGTCACAAAAAAAAGGGGAAATTGCCGCGACACGGGACATTCCACCGTGTCACGGTACCGTTCACCATGGCACGGTAGCCCTGAGTGCAAAAAAAAAAAATACACCCATTACTCATGATTCTTGATTATTTATCGATTTGAGTGATCGGTATTTAATTAAGATGAGTGGATGAAACTTGAAAGATTCTTGAAAAAAATTGGTCTTATTAATGCACACATAACTCTAAAATATTAGTGATCACTTGATTAAACAACAAGATTAAAAAGGATCCTAAACTGGTTGTCCAAATTATCTTATTAGGCATGATTTTCAATTACATATTCCCTTTAAACATGCAATATGGTGATCAATAAATATAATTGAATATACATTAATATTGGAAACAATTTAATCACAATTCCAACAACATAAAATCGTTAGAAAAATAATAGAAATAAAAGGAACATGATCCTTACTTTGATTGTGTTTGTTTGCAACTACAAAATAATAAACGATTTAGTAACTTCAAGGAAATAATAAAACGATGATTAAATTAAATGCAATAAAGTAAGGTTGATTTGGGGCCAAACCCTCAAATAGTTCTACCTTTCACGCCTTGGCTTAAGGATGGAACCACGAGTGAAGTATGGACTCCTTTGAGTACTTGAAGAAGTAATTTTGAAGTGAAAAGGGTAGGCTAATGTTTAGGCTAAAGCATAGAAGAGAGAAAAAAACACCTGAAAGAGCTATTTTTTCAAACCCTTATCCTAGCAGTCCATTGACTAACAAGGGGCCTAGATGAGTCCTCTAATAAATAAGAGAATTACTTCGTGCCCCGTACATCATAAATGAGGGGGTATTTATAGGGAAAATGTGCTGAGGGAGCACACCGAACCCTAAAATGATAAAAACCCTAAAAAGGTATCCCGTGACACGGCAAACTGTACCGTGACATGGGAAGTTTCACCGTCAGACGACAAACTTTCCCGTGACACGGTACATTTTTGGTGTGACGCGGGAAATTTTTTGAAAACGGGAAAGAAAACGCGTTAAGGATTTACGTGAAAAAGACACGGAATGTCCCGTGTCACGGGAAATCCCACCGTCAGACGGGAAGGATTCCCGTGACACGGTGGCAGTCTGCCGTGGCGCGGGAATTTCCAGTCTATTTTCTGTCTAAATACATTTTTAACCCTAATTTCATTCGGCATTTTAAGTGCCGATTGATAATTTCGGGCCTTTTCTGACTTCTTATTATTTGGGCTAAAATAAGAAAATAATTAACTAAAAATAAATAAAAGGTTTGGGCCAAAAATAAATAATAAAACAATAAAATAAAAAAGGTTTGGGCTAAAATTAAATAATAAGTTTGGGCTGAAATTAAAACTATGCTTTTACCAAACATCAAGGCTAATCCAAAATATGAATTTAATCAAATACGATTTTTAAAGCACTCTCGGGATTAAATACTAAACCTGACCAATAGTGGCGGTGAAAGGTTGTTCATCATCGGGTTTGGTTTTGGGGAGACATTTTTAGGTGTCTACAGAAGCCCCCACTTTGAATGAGTTTGTAGAAACGTCAGTTTCGAAAACGATAGTCAAAGTAGCCGATAGGGACGGAGAATGATTTAAGACGTTCTGCGATCCTAAATCACTTTGTATACGCCGATACCTGCAGAAAAATGTTAATTCCACAGATAAAAGAGTAAAGGGATATAATACGTATCTGGCACCAGTGTATCGGTGACAAACAAATTTGGCAGCTTCCTAAGCTTGAAGGAATCCACCGAGTGACATTTGTTGAAACGCTTTCCATGCTTGAGGAAAGCCGACTGAAGAATTTGGTACCTTTCTAAGCCTGATGAAAGCTACCAGATAATACTTTCCATGCCTGAGGAAAGTCGACGAACGAATTTGGTGTCATTCTATGCTTGAAGAGGTCCACCAATAATGCCTTGCATGCTTGAGGAAAGCCGACAAAAGAATTTGGTGGTGTTCTATACTTGAAGAAAAATCCACCGATAACGCTTTCCATGCTTGAGGAAAGTCGACTTGGCGGTTTTCTATACTTGAAGAAAAATCCACCGATAACGCTTTCAATGCTTGAGGAAAGCCGACTTGGCGGTTTTCTATACTTGAAGAAAAATCCACCGATAACGCCTTCCATGCTTGAGGAAAGCCGACGATTGCTGAAATTTGTAAGTGTATGATGGTTTGATTATCCCTGAACGTGGGCCGCAGATGATTCGCACCTTTAAGTCGATTATCCGACCATGCCGAAAAATAGACTTTGATGCTTGCTAGGGGTAAAACGGTAATTTTAGTCCCCTTTAGGTATCAATTACAATTTTCCGCGTAATTCCAGCGAAAAATAACTGTCCAATTTATGCAAAAAATCGTGCAACCTTAGAAATGTTAGGAATATTCGCAAATAATTGTGCAAAGCCACCGTGTCACGAAAAAATATTCCCGTGACACGGTACAGATCCCCGTCATGCGGAGCTACTTCCCGTGACACGGCAAGGGGATCCCGTGGCGCGGGAATTAAGTGGCTGAAAAACAGTCAAAAAGCATCTTTGACCGGTTAAAGCTTGTGCACCATACAAAAATCTGACTGTTACGTGGGAACGAGGTCCGTTGCACGGGATTTTTATGTTTTAAATATAAAACGCTTTCTCATTTTGCTCATTCTCTTTCTCGTCCGATTCTCATCCAAACAGCTCAAAAAGTTTTGCTCGCTTTGCCGTGTCTCGTTGACATCTCACCGGCGCTCGGTTTTCCTTCCCATTAGGCGGCTTGAGCCATCGTGTCACGGCGGTTCTTTTTTTTTCTTTCTCTTTTTTTTTATTATTTTTGCGACTTGCTGCTGCTGTTATTCGTTGCTGCCTACTACGGTTGTTGTTGCTGTTTACTGCCTGAAGTTGCCGTCGGAGTCACCGGAGCTCCGTCTCCTCTCAAGCTCACCGTGACACGGGACCAAATCCCCGTGACACGTCACCCTTCCACTGAGCCGCAGGCCAGCTCAACCATGTCACGACGGCTGCGCTGATCTTCAAGGTTTTTCGAGCTTTTGGAGCTCAAATTTTCACCAATCTTGCTCTAATTTCTTGCTACTTTCCTCATTTTCGACTCTCTACAAGGATCCATGTAAGTTTCCTTTGTTTTTTTTCTCGAATTTGCTTCAAATAAGTAATTTCATGAAAAACCCTTAAAAATCAATTTGGGGATTTTTGATTTTGAGGTTTTATGTTGAAATTCTTGCCATGATTTTACTTGTATATGTATGTATATGTGTTTGTGAGAAATTTGAGAAAAAAATTGCATGATTTGATGGAGAATTGAGCAAATCACCATTTTTGGGTATTACTTTTGTGAAATGATGTTCATGTTACTTCTTTGCACTTTAAATGGTGAAAAAATGGTGGTAAACCTTGTGAAATATTTCATGATGTGTTGATTCATTGTTTTTGTGCGACTTCGAAACATATTTTGCGTATGTACTATATTGTCATGGAGAACATAGTATCATGCGGCTAGGAGAACTGTAGTATTAGTTTGTCATGGAGAAACTAAATACCATAATTTCGCCAATTTTTAGCCTGGAGGTAAAAATTTAGCGTATAATTCGATAAATAACTAAATAACATAGGAAATGATGCTAAGTATTTAGATCTTTATTTTTATAAAAATGCAACTTGAATTAAATGTCTTAGGAAATGATGCTAAGCATTTAGATTTTTATAATAGCATGCCTAGGCGACGAGATTGCGATCTTTCTACCCACGGCCGGCGTCGGGCTTTTTGGGAGGACACTCCCACTATTCCTGAGGGTATGGACGACGATGCTTTAGAGTTTGAGCCTCGGGCTTCTACGAGCAGAGGTAGGTGGGTTCCACCTCCGTGGACTCCAGACCAGTTGGTTTTCTGCCATGAAAACCATGTTTCTCATCGCCCACTCTCCGGCATAGTCGATGGCTGTTGATCTTAAGTTTTGATGATGACTCAAGGAACCTAAGCAAACCCATAGGGGCTTTAACTTTTGTCTATTAGCTTTGATGTATTGACAGGTTTTATATGCAACGAAGTTCTAGAGTTAGAATGGAGCATGGAACAAGTCTAAAGGATGAGCTATGGACGAGCATAGAAGACAATCAGAAGCCAAGTTCCTTGAGTGAGGAACTGAAGCTCCAGAGTCGAAGCTTCACTGTGTTCCAAGGAGTCTATTGTATCTTTATTATTTATTTTAGGCTTCTTGTATATATGTTAAGTACATTGTTAATTGATAGGATTTAAGTGGATTTAATTCAGCTTATAAAGATCTTATTTTTCCTTTCTTTAACAAGATTTAATTTTATTTCGGAAAAATATCTTTTAAGTAAAAATATCTTATTTATTAAGATTTTCTGTTCTGATTTTATCCTAACATTTTGGAAAATCTGACTTGGTAAAACTATTTTTTAAAAACGGCTTTTACTTGGTAAAGGAGGTTGAGAAAATATAGGAACCACTTCCTTACTGTGCGCTTCAGCTTGCTGCCCAAGCATCCACGAACTACACTTCCTTATTTCATGGAAGTTGTGGTATAGTGGGAGCTAAGGCAAACGTAAGGTTTTCAACTGCTTTCCTCCTGTATAAATAGGATTAGTTTTCTGTTTTGAAAAGCACACTTGAGCATTACGATTCTTAGCTTTTCTAAAAGTGTCAAAAATCCACTTAAGTCCTTGAGTGTCTTTGTACTTAGCATCTTAGTAGTTTTATCTTGAGTTGTATTGGGGTAGAGTTTGGGTAAACTCTAGAGTGTGAAATTGCTTTGAGTGAAGCAAGGAGAAAGAGAGAGATTTGAGAGCTCAACTGATTGAGGATCAGTTGAGGGGGAACTTAAGTTTGTAGAGGAACTCGAGTTTAGAAGTCTTAATTTGTAATAGGTTGTTTGCCCTATTATTATTAAGAGTTGTGATTAAAATCCCTTGTGGTCGTGGTTTTTCTTCTTGATTAGGGCCAAGAAGTTTTCCACGTAAAATCTCTCTTGCACTTTAAAGTTTTTGTTTAAGTTTCTTTAAGAATTCCGCAAAAATTACCCTAGTTCCTCAACAATACAATTCACTCCCCTCTTGTATCGTTCATTGGAGTCAACAATTGGTATCAGAGCTGGTTCCTCGAAGAAATCAGGAAAACCTGACGAGTTAAGTTCCTGGAATCAAGATGAACAATCACGAGAAACTGGAAGAAGGTTACTCTACGCAGCGTCCTCCTATGTTCAATGGAAAATTCTACACCTATTGGAAGAACAGGATGGAGATTTTTATCAAAGCCGACAACTACCAGGTTTGGAGAGTGATCGAAGTTGGTGATTTTGAAATTACCAAAACCACTAGTGAAAATGAGGTAGTACCTAAACCCATGTCTGAATTTGATAAGGAAGATTTTGAGAAAATGGAAATTAATGCACTTGCTGTTAAATTACTTCATTGTAGACTTGGACCCAATGAACGCAACCGTGTTATGGGTTGTAAATATGCTAAAGAAATTTGGGATTTACTTCAAGTCACTCATGAAGGAACTAACGAAGTGAAACGCTCTAAGATTGACTTGCTTATGTCAAAATATGAACGGTTTGAAATGCAACCAAAAGAATCAATTCAGGAAATGTTAACTAGATTTACTAACATTACTAATGAGCTTGTTTCTCTTGGAAAGCAAATCCCTATTGATGAGCAGTTCAAAAAAGTTCTAAGAAGCCTCCCCCAAGATGAGAGATGGAGAGCCAAGGTAACAGCCTTACAAGAAACAAAGGACTTCACAAAGTTCAATATTGAGCAACTTGCTGGTTCCCTTATAACCCATGAGCTACACCTAGGAACAAGCAACAATGAAGGAAATTGAGGAAAAGGCTTGGCTCTCAAAGCTGGAGATCAAGAAGACTCTGAAGTCGATGAAGAAGAGGCTGCTATGCTGGTGAGAAGGTTCAAAAGAATGTTCAACCGAAACAACAAGTCAGGGAACTTCACCAAGAAACCCTCTACTTCAAAAACTGACTCTAGTTGTAACAAATGTGGATCTCTAGAACACTTTATTCGTGAGTGTCCACTTTGGGATACAGAGAAAGGTAAAGGGAAGGCAAAGGAACAAGTTAAGAGCAACTACAACAAAACTCCTTACAATAAAACAGACATTAGGAAGGCTATGATTGCTGCCTGGGGAGATTCTGAAAGTGAGGATGAAGAGAAACAACCTGAAGAAGAAAAAGCTCATCTATGTTTGATGGCCAAACGTGATGAAAAGGCTTACAACGATGAGCTTGCTAAAGAGGTATTCCTTGATCCTAATGTGATTAAAACTTATACTAAAAATGCTCTCATTGATTTAGTGTTTGAATTAGAAGATGACTGGACTCACACTAGTATTCGTCTAAGTGAATGTCAAAGAGCTCTCAAACTCTGCAAGGAACACAGTACGTGGATTGAGAATCAACGAACTGATGTTCAGAGTAGATTTTTTGAACTTTTTGACAAAAATCTTCTATTAAAAGAAATGAATGAGAAACTCAAGTTTGAGAATATCATGGTTAATGTAGAATTGACTCAATAAAAACTTGCTAATGCTGAAGTGTCTCCAAGTTCCTCCTCTGAATCTTTGCCTAAATTTAATGAGGATTTTGAAAAATTAAAATATGATCTTGACGAGATAAGAATTGAAAAGGCAAAATTGGAGAAGGAACTTGAGCTTCGAAAAGAAAGAAGCATTAGCCAGTTTGGAATTCCTAAGTGGATAGAGAATGCTCAAACCAAAAGAACTGAAGGTCTAGGATTCATACATTCTAAGCATAAGGGCAAAAAAAAATATTTAGACCTGCCTAGTTATAAAGTATGTACCTTATGTTGTAAAACTGGTCATCTTGTTGCCACGTGTAACAAGAAGGAACAGTTTGTTAGTAAGAATGTTAGGCAAGTTTGGGTAAAGAAATCTGATATTGCTTCAACGTCCAAGGAACCCAAGGAAACCTGGGTTCCTGAATCTAACCAATAAGTTCTTTTGCAGGTCCTAGTGAGGGGGAACAACACGTGGTACCTCGACAGTGGTTGTTCAAAGCATATGACAGGAGATAAATCAAAGTTTCTCTCACTAGAGGCCTATCTAGGAGGAACTGTGACCTTTGGAGACAACAAAAAGGGTGAAGTAATTTCTAAAGGAAAAGTAGGAAGGTCTAGTTCTCATTCAATAGAAAATGTACTTTTTGTCGAGGGTTTGATGCACAATTTGCTGAGCATATCACAATTTTGTGATAAAGGAAACTCTGTAAGTTTTACCTCTGATTCATGCAACATCATTAATGATAAAACAGGAAGGGTTGTTCTTGAAGGAACTAGAAAAGGGAACACATACATTGTGGATCTAAATTCTGTTCCAAGGAACAACCTTACCTGCTTGAGTGCCATTAATGATGATCCCTTATTATGGCATAAACGTTTTGGACATGCTAGCTTCTCACTCATGGATAAACTTAGAGCAAGGAACTTGGTTATAGGGCTTCCCTCAGTCAAGTTCCTCATACAACATATCTATGATGCATGTGTGAGAGGCAAGTAAGTCAGGTCTTCCTTTAAAAGCAAAAACATGGTCAGCACCACAAAGCCATTGGAGCTAATTCATATGGATTTGTGTGGTCCCATGCGTGTTCAAAGTAGAAGTGGAAAGAAATATGTTTTAGTTATTATTGATGATTTTTCTAGATTTACTTGGGTGATTTTTCTGTCTAGCAAGGATGAAACTTTTGATGAATTTGTGTCCTTTGCCAAAAGAGTACATAAGTCAAGTGGAAATCAAATCATCCACATTCGATCAGATCATGGAACTGAGTTTAAGAATTCAAGATTCGATGACTTTTGCAAAGAAAATGGCATGGATCATAACTTTTCAGCCCTAAGAACTCCTCAACAGAACGAAGTTGTTGAAAGGAAGAACAGGACTCTAGAAGACATGGCAAGAACTATGCTCATAGCAAGTGGTCTTCCAAGAAACTTCTGGGCTAAAGCTATTAATACTGCATGTTATATTATTAACAGAGTTATGATGAGACCAATCATCAATAAGACTCCTTATGAACTGTTTAAAGGCGGGAAACCCAATATTTCTCACTTTCTCACTTTTGGATGCAGGTGCTTCGTTCATAATAATGGGAAAAGGAACATAGGAAAATTTGATGAAAGAAGTGATGAAGCTGTGTTCCTTGGCTATGCATCAAATAGCAAAGCTTACAGAGTTTACAATAAAAATACATTGTGTGTGGAAGAAAGCATTCATGTGATATTTTATGAATCTAATATGTTTATGAATGTGCGGGAACAAGACAATAATGATTATGAAATTGGTATGATTAGAGACAGGGAAGAAGATGAAGAAACCTCCAAGCAAACCAAGGAAGTAAGAGAGGAACCTGAGCAGGAACATAAAGAAAATGCTGAAGTTCCTAATCAAGAAAACCCGGAGGAACAAGATCATGGAGAACCTGGCAACAAGGAAAATGGAGAAGAAACTGAAGAAGAAGGGCCTCAAATAGGAGTTCCTGCCAGAGAATTTCAACCAAAGCCATTCAGATATCGAGGCTCTCATCCAACAGACCTTATTATAAGTGATATTGGTAGAGGAACTCAGACCAGATCACAGTTGAGGAACTTCTGTGCCTTTCAAGCCTTCCTATCCATTATTGAGCCAAGGAACCATGATAAAGCACTAAAGGATGCTGACTGGATAATTGCCATGCAAGATGAACTCAATGAGTTCGAAAGGAACAAGGTCTGGAATCTTGAAGAGAAACCTAAATACAAAAAGGTTATAGGGCTCAAGTGGGTATTCAGGAACAAGCTGGATGAATATGGAACAATTGTGAGCAACAAAGCAAGACTTGTTATGAAGGGCTATAATCAGCAAGAAGGTATTGACTTTGAAGAAACTTTTCCTCCTGTTGCTAGATTAGAAGCTATTAGAATCTTAATTGCTTTTGCCTCTTTTATGGGTTTCAAACTATACCAAATGGATGTTAAGTGTGCTTTCTTAAATGGTTTTCTTGAAGAAGAGGTGTTCGTGGAACAACCTCCTTGTTTTAAAAATCCCCAAATTCCTAATCATGTCTTTAAGCTTGATAAAGCTCTTTATGGGCTAAAACAAGCACCTGGAGCTTGGTATGAGAGGCTCTCTAAGTTCCTTCTTCAAAATGATTTTAAAAGAGGTAAAATAGATAAAACTTTGTTTTTAAAATCTGAAGGAACTGACTTACTAGTTGTTCAAATATATGTTGATGATATTATTTTTGGAGCAACTAACAAAGACTTGTGCAAGTACTTTGTTGAGCTAATGAGTGGTGAATTTGAGATGAGCATGATGGGGGAACTCAACTTCTTTCTTGAACTACAAATCAAACAAACTGAAAGAGGTATTGCAATTCACCAACAAAAGTATGTCAAGGAACTGCTGAAGAAATATAACCTTGACCAAGCAAAGACCAACCATACTCCAATAGGAACAGGCACAAGGTTAGATGAAGATCTACAAGGAACTAGTGTAGATCAAACCAAATACAGAGGTATGATTAGATCCCTTTTATACTTAACTGCTAGCAGACCTGATATTGCATATAGTGTTGGCTTATGTGCAAGGTTTCAATCTAACCCTAAGGAGTCACACTTTACAGCAGTAAAAAGGATCCTACGATATCTCAAAGGAACTGACCATCTTTGTCTTTTCTATCCTAGAAGTGATACTTTTGATTTAAAAGGTTTTGCAGATGCTGACTATGCAGGAGATTTGGTGAATAGGAAGAGTACTTCAGTAATGATTCAGTTTCTCGGGCCATGCCTAATTTCTTGGGGATCCAAGAAACAGAATACAGTGGCCTTGTCAACTGCTGAAGCTGAATATGTGGCAGCTGCTGCCTGCTGTTCTCAAGTACTTTGGATAAAACAACAACTAAGAGATTATGGTATGAAGTATGATTGCATTCCTATTTATTGTGATAATACTAGTGCCATATGCATTTCAAAAGATCCAGTTCATCATTCTCGTGTGAAACATATTCACATAAGGCATCATTTCCTTAAGGATAATGTGGAAAAAGGCTTAATTAAGTTAGATTTTTGTGAAACTGAAAATCAAATTGCTGACATTCTTACTAAGCCTTTGAGCAGGGAAAAATTTGAAAAGATGCGCATGGAACTTGGTATGATACAATTGAGTTAAGAAGACCTCAAGTTCCCCCAAGGTATAAGTCAATCATGCATGCATTATATGTATCTTACACAATATGAATATGTGAAAACATAGTCCTAAGCATTAGAATGTATGGCATTACATATGGGATTGTGGCTGTATGTGAAGAAATCAAATTGCATTTGGCATGTCTATGTTATAACAAACTATGTTGACTTGTTCCTAGTTCCTCCGAAATAATCTATAAGATTTTGTTCTATCTTTTTGAGAATTAATTAACTAATCAGTTGATTAATTTTATCTCTTAAAATCTTATCCTTTATTTTGAATTATTTCTCATTACTTATCTTTTAAAATTCAAATTCATCTCTCAAAAATTGTTGATTAAATACCCGTGACTGTTTGCATTCAATTCAAAGTTTATGATAACTTAACCTTGACCGTTCATGTCAAATCACATTAATTCTTTAAACTGACCAAGTTAAAAGTAATTTCTCTATACTTCATCAAACGACACCTGCACTATTCAATTAACCTTTCACATTCATTCGCCGACCCTTTTATCCCTTAAAATTCCACCCCTATAAAATGACACCAAACCCTACACATTGTTCCTCACCTCCTCACTCTGTAAAATACACCCTACATTTTACCGATTTCAGCGAATTCACCCATGGATGTTTCACCAAAACCTCAAATTACCCCTTAAAAATATTCACCCATGGATATCGAGCAAGAGAATCAAACAAAACCTTCTGTTGAAAAACCAAAGAACTTGCCTGCTGAGTCAAAGAAACAAAAGCTGGAGGAACTTGAGGATCAGGGCTGGGAGGAATTAGGAGAAAGAATTCAGTTGGAAAAGTCTCCATTTCAAAAGAAAGTCGAAGCAAGCTCTGAACGCTTCATTCATGGTTTCTGCATCAACTTGCCATGGTGTGAAGTAAGTAAGTATTCTGAATTACTTGAAATCTTAGAGGCTCAAAATTGGGTGCAACTGTTTAGTGAAAGTTACAATAATGTGCTTGCTCATGCTCCTTTGAAAGAATTCTGTGCAAATTTTAAGAATTATGATGGTGTTTGTGTATCAAGAGTTAAAAATAAGAAAATTAGTTTTGATGCTGATTATTTATGTGCTATCTTTGGAACTCCGAATGAGGGGTTTGATGAATATTTTAAAGGAGCTACTGATAAAAGTGTAGGTGATGTGCCTATAAAAGATATTGTGAAATCAATTGGTGGAAAGGTGTCTAAAGTTCAAACTAATCATAATCTGTTCTCTCCCATTCAAAAATTGTTGTTTATCTTTGTGCATTTAGCCATTGTTCCAAGAACTCAGCACAGGCATGAGGCTAACCACCTTGATACTATGCTGATGAAATGCCTTGAAAACAAAATCCAAATCAATTTCCCTTCCATCATGATAAAACACCTCACCCACTGTCTTGCAAACCATTTGAAGGTTGGATATGCAAATCTGATCATTACTCTCATTGAGAGTTTTGGTATTTGTGTGGAGAACTGTGAACATATCAAACTACAAACCAATCATTTTGTTCAACCCAAAACCCTTGAAAGCAGAAACTTGCATGCTGTTGATGGTATTACCCAATTCCTTCCTAAACAAACTCCTAAGGCTAAGGAAGGAGTTAAGGTTCTGACTGAGGAAGAGGAGTTGGACAAATGACTGGAAGAAGAGGAAAGTGAGGGAGAGGAAGAAAATAAGGAAAAAGAAGAATGTTCAGAAAAGAAGGGCAGGAAAAGTAATGCTTCTAGTGCTAGGAAAAGGAAGAGCATTAGGTTGGCTGTTAAGCCAAAAGCGAAAGCTGAGGCTCCAGCTGCTTTTGTGGATCTCAGTGAAGGTGAAAGCCTTTGTTCAGGGGGAACAGGGCATATTTATGCAGGAATCTATCACTCGCTCTGCTCCAGTAAGTGCAGGTACAGGATTTGCTGCCTTTGGTTATGTGAGTTCCACCTTGGAACTGAAGGCACTCAAAGATGCTGTCAAGCTGTTGTCTGATGCTCAACCAACTCTGCTCCTGAGGATTGGAGCTCTTGAAAATCTAGTAGGAGACCTAGTGCTTGCTTCTAAGGAACTCACCTCAGCAATGAAGGAAAGCACTTCAATTCTCTCTCAAGGCCAGGCTGAGTTGTTGAAGAAGCTGGAGGAGATTGTTGTTGAAGAAGAAGTTGCTGAGGAAACAGAAGAAGAGCACAAGATCCCAGCCCCTACAGCCTAATCCTATTTTCTGCCTATCTCATATATCAAACTATCTTTTGATCTTGGTTTGTATTAAACTTGGTTTATTTTGCTTCTTTTGGTCTGTAAACAATTAAACAGGGTATTTTCTTTTGTTTTTGATGTTCTGGAGGAACATCAGTTTGTTTATATGGATGTTGCTTGCTTGCTTTATGACTATTTGCATACTATTTCTGCCTATATGTGCTTTGTTCTATCCTTTGGACACAAACCAATAAAATGGTGCTGTGTTTAGATATGTATATTTGTGTGCATTAATTTTGATGAACGCCAAAAGGGGGAAAAGAAGGCAAATTCAATTGTTGACAAGCTCTCCATTCATTCGTCTGTAATAGAAGGTATAACTATAACTTTCATTCAGTTCCTTGTTTAAA
This sequence comes from Chenopodium quinoa, assembly GCF_001683475.1. Taxonomy (NCBI): domain Eukaryota; kingdom Viridiplantae; phylum Streptophyta; class Magnoliopsida; order Caryophyllales; family Amaranthaceae; genus Chenopodium; species Chenopodium quinoa. Next base: position 1,880,819 of record NW_018745251.1, on the reverse strand, counting down.
TTTAGCTAGTTCATTTTTGTTTTAAGTTTTTCGTTTTCTGATTGTCTTTTATAAATTTTTATTTTGTGAGTTTTCTTAGGTTTGTCATTCATCAAAAAGGGGGAATATTGTTGATCTTAAGTTTTGATGATGACTCAAGGAACCTAAGCAAACCCATAGGGGCTTTAACTTTTGTCTATTAGCTTTGATGTATTAACAGGTTTTATATGCAACAAAGTTCTAGAGTTAGAATGGAGCATGGAACAAGTCTAAAGGATTAGCTATGGACGAGCATAGAAGACAATTAGAAGCCAAGTTCCTTGAGTGAGGAACTGAAGCTCCAGAGTCGAAGCTTCACTGTGTTCCAAGGAGTCTATTGTATCTTTATTATTTATTTTAGGCTTCTTGTATATATGTTAAGTACATTGTTAATTGATAGGATTTAAGTGGATTTAATTTTAGCTTATAAGGATTTAAGGAGAAAGAGAGAGATTTGAGAGCTCAACTGATTGAGGGATCAGTTGAGGGGGAACTGAAGTTCGTAGAGGAACTCGAATTTAGAAGTCTTAATTTGTAATAGGTTGTTTGCCCTATTTTTATTAAGAGTTATAATCAAAATCCCTTGTGGTCGTGGTTTTTCTTCTTGATTAGGGCCAAGAAGTTTTCCACGTAAAATCTCTCTTGCACTTTAAAGTTTTTGTTTAAGTTTCTTTAAGAATTCCGCAAAAATTACCCTAGTTCCTCAACAATACAATTCACCCCCCCCCTCTTGCATTGTTCATTCGAGTCAACAATGGCACGCTTCGCCACCACGGTTCTGAAGCCGGCGATTTGATCCCTCGACTTCACCAGATCATTACGAGGGATCCTGCTACGAACGCCCTATGGGAATCGGCTGGTTTAGTAGATTTCTACACGGCGGTTGTAGGGTTTCGCAACCCCCGGAGTTGCGGTGCGACGGTCGTTCGCGCATTGTTGTAGTATTTCTGGGATACTACCAACACTTTTCATTTTGCTTGGGGGGAGATGATAGTGACCCCTCTGGACTTCAGTATGATTAGCGGGCTGCGCTTCACCGACCGGGCCGTAGCTCAGATGTCTGATCTGTCTTGGGGATCGGCTGAGGCAGCTGATTTGTTGGGTCCGATCGTTCAGCATATCAAGACCCGACCAGTATCTCGAGGTGGTCCTAGGAGCGGGCGATCGGAGCTGGCTTCAGTTTTAGCTCGTGGCTTTGACATGGAGGCTACATCGGCTGAGCAACGGGTGCGGATCTTCATTCTGATTTTGATCACCATGACCCTTTCTCCTGATAGGAGTTCACGAGTACTCCTTTGCTACCTCCCCTCTTTGGTCAGGATCCATGAGATAGGATCCTATAGCTGGGCTAGCCTTGGATTCGCCGATCTTCTCTTATCGCTACGTCATGGCTGTCGGCAGCTGAATGACGAGTCTCCCATCACCGTCTATGGTCTGTGGATAGTCGTAGAGGTGATGATCTTTTCCCCTTTTGTTTCACTTTAACTTGTTCGACTCATGTGCTAAAGATTACTTTTCAATGTAGCTATGGTTCTACGAGTACTTCCAAGGCTTGGCTCCTCGCCGACGTCATGGAGCGGTCCATGATTTTCCTGTCGGGGCCAGCTGGCGTGATCGAGGAGAGTCGCGGGTGGAGTCTGTCCCTACACTGCGTGGACTACTACGCCGAGGCACCTCTTCTGTTGGCGTAAGGATTAGTTTTGTTGCCTGTTATTTTCCCTCTGACGTTGTTTCCGTTGTTTCACGCCAACTTTTTATGGTTTTCAGGTTGCCATTGATGTCCAGTATCGTCCTTGGGCCGGGATGACTGATCTACCTGAGGCCTTGCGTCTTTCAGCTCACCGCACCATTTTGGTTGGTACCGGACGCTTTGTCTGGTATTTGGGGGAGCGAGTCGTTCGTCAACATAGCGACGATCGCTTTATGGTGCCCTCATCTCCACCAGAGTCGATGCTAGACTCACGCTTGATCAGAGAGTTGATAAACAGGGGAGAGCGCTATACTTTTCCATGGCAGGAGCTTGTACACATGGAGAGTGACTATGCGCGGGACTTGCTTCCCTCTCTGGCTCCTCCACCCCGTCTTCCTGAGGTATGATTTCTTTTGAGGATCTTCATTACTAGTCTCTGTTTTAAATAGTCGAATAACTTGATTATTCGATCGTATTTTCAGACGACAATTCGCCCTGTGGGGAGGATCGAGATTCCGCCTAAGTCTGTCTGCTATCGAGGGCCGATTGGTATCACCGAGGACCATATCGCTTGTTACTCACTTTTCTTTGTTTTATCCTCAGCCTAACAGCCCGGAGATGATGGGACTCATGACACTGGTTGACGCCCTAAAGTATTGGATCATCAAGCTTCGGCGAGGTGCGAGTTGTCGGAGCTCTAGCGACGTTCTTGAGGTATCATTCATTTTTTTTTACTTCTACCATTTGTTTTATTTTGCAATGTTGACACCTTTTGATTTTGTATCTTTCAGGAGCAACGGAGGTCCCGCTCGCGCTCAAGGCACAAAGGCTCGGACGAGGAGGAGCTTGGTCGTGGTAGACAATCTCCTGAGATTCACCGGCGTTCTCATTCTCAGCGAGAGCCTCAGACTACTCAGCCGTTTCAGGAGGCTCAGTGGTAGCAGCCTCAGTCTTCCCAGCGCTTTCCGGGCTAGAGTCAGGGGCAGCGGCAGTCGTTTTCACATCCACCACAGCCTGAGCTTGGGTCTGTTTTGACTCCCTTGGATCCTGGTTTATTTTCAGCTCCATTGTCCGGGATTCCTCCACCGGTGTCGGGCTTATTCTCTGTTCCGACGTATGGGACGATGCCTTCACCGACGATTCCCGTGTCTTTGATCCAATCTACACCATTTTCCGGCTGGACGGGTCCCGCCTTGAGTTTGACTACCGCTGGGGTCACAGGGACTAGTAGGGACACTACTCCCCGTACTCGGATGATGGAGGGACTCTTTAGCTCACCGTTCCCATATTCGCAGGGTGGAGATGATACTGATCTGGCTCTAGAGACTTTTGACCGAGGGTTTTTATTTGTACATACTATGATGACACTTGACATATTTATTTATTATGACTCTTTTGTACATTATTCATAGTTTATGTATTTATTATTGTGTGTTAGTGTGTGCTTGAGACTCATTGTGTGTGATCGTGTATTTATTAATGGCGCAACAAAAAACATAAGTGGAGTAATGGAGGGTACCGACCTTCCCCAAAAGAAAAAGAAATAAAAAGACAAGCAAAAATAAATAAAAATGAGAAAGAAATATTAAAGTGATGAATAAATAAATAAATAAATAAAATTACCTTCCCCAAAAGAAAAATAAATAAAAAGACAAGCAAAAATTAATAAAGAAATAAAATATTAAAGTGATGAATAAATAAATAAATAAAATAAAGATAATAAAAAAATAATAATAATAGAGATAAAAAAGTTGAGAATTTTATTAGAAATAAAACTCTCAGAAAAATGAAAAATAAACGGTGAAGATAAAATACTATAAAAAATCCGGATAGGTACGGGAAAAGATGAAAAAAGAAAACGCGTGAGGTGCCGTGACATGGCACAATGCACCGTGTCACGGCAGAACTTGTCGTGTCGCGACAAAAGTTCCCGTGACACAGTGGAACTTCCCGTGTCACGGTACGCGTATTACTCAGCGGTATGTTTTACGCGTATGAAAAGATAATTTCTGGGCAGTTTCGAGCGCTTTTGCTATAAAATAAGACTAGTTTATTCATGATATGCATAATTACGAAACACAAAATAATTTAGAATTTCATATTTCAATAATCATGTCTCAGAATTTTGATAATACATTGCGCGATTGGTCTTATTCTTTGACCAATGCTGAAAAAAGAGAGTTAGAATTATTTCATGTCAGGGGTTTGCTAGCCATGCGACATGTAGCTATTGAACATGATTTTCTTAGGGCAGCATTAGATTATTGGAGTCCAGAAACACACTGTTTTAAATTTGATTATGATGAAATCTGATTAGGGGATTTTGCTCCTACCAATCGGAATGCACCACGTGGGCCAATCAGGACCTGCCAAGTGTCCCCTTGTTGGAACTGTCAGGGCTTGCCACGTGGCATGCGCTTATTCGTCCACCTTGGACCTGTTATGTCACAACATGTGGCATACTCCATGCCTAATGGAGAAACCGGCCACCCAGGCCCAACTTCCGAGGGAAGCCCAATCGGCCCTAGGTTTACCTAAACCTAGGATGGGCACGTTTCCCAAGGTTATAAATACCTCCCTTAATCCTCATTAAGGAGAGGGACAGAAACATTACGGAACACACTAATAACCGGCTGATCTCGCTAACAAAGCAGATTACCTACATTAAACACTCTCACCTAGAGAGACCTTATTACTTTAATTTCCGCATTAATAACTCCTTAATCAGGTACTAACTTGACCGTTGGAGGCGGAGCTCACAGGAGTCTCCGTTATTTTGCAGGTACAGGCGTCCGGTTCCAGTCTCGGAATTGTAACTCTCCCGCAGGACATCAGAAAAACCCGAAACATTTGGCGCCGTCTGTGGGGAGAGTACTTCAGAGATGGCATCCAAGTCTGTACCGACTCCTGAAGAGAGGCGTCCCCTAGACGACCCTCAAGTTCAGTCGGACCATGACACCGAAAGTGAATTTAAAGTTGAAACTCATACAGCTTCAGACGGGACCCTAAGGGCCCGACGTACCCGTCATACCGAAAGGAGGGAACGGGAGCATCTTCAAACAGGAAGCGAGCCAGCAGGCGCACCGCCTGTTCGGCAACAGCCGACTGATGGGTCTGCTCCCATCACAAGGAACGAACTCATGACCTTCATGAGGGACTTCAAGGGAGAGATTCAAGAGTTGATCAACAAGAAGCCGCCTGCTTCAGTCAAGGAGCAGTCGGCCAGGAAACCCTCCACTTCACTGAAGAGGAAGCCAGTTCAAGGGCGAGAGGCGACTCCTCATCCTAAATCTAGGAAGCGGGAGCCACCTGCCCTTGATTTCACAAAATTCCGTTATCCTACAGGAAATAGGAAACCGGTTCGTCATATTCAGGCGGACGGGTCAAAGCAAACATTCACAGATGCTCGGCTACTGCTAGAGCAGAAGAAGAGTGACCGATTGTCAGAGTCGGCTTCTACTTCAAACTTTCAAGACAGTTTGCGAAATGCCTCGATGAGGCATACTCAGTCGTACCATGAGAGTCAGTCAGGCGGCACCTCCCGTCAGTCCGGCTTTCATAGTGCCCAGGCGGTACCAAACTTACCATTTGTGCCGCAACAACAGTATTTTATGCAGCCACCTCCATTTGGTGGACCTACAGCAAAAAACGTCCAACCTATGGACTGGCAGCTACGGTTGCTTAGACTTGGTGAACAGCCGTCGGCCTTCTCCAAGGAAATTACTGAAGCCGCTCAGCCGGCCAAAGTGAAAAATGTACTAGTAGGCGCCTATGACGGCACTACTAACCCAGAAGACCATCTGATGGCATTCACCAACCTGATGTACCTTCAAGGGTTGGATGATCCCACTTGGTGCAAGTGTTTCCCAGCGACTCTCAAAGGAATCGCACAGCAATGGTTCGGCAACCTGCCGACTGGTTGTGTAAATAGCTTCAGGACGCTTGCTTACCTATTTGCCTCCAACTTCGCCATGAACATCCCTGCGAAGAAAACGACCCTTGATTTGGGAACAATTCAGCAGGGCGAGAAGGAGGGGCTTCGTTCTTACATCAGGCGGTTTAACCTGATGAGAATACAGATTCAAGGGTTACCGGATGAGGTAGCTTATACCGACTTTTTTAGAGGTCTCAAAGACGGGTCTACCTTCAAATTTGATTTGGTTCGAAAAAGGGTGGCGACTCTTCAAGAGGCCTTGATTGAAGCAGAAGCCTATATACAGGCGACTGATCTTTGTACGATAAAACAGTCGGACGGGAAAAGGTTCGACAAAAGAGAAGGACGACAGAAACAGTCGTCAAACAAAGATGAGAAAAGAAAAGAGGTCTGGGCGGCTGATTCCTCTAAAGTCCAGAAAAAGAAAAAAGAATTAAAACCATACTCCCCAAAGTATGCGTTTAACAAGGATAACCAGTTTATCCTAAAAGAAATCAAGGGACAGATCTCAATTGAGAAGCCGGTCCCCATGAAGGGTTCTGCAAACAACCGGAACCAAGATAAAATCTGTGCTTATCATGATGACGTTGGTCATCACACCAATGACTGCATCAGTCTTATGCGGTACCTAGACCGCCTGGCTGAGCAAGGTGATCTTGACACTTATGTCAAGAAATCTACGAGGAACACTTCCTCAAAAAAGCTGTCGGCCAAAAAAGAATCAACAGGCCGACAGCTCCGATACAGATGATGCAGTCGTCTACACCATTGCAGGCGATTTCTCAGGAGGCGGCCCCACTATTAGGGGCAACAAAGATAATATAAGGCGGTTAGATGTAAATTCCGTTCACCAAGAACGGCCGTCCAAATATACATTTCCTGAGATTGTCATCACTGAAGAGGATCTAGGAGGGGTAAGGGGACCGCATGACGACCCTCTCGTTATTGAATGTAAAGTGGCCAACCAGAGAGTTGGCCGAATCCTCATAGATATCGGGAGCTCCTCAGATCTCATCAGCAGCAAATGTCTGTCGAAACTGAAATATCAGACTGACTGCATACATCCGGCCTCCCACCCTTTAGTAGGGTTTGGAGGAGTCGTCCACCCACTGGGACGAGTAGATTTACCCATTCGCCTGGGCGAAAAAGGGGAAGGACGACACATGGTAGTCCGGTTCCTAGTAGTAGAGGAACTCTCGGCCTACAACATGATTTTGGGTCGACCAACCCTGAATAATTCCAAGGCTGTTATAATCCCGTCTCTTATGTTGCTCAAGTTTGCGAGGGATAATGGAACAGTCGGCTCCCGAAGGGGAAATCAGAGGATGGCCCGAGAGTGCTATCTCTCGGATGTCAAGCCCACTGTTATGGCCACTGGGTCAAGTAGAGAAAATACAGACCTTGACAATGTCAAGGAGAGTGCGCCTGTTCAAGAAGCAGGCGGCAAAAAGAGAAAGGCGTCCCAGACAGAGTCCGCAAGAAAAGCAAGAAAATAGCAATCATTGGCAGAGGAGCGGCCGGATGAGTTCCGCCCTCAGCCGGCTGGTGAGCATGCGGACCTGATCTTAGACGACTCACGTCCTGACCGAACAGTCAAAGTTGGGACGACTGCTCTGAGAAACCTTGGTGACGAATTTCACAACCTATTGAAAGAATACAAGGACATCTTTGCATTTGAAGTCCATGAAATGCTAGGCATTAGTCCTGATCTGGCGGTACATAAACTCGCCGTGGATCCGACAAAGAAGCCGGTACGGCAAAAGAAGCGGAACCATGGCGAAGAAAGAAGTCAGGCGGCAGCCGCCGAAGTTAAAAAATTACTTGATGCAGGGTTCATTCGGCAATGTTACTTCCCAGACTGGGTTGCAAATGTGGTGCTTGTTAAAAAGCCGAATGGCACCTGGCGAATGTGTGTAGACTACACAGACGTAAACAAGGCGTGCCCCAAAGACAGTTACCCTCTGCCTAAAATTGATAACCTGGTCGACTCAACAGCCGGCCATGCCTTGATGAGTTTCATGGACGCCTATTATGGTTTCCATCAAATTCCCTTATGGAAGAAAGATCAGGAGAAGACGGCCTTCGTCACTGATCAGGGGTTATACTGTTATACAGTCATGCCGTTTGGTCTTAAGAATGCCCCGGCTACCTTCCAACGAATGATAAACACTGTGTTCTTTGATCAGATTGGCAGAAACGTCGAGGCATATATTGATGATATGATTGTCAAGACTAAACTTCAGAAAGATCATCTGTTCTTCCAATAGAACACTACGAGCCGACTCTTCGAGTAATGTTATATGACGAAGAGGCAAACTGGGAAGCCATGCGCCTGGCATTAGACTCACTTCCTGAAAAGAGGGGCAATGCTGTCTTGCGCCATGAGATCTATCGCCTGAGAATGACTAGATCATACAACAAAAAAGTACACAGGCGTCCACTCAAAGTAGGGGACTTTGTACTTAGAAAAATGGAAGCAGTTGGTAGGGCTAATGAGTCTGGCAAACTAACTCCCAACTGGGAAGGACCCTACCGAATCTATGAGGAAGTCAGGGACGGTACCTACCGTCTGGAAACACCAGACGGACAACCGTTGCCTCGAACTTGGAATGTAGATAATCTTAAGAAATATTTCTTTTGAATAATGTAAAGTAAAGAGCTACTTAATAAAAGTTTGCACTTACTATTTAATTTTGTACTACGAGGGGCATGCCGTCTGCTACTCTCCATTGAGTATTTCACTCACAATAGGGGCATGTCGCCTGGGATTATAGTCGGCTACTCTCCATAAGAAGATGGCCGACTGGTTCCAAACACATAGCCACCCCCCTAATACTTAGCTAAAAAGATTAGGGCCTGGCCGACCCTGTGCCTAAAAGGCGGCTACCCTCCTTTATTTTGCACCTACGTTCACCAAGAACTTACCAAGGCCACAGGCCGAATGATCAGACCAGGCGCCAAGCCAACTGATCAAATCTACAAAACTAATACGACCTGTCCCGACATCATAGCAGGCGTCCGACGGCATCCCTCCGGATGAAATTCGTCGCAGAGAGCAGCTCCCTTTTGGGTGGAACATTGTTCTATAAACTAATTACACGACACCTATACGACTGTCCCCAAGGGCAACCACGTAGCCGTTTTTGAGAAAAGGATAACTCTATCACTAACCAAACCAGTGGTAGCAGTTGACATCTGAGTCAGATGACCGTCTGTATTACTTGGGATAAATGCAGGGGGTACCTATTGAGTTAATAGCCAACAAACATTGGCGAATCAAGGGGTCTAGCCGGCCTACGCCGCCTGGTACCTCTACTTCTCAAACAAAAGTGACGGCGACTGAGTAACTCCAACGTTAACTCATAGTCACTCCCTCAAATTTGGTATGGAACCTAAAAGGTTTGAGTCGTCCGCCTGTTTTTAACAAACAGGGGCACTCAAACCCCTATTCCTACTAGGTAACCTATTGAGTTAATAGCCAACAAACATTGGCAAATCAAGGGGATCAGCCGGCCTCCGCCGCCTGGTACCGCTACTACTCAATCTAGATTGTGACGAAGACTAAGTAACTCCTATGTTAACTTAATAGTCACTCAAACTTAGTATGGAGCCTAAAAGGTATGAGTCGTCCGCCTGTTTTTAACAAACAGGGGCTCTCAACCACTACTCTTGCTAGGTTAACAAATTATGAGTTAAAAGCCAACAACATTGGCAATAAAGGGAAACAACCGGTACCCGCCGCTTGTTATCTTTACTACTCAATTCCTTGGCGACTAGGTAATACTCTATTTACTTGGTCAGACCACTTTCCTACTTAGTTAAAATTACAAAAAGACAGGCACGCCTGCCTAAAAAGGATCCAGACAAAATAGTTCGAATACCGATTGAATAAATGGCCGACTGATCGTCTATCCTGGAAACAGACAACCAGTCGTCCAGGGGCATAGGCGGCGTACTAACTATCCGTACCTGTCTGCAACGTTCGGCCATGTACAACAGTCGGTCTAGTAAACAATTGGATATTAGATATGGAATACTTGGACAAATTTGAAGCAAACAAAAATTCATTAAAAATAAGCCGGTCATTAAAGACCAGCAAAATATTCAAAGCCCCGGCCCCCTGGCCGGGTAAATACAAAGCAAACGGCACGCAGGCCGTGGAAAGAATACATTAAGCTTAAGAAGGGGGCAGTTCAGTATTAGCAGCTGCCGCCTTGTCGGCACTCTTCTTGCTGGACTCGGCTTCAGCTGCATCCTTTTTTGATGTCTTACCCCCAAGTGGCACAAGCGCCACAACCGGCTCCTCCTCCTCCTCCAACGCTTCTCCCAACGCCTCTTCTTCAGCAGCCGCCAGGATCTCTTGATTATATGTTTCCGAACACTGGCGGTACGTTCTTTCCCAAGAAGCAAAGTCGGCACTGGGGAAGAGGCGGCCCCAGGTCATGCGCTGGATTTGAGCGGAGTCTTCCATCATCTCCCGGACGAGCTCTTTCTTCTCTTGCTCGGCCTTTTCCGAGAGCTCTTGGGTAAGACTCTTCTCTTGGCTCACCAGGCGTTCTTTTACGCTGGCCAAGGAGGTTTCAGCTCGGCCTTAAGATTTGTGATGGTCGCCTCCAGCTCGTCATTCTTCTTCTGGGCCGCCTCTAACTAAGCCCGAACAGCGGCGGTAGCCTGCGCCTGATAATAAAGAATATCAATGGTCAGTACTTCATTTTGGGCAATTTGAAACATTGACTTATCACAGTCAGAGGCGGCCATAGCTTTTGCAGCCTTTACCTCTTTGTTCTTCCGATCAAGCGGCTTGCGAAGGCCGTTAACTCGGAGCAGGGCCTAAGTACAAAAAAAAAAAAAAAAAAAAAAAAAAAAAAAAAAAAAAACAGGCGTCAGTTTCCAAACAAAAAAGAAAACAGGCGTCCAGAAATTTAAATACTCAAAAATATGCTAAGCATACCTCAGCAAGGACCCCTGCAATCCCGTCAAGGTCAAGGGTGCCGACACCCCTGACCGCCTCCCTTTCAGCTGGAGGAACTGCCCTGATCATAGACTTGGCCATGTCTACCAAGTCAGGCTCCTGGGGGCCGGCTGCATCAAGCATAAACAAACGGATTAGACTTAGTAACAAAAGGAGCAAGTCTAAAATTTACAAGGACAACTTCATACCTCTAGGCGGTCCAGTTGGAGCTTTAGAAGAAGTGGTCGGCTGTTTCTCAGCCGCCACCTGTTTCCTGGCAAAACCGGAGAGCTCCCAACAGTCGTCTTCCGGGCCTTGGGGTCCGGCTGTTGGGAAGATGAAGCTCTTGGAGCACCCGTCTAAAACAGAAGATGGCCCGAGAGTCAGTATATACATAAACACTCCAAAAAGAGGGTGAAAGGTTCGGAGCTCACCAAGGGTGCCCCCTTATTGGGGGAGTCGGTTGAAGTTTGTTGCATAATAGAGGCCCGCAACATGGCCGCCGCAGTCTTGGAGGCGGTGATTTTGCTCATGGCGTCAACTGCAAAAACAAACGGCAAAGTTAATAAAAGATTAACAGCAAATGTATGAAACAACAGAGTATTCGACAGGCCGACTACCTCTTGAGCACCGACTGCTGAGGCCACAGGCGGCCAAAAAGTACTCGTCATAGAGCCACTTGAAGCTCGGGACGCAGTGCAGGGGTACTTGCTCTCGTACCCCTGAAGTAAAGTCGACCCTCGACTCTACTTTAAAGAGTCCTTTGTCAAGGATCTCTTTCTTAGCCTTGGGGGGAACAGGCGGCATGCTACGGCCGCCTGCAAGAAGGGGCGGATTCCTGTTCCACCTATTGAAGCGCTTGTTCAGCTCAATGTCTGAACTTTCAATGATGAGGAAGGTGCTCCGCCAGTCCTTCCACTTGTTTGCTTTACCTCTCGTCATGAGGTAGCCCCTGTGGCTTGTTAAATGATACCAGCCGGTACCGCCTGTCTTAGGGGTCCGGCTGAGATAGTTCATATGGGCGAAAGCCTCGAAGCTCGGCTCCACCCCGTGCAGTTCGCACCCGGCCACATAGCCGAGCACGTTGACCCAGGAGTTTGGGGCTAACTGCCATAACCCCAACTCATACCCATCCAAAATCCGCTGAACAGCCGGATGTAATGGGAAGCGCAGCCCTGCCTTGATGGCCGCCTCGTAGCAGCCAAAGCAGGCGCTATCATAACTGGAACCAGCCGGCCAGACGACTGTGTCTTCTGGATCCGGCACAAACACTAGAAAGTCGGGGCCCATGGTGTGGTTTGCAATAAAGCTCTCCACTTTCTCTTGCATGGCTGTGATTCGGCCCCGAGGTACCGTGCAGTAGTAGGGGGTATTTAGCTCTCGGTAAGAGGCGGATGGTTCCGCCCAATTGTCCCCCTTCTCAACTGTGTGAGAAAGTCTCGCCTCTTGCAGGCGGCTGTTTTTCTCTTCTGTACCCAAAGAAGCATGGCCAGAAGAGCTTGACGAGGAATCGTCCTCGGACGAGTCTGAAGAGGACGACTCCTCCCCTCTCCCAGAGGGGCCCGCCTCCTCTCTTTGAAAAGGAGCAGATTTGTTAACTGTTAAATTGGAAGGGGTCACTATGACTCCCCCCACAGAATTGCCGGCATCCAGGCCGCCTTGTCTCACTTCAACATCTGGCGCCTGGTCAGATGTTTCACTAATCGGCACCCTGTGGGAGGAGCCGTCTGAATTTGAGATCCTAGCTGTCTTTTTCGTTCTGGCCATCCTGCTCTACATAGACACAGATACAGTCGGACTTTGTATAAAGGGCAAATATGGGTCCGGAAAAGGGCAGGCGGCACTCCTAGTCCTAGATTCAGCCGTCCCCGGTGACCGGCTGATCACTAACCTAGGTCGTGTCGTGTGCTTCCGTCGTGCCATTTCAGAAAATAAAAAGAAAATTCAGAGTAAGAGAACTGAGTTACCTGAACGAGTGACGGTTGATGAAGTTCTGGAAATCCAGTGCAGTCGGCTTGTCAGAACAGGCGGTAGGCAGAAAAAGTCCAAAATGTCAGAGCAAGTTCAGGGGTCCGAATGTTCTCAAATAGTTCTCAAAGTGTGAAAATGACTCAAGGCAACTCTCCCTTATATAGGCGAAGTGAGAAGGCGAAGGGTCACTTCCAGAATTCAAAATTTGGGCGGGAAAATCTCTCGTCCATTCGCCGACTGACACCTGTAGCAGGCCGTCGCCCGTTACAGTGCGACACCTGTCACAGGTAACACGTGACCAATCACGTGCCACCTGTGAGGGGCAAATGATTAGGGGATTTTGCTCCTACCAATCGGAATGCACCACGTGGGCCAATCAGGACCTGCCAAGTGTCCCCTTGTTGGAACTGTCAGGGCTTGCCACGTGGCACGCGCTTATTCGTCCACCTTGGACCTGTTATGTCACAACATGTGGCATACTCCATGCCTAATGGAGAAACCGGCCACCCAGGCCCAACTTCCGAGGGAAGCCCAATCGGCCCTAGGTTTACCTAAACCTAGGATGGGCACGTTTCCCAAGGTTATAAATACCTCCCTTAATCCTCATTAAGGAGAGGGACAGAAACATTACGGAACACACTAATAACCGGCTGATCTCGCTAACAAAGCAGATTACCTACATTAAACACTCTCACCTAGAGAGACCTTATTACTTTAATTTCCGCATTAATTACTCCTTAATCAGGTACTAACTTGACCGTTGGAGGCGGAGCTCACAGGAGTCTCCGTTATTTTGCAGGTACAGGCGTCCGGTTCCAGTCTCGGAATTGTAACTCTCCCACAGGACATCAGAAAACCCCGAAACAAAATATGTCCCCTGCCGGAGGAATTCAGTGCAATCTTTGGATTTCCTGCTAGAAATCTTATTGCCCTGCCTACCCTACGTGAATATTATTACCATGATTTTGAACGCCATCTGAATCTAACAGATCCAGATTTAAATAAAATTGTGTGTGGTAATGAGGTAGACTTAGAAAAACTTGCAAATTTATATTTTGATCGCCCTACCTCTGAGTCTTATCATGTATATCGTAGAAGGGCATATATTTTTTGCATGTTTAGCAAGCTTTTATTTGCAAACGGTAGGGTAGGACATGCTTGTCTAGCGTCTGTGCTTGAACATGTCGAATCTGGAAGATCCCCTATGTCGACGTGCCTTGGAGAAACATTTCGCCGGAGAGTGGGCGATGAGAAACATGGTTTTCACGGCAGAAAACCAACCGGTCTGGAGTCCACGGAGGTGGAACCCACCTACCTCTGCTCGTAGAAGCCCGAGGCTCAGACTCTAAAGCATCGTCCTCCATACCCTCAGGAATAGTGGGAGTGTCCTCCCGAAAAGCCCGACTCCGGCCGTGGGTAGAAAGATTGCAATCTCGTCGCCTAGGCATGCTATTATAAAAATCTAAATGCTTAGCATCATTTCCTAAGACATTTAATTCAAGTTGCATTTTTATAAAAATAAAGATCTAAATACTTAGCATCATTTCCTATGTTATTTAGTTATTTATCGAATTATACGCTAAATTTTTACCTCCAGGCTAAAAATTGGCGAAATTATGGTATTTAGTTTCTCCATGACAAACTAATACTGCAGTTCTCCTAGCCGCATGGTACTATGTTCTCCATGACAATGTAGTACATACGCAAAATATGTTTCGAAGTCGCACAAAAACAATGAATCAACAGATCATGAAATATTTCACAAGGTTTACCACTATTTTTTCACAATTTCAAGTGCAAAGAAGTAACATGAACATCATTTCACAAAAGTAATACCCAAAAATGGTGATTTGCTCAATTCTCCATCAAATCATGCAATTTTTGTCTCAAATTTCTCACAAACACACATACATACATATACAAGTAAAATCATGGCAAGAATTTCAACATAAAACCTCAAAATCAAAAATCCCCAAATTGATTTTTAAGGGTTTTTCATGAAATTACTTATTTGAAGCAAATTCGAGACAAAAATCAAAGGAAACTTACATGGATCCTTGTAGAGAGTCAAAAATGAGGAAAGTAGCAAGAAATTAGAGCAAGATTGGTGAAAATTTGAGCTCCAAAAGCTTGAAAACCTCGAAGGTCAGCGCAGCCGCCGTGACACGGTTGAGCTGGGCCGCGGAGGGTGATGTGTCACAGGGATTTGGTCCCGTGTCACGGTGAGCTTGAGAGGAGACAGAGCTCCAGTGACTCCGACGGCAACTTCAGGCAGTAAACAGCAACAGCAACAGCAGTAGGCAGCAGCGAATAACAGCAGCAGCAAGTCGCAAAAATAATAAAAAAAAGAGAAAAAAAAAAGGTCCACCGTGACACGGTGGCTCAAGCCGCCTAACGGGAAGGAAAACTGAGCGCCAGTGAGATGTCAACGAGACACGGCAAACCGAGCAAAATTTTTTGAGCTGTTTGGATGAGAATCGGACGAGAAAGAGAATGAGCAAAATGAGAAAGCGTTTGATATTTAAAACATAAAAATCCCATGCAACGGACCCCGTTCCCACGTAATAGTCAGATTTTTGTGTGGTGCACAAGCTTTGACCGGTCAAAGATGTTTTTTGACCGTTTTTCAGCTACTTGATTCCCGCGCCACGGGATCCCCTTGCCGCGTCACGGGAAGCAGCTCCGTGTGACGGGGATCTGTACCGTGTCAGGGGAATATTTTTTCGTGACATGGTGGCTTTGGACAATTATTTGCGAATATTCCTGACATTTTGACTAAGGTTGCACGATTTTTTGCATAAATTGGAAAGTTATTTTTTGCTGGAATTACGCGGAAAATTGTAATTGATACTTAAAGGGGACTAAAATTACCATTTTACCCCTAGCAAACATCAAAGTCTATTTTTTGGCATGGTCGAATAATCGACTTAAAGGTGCGAATCATCTGCGGCCCACGTTCGGGGATAATCGAACCATCATACACTTACAAATTTCAGCAATCGTCGGCTTTCCTCAAGCATGGAAGGCGTTATCGGTGGATTTTTCTTCAAGTATAGAAAACCGCCAAGTCGGCTTTCCTCAAGCATGGAAAGCGTTATCGGTGGATTTTTCTTCAAGTATAGAAAACCGCCAAGTCGACTTTCCTCAAGCATGGAAAGCGTTATCGGTGGATTTTTCTTCAAGTATAGAAAACCGCTAAATTCTTTTGTCGGCTTTCCTCAAGCATGGAAGGCATTATCGGTGGACTTCTTCAAGCATAGAATGACACCGAATTCGTTCGTCGACTTTCCTCAGGCATGGAAAGTATTATCTAGTAGCTTTCTTCAGGCTTAGAAAGGTACCAAATTCTTCAGTCGGCTTTCCTCAAGCATGGAAAGCGTTTCAACAAATGTCACTCGGTAATGGCTGCACTCCAGATCTTCTCGGATATATCCTTTACCTGTATGCAGCAGATTAGCAACCATATTCTACTAACACTGATTATCTAGAATCTAGCCCAATTCCACCTCACAAACTTATACCAAGTTCTCCTTCAAGCTTAGGAAGCTGCCAAATTCATTTGTCACCGATACACTGGTGCCAGATACGTATTCTATCCCTTTACTCTTTTATCTGTGGAATTAAAATGCCAGACCCGAAATTATCAATCGGCACTTAAAATGCCGAATGAAATTAGGGTTAAAAATGTATTTAGACGAAAAATAGACTGGAAATTCCCGCGCCACGGCAGACTGCCACCTTGTCACGGGAATCCTTGGGATTTCCCGTGACACGGGAGGTCTGCCGTGACACGAGACATTCCGTGTCTTTTCCGCGTAAACCCTTAACGCGTTTTCTTTCCCGTTTTCTGAAAATTTCCCGCATCACACCAACAATGTACCATGTCACGGGAAAGTGTGTCGTCTGATGGTAAAACTTCCCGTGTCACGGTACAGTTTGCCGTGTCACGGGATACTTTTTTAGGGTTTTTATCATTTTAGGGTTCCGTGTGCTCCCTCAGCACATTTTCCCTATAAATACCCCCTCATTTCTGATGTACGGGGCACCGAGTAATTCTCTGATTTATTTTTCTCTCTTCTATGCTTTAGCCTAAACACTAGCCTACTCTTTTCACTTTAAAATTCCTTCTTCAAGTACTCAAAGGAGTCCATACTTCACTCGTGGTTCCATCCTTAAGTCAAGGCGTGAAAGGTAGAATTGTTTGAGGGTTTGGCCCCAAATCAACCTTACTTTATTTAATTTAATTTAATCATCATTTTATTATTTCCTTGAAGTTACTAACTCGCTTATTATTTTGTATTTGCAAACAAACTGAATCAAAGTAAGGATCATGTTCCTTTTATTTCTATTATTTTTCTAACGATTTTATGTTGTTGGAATTGTGATTAAATTGCTTCCAATATTAATGTATGTTCTACTATATTTATTGATCACCATATTGCATGTTTAAAGGGAATATGTAATTGAAAATCACGCCTAATAAGATAATTTAGACAACTAGTTTAGGATCCTTTTTAATCTTGTTGTTTAATCAAGTGATCACTAATATTTTAGAGTTATGTGTGCATTAATATTCAACCAATTTAGTTAAATAATAGTTTGGAGCGAATTGAATATTTTGTTTGTATGCCTTTGAGATCACAGGAATGCTTTTCACTATAAGAATCGAGTAGAGGCCAATAGGGCGAATGTGACTCCATCACTCACTTCGTACCATCATCCCCGATCCTCCTTTCGTGGTTCCGAACCATATGGAGTTAGTAATCTCATGGATTATGAATGGGGTGTAACCTTCACGGGTCAATCGTTGTTGCCTTCGTTGTCCCTTATTCGTGGTTACCTTTTATGATCCGTGAACGGTTTACAAATTCCTTAAAAACTTGTTGGCGGCTCCCTACTTTATTTGTCCCTAATCGTTGTCCCTAATCGTAATGTAAATTCCCACTTCCTATGAGTGTCATGCATATTCACCACATGCTTTTAACGTAGGCGCACTTCAAACGACGCCTACAATACGTTGCAAAGTCTGTCACAATTAAAAACTTGTCAAAGTGAAACAAATGAAAACCAGAAAGAAAAATGCTAGAGCGAATATCTCAAAAGCTCTAAAATGTAAGAAACGTCCATAACTATAGCGTGTGAATTACTAACACACATCAGAATCACATACTTCATAACTATTGAAAATAGGAGTATATAAGAATACTTGAGCCATGTTAACAGGTATTGACCACTAAAGCCTTTTCTACATCCTCCATGATTAAATAAGAATTTCAAGCCATGCCTCTAATACACCCATTTACACTTTACAGGTGCTATATGAGCATCAATGTTCCCAAATAGGCTATGTGGTTGTCCTTGCATGTCTAACTTCTAAGGACAATTGAATCAGGGGTTTCTTATATAGCTAGAACGACCTTTACATAGTAATCCACTAATCCAACCACAATATTATTCACTAATACTTCAGACTCTAAAGTAAAAATATATAAAGGTCTGGCTCAAGTTCTTTACATGTTAGAATATAGTGTATTGAAAATCCCTAGAAGATGCAATAGCTGAAACAACTAACTACTATGAAGATAGCTCATTGACAATCCGTAAAAGAGTAGCTGCATCATTATCTAACTAGTAACTATAGTGGAACACTTTGGGATATGCACACAGAATTTCTATAAAACCTTCAATCTGGTGGTAAAACAACATGAATGGACTCGAATTTAAAATTGAAAATTATTGAATCAAACCCAATGACATTATAATATAATGCAACAATCCATAGCTGGGTGTATTCATCATTTTTAAACTGTTAAAAAAACAAAACTCCATAGAGCTCACAATTCTACCACCAATCCCAAAGGGTCAACTCAAAGCTTCAATGACCCTGTGCCCTGTCTGTCTAAGTCACATGGACGGATGGACCTTCTCCCTTCCCTAGAAATCCCATACATAAATCTAAATTGGCATAAAAATTATAGCAATAGGAGAATTTAATTCCCATAGAAAAAGAGACACTCGAAACTTGGAAAGGGACACTAGAAGATGCATAACAGTCTTGCATATTCATATCCCAATAACACCAACAACAACAAAGCCTTTATTAAAGAAAAAAAAAAAGGTTGAATATAGAAAACTCTGTACCTACTAATTGACTCAGTTGTTATACTTCATCCTCCATTTTCCTTTACAATAACACAATGGGGGTCTTCTATAGTACCTGTTTAGCAAAGCAAGCTCATATAAAAATTTTGTTAATTCCAAACTTAAATTTTTTTTGGTTGATTCCAAACTTAAAATGAAAATTAATCCCTTGAATTGAATAGTGAACTTTAAAAACCCCAATTCATGCGTGAAATGAATAAAAAAGCACGAACATTTTGAGAGCTTCTAAATATAATTTTATTTCTCAATTTGTGATCAAACATTGGTATTGCCGCAATCTCCATTCCCAGTGCCACATACAAAAGTCTACAATAGCCAACCAATGACCCATATTCAATCTGATCTTCCTACTGTCCTAAGCTTGTTCATCTCAAATTATAGCAAATCTCAAAGTAAACTTGCAAAAAAAAAAAAAAAAAACAAGAACATTGTCGTTTCCCACATCACTTGTCCATATCAAATTATAGCAAAGTCAAACTAACAATTAAAACCCTTCAATCAGAAAACAACAAAATCATAACATTATAATCAACAAAGATGACGGATAATGAGATAAATTACTAGGAATTTGGAGCCAACTTATTCAAAATAGGCGAAGAAACAGACCCATCAATATAATCATCAAATTTCAAGGAAAATTAAGCCTCTTCTGCAAAATCAACTCAGCTCCCGAATCCTTCTTCCCTTCTCACCTAATCACAACTCAAAAGAATAACAAAATCATAATCAAAATTGCAAAAATACAAAAATACAAAAAAAAAAAAAAATCAAGTCGTCAAATCAAAAACCCAAAAAAGGGGGAAATTACCAAGAACAATGTTGCTCAGGATTGTAATCCCATTAATAGTAATTCCATTTCAGAGGCTTGTAGGAGAAATTGCTCAGGATTTCAAGACCAATCTTCGCTTCCAAAGCTCCACCGTTGCCGCTCTTCAGGAGGCTGCTGATGGTAGGTTTGTTTGAGGATACTAACCTTTGCGCTATTCATGCTAAGAGGGTTACTATTATGCTTAAGGATATTCATCTTGCTCGTCGGATTCGTGGTGAAAGGGCTTGAGATTAAGTTTGATTGATTTTTATTAGGGTTTGCAATTTAAGGATGGATTTGGGAAATAAGGGTTTTGTAGTGATGATTTTGTATTTAAATGGAAATCTGAATGTTTGTTTTATATTCAATGAAAACCGGCATTGAAACCTGAGGAGAGAGAAAGAGAGGGAAGAGAGAGAGGAGAGAGATGTGAGTGACGGCTAGGTCGGCTGCTGAAAAATGAAGTTAGACATCTAGGGGTTTTTACCATATAACCTATTTGTATCAGGCAATTGGTGCCCGTTACAAACAACAAAGTATTTGTAACGGGAAAAATAATAGTCCTTTACGAAAAATAGTATTCGTAACGGGCAAAATGATGCCTATTACAAATAATGTATTATTCGTAATGGACCAATATTTTGCCTGTTACGAATAGGTTTATTGTAACGGGCAAATTACTGCAGGTTACGAATAAGGCGTTACAAATGGAATTTTTTCCACTAGTGTTTCTTTCCTCTTTACTTTCTTTTTTTTTGTTTCTCTTTTTGTTTTTTTCGAGGGGGGTAAGTCGGGAACCCTTCCCTCCCTCATAATTTTTTTTAATTTTTTTAATTAAAAAAAAAGTACGCATGGAAACAAAAGAAATTAATAATGTCATATATATATTCCAAAAATGTGTCATATGTACAACAAAAAAATAATAAAATGTACATTTGTTTCCTAATAAAAGAAAATGTATACAAAGGAGGTCAAGATGCTCAGCAACTCCCAGACGGCTGCTGCACATCCTTCTAAATCCAAACAAAGATTAATACATAAAATCTGTGATAACTTCGTTAAAAAAAATAAATAAAATAAAAAACTACCGCGGCCATCCGATGATTACGTCATGACAAAGTGATGAGGGCTCTCCGATAAGTAGCTCAGGAAGCGCGCAAAGTCCACACCATGTCGTTCACGGTCACTCGCGGAACCTGTTTCAAAATACAAGGACAGTTAGCAAACAAATGTATATGAAAAAAACATATAAATACATATACAAAAGGAACATATTGACTTAACCTTCTCAGGAACAAACGGTATCCCCTCCTCATCCTCCGCTGATTGAAGGGGATATCACGAATTATCGACCCAACAACATCAGTATACGTGATCTCCAGAGTAGGAGCCACCCAACCACCTAGCTCAATCCGCCAAAAATACAATAAAAGGGTTAAGGTTTCGAAAAAATAAATATAAATAACAAGAGAGAGTTAAAATACTAACAGGAACAAAATCTGGGAAAGGAGTCAGCTGGATGCAATGAAAGTCGGATAAGATGCATCTGGCAGCACCAGCTGCTCCGCTAGATAACCAAGGATCGCCTGAGATCGATCCTCGGTAGACAACAAATCCGGATGTAACATCCTGATCGAAGGATCCGCAGGAACCCAAGGCTCCTCGAATGCAGACTGCCAGAGAACACGCTTGCCTAAAAACCAAGCGTCTTTCCTCTAGAAGTCTGGAAGTCCCTGATAAAGGGTCCAAAAACGGCAACGAAACATGCCAGGCCGGATAGCTTCAGGGACTCCGACGATCAAACTCCAAGGACGGAGATCGATCTATAAACACGGCCACATGAAAAATCATTATAAAATAAACAAAAAAAATCAAAAGACGCACATATGTTCGAAATACTCACCGACGCACGAGTTGCGGAAAGGATCCTCTGGCGAAAGTGCCGGCTGAAGTGGCTCGTCTCTTCTTAATCGTGACTAGTTAATAAGAAAACGAGCAGCCCTAAGCATCTTGGGGGCTAAGAAAGGCAGATACGAGTATCCGCAAGCCTAAAAGAAAACCTAAAAATTATAAACTTAAAGGGGAAAAGCAAAAATAATGGTTGAAAGAAACTTAAATTAAGTACCTCATGGACACGACCGTGCCACATAAGGGAGATCCAAGGCACCTCAATAGCTGTCGCGAAATCCATCACCCGGGTCGCCTTGCCCATAGCTGTAAGCATACGGGCATATGACACCTCCGCCCAACTCAGGTTACCTACTTTACCCAAATTACTAAGGCAAATAAGTAACCAGATAGCAAAATGTTCTCCCCGATCACTCAAGATAGTGACGGAAAGAACATGAGCAATGTATATTCGAGCCAACTGCTTAGGTGTACACTGCCGATTAAACTCGTCGGTTGACAACTCATCAGCAAGAACCGAGTAAGGACAAGAATACGCGTACATGTGAAGGGCCACCGCAAGACGGTCCCCCATAAGGTCACGCATTCTCTTGTCTGACCCCTTAACGATATCTGTGGCACGAGCTCGCCTTCAAAAGAAAAACCCGTAATCATAGAGAAATCGAAAGGGGTAACCGTCATCTCTCCCCATGGAAAGTTAAAAGTGTTAGTGGAATCCCACAAAAACTCCCGCAACCACAAAGGAAAGCTGACGACGTAGGCTAACTCGATAAATCCCGAAGAGCCGCTAGTTGGGGGGCTGATCCCCAAAAGCTCCACAATTTCCTTTGCCACCTTAAGTAAACTTGCAAAACGGGCTCGCAGGTCACCAGAGCCGTATAGAAGCATGCTAGGCTCACTTTGAGGAAAAGTAAAAAGAATAAAAAAAACAGTTATGGTTTAAAAAGGAAAAAAAAGAAAAACAAAGTCGCAAATAACTCACGATGTCGCGCCACCCTCTGATAAAAACATGATAGTCTAGGTCCCACTAAAAGACCCTAGGGTCCTAGTTGGGAGGAGCCTCCCAAACCACATCCTCCTAGCGACGTTGATCAGCTGCGACGCGTTGCTCCCGAACCTCCTCACGAGGACGGGTCACCCTCTTTTGAGGGCTTACTGCCTCGTCAGGATTTGATCATGATTTGATGTTTGATTGCCTTGAAACCTTAACACGCGTTAATTTTGTCCAACTGCTTGTGAATATAGGGCTTGACTAGTTGATTTGGTTACGAATGTGTGTTAGCTCCTGGTATGTCAATGAATTTGAGTATTTATTTGTAAATATGAGTAGTGTTTCATGTCTCATTATTATGCACATTGTGGAGGACGAAGGCATTTGTTCTTTTAGGTGGCTTTCAGATGATTTTAGATACATTTGTTCCCTTCTTGCTACCCATGTTGATGCCTTGACTTTTTGCTGTTTATAAACCACATTACAAGCCTATTTTGCCCCATTGGTTACTAGTCCTAAACATGGCTTGGGGGAGCTATTAGTGAGTGAGGTGAGGGAGTTTGTAGTGTGCTTATTATTTACACAATTTGGGTGGGTTTTGAGAAGTTATTTTATTTTTGATCGTAGTTTATTTTTGATGAGTTTGAATGTTTTATCTTCTTGAAAAAATAGAGTATGATGATAAGAAAAAAAGAGAAGTTCAAGAAAAAAAATAAGTGAACTTAAAATGGAAAAAAAAAGAGCAAAAGAAAAAATATTTTTTTTTCAATGTTCAAATCTTTTATATGAAGGTTGCTCAAGAAAAAAAAAAGAAAAAAAAGAGAGAATTCAAAAGAAAAAAAAAAAGAAAAAATCAAATTTGAAAAAAAAAAAAAGAATGAGTTCAAAGTTTGTTTATTCACTCTAGTTCTATATTATCATATCTTTATGAGTGATTTGTAAGTGATGGTAATTTTGTGAGATACCAGTTTGGTTGCTTGGTGAATCTTTGTTGAGTTGAGTTATGTTGGAGATGGTTGGTCATTATTTATTTTTGATCTTGGGTTTTACTAGGATTTAGCTCCTTAGCTTTAAGCATGTCTTTTCTCTCACATTTCCCAAATATTTCCTACCCTTTACCCTAGTCTTACATGACAAGCTTTAAAGATCTTCCGACCTTTGTGCATAGAGTCGTGCGAATGTGAAAGTGTTGTTTACTAATGCGAAGAATGACTTGATATATTACGAGTCGACTATTTAGGTTAAGTGCTTATCTCTTTAAACCCACGAGTGTTGTGAGTTTGGGAGGGCATAGTTCACATAAAAGGGGTTGATGGAGAGCAATCGAGTACATCTTTTACTCGCCACATAAATGAAAGTCGAGTGTGTGAGCACTAGTCTTTATTTCTATATGTTCTTGTGGTTTGCTCTATTTGACAATTGTTAGGGAAGATTGGTAGTTGGACGGATTTGATTGATTGACTTTGATTTGTCAGATTTACCTTGAATTATATTTATTGATTTTATTCGTTTTTTGGGTGACGTTTGATTTATTTATTCATTGCTTTGCTTAGGGACAAGAAAAGCTTTGGCTTGGGGGAGTTTAATAAGTCTATTATATATATATATATTTTATTCCCTGTCCCACAGTCATATTTGTGCTTATTTGTGTTCTGCGAAGCTATTTTTATTACTAATATACGTTTTCTAATGTTTTTGTAGAGTTGATATTATTTTGTACGAATTTGAAGAATTGTAACAATTTCAAAGCTTATTAGACCACTACGAAGACATTGGAGTTTGATCATATTTTATGACCGTTAATTTAACGTCCAAGGTCGAGCTAATTAAATTTGGTTTGGTTATTAAGGGATCGATATGAGAGGAAGTCCAAGATTTATCAAGTTATTGTTATGTTATGGTTATTGTTGATGACTTTTCAAGGTTTACTTGGGTTTTCTTTCTTGTGAGTAAAGATGAAACGTTTGATGAATTTGTAGCTTTTTTAAAGAAAGAACAGAGAAGAACAGGCAATCCATTGATACACCTTAGATCAGACCATGGCACTGAATTTGAAAATTCAAAATTTGATGAATTTTGCACTGAACATGGAATGGATCACAACTTCTCTGCCCCTAGGACCCCTCAACAAAATGGAGTGGTGGAACGCAAGAACAGAAGCCTTGAAGACATGGCTAGAACAATGTTGGTCTCAAGTGGCTTGCCTAGGAACTTCTGGGCAGAAGCAGTGAATACGGCATGCTATATTCTTAACAGAGTGTCAGTTAGAGCCATCACCAACAAAACTCCTTATGAGTTGATCAAAGGGAGAAAACCTAATATTTCTTACTTTAGATATTTTGGTTGTAAATGTTTTGTTCATAACAATGGTAAAAGGAACTTGGGAAAGTTTGATGAACGTAGTGATGAGGCTGTATTCTTAGGATATGCCTCTAATAGTAAAGCATATAGAGTTTATAATAAAAGGAAAATGTGTGTTGAGGAATCTGTACATATTATATTTGATGAAACTGAACAATCTCTAAATGATGTACAGGAGTGTGATAATGATTTCGAAACTGGACTTGTCCGCAAGACAGATCCAGATGAAAAATCAACATCATTGCAGAAGCAGCAAGTGGAAATTGGTGAACAAACGAATCTGGAAGCAAATGAAGAACCAAAAACGGAGAATGCTCCAAGAACTCCTGCTCAAGAATAAGATCAAAATCAGAATGAGGAGAATCCTGTTGAGGTTCCAACTAAGGCTCAAGAACAAGTTCCTACAGAAGAACCACTCAACAATGATCAGGAAAGATTGTATCCAGTGAAGGACTTTACACCTAAACGATGGAAACATCAGAATTCACATCCTGTAGATGCAATCATGAGTGATATTACAAAAGGAACTCAGACTAGATCTCAGCTTAGGAACTTCTGTGCATTATATGCATTCCTTTCTTCTATGGAACCTAAGAATATGTTGAAGCTTTAACTGACACAGACTGGATTAATGCTATGCAAGCTGGACTAAATGAGTTTGAAAGAAATAAAGTATGGCATCAGGAACCTAGACCCAAAGATAAGAAGACAATATACCTAAAGTGGGTGTTTAGGAACAAGCTGGATGAGCATGGTATTATTGTCAGAATTAAAGCAAGACTGGTTGTACAAGGTTTCAATCAACAAGAAGGAATAGATTATGAAGAAACATTTGCTCCAGTAGCCAGGTTAGAGGCTATTCGTTTACTTAATGCTTTTGCTGCTTATATGGGATGATCAAGCTGAATTGATTGCTTCTGAAGTTCCAAGATATGGCAAAGTCGAAAATAATGTAAATAGAGCAAAAAGAGCATTTAGCACAATCTTGGTGTGCTAAACATAGCTGAAGTGTCACCGTTGTTGATCACTAGAGGTTAGTTCATTAAATCGCTTAATTAAATTTGCTTGTAGTAGTGTACATTGCATGTATGTAGAAAGCGTGTTCCAATTGCGTGTTTTATTTTTAGAAAATTCTTTTTGTAAAATTAAATGAATTTGGAAAGAAAATAATTTTGGAAAATTCATCCTGCCAAATTGATTTCGAAAAATTAATTGAATGTGTTCAATTAAATGACTGAATAGTGACCCATTAACTCCATCACACAGCTTCAGAAATTATAAAAGCAACTTTCACCCACTACTTTCACCTCACTGTCAAATCAATTTAACCCACCTTTAGTAAAAATCATCAAAGTTCTAAACCACCTTCAAAAACCATGGTTATCATTGCTGAAATCGTTTCCTCAGAAAATTCCCAGAATTCAGAAAGAACTATTCAAGAAGAAACCTCTCCCTTAGCCATGGTGAACTACAAAGCCTCGTCTTCCCATAAAAGATTCTGAAAATCCTAAACCCTCGTTGTCTGAACCTAAATCATCAATGCTAAACCCTAATCTTAGCGATGAAGAAGAAAGCAAGAAGGAAGCCTCTGTTTTCCAAAGACTTAAAGAATGGAAGGAAAAGAGATTGAGAGGAAAAACTTTTGAAGAGAAGATAGCAGAGGTGGATGCTTTTGCTAGAGGAGAAAATTCAGTTGATGAGAAAGATGAAGAAGAGGGTGAAGAGGAACATAATAGATCAGAATATAGAGATGAGGTTGAAGAGGAAGATGACGGTGAGAAATCGGAACTTAGTGCTGATGCTAAGAGGTATGTTGTTGGACATAGACTCGATTTAGACTGGTGCAAGAAGGCTAGGTTTTTAGGATTTCTTGATTTGGTTAAATTTCAAGGGTGGGAATATTTGTTAACAATTGCTTCAAACAATGTCATGTATCCTGCTGCAATGATTGAGTTTTATTCCAAGTTTCAAGTTAAACAAGGAAAAATCTCTAGTATGGTTAACAAAAAGAAAATTGAATTTGATGTTGAAAAATTAGGAAAAATTCTGAAAGTACCAACTGATGGGTAGAAAGTGTATTTGAAAGGAAAGGGAACAGTGAAAGTAGGGAATTATTTAGGAGGTGATATTGTTGAAATCCTAGGAAGAAAAAGGGGGAAGAATGTCAAGAGCCATAATGATCTAACTCCCTTGAACAAGTTACTTTTTAACTTGGTTCGAAAAACAATTCTGCCTAGGACACAAAAGAAGAGTGAAGCATGTTTGATGGATATGGCTGTTATCTTTTGTCTCTCTCAGAAAATTAAAGTCAACTTTCCATCACTAATGTATCAACACCTAGCACACTGTGTTCCAGGGAAGAACAAAATAGGCTATGGAGCCGTTCTGTCTATTGTCTTTGAATCACTTGGTGTAAAATAGCAGGGAGTTTATGAGGGTTTGGAAGAGAAACCTGAGAATGTGATAGAAGGTGAGACTCTACAGGGCATCAGTCTAGAGGTTGTGAATGGAAAGGTTAGAAGAGTTGAAGAGAAAAAGAGTGTAGGAGGAAAGAGAAAAGGGAAAGAAGTTCCAGAGCAGCCTGTGAGGAAGAGCAGGAGATTATCTACTAGTTCGAAAGACTAGTATGGAAGAACCTCTAGAACTTGATGTTGAAGAAGACAAGGTTACAACTGGGCAACTTGCAGAGCTGGTTGATAGGGTTGAAGTTGCTGAAAAGCAGATTAAAGCCGTCACAGGAAGGATGCAAAAGTTGGAGCAAACTGTGCATAAACTTGAGAGTAGTCTCAGGTCTCAAAAGTTGGAGTTCCAGATGGTAGTTAAACGTATAGAAGACAAACTGGAAGCTTTTGCACAGCAAACCAAGGAGGATAACCAGAGAATCTTAGACTCGTTCAGACCTGATTAACCTTCAATCCTAGCCTAGCCTAATTCAGTTTTTTTTTCTTAGCCTTTTCTTATTTCAGTCTGGAACAATTCAATTTCTATCTTTAAGTTTTTGAACAAATTTATTTTGTAAAAAATTTGTTCATCAGGTTATGTATCTTTTGGTATTTTTAATAGAATGCTTTTGGAACTGCTTATACATGTATGTTAGTGTACATTATGAATGCTTATGCAAGAGAGTGGAACTAACATAAGGGAAGTTAGAAGCGCTGCCTTCAGTTTCCCACACTCGATGAATTGCTTGTGGGGTTGTGGCTAGATGCATAATAACTTGAAAATAAAGGACTTTTTGATAATGCCAAAAGGGGGAAAAGAAGAAGCAAACTTGGATGCTGAAGTTGTTTGGGTTCCAGTGGAGAAAGTATCAGAAATTTCTCTAATATGATGCCATAGTAGCGTAGTTTATTTTTGTTTAGTTTACTTTGTTTATTTTGTTTCTGTTTTTTATTTACTTTCAGTCATTAAACCAAAAACACAAAAATACGACCTTCTATTTTGTTGAACTTTGTTTTTAGATTTTGCTTAAGTTTGTCATCATCAAAAAGGGGGAAATTGTTGAAGCATAAAGGTTTTGATGATGAGGAACTTAAACTAAAGCAAACTCGACTAATAAAGGTTTTCAAGTGTTTGATTAGTTTAGGTGAATTTAATCGTGGTGATGGAAGAAGTAGATGGAACTAAGAAGATATGAAGAGATCTTTATCAAAGAAGTTAAACAAATAAGAAGAAGAGTTCTCTAACAAGAACTGAGTTCCCTAACAGGAGCGTTCCTTAACAGGAACTTGAAGACAGCAAGCTGAGGTTCTTTGGTGGAACTTAACAAGCTTGGAGCCTAAGTAAGATGGCTGAACAAAAGCGCAGCGCAGCTATTAATTTAGTTAAGGTTTTTATCTTTGTAGATTATTGTTAATATGTTAAGTAGGTTATTGCACGAAATTTATTAGAAGCGTGACAAGTTAGCTTGGTAAATAAAATAAAACGGAAAATAATAAAAGATAGATTTTAGGAAAATATTTTCTAAAAGTTTTATTTCCTTTAAATCGGTTCGTTAAAAAGATAATTCTTTTTAACAAAATATCTTTTTATCTTTATTTTCCGGAAAAGATTTTATTCATATGATTTCCATAAAACCGTGTTTTAAAGATAAGTTAAGTTAATATTTATCTTTTAGAAAACCTACTTTCTATACGAATGTGACTTGTATAAATAGTAGAGAGCAAAATGGTTTTAGGTTTTTGTGAGTTAATGCATGAAGAAATCTCTGTGCATAATTGAGTAAGTTTACCAAGCTTCTAACTTGTCATATTAGTTTCGGATTTCGTGCATTGCTTGCCTAACATACTAGGTGTCGTATTCTTGTATTGGGTTGGGTTATTTGGGTGTGTTTATCGTTTATATCATACACAGTTTTGTAAGCTTCGTGGTGAGGCTAAGTGTTTATACTTTGGCATTACGTGTAGTACTTTGGCAGTACGAGTGAATCTAAGTGTGGTGCTTAGGTTGGGTAGGATAGGGTCTTATCAAGTAGCAATTCCAGTGAGGAACTTGTGAAACTAAAGGTCCGTGTCTAATAGGTTGTAACTTGGTGTTTGCCCTATTATAGTGGAGTTTGTGTGTTTGAAATCCCTAAGGCAGGGTCGAGGTTATACTTCCAGTTGGGCCCTAGAAGGTTTCCTCGTGAAATCTGTGTGTGCCTTTAAATTCCTATATACATTGTTTATTAATCCGCGAAAAGTAGACATTAGAAACTCGATACAATTCACCCCCCATCTTGTATTAATCGTCTCAACTAACAATTGGTATCAGAGCAAGGTTCTCACGTGTAAGCAGATAACTTTGCTGAGTAAGTTCTTGGAGAGATGAATTACAAGGAGAAGCTAGAAGAAGGGTATTCCACCCAACGTCCACCCATGTTCAATGGTAAGTTTTACACTTACTGGAAGAACAGGATGTAGATCTTTATTAAGGAAGAAAATTATCAGGTTTGCCGTGTTATTGAAACTGGTGATTTTGAAATAACTGCAACCAATGACAAGAACGAGGTAGTTCCTAAACTTATTTCTGATTATGATAAAGAAGACTATCATAAACATGAATTAAATGCTTTAGCTATAAAGTATTTGCACTGTGGACTTGGACCTCATGAACATAATCGTATCATGGGATGTAAGTCTGCAAAACAGATTTGGGATCTAGTAGAGGTAACTCATGAGGGTACAAATGAGGTTAAACGTTCTAAAATTTATCTGTTTATGTCTAGATATGAAAGGTTTGAAATGCAATCAAAGGAATCTATAGAGGAAATGTTTACTAGGTTCAATGATATTATTAATGAACTGAATTCTCTTGGCAGACACATTCCTATTGATGAACAAGATAGAAAGATCTTAAGGAGCCTACCACAAGATGAACGATGGAGATCCAAGGTTACTGCCATGCAAGAATCCAAGGACTTCACGAAGTTTAACATGGAACAGCTAGCTGGATCAATGATGACTCATGAACTTCACTTGAGTTACAATTCTGAAAGTTCCAAGAATAAGAGTCTTGATCTTAAGGCCCAAGACTCAGAGGAATCAGAAGCTGATGAGGAAGAGATGGCAATGCTAGTTAGAAAGTTCAAAAGGATGATGAACTACAAGAAGTTTGATAGGAACAAGAAGTTTGCAAGTTCCAGAAACACAACTTGTTTCAAATGTGGGTCTAAAGATCACTTCATTAAAGATTGTCCTCAACCAGATGGTGAGAAAGGAAAGACTAAGGGCAAGGAGCAATCCAAGGATTCAAGAGTCTATAAGCCTTACTTCACCAAGGACAATGTGAAGAAAGCCATGTTAGCTGCCAGGGGAGATTCTGATTCAGAAGAAGAGGAAGATCAACCGTCATAAGAAACTGCTCATCTATGCTTGATGGCAAAGACTGATGAAAAGGAAAAATTGGAGGCGTTAGAATCCGAGGTATGGTTTTCTCAAAAAGAACTTAGACATTTCTCTAAAGAAAACTTAATATTTGCTGTTTTAGAAATTCAAGAAGAATTGAAAGAATTGTATAGAGCTAAACAGCAAAGTGATGAAGCTTTGGTAACTTTTAAAGAAAACAGTGAGTGGGTCGATAATATGAAATTTAATATTCAATATAGATTCTTTAGTCTGTTTGATGATAATAATCATTTGAAAGAAACTACAGAAAGGTTGAAACATGATAACATAATGTTAAATGTGGAACTATCCTTGATGAAACTCTGTATAGAAACTCCTGATTCTGAAGTTCCTCAAATTGCTCATTATCCGAATTTTGAAAAACTAAAATCTAATTTGGAGGATATGAAAGCGGATAGGGCAATACTTGAGGGGGAACTTGAGAAAGCCAGGAAAGGTAAACAACCTATAGACTACAGAGTTCCAGATTGGATCACTAAAGCCCAAACTAAGAGAACAGAAGGTTTGGGTTTCAAAAAGAAGTTCCAAATGGAAAAGAAGTATGTTGACCTTCCTAGTATTATTGTTTGTTATTTCTGTGGAAATACAGGACACAAACAAGTTAAGTGTCCTAAGAAAGAAAAGAGTACACAGAAAAATGAAAAACATGTAGAACAGATTTGGATCAAGAAGAATGATGAACCCGCTGCTGTTACACAGGAACCCAAGGAAACCTGGGTTCCTAAAACTAACGTTTGATTTCTCATGCAAGTTCCAGTGAGGGGGAACAACACTTGGTACCTCGACAGTGGTTGTTCTAAGCACATGACTGGAGACAAATCTAGATTTCTCTCACTAGGTGCCTACTATGGAGGAACTGTGACCTTTGGAGGTAACATGACAGGAGATATAGTTGCAATTAGCAAAGTAGGAAGGTCAAGTTCCCATGCTATTGATAATGTATTTTTAGTCGAGGGTCTTAAGCACAACTTGTTAAGTATCTCACAATTTTGTGAAAAATGTAACTCTGTAAGCTTTACTTCTAATAAGTGCAGAATCATTCACAATGACATTGGGAACGTTGTTCTGGAAGGAACTCGTAAAGGGAACACATATGTTGTGGATCTTAACGAAGTTCCTAACAACAGTCTAACATCTCTGAGTGTCATTGAGGATGGTCCTCTATTATGGCACAAAAGATTTGGCCATGCAAGCTTTACTTTACTTGATAAATTGAGATCTAAAGAACTAGTGGAAGGAGTTCCTTGCATTAAGTTTCTGTATGACAAAGTGTGTGATGCTTGTGTTAGAGGAAAACAAACTCGAATTTCTTTTAAGTCCAAGAAGATGGTAAGTACCAAAAGACCTTTGGAACTCATTCATATGGATCTATGTGGTCCTATGAGAATCCAAAGCAGAAGTGGTAAGAAATATGTTATGGTTATTGTTGATGATTTTTCAAGGTTTACTTGGGTTTTCTTTCTTGTTAGTAAAGATGAAACATTTGATGAATTTGTAGCTTTTGTAAAGAAAGAACAGAGAACAAAATGTAATCCACTGATTCATCTTAGATCAGATCATGGAACTGAATTTAAAATTTCTAAATTTGATGAATTTTGCACTGAGCATGGAATATATGGATCACAACTTCTCTGCGCCAAGAACTCCACAACAAAATGGAGTGGTGGAACGCAAGAACAGAAGCCTCGAAGACATGGCTAGAACAATGCTGATCTGAAGTGGTCTGCCTAGGAACTTCTGGGCAGAAGCAGTGAACACCACATGTTATATTCTGAACAGAGTATCAGTTAGAGCCATCACTAACAAAACTCCTTATGAGTTGATCAAAGGGAGAAAACCTAATATTTCTTACTTTAGATCTTTTGGTTGTAAATGTTTTGTTCATAACAATGGTAAAAGGAATTTTGGAAAGTTTGATGAACGAATTGGTGAGGCTGTATTCTTAGGATATGCCTCTAATAGTAAAGCATACAGAGTATATAATAAAAGGACAATGTGTGTTGAGGAATCTGTACATATTATATTTGATGACACTGAACAATTGAATGATGTACAGGATTGTGATGATGATTTTGTGATTGGACTTGTACGCAAGGCAAATCCAGACGAAGAATCAACATCATTGCAGAAGCAGCAAGATGAAATTGCTGAGCAAACGAATCTTGAAGAAAATGAAGGTCAAGAAATAGAGAATGCACCTGGAACTCCCCCTCATGAACATAATCTAGATCAGAATGAAGGAGATCCTGCTAAAGTTCCAGCTGAGACTCAAGAGCGAGTTCCTGCAGAAGAACCAGTCAACACTGATTAGGAAAGAATGTATCCAGTCAAGGACTTTACACCTAAACGTTGGAAATATCAGAAGTCTCATCCTGCGGATGCAATAATTAGTGACATCTCAAAAGGAACTAAAACCAGATCTCAGATTAGAAACTTCTGTGCATTTTATGAATTCCTCTTTTCTATGGAATCTAAGAACTATGTTGAAGCTTTGACTGACGCAAAATGGATTAATGCTATGCAAGCTGAACTAAATGAGTTCGAAAGAAATCAAGTTTGGCATCTGGAACCTAGACCCAAGAATAAGAAGACTATAGGTTTGAAGTGGGTGTTTAGGAAAAAGCTAGATGAGCATTGTATTATTGTCAGAAATAAAGCAAGACTTGTTGTACAAGGTTTCAATCAACAAGAAGGAATAGACTATGAAGAAACATTTGCTCCAGTAGCCAGGTTAGAGGCTATTCGTTTACTTATTGCTTTTGCTGCTTATATGGGATTCACGTTGTTCCAGATGGATGTTAAATGTGCATTTTTAAATGGATTTCTAAATGAAGAAGTGTATATGGAACAACCTCCTGGATTTGAAAGTCAGGAGTTCCCAAACCATGTCTATAAGCTTGACAAGGCTCTTTATGGGTTGAAGCAAGCTCCTAGAGCATGGTATGAAAGGTTATCAAAGTTCCTTTTAAAAAATGATTTTAAACGAGGCAAAATTGATAAAACTTTGTTTTTAAAGTCAAATCGAACTGATATCCTAGTTGTACAGATTTATGTAGATGATATTTTATTTGGTGCAACTAACGAATCTTTATGCAAGTATTTTGCTAACCTTATAAGTGGAGAGTTTGAAATGAGTATGATGGGAGAATTAGATTTCTTCCTCGGATTGCAAATTAAGCAAACTAAAGAAGAAATCATGGTCCATCAACAAAAGTATATCAAGGAACTGATCAAGAAATATAAGCTTGAAAATGCTAAAACCAATGATACTCCAATGGGTTTAGCAACTAGAATGGATGAAGATCCATCTAGAACTTGTGTTGATCAACCTATGTACCAAGGTATGATAGGTTCTCTACTTTACTTAACTACTAGTAGACCTGACATATCTTTCAGTGTAGGTTTGTGTGCCAGGTTCAAAGCAAATCCAAAGGAGTCTCACCTGAAAGCAGTAAAGAGAATCCTTAGATACTTGAAAGGAACTGATGACTTGTGTCTCTTCTATCCTAGAAGTAACACATTTGATTTAATTGGCTTTACTAATGTTGACTATGCTGGTGATCTGGTTAATAGAAAAAGCACTTAAGGTATGGTACAATTTTTAGGACCTTGTTTAGTTTCTTGGGGTTCCAAGAAGCAAAACACAGTTGCATTATCTACAGCTGAAGCTGAGTATGTGGCAACAGCATCATGTTGTTCACAAGTACTCTGGATAAAGCAACAGGTTAGATATTTTGGTCTAACATTTGAATATGTACCTATTTACTGTGATAACACAAGTGCTATATGTATTTCTAAGGATCCAGTTCAGCAATCTAAGGTAAAACACATCCACATTAGGCATCACTTTCTAAAAGATAATGTGGAGAAAGGGAATATTAAATTGGAATTTTGTAATACGGAATATCAACTTGCAGATATTTTGACCAAACCATTAAACAGAGAAAGACTTGAGAAATTGAGACTGGAACTTGGGATGATCAAGCTGAATTGATTGCTTCTGAAGTTCCAAGATATGGAAAAGTAAAAAATAATGTAAATAGAACAAAAAGAGCATTTAGCACAATCTTGGTGTGCTAAACATAGCTGAAGTGTCATCGTTGTTGGTCACTGGGGTTAGTTCATTAAATCGCTTAATTAAATTTGCTTGTAGTAGTGTACATTGCATGTGTGTAGAAAGCGTGTTCCAATTACGTGTTTTATTTTTAGAAAATTCTTTTTGTAAAATATAATGAATTTGGAATGAAATTTTTTTTGGAAAATTCATCATGCCAAATTGATTTCGAAAAATTAATTGAATGTGTTCAATTAAATGACTTAATAGTGACCCATTAACTCCATCACACCGCTTCAGAAATTATAAAAGCAACTTTCACCCACTACTTTCACCTCACTGTCAAATCAATTTAACCCACCTCTAGTAAAAATCATCAAAGCTCTAAACCACCTTCAAAAACCATGGTTATCATTGCTGAAATCGTTTCCTCAGAAAATTCCTAGAATTCAGAAAGAACTATTTAAGAAGCAAGCTCTCCCTTAGCCATGGTGAACTACAAAGCCTCGTCTTCCACCATAAAAGATTATGAAAATCCTAAACCCTCGTTGTTTGAATCTAAATCATCAACGCTAAACCCTAATCTTAACGATGAAGCCAAAAGCAAGAAGGAAGCCTCTATTTTCGAAAGACTTAAAGAATGGAAGGAAAAGAGATTGAGAAGAAAAACTTTTGAAGAGAAGATGGCAGAGGTGGATGATTTTGCTAGAGGAGAAAATTTAGATGGTGAGAAAGATGAAGAAGAAGAAGATGAGGGTGAAGAGGAACATAATAGATCAGAATATAGAGATGAGGTTGAAGAGGAAGATGACGGTGATCAATCAAAACTTAGTGTTGATGCTAAGAGGTATGTTGTCTAACATAGACTCGATTTAGACTGGTGCAAGAAGGCTAGGTTCTTAGGATTTCTTGATTTGGTTAAATTTCAAGGGTGGGAATATCTGTTAACAATTGCTTCAAAAAATGTCATGTATCCTGCTGCAATGACTGAGTTTTGTTCAAAGTTTCAAGTTAAACAAGAAAAAATCTCTAGTGTGGTTAATAAAAAGAAAATTGAATTTGATGTTGAAAAATTAGGAAAAATTCTTAAAGTACCAACTCATGGGTACGAAATGTATTTGAAAGGAAAGGGAACAGTGAAAGTAGGGAATTATTTAGGAGGTGATATTGTTGAAATCCGAGAGGAAAAAGGGGGAAGAATGTCATGAGCCATAATGATCTGAGTCGAAAAACAATTCTGCCTAGGACACAAAAGAAGAGCGAAGCCTGTTTGATGGATATGGTTGTTATCTTTTGTCTCTCTCAGAAAATTAAAGTCAACTTTCCATCACTAATGTATCAACACCTAGTGTTTCGGGGTTTTCTGATGTCCTGCGGGAGAGTTACAATTCCGAGACTGGAACCGGACGCCTGTACCTGCAAAACAAACGGATGCTCCGGATGATTGGAGATCCGCCTCCGACGGTCAAGTTAGTACTTGATTAAGGAGTAATTAATGATGAAATTAAAGTGATTGGGTCTTTCTAGGTGAGAGAGTTTAATGTGTGTAATCTGCGTAATCTCCCTTAATGAGGATTAAGGGAAGTATTTATAACCTCGGGAAACGTGCCAATCTAGGTTTAGGTTAACCTTGGGCTGATTGGGCTTCCCTCGAAAGTTGGGCTTGGGTGGCCGACTTCTCCATTAGGCATGGAGTATGCCACGTGTCATGACATAATAGGTCCAAGGCGGACAAATAAGCGTGTGCCACGTGGCAAGCCCTGAGAGGTCCAACTGGGGAACACTTGGCAGGACCTGATTGGCCCACGTGGCGCATTCCGATTGGTGGGAGCAAAATCCCCTAATCATTTGCCCCTCACAGGTGGCACGTGACTGGTCACGTGTTACCTGTGACAGGTATCGCCCTGTAACAGGCAACGACCTGCTACAGGTGTCACTCGGCGAGAGGCCGAGAGATTCTCCCGCCAAAATTTTGAATTCTGGAAGTGATCCTTCGCCTTCTCACTTTGCCTATATAAAGGAGTGTTGACTTCGGTCATTTTCACACTTGAAAACTTTGTGAGAGAACATTCGGACCCCTGAACTTGCTCTGACATTTTGGACCCTTTCTGCCTACCGCCTGCTCTGACAAGCCGACTGCAAAGGATTTTCAGAACTTCATCAATCGTCACTCGTTCAGGTAACCGTCGGTTCTCTTACTCATAATTTTCTCTTTACTTTATTCTTTTTTGAAATGGCACCACGGAAGCACACGACACGACCTAGGTTAGTGATCAGCCGGTCACCGGGGACGGCTGAATCTAGGACTAGGAGTGCCGCCTGCCCTTTTCTGGACCCATCTTTGCCCTTTATACAAAGTCCGACTGTATCTGTGTCTATGCAGAGCATGATGGTCAGAGCAAAAAAGACTGCCAGGATCTCAAACTCAGACGGCTCCTCCCACAGGGTGCCGATTAGTGAAACATCTGACCAGGCGCCAGATGTAGAAGTGAAACAAAGCGGCTTGAAAGCCGGCAGTTCTGAGGGTGGAGTCAAAGTGACCCCTTCCCATTTTACAGTTGACAATTCTACATTCTCTCCTGCTCCTTTTAAAGGAGAGGAGGCGGGCCCCTTCGGGAGAGGGGAGGAGTCGTCCTCTTCGGACTCGTCAGAGGACGATTCCGAGTCTAGCTCTTTTGGCCATGCTTCTCTGGACACAGAAGAGAAAAACAGTCGCCTACAAGAGGCGAGGCTTTCTCACGCAGTTGAGAAGGGGGACGATTGGGCGGAGCCATCCGCCTCTCACCGAGAGCAAAATACCCACTACTACTGCACGGTACCTCGGGGCCGGATCACAGCCATGCAAGAGAAAGTGGAGAGCTTTATCGCAAACCACACAATGGGCCCCGGCTTTTTAGTGTTCGTGCCGGATCCAGAAGACACAGTCGTCTGGCCGGCTGGTACAAGTTATGATGGCGCCTGCTTTGGCTGCTACGAGGCGGCCATCAAGGCTGGGCTGCGCTTCCCACTACATCCGGCTGTTCAGCGGATCTTGGATGGGTATGAGTTGGGGTTATGGCAGTTAGCCCCGAACTCCTGGGTCAACGTACTCGGCTATGTGGCCGGG
Organism: Chenopodium quinoa; assembly: GCF_001683475.1. NCBI lineage: Eukaryota > Viridiplantae > Streptophyta > Magnoliopsida > Caryophyllales > Amaranthaceae > Chenopodium > Chenopodium quinoa. The sequence continues at coordinate 1,842,980 of NW_018745251.1, read as the reverse complement.
TGAGAACTGCACGGGGTAGAGCCGAACTTCGAGGCTTTCGCCCACATGAACTACCTCAGCCGGAACCCTAAGGCAGGCGGTACCGGCTGGTATCAATTGACGAGCCACAGGGGATACCTCATGACGAGAGGTAAAGCAAACAAATGGAAGGACTGGCGGAGCACCTTCCTTATCATTGAGAGTTCAGACACAGAGATGAACAAGCGCTTCAACAGGTGGAACAGGAATCCGCCCCTTCTTGCAGGCGGCCGCAGCATGCCGCCTGTTCTCCCCAAGGCTAAGAAAGAGATCCTAGATAAAGGACTCTTCAAAGTAGAGTCGAAGGTGAACTCTACTTCAGGGGTACGAGAGCAAGTACCCCTGCACTGCGTCCCGAGCTTCAAATGGCTCTACGACGAGTACTTTTTGGCCGCTTGTGGCCTCATCAGTCGGTGCTCAAGAGGTAGCCGGCCTGTCGAATACTCTGTTGTTCCATCCATTTCTTGTTATGACTTTTATTAACTTTGCTATTTGTTTTTGCAGCGGACGCCATGAGCAAAATTACCGCCTCCAAGACTGCGGCGGCCATGTTGCGGGCCTCCATCATGCAACAGTCTTCAACCGACTCCCCCAACAAGGGGGCACCCTTGGTGGGCTTTGAACCTTTCACCCTCTTTTTGGAGTTGTGTTTATGCATATACTGACTCTTTTCTTCTTTTTTAGACGGGCGCTCCAAGAGCTTCTTCTTCCCAACAGCCGGACCCCAAGGCCCGGAGGACGACTGTTGCGAGCTCTCCTGGTTCTGCCAGGAAACATGCGGGCGGCTGAGAAACAGCCGGCCACTTCTTCTAAAACTCCAGCTGGGCCACCTAGAAGTATGAAATTATCCTTGTAAATTTTAGACTTGCTCCCTTCTTTACCTAGTCGCCAAGTAACTGAGTAGTAGAGGTATCAAGCGGTGGGTACCGGTTGTTCCCCTTTATTCGCCAATGTTTGTTGGCTTTTAACTCATAGGTTGTTAACCTAGCAGGAGTAGTGGTTGAGAGCCCCTGTTTGCTAAAAACAGGCGGACGACTCATACCTTTTAGGCTCCATACTAAGATTGAGAGAGTGACTATGAGTTAACTTTGGTGTTACTCAGTCGCCGTCACTCCTGCTTGAGTAGTAAAGGTACCAGGCGGCGGAGGCCGGCTGAACCTTTTGATTCGCCAATGTTTGTTGGCTATTAACTCAAGAGGTACCCCCTGCATTTATCCCAAGTAATACAGGCGGTCATCTGACTCAGATGCCAACTGCTACCACTGGTTTGGTTAGTGATAGAGTTATCCTTGTCTCAAAAACGGCTACGTGGTTGCCCTTGGGGACAGTCGTATAGGTGCCGTGTAATTAGTTTATAGAGCAATGTTCCACCCAAAAGGGAGCTGTTCTCTGCGACGAATTTCATCCGGAGAATTGCCGCCGGACGCCTGCTATGATGTTGGGACATGTCGAATTAGTTTAAAGATTGGATCAGTTGGCTTGGCACCTGGACTGATCATTCGGCTTGTGGAATTGGTTAGTTCTTGGTGAACGTAGGTGCTAAGTAAGAGGAGGGTAGCCGCCTGTTTAGGCACAGGGTCGGCCAGGCCCTGATCATTTTTAGCTAAGTCTAAGGGGGGTGGCTGTGTGCTTTGGAACTAGTCGGCCCTCTTCTATGGAGAGTAGCCGACTATATATCCAGACGGCATGCCCCTATGGTGATAAGAGTAAAATATTCAATGGAGAGTAGCCGACTGTAAAGGTACAGGCGGCATGCCCCTCTTAAGTAAGAATAAAAATTAAATATGGAGAGTAGCCGACTGTTTGTCAGTAGGCATGCCCCTCTTAAGTAAAAATGAAAACTGAGTATGGAGAGTAGCTGACTGTTTGTTAGTAGGCGTGCCCCTCTTAGTACAAAATTGAATATTAAGTATGCAAACTTTTATTAAGTAGCCCTTGACTATTTATATCATTCAAAAGAAATATTTCTTAAGATTATCTGCATTCCAAGTTCGAGGCAACGGTTGGCCGTCTGGTGTTTCCAGACGGTAGGTACCGTCCCTGACCTCTTCACAGATTCGGTAGGGTCCTTCCCAGTTGGGAGTTAGTTTGCCAGACTCATTAGCCCTTCCAACTGCTTCCATTTTTCTAAGTACAAAGTCCCCCACTTTGAGTGGACGCCTGTGTACTTTTTTGTTGTATGATCTAGTCATTCTCAGGCGGTAGATTTCATGGCGCAAGACAGCATTGCTCCTCCTTTCAGGAAGTGAGTCTAATGCCAAGCGCATGGCTTCCCAGTTTGCCTCTTCGTCATATAGCATTACTCGAAGAGTCGGCTCGTAGTGTTCTATTGGAAGAACAACTTCCGCACCATAAGTTGGGAGGAATGGAGTTTCTCCAGTCGCCCCTTTTTCAGTCGTCCTAATGGCCCAGAGAACATGTGGTAATTCATCCGCCCATAGGCCGCCTGCTCGTTCAATCTTTTTCTTGAGACCGTCTGAGATGATTTTATTAAAGGCTTCTACCTGGCCGTTTGCTTGTGGACGGCCGACAGATGCAAAGTAGTGTGCAATTCCTTGGTCACCCAACCAACTTTTGAGAACAGGCGTCTCAAATTGGGGACCATTATCAAAAACCATAGACATGGGAACCCCGAACCGAGTGATGACATTTTTCCAAATGAATGAAATTACATCCTTCGTCTTGATTCCCTTTACAGCCTCCGCCTCTACCCATTTAGTGAAGTAGTCGACGGGAACAAGTATGTACCTCCTTCCGCCTGTAGCAGGCGTATATGGACCCAGAATATCCATGCCCCACTTAGCAAACGGTAGTGGGCTATGAATGGTAGTGAGGTCAGTAGCCGGACGGTGAATTAGTTTGCCAAACCTTTGGCACTTGTCACATTTTTTCACCATCTCCACCGCATCTGCTTCTAAAGTAGGCCAAAAGTAGCCCTGCCGCCTTGCCCGTTGAGCAAGCGTCCTACCGCCTATATGGGAAGCACAGTAACCAGAGTGAAGATCGTCCAGTATCTCTCGCCCCTTTTCTGGAGTAACACACTTTAAGAAGGGTTGAAGGTACCCCCTTTTGTGAAGTTCTCCCTTTATTATTTCAAAACTGGTTGCTCGTTTTTTCAGTGCTGCCGCCTGTTGATGATCATCCGGCAGGGTACCATTTGTCAGATATGCCCTGATTGGATCCATCCAGGTTGAGCTTCTGTCTAAGATTCCAATAGGTTCTTCCTCAATGCTTCTCCTCTCTATACTTCCCAAAAAACAGTTCGAGGAGTATCACAGGAGGCGGATGACGCTAATTTTGAAAGTGCATCCGCCTGGTTGTTTTCTGATCTCGGCACTTGGGTCAGATGGAAATCCTCAAGGGAGCCGACTGCTTGTCGGACCGCCTGTAAATACTTGATCATGGCCGGATGGGTTGCTTCGTATTCGCCATTGTACTGACTCACTATCAATTGTGAATCGGAACAGGCGTCTATTTTTCATGCCCCTGCCGCCTTGCACATGCGGATTCCGGCTAGTAAAGCTTCATATTCTGCCTCATTGTTTGAGGCCTGAAAACTGAAGCGTAGAGCATACTCGTACCTGTCGCCCTCTGGCGACTGACATATGACGCCTGCTCTATAACCATTTGAAGTAGAGCTTCCGTCCACATATACCTTCCAGACTTGGTCTGTAACTTGAGAGTCAGGAGGACGAGTCATCTCAACAATAAAGTCAGCAAAGGCTTGCCCCTTCACTGCTTTTCTAGGCTCGAAAGTAACTTCGAGGCTCTGTATTTCTATGGCCCATTTGATCATTCGGCCTGACGACTCCATGAAGGTCAGTGGCCGCTTGATAGGTTGGTCTGTATACACGACGACTGCATGTGCCAAAAAGTAGGGCTTCAATTTTTTAACAGCCATGAAGAGTGCAAGACCAAATTTCTCCACTAAGGGATACCTCAACTCGGCATTTTTCAGTACATGACTGACAAAGTAGACCGGGAGCTGACAGCCGTCTCTTTCAGCAAGGAGAACAGCGCTTAACGCATGATCAGAGACGGCCAGGTACATGTAGAGTACTTCTTTGGGCAAAGGGCTGACCAGCCTCGGCAAGGAATGCAAGTGAACTTTCAATTTCTGGAAGGCCGCCTCAGCATCCGGCCCCCATTCAAACCTTGCCTTTTTCTTAATTGCCTGGAAAAAGTATAGGCATTTGTCGCCTGATCGGCTTAGAAATCTTCCCAAGGCCGCCAGACAACCTGTTAACTTCTGAACCTCTTGGATGGTACGAGGCGACTGCATGTCGATGACCGCCTGCACCTTCTCAGGGTTCGCCTCTATTCCTCTCTGATTGATAAGGAATCCGAGAAATTTCCCAAACTCAACTCCAAAGACACATTTCTTGGGATTGAGCATGACATGGTGCCGCCTGAGTGTGGCGAAAGTTTCTCGGAGGTCCGACAGATGATCTTTCTGAAGTTTAGACTTGTCAATCATATCATCAATATATGCCTCGACATTTCTCCCAATCTGATCAAAGAACACAGTGTTTATCATTCGCTGGAAAGTGGCCGGGGCATTCTTAAGACCAAACGGCATGACCGTGTAACAGTATAACCCCTGATCAGTGACGAAGGCCGTCTTCTCCTGATCTTTCTCCCATAAAGGAATTTGATGGAAACCAGAGTAGGCGTCCATAAAGCTCATCAAAGCATGGCCGGCTGTTGAGTCGACCAGGTTATCAATTTTAGGCAGAGGGTAACTGTGTTTGGGGCACGCCTTGTTTAAGTCTGTGTAGTCTACACACATTCGCCAGGTGCCATTCGGCTTTTTAACAAGCACCACATTTGCAACCCAGTCTGGGAAGTAACATTGCCGAATGAACCCTGCATCAAGTAATTTTTTAACTTCGGCGGCTGCCGCCTGACTTCTTTCTTCGCCATGGTTCCGCTTCTTCTGCCGTACCAGCTTCTTTTTCGGATCCACGGCCAGTTTATGTACCGCCAGATCAGGACTATTGCTTGGCATTTCATGGACTTCGAATGCAAAGATGTCCTTGTATTCTTTCAATAGTTTGTGAAAGTCGTCACCCAGGTGCCTTAGAGCAGTCGTCCCAACCTTGATTGTTCTGTCAGGACGCGAGTCATCTTAGATCAGGTCCGTATGCTCAACAGCTGGCTGAGGGCGGAATTCATCCGACCGCTCCTCTGCCAATGATTGCTATTTTCTGTCTTTTCTTGCGGCCCCCGTCTGGGATGCCTTTCTCTTCTTGCCGCCTGCTTCTTAAACAGGCGCACTCTCCTTGACATTGTCAAGGTCTATTTTTCCACCGCTCGACATAGTGGCCATAACAGTGGGCTTGACATCCGAGAGATAGCACTCTCGGGCCATCCTCTGATCTCCCCTTAGGGACCCGACTGTTCCATTATCCCTCTTAAAGTTGAGCAACATAAGAGATGGGATTATAACAACCTTGGAATTATTCAGGGTTGGTCGTCCCAGAATCATGTTGTAGGCCGAGAGTTCTTCTACTACCAGGAACCGGACTACCATGTGTCGTCCTTCCCTTTTTTCGCCCAGGAGGATGGGTAAATCCACTCGTCCCACTGGGTGGACGACTCCTCCTCCAAACCCTACTAAAGGGTGGGATGCCGGATGTATGCAATCAGTATGATATTTTAGTTTCGACAGACATTTGCTACTGATGAGATCTGAGGAGCTTCCGGTATCTATGAGGATTCGGCCAACTCTCTGGTTGGCCACTTTACATTCAATAACGATAGGGTCGTCATGCGGCCCTCTTACCCCTCCTAGATATTCTTCAGTGATGACAATCTCAGGAAATGAATATTTGGAGGGCCGTTCTTGGTGCACGGAATTTACATCTAACCGTCTGATATTGTCTTTGTTGCCCCTAAGAGTGGGGCCGCCTCCTAAGAAGCCGCCTGCAATGGTGTAGACGACTGCATCATCTGTATCGGAGCTGTCGGCTTGTTGATTCTTTTTGGTCGACTGCTTTTTCGAGGAAGTGTTCCCCGTAGATTTCTTGACATAAGTGTCAAGATCACCTTGCTCAGCCAGGCGGTCCAGATACCGCATGAGACTGATGCATTCATTGGTGTGATGACCAACATCTTCATGATAATCACAGAATTTTTCTTGGTTCCGGTTGTTTGCAGAACCCTTCATGGGGACCGGCTTCTCAATTGAGATCCGTCCCTTGATTTCCTTTAGGATAAATTGGCTATCCTTGTTAAACGCATACTTTGGGGAGTATGGTTTGAATTCTTTTTTCTTTTTCTGGGCCGGCTGTTTAGAGGAATCAGCCGCCCAGACCTCTTTTCTCTTCTCGTCTTTGTTTGACGACTGTTTCTGTCGTCCTTCTCTTTTGTCGGACCTTTTCCCGTCTGACTGTTTTACCGTACTACAAAGATCAGTCGCATGTATATAGGCTTCCGCTTCAATCAAATTTGAAGGTAGACCCGTCTTTGAGACCTCTGAAAAAGTCAGTATAGGCTACTTTATCCGGTAACCCTTGAATCTGTATTCTCATCAGGTTAAACCGCCTGATGTAAGAACGAAGCCCCTCCTTCTCGCCCTGCTGAATTGTTCCTAAATCAAGGGTCGTCTTCTTCGCAGGGATGTTCATGGCGAAGTTGGAGGTGAATAAGTAAGCAAGCGTCTTGAAGTTATTTACACAACCAGTCGGCAGGTTGCCGAACCATTGTTGTGCGATTCCTTTGAGAGTCGCTGGGAAACACTTGCACCAAGTGGGATCATCCAACCCTTGAAGGTACATCAGGTTGGTGAATGCCATCAGATGGTCTTCTGGGTTAGTAGTGCCGTCATAGGCGCCTACTAATACATTTTTCACTTTGGCCGGCTGAGCGGCTTCAGTAATTTCCTTGTAGAAGGCCGACGGCTGTTCACCAAGTCTAAGCAACCGTAGCTGCCAGTCCATAGGTTGGACATTTTTTGCTGCATGTCCACCAAAGGAGGTGGCTGTAAAAAATACTGTTGTTGCGGCACAAATGGTAAGTTTGGTACCGCCTGGGCACTATGAAAGCCGGACTGACGGGAGGTGCCGCCTGACTGACTCTCATGGTACGACTGAGTATGCCTCATCGAGGCATTTCGCAAACTGTCTTGAAAGTTTGAAGTAGAAGCCGACTCTGACAATCGGTCACTCTTCTTCTGTTCTAGCAGTAGCCGAGCGTCTGTGTATGTTTTCCTCGACCCGTCCGCCTGAATATGACGAACAAGTTTCCTATTTCCTGGAGTAGGAAAACGGTATTTTGTGAAATCAAGGGCAGGTGGCTCCCACTTCCTAGATTTAGGATGAGGGGTCTCCTCTCGCCCTTGAACTGGCTTCCTTTTCCGTGAAGTGGAGGGTTTCTTAGCCGACTGCTCCTTGTCCAGAGCAGGCGGCTTCTTGTTGATCAACTCTTGAATTTCTCCCTTGAAGTCCCTCATGAAGGTCATGAGTTCGTTCCTTGTGATGGGAGCAGACCCATCAGTCGGCTGCTGCCAAACAGGCGGTGCGCCTGCTGGCTCGCTTCTAGTTTGAAGATGTTCCCGTTCCCTCCTTTCGGTATGACGGGTACGTCGGGCCCTTAGGGTCCCGTCTGAAGCTGTGTGAGCTTCAACTTCAAATTCATTCTCAGTATCGTGGTCCGACTGAACTAGAGGGTCGTCCAGGGGACGTCTCTCTTCAAGAGCCGGTACAAACGTGGATGCCATCTCAGAAGTACTCTCCCCACAGACGGCGCCAAAATGTTTTGGGGTTTTCTGATGTCCTGCGGGAGAGTTACAATTCCGAGACTGGAACCGAACGCCTGTACCTGCAAAACAAACGGATGCTCCGGATGATTGGAGATCCGCCTCCGACGGTCAAGTTAGTACTTGATTAAGGAGTAATTAATGCGGAAATTAAAGTGATTTGGTCTCTCTAGGTGATAGAGTTTAATGTGTGTAATCTGCGTAATCTCCCTTAATGAGGATTAAGGGAGGTATTTATAACCCGTGAAACGTGCCAATCTAGGTTTAGGTTAACCTTGGGCTGATTGGGCTTCCCTCGGAAGTTGGGCCTGGGTGGCCGACTTCTCCATTAGGCATGGAGTATGCCACGTGTCATGACATAATAGGTCCAAGGCGGACGAATAAGCGTGTGCCACGTGGCAAGCCCTGAGAGGTCCAACTGGGGAACACTTGGCAGGACCTGATTGGCCCACGTGACGCATTCCGATTGGTGGGAGCAAAATCCCCTAATCACTAGGCATGATACTATTAAGATTAATAACAAACTCTAGCATGTCACTAAGCAATAAAAATCAAATCTTTAACCCTATCATGATACTAACAATCATAAATATTAGGAAGAACATAGGAAGCATCGCAAGAATCATATTTAATATTAAAATTACCCTAGACATGATACTAGGAATATTATAATAACAATCTAAACATGATTTCTACATCACAATATCAATAAATCAATTAAAGCACTTACTTTGATGCCTCGTACCTCTTTCTAATAACAAAATACACACGTTAGTAACTTCAAGGAAAATAATAAACAAACAATTAAATTAAATAATTGAAATAGAGATTAGGGACCAAACCCTCAGAAATTAAACCTTTCACGTCTAGGGCGAAGGCAACTTTGAATATGGCTAGGTGTTTCTAGATCTTGCAAATGCGGAATTTTGTATGTGAAAACAAAATTTAGAAAATAGAAAGAAAGAAAGATGGAATAATCAAGAAAACTTGACGAGAATTGGTGAATGATTAAGAGAGAATTAGAGAATTAATGATTGCGAATGAAAACTGATTGTAGGTCCATGAAAACGGAGTTTTTAATACGTTATTTATAGAGAAAATCAGCCAAAAAGATAAAATATCAAAACAGAGCACTTGGCGCACGCTAAACAGAGCTGGCGCCAGTACCAGCTAATTGGCGCCATGCGCCAATGGCCGGCGCCAAGCGCCAGGCCTGGTTCCAGGCGCCAATGCCTAGAGTCAGGCGCCAGGCCTGTTTTTGACGCGTTTTTCAAAATCAGATAAGTTTGCCGTACTGGAGGATAAAGTCATATCTTTTCCTCGAAAATGCTTTTTGATTTTAATTAAAACTCTGAAAAATCAACAAAAGTTAATTTATCAATGCTAATTGAATTAGGAATGAAAAGAACCTTCTAGATTAATCTAGAAGACTAAAACCATTCCTAATTTCATTAATAATGATAAATCATATTAGGCCCTCCTCTAGATCATTGGGCCGCATATAAGGCTCAAAACGGGCCTAGTTTAGTAAATCGGCCATAACTTCCTCAATATTCATCGGAATTGGGCCTATAATATATCGTTGGAAAGCTCTTGTCAAGCCCCATCCAACTACACTACTATTGGACCCATATCATAGACTAACCAAACTGGATTGGCTGTTTTCTTAAAATAAGTTTTCAAAAACAGAGAGAAGAGAAAAGAAATTAAAACTTTCCGCAACACTAGACTCTCCACACTTTCGCTTCATTCGATTATGATTCGACGCGAAAGGTACTCATCACTGGGTTTGGTTTTGGGGAGACACAAATGGGTGTCTACAGTTATATTTTAGCTCATTCCGTTTCACTGAGTCTTGCTTAAATTGTTCGCTATGTGATACGGTTGAAAGTCTCTTACTAAAATCTTTCTAGTTTGACTTAGTATTTAGCCTAGCTTATACTTACTTCAAACATTTATTTATTTTATACATATGGGTCGAAAGTCTCTCAAAGTCCTTCAATTCATGTTTAACACGGTAAATTCCTTTACACGTTCAAACATTTTATTAAGTCTATATAATAGATCTTAATACCCAATACGTACTAAGTATCGTCTTTTGTTTGGTCTATAGTAAAAAATACTTTCAAATCTAAGCATTTAGAATTTGACAGTTATTTCACAATAGAGTTCGTAAACTTTTCATTGGACCGTTATATAATTTACTTTTGCTCCCACTAAAGTTCTTATTCATAAGAATTTCTATGTTTCTCCATAAGTCAATCCTCTTATTAACTTCATGAGAAAAACACGTTCTAGTTCCTATATGCAATGCTTCCTTTAATCCCATAATGGATTCCTTGAGCTCGCTTTCAAATCTAGCATTATTTAGATTTTCAAAAACCTTATACTATTATATAGTCACTTCAAAAATTCTATTATAAGAAGGCGGTTTTGGTATCTATTTTGTCATATTTTATGTGTGCAATTTTGCTAGATCAATCACGAAAAGACATAAGCATTCCGATTGGTGAGTAGGTTTTTATTAAAATCAACTCCGTGAATTTAATTATATCCTTTTCAATAAATCTAGCTATGTATGCATATACATTTCCATATTTGTTAGTTTTCTCCTTGAAAACTTATTTGCAATCGATGGGTCTTTCACCCTTTATGCAAATTAATCATGTTTTAAAACATGATTTTCAAACATAGAGTCTATTTTGGTTTTATGGTCTCTAACCATTATTCAGAATTTGAATTTGTCATAGCTATTTTACAAGACATTATTCCCTTACTATCTAATACTAAATAGTATGCTTGTAAGTCTTAGGTTTATTTCTAACTTAATATAAAATTTATAGGATTCAATCCAAGCCTTTGGTGAATTGTATACCTATACGGGGTAATTGCATCAAACACTGAGTTTCAAGGCGCTTCCAAAGCCCTTTGATTTTCTTGATCTTACTCCAACTTTTCAAAAGTTTTGTGAGAAATGAATTCTCTTTTAAGGAATTTGTAAAGTCCTTTGGAGTATTCTTGATCGAGTATTCTCACGAAGCCCTTTGAAGGTCTTCCGAGATTCTCAGTTCTAGTTTGTTGCTAATCTCGAAGGTCATCGAGTTCATTTTCATCCCACTTGTCATTTTGGAAACGTGTTACTTTCCAGAAAGACACCACTTAGAGCAACAAACATTATGTTCTCATTTATGTTGTGGAGGTAATGCCCGTGGTCTCATATGAATGCATACAAAGAGACATGTATATTGTCTTTGGGTAAAAGTTCATTGTAAAACAAACAGTTTTCTCCCACTTGAGCTATCTTTAATGAGCCATTAAGCTCCCACTCAACCACCTAGCTCTTGCTAAGCCGATGAGCTCCCACTGAGCCAGTGAACTCCCATTGTGGCTAAAAGTTTTAGATATATACTTGAAAAGACATTTAGAAGTTAATTCTATCCATAACTAAATATATGGCGTCCTTTCTTAGCTTCGACATTTTGTTTAGTGTAACATTAGTCCTTCGTGCAAATCTTAAAAATTTTACAAGAAGGGATGTGATCCATCATTGTTCGAGTCATTTTTAAATGGCACCGAGGTCTCCGTGAAGACACACTATGTTCTTTGTGGAGTTATTTATTAAAATTTCCATTTCATAACTTTGTGATGGTCACGCTTGGCTCAAGCAAACATCGCTCGATCTAATCTAGACGTTTTGATATGTTGCCAAGTCGATTTTGTACTTCACTGAACTCTTGAACTATTCAAGGTAAAGTTTGTTCACATTTGATGAATATAGCCATATTTTTTTCAAATTCTTTTTGAAACGTTGAAGTAAATGAATCTTCTTTAACTTTCGGAGTCAATTTTCTATACCATGAACAATAGCTCTTTCCTTTGTCGGTTTCAACAAGTAAGACTTGCTTGTTTTAGAACGATTTTGAATCGATCAACTATCAAGAGCCTATCTAATAAAGCCTTAAGTACGTTCTTGTCGAGTTGACATTGCTAAAGATGTTCGGAGTGCAAATCGTGCCCATGACTTTGAGCTTTTGCCAGTTTATCATGTTAAGAAAATGTTTGTTTATAATAAAGCATTCTTGACTCATGGTTTAGACAACCATGCCATTCAAACAAATTTGCAACTATTGCTCATTGCTTTGAATGTGAGTCTTTCCGTGTGTAAACGGATCAATTGCTGATTATGGAACACAATAACCATTTATTTGTTCCAGCCTTAGCTTAAAGGTCTTTAAACAAAGCATACGACCTTACAACTTATGTAGCACCAGTTGCTTCATTCTGAGCTTGTAAGTCGATAAATTAGCTTATCTTCAATAGTTTGAGGTCACTTTCAAACTAGAACACTGAAGCAGTATCCGATACTTTGTGAAGATAATGAGTTGCTATGTTTACTTCAATAACATGAATTATTTAGTAAAATGAAATCTCATTCCTTCTCTTTGTTCCTCGTTTCCTATATTTCTTATCATACTTTATTTCATAATCTTTAAGAACCATTTCTTTAAGAGTCTTTGACTTTTATACTTTGTTAGGCATAATTAAGCATCTAATGCGCCGTAAAACAAAGTTCCATCTTTTCCTTTAATTCGTTTGAATTACTACATCAATGAGTTCTACTCATCTATGTATTAAGCGAACATATATGTTGGTTGTCAATATTGACAATTTGAGTTTGCAACTCAATACTTCTTGTTTTATCAAAACTACCTAATATTTTGAATACATGATGTCCAACTTTTCGGAATTTGTTATAAAAGTCATTTACGAGAATTGTATTTTAGAAATGCTTTACCTTTCTTTGAGAACCATTCTCAAAGATTTCCTTTACCAATCATGGAAAACAATACAGTTTGATTTGGAATTCTACAAATATAAGTGCAAAGTATAACCATTTATGAAGTAAATAACATAATAAGTTTGAAAATTAAAAGGTATTCTTGCAAATTTTCAATCTTATTAAACGTCTTATCCACGCATTAAATTTGTCCCTATTTGGCGAGAATAAGTCGATCCCAAGATCCAAATAAACAAAGAGTGGTTAAGCATGCTTTGACTTGTCTTAACACTCAATCTCCTAAGGTAAGCAACGCTTTGCTAATGGCTCCAAGCCACTCTTTGTTTAATAAATCGTTGCATTTAATGCTCTCTCAACAATTTATTCACTTTGCCACGACATGTTTGGACTCCATCACTCATATCGTTGAGTACAACCAAACCAACTTGTATGTGATGTCTTGCTTTGGCAAACCCATCCACATACCTTACGTATCCTAGGGAATAATAGTGATGCCTGCTTTGGCGTAGCCCATAACTACTCTCAATAGCTCGATAAGTGTTGTTTAGGAATGACAATTTTACTCAATATTTAGGGACCTAGGGTTTCTATGTTGGTTGATTTAAGTGAACTTAATTAATCATCACAACATTTGAAATCCTAAACATGCATCCAACATATTATTCATACATAAAAAATGATCATAAATATGTAAAGCATAAGCATTTTAATGCATATTAGCAACTAGCATGACCCCTTGAATTCTTCAAGTCTTCAAAAGGTCTTCTTTTCCAACTTCATGGATTTGTCTTCCAAGAACCTCCGTCTTCAAGACTTGACCAAAATTATGCTACTACTAGTATCTACGATTAGAACTAATCTAAATATTAAGGTACAAATATACTCAATGGTATGCAGACCGTATTTAGATTTACAAAAATACATCACAGATCGCAGTCCATATTTTCTATCCTAATCGGGCCCCACTAGTTGCCATTTTATAAAACCTTTGAGAGAATATACATTCCATTCATCCATTTACTATTTGTAAATGGCCCATGCATTTTACAATGATAAAACAAGTAACAAAGTATAAACACGCGATAACTAGTAACTAATCTAGGTGGTTAATCCAATTAACACGCCTAATTAAAACTAGTCAAAGTTGTTTTAAACGATTATGTAAATAAACGCAATTAATATTTGAAGCTCCCACTAAATTCCGCATCCATCTTAATTAATCCAATTAATTAAGCCGGTAAAACCTAATTATTTGCCAAAATAAAATTTTGTAAATGTCGCTCAAAAACCCGAGGCCTAGCCTCCAAACTTTTAATTAAATAAAACAAAATGATTAAAATAATTAAAACGACAAATTAAGCAAAATTACGTAGTCCTAAATATCCAAGTGCCTAGCACTAAGAATTGGAGTGCTCACAACTCGCACACAACTCACACGATCTCATTGCACCACATTGCTTTACAAGCAATTTCTACGCATATTACCCTCAATTTTGTACCAAGCTACGCACACATACACACTCTATGCAAGCCCCACGCACGGCTTACCCATTGCCAGCCATAAGGCGGCTACCATGGTGCGCCATGGTGTCGCACAGTAGCTCCCCAGCACACACGCACCACTTCGAGGCGCCCAGCAGCCTCGACAACCCCATGTGGGTTGCGTGAGCAACCTGGGTTGCCGAGAGCATGCTTGGGGCTCTTAGGCCTCGATTTGGTGCTCATGCCTCGGGAAAAATCCCGATTTTGTGTGACATATTTAATCAATTCTAAATTAATTTTAGAATCAATTAATTTTGAGGAAAAATGAAAATATAACAAGTCCAACTTAAATAAATTCATCCAAGTGCATTTAACCAAAATTATTTCCAAGAACCATTCTTTAATAAAATTGGTTTAACTTGGTGCAACAAAAATAAGAGGGCAATTACTCACTATTATTAGTTTAATCAATTTAAATTAATCTTGAGATTTTGACAAAATAAAAGGGAGTTTAAAAAATTGAACATAAGTTCAATAAAGATTCCAACTTTAATACTTGTGAATCCTTAAAAAATTATATATTCCAATATGAAGATAAACAAATTTCTATCACAAGTTTCAAACTTTATGATTCCAATCAACTAAAAAACGATTAAATCAACAATGTTCAACAAAAATTCATGGAATTTAGTAACACAAAGTTTCAATCACTTAACATAAATAAAGATTGAATCTTTAGTACTTAGAAGCCTCAAATAACAACAAATTCACACTTAATGCAATTAATTTGTAATTACGTGAAAAATAAAACCAAGCTTTCAAACACAAATTACCACCAAGTAATCATGCCTAAAAGGGTTTAAAATTGCATATAAAATATGTATTGAACCAATTACATAACCACCATAAATATGAAATTAATTTTCAAGGTTAGAAAGACTTAAATATTTTTGTAAAAATGAAAAACCCCTCAAAAAGTGCATTTCTGGTCGTTTTTTTTTGGCTAAAAATCGAGTTCTTAAAGGGTAAGTCCATTTCCAGAACGCCTTTTCCACCCAAAATTCACTATTTTTGGGTCAAAATCTGAGTTCGGGAGCTGAAGTCAGCTCTAATACGAGGTTAAAATGGATAAAACGAGCTACTAATCTAATTAGAAACTTAAAACTAGAAAAATTAAGCCATTAAAGCACCTTGAAAAATATTATGATTTTAAAAATAAACGAGCGAGGCTCCGATACTGCTGTTAGGGTTTGGTGAGTCCGACTCACCGCGAAAACAAACCCAAAAACAAGACCGCACTCGCAATAAATAAAACCATAAACATAATTAAATTAATCACAAGATTAAGATAAAACGATTACCTTTTGGAGCGTGCTTCGCTCGACCGAATGGGCTCTTACTTGAAAGATAGCTCCGAAAACACAAAGCCTCCAACGTTGATCCACCCGCACCAACGAATACCGACAAGGTCCAATGTCTTGGGGTAAGCAAGGCCCGACCAATAAAACCCGAGTAATTGAGTTTAAAGGCTTTCACTAAATGTGATACCATTTCCAACTCTTGAGTTCAAGGGTATTCACTTACTAAAGATTCCCTTTACAACTCTTATTCAAGCAAGTAATCACAAGCTATGCCTTGGTTGTTTATAAGGAAATCTTCTTTGTTAATTCCACTCATCTTTCAATGTTGGACTTTTCACAAAAATATCCCACATGGAAAGATTGATAAATTCAACTCTTAGTTAAATAAACCAAGGAATAAGTAACAAGTGTCACATGGTTAGGTGAGGACCACTTTCTCACTTGGTCCCCAAGGCAACTCACATGCATTGTGAGCTAACCATGTGTCACCCAACATTGAGCCCCAAGTTGGGTTCGGTTGGGCCACTTTCTTTTGGCCCGTATCCATGACCCGTCACCCGGGTCCACGACCCCCTTGTGCCACATGCGCTGCCACCATGGTGTGCTGTCAACGTGGCGTGCTGCCACGTGGCACGCTGCAACTTGGTGGCTGCCAACATGGCTGCCACGTGTGCTTCCACATGGCGTGCTGCCACGTGGCACGCTCCTATTTGGCGCGCTTCCCTTATTTTTGCATGGCTAGGGTTTTTGCTTGTTTCTTGAAACATTTTCCCGTCTTGCCAATTCCTAAATTTTGGCTCGACATTTGAGATTCTCCGACGCTCGGTTTTGACGCTCCAAGCTCGAATTTCCAACGTCTAAATATAAATTACTCGGCCGACTCATTTATTCCTTTCGAATTAATTCATCGCTTTGGCTCGTTTGTTGCTTGGGTGTGGCCCGAAAGGTTCAGTCAAGATTAAGCTGTAATATTAATTATGCATTAGTATTACTGATCGGAAGCGGCCTCCACCCAAGAATTCCGATCACTTGACCTTACTGAATATATTAGCTTTCTAATAATTCTGAATCCATTATCAGAATAATACACTTGTTCGAAGGACACCATTCCTTTCAATTACTACTAGAAGAAGAGCAATTCAATATAATAAAAGTAAACAAATATGAGATAAAAGTAAAGATATTTCATTTTAAGGTAAATACAAGAAATCATTGAAACTTATAAAAAAATTACTCACATCTTTTGCAGCATCATGTATTTCACTATTTGTCATGACACCTTCTTGTAGGTTGAATGTAACCATTCTTCTCTCTCTATCAGCAAAGTTTTTATAAGCATTCTCAATTACATTTCCCAAGAATGCTTGGTGTCCTTTTTTTTTTTTTTTTTTTTTTATAAATTGGATAGTCATCTTTTTAGAGTTCTCCTTGACCAAAAGATTTCTTGCCTCATTTGCAATTCTTTCTTTCAGTTTCTCATCTGACAAATGTTTGATAAATGGCAGTGTTGTAGGTTCAGGCTGCCCTCTGAATGCTAGACGATGAAAGTAGACAAGTTGAAGAATCAAGACACATCCACTGATTCCTGATCTTGATTCCTTGTTTTTGTTGTTCTTGAAGCTCCCCACTGCCTTACACAGGTTATTCATCACATAACCACACCAATCTAGGTTATTTATCTGTTTCACATTGTCTACATAGTTGATTATCTTGTAATTAATCACTTTATTTGCAATAGGGGCCAAGAATGTGCTGCAAACATACATCACAAAGAATCTTTTAAAATCCTCCCCTCCTTTCTTTAAAGTCTTTAATTTGTTCTCCAAATTATTAACAATTATCTCATCATCTTATGGAATTCCTAGCTTCTTCTTCCATTCTTTTTGAATCAACAAGTGTGAGAGAGGTTGCTTCCTTAACTAAAAACTGAACTTGTTCTCAGTTACATGTGGAAGCAAGAATATATCTTCAACATTATAAGAACTAACTAAAAAATCATTCACCATGTCAATATTGAACATGCAGCTGCTTTCATTGAAATGGTTACAAAGCCATGGAAGAATCTTTGTTGAAATTCTTGTTAACTTTAGTTCAAGCATCCCTCCAAAACCAATACTTATGACATCTTTTTTTTTTGGTGCTCATTAAAATCCTTGATCAAATCTACAACTGCATTGGGCCTGCAGTGTGTTTTCTTGATTTCCAGATTACCATCATCATAATCATTAACATCAATAACTTCATGTACATCTAGGTCAAAATTGTCAATCTTCATTTTTTTCTTCAAATGAACTTTTCCCTTTTTTCTGTCTTCTTATGATGATCCATCACAATCCTCATTTTGATCTTCTTATGGTTCATAATTGCTATCTTTCACTTCAGATTTTATCCTTTTCTTTGTTCCTATAATTTGTTAAAATATGTTAACTAACTTTGGAAACATTTGTATTTACTTTATAAGCATTTTTATTAACTTTATTAAACTCAATAGACATCATAGACATATAATAGTAAATAGTTTACTTTATAACAGTTTCTATTTACTTTATAAGAGTTTCTATTTACTTTATAACAATTTCTATTTACTTTATAACAGTCTCCATTTACTTTATAACAGATTAGTACCTTGGAGTAATATATTCTTTACTATAAAAAATTTAATACATAACATATGAATTTAATTTAATAAACTTTTATGAACCTTTTGATGCTTCTAGTTCCTTAATCCTTCTCTTTATCAATATTTGCTTTTTTGAAATCCTTTGAAGCTTAGCACCTAATACATTTAGTTTTCACAATCAGTTTATAAGTATAGACATGTTTAAGAACTTTTAAAACATATATATTTACTTTATAAGCTTTTTTATTTACTTTACTAAACTAACCATTTACTTTTATATTCAATTATGTAATAGTATGCATCTTTAAATTTGTAACATAGAGTTATACATATAAATGATTTACTTTATAAGTGTTTCTATTTACTTTATTAAATAATTATTGTATTTCAATATTATATACCTTTAATTGGAGATTGCTTTGAATTTGCAGGAACTTTCTTGGCTGCAGGAGTTATTTTGGCCGTAGGAGGTTTCTTAGCTGCAGGAGATTTCTTGCCTGCAGTAAGTTTTTTACTTGCAGCAACCTTCTTTGCTGTAGGAATTTCCTTTGTTGGATCTAGTTGTGTTGGAGGTTTTTTCTTTGTAGTTTTGGATGTTTTAATATGTCTACAATTCAAAACAAAAATGAGATGACCAAGGATAATGTATACGGTAATGTAATGAGTAAGTATTTTCATCTATTTTGATATGTTATACACAATCCATAATACAAAAGTCACATCAATTTATTGATTTATACACAAGCCACAATAGCTATAGATCTCATAGTAATTCAGTAACATTAAATCAATTTAAAGTTACTTTAAGTATATTTCTATGTACTTGTAAAAATGTTATTTACTTTTAGGCACATCAATTTACTTTTAGGCAATTTCTATCTACTTTTAGCAAATTTTTGTCTACTTTTAAAAATAATGCACTCAAAACTATAGAAACTTTAAAAATGCCCAAATTGAACTTCGAAGTACTCTGATTCAACTTCTGGTACTTCAAATTTAACATAATCAAGCAAAAAAAAACAAATATAAGTAAAAAATTGCAACAAAAATAGCAAAAAAGAGTACGAACTTCGAAGTTTCGATATAATACCTAATATTCGTCAATTTTTGCCTATTTTCGAAATTTTTTGTTTAGAAAATAAAATATGGAGACAGTAGAAGTTATAATTGTGATTGTATAGCAAAATTAAGCAGTTGTATGGACACTTATGGCGGTTTTCGAAGCTTGTGAGCAGTTGAAAATGGTGAAGAAGAGTAGAGAGAGAGGAGAGCGAAAACGACGGAGTAGGAGAGAGAGAGGAGAGAGAAATCGCGCCTTAATTGTGTGCTACATTTAATTTGTCTGAATCAATTTTGACCGTTAGATCACGCTCTTCTTGTTTCTGATCTAACGGTCTTGATTGGTTCTTAGTTCCTATTTTGCAATTGGTTCTCATTATAACCTTGTCCTATATATATATATATATGATTAACATTTAGGTGCCATGCGCCTATATGGACTCCTTAAAAATTACTTCCTTTATCTCTATTTGTTTGCGCAATTGAACTTTTCACAGTTTTCAAGACACATCTTAAAACGTAAATATCTTCATTTTTATATGCATAAAAACCATATTAATACGATGAGACGAATTTAACAAGATCCATCTTAACTATATTATCACTTTTTAATTAATGAGAATTTATAATAATTTTTTTAATGAACCTTGTTTTGGGTAAAATTACCGTGTCCACGTGGACCAATCAGAGAGGGCCAAGTGTCAAGCCTAGGTAGGTCCACTTGGGTAAATTACCAGCTAACATGTGTCAACCTCAGATGCTTCCTGGATTGCGGCCTTCAAGGCCCAATTCCCAAGAACGCCGTAAAACGGCGCAACCCACCACATCTAGGTCAAATGACCTAGAGATGGCACGTCCTCCAATGACCCTACAAATAGTGAGATATTCCCCAACTTTTGGGCACATTTAATCATTTATTACACCTACCCTACATTCTCTCACATCAGAGAAACATCTGATCTCGAAATCTAAGAAGATCTCACTTTATTTTCCGCACTTTCTTCTACTCTTATTCAAGTACTAACTTGACCGTCAGAGGCAGAGCTCCAAACACCCGGAGTCTCTGTTGTTTTGCAGGTACAAGCACAGTCGGATCAGTCCTCGAGCTGTAACTCTCCCGAGAGATAAAAACACCCAAAATATTTGGCGCTGTCTGTGGGAAGAGTACCTCAAGGATGGTTCAAGAGTCTGTACCACCTCCTTACCACACGGTTAATCAGCTAGAGGTCTTTACTAACCATTAGGATGATGATCCTCAGGCCAAAACGTACATTGCCAAAGATGGCTCTCTAATAACCAAGTGCATCCGTCCCAGAGACACTCTGGAGCGGGGTGCAAGCCAGGCGGGTAAAAGCAGGCCCCCTATCCAGCCAGAAGGGGAAACCTGAATGGAAAACGAACCCTCCTCAGTCACCCGAGACGAACTCATGAAATTCATGACTAGTTTCAAGGGTGAAATCAAGGATCTGATCACCAAAAGCAAGGCTGGCCCAAGCAAGGGTCAGTTGGCAAAGAAGACACCTCCAGAGAGGAAGAAGCCAGTAAGGGACAAACAACCAACTCCGTATCCAAAGGATAAGGAAGCTGGGACCCTTGATTAGTCCAAGATTCTTATACCCCAGAAGAATACAAGAAACCCCCGCCAGGAGGAACAACTGGTGGGTAAAAAAAAATCAACAATTGACGCTTGGGAAATCATTACCCGCTGGAGAAGTCATCAGCTGTCTGAGTCAGCCTCCACCTCGAGCTTTCCAGACAGGTTCAAGAATACATGTAGGAAATATTCAATCCTTGCATGAAAGCCATACAGGCGGTAATAGCGTCCACTCTGGCCCTTAGATGATTGGGAATGCACCGTGTATACCCTCTATGGTCTATGGTTTGTATTCTCCTCACTTCATGCAGCCATCCCTCTTTGGGGGTTAGGCGGCATACAATGTCCAACCTTTGGACTAGCAACTCCGTCTGCTCAAACATGGTGAACAAACTTCTGTGTTCATTAAGGAGATAACCAAGGCCGCATAGCCGACCAAGGTAAAGAATGTGTTGGCGGGTGCTTATGATGGTACCACCAACCCGGAGGATCACCTCATTAACTACTCCAACCTTATGCAAATACAAGGGCTGGAGGATGCTATGTGATGTAAGTGCTTCCCGGCTACTTTGAAGAAAATTTCCCAACAATGGTTCGGCAATCTGCCAGCCGGATGCATCGACAGCTTCAGGAAACTCGCCTTCCTGTTTGCCTCCAACTTCTCGATGAACATCCCTGCCAAAAAGACAGGTCTCGACTTGAGCACCATCCGATAGGGCGATAAAAAAGGGCTTCGCTCCTATGTTAGGTGGTTTAACCTGGTGAGAATTCAAATCTAGGGGCTGTCTGACGAGGTACCATATACATACTTCTTTAAGGGCCTAAAGTGTTGGGGTTTGGTGAGTCCGACTTACCGCAGAAACAACCCCGACCCAAGGATCCACTCGTAATTAATAAAAACATAAAGCATAAATAAATAAACACAAGAAAAAGGAAGAACAAATCATACCCTTGAAGCGAGCTTCACCCTCTCAAAACGAGCTCTTACTTGAAAGCCTTGAGCACCGCAAATGCCGTGCCTCCAACGGTATCCACCCACAAAGGACGAACACGACTTTTTAGGTCCGCTACCTTGGAGTTAGCAAGGTCCAACCAAAACCCAAGTGTTAAGGGAGTTTAAGAGTTTTTCCCAAAATATGAAATGCTCTTTCTAACTCCCACTCAAGCACTTTACTCCAAATCCCAAGGTTGGTATTTATAGAGGAAAGTATGAGTGGGAATTTCTATCCCATCAATGTGGGATCATGAAATTCCACAAATTAATTTAAAGCTAAATTAAATTTAAATTGCAAACTAATAATAAATCTACAAGTGGCATTACCATGTAAAATGGGTTGGTGAGGACCATATGGAGAGTAGGGGACCATACTTGCTCCCAACTCAATACTCTCCTTGTGCCACATGTCCTTACCCACTTGCTCCCATATTCCTCAAGCTTCCCCATAGTGACCGGCCCTATGGCTCAGCCACGAGCCCAGCCCCGCGCCAAGATGCGGGCTGTAGCTGTGCGCGCAAGCCACGCACTTGGTGCAGGCTTGCTGTTGTGCGTGGCTGCTAGTGCGTGCGCTGCTAGAACGCCTAGCTTGCGGCAGCAAGCTGCTGCACGCACCACGTGCACGCGGTTGCTAGCTGCTGCTGTGCGTGGCTGCTAGCACGGTGCGCTAGCACGCACTTAGCCAGCCATGCTAGGCTCGGCTTGGTGCGCTTGCTAACCACCTATGCTTGGACATTTTTGCCCTACCATTCAGATGCTCGGGGCATTCCGATGCTAGGGGTATTTTGGGAATATGGTCGATTTATTATTATTTTGCGTGTCTCGTCTTTTTATTTTTTTGACTCGACTTCCGACGATCGGTTGCGACGCTCCAAGCTCGAATTACCGACGTCTAAATATTTAACACTCGGGCGACGAATTAATTTCTTCCGAATTAATTCGTCGAGTCGGTTCGTATATTTTTCTTGGGTGTGACCCAAAGGGTTCAGTTAAGATTAAGCTATAATATTAATTATATTAATATTACTGATCGGAAGCGGCCTCCACCCAGGCATTCCGTTCACTTGACCTTACTGAATATATTAGCTTTCTAATAATTCTGAACCCGCTATCAGAATAATACACTTGTTCGAAGGACACCATTCCTTTCAATCTCCCACTTGTCCTTCCGGAAAAGTGTGCATTTAGTGTAAAGCCCCTTTCTTATGTCTCTTCATGGACTACAAAGTAATATTACTCGTCATCTTTGTTACGTCCAGAAGTGTTTCTCGAAATCCAAGTTTGACTGTCAATAAGCAGATGATTTCTAAAATCCATCTGAGCACGGCCATGCATTTTCACAGTCTCGCTCTTCGAGAGGCCTTGTAAACAACAAGACATGTTCCCTATTGTTAGTAGGGGACATTTCCAGTCTTGTAATGTAGCTTCTCTTACTAAGAGGACCTAGCCGCCCGATATCTGTCGTTATAATCCCCAGTTACGGCAGACGTTTGGCGGATACCAAAGCGGACTAGTACTCAAACAAGAGACCTCCCACTACTCATGGTCAAGGAAAAGAGTTCCGATAGTAATAATAAGAAAAATACTTATGAAGATTTTAAATCTCTTAAAGTATTCTCATAGATCGATCTAGTATGGTTCTAAACCAATACCTGTGCAAATGATTTATATCCTCATTGCACAAGAAACGGTGCTATAAATCATACTACACACTAATCTCTAATGGTCATTAATTGTCCACAAAAAATATGACCTTGATTAGGGATAATTTTCGATTAAAATATTCAATGTTCACTTAATAGGTGTTTCTTTATCCAAGCCATTGACTTGGTACCCTATTTTGAATATTTATTAAAATCGAATGAACTCATTATTTAATTCTAAACCACAATTAAATAGAGACGGAGTGAATTAAATTGCATGAAAATTTTTAATTACTCCAAAAACTGAATGGTTCATCATAGTGCTTTACATTAACATTTTCCAAAATTTAATTAAAACACTATATTATGGAAATCAAAGCCAGTTCGTGACATGCTTGATTCCCATTGCCTCAATGTGTTTGTTGTGCTTCACTTGAGACAAGGGTTTAGTAAGAGGATCGGCTACATTGTCATCCGTTCCCACTTTGCAAATTCTGATTTCACCCTCTTTCTTCCATTCTCGAATCATGTGAAATCGCCTCTTGACATGTTTGACCTTCTGATGTTCTCGTGGCTCTCTAGCCTGAGCAATAGCTCCATTGTTGTCACAGAGGTCTATTGGACCCTTGATGGAGGGTACAACACCAAGTTCATCAATGAACTTGCGAATCCAAACTGCCTCCTTGGCTGCCTCAGATGCTGCCAAGTACTTGGCTTCAGTTGTAGAATCAGCGGTTGTGCTTTGCTTTGCACTCTTCCAACTAAACGCTCCCCCACTAAGACTGAATATGTATCCGGATTGTGACTTGGAGTCGTCTCTATCTATCTGGAAGCTTGCGTCGGTATATCCCTCAACAACCAATTCATCTTTACCACCATAGACCAGGAATTTATCCTTGTTCCTTTTCAAGTACTTCAGAATATTCTTGGCCGCAGTCCAATGCGCCTCTCCTAGGTCTGATTGGTATCGGCTTGTAGCACTAAGGCATACGATACATCCGGCCTAGTACATATCATGGCATACATGATCGATCCAATAAGCGAAGCATATGGAATACGACTCATCCTTTCTCGCTCATCAGGTGTCTTTGGACACTACTTCTTGCTTAAGGTTATGCCATGTGACATGGGTAGGTGCCCTCTCTTGGCTCCTTCAATTTGGAATCGAGCTAGTACCTTATCGATGTAAGTACTTTGACTCATTCCTATCATCCTCTTTGATCTATCCCTATAGATCTTGATGCCTAGTATGTACTGAGCCTCTCCCAAGTCTTTCACTGAAAAAAATTTCCCGAGCCAAGCCTATACAAACTCTAACAACGGAATGCTATTTCCAATGAGCAAAATGTCATCGACATATAAGACTAGGAAGGCGATGTCACTCCCACTGACCTTCTTGTAAACACAAGACTCACCTGGATTCTTGATAAAACCAAACATACTGATGGCTTCATCAAATCGCAGATTCCAACTTCTGCTTGCTTGCTTTAATCCATAAATGGACTTCTTAAGCTTGCACACATTCTTAGGATTATTTTGGTCGACAAAACCTTCAGGCTGTGTCATGTACACAGTTTCTTCCAAAATTCCATTGAGGAAGGCGGTTTTGACGTCCATCTGCCATATTTCATAATTGTAATATGCAGCAATCGCTAGAAGAATTCGAACGGACTTAAGCATAGCTACTGGAGAAAAAATTTCATCATAATCAGCGCCGTGAATTTTCCTGTAACCTTTTGCTACTAGCCTTGCTTTGTAAATGAATACATTTCCATCTTTGGCGGTTTTCATCTTGAAAATCCATTTGCATCCGATAGGTGTGTAACCTACGGGTAAATCAACCAAGTCCCATACTTGATTTTCAAACATTGATTCCATTTCGGATTTCATGGCCTCTTGCCATTTTGTAGAGTCGAGGCTCGTCATAGCTTGCTTGTAGGTTGCCGGCTCATCTCCATCCACTACTAGGATGTCCTGATCTTCGGTTAATACAACACCGAGATATCTGTCAGGTTGAGATCTTGGCCGAGTTGACCTACGTAGGGTAATGGACTAAGCATTTGCATTGTCGGTTTGAGTTTGCATATTTTGACTTTGACCAATGTCAACAGATGCTTCGTGAGCACTTTGATTGTCAACTTGTCCTTGTTGCTCGTCCTCTCGAACTTTGTCGAGTTCGATTTTCCTCCCACTTGTCATTTTGGAGAGATGCTCCTTCTCCAAAAAGACACCATCACGAGCAACAAACACTTTGTTCTCGGATTTGTTGTAGAAGTAATACCCTTTGGTTTCTTTTGGATAACCCACAAAGTAAACCTTGTCAGATTTCGGATGAAGTTTGTCAGAAATGAGTTTCTTGACATATGCTTCGCATCCCCAAATCTTGAGAAAAGACAACCTTGGAGGTTTATTTGTCCATAATTCATATGGAGTCTTTTCCACTGCCTTTGACGAAGCACGATTCAGTGTAAGTGCCGCAATTAAAAGTGCATGTCCCCAGAAAGAGATTAGAATTTCACTAAGACCCATAGTTGATCGGACCATGTCTAATAGGGTTCGATTCCTCCTTTCAGATACTCCATTCCATTGAGGAGTTCCCGGAGGTGTCAACTCTAAAAGTATTCCATGTTCTTTCAGATGGTCATCGAATTCTTGGCTCCAATATTCGCCACCTCGATTCGATCCCGAAGCGCTTTGATTATCTTGCCGAGTTGGTTTTCAACTTCGTTCTGAAATTCCTTGAATTTATCAAACGATTCAGATTTGTGCGACAATAGATAGACATAACCATATCTACTATAGTCGTCCGTGAAGGTTATGAAATACCGATAACCACTCCTTTCGGGTGTACTCATTGGCCCACATACGTCGGTGTGTATTAGTCCCAACAAGTCACCGACCCTTTCTCCCAACTTGGAGAATGGTTGCTTTATCATCTTGCCTAATAAACATCCTTCGCAATTCTCAAAGGATTCTAAATCAAATGAGTCAAGAATACCTTCTTGAAGAAGCTTCTTAATGCGTTTGATGTTAATGTGGCCAAGACAACAATGCCACAAGTAAGTTTGAATAGACGGTGTAGTCTTAGATTTCTTTGCAGGATTATTAACGTTATAAATTTCTTTATCTAGAGATAACACATAAAGACCATTTTTTGAATGTGCCGTACCATATAAAACATTATCAAGATAAAATGAACATGATTGGTCCTTAACTCGAAATTCAAAACCTTTGGCGTCCAACGCCGAAATTGAAATGATCTTTTTGGTAATGTTGGGAACACAATAAACATTGTAAAGTTCCAAAACTAGCCCCGTGGGCAAAGATAAACTAAGAGATCCTACGGATATAGCACC
Organism: Chenopodium quinoa; assembly: GCF_001683475.1. NCBI lineage: Eukaryota > Viridiplantae > Streptophyta > Magnoliopsida > Caryophyllales > Amaranthaceae > Chenopodium > Chenopodium quinoa. Next base: position 1,816,296 of record NW_018745251.1, on the reverse strand, counting down.
AATTCTTGCTCCATTTCCTACCCGGAGCTCGATCTCTCCCTTTGCTAGCCTCCTAGTGTTCCTTAGTGCCTGTGAATCGGAACAAAGGTGTGAGCCACATCCGGTATCTAATACCCATGAACCCGAACTAGTGAAGTTAAAGTCTATAACGTAAATACTTGATGTAGAAGCAACGGTTCCGTTCTTCTTATCTTCCTTGAATTTGAGGCAGTCTCTCTTCCAATGTCCCTTCTTTTTACAATAGACGCATTCGGAATCAGACTTAGAAGATGCTACCTTTTTCTCCTTGTTGTCTTTGGTAGCTTTTGGCTTAGGCGGAAAGTTCTTCTTTCCTTTCCCCTTGAAGGCCTTCTTCTTTTTGCCCGTCCTTTTGAATGGCTTGCCCTTCTTAATCATTAGCATATCATGCCTTCCCTCATCCTTGAGCGTCTGCTCAGCTTGCTTCAACATCCCATGAAGCTCGGTGAGGGTTTTCTCCATGCTATGCATGTTGTAGTTCATCTTAAACTGGTAGCCTTTGTGAAGGGAATGGAGAATGATGTCAATAGCCATTTCAGTTGAATACCCCGCATCAAGCCTTCCCATGTTCTCCAATAATCCGATAATTTTGAGTACATGTGGGCTGACTGGCACTCCTTTCTCGAGCTTAGTCTCAAGGATCTGCCTGTGGGTTTCAAACCTTTCAGTTCGAGCCTGTTCTTGAAACATATTCTGTAACTCAGAAATAATCTCATAGGCCGATTCCTTCTCGAAGAAGGTTTTCTGAAGTTCAGGAGACATAGTGGCTAGCATTACGCACTTGACATCCCGATCGGCTACTTGCCATCGGTTAAGGGCTGCTTGAGTTACCTCCTCATTGGGAGCCTCGGGCATTTCCTCATCAAGGACATACTCTTTCTGTTCTTTGCATAAGAACGATGCGCAAATTCCTTTGCCAATCAAGGAAATTGGTACCACTCAACTTCTCCTTGTCGAGAATTGAGCGTAATGAAAACTGGTTGTTTGAGGTTGAAGACATGATTCTACAATTGAAAGAATTTTAATGAAAAACCATTCAAAATTACTTAAATAAGATTGAATTTTATTCATTGAAAATTTTCAATACTTATTTAACGTCTTATTTACACGTAAAATTGTCCCTATTTTGTGAAAATAAGGCGATTCCAAGATCCGAAGAAACAAAGAGTGGTTAAGCATGCTTTGACTTGTCTTAAAACTCAATCTTCTAGAGTAAGCATTGCCTTGCTAATGGCTCTAAGCCACTCTTGGTTAGCATTGCCTTGCTAAGGACTCCTCACTCATACCGATGAGTTAAACCAAAACCAACGTGCACACCCGGTGTGCCTTATGAGCCTTGGAGAAGTGATAGCACCTCGCTTTGGCGTAGCCTACCATCACCCTCGTTCGGTTGGTAAGTGTTGTTTTGGAAATTCAAGTTTGACTCAATATTATTAGGGACCTAGGATTTCTATGTTGGTTGATTTAAGTGAACTTAACTAATCATCGCAACATAAAGAAAACCTAAACATGCATCTAACGAATAATTCACATGTATATAAGCATAAAATATAAAGCAAAATTGTAGATGCATATTGGCAACTAGCATGACCCCTTGAATTCTTCAAATCTTCAAAAGGTCTTCATTTGCATTCAAGGCTTTGTCTTCCAAGATACGCCGTCTTCAAGACTTAACCAAACTATGCAAATACTAGTGTCTATGACTAGGAATAATCTAAATATTAAGGTACAAAATACATAACGGTGCTGATCCGTGCCATTTATGGAACCTTTAGGCTATGTTTTCTTTATATTTCTATGCTCCTTTGTAGTCGTTTATGTCGTGTTTTTAGAGAATAATGCTTGATTCGCGTGTTTTTGTGTTAGTTTAGAGAATGCATGCTTTTAATGGCTTTCTTATCATTTTATTCATTTCTCGGCTATTTCTCTTGCTTCTCCGTTTTTTTTTTCTTGTTTTGTAGGTACGTCGCGGGCTATATGCATGGGAATTGAAAATAGCACCCGCTAGGATCAATATGCACTTTTCGAAATTGAATTTGAGTTTGAAACAAAGGAAAACAAAGGATTGCAAAGTATCAAATAGGACCTTTGTGAATTGTTTTAGTCATATCTCAAGTTCTAAAGATTGGATTAGGCTGATTCAAGTTGGGTTGGAAACTAGACTTGAAGATCTTTCCAATTATAGGTCGCACGCCTTCATACGATTCTTATATCGGAAGTTACAGCCTTCTGAAGTTGGTCCTGGAAAACTGCCGTGGGCGCGGGCTACAATACCCGCGGGCGCGGGGTTGCTGCAGCTCCAAAACTGCCGTATTTGGGCAAGCACCCGCGGTTGTCCCGAGGGCTCCCCGAGGGCGCGGGCTTTGGTGCTTCTATTTGGATCAAGAATCAAGGAAGATTGGCACCACATTTGCTAACATATAGAAGGTAAGATTCAATATTAGAGGTTGTTAGCTTTGAAAGGTTAAAATTGGGTCATTTGCGGGTATTTACACCCACCTAATATCTGGTAATATCCTTCCTTTCTCTTTCTCTAGTGGATGATGACTTGTTGGACATATGTTGGTTTGATTGGATTAATCTCCTTGTTTTTCTCCTCCCGTGGAATATTTGATTTATGTTTGAGCATGTTGTCTCATTCAAGCTTGGGGGAGGGTATTCTGTCATGTTTGGTGGAATGTTGATTCATATGTGTCATGCACCTTTGTATATGCTTTTCCATGTTCTCATATTTTGAAAAACTCCAAAAAGATTTTTGTTTCTATCAAGGCAAAATTGCATTGTGTTTTTTTTTGTTATTTCTTTGGACATAATAACATTTGGACTTGTACACTTGAATGCTTTTCTTCCTAAATGGTAGTGGTGTGCACGGTTTGAGATACGTTTGGTTGATTCTAGGATAAAGCATGCTAAGGTAGTTGTCTAGAACTAGGGGGATCATGAAACCGGATTCTACTTGTTTGTGGCATGTTGGTAGTTGCTCCCTATCTTCGATTTGACAACCTTAGTGAGTTTTCGCTACAACCATGTGAGATTTATATTTGTTCAAGCTTCCATCATATTCTTGTATGAGCGGCATGGGGTCCTTGACTTTGCAAGCCTAATCTATAAAGCTTGAAAAATACAAACACAATGAATGAAAAAGAAAATAAAATACAAACAAGGGAAAGCATGAAAAAGAAAATAAAAGAAAAGAAAAGCAAACAAATGTTCATGAAAGGACTTTTGCAAATGTACAAGCACAATGAATGCAAATCTTTCTAAACAAGTAAGGGAGTGCACGCTATAAGATACCTAAGGTTGATTGAAACATAAAAATTCTAAGCATAAGAACTAGTTATCACACTCCACTTTCATCCCAAACGGTCTTACCGCGTTCCCTCTACTAATCTCATATCTCCCCATAGTGAGCATCTCATAGATTCTGCGAAGGAACCGGAAAAAGATCAAATTTTTGGGCTACTCGACATTTTGACTTCGCATCCCCTTTCCTTAGGCAATGACCCATGATTCCCTCCCCCGAATAGTGACTCAACTTTCTAGGTCGAAAGGTCTTTCCCCAAGGTTGTAACATAAGGCATAAAGGGTGAAGGTAGACTAAAATTTAAAATTTGGAGGTTTCCTAAAAAGTGAAGCAAAAGGGTGATCAATCCTTAACAACACGATCCAGAAATCAACAAGCAAAAGCAACACCCCCAAGCTTATTTGAAGCTATACTCACAAGAAATATATACAAAAAGCGTAAACGCTTCTCCCCCAAGCTTAAATGAAGCATTGTCCTCAATGCTTAGAAGGAGAAAAGAATACATCAAAATATTTTTGAATTTTCACTTTTTTCAATTTTTTTTTCTTTCTTTTTTTTTTTACTTAAACTTGCAATGTCCTCGCCTTTTGCTATATTCGGACGGCTTTTTCTATAATGTAATTTATTAGTCCATGCCTTTTATGATTAAGGACGACTTTTACTCAAACACTTGCCATTATTCACAAAGAAGACTTAATCACAAACTAGCACTCATAAAAACCAAATTTCCAACTTATCCACCACAAACTCCATCATACTTGATCAATTTGCTTCACAAAAAACCAAGAATAGAAAGAAAATGAAACAAAAGGCCAAAGAATTAAAGATGTGGCTTGAAAAGAAGGTAAAAGGCTCAAATGGTTGCAAGAAGGCAAATGGAAACCCAAAAAAAAAATATGAATCAAACTAACCTAAAAATGAAAAATACCACCCCGAAAAAGGTGCTTTTTTCCTCCCTAGATAGCTCGGTCTCGGGTTTAAGAATCATACATCAAGCTTTATAGATTAGGCTTGAAAAGTCAAGGACCCCATGCCGCTCATGCAAGAATATGATGGAAGCTTGAACAAATATAAATCTCACATGGTTGTAGCAAAAACTCACTAAGGTTGTCAAATCGAAGATAGGGAGCAACTACCAACATGCCACAAACAAGTAGAATCCGGTTTCATGATCCCCCTAGTTCTAGACAACTACCTTAGCATGCTTTATCCTAGAATCAACCAAACGTATCTTAAACCGTGCACACCACTACCATTTAGGAAGAAAAGCATTCAAGTATACAAGTCCAAATGTTATTATGTCCAAAGCAATAACAAAACAAAACACAATGCAATTTTGCCTTGATAGAAACAAAAATCTTTTTGGAGTTTTTCAAAATATGAGAACATGGAAAAGCATATACAAAGGTGCATGACATATATGAATCAACATTCCACCAAACATGATAGAATACCCTCCCCCAAGCTTGAATAAGACAACATGCTCAAACATAAATCAAATATTACACGGGAGGGGAAAAACAAGGAGATTAATCCAATCAAACCAACATATGTCTAACAAGTCATCATCCACTAGAGAAAGAGAAAGGATGGATATTACCGGATATTAGGTGGGTGTAAATACCCGCAAATGACCCAATTTTAACCTTTCAAAGCTAACAACCTCTAATATTGAATCTTGCCTTCTATATGTTAGCAAATGTGGTGCCAATCTTCCTTGATTCTTGATCCAAATAGTAGCACCAAAGTATATCAAGTCATGTACCTAGAAAAAGGAACACAAACATTTCCATGAGATAAAATCTATTCTAAAAAGAAAAGAAAATGAAAGCAATATAACACGGGTTACTTCCCGAGAAAGGCTTGCTTAAGGTCCAAGCTTGACCGCTCTAGAAAATTATAATTCAACGCGCGCAAGATCTTGTCAAATGCACTACTACACATTTCATAGGAGAGAAGGTAGGCAAATGACGCGAAGAGTACGTGCAACAAGGATAGTGCACGCAAATGAGGAGAGAGATGCCAAGAAAAGGAAGAGGGAGAATGAAAAGAAAATTCAACAAAATATGAAGAAAAAGAAAAAGAAGGACAAGAAGAAAAAGAAGGCAAACTCTCCTCAAAATATTTTTGGGTGGCAACATCACCCTTTTCCTCAATTTGGGACGAATGAGCTTCATACAAATCATCATAGAAAAAAGGGTCCCCAATAGGCTCATTGACAAAAGAAGGGAGGGAAATAGGATTGTAAGGGATATGGTTGAATCTTCTTGAAAAAGGGGTATGAGAAAAGAGAAAAGGGGCTATGGTCTCACAAATGAGCTTTTTCTCACCACCATGCCTCAAATCACCAATAAGAGCATGGAAATCAATCATAGATTCCTCAAAAGAAGAACACGCATGAGATCCATCTCCCTCGAACATCCAACCTCCAAGAGGAACAACATAATCCCCTCCATCACAACTATGAACAATAACTCCCACAACAACTTTAAAGCCTAAGGTCTCAAAACCATGCATGAATGGATGCAAATTCATTTCAAACTCATCTCTCTCCCATGAAGCATCCTCAATGAACTCATTTAAAAGACTATGGGTTTTCTTTTGACTCTCAAATAATGCATTGGTCATAACCTCAATCGAGTCGAAATACTCCTGGATAGAAGAGTCACAAACATGCACATGAGACTCATCAAGATGGGAAAGAGGATTAGAAATTTCAATAACAACACTCTCTTCATTCTCAACTCCTTCACCATCACTCAAATGCTCACCAATGGGATCCTCACACTCTCTTGGTTGCTCAAAATCATCATCATCATCCTCAACACACACATTAAATTGGGATTTATCACAAACAAGCATCAAGGATGACAATTGGCTTTCTAACTCTTCTCCTCTTCTCTTTTCCTCCTCAATACGCTCCTCATTCTTTTTCATTATCTCTAATTGACCTCTCATAGAATTAAGAATCATCTCCTTACTAGGCCCAAACTCATTATCAAGCTCAATGCGCCTAATTTGAGACTCAAATGTATCAACAACTCAACAAGAGAAGAAGAAGTACAACCAATATTGGAAGAATCAACATTAAGATCATGAGCATATACATCACATTGGGGAGTGGGGGCACAATTTATAACATGAGATTCATCATTAAGGGAATGAAGCACATCACAAGAAGGCATGGTAAATAATGAAGAATATTGAAACACACCATTAGCATCAACTTGAGCTTGCACTTCATTATCATGAACAAAAGGAGAAATAAAGTTGAAATCATGTGTTCTAGGTTCACTTAAGGGATCATGTGACAAATCATGGGAATTCATGCTAATATTAGAAGAATCAAGACATTGCATATCAATATTAGACTCATGATTACCCCTATCATAAACATCCCTAACAAACCAAACATAAAAATCCCAAGCATCATCAATTGACAATGCTCTAAATTCACCATTATGCATACATTCAACTTCATCCCTAGTTTGCTCATTCAAACCAAAATAACAAATCTCACAAGCCTCCCAAATATTAAAACAATTATAGTCCAAAAATCCCTCAAGTCTAATGAAATATTCACAAAAAGGCTCATTGCTATATTGAGGAAATGATAGACATGCCATTTTTTTTTACAAAACAAACAAAAATCAAATAAAAGTAAAAATATACACAAAGACCTAGACTCAAGCAATAAAAAACACTCAAACAAAGACACCGTTCCCCGGCAACGACGCCATTTTGAATAGGGGAAAACTAGGTCGTTATCTAATATTTCCTCGGTCAAAATAAATTTATAAACACTTAACAAACCTAAATACGGGTATAGAGGCAAGTCAAGGGTCGAACCCAAAGGAACGGTAATGTTCAAGCACTTTCAATTATGCACCTAAGCTAGGTCGAAGACGAATTGAAGATAAGAGAGAATACTAACAACTAACAAAACAAGTAACCAAGGAAATAAAACACTAGGAACGGGGATCAAAAAGTAATCATGTCAATTGCAACAACTAGGGAAGAGCATGCCAATCAAAGGTTGTGAGGACTAAGTGATAAGAGCAATCAATAGGAATCAAAGAGCTATCTCCTTATTGTTAAGCTAGGGTTCACTATGAATAACAAACTAAGAGAATCACAATCAAAACCAATTGATAATTGCAATTCCTAAATCAATTGTTCATGTCATTAGCAATTACAATGCAATCTAGCATAATTCTCAAGGCCAAATTGAATTACACACATGCAAACCTTCACTAATCACTTTAATCTCAACAATTAATCAACACAATTCCAAAATTAATCACAATTAATCAATCATATAAGTTTCACCCAATTCCTAGCCAACAACTAATCAAACAACATCATCAAATCAACTATCAACTATAGAGAACAAGAATCAACAAAATATCAAGAACAATTACTCTAATCAAACATCAAATATCAAAATCAAACCAAACAAACATCAAATTAAACAAAGCAATTGAATGAGATAGAGTTTAGAAATGCTCATTGATAATTAAGAAGATCTCCAACACAATTGTCACACTTGCATCTTCAATCTCTCAATCACCATTGAAATTCCTCACTTTCTCTCTCTAAAACTACTCCTAATCTAGCCTAATCTAGAGAGAGAGCTCTCAACCTAAGAGAGAGAAAACTATTCTAAAACTAAAGAATTACATGAATGAAGAATAAAGGAAACCAAAAAAACTATATAAACAAAAGGAGAAAAGAAGCTTAAAATCGTAAAAAGACCCAGAAACCCGCGCCCGCGGAGAAATCGGCCGCGCCCACGGAGGGGAACGGACACCCCGATAGCTGCGCCCGCGGCCCAAGCCCATGCCCGCGCCCTCGGGACAGCCGCGGGTGCTTATTGCCCAAATACGGCAGTTTTGGAGCTGCAGCAACCCCGCGCCCGCGGTAGTTTTCCAGGGCCAAGTTCAGAAGGCTGTAACTTCCGATCTAAGAAAAGGCGTGCGACCTATAATTGGAAAGATCTTTAAGTCTATTTTCCAACCGAACTTGAATCACCCTAATCCGATCTGTAGAACTTGAGATATGACTAAAACAATGCACAAAGGTCCTATTTGATACTTTGCAATCCTTCGTTTTCCTTTGTTTCAAACTCAAATTCAATTCCGGAAAGTGCATATTGATCCTAGTGGGTGCTATTTTCAAATAGCCCGCGACATACCTACAAAACAAGACAAAGAAACAGAGAAGCAAGAGAAATAGCCAAGAAATGAATAAAATGATAAGAAAGCCATTAAAAGCATGCATTTCTGTAAACTAACACAAAAATACGCAAATCGAGCATTATTCTCTAAAAACACGACATAAACGACTACAAAGGAGCATAGAAATATAAATAAAACATAGCCTAAAGGTGCCATAAATGGCACGGATCAAATTCCCCCAAGCTAAACTTTTGCTCGTCCTCGAGCAAAACAAAATCCAACCCAAGGGAAAAATGATGACATTATTCAAGCAAAGAAAGAAACAAGAAAACTAGAGAAGATGGGAATATACACTAACTCACTTTCGTAGGAATCACGGTCAATTTTAGAAACTAAAGACAAGCCATTTAAACCCCTAGATCGCCCTAGAGGACAAGTGATGCTCTCGTAAGGGTATCCTAAGAGTTTACCCATAACTCTCATAATAATACAAACAAGGCAAAGCATGAAAAAGAAAATAAAATACAAGAAAAGCAAACAAATGTTCATGAAAGGACTTTTGCAAATGTACAAGCACAATGAATGCAAATCTTTCTAAACAAGTAAGGGAGTGCACGCTATAAGATACCTAAGGTTGATTGAAACATAAAAATGCTAAGCATAAGAACTAGTTATCACACTCCACTTTCATCCCAAACGGTCTTACCGCATTCCCCCTACTAATCTCATATCTCCCCATAGTGAGCATCTCATAGATTCCGCGAAGGAACCGGAAAAAGATCAAATTTTTGGGCTACTCATAGATTCCCCTTCGTTTTCCTTTGTTTCAAACTCAACTTCAATTCCAAAAAGTGCATATTGATCCTAGTGGGTGCTATTTTCAATTCCCATGCATATAGCCCGCGACGTACCTACAAAACAAGACAAAGAAACGGAGAAGCAAGAGAAATAGTCGAGAAATGAATAAAATGATAAGAAATCCATTAAAAGCATGCATTTCTCTAAAGTAAGACAAAAACACGCAAATCGAGCATTATTCTCTAAAAACACGACATAAACGACTACAAAGGAGCATAGAATTATAAAGAAAACATAGCCTAAAGGTGCCATAAATGGCACGGATCGGGTGCGTAGACCGTATTTAGATTTACAAAAATACATAACGGCACGTAGTCCATATTTTCTATCCTAATCGGGTCCCACTAGTTGCCATTTCATAAAACCTGTGAGAGAGAATATATATTCCATTCATCCATTCACTATTTGTGAATGGCCCATGCAATTTACAATATCTAACAAGTAAAATGCATTTAAACAACGCGCGCAGTAGTAACTAATCTAGGTGGTTAATCCGATTAACACGCCTAATTAAAACTAGTCAAAGTTGTTTAACCGATTATGTAATTTGACGTCATTAATTAATTGAAGCTCCCACTAAATTCCGCATTTCCCTTAATTAATCCAATTAATTAAGTCGGTAGCACCCAAACTTGTCAAATTAAAATTTTGCCAATGCCGCTCAAAACCGAGGCCTAGCCTTCTAAAATTTTAATTAAAATAAAAAAAATTAATTAAAATAAAAAAAACGACAAAATAAGCAATATTACGCAAACCGCATTTCAAGTGGCTTTCGCTTTAAGCGTTTTGCCAAGGAAACTCGAATAATCGCGGCTCATGCAAACCAAGCATACTACGACTATTCACCTCACCACACCACACATAAAACTCCGCACACACGGCTTGCGGCAAGCAGCCATGGGCTGCTGCCACTGCCGCACGCACGGGTACGCACCACCATGGCTGCTGGTGCGTGGCTGCTGCGGCCGTGTGCTGGTTTCGCGCGTGTGGCCGCACGCAAGGCGGGGCAGCCACCTTGGCAGCCACATGCGGGCTGCTATGCAGCCCGGCTAGCCAAGGGTGGTTCTTTGCCTCGTTTTGCGTGCCATGGCCTCAGGATTTGATCCCATTTCGCGAGACATAATTAATTAATTCTAAATTAATTTTAGAAATAACTTAATGAGCAAAAAATAAAAATTTTAAACAAGTCTAACTTAACAAAATTTCAAAGTGCAAATAACCAAAATAATTCCAAGAACCATTCTTAATTAAATTGGTTTAGCTTGGTGCAATAACAAAGTTGAGGCAATTTCTCACTTTTAATTTAATCAATTTAAATTAAACTTGAGAATTTGACAAAGTAAGGGGAAGTTGGAAAAATATGAACTTTAATGTTCAAATGAAAATTCCAACATCTAAATTTATTGAATCCTTGAAAATTACATCTTCCAACATGAAGATAACCAAATTTCTATCACAAAAATTGAAACTTTATGTTTCCAATCAACTCTAAATGATTAAAACAACAAAGTTTAACACAAAATAACATGGAATTTAGTGGTTTTTAAAGTTTCAATCACTTATCTCATTTAAATATTGAATCTTTAACACTTACAAAGCCTCAAAACTAAAATTTTCACACTAAAAAGCAATTAGTTTGCAATTATGTGAAAATAAATCAACCTTTAAGCATCAAATACTACCAAGTAAGTGTGCTTTAAGGGGACTTAAAAATGCAGAAAATAATGCAAATAATCAACCACATAATCAACAAGTTATGCCATTAATTTCAAGGTTAGAAAAGACTTAAAAATTTTCGTCAAAAACGGAAAATCCCTCGAAAAAGGCATTTTTGGTCAGAATTTGGCTAAAATCACAGTCCCAAAGGATAAACACCTTTCCAGAACACCTTTTCCACCCAAAATTCACTATTTTTGGGCGAAAATCTGGGTTCTGGGCCAAATTCGACATTAAAAACAGGATTAAAATAAATAAAACCGAGCTACTAATCTAATTATCAACTTAAACCAGAAAAAATAAGCCAAAATAAACCTTGAAAAACATGATTATAAAAATAAACGAGCGGGGCTCCGATACCGCTGTTGGGGTTTGGTGAGTCCGACTTACCGTGGAAATAACCCTGACCCAAGGAACCACTCCTAATTAATAAAACCATAAAGCATAAATAAATAAACACAAGAAAAAGGAAGAACGAATCATACCGTTGAAGCGAGCTTCGCCTTCTCAAAACGGGCTCTTACTTAAAAGCCTTGAGCACCACAAATGCCGTGCCTCCAACGGTATCCAACCACAAAGGACGAACACGACTTTTTAGTTCCGCTACCTTGGAGTAAGCAAAGTCCGACAAAAACCCAAGTGTTAATGGAGTTTAAGAGTTTTTCCCAAAATATGGAATGCTCTTTCTAACTCCCACTCAAGCACTTTACTCCAAATCCCAAGGTTGGTATTTATAGAGGAAAGTATGAGTGGGAATTTCTATCCCATCAATGTGGGATCATGAAATTCCACAAATTAATTTAAAGCTAAATTAAATTTAAATTGCAAACTAATAATAAATCTACAAGTGGCATTACCATGTGAAACGGGTTGGTGAGGACCACATGGAGAGTAGGCGACCATACTTGCTCCCCACTCAATACTCTCCTTGTGCCACATGTCCTTACCCACTTGCTCCCATATTCCTCAAGCTTCCCCATAGTGACCGGCCCTATGGCCCAGCCACGAGCCCAGCCCCGCACCAAGATGCGGGATGTTGTTGTGCGCGCAAGCCACGCACTTGGTGCGGGCTTGCTGATGTACGTGGCTGCTAGTGCGTGTGCTGCTAGCACGCCTAGCTTGCGGCAGCTAGCTGTTGCACGCACCACGTGCACGCGGCTGCTAGTTGCTGTTGTGCGTGGCTGCTAGCACGGTGCGCTAGCACGCACCTAGCCAGCCATGCTAGGCTCGGCTTGGTGCGCTTGCTAGCCACCTATGCTTGGACATTTTTGCCCCTGGCATTCGGATGCTCGCGGCATTCCGATGCTAGGGGTATTTTGGGAATATGGTCGATTTATTATTATTTTGCGCGTCTCGTCTTTTTATTATTTTTGACTCGACTTCCGACGATCGGTTTCGACGCTCCAAGTTCGAATTACCGACGTCTAAATATTTAACACTCGGGCGACGAATTAATTTCTTCCGAATTAATTCGTCGAGTCGGTTCATATATTTTGCTTGGGTGTGATCCGAAGGGCTCAGTCAAGATTAAGATGTAATATTAATTATATTAATATTACTGATCGGAAGCGGCCTCCACCCAGGCATTCCGATCACTTGACCTTACTGAATATATTAGCTTTCTAATAATTCTAAACCCGCTATCAGAATAATACACTTGTTCGAAGGACACCATTCCTTTCATAAAGGACGGTTCGACCTTTAAGTTCGACCTGGTCTAAAAGAGGGTGTTCACCCTATTAGGGTTTGGTGAGTCCGACTCACCGTGAAAACAAACCCAAAAACAAGATCGCACTTGCAATAAATAAAACCATAAACATAATTAAATGAAACACAAGATTAAGATAAAAGATTACCTTTTGGAGCGTGCTTCGCCCGACTGAATGGGCTCTTACTTGAAAACTAGCTCCGAAAACACGAAGCCTCCATAGTTGATCCACCCGCACCAACGAATACCGACAAGGTCCAATGTCTTGGGGTTAGCAAGATCTGACCAATAAAACCTGAGTAATTTAACTAAATGAGATACCTTTTCCAACTCTTGAGATCAAGGGTTTTCACTTACTAATGATGCCCTTTACAACTCTTACTCAAGCAAGTAATCCCAAGCCATGCCTTGGCCATTTATAAGGATAACTTCCTTGTGAATTACACTCATATTTCAATGTGGGACTTTTCACAATAATATCCCACATGGGAAAGATAAATGAATTCAACCCTTAGTTAAATAAACTAAGGTATAAGTAACAAGTGTAACATGGTTAGGTGAGGACCACTTTCTCACTTGGTCCCCAAGGCAACTCACATGCATTGTGAGCTACCCATGTGTCGCCAAACCTTGAGCCCCAAGTTGGGTTCGGTTAGGCCACTTTCTTTTGGCCCGTGTCCACATCCCCCTTGTGCTACATGCGCTGCCACCATGGCGTGCTTCCAACGTGGCACTCTGCCACATGGTGCGCTGCCACGTGGCACGATGCCACTTGGTGACTACCAACCTGGCTGCCACGTGTGTTGCCACATGGCGTGCTGCCATGTGTGCTGCCACGTGGCACACTCCTATTTGGCGCGCTTCCCTTGTTTTTGCGTGGCTAGGGTTTTTGCTTGTTGCTTGAAACATTTTCTCATCTCGCCAATTCCTAAATTTTGCCTTGACATTTGAGATTCTCTGACGCTCGGTTTCGACGCTCTAAGCTTGAATTTCTGACGTCTAAATATAAATTACTCGGTTGACTCAATAATTCCTTCTGAATTAATTCGTCGCTTCGGCTCGTTGGTTGCTTGGGTGTGACCCGAAGGGTTCAGTCAAGATTAAGCTATAATATTAATTATGCATTAATATTACTGATAGGAAGCGGCCTCCACCCAAGCATTCCAATCACTTGACCTTACTAAATATATTAACTTTCTAATAATAATGAACCCACTATCAGATTAATACACTTGTTCTAAGGACACTATTCCTTTCAATCTCCCACTTGTCCTTCAGGATAAGTGTGCTTTTAGTGTATAACCCTTTTCCTATGTCGCTTAATGCCTCTTCATGAAGTATAAGGTAAGATTAATTTGTCATCCTTATTACGTCTAGAAGTGTTTCTCGATTCCGAGTCTGACTCTCAATAAACAGATGATTTCTTAAATCCATCCGAGCACGGCCATGCATTTTTACGTTCTCGCTCTACGAGAGGCCTTGTAAAAAACAAAGACATCTTCCCTATTTTTAGTAGGGGGACATTTCCAGTCTTGTAATGTAGCTTCTTTTACTAAGAGGACCAAGTCGCCCGAGTGATGCCGTTATAATCCCCTATTACGATAGATGTTTGACAATCATCAAAGCGGACTAGTACTAAAACAAGAAAGCTCATAATACTCATGGTCGAGAAAAAAGGTTCCGATAGCAATAATGAGAAGTATACAAATGATTATTTTAAATCTCTTAAAGTATTCACATAGGTTGATCCAGTACGGTTCTAAACCAATACCTGTGCAAATGACTCATAATGATCATGTCCTTGTAGCACAAGAAACGATGCTATGAATCTAACTACACACTAATCTCAATTGGTAATTAATTGTCCGTCGTTTATAAATCAAATGGACTCATTATTTAATTTTAAATAACAATCAAATAGTCAACGGAGTGATTTAAATTGCATGAAATTTTAAATTACTTCAAAACCTGAATGGTTCATCTTATGATAAATGGTTTTTCCGAATATTTTAAGATTGTCACTCTTTATAAAACATCTATAGAAATCACACCCATATCTAATATGCTTTATTTCTTTCATGCAATTGTGAATGTTGTCGTTCACTTATTGCATAGGTTTAGTTATAACTACGTTGATAATCTTAACATCTTCATTACTGATCACTTTCATAATAAGATAATAAAATTTGAGAGTTTCATGGATTATATGTGATGTAGGATTTATTGTCAAAGTGATGGCTCCCACTCATTTTTATGATTGAGATCTTCAACTTGATAACCTACAATCATTAACGTTCAACAATGAAATTTCCATAGAGCATCTTCTTTATTATCGCCTTTAAGGCAACAATATTCTCAACATATATTTTAGTAGACTTCCTGATGATGCTTTGCTTGGGTTTTACTCTAAACGGCTCACAATGATTTGGGATACCCTAATCACTTGTGATCATGGAAATTTACTTTAAATTCCCGCACATTACACATGGATGCACGTCCATGTTACCATTCTCAAGCCACGACTCATTTTTAGCTTGTGCTCATAAACGACTTCCTTGTTAAGGATCTAATCCTTGTTAAGGTTTGTGCTTGCAACATCAATTCTCAAATGGTATTTGTTTCCACAAGTCAAGAACTTATCCTATTACTTATCCAAGTAATTTGGATGTTCTTAGCCATAATCTAACAATCTATTACATAGATTCATGTTGATTGGTACTACATACATACTTCAAATGCTCTAAGAGAGTAAGTCGTGCGACGATTCCATATCATAGCGTACATGATGGATTAAGGTGCAGAGTAATTCTCAATCTTATTCCATCCATGTGACATCTTAGCTTATTCAGTTTCATTGAGTCTTGCTAAATTATTTTCTATGTGATATGGTTGAAAGTCTCTACTACAGTCTTTCTTGTTTGACTTAGTATTTAGCCTAGCTCATACTTAGGTCAAACATTTACTTAGCTTTATACGTACGGGTCTAAAGGCTTTCAAAGTCCTTCAATTCATGTTTAACACGGTAAATTCCTTTACTCATTTAAACATTTAATTAAGTCTATACCATAGAACTTAATACCCAATACATACTAAGTATCGTCTTTTGTTTGGTCGGTTGTCAAAAATACTTTCAAATATAATCATTTAGCATTTGATATTTATTTCACAATAAAGTTCGTAAACTTTTTGTTGGACCTTTAATTTTGATCCAACTAAACTTTTTATTCATCAGAATTTCTATGTTTCTCCATAAGCCAATCCTCTTATTAACTTCATGAGAAAACACGTTCCAATTACTATATGCAATGCTTCCTTTAATCCCATAATGGATTCCTTGAGCTTTGCTTTCAACTCTATTATTTATTTAGATTTTCAAACCCTTAGACTATTTTATAGTCACTTCCAAAATCCTATTTTAGGAAGGCGATTTTGGTATCTATTTTGCCATATTTCATATGTGCAATTTTGCTAGAAGAATCACGAAAAGACTTTAGCATTCCGATTGGTGAATAGATTTTTATTAAAATCAACTCCGTGAATTTAATTGTATCCTTTTCAACCTATCTAGCTATGTATACATATACATTTCCACATTTGTTAGTTTTCTCCTTGAAAACTTATGTGCAATCGATGGGTCTTTCACCCTTTATGCAAATTAATCAAGTTGTAAAACATGATTTTCAAACATGGAGTCTATTTCGGATTTTTATGGCCTCTAAACATTATTTAGAATTTGGATTTGTCGTAGCTATTTTACAAGACATTATTCCTTTACTATCTAATAGTAAATAGTATGCTTTTAAGTCTTAGGTTTATTTCTAACTTAATAGAAAATTTATAGGATTCAATCCAAGCCTTTGGCGAATTCTATACATATACGGGGTAATTGCATCAAATATTGAGTTTCAAGGCGCTTCCAAAGCCCTTTGACTTTCGTAATCTTACTCAAACTTTTCAAAAGTTTTGTGAGAAATGAATTCTCTTTTAAGGCACTTGTAAAGTCCTTTTGAGTATTCTTGATCAAGTATTCTCATGAAGCCCTTTTAAGGTTTTCCGAGATTCTCAGTTCTAGTTTGTTGCTAAGCTCGATTGTCATCAAGTTCATTTTCCTCCCACTTGTCGTTTTGGAAA
Organism: Chenopodium quinoa; assembly: GCF_001683475.1. NCBI lineage: Eukaryota > Viridiplantae > Streptophyta > Magnoliopsida > Caryophyllales > Amaranthaceae > Chenopodium > Chenopodium quinoa. The sequence continues at coordinate 1,799,384 of NW_018745251.1, read as the reverse complement.
TGTGTTACTTTCCAGAAAGACACCACTTAGAGAAACAAACACTATGCTCTCAATTAGGTCCTGGAGGTAATGCCCGTGGCCTCACTTGAATGCTTACAAAGAGACATGTATATTGTCTTTGGGTAAAAGTTCGTTGTAAAACAAACAGTTAGCTCCCACTTGAGCTATCTTAGCATTTAATGAGTCATTAAGCTCTCACTCAACCACCTAGCTCTTGCTAAGCCGGTGAGCTCCCACTGAGTCACTTAGCCACTAAGCCAGTGAACTCCCACTGTGGCAAAGAGTTTTAGACATATAATTGAAAAGACATTTAGAAGTTAATTCTATCCATAACTGAATATGGCGTCCTTTCTTAGCTTTGACATTTTGTTTAGTGTAACATTAGTCCTTTGTGCAAATCTTAAGAAATTTATTGGAAGGGATGTGATCTATCATTGTTTGATTCATTTTTAAATGGCATCGAGGTCTCCGTGAAGACACACTATGTTCTTTATGGAGTTATTTATGAAAATTTTAATTTCATAACTTTGTGTGGTCATGCTTGGCTCAAGCAAAAATTGCTCGATCTAATATAGACGTTTTGATATCTTGCTGTAGGGAATATTTCAATCATTACCCCAAATTGAACCCCACTATGATCATACACTTAAGCATGGTGGCGTCTAATGGGAAGGAAGCTAGAGCAAAAGAGTCGCCAACAAGTTTAAGGAATTTGTAAACCGTTCACGAGGTGAAGGTTACACCCCTTAACGATCCAAGAGATCGTTAACTCCAATTGGTCTGGAACCAAGATCGGAAGTTCAGGGATGAAGGTACTAATCCAATCTAAAAGATAAAGAACCCGCCCTAATAATAGACCGCTATTTTATTCTTCTCGTATTCATATGCGCTTTCTGACCAACATGCAATCATTAAATTTACCTTAAACTTGTTTATCTATGTTGGTTGAATATTATGCACAAACAAATCTATTATTGGCGATCACTTGAATTATAATCATATTAACCCAAAATAAGATTATTAATTATCTTATTAAGCGTGATTACAAGTACCAATTCCCTTTAAACATGCATAAAAGGTGTGATCAAGCAATAACAATAAACATATATCAAGCAACATAATAATAATCAAAATAATTCAAATAATTATAATCATAATCATGTTAAAAATAAAGCATAATAATAATAGCAAGATCCTAGGTGTTTCGGGGTTTTCTGATGTCCTGCGGGAGAGTTACAATTCCGAGACTGGAACCGGACGCCTGTACCTGCAAAATAACGGAGACTCCTGTGAGCTCCGCCTCCAACGGTCAAGTTAGTACCTGATTAAGGAGTAATTAATGCGGAAATTAAAGTAATAAGGTCTCTCTAGGTGAGAGTGTTTAATGTAGGTAATCTGCTTTGTTAGCGAGATCAGCCGGTTATTAGTGTGTTCCGTAATGTTTCAGTTCTGTTCTCCTCCTTAATGAGGATTAAGGGAGGTCTTATAACCTTGGGAAACGTGCCCATCCTAGGTTTAGGTAAACCTAGGGCCGATTGGGCTTCCCTCGGAAGTTGGGCATGGGTGGCCGGTTTCTCCATTAGGCATGGAGTATGCCACATGTCGTGACATAACAGGTCCAAGGTGGACGAATAAGCGCGTGCCACGTGGCAAGCCCTGACAGTTCCAACTAGGGGACACTTGGCAGGTCCTGATTGGCCCACGTGGCGCATTCCGATTGGTAGGAGCAAAATCCCCTAATCATTTGCCCCTCACAGGTGGCACGTGATTGGTCACGTGTTACCTGTGACAGGTGTCGCACTGTAACGGGCGACGGCCTGCTATAGGTGTCAGTCGGCGAATGGACGAGAGATTTTCCCGCCCAAATTTTGAATTCTGGAAGTGACCCTTCGCCTTCTCACTTCGCCTATATAAGGGAGAGTTGCCTTGAGTCATTTTCACACTTTGAGAACTATTTGAGAACATTCGGACCCCTGAACTTGCTCTGACATTTTGGACTTTTTCTGCCTACCGCCTGTTCTGACAAGCCGACTGCACCGGATTTCCAAAACTTCATCAACCGTCACTCGTTCAGGTAACTCAGTTCTCTTACCCTTAATTTTCTTTTTATTTTTTGAAATGGCACCACGGAAGCACACGACACGACCTAAGTTAGTGATCAGCCGGTCACCGGGGATGGCTGAATCTAGGACTAGGAGTGCCGCCTGCCCTTTTCTGGACCCATCTTTGCCCTTTATACAAAGTCCGACTGTATCTGTGTCTATGCAGAACGTGATGGCCAGAACAAAAAAGACTGCTATGATCTCAAACTCGGACGGCTCCTCCCAAAGGGTGCTCATTAGTGAAACATCTGACCAGGCGCCAGATGTAGAAGTGAAACGAGGCGGCTGCCAAGCCGACAGTTCTGAGGGAGGGGTCAAGGTGGTCCCTTCCCATTTCACCGTTGATATGTCTAATTTTCCTCCTGCTCCTTCTAAGGGAGAGGAAGCGGGCCCCTCTGGGAGTGGGGAGGAGTCGTCCTCTTCGGACTCGTCAGAGGACGAGTCCGAGTCCAGCTCTTCTGGCCACGCTTCTCCAGGCTCAGAAGAGAGAAACAGCCGCCTACAAGAGGCGAGGCTTTCTCATGCAGTTGAGAAGGGGGGCAATTGGGCGGAGCCGTCCGCCTCTTACAGAGAGGAAAACACCCCCTACTACTGCACGGTACCCCGGGGCCGGATCGCAGCCATGCAAGACAAAGTGGAGAGCTTTATAGCTAACCACAGAATGGGCCCCGGATTTTTATTGTTCGTGCCGGATCCAGAAGACACTGTCGTCTGGCCGGCTGGTACCAGCTATGATGACGGCTGCTTTGGCTTCCATGTGGCGGCCATCAAAGCTGGACTGCGCTTCCCATTACATCCGGCTGTTCAGCGGATTTTAGATGGGTATGATTTGGGGTTATGGCAGTTAGCCCCCAACTCTTGGGTAAACGTACTCGGCTATGTGGCCGGGTGCGAAATGTACGGGGTGGAGCCAAGCTTTGAGGCTTTCGCCCACATGAACTATCTCAGCCGGACCCCTAAGTCGGGAGGTACCGGCTGGTATCAATTAACAAGCCATAGGGGCTACCTCATGACGAGAGGTAAGGCGAACAAATGGAAGGATTGGCGGAACACCTTCCTTATCATCGAAGGTTCAGACACGGAGCTGAACAAACGCTTTAACAAGTGGAATAGGGATCCGCCTCTTCTCGCAGGCGGCCGCAGCATGCCGCCTGTTCCCCCAAAGGCTAAAAAAGAGATCCTAGACAAAGGACTCTTCAAAGTAGAGACTAGGGTGAACTCTACTTCAGGGGTACGAGAGCAAGTACCCCTAAACTGCGTCCCGAGCTTCAAGTGGCTCTATGACGAGTACTTTTTGGCCGCCTGTGGCCTCAGCAGTCGGTGCTCTAGAGGTAGCCGGCCTGACAAATACTCTGTTTTTTCACGCCTTGTTTACTTGGGATTTTTACTAACTTTGCTGTTTATTTTTTGCAGCTGACGCCATGAGTAAAATAACAGCATCCAAGACTGCGGCGGCCATGTTGCGGGCCTCTCTCATGCAACAGTCTTGTACCGACTCCCCCAACAAGGGGGCACCCTTGGTGAGCTCCGAACCTTTCACCCTCTTTTTGGAGTGTTTATGCATATACTGACTTTTCTCTTCTGTTTTAGACGGGTGCTCCAAGAGCTCCATCTTCCCAACAGCCGGACCCCAAGGCCCGGAAGACGACTGTTGGGAGCTCTCCTGGTTCTGCCAGGAAACAGGTGGCGGCTGAGAAACAGCCGACCACTTCTTCTAAAACTCCAACTGGGCCGCCTAAAGGTATGAAGTTGTCCTTGTAAATTTTAGACTTGCTCCCTTTGTTACTAGGTCTAATCCGTTTGTTTACGCTTGATGCAGCCGGCCCCCAGGAGCCTGACTTGGTAGACATGGCCAAGTCTATGATCAGGGCAGTTCCTCCAGCTGAAAGGGAGGCGGTCAGGGGTGTCGGCTCCCTTGACCTTGACGGGATTGCAGGGGTCCTTGCTGAGGTATACTTAGCATATTTTTGAGTATTTAAATTTCTGGACGCCTGTTTTCTTTTTTGTTTGGAAACTGACGCCTGTTTTTTTTTTTTTTTTTTTTTTTTTTTTTTTTTTGTACTTAGGCCCTGCTCCGAGTTAACGGCCTTCGCAAGCCGCTTGATTGGAAGAACAAAGAGGGAAAGGCTGCAAAAGCTATGGCCGCCTCTGACTGTGATAAGGCAATGTTTCAAATTGCCCAAAATGAAGTATGACCATTGATATTCTTTATTATCAGGCGCAGGCTACCGCCGCTGTTCGGGCTCAGTTAGAGGCGGCCCAGAAGAAGAATGACAAGCTGGAGGCGACCATCACAAATCTTAAGGCCGAGCTGAAACCTCTTCGCCTAAAAATGTACTCTTACGAAGCCATGGAGAAATCCTTGGCCAGCGTAAAAGAACGCCTGGCGAGCCAAGAGAAGAGTCTTACCCAAGAGCTCTCGGAACAGGCCGAGCAAGAGAAGAAAGAGCTCGTCCGGGAGATGATGGAAGACTCCGCTCAAATCCAGCGCATGACCTGGGGCCGCCTCTTCCCTAATGCCGACTTTGCTTCTTGGGAAAGAACGTACCGCCAGTGTTCGGAAACATATAATCAAGAGATCCTGGCGGCTGCTAAAGAAGAGGCGTTGGGAGAAGCGTTGGAGGAGGAGGAGGAGCCGGTTGTGGCGCTTGTGCCACTTGGGGGTAAGGCATCAAAAAAGGATGCAGCTGAAGCCGAGTCCAGCAAGAAGAGTGCTGACCAGGCGGCAGCTGCTAATACTGAACTGCCCCCTTCTTAAGCTTAATGTATTCTTTCCACGGCCTGCGTGTCGTTTTCTTTGTATTTACCCGGCCAGGGGGCCGGGGCTTTGAATATTTTGCTGGTCTTTAATGACCGGCTTATTTTTAATGAATTTTTGTTTGCTTCAAATTTGTCCAAGTATTCCATATCTAATATCCAATTGTTTACTAGACCGACTGTTGTACATGGCCGAACGTTGCAGACAGGTACGGATAGTTAGTACGCCGCCTATGCCCCTGGACGACTGGTTGTCTGTTTCCAGGATAGACAATCAGTCGGCCATTTATTCAATCGGTATTCGAACTATTTTGTCTGGATCCTTTTTAGGCAGGCGTGCCTGTCTTTTTGTAATTTTAACCAAGTAGGAAAGTGGTCTGACCAAGTAAATAGAGTATTACCTAGTCGCCAAGGAATTGAGTAGTAGAGATAACAAGCGGCGGGTACCGGTTGTTTCCCTTTATGCCAATGTTGTTGGCTTTTAACTCATAATTTGTTAACCTAGCAAGAGTAGTGGTTGAGAGCCCCTGTTTGTTAAAAACAGGCGGACGACTCATACCTTTAAGGCTCCATACTAAGTTTGAGTGACTATTAAGTTAACATAGGAGTTACTTAGTCTTCGTCACAATCTAGATTGAGTAGTAGAGGTACCAGGCGGCGGAGGCCGGCTGATCCCCTTGATTTGCCAACGTTTGTTGGCTATTAACTCAATAGGTTACCTAGTAGGAAATAGGGGTTTGAGTGCCCCTGTTTGTTAAAAACAGGCGGACGACTCAAACCTTTTAGGTTCCATACCAAATTTGAGGGAGTGACTATGAGTTAACGTTGGAGTTACTCAGTCGCCGTCACTTTTGTTTGAGAAGTAGAGGTACCAGGCCGCGTAGGCCGGCTAGACCCCTTGATTCGCCAATGTTTGTTGGCTATTAACTCAATAGGTACCCCCTGCATTTATCCCAAGTAATACAGGCGGTCATCTGACTCAAATGTCAACTGCTACCACTGGTTTGGTTAGTGATAGAGTTATCCTTGTCTCAAAAACGGCTACGTGGTTGCCCTTGGGGACAGTCGTATAGGTGCCGTGTAATTAGTTTATAGAACAATGTTCCACCCAAAAGGGAGCTGCTCTCTGCGACGAATTTCATCCGGAGGGATGTCGTCGGTCGCCTGCTATGATGTTGGGACAGGTCGTATTAGTTTTGTAGATTTGATCAGTTGGCTTGGCGCCTGGTCTGATCATTCGGCCTGTGGCCTTGGTAAGTTCTTGGTGAACGTAGGTGCTAAATAAAAGGAGGGTAGCCGCCTGTTAGGCACAGGGTCGGCCAGGCCCTAATTTTTTAGCTAAGTATTAGGGGGGTGGCTATGTGTTTGGAACCAGTCGCCATCTTCTTATGGAGAGTAGTAGCCGACTATAATCCCAGGCGACATGCCCCTATTGTGAGTGAAATACTCAATGGAGAGTAGCCGACTGTAAGGGTACAGACGGCATGCCCCTCTGAAGATATAGTGTAAAAACTCAATGGAGAGTAGCCGACTGTAAAGGTACAGACGCCATGCCCCTCGTAGTACAAAATTGAATAGTAAGTGCAAACTTTTATTAAGTAGCTCTTTACTTTACATCATTCAAAAGAAATATTTCTTAAGATTATCTACATTCCAAGTTCGAGGCAACGGTTGTCCGTCTGGTGTTTCCAGACGGTAGGTACCGTCCCTGACTTCCTCATAGATTCGGTAGGGTCCTTCCCAGTTGGGAGTTAGTTTTCCAGACTCATTAGCCCTACCAACTGCTTCCATTTTTCTAAGTACAAAGTCCCCTACTTTGAGTGGACGCCTGTGTACTTTTTTGTTGTATGATCTAGTCATTCTCAGGCGATAGATCTCATGGCGCAAGACAGCATTGCCCCTCTTTTCAGGAAGTGAGTCTAATGCCAGGCACATGGCTTCCCAGTTTGCCTCTTCGTCATATAGCATTACTCGAAGAGTCGGCTCGTAGTGTTCTATTGGAAGAACAGCTTCCGCACCATAAGTTAGGAGGAATGGAGTTTCTCCAGTCGCCCCTTTTTCAATCGTCCTAATGGCCCAGAGAACATGTGGTAGTTCATCCGCCCATAGGCCGCCTGCTGGTTCAATCTTTTTCTTGAGACCGTCTGAGATGATTTTATTAAAGGCTTCTACCTGGCCGTTTGCTTGTGGACGGCCGACAGATGCAAAGTAGTTTGCAATTCCTTGGTCACCCAACCAGCTTTTGAGAACAGCGTCTCAAATTGGGGACCATTATCAAAAACCATAGACATGGGAACCCCGAACCGAGTGATGACATTTTTCCAAATGAATGAAATTACATCTTTCGTCTTGATTCCCTTTACAGCCTCCGCCTCTACCCATTTAGTGAAGTAGTCGACGGCAACAAGTATGTACCTCCTTCCGCCTGTAGCAGGCGTATATGGACCCAGAATGTCCATGCCCCACTTAGCAAACGGTAGTGGGCTGTGAATGGTAGTGAGGTCAGTAGCCGGACGGTGAATTAGTTTGCCAAACCTTTGGCACTTGTCACATTTTTTCACCATCTCCATTGCATCTGCTTCCAAAGTAGGCCAAAAGTAGCCCCGCCGCCTTGCCCTTTGAGCAAGCATCCTACCACCTATATGAGAAGCACAGTAACCAGAGTGAAGATCATCTAGTATCTCTCGTCCCTTTTCTGGAGTAACACACTTTAAGAAGGGTTGAAGGTACCCCCTCTTGTGAAGTTCTCCCTTAATAATTTCAAAACAGGAGGCTCGTTTTTTCAGTGCTGCCGCCTGTTGAGAATCATCCGGCAGTGTACCGTTTGTCAGATATGCCCTTATTGAATCCATCCAGGTTGAGCTTCTGTCTAAGATTCCAATAGGTTCTTCCTCAATGCTTCTCCTCTCCATTACTTCCCAAAAAACAGTTCGAGGAGTATCACAGGAGGCGGATGATGCTAATTTTGAAAGTGCATCCGCCTGGTTGTTTTCTGATCTCGGCACTTGGGTCAGATGGAAATCCTCAAGGGAGCCGACTGCTTGTCGGACCGCCTGTAAATACTTGATCATGGCCGGATGGGTTGCTTCGTATTCGCCATTGTACTGACTCACTATCAATTGTGAATCGAAACATGCGTCTATTTTTCTTGCCCCTGCTGCCTTGCACATGCGGATCCCGGCTAGTAAAGCTTCATATTCTGCCTCATTGTTTGAAGCCTGAAAACTGAAGCGTAGAGCATACTCGAACCTGTCGCCCTCTGGCGACTGACATATGACGCCTGCTCCACAACCATTTGAAGTAGAGCTTCCGTCCACATATACCTTCCATACTTGGTCTGGAACTTGAGAGTCAGGAGGACGAGTCATCTCTACAATAAAGTCAGCAAAGGCTTGCCCCTTCACTGCTTTTCTAGGCTCGAAAGTAACTTCGAGGCTCTGTATTTCTATGGCCCATTTGATCATTCGGCCTGACGACTCCATGATGGTCAGCGGCCGCTTGATAGGTTGGTCTGTATACACGACGACTGTATGTGCCAAAAAGTAGGGCTTCAATTTTTTAACAGCCATGAAGAGTGCAAGACCAAATTTCTCCACTAGGGGATACCTCAACTCGGCATTTTTCAGTACGTGACTGACAAAGTAGACCGGGAGCTGACAGCCGTCCCTTTCAGCAAGGAGAACAGCGCTTAACGCATGATCAGAGACGGCCAGGTACATGTAGAGAACCTCTTTGGGCAAAGGGCTGACCAGCCTCGGCAAGGAATGCAAGTGAACTTTTAATTTCTGGAAGGCGGCCTCAGCATCCGGCCCCCATTCAAATCTTGCCTTTTTCTTAATTGCCTGGAAAAAGTATAGGCATTTGTCGCCTGATCGGCTTAGAAATCTTCCCAAGGCCGCCAGACAACCTGTTAACTTCTGAACCTCTCGGATGGTACGAGGCGACTGCATGTCAATGACCGCCTGCACCTTCTCAGGGTTCGCTTCTATTCCTCTCTGATTGATAAGGAATCCGAGAAATTTCCCAGACTCAACTCCAAATACACATTTCTTGGGATTGAGCATGACATGGTGCCGCCTGAGTGTGGCGAAAGTTTCTCGGAGGTCCAACAGATGATCTTTCTGAAGTTTAGTCTTGACAATCATATCATCAATATATGCCTCGACGTTTCTCCCAATCTGATCAAAGAACACTGTGTTTATCATTCGTTGGAAGGTAGCCGGGGCATTCTTAAGACCAAACGGCATGACCGTGTAACAGTATAACCCCTGATCAGTGACGAAGGCCGTCTTCTCCTGATCTTTCTTCCATAAGGGAATTTGATGGAAACCAGAATAGGCGTCCATGAAACTCATCAAGGCATGGCCGGCTGTTGAGTCGACCAGGTTATCAATTTTAGGCAGAGGGTAACTGTCTTTGGGGCACGCCTTGTTTAAGTCTGTGTAGTCTACACACATTCGCCAGGTGCCATTCGGCTTTTTAACAAGCACCACATTTGCAACCTAGTCTGGGAAGTAACATTGCCGAATGAACCCTGCATCAAGTAATTTTTTAACTTCGGCGGCTGCCGCCTGACTTCTTTCTTCTCCATGGTTCCGCTTCTTTTGCCGTACCGGCTTCTTTTTCGGATCCACGGCGAGTTTATGTACCGCCAGATCAGGACTAATGCCTGGCATTTCATGGACTTCAAATGCAAAGATGTCCTTGTATTCTTTCAATAGGTTGTGAAAGTCGTCACCAAGGTTTCTCAGAGCAGTCGTCCCAACTTTGACTGTTCGGTCAGGACGTGAGTCGTCTAAGATCAGGTCCGCATGCTCACCAGCCGGCTGAGGGCGACACTCATTCGGCCGCTCCTCTGCCAATGATTGCTATTTTCTTGCTTTTCTTGCGGACTCTGTCAGGGACGCCTTTCTCTTTTTTGCCGCCTGCTTCTTGAACAGGCGCACTCTCCTTGACATTGTCAAGGTCTGTTTTTTCACCACTTGACCCAGTGGCCATAACAGTGGGCTTGACATCCGAGAGATAGCACTCTCGGGCCATCCTCTGATCTCCCCTTAGGGAGCCGACTGTTCCATTATCCCTCTCAAACTTGAGCAACATAAGAGACGGGATTATAACAGCCTTGGAATTATTCAGGGTTGGTCGACCCAGAATCATGTTGTAGGCCGAGAGTTCCTCTACTACTAGGAACCGGACTACCATGTGTCGTCCTTCCCCTTTTTTGCCCAGGCGAATGGGTAAATCTACTCGTCCCAGGGGGTGGACGACTCCTCCTCCAAACCCTATTAAAGGGTGGGAGGCCGGATGTATGCAGTCAGTCTGATATTTCAGTTTTGACAGACATTTTCTGCTGATGAGATCTGAGGAGCTCCCGGTATCTATGAGGATTCGGCCAACCCTCTGGTTGGCCACTTTACATTCAATAACTAGAGGGTCGTCATGCGGCCCCCTTACCCCTCCTAGATCCTCTTCAGTGATGACAATCTCAGGAAATGTATATTTGGACGGCCGTTCTTGGTGAACGGAATTTACATCCAACCGCCTTATATTATCTTTCTTGCCCCTAATAGTGGGGCCGCCTCCTGAGAAGCCGCCTGCAATGGTGTAGACGACTGCATCATCTGTATCGGAGTTGTCGACCTGTTGATTCTTTTTGGCCGACATCTTTTTTGAGGAAGTGTTCCCCGTAGATTTCTTGACATAAGTGTCAAGATCACCTTGCTCAGCCAGTCGGTCTAGGTACCGCATGAGACTGATGCAGTCATTGGTGTGATGACCAACGTCATCATGATAAGCACATATTTTATCTTGGTTCCGGTTGTTTGCAGAACCCTTCATGGGGACCGGCTTCTCAATTGAGATCCGTCCCTTGATTTCTTTTAGGATAAACTGGTTATCCTTGTTAAACGCATACTTTGGGGAGTATGGTTTGAATTCTTTTTTCTTTTTCTGGGCCGGCTGTTTAGAGGAATCAGCCGCCCAGACCTCTTTTCTTTTCTCATCTTTGTTTGACGACTGTTTCTGTCGTCCTTCTCTTTTGTCGAACCTTTTCCCGTCCGACTGTTTAATTGTACACAGATCAGTCGCCTGTATATAGGCTTCTGCTTCAATCAAGGCCTCTTGAAGAGTCGCCACCCTTTTTCGAACCAAATCAAATTTGAAGGTAGACCCGTCTTTGAGACCTCTAAAAAAGTCGGTATAAGCTACCTCATCCGGTAACCCTTGAATCTGTATTCTCATCAGGTTAAACCGCCTGATGTAAGAACGAAGCCCCTCCTTCTCGCCCTGCCAATTGTTCCCAAATCAAGGGTCGTTTTCTTTGCAGGGATGTTCATGGCGAAGTTGGAGGCAAATAAGTAAGCAAGCGTCCTGAAGCTATTTACACAACCAGTCGGCAGGTTGCCGAACCATTGCTGTGCGATTCCTTTGAGAGTCGCTGGGAAACACTTGCACCAAGTGGGATCATCCAACCCTTGAAGGTACATCAGGTTGGTGAATGCCATCAGATGGTCTTCTGGGTTAGTAGTGCCGTCATAGGCGCCTACTAGTACATTTTTCACTTTGGCCGGCTGAGCGGCTTCAGTAATTTCCTTGGAGAAGGCCGACGGCTGTTCACCAAGTCTTAGCAACCGTAGCTGCCAGTCCATAGGTTGGACGTTTTTTGCTGTAGGTCCACCAAATGGAGGTGGCTGCATAAAATACTGTTGTTGCGGCACAAATGGTAAGTTTGGTACCGCCTGGGCACTATGAAAGCCGAACTGACGGGAGGTGCCGCCTGACTGACTCTCATGGTACGACTGAGTATGCCTCATCGAGGCATTTCGCAAACTGTCTTGAAAGTTTGAAGTAGAAGCCGACTCTGACAATCGGTCACTCTTCTTCTGCTCTAGCAGTAGCCGAGCATCTGTGAATGTTTGCTTTGACCCGTCCGCCTGAATATGACGAACCGGTTTCCTATTTCCTGTAGGATAACGGAATTTTGTGAAATCAAGGGCAGGTGGCTCCCGCTTCCTAGATTTAGGATGAGGAGTCGCCTCTCGCCCTTGAACTGGCTTCCTCTTCAGTGAAGTGGAGGGTTTCTTGGCCGACTGCTCCTTGACTGAAGCAGGCGGCTTCTTGTTGATCAACTCTTGAATCTCTCCCTTGAAGTCCCTCATGAAGGTCATGAGTTCGTTCCTTGTGATGGGAGCAGACCCATCAGTCGGCTGTTGCCGAGCAGGCGTTGCGCCTGCTGGCTCGCTTCCTGTTTGAAGATGCTCCCGTTCCCTCCTTTCGGTATGACGGGTACGTCGGGCCCTTAGGGTCCCGTCTGAAGCCGTATGAGTTTCAACTTCAAATTCACTTTCGGTGTCATGGTCCGACTGAACTTGAGGGTCGTCTACGGGACGCCTCTCTTCAGGAGTCGGTACAGACTTGGATGCCATCTCTGAAGTACTCTCCCCACAGACGGCGCCAAAATGTTTCGGGGTTTTCTGATGTCCTGCGGGAGAGTTACAATTCCGAGACTGGAACCGGACGCCTGTACCTGCAAAATAACGGAGACTCCTGTGAGCTCCGCCTCCAACGGTCAAGTTAGTACCTGATTAAAGAGTAATTAATGCGGAAATTAAAGTAATAAGGTCTCTCTAGGTGAGAGTGTTTAATGTAGGTAATCTGCTTTGTTAGCGAGATCAGCCGGTTATTAGTGTGTTCCGTAATGTTTCAGTTCTGTTCTCCTCCTTAATGAGGATTAAGGGAGGTCTTATAACCTTGGGAAACGTGCCCATCCTAGGTTTAGGTAAACCTAGGGCCGATTGGGCTTCCCTCGGAAGTTGGGCATGGGTGGCCGGTTTCTCCATTAGGCATGGAGTATGCCACATGTCGTGACATAACAGGTCCAAGGTGGACGAATAAGCGCGTGCCACGTGGCAAGCCCTGACAGTTCCAACTAGGGGACACTTGGCAGGTCCTGATTGGCCCACGTGGCGCATTCCGATTGGTAGGAGCAAAATCCCCTAATCATTAGGCATGATAATAACAAGATTAATAACAAACCCTAGCATGTCAATAAACAATAAAAATCAAATCTTTAGCTCTAACATGATACTAACATGCTATTAAGATATAAAATAGGAAGCATCACATAAATCTTAATTGATATAATTAAGAAACTTAATCTTACCCTAAACATCATACTAAGAAAAGCATCCTAACATGATATTAGGAATCAAAATAACAACCTAAACATGATCTCTATATCATAATATTAAAAAACAATTAAAGCACTTACTTGGATGCCTCGTACCTCTTTATAATAACAAAATACACACGTTAGTAACTTCAAGGAAAATATAAAATTAATACAATTGAATATTTGAAATAGAGATTTGGGACCAAACCCTCAGAATTATCAAACCTTTCATGTCTAGGGCGAAGGCAACTTCGAACTTGGCTAGGTGTGTCTAGATCTTGTGAATGCGGAATTTTGTTTAAAAAGGGTTGGTTTAGAGAGAGAGAGAGAGAGAGAATCAAGAAATTCTTGATGAGAGTTGATGATTAAAAACGGAGGTCTAAGGACGCTAATTATAATGAAATAGTCTGGAATTGATAAAAAGAATCAGAATTCGAAAAGGAAGGGTCTGTTGCAGGTGATGCAGAAGGTTTTCCACACGTTTTCTACTTTTTGATAAAATCAAGTCGTAAAAGTCTGTACGAAGGGTAAAATCGTAATTTCACATAAAATACTTCTTTTATTCCAAATGAAACTCATAAAACATAATTATCAATCCTAATCCCATTAGGATTCAAAAGAACCATCTAGAAGATTCTAGAAGACTATAATCAATTCTAATTGCATTAGGAATGATAATTCATAATAAGCCCTCCTCTAGATAATTGGGCCGCATATAAGAACCAAACCGGGCCCAGTTTAGTAATTTGGCCATAACTTCCTCATTATTCATCGGAATTGGGCTTATAATATATCTTGGAAGGCTCTTTTTGAGCCCTATCCAACTACACTATTATTGGACCTTTTTTTTGGACCAAACAAAACTGGGTTGGCTATTTTCATAAAATAGAGCAGGTTTTCGAAGCTAGAAAGAGAGATTTTTAATAAAAACTAACCGCAACATAAGGCTTTCCACACTTTCACTTCATTCGATTATAATTCAATGCGAAAGGTATTCATCACTGGGTTTGGTTTTGGGGAGACACAAATGGGTGTCTACAGAAGCCCCCACTTTGACTGAGTTTGGAGTAACGCAAGTTTCGAAAACAAAATTCAAAGTATCGATAGGGACAGAGAATGATTCAGAACGTTCTGCGATCCTTAATCATTCTTGTAACGCTAATACCTACAAACTAGCATTAGTTAAAATAGATAAGAGAGTTAAAGAAACGTGTATCTTGCACCGTGGAGCACACGTCTCTGCAGGTAATCGATTTGTTGCATTTGCTGTCATGACAACCTTTCACAAGCTAGGGAACGCTATCTTGCTGTTTTGACAATCTTCCTCAATCTAGAGGATACCGCCTGAAGACTGCTATGCTTGTAACCGCCTCCAATTTTGCTGTGATAGTTTTATGCAAGCCAGAGAATCCTATCAAAGATTTCTTTGCTTGAAACGATCTTCTACCGCCTTGTGGCCATCTTCCGTAAACCAGGAAACATGATCAAAGATAACTTCGCTTGAAATCACCTCCAGTTGTTTGTGACAACCCTCCGCCAGCTAGGGAACGCTGCCGAAGACATCTTTTCTTGAATTCATCCTCATTTGTTGTGATAATATTCCGAAGAAAATTACCGAAGATCAACGCTTGTCGATACTTCAAAGCTCGCTTGAACTTTGCTTCCGCTATGCCAGTACATCGGCGCTTTTTGCTGCTTGTTAACCATTATGTCGGTGCTTCTTCTTTTTATGAACCATTATATCGCTGCCTTTGCAATGAGCTAATGTTTAGGCGCTTTAAGCTAAGTGAGACGATCATTTATCAGGTTGATCACTTAATGTGATTGTAATCGAGCCAATTATTAAATCATGTCAAGTTGCTTAGAGGGGATAACTAGCGTACCAAGGAACCCAAACTGTTGCCCGAGGTCCACATAACCGTTTTACGAGGCCTCACATCTTGTCGCCGCACCAGCGGCTGCTGGAAGTTGCTGTCGCCGCAAATTCTTCCTGTCGCCTGGCGACAGTTTTGTTATGCGGCGCTGCACTCGGGATTTTCGAATAAATCCCCTTTCTTCTTCATTTCGTCGAACCTGTTGTGATTTGCTCGCGATTCGCCTCAGACTTCAATCCACTCGTTCTTACTCATTTTTCAACCAAATTTGCTCAAACCTTTTGCAAATCGAAGCTTAGTTCATCTAGTTTGCGGATCAATGTATGTATTCTTCAAACTCACTCGAATTTTGCTAAATTTTGACATGTTTATTTAAGAATTTTCTTAAAAATTCAAAATTCATTTTGCTTAATTTGCTTTGTTTGTTGAATTTTATGTCATGAAATTGCCTGATTATATTTTTATATTGTCTTGGGAGTATTTTGAGACTTGTTTTACTCAATTTGGTGGAAAAATGAACAATTCACCATTGTTGAACCCCTTAAGGTCGTGAGAATAATGTGGCTTGTTTTTCGCGAATTTGCTAGCTATTCTTGTTCAATTTGTCACAGTAATTGTCGTAGTATTGCATGAAATTGTTTGATTGCCTGAAAATGGCATATATGCTTGAATTGAAATTGTGCTCTGTTTTAGTACTACGTACTCTGTTTTTTTTTGCGAACATAGTTATCATGCGGCTAGTTGAACCTTAGATACTATAAAGCCTTATTTATTGTTAATTTGCATAATGAAGTATGACTAGGCAACGCGGTTCTGGTTCCTAGTCTAAAGATACTCGACAGGAGAACGAGCCCGTGGATGAGGGCGAGGAGTCATCCACCTCTCTTGGTCCCCTCCCTAAGTAAGATGAGCGGACTCTGTTTTTCGCTCCTGAGCACCACATTTCTGAGCAAGTGCGTCGCGGGATCGTTAGCGGGAGGACGCATAGCCACGGCTCCGGAAACGAGTCCCATTGGCTACTTGTACGATAAGTATTTCCACAATGATGAGGGATTGCGACGAATTTTGGAGTTTTGTGGGCTGACTGCCTTGTTTCGGGCCACTCAGGCCATGCACTCTTTTGACACGAGCCACCACGTGGTTCGAGCTTTGGTGGAGTTCTTCTGGGACACCAACAACACCTTTGAATTTCCCTGGGGCGAGATGACTGTCACCCCTTATGACTTTAGTCTCATCTCAAGACTAGAGTTCCGCTCCATTGCCATTCGACAATACGATTTCTGTCCTTTCTCCCTTAGTCGAGGAGCTGTTGGGTCCTATTACTTTTCGGGCACGTGCCGACGTTGAGTGACAGGGGAATAATCGCGTCGTTAAATGATTATCCCTAAATCAAATACAATTTATACAACCTAAACAAACCTAATACGAGTATAAGGCAAGCATAGTGGTTGAACCACAGAGAACACTAAGGGAAATGTTATCGACAATTAAGCTAGTCCGGAATTAGAGATAAATAAACGAAAGTCTAAAGATGCTAAAAAAAGAAATAAAACACTAAGGGAAATGGTTTAGGTATATCATTCACTTGAACATAAACAAAGGCATAGAAATTGAATTAATTATGAACTAAACGTGCATGAATATCGAAGTAAAGGATCCAATCTAGTCGCCTTCCAGGGTCAATTGGCTTCTCCTAACATAGCCTCTATGCTTCCACATTAGAACCATATACTAGGAGGTACTATTAAATAACAACCGATAATAATGAACCCTAGCTAAGTCAACTTCCGTTCCTTGTTAGCAAAGATTCACATTTAATCAACCAACAATGTGCACTTGCAAGAAGATTAAAGAATATCAAGCATATAAAGACTTTAATCACAAATAAATCAATTCTAAACCCTAGAACATGCTCAAGATCCAACTACACCACAACCATCCCCTTAATGGGGGAATTACTCACTAATCATGCTAATAACAAGATTAATTAAAAAATAATCAAGAATAAACATGATTAATAAGCAATACCAACAACAAAAATAATAATAAAAAGAAAGCAATAAAAATATAGGAGAGAGAGTTAGAGATTCTCATTGATTGAATGTGAAAATCTATAGAAAAGATGATCAATTTCTTCTTCAATATCCAAGTTCATCAATGGTGAAACCTTTACTTTCTCTCTCTAAACTATCCTAATCCTAACCTAAACCTAGAGAGAGAAGCTCTCCTTTAAAATTATTAGAGAATTTAATAAAATGGTAATTGTTCTCCCCCTCGTTCTAATTATCTCAAAAATGGGTATTATATACAGAGCTAATAAAAAAATAGAAAAATAAAGGAAGGAAATTAATAAAGAAAAAAATTAAAAAGAATTAAGAAAAGGAAAATAAAATTTAAATAAAATAAAAGAAAGAAATAAGAAAAGGAAAGTAAAAGAACTAAAATTAAAGGAAAAAGAAAAATAAAACCCACAATTCCAATTCCCACAAAACCAACATACGTTTCTTTTCTTTTTCTTTGTTTTTATGGTTGCTCTGAATTCCATCACCACTGCATCACACAATCACCACCGTTCATCAACCATCATCATCGGCTATCCTCGCTTCGGCCTTTAATATCAACCGTTTGATTTTACTAAATATCATGTGCATAGCTCGTGAAATGGTTCGGTCGAACCATGGGTTGGTGTGGTCGAACTACGGGGTTGGTTCGGTCGAAACATGGTTGTGTTCGACCACACCTCTTCAAATTACAAAACCTTAAAAGTTTCTGACTCCTACTTCGACCGAACTCTTATTGGTTTGCCAAAACTCGTTTGATTTGCCCTTTTCTCTGATTTTTGCCGTTGCTTATGCGAATTGGTGGTTTGATGACTGATTGTGGGGCTGCTATAAATTGGTAGTTGCATTGAAGAAATTGGGTGGTCTGGGTTGCAGCTTGTGTTGGTCATGTGAATTGTGTCGGGTGATGTGGGCTGGAATTGGTGCGCCAAGGTGGTTTGGTTCGGTTTAAGTTGTGAAGGAGGCAGCAGTAGCAGTGCGGGGCTGCTGTTGTTGCGGTTTGTTGGTGCTGGTGGTGATGTGCATGGTTGTTGGGAAGTTTTTAGGTGGGTGGAAATGGTGGGTGATGGTGGTTCAGGTGCGTGGATTGGGTGCGTGAGGGAGCAGGGGAATTGGTGTGGTAGAGGATAATAGGAGGTGGCTGCGGTGGTGTTGGTGTGGGTTTTGGTGGACGGTGGTGTAGGGGCTGCTGTTTTGGGTGGCTGAAAGTGGTGGAAGGAGGCAGCAACAATCAAAGTAATGCACACTTGAACTCGTCCCCGAGCTCCAAACTCACTTGACATGAAACCGAAACACCTACACACAAAACCGAGAATAGAATTGGGACAAAGAATAAAATAAAAGAAATAAAAAAAAAGAAAATACAAGAAATAACACAAACTAATAAAAATTAAATAAAACTATACAAGTAAATAAAATCAAATAAATAACAAAATAAAATTAAAACTAATAAAAACTATGAAAGTAACAAAGAAAAGGAACGAAATAAAATAAATCGAAAGCAAATAAAATATGAAAATAAACTAGAAACCAATTAAATAAAGAAATTAAATTAAAACATACTAAAACTAAGAAATAAACTAGAAAGTTTATTAAAAAGAAAACTAGAGAATAAAAGGGAAAATAAGGTAAAATAAACACGAAAATGACTCTAAAAATACTTCCTAAGAGTGACATAAATGTCACTCATCAAATTCCCCCAAGCTAAACCTTTGCTCGTCCTCGAGAAAAGCTAAGGAAAAAGAGAACAAGATGGAATTATTGAAAGTAAAAGAAACAAATTAGAAACAAAGAGGAAGAATGTACACTAACTCACTGCCGTAGGAATCACGGATGCATTTAGCGTATGCATCAAGCCCTTTAAACCCCCATGTCGCCAAAGAGGACGAGTAAGCTCTCGTGAGGGTTTCCTAAGAGGTTTAACCCACAACATTTGACAAAAACAAAGGCAAGGCAACAAAGGGAAAAAGAGAAGAAACATGAAAAGAGAAAACAAACACAAGCTCATGTATGAACAAAAGATAGGGAGAAATACTAATGAATGCAAGCCTTTCTAAATGGACAAATGTATGCACATTCCAAGATGTCAATGGTTGATTGAAACATAACACATGCTAAGGATAGAGAACTACTTAGGACTCAATCCACCCTAGCCCCAACCAATCAGGCCACGTTCTCTCCACTAGCTTCAAATCAACCCTTAAGCTAGCTTCTCAAGATTCCACGAAGGAACCGGAAAAAGATAAAGAAATGAAAAACTTTGAAAAGGTAATCCCGACGTCTCAGCTATGCATATTCTTTCCATAGGTTTGAAGTCTATCTCCCTCCACCTTTCTTTTGACCTAACCCACTAGAGTGTAAGGGTCTTTTTATTGGTAGTAACGTAAGGCTAAGGGTTAAGGCGGGGCAAAAATTTGAAATTTGGTGATATTTCCTAAGTGAAGCAAAAAGTGCGTCCGACACTCAAAAACAACTTAAGAAGTCACTAAATATCAAACAAAAATACCAATAATGCCACTCTCCCAAGCTTATTCAATACCAACACACAATATATACTAAATGAAGGAACGATTCCCCCAAGCTTGAACAAAGCATTGCCCCCAATGCTTAAACTAAGGAAGAAAACGAAACCATCAAATTTTTTTTTAATATTTTTGTTTCTTTTCCAATTTTTTTTCCTTTTTTTTTATTTTATTCGTTGTCCTTGTCTTTTTAACTATGGACGAATTTTTGTTGCAACATCATTTGATTTTCTTGAATTGCATCTTTATTTTGAAACTTAACTATAACCAAATCTCAAAGTGCTTCTTGTTTATGATCAATATTCTGAAAACTCAAACCTCACATGCCAATGCTTCACTAACTAAAAGGTTGGTAAACATAGGCCATTAGGTTTGTAACGTAGTTTAAACAAGAGCGGGAAACATAAGGCTTAAATTGGTTAGCAAGTAGGTGGATGCAAAATAGAAAATCAAATTTGTAACAAAACAAAAAGAAGATTAAGAAAAATGAGAAAGAGTGCCCTTTTCCTCCCCTAGAGTTCTTTGGTCACGATCTTGGGAGCTATAAGTCAAAACAAGGATCAAGACATGCATAGCTAAGGATCCAAATGTGCGACACAACAAAGTAATGAAGGCTAGAACAATGTTACCTTACAAGGGATTATAACTAGTCAAATACCAATCAAGGGTGTCAAATCCACTATAGAGAGCAACACAATCTTACCACATACTCGTGAACTAGGTCTTCATGGATTCCTAAAAGTTCTTAACCCGACTACCTTAGCATGTAATATCCTAGAGTCAACCAATGACACTCTCAAATCGTGCACACATTAACCACTTAGGAAGAAAGGCATTCAAGAGTAAACAAATCCACAAGATATAATGTCCAATCCAAGTTAAAACAAAGACACAACACCTAATTGCCTTGATTAAAACGAAAATCTTTTTGTATTTTCAAAAGCATGAAAAACATGGAAATGCATATACTCAAGTGCATGACATATATGAATCAACATCCCACCAAATATGATAGAATACCCTCCCCAACTTGAATGAGGCACCAAACTCAAACATGAACAATGAAACCAAAGAGGGGAAAACAAAGAGAAATTAATCCAACATTACTAACACATGATCTTCAAGTCACAATGAGTAAGAGAGAGAGAAAAGAAGAATATTACCGGATATGGGGAAAATACAAAATCACACAAAAATCCGAAATAACCTCATAGGAGCCACAATCTCTACAAATAAGGCTTGAACTCCACATGGGTAAGTTGAGGCACATTTCCTTGATTCTTGATCATCACCAATGCACAAGAGTATATCGAGTTGTGTACCTAGCAAGGAACACAAACACGTCCATGAGAGAAAATCTAATCTAGAAAGAAAAGAAAAAAGGATTGTTTAACGTCCAAGCGAGACCGCTCTAGGAAATAATAATTCAACGCACGCAAGAGCTTGTCAAATGCACTACTACACATTTCATGGGGGTGTAAATAGGAAAATGACGAAATAAGAACGTGCAAAAAAATCATTGTAAGTAAGTGAAGAGGGAGATGCAAAAGAAAGAAGAAGAAGGATCGAAAGGAAACTCAAAAAAGTAGGAAGTAGAAGAAGGAAAAGAAGAATGGAAAGAAAAGGAAAAAGGCAAATCCTCATCACAAAATTTTTGGTTGACAAAATTCTTGTCTTCCTCAATAATGATGGAATGAGGGACATGAAAATCATCCATAGAGAGCGGCTCCCTAATAAGCTCTTTGAGGTGAGAAGAGAGAGAAATAGGGTAAGGAGGGATGTGGTCAAACCTTAGAGAAAAGGGGTATGAGAAACGGGAAAAGGGGTAGTTACTCCCTCACCACAAGGTCTCACATCGCCAATGAGGGCATGAAAATCAATCATAGAGTCCTCAAGCGAAGGACACTCACGATCTACACCTCCCTCAAGCTCAAAAACTCCAAGGGAATAAACCTTATCCTCCTTTCACCACAATAGACAACCTTTCCTTCAACTATCTCAAAACCCAAGGTCCTAAAATCGTGCATGAATGGAGGCAGATTCATCTCAAACTCATCTAAGTCGTAAGAAGCGTTCTCGATGAAATCATCCAATAATCTATAAGTCCTCATATGAATCTCAACAAATATGTGGGACATTGCCTTAAAAGAGTCTATGTACTCATAGATTGAAGGGTCACAAACATACACTTGAGACTCACCAAGATGGGAAGAAGGATTAGGATTTCAAAAAATAAAAACACTCTCTTCATTTTAAACTCCTTCACCATCACTCGAATGCACTCTAATGGTATCCTCACTCATATGGGGAAGAGAAGAAGAAGGAAGGGAATTTTCTTGAGAGTTGGCTAGTTGGAGAATTTGGCTCTCGAGCATCTTCATTCTAGCTTCTGTCTCCATATTCTCAACTTCCCTCATCTCGTTATACTTCTCCATCATCTCCATTATCTTCATTATCTTCTCTTCCTTCAAATTTTCCATAGAATTACCCTCCTAAAATGACTCATTAGAAGCATAAGGGAAATCATTTGAAGCCATGTAAGAACAAGAAGATGAGGAGGGAGGATCATTCACATTATAAACATGAGCATCATCATATTGGGGAGAGGGGGCATAATCAAGCAAATGAGATTCATCAATAATAGGAGATAGAGAGTAAAAATCACTTATACTAGGTTCAAAAATAGGATCACAAGACAAATCATGGGGATGCATGCCACTAATAAAACTATTATCACATTGAGAATCAATATTAGCAACATTACATGCCCTATTGCGTACATCCTTAGCAAACCATACAAAAAAGCTCTAAGCACTATGAACCGATAATGCTTGAAATTCGCCATTAAACCTACTTTTAACTTCATATCTCGTTTGTTCATTCATGGCATAATAACAAATCTCACAAGCTTCACAAGGATTACAACCATTATAGTTCAAAAACCCTACAAGTCTATGGAAGTCGACATAAAAAGACTCACCATCATATTGAGGAAAATAAAAACGTACCATTTTTCAACAAAAAAAAAAACAAAGAGAACAAAAATAAATCAAAAGAAAAATATATACAATGGACTAGTCTCCATAAGATAACACAACGGTAATGGAAGCCGTTCCTCGACATAGACGCCAATTTGACAAGGGAATAATCGCGTCTTTAAACGACTATCCCTAAATCAAATATAATTTATACAACCTAAACAAACCTAATACGAGTATAAGGCAAGCATAGGGGTCGAACCACAGAGAACGAATAAACACCACCAAATGTTATCGACAATTAAGCTAGTTCGGAATAAGAGATAAATAAACTAAAGTCTAAATATGCCAAAACAAGAAATAAAACACTAAGGGAAATGGTTTAGGTATAACATTCACTTAAACATAAACAAAGGCATATAAATTGAATTAATTATGAACTAAACATGCATGAATATCAAAGTAAAGGATCCAATCTAGCCGCCTTCCGGGGTCAATTGGCTTCTCCTAACATAGCCTATATGCTTCCACATTAGAACCATATACTAGGAGGTACTATTAAATAACAATCGATAATAATGAACCGTAGCTAAGTCAACTTCCGTTCCTTGTTAGCAAAGATTCACCTTTAATCAACCAACAATGTGAACTTGCAAGAAGATTAAAGAATATCAAGCATAAAAAGACTTTAATCACAAATAAATCAATTCTAAACCCTAGAACATGCTCAAGAACTAACTACACCACAACCATCCCCTTAATGGGGGAATTACTCACTAATCTTGCTAATAACAAGATTAATTAACAAATAATCAAGAATAAACATGATTAATAAGCAATACCAACAACAAAAATAATAATCAAAAGAAAGCAATAAAAATAGAGGAGAGAGAGTTAGAGATTCTCATTGATTGAATGTGAAAATCTGTAGAAAAGATGATCAATTTCTTCTTCAAAATCCAAGTTCATCAATGGTTAAACCCTTACTTTCTCTCTCTAAACTATCCTAATCCTAACCTAAACCTTGTTTATGCTAAATTTCGTCAAGTAGGATTTGATGTTGGATACGGGCTACGGATCAACTAATTTAAAATAAGGAATGTTGGATCGGAAAGTAAATGACGGAAAAGTAAAGAAAGAGAGGGGAGGCACAATATGATGACGCAGAAAACCCCAATGAAGGTGGGTAAAAACCGCGGGTGGCAATGAGGTCACTAATCCACTATAATATGGGCATGAAGCCAAACATTACAATTACAATGTATACGATAATTATAGAAATATACGGAGCTAATTACAAGTAAACAGGGAGTATGGAATTTGTACGTAGTATGGCAGGGTGTATATGACGTAATAGGCTAGGTAGTATTGTGGAAATACATTGCAGTAATAGTCTTTTAGGAGAGTGGTATTGGGATTAAAATATAGTAGTTGAGCAATGGCACTTTTAGTGGAAGGTCCATGTGGATGGAGGTTGGAGAAATTGCATGGGAATAAAGGAGTAGTATGTTTAGGAGGAGGTTACGCATGTAGGATGTGTCTTCTTCATGGGAAGAGGGCTTTCCTATTTATAGAGCTTCAATGTAGCAGCACCGTGGTTGTGAGATACTTTGGGTGGTTGTTGCATGATTTCCTCAACCACATCCTCAAATAGTGGGAGTAGCGGTTATTGCTTTTACTTGGTCTCCAATGAACTTGGACTTGCTTAGAGTGTAGATACGTAGTAACAAACTTAAAGAATTATTCTTATTGCCCCTCTGTCTCTCCTTGATTCTAGGGAGCACTCGTAACTATCTTGACCCGGTCTTATAGCATCGATCGTTGACTATCGTTATCGGTCAACCATTGTACAAAATTACCCCATAACAATAGCCCCCATTTTCTTAGTTGGAGCACGGCGAAACTAGGAAATTATACTTACTTTAATCTCGACTCTGTCTTCATTTCGATATTAGTGGCATTGCCTTTGTGTCTTGACTCATGATGCCTTCATCGTTGGTCATTTAGAGGTCATAACTTGTTCATATGTAAGCTTAAGTTGCTGCCTTATCAATGTCAATGATGTCATTGGACGTTGTTCGTTGAGTAGAAAGCTAGTGTCAACTTTGGAAGAAAATGTCGCTGATGACGGACGAAAGATGGTCGTCGACAGACAGAAGCATATGTCGTAGACGAATGCAAAATGTACGTTGACGGACGGAAGGCGGTCGTCGACGGACGGAAGCCGATGTCGTCGATGGACGGAAGCTGATGTCATCGACGGACGAAGGCTGATATCATCGACGGACACGTCGACGGACAGAATTTGATGTCTTCGACATCGGAAGGACTTTGTCGATGTTGAAAGTTGGTTGTGATAATGGTCACGACATTAGTCAAAGATTGTCAACAAATAATGAACTGGCGACAAGGCTTAAATAGGTGATTCGGGTGCTAAGACCATTGAAGAAAGATACGATGTCTGTGTACACTGGCGATAAAGCCAAATCTCGAATGTTGTAACATAGATTGAGTACTTGGACAATTAGATGATAGAATTACTTTAAATATGAATAATGATTATAGAAAGACAATAAATATACTTACTTTTGATCCTGCATCAACATGGCGTTAGAGGATAATATAATAATTAAACCAATTCTGTTGATGATAGTGATGTTGCTTTATGGTCGCTCAATTAGAGGGTAGAGCAATTGAATTGTTGTCATTATAGTAATAACCAAGATGATACGTTAGCTCTTTGTTATGATCTATGGTGTGGAACTCGGCCTATTTAGGCGACAAACTCTTTTCAACATGGTGTCTGGCGACGAGGCCACATATGTAATTTGAATGAAATCAATAAATGATTTCTTAATGTGCTAACTCATTTTTTGGCGTTAAAGCCAATCGGAAAAATTTGTTGCGATGTCCGACGCTAAGTTTGTTGAATGTATTCAGTGTTCACACTTGGTGTCACAACCAAGTGGTGCTTTCGTCATAATAATTTCAGGCGTCAAGGCCATTAACATTTCAAACGTTTTCATTGTACGGAGATAACATTCGGCCGCTTTGTCTTCCACTTTAAAATTTAAAGTACAAAATATTTATCGTATGTGATAACTTTTGTAACATCGTTGAGAACAAAGACTTGTGAGCAAATATAATCATTGCGTGACTTTGTATCGAAGGGTAAACTCTAACGTAGTTCTAGAGCTGCCGACATTAGACATTATGTGTCTATACCGATGCATGACAAAACCAATTTAAATTAGAGAACAAAAAATAAATGTTTCATAGATAAAATATTGAAGACATGCAAATAAATAAAAGAATGTTTTTCTAAAACGATTTTTTGTCGACACTAACGATACTCTACATGCTTATGACACTTTGTATACTTAAGGCACTTTATGTACTTTAGGACTTGCTCGTTTTGCAGTGTTTCGTTTGTCAATATGATTAATTGTTACGACCAATCCTTTCAGTGTTAGGACTTGCTCGTTTTGCAGTGTTTCGTTTGTCAATATGATCAATCGTTATTACCAATCCTTTCGGTGTACTTTTGAAGAATAACTTTAAAAAGTTATACTATCGTTGTATGGCCATAATTGCATTGTGCGCCAATACCCCTTGCGTCCTGGCATCTGACGCTGAACACTGAGGATTAAACTGGTAGTTCAGGTACTTGGCGTTTAGCGTCTAACGCTAAGGTCTATTTTTCCCGAGATTCGTTTGCTACGATGTTCTTTTGAGCGGCAGTTTTCCTCATCCCTTTTAGGGATGTCAGTGTAATTGACACCTTTGTGAGTAACCGTTGTTTGGAGCTTTGGTCATGAACTTTTTCCTTTGACACCGTCGTTCATTGTATTCTGCAAAACATAGGATAAAGCAATGGATATTCTTTTGACGACATAGTTAGTGAGTTATTGTAAGCATTTGAAATATTTTGTTAAAATAATCGTTATTTCTAAGAATAAAATATATCATAGATATGTAGGAAACATAAAGAAATAGTGATAAAGAACATACAAGATGATCAAATAAAATGTATTTAAGTGGGTTAGAGTTTACTTTGGTGTCGTCATGACCCTTGATCATAATTATTTTATGTTCTGATCCTTTGTCAATGTCACTATAACTTGTTGGTGTGACCCCTGGTTGTCATCGCCACGACATTGAGGTTCCCTATTCACACATGTCGTCATGATCTTTATTTACGTCATCATATTCATGGCGTCGAGGTGTATGATGTTTTCATACATAATATTGAAATCGTTATGCTTAATCTTGGCGTCGAGTAACCTGTTCGTCATCACTCTAAACACTAATGTCGGATTTTTTATTAAGTCATAAATAAATTGAAAATATGAATTGTAAACGATGCGTAAAAAGATTTAGATATTGCATATGAAGTTGATTCATAAACCAAGATGCAACCACATGTTTCATCACAAGAAATACTAATAATTAATTAATAAAAATAAGTAAGCCAAATAACGAAAACATAAATCAACTATGTGGATTACTACGTCAACAAAGATGATAGACGTAACAAGTAAAACTTTAAGGCGGTAGAATCATGTCAATGACAATGCTTATTAGTAAATCAAAGTAATAATACGTTAATGAAGATGCTCAATGGAAACAGAAATAAATACTTCAAGCTAGGCAACCAATTAAAGAGCATGATCATGACAATGTAAATGTAAAAACTAAAAGCGATAATGTGGTGTACCTCAATAGTGTCGGTGATTACCACGGTTTGTGACAAGATTGATGGAAGTCGACATACATTTTAAATTATAGAAAGTTACCTTGATGTCATTTAAATCAAGTCCCCAATGTTGGATCACTCGGGAAGATTAAGTCAGGTTTAGCCCTCGACGTCATATTCTAGATTGGTGAATTATCTGCAAGAGCATTCTCATATATGCCAACTTGTTGTTAATTATTCATGAAATAATAACAAATAACAATATCCACCATATGTATTCGAAAAAGCGTTAAACATTCATAATTACGTTAAGAATGAACCATAATCAAAGCATTGACAATTAATCAAAGTATAATGATCAAAGCGTCAAAAACTAAGGAAAAATAATCATAACAACCAAAGCATGATGTATCGAAGCATCGGGGATCAAATAACAAAATTTAATCAAAGCATTAGATTGATAATCAAAGCATATTATCTTGCCCCCTTGTGGCAACTTCATGAAAAAATGCAAACAATATGGAATCAAGTTAGCCACAAAATATAATGTTACTGCAACTTGTTGTTGTCGATGACAATACTCCGATGTCATAATCAATTAACGTTATAAATCTCCACCTGTAATCTACTTTATCTAAAAATACGCTTGGTATGACATAAATTAGTCATCATAAAATATAAAAATCTAAGCGCTAAATAAGCTAATGTCATGAGTTATAAATAAAAGTTAATGAAATTATTTTTAGAATAGAATAGTCTTTAGTAATAAATATGAATTTTGTATTTAGGCAAATGCTTACTTACATCGTCGTTTAAAACAACATTTGTCTTAATGTTGTCGTCACTAACTGATGATATTAGGCTGTTGACGACGTTATTGACTGGTGTCGTTGAAACTGATTGATGTCGTCGTCGACACTGGTTGTCGTCGTCGGAGCTAATTGTCGTTGTCGGAGCTCACTGTCGTCATCGGAACAGACTGTCGTCGGAGCAGGCTTCCTTTGTGGAAACTTTAATACTGTTTTATTTAGCGACAACATAGCCTAAAAATAATGTTAGTTAAACAAAAAATAATATTGTGAATGACGACAAACTCTTAATTTTTGTGGCATCGTGAGACCCACGACTTAAAGCAGTGTTTTCCATGGTGTCCTTCCCTTTAAGTATGATGTTTACTTTTTTGATGACGATATAATCTGTCATAGCTTAAAGAGACACAAAATAGTTAGTTAAATTAAACCACAAAAAAGAATATTACCAAATGTCTCGAGATCGTGAAAGATAATCGCCTATGTTGCAGCATATTGAGTTAAATTGGTGTCGATCACCACTTCTCGTCGCCGAGACCACAAACAATAGTTCTTATAAACTCACTTTATGGGATTAGATATATCTTGATGATGGGAATGTGTTTGGAAAGGAACTTTTGTAGGGTTGATATTTCAATCTAGTTGTAGCCCCACGGTGGGCCGCCAAATTGTTTATGCTAAATTTCGTCAAGTAGGATTTGATGTGGGATACGAGCTACAGATCACCTAAATTAAAATAAGGAATGTTGGATGCGGAAAATAAATAACGGAAAAAATAACAAAGAGAGGGGAGGCACAATATGACGCGGAAAACCCCAATGAAGGTGGGTAAAAACCGCGGGTGGCAATGAGGTCACTAATCCACTATAATATGGGCATGAAGCCAAACATTATAATTACAATGTATACTATAATTATAGAAATATACGGAGCTAATTACAAGTAAACATGGAGTATGGACTTTGTACGTAGTATGGCAGGGTGTATATGGCGTAATAGGCTAGGTAGTATTGTGGAAATACATTGCAGTAGTGGTCTTTTAAGAGAGTGGTATTGGGATTAAAATATAGTAGTTGAGCAATGGCACTTTTAGTGGAAGGTCCATGTGGATGGAGGTTAGAGAAATTGCATGGGAATAAAGGAGTAGTATGTTTATGAGGAGCTTATGTACGTAGGATGTGTCTTCTTCATGGGAAGAGGGCATTCCTATTTATAGAGCTTCAATGTAGAAGTACCGTGGTTGTGAGATACTTTGGGTGGTTGTTGCATGATTTCCTCAACCACATCCTCAAATAGTGGGAGTAGTGGTTATTGCTTTTACTTGGTCTCCAATGAACTTGGACTTGCTTAGAGTGTAGATACGTAGTAACAACCTTGAAGAATTATTCTTATTGCCCCTCTGTCTCTCCTTGATTCTAGGGAGCACTCGTAACTATCTTGACTCGGTCTTGTAGCATCGATCGTTGACTATCATTATCGGTCAACCATTGTACAAAATTACCCCATAACAAACCTAGAGAGAGAAGCTCTCCTAAAAACTAATTAGAGAATTGAATAAAATGGTAATTGTTCTCCCCCTCCTTCTAATTACCCCAAAAATAGGTATATATACAAAGCTAATAAAAAATAGAAAAATAAAGGAAGAAAATTAATAAAGAAAAGGAATTAAAAAGAATTAAGAAAAGGAAAATAAAATTAAAATAAAATAAAAGAAAGAAATAAGAAAAGGAAAGTAAAAGAACTAAAATTAAAAGAAAAAGAAAAATAAAACCCAAAATTCCAATTCCCACAAAACCAACAGACGCTTTTTTTCTTTTTCTTCTATCTCTGAACTCCATCACCACCGCATCACACCATCACCACCGTTCATCAACCATCATTATCGGCTATCCTCGCTTTGGCCTTCAATATCAACCGTTCGATTTTACTAAATATCATGTGCATAGCTCGTGAAATGGTTCGGTCGAACCATGGGTTGGTGTAGTCGAACTACGGGGTTGGTTCGGTCGAACCATGGGGGTGTTCGATCACACCTCTTCAAATTACAAAACCTCACAAGTTTCTGATTCGTACTTTGACCGAACTTTTATTGGTTTGCCCGAACTCGATTGATTTGTCATTTGCTCTGATTTTTGCCGTTGCTTATGCGAATTAGTGGTTTGGTGACTGATTGTGGGGCTGCTGTAAATTGGTAGTTCCATTGAAGAAATTGGGTGGTCTGGGTTGCAGCTCGTGTTGGTCAAGTGAATTGCGTGGGGTGATGTGGGCTGGAATTGGTGCGCCAAGGAGGTTCGGTTCGGTTTAAGTGGTGAAGGAGGCAGTAGCAGCGGTGCGGGGCTGCTAGTGTTGCGGTTTA
Source organism: Chenopodium quinoa (assembly GCF_001683475.1). NCBI lineage: Eukaryota > Viridiplantae > Streptophyta > Magnoliopsida > Caryophyllales > Amaranthaceae > Chenopodium > Chenopodium quinoa. Next base: position 1,769,060 of record NW_018745251.1, on the reverse strand, counting down.
TGGGTCCTGGTGGTGATGGGCGTTGTTGTTGGGGAGTTGTTAGGTGGGTGGAAATGGTGGGTTATGGTGGTTCAGGTGCGTGGATTGGGTGTGTGAGGGAGTAGGGGAATTGGTGTGGTGGAGGATAATATGAGGTGGCTGCGGTGGTGTTGGTGTGGGTTTTGGTGGACGATGGTGCAGGGGATGCTGTTTTGGGTGGCTGAAAGTGGTGGAAGGAGGCAGCAGCAATCAAAGTAATGCACACTTGAACTCGTCCCCGAGCTCCGAACTCACTTCACAAGTAACCCAAACACCTACACACAAAACCGAGAATAGAATTGGGACAAAGAATAAAATAAAATAAAATGAATAAAATAAATAAAATAAATAAAAAAGAAAATAAAAGAAATAACACTAAACTAATAAAAATTAAATAAAACTATACAAGTAAATAAAATAAAATAAATAACAAAATAAACTTAAAACTAATAAAATCTGTGAAAGTAACAAAGAAAAGGAAAGAAATAAAATAAATCGAAAGAAAATAAAATATGAAAATAAACTAGAAACCAATTAAATAAAGAAATTAAATTAAAACATACTAAAACTAAGAAATAAACTAGAAACATTATTAAAAACAAAACTAGAGAATAAAAGGGAAACTAAGGTAAAATAAACACGAAAATGACTTTAAAAATACTTCCTAAGAGTGACATAAATGTCACTCATCATTGAGCCATCTCGACTTAGCGCTCGGTGCATCCGCTGGTCTATTCTAGCGATGACTCTAAAGGATGATGCGACCACCAGTGAGCAGCGGGTGCGCATCTTCGTTCTTATCTTGTTGTCAGGGACTTTTTCCCCTAACAAAAGTAGCCGGGTACTTCTCTAATACCTTCCTGCTCTCCGCGACTTTCAGTTAGTCGAGACCTATGAATGGGCCAACTTGGCCTATGCTGATTTCTTGCGGGGTATGCGAAGCTCATGTCGTTACAGAGCTTTCATAGGGAACATCGCACTCTCCAGCTTTTGGAGAATCGTTGAGGTATACTTTATCTCTTTTTAAAGTTAGTTCTAGATTCTTACTAGCATTCGCTAATCTTCTTTTGTCTTTGTTCATAAATTTTGTTCTACGAGTACTTTCTGTCGCTAGCGCCGCCGAGACCATCTCCTCGCGAGCTCTCTATTGGCGCCTGTTGGGGAGGTTGCATTAGTGATCAAGTGACTACTGCCTATATCCGAGAGTTGATCCTCTAGGTATGTTCTTTTGAACAGTTGTCGTCTTTGTATTGCGTTTTGATAGAATTTTACCTTACAGATATATTTTGCAGGAGCCTAATGTAGTGTATTGTCCATGGGCAGATCTAGCTATTCTTGCGCTGGCTGCGCTGTACACCACTAAGCGTCGCTACTTTTCGGAGACGTAAGAGGCCGTGGTGTACCTCGGTGAGAGAGTGGCTATTCAGCACTCTTCGGAGATTTTTGTCATCCCTGCTCCTTCGCCCCGACATATGTTCCATGATGCGATGCTGATAAACTTGGCCGAGAGGTCGCCTGCTGGTAACCCTTGGCGATCTCATGGTAGCTCAGGGCGGTGCTACGAGGAGGACTTGCTACCACTACTAGCTTCGTCCTCTATTTTATCCAATGAGGCGGCAGTATGCTTTTTATATTTTATTTCTTTCCTAGATAGCCCCCAAGTGGACCTTATTCACTTAGATTTGCTTTTTTCCAGGCTAGGCCTACTGAGTTCGTTCCTCCTCAAATGTCCATCAGCTATCAGGGGACATACGACCCTGTTGAGGAGATGATTCTACCGGCTCCTGAGGATCAGCACTTCGTCGAGCGATCTATTCCTCGTCACCAGACTTGGTGAGTTATTTGCTTGCTATTTATTTATACTTGCCTTGTATGGTTACTGACTTTGTTTTTGACAGTTCACGCGTGAGGTGATGACATCTATGGCGAGGTGCATAGACGCCTTTCGGAGTCAATTGGTGAGGATGAGGAACGTAGCTTCTTGTCGTTATGACGACTTTGCTCAGGAGGTATCTTTTTTCCTTTATTTTGCATTGTTTATCCTCCTGTTTTCTTTGCATCTGACTTGATTTAATTTTAAAGGGATAGCCTATTCCTTCACGTACTCGGACGAGACTCGAGGCTAGTAGGGAGTCGTCTAGGTCTGGCTCGAGGCGTCGCCACACTACTTCTGGTGGCTGGGGTAGCCAATTTGACGCTGCTCGGACCGAGGCAGTGGAGGGCTCGGGTTCTTCCTCTGAGGGTGCACAAACAGGGCTGATGGGCCAAGGAGGCGCGACATCGACTCCTCCAGTAGGTGGTGGGACGTACGAGTTTGGCTCATCGTCGTAGCAGCCTTTGTTGATTCAGCACCAGGGTGAGCCTAGGTGGACCGGCCCTGAGTTGAGGTTCCCGACTCCTGGCGAGTCTGGAGCTGGTGAAGAGCATACTCCTCGGTTTGCGATGTTCTTCGATATGATGAACATTCCTCATCATTTACGCCCTCCAGCACTGTAGTTGTACTTGTGTTTTTATTTTATTTTGACTTTTGTAGGACTTTGCCGATTATATTATATGACTCATTAATTAGACATATTTGTATACACAAACTATTATCTATTATAACTTTTTTATCTTTGCATTTTATTTTTCATTTTATGTGCATATGTGTGTGCGCAAAAAAATTGTGATTAATTTGCGCAAAAATTTCAGTCATTTTTGTTATTAATGGAGGGTATCTGACTTTCTCCCCCAAAAAGAAAAAAAAGTGGAAAATAAATCGGACAAAAAATGAGCCTAAACTTAATTAAGCTCGAAAAAATCCACAAAAGGAAAAAAATATATTGAATTTTGTGTATAGGGTGATGGAACAAAAGAGCAAAATTGTAAAGTCAATGTACGAATTCGAATCATAGTCAGAAAAACGCAGTTTGCATAGCGCGCTGAGTAGTGTAGCGTTTTTTGTCAACACGCGCTTCATTCTGTCGCCAGGCGACAGATTTGTCGTTTGGCGTTGTAGTGTGTTGCCTCTGAATCCTTTCTGGAGTCAAACTGCATTAGTTTTGCACATAAATAACCCCCTAATCTGCCAATTTTCTGTATAACTCAAATAGATTACTTATTAATTATATTCTTAGCCTCTCAACAAATAATCACGTCTTTAGTCACTAAGAGTTTTAGCGATTTTACTCGTGAGTGGTGTTCGTCTTTAACTGCTAAAGAGAGAAAAGAACTTGACTTTTTTTCACATGGGAGGTATTTTATGGTATTAAGGGGCTAGATCTTGACATAGATTTTATTCATACCGCCTTAGAATATTGGGATACTAACACATTGCTTTAGACTAGGCTGTGATGAAATTAGCCCTCTACCGGAAGAATTGGGTTCTATCCTAGGCTTTCCTTTATTAGATCTTGTGGTAATTTCTAGAGTGAATGAGTATTATTATAAAGATTTTGAGCACTTCTTTAATTTAAAAGACAGGGATCTAACAAATATTGTAGATGGTAGCATAGGTAATCTTAAAGAATTTGCACGCCACTACTTTGATGGACCGTATTCTGAGTCTTTTCATGTTTATAGAAGAAGGGCTTTTCTCTTTTGCATGCTTAACCAATATCTTCTTACTAGTGGTAGAAATAATGAAGGTCAAGCAATTATAATAACTGTCTTGAAACAAATTGAATATGAGAGGAATCTAATGCCATTAATTGTTGGAGAGACTATGCTTAGTCTAGATGAATTAAAGAAAAATCCAAAAGAAGCATTTTGGGGCTCTCCAATTTTATTACAGGTAGAAAAATAATATTTTTAATTATAGAAATAAAAACATATTTTTGTATAGTAATACTAATTATTTGCATTGAATAATTTTGCAGATGTGGCTAATGGAGGGACTAGAATTAATTAGTCCTCCTGAAAATATTTAAAAATACACTCCAAATTGCTTTGTAAGGCAAAAGAAGTGTTTCTCTAAAATAGGTTGCCATGAATGGAGTAAAATATTTTCCTCTTGTAACTTTGCTATTAACTGGGTCGTCCCATGGTGGAAAATTGAGAAGATGGTTGGTGTCAACATGCAACCCTTCTGCCGTCTTCCAAGCTTAACCAAGATGACTTTTTATTATCCCTGCAGGGTAAAAAGGCAGTATGGTCTACTTCAAAAAATTCCTTCTGGGGATCTCCATCGTCCCTATGAATTCCCTATTTCACAAGAAGTAGAGAACTTTGACACATATTGGAGTGCTAGGCCTTTATGGGAAGTGATTACCCAAAAGGTTCCTCCTTCCTTGCCCAATAATGTGAAGAATTGGCTTCTTAATAAGCCTAAAAAGGACATGAAGAAAGTTCAGAGTAGAACCAATGTGAAGAACCATCTAGGGGACATAGTAATTCCTGTTAAGGAACTATTGGGTAAAAAAAGTTGAATTCAAAACCCCTATGATGCCTAAGAAGAAAGACACTACTAAGGGAAAAGAGAAAAAAAAAGCTGACACTTCATAAAAGAAAGTTTAGGTAGAAAAGAAACATGGAGTCCTAGCTAAGGGATAAACCATTTACTCTAAAATTGAATGTAGGTCTTCCAATGGATGCCTACTAGCAAAAGTCATGGATGATGAAGAAGACACAGACAAAAATTGGAAAAGAGCAAAGAGAGAGAAAAAAGATTAAAGCATTTTTTAACTTCCAATATATTAGACTAGTTTATATTTTAAGTCAATTTATTTTATTAAGCTTTTATTTAAATTCCATCACTAATGTAATTTTTACTTTATTTTATTAATGCAATTTCAGCTTTTTAATTAAATCAACTTTTTATTTAATTTATTAAAGCAATGAAAACGACTAAAATTATTTTCCAGAAAATTTCTCGAGTACGGAAGTCAAAATTTTCCGAAATACACCAAAATTTGCCCAGATATTCGGAGAAAATCGGCCCCGCAATTTAAGTATGTCGCCAGACGTTGTTTTTTGTCGCCTGGCGACAGGCTTCGTCGTCTTACGCTATAGTTTTTCGTCTGGAGACAGTCTTCTTTTTGTTGCGTTGATGTTGCGTTGAGTTTTTATTGATGCTGGGATGCGAGGTTTGCGAAAAATAAAGTGGCCGCACCCTATAAAGGGTTGCCTACGTATCCTTTCCTAATGAATCAGGCCAAACGTAGCTCTCTTGAGTATCCTACTCAAGCAATTATGGGTAGTACTTTTTAAGTTGGTCAAGGTTCGTCATGTTGGAAAACTCATTGCCATCCATATCAGTTAATTTTGCTGCACCTCTTGACAGATTGGTTTTGACGAATTATGGTCCGGACCAATTAGGCCTAAATTTTTCCTTTCGGATCCAAAACATTTTTTATTAATGCTTTTAACACCAAGTCTCCCACTTTGATGTTTCTTGTTTTGACCTTCTTATTTAAGTGTCTAGCCATACGGGTTTGATAGCATTGAGTATGATGTAGAGCTTTTAGTCGCTTTTTGTAGGCGTCGCTCGAAGTGCGCCTACGTTAAAGCATGTGTGAATATGCTTGGCACTCATAGGAAGTGGGAATTGACATATACGATTAGGGATAAGGAAAGTAGGGAGCCACCCACAAGTTTTTAAGGAAACCGTTCACGGATCATAAAAGGCAACCACGATTAAGGGACAACGATAGGCAACAACGATTGACCCGTGAAGGTTACACCCCATTCATAATCCATGAGATTACTAACTCCATATGGTTCGGAACCATGAAAGGGGGATCGGGGATGATGGTACGAAGTGAGTCTTGGAGTCACATTCGCCCGTATTGGCCTCTACTCGATTCTTATAGTGAAAAGCATTCCTGCAATCTCAAAGGCATACAAACAGAGATTCAATTAGCTCCAATCTATTATTATGATAAATTGGTTTAATATTAATGCAACACATAATTCTAAAATATCGTGATCACTTGATTAAACAACAAGATTAAAAAGGAACCTAAACTGGTCATCAAAATTATCTTATTAGGCGTGATTTTCAATTACATATTCCTTTTAAACATGCAAAATGGTGATCAACAAATATAATAGAACACACATTAATATTGGAAGTAATTCAACAATAATTCCATAAATATAAAATCGTTAGAAAAATAATAGAAATAAAGGGAACATAATTCTTACTTTGATTCTGTTTGCTTGCAACTACAAAATAATAAACGAGTTAGTAACTTCAAGGAAATAATAATGAAACAATAATTAAATTAAATTAAATTAAGTAGAGTTTATTTGGGGCCAAACCCTCAAACAGTTCTACCTTTCACGCCTTGGCTTAAGGACAGAACCACGAGTAAAGTACGGACTACTTGAAGTGCTTGAAGAAGGAATTTTGAAAGAATAAGGGTAGGCTAGTGTTTAGGCTAGAGCATAGAAGAGAGAAAAATAGAGAATTAATTGATGCCCCGTACATCAGAAATGAGGGGGTATTTATAGAAAAAATGTGCTGAGGGAACACACGGAACCCTAAAATGATAAAACCCTAAAAAGGTATACAGCGACACGGCAAAGTGTACCGTGACACGGTAAATCCCACCGTCATACGGGAAACATTCCCGTGACACGGTGTTCTTTTGTGTGACGCGGGAAATATTTAGTGAACGCGGGAAGAAAACGCGTTAAGGGTTTACGCGGAAAGGACACGGAAACCCTCGCGTCACAGAAAGTGTCCCGTGTCACGGGGAACCCCACCGTCATACGGGAAAGTTTCCCGTGACACGGTGGACTGTTGCCGTGACGCGGGAGTTTTCAGTCCGCTTTTCCGTCTAAATTCATTTTTAACCTAATTTTGTTCAGCATTTTAAGTGCCAGTTAATAATTTCGGGCCATTTCTGTTTTTATTATTATTTAGACTAAAATAAATAATAAAACAATAAAATAAAAAGTTTTGGGCTAAAATTAAAAACTATGTTTTGACTAAACATCAATACTGATCCATGGACTATTCAAAAAAATTGAATTTAATTAAACACGATTTTTAAAGCACTCTCGGGATTAAATACTGAACCCGATCAATAGTGGCGGTGAAAGGTTGTTCATCATCGGGTTTGGTTTTGGGGATACATTTTTAGGTGTCTATAGAAGCCCCCACTTTGACTGAGTTAGTAGAAACGTTAGTTTCGAAAACGATAGTCAAAGTAGCCGATAGGGACGGAGAATGATTTGAGATGTTCTGCGATCCTAAATCACTCTGTATACACCGATACCTACACAAAAATGTTAATTCCATAGAATACGTATCTGGAACTAGTGTGTCGGTGACAAATGAGTTTGGTAGCTTCCTATGCTTGAAGGAATCCACCGGATGACGTTTGTTGAAACGCTTTCCATGCCTGAGGAAAGCTGACTGAGGAATTTGGTAGCTTTCTAAGCCTGAAGAAACCTACCGAGTGACACTTTCCATGCCTGAGAAAAATCAACGTATGAATTTGGTGTCATTCTATGCTTGAAGAAATCCACCGATAACGCTTTCCATGCTTGAGAAAAGCCGACTTTGCGGTTTTCTATACTTGAAGAAAAATCCACCAATAACGCTTTCCATGCTTAAGGAAAGCCGACTTGGCGGTTTTATATACTTGAAGAAAATCCACCGATAACGCTTTCCATGCTTGAGGAAAGCCGACTTGGCGGTTTTATGTACTTGAAGAAAAATCCACCGATAACGCTTTCCATGCTTGAGGAAAGCCGACAACTATTGTAATCGCTGAAATTTGCAAGTGAATGATGGTTCGATTATCCCCGAACGTGGTCCACAGATGATTCACACCTTCAAGTCGACTATCCGACCATATTAGGTGTTCAAAACGTCGGCAAATTTACTTTGACGCTTACAAGGGGCAAACTAGTAATTTTGATACCCTTTAAACGTCAGTTAAAATTTTCCGCGTAATTTACCAACTGTCCAATTTGTACGGAAAATTGCGCAATTTTAGTCTAAATGCCAGGAATATTTGTTGACAGCTTCAAGGAACATGTAGGACACGCGCGAGACCACCGTGTCACGAAGCAGAATTCCCGTGACACGGCTGCGATCCCCGTCACGCGGAAAAAATCCCGTGAAACGGGAAATCTCATGGTTGCAAATAAGTCAATGGGCATATTTGACCAGTCCAGAGCACGTGCGCCGCGTCAATATGTTACCGTTACACGGTAACGGAAACCGTCGCACGGGAAACGGGATGCTTTTTTTGTCTTTAAATTCATGCTACTCTTCACCATTTCTGCCATTTTCTTGCTACTTCCGCTCTTCCTTTTCTTCATTTTGTTTCCCGTCAGACGGAGTTCCGTCCCGTGACGCGACGGTTCTGTTGGGTTTTTGTTTCTTCTTCTTTTTTTTTTTTTTTTTTTTATTTTTTTCGCTACTACTCGTTGCTGCTGATCGGAGCTCCATCGACTCCTAGATTCACCGTGACACGGGTCCTGATCACCGTGACACGGTACTTGATCACCGTGTCGTGGCGTAGGCTGACCGTGTCGCGACGACCTTCTCTACTGTCTTCACGTTTTTGCGACTTTTAGAGCTCAAATTTTCATCAATTTTGCTCTAAATTTTTGCTACTTTCTTCATTTTTGGTTCTTCAGAAGGATATATGTAAGTTTCCTTTGATTTTGTCTCGAATTTGCTTCAAATGAGTAATTTCATGAAAAAACCCTTAAAAATCAATTTGGGCATTTTTTGATTTTGAGGTTTATGTTGAAATTCTTGCCATGAATTTACTTGAATATGTATCTATGTGTGTTTGTTAGCGATTTGAGACAAAAATTGCATGATTTGGTGAAGAATTGAGCAAACCACCATTTTTGGTACTACTTGTGGGAAATGGTGTTCTTTGTTGTTCATGTTGTTCTTTTGCACTTGAAATGATGACATACTGGTTGTAGATCTTGTAAAATATGCCATGACGCATCGATCTATTTTTTTTGTGCAATTTTGAAACATGTTTTGTGTTGTGTATGTACTACATTGTCATGGAGAACATAATATCATGCAATTAGGTGAACATAGTATTAGTTCGTCATGGATAAACTAAATACTATAAATAATTCCATTATTTTGCTAATTTTTAGCCTTGAGGTAAAATGTTAGCGTATAATAGAAAATGCAATAAATAACTTAGGAAATGATGCTAAGCATTTAGGTTTTTATAAAAATGCAACTCGATATAAACAACTAAATATCTTAGAAAATGATGCTAAGCATTTAGATTTTTTTTTTAATAGCATGCCTAGACGACGGGATCGCGATCTTTCCACTAATGGCCGGCGTCAGGCTTTTCGGGAAGACATTCCCACGATTCCCGAGGGTATGGATGATGACGTCTTAGAGTCTGAGCCTCGACCCTCTATGGGTACAGTTAGGTGGGCTCCACCTTCGTGGACACCAGAATAGTTGGTTTTCTGTCGTGAGAACCACGTTTCTCATCGTCAACTTGCGGCATAGTCGACGGCATGCTTCGCCATCACGGTTATGGAGCCAGAGATTTGATTCCTCGACTTGATCGGATTATCACGAGGGATCCTGCTGATCTAGTAGTCTTTTTTTCGTCGATATTAGGGTTTCGCAGCTCCCGAGGTTGTGGTGCGACAGTCATTCGCGCGTTGTTGGAGTATTTTTGGGATACTACCAACACTCTTCACTTTGCTTGGGGGGAGATGATAGTGGTCTACGCTTCACTGACCGGGCCGTAGCACAGACGTTTGATCTTTCTTGGGGAGCGGCGGAGGCAGCCGATTTGTTAGGTCCGATCGTTCAGCATATATGGACTCAGCCAGTGTCTCGAGGTGGTCCTAGGAGTGGGTGATCAGAGTTGACCTCAGTTCTGGCCCGTGGTTTTGACATGGAGGAGACATCACCTAAGCAGCGAGTGCGGATCTTAATTTTGATTCTCATTTCCATGACTCTTTCTCCTAATAGGAGTTCGCGTGCGTTCGTTTGCTACCTTCCTTCTTTGCTTAGAATCAGTGAGATAGGATCCTATAACTGGGCCAGCCTTGGATATGCCGATCTTCTCTTGTCGTTACGTCATGGCTGTAGGCAGCTGAACGACGAGTCTCCTGTCACTGTCTACAATTTATGGAGAGTCGTAGAGGTGACGATCCTTTCCTCTTCTTGTTTTATTCTAATTTATTTGACTCGTGTGCTCAAAGATTACTTTTCATTGCAGCTATGGTTCTACGAGTACTTTCCGAGATTAGCCCCTCGACGGTGTCGTGGAGCGATTCATGACTTCCCTGTCGGGGCCAGCTGGCGTGCTCGAGGCGAGTCACGGATGGAGTCTGTCTCTACGTTACGCGGGCTGCTACGCCGAGGCACCTCTTCTGTTGGTGTAAGAATTACTTTTGTAGCCTGTTATTTTCTATCTTGACGTTATTTCCGGCGCTTCATTGCAACTTTTTATGGTTTTCAGGTTGCTATTGATGTCAAGTATCGTCCTTGGGTTGGGATGAGTAATCTTCCCGAGGCCTTGCAGCTTTCAGCGTACCACACTGTTTTTGTTGGTACCGGACGCTTTGTCTGGGATCTGGTTGAGCGTGTCATTTGTCAGTAAATTGGTGATCGCTTTGTGGTTCCTTTGTCTCCACCGGAGTCGATGCTGGACTCGCGCTTGCTTAGGGAGTTGATAAACAAGGGAGAGCGCTACACTTTTCCTTGGCAGGAGCTTATGCGTATGGAGGGTGATTATGCGCGGGACTTGCTTACCTCTTTGGCTCCTCCACTCCGTCTTCCTGAGGTATGATTTCTTTTGAGGAGTTTGTTGCTAGTCTCTGTTTAAATAGTCCAATAACTTGATTATTCGATCGTATTTTCAGACGACTGTTCAGACGGTTGTTCGCCGCGTAGGGAGGATTGAGATTCCGCCTCAATCTGTCCGCTACCCAGGGCCGATTGGTATTACCGAGGACCATATTGCTGACGCACCAGAGGGTTTGAGACAGGCGCAAGAGTCTCTACCTGATGTTTTTGAGCCGGTAAGCTTTTGATACATTAATCATCCTTTTTAATACCGCTTGTTACTGATTTTTCTCTTTGCTTTGTTCTCTACCTACTCACCCGGAGATGATGGGCTTCATGAAGCTGGCTGATGCTTTGAAGTACTGCATTATCAAGCTTTGGCGTGGCGTGAGCTGTCGAGGCGGTTCTGGCGACGTTCTTGAGGTATGTTAATTTTTTTCATTTTTACCATTTTTTCTGTCTTTCGCCATTGACATCTTGATTTTGTGTCTTTTAGGAGCGACGGAGGTCCCGCTCGTGCTCGAGGCATAGAGGCTCTGATGAGGGGGAGCCTTGTCATGGTAGACGATCTCCTAAGGTTCATCGGCATTCTCAGTCTCAACGGGAGCCTCAGATTTTTTAGCCGTTTCAGGAGCCTCAGTGGCAGCAGCTTCAGTCTTCCAAGCGCTTTCAGGGTCAGGGTCAGCGGCAGCGACAGTCATTTTCACAGTCTTCAAAGCGTGAGTTTAGGCCATTTATCACTCCCGTTGATTAGGGCCTATACTCAGCTCCATCGTATGGGGCGTTTCCTCCCCCGATGCCAGGCTTGTTTTCAGTTCCAGTGTATGGGACGATGCCTCCACCGACGATTCCTACTTCTTTGAGTCAGTCTACACCGTTTGTCAGTTGGACGAGTCTTGCTTTGAGTTTGACTGCTACTGGAGTTACAAGGACTAGTGGTGATACTACTCCTCGTACTCGGATGATGGCGGGACTCTTTGGCTCACCATTCCCATATTCACAGGCTGGAGATGACACTGATCCTAACTCTTCTAGTTCTGCAGATTTTCGACCGAGGGTCTTTATTTGTATTTAATGTGATGACACTTGACGCTGCTTATTTATTATGACTCATTTTGTACATTATTCACAGTTTATGTATTTATTAGTGTGTGTTAGTGTGTGCTTGAGACTCATTGTGTGTGATTGTGTAGTTATTAATGACGCGACAAAAAAACGTAAGTGGAGTAAGTGGAGGGTACCAACCTTCCCCAAAAGAAAAAAGAAATAAAAAGAAAAGAAAAATATGAATAAGTTTTACAACTACTCCAAAATAAATATGTTTCGAAATGGGACGAGGTTTATAACATCCCCAAAGAAAAATAAAATAAAATAATAAATAATAAATAATAAAGATGAATAAAATAAAAAAAATAAAATGATAAAAATAAAAATATTAATAAAAAAAAGTTGAGAATTTTATTAGGAATGAAACTCTCGAAAAAAATAGAATTAAAAAAAATAAACAGTGAAGATAAAACACTTAAAAAAAATCTGGATAGATACAGGAAAAGGATAAAAAAGAAAACACGTGGGCGCTGCGACACAACAGCGTACATCGCGTCACTGCAAAATTTGTTGTGTCGCGGCATAAATTCCCGTGTCACGGTGCGCGTATTCTACAACGGTGTGGTTTATGCATATAGAAAGATGGATTCTGAGTAGTTCCGAGCGTTTTTGCTATAAAATAGGACCAGTATATTCGTGATATGCATAATTACGAAACACAATATAATTAGAATTTCATATTTCAATAATAATGTCTCAGAATTTTGATAATACATTGCGCGACTGGTCTTATTCTTTGACGAATGCTGATAAAAGAGAGTTGGAATTGTTTCATGTCAAGGGTTTACTAGCCCTGAGACATGTAGCGATTGAACATAATTTTCTTAAGGCAACATTAGACTATTGGAGTCCATAAACACATTGTTTTAAATTTGATTACGATGAAATCTGTCCCCTGACGGAGGAATTCGGTCCCATCTTTGGATTTCCTCCCAAAAATCTTATTTCCATGCCTACCCTATGTGAGTATTATTACCAAGACTTTGAACGCCATCTGAATCTAACAGATCCAGATTTAAATAGAATTGTGTTTGGTAGTGAGGTAGACTTAGAAAAACTTGCGAATTTATATTTCAATCGCCTTGTCTTTGAGTCTTATCATGTATACCGTAGAAGGGCTTATATTTTTTGCATGTTTAGCAAGCTTTTATTTGCAAACGGTAGGGTAGGACATGCTTGTCTAGCGTCTGTGCTTGAACATGTTGAATCTGGAAGGTCTCCTATGCCTACGAGTCTTGGAGAACCTTTTCGTGGCCTTCACGAAGCAAAAGCTGACCGGAAAGCCATCAGGAAGGGCTCTCTAGTACTGCTGCAGGTAAAAAAAATGCTCCGAGTAGCCCCTGGACAAAAAAAAGGCACCGTGCCACGTTGGCCTTCTACCGTGACACGGTGAACTCTACTGTGCCACGGTGGGATTCAGTAATTTTTTTTTTCGACTAATATATATATATATATATATATATATATATATATATATATATATATATTTCCAGATTTTGTTGATGGAGCGTTTAGAACTTTTTGAAGCCCTCGATGATATTGAAAAATATGGCCTTAACGATCTAGTCCGCAGGAAGAAGAATTACTCTATGAACATGTCGTATGAGGATTGGAAGAATTTCTTTTCAAAGAGAGAATTTTCCATTCGTTGGGTGGTGCCTTCGTTGAGGCTTACTAGGATGGTTGGTACGAATGATACTCCGTATTTCCGTACTCCTAGTATCTAAGAGGCTGACTTTTTATTGTCCTTCTCGACTGATGCGATAGTATGGACTTGATCAAGTAGTTCCATGCTATAACGATAGTCCTCGTGAAGTATCGTTGCATGAAAGTAACGTTCACAAGTACGAGGCTTATTGGATTGGAAGACCTTTGTGGACCATTTCTGCAACTAACCAATCTCCTCCTCCCTTATTTAGTGCATACAAGGCAATGTTGAATCCTAGAAGTAGAATGGAACGAGTCGGATCACGCAAATCTGATGTGAAGAGCCGTCTTGGAAATAAGAAAGCGCCTCCTAAAGATCGCCTAGGTCCAAGAACACAAGAGATTGAGTCTAAGACTCCTATAATGCCTAAAAGGAAGAATTATGTGAAAGGGAAGGGTAAAAAGAAAATGGTTTATAGAGAGAAGCAACCAAAGAATATTAAGAAAGGTGAAAGGGGTGAAAGTTCGACTAGGGGTGTGACGGTTCAGGCTACAAAAGACACATTAATGGTTAAGGCCGACCTAGTTGAAAAAGAGAAGGAGGTTCCTAAAGTGAAGAAGGATTAGATCAGTATTGCTTTGCTTTTATAATTTATAATTTTTAAAATAAGGCGCATTATGCCAATAATTGTAGTCACATTTATTTCAATAATAATAGCATATTTATTTTCGCCTTCAATAAAAATTACAACGACTTTATTTTTTTATTTATATACCCGAGTCAAGAAGTCAGACGCAATGGAAGAAAAAATTAAAAACGTCAAACAAATAACTGAATTCGCAAAGACTGCGTCACTAAAAAAAATCGGAAAGTCTGAAATTCCACCGTGCCACGGTGGAAAATGCCGTGACACGGTGGAAAATGCCGTGACACGTTGGGAATTCCCGTGGCGCGGCATTTTTTTTTTTAGCTGCAGGTCCACCGTGCCACGGTGGATATTTTCCGTGACACGGTAGAGTTTCCCGTGGCGCAACAAACGTTTTTTTTTTTGCAATTCCACCATGCCACGGTAGACTGTGCCGTGACACGGTGGATAGACGACCCTTCCCTCTTTTTTTTTTAGCTCTGTTTTGTCGTGACGCAATGCTAAACTGGCGCGTATACTTGATCGACAGAGGAAGGATTTTATTTTTTAAAGTAGTCGGGCCCCCTTGAGGGGTTTCCTACGTTTCCTTAAAAAGGAATCAGGCCAAACGTAGCTCTATTGGGTCGTGAACCCATGCAACTACGCATAAAATTTCTTGAGTTGATCCAAGTTAGTTAAATTATGGAAACTGTTATCGTCCATGCCGGACAAGATGGCTTTAACAATGTACGGGCCAGACCAATTTGGTCTGAATTTTCCTCTTGGATCCAACAGATTTTTGCGAAGTGCCTTAAGCACTAGGTCACCTTCTTTGATGTTCCTAGTCTTGACTTTTTTTTATTAAAATGTCGCGCCATAAACTGTTGGTAGGTTTGGACATGATGCAAAGCTGCCAAGCGTTTTTCATCAAGTAAGACTAGTTCATCACATCTTGCTCTAATCCAGTCTACTTCATCTAGTTGGCTTTCCAACGCGATCCGGAGAGAAGGGATTCTGAGCTCTATTTGTTGTACAGCTTCAACTCCATAAACCAAAGAGAAAGAGGTAGCCCCCGTTGATGTATGAACAGAGGTTCGATAACCCCCAAGGGAAAAATGTAGCTTACTTGGCCAATCTTTGTAATTTTCAGTCATTTTTCGATGATAGTTTTCACATTTTTGTTGATCGATTCGACCGTACCATTTGTTTGTGGTCTGTAAGGTGATGATCTGTGATGTTTGATATGATATTTCTGTATTAATTCCGCGCATTTGGCTTGGAAATGCGTTCCATTATCACTGATCATCTCATGAGGTACCCCATATCGGCATATGATATTTTTCTCAATGAATTGAGCTACGTGTTTCGCCGTTCGCTTAGCATATGAGGTAGCTTCGACCCATTTGGTGAAATAGTTGATTGCTACGAGGATGAGTTCATGCCCCCCTTGTCCTGGTGGCGTTATCTTTCCAATGATGTCGATACCCCAAGTAGAGAAAGGCCATGGAGAAGTATATGTGTAGAGAAGCGAAGGTGGAACGTGCTGTAAATTTGCGTAGACTTGACACTTCGTATATTTCTTGACGTATTCGTGACAATCTCTCTCCATAGTAGTCCAATAATAACCTTTTCGTTGAATCTTTTGGACTAACATCTTCGCATTCATGTGCGTTCCACATATATCGGCATGAAGGTTTTCTTCTCTAGGCAAGTACGTATGTTCCACTTCATCTAGTTGCTCCGTGAGAGTTTCTAAATGAGCATGATACGTAGCAATACTTTCACTTTTCACTTTCCATCTCTTGGAAATCTGGTTAATGATTAGTGAAGAATCACCGTAGATTATGAGCTTCTTAATTCCCAAGGCCACAGCTGTTTCTAATCCCAATATACATGCTTCATATTCTGCGGCATTGTTGGTGACATCAAGGTCGAGCTTCATGGAAATTGGGATATGCGCTTCATTGGGTGATACAAGCAAGACTCCTACACCACAACCTTTTTGGTTTGAAGCTCCATCGAAATAGAGCGTCCAACTATCATCTTCGGTCATGAGTAAATCTTCGTCAGGGAAATCGTACTCATCTTCTTCTTCTTTCTCAACTTGTTCTAGCGGAAAATTTGCTAAGAAGTCGGAAACCGCAGAACCTTTGATGGCTTTTTGTGGTACAAATTTCAAGTCAAACTAAGCAAGGTTGACTATCCACCTTGATAATCTACCATTAAGTGTTGCTTTTTGAACAAGTATTTGAGAGGATCCATCTTGGACACGACATGCACTGTATGAGTGAGCATGTAATGTCTTAGTACAAAAGTGCGAGACACGACTTTTCAAGTGGTGTGTATCGCGTCTCATATCCTTAAAGTTTCTTGCTCAAATAGTGAATTGCATTCTCCTTGCTTTTTATCTCTTGTGCTAGCATTGCTCCCATCGTTCTCTTGTGACTGTAAGGTAGAGTCGAAGAGGAAAGTCAAGTATTGTTAGCGCTAGCACAGGTGGGTTTGGCAGGTATTCTTTGATTTTGTCAAAAGCTTTTTGGCAATCATCATCCCATGTGACTGGGACTTTCTTAAGCTTCTTGAATATAGGTTCACATATTGACGTGAGTTTTGATATGAAGATACTTATATATTGCAACCTTCCAATGAAACCTCGAATTTCCTTCTCATTCTTGGGCGGTGGCATGGCCATGATCGCTTTGACTTTTGTGGGATCTATTTCAATCCCTTGAGAACTGATCACATATCCAAGTATTTTGCTTGACGTGACTCCGAATGCACACTTTGTTGGATTTAATCTCATGTTGTATTTACAGAATCTTTCAAAGAACTTGCGAAGTGTAATGATGTGGCCTGGGCGAACTTTAGAAGGACATAAACCTCCACCTCTTTGTGCATCATATCATGTACCAATGTTGTGGCTGCTCTTTGGTAGGTGGCACCCGCGTTTTTCAACCCGAATGGAATTACCGTATAGCAATATGTACCCCATTGTGTGATGAATGTGGTTTTCTCCATATCTTTTTTAGCCATTAATACTTGATTATATCCGGCATAGCCATCCATGAACGATAGGAGTGCATGGTTTGTTGTGTTATCGACCAGAATGTCAATGTGAGGTAGAAGGAACCCATCTTTCGGGCTTGCCTTATTGAGGTCCTTGTAATCAACACACATTCTGACCCTTTCATCCTTCTTTGGAACTAGAACCACGTTTTCTATCCACTCTAGATACTTGGATACTTTGATGAAACTTGCGGCCAATTTCTTTCTGATTTCTTTTTTGATTTTGAGAGCCACATTCGGTTTCATACGGCGTAGTTTTTGTTTGACAGGCTTCATACCTGGAATGAGTGGTATCATATGTTGCGCTATATCCCTGTCAATTCTTGGCATATCTTTGTATGACCAAGCAAGTACATCAACAAATTCACTAAGCAAGTTAATTAGATCTTTGCGTTCATCTTGACTTAGTGTTAATCCAATTTTTACTTCTTTAATAGTCGTATCATTGGAAATATTAACTTATCATGTATCTTCGATAACTGTCGTTTTATTTTCGTGTTCTTCCATTGCTTTTATTATTTCTTTGTCATTTTTATCATTATCAAAGCAATATTGATTCGGGCTAGGGGAATGACACGCATCATAAGCAAAGGTACTCATTTTATTGAATTCATCGGTCAATACATCAAGAGGGGCAAGGTCAGCTGTGGCCTCATCGGAAAGAGAAGACTCAACAAGAGACTCAGGATTGGACTCTATAGCAGAAAGAGGGTCGGCCTCAGACCCTAAGGACTCGTCTTCAGACTTAGACTTAGACTCGGACTCGGACCCAGACGACTCAGACTCATCAAACATAGGACCTTCGCCAGCGGTTATTTCCAACTTCACTCCGCTTGGTGTAGTGATCCTTAATGTCTTGTGGCATCCCTTTGAAATATCATCAGCCTACACGATTAACTTGGAGGGGTCAAAATCCTTGTTTGATATAACAGCTTGAATGAGCTCGGAATCATGATTGCAGGTAGGCTTGGATTCAATTTTTCTAGTCCAAAAAGAAGGTTAATGCTTAGATTATCAGAGCTTGGACAAGTTGGTTTCTTAGTTGTGAAGAGTGCTTCACCTTCATCGACAAAGTCACAATCAAGGAACATCTTGAATCTTGGTTCACGCTTCCCATCGTGGACGAAAGGCTCACGGAATTCATAGCATGGGTAGTCTTCCCCTTTTTTGATGTACTGGCCATTGAGGGTGAATGGATATGGATCCATGGCCATTTCCGTCTTCATGATTCGAGCGTTATTGCGAGCCTTCATTTTCAAGAGGGCTTGTTTCACATATTCTTTTGTTGGCTTGAATCCCAAGCCAAAGGTATCTTTCTTGAGTGCAATAGGATGGCCCCAAAGTTCAGCCATTTTCTTTTTGAGTCCGAGGGTCATTCCAGGGAAATTCCCTTGCTTCTTCATAATGGCATTAATATTGGTGTTTGAATAGGGATCGAAGTCGAGATGACACTTTTCCTCTTCTTCGATTATGAGAACATCATCGAGTGAAAACCCCCAAAGATCTTCATCATGTTCGACATGGACGATAGGAGTGTCAATAAATTGAATGCACATGGGAGAGGCATCAATGGTAATTGGAACCCCTCCAACTATGGCTTTTACTTTCTGGTGCAACGACGATGGGATCTCCTTTAGCTCATGAAGCCAAGGACGTCCTAACAACATATTGAAAGAGGCCTTAATGTCCACCATTTGAAACTTGGTGCGACGTTAAATGGCCCCAGTAGTTATGTTTAGTATGATAGTACCCAGGGCTTGACGGCGAGTATTATCATATCCCTTGAGTAGAGGGAGTCAGTTCTTCATTCTTTATGCCCAACTTCTTTGCATTGCGGAGTGGGCATACATTGATTACAAAGCCATTATCAACCAGGCTCATAGGAACATTCATCTGCCTACACACCACAGTGAGGTGTAAGTTTGATATGTCCATTTTATATAGTGTTTTACCCCCATCCCTTGGTCGTTATTAGTAGTATTTTTGTCTCTTTCGAGCCACTTTTATTACTGTAGACACCTAAAAATGTCTCCCCAAAACCAAACCGGATGATGAACAACCTTTCACCACCACTATTGGTCGGGTTCAGTATTTAATCCCGAGAGTGCTTAAGAAATCGTATTTTATTAAATTCATATTTTTGAACAATCCATGGATTAGTCTTGATGTTTGGTAAAAGCATAGTTTTAATTTCAGCCCAAACTTATTAATTAATTTTCAGCCCAAACCTTTTTTATTTTATTGTTTTATTATTTATTTTTGGCCCAAACCTTTTATTTGTTTTTATTTAATTATTTTCTTATTTTAGCCCAAATAATAAAAGTCAGAAAAGGCCCGAAATTATCAATCGGCACTTAGAAAAGCCGAAGGAAATTAGGGTTAAAAATGTATTTAGACGGAAAATGGACTGGAAATTCCCGCGCCACGGCAGACTGCCACTGTGTCACGAGAATCCTTCCTGTCTGACGGTGGGATTTCCCGTGACACGGGACATTCCGTGTCTTTTCCGCGTAAACCCTTGACGCGTTTTCTATCCCGTTTTCTGAAAATTTCCCGCGTCACGCCAAAAATGTACCGTGTCACGGGAATGTGTATCGTCTGACGGTGGGGCTTCTCGTATCACGGGACAGTTTGACCGTGTCACGAGATACTTTTTTAGGGTTGTTATCATTTTAGGGATCCGTGTGCTCCCTCAGCACATTTTCCCTATAAATACCCCGTCATTTATGATGAACGGGGGCACGGGGTAATTCTCTTATTATATTTTCTCTCTTCTATGCTTTAGCCTAAACACTAGCCTACCCTTTTCACTTCAAAATTCCTTCTTCAAGCACTCAAAGGAGAACATATTTTACTCGAGGTTCTGTCCTTAAACGAAGGCGTGAAAGGAAGAACTGTTTGAGGGTTTGGCCCCAAAATCAATTTTATTTTATTTAATTTAATTTAGTTATTGTTTATTTATTTCCTTGAAGTTACTAACTCGTTTATTATTTTGTAGTTGAAAACAAACAGAGTCAAAGTAAGGATCATGCTCCTTTTGTTTTTATTATTTTTCTAACGATTTTATGTTGTTGAAATTGTGATTAAATTGGTTCTAATATTAATATTGTTCTATTATATTATTATTGATCACAATATTTCATGTTTAAAGGGAATATGTAATTGAAAATCACGCCTAATAAGATAATTTGGACAACCGGTTAGGTTCCTTTTAATCTTGTTGTTTAATTCAAGTGATCACCAATATTTTAGGATTATATGTTGCATTAATATTCAACCAATTTAGTTAAATAATAGTTTGGAGCGAATTGAATTATTGTTTGTATGCCTTTGAGATCACAGGAGTGCTTTTCAATATAAGAATTGAGTAGAGGCCAATACGGGGGAATGTGACTCCATGACTCACTTCGTACCATCATCCCCGATCCTCCTTTCTTGGTTCCAAACCATATGGAGTTAGTAATCTCATGGATTAGAATGGGGTGTAACCTTCACGGGTCAATCGTTGTTGCCTATCGTTGTCCCTTAATCGTGGTTGCCTTTTATGATCCGTGAACGGTTTACAAGTTCCTTACAAACTTGTTGGCGGCTCCCTACTTTATTTGTCCCTAATTGTATTATGTCAATTCCCAGTTCCTATGAGTGCCAAGCATATTCACACATGCTTTTTACGTAGGCGCACTTCGAACGACGCCTACAATTTGGCGACTCCACTGGGGAGGATTCTTAATTATTTATCGATTTGAGTGATCGGTATTTAATTAAGATGAGTGTATGAGACTTGAAAGATTCTTGAAAAAATATTCCTGTGATTAATTTGGCATTTTTGCATCTGCATAGACGTTTTAACGTCGCGTTCAGGTCTGTCCCGTAGGAAAAATTGGATAACTTGGTTGCGCGCGAAGGAGAACAGGGCACCAGTCAGATTTTTTGACTGCCGTGTCATGGAAGGATCTGCCGTGTCACGGTGCAGTGCACCGTCTGACGGTGCACACTACCGTGATACGGGAATTTTTGCCGTGTCACGGCAGTCTTAATATCTGTCCGGTGGCTTATTTTCTTTCCTCACAATCGACTTCCTTCGATTTTTCTGAATAAACGTATGTGTTCTACATGCGTCTTAGCCCCGGGGGATTTAAGCTCTATCGACCCAAAAACGCTCATGGCAATAAGGGTTCATCCGAGTTATTAAATCCACCCAAACCATGGAGTCGAGTTCGATTTCATCACGAACTCACGGAGCCGCCTGTTGTCATACACCCTCAAGGGAGGCTGCCTTGCTAACGCGTCCAAACTCTTAACCATGGTACCCTTTTGACACCCAAAGCTTGACCAATAGTTGAACATAGATCTTGACTCTAGGTTGCGAACTTTTTTTACATCATCGTGCCTAAATGCTATGTGGCTGCTTGGTGCTAACCTTCATGTGTTTGCTCTTTTGTTTAACCCATGACCGAGGGTTTTTATTCTCACATAGTAATTAGTACGGACCTAAAATCGATTAAAATCTGAAAAAATCACAAAAACTGACCTGGAACTGCGCACCGTGTCACGGCATGTTCTGGCTCGCCACGGTGAATAGTGCCGTGACACGAGACTATCTACCGTCTAACAATAGACTGCACCGTGTCACGACAGTCTGCACCGTGACATGGTGCCCAGGAAAGTGTTCTGTCAGTCTTTTTTTTTCGATTTTTGTGCGAATGCTGTGTCCAGTTTTATGTCATTTCTAGCTATACAGTCAAAACACGCGTCTATAACCTCACTTAGTCACTCACATATCGCGTTCACACACTTTTTTCTTTAAGTCGTGCACCACTTTTTAACCGTATTTTAGGGAAGTCTCGTTTTTGTGTCGTTTTTTTTGGAGTAAGTCGGATGGTATCCTCCCATATGTTTTTTTTTTTAAAATAAAATAGAATTTCAAAACCATAGATGTTTTTTATATATAAAAAAAACAATTCTTTTTTTTCTTTTTTTTTTCCGGATGGGTTAAGGTTAAGTTTGGTCATTAAAGGTGTGTTTGTTTCGGTGTCACAGCACTTGGTCAAGAAGCAGGGGTAGATTGTTACGGTTCGATTCCATACCTCAACAACATCTTATACCAAAGAGGCGTACAAGGAAACCACATCAATCATCTCCACAAAATCCATTTCCAGTCTACTTTCAACCAATGGCCACTAAGGAAGACATCGAGAACCTCAATAGGAAAATTGAAAGATTGTCTGACATGATGCAGACACTCACCACTAGAGTCAGTACTGTAGAACAGGACAATCAAAACAATGTCACTACTGCTGCAATGGACAAGATTAAGGGACAGATGAGCAAGATCCTTGAAGAGTTCACTTATGTGGAACAGCCTGTCACCTCTTCGTCCATAAGAGAGAAGCTTCCTGAGAAGTTTTCCACTGCTGACATTCCCAAATTCAAGCCTACTGATAATCCGCTTTTCCATTTGAAGGCTTTTTCTGCAACTATGGCTCTTAAGGGAGTAGTTGTGACACTCTTCCCTACGGTGTTCCCTCTTTCCTTAGAGCATGCCTGTCAACAGTGGTTCTATTCTTTGGAATCCAAACATGTCACGACTTGGGAGGATGTTGCTGAAAGCTTCATGAATCGTTACAAGTGTAACATCCAGGCCAAGACTTCTGAACGTGAACTCTCCATTCTCAAACAGAAAGAGAATGAAGGCTTCACCACTTACTTAAGCAGGTGGAGGGAAACAGCTGCGCTCCTGGTGGATCCCCCCAAGGAGAAAGAAATGGTTCGCTTGTTCATTGCCAATCTGACTCATAAGTACAAGCAACACTTGAAGTTTCTGCCTCTGAGTACCTTTGACGCTTTATAAGATATTGGAATCAATATCCAAGATGAACTGATGAAGTCTGTTGGTAGCAATAATAACAACAACACTTGGAAAAACAAGAAAAACGACACTCCTTCTTCGTCTTCTAAGCCCAATAATGCTACCAACAATATCAATATCAATGATGTGCTGGCCCTTAATGCTCCTCCTCAAATATTCCAAAGGCAAAGGAGGGTTTACGCGCCTTTGGGAATGACTTATGATGCGGCTTCTGACCGTTTGCATGGTCAAGGTCTGATTATGCCAATCGGACCATTTCCAGAACCCCGGCCAGAGAATAGGACCGCTAGCTATGACCCCAATGCTTATTGCAAGTTTCATCAAGGCAAGGGTCATAATACTGAGAAGTGTTGGAGGCTGAAGGATGCAATCCAAGATCTGATCGATGCTAATCAACTTCCTGTCCCTCCAGGGGGCAAGAAGCCTAACATTCAAACATGTCCTCTTTCTGATGCTTTGGCTATCATGGAAGATGAAGTCTCCTTTGATCCGTCGATACTCATTCAACCTGTGAATGCACCTCTACCGGAAGTTGTATTTATCTAAAGTACTGAAGAAGTGAATGGAATTTGGGATAGTGATGATGAAGACGTCTATCTCAAGGATATAGCCTGTTCATCTCTTGGAACCAGTGAAGACGTTTGGGGGGACTTTGAGGTCAAGGTTCTCACCAGAGGTGGACGGTTGCAACAACCTAATCCACCTCCACCCCCACCACAATCACATCCGATAGTTGATCCTATCGACCCTGTGAACATCGATGTGGTCAAACAACTGCAAAAGACCAAGGTGGAGATGAATGTATGGACGCTTTTGGCCACTTCCCACGAGCATCGAAAGGCTGTGATGAATGCTCTGGTGAAAATACGAGTCGATGATGACATGACTCCTTAAGGATTGGTCAACTTTCTTACTACTGAGCTGCCAAGTACTAGCAATCTGATTTCCTTTTCTGATAAGGATCTACCCCCGGAAGGGGACCAACATAATAAGGCCTTACACCCAACTATAGTGTGTAGGCAGATGAATGTTCCCATGAGCTTGGTTGATAATGGCTCTGCAATCAATGTGTGCCCACTTCGTACTGCAAAGAAGTTGGGTATAAAGAATGAAGAATTGACTCCCTCCACTTAAGGGATTCGAGCTTATGATAATACTCGCCGTCAAGCCGTGGGTACTATTATACTGAATATAACTACTGGGGCCATTGAACGTCGCACCAAATTTCAGGTGGTGGACATTAAGGCCTCTTTCAATCTGTTGTTACGACGCCCTTGGATTCATGAGCTAAAGGCGATTCCGTCATCGCTTCACCAAAAAGTGAAAGCCATAGTTGGAGGGGTTCCGATTACTATTGATGCTTCTCCTATGCGCATTCAAGTTATTGATACTCCTATCGTCCATGTTGAACATGACGAAGAAGATGAAGATCTTTGGGGGTTTTCACTAGATGATGTTCTCGTGATTGAAGAGGAGGAAAAGTGCCATCTCGACTTCGATCCCTATTCAAACACCAATATCAATGCCATTCTGAATAAGCAAGGTCATTTCCCCGGAATGACCCTTGGACTCAAGAAAATGGCTAAATCTTGGGGTCATCCTGGTGCATTCAAGAAGGATACTTTCGGCTTGGGATTCAAGCCAACAAAAGAAGATCTGAAACGAGCTGCATTGAAGATGAAGGCTCGCAATAACGCTCGAATCACGAAGACGGAAATGGCCATGGATCCGTATCCGTTCACCCTCAATGGCCAGTACATCAAAGAAGGGGAAGACTTCCCATGCTATGAATTCCCTGAGCCATTCGTACATGATGGGATCCATGAACCAGGATTCAAGGTGTTCCTCGATTGTGACTTTGTTAACGAAAACAAAGAGCTCTTCACAACCGAGAAGCCAACTAGCCTGAACTTTGATGATCTAGGAATCAACCTTCTTTTTGGAATGGAGAAAAATGAGCCCAAGACAGTCCGCAATGATAACTCCGAGCTTGTTCAAGCTGTCATAGCGAACAAGGATTTTGACCCCTCCAAGTTAATCGTCCAAGCTGACAGCATTTCAAGAGGATGGCGCAAGACATTGAGGATCACTACGCCGAGTGGAGAGAAGTTGGAAATAACCGTTGGCGAGGGTCCTATGCTTGATGAGTCTGAGTCGTTTGGGTCCGAGTCCGAGTCTGAGTCTAAGTCTGTAGATGAGTCCTTAGAGTTTGAGGCCGACCCTCTTTCTGCTATAGAGTTCAACCCTAAATCTCTTGTTTAGTCCTCTCTTTCTAGTCCTAATAATTCTGGTGAGGTCGCAACCGACCTTGCCGCTCTTGATGTATTAGCCAGTGAATTCAATAAAATGAGTACCTTTGCTTACGATGCGTGCCATTCCCCTAGCCCTGATCAATATTGCTTTGCTAATGATAAAAATGACAAAGAAATAATAAAATCAATGGAAGAACACAAAAATAAAATAGCAGTTATTGAAGATACAGAAACAATTAACATTTCCAATGATACGACTTTTAAAGAAGTAAAAATTGGATTAACACTAAGTCAAGATGAACGCAAAGAGCTAATTAACTTGCTTAGTGAATTTGTTGATGTATTTCCTTGGTCATACCAAGATATGCCAGGAATTGACAGGAATATAGCTTAGCATATAATACCACTCATTCCAGGTATGAAGCCTGTCAAACAAAAGCTGCGCCGAATGAAACCAGATGTGGCTATCAAAATCAAGGAAGAAATCAGGAAGCAATTGGCTGCAGGTTTCATCAGAGTATCCAAGTATCCGGAATGGATAGCAAATGTGGTTTCAATTCCAAAGAAGGATGGAAGGGTCAGAATGTGTGTTGATTACAGGGATCTCAATAAAGCAAGCCCAAAAGATGGGTTCCCTCTACCTCACATTGACATTTTGATCGATAATACATCAAACCATGCACTCTTGTCATTCATGGATGGTTACGCCGGATATAATCAGGTATTGATGGCCGAAGAAGACATGGAGAAAACCACATTCATCACGCAATGGGGTACATATTGCTATACGGTAATGCTATTCGGGTTGAAAAACGCGGGTGCCACCTACCAAAGTGCAGCTACAGCATTGTTACATGACATGATGCACAAAGAGGTGGAGGTCTATGTCGATGATATGATCGTTAAGTCTAAAGATCGCCCAGGCCATATTATTTCCCTTAGAAAGTTCTTTGAAAGACTCCGCAAGTACAACATGAGATTAAATCCAGCAAAATGTGCATTCAGAGTCACGTCAGGAAAATTACTTGGATACGTGATCAGTTCTCGAGGGATTGAAATAAATCCTTCGAAAGTAAAAGCGATCATGGCCATGCCACCACCCAAAAATGAGAAGGAGATTCGAGGCTTCATTGGAAGGTTACAGTATATAAGTAGGTTCATATCAAAGCTCACATCGATATGTGAACCTATATTCAAGAAGCTTAAGAAGAATGTCCCAGTCACATGGGATGATGATTGCCAAAAGGCTTTCGACAAAATCAAAGAGTATTTGGAAAACCCACCCGTGCTAGCGCCAGCAATACCTGAATTTCCTTTTCGACTCTACCTTACGGTCACAAGAGAAACGATGGGGGCAATGCTAGCACAAGAAGTCGAAAGCAAGGAGAATTCAATCTATTACTTGAGCAAGAAACTTCAAGGATATGAGACGCGATACACACCACTTGAGAAGTTGTGTCTCGCACTTGTATGGGCCGCACAGAAACTAAGACATTACATGCTCACTCATACAGTGCATGTCGTGTCCAAGATGGACCCTCTCAAATACTTGTTCAAGAAAGCAACGCTCAACGGCGGATTATCAAGGTGGATAGTCAATCTGGCTCAATTTGAATTGAGATTTGTGCCACAAAAAGCCATCAGAGGTTTTGCAGTTTCTGACTTCTTAGCAGACTTTCCGCTAGAAGAAGCTGAAAAAGAAGAAGATTAGTATGATTTCCCTGACGAAGATTTACTCATGATCGAAGATGATAGCTGGACGCTCTATTTTGATGGATCTTCAAACAAAAAGGGATGTGGTGTAGGAGTCTTGCTCGTATCACCCAATGAAGAGCACATCCCAATTTCCATGAAGCTCGAATTTGATGTCACCAACAATGCCGCAGAATATGAAGCATGCATTTTGGGGTTAGAAACAGCTGTCGCCTTGGGAATTAAGAAACTCAGAATCTACGGTGATTCTTCACTAATCATTAACCAAATCTCCAAGAGATGGAAAGTGAGAAGTGAAAGTCTCGCTACGTATCAAGCTCATTGAGAAACTCTCACGGAGCAACTAGATGAAGTGGAGTATACGTATTTTCCAAGAGAAGAAAACTAATTCGCCGACGCACTAGCTAAATTAGCATCACTGGTGCGAATTCCAACTGATACAATCAGAATGCCACTGACCATAGAAAGAAGATATGAGCCGGCTTATGTTCATGCACTTGACGAGCCTTAATGGGAAGAAAATGAAGAGCCTTGGTATACGGACATCCTTAATTATGAAACAAGAGGAGAATACCCTCCTAATACTGATAAAAGGGCACGCCGTGCTTTGAGGCTCCTGGCCTCACAGTATGTGCTCATCAGGGGAGAACTCCACAAGAGAACTTCAATGGGAAGAAATCTCTTATGCAGGCGCCATTTTGACGAGTGGAAAACTAGGTCGTTATCTAATCTCCCCTCGGTCAAACTAAATTTATAAACACTTAACAAACCTAAATACGAGTATAGAGGCAAGTCAAGGGTCGAACCCAAAGGAACGGTAATGTTCAAGCACTTTCAATTATGCGCCTAAGCTAGGTCGAAGACGAAGGTAAGAGAGAATACTAACAACTAACAAAACAAGTAACCAAGGAAATAAAACACTAGGAATGGGGATGAACAAGTAATCATGTCAATTGCAACAACTTGGGAAGAGCATGCCAATCAAAGGTTGTGAGGACTAAATGATAAGAGCAATCACTAGGAATCAAAGAGCTATCTCCTAATTGTTAAGCTAGGGTTCACTATAAAAAACAAACTAAGAGAATCACAATCAAAACCAATTGATAATTGCAATTCCTAAATCAATTGTTCATGTCATTAGTAATTACAATGCAACCTAGCATAATTCTCAAGGCCAAATTGAATTACACACATGCAAACCTTCACTAATCACTTTAATCTCAACAATTAATCAACACAATTCCAAAATTAATCACAATTAATCAATCATACAAGTTTCACCCAATTCCTAGCCAACAACTATTCAAACAACATCATCAAATCAACTATCAACTATAGAGAACAAGAATCAACAAAATATCAAGAACAATTACTCTAATCAAACATCAAATATCAAAATCAAACCAAACAAACATCAAATTAAAAAAAGCAATTGAACGAGATAGAGTTTAGAAATTCTCATTGATAATTAGGAAGATCTCCAACACAATTGTCACACTTGCATCTTCAATCTCTCAATCACCATTGAAATTCCACACTTTCTCTCTCTAAAACTACTCCTAATCTAGCCTAATCTAGAGAGAGAAGCTCTCAACCTAAGAGAGAGAAAATTAAGACTAAAACTAAGCTAATGAAATATTATCAAAAAGTTGGTTTCAAAAAGGAATTACAATTCTATTTGTAAGCAAAGAAGAAACCAGCAAATCCCGCGCCCCCTCCCGATGAACCCGCGGTCGCGGAGATATGGGTATGGAACCCTCCGCGGGCTATCTGGGAAACACCCGCGCCCGCGGCCAAAGATGCCGCGCCCGCGGCTTATCCCCTGATCCAAAAGCTCAATCAGGGGGCCACGATCTCTCTGAGACGGAGCGCTCTCTCTAAGTTTCCCGCGCCCGCGGAGAGCCCGCGGGGCAACCGCGGGAAGTTCCTGCCAAAATCTGGCCATTTGTGCTTCTTGAGCCCGTGCCCGCGGCTTCAGTGACCCGCGCCCGCGGCCTGCTGGCAATACCTTGGAGACCTCTCCGAGGCCTCTCCAAGGCCTCTCTAAGCCCTCTCTAGCCAAATGCTTCTTCCTTGCTTGGTCATTAAGGTCCCAACTTGATTCCTTTGCAAAGGTGATTCTCCAAGTACCTACACAAGCAAACAAAGAAAGGAAATAAAAGGGAAAAAGAGCCAAATAAAAGGAAAACACGAGAAAAACACGAGAACCATAAAGAAAAGAGGAGAAAGAGAAACTAAAGGAAAAAGGACCAAAAATAAGAGAAGAAAGCATGAAAAGGGAAAGAAATAACCCTAAAAGACTACCCTATGAGTGCCATAAATGACACTCATCACCAAGAAAGAAGCACATAAAACCATGGAAAACCTTCATGCTGGTATATGTGGAACACACATGAATGCAAAGATGTTAGTCCAAAAGATTCAACGACAGGGTTACTATTGGACTACTATGGAGAGAGATTGTCACGAATACGTCAACAAATGTATGAAGTGTCAAGTCTATGCAAACTTACAACATGTTCCACCTTCGCTTCTCTACACGTATACTTCTCCATGGCCTTTCTCCACTAGTGGCATTGACATCATTGGAAAAATAACACCACCAGGACAAGGGGGGCATGAATTCATTCTCGTAGCAATCAACTACTTCACCAAATGGGTCGAAGCTGCCTCATATGCCAAGCTGACGGCAAAACACGTAGCTCAATTCATTGAGAAAAATATCATATGCCGCTATGGGGTACCACATGAGATGATCAGTAATAATGGAACACATTTCCAAGCTGAATGCGCGGAATTATTAAAGAAATATCATATCAAGCATCACCGATAATCACCTTACAGACCACAAACAAACGGAGCAGTGGAATCGACAACAAAAATGTGAAAACTATCATCGATAAGATGACAGAAAATTACAAGGATTGGCCAAGTATGCTACATTTCGCCCTTTGGGGTTATCGAACCTCTGTTCGTACATCAACAGGGGCTACCCCTTTCTCTTTGGTCTATGGAGTTGAAGATGTACAACCAATCGAGCTCGAAATCCCTTCTCTTCGAATCGGATTGGAAAGTCAACTAGATGAAGTCGACTGGATTAGAGCAAGATACGACGAACTGGTCTTGCTTAATAAAAAACACTTGGCAGCTTTGCATCATGTCCAAACCTACCAACATAGTATGGCACGACATTTTAATAAAAAAGTCAAGACCAGAAATATCAAAGAGGGTGACCTAGTGCTTTAGGCACTTCGTAAAAATGTGTTAGATCCAAGAGGAAAATTCAGACCGAACTGGTCAGGCTCGTACATTGTTAAAGCCATCCTGTCTGGCAGAGCGGCACAATTGGTAGACATGGACGGTAACAACTTCCATAATTTAACCAACTTGGATCAACTCAAGAAATTCTATGCCTATTCACATGGGTTCATGACCCAATAGAGCTACGTTTGGCCTGATTCCTTTTTAGGATACGTAGGCAACCCCTCAAGGGGGCCCGACCACTTTAAAATAAAAAAATCCTCCCTCTGTTGATCAAATATGCACGTCAGTTCAGCATTGCGTCACGGCCAAAAAAAAAAAAAAAAAAAAAAGAAGAAGGAAAATTGCCGCGATACGGGACATCCCACCGTGTCACGTACTGTTCACCGTGACACAGTGGGCCTGAACGTAAAAAAAGGGGGAAGGGAAATTCCCGTGACACGTGATTTTATCCCGTCTAACGGGAGAAGTTCCCGTGCCACGTCACCTTTTATCGGCAAAAAAAAAAAAACGGGAAAATTGACGTGATGCGGGAATTTGTACCGTGTCACGGGACCCTTTCACCGTGACACGGTGGAATTTCAGTTTTCCGTTTTATTTTTAGATTAGTGGCGCATTCGTTGCGGATTCCTTGTTCGAGTTTTTATTTTCGTTCTTCCATTGCGTCCGACTCCTTGACTCGGATAAAATAATAAATAAAAGTCATTGTAATTTTTATTATTATTAAAATAAATGCGACTACAAGTATTGGCATAATATGCCTTATTTTAAAAAAAAATAAATCATAAAAAGCAAAGCACTATTGATCTAATCTCTCTTCTCTTTAGGAACATCCTTCTCTTAGCCAATTAGGTCGGCCTTCACCATTAATGTGTCTTTCGTAGCCCGAATCGTCACACCCCTAGTCGAACTTTCACCCCTTTCACCTTTCTTGAATTTTTTCGGTTGTTTCTCCCTATAGACCATCTTTTCTTTACCCTTCCCTTTCACATAATTCTTCTTTCTTGGCATTATAGGAGTCTTAAACTCAATCCCTTGTGTTCTCAGACCTAGACGATCTTTAGGAGGAGCTTTCTTATTTCCAAGACGACTCTTCACATCAGACTTGCGTGATTCAAATCGTTCCCTCCTACTTCTAGGGTTCAACCATGCCTTTTATGCACTAGATAAAGGAGGAGGAGCTTGGTCGCTTGCAGAAACGGTCCACAAAGGTCTTCCAATCCAATAAGCCTCGTACTTGTGAACGTTACTTTCATGCAACGATACTTCACGAGGACTATCGTTATAGCGTGGAATTACTTGTTCAAGTCCATATTGTCGCATCAGTCGAGAGGGACAATAAAAGGTCAGTTTGGAGATACCAGGAATACGGCAATATGGAGTTTCATTCGTGCCAACCATCCTAGTAAGCCTCCACCAAGGCACCACCCAACGAATGGAAAATTCCCTCTTTGCAAAGAAATTTTTCCAATCTTCATACGACATGTTCGCAGAGTAATTCTTTTTCCTGCGGACTAGGTCGTTAGGGCCATATTTTTCAACATCGTTGGGGGCTTCGAATAGTCCCAAACGCTCCATCAACCAAATCTGCAAAAAAAAAAAAAAAAAAAAAAGAAACAAAGAAAAAATCAGTCGGAAAAAAAAAGTATAAAATGTTCCCGTGACACGGGATTTCATCCTGTCTGACGGGAGAAGTTCCCATGTCACGACAGCAAAACAAAAAAAAAATAAAAAAAATTATCAAGCAGATTCCTGTGACACGGCAGGTTTTTCCGTGTCACGACAGACACCCACCGTGACAGGTTCCTGTTTTGTGTCACGGGGGCTACTTGGAGCGTATTTTTACTTGCAGTAGTAACAGAGAGCCCTTCCTGATGGCTTTCCGGTCAGCTTTTGCCTCGTCAAGGCCACGAAATGTCTCTCCAAGGCACGTCGGCATAGGAGATCTTCCAGATTCGACATGTTCAAGCACAGACACTAGACAAGCATGTCCTACCCTACCGTTTGCAAATAAGAGCTTTCTAAACATGCAAAAAATATATGCCCTTCTACAATATACATGATAAGACTCAGAGATAGGGCGATTAAAATATAAATTAGCAAGTTTTTCTAAGTCTACTTCATTACCTCAAACAATTC
Source organism: Chenopodium quinoa (assembly GCF_001683475.1). Lineage (NCBI taxonomy): Eukaryota > Viridiplantae > Streptophyta > Magnoliopsida > Caryophyllales > Amaranthaceae > Chenopodium > Chenopodium quinoa. The sequence goes on along the minus strand of NW_018745251.1, from coordinate 1,736,633 downwards.
TATTCAAATCTGGATCTGTTAGATTCAGATGGCGTTCAAAATCTTGGTAATAATATTCACGTAGGGTAGGCATGGCAATAAGATTTCTAGCAGGAAATCCAAAGATTGCGCCGAATTCCTCCGGCAAGGGACAGATTTCATCATAATCAAATTTGAAACAGTGTGTTTCTGGACTCCAATAATCTAATGCTGCCCTAAGAAAATCATGTTCAATAGCTACGTGTCGCAGGGCTAGCAAACCCCTGACATGAAATAATTCTAACTCTCTTTTTTCAGCATTGGTCAAAGAAAAAGACTAGTCGCGCAATGTATTATTAAAATTCTGAGACATGATTATTGAAATATGAAATTCTAAATTATTTTGTGTTTCGTAATTATACATATCATGAATAAACTGGTCTTATTTTTATAGCAAAAGCGCTCGAAACTGCCCAGAATTTGTCTTTTCATACGCGTAAAACACACTGCTGAGTAATTCGCGTCCCGTGACACGGGAAGTTCCACCGTGTCACGAGAACTTTTGCCGTGACACGACAAGTTCTGTCGTGACACGGTACACAGTGCCGTGTCACGACACTTCACGCGTTTTCTTTTTTCATCTTTTCCCGTATCTATCCGGATTTTTATAGTATTTTATCTTCAGCGTCTATTTTTCAGTATTTCTGAGAGTTTTATTTCTAATAAAATTCTCACTTTTTTTTATCTATATTCTGGTTATTATTTTATTTATTTATTTATTTATTCATCACTTTAAGATTTTATTTCTTTATCACTTTATTTATTTTTTGTCTTTTTATTTCTTTTTATTTTGGGGTAGGTAATTTCATTTCTTTATCATTTTATTTTTTGTCTTGGGGAAGGTAATTTCATTTATTTTATTATCATTTTTATTTCTTTTTCTTTTGGTGAAGGTAATTTTTATTTTGCCTGTCTTTTTATTTCTTTTTCTTTTGGGGAAGGTCGGTACCCTCCATTACTCCACTTATGTTTTTTTCGTCGCGTCGTTAATAAATACGCAATCACACACAAGGAGTTTCAAGCACAAACTAACACACAATAATAAATACATAAACCGTGAATAATGTACAAAGAGTCGTAATAAATAAACATGTCAAGTGTCTAGAATGTACAAATAAAAACCCTCGGTAAAAAGTCCCTAGAGCCAGAATGAGTATCGTCTCCATCTTGTGCATATGGGAACGGCGAACCAAAGAGTCCCTCCACCATCCGAGTACGGGGAGTAGTGTCCCTACTAGTCCCTGTAACCCCAGCGGTAGCCAAGCTCAAGGCAGGACCCGTCCAGCTAGAAAACGGTGTAGACTGGCCGAAAGACACTGGAATCATCGGTGAAGGCATCGTCCCATACAGCGGAACTGAGAACAAGCCCGACACAGGTGGAGGACTCCCGGACAATGGAGCTGAAAACGAACCAGGATCCAAGGGAGTCAAAACAGACCCAAACTCAGGCTGCGAAGGCTGCAAAAATGACTGTCGCACCCCCTGACTCTTGCCCGGAAAGCGCTGGGAAGACTGAGGTTGCTGCCACTGAGCCTCCTGAGTAGTCTGAGGCTCTCGCTGAGAATGAGAACGCCGGCGAATCTCAGGAGATCGTCTACCATGTCCAAGCTCCTCCTCGTCTGAGCCTCTAGGCCTCGAGCGCGAGCGGGACTTCCGTCGCTCCTGAAATATACAAAATCAAAAGGTGTCAACAATGCAAAATAAAACAAATGGTAGAAGTAAAAAATGAATGATACCTCAAGAACGTCGCTAGAACGCCGAAGCTTGATGATGCAATACTTCAGGGCGTCAACCAGCTTCATGAGTCCCATCATCTCCGGGCGGTTAGGCTGAGGATAAAACAAAGAAAAGTCAGTAACAAGCAGTGTTAAAAAGGTGAATAATGCATCGAAGAAAACTCACTGGCTCAAAGACCTCGAGAAGAGACTCCTGCGCCTGTCTATAACCCTCTGGCACGTCAGCAATATGGTCATGTTTGATACCAATCGGCCCTGGATAGCGAACAGACTGAGGAGGAATCTCGATCCTCCCCATAGGGCGAATAGTTGTCTTAAAATATGATTGAATAATCAAGTTATTCGACTATTTAAAACAGAGATTAATAAAGAAGATCCTCAAAAGAAATCATACCTCAGGAAGACGGGGTGGAGGAGCCAGAGAGGGAAGCAAATCTCGCGCATAGTCACTCTTCATGTGTACAAGCTCCTGCCATAGAAAAGTATAGCGCTCTCCCCTGTTGATCAACTCTCTGATCAAGCGTGAGTCCAGCATCGACTCTGGTGGAGATGAGGGCATCACAAAACGATCGCCGCTATGATGACGAACGACTCGCTCCCCCAAATACCAGACAAAGCGTCCGGTACCAATCAAAATGGTGCGGTGCGCAGAAAGAAACAAGGCCTCAGGTAGATCAGTCATCCCGGCCCAAGGACGATATTGGACATCGATGGCAACCTGAAAACCATAAAAAGTCAGCGTGAAACAACATAAACAACGTCAGAGGGAAAATAACAGCAACAAAACTGATTCTTACGCAGCAGAAGAGGTGCCTCGGCGTAGCACCCCACGCAGTGCAGGGACAGACTCCACCCGCGATTCTCCTCGTTCACGCCAGCTGGCCCCGACAGGGAAATCATGGACCGCTCCACAACGCCGGCGCGGAGCCAAGCCTGGGAAGTACTCGTAGAACCATAGCTGCGATGAAAAGTAATCTTTAGCACATGAGTCGAACAAGTTAAAAGATCATCACCTCTACGACTCTCCACAGACCATAGACGGTGATGGGAGACTCGTCATTCAGCTGCCGACAGCCATGACGTAGCGATAAGAGGAGATCGGCGTATCCAAGGCTGGCCCGGCTATAGGATCCTATCTCATGGATCCTAACCAGAGCGGGGAGGTAGCAAAGGAGTACACGTGAACTCCTATCGGGAGAAAGGGTCATAGAAATCAAGATCAGGATGAAAATCCGCACTCGCTGCTCAGCCGTCGTATCCTCCATGTCGAAGCCACGAGCTAAAACTGAAGCCAGCTCCGATTGTCCGCTCCTAGGACCACCTCGAGACACTGGTCGGGACCTGATGTACTGAACGATCAGACCCAACAAATCAGCTGTCTCAGCCGATCCCTAAGACAGATCAGACATCGGAGCTACAGCCCGGTCGGTGAAGGGCAACCCGCTGATCATACTGAAGTCTAGGGGGGTCACCGTCATCTCCCCCCAAGCAAAATGAAAAGTGTTGGTAGTATCCCAGAAATACTCTAACAATGCACGAACGACCGTCGCACCGCAACCCCGGGGGCTGCGAAACCCTACAATCGCCGTATAGAAAACTACTAAACCAGCCGATTCCCATAGGGCGCTCGTAGCAGGATCCCTCGTAATGATATGGTGAAGTCGAGGGATCAAATCGCCGGCTCCAGAACCGTGGTGGCGAAGTGTGCCATCGACTATGCCAGAGAGTGAGCGATGAGAGACATGGTTTTCACGGCAGAAAACCAACTGCTCTTGAGTCCACGGAGGTGGAACCCACCTACCTCTACTCGCGGATACCCGATGCTCGGACTCTAAAGCATCGTCGTCCATACCCTCAGGAATGGTGGGAGTGTCCTCTCGAAAAGCCCGATGTTGGCCAAGGGTAGAAAGATCGCAATCTCGTCGCCTAGGCATGCTATTATAAAAATCTAAATACTTAGCATCATTTCCTAAGTTATTTAGTTATTTATTGAATTATACGCTAAATTTTTACCTCCAGGCTAAAAATTGGCAAATTTATGGTATTTAGTTTCTTCATGACAAACTAATACTACAGTTCTCCTAGCCGCATGATACTATGTTCTCCATGACGACATAGTACATACGCAAAATATGTTTCGAAGTTGCACAAAAACAATGAATCAACACATCATGAAACACTTCACAACCGTTTTTTTCACCATTTCAAGTACAAAAGAAATAACATGAACATCATTTCACAAAGTAGTACCCAAAAATGGTGATTTGCTCAATTCTCCATTAAATCATGTAATTTTTGTCTCAAATTTCTCACAAACACACATACATACATATACAAGTAAAATCATGGCAAGAATTTCAACATAAAACCTCAAAATAAAAAATCCCCAAATTGATTTATTAAGGGTTTTTCATGAAATTACTTATGTGAAGCAAAATTCAAGACAAAAATCAAAGGAAACTTACATGAATGCTCATAGAGGGTCGAAAGTGAGGAAGATAGCAAGAAATTACAGCAAAATTGGTAAATATTCGAACTCCAAAAGCTCGAAAAAAGCTCCGGCCACCAACAGAACGCCGCGACACGGTCAGCAGAATTTGTGACACGGCGAGGCTGTCCCGTGTCACGGTAAGCTCAAAAGGCGACGGAGCTCCGGTGACCTTGACGGCAGCTCCGGAGGAAGACAGCAACAACAGCAGCAAAAATTAGCAGCAGCAACCCGCAGCAAAAAGCAAGAAAATTAACAAAAAAGAGAGGAGAGAGAGAATGCAGGAAGGCCGCGACACGGTGGTAAAAGCCGGCCGACGGGAAGACAAACCGAGCACCGGTGAGCACTTGACGAGACACGGCAACCCAAGGAAAAATTTTCAACTTTTTGGAGTGAGAATTAGATGAGTAATGGTGAAATGGTGAAGCAAAAACGTGAATTTAAAGCAAAAAAGTAGTTGTTGCAAACCCCGTTCACCGTGCCACGGTTACCGTTATTGTGTAACGGTACAATGCCGACGTGGCGCGCTGATTCACGTTGACCAATTCAACAACAAAAAAAAAAGGCAGAAAAAATATTTCCGTGACACGGGATTTTGTTTCGTCTGACGGGAGGAGTTCCCGTGTCACGGCAAAGTGGTGACGTGGCATGGCAGACTCTGTGCATTGTCAGCGAATATTTTTGACATTTTTGACCAGTTCGAATGATTTTTTCGAGCTTATTGGGCGATTATTTTCGCTAGAATTACGCGGAAAATTCTAACTGATATTTAAGGGGGCTAAAATTACCATTTTACCCCTAGCAAACATCAAAGTCTATTTTTCGGCATTTTAAGCACTTAATATGGTCGGATAATCGGCTTAAAATTGTGAAACATCTGCGGCCCACGTTCGGGGATAATCGAACCATCATAGACTTACAAATTTCAGCAATCGTCGGCTTTCCTCAGGCTTGGAAAGCGTTATCGGTGGATTTTTCTTCAAGTATAGAAAATCGCCAAGTCGGCTTTTTTTTTTTGGTAAGCAAAGAATTTTATTACCAAAAGTTAAGAGTTACTACCCATAAAAGTAGCAACTACAAGAAATGAAAGTGCAGTACATGCCCTCTGGGCTAAAGAAGCAACAAAACCAAAGCCCGAAGGCAAAACAAAAATAACTACTACGGAATCTCTAACTCCTAAAGGGAGAGGATACCATAGCTACATCCAAAAGTGGGTAAAAACCCATACATCCAAAGATATCAAATAAGGTGAGTACAATAAAGCATCAGCTTAACTTGAAAGCATACACCATCCGCCAGCATCATCATAAAAACAGCTTGATAACAACACCACAGTCAGCCTGCCAGGACAGAACAACAGCATGCATGTAGTACAAACCAGGACAAAAGATCGCAGCCATGAACCATCATCCAGTAGCACAAACATAAGGAGGCTCAAGCAAGACAAAGAATAAGATGCCACGACACAGTAGATCAACAACTATCACAATGGAAGAGGGAAGAGAAGGAATCCTGGGAGAAACAGCAAACAAAGTAGCAATAGGAATACCACCCACCATACAATCCGGGCCATCAACTAGCACCTCATGCTAGAAGACAGCACTAAAAAATAAGGCATCAACCTACTACCCACCAAGCAAGCTAAATATCCAAGACTCACCCATGACAACCAACTTCCACCATGCCAAGAAAACAACAGATAATACACCACCACTAGCATCACCATAAAAAAACAGCTTGATAACAACCCCATAGTCAGCCCGCTAGGACAGAACAATAGCATACATGCAGTACAAACCAGAACAAAAGATCGTAGCCATGAGCCATCAGCCAGCAGCACAAACATAGGGGAGCTCAAGAACATATAAAAGCATAAGATGCCTGAGTAAAGACAAATCACCAACCACCACAAAAGAAGAGGCAAAAGAAGGAGTCCTGAAAGAAACAGCAAACGAGGAAGCAATAGGAATATCACCCACCATACAATCCAGGCCATCAACTAGCACCTTATACTAGGAGACAACACTAAAAATAGGGCCTCAACCTACTACACACCAAGCAAGCTAGAATAACCAAGACTCACCCATAACAACCCACTTCCTCCACGCAAAAACACCACCACCAGCATCGCCAACCACTACAACAAAAGAGGTAAAAGAAGGAGCCTGGACAAAATCTAGAACCAAGGTAGAAAGAGGGATATCACCCACCATACAATACAAGCCATCAACTATCACCTCAGAAGACAACACTAAAAACGGACTTCATCCCACTACATACCAAGCGAGCTAAAATGGCCAAGACTCAACCATGACAGCCAACCTCCACCAAATAAAACAAAGAACACCTTCCACCAGCATCCCCATAAAATTAGCTTGGTAATAACCCTGTAATCAACATGCCAAGATAGAACAAAAGCATACATGCAAAACAAACCAGGACAAAGGATCGTACCCATGATCCATCAGCCAGCATCACAAGCACAGGGGCCTCAAGCAAAGCAAAAAAACATAAGATGCCGAGGAAAAGATAGGCCAACAACTATCACAAAAGAAGAGGAATAAAAAGAAGTCCAGACAGAAGCAAGAAACAAGGTAGCAATAGGAGAAACACCCACCATACAAACCAGGCCATCAACTAGCACCTCATGCTAGGAGACAGTACTAAAAAAACGGGCCTCAACCCACTACACACCAAGCAAGCTAACAAAACCAAGACTAAACAATGACAATCAACCTCCAAACCACCATCAATAGACATAATCATAATATCACAGCTAACTAACAACCCATAAATCAGCCTGCTAGGACGACAACACGACAAGCATACAATACAAAACAGGAAAAAGGATCGCTACCATAACCATCATCCAGCAACACTAATCACTAGGAAGCCTAAGCTGACAAAATAAAACAATACATCTAGACAGTAGTTACAACCAAAGAAAACAATTCCCATTTTAACATGATAATAAAAGGGAGGCAAACAAGAGAAATTCAACCTTCCTTTGATAAATGAAGAACATCAGGGAATATTCAACATCTACAAATCTATAAATTAGGGGAGCTGCCACGATCAACCCCCAAATATAGAGCAACATCAACCAAGCTGCCACCAGTAACTAGAGCAAACAAACCACAACAATCGCTGAACAAACCAGCCAAAGAACACAAACCCAGATTACCGAGAGTTTGAGAAATAAAAAAAACCAACACTTTGAAATTTTGGCTGCTGGGAAAAGAAAACGAAAACCCAAAACACCGCCCAGCAGCCACTTCAAACGACTACACACCAGCCAGGGAGAAGCAACCAGATGGCAGCGAACTACCTCAATAGAGCCCCGACAACTGAACACCAACAAGGGGGAAAAACGATAGTCGAAACTCGCCGACCACCTTGAAACGCGCCCCACAACCAAAGAACCCACTGAGCTAGACCCGTCACCAGCGAAATAGGCCAGAAAACCTAGTCACCAGCAAGCTAGATCATAACACAGCATCAACCTTGAGCAAATAAACCCAGAACGCGAGGGATTGATTCAAAAATAGAAGCCCAAAAAACCCGGAATCAGCCCAGCAAAACAAAAAACAACACTTTCAGCACTATCCGATTGCTGGGAAAAGGAATAGACTTGAACCACCGCCCAACAACCAACCGGAATCAGCCAAGCAAATGAAAAATCGACACTTTCAACCACAATCCGGCTGCTGGGAAAGAATAGCATGAAACACCGCCCAGCCGCCGCGCCAAACAGGACAACCACCGGAACACCAAACTTAGACCCTTCTTCAATCTCAAGCAAAGAACCCAGAAAATCAAAGAAGGAACCAATAACTTCGCAGTACCATCCAGCAGCTTTTTTTGATTTAGAAATCAAACCCAGAAAACCCAGAAACAACCCAGCAAGAGAAAAATTAAAAATTTAAGCACAACCCGACCAAAACAGCCGCCGCTTCTTCGACCTTGAATAAAGGTCGAATAATAGACCAAAGTTCTAAAAACCCTTAGGGTTTGTATTTTGACATTGAAGAACAAGAAACAAGCTTCTCAATCTAACCCTTTGAAGAAAGAATCCGATGAAGGCAACCACCGGGACTCTTCTTCAAAGGGCTAGAGAGAAGCTAGAGTTTCTCTCTCTAGAACAAACCCCCCCCCCCCATAGGCACCAAGTCGGCTTTCCTCAGGCTTGGAAAGCATTATCGGTGGATTTTTCTTCAAGTATAGAAAATCGCCAAGTCGGCTTTCCTTGGGCTTGGAAAGCGTTATCGGTGGGTTTTTCTTCAAGTATAGAAAACCGCCAAGTTGGCTTTCCTCAAGCATGGAAAGCGTTATCGGTGGATTTTTCTTCAAGTATAGAAAACCTCCAAGTAGTCGGCTTTCCTCAGGCATGGAAGGCATTATCGGTAGAATTCTTCAAGCACAGAATGACACCAAATTCATACGTCGACTTTCCTCAAGCATGGAAAGTGTCATCCGGTAGGTTTCTTCATGCTTAGAAAGCTACCAAACTCATCTGTCGGTTTTCCTCAATCATGGAAAGCATTTCAACATATGTCATCTAGTGGATTCCTTCAAGCTTAGGAAGCTGCCAAATTCGTTTGTCACCGATACACTGGTGCCAGATACGTATTCTATCCCTTTATTCTTTTATCTGTGGAACTAACATTTTTCAGCAGGTATTGGCGTATACAGAGTGATTTAAGATCGCAGAACGTCTTAAATCATTCTCCGTCCCTATCGGCTACTTTGACTATGGTTTTCGAAACTGACGTTTCTACAAACTCAGTCAAAGTGGGGGCTTGTATAGACACCTAAAAATGTCTCCCCAAAACCAAACCGGATGATGAACAACCTTTCACCGCCACTATTGGTCGGGTTCAGTATTTAATCCCGAGAGTGCTTAAAAAATCGTATTTTATTAAATTCATATTTTTGAACAATCCATGGATTAGTCTTGATGTTTGGTAAAAGCATAGTTTTAATTTCAGCCCAAACTTATTAATTAATTTTCAGCCCAAACTTATTAATTAATTTTAAGCCCAAACCTTTTTTATTTTATTGTTTTATTATTTATTTTTGGCCCAAACCATTTATTTGTTTTTATTTAATTATTTTCTTATTTTAGCCCGAATAATAAAAGTCGGAAAAGGCCCAAAATTATCAATCGACACTTAAAAAAGCCGAAGGAAATTAGGGTTAAAAATGTATTTAGACTGAAAATGGACTGGAAATTCCCGCGCCACGGCAGACTGCCACCGTGTCACGGGAATCCTTCCCGTCTGATGGTGGGATTTCTCGTGACACGAGAGGTTTGTCGTGACACGGGACATTCCATGTCTTTTTCGCGTAAACCCTTGACGCGTTTTCTATCCCGTTTTCTGAAAATTTCCCGCGTCACGCCAAAAGTGTACCGTGTCACGGGAATGTGTATCATCTGATGGTGGGCCTTCCTTTTTCACGGTACAGTTTTTCCGTGTCACGAGATACTTTTTTAGGGTTTTTATCATTTTAGGGTTCCGTGTGCTCCCTCAGCACACTTTCCCTATAAATACCCCCTCATTTCTGATGAACGGGGGCACGGGGTAATTCTCTTATTTAATTTTCTCTCTTCTATGCTTTAGCCTAAACACTAGCCTACCCTTTTCAATTCAAAATTCCTTCTTCAAGCACTCAAAGGAGTCCATATTTTACTCGAGGTTCTGTCCTTAAACGAAGGCGTGAAAGGTAGAACTGTTTGAGGGTTTGGCCCCAAAATCAATTTTATTTTATTTAATTTAATTTAGTTATTGTTTATTTATTTCCTTGAAGTTACTAACTCGTTTATTATTTTTTAGTTGCAAACAAACAGAATCAAAGAAAGGATCATTCTCCTTTTGTTTTTATTATTTCTAACGATTTTATGTTGTTTGAATTGTGATTAAATTGGTTCTAATATTAATATTGTTCTATTATATTATTATTGATCACAATATTGCATGTTTAAAGGGAATATGTAATTGAAAATCACGCCTAATAAGATAATTTGGACAACCGGTTTAGGTTCCTTTTAATCTTGTTGTTTAATTCAAGTGATCACCAATATTTTAGGATTATATGTTGCATTAATATTCAACCAATTTAGTTAAATAGTAGTTTGGAGCGAATTAAATTATTGTTTGTATGCCTTTGAGATCACAGGAGTGCTTTTCAATATAAGAATCGAGTAGAGGCCAATACGGGCGAATGTGACTCCAATGACTCACTTCGTACCATCATCCCCGATCCTCCTTTCGTGGTTCCGAACCATATGGAGTTAGTAATCTCATAGATTATTAATGGGTTGTAACCTTCACGGGTCAATCGTTGTTGCCTATCGTTAGCCCTTAATCGTGTTTACCTTTTATGATCCGTGAACGGTTTACAAGTTCCTTAAAAACTTGTTGGCGGCTCCCTACTTTATTTGTCCCTAATCGTATTTTGTCAATTCCCACTTCCTATGACTGCCAAGCATATTCACACATGCTTTTTACGTAGGCGCACTTCGAATGACGCCTACAATTACTAATTTGTGTTTTCTAGTGTTTTCGTAGTTTTAGTTGTATTTTACAGGAAATTGCACTCTTGGAGCATTTTCTCGAGCTTTATGGATCAACTACGGAAGCTAGAAGGACACAACCACTTTTGGAGCCCAGGATCGGTGAGAGCCAGTGATTAAGGGCTCGGTAATTGGGATCCAGAGGCATTTGGAAGAAGTACTCAAGACCCGAGGAGGAAATCCGGATTGGGTTGAGAAATCTAGCCCAATCGAAGTCCAAGCCTCAAAGGGAAGCAAGGACCCGATCGGGCAACCTCTAGCCCGATCGGGCGCGAGAAGACCATAGTGCTGTGCATGCTAAGGCACGCCCGATCGTTCGAGCATCTAGCACGATCGGGCGATGCTGCTTGGGAGGAACGCGAAGAAAAAGGCGCGCCCGATCGGGTGGCCCTTCGCCCGATCGGGCGCAAGTTTTTAGAAGACCTGATTAAGTTTAGTTTTAATTCTTGTTTTAGAAAACGTTTAAGTACGATTTTGTACGGTTTTTTAGATTACCTTCTTTCTTAGAATTTCTCCCTCTACTTAGTATTTTTCTCTCTCTTAAATTCTCTCTGAACTTTTGTTCTTAATTTTTCCTTTAATTCCAGATTTCTTTTTGGTAACAATTTCTTCCCTTTTAATTTCAGTTATTCTATTTACTTCATTTATTATGCTTTTATCTATTTATTTGATTAGATTAGTCATGATGATTTGTGAGTAATTTAATTTCTAGGGTTTATGGGGATCTAATAAATGATATGAAGGGGTATTGTTGTGATTGTTAATTATCAATGCTTGGTTAATTTCCTATTGATTGTTTTAATGCTATGCAATTAGGTTTGGCCAGATTTAATTGTATGAGTTTAGCAATATAATTCGAGATTCGACATATGAGAATTGATATTTAGGAATAGTTTCAATAGGCGGATTAGTTTATAAATGGTTAAGTCGAGATTCGACATATGAGATTTAATACAAGTAAATTAACTCTGTGATTATAATACGTAGTGAAAGCCCTTTATAATCTGCTTAATTAATGCTTGATGATTGCTTATTATGAATTGCCCTGGAATATTGTTTATTAGTGAACCTATGCCCTAGGCCTTTAATATTTGATTTTCTCCATACTTTATTCCTTTCGAATTTATTCTCTGTAGTTTAGATTTTATTCATAAAAATATTGGTTACTTATAATAATTAATTAGGAGTAAAAAGACCTGTTTCCCTGTGGAGTTCGACCCTACTTCCCTATCTACTTTAGTTAGAGGACTTAGGTAATTATTTTTTATTAGGGGATACGACTATACCTTGTCAAAATTTGGCGCCGTTGCCGGGGAGACGGTTTTATTTTTGTTTTCTGATTATATTTTTGTAGTCTAGATTATCCCCTTTTTGCCTCAGAGAACATTAGTTCTTTGAGGCAACTCTCATATTTGTCTTTAGTTCTTTGTTTATGCCCAGGTGTTCCAGATCAGGTTACATCCCTTTCGACCTTGAGATCGAGCGTTCTTTTCATAGGCAAAGGAAACTCTATAGACAAATTCTGGCGGGTTCTGAGGAGGACAACGGTCGAAGAGATCCTCCCCCTGATTCTAGTGACACAGATATTCCTTCAGATTCAGAATCAGGGATGACGGCCCAGAAGAAACTCAGTGACTACTCGCAGCCGAAGCTCATAGATTTCCCGCACCTTACTCCCACTCCAGCTTTAGATGGAGTTCAATTTGAGATCAAGCCCCAATTTATCACTATGATAGAGAGGAAGCAGTTCAGCGGAGCTAAGGGTGAAGATCCAAATCTTCACATCGCAGATTTCTACCAATATTGTAACACCATTAGACAAGCCGGGGTCATGCAAGACCAAATCAGGGAGATTCTTTTTCCCTTTTCATTATGTGGCAAAGAAAAATTATGGTTTAATGGTTTGAATAGAACTGCACTTGGTATTACTAACTGGGAAACTCTTGCTTTGAATTTCTATAATAAATATTATCCTGCAGAGAGAACAGCGGTGCTAAGGAGTGCTATTCAGAACTTCGCTCAAGAGGCCGACAAAACGTTATATGAGGCTTGGGAGAGGTTCAAGGATCTACAGAGAGAGTGCTCCCACCACAATCTAGCACAACGACAATTGATCCAAGCATTCTATAATGGACTTGGAAATTCTTCTAGATCAGTGCTAGATTCGGCAGCTAGTGGGAGGTTTATGAACTTAAATGTGGATGATGCAGGACAGGTTATCGAAGACATGGCAATACACAATTCCCAATATGGGAATCCGAGAGGTTTGCAAATAAAGGAAAACATAGTGTCGTTTTCGTATCCTTTTTGCAAGCTCAATTAACATCTATTTGTCAAAAATTAGATAATCTTACTGCTGCTCCTAACTCTGTAGCTAATGTTTCTGCTGTTGCTAACCATGAAGCTTTTTGTGAAAATTGTGGAATTGTAGGTCATTGGGAGCAAGATTGTAGGAGCTCTATGGAACAAGTTAATGCCTTTCAAACCTATAGGCAGAATAACCCCTATTCCAATTCCTACAATGCCGGTTATAAAAATCATCCTTATCTTTCGTACCGGAGCACCAATGTACAAAATCCTCCACCTCCACAACAACCACAACAGCAAACCCCACTACAGCAAAAATATTATCATCCTAATGCTAGCCAAAAAAACCAAGCATCACCCTCATCATCTTCCGACCCTGCCATGACAGAAATTAGAGCAATGCTTGCCAACATGCAAAAGCATATGGAGAGTAGGGATGCGCAAATTGATTCTATCCTAGCCCATAATAAAATCATGGACAATCAAATTGCACAACTTTCATCTACCCTATAATCCCGTCAGCTGGGAGCTCTACCATCACAACCTATCCATCCTACAGATCATGCCAATGCAATCACTCTACGGAGTGCTTCACATTATGATGGACCTCCTATACCAAAGGAAGATAGACAAGTTCCTGATCTAGATTCCTCTATACCAAACGCTAATCCTGCTAGCCCTGTAGGGCTACAAATAGATACTAACCCTACTAATGTTTCTGTGCAGGGTAAATCGCAGGTAAGGGAGGAGATGTGCAGAGCCCAGTTATCAAGCTTCCATTCCCTAATAGAAAACTGAAGAGTAAGCTTGATAAACAATTCGGTAAGTTTTTAGAGGTGGTGAAAAACCTGCAGGTAACAGTTCCTTTTACTGACTTAATCACTCAAGTTCCTGCTTATGCTAAATTTATGAAAGACATTCTGACTAGGAAAAGGGCCTTTAATGAAGTAGAAACTGTATCTTTCACAAAGGAGTGTAGCGCTTTATTGCAAAACAAATCCCCTCCTAAATTAAAGGATCCTGGTAGTTTTTCTATCCCTTGTCATATTGGGAATGTTTTTATTGATAAAGCTTTGTGGATTTGGGTGCTAGTGTCAGTGTCATGCCATCATCTGTCTATGATCAAGTTAATATGGGAGAATTAAAAGTTACTAATATAACTTTGCAAATGGCTGATCGTTCGGTAAAATACCCCTTAGGTATTTTAGCGGACGTACCTGTCAGAGTTGGTAAATTTTTTATTCCTGTTGCTTTTGTTGTTTTAGACATGGCGGAGGACACACAAATACCGATTATATTAGATAGGCCTTTCCTCCATACTGCAGGAGCGATTATTGATGTTAAAAATGGTAAATTAACCCTTTCTATAGGTGACGATAATGTTACTTTCAAATTAGGGATGGTTTTGAAAGGGCCTATGCTAGAGGAAAATTGTTGCTACATTGATATAATTGACATAATGGATGATATTTGTGATGATAGTTTGCCACAGGTTCTTGTGAAAGATCCCTTAGAGGAAGTTCTCTGCGGGAATTTATCTAGCGACAATGCAAGCGTTTGGGATAATGAGGTACAGGATATTGAAAAGGATCTTTCCTTAAAAGAGTTAAGCCCCAAAGAAACAATGAAGGTAGTAAATTTAATTCAGGAATCAAAACCTGCAGAGGTCAAGAAACCTGAGCTAAAACCTCTCCCTTCTCATTTAAAATATGTTTTTCTAGATGAACAGGAACTACACCCCGTGATCATCATTACTGCACTTACTAACCTACAATCTTCCCAACTTCTAGGGTTCTCAAAACCCATAAGAAGGATATAGGGTACAGTATTAATGATCTCAAGGGTATTAGCCCTGACTTTTGTACGCACAAGATACATCTGGAGGAAAATTACAAGCTCTGCATTCAACCCCAACAAAGATTAAATCCCAACATGCAGGAAGTAGTCAAGAAGGAGGTGATGAAATTACTTGATGCAGGTATTATCTATCCTATTTATGACTCCAAGTGGGTAAGTCCTGTGCAGGTAGTGCCAAAGAAGGGTGGGATGACTGTGACAACAAATGAAAAGAATGAATTAATTCCCACTAGAACTGTAACTGGGTGGCGTATGTGTATAGACTATCGTAGATTAAATATCGCCACTAAAAAGGATCACTTCCGTCTTCCCTTTATAGATCAAATGCTTGAGAGGTTAGCCAACCATAAATTCTTTTGCTATTTGGATGGGTATTCGGGATTTTTCCAAATTCCGATTCACCCTGAACATCAGGAAAAGACTACTTTTACATGCCCTTATGACACTTTTGCTTATCGTAGAATGCCCTTTGGTTTATGTAATGCACCCGCTACCTTTCAACGTTGTATTTTTTTTGATTTCATAGAGTCTATTATGGAGGTCTTTATGGATGATTTTAGCGTATATGGTTCTTCATTTGATTCATGTTTAATTAATCTCGCTAAAAATTTTAAAAGATGTGAAAAGTGCAACTTAGTCCTTAATTGGGAAAAATTTCACGTTATGGTGACAGAGGGAGTAGTCCTAGGTCATATTGTATCTTATAAGGGCATACAAGTAGACAAGGCTAAAATATCAGTGATTGAGCAATTACCTCGCCCAGTTAATGTTAAGGGAGTTAGAAGTTTCTTGGGTCATGCGGGGTTTTATCGCCGCTTTCTCAAAGATTTTTCTAAAATTGTTAAACCACTGACACAGCTTTTGCTAAAGGATGCCCCATTTATTTTTACTGACGAGTGTCTTGAGGCTTTCAACAGGATTAAGCAGGCTTTGATATCGGCACGCATCATATGTGCTCCCGATTGGAACCTTCCTTTCGAGATCATGTGTGATGCAAGTGACTTTGTGCTAGGAGTCGTGCTCGGATAGAGGAAGGACAAAGTTTTGCTTGCTATTTATTATGCTAGAAAAACTTTGGATGAAGCCCAAGTCAATTATGCCACTACGGAAAAGGAGTTTCTTGCTGTTATTTATGCTTTAGAAAAATTTAGATCATATCTTGTTGGTTCTAAAGTTATTGTTTTTACTGATCATGCAACATTGAAATATTTGATAGCTAAGGCGGAATCAAAGCCGAGGCTACTCCGATGGGTTCTCTTGCTCCAAGATTTCAACATAGAAATCAAAGATAAAAAGGGAGCAGAGAACGTAGTAGCAGACCACTTATCACGTATAAGGTATGATGAGGGTAAGGATTCTCTACCTATAGATGATTCTTTCCCTGATGACAACCTATATGCAGTTGTAGAACAACACCCATGGTATGCAGATTTTGCTAATTATTTAGTGGGTGGTACCCTACCTCTTGCTAATTATTTGGGATGATCCTTTTTTGTTTCGTGAGTGTGCAGATGGCTTATTTCGCAGGTGTGCTCCCAAATGGGAAGTCCACGGTGTGCTTACTAGTTGCCACACCTCACCATATGGAGGACATCATGGACCCACTAAAATGGTGGCCAAGATTAATGAGTCAGGTTTGTGCAGGCTTGTGACTCTTGCCAGAGGACTGACAATATCTCGCGGAGGCATGAGATGCCCCAAACAGGAATTCTAGAAGTTGAGATTTTTGACGTTTGGGGTGTTGATTACATAGGACCGTTCCCTTCTTCAAAAGGGAACCGTTATATTCTTGTCGCCATAGATTATGTATCCAAGTGGGTTGAAGCCATCACCATTCCTACCAATGACGCCAAGGTCATCCACAAACTTTTTAAGAAGACCATCTTTCATAGATTAGGTGTACCTAGAGCTATAATAAGTGACGGAGGATCTCACTTTCATGAACGGAAGTTGGACACCCTCCTCAAAAAGTATGGTGTCTACCATAGGACAAGTTTAGCCTACCACACCCAAACTAGTTGCCAAGTTGAGGTTTCCAACCGTGAGATCAAGGCCATTCTACAGAAGGTGGTATCAAAATCAAGGAAAGATTGGAGTGACAAGTTGGATGACACTCTTTGGGCATATAGAACTGCATTCAAGACCCCTATAGGTACTACTCCGTATAGACTCGTGTACAGAAAAGCAAGTCATTTCCCGGTCGAATTGGAATATAAGGCATATTGGGCTATTAAGGAGCTCAATCTAGATGCCAAACTAGCGGGAGAAAAGAGGTTACGTCAACTTAATCAACTCGATGAGTTTAGGTTGACGGCCTATGATAGTGCTCGAGTCTACAAAGAGAAGACAAAGAAGTGGCACGACAAGATGATCCTTCCGAGATAATTTAAGGAGGGTGATAAAGTGTTACTATTCAACTCACGACTTAAACTTTTCCCAGGAAAGTTAAGGTCAAGGTGGTCGGGTCCTTTTATCTTAAAAAGGGCCAACAAATTCGGTTCTGTGGAAGTTTTTGACGAACATGGTAACAAGTTCAAGGTTAATGGCCAAAGATTCAAGCTATATCATGAGGGGGCTACAATTGGTGCGGTTAATATACTTCACCTAAGTAGTTCCAATTCACTCTGAGTTTTACTGTAGTAAGAGGGTCGTCCGCGACCTAGATAAACCAGCGCTTTGCGGGAGGCAACTTGCTTTCTAGACTAGTTTTCCTTTTTATTTATTTTTATTTTTATTTTTGAGAGGCGAGGAGAGCGAAATTTTACGGTTTATAAGTGTTTTTGTACAGGTATAGGTTTAAGAGGTCGAAAGACTTAGAAGAAATTTTAAGACAAAGGAAAAAATAGCTAAGGAATTCTGACCGGGCACGGGCCCGATCGGGCGTGCAATCATGGTAAATTTCAGCATCACATTAGCCCGATCGGGCGTGGCTGCACGATCGGGCGCACAAGGGGACCTAGAAATCGGAACCTATTGCGCCTGATCGGGCGAGGTTTCCCGATCGGGCGCGCAAGTGCAGTTAGAAACTCGAGCAAAATTCGCCCGATCGGGCCCGTGCCCGGTCAAAATTCCTTAGCTATTTTTTTCTTCGTCTTCAAATTTCTTCTAATTCTTTCGACCTCTTAAACCTATACCTGTACAAAAACACTTATAAATGGTAAAATTTCGCACTCCTCGCCTCTCAAAAATAAAAATAAAAATAAATAAACAGGAAAACTAGTCTAGAAAGCAAGAAATACGGGTTGCCTCCCGCAAAACGCTGGTTTATTTAGGTCACGCACGACCCTCTTACTACAGTGAAACTCAGAGTGAATCGGAACTACTTAGGTGAAGTATATCAACCGCACCAATTGTAGCCCCCTCATGATATAGCTTGAGTCTTTGGCCATTAACCTTAACTCGTTACCATGTTCGTGGAAAACTTCCACAAAACCGAATTTGTTGGCCCTTTTTACGATAAAAGAACCCGACCACCTTGACCTTAACTTTCCTGGGAAAAGTTTAAGTCGTGAGTTGAATAGTAACACTTTATCACCCTCCTTGAATTCTCTCGGAAGGATCATCTTGTCGTGCCACTTCTTCGTCTTCTCTTTGTATACTCGAGCACTATCATAGGCCGTCAACCTAAACTCATCGAGTTGATTAAGTTGAAGTAACCTCTTTTCTCCCGCTAGTTTGGCATCTAGATTGAGCTCCTTAATAGCCTAATATGCCTTATATTCCAATTCGACCGGGAGATGACATGTCGAGTAAGAGGGCAAAAAATCGTTCGTGTTCGTGCCCGATCGGGCGCGCAACTGAGTCTCTGGGAATCAATATTATCCGCCCGATCGGGCGACGCTTGCCCGATCGGGCGCGCCTATTTTGGCCGTCCCCTTATATTTTTTCCTCTTCTTTATTTCCTCACTTTCTTCTTATTTCATCTTCTTCACCTTTAGTTTCTCTCTCTAAAACCTCCATTTTTACACCTTCAAACTCACTTATTTTTCAAGAACTTCTCCAATCCTTCCATCAAAACTCAAAATTTTGTACATATTTCAAATCCTTTCATCTTTCTCTATAATCTACAACAAATTTCTACCATTTTCTCTCAATTTTGTCTAAACCCTAAGAGAGAGAAACCACTTAATTCCTATACTTTCTAACATCAATGGCTTTAAAGAGATCAAGAACGGTAAGGGGGGAAGGCTCAAGGTATTAAGAGGCGAGAATTGACCCGGATTTGCAACTTCTGGGGTGGGAGAGGGTGGTCATCACCACCCAAGAGCAAAAACAGAGGATGCTCAACCTCATCACGAGGCAGGTAATTCCAACTCGTTTCATTTATCACCCTACCCTTATTAGATTAGGAATTGATAAGCATGTAGAAAAATTATTCAAGGGAGTTGGCATGAGCGGTTTCTTTAACATGCATTACGATACTTATGATTATTTAACCTTAGAATTCGTTTCTAGTTTTAATGTCATAAAATCAAATGCTTTAATTTCTCATGTTCAATTTCGATTATTCAATAATGATATTAGATTGACATTGAAAGAATTTGGTAAAATTTTTGAGTTGAAATCGGATAGGCCCCTTGAACCGCCCCAAGACAACGTTGCCATTGTCTATCAATCCCTTACGGGGGATCCCAATTTGAACCTCCAACATGTTAAAGGCACTTGGATACAACATCCCGTGTCAAAGATTTGGCAACGGTTTGTTGGCCTTACCATTTTTGGAAGGCATGAACCCGCCAATGTTAGGTGGGATGAGCTTGAATGACTAGGGTCATACATGATCCCTAGGAGTGAAAAGCACAATATAGTCCATAAAATGGCCAACCACTTCCAACGAGTGGCCAATGCGGCCAAGGCGGGTTGGTCTAGGGTACCCATTTACTTTGGTGGCCTAGTTACACATATAGCGGTCAAACACCTTAGCTTTGTCCCTAACGATGACAGTAAGGTAGCCGGCCTAACTATTATGGACCTACCCTATCTAGGTGGCCTTAATTGGATTAATGTCATGGGAGGGGAGACTTAGTGGGTGATTCAATGGGAATCAGGTAGGAGGGATAATGCTTTCACTTTACCCCACCCTACCTTGACCAAATTTGAGAAGGGGAAGCCTTCTTACACTTTTGAGCTTAACAGTCAAGGTGAGGTGCAACCACCTCACCCTTCACCTCAACCCCATCACTCTCCCATTGACCACTCACCTCCTCACCATTAACCACATTATCCACCACCTCAACCCTTTACATACGATATTCCCACTTCCTCCACCAACTACAACATAGACCCCAACGCCCCTTATGACTTCTCGGCTTTTAAAAGCCAATTAGATAGGATTGAGATGGGCCAAGGGCGAGTTGAGGGTATGGTTAGAGATTTGGATACTAGAGTAGTGTTTCTAGATCGAAGGGTAGGGTACATGGAGAGGAACCTAGGGAGGAGTTTATACCCCATGTATGATGACTACGCTCGTCGGGGGCTATACCCCCCGATTCACTTGTCCCTTATTGGTTTCAATATCCGCAAGGTGGATATACGAACCCAAGTGCCTTTGGTACCTACGTTGACTACTCATCGGTCCATAGTTATGGGCCCGATGTACCTTTTGGTGGGCTTGGGGGAATGTGAACCCTAACTACTTTGCAGGTGGTTCGGGGTATGGAGGTGGTGGCTCTAGCCATGGAGGAGCCGGCTCTAGCCACGGAGGGGGCTATTCGAGGATGGATGAGGATGAGGAGTAGGCTACTCTCCCAAGTCAATGAGGGTATTTCTTGATTTGGCTTGGGGGGGGTGTTCTTTCACTTGGTAATTCTCTTCCTTTTTTCTTTTTATTTTCTTTCTAGTATAGTTTTTATTGTTTTCCTAGTGTAGTTTTTATTGCTTTCTTATATATAAAAAATACAAAAAAAATTGAAAAATAAAAAAATTCAAAAATACGCTCTAATGAATTATGAATCATACTTCCCTGTGCCCGATACTTGAAAAAATTTGTTTTGATTATTGTGGATTTGTTGGTCATGATTTGAAGTTTAATTGCTTGGATTCCTAAACATGAGTCAATTTTGACAACTATTTGTGAATATAGTGCTTGACTAGTTGATTTGGTTAGGAAATGTGTGATAGTTCCATAATTCCTAGTATGCCAATGAATTTGAGTATTGATTTGCAACTATGAGTAGTTCTTCATGACTTTTTATTATGCACATGAGGAGGACGAAGGCGTTCATTCTTTTAGGTAGCCTTTAGAGTATTAGATACATTTGTTCCCTTCTTGTTACCCATGTTGTTGCTTGTGCCCTTTTATTGATTATTTAGCCACATTTCAAGCCTATATAAGCCCCATTGGTTACTAGTCCCAAGCATGGCTTGGGGGAGCTATTAGTTGGTGAGGTGAGGGAGTTGTGGTGTGCATATTATTAGCACAATGTGGGATGAAAAAGAAGAGTTATTGTTCTTTGATTTTTGATTGGAAAATATTGATATTGTGTTTCAAAGTTGAAATTTCCAATATGAGTTAAAAAGAAAAAAAAAAAGAGCAAAAGAAAAAATTAATGCTCAAATTTTCTATTTGAAGGTTGTTCAAGAAAAAAAAAAGAAAAAAAAAAATCAAGTTTGAAAAAGAGAAAAAAAGAATGAGTTCAAAGTTTGTATTTCACTCGAGTTTGTATTTCACTCGAGTTCTACATTATCATATTTTTATGAGTGAATTTTGTAAGTGTTGGGATTGTTTATGATGATTGGAGTTGTATTTGGTGATTTTTGTTGGAGTTAGTTATGTTGATGGAGATGTATGATCATCGTTTATTTTGATCATGGGTTTATTAGGTTTTGGCTCCCTTAATGCATATCTTTTCTCTCACATAATCCCAAATTTATCTTACCTTTACCCTAGCCTTACATTACAAGCTTTAAAGACCTTCCGACCTTGTGCATATAAGTTGTGTAAATGTGAAAGTGTTGTTTTTCAATGCAAGTTATGACTTGGCATATTTTGAGTCGACTAGTAGGAGGAGCGTTCATTGTTTTTATACACACGAGAGTGTGAGTTGGGAGGGAATTGTTCACATTAAAGGGGTTGGTTGGAGAGCGATCAAGTATATCTTTTACTCGCCACATAAATGAGAGTTGAGTGTGTGAGCACCAGTCTTGAATTCTATATTCTCTTGTGGTTTACTCTACTTGACAATTGTTGGGGAGGAAGGGTGATTAGATGAATAAGATTGATTGATGTAGAAGCATGTTCATTAGATTTGCCTTGAATTGTTGGTGCTTGATTTGATTATTGGGGTGAAGTATGTTTTGTATGTTCATTGATTAGCTCTTTTCTTAGGGACAAGCAAAGGTTTGGTTTGGGGGAGTTTGATATGTCCATTTTATATAGTGTTTTACCCCCGTCCCTTGGTCGTTATTAGTAGTGTTTTTGGCTCTTTCGAGCCACTTTTATTACTAATTTGTGTTTTCTAGTGTTTTCGTAGTTTTAGTTGTATTTTACAGGAAATTGCACTCTTGGAGCATTTTCCCGGGCTTTATGGATCAACTACGGAAGCTAGAAGGACACGACCAATTTGGAGCCCAGGATTGGTGAGAGCCGGTGATCAAGGGCTCAGTAATTGGGATCCCGAGGCATTTGGACCAAGTATTCAAGACCTGAGGAGGAAATCCGGATTGGGCCGAGAAATCTAGCCCAATCGAAGTCCAAGCCTCAAAGGGAAGCAAGAACCCGATCGGGCAACCTCTAGCCCGATCGGTCGCAGCAAGACCATAGTGCTGTGCATGCTAAGGCGCGCCCGATCGTGTGAGCATCTATCACGATCGGGCGATGCTGCTTGGGAGGAACGCGAAGAAAAAGGCGCGCCCGATCGGTTTTAATTCTTGTATTAGAAAACGATTAAGTACGATTTTGTACGGTTTTATAGATTACCTTCTTTCTTAGACTTTCTCTCTCTAATTAGTATTTTTCTCTCTCTTAAATTCTCTCTCAACTTTTGTTCTTAATTTTTCCTTTAATTCCAGATTTCTTTTTGGTAACAATTTCTTCCCTTTTAATTTCAGTTATTCTATTTACTTCATTGATTATGCTTTTATCTATTTATTTGATTAGTTTAGTCATGATGATTTGTGAGTAATTTAATTTCTAGGGTTTATGGGGATCTAATAAATGATATGAAGGGTATTGTTGTGATTGTTAATTATCAATGCTTGGTTAATTTCCTATTGATTGTTTTAATGCTATCCAATTAGGTTTGGCCAGATTTAATTGTATGAGTTTAGCAATATTAATTCGAGATTCGACAGATGAGAATTGATATTTAGGCTTAGTTTCAATAGGCGGATTAGTTTATAAATGGTTAAGTCGAGATTCGACAAATGAGATTTAATACCGGTAAATTAACTCTGTGATTATAATACGTAGCGAAATCCCTTTATAATCTGATTAACCAATGCTTAATGATTGCTGATTATGAATTGCCCTGGAATATTGTTTATTAGTGAACCTATGCCCTAGGCCTTTAATATTTGATTTTCTCCCTACTTTATTCCTTTCGACTTTATTCTCCGTAGTTTAGATTTTATTCATAAAAATATTGGTTACTTAGATAATTTAGATTATAATAATTAATTAGGAGTAAAAAGACCTGTTTCCCTGTGGAGTTCGACCCTACTTCCCTATCTACTTTAGTTAGAGGATTTAGGTAATTATTTTTGATTAGGGGATACGACTATACCTTGTCAAAGGCCTTGTTATGTTGGTCCCCTTCCAGGGGCATATCCTTGTCATAAAAAGAAATCAAATTACTAGTTCTTGGCAATTCAGTAGTGAGAAAGTTGATTCATCAGCGCATTCATCACAACCTTTCGATACTCGTGAGAGGTGGCCAAAAGCTTCCATACATTCATTTCCACCTTGGTCTTTTGTAGTTGTTTGATAACATCTTTATTCACAAGGTCGATGGGGTCAACTATTGGTTGTGATTGCGGTGGAGGTGGAGGTAGACTAGGTTGTTTAACCGTCCACTTATATTGAGAACCTTGACCTCAAGGTCTCCCCAAACATCTTCACTTGTGCCAAGAGACGAACATGCTATATCCTTGAGATAGACGTCTTCATCGTCACTATCCCAAACTCCATTCACTTCTTCGTAGCTCGAGACAAATACCACTTCCGACAAAGGTTCATTCACAGGTTGAATGAGTATTGACTGATCAAAGGAGACTTCATCTCCCATTATAGCCAAAGCATAAGATAGAGGACCTGTTTGAATGTTAGGCTTCTTTCCCCCTGGAGGGACAGGAAGTTGATTAGCGTCATTTAGGTCTTGGCTCGCATCCTTCAACCTCTAACACTTCTCAGTATTATGACCCTTGCCTTGATGAAACTTGCAATAAGCATTGGGGTAATAGCTACTATTCTCTGGTCGAGGTTCTGGAAACGGTCCAATTGGCATAATCAGTCCTTGACCATGCAAACGATCAAAAGCAGCATCATAAGTCAGTCCCAAAGGCGTGTAAACCCTCCTTTTCCTTTGGAATATTTGAGAAGGATCATTAAGGGCCAGCACATCATTGATATTGATATTGTTGGTAGCATTACTAGGCTTGGAAGACGAAGAAGAAGGAGTGTCATTCTTCTTGTTTTTCCAAGTGTTGTTGTTATTATTGTTGCTATCAGCAGTCTTCATCAGTTCATCCTCGATATTGATTCCAATATCGTATACAGCTTCAAAGGTACTCAGAGGAAGAAACTTCAAGTGTTGCTTGTACTTATGAGTCAAATTTGCAATGAACAAGCGAACCATCTCTTTTTCCTTGGGGGGATCCACTAAGAGCGCAGCTGTTTCCCTCCATCTGCCTAAGTAAGTGGTGAAGCCTTCATTCTCTTTCTGTTTGAGAATGGAGAGTTCACGTTCATAAGTCTTGGCCTTAATGTTACACTTGTAACAATTCATGAAGCTTTCAGCAACATCTGCCCAGGTCGCAACATGCTTGGATTCCAAAGAGTAGAACCATTGTTGATAGGCGTGCTCTAAGGAAAGAGGGAACACTGTAGGGAAGAGTGTCACATCTACTTCCTTAAGAGCCATGGTTGCAGGAAAAGCCTTCAAATGGAAAAGCGGATTATCAGTAGGCTTGAACTTGGGAATGTCAGCAGTGGAGAACTTCTCAGAAAGCTTGTCCCTTATGGACGAATAGGCAACAGGTTGCTCCACATAAGTCTATTCTTCACAAATCTTACTCTTCTGTTCCTTAATCTTGTCCATTGCAGCGGCAGTGACATTGTTCTGATTGTCTTGCTCTACCGTGTTAACTCTAGTGGTGAGTGTTTGCATCATGTTAGAAAACATCTCATTTGTCCTGTTGATGTTCTCGATATCTTCCTTAGTAGCCATTGGTTGAAAGTAGACTGGAGATGGATCTTGTGGAGATGATTGTGGTGGTTTCCTAGTACGCCTCTTTGGTATCAGAGTTTATTGAGGTATTGACTCGAACTGTAACAATCTACCCCTTCTTCTTGACCAAGTGCTGTGACACCGAAACAAACACACCTTTAATGACCAAACTTAACCTAAACCCATCCAAAAAATAAAAAAAAAAATTGAATTTTAAAAATTTTATAATTTTGAAATTCAATTTATTTTTTCTTTAAAAAAAATATGGGAGGATACCATCTAACTTACTCCGAAAAAAAACCGACACAAAAAACGACAAAAGACTACCCTAAAATACGGTCATGAAATGGTGCACGACTAACGGAATAAAGTGTGTGAACACGACATGTGAGTGATTAAGTGAGGTTATGGAAGCGTGTTATGACCGTACAACTAAACATGACACCAAACTGGACACATAAACAACATACGTACGCACAAAAACCAAAAAATAACTTACAGGACAGTTCCCCTAGGCACCGTGTCACGGTACTGACTGTCGTGACACGGTGTAGTCTACCGTCAGACGGTAGAAAGTGCCGTGTCACGACACTGTTCACCGTGGCGCGACAGAACTTACAATGACACGGTGCTCAATTCCTGGTCTTTT
This sequence comes from Chenopodium quinoa, assembly GCF_001683475.1. Classification (NCBI taxonomy): domain Eukaryota; kingdom Viridiplantae; phylum Streptophyta; class Magnoliopsida; order Caryophyllales; family Amaranthaceae; genus Chenopodium; species Chenopodium quinoa. The sequence continues at coordinate 1,710,619 of NW_018745251.1, read as the reverse complement.
TTGTGAGTTTTTCCAGATTTTAGTCGATTTTAGGTCCGTACTAATTACTATGTGGAAATAAAACTCCTCGGTCATGGGTTAAACAAAAAGAGTAAACACATGAGGGTTAGCACCAAACAAACCATGTAGCATTTAGTCACGATGATGTAAAAAAAGTTCGCAACCTAGGGTCAAGATCTATGTTCAACTATTGGTCAAGCTTTGGGTGTCAGAAGGGTACCATGATTAAGAGTTTGGACGCGTTAGCAAAACAGCCTCCCTTGAGGGTGTATGCCAACAGGCGACTCCGTGAATTTGTTATTAAATCGAACTCAACTCAATGGTTTGGTTGGATTTAATAACATGGATGGACCCTTATTGCCATGAGCGTTTTTGGGTTGATAGAGCTTAAATCCCCAGGGCTAAGACGCATGTAGAACACACGTTTTTTCAGAAAAATCGAAGGATGTTGACGGTGAGAAGAGAAAACAAGCCACCAGACTGACTTTAGGACTGCCGTGACACGGTAGTTAGAAAATCTGACTGGTGCCCTGTTTTCCTTCGTACGCAATCAACTTATTCAATTTTTCCTACAGGAGAAAACTAAACGAGACGTTAAAATGTCTATGCTTATGCAAAAATGCCAAATTAATCACAGGAATATTTTTCAAGAATCTTTCAAGTCTCATCCACTCATCTTAATTAAAAACCGATCACTTAAATCGATAAATAACCAAGAATCCTCCCCAGTGGAGTCGCCAAATTGTAGGCGTCGCTCGAAGTGCGCCTACAATGAAGCATGTGTGAATATGCTTGGCACTCATAGGAAGTGGGAATTGACATATACGATTAGGGACAAGGAAAGTAGGGAGCCGCCAACAAGTTTTTAAGGAACTTGTAAACCGTTCACGAATCATAAAAGGCAACCATGATTAAAGGACAACGGTAGGCAACAACGATTGACCCGTGAAGGTTACACCCCATTCATTATCCTTGAGATTACTAGCTCCATATGTTTTGGAAGCACAAAAGGAGGATCGGGGATGATGGTACGAAGTGAGTCATGGAGTCACATTCGCCTGTATTGGCCTCTACTCGTTTCTTATAGTGAAAAGCATTCCTGCAATCTCAAAGGCATACAAACAGAGATTCAATTTGCTCCAATATATTATTATGCTAAATTGGTTTAATATTAATGCAACACATAATTCTAAAATATCGTGATCACTTGATTAAACAACAAGATTAAAAAGGAACCTAAATTGGTCGTCCAAATTATCTTATTAGGCGTGATTTTCAATTACATATTCCCTTTAAACATGCAAAATGGTGAGCAATAAATATAATAGAACACACATTAATATTGGAAGCAATTCAAATAAAATTCCAACAATATAAAATCGTTACAAAAATAATAGAAATAAAAGGAACATAATTCTTACTTTGATTCTGTTTGCTTGCAATTACAAAATAATAAACGAGTTAGTAACTTCAAGGAAATAATAATAAAACATTAATTTAATTAAATTAAATAAAGTAGAGTAGGTTTGGGACCAAACCCTCAAACAGTTCTACCTTTCATGCCTTGGCTTAAGGACAGAACCCGAGTAAAGTACGGACTCCTTGGAGTGCTTGAAGAAGGAATTTTGAAAGAAGAAGGGTAGGCTAGTGTTTAGGCTAGAGCATAGAAGAGAGAAAAATAGAGAATTAATTGATACCCCGTACATAAGAAATAAGGTGGTACTTATAGAAAAAATGTGTTCAGGGAACACACGAAACCCTAAAATGATAAAACCCTAAAAAAGTATACTGCTTCACGACAAAGTGTACTGTGAAACGGGAAATCCCACCGTCAGACAAGAAACATTCTCGTGACACGGTGTACTTTTGTGTGACGCGGGAAATATTTACTGAACGGGGGAAGAAAACGCGTTAAGGGTTTACGCGGAAAGGACACGAAAACCCCCGTGTCACAGCAAGTGTCCCGTGTCACAGGGAACCCCACCGTCAGACGGTAAAGTTTCCCGTGACACGGTGGACTATTGCCGTGATGCGGGAGTTTTCAGTTCGCTTTTCCGTCTAAATTCATTTTTAACCCTAATTTCGTTCAGCATTTTAAGTACCGATGGTTAATTTCAGGCCATTTCTGTTTTTATTATTATTTGGGCTTAAATAAGAAAATAAAATAAAATAAATAAAAACGTTTGGGCCAAAATAAATAATAAAACAATAAAATAAAAAGGTTTGGGCTAAAATTAAAAACTATGATTTGACTAAACATCAAGACTGATCCATGGACTATTAAAAAAAATGGAATTTATTTAAACACGATTTTTAAAGCACTCTCGGGATTAAATACTGAACCCGACCAATAGTGGCGGTGAAAGGTTGTTCATCATAGGGTTTGGTTTTAGGGAGACATTTTTAGGTGTCTACACTTTTCATCGACTAAAATTAGCTCTTCATATCTTGCCCTAGTCCACTCGACTTCGTCGAGTTTACTTTCCAATGCAATGGGTAGAGACGATTTTTCTAGCACTACATGTTGTACGACATCCATTCCATAAACCAAGGAGAATGACGTATTTCCTGTTGATGTGCGAATTGACTTGCGATAACACCAAAGTGAGAATTGGAGTCTGTCAGGCCAATCCTTGTAATTTTCTGTCATTTTCTCGATAATAGTCTTTAAGTTTTTGTTAGCCGCCTCAACTGGTCCATTTGCTTGAGGTCAATAGGGAGAAGAGTGATGGTGTTAAATACCATATTTTTGTAGCAATTCTTCGCATTCTGCTTGAAAGTGAGTTCCATTGTCACTTTATCATCTCATGTGGGACTCCATATTTACAAATAATATTCCTTTTGTTAAAGAGTGCTATATGTTTTGCAGTGAGTTTAGCGTATGACTGCGCTTTGACCCACATCGTGAAGTAATCAATTGCTACTAAAATGTTGTAGACACCCATTTGTGTCTCCCCAAAACCAAACCTAGTGATGAGTACCTTTTCACGTCGAATAATAATCGAATGGAGTGAAAGTGTGAAAAGTTTAGTGTTGCGGATAGTTTTAATTTCTTTCTCTTCTCTATATTTTTGAAAACCTATTTTAAGGAAACAGCCAATCCAGTTTGGTTGTTCCATGATATGGGTCCAATAATAGTGTATTTGGATAGGGCTTGAAAATAGCTTTCCAACGATATATTATAAGTCCATTCCGAGGAATATTGAGGAAGTTATGGCCAAATTACTGAACTGGGCCCGGTTTGAGCCTTATATGCGGCCCAATGATCTAGGGGAGGGACTAATAGATTTATATTTCCTAATGAAATTAGGAATGGTTTTAGTCTTCTAGATTCTTCTAGAAGGTTCTTTTCATTCCTAATTCAATCAGCATTGATAAATTGACTTTTGTTGACTTTTTAGAGTTTTAATAAGAATAAAAGAATGTTTTTGAGGAAAATACGATTTTATCCTCTTGTATGGAAATTTCTATCTGATTTTAAGAAAACGCGTCAATAATTAAGTTAGCACCAAACGCCAGCATTAGTGCCTGACGCTAAGCTTGGCGCCTGGCGCTAGCGTTAGCGCCTGGCGCTAATGTCAGCGTCTGGCGCTAACCTCGTTTTACGCGTCAGAACTCTGTTTTGATTTTTTATCTTTTTGGCTGATTTTCTCTATAAATAGCTTCCTAAAAACTCCGTTTTCATTCACCAACTCTCATCAAGATTTTCTTGATTACTCTCTTTCTCTCTTTTCTAAACCAGCCTTCTCTTAAATACAAAATTCTGCATTCGCAAGACTTAGATACACCTAGCCATATTTGATGTTGCCTTCGCCCTAGACGTGAAAGGTTTTAATTTCTGCGGGTTTGTTCCCAAATCTCTCTTTCAATTATTTAATTTAATTGCTTGATTATTATTTTCCTTGAAATTACTAACGCGTGTATTTTTTTATTAGAAAGAGGTACGACGCATCGAAGTAAGTACTTTAATGGTTTAATTGATATTATTCTTAGGTTATTATTATGATTCCTAGTATCATGTCTAGGGTAACTTTAATATTAAGTATGATTAAAAGTTGATGTCTTTTATTTTCTTCCTAATATTCATTCATGTTAGTATCATGTTAGGGCTAAATCTTTGATTTTATTGTTTAGTGACATTCTAGGGTTTGTTATTAATCTTGTTAGTATCATGCCTATGATCTTGCTATTATTATGCTTTATTTTTAACATGAACATAATTTATGATAATTATTATAATTATTATTGTTATGATCATAATTATAATTTATTGTTATTATGTTTCTTGATATTTATCGTTATTGCTTGATCACACCTTTTCTGCATGCTTAAAGGGAATTGGTATTTGTTATCACGCTTAATAAGTTAATTAATAATCTTGTTAGGGCTAATATGATTATAATTCAAGTGATCGCCAATAATAGTTTATTTGTGCATTAATATTCAACTACCATAGATTAAACAGGTTTAGGGTAATCCTATTGATTGCATGTTAGTCAGAAAGAGCACATGAATACGATCAGAATAAAGTAGAGGCCTATTATTAGGGAAGGTTCTATCTCTTTTAGGTTGGATTTGTACCTTTATCCCCGAACTACCAGTCATGGTTCAAGACCTATTGGAGTTGACGATCTCTTGGATTGTTAAGGGGTGTAACCCTCACCTCGTGAACGGTTTACAAGTTCCTAAAACTTGTTAGCGACTCGATTGCTCTGTGTTCTTTCCCTTTGGACGCCACCGTACTTTAGTGTATGATCACAGTGGGGTTCAAGCTAGGGATTAGCGCTTGAAATATTCCCTACAATTTTTGGCGACTCCACTAGGGAGGATTTCTATTTTAATTCCCAAAATTTATTTCGGCAATGATTTAGAATGAGTGGATGAGACTCGAAAAGTTCTAAGTATTTCATGTGCGTAATTTTTTATTAACATTATTGTCATATGCATAAAACAGATCTCATTGGAAAGACCATCCGTAATGAGTGAAAACATAGGATTTTTACACGTATGAAATTAGAGGAATATCTTTCACAACTAGGACTGCTGAGGCATGTAGGAATTAGCGTCAGTGAACAAAGATTAGTGCCAGAATTTTGACTGTAGCGCCAGACGATAGCTTTGTCGCCAGGCGCTTCATCCAAAAATCCGCGCAAATCTCTGTTTGCTAGCGCCAAATTCTTCCAATATCGAGCCAGAAATATGCGTTCTAATTTTGACCAGTTTTTCGCATTGTTTGCTCGATCCTACTTCCTGATTGAGTTTTTCTCACTTTTCTGAAAACCATATGTGTTCTTCATATGGAAATAACCCCCTGGGAATTCAGGCTTCATCCACCTGATTGAACGCTCTGAGCAACAAAGGGTACATCCGAGAATGTTGAATTCACCAAACCATGGAAGCGAGTTTTTTCTAAAATTTGCGGTGTCCCATCCACTCGCGCCAACCCTTCACGGTTAGGCTTCCGCGCGGTGCATCTGGACAATTAACCATGGACCCTCTATTGACTAACCCATATCCTGAACTTTAGAGAACTAGAGCCATGGTTAGGTTGCAAACTCATTGCATCATACTTTGCCTACATGACTAGTTGCGCATTATTTGTTGTGCATATGGTATATGTTTTTCCTAACTATTTGTTTCACTTGTGCTAAGATTAAATAAACTAATGACTAAAAGAACTTTACCTAATTAATTAATTAATTAATTAATTTGAGTAAATAAAGTCTATTATTTTAACCAGAATTGACTTAGTACGACTTTAGGCATACCCTTGTTGATTAATAATACCAAAAACAGTTTCAGATTGAAGCTCCAGCAATGGCGTCTGGCGAAAGCTCTGTCGTCTGGCGCTACACTGCAAAAAGAGAGGCGTCAGTCCTGTCATTTTGACAACAATTCGGATTATTGATCGAGTCATCACTTTGTGTCTAATTAATTAGTTTGCTAAGTAATTCGGTTAAATTTCACTATTAATAATACCTTGTTAAGTCAATAATTAATTCTAGGCACCAAGTCCCATGGTCTTACACAAAAATCCAAGCATGTCACTTACACTAACCACACACACCAATACACATACTTTGACCATGTCTAAGAGAGTCTTGTATGCGAGTTTTTCCCGTCATTTTTTTAGGGGGTAAGTCGGATATTAATCCTCCATTTTAAATACCATACTTCGTTCCTAAAATATATACATTATTTTTGCCAAAATATGCACCCATTTTTTTATTATTTTTCCTCTTTAAAATCGTAAAGTCAAGGTCGATTTGAGTCAAGTATTTAACACAAAAAATGGTTTAAATTACAGCGCGTGGTCAAGAAAGGAATGGCGGTTAATCAAAGAAAATCTTACCCCCTAAAAAAATTCAACACACCGATTGATCGTAAGAGGAAACCTAGGACTGTAATGACAACGCAAGAAGAAGTCAATGAGCTCAGGAACCAACTGGTTACCGTGACTGAAGCACTAAAGTTCCTAACCCTTAAGATCGATGATCCCGTGAAACAACAATAGATGAACCTGATGCAAGAGAGTCTAAGCAAGCTATCTAGAGACTACAAGTTTCCAGGGATTAGTTCACAAGGGGTCTCGGTGGACAAAGATCTTCTTCAGCAGAAGTTCAATGCCAAGGACATCCCGAAATTCAAAGCAACCGATAACCCTTATTTTCATTTAAGAGTCTTCGAAACAATAATGAGTATAGGGTATCGACAAGAAGGTATTCCCCTCTTTGTTCTCACTATCTGTCGAGACCGTTTGCCAGCAATGGTTCTTTTCTCTTGAGAAAGAAAAAACCTGCACCTGGGATTCCATAGCAAACGCTTTCATTGATAGATACAAATGCAATATTCAAGTTGAGACTGACATAAGGAACTTGAAATCCTCAAGCAGAAGGAGAACGAAGGCTTCACCTCCTTCTTTAACAAATGGAGAGAAACCTCAGCTAAGATGATTGAGGTGCCGAGAGAAAAAGAGTATGTAAGGTTATTCATCAAAAACCTTAAAGAAAAATACTCCAAGCATCTCAAATATAAAAATAATCTCCATACCTTCAAGGCCGTCTACGACATTGGAATCAATATTGAAGACGACCTGGGTAAGTTGAAAGCTGCCAACAATAACTCTAACAGTGGCTGGAAAGGCAAGAAGAACGACAATCCTTCTTCTTCAAAAACCACCCACTCAAACAATGTTAGCACTTTTAACCTAGGTGAAGTCCTTGCTATGAATAATCAAGGACAAAAGAAACCATTTAGGAGGAACTTTACTCCAATTGGCATGAGTTATGACACTGCATTTGATCGACTAAATGCAAAAGGTCTTATAACTCCTATTGACCATTTGGGGACCCACCAGTCAAAAAGAGGTCAGCTAACTGGAACCCCAATGCACATTGCAAGTATCACCAAGGTAGGGGCCATCTTACCAAGAACTGTTGGAAGCATAAAGAAGCTATCCAAGACTTAATCGACAACAACAAGCTGCCATTGCCCCCTGCCAGTAAGAAGCCAAGTATTGACAATGCGCCTCTCGCTCATTCCTTGGCTAACTCTGATGAGGAAAACGAGGTTGATCCCTCGTCTCTCATCGAACCTGTTAAAGAAATCCATGCCATCGAAGAAGAGGAGGAGATCTTTTTCGACGCCATGGATAACCCTCCAGAATTAGCAAGTAAAGAGGACATACAATCGCTCACACTGTCTATGATAGAAGGATCGCATTTGCTACGTGAAACTCTCAAGGCTATAAAGGAACTTCAGAAGAAATTTGACGAGGTTCCACTCCCGAAAAATGAACCTAAGAGAGAGTTCACACCCATGGGAACGACTTACGAGGCAACACGTTTTCCTTTACAAGTCACCGAAAAACTACAATTGTGATCCCATATATATAAATGTTCGAAATTCTCTCCGAGAGTGGCGAGATCAAACCTCTCAAACCGAGACCATTTGAATCATTGAAAAGTACAGATAGATATTACTGTCAGTATCATCAATTAGGGGGTCACACAATCAAAAACTCTTTTAAATTCAAAAATTTAATTTAGAAAATGATTGATGAAAAGAAACTAGTCCAAGTTCCACAAGAAGAGGATGCAAGTATTAATGGAGTTTGGGACAGTGATGAAGAAGAGTCTACTTAAAAGACATGGTAGGACTTCTACCTTCAGTGTCATATACCATGAATGACTTTTGGGTTGAATAAGATTCATCAATAGACGTCCTCACAAGATCCGGGAGAATGCAACCTCTTGTTTCAACACAACCCATGCCAACCATATAGCAAGTTCCCATGCCTATTATTGAAGATAATGATATCGTCAAATAGTTCAAGAAGACAAAAGTTGAAATGAATGTATGGAAACTTCTGGCGACATCCCGAGAACATAGGTTGGCCATAATGAATGCCTTTGATAAAACAAGGATAGATTCTGACACCACTCTTGAGGGGTTGGCTAACTTCCTCACGAGTGAACTACCTAGTCCCATCAATTTGATCACCTTTTCTAACAAGGATTTACCCCCAGAAGGTGACAAACACTATAAGGCATTAAACGTCAAAGTAGTTTGCAAGAGAATGAACGTCCCTATGACCCTTGCAGACAATGGATCATCCATTAACGTCTGTCCACTTAGAACTACAAGGATGCTGGGCATAAGGGATGAAGACTTAACTCCGTCAACGCAAGGAATAAGAGCCTACGACAAGACTCGTCGTCAAGATCTTGGTAAAATTACCATGAATGTAACGGCGGGAGCGATAGAACATGTTACTACTTTCCAAGTAGTAGATATCACAGCTTCATTCAATTTACTGTTGGGACTCCCTTGGCTTCATGACCTAAAAGTCGTCCCCTCATCTCTCCACCATCAAGTAAAATCCATAGTTGGGGGAATTCCTATCACCAATGATGCTTCACTTATGAGAATCAAGTCTATAGAAAACCCAATAATTAACGTGGAGCACGATGAGGATGATGAAGATTTATGGGGCTTAAACGAAGAGGTCTCCTTAATCTAGGAGGATGAAAGGACCCCTCTCTGCCACGACCCCCATTTTAACATGATCGTGAATGCTATTCTGAAGAGACAAGGACATTTTCCTTGGATGACCATAGGAAAGAATAAAGGAATAGTAAAACCGCTGGAGTCACCTGGCCTCCCTAAATTAGATACTTTCGGATTTGGTTTCGAACCAACTCAGAAAGATCTTAAGCGAGCCCAGGAAAAATCGAAGGCATGTTGAGACGCTCGCATTCAAAAGAAAGCAATCCCAATGGATAAGTACCTTCTTACACTTAATAGTCAATTCATAAAAGAAGGAGAGGACTATCCAAGCTACGAATTTCCCAAACCATTTGTCATAAACGACATAAGGAAACCGGGATTTGAGATTTTCTCGGATTGCTATTTCACAAATGAAATCCCAACTCCTGTCCATAAGGAGAAAACACCTCCGTGCTTTGACTTTAACGTCATGGGATTATTATTTGGGCGAGAAAAAGATGAGCCAACATACAAAGAGGATAACTCCTCGCTCATTCAAAAAGTCCTACAAAGTGAAAATTTCGATCCCTCGAAGCTAATCACTCCAGCGGAAGGATAACTACAAGGTTGGCGCAAGACCGTCAAGGTGACAGGGCAAGGACCTATGTTCGAAGAGTCGTCTAAGTCAGATTCAGAGTCTCTCCCTATAGAGTCATCTAGGTCATTAGTAATAACACCTTCCCCTTCTATCTCTTCTCCTAGAACAGTTATTGATCAAGTTCCTGAGGACATATCACTCTTTGATGTAATGATCTCAGAGTATAATAATGTAATTTCTTCTCCTTACTTTTTGTGTTCTTCTTTAACCCAAGATGACGAGCATTGCTTAACTAATAATGAAAAAGATAAAGAACTTATTAAAGCAATGGAAACACTTGAAAAGAAAACACCGATAATTGAAGAAACTGATACGGTTGATATCTCAAATGATTCAACCAATAAAAGAGAAGTTAAAATCGGACTAACACTTAATGAACAAGAAAGAACCGATTTAATTAACTTACTAAAGAATTCATCGATGTATTTGCTTGGTGATATGAAGATATGCCAGGCATTAATAGATAAATAGCTCAACACACTATACCACAAATTCCCGGAATGAAACCTGTAAAACAAAAGTTACGTCGAATGAAACCCGACATAGCTTTTAAGATAAAAGAAGAAGTTCAAAAACAAATAACTGCAGGTTTCATCAAAAAATCTAAATACCCCGAACGGGTCGCTAACGTCGTCCCTGTTCCAAAAAAAGATGGAAGGGTAAGAATGTGTGTCGACTATCGAGATCTAAATAAGGCAAGTCCAATGGACGACTGCCCTTTACCACACATAGATATTCTGGTGGATAACACAGCAAATCACGCACTTCTCTCGATCATGGACGGATATGCAGGTTATAATCAGATTCTCATGGTAGAATAATGCATGGAGAAAACAACCTTCATAACACTATGGGGCACTTACTACTACACGGTAATGCCATTCGGGTTGAAAAACGCGGGTGTCACTTACCAACGTGCGGCGACTGCCTTACTCCATGACATGATTCATAAAGAAGTCGAAGTATGTGGACGACATGATTGTAAAATAAAAGACTGCCCAGGCCATAAAGTAGCCTTAAATTTTTTTTTTGAAAGGCTAAGAAAGTCTTTGTAGTCTCTCGGTTAGATCCACTCAAGTATCTATTTGAGAAATCTACGCTCAATGGACGCATATCGAGATGGATAGTCAATTTATCCCAGTTTAATGTAAGGTTTATGCCATAAAAAGCTGTCAAAGGATCTGTGGTGTCAGACTTTCTAGCGGACTTTCCAATAGAAGACTCGACGCCAATACAAGACAATGAGTTTCCAGATGAATATTTAATGGTCACTTAAGTTGATACTTGAGCCTTATACTTTGACGGAGCCTCAAACCAAAAGGGATGTGGTGTTGGATTATTACTAGTATCACCTAAAGAAGAGCATGTCCCAATCTCTATAAAGCTTGATTTTAACGTTACCAACAACGCTGCTGAATTCGAAGCAGTCGTGTTAGGCCTTGAAACAACTTTGGCATTGGGAGTAAAAAAGTCTCCATTAATCAGTTAGAGAAGGTGGAAAGTAAGGAGCGAAAGTCTAGCCCCTTACCAAGCCTATCTGGAAACTCTTACTAATCAGTTAGAGAAGGTAGAATACACATATCTACCTCGAGAAGAAAATCAATTCGCTGATGCCTTGGAAAGACTAGCCTCGATGGTTAGGATTACCACGGAAATCGAGCAAATGCCTCTAACTATAGGAAAAAGGCACAAACCAGCATATATTCAAGCTATAGAAGATGATGAAGTAGTCCAAGACGAAGAATAAGAAGAACCGTGGTACACGGATATACTCAACTACGTCACCAAAGGAGAATACCCTCCCCATGCCGACAAAAGAGCAAGACGAGCATTAAGACTCTTGGCTTCCCAATACGTACTCATAGACAACGAGCTACATAAAAGGGTACCTAAGGGTCGAGCTCTCTTATGTGTAGGAAAAAAGGATGCCCAAAGAGCAATGAGGATAGTCCACGAAGGAATCTGTGGCACTTACATAAATGGCAAAATGTCAGTCCAAAAGATAATGCGAGAAGGATATTACTGGACTACAATGAATAGGGATTGCCATCAATACGTAAGAAGATGCCCTAAGTGCCAAATCTATGCCAATTTACAACATGTTCCTCCATCCTTGCTCTACACCTACACATCGCCATGGTCGTTCTCTACATGGGGAATTGACATCATCGGCGAAATCACTCCCCTAGGAGCAGGAGGCCACGAATATATCCTAGTGGCAATCGATTACTTCACAAAGTGGGTCGACGCGCAATCATACGCTAAACTCACTGCAAAACATGTAGCACTCTTTATCGAGAGATATATTATTTGTCGATACGGAGTCCCACATGAAATGATAAGTGACAATGGAACTCACTTTCAAGCCGAATGTGAAGAATTGCTACAAAAATATGGTATCCAACATCATCATTCCTCCCCTTATAGGCCTGAAGCAAATGGAGAAGTCGAGGCAGCTAATAAAAATCTAAAGACTATCATTGAAAAAATGACGGAATATTATAAGGATTAGCCTGACAAACTTCACTTCGCATTGTGGGGTTATCGCACATGAATTCGCACATCAAAAGGAAATACGCCATTTTCCTTGGTATATGGAATGGATGTCGTACAACCTGTCGAACTAGAGATTCCGTCTCTACGCATCGCGTTAGAAAGTAAACTCGATGAAGTTTTATTGACTAGGGCACGATATGAAGAGCTAATCCTACTCGATGAAAAACAACTAGAAGCTCTACATCACACTCAATGTTATAAACTCGTATGGTTAGGCATTTTAATAAGAAGGTCAAGACAAGAAACATCAAAGTAGGAGACTTGGTGTTAAAAGCATTAAGGAAGAATGTTTTAGATCCAAGGGGAAAATTTAGACCTAATTGGTCTGGACCCTACATTGTTAAAACAATTCTGTCAAGAGGTGCAACAAAATTAACTGATATGGATGGCAATGAGTTCTCGAACAGTACAAATCTTGACCAACTTAAGAAATACTACCCATAATTACTTGAGTAGGATACTCAAGAGATCTACGTTTGGCCTGATTCCTTAAGAAAGGATACGTAGGCAACCCTTTACGGGTGCGACCACTTTATTTTTTAAAAATATCGCATCCCTGAATTAATAAAAAATTCGGCAGAAGATCGACGAAACATCGTCGTCACGGAAAACATTCTGACGTCAGCCGATGAACGTTAGCGCCAGATGACGGCATCTGTCGCCTGAAGCCAGACTGCCGCAGCCGGCGCCAGTTGCAAAATTGTGGCGCCAATTTACTGTAAAAAGTCTGGGAATATTTCAGTGTTTTTTGGAAAATTTTCGACTTCCGTACTCGAAAAAATTTCTGGAAAATTAATTTTTTTTGTTTTCATTGCTTTAATAAAATAAATTTAAAGAAAATAATTTAATTAAAAAGCTGGAATTTCATTAATAAAATAAACTACATTATTGATGGAATTTAAATATAGCTTAAATAAATTAACTTTAAATAACAAATAAACTAAGTCTAATAATTGGAAATTAAGCAATGCTCTTAATCTTCTTTCTCTTTCTTAGTCCTTTTCCAATTTTTGTCTGCTTTTTCCTCCTCATCCATAACCTTAGCTAGTAGGCATCCTTTAGAGGACCTACATTTAATCTTGGAGTAAATAGTTTCCCCCTCAGTTAGGACCCCATGCTTCTTTTCTACCCAAGCTTTCTTTTCTGTGGTGTCAGCTTTCGTTTTTCCTTTATCTTTTGCAGTACTCTTCTTCTTAGGCATTATAGGTGTTTTGAACTCAATTCTTTCACCCAGGCGTTCCTTAACAAGAATCACCTTGTCACCTAGACGGCTCTTCACATCAGTTTTACTCTGATTTTTCTTTATGTCCTTTGAGGGTTTTTTTTCAGAAGCCACTTTTTCACATCATTGGGCAAAGAAGGAGGAACCTTTTGGGTAATTACTTCCCATATAGGTCTAGCGCTCCAATAAGAATCAAATTTGTCTACTTCCTAGGAGACACGAAACTCGTAGGGACGACGAAGATCACCAGAAGGAATAGTCTGAAGTAGGTCGTATTGTCTTTTTACCCTGTAGGGATAATAAAAATTCATACGGGACAAGCTTGGAAGACGGCTAAAAGGTTGCTTGTTGACACCAACCATCTGTTCTATTTTCCACCAAGGGATGACCCACGTGATGGCAAAATTGCAAGATTCGAAGACCTTCTTCCATTCATGGCGCCCCATCTTAGAGAAGCGTTTCTTCCTTCTCACGAAGCAATTTGGAGTATACTTCTTAATGTTGTCCGGAGGGCTAATTAATTCAAGTCTTTCCATTAGCCACATCTGTATAAATTGTAATGCAAATAAATTATTCTTACTATACAAAAATATATTTTTGATTTTTGTAACTAAAAATATTATTTTTCTACATGTAATAAAATTGGAGAGCCCCGAAAAGGTGTTTTTGGATTTCTCTTTAACTCATCAAGACTAAGCATAGTCTCTCACCCTATTAAAGGTATTGGATTTCTCCCTGATTCAATTTGTTCTGAAACAGTGGATATAATTGATTGACCCTCATTATTTATACCACTAGTAAGAAAAAATTGATTAAGCATGCAAAGCAGGAAAGCCCTTCTTCTATAAACTGGAAAGATTCAGAATAAGGTCTATCAAAATAATGGCGAGCAAATTCATTCAAATTAACTAGGCTACCATATACTATTTTTGATAGATCTTTGTCTTTTAAATTGAAGAAGCGTTCCAAATCCTTATAATAATATTCACTTATTCTAGGGATTACTACTAGATCTAGTGCAGGGAAGCCTAAAATAGCACCAAATTCTTTCGGCAAAGGGCTAATTTCATCATACCCTATTCTAAAGCAATGAGTATCTACATCCCAATATTCTAGAGCGGTATGAATAAAATCTGAATCAAGATCTACCCCTTTGATACCATAAATACACATCTAATTCTTTCTCTCTTTGTCATTAAGAGACATACACCTTTCATGAGTGTAGTTGGTAAAACTTTTGGTGACTAGAGACATGATGTTATTTTTCTAAAAGCTAAGAAATATTTTATTTGCTGAAATTATGAAGAGAATCGATTAGGCAGGGGGCTATTTATGCACAAAATCGGAGCAGTTTTAATCCAGAAAGGATTCATAGTCAGCGATCTTTAGCGCCAGATGCCAACTATTGGAGCCTGAAGCCAGAGTCTAGCGCCAAACGATAAGTGTAGCGCATGGCGCTACACCAAAACGCATGGCGCCAACTGGCGCCAATATGCCTCATCGTACGCGCTTTCTAAAAAATCGAATTTTTGACTTGATTCGAGTCTGCTAATGGCTTTACGGTTTCCTTATTCTTTTCTAAATATTATTTATTCCTCCCTTTTAATTAATATAGCTATTATATTAATTATATTATTTTTCTGATTTTATTTAGGCTAACTTCCAAGTTTTTATAAATCCAATATTTTATTTGACTATTCCTTTTTTCATTTTTACTTTTTTTGGGCGGAGAAAGCCGGATACCCTCCATCAATAATAAAAATGACGGAATTTTTGCGCAAAGCTATTTTTCACATTTCCTTGCACACACAAACATGCACATAATAATAATAATAATAATAATAATAATAATAATAATAATAATAATAATAATAATAATAATAATAATAATAATAATAATAATAATAATAATAATAATAATAATAATAATAATAATAATAATAAATGAAAAACATGATAAATAAAGAATAAACCCATAATAATATGTATATACAAAACATGTCTAAATAATGAGTCTAATTAAAAGGCAAAGTTCTATACAAAGTCAAAATAAAATAAATAAAAAGCACAGGAATAAACTACGGCGCCGGGGGACGTACACCCATCATCACATAAAACTGCGCCGTACGAGGAGTAACCTCTCCACCAGCTCCAGCTCCAGTCTCCTCGGGAGGAGGAAAGCTCAACACAGGACCCGTCCACCCAAGATCAACCTGAGGCTGAGGCTGCGGAGGCTGATGCGATGACGAGCCAACCTCGTACATCCCACCACCTCTAAGAGCGAGGTAGCCTCTCCCTGGCCTACCGGCGCAGCATGTGCACCTTTAGAGGAAGAGCCTGAGCCCTCTACCGCCTCGGTACGATTAGCCTCAGAAGGACCGCTCCGACCTCCCGAACTTGTGCGGCGACGTCTTGAGCTAGACCTCGCTGGATCCCTCCATGCCTCAGGTCTCGTGCGGGTATGACAAGGAATGGGTTGACCCTACAAAAGAAACTAAGATTAGAAATAGGAAAAATAAAAGCGGTAATACAAAAACATATGAAGGGAAGACTACCTTATGAACGTATATGGACAAAAAGTTGCAAATAAACAAGCTTACCCGAGTCTGGTGGCGAGGAATCGACTATTCCACAAAGCGCTCGCCCTTAGGAGCCGGAGGAATCATCTCCTCAATCGGCCCATATGTGCCCTGATAATGGATAGAAAAACGGGGTGGCACGGACTCAGCAGCATTATCCTTACAAAGCAAAACAAAATCAGTAAAGCATCACTTGGGGGCTACTTAATGAAAGGTAAAAGCTGAAAAATCATACCGCCACATCCTCAGCAGGTACAGGAACTGGAGCTAACAACGGCAGTAGCTCTTCCCCATAGCATCGCCAGGGATCGTGTAAGATCGCCAAGGGATACCAGCTCCCTCTAACATGCTCACCATCCTCGTGGCATTAAATATGTGACGTGGTGGAGAAGCAGGAACGACAAAGGTATCTGAGGAATGCTGAATAGCAACCCTCTCTCCAAGATACATAGCCGCTCTATAAGTCCCCAAGAAATAGCAACACTTAGCAAAATATTGCGCGGCTAACCCAAGGACTGCCAAGTCGACCCATGGTCGGTACAACACCTCAGGCTCCTGCAAAGAGCGTCAATCAAGCAAGAATCCAACCAAGCAATCACAAAATGTCAAATAAGAATTGAATCATACCGAGATGATCCAATTTCGGACATAGGCAGTGGACATCCCCACATGGCGGATTCCCCAAGAAGCGCTAAGTAGAAGTCTGCGCGGCGACGGTCTTGCCGGCGCAGCTGATGGGAAGTACTCGTAGAACCAGATCTACAAGAAGCTAAAGTTATTAGCAAGTGCTAACTAAAATGTAGAGCTAAACTTTATAGGGAATAAAGGATACCTCTACGACCATCCAAAAGCCGGATAGAGCGACAATCGCCCCGAAGGACCGATGTCGACACGAGTCCCGCAGCGCTCGGATGAAATCAGGATAGGCCAAGCTGGCCCAGTCATAAGTCTCGATCCGGTGTAGATCGCGCACGACAAGAAGGTAGTAAAGCAGCGCCCTACTACCCTTGTCAAGGGAGAACGTCCCTGATAGCAAGATAAGTGCAAAGATGTGCACCCGCTGCGCTCGGATAGTCACACAATCATCAAAAGCCGCCGCTAGAGTCGAACAACGAATCCCTCTAGTGCTGAACTGAGTCGACTCTACCTCAGCTCGAGCCCGAATAGCGATCGGACCTAACAGCTCCTCGACCTCAAGAGAAAAGACGTCGAACCCGCTGTCAAATGGCAGTGGCAGGTAGCTAAACTCAAGTCCCGTAATGAGACTGAAGTCGGTAGGAGTGACCATCATCTCACTCAGGGGAAGTGGAAAGTGTTGGTGGTGTCCCAAAAGAACTCCACCAAAACACGGACTACATGATGACCCCCGCTAGAGGCAACCATGGCCTTAGAGGTCTCGAACAGTACAGTAAGACCACAAGTCTCCCATAGAAGTCTCGTCTGATCGTCGCTGGCGATGTACATCTTGTACAAATCACCCAAGCCGTCACAACCGGAACCATGACAGCGTGTCCTCCCAACAGTGATGCCTCGTCTCACCCTCTCAGAGATGTGGTTGACGGGAGAAAAGTACAAGGTCCGCTCATCCTACTCAGGGAGTCGGCTGAGCAAAGTGGACAGTTCGGCATTGTCCTCTACAGGCTCGTACTCCTGTCGATCGTCTCGGGTCGGTGAACCAGAGCCTCGCTGTCTAGCCATGCTACATTGTGTAGAATCATTATAAATTAAGTTTCTATGGTATCTAAGGTTCGCCTAGCCGCATGATACTATGTTCGCAAAAAAAAAAAAAAAAAAAAACAGAGTGCGTAGTACTAAAACAGAGCAAAAATTCAAATTGAGCATGCACGGCATTTTTCAAGCAATCAAGCAATTTCTTGCAATACTACAGTAATTATTGTGACAAATTGGATGAGAATTGCTAGCAAAAACATCAAGAACAAGCCACATTATTTTCCCGACCTTAAGAGGTTCAATAATGGTGATTTGTTCATTTCTTCACCAAATTGAGTCAAACAAGTCTTTAATTATTCCCAAGGCAATATATAAACATAATCAACCAATTTCATGGCATAAAATTTGATAAACAAAGAGAATTAAGGAATATAAGTTTCGAATTTTTAAGAAATTTGTAAATAAACATGTGCAAAATTCATTAAAATCGGTGTGAGTTTGAAGGAACTTACATAGATCGGGAAAATGGATGGAATAAGATTTGATTTGCAACAAATTTGAGCAAATTCGGTTGAGAAACGAGCAAGAACAAATCAAATGAAGTTCTGAGAATTCTCGAACAAGAAACATGAACAATAGCAGCCGAAATGAGGAAAAGAAGGGTATTTAAGGAAAACCCGACTCTAGCGCTAAGCGTCAGAGTCAGTTGATAGGCTTTAGCGCCTGACGCTAGCTCCAGCGTCTGGCGCTACAGCCAGATAAGTGGCGCTAACATTATTTCAGCGGCGCCAGAACATTCAGCCACTCAGTACGGTTGTTCCAACCTTATGCAATATATCTTTTGGTTCCTAGGTACGCCAGTTAGCCCCTCTGAGCAATTTGACAAGATTTTTAGTAATCAGCTTAGTTACATAAAGTGATCGACCTGATGAAAGATCGTCTCACTTAGCTTAAAGCTCCTAAGCATTAGCTCATCGCGAAAGGCACCGATGTACTGGTTCAAAACATAGAAAGGCACCGACATACTGTTTCATAATTCAACAAAGAGCACCGACATACTGGTTCATAAGCAGCAAAAGCGCCGACATACAGGCATAGTGGAAGCAAAGTTCAAGCGATCTTTAAAAGATCAACAGACGGAGGTCTTCAGTTATTTCCTTTGGAAATTTATCGCAACAAATGAGGATAGCTTCAAGCAAGAATATCTTCAGCAGCGTTCCCTAGCTTGTGGAGAGTTGTCACAAATAACTGAAGGTGATTTCAAGCGAAGTTGTCTTCGATCGTGTTCCCTAAGATGTTGAAGATGGTCACAAAGAGAAAAAGGATCGTTTCAAGCGAAGCAATCTTCGATAGTGTTACCTAGCTTGTGGAAGATTATCAAGGCAGAAATTGGAGGCAGATACAAGCGTAGCAGTTTTCAAGCTGGATGACATTCTCTAGCTTGCAGGAGGTCATCAAAACAGCTAAAGCAACAACAAATCGGTTACTTTCAGAGACGTGTGCTCGACGGTGCAAGATACGCGTTTCTTAACTCTTTTATCTGTTTAACTAACGCTTGTTTGCAGGTAGCGGTGTTACAAGAGTGATTTAGGATCGTTGAACGTTCGGAATCATTCTACGTCCCTATCGATACTTTGAATTGTTTTCGAAACTTGTGTTTCTCCAAACTCAGTCAAAGTGGGGGCTTCTGTAGATACCCAATTGTGTCTCCCCACAACCAAACCCAGTGATGAGTAACTTTTCACGTCGAATCATAATTGAATGGAGTGAAAGTGTGGAAAGTTTAATGTTGCGGACAGTTTTAATTTCTTTCTCTTCTTTCTGTTTTTCAAAACCTTTTTTAAGAAAACTGCCAATCCAGTTTTATTGGTCCATGATATAGGTCCAACAATAGTGTATTTGGATAGGGCTTAAAATGAGTTTTCCAACAATATATTATAAGCCCAATTCCGATGAATATTGAGGAAGTTATGGCCAAATTACTGAACTAGGCCCGGTTTGAGCCTTATATGCGGCCCAATGATCTAGAGGAGGGCCTAATTTAGATTTATCATTCCTAATGCAATTAGGGATGGTTTTAGTCTTCTAGATTCTTCTAGAAGGTAATTTTCACTCCTAATTCAATTAGCATTGATAAATTGACTTTTGATGACTTTTGAGAGTTTTAATCAAAATAAAAGAATGTTTTTGAGAAAAATACGATTTTATCCTCCTGTACGGAAATTACTATCTTATTTTAAGAAAACGCGTCAATAGTTAAGTTAGCGCCAAACGCCAGCATTAGCGCCTGACGCTAAGCTTGGCGCCTGGTTAGCGCCTGGCGCTAATGTCAGCGTCTGGCGCTAACCTCGTTTTACGCGTCAGAACTCTGTTTTGATTTTTTATCTTTTTGGCTGATTTTCTCTATAAATACCTTCCTAAATACTCCATTTTCATTCACCAAATGTCATCAAGATTTTCTTGATTACTCTCTCCCTCTCTCTTTTCTAAACTAGCCTTCTCTTTTCGCCCTAGACATGAAAGGTTTTAATTTCTGAGGGTTTGGTCCCAAATCAATCTTTCAATTATTTAATTTAATTGTTTGATTATTATTTTCCTTGAAGTTACTAACGTGTGTATTTTGTTGAGGTATGAGGCATCGAAGTAAGTACTTTAATGGTTTAATTGATATTATGCTTAGGTTGTTATTATGATTCCTAGTATCATGTCTAGGGTAACTTTAATATCAATTATGATTAAAAGTATGATGTCTTTTATTTTCTTCCTAATATTTGTTCATGTTAGTATCATGTTAGGGCTAAAGCTTTGATTTTTATTTTTTAGTGACATGCTAGGGTTTGTTATTAATCTTGTTAGTATCATGCCTAGGATCTTGCTATTATTATGATTTATTTTTAACATGAACATAATTTATGATAATTATTATAATTATTATTGTTATGATTATAATTATAATTTACTGTTATTATGTTGCTTGATATTTATTATTATTGCTTGATCACACCTTTTTTGCATGCTTAAAGGGAATTGGTATTTGTAATCACACTTAATAAGATAATTAATAATCTTGTTAGGGCTAATATGATTATAATTCAAGTGATCGCCAATAATAGTTTTATTTGTGCATTAATATTCAACCAACATAGATTAAACAGGTTTAGGGTAATCCTATTGATTGCATGTTAGTCAGAAAGCGCACATGAATACGATCAGAATAAAGTAGAGGCCTATTATTAGGGCAGGTTCAATCTCTTTTAGGTTGGATTTGTACCTTCATCCCCGAACTACCAGTCATGGTTCAAGACCTATTGGAGTTGACGATCTCTTGGATAGTTGAGTGGTGTAACCTTCACCTCGTCAACGGTTTACAAGTTCCTAAAACTTGTTGGCGACTCTTTTGCTCTATCTTCTTTCCCTTTGGACGCCATCGTACTTTAGTGTATGATCACAGTGGGGTTCAAGCGAGGGATTAGCACTTGAAATTTTCCCTACAAATGTATTCGTGACCTCTTGTCCCAGGAGGGGTAATTTTACAAATAATATCAATTCCCCATGTTGAAAAGGGCCACGGTGAAGTGTAGGTGTAGAGTAGAGATGGAGGAACATGTTGCAAGTTAGAGTATTTTGGCATTTAAGGCATCTTTTTACATACTGGTGACAGTCCCTATTCATGGTAGTCCAATAATACCCTTCTCGCATTATCTTTTGGACTAGCATTTTGCCATTAACTTGAGTTCCACAAACGCTTGTGGACTATCCTCATAGCTCTTTGGGCTTCCTTTTTCCCTAAACATAAGAGAGCTCGACCCTTAGGTACCCTTTTGTGTAACTCGTTGTCTATGAGCACATATTGGTAAACCAAGAGTCTTAATTTTGGTTTTACTCTTTTGTTAGCATGAGGAGGATATTCTCCTTTGGTGACATAATTAAGTATATTTGTATACCATGGCTCTTCTTCTTCATCTTCTTCTTCTTCTTCTTCTTGGACCACATCATCATCTTCTATTGCTTGAATGTCAGTCGGTTTATGCCTTTTTTCTATGGTTACAGGCATTTGCTTGATTTCCGTAGGAATTCTTACCATTAAGGCTAGTCTTGCCAAAGAATCAGCAAATTGGTTTTCTTCTCTAGGTAGGTATGTGTATTCTACCTTTTCCAATTGGCTGGTGAGAGTCTCCAGATAAGTTTGTTAAGGGGCTAGACTTTCACTCCTTAGTTTCCACCTTTTGGAGATTTAGTTGATGATCAAAGAAAAGTCTTCGAATATTCGCAGTTTCTTCACTCCCAAAGCTGTTTCAAGGCCTACCACGCATGCTTCGTATTCAAAAGAGTTGTTGGCAACGTCGAAATCTAACTTTATGGAGATTGGAACATGCACTTTTTTAGGTGATACTAATAGTACTCCAAAGCCACATCCCTTTTGGTTTGAGGCTCCGTCGAAGTATAAAGTCCATGTATCATCTTTTGTGACCATCAAGTCTTCATCTCAAAATTTATTGTCATGTATTGGCGTTGAATCTTCTATTGGGAAATTTGCTAAGAAGTCTGAGACCACGGATCCTTTAATGGCCTTTTG
Organism: Chenopodium quinoa; assembly: GCF_001683475.1. NCBI lineage: Eukaryota > Viridiplantae > Streptophyta > Magnoliopsida > Caryophyllales > Amaranthaceae > Chenopodium > Chenopodium quinoa. The sequence goes on along the minus strand of NW_018745251.1, from coordinate 1,688,369 downwards.
AGGCATGAATCTCACATCAAATTCGGCTAGGTTGACTATCTACCTTGATATGCGCCCAGTAAGTGTAGATTTCTCAAATAGGTACTTGAGTGGATCCATTCGAGAAACTACAAAGACTGTATGCACGAGCATGTAATGTCTTAACTTGGTTGTGGCCCACACTAATGCGAGGCACAATTTCTCAAGCAGTGTGTAGCGTACTTTGTACTCGAGCATTTTCTTTCTTAGGTAGTAGATTGCATTTTCTTTCTCTTTTACTTCTTGTGCAAGCATAGCCCCCTTTGTCTCTTTGGTGATTCTTAAGTATAACCTAAGAGGAATCCCTTGGAGGGCTGGTGCTAATACGGGAGGATTTGCGAGATAGGCTTTGATCTTTTCAAAGGATTTTTTACACTCATCATCCCATATTACTGGCATATTCTTTTTTAGTTTCTTCAATATTGGTTCACATATTGTCGTTAGCTTTGATATGAACCTACTTATGTATTTCAATTGGCCAATAACTCCTCTAATTTGTTTCTCGGTTTTTGGCGGTGGCATTGACATAATCTCTTTGATCATGGTCAGGTCTATCTCTATTCCTCTAGAACTTATGACATGTCCTAAGAGTTTGCCTGAGGTGACTCCAAAAGCACACTTGGATGGATTCAACCTCATGTTGTAATTTCTTTGCCTTTCGAAGAACTTTCTTAAAGCTACTTGATGCCCTGGGAGATCCTTTGATTTTACAATCATATCATCCACATATACTTTAACCTCATTGTGCATCATATCATTAAGTAGGGCAGTTGTTGCTCGTTGGTAAGTAGCACTTGCGTTTTTCAACAGGAATGACATTACTGTGTAACAGTAAGTACCCCAAGGTGTTATAAATGTCGTTTTCTCCATGTCTTCTTCCACCATGAGAATCTGGTTTTACCCTGTGTATCCATCCATAAAGGAGAGAAGCGCGTGATTCGCTGTATTATCTACTAATATATCGATGTGTGGTAAAGGGAAGTCGTCCTTTGGACTTGCCTTATTTAAATCTCGATAGTCGACACACATTCTTACCCTTCCATCTTTCTTTAGAACTGGGACCACGTTTGCTACCCATTCAGGGTGTTTGGATACCCTGATAAAACCTATAGTTATTTGCTTTTTAACTTCCTCTTTTATTTTAAGAGCTACGTCGGGTTTCAATCGACGCAACTTTTGTTTTACATGTTTCATTCTTGGAATTAATGGTACTTTCTCTATTAATGCCTGGCATATCTTCATATGACCAAGCAAATACATCGATAAATTCTTTAAGTAGATTAATTAAATCGGTTCTTTCAACTTCATTAAGTGTTAATCCGATTTTAACTTCTCTTTTAATGGTTCTTTCAACTTCATTAAGTATTTCCATTGCTTTATTAATTTCTTTGTCATTTTCATTGTTAGTTAAGCAATTCTCGTCATCTTGGGTTAGAGAATAACACCAGGAGTAAGAGGAAGACGTCATATTATTAAACTCGGAAATCATTACATCAAACAAAGAGATGTCCTTAGAGACTTGATTACTTACTATCCTGGAAGTACATGCTAAAATAGAAGGGTTAGAAGAAGAAGGTGCTACAGCTAAGGACTTGAAACACTCTATAGGAAAAGACTCTGACTCAGACGACTCTTCGAACATTGGTCCTTGTCCTATTGTTATTGAGATCATTCTTCCACTCAAAGTAGTCACCTTGACTGTCTTACGCCATCCTTACACTAAACCCTCTGCTGGAGTGATGAGCTTCGAAGGGTCAAAATTCTCGCTTTGTAGAACTGTTTGAATGAGCGAGGAGTTGTCCTCTATATACTTTGGCTCATCTTTTTCGTGCCCAAAGAGGAGTCCCATGACATTAAAGTCAAAGCATTGGGTTCTTTTTCCTTGTGAATAGGAGTTGGGATCTCATCCAGAAAATAGAAATCCAGAAAGATTTCGAACCTAGGTTGCCTTATTCCATTTACAACAAAGGGCTCGGGAAATTCGTAGTATGGATAGTATTCTCCTTCTCTTTTAAACTGTCCATTGAGAGTAAGAGGATATTGGTCCACTGGGATCACTTTCGTTTGGGTGCGAGCGTCCTTACGTGCCTTAGACTTTTCCTGGGCTCGCTTTAGATATTCTAGAGTTGGTTCGAAACCAAGTCCGAAAGTATCTAAATTAGGGAGGCCAGGTAATTCCATTTGCTTTGCTTTTTCTTTTTTCTTTCCTAGAGTTATTCCAGGAAAGTGTCCCTGTTTTTTGAGAATAACATTTACCGTCATATTAGAGTGGGGGTCATGACAAAGAGGGGTCCTTTCATCTTCCTTAATTAAGGACACCTCTTCATTAAAGCCTCACAAATCTTCATCATTCTCATCGTGCTTCACATTAATAATAGGATTTTCAACAGCTTTAATCCTCATAGGTGAAGCATCGATTGTAATAGGGATCCCCCTAACTATAGCCTTTACATGTTGATGAAGGGACTACCTTAAGGTCATGAAGCCAAGGGCGTCCCAACAACAAGTTAAAAGAAGCGTTAATATCCACTACTTGGAAGGAAGTGGCATGTTATATTGCTCCCGCCGTTACATTCATGGTAATCTTTCCAAGAGCTTGGCGACAAGTATTGTCGTAGGCTCTTATTCCTGTTGTTGACGGGGTTAAATCTTCATCCCTTATTCCTAACATCCTTGCAGTTCTAAGTAAACAAACATTGATTGCCGATCCATTATCTAAAAGAGTCATTGGGACATTCATTCTCATGCAAACTACTGTGAGGTTTAGAGCTTTGTAATGCTTGTCACCTTTCGAAGGTAAATCTTTGTCAGAAAAAATGATCAAGTTTATGGGACTAGGGAGATCACTCGTGAGAAAGTTAGCCAACCCCTCAGGAGTGGTTTCTGAGTCTATCCCTATTTTGTCCAAGGCATTCATTGCTGCCAACCTATACTATGTTCTCGGGATGTGGCTAGAATCTAAGTTTCCATACATTCATCTCGACCTTGGTCTTCTTGAATTGCTTGACAACATCGTTGTCCTCAATAATCAGTATGGGAACTTGTTGCATGGTAGGAATAGGTTGTGTGGTGATGGGAGGTTGCATTCTCCCAGATCTTGTGAGGACGTCTATGGGTGAATCTTCTTCATCCTAAAAATCACTTACTGGATATATAAATGAAAGTGGAGGTTCATCCATATCCTTAAGATAGACTTCTTCATCATCGCTATCCTAAACCTCATTGATGCTAATATCTTATTCTTGTGGAATTTGGACTAACTTGTTATTATCAATCAACTTTTGAATTAAATCTTTAAATTTAAAACAATTCTCGATGGTATGTTTCCCTGATTGATGATATGAACAATAGAACCTATCTGTCCTCTTTAATGACTCAAATGGTCTCGGTTCGAGAGGTTTAATCTTACCACTCTCGGAGAGAATTTTGAACATGTTAGCATAGGATGTCCCAATTGGAGTGTAAGTTTTGTTACTCCTCTTGGGTGTATCAATTACTTGGAAAGAAAATGGTTTTTTCTCCGTGGGTGGAACTTTCACATGTTTTTTGTTGAACCACTTTTTCTTGTTCCTTCGCAAATTCAATAGCTTCACGTAACAAGTGTATTCCCTCCCACATTGATCGTATGAGAATCCATACTTCTTCCCTCATTGCAGGTTCTTGTCCGGGAGGAAAATCACTCATGGCATCGAAAAAGGTTTCCTCCTCTTCTTTGATGGCATGAATTTCTTCAACTGGTTTGATGAGGGATGAAGATTCAACATGGTCTTCGTCATCAGAGATAGCCAAGATAATTAGAAAGGGGTGCATTGTTGATACTTGGCTTCTTGCTTGCAAAGGGCAATGGAAGTTTATTATTGACAATTAAATCTTGGATAGCTTCCTTAAACTTCCAACAATTTTCAGTGAGATGGCTCCTTCCTTTGTGATACTTGCAATGTGCGTTCGGATTCCAGTTAGCCGTCCTTTTTCGACGGGTGGATCCCTGAATGGTCCAATGGGAGTTATAAGACCTTTTTCATGTAATCGATCGAATGCGGTGTCATAACTCATACCAATAGGAGTAAAGTTCCTCCTAAATGGTTTCTTTTGTCCTTGGCTGTTCATAGAAAGGACTTCACTCAAATTAATGGTGCTAACATTGTTTGAGTGGGTGGTTTTGGAAGAAAAAGGATGTCGTTCTTATTACGTTTCCAGTTACTGTTGGAGTTATTATTATTAATAGCTTTTTGTTTAGCAAGGTCGTCTTCAATGTAAATTCCAATGTCATAGACGGCCTTGAAGGTATGCAAGTTGTTTTGTTACTTAAGATGCTTGGAGTACTTTTCTTGGAGGTTCTTCATGAACATCCTCACAGATTCTTTTTCACTTGGTACTTCAATCATCCTAGAAAAAGTTTCTCTTCATTTATTAAAGAAAGAAGTGAAACCTTCATTCTCTTTTTGCTTAAGTATTTCAAGTTCTCTATGATCAGTTTCAATTTGAATATTGCATTTATATCTATCATTGAAAGCGTTTACAATAGGTTCCCAAGTAGAGGTTTTTTCTTTTTCAAGGGAAAAGAACCATTGTTGATACACGGTTTCAAGAGATACAGAAAATAAAGAATGAAAGACCTTCCTATCAATCCCTTTAATATTCATTATAGTCTCAAAGGCTCTTAAAAAGAAATATGGGTTGTCCTTTGCCTTGAACTTTGGGATGTCGTTGGCATTGAACTTCTGCGGAAGAAGCTCCTTGTCCACTAAGACCCCTTGCGATCTAATGCCCTTGAACTTGTAGTAATTAGATATTTTTCTCAAGCTCTCTTGCAAAAGCTCCATTTGTTGTTACTTCACATGGTCATTGATTTGGATGGTTAAAGTCCTTAGCACCTCAGTATCACTAGCCATTTGCTTCTTGAGCCCATTGACTTCTTCTTGACTCGCCATTATCTTCTTAGCTTTTCGTTTCCGACTGACTAGTTTATCAAAAAGTTGTACTTGAACGGAAATTTTATCCTTGATTAAACGCCCTTCCTTTCTTGACCACGCATTGTAAATTAAACAATTTTATTTGTTTTAATGACTTGACTAAAATTGACTTTGACTTTACTGATTTATAAAGAAAAAGAAAAAGAAAAAAATAGGCAAAAATAGGGTGCATATTTTTGGGAATCAAGTATATGGGTTCAAACAAGTGTGATTTAATTGGAGGATTAATATCCGACTTACCCCCTAAAAAATGACGAAAAACACGCGCATACAAGACTCTCTAGTCATGGTTAAAGTGTACATTCATATTAGTGCGTGCTTTATTTTTGAGTGCAAGTGACATGCTTTGACTCTATTGTATGACCATGGGACCAAGTGTTTAGACTCAATTAAGGACTAAATATGGTTACTGCCATTAACAAAATAACTAAACTGATCAACAAAATGTTTAAATAGACTCGTCGTGATGACTCGAGCAAAAACTGAATTGTCACCAAAGCAACAGGATTGTCGTCGCACACTACAGTGCAGCGCCAGACGACAGAGTTTTCGCACGACGTTTCACAACAACATTCGGCGCTGCAGCCCAGATTTTTGCGCCATTACAGGAACATTGATCTGGGAGTGCTTTCAGTATTGTTACTCTACGGGGATATGCCTAAAGTCGTACTGATTTAGTTTTGATTAATTTATCAAACTTTAATTACTCAAATTAATTAATCAATTAATTAGTAATTGTCCTTTTAGTCATTAATCACAAGTCAAACAAACGGTTAGGAAAGAACATATACAGTATGCAAAACAAATAATGCATAAGTAGTTAAGTAGGAAAAATATGATGTAATGAGTTTGCAACTTAACCATGGCTCTAGTTCTCTAAAGTTCAAGATATGGGTTAGTCAAAGAGGGTCCATGGTTATGTGTCTGGATGCACCGCATGGAATCCTTACCTTTGGAAGGGTTGGCGCGTGTGGATGGGACCCCGCGAGTTAAACTCGCTTCCATGGTTTGGTGGATTCAACATTCTTGGATTTACCCTTTGTTTCTTAAAGCGTTATTTCAAGTAGATGGAGCATGAATTCCTAGAGGGTTATGTACATATGTAGAACATATATGGATTTCAAAAAAGTGAGAAAAACTCTATCAGGAAGTAGAATCGAGCTGACAATGCTAAAACTAGTCGAAACAAGAAGGCATATTTCTAGCAAGAAAGTGGAAGAACAGGCAGCCAGACTACAGAGTCCGTCGCCAGTATATAAGCCATGTCTCAAGACAACAATGTTGTTTCCAGGCGACAGAGCCATATCATTGGTAATAGGCTCTATTTTCTAGACGCTAGTTACTACATGCCTCAGCAACTTTCTGTGTTCTTCAAATTTTTCGTTTTTTGCAGTATTATTTCGATTCTAGTTGTGAAAGATATTTCTCAAATTTCCTACATGTAAAAATCCTATGTTTTTTACTCATTACGGATGGTCTTTCCAATGAGAACCTTTTTTTTATGCATATGACAATAATGTTAATCAAAATTACGCACATGAAATACTTAGAACTTTTCGAGTCTCATCCACTCATTCTAAATCATTGCCGAAATAAATTTCAGGAATTAAAATAGAAATCCTCCCTAGTGGAGTCGCCAAAAAACTGTAGGGAATATTTCAAGCATTACCCTAAAATTGAACCCCACTGTGATCATACACTTAAGCATGGTGGCATCCAAAGGGAAGGAAAGTTAGAGCAAAAGAGTCGCCAAGAAGTTTTAGGAACTTGTAAACCGTTCACGAGGTGAAGGTTACACCCCTTAACTATCCAAGAGATCGTTAGCTCAAATAGGTCTGGAACCAAGACTGAAATTTCGGGGATGAAGGTACAAATCCAATCTAAAAGAGAAAGAACATGCCCTAATAATAGGCCTCTACTTTATTCTTCTCGTATTAATGTGTGCTTTCTGACTAACATGCAATCATTAGATTTACCCTAAACCTGTTTATCTATGTTGGTTGAATATTAATGCACAAACAAATCTATTATTGGCTATCACTTGAATTATAACCATATTAACCCTAAACAAGATTATTAATTATCTTATTAAGCGTGATTACAAGCACCAATTCCCTTTAAATATGCATAAAAGGTGTGATCAAGCAATAACTATAAACATATATCAAGTAACATAATAATAATCAAAATAATTCAAATAATTATAATCATAATCATGTTAAAAATAAAGCATAATAATAATAGCAAGATCCTAGGCATGATACCAAAAAGATAAATAACAAACTCTAGCATGTCACTAAACCATAAAAATCAAAGCTTTAGCCCTAACATGATACTAACATGCTATTAAGAAAGAAAATAGGAAGCATCACAGAAATCATAATTGATATAATTAAGAAACTTATTCTTACCCTAAACATAATTCTAAGAAAAGCATCCTAACAATATAATAGGAATCAAAATAACAACCTAAACATGATTTCTATATCATAAATAAAAAAAAAAATTAAAGCACTTACTTGGATGTCTCGTACCTCTTTCTAATAACAAAATACACACGTTAATAACTTCAAGGAAAATATTAAATTAAAACGGTTAAATAATTGAAATATAGATTTAGGACCTGACCATAAAAAAAAAAAATCAAACCTTTCACGTCTAGGGCGAAGGCAACTTTGACCTTGGATAAGTGTATCTAGATCTTGTGAATGCGGAATTTTGCTTAAAAAGGGTTGGTTTAGAAAAAGAAAGAGAGAATCAAGAAATTCTTGATGAGAGTTGATGATTAAAAACGGAGGTCTAAGGACGCTATTTATAATGAAATAGTCCAGAATTGATAAAAAGAATCAGAGTTGAAAAGGAATAAAACTTGCCTTTGTCGCCAACAACAGGATCGGTCGCTGCGCGTAAGAGTCTGTCGCCAGGCAACAGGATCTGTAGCCAAGCGACACATAAGGTTTTCCACGTGTTTTCTACTTTTTGATAAAATCAAGTCATAAAAGTCCGTACGAAGGGTAAAATAGTAATTTCACATAAAACACTACTGAAATTAGGAATGATAATTCATAATAGGCCCTCCTCTAGATCATCGGGCCGCATATAAGAACCAAACCGGACCCAATTTAGTAATTTGGCCATAACTTCCTCATTATTCATCGGAATTGGGCTTATAATATATCGTTGGAAAGCACTTTTCGATCCCTATCTAAATACACTATTATTGGAACATTTTTATGGACAAAAAAAACTGTATTGGCTATTTTCATAAAATAGAGCAGGTTTTCGAAAACAAAAAGAGAGATTTTTAATAAAAACTAACCGCAACATAAGACTTTCCACACTTTCACTTCACTCGATTATATTTGACGCGAAAGGTATTCATCACTGGTTTTGTTTTGGGGAGACACAAATGGGTGTCTACACTTGCCAAGTCGATTCTGTACTACACAGAACTCTTGAACTATTCGAGTTATGTTTGTTCACATTTGATGAATATAGCCATATTCTTTCAAATTCTTTGTGAAACATTAAAGTAAATGAATCCTCTTTGGCTCTTTACTTTGTCGGCTTAAACAAGTAAGACTTTCTTATCTTATAGCGATTCCGAATCGATTAACTATTAAGAGACTATCTTATAGAGCCTTGAGTACGTTCTTGTCGATGTGACATTGCTAAAGATGTTCGGAACGCAAATCATGCCCATGACTTTGAGCTTTTGCCAATTTATCATAGTAAGAAAATGTTTGTTTATAATCAAGATATCTTGACTCATGGTTTAGACAACCATGCCATTCAAATAAATTTACAACTAATGCTCATTGCTTTGAATGTGAGTCTTTTCATGTGTAAACATATTGTTTGCAGATTATGGAACACAATAACCATTTATTTGTTCCACCCTAGCTTAAAAGACCTTTTAACAAAGTATATGACCTTATACCCAAATGTGTCTCCCCAAAACCAAACCGGTGATGAGTACCTTTCACGACGAAACATAATCGAATGAAGTGAAAGTGTGGAAAGTCTAATGTTTTGGATAGTTTTAATTTCTTTTCTTTTCTCTTTGTTTTTTGAAAACCTATTTTAAGAAAACAACCAATCCAGTTTGTTTGGTCCATAATATGGGTCCAATAATAGTGTAGTTGGACAGGGTTTGAAAAGAGCTTTCAAATGATATATTATAAGCCAAATTTTGATGAATAATGAGGAAGTTATGGCCAAATTACTAAACTGGGCCCGGTTTGAGCCTTATATGCGGCCCAATGATCTAGAGGAGGGCCTAATATGGATTTATCATTCCTAATGCAATTGGGAATTATTTAAGTCTTCTAAAATCTTTTAGTAGGTTCTTTTCATTCCTAATTCAATTAGCATTGATAAATTTACTTTTTGGAATTTTAATCAGAATAAACAAAGCGTTTTTGAGGAAAATACGATTTTATCCTCCTGTACGGTTAAATTTTATCTGAATTTAGAAAACGCGTAAAAAAATTGATTAGCACATGGGGCTAAGCTTGGCGCATGGCGCTAGCCCGTTAGCGTCTGCCGCTAAGCTTGGCGCCTGGCGCTAGCGTTAGCGTCTGGCGCTAATGTCAACGTTTGGCGCTAACTTCGTTTTTTCACGTCACAATTCTGGTTTGTTTTTCTATCTTTTTGGCTAATTTTCTCTATAAATAGCCTTCTAATGTCTCCGTTTTCAATCATCTACAATCATTAAACTCTCTAGTTCTCTAATTCTTCTCTCTCTCAAAGCTTGCTTTTTCTCACTTTTCTAAACTAACCTTTTCTCAAACAAAATTCCGCATTCACAAGACCTAGACACACATAGCATAATTCGATGTTGCCTTCGCCCTAGATATGAAAGGTTTTAATTTCTGAGGGTTTGGTCCCTAATCTCTCTTTCAATTATTTAATTTAATTATTTGATTATATTATTTTCCTTGAAGTTACTAACGCGGGTATTTTGTTATTAGAAAGAGGTACGAGGCATCCAAGTCAGCGCATTAATTGATTTATTGATATTATGATATAGAAATCATGTCTAGGTTGTTATTATAAATTCCTAGTATCATGTTAGGATGCTTTTCTTAATTTGATGTTTAGGGTGACAACAATAAATTCCTAGAATCTTGTTTAGGGTAAAGAATATAATGTCAATTATGATTTCTATGATGCCTTTTATTTTTCCTAATAGTATCATGTTAGGGCTATATATTTGGTCTTTGATGTTTAGTGACATGCTAGGGTTTGTTATTAATCTTGTTAGTATCATGCCCAGGATCTTGTTTTTATGATTTAATATGATTATTGATTATAATTATTATTACGATTATTATAATTATGATTATTGTTATGATTATTTATTATGTTACTTGATATTTTATTTTTATTGCTTGATCACACCTTTTATGCATGTTTAAAGGGAATTTGTACTTGTAATCACGCTTAATAAGATAATTAATAATCTTGTTTAGGGTTAGATTGATTATAACTCCAGTGATCACCAATAATAGATTTATTTGAGTATTATTCAATTCAACCAACATATATTAAATAGATTTAGGGCTAATCCTATTGATTGCATTTTAGTCAGAAAGCGCACATGAATACGATCAGAATAAAGTAGAGGCCTATTAAGGCAGGTTCAATCTCTTTTAGGCAGGTTCCAGACCTATTGGAGTTAACGATCTCCTGGATCGTTAAGGGGTGTAACCTTCACCCTGTGAACGGTTTACAAGTTCCTAAAACTTGTTGACGACTCTTTTGCTCTATCGTCTTTCCCTTTTGACACCACCGTACTTTAGTGTATGATCACAGTGGGGTTTGAGCTAGGGGTAATGCTTGAAATATTCCCTACAGTTTTTGGCGACTCCACTGGGGAGGATTTCTATTTCAATTCCTAAAATTTATTTTGGCAAATTTATTTAGAATGAGTGGATGACACTCGAAAAGTTCTAAGTATTTCATGTGCGTAATTTTGATTAGCATTATTGTCATATGCATAAAATAAGATCTCATTAGGATTTTTACACGTAGGAAATTTGAGGAATATCTTTCACAACTAGGATCGAAATAATGTTGCACGAAACTGGAAAATTTTATCGAGCATAGAAAGCTGCTGAGGCATGTAGGAACTAGTGACAGGAAACAAGGTCTAGCGCCACTTATTTGACTTTAGCGCCAGGCGACAAATTCTGTTGCCAGGTGCTAAAGCTAAATTATGGCACTGGCCTCTGTTTGCTGGTGCCAAGTTCTTCTAATACCAAGCCAGAAATATGCATTCTAATTTTGACTAGTTTTTAGCACTGTTTGCTCGATCCTACTTCCTGATGGAGTTTTTCTCACTTTTCTGAAACCCATGTGTTCTACATATGGACATAACCCTCTGGGAATTCATACTCCATCTACCTGATTGAACGCTCTGAGCAACAAAGGGGACATCCGAGAATGTAGAATTCACCAAACCATGGAAGTGAGTTTTTTCTAAACTCGCGGTGTCCTATCCACTCGCGCCAACACTTCACGGTTAGGCTTCCGCGCGGTTCATCCGGACAATAACCATGGACCCTCTATTGACTAATCTATATCCCAAACGTTAGAGAACTAGAGCCATGGTTAGGTTGCAAACTCATTGCATCATGTTGTGACTAATTGACTACTTGTGCATCTCTTACTTGTGCATACTTATTATGTGACTAAACTACCCGTTTAGTTTGACTTGTGATTAAGTCTTAATAAAAAAATTAATGACTAAAGGACTTTTCGTAATTAATTTATTAATTAATTAATTAGAGCTAATAAATATGTCTAAAATCGAGTCATAGTTACCTTAAGTCAACCCAGATTTTTATTCCCGTATACTGCAAAAGCGTCAACATGTTTTGGTCATAGCCAGAGTTCTAGGAAGAAATATGGGTCGTACAGCCTATGGATCTGTAGCCCTGAGTTTTATATTTAATTTCGCTTTGGTTTGGTCTCAATCAGAGTTACGGATCAAAAGTTATGACTAAAATACCACAGTATGTCCAGTTTAATGCATATACGTGAGGTCTTAACTTAGTCTTTGTTCGAGTCTAGTTACATAGTCTAGCCACATGGTCATGACACGAGTCTTTACATGTCACTTGCACTCAAAAAAAAGCACCCACTAATATGTATATACACCATCACCATGTCTAAGGTTCATGCATGAGTCGGTTGTTTCCGTCATTTGAGTTGGAGGTACATTGTATATATTTGTAGACATTTACTTTTAGTCTCCTGTCCCGACAGGAAGTGCAATGATGATAAATAAAACCATCTTCTTGTTGGGTCAAAGTAAAGAATGCTTATGGATAACTGGTTAAGCCACAAAACACAAAAGACTAGCCCAAACAAAAGAACAAAGGCCAACACAAGGTCCAAATAAACTAAACCCGATCATAATTAGGCTTAATCCCATTCTTAAAACCCAATAATGACGGATTTAGGAGCGTCTAGGTTAAAATAAAAACTCCCGCGAAAAATATCGCGCGCATCTAACAATGTCGCGCTCAGCAGTCGCGTGCATTTTATTAAGTTGCGCGCGAAAAGACAAGCAACTTTCAGAGATGCGCTCGCGTAAGATTCAAAATATAAAAATATTGGAAAATCGAATCTTACCATAGAGCTACGCACAAGACAAATAGTTGCGCGCGTATACCGCGCGCGACCTATTTACTTGCGCGCGGCAGCCGTGCGCAATCTACTCAGTTGCACGCGATACCTGCTGCGGCAGAATGCTCTAAACCCTTAACCTAATCATTCCCTGTAAATAAGACCCTAATCCGAGGCTTCAACACAGAGAAAATTAAAATAACGCTGGAAGAATACTTGTGAACTTATGCATCCAAACCCTCTTGTCCTAAACACTCACCCTTTTCGATATTTTGTTACTACGGTGGAGATTCCCCAACAAGGAGTCCATAAGTGTTCTAAACGGAGATCTAGCAAAGAGAAGTGCTAAATTCCCTAGCACTTAGTTAAATCACAACTATTTTTGTTGTTTAAAAGAACTTTAATTAATAAATTAGTGTTGTTTGATCGCCTTAAAATAATAAATTAATTGGTTTCAAATAGTATTCTTTCGTTAATCAAGATTAGAATTGAATAAATTAATTGTTGGTTGATCACCTAAGTCAAGGCGAATATTGTTTATTTTATTATTCTTTTCACGAATTTGATTAAATAAGAATAAAGACCTTACGATGTAATTCCTATGTGAATTAATGTGTGTAAATAAAATCAATTAACATAGTTTTTAGGTATATAGTTGCATATATTGTTTGGCAATGAAATTCTGCAAAGGAAGAGCTAGTAGAGGTCGTACTAGGGCTAGGATCGCGATTCCCCTCTAAAGGGAACGTTATCTTAGTACCCTTGCTCCCGAACTCATTTCTGGTTTATTAGACCAATTTGGGCATGGGTAAACTTATGATTCATACTAAATATCCCTTGAACTCTACTTGGGAGAAATGCATGAACGAGGTTTATGGGTTTTTCCTAAAACTCATTGGCGACTCCTACTTGTTCTTTACAAAAAAGCGTATATGATAGAGTCATCTCTAATTCAAAGGTCTCCCAAAAAGTCAGGAATGCAAATCCTAATACACCTTAACAAGTGTAATGTCCTAGGCTTTAAGGGGCCATGGGCATCTAAGGAGAAGGATCGCCTACGATAGGAACACCCTCCTTACAGTGGCGACTCCACCGGGGACTTAGAGGTTACATGACTAGTTCATAGTTACGGTTAAAGGTATCCAACACCAGGTTACCTATGGGTTGTATCAAGAGCTAACTTGGATAATCTGTAGTTAGAGATCGAGACTTGAACGCATAATATCTTAATTTTGCACAAAACTAAAAGTCAAACAAGCAACATTGCATCATGCATAAGTATAGCACACTTAAACCATGGGGATTGGCTTATTAAATAGGGGTTGCCAACACCAGGCTTCTATCCCAAAATCAATAACAATCATCCCACCCATATCACCAACAAAACGTTGGGAAAGCGATGTCATGAGTCAACTCGTTGAGTGATTTATTTGTGCGTCGTTTCTTAAGATATGGTACCTTGGACAGCCAAGCCTTTTTGACCTTAGAATGGCAATATGTGGATTATAACTTGTGGCGTGCTTATGTGATTACATGACTATATGCAACGTGTTAGGATAGATTTCTTTCTTTTTTTTAGCTTGGTCTAGGTTCCCAATTACGAAGTCGTCTCTTCATAATTTAGAGTCATATTCAACGGGTAACATTAAAAAAAATAAAAAAATAAAAAAATAAAAAAAAGAACGATGTAAAAAAAAAAAAAAAAAAGTCATACGAACAGGTGGCGCGCGCAACTCACAGATTTGCGCGCCCATACCCAACGCAAGGAAATTAATTGCGCGCGACAACCGCGCGCAACTCAATTACTTGCGCGCACCCATTATATGAGGCAGTTTTGATTCTTCAAAAAACAAGATGATTCGTTAAAAAGATATCTTTATTCAAGAATTTTTCGGGGCAATGTTATCCGTTCGAATATATCTTGCGTCATTTTCATTTTTCTTTTCCTTCATCCCCTTTTAAGCTAGCATATTGGTTTACTTATCCTTTCGTACTTCTTTAAGGCCGGTTTCCAATCTTGGGAAAGAAAAATCCCGGGCGCTCGCCTTCTACGTTTACCACCTAAAGATCCAACCCTTTCAAACCATTCTCCTTCGACAACTAGTCCTAGTCCAATAATGATGTCTACCATTCAAGAACTTCACGATGAGATTCTTCGTTTGAGAGAAGAAAAGTCTCAAGAAGCCGAGGAAAAGAAAATTAAGAAAATTGAAAAGGCTATTAAGAAAAATGCTGAAGCTTTAGCCTTACAAGAAAAGATGGAATAATTACCCATCAAAGAAAAGTCGTTAGAGAAGATAGTTCTTCGTTCTACAATGGGGAACAAGTAATTTGATGCAGAAAAGTTTGCTCCTCCCGCAGGACTTGCTTTATCGGAAAAGTTCGTAGTTACTGACTTACCAATATTCTAGGTGACCAATAATCCATAAAATCATTTAATATGTTTTACTGGCACCATGGCACTAAAGGGGGTTGATCCTAAGCTTTACGCTTTGACTATCCCTTTGTCTCTAGACCCACCCGCCAGAGAGTGGTACTATGGGCTAGACCCAAAATTCAAAGCAACATGGGAAGATGTAGTTTCGGCTTTCATTACCCAATATGAGAGTAACGTAGAGTTCAAGTCCACTGTACGTGAACTCGAAATGCTTAAGCAAGGAGACGATGAAGGTTTCCTTGATTTCTATGGTAGATAGAGAGAAAAGGCGGCCCACCTTTCCCAAAGGCCGCCCGAGCACGAGCTAGTACAAAAGTTTATTGACAACTGTCATGAAAAGTACAACAAGCATCTACGTTAACTTGGTTTAGACACTTTCCAAAACATCTATTTCGTGGCTACTAGGATTGAAGATGATCTTGCTAAAGATAAAGCAAATAAGCCTCATCATCATCAACCTAAAAATAACTACAAGAAGGGGAATGATGGCTCATTATCCTTTATTGATGTATTTGCGACCTCCATGCAATACCACAACACAAATCAATATAATGATCCTAGGAAAAGATGTACAAAAGAAAGAAAATTTACTCCATTTCCTGTAAGCTATAAAGAATTGTTACAAAAATTAAATGAAAAATGCGTATTTGCACCAATAAGACCAACACCACCTACTCCACCAGAAAGAAGGTTTCCTAATTGGGATGGTAATGCTTATTGTGCTTATCATAGAGGCAATGGACACGACACTGAACGTTGCTTTGTCTTAAAACATAAAATACAGGATTTGGTAGACGATGGGAGAATTCCCACGCCTAAACCAAACAATAATGTGTCCCCCTTGGGGGTGTTTCACATTGATGAGGACCATATGGGAAGCGATACGTTCAATCCATTGAACTACATCACACCTATAGGAAAACCTCTACCCACAATATTCATAGGGGCAACTAATGAAGTATGTGGGCTATGGGACGATGACTTTCAAGACTTATATATCTCTAAGTATGCCGCCATCCCACCTCCATCTTGTTTACAAAACGAAACAAGTGGAGCGCTTGATTGGGATCATTTCTTGGGGAAGTCACAAGACTTATCAAATCTCTCCTTGGATGAACAATGACATCAAGCTCAACTCATGGAACATCTTGAAATGGAGGCACGCTCAAAGCCTCTAGAAGAAAGTTGGTTCTTAAGTCCTACAACTAATCCAAACGAGATAGATGATTTAACTCGTTTTGGACAAATTTACCAGGAACCACCACCAAATGGATCTTCGACCATGCAAAATCAAAGTCAAGTACAAAATACACCTCCTCTTGAGGTGGAAGATCCATTGGTCAAACAACTTCGCGCAATCCAAGGCGAATGTTAGCATTTGGGAACTCCTAAGTACTTCTAAAGAACATAGGAATTCCCTTATGAACGCTTTAACAGCTTTATCTGTAAGCACGGACACAAACCCTCAAGATCTCGTTAGCTTGCTTACTAGCGAGAAATATGACAAGTCAATCATTTTCACTAATGATGATTTGCCTTCAAAAGACACTACCCACAACAATGCATTATACTTAACTGTGCGGTGCAAGGGATACAACATTCCTCTAACTTTGGTAGACAATGGGTCAGCTGTAAACGTATGCCCATTGCGAACTGCAAAATATTTAGGCCTTAATCGAGAAAAAGATTTTCAATCAACAACACAAAGAATTAGGGCCTATGATAACTCCAGAAGATCAGTTTGTGGAACTGTTAAGCTACCAATTACCACAGACCCAATACAAAAGATGGTTGAATTCCATGTTATGGACATAAAACCTACATTCAACCTTTTACTTGGACGTCCTTGGATACATGAGCTTGGTGCAATACCATCCTCACTTCATCAAATGATTAGGTTCAACTATCAAGGGCTTCCTATGACTATACATGCTTCTCCACTAAAAATAGCAATAAACGACCAATCACTCCTAGAAATAAACCATTACAATGATGAAGAGGACATGTGGGGATTCGCCGCGGAGCCAATCTGCACATTAGAAATGGAATAAGACTTGGAAGAACCTTTCAAGCTTGATCCATATTCCACCCAAATAGTAAACAACATCTTATTAAGAGTACTTACTTTCCTGGGATGCCTTTGGGAATAGGAATGAAGAGATATTTCTTACTTCCTATCCCGAAGAAAAGCTTCTCCTTTGGATTAGGATACAAACCAACTAAAGAAGAATTGAAGTCTGACGATGCGAAAAGAAATGCATGTAGAGATGAAAACAACAAGGGGATAATAACTTTACTCCCATCCTATCAACAAACCCTTAATGGACAATTCATTAGGGAGGGAGAAGACTACCCATGCTATGAATTTCCTGAACCATTGGTTTTGGAAGGAATCAAGAAGCATGGATTCGAAATATTTCATGATTGCTACTTCTTGGATGACGATTTTAGTATCGTTAAATCAAAGTACCCAACTCCAAGGTGCTATGATAGGCAAGTATTCAACTTGCTATTTGGACTAGAGCAAAATCATGTCGCTACAATGACCAATCAAAATGCCATCGATCCAGGATGAAGCTTTTGACCCCAAATTCATTGATCACCCCTTCTAATGAAACCTTAGAGCATGGATGGAGGAAATCTTTCAAATGGACCAATCACAAAGGCGATAGGCTGGAAATTGTCACAGGCGAAGGGAAGATGTTTGAAGAATCGGACGACGAATCTATTATAGACTCTAGGAAAGCTGAAAATTTAGGCCTTGTGGCCATTACCGAGTCTTTATTTTCTAGTTTTAAGGATGAAGATCCCAGAAAGGATTCTTCTCTTAATGTACTTTCTTTTGATTTTAATAATATGAGCTCTATTTCCGAGTATATGCCCTCTTTTGAATGCTATAATAATCAATCTAATGAAGAAGATAACATTAATAAGTTGGTTGAACTAATGAATGAACGAGAACAAAAGAACCCTATCATTGAAGAAACTGAAACAATCAATATAGGAACTAATGAAAACAAAAGAGAAGTCAAAATTGGCTTAACTCTAAATAAAGAAGAGCAATCGATTCTCATATCGACACTCAAAGAATTCAAAGACGTATTTTCTTGGTCATACAAGGACATGCCTGGAATAGATAGGGAAATTGCGGAACATACCATTCCCTTGAACCCTACCTCTAAACTAGTAAAACAAAAACTTCGACGAATGAAACCTGACGTCGCACTAAAAATAAAAGAAGAATTACAAAAACAATTGGACGCAGGTTTCATTCGCATATGTAATTACCTAGAATAGGTAGCGAACGTCGTCCCATCCCCTAAAATGGATGGACGAGTTCGCATGTGTGTCGACTTTAGGGACCTTGATAAGCCTAGCCCTAAAGACGATTTTCCTCTACCACATGCGATTTTATCCTTTATGGATAGATACGCAGGTTACAACCAAATTTTAATGGCAAAAGAAGACGAAGAAAAGACATGCTCTATTACCCCTTGGGGGACGTATTGCTATACAATCATGCCATTTGGTTTAAAAAATGCAGGAGCTACGTACCAAAGAACGGCTACGACTCTCTTGGATGATATGATGCATAAAGAAATAGAAGTGTATGTGGATGATATGATCGTAAAGTCCAAAGATAGAATGGGACATATAAAAGCTTTACACAAATTTTTCACTCGCATAAAAGATTATAACATGCGATTAAATCCACAAAAATGCGCCTTCGGGGTAACTTCTGGCAAGTTACTCGGATACGTAGTAAGCACTCGCGGTATTGATATTGATCCCTCTAAAATAAAGGCAATTGTTGACATGCCTCCCCCTCAAACAGAAAAAGAAAATAGGGGGTTCCTTGGCAAATTGCAATACATTAGTCGATTTATTAACAAATTGACTATGACTTGTGAGCCAATATTCAAAAAATTGAAAAAAGAAGAAAAAAATGAATGGGACAATCAATGCTAAAAGGCCGTTGAGAAAATCAAAGATTATCTCCAAAGTCCACCAATTTTAGCACCACTAGTACCCAAACTACCTCTTAGGCTATACATAACACTTATAGACACGGCCACAGGAGCCATGTTAGCACAAGAGGTAGAAAAGATCGAGCGTGCAATATATTACATAAGTAAAAAATTCATCCAATATGAAACAAAATATAGCACTCTAGAAAAGACGAGTCTAGCATTAGTGTGGGAAACTAAAAAATTACGACATTATATGCTACCACACACCACCCATGTGATTTCTCAACAAAATCCGATAAAGTATTTGTTTGAACAACCACCTATACAAGGAAGAATATCCAAATGGTTGGTGATTTGGCCGAATTTGAGTTAAAACATATTCCAGAAGAATCAATGAAAGGAAAAGTAATTTCCGACTTTCTGGCTCAACATCCAATTCAAACAAGTCATGCAGAAACTACTCATCTTCCGAATGAAGAAATTCCCATGACACAAGATGACAAATGGGTAATTTACTTCGACGGTGCATCCAACAAAAAAGGATGTGGCGTAGGAGTGTTACTCATAAGTCCAGAGGAAGCACATACTCCAATCTCTGTAAAATTAGACTTTGAGATTACTAATAATGCCGCGGAATGTGAAGCGTGCATTATTGGATTAGAAGCAGCAGCTAGCATAGGTGTGCAAAAATTAGAGGTATATGGAGATTCCAGTTTGATTATAAATCACATACTGAAAAAATGGAAAATAAAGAATTCTACAATTATATTATACCAAGCACACCTAGAGCAACTCATCGAGAATTTTTAACATATTGACTTCAAATATCTCCCAAGGGATGATAATCAATTTGCCGATGCGCTAGCAAAATTAGCCTCAATGATTAACATTCTAGATCACTTAAATATGATGCCATTATGCGTTGATAGAAGAGAAGAACCATCATATTGCAACGCAATAAAGGAAATAAAGTACATCGAAGGAAACATTCCTTGGTATGGTCATATCCTCCAATGTATTACTCATGGCACATATCCCGAAAATACTTCATCGAAAGACCAACGAGCCTTACAAACACTGGCGGCTCAATACGGTCTATTAAATGGTCAATTATGCAAAAAAGGACCTAATGGTCAAAGTTTGTTGTGTATAGACCAACCCGAAACTACACGCCTTATGGAGAATACTCACAAAGGTGTCTGTGGACCTCACATGAATGGTAAAATGCTCGCAATTGTTGGTCCACTATGGAACACGATTGCATACAATATGTCAAGAAATGTCCAGAGTGCCAAATGTTTGCTAAGTTACAACACCTTCCATCATCTGAACTATATAATCTCACTTCCCCTTGGCCCTTTTCTACTTGGGGAATAGACATAATTGGAAAGGTCTCTCCAACAGGAGCAGGAAGGCACGAGTACGCATTAGTAGCCATCGACTACTTCACTAAGTGGATTGGGGCTGCTTCTTACGTTAATATCACTTCTAAACATGTCACAAAGTTTCTCGAACGAAACATATTTTGTAGATATGGAGTTCAACACGAACTAATTAGTGATCAGGGATCACAATTCAAAGCTGAAGTTGAGACCCTCTTAACTCGTTATAAAGTAAAACATCATCATTCATCCCCATACAGACCTCAAATGAATAGAGCTGTAGAATCAACAAATAAAAATATAATAGTCATCATTAAGAAAATGGCAGAAAATTATAAAGACTAGCCAAATAAACTACACTTTGCACTATGGGGTTATGATGAGTGTCATTTATGGCACTCATAGGGTAGTCTTTTAGGGTTATTTCTTTCCCTTTTTCATGATTTATTCTCTTATTTTTGGACCTTTTTCTTTAGGTTTCTTTTTCTCCTCTTTTCTTTATGGTTCTCATGTTTTCCTCGTGTTTTCCTTTTATTTGGCTCTTTTTCCTTTTATTTCCTTTCTTTGTTTGCTTGTGTAGGTATTTGGAGAATCACCTTTGCAAAGGAATCGAGTTCGGCCTTAATGATCAAGTAAGGAAGAAGCATTTGGCTAGAGAGGGCTTAGAGAGGCCTTGGAGAGGCCTCGGAGAGGTCTCCAAGGTATTTCCAGCAGGCCGCGAGCGCGAGTCAGTGGAGCCGCGGGCGTGGGCTTAAGAAGAGCAAATTGCAAGATTTTGGCAGGAGCTTCCCGCGGTTGCCCCGCGGGCTCTCTGCGGGCGTGGGAAATCTGGAGAGGGCGCTCCATCTCAGAGAGACCGCGACCTCCTGATTGAGTTTTGGGAGCATGGAATTAACCGTGGGCGCGGCATCTTAGGCCGCGGGCGCGGGTCTATCTTGCCGCGGGCGCGGGTGCTGCCCAGAAAGCCCGCGGAGTGATCCGTACCAATTTCTCCGCGGCCGCGGATTCATCGAGAGAGACCGCGAGATTTGCCGGTTTCTTGTTTACCTATAAATAGAATTGTAATTCCTTTTTGAAAAAAAAAAACTTTTTGATAATATTTCATTAGCTTAGTTTTAGAGAGAGAATTTAGAGAGAGGTTAGAGAGAAGTTCTTGGTTTTGGATTTGTAAATCAACATTTGATCAATCAAGTTTGGATTTCTTCATTTTCAATCATCAATATTAGTGAGAATCTCTTCCTTCTTTCATCTCTTACTTACTCGCTATTTGATTTATGCTTGTTGCTTGTTTTTCTTTGGATTTGAATTTGATATTGTTGAATATTTTGATTTCTCATAGATTTTGATATAGAATGAAGATTAATGCAATTTCTAGTTATTTGTTCTTGAATTTCACCATGATTAGGGAGTAGATTAGTTGCTAGGGAAAGGGGGAAGCATGTTTGATTAATGAAATTGCTAGTTGATGCTCTTTGATTGATTAAGTTGTTGCAATTAAATTTGTTGACATAGTTTTGCATGTGATTGATTAGACTAGGAGTGATCAACCTATAAGATTAATCTAGATTGCATTGCAACTCTTAATGACATGAACAATTGAATTGAAAGTTGCTCTAATAGATTGGGTTTGCTTGTGATTCTTCTTGATTTGCCTTTTATAGTGACACCTAGATTGGCCTATAGGAGATAGCATTTGAACTCTCTTGATTGCTACTATTGTTTGTCCATTGCAATACTTGAATTGATTGATTGAGCTCTAAACTAGCATTATCATTGAACTTGTATGTGGAACCCATATCCCTAGTGTTTAGACCTTTGATTTACTTGATTAGACTTGTTTTAGTTTACCATAGTGCCAACCATAATCTAAACTCCATCTTCTATGTAGCTTGACTTGGACTCTAGTTTTCATCATTGCATTCCCTAGGGATCGACCTTTAACTTACCCTATATTCATATAAGGTTGGTTAGGTGTTTAAAAATTTAGTTTGACTTGGGGGAAGGGTAGATAACGACATACATTTCCCTCTTGTCAAAATAGCGTCGTTGCCGGGGAATGCTATTGGTGCTTAGCTTTTGTTGTTGAGTCTACTTCATTTTAATTGAAAAAAAAATATATACAAAAGATTTTGTTTCTTTATGCTACACTTGTAGCCGTGCTACTAATATTTTCTTTGAAGTTTTGCATGCATAGACCTCGTGATCGATCCATTGTGCCTTTTGACCCGGAAATCGAAAGGACTCTCTCAAGGAGAAGAATAGCTAATCGATCCTTGGGGTATAGTTCTTCAAGTGAAGAAGATATTGAAGAAGAGCAAGGCATGGGAGAAAATCCAAGAGTGGCCTTGAAGGAGCTAGGAATACCCGGTGCTTATAGGTTTGAGAGCCGCATAGCTCCGCCTACAACACCGGCAAATGATTTCGAGATTCGGCAAGCCATGATCACCTTAATTGAGAGGAGGGAATATAGTGTGGCTAAGAATGAGAGCCCGTTGAACCATTTTAAAGAATTTGAAAAATATTGCAACACCATCAAAGTCAACGGAGTTTCTCAAGAGTTCATACGCCTCAAGTTGTTCCCCTTCTCTCTCGTAGGAAGATCCTTAGAGTGGCTAGATAAAGAAGTGAAGCCCAACTCCTTGAGAACATGGGATGATGTTACAAAGGCCTTCTTGTCCTGCTTCTACCCTCAAAAGAAGACGGCGGAGGCAAGAGCCTTGATTCAAGGGTTCAAGCAAAGGCCAAATGAAAGCCTTTACATAGCATGGGAGAGATACAAAGAGTATCAAAGGGAGTTCCCTAACCACGGAATCCCAACATACCAAGTGGTCCAAATCTTCTATGGCGGTTTAAGTCCCCAAGGGAAGTCATGCCTTGATGGGGGGGGGGGGGCCAGGGGTCCTATCATGAACAAGACCGAAGAAGAAGTGGTGGACATTATTGAGGATGTGGTGACGTACTATAGAGATTGGAAAGATGGGGAGAGAGACTCTTCAAGCAAGCAATCTTCATTGTACTCGGTGGGCCATCTAAATGCGATCAACAACCTTTCCTCCCAAATGACAAACTTGGGAAAGGAGATGACCGCAATCAAAGCCAAGTTGGTGAGAACTTCTTCTTCTTCCCAAGCTTCGAATCTTCCCTCCAAATTTAAGGGGAGAGGTACTCCTTCTAACTCTCAACCCCCTCCCTCTTCACATAATATGCCTATGTGTTGTTTGTTTGGTGATGCATGTAGATCGTATGATCATGACTCTAGTAATTGTCCTAATGAATGCGTTGATGAGTTTGATAACAATGAGAGTGAGCATGTGAATTATGTGTCAAATAATAATGCTCAAAGGTTTGATAATCAAAGAGGTAAATGGAATAGGAATTACCAAAACCAAGGCAATTTTGACAACTATAATCAAGGTGGTGGTTATAGAAACCAAGGGAACCAAGGTTCTCGTGGTAGCTATAATAACCAAGGTTATATTGGCCAAAATCAAAGCCAAAATTATGGTAATCAAAACCAAGGTTATGGAAATCACAACCAAGGTAGTGGTAACCATAATCAAGGTGGTGGTAACCATAATCAAGGTTATGGTCAAAATCAAAATAGGGGTACTTAAAACAACCAAGGGAAGGGCAATTTTCAAAATAATGCTCAAAGAGGTCCCCCACCTGGATTTGTTCCAATGACTCAAGGAGAAAATTCCTATTCACAACCTTCTTCACATAGGACCAATTTGGAAGAAATAATTGAGAATCAAACCAAGTTGTTGAACACATACATGGCCGTTAGTGATAAGAAGTTCAATGAAATGATGACCCACAATAAAATGCTTGATAACATAATTTCTCAACTTGCTAATGCTTTGAAAGATCATGCAAGCCCTTCTTCTTTACCTTCCCAAGGTCTTGATCCCATGAAACACGTGAATGCTATTGTGACAAGGAGTTGTAAGGTTCTTAAGGAGAGATTACCTAGGAAGGGTGAGGATAAGGAGGTTCCTAAGGAAGCCTTGGTTGAGAATGAGGGGGATAGGGCATCATTGGATGAGGTTGTGATTGAGACACCTAGAGAGGTGAGAGTAGAGAAAGAAATTGTGAAACCCAAGCTCCCTTACCCACAAAAATTCATGAGACACAAATTGGATGAACAATTTGGGAGATTCATTGATATGCTAAAACAATTTCATCTTTCTCTACCTTTTACCGATGTGATCAACCAAATGCCAAATTATGCCAAATTGCTAAAGGACATTTTGAGTGGGAAAAGGACTTGTGAGGTTGTGGAGACTATCAACTTGACCGAAAATTGTAATGCTAACATCATGAACAAAATGCCACCCAAATTGAAAGACCCCGGAAACTTCTCCATTCCTTGTGCCATTAACAAGATGCAAATTGATAATGCCTTATGTGACTTGGGAGCTAGTGTGAGCATAATGACATATTCGGTTTATCAAAGGCTTGAACTAGGGGAACTCTTACCTTCTAACATTACCTTGCAATTAGCCGATAGGTCAATCAAGTTTCCAAAATGTAAGGTAGAAGATGTTCCATTGAGGGTTGGGAAGTTTGTGTTCCCGGTGGATTTTATTGTGCTTGAAATGGATAAAGATGGTACCATTCCAATAATTTTGGGTAGACCCTTTCTCGCTACCTCGGGTGTTATGATTGATGTGAGGAGTGCAGATATTTCCCTTAAGGTAGGAGATGAGGTCATTGAATTTGATTTGAATGAAAGCATGAAATATCCATCTTCTTCTCTATAAAATTGCATGATGATTGATTCACTTGATCATGTTGTGTCTTCCATGCATGAGCACTTGCTCACCTCTAACGATGCTCTTGAGAATGTTTTGTTTACCAAGGACAAAGTAGGTACACCATGCAAGGAAGTGGCATTCTATGATGAATTGCTTAATGGAAGCATGGAGGAAGTGGATGAGCAAATGTGCTTGAAAATCTCAAGCCAAGAAGCTTTGCAAGCGGCCATATCAAAGGAATGTAATGGTGTGCCTATGGTAGAGCTCAAACCTCTACCATCACACCTTAGGTATGAGTTCTTGGGCCCTCATTCCACTTACCCCGTGATAGTTAGTGCATCCTTGAGCGTGAGCCAAGCTCAAGCGTTATGTCGTGTTTTGAGAAAGCACCAAGGTGCTTTGGGGTACACAATTGATGATCTTAAAGGTATAAGCCCCGCCTTGTGCCAACACCACATAACACTTGAGGAAGGCGCCCTTCCTTCTATCGAACGACAAAGAAAACTACATCCCCAAATGGGAGAGGTAGTTAAGAAGGAGATCACCAAGCTATTGGATGCGGGAATCATATTCCCCATCTCTAGCTCAAGGTGGGTCTCCCCCGTGCATGTCTTTCCAAAGAAGGGGGGCATGACCGTGGTTGAGAATGAGAAGGGTGAGCTCATTCCAACTAGGACAGTCACAGGTTGGCGGATGTGCATAAACTATAGACGCCTAAACACATCCACCAAGAAGGATCACTTCCCTCTTCCATTTATTGATCAAATGCTTGAAAAACTAACAAGGCACAAGTTTTATTGTTTCCTTGATGGATATTCGGGATTCCTCCGAATCCCCATCCACCCCGATGATCAAGAGAAAACTACCTTCACATGTCCTTATGGGACCTTTTCCTATCGAAGAATGCCCCTTGGGTTATGCAATGCACCCGCTACATTCCAAAGGTGCATGATGAGTATTTTTGGGGATATGTTGGAAGAGGAAATGGAGGTCTTCATGGATGACTTTTCGGTGGGGGGTGTCTCATTTGAGGAGTGCCTTGTGAACCTTGAGAAGTGTTTGGAAAGATGTGTTAAGGTCAATCTTGTTTTGAATTGGGAGAAATGCCACTTCATGGTGGAGGAAGGTATAGTGCTTGGGAACAAGATTTCAAATAAAGGCATTGAGGTGGATAAGGCAAAAATAGAAATGATTGAGAAACTTCCACCTCTGGTGAATGTCAAGGGTGTGAGATCGTTCCTTGGTCATGCAGGTTTCTATAGAAGGTTCATCAAGGATTTTTCACTTATTACTAAGCCCTAAATGACCTTCTTCAAAAGGATGTTGAGTTCATTTTTTATGACAAATGCTTGAAGGTATTTAATAGATTGAAGAAGGCCCTAATCTCCACTCCTGTTGTTCAAGCCCCAAGGTTGGATCTTCCTTTTTGAATTGATGGGTGATGCAAGTGATTGGGCTATTGGAGGTGTTTTGGGACAACATGTAGACAAGAAGCTTCATGTGATTTACTATATGTCAAAGACACTCAATGGGGCTCAAAAGAACTACACAACAACGGAAAAGGAATTTTTAGCAATTGTGCACTCTTTCGAGAAATTCCGTTGTTACTTCACGGATCACGCGGCCCTCAAGTATCTATTTTCCAAGAAAAAGTCCAAGCCTAGGTTGATTCGATGGGTGCTTGAATTACAAACTTTTGAGATTGAGATTAGGGACAAGAAGGGTGCGGAGAATGTTGTGGCAGACCATCTTTCTCGCCTTGAGGGTGATCAAATTCATGATGATGGTTCACCTATTGAGGATAAAATGCTTGATGACTTCTTATATGCCATAGGGGTGAAGGAACTCCCATGGTATGCCGACTTGGTGAATTTTCTAGCATGTGGGGAGTTTCCACCGTCTTTCTCAAAGAACCAAAGGAAGAAAATCAAAAGGGAGGCAAGACATTACTTGTGGGATGATCCCATCCTATACAAACGAGGGGTTGATGGCCTACTTAGGCGTTGTGTTCCAAAAAAAGAGGTGCTTAGTGTTTTAAGGATGTGCCACTCGGACCCTAGTGGTGGGCATATGGATGTTATTAAGACCGCTACCAAGGTTCTTCAATGTGGTTTGTGGTGGCCGCATCTCTTCAAGGCCTCATGGGGCTTTGTGAAGTCATGCGACCGATGTCAAAGGGTTGGGAATATCTCCAAGAGGAATGAGATGCCTCAAATACCAATTCTTGAGTTAGAGGTGATCGATGTTTGGGGGATTGACTTCATGGGACCATTCCCATCTTCATATGGTAATCAATTCATACTTGTGGCTGTAGACTATGTTTCTAAATGGGTTGAGGCCATTGCCTCCCCTACTAATGACCACAAAGTAGTGTTAAAGTTGTTCAACAAAATCGTCTTCCCAAGGTTTGGCGTGCCTAAGGCTGTGATAAGCAATAACGGATCTCATTTTGTTCACAATGCCTTCCAAAAGATGTTGAGGAAATATGGAGTGCATCAACGGTTCGACCTTCCATATCATCCTCAATCGAGTGGCCAAGTCGAGGTCTCCAACCGTCAAATAAAGCTCATTCTTGTGAAGACGGTTGCAAGGAATAGAAAGGATTGGTCGGAAAAGTTAGATGATGCTCTTTGGGCTTATAGGACGGCTTTCAAGACGCCTATTGGTACCACTCCATATCGCCTTGTCTATGGGAAATCGTGCCATCTCCCGGTAGAGCTTGAACATCGTGCCTTGTGGCCATCAAGAAGATAAATTTTGACTTAGCTAGTGCGGGGGAGAAGAGGTGGTTGGATCTTCATGAGCTAGAGGAACTTCGACTTGATGCTTACGATTGTGCTAGCACCTACAAGGCTCGCTCCAAAGAGGTTCATGACAAGTTGATTGAGAAAAAGGAGTTTTGTGTAGGTGACAAAGTCCTCCTCTACAATTCAAGGATGAAGTTGTTCCCCGGAAAGCTCATGTCAAGATGGAGTGGACCATTCTTGGTGAAAGATGTTTTTGATAATGGTGTCGTGGAGATTTCTCCTTTTAACTCCTCATCTTAATTCAAAGTTAATGGTCATCGGCTCAAGAAGTACTATGATGGAGTGTTTGTTGGACTTGTTCACAAAATGATTCTTTTTAGGCCACCATGAGATGGTGGTGCACGTCGAGCTAACGACGTTAACCAAAAGCGCTTATGAGAGGCAACCCGGATTCTCATCTCATTTCTCTTTACTTTATTTTCTTTTATTTTTCCTTGACTGGTTTTTTATTTTATTTGGAGTTGATTTTGTGCTAATTTTGTAGGTCGCCTATTCACCTCTTCGAGGCATTTAGATCCAGGGACTTCCCGCAGTTGCCCCGTGGTCTCTCCGCGGGCGCGGGACGTTTTGGAGAGGCCTCGAAAGATTTGGAGAGGGCGCGACCCTCATATCAAGCAAAATTGAAATTCATTCCAAGGACTTCCCGTGGTTGCTCCGCGGTCTCTCCGCAGGCGCGAGACGTTTTGGAGAGGCCTCGGAAGATTTGGAGAGGGCGCGGCCCTCATATCAAGCAAAATTGAATTTCATTCCAAGAACTTCCCGCGGTTGCCCCGCAGTCTCTCCGCTGGCGCGGGACGTTTTGGAGAGGCCTCGGAAGATTTGGAGAGGGCGCGGCCCTCATATCAAGCAAAATTGAATTTCATTCCAGGGACTTCTCGCTGTTGCCCCGCAGTCTCTCCGCGGGCGAGGGACGTTTTGGAGTGGCCTCGGAAGATTTGGAGAGGGCGCGGCCCACATATAAAGCAAAATTGAATTGCATTCCAGGGACTTCCCGCGGTCTCTTCGCGGGCGCGGGAGGTTTCGGAGAGGGTGTGTCATGTTTGGAGAGGGCGCAGCCTAAATTCAGGCTCATTTGGAACTCCATTCCAGGGACTTCCCGCGGTTGCCCCGCGGTCTCTCCGCGGGCGCGGGAGGTATTGGAGAGGGCGCGGAAAAACAGGAGAGGGCGCGGCCCCCATCAGGTATTAGAATTCTAAAAATTCCAGGAGGTCCCCGCGGTTGCCCCGCGTTCTCTCCGCGGGCGCGGGAGATTTGCCGCGGGCGCGGCATTTTCAGGAGAGGGCGCGGCGTTCTGGGTTTATTACCCGGGCGCGCCCCTCTTCACTCTCTCTCCTCTCTTCTTTTCTCATCTTCTCCTTCTTTTTCCCCTTTCTCTCTCTACATCCTCTCAAACCCTAACCCCAAAACATCAATTTCTTCCATATTCCTCCATTTTCAACACTCCTACTCTTCTTTCTCGTGCTTTTCGGGAAATTTCCGGTCTTTGAAGTGCTTTGAGTTTAATTTGAGTCTCCAATCTTGGTATATTTCTAACCTTTGTAATATTTTTGTCAATTTCAATTGATTTCTTTACATTGGTTTGTTTACCTTGATTTTGAGCTTGATTTTTGTGTTTTATGGTTGATTTATGGAAAATTTGGTATATTTGGGTGATTGTTACTTTTTCTTGCTGATTCATGATTACATTGATGAATGATTATTGATATTGTTGTTTGTTGTTGGATTTTGGTTGTTGTGTTGATTGGAACAGGTACCTTGTAGTTTGTGGTGGTTTGGTTGGATTTGTAAGGAGGTTTGTGAGTAATTTTTGGTGGAAGTTGTTTTGTTTGAGGGAGTTTGTTGTGTTCTTGCGAATTGTGTGAATTTTGTTAAAATGGATTTAATAAGAAGAGTCAAAAGTAGCAAGAAGCGCTCAAACCAATCCCTCGGCCAATCTTCTCAAGGTCAATCCTCAAACCCTCAACCCCAACCGCATTCCACAACTCAAGATGATGCTCCTCCTCCTCCTCCCCCCCCCCCCCTCAAATTTTGGAACCGGTCTAAACAAACCCCCATCTATAACAAAATGAAAGACCGGAAGTTTAGACCCTCCCGCCATTACTTTCGTGAGGATATGGCCAAGCTAGGAATTGAAAATGACCTTGACATCCTTCTAGATAACCTAAGCTTGGGTGAGTTTCTAAAGTCGGCCCTTAGAACCTATTTAGAGCCTTCCATTGAGTTTTTCTCCACATTTGAGTTCAATAAGGTGGGGAAAACCGATTTTATTATTTCCTTCCAACTCTTCAATGTCAAACACACCATGAACCTAGCCGAGTTCAATGTAGCCCTTGGTTTCAACCCCAATGGTGATATCTTCGAGCCCCTTATCTCCCTAGTCCAAACTGAGTATAATGAGGTTTCTTGGTGGAAAACCATATCCAACAGGAGGGAGTTTGATTCGAAGAAGTCCCTTGCTAGTGAGATTATCCATCCGGCCCTTAGGATCCTTCATAGAATTCTTGGGTATTCGGTCTTTAAAAGCAAGATTTGGGGAAGTTATCTTGGGAGGAGATTGTGGTGTTATGGATGGCTACCAAGCCGGAGTTAGGGTCAAGGATTAATTTTGGCTATATCTTCATGAATTGTTGTAAGGAGATAATGCATGGGGTCAAAACGGGGGAAACTCATTGTGGGGGCATGGTGACACGTCTTGTGCCGTATTTCAAGCAAGAGGGGTTCTTGAAGTCTTGCACTCCGGTTGGAAGGAGTGAAGACGTGTGGATTAGTTTGAAGCAAGTTAACACTTTGCGTTTCATAACTAGCACTAGGAGACCCAGCACTTACTCTTGGCTAGTGAGAAATACCCACCATTTCCTACTCCCGAACCCGGCCGCCACCTCCATCCTTCGTGAGGCTAGAAACATTTGGATGGTCCCTAGGGACAATGGGAGGATTGATGATGAGATGGAGGAGGATGATGAGATTGATGGGGGTGATGAAAATGATGAGGAAGAGGAGGATGGAGGAGGAGAAGAATATGATGAAGAACAACAACAACCGCCACTACAACAACAACATGAGCATTTTCATGATGATGCTCAAAGAAGAAAAAGAGAAAGAAGGCAATAACGAAAACAACAACAACAAGGTTTCCAAGGTATGTACTCGGACCACCAAACTTTGTCTTATCAAACTAGCGCCTTGTATGACGCTAGTGTACGTAGGGGGGAAGTCACAGCTCCGGTCAACTACCCTTATGTGCCGCCCCAACAAGGGTCGATACCTTCATGGGGTGGTGACAACTTCCCTACGTACCCATATTGGCCCGGGGTTGAGGACCCCGATGTGCCAAGGCGCGACTTCCCACCTTATGATTATAGGGTCTCGAGGGGGAGTGATTATCGGGGTGATCCCGCATACTACTATGCTCACCCCCATCACCCCGAGCCCCTTGTTCAGCCTGAGCCCTATGACCAATTAACCCGATCCCAACTTGACCTATTCAAGGGTCACTATGGTTTTCCTCCCGGTTACACCGGAGGTTGGGATACGGGTGATGATGGTGCCGGCCCTAGTGGCCAATAGTCCCCTTATGCATGTTTGTTTCCCTTTTTGTTCTCCCCTTTCCCTATTTTGCATGTTTATAGGCATCGTGGTCGATGCCTTCGTTTTGTGAGGGGGGAGGGTCAAAAAGGATGTTTTATGTTGTTTTGGGAAGGCACCTGGGCTCAGTGGGAAATCTTTGATAAGGCTTTTGGTGGAGTTTTGCTAATGGTCTCGTTGGTTTGCTGCTTGTTGTTGTTTTGTTTCACTTCATGATGTTTTTGGAAATTTCTTGATGATGATGGGTTTCTCTAGGTTTTTGTATATAGCTTGTGTCAAAGTGTTTTATTGTTTGTTTTTGTTTGGAAGTTACTAACAATTTCATTTTGTATATATAGCCTTTTTCTTTAACTCACCTTGCTCGTAGCCTATGCTTTGGATTGCAGAACCTTTTGGAGAAGCACATTCCTACTCCTGGGGTACTTTAATTTAGCACGGATGCTTGGTAAGGCCTTTCTTATTTTACCTATTTATTTTCACTTCTTCATTTTCTTGGTTGCTTAGATTAGGATTAGATTTAGGAGAAGTTGAATGGTTCAAGGATGTATGAATTTAACACCTAGTGTTTGGGGTCTTTGGCGATGTGGCCATTAGACCGCTTCTATGTCGATTGGGATAAACGTGTTATGATTGCATCTTTGCCCTTTTCCTCTTTCCCTTTCTTGTCCTTGTCTAAGTTTTCCGGCCATATTCTTCTTTTCTTTTCTTTCCTTTTCTTTTAATCTTGTTTGTGTGCATAACTTTTTGAGGCTTTATTTTCACTCTTTCTCTTTTTGAAAATTGGACTTGTATGCAATGGACTTTTGCTTTTGAATAATATTCTTCTTAGGTAATAATGGTATGCACGGTTTGAGATTACGTTTGGTTGATTCTAGGATAAAGCATGCTAAGATAGTTGTCTAGAATTAGGGGGATCATGAAACCGGATTCTACACGTTTGTGGCATGTTGGTAGTTGCTCCCTATCTTTGATTTGACAACCTTAGTGAGTTTTTGCTACAACCATGAGAGATTTATATTTGTTCAAGCTTTCATCATACTCTTGCATGAGCGGCATGGATCCTTGATTTTCGCAAACCTAATCTAGAATCTTAGCGTATGATTCCTAAGACCGTGACCGAACTACCTAGGGAGGACAAAGGCAACTTTTCGGGGAGGTATTTTTCTTTTTCTAGGATAGTCCCTTTTTGTTTACTTTTTTTTTTTCTGGTTTGGGATACATTTGCCTACTTGTTACCCCTTCAAACCTTTTTCCCTCTTTTCAAGCCGCATAATTAGATATCTGGAGCCTTTTGTTTCGTTCTCCTTCTTTTTGGTTTTTGTGAAGCAAGGGTCAATGTTTGGTGATTGTGGTCTAGGAAGTTGGCGTTTGGTTCGAATTGGTACGCATCATTGAGTTGTTTATATTTGGTAAATAATGGCAAATGCTTATGTAAAAGCCGTCCTTAGTAAAAGAGGAAAGGATGTTAATAAACGCATATTTGAAAAAAAGCCGTCTGAATTGAAAAAGGCAAGCACTAATGCTTTTAAGGAGTTCAAGAAAATACAAACAAATTGATAAATGAGAAAATGCAAAAAAAAAAAAAAGAAAAACCATAAAAATTCAAGTGTCTTTCTCCTCTCTATGCATTGAGGACAATGTTTCTTTTAGCTTGGGGGGAAGCTCTTGCGCTTTTTGTTCTAATGATTGTAGATTGTTGCTTTGAATAAGCTTGGGGGTGTTAATACGTTTTTGTTTGGTGATTACTTAAGTTTGGTGTTGAGATTTGGCCGGTCTTTGCTTCACAATTTAGGATAACCACCAAATTTTAAATTTTAGCCTACCTTAACCCTTCTCGCCTTGCGTTACAACCTTGGGGAAGACCTTTGGACCTAGGAGTTTAGTCTTTCATCGGTGGAGGGAATCATAGGTTGTAGACTAAGGAAAGGGGATGCGAAATCAAGATGTCGAGTAGCCCAAAATGTTGATCTTTTTCCGGTTCCTTCGCGGAACCTATGAGATGCTCACTAAGGGGAGACATGATATTAGTAGGGGGAACGCGGTAAGACCGTTTGGGATGAAAGTGGAATGTGATAACTAGTTCCTATGCTTAGCATATTTATGTTTCAATCAATCTTAGGTATCTTATAACGTGCATACCATAATTCACTTTAGAAAGGTTCTTATTCATTTGAATTACAGTCTCTTTGTAAAGTCCATTTTGTAGAGATTTTGTTTCCTTTTTCCTTTTTCTTTTCCTTTTCTGGTTTGCCTCTTGGGGGTTTGGTGGAGAGTTATAGTTAAACTCTTAGGATACTCTTACGAGAGCATCACTCGTCCTCTAGAGCGATCTAGGGGTTTAAATGGCTTGTTGTAGCTAAATGGTGAAGGATAATTAGGTCGTTGGACTAACTACCCTCAACCAAACAATATTTATAAACCTACACCTACACTAAACAAGTTTAGTGGTAAGTAGAGGGTCGAACCACGGAGACGACATAAACACTATCAACACCACCACCAATTAAGCTAGGTCAAAGAGATAGGATGGATAGAACAATAAACAAAAATGAGATTTATATTAAGTTAAACTAACACCAAGGGAGAGGGTCAAACATGACAATGATCTTCAATAAAGTTAGGCAATGGAAATGAGTTTACATGCAAACCAAATATCTCATATAAGGCAATACCAACAATACCATCTAACCACCTATCGGGGTCAAAGGCTTTCCCAACTTAACACATGCTCATACTATCGTCATAAGCTGTGAAAGTTAAGGTTTTTGCATAGAATCGATCATCTAATGGATATCCCTAAGTTACACTATCGTCATAACTTAGTTCAATCCACCCAATTACAACACATGATTGGCCATTCACATGGAGTAATTAGTAAAACATGGTTACAAGGTATATTTAATCACATATAACCAACATTTGTCTAGCCTAATACATTCAAGATTCACCACATGCTATCACCAATCCCTTAGTAAAGGGAATTACTCACTAATCATGAACAACTAACACAAAACCCAACAAGAAGAACAAGGAGAAGCAATTAAACTAAACAACTACTCTAATCAAGCAAGAAATTAAGAAAGAACAATAAATGAGATAGAGTTTAGAATGCTCATTGAAGTATTGAAAAGGAATCCAAAACAATGTCACTTTGCATCTTCATCTTCTTCAATCCACCATTGAAGCTCTTCACTTTCTCTCTCTAAAATACCCTAAATTACTCTTAATCTACATTGTAAAGTATAAAAACAAAGATTAAAACTAAATCTAAGCCTAATTTATGTGAAGATTGATGGAGAGATGTTAGGGTTTAACCCCTCAAAGAGGAGAGAGAGAACCCCAAAGAAACCCACCACCAAAACTTATAAAAAGAGGAGAGGAAGAAGCGTTTAAAAGACCCGTAGCTGCTCGTGCGCGCCCGCGATATTTGCCTGCGCGCCCGCGCACTGGGATTGGCCTGACAGCGACATTCATTTTCAAACGGCCATAACTTCTGTTCTAGGAGTCTTCTGTGGGCGTGCAACCTACCGTTGGAAAGCTCTTTAAGTCTAGTTTCCAATGCAATTTTAATCAGCTCAATCCAATTTGTAGATAAAAAGTTATGGCTAAAAGAGTGAACAAAGGTTAGTTTCGGAGTTCAGGCCCTTGAGCGCCCGCGCCTATCTTAGGAGCGCCCGCGCCTAAGCCGCGCCCAAATCGCGCCTACATTCTGCCTCCTTCAATATTTTCAACCCCAATGTTAGGCACGCCCGCGCTTGGTTTGGCGCGCCCGCGCCATTCTGAAAGCACGACCCGCGCTGTCCGTATGGCCTTGCTTGCTTGCTCCTTAACTTCCTTTGTAGCTCTTCAAATGAACTCCAATTCTCCAAGCTCTTCATTCTATTAAAATCAACTCCAAAAGCCTACAAAACACGAGGAAAAGCACAAAAACATAATAAAGGGAGAAACGGAGCAAAAGGGGTACAAACAAGGGACAAACGTAGAAAAATACCGCAATTAGAGGATCTAAATAGTGGCATAAATGCCACTTATCAAATTCCCCCACACTTGCCTCTTGCTTGTCCTCAAGCAAGAACAAAAGCAGAAACAAAAAGAAAGAAAAAGGATCTAATAACACTAAAAGGAGAGGGGTGAAAAAGAATATACACTAACTCACTTTCGTAGGAATCACGGTTGTTTTTAGCGTAAACAACAAGCCATTTAAACCTCAAAGTCGCCTTTGAGGACGAGTGTGCTCTCGTAAGGGTTTCCAAAGAGTTTAACCCATAACTCTACACATAAAGCAACACAAACAAGGCAATGCATAGACAAATAAAATAAACACAAAAACAAGACGTTCTTGGTGGACTTTTTGGAACGAAACAAGCACCAATGAATGCACAACTTTCTAAACAAATAAGGGTATGCACGTTCCAAGATGTTTAGGGTTGAAAGAAACATAGACTAAGCTAAGCATAGAGAACTAAGAGCCGTACAATTAACCTTTCATCCCAAACTAGCTAGCCGCGTTCTCTCCACTAGCTTCAAGTCAACCATTAGGTGGGCTTCTCATGGTTCCTCGAAGGAACCGGAAAAAGATAAAGAAATAAAAACGATGAGAAGGTTATCCCGACGTCTTGGCTATGCACTCTCTCTCTATAAGCTTGACAACTATCTTCCTCCATCGATAAAGACTAAACTCTATAGGGTCTAAAGGTCTTTTATTGGTTGTAAGGGTATGCTTGGGGTGTAAGGTGGGAAAAATTTTGAAAATTTTAAAAATTTGGTGGTATTCCCCCACACTTATTCAATAAACACACACTTACAAGACTAAGAAACAGGACTCCCCCACACTTGAACGGAGCATTGTCCTCAATGCTCAAACACGAGGGATATGAAGGTTTTTTTTTTTTTTTTTTTTTTTTTTTTTTTTTAACACGAGGGATATGAAGGTTTTTTTTTTTTTTTTTTGGTCCTTACCTTATTTGAGTAAGGACGGCTTTTCATAAGCATTTGCTCTTATTTCACTGAATAGAATCACAGTTTACTCACTTGCTTGACCAAAGAACTACAACTTTCTCATTTGCGTTCAAAATCAACACAAAACAATTCTCAAACCAACATGCTTCACATAAACAAAAGGTTTAGGGGAACAAAAGGTCATTCGGTTTGTAATGTGGCTCAAAATCAAGAAAGGGAAATAGGCTCAAAGGGTTAGCAAGAGGGGCAAATTTAAAAGAAAACCAATTTTGTAACAAAACAAAAAGAAGGATAAGAAAATGAAAAATGCCTATGTCCTCCCTTAAAGGGTTCGGTCACGATCTCGGGTAGATAGAAGTCAAACTCTGGATTTGAAAATGCATAACCAAGGATCCAAATATGCCACTCAACAAAGTTGATGAAGGCTAGAACAAATAAACCTCACACGGGATTTGTATAGCAATTACCGACCTAAGGGGTTCATATCCACCATGGAGAGCGACACCGTCTTACCACAACCATGGATTAAGGCTACAAGTATCCCAAAGTTCTTAAAACCGCTACCTTAGCATTAAAATATGTTTAACTCAACCCAAAACACTCTCAAACCGTGCATACCATTACCAATTAGGAAGGAAAACATTCAAGGACACAAGTTCAAAGTAGTAAGACCAAAACAAGAACGGATCAAAACACATATGCAAACTTGCCTTGTTTTCAAAGGAAAAGACGCTATACAAACACATATTTTTGGAATTTCCCCCTTTTTTTTCCTTTTTTTTTTTTACAAAAAATAAACAAAAAGAAAAGAAAATATTCGCAAAGACCTAGACTCAATAAGGTAATACAACAATAATGGAAGCCGTCCCCGGCAACGGCGCCATTTTGGTGAAGGATAATTAGGTCGTTGGACTAACTACCCTCAACCAAACAATATTTATAAACCTACACCTACACTAAACAAGTTTAGTGGTAAGTAGAGGGTCGAACCACGGAGACGACATAAACACTATCAACACCACCACCAATTAAGCTAGGTCAAAGAGATAGGATGGATAGAACAATAAACAAAAATGAGATTTATATTAAGTTAAACTAACACCAAGGGAGAGGGTCAAACATGACAATGATCTTCAATAAAGTTAGGCAATGGAAATGAGTTTACATGCAAACCAAATATCTCATATAAGGCGATACCAACAATACCATCTAACCACCTATCGGGGTCAAAGGCTTTCCCAACTTAACACATGCTCATACTATCGTCATAAGCTGTGAAAGTTAAGGTTTTTGCATAGAATCGATCACCTAATGGATATCCCTAAGTTACACTATCGTCATAACTTAGTTCAATCCACCCAATTACAACACATGATTGGCCATTCACATGGAGTAATTAGTAAAACATGGTTACAAGGTATATTTAATCACATATAACCAACATTTGTCTAGCCTAATACATTCAAGATTCACCACATGCTATCACCAATCCCTTATTAAAGGGAATTACTCACTAATCATGAACAACTAACACAAAACCCAACAAGAAGAACAAGGAGAAGCAATTAAACTAAACAACTACTCTAATCAAGCAAGAAATTAAGAAAGAACAATAAATGAGATAGAGTTTAGAATGCTCATTGAAGTATTGAAAAGGAATCCAAAACAATGTCACTTTGCATCTTCATCTTCTTCAATCCACCATTGAAGCTCTTCACTTTCTCTCTCTAAAATACCCTAAATTACTCTTAATCTACATTGTAAAGTATAAAAACAAAGATTAAAACTAAATCTAAGCCTAATTTATGTGAAGATTGATGGAGAGATGTTAGGGTTTAACCCCTCAAAGAGGAGAGAGAGAACCCCAAAGAAACCCACCACCAAAACTTATAAAAAGAGGAGAGGAAGAAGCGTTTAAAAGACCCGTAGCTGCTCGTGCGCGCCCGCGATATTTGCCTGCGCGCCCGCGCACTGGGATTGGCCTGACAGCGACATTCATTTTCAAACGACCATAACTTCTGTTCTAGGAGTCTTCTGTGGGCGTGCAACCTACCGTTGGAAAGCTCTTTAAGTCTAGTTTCCAATGCAATTTGAATCACCTCAATCCAATTTGTAGATAAAAAGTTATGGCTAAAAGAGTGAACAAAGGTTAGTTTCGGAGTTCAGGCCCTTGAGCGCCCGCGCCTATCTTAGGAGCGCCCGCGCCTATCTTAGGCGCGCCCGCGCCTAAGCCGCGCCCAAATCGCGCCTACATTCTGCCTCCTTCAATATTTTCAACCCCAATGTTAGGCACGCCCGCGCTTGGTTTGGCGCGCCCGCGCCATTCTGAAAGCACGACCCGCGCTGTCCGTATGGCCTTGCTTGCTTGCTCCTTAACTTCCTTTGTAGCTCTTCAAATGAACTCCAATTCTCCAAGCTCTTCATTCTATTAAAATCAACTCTAAAAGCCTACAAAACACGAGGAAAAGCACAAAAACATAATAAAGGGAGAAACGGAGCAAAAGGGGTACAAACAAGGGACAAACGTAGAAAAATACTGCAATTAGAGGATCTAAATAGTGGCATAAATGCCACTTATCACTAAAAACAACAATAATTCCTACGATAGTGAGTCTTAGTGTAAATTCTCGCCCCTCTTTTTCTTTTTACTTCGAATAAGCCCTTCTTATTCCTTTTTAGCCTTTGTGTTGCTCAGGACGAGCAAAAGTCTAGCTTGGGGGAATTTGATGAGTGCCATTTATGGCACTCATAGGGTAGCCTTTTAGGGTTATTTTTTCCCTTATTCATGCTTTCCCTTTTAGGGTTATGAGCAAAAGTCTAGCTTGGGGGAATTTGATGAATCGAGTTGGGGCCTTAATGATCAAGTAAGGAAGAAGCATTTGGCTAGAGAGGGCTTAGAGAGGCCTTGGAGAGGCCTCGGAGAGGTCTCCAAGGTATTTCTAGCAGGTCGCGGGGGCGGGTCAGTGGAGCTGCGGGCGCGGGCTTAAGAAGAGCAAATTGCAAGATTTTGGCAGGAGCTTCCCGCAGTTGCCCCACGGGCTCTCCGCGGGCGCGGGAAATCTGGAGAGGGCGCTCCATCTCAGAGAGACCGCGACCCCCTGATTGAGTTTTGGGAGCAAAGGATTAGCCGCGGGCGCGACATCTTTGGTCGCAGGCGCGGGTCTATCTTGCCGCGGGCGCGGGTGCTGCCTTGAAAGCCCGCGGAGGGTTCCGTACCCATTTCTCCGCAACCGCAGATTCATCGAGAGAGATCGCGGGATTTGCCGATTTCTTCTTTACCTAGTAATTCCTTTTTGAAAAAAAAAACTTTTTGATAATATTTCATTAGCTTAGTTTTAGAGAGAGAATTTAGAAAGAGGTTAAACAGAAGTTCTTGGGTTTGGATTTGTAACTCAACATTTGATCAATCAAGTTCGGATTTCTTCATTTTCAATCATCAATATTACTGAGAATCTCTTCCTTCTTTCATCTCTTACTTACTTGCTATTTGATTTATGCTTGTTGCTTGTCTTTCTTTGGATTTGAATTTGATATTGTTGAATATTTTGATTTCTCTTAGATTTTGATATAGAATGAAGATTAATGCAATTTCTAGTTATTTGTTCTTGAATTTCACCATGATTAGTAAGTAGATTAGTTGCTAGGGAAAGGGGGAAGCATGTTTGATTAATGAAATTGCTAGTTGATGTTCTTTGATTGATTGATTTGTTGCAATTAAATTGGTTGACATAGTTTTGCATGTGATTGATTAGACTAGGAGTGATCAACCTATAAGATTAATCTAGATTGCATTGCAACTCTTAATGACATGAACAATTGAATTGAAAGTTGCTTTAATTGATTGGGTTTGCTTGTGATTCTTCTAGATTTGCCTTTCATAGTGACACCTAGATTGGCCTATAGGAGATAGCATTTGAACTCTTTTGATTGCTACTATTGTTTGTCCATTGCAATACTTGAATTAATTGATTGAGCTCTAAACTAGCATTATCATTGAACTTGCATTTGGAACCCATATCCCTAGTGTTTAGACCTTTGATTTACTTGATTAGACTTGTTTTAGTTTACCATAGTGCCAACCATAATCTAAACTCCATCTTAGAGGTAGCTTGACTTAGACTCTAGTTTTCATCATAGCATTCCCTAGGGATCGACCCTTAACTTACCCTATATTCATATAAGGTTGGTTAGGTGTTTACAAATTTAGTTTGACTTGGGGGAAGGGTAGATAACGACATACATTTTCCTCTTGTCAAGTTATAGAACATCTATACGAACATCAATAGGGGTAACTCCATACTCCTTAGTTTTCGGAATGGACGCAGTTCAACCAATCGAACTGGAAATACCATCCCTACGCATCGTACTAGAAAGTAAGCTGCCGGAAGCTAAATGGGTAAGAGAAAGGTATGGAGAGCTCTTATTGCTCGATAAACGACGATTAAGAGCTTTGCATCATGTACAAGTCTACTAAAGGTGCATTGCGCGTCATTTTAAAAAAAGGTAAAACCTAGAAACATAAAAGAAGGTGACTTTGTACTAAAGGAGGTTAGGGGTCCAC
This sequence comes from Chenopodium quinoa, assembly GCF_001683475.1. Taxonomy (NCBI): domain Eukaryota; kingdom Viridiplantae; phylum Streptophyta; class Magnoliopsida; order Caryophyllales; family Amaranthaceae; genus Chenopodium; species Chenopodium quinoa. The sequence continues at coordinate 1,647,284 of NW_018745251.1, read as the reverse complement.
CTACTGATCCAAGAGGAAAATTTAAACCTACTTGGATCGGTCCCTACCGCGTGATTGAAATCCTATCAGGAGGAGCCTTCAGATTAATGGACATTGGAGGAGATGAAATTCGCTAATTAATAAAAATTGATCTACTTAAAAAATATTACATATGAAATCCGGATTACTCGTTGATTCATACAACCAACTTTAAATTAGCAGTCAACTAAAAGATTCTAAGTGTTATGCATTGTATCAAACAACACGATAAAATACATAACACCTGGGGAGAGGGTAATTCACGAATAATAAACCATTCTAAGTGTTCATATTTTCTTCGAACTTCACGAAAAAAAATCTTCACGCTTGGAAGGGTAAATAGCACCAAAAAAAAAAAATTTGAAACACTCGTAGTATAGGTGTCGCGCGCAACTGGAATAGTTGCGCGCGGATACAACGCGCAACTGATTAAGTTGCGCGCGACATGCCTGTGCAATCTCAGATGTTGCGTGCGCCAACTGACTGTCAAACTGCGAACCCGAATTTTTTGGTTTGAACGAAGTAGTTATTTCTACTTACAATACAGAAGGGCGTTTCATAAACATAAACATATACCCGAAAAAAAAAATTTAACTTTGATTTAACTCTCTATTAAACAAAGTTTGATTAATTTTTTTCATTTAGCTTTTACCTAAGGAGTTAAAGAATATATATATATATATATATATATATATATATATATATATATATATATATATATAAAGAAAAAAAGAACTACGCAATGACCTGATTTCGTGATGCGAATACGTAGGCAATCTATAAGATTCGGTCATATCAAAATATTGAAATATAAAGCTCATTTTATTTCATTCAAAAAAATAAATAGAAAGGACATTGGTGAACTAAATTGTAAAGCAAAAAAAAAAAAGAGGCGTAGTAGTGATTACACTTTATTCAAAAAAAAAAATACATAATAAAAATGTGTAACATTCTAAGGCTTCACTATATCCTCGATTGTCACAGATAATGGAGGAGTAGTTTCCATTGCAGTATTTTCAGAAACCTTAGAACTCTCCCCTACATTCTTCTTCATTACCCATACATTGTTCTTCACTATATCCGAAGCTTTTGTTAGAGTCCTTTTTCGGGTTTGTTGAGAAGGTTCCTTGATTATCACACCTTTTTGTGCAGGTTTGGAAGGAGCTTTCCTTTTGGATTCCTTCGAACGCTCCTTAGGAGATGAGAAGTCCAATTTTCTTCTCACTCCTTTGTTTTGACCACTAGGAGGAGTAGTGGTGGTCAAATGCATTAGAGGCTTAGGTGGATTGCGAGTTGTGGCAATTTGATATTGAGAATGAGCTTTGTTTAACTCGCCCTTGTCGCTGCATTCATCCAAGCCTTATAAAAGGAAGATATTGGAAGACTTGACCAATACTCTATCCAACGGAAAATTCGCTCGGGTCTAAAAGACACATCCTTGGGTGCGTCACAATCTTGCGGGGGTATAATCTGTTTCATCCCATATTGTCTTATTACCCTGCAAGGGAACATGTAAGTAGCGCTAGATAGGCCTAAAAGCCTAATGTAAGGGCAATTGTGACTACTCCCAACCATACTATCTATATTCCACCAAGGAATCACGAAGCGCACGTTAGGAACCCCGTGACAAAAGAAGGACGTCCACTACTCTTCATTCTTATGCTTGTAAAGGATTCGACGTCCAGGGAATGACCGCACTCCGTTGGCCTCAATGTTTTGTGGCTGGTCGACTATTCGCAAAGGCTCCATGAGCCAAATCTGAAAACAAAAAAAGAAAAGTAAAAAAAATCAGTTTGCGATTTTACACGAGCAGGTGGTGCGCGCATCTTGAGAAGTTGCGCGCCCCATCTGTGCGCATAATAGGAGATTGCGCGCGACATGCCATCGCAACTCCTTTACATGCGCTCAAAATACGAAAAAAAAAAGAAAAAAAAAAACTTACGCGTAATAGGAGTGGACTCCCCGTGAAGCCATTTTCGTTAGGATCTCCTCTAAGGTGATTCAAGCATAGAATGGTTTCCGCCAAAGCCAAAGGAGCGGGTGAATGACATCCCTCTATTTTCTCAACTACAGACACCATGGAATAGTCACCATATTCTTTGCCTGTCCTAAGTAAATAGTTGACAACAAGAAAATAACATAAAGTACGAATTTTAAAGCGTTGTTTAGTCATGTTGTCACGAGGGGCAACGAAATGTTTAATAAATTGAATTAAATTCACGCCTTAATCAGTTCCAATATTAGTCATGTCATTGTCAGACAAGCCGAAAAATCTTTGGAATACAGGTTTGGGATCTAACAATGGAGGGGAATAAGTCACGGGGAGAGTATTTGTATGGAAGCCTAGCAAGGCCTCAAAATCACCAGGAAGGGGAATAATTTTGTCCCCTTTAAATAAGAAAAGATGGTGGTTAGTATCCCAATGTTAACCGCGGCATGAAGGAAGTCAAAATTAATCACTAATTGCATATAGTTCAATAGAGGATCTAGGTGATAAATTTTGAAAGCTAGTTTGTCCTCGTTTGAAAGGGAGATGACCCATTGCTTCAATCGTTGTTCAAAGGTTTTTACCAATGTTCAATATTAAAAAAAATAGAGAGAGAAGAAGAAATAAGAATTTAGAGAGATTATTTCTTTTAGTTCTTATAAATTACTAAGCGAATGAATGCGAGATGATCAGAAACCTATACGAATCCACGCTTTAATAGACCTAAGAGGGGCAATTTTTCGGCAATTTTCGCCCAAAGGAAAGTTCAGAAACAGGTGGCGTGTGCAACTCAAGAATTGCGCGCGGCATCGCGCAACTAAATCACATGCGCGCGTTCAGATGCGTGCGTCTCCTCTGTCGCGACATGTGGTTCAGGATTATTTCCGTATTTGGACTTACATAATAACGGAATCTTAATGAAATCTTAAGACTAATAATATGCTTGCCTTTTGCTAACTCTTGTGTTCTTTATTTCCTTTTCTTTTCTTTTATTTTATTTTTGTTTTTTCTTGTTTTCTTTCTTTTCTTTTCTTTTTTCCTTTTTCTCTCTCTCTCTTTCTTTCCTTTTCCTTTCTTTCTTTTGTTATTTTTGAGGGGGGTAAGTCGGGAACCCTTTCCCTCCCTCGGAAATTTTTTGTTTTTTTAAGTACACATGGAAACAAAAAAAATAATAATAATAAGACATACACAAAAAAATAAAAAAAATAAAATGTGTCATATGTACAACAAAAACAAGAAATCAATGTACAATGTTTCCTAAAAAATAATAATAATAAAATGTGTACGAAAGGGCTCAGGGTGCTCTGCGACTGCTAAACAGCTGTTGTACATCCTGTAAATCCCTAATCGAAGATTAATACATGCAATGTAATAACTTCGTAAAAAAAAATATATAAATAAAACTTACCGCAATCATCCGATGATCACGGCATGACAATGTCACGAGGGCTCTCCGATAAGCAGCTCGGAAAGCACGTAAGGTCCTCACCATGCCGTTCACGGTCTCCCGCGGAACCTGTTCCAAAAAAAATACAAGGACAGTTAATAGATAAATGTATGTGAAACAAAAATAGAAGTATTTTAAGTACATATACAAAAGGACATACTGACTCAACCGTCTTAGGAACAAACGGTATCCCCTCATCATCCTCCGCTGCTGGAAGGATCTCACGAATTACCGATCAAACGACATTAGTAAACGTGACCTCCGCTGAAGGAGGCACCCAACTACCTCGTCAGGACCTACTAAAATCTCCTCAGCATCGACGAATGGAGGCGAGTCCATGCTATGATTAGTTTACTTTCTAAAATAAGCTAATAAACGTGTTCTAGATCCATTTCGGCAGCATAACGACTACCGATAGGATGAAAAACGAAAATCGAATGCCACCCATGCTTTGGGGCTACGATCCTGCAATTAAACTCAGTAAATGGGGGCTTTCAAACACCCACAAAAGCCATCCTATACCAGTTTCAACTAAGTATTCAAGAGATTATATTCCAAAATCTCAAGGAATCAATTATTTTCAGGCGAATAGTAGTAACAACAAAACGCAATTATCGTCTACCAAACAATCTTGATGTTCGAATATGGCAAAAACAAACTAAGTATATACTTCACCACATTTTTCAATTTCAAAATTTACAAAATATGAATTATGAAAGTAATTTTAGTTCTAATACTATAATTTTACTTCATAATGAACAAGTATAACCAAAATGAGAAAGAAAAAAACAAATTCGAGCAGAATTCAAGCAAAAAAAGGCAAGAACGAACTTAAGTGAAGAAATGCTCATACAAGGTTCAATACTTAACCATTTTTTCATGAAATTTGTTGCAAAACACTCCTTAATCATAGCATGACAACATGGAATAAAAAATTTCAAGAATAATGGACGAAATCGAAAAACCCCAAATTCGAAAATTGGGGTTTAACGATTCGAAAATCGTTCGAATTCAGCCAAAAAAGAGCAAAAAATGGCAAAAGACTTACATTGGATTATGGAAAAAATGAATTAAGAACGTAATTTGCTTCCTTTAGCTTCGAAAATCACGAAAATCCAAGCTCTATAGAGAGAGAAAGGGGCGAAAATGGAGGAAGGAAAGAGAAAGAAAGCGAAATGAAAAATCGCTTCTGCGATTTTCTTTTTGCTGAACTGTATGTCGTGCGCAACTTCAAAAGTTGCGCGTGACACACAAGCGCAACTCAGAATGATGCGTGCGCCTGGCCAGCGCGACCTACTGAGTTGCGCGCGGATAATGTTCACTAAAATGACCGATATCCGGATTCTGATCCGTTTGATCATTTTTCAATGGTTTTTGCTCGTTATTAGACGTAATAGCGCGCGAATTATCAAAATCCTTTTTAAATTGCTTTGCATTTGTAGTTTATTTTCTTCTTTGATAGATTTTTGCATCATCTTTGCATGCAAACCATGCTTTGTGCCTTCCCCAAGCATACGTTTTGAACGTTTTTCGTAAGCATGCCTTAAGACGTTCCGTGGTGGTGCTTTACGTAAAAGCACCCATAGATAGGTTTGTCATTTAAGTGTTTTGGTTTTCTTCTTTTTCACGTACGAAGTAAAAGAAAGGCATTTTCATGCAGCGTAAAAATGCAAATGGCGTAGCGTACAACGTAAAATTGTATGGTGTAGGTGTTGCGTAAAATTTCACCACAACCCAAGCTTTGCGAGATCTACCTCTCGGAACTGAAAGGTAGATTATTAACTGTAGGCGTTAGCTTACGAGTCGACAAGCGCCGAACCTTCAGGACAGGCACTTCCTGAATGGAAGAAATACGGTAGTTAGTGAGCTTACTAACTTATCGAACAGTTAGGGTGTTCGTCCACCCCCTATATAAAGAGCGACGGAACGATGTCGCACCCATGTAGTCACGTGCCCCCAGTCCTGAGATACGTGTACTCATCTTGTGGACAAAACTGCTGAGAGAGTTGCTGACTTTCTTCTCTCTCACTAGATTTGGATATATGCCTCTAGTCCTGAGACATGTATTTCTATCTTGTGGACATATGGCTCGAATACCGGACCCGACTCGAATACCGGACCCCTTTTCGATTCACATATCGAAAACCCCTTTCCATTCTTTTTACTTTGTTAAATTCAGGCTAAATTTTATATGACATATCGAGAGACTTTAGGCCAACGATGACATGATTAGGAGGAAATCACCCATAACACCTTTACTTGTAAAAGTGTTATACAACTGTAAAGTCAATCTAGATTCTTTAGCGCATTAAGACTAGGGGAATCTTTTTCTAGCCTTAATAACTATTTGTTTCAAACACTTAGCGAACCAAGGACTGTTTCGACATCCTTAAACCTTACTGAAAGATTCTCTAACCTTGGAGAACTTCCCAGAATGAGTCTCGGATTTTTCCTTGACTACTTTGATCATCGTCTATTCTAGACTCGATTAAAGTGGGGGCTAACTGTAAACATCTACTTTTAGCCTCCTATTCCGACAGGAAGTGCAATGACGATAAATAAAACCATCTTCGTGTTGGATCAAAGTAAAGAATGCTTATGGATAACTGGTTGAGCCACAAAACACAAAAGACTAGCCCAGAAAAAGAACAAAGGCTAACACAAGGTCCAAATTAACTAAACCCGATCATAATTAGGCTTAAGCCCATGTTTAAAACCTAATAATGACAGATTTAGGAGCGTCTAGGTTAAAATAAAAGCTGTCGCGGAAAATATCGCGAGCATCTCACAAAGTTGCACTCAGCAGTCGCGCGCAAACTTATTAAGTTGCGCGCGGCAGGCCGCGCAACTTATAGAGATGCACTCGTGTAAGATTCTGAATATTAAAATACTGAAAAATCGAATCTTACCATAGAGCTAAGCGCAAGAAAAATAGTTGCGCGCGTATACTCTAAACCCTAACCTAATCATTCCCTATAAATAAGACCCTAATCCGAGGCTTCAACACAGAGAAAATTAACCTAAACACTGGCAGAATACTTGTGAACTTGTGCATCCAAACCCTCTTGTCCTAAACACTCACCCTTTTTGATATTTTGTTCCAACAAGAAGGAGTACATAAGTGTTCTAAATGGAGATCTAGAAAAGAGAAGTGGTAAATTCCCGAGCACTTAGTTAAATCACCATTATTTTGATCGCCTTAAAATAATAAATTAATTGATTTAACATAGTATTCTTTCGTTAATCAAGATTAGAATTGAATAAAAATAATTGTTAGTTGATCACCTATGTCAAGGCGAATATTGTTTATTTTATTGTTCTTTTCACAAATTTGATTAAATAAGAATAAAGACCTTACGATGTTATTCCTATATTAATTAATGTGTGTAAATAAAATCAATTAACATAGTTTTTAGGTATCACGTTGCATATATTGTTTGGTAATGAAATTCTCAAAGGAAGAGCTAGTAGAGGCTGGACTAGGGCTAGGATCCCGATTCCACTCTAAAGGGAACGTTATCTTAGTACCCTCGCTCCCCAACACATTTCTGGTTTTCTAGACCAATTTGGGCATGGGTAAACTTATGTTTTATGCTAAATATCCCTTGAACTCTACTTGGGAGAAATGTATGAACGAGGTTTATGGGTTTTTTCTAAAACTCATTAGCGACTCCTACTTGTTTCTTACAAAAAAGCGTATCTGATAGAATCATATCTAATTCAAAGGTCTCCCAAACAGTCAGGGATTCAAATCCTAATACACCCTAACTAGTTTAAAGTCCTAGGCTTTAAGGGGCCATGGGCTTCTAAGGAGAAGGATCCCTTACGATGAGAACACCCTCCTTACAATATTCCTAATTTTTTCATATCTCTCCATCTACATCATCATTCCATTATATACATGCTTTCTCCATATCACAACCTTCATTCTTCCTATCTTCTTCCATCCTTGCATGTTGAATAGATTTTGAGTCAAAAAATTAACAATGATTATCCCTAATTTCCCTTTCCACTGTACTTGGTCAAGAAAAGAAGGGAGATTAATCAAGGACAAGACCTTTGTTCAAGTCTTAATTTTTGATAAACAAATTTGTCAAAAGAGGAAAGCTAAGAAGATAATGGCAACTCAAGAAGAAGTCAACGAACTTAGGAATCAATTGACTACCGTGAATGAAGCATTAAAGGCTTTAACCCTCAAAATTGATGACCCTATAAAGCAACAACAAATGAACCATATGCAAGAAAGCTTGAGCAAGCTATCTAGTGACTATAAATTTCAGGGCATCAGTTCACAAGGTGTCTCGTTGGACAACAAACTTCTTTCGCATAAGTTCAATGCCAACGACATCCCAAAATTCAACGCAAGAGTTAACCCTTACTTTCATCTAAGAGCTTTTAAAACTATAATGAATATTAAGGGGAATTATAAGAAAGTCTTTCATTCCTTGTTTTCTTTATCTCTTGAGACCGTTTGTCAACAATGGTTTTTTTCCCATGACAAAGAGAAAACCTCGTTTTGGGGTTCCATAACAAACGCTTTCATAGAGAGATATAAGTGCAATAATCAAGACGAAACAGACCACAGACAACTTGTGATGTTAAAACAAAAAAGAAAACGAAGGGTTCACTTCTTTCTTCAACAAATGGAGGGAAACTTCTGCTAATATAGTCAAGGTTCCTACTGAAAAGATTATATGAGGATGTTCATAGAAAACCTTCAATAAAAATATGCAAAGCACTTAAAATATCAACACAACTTGAATACTTTCAAGGCTGTGTATAATATAGGCATTGACATTGAAGTTGACCTTCTGAAAGATAATAGTGCGAGAGGAAAGAAGAACGACCATCCTTCTTCTTCCTCTCCCATTAATGAAGTACATGTTACGAACGCCTCTAAACCACGAATCCAAAGGTCGAAAAGAGTGTTCACTCCACTTTGCATAAGTTATGAAGCAGCTTTCGAAAATCTACACCATAAAGGGCTAGTCATGCCCATAGGGCCTATCAAAGATCCAGTTCCAGAAGCCAGGCCACCCAAGTGGGATTCTAATAAGCACTGCAAATATCACCAAGGAAAGGGTCACGACACTGAGGAGTGTTGGAAACTCAAAGAAGCTATTCAAGATCTGATTGATGATAATAAAACTTCCGAGATTCTAGCCATCGCAGAAGATCAAACATCCTTCGATCCTTCACTCCTTAACACACCTGTAGGTGAGCCCATGATCGAGACAACTTATATACCTTTCTTGATGAAGTGGCCATGATTTAGAAGGATGAAATTATTCTCTTAGATAATACCACGGGAGACTCGTCAAGTCTAAAAGAGGACATTCGAAAACTGCAAGATGTCGGTTCCATGCTCTTGAATGTGGTAGAAGGATTAGCAAATCGGGTGATGGTTATTGAACAAAATTCTCACCAAGGATTTAATGAAGAACTCAATGCTCCTAAGCCATGGGCGAAACGAACCATTGAAGAAATCACACCAATAAGAATGACTTACAATGAAGCTTTTAACTATCTTCACGATCAAGGTCTCATTCACCCCATTGGTCCCAGTCAAGACCCTCCACCTGAAAAACGGTATTCCAATTGGGACCCAAATTCTTATTGGCAATACCATAGAGGTCGTGGTCACACCACCGAAGTATGTCTCTCCCTCAAAGATCGTGTTCAAGACCTCATTAATTCGAATCTCCTTCATGTTCCTCCGCATGACAAGAAGGCCAATATTAGTAACGATAACAACAATGGCTGTAAAGGAAAGAAGAACGACTACCCTTCTTCTTCCGAAAACACCTACTCTAGTAACAGTGTTGGTACTTCCGACCTTAATGAAATCTACGCCATGGATAATCAAGGATTTAGAAAGAAACTAAGAAATGATTTCACCCCTATTGGAATTTGCTGTGATGATGCTTTCGATCGACTCCTTGCAAAGAGACTCATTACTCCTATTGGACCCATTCAAGATCCCCCACTTGAGAAGAGATTGCCTAGTTGGAACCTAAATGTACGCTGCAAGTACCATCAAGGTAGGGGTCATACTACTGAGAGCTGTTGGAAACTAAAGGAAGCAATCTAATATTTGATCGACAATAACGGGCTTCCAATACCTCCAGCCGCTAAGAACACCAAGTGATGATAAGCTAAGGGACAAGAGGCAAGCTTCAACGACAAGATTTCATGATATTTTTTCGATTTTTTTTCCTTTCCCTAATAAGTCTAGCATAGGCACCTTTTATTTCCTTAGATTAATTTTGTTGGATCATTAATTCTTTTCTTTTAATAAAACGAGCATTTTATTTCCTTACATAAGATCATTGCATTGCATTTAAAAAAAAAGTATGTCAAACTAAGCACAAGGTATACGAATGATTTGAGCCACCCCTTGTAGCCACATTATATCACCTTTCACCCTTCAAATATGCAATCGTTTGTTGGCAAACCACTTTGAGCCTCGTCTAACGATAAACCTTTTAGTTTTCAACCTACATCTACCTAACCTTGGGATGGGGTGGTGTGTAACATATGCAACTTCAAAAGCTTGAGTGGTTTCAAAAATAATAATAATAATAGCAAAAAATAAATAAATTAAAGTGTACAAAAGGGCAAGTGTTCCAATGTCTTCGACATGAACATGTCTTTGATATGAACACGTCTCAGATTGCGTCTCTTATCGAGTGCTCGGTACCGTGCCTGAGTAGCATGAATTCCAAGTGAGTGATAGGCCGCATGATCGGGATTTTCCACACTTATAAAAATAAAATAAATGCTAAAGAAAAAAAAAAGAGCTGAAAAAGAGTAGAAAGCCTCAAGCATAAAAATATAAAGATTCAAAAGCAAGGTTGCACACCTTGGGGGCTTGTCTAGGGTCTTGAGCTTTTTATCCCCTTCTTCTTCAACCTTTAGCCTAACCACGTTACAACCCTTAAAAAGACCTTTTTGAGGTATACACACACTTGTGCGAGGTTCGGCTAGAGCTACGTTTGGCCAGATTCCTAACGGATATGTAGGCAACCTCACATCAAGGTGCGGCCGTAATAAAAATGCATTCATATTCAAATTCACACACTCACACCATGATCATATCAAGGGATCTCCAATGCTCATCCCTATCTACTTAGAGCTAGACTTGGGGGCTTGATGATCCCTACATTATTTGCTTACTTTATCTAAGAGTCACCATTATTTGACTCTTGTAAAAATAATATTTTCCCACACACTTAGCCCTTGCGTCCTAGCTTTAGTGCCACTATCACACACACCACAAATACATGACCAAATATACTTCCCTTAGGAACCCTTTGTCATGAAATCATAACACAACGTTGAAGCATGCCTTGTCATATCAACATCACTCATCAATCATAATCATCATTGCATCGAAGTATGAAGTGCTTAGCCTCCGTGCCTAAGTTACCTACATACTTTCATTATTAAGTTAACAATTGAGATAGCCTAGGATGAACATGCATCTTCAAAAACTTCGCTTCTTTCTTTTTTTGCGTCTTTCTTTTTCGGGAGAAAGTCGGTACCCTCAATAAAAATGACGAAATTTTTTACTTTTTTGCATTTTTGAGTCGTACGATCACAATACGATGCACACACGAGTCATGTACACGTTGAGTCATGTCGTGTAACCTTGATTTGAGTCTAATACATGTGTCAAACACTCCAAGTCGAGTCAACCTCGAGTCAATCATAGCGAGTCAAGTTCACACCTTGAGTCGTGTCAAGTCAATGAGTCAAGCGACATTAAACCTTTGGTCAACCCTAAGATAATTAAAGAGATTAGCAAAGTCATATAGTCAAAGATAAATATAGGTGCATCCCAGCGGCAAAAAGAGCAGAATAGGGAAGACCTGACTCCAGCGCCAGACGACAACATTTGGCGTCTAGCAACAGATTTCAGCGCCTGGCGCTAGATCCCAGCTTTTGGCGACAGAGCCAAATCGCGGCGCCAAAGGCATTGCAGCGGCGACAGAACGCTCAGCCACTCAGAGCAGTTATTTCAACCTCTTTCAGCAATTTCGGGTTCCTTGGTACGCCAGTTAGCCCCTAGAAGCAATTTAACATGATTAAGTAGTTGGCTTGATTACAATCGCAATAAGTGATCGACCTAACGAAAGATCGTCTCACTTAGCTTAAAGCGCCTAAGCATAGGCTCATTGCAAGACACCGACATACTTGTTCATAAATAGCAGAGGCACCGACATACTGGTTCATAAACAGTAGAGGCGCCGACATAATGGTTCACAAGCAGCAAAAGCGCCGACGTACTTGCATAGCAGGAGCAAAGTTCAAGCGAGCTTTAAAGATCGACAAGCGTTGATCTTCAGAAGTTTTCTTCGGAATATTATCACAACAAACATTCATATCATCAAAGATCTTTTGTTCAGAGATGCGTGGACATATCATCAAGCTCTTTTGTTCAGAGACGCGTGGACATTTCTTTCAAGCTCCTTTGTTCAGAGACGAGTAGACATTTCTTTCAAGCTCTTTTGTTCAGAGACGCGTGGAAATTTCTTTCAAGCTCTTTTTTTCTGAGATGCGTTGACATGTATTTCAAGCTCTCTTGCTCAGAGACGCGTGGGCATCCTATTAAATCTCTTTTGTTCGGAGATGAGTGAACAATCCTAAAAAGAAGCTCTTTTGTTCAGAGACGCGTGGACATTTCTTTCAAAGAAACTCTAATGTTTAGAGACGAATGAACATCAAAACAATAAGATGGCGTTCCCTAGATTGTGGAAGGTTCTCACAAACAACGACAAATGCAACAAAAATTAGGTTACTTTTAGAGACGTGTGCTTGACGGTGCAAGATACGCGTTTCTTAACTCTCTTATCTATTTAACTAACGCTAGTTTGCAGGTTCGGCGTTACAAGAATGGTTTAGGATCGCAGAACGTTGTGAATAATTCTCTGTCCCTGTAGGCGTCGCTCGAAGTGCGCCTACATAAAAGCATGTGTGAATATGCTTGGCACTCATAGGAAGTGAGAATTGACAGATACGGTAAGGGAAACGATTAGGGATAAGGAAAGTAGGGAGCCGCCAACAAGTTTTTAAGGAACTTGTAAACCGTTCACGGATCATAAAAGACAACCACGATAAAGGGACAACGAAGGTAACAACGATTGACCCGTGAAGGTTACACCCCATTCATAATCCATGAGATTACTAACTCCATATGGTTCGGAACCACAAAAGGAGGATCGGGGATGATGGTATGAAGTAAGTCATGGGGTCACATTCGCCCGTATTGGCCTGTACTCGATTCTTATATTGAAAAGCATTCCTGTGATCTCAAAGGCATACAAACGATAATTCAATTCGCTCCAAACTATTATTTAACTAAATTGGTTTAAGATTAAAGCACACATAATTCTAAAAATTTGGTGATCACTTCAATTAATAATAAGATTAAAAGGGATCCTAAACCGGTTGTCCAAATTATCTTATTAGTCGTGATTTTCAATTACATATTCCCATTAAACATGCAATATGGTGGTCAAAATAAATAATAGAATCAATATTAATATAAAAACCAATTTAATCATAATTCCAACAACATAAAAAATCGTTAGAAAAATAACAACAATAAAAAGAGCATGATCCTTACTTTGAATCTGTTTGTTTGCAACTACAAAATAATAAACTATTTAGTAACTTCAAGGAAATAATAAAACAACAATTAAATTAAAATAAATAAAATAAGGTTGATTTTGGGGCCAAACCCTCAAATGATTCTACCTTTAACGCCTTGGTTTAAGGACAGAACCTCGAGTAGAATAGGGACTCCTTTGAGTGCTTGAAGAAGGAATTTTGAAGTGAAAAGGGTAGGCTAGTGTTTAGGTTAAGAGCATAGAAGAGAGAAAATAAGAAAAATAGAATTCTGGTTGCCCCGTACATTAGAAATGAGGGGGTATTTATAGGGAAAATGTGCTGAGAGAACACACGAAACCCTAAAATGATAAAAACCCTAAAAAAGTATCCGGTGACACGGTCAGACTATACTGTGACACGGTCAGACTGTACCGTCAGACGGTATACTTTCCCGTGACACGACACAGTTTTGGAGTGACGCGGGAAATTTTAAGAAAACGGAACGAAAAACGCGTTAAGGGTTTACGCGGAAAGAACACAGAACATCCCGTGTCATGGCAGACCTCCCGTGTCACGGGAAGTCCCACCGTCAGATGGGAAAGGTTCCCGTGACACGGTCAGACTATACCGTGACACGGTCAGTTCCAGTCCATTTTTCCGTCTAAATTCATTTTTAACCCTAATTTCTTTCGGCTTTTTAAGTGTCGATTGATAATTTTGGGCTTTTTTCTGACTTTTCTTATTCGGGCTAAAATAAGAAAATAATAAAATAAAAATAAATCAAATGTTTGGGCCAAAAAAAAATAATAAAATAATAAAATAAAAAGGTTTGGGCTTAAAATTAATTAATAAGCTTGGGCTAAAATAAAAACTATGCTTTTACCAAACATCAGGATAATCCATGGACCTTTCAAAGGTATGAATTTAATAAAATACGATTTTTTAAGCACTCTCGGGATTAAATACTAAACCCGACAAATAGAGGCGGTGAAAAGTTATTTATCATCAGGTTTGGTTTTGGGGAGACATTTTTAGGTGTCTATAGAAGCCCCCACTTTGACTGAGTTTGTAGAAATGTTTGTTTCGAAAACGATAGTCAAAGTAGTGGATAGGGACGGAGAATGATTTAAGACGTTCTGCGATCCTAAATCATTCTGTATACGCCGATACCTGCAAAAAAATGTTAATTCCACAGATAAAAGAGTCACGGGATAGAATACGTATCTGGCACTAGTGTGTCGGTAACAAACGAATTTGGTAGCTTCCTAAGCTTGAAGGAATCTACCGAGTGACATTGGTTGAAACGCTTTCCATGCTTGAGGACAGCCGACTGAAGAGTTTGGTACCTTTCTAAGCCTGAAGAAAGCTATCGGATAATACTTTCCATGTCTGAGGAAAGTCGACGAACGAATTTGGTGTCATTCTATGCTTGAAGAAATCCACCGCTAATGCCTTCCATACTTGAGGAAAGCCGACAAAGGAATTTTGTGGTTTTCTATACTTGAAGAAAAATCCACTGATGATGCTTTCCATGCCTGAGGAAAGGCGACTTGGCGGTTTTCTATACTTGAAGAAAAATCCACCGATAACGCTTTCCAAGCTTGAGGAAAGCCGACTTGGCAGTTTTCTATAGTTGAAGAAAAATCCACCGATAACGCTTTCCAAGCCTGAGGAAAGCCGACTTGGCAGTTTTCTATACTTGAAGAAAAATCCACCGATAACGCTTTCCAAGCCTGAGGAAAGCCGACGATTGCTGAAAATTGATAAGTGTATGGCGGTTCGATTATCCCTGAATGTGGGCCGCAGACGATTCACAATTTTAAGCCGATTATCCGACCATATTAAATGCTTAAAATGCCGAAAAATAGGCTTTGACGCTTGCCAGGGGTAAAATGGTAATTTTAGCCCCACTTAAGTATCAGTTAGGATTTTCCGCATAACTGTAGCGAAAAATAATCGCCTAATAAACTCGGAAAGTCAGCCAAACTGGTCAAAAAGCCAAGAATATTCCCTGACCAAGCTCAGTTTTGCCGCGCCACGTCACCAGGTTCCCGTGACACGGTCAGGGATTCCCGTCAGACGGAACTAATATCCCGTGTCAAGGGACTCCTATTATTTTTTTTCCTTTTTCTTTTTTTTCTTTTCGCTGTTTGAATCAGTCAAGAACGGTCATTTTTTCTCTTTTTTTGTCCTTTTCTATCTTTTAATTCACATGCTTGCTTTCACTATTTCACCATTTCACATTTCTTCTTCACACTTGCTTTCACCTTTCACCATTTTAGCTCCTTTCTTACCAAAAGCTGTCGCGCCACGCCTGAGGTTAACCGCCGGCCGTCAAAGCTCGCCGTGACACGGTAACGGCGACCGTGACATGGTTAGTCAGATTTTTTTCTTCTCCTTTTTTTTTTTGTTTTGCTGCAGTTTTTTGGCTACTGTACTACGCTGTTGCGGTTTCTGTTACTGCTTCTGTTTCTGTCCCGGAGCTGCCGCTCAGATTGTCGGAGCTCCGTCAGGCTTGAAGGTTGCCGTGACACGGTTAGTCTTGCCCGTGTCGCGGCAGCTGCGCTGGTGGCCGGAACACATTTTCGAGTTTTGGAGTTCGAATTTCACCAATTTTGTTGTAATTTCTCTCTTCTCCTCATTTTCAACCTTTTACAAAACATTCATGTAAGCTCCCTTTGATTTTTTCTTTGAATTTGCTTCACATTAACAATTTCATGACAAACCCTAAAAAATCAATTTGGGGGTTTTTGATTTTGAAGCTTTATGTTGAATTTCTTGCCATGATTTTACTTGTATATGTATACATGTATGTTTCTGAGAAATTTGAGACAAAAATTGCATGATTTGACGGAGAATTGAGCAAATGACCATTTTTTTTGGGGTGCTACTTTGTGAAATAATGCTCATGCTTTGAAATGGTGAAAAAATGGTGGTGAATCTTGTGAAATGATGTGTTGATTGATATTTTGCATATGTACTATATTGTCATGGATAACATAGTATCATGCGCCTAGGAGAACTGTAGTATTAGTTTGTCATGGATAAACTAAATACCATAATTTTTGCCAATTTTTAGCCTTGAGGTAAAAATTTAGCATATAATTCAATAAACAACTAAATAACTTAGGAAATGATGCCAAGTATTTAGTTTTTTATTATGATAAATACGGAATATAAAATGTTTAGGAAATGATGCTAAACACTTAGATTTTAATAAAATTTAACATATAATTCAATAAACAACCAAATAGCTTAGGAAATGATGCTAAGTATTTAGATATTTATTTTTTATTATAAATATGCAACATAAAAATGTTTAGGAAATAATGCTAACATTTAGATTTTTATAATAGCATGCTTAGACGACGAGATTGCGACCTTTCTACCCGCGGTCAGCGTCGGGCTTTTCGGGAGGACACTCCCACTGCCCTGAGGGCGTGGACGACGACGTCTTGGCGTCTGAGCCTCGGACTTCTACGAGTAGGGGTAGGTGGGTTCCACCTCCGTGGACCCTAGACCAGTTGGTTTTCTGCCGTGAAAACCACGTCTCTCACCGCGCACTCTCCGGCATAGTCGATGGCACCCTTCGCCAGCATGGTTCCGAGGCCGGTAATTTGATCCCTCGACTTTACCTGGTCATTACGGAGGATCCTGCTACGAGAGCCCTATGGGAGTCGTCTGGCTTGGTCGATTTCTACGCGGCGATTGTAGGGTTTTGCAGCCCCCGGGGTTGCGGCGCGACGGTGACCCCCCTTGATTTCAGCATGATCAGCGGGCTGTGCTTTACTGACCGGGCAGTAGGCCAGATGTCTGATCTATCTTGGACATCAGCTGAGGTAGCTGATTTGTTGGGTCCGGTCGTTCAGCACATCAGGACCCGACCGGTGTCTCGAGGTGGTCCTGGGAGTGGACGATCGAAGTCGGCTTCAGTTGTTGCTCGCGGCTTTGATACGGAGGATACGACGGCCGAGCAGCGGGTTTGGATCTTCATCTTGATCCTGATCTCTATGACCCTCTCTCCCGACAGGAGTTCACGCGTGCTCCTTTGCTACCTCCCCTCTTTGGCCAGGATTCCCGAGATAGGATCCTACAGCTGGGACAGTCTTGGGTACGCGGATCTTCTTCTATCTCTACGTCATGGCTGCCGTCAGCTGAATGACGAATCCCCTATCACCGTTTATGGCCTGTGGAGAGTCATAGAGGTGATGATCTTTTCCCTTCTTATTTCATTTCAGCTTGTTCGATTCGTGTGCTGAATGTTATTTTTGTTGCAGCTATGGTTCTACGAGTACTTCCCAGGCTTGCCTCCTCGCCAGCATCGGGGAGTGGTCCATGACTTCCCCGTCGGAGCCACGGGTGGAGTCTGTTCCGGCGCTTCGTGGGCTACTACGCCGAGGCACCTCTTCCGTTGGCGTAAGGATTAGCTTTGTTGCGTTTTTTCCTTCTGATGTTGTTTCTGTTGTTTCACGCTTAACTTTTTATGGTTTCTAGGTTCCCATCGATGTCCAGTATCGTCCTTGGGCCGGGATGACTGATCTACCTGAGGCCCTACGTCTTTCAGTGTACCGTACCATTTTGGTTGGTACTGGGCGCTTCGTCTGGTATTTGGGGGAGTGATGAGTGACATTTATGTCACTCTTAGGGGTAGCATTTAGGTCTTTTTCCTCTTATTTTTCTTAGTTTTTTCCACCTCATTTATCCTCTTATGGCTTCTTTATGTGTTGATGAAAAGTAATGCTTATTTGCGCTTATTTTGATAATCTTTATGCATTATTTTATCATCCCCATGCTCTCGTGAACTTTGGTATCTTCTGCAGGTTCCATGACGGTCCTATGCACGGTGGGAGGCCCCTTGGCCAAGTATGGAAGCCATGGACAAAGGCAAGAGGAGCAAAAGGGAAGGAGAAGAAGCAAGAAAAGGAAGTGCAAGAGGAGGTGTGGCCGAACCTCTGAAAGGTCCGGTCGAACCTAGGTGTGGTCAAACTTTTGAAAAGTTTGACCGAACCTCCAGGGTGCAGTGAAGGCAGTGTCAAACCAGTTTTCAGCAATTTTGCAGGAGAGGTCGAACCTCAAAAGTTCGACCAAACAAGGATCAGGGAGGTTCGACCGAACCTACACAGAGTTCGACCGAACCTACCCTGAGTCCGACCGAACCTACCCAGAGTTCGGTCGGACCTTTTCCCGATCTCAACCAATTTTGTACGGACTATTTAAGGTCCTTTTGAGATCGTTTTTCGAGGAGAGAGAAGAATAACAGTAGAATAGTTTTCAGATAAAAAAAAAGATACTCTCTTTTAGTTAGCAACTTCATTAAATTAGTTGATTTAGTTTTAGAAACTCTCAAATCTAATCATTGTAGAAGCAAATTTCAAGATTTATCTCAAGAATTTCAGCAATTATCCAACATTTTTGAAGCTTCAATAGTAACTTCTTTCATTTGTCCTTCATTATATTCTGATTTTATTTTTTTTTTTGTTTTGTAAGCCACTTGATTTTCTCTCAATCTTGATATATTGTTGTTGCATGTTAGCTTTGCCCATAGATAATCATTTGTTCTTCCAAATCTTAGAATCACTTATAATCCAAACTTGGAATTTGCATGTACTCACAATGAATTGTGAGTAGTCCTCTTGGCTAGGGGTTAGGTGAAACTCAACCTATTGGTGATTATGTGAGTTTGGGAGTGATTTTGATGATGGATTGCGACTAAAATTGATTATATGGGATTGCTTGTTAGTTCTTCATGATAGGAGTAATTAACCTAGATTATTGAACTTGATGGCATGAAATGTTTGGTTCGACATGGAAATGTGATTTGAATGTTTCATTACCTATTGCAATATGATTATGTATCTTTTGTTGCTAAGTTAATTAGGGATCTAAGCTTAGTAATCTGAGTTGTTTTCATATCGTTTGATGTTGATCTTGCATGTGGTCTTTGCTATTCCATTACCCTCATTCCTCCCTGTTTGCCTAATTGCTATTGGTTGAGTGAATCCCATTCCCCTAGTGTTTTAATCCCTTGAATTCAACCTTTAGTTGTAGTTTGTTAGTTAATCACCACTTATACCTTGATTTCGATTTAGCTTGAGCATTAAGATTATTTAGCATTTGATTCCCGTTCTCCGTGGACTGAACCCTTGCTTGCCATTGTACTTTTTTGAGTGAGGTGTTTGTTATAAATGTGTTTGAATGAGCCTAAATTTTGCGACCGATTTAGCGCTCGTCAAAATGGCGCCGTTGCCGGGGAACGGTGTTGTTGATTGTTATTTGATTGCTTGAGTCTAATTCACCTTTAAAAAAAACACAAAAAGAGTTGTTTTCCTTTTTTGCTATGCTTGTAGCCTTTCTACTAATTGTGTTTGTTGAGTGCGTATGCGTAGGACTCAACATCGTGAGTTGGTGCCTTACGATCCCGAGATTGAGCAAACCCTTAGAAGAAGAAGGAGATCTCGTTCGCGGTCCTCCACTTCCCCAAGAAGAGAGTCCAACCCGGAACCACAAAGAAATACAATGGGTGACAACCCACCACCACCACCTCCAAGACCTTTGAAGGAGATGGGAACTCCGGGAGCTTATAGAGCTTCAAGTGGGATTGCTCCCCCAAACACCCCGGCCAATGACTTCGAGATTAGGCCCGCAATGATAAATTTGATTGAGAGGAGACAATTTAGTGGAGCAAAACACGAGAGCCCTATTGCACATTTGAACGAGTTTGAGAAATATTGCAACACGATCAAGGTGAATGGGGTCACTCAAGAGTTTGTGAGACTAAAACTATTTCCTTTCTCCTTAATAGGAAGGGCTCTCGAATGGCTTGAGATGGAGGTGAGATCCAATTCTTTGAGGACTTGGGATGAGGTCACCACGGCTTTCTTAGGGAGATTCTACTCTCAAAAGAAGACGGCCGAGGCAAGAGCTCTAATTCAAGGCTTTCGGCAAAGGGGTAGTGAGACTATCTATGAAGCTTGGGAGAGGTACAAGGAGTACCAAAGAGAGTGCCCTCACCATGGAATCCCAACATACCAAGTTTTACAAATCTTCTATGGAGGCTTGAGTTCTCAAGGCAAAACAAGCTTGGATGCGGGAGCCGGTGGGCCAATCATGAATAAAACCGAAGATCAAGTGATTGAGATCATTGAAGATGTGGTAAGGCACCACATGGATTGGCAAGAAAATGAAAGAGAATCCACAAGCAAGAGTGGGGGGGGGGGGCGGCTTATTCGGTAGATCACCTCAATGTTATAAACAACTTGACATCCCAAATTACAAATCTTGGAAAGGAGATGTCATCGATCAAAGCTAAGCTTGAGTCCTCCACTTCGCGCCAAGATTTTTCCTCCCAATCTATGGGGAGAGGTATGAGTTCTAACCCTTCTACTTCTACATCTAATAACATGCCCAGTGGATGCTTATTTTGTGATAATTGTGGGTCTTATGACCATGATACATCTTCTTGTAATTTTGATTCCCAATCCCAACCCCTTAATGATGATGGTAATGAGTATGAAAATGAACATGTCAATGCCTTGTCTTATGATAATAGACCTAGGAATGACAACCAACGATACTTACCACCCAATCAAAGAGGGCAAGGGAATAATTTCAATCAAAGAGGAATGATTATGATTACCACAACCACAACCAATGGGGTGGTAGAAACCAAAGGGACCAAAATCCCCAAGGTAATTACAACCAACAAAGTGGTTATGGTAACCATAATCATAACAATCAAGGAAACTATGGAAATCAAGGCCAATACCACCAAGGGGGGAGTTCTAATAACCGGAACAATTGGAATAATAATGGTAATAGAGGCTTTAACAACCAAAATGCTAATTCCAATGTGAGAGGTCCTAGAGCACAATAAGACAATTGTTACACTCAACCACCTCCACAAAAGTCTAGCCTAGAAGAGATGATGGAAAGCCAAGCCAAAATGTTTAACACTCTCATGGCCACTAGTGATAAGAAGTTTAATGAAGTAATGACCCATACCAAAATGCTTCAAACACAAATTTCTCAATTGGCCAATGCTTTAAAAGAGGGAGCTAGCACTTCTAAACTTCCACCCCAAGGACTTGACCCCAAGAAACCGGTGAATGCTATATCAACTAGGAGTGGGAAAGTGTTGGAAGAGAGTGTCCCTAAGGAAAACAATGAGAAAATGAACATGAGTGAGCCTCCCCTTGAGAGTGATTTTGAGTATGAAGAAGAGAAAGCCTCTGAGAATGAAAAAGAAAAAGAGAATGAAAAAGAAAAAGAGAGTGAAAAAGAAACCAAACAATTGCAAAGACTTCCATATCCCCATAAATTTGTGAGACACAAATTAGATGTGCAATTCGGGAAATTCCTTGAAACACTGAAGCAAATTCACCTTTCAATCCCTTTACCGATGCTATCAATCAAATGCCTAACTATGCTAGGTTTTTAAAAGATATTTTGAGTGGAAGGAGAAAGTGTGATTTGGTGGAAACGGTGAATCTCACCGAGAATTGTAGTGCTATTATCATGAATAAGATGCCACCAAAGTTAAAAGATCTCGGTAACTTTTCAATCCCTTGTGCAATATATAAAATGTAAATTGATAATGCCTTGTGTGACCTTGGGGCTAGTGTTAGCCTTATGCCATATTCGGTATATCAAAGACTTGAGATAGGGGAACTTCTACCCAATAACATTACCTTACAATTGGCCGATCGATCCATTAAATTTCCAAAGGGTAAGGTAGAGGATGTTCCCCTAAGAGTGGGAAAGTTTGTAATTCCGGTGGACTTTGTTGTATTGGAAATGGATGAAGATGTTAATATTCCAATA
Source organism: Chenopodium quinoa (assembly GCF_001683475.1). NCBI lineage: Eukaryota > Viridiplantae > Streptophyta > Magnoliopsida > Caryophyllales > Amaranthaceae > Chenopodium > Chenopodium quinoa. The sequence continues at coordinate 1,625,400 of NW_018745251.1, read as the reverse complement.
ATTCTAGGAAGACCTTTTCTTGCTACTTCGAATGATTTAATTGATGTTAAAAGTGCTAAAATTACACTAAAAGTAGGAGTTGAGGTAATAGAATTTGACTTGAATGAAAGCATGAAATATCCAAGCTCAACTTTGGAAAATTGTATGATGATTGATGCTATTGATTCTATTGTGAATACTATGCATGAGCACTTGCTTACTTCTAATAATGCCCTTGAGAATGTTTTATTGAACAAAGAAAAGATAGGGGAACAAAGCAAGGAGATGACATTGTATGAAGAAATGCTTGATGGAAGTGCGGAAGGAAGAATTGAGCAAGTATGCATGGGAATCACAACCGAAGATGCATTGGAGATAGCCACTTAAGGTAAGGGTGTTCCGATGGTAGAGCTCAAACCTCTACCATCACAGCTAAGGTATGAGTTTCTTGGTCCAAATTCAACTTACCCGGTTATTGTAAATTCTTCTTTGAATGAGTGCCAAACTCAAATGTTACGTGGTGTATTGAGAAACCACCAACGTGCTTTAGGCTATACCATTGATAACCTGAAAGGTATTTGTCCCGCTTTATGTATGCACCACATAACACTTGAGGAGGGTGCTAAGCCTTCCATGGAGAGGCAAAGGAAACTCAATCCTTCTATGGGGGAGGTGGTGAAGAAAGAAATCACCAAACTCCTTGATGCGGGCATCATCTACCCCATTTCGAGTTCTAGATGGGTTTCCCCCGTTCATGTGGTCCCTAAAAAAGGGGAAATGACCGTAGTTGAAAATGAGAATGGTGAGCTCATTTCAGCTAGAACGGTGACCGGTTGGAGGATGTGTATAGACTATAGACGTCTAAATGCATCCACCAAAAAGGATCACTTTCCCCTCACTTTTATTGACCAAATGCTTGAGAGACTAACAAGGCACAAGTACTTTTGTTTTCTTGACGGTTATTCGGGTTTCTTTCAAATCCCTATAAACCCGGATGACCAAGAGAAAACAACCTTTACTTGCCCATATGGTACTTTTTCTTATAGGAGAATGCCATTTGGTCTATGCAATGCCCCCGGGACGTTTCAAAGATGCATGATGAGCATATTTGGTGACATGCTCGAAGAGGAAATGGAGGTATTCATGGACGACTTTTCGGTTGGTGGCCTTTCATTTGAGGATTGCTTGAAAAATTTGGGCAAGTGCTTGGCAAGATACGAAAAGGTCAATCTGGTTTTTAATTGGGAGAAGTGCCACTTTATGGTTGAGGAAGGAATTGTCCTTGGGCATAAGATCTCCAACAGAGGAATTGAGGTTGATAAAGCCAAGGTTGAAGTAATCGAGAAACTACCACCCCCTATCAATGTGAAGGGAGTAAGATCATTTCTTGGGCATGCGGGGTTTTATAGAAGGTTTATCAAAGACTTCTCCCTCATTGCTAGACCCCTAAACGCCCTCCTTCAAAAAGAGGCCGATTTTGTTTTTGATGAAGAATGTCTTCAAGCCTTCAACAAGTTGAAAGAAGCTTTGATCTCTTCTCCTATAGTGCAAGGGCCAAGATGGGATTTGCCCTTTGAGCTTATGTGTGATGCAAGTGATGTAGCTATCGGGGGTGTGCTTGGACAAAGAGTTGAAAAGAGACTTCATGTGATCTACTATATGTCCAAGACCTTGAACGAAGCCCAACGCAACTACACCACAACGGAAAAGGAATTTCTTGCCGTGGTACATGCTTTTGAGAAGTTTTGGAACTACCTCATTGGTTCCAAAACTATTGTCTACACTGATCATGCGGCTATTAGGTACCTTGTGGCAAAGAAAGAGTCCAAGCCTCGTCTTCTTCGTTGGGTGCTATCACTTCAACAATTCGATGTAGAGATTCGGGACAAAAAGGGGGCCGAAAATGTGGTTGCGGATCATCTATCCCGGTTAGAGAACGTGCAAGATAATGACGATGGGGTCCCAATTTGTGATGAGTTAAAAGATGATGTGCTTTAGTTGTTGGCCGAGAAAGATCTTCCTTGGTTTGCGGATTTGGTGAACTATTTGGCTTGTGGGGAGTTTCCTCCAAATGCTTCAAGGAACCAGAAGAAGAAGTTGAAAAGGGAAGCAAGGCATTACATATGGGATGATCCGATCCTTTTGAAAACAGGAGTAGATGGTTTACTCCGTAGATGTGTTCCAAATGATGAAGTGAAGAGTGTTTTGAAGGTGTGCCACTCCGATCCTTGTGGAGGGCACATGGGTGCCAACAAAACAGCCTTGAAAGTACTACAAAGCGGGTTATGGTGGCCTCATATCTTCAAAGATTCATGGGGTTTTGTGAAAACATGTGACTCTTGCCAAAGAACCGGTAATGTTTCGAAGAGAAATGAAATGCCTTAACAACCGATTCTTGAACTTGAGGTGTTTGATGTGTGGGGCATTGATTTCATGGGACCTTTTCCCTCATCTAATGGGAATCAATACATCCTTGTGGCGGTTGATTATGTTTCTAAATGGGTTGAAGCCATTGCCTCCCCAACTAATGACCACAAGGTAGTGATGAAGATGTTCAAAAAGGTGATATTTCCAAGATTTGGGATCCCTAGAGCAGTGGTTAGCGATAATGGTTCTCATTTTATTCATAATGTGTTTCAAAAGATGCTGAGAAAGAATGGGGTCCATCAACGCTTTGGCACGACTTATCACCCACAAACAAGTGGGCAAGCGGAGGTTTCCAATCGCCAAATCAAGGTAATTCTTGAGAAAACAGTGGCTAGGAATAGGAAAGATTGGTCGGAAAAGCTAGATGATGCCTTTTGGGCCTATAGAACCGCTTTCAAAACCCCCATCGGCACTACCCCCTACCGGCTTGTATATGGTAAGTCTTGTCACCTTCCGGTTGAACTTGAACACCGTGCTCAATGGGCTATCAAAAAGATCAACTTTGATTTGGCGAGTGCGGGTGAACAAAGGTGGCTAGACTTGCATGAGTTAGAGGAACTACGGATGGATGCTTATGATTGTGCAAGCTTGTACAAAACCCGGTCAAAGGAGTGGCATGACCGACAAATTGAAAAGAAGACCTTCAATGTTGGAGATAAGGTGTTGCTTTACAATTCAAGGAGGAAACTATTTCCCGGAAAACTCATGTCAAGGTGGAGTGGTCCATTCACCATTAAGGGGTGTTCCCCCATGGAGCCGTTGAGCTAAATGATTTGGATGGATCGAGGTCATTCAAGGTCAATGGGCATCGCCTCAAGCTTTATTATGAGGATGCTCATGTTGGTTTGATTGAGTCAATGCAATGCAATCTCATCTTTTGAGTGTGTGAAGTACGTCAAGCTAGTGACATTAAAGAAGCGCTTCCGGGAAGCAACCCGAGTTTCTAACCCTCCTCTATTCTATTTGCTTAATGTTTTCTTTTCTTCTTTCACAACTTTGGATTGATGGTTTTGTATGTATTTGGTTTGTGTTGGTATTCTTGTTTGTCTTGCCTTAAAAAGGAATGCATTTTACATATACCTTAGGCATGATTGTGTTGTATTTTAGTGTGTCTTGAGGGGAAGTTTTGTGCAAATTTTCAGATAGAGGGATTTAGGGGTGTTCGACCAAACTGCAACAAGGTTCGGCCGAACTTTGCAAAAGTTTGACCGAACCACCCAAGAGTTCGGCCGCTGCTCCCCTAGAACTCAAAATGGGGCTAAAAACTGTCGGATTATGGAAAATCAAAAAGTTCGACCGAACTTTTTTAAAGTTTGGTCGAACCTATGCTGGTCCGACCGAACCCCCAGAAAGTTCGGCCGCTCCTGTTCTGGAAATCAAATTAGGCTGAATTATGGCTTTATTTCGAGCTTGCCCAGAATTAATAGGCTTGAGCCGCTGCTTTCTCGCTCTTACTTCATACATTCGGCTCTCTCTCACCCTTCTCTTCTCCTTCTCACCCTAATACTCCATTGTCACCCCTCCTTCAACCTCAAATCTCCATAAAAATCACTCCAATATTTTTCCCTCCTCACTTCATTAACATCCACTACTCAATTCCTACAATCTCCTCAAATTTTCCCCAATTTCTAGGGTTTGAGTGACTTGAAACTTCTTAATTTCTAGCTTTTGGAAGTTCATTTCTTCAATTTCTCTTTGTTTTACCATGTTTTACATGTTCAAGTATGATATGTGGTATAATTGATATTGTTAGTCATGGCTTGTTTGATTTAAGTGGTTATTGGGATTTCCTTGTTGTAATTGGTTGGTTGTTGTTATTAGAACTTGTTTCATGATGAATATGCATGTATGACTTGGGTTTTCATGATTTCAATTTGTTTGCTTGAATGTGTTAATCTTTCACTAGGTTGTTCATGCTACATTTTGATTGAGAAATTCTTGAGTTGGATGGAATTTTGTGACTATTACTCATTGTTCTCGGTTTGATTTCGGTGAGTTTTGAGTGGATTTCATGAATTATAGGGGACATCATGCCCAATTTTGCCTAGGTTTTCTTAGGATTTGCATTCGATTGCCATAGGATTTTTAGCTCATGCCTTGGTTTATAAGTGTCCATTAATGCCTTGAATTGTATTGTTGCTACCGTCTACATCTATTTCACAACGCATGGCTTTTACTGTCATTGCACACACTTTTTATCTCGGCGAGCTTCTTGTGTCTCCTTTTGGCTTGAATCTTCCTAATGTTAATTCTTTGCGATTTTTGTAGATTCACAATGCATTTTTTTGGCAAAAGCAAGTCCAAGAGGAAGAGGACGGGTGAATCTTCATCGTCCAATTTTCCACCTCCACCCGGCATCTATGATCATGGCATCATCGCTCCAAACAAACACTTTTGGGATGTCTATAAAACCCTCATATACCGTCCCATACGATCTACAAGGTTCTTCTACGGGAACACCTTAATAAAGCTTGGCATCATGGATGAAGTAGTCCGACTCGCACAAAACTTTGGTTGGGGCGAGTTCATCGACCTCCACGCTCACACCTATGAGCGCGTCACATTGGAGTTCCTTGCTTCCCTCCGCAAGGAAGTCATTGAAGAAGATGATGAAGGGAATGAATCTCAAATTATTCTTCACTTTCGTATGTTCAACGAAGATCATTCCCTAACCGAGAGTGAGCTCAATGAGATCTCCCATTGGCAAGCAACCGGGTTGCATCGACCTTCCGATATGACCTCAATGTGTCGCATTCCCTATGATGAACAAGAATGGTGGCGGAGCATCTCCACCAAGCCCGTCTTTCGCACTAACACCGCAAAGGTCAACAACATCATCCATATTGCTTTGAGATACTTTGCCCGACTCCTTCAGTATGTCGTATTCTTCTAGGCAAACCTCGGCTCTATGGTGAAAGATGAGGTAGCTTGCCTTTAATTGGCCGACAATCCTCAGCGTTTAAAGTTAAAATGCTCCACCACTTTTATCTCGAGATTGTTGGACACTCGAGATGGGCGGCTTGGTGATGAGATACACATGAGGGGCATGATCACCCTCATTGCCCTTTCTTTGAATGGTGGAGCTTACAAGGACCAAATTGATTTTCTCCCCCATGTGCTCGAAAACAAAGAAGAAGAGGCCGTCGGCTACCCTCCTTATGCTCTTTCTATTGTTGCTCTCCGCAACCAACGCTTCATCAACTACACCACCCAGAATCGCAAATTTATCCTCTTGGTTGATAATGGAGAAGAATGGTGTGTCCTCCCGGATCCTCCTCACACTTCGGTAGACCCTTCCAACCCGCTAAGGTGGAAGATTGCGCGAAAATTCATCCCCGATGAATTAAGGAAAAATCAAGTCCGCGGTGCAATCCCTCGCCCTCAACCGGTCTACCAAGTGGAGCATCCCTTTCCCCCCTAGTGGGGGAGGTGAGACATCTTCTTCTTCTTCCTCTTCTCCTTTTGATATGAGTGCCCTGCGTAGTACCCTCGATGGTATTCGTTATGATAATCAGGCTTCTATTGAACAATGGGGGTACTACGCAAGGATGAACTATGATAGTCTTGTGCAAGCGGGCGTTCAAACGCCCTATGTTAACTATCCCTACCACCCGCCTCAAGAGGGTCCAGTTCCACATTTGGACCCCTATGACCCTAACAACCCCTCCCCCAACACCTATGCTTATTGGGAAGGTCCTATCGACCCATCCCAACGTGTTGGTACCCCACCGTACAACCCTTATCGGCCGAGTGGGTGTGACTACGCCTATGATCCGGCAAGTCCATCAACCCCGAATCCTTTTGATGGTGGTTGGGGTACACAAGGGTGGCCCTATGAGCACTTTAACCAACCTTTCCATCCATTAATGGATCGCCCGGGGTTTGATTTCATGAACCCTCCTAAGGAACGGGTGGATAGAAACCCCCAATGAGGGTTCTCTCCTTCCCTTTTCCCCCGGACTTTCATGCCTTTTCCTTTTGCTCGAGACGTGCAAAAGACTAGCGTGGGGGAGGATGTTCCTTTTGGTTGAAGTGTACATAGGAGGGTAGTGTGGTAGGATGGTAGCTTATGCATATGGAGAACCATCAGGGATAATGAATTTATTGTAGTTAGTGATGATTTTTGGTTGGTAATATTCTTATGATGATGATGTTATGAAGCTTCATTTCAACAACAAAAAAAAAAAAAAAAAAAATTTGAAGTTGTTTTTCCCTCTTCTCTCTTGATCCCATAATCCAAATCCCAAAATCCAAATCCCTTAATCCAAATTTTGTAGATAGCTTTTTGTCAATCATTTTCTTTTGTTTATAATTCTAGTCTTTTCCTTTTGTTCACTAACTTTTCTTTGTATAGTTGTAGTGTTTCTTTTCTTTTGGCTCACTTTCCTTGTAGCTTGAAAACGGAAGCACAAAATGTTGGAATAAGGAGCAACACAAGCTCCGGAAACCTTGGTGAGATCGCAATTTTGCCTTGTGTTCTATTTCAAGCAGCATTTGGTGAGATATTTCCCTACTTTCCTTTATTTTTCTTTGTGTGCATAGTTAGTTTAGACTAGAATGGAGTTGATTGTTCGAGGTTGTTTGCATTTGATTCCACGGAATCTGGTGATCGTTGGTATTGATGCCGAACGATCTTTGTTTGTCGATTGAGAATTATATGTTTACTAGCCTCTTATCTCTCTTGTACTCCTTGCATTAAAAAATAAAAAAATAAAAAAAATTCGAAAAATGTGAAAAAAAATGAAAAAGATTTTCCTTTTTATTCATGGTAAACCACGAAAAGCTTAGTTGTTTCATTTTCATTTCGAGCATAATAATGTTGACTCGTGTGTTTGAATGCTTTGCTTCTTGAGTGTTATAAGTTTGCATGCTTCAGGATTGCCATTGGTTGACTCTAGGACATGTTCATGCTAAGGTAGTTGTTCTAGAACTCGTTAGGCCCATCGAACCCAAATTCACTTGTTTGTGGTAAGAAGGTGTTGTTCTCATTAGGGGATTTGAAGCCCTAGAGATGGTTTTTGTAACCCGATGTGAGCTTTATTGTTCAAGCCTCCAACATTACTTGTATGAGCGGCGTAGGATCCTCACCAAGGCATGCTTAGATCTAGAACTTGGCGTCTGGCTCCCGAGATCGAGACCGAACTAACCTACGAATGACAAAGGCATTCTTCATTCGGTGACTATTTCTGTTTTCTAGTATTAGTTTTTTTTTTATCTTTTGTATTTTTGGGTTGCATTTGCCCTTACCATGTTGAGTCTTCCCCTCCTTGATTATAGCACATTGCAAGCCCATGGCCCTTTTGTTTTACTTTCACCCTTAGAATCGTGAAGCTCAAGCCATGAGAGCTTATTGTAGTTTTGATTTGAAATTTGGAAGGGAATGGTTCTACTTGGAAAGTGAAGCAGTGTTTTTGTGAATATGTGTTCAAGAAAAGCAAATGTAAATCCTAGAAAAAGCCTTTGAAGCTAAAAAAAAATAAAAAATAAAATAAAATAAAAAAATAATAATAATAAAATAAAATAAAATAAAAAAAATAAAATAATAAAAAAAAAACAGAGAGAATGTGACAAACGAAGAGTTGATGAATGAAGATGTAAGAGGAAAGCGAAAGCTCAAAAGTGTTTGGCATTATAGTTCAAGATTGTGGCAACGTAGTTTGAAAATTGGTTGATGTTTGATTTTGAAAAAGAGGCTTGATCACCCTTTGCTTCACGGTTAGGCTAAGCACCAATTTCTAAATTCCTCCACACCCTTACCCCCTAGCCAACGTTACAACCCTTTCAATGCCCTGTTGACCTAGGTTGGTTGAGTCACTAGTCGGTGGAGGGAGCTGGAACTCAAGCATATGGAGAAGGCATGACTTGGTGAGATGTCGGGTTCCTCTATTTTGCAGTGTTTTATCTTTGTTCCGGCTCCTTCGAGGAGTCACTTGATGCTATCTCCAAGGGCGCATTTGAATCTAGATGAGGGAACACGGTAAGATTGTATGGAATGCGGGGGGAGTGGTGCATGTTTGTCTCTATGCTTAGCATGACTTATCCTTCAATCAACTTTCGGCATCCCCTTGCATGCTCACTTCTACTACTCAGAAATTTTGACACTCATTCATGTTTGTTATCTCCAAAATCTCGATTTGGCTATGATTTGTGTTGGATTTGTTGTTTCTCTTTCCCTTGTTTTTGGTTTGTCTTGAACACAATTTTATAAGAGTTGTGGGGTATGCTCTTTGGAAACCCTCACGAGATCACAACTCGTCCTCATCGGCGACCTTGGGGTTTAAATGGCTTGTTGCTTTTGCTAAAAGCAATTTCGGTTTTTCTTTTGTTCCTTGCATGTTTGAATAACTAATTCTTTCTCCCTTGTTCATTTTCCTTTGCTTTGCTCGAGGGCGAGCAAAGCCTTAGCGTGGGGGAGTTTGATAAGTGACATTTATGTCACTCTTAGGGGTAGCATTTAGGTCTTTTTCCTCTTATTTTTCTTAGTTTTTTCCACCTCATTTATCCTCTTATGTCTTGTTTATGTGTTGATGAAAAGTAATGCTTATTTGCGCTTATTTTGATAATCTTTATGCATTATTTTATCATGCCCATGCTCTCGTGAACTTTGGTATCTTCTGCAGGTTCCATGACGGTCTTATGCACGGTGGGAGGCCCCTTGGCCAAGTATGGAAGCCATGGACAAAGGCAAGAGGAGCAAAAGGGAAGGAAAGGAAGCAAGAAAAGGAAGTGCAAGAGGAGGTGTGGCCGAACCTCTGAAAGGTCCGGTCGAACCTAGGTGTGGTCAAACTTTTGAAAAGTTTGACCGAACCTCTAGGGTGCAGTGAAGGCAGTGTCAAACCAGTTTTAAGAAATTTTGCAGGAGATGTCGAACCTCAAAAGTTCGACCAAACAAGGATCAGGGAGGTTCGACCGAACCTACACAGAGTTCGACCGAACCTACCTTGAGTCCGACCGAACCTACCCAGAGTTCGGTCGGACCTTTTCCCGATCTCAGCCAATTTTGTACGGACTATTTAAGGTCCTTTTGAGATCGTTTTTCGAGGAGAGAAGAAAAACAGTAGAATAGTTTTCAGCAAAAAAAAAAGATACTCTCTCTTAGTTAGCAACTTCATTAAATTAGTTGATTTAGTTTTAGAAACTCTCAAATCTAATCATTGTAGAAGCAAATTTCAAGATTTATCTCAAGAATTTCTGCAATTATCCAACATTTTTGAAGCTTCAATAGTAACTTCTTTCATTTGTCCTTCATTATTTTCTGATTTTATTTTTTTTTGTTTTGTAAGCCACTTGATTTTCTCTCAATCTTGATATATTGTTGTTGCATGTTAGCTGATCCAAAGTGGACATCTAATGAACCTGTTGCTTTAGTCTTAGAGACTCTTGGGTTTTTCCCATTCACAAAGAAGGGTGAAATTCTATGCTGCATTTCATGGGAAGATTGAAAATTGGTACACGGTTGGCTAGCATCACATTTTGGACGCATTTCATGACTATTTTGGGCGTGTGGATCCTAGGCCATTTACTATCTATTATTAAATTATGTGCTAGTTAATGTTGCTGAAATAATGCCAAGAATCTAGCTCTTGGCCGGTTGTAATGGGGGGGTTATCAATAGGCTTTATTATGCTTTCATTACTTAGCTTAAATCAAGGCTTAAATCAAGGAGGAAACCATTGGCTGTTGGCCTTTCATTCTTGGACGGTTTCCTTGGCTTTTGGTGTGCTTTTGCTGCTCCTTTCCTCTATAAAAGGGAGAGCAAAACAGAAATTAAGGGGCAGTTTTGAGATTTGATAAAAAAAACCTTGTGTTTATAGCATTTTAACTTAGAGTTTGTCTCAAGTTCAAGTGTTCCCTTATTGCTTTGAGTGAGTCTTGAGTGATAAGCTTAGGAGAGATTGAGTGAGTCTTATCTCTGGCCTAAAACCCCAAAACTTTGAGTGTGTCCTTGAGTTTTGGCCCTTTTATCTTGTTCCATGATATTTGAGTATTCTAACTATAAGTATTTTTAAATCCATCAACCCATATTCGGGAGGGGGTATTTAGATTTACATCATCTGGTATCAGAGCCTATTTAAGGGTTTTCTTAAAGAAAATCGTGTTTGATGGCGTTTGGAGCAAAACAGCAGAATTCAATCAGTTTGGAGTTGCGGTTTGAGAAGGACATATCTCCTTCGTTTTCTGTCCAAATTGAGTTATTTCTTTTTTGAATCTGGATATTTTTTTGCTTAGATTACTCACAAAAATTTTCAGATATTTTAGAATCTTTCTGCTAATAAACTGGGCAGGTTTTTCGCAGCAGCGCAGAAAAGAGGCAAAACCGGGAAGGCAGAATTCAATTGAAGATTTCTCCCTCATCCGAAAAGCTTTTGAGGAATTTCTTTTTTGCAAATTGGTTGTTTTGATCTGAATATTCTGAATTTGTAAGCCTTTGAGAGTCTAGAGGCAATTTTTGTTTTTCATTTTGTCTCTAATTTCGGCAGTTTTCATTGTACTTGTAATATCCAAGCAAAAATAGTGGAAATCATGTCTAGTGAGGAGCTTGCTAGAATGTTGCAAGTAATCACTGAAAAATTGGATAATTTGGAGAAAAAAACAGAAGAGAGTGAAGTCTCTAGGGCACAACAAGATACTAGGATGGATGCCATATCTGATATGCTCCTTAAAGCCACTAGGAAAATAAATGAATTAGAGGAGGAGGATGAAAATAGTGGTAACAATTTTAGACAATTTGATGAAGATAGGGGTCTAAAAATTGATATGCATGAATTTGATGGAGGGCATGATTGTGAGGCTTTCTTAGATTGGGTTAGGCAAATTGAAACCGTTTTTGATTACAAGGGGTATGATGATAGGAAACGGTTCAAGTTGGCTGTCCTTAAACTCACTAAACTAGCTGCATTGTGGTATGAAAACCTCAAGTCAAATAGAAGAAGAGAAGGGAAAGATAAGATAGACTCGTGGGAAAAATTAAAAAAGAAAATGAGGGAAAAATGGGTAAGTAAAGAGTATGAACAAGATCAATACTTAAAATTAACCCACCTATCACAAGAAAACATGAGTGTGGAGGATTACATAAAAGAATTTGAAAGGTTAGGCTTGACTTGCGACTTGCAAGAAAAGGAGGCTTACAAAATTGCTAGATTTGTCAAGGGGTTGACCAAAGAAATTAATAGGAAAGTGGAAGTTACTCATTATGCCACTTTTAGTGATGTATGCAAACTAGCTTTGAAGTATGAGTCTCAACTTAAAGAAGAAAGGGAGAAAGAGAAGCCCAAAACTTCTTCTTTCAAGAATACTTCGAAATTTACTCCTTTCAACTCTAAAGGGAGTACTTTTCAAAGTAAAACCTTTTCACCTAGCTCATAAAAAGGGAAAGAAAAACAAGTAGTTTCGCCTAGTGAGCTTTCAACTAGGAGAAAATGCTTCAAGTGTCATGGGAGAGGACATATTGCATCGGAATGTCCTAGTAAGAGTGTGTTAACAGCCTCTCAATGTGCTCTCATGGATGAGGAAGAAAAGGTCTATAACTTTGTGGCTTATGAGGAGGGTTGCGAGTTTGATGAAGAGTATGAGGAAGAGATTCAACCCGAAGATGAGTTCAACATGATGGTGGTTCGTAGAATCTTGTATAATGAACCCGAAATTGATCTTAAACAACGAAACAACTTGTTCCACACTAGATGCAAGATAGGAGAGAAGACTTGCAATGTGATTGTTGATAGTGGTGCCCAAACAGATGTTGTTTCATCCGAGGCTGTGAGTAAATTGAAGCTACCCACTAGAGACCATGGTGAACCTTACAAGCTCAATTGGTTGAATGATGGCACAAGCATTAGAGTCAAGAAGCAAGCATTGGTGTCTTATTCCATTGGAGGGTTCGAAGATGAGCGTTGGTGTGATATTCTTCCTATGGATGCGTGTCATTTGTTGCTTGGAAGACCGTGGCAGTTTGATCATGATTCGGAGCATAAAGGGAAAACTAATGTGTATATTGTAACTACCAAAAATGGTAGAAAAGTTAAGTTAGTGCCTTTACCTCCTAAAGTTGCTAAGAAAGAAAAAGAGAAAAGCAACTATCTTGTAACTTGTAATGAATATGAACGAATAATGAAAGAAATGGGGGGAGGGTATGCTTTGGTGGTAAGGACCAAAGATGATAATGGTACTACTTGTATTAACTCATCCATGCTAAATGAGTTATTAGAAGAGTACCAAGATGTGTTCCCCAATGACTTGCCCAAAGGCCTACCTCCAATTAGAGGCATTGAGCACGCCATTGACATAATTCCAGGAGCACCTTTGCCCAACAAGGCTGCCTATAGGTGTAATCCGGAAGAGAGTAAGGGACTTGAAAAGCAAGTGAACGAATTACTTGAGAGAGGTTATGTGAGAGAAAGCCTTAGTCCTTGCGCGGTTCCAGCCCTCTTAGTACCAAAAAAAGATGGTACTTGGAGAATGTGTGTTGATAGTCGTTCCATTAACAATATAACGGTCAAATACCGTTTTCCTATGCCTCGATTGCAAGATATGTTAGATGAGTTGAGTGGTGCCTTAGTCTTTTCCAAAATAGATTTAAGGAGTGGGTACCATCAAATGAGAATTCGAGAGGGGGATGAGTGGAAGACGGCTTTCAAAACAAAACAAGGGTTGTATGAGTGGTTAGTGATGTCATTTGGGCTTTGCAACGCCCCAAGCACCTTCATGAGATTGATGAATGAAGTTCTCCGTCCTTTTCCTAATGATTTTGTTGTTGTTTACATAGATGACATTCTTGTGTATAGTAAAAACAATGATGATCATGTAATTCATTTGAGGAGATTGTTTGAAAAATTGAGGGAGGTGAAGTTGTATGGTAAGCTTGAAAAATGTGTATTCATGACTCCTAGTGTTGTATTCTTAGGATACATTGTAACAGGAGAGGGGGTTCATGTAGATCCGGAGAAGGTAAAAGCAGTCCAGTCTTGGTTGGCTCCAACCAATGTGCACGAAGTTAGAAGTTTTCATGGACTTGCCTCCTTCTATAGGCGGTTCATCAAAAACTTCTCTACCATCATGGCTCCAATCACCGAGTTAACCAAAAAGGGTGAGTTTGTATGGGAAGAAAATGCTCAACGAGCCTTTGAGAAGGTTAAACATATGCTTTGCAACGCTCCTATACTTGTGCTACCAGATTTCAACAAAGTGTTTGAGGTAGAGTGTGATGCAAGTGGGATTGGAATAGGTGCTGTTTTGATTCAAGAGAAGAAGCCCGTGAGTTACTTTAGTGAGAAGTTGAATGGGGCTAAGTTGAACTATTCCACTTATGACCGTGAGTTCTATGCCATAGTTAGAGCACTTGATCATTGGTCTCACTACCTTAGACCAAAACCATTTGTTCTTCATTCCGATCATAAGGCTCTGAAATTTATTCATGGGCAACAAAAACTCAACAAGAGACATGCTAAATGGGTGGAGTTTCTCCAATCATTTACCTTTAGCTCCAAGTACAAGGATGGAAAGAGTAATGTTGTGGCCGATGCATTGTCTCGTCGGAGCTACTTACTTTCCATGGTGGATGCTAAGATCTTGGGTTTTGAACAACTCAAGGAATGTTACATAAATGATCCCGACTTTGCTAGTGAGATAGAGAATCCTACCAAAGAGTTTGTGAGACAAGATGGCTACCTCTTTAAAGGTAACAAGCTATGTGTTCCGAAGAGTGGGGTTAGGGAGTTATTAGTGAGAGAAGTGCATGGTGGAGGTTTAGCCGGTCATTTTGGGATACAAAAGACTCTTGATATTCTAGGTGAACACTTCTATTGGCCTAGAATGATCAAGGATGTTACTCATGTTGTGGAGAGATGTGCTACTTGTCAAAAGGCTAAGGGACACTTCACAAAGGGTCTTTATACTCCGTTGCCAGTTCCGGATGCTCCATGGGAAAGTGTTAGCATGGATTTCATTGTTGGATTGCCTCGCACTCAAAGGGGAAGAGATAGCATCATGGTTGTTGTAGATAGATTCTCTAAAATGGCACACTTTGTAGCTTGTAATAAAACTGATGATGCCGTGAAAGTGGCCGAGCTGTACTTCAAGGAAATTGTCAAACTCCATGGCATTCCTCGAAGTATAGTATCTGATAGGGACTCCAAATTCCTTAGTCACTTTTGGAGAACCCTATGGAAACTTGTGGGTACCAAGTTACTATTTAGTACCTCTCATCATCCCCAAACCGATGGGCAAACCGAGGTCACTAATAGAACTTTGGGTACTTTGTTACGAGGTCTTGTGAGCAAAACGCAAAAAGATTGGGACATGAAATTAGCCCATGCGGAGTTTGCTTACAATAGAGCTCATTCCCTAACTACTTCCCATTCTCCATTTGAAGTAGTTTATGGAGTGAACCCATTTGTGCCGATTGATCTTGTTCCTATGGTTAAGAGTGACATGGTAGAGAAAGATGCTAAAAAGAGGGTGGAAACCTTTCAAAAAACCTGTGAGCAAGTGAAGAAAAGAATTGAGGAGATGAATAAAAAATACCAAGAGCGAGCCAATAAGAAACGCAAACAGCCTATTTTTCATCCCGGGGACTTGGTTTGGGTGCATTTGAGGAAGGAGAGGTTCCCTAAGCTTCGCAAAAACAAGCTTATGCCTCGTTCTGATGGTCCTTTTAAGGTTCTTGAGAGGGTGAACGATAATGCTTACAAAATTGAGCTACCAGACAAATTGATGGGTGTTAGTGCGACTTTCAATGTAGGGGATTTATCACCATACTTTGATGATTCAAGTTTGAGGGCAAACTCTTTTGAAGAAGGGGGGAATGATCCAAAGTGGACATCTAATGAACCTGTTGCTTTAGTCTTAGAGACTCTTGGGTTTTTCCCATTCACAAAGAAGGGTGAAATTCTATGCTGCATTTCATGGGAAGATTGAAGATTGGTACACGGTTGGCTAGCATCAAATTTTGGACGCATTTCATGACTATTTTGGGCGTGTGGATCCTAGGCCATTTACTATCTATTATTAACTTATGTGCTAGTTAATGTTGCTGAAATAATGCCAAGAATCTAGCTCTTGGCCGGTTGTAATGGGAGGGTTATCAATAGGCGTTATTATGCTTTCATTACTTAGCTTAAATCAAGTCTTAAATCAAGGAGGAAACCATTGGCTGTTGGCCTTTCATTCTTGGACGGTTTCCTTGGCTTTTGGTGTGCTTTTGCTGCTCCTTTCCTCTATAAAAGGGAGAGAATAACAGAAATTAAGAGGCAGTTTTGAGATTTGATAAAAAAACCTTGTGTTTATAGCATTTTAACTTAGAGTTTGTCTCAAGTTCAAGTGTTCCCTTATTGCTTTGAGTGAGTCTTGAGTGATAAGCTTAGGAGAGATTGAGTGAGTCTTATCTCTGGCCTAAAACCCCAAAACTTTGAGTGTGTCCTTGAGTTTTGGCCCTTTTATCTTGTTCCATGATATTTGAGTATTCTAACTATAAGTATTTTTAAATCCATCAACCCATATTCGGGAGGGGGTATTTAGATTTACATCATTAGCTTTGCCCATAGATAATCACTTGTTTTTCCAAATCTTAGAATCGCTTATAATCCAAACTTGGAATTTGCATGTACTCACAATGAATTGTGAGTAGTCCTCTTGGCTAGGGGTTGGGTGAAACTCAACCTATTGGTGATTATGTGAGTTTGGGAGTGATTTTGATGATGGATTGCGACTAAACTTGATTATATGGGATTGCTTGTTAGTTCTTCATGATAGGAGTAATTAACCTAGATTATTGAACTTGATGGCATGAAATGTTTGGTTCGACATGGAAATGTGAGTTGAATGTTTCATTACCTATTGCAATATGATTATGTATCTTTTGTTGCTAAGTTAATGAGGGATCTAAGCTTAGTAATCTGAGTTGTTTTCATATCGTTTGATGTTGATCTTGCATGTGGTCTTTGCTATTCCATTACCCTCATTCCTTCCTATTTGCCTAATTTCTATTGGTTGAGTGAATCCCATTCCCCTAGTGTTTTAATCCCTTGAATTCAACCTTTAGTTGTAGTTTGTTAGTTAATCACCACTTATACCTTGATTTCGATTTAGCTTGAGCATTAAGATTATTTAGCATTTGATTCCCGTTCTCCGTGGACCGAACCCTTGCTTGCCATTGTACTTGTTTGAGTGAGGTGTTTGTTATAAATGTGTTTGAATGAGCCTAAATTGTGCGACCGATTTAGCGCTCGTCAGGGAGCGAGTCATCCGTCAGCATAGCGGCGATCGTTTAGTGGTGCCTTCATCCCCGCCAGAGTGGATGCTGGACCCCCGCTTGATCAAAGGGTTGATCAACAGGGGAGAGCGCTACACCCTTCCGTGGCAGGAGCTCGTTCACATGGAGAGCGACTATGCGCGAGATTTGCTTCCCTTTCTGGCTCCTCCACCCCGTCTTCCCGAGGTATGATTTCTTTCGTGAATCTTCTTTGCTAGTCTCTATTTTAAATAGTCGAACAACTTGATTATTCGATCATATTTTCAGACGACCATCCACCCTGTGGGGAGAATTTAGATTTCTCCTCAGTCTGTCCGCTACCCTGGGCCGATCGGTATCACGGAGGACCATATTGCTGACGCGCTGGAGGGTTATAGACAAGCGCAGGAGTTAGTGCCCGAGGTTTTTAAGCCGGTAAGTTTTCTTTGACGCATTATCCACTCTTTTAATGCTGCTTATTACTGAGTTTTCTTTGTTTTATCCTCAGCCTAACCGCCCGGAGGTGATGGGAATTATGAAGCTGGTGGACGCGCTGAAGTATTGCATCATCAAGCTTCGGCGTGGTGCGAGTTGTCGGAGCTCTAGAGACGTTCTTGAGGTATCGCTTATTTTTTCATTTCTGCCATTTGTTTTCTTTTGCATCACTGACACCTTTTGATTTTGTGTTTTTCAGGAGCGACGGAGGTCCCTCTCGTGCTCGAGGCACAGAGGCTCGGACGAGGAGGAGCTTGGTCATGGTAGACGATCTCCTGAGGCTCACCGGTGCTCTCAGCGAGAGCCTCAGACTACTCAGGCATTCTAGGAGGCTCTGTGGCAGCAGGGTCAGTCTTCTCAGCGTCCGTCATTTTCGCCTCCAGTTCCCGAGTTTGGGTCTCCTTTGGATCCTGGTTCATTCTCGGCTCCATTATCCGGGATTCCTCCACCGCTGTCGGGCTTATTCTCGGTTCCGATGTATGGGACAATGCCTTCGCCGACGATTCCAGTATCTTTGGGCCAAGCTACTCCATTTTCCGGTTGGACGGGTCCTACCTTGAGCTTAGCTACTGCCAGGCCTAAGGGGACTAGTAGGGACGCTACTCCCCGTACTCGGATGGTCGAGGGACTCTTCGGTTCGTCGTTCCCATACACACAGGGAGGTCCACATGCACAGGGTCAAGATGAGACTGATTCTGATTCTAGAGATTTTTGACCGTGGGTTTTCGTACATGTTATGATGACACTTGACACATTTATGTATTACAGTTTATATATCTACTATTGTGTGTGTTAGTGTGTGTTTGAGACTCTTTGTGTGTGATTGTGTACTTATTAATGACACGACGAAAAAACATAAGTGGAGTAATGGAGGGTACTGACCTTCCCTAAAAGAAAAGAAATAAAAAAAAACACTCAAAATAAAATTACTTTCCCCAAAAGAAAAGAAAAGAAAAGAAATAAAAATAAACTGATGAATAAATAAATATAAAAAAATATCTTCCCCAAAAGAAAAATAAAATAAAAAACAAAAGAAATAAAATCTTAAAATAAAATAAAGATAAAAATAAAAAAAGGTGAGAATTTTATTAGAAATAAAACTCTCAGAAAAGACAGAAAAAGAAACGTTAAAGATAAGAAAAAACAAAAAATCCGGATGGATACGGAAAAGATGAAAAAATATAGCGCGCAAAGTGTCGTGTCACGGCACTGTTCACCGTGTCACGGCAAAGATTCCCGTGACACGGTGGAATTTCCCGTGTCACGGGACGCGTATTATTCCGCGGTTTGTTTTACGCGTGTGAAAAGATAAATTCTGGGCAGTTTCGGGCGCTTTTGCTATAAAATAAGACCAGATTATTCATGTTATGCATAATTAGGAAACACAAAATAATTTAGAATTTCATATTTCAATAATCATGTCTCAGAATTTTGATAATACGTTGCGCGACTGGTCGTATTCTTTGACCAATGCTGAAAAAAGAGAGTTAGAATTATTTCATGTCAGGGGTTTGCTAGCCCTGCGACATGTAGCTATTGAACATGATTTTCTTAGAGCAGCATTAGATTATTGGAGTCCAGAAACACACTGTTTCAAATTTGATTATGATGAAATATGTCCTCTGCCGGAGGAATTTGGTGCAATCTTTGGATTTCCTGCTAGAAATCTTATTGCCATGCCTATCTTACATGAATATTATTACCAAGACTTTGAACGCCATCTGAATCTAACAGATCCGGATTTAAATAGAATTGTTTGTGGTAATGAAGTAGACTTAGAAAAACTTGCTAATTTATATTTTAATCGCCCTATCTCTGAGTCTTATCATGTGTATCGTAGAAGGGCATATATTTTTTGCATGTTTAGCAAGCTACTATTTGCAAACGGTAGGGTAGGACATGCTTGTCTAGCGTCAGTACTTGGGCATGTAGAATCCGGAAGATCTCCTATGCCAACGTACCTTGGAGAAACATTTCGTGGCCTTGACGAGGCAAAAGCTGACCGGAAAGCCATCAGGAAGGGCTCTCTGGTACTATTACAAGTAAAAATACGCTTCCAAATAGCCCCCGTGACACAAAACAGACGACGTGTCACGGTTGGGGTCTGCCGTGACACGGTTAAAACTGCCGTGTCACGGAAATCTGCATTTTTTTTTTCGATTTTGACTAATTTTCTTTTTTTTCTCTTTTTTTTTTGTAGATTTGGTTGATGGAGCGTTTGGAATTATTTGAAGCCCCTGACGATATTGAAAAATATGGCCCCAACGACTTAGTCCGTAGGAAGAAGAATTACTCTGCGAATATGTCGTATGAAGATTGGAAAAATTTCTTTGCAAAGAGGGAATTTTCCATTCGTTGGCTGGTGCCTTGGTGGAGGCTTACTAGGATGGTTGGCACGAATGAAACTCCATATTGTCGCGTTCCTAGTATCTCCAAATTGACCTTTTACTGTCCCTCTCGACTGATGCGGCAGTATGGACTTGAACAAGTAATTCCACGCTATAATGATAGTCCTCGTGAAGTATTGTTGCATGAAAGTAACGTTCACAAGTACGAGGCTTATTGGATTGGGAGACCTTTGTGCACCGTTTCTGCAAGTGACCAAGCTCCTCCTCCCTTATCTAGTGCATATAAGGCATGGTTGAACCCAAGAAGCAGGAGGGAACGATTCGGATCACGCAAGTCTGATGTAAAGAGTCGTCTTGGAGATAAGAAAGCTCCTCTTAAAGATTGCCTAGATCCGAGAACACAAGGAATTGAGTTTAAGACTCCTAAGATGCCAAGAAAGAAGACCTATGTGAAAGGAAAGGGTAAAGAAAAGATGGTGTATAGGGAGAAGCAACCGAAAAAGTTCAAGAAAGGTGAAAGGGGTGAAAGTTCGACTAGGGGTGTGACGGTTCGGGCTACAAAAGACACACTAATGGTGAAGGCCGACCTAATTGAGCAAGAGAAGGATGTTCCTAAAGAGAAGAGAGATTAGATCAATAGTGCTTTGCAGTTTATTATTTATAATTTTTATTTAAAATAAGGCATATGATGCCAATACTTGTAGTCGCATTTTAATAATAGCACATTTATTTCAGCCTTTAAAATAAAAATTACAATGACTTTTATTAATTATCCGAGTCAAGGAGTCAGGCGCAATGGAAGAATAAAAACTCGAACAATAAATTCGCAACGAATGCGCCAATAAATAAAACGGGAAACTGAAAATCTGCTGTGTCACGGTCAAAGAGTCCCGTGACACGATTCAAATTTCCGCGTCACGGTGAATTTTTTTTTTTTTTTGTGTTTTTTTTTTTTTACAGACAGGGGTGACGTGGCACGGAACAATTCTCCCATCAGACGGGAAGAAATCTCGTGTCATGGGAGTCACAATGTCCTTTTTTCCGTTCAGGGATTGTCGTGACACGGGAATTTCTCCTGTCAGACGAAAAGAAATCCCGTGTCGCGACATTTTTCCCCCTTTTTTTTTTTTTCCGTGACGCAATGCTGAACCGACGCGCATATTAGATCAATAGAGGGAGGATTTTTTTTTATTTAAAGTGGTCGGGCCCCCTTGAGGGGTTGCCTACGTATCCTAAAAAAGGAATCAGGCCAGAAGTAGCTCTATTGGGTCATGAACCCATGCGACTAGGCGTAGAATTTCTTAAGTTGATCCAAATTAGTTAAATTATGGAAGCCGTTACCGTCCATGTCTACTAATTGTGCCGCTCCGCTAGACAGGATGGCTTCAACAATGTACGGGCCTGACCAGTTCGGTCTAAATTTTCGTCTTAGATCTAACACATTTTTACGAAGTGCCTTAAGCACTAGGTCACCCTCTCTGATATTCCTGGTCTTGACTTTTTTATTAAAATGTCGTGCCATATGTTGTTGGTAGGTTTGGACATGATGCAAAGCTGCCAAGTATTTTTCATCAAGCAGGACCAGTTGGTCGTATCTTGCTCTAATCCAGTCGACTTCATCTAGTTGGCTTTCCAATGCGATTCGGAGAGAAGGTATCTCGAGCTCGATTGGTTGTACAGCTTCGACGCCATAGACTAAAGAGAAAGGGGTAGCCCCTGTCGACGTACGAACAAAGGTTCGATAACCCGAAAGGGCGAAATGTAGCTTACTTGGCCAATCCTTATAATTTTCCGTCATCTTTTCGATGATGGTCTTCACATTTTTGTTGGCCAATTCGACTACTTCGTTCGTTTGTGGTCTGTAAGGTGATGATCGATGATGTTTGATATGATATTTCCGCTACAATTCCGCGCATTCGGCTTGGAAATGTGTTCCATTGTCACTGATCATCTCATGTGGTACCCCATAGCGGCATATAATATTTTTCTCAATGAATTGAGCTACGTGTTTTGCCGTCAGCTTGGCATATGAGGCTTCCTCGACCCATTTGGTGAAGTAGTCGATTGCTACGAGAATGAATTCATGCCCCCTTGTCCTGGTGGTGTGATTTTTCCAATGATGTCAATGCCCCAAGTGGAGAAAGGTAATGGAGAAGTATACGTGTAGAGAAGCGAAGGTGGAACATGCTGTAAGTTTGCATTGATTTGACACTTCATACATTTCTTGACGTACTCGTGACAATCTCTCTCCATAGTAGTCCAATAGTAACCTAGTCGTTGAATCTTTTGGACTAGCATTTTTGCATTCATGTGAGTTCCACATATACCAGCATGAAGGTTTTCCATGGTTTTATGTGCTTCTTTCTTGGCTATACATAAGAGATTCCTTCCCGTTGCGGTTCTCTTGTGGAGTTCTCCCCTGATGAGCACATACTGTGAGGCCAGGAGCCTTAAAGCACGGTGTGCCCTTTTATCAGTATTAGGAGGATATTCTGCTCTTGTCACATAATTAAGGATGTCTGTATACCATGACTCTTCATCTTCTTCCTATGATTCTTGTTCGTCATCGAGTGCATGGACATAAGCTGGTTCATATCTTCTCTCTATGGTTAGTGGCATTCTGATCGTGTCAGCTGGAATTCGCACCATTGATGCTAACTTAGCTAGTGCATCGGCGAACTGGTTTTCTTCTCCTGGCAAATACGTATATTCCACTTCATCTAGTTGCTCCGTGTGAGTTTCTAAATGAGCTTGATACGTAGCGAGACTTTCACTCCTCACTTTCCATCTCTTAGAGATTTGGTTAATGATTAGTGAAGAGTCACCATAGATTCTGAGTTTCTTGATTCCCAAGGCGACAACTATTTCTAATCCCAAAATGCATGCTTCATATTCTGCGGCATTGTTGGTGACATCAAAGTCGAGCTTCATGGAAATTGGGATGTGTTCTTCATTGGGGGATACGAGCAAGACTCCCACACCACATCCTTTTTTGTTTAAAGCTCCATCGAAATAGAGCGTCCAACTATCGTCTTCGGTCATGAGTAAATCTTCGTCAGGGAAATCATACTCATCTTCTTCTTTTTCAGCTTCTTCTAACGGGAAGTCTGCTAAGAAGTCAGAAACTGCGGAACCTTTGATGGCTTTTTGTGGCACAAATATCAAGTCAAATTGAGCCAGATTGACTATCCACCTTGATAATCTTCCGTTGAGTGTTGCTTTCTCGAACAGGTATTTGAGAGGATCCATCTTAGACACGACATGCACCGTATGAGTGAGCATGTAATGTCTTAGTTTCTGTGCAGCCCATTCAAGTGCGAGACACAACTTCTCGAGAGGCGTGTATTGCGTCTCATATCCTTGGAGTTTCTTTCTCAGGTAATAAATTGTATTCTCCTTGCTTTCGATCTCTTGTGCTAGCATTGCCCCCATCGTTTCTCTTGTGACCGTAAGGTAGAGTCGAAGAGGAAAGTAAGGTATTGCTGGCGCTAGCACGGGTGGGTTTGCCAAATACTCTATGATTTTTTCGAAAGCCTTTTGGCAGTCATCATCCCATGTGACTGGGACATTCTTCTTGAGCTTCTTGAATATAGGTTCACATATCGTTGTGAGCTTTGATATGAACCTGCTTATGTACTGCAACCTTCCAATGAAGCCTCGAATCTCCTTCTCATTTTTGGGTGGTGGCATGGCCATGATTGCTTTTAATTTTGAAGGATCTATTTCAATTCCTCGAGAACTGATCACATATCCAAGTAATTTACCTGACGTGACTCCGAATGCACATTTTGCTGGATTTAATCTCATGTTGTACTTACGGAGTCTTTAAAAAAACTTGCGAAGTGCGACGATATGGCCTGGGCGATCCTTAGACTTGACAATCATATCATCGACATAGACCTCCACTTCTTTGTGCATCATGTCATGTAAGAGTGCTGTAGCTGCTCTTTGGTAGGTGTCACCCGCGTTTTTCAACCCGAATGGCATAACCGTATAGCAATATGTACCCCACTGTGTGAAGAATGTGGTTTTCTCCATGTCTTATTCGGCCATCAATACCTGATTATATCCGGCGTAACCATCCATGAATGACAGGAGTGCATGGTTTGCTGTATTATCGACCAGAATGTCAATGTGAGGTAGAGGGAACCCATCTTTTGGGCTTGCTTTATTGAGATCCCTGTAATCAACACACATTCTGACCCTTCCATCCTTCTTTGGAACTGGAACCACATTTGCTACCCATTCCGGATACTTGGATAAAACCTGCGGCCAATTGCTTCCTGATTTCTTCTTTGATTTTGAGAGCCACATCTGGTTTCATTCGGCGCTGCTTTTGTTTGACAGGCTTCATACCTGGAATGAGTGGTATCGTATGTTGAGCTATATTCCTGTCAATTCCTGGCATATCTTGATATGACCAAGCAAATAAATTAACAAATTCACTAAGCAAGTTAATTAGCTCTTTGCGTTCATCTTGACTTAGTGTTAATCCAATTTTTACTTCTTTAACAGTCGTATCATTGGAAATATTAACTGTTTCTGTATCTTCAATAACTGTTGTTTTATTTTCGTGTTCTTCCATTGCTTTTATTATTTCTTTGTCAATTTTATCATTAGCAAAGCAATATTGATCAGGGCTAGGGCAATGGCACGCATCGTAAGCAAAGGTATTCATTTCATTGAATTTATTGGCTAATACATCAAGAAAGGCAAGGTCGGCTGCGACCTCACCAGAATTATTAGGACTAGAAGGATAGGACTCAACAAGAGACTCAGGGTTAAACTCTATAGCAGAAAGAGGGTCAGCCTCAAACTCTAAGGACTCATCTACAGACTTAGACTCAGACTCAGACTCGGACCCAGACGATTCAGACTCATCAAACATAGGACCCTCGCCAGCGGTTATTTCCAACTTCTCTCCACTCGGCGTAGTGATCCTCAATGTCTTGCGCCATCCCCTTGAAATGTTGTCAGCTTGGACGATTAACTCGGAGGGGTCGAAATCCTTGTTAGCTATGACGGCTTGAACGAGCTCGGAGTTATCATTGCAGACCGGCTTGGATTCATTTTTCTCCATTCCAAAAAGAAGATTGATTCTCAGATCATCAGAGTTCAGGCTAGCTGACTTCTCGGCTGTGGAGAGCTCTTCATCGATGAAGCCACAATCGAGGAACACCTCGAATCCCGGTTCACGGATCCCATTATAGACAAATGGTTCAGGGAATTCATAGCATGGATATGGATCCATGGCCATTTTCGTCTTCGTGATTCGAGCGTTGTTGCGAGCTTTCATTTTCAATGCAGCTTGTTTGAGATCTTCTTTTGTTGGCTCGAATCCCAAGCCGAAAGTATCCTTCTTGAGTGCACCAGGATGGCCCTAAGATTTAGCCATTTTCTTCTTGAGCCCAAGGGTCATTCCAGGGAAGTGACCTTGCTTCTTCAGAATGGCGTTGATACTGGCGTTTGAATAGGGATCGAAGTCGAGATGACACTTTTCCTCTTCTTCGATCACAAGAACATCATCTAGTGAAAACCCCCAAAGATCTTCATCTTCTTCGTCATGTTCAACATGGACGATAGGAGTATCAATAACTTGAATGCGCATAGGAGAAGCATTGATAGTAATCGGAACCCCTCCAACTATGGCTTTAACTTTCTGGTGGAGCGATGACGGAATCTCCTTTAGCTCATGAAGCCAAGGGCATCCTAACAACAGATTGAAAGAGGCCTTAATATCCACCACCTGAAACTTGGTGCGACGTTCAATGGCCCCAGTAGTTATATTCAATATGATAGTACCCACGGCATGACGGCGAGTATTATCGTAAGCTCGAATCCCTTGAGTGGAGGGAGTCAACTCTTCATTCTTTATACCCAACTTCCTTGCAGTACGAGTGGGAACACATTGAATGCAGAGCCATTATCAACCAGGCTTATAGGAACATTCATCTGCCTACACACTACAGTGAGGTGTAAGGCCTTATTATGTTGGTCCCCTTCCGGGGGTAGATCCTTATCAGAAAAGGAGATCAGATTGCTAGTACTCGGCAGCTCAGTAGTGAGAAAGTTGACCAATCCTTGAGGAGTCATGTCATCATCAACTCCTATCTTCACTAGAGCATTCATTACAGCCTTTCGATGCTCGTGGGATGTGGCCAAAAGCTTCCATACATTCATCTCCACCTTGGTCTTTTGCAGCTGTTTGACCACATCGCTATTCACAGGGTCGATGGGATCAACTATCGGATTTGATTATGGTGGAGGTGGAGGTTGGTTACGTTGTTGCAACCGTCCACTTCTGGTGAGAACCTTGACCTCAAGGTCCCCCCAAACATCTTCACTGGTGCCGAGAGATGAACAAGTTATGTCTTTGAGATAGACGTCTTCATCATCACTATCCCAGATCCCATTCACTTCTTCAGTGCTTGAGATAAATACAACATCCGGCAGAGGTTCATTCACAAATTGAATGAGTATCAACGGATCAAAGGAGACTTCATCTCCCATGATAGCCAGAGCATCAGAAAGAGGACCTGTTTGAATGTTAGGCTTCTTGCCCCCTGGAGGGACATGAAGTTGGTTAGCATCAAACATGTCTTGGATTGCGTGTTTCAACCTCCAACACTTCTCAGTGTTATGACCCTTTCCTTGGTGATACTTGCAATAAGTGTTGGGGTCATAGTTAGCGGTCCTATTCTCAGGTCGAGGTTTTGGAAACGGTCCGATTGGCATAATCAGTCCCTGACCATGAAGACCGTCATAAGCAGCATCATAAGTCATTCCCAAAGGCGTATAAACCCTCCTTTGCCTTTGGAATCTTTGAGGAGGAGCATTAAGGGCGAGCACATCATTGATGTTGATATTGTTGGTAGCATTATTGGACTTAGAAGACGAAAAAGAAGGAGTGTCGTTCTTCTTGTTTTTCCAAGTACTGTTGTTATTGTTGCTACCAACAGATTTCATCAGTTCGTCTTCGATATTGATTCCAATATCGTATACAGCATCAAAGGTACTTAAGGGCAGAAACTTCAGGTGTTGCTTGTACTTATGAGTCAGGTTGGCAATGAACAAGCGAACCATTTCCTTCTCTTTGGGAGGATCCACCAAGAGTGCAACTGTTTCTCTCCACCTGCTTAGGTAAGTGGTGAAGCCTTCATTCTCTTTCTGTTTGAGAATAGAGAGTTCACGTTCAGAAGTCTTGGCCTGGATGTTACACTTGTACCAATTCATAGAGCTTTAAGTAACATCTTCCCAGGTCGCGACATGCTTGGATTCCAGATAATAAAACCATTGTTGACAGGCATGTTCTAAAGAAAGAGGAAACACCGTAGGGAAGAGTGTCACGTCTACTCCCTTAAGAGCCATAGTTGCAGAAAAAGCCTTCAAATGGAAAAGTGGATTGTCAGTAGGCTTGAACTCGGGAATATCAGCAGTGGAAAACTTCTTAGGAAGCTTCTCTCTTATGAACGAGGAGGTGATAGGCTGTTCCACATAAGTGAACTCTTCGCAAATCTTGCTCATCTGTTCCTTGATCTTGTCCATCGCAGCAGTAGTGACACTGTTTTGATTGTCTTGCTCTACAGTGCTGACTCTAGTAGTGAGTATCTGCATCATGTAAGACAATCTTTCGACTGTCCTGTTGAGGTTCTCGATGTGTTCCTTAGTGGCCATTGGTTGAAAGTAGATTGGAGACAGATCTTGTGGAGATGACTGAGGTGGTTTCCTTGTACGCCTCTTTGGTATAAGAGGTTGTTGAGGTATGGACTCGAACCGTAACAATCTACCCTTGCTTCTTGCCCAAGTTCTGTGACACCGAAACAAACACACCTTTAATGACCAAACTTGACCTTAACCTATCCGGATTTAAAAAAAGAATTTTTTTTTTTATTATTGAAGCTCTACTTATTAAAAAAGAAAACAAGGGAGGATACCATCCGACTTAATCCGGAAAAAAAAACGACACAAAAAAAAAAAACGAAACTTCCCTAAAATACGGTCAAAAGTGGTGCATGACGAAAAAAAAGTGTGTGGACATAATATGTGAGTGATTAGGTGAGGTTATAGACGCGTGTTTAGACCGTATAGATAGACACGACTCAATACTCGACGCAAAAATCGAGAAAAAAGACTGACGGGACACATTCCTGGGCACCGTGTCACGGTGCAGACTGGCGTGACACGGTACAGTGTACCGTCAGACGGTAGACTTTCCCGTGTCACGGCACTGTTCACCGTGACACGGCAAAACCTGCCATGACACGGTGCGCAGTTCCAGGTCAGTTTTGTGATTTTTCAGATTTTAATCGATTTTAAGTCCGTACTAATTACTATGTGAGATTAAAAACCCTTGGTCATGGGTTAAACAAAAAGAGCAAACACATGAGGGTTAGCACCAAACAAACACATAGCATTTAGGCACGATGATGTAAAAAAGTTCGCAACCTAAAGTCAAGATCTATGTTCAACTATTGGTCAAGCTTTGGGTGTCAAAAGGGTACCATGGTTAAGAGTTTGGACGCGTTAGCAAGGCAGCCTCCCTTGAGGGTGTATGCCAACGGGCGGCTCCGCGAGTTCGTGATGAAATCGAACTCAACTCCATGGTTTAGGTGGATTTAATGACTCGGATGAACCCTTATTGCCATGAGCGTTTTTGGGTTGATAGAGCTTAAATCCCGCGGGGCTAAGACGCATGTAGAACACATACGGTTTTTTTAGAAAAATCGAAGGAAGTCGACTGTGAGAAAAGAAAATAGGTCACCGGACTGATTTTAGGACTGCCGTGACACGGCAGAAATTCCCGTGTCACGGTACAGTGTACCGTCAGACGTTACACTATACCGTGACACGACAGACTCTGCCGTGACACGGCAGTAAGAAAATCTGATTGGTGCCCTGTTTGCTTTTCGCGCAACCAAGTTATCCAACTTTTCCTACGGGACAGACCTAAATGCGACGTTAAAACGTCTATGAAGATGCAAAAAATGCCAAATTAATCACAGGAATATTTTTTCAAGAATTTTTCAAGTCTCATCCACTCATCTTAATTAAATACCGATCACTCAAATCGATAAATAATTAAGAATCCTCCCTAGTGGAGTTGCCAAATTGTAGGCATCGCTCGAAGTGCGCCTACATAAAAGTATGTGTGAATATGCTTGGCACTTATAGGAAGTGAGAATTGACATATACGGTAAGGGACACGATTAGGGACAAGGAAAGTAGGGAGCCGCCAATAAGTTTTTAAGGAACTTGTAAACCGTTCACGGATCATAAAAGACAACCACGATAAAGGGACAACGAAGGTAACAAGGATTGACCCGTGAAGGTTACACCCCATTCATAATCCATGAGATTACTAACTCCATATGGTTCGGAACCACGAAAGGAGGATCGGGGATGATGGTACGAAGTGAGTCATGGAGTCACATTCGCCGGTATTGGCCTCTACTCGATTCTTATATTGAAAAGCATTCCTGTGATCTCAAAGGCATACAAACGGTAATTCAATACGCTCCAAACTATTATTTTACTAAATTGGTTTAATATTAATGCACACATAATTCTAAAAATTTGGTGATCACTTCAATTAATAATAAGATTAAAGGGGATCCTAAACCGGTTGTCTAAATTATCTTATTAGTCGTGATTTTCAATTACATATTCCCTTTAAACATGCAATATGGTGATAAAAATAAATAATAGAATCAATATTAATATAAAAACCAATTTAATCATAATTCCAACAACATAAAAAATCGTTAGAAAAATAACAATAATAAAAAGAGCATGATCCTTACTTTGAATCTGTTTGTTTGCAACTACAAAATAATAAACTAGTTAGGAACTTCAAGGAAATAATAAAACAACAATTAAATTAAATTAAATAAAATAAGGTTGATTTTGGGGCCAAAGCCTCAAACGATTCTACCTTTCACGCCTTGGTTTAAGGACAGAATCTCGAGTAAAATATGGACTCCTTTGAGTGCTTGAAAAGGAATTTTGAAGTGAAAAGGGTAGTCTAGTGTTTAGGTTAAGAGCATAGAAGAGAGAAAATAAGAATAATAGAATTCTGGTTGCCCCGTACATCAGAAATGAGGGGGTATTTATAGGGAAAATGTGCTGAGGGAGCACACGGAACTCTGAAATGATAAAAACCCTAAAAAAGTATCCCGTGACACGGTCAGACTGTACCGTGACACAGTCAGACTGTACCGTGACACAGTCAGACTGTACCGTCAGACGGTATACTTTCCCGTGACACGGCACAGTTTTGGAGTGACGCAGGAAATTTTCAGAAAACGGAACGAAAAACGCTTTTTAAGTGCCGATTGATAATTTCGGGCTTTTTTCTGACTTATATTATTCGGGCTAAAATAAGAAAATAATAAAATAAAAATAAATAAAATGTTTGGGCCAAAAATAAATAATAAAATAATAAAATAAAAAGGTTTGGGCTTAAAATTAATTAATAAGCTTGGGCTAAAATTAAAACTATGCTTTTTCCAAACATCAAGACTAATCCATGGATCTTTCAAAGGTATGAATTTAATAAAATACGATTTTTTAAGCACTCTCGGGATTAAATACTAAACCCGACCAATAGAGGCGGTGAAAGGTTATTTATCATCGGGTTTGGTTTTGGGGAGACATTTTTAGGTGTCTACAGTCCCCATCGATACTTAGACTTTTTTTTAAACTTGCGTTTCTCCAAACTCAGTCAAAGTGGGGGCTTTTGTAGACACCCAAATGTGTCTCCCCAAAACCAAATCCTGTGATGAGTACCTTTCACGAAGAAACATAATCGAATGAATTGAAAGTGTGGAAAGTCTAATGTTGCGGATAGTTTTAATTTCTTTTCTTTTCTCTCCATTTTTTGAAAACCTATTTTAAGAAAAAAGCCAATCCAGTTTGGTTGGTCCATAATATGGGTCCAATAATAGTGTAGTTGGATGGGACTTGAAAAGAGCTTTCCAACAATATATTATAAGCCCAATTCCGATGAATAATGAAGAAGTTATGGCTAAATTACTAACCTAGCCCGGTTTGAGCATTATATGCGGCCCAATGATCTAGAGGAGGGCCTAATATCGATTTATCATTCCTAAGGCAATTAGGAATGGTTTTAGTCATCTAGATTCTTCTTGAAGGTTATTTTCATTCCTAATTCAATTAGCATTGATAAATTGACTTTTGTTGACTTTTTGGAATTTTAATAAGAATAAAAAAGCGTTTTTGAGGAAAATACAATTTTATCCTCCTGTACGGTTAAATTTTATCTGAATTTAGAAATCGCTTAAAAAAATTATTAGCTGCTAACGCCAGCATTAGCGCCTGGCGCTAAGCTTGGCGCCTAGCGCTAGCGTTAGCGTCTGGCGCTAATGTCAGCGTTTGGCGCTAACTTCGTTTTTTCACGTCAGAATTCTGGTTTGTTTTTCTATCTTTTTAGATGATTTTCTCTATAAATAGCCTCCTAAAATCTCCGTTTTCAATCATCTACAATCATCAAACTCTCTAGTTCTCTAATTCTTCTCTCTCTCAAAGCTTGATTTTTCTCACTTTTTTGAAATAACCTTTTGTCAAACCAAATTCCGTATTCACAAGACCTAGACACACCTAGCATAATTCAAAGTTGCCTTCGCCCTAAACGTGAAAGGTTTTAATTTCTGAGGGTTTGGTCCCCAATCTCTCTTTTAATTATTTAATTTAATTGTTTGATTTTATTATTTTCCTTGAAGTTACTAACGCGTGTATTTTATTATTAGAAAGAGGTACGAGGCATTCAAGTAAGTGCGTTAATTCATTTATTGATAATATGATATAGAAATCATGTCTAGGGTGTTATTATAAATTCCTAGTATCATGTTAGGATGCTTTTCTTAATTTGATGTTTAGGGTGACAACAATAAATTCATAGTATCTTGTTTACGATAAAGAATATAATGTCAATTATGATTTCTATGCTGTCTTTTATCTTTCCTAATAGTATCATGTTAGGGCTATATATTTGATCTTTGATGTTTAGTGACATGCTAGGGTTTGTTATTAAACTTGTTAGTATCCTTCCTAGGATCTTGCTATTATGCTTTAATATGATTATTGATTATAATTATTATTATGATTATTATAATGATGATTATTGTGATGATTATTTATTATGTTGTTAATATTTTATTGTTATTGCTTGATCACACCTTTTATGCATGTTTAAAGGGAATTTGTACTTGTAATCACGCCTAATAAGATAATTAATAATCTTGTTTAGGGTTAATTTGATTATAACTCAAGTTATAGCCAATAAAAAATTTATTTGTGCATTAAATTCAACCAACATATATTAACAAGTTTAGGGCTAATCCTATTGATTGCATGTTAGTCAGAAAGCGCACATGAATACGCTCAGAATAAAGTAGAGGCCTATTATTAGGGCAAGTTCAATCTCTTTTAGGTTGGATTTATACCTTCATCCCCGAACTACCAGTCATGGTTCCAGACCTATTAGAGTTAACGATCTCCTGGATCGTTAAGGTGTGTAACCTTCACCCTGTGAACGGTTTACAAGTTCCTAAAACTTGTTGGCGACTCTTTTGCTCTATCTTCTTTCCCTTTGGACGCCACCGTACTTTAGTGTATGATTACAGTGGGGTTCAAGCTAGGGGTACTGCTTGAAATATTCCCTACATCTTACAACTGATGTGGCACCACTTGCTTCATTCTAAGCTTGTAAGTCGATAACTTAGCATATCTTCAATAGTTTGAGGTCACATTCAAAATGGAACACTCAAGAAGTATTAGATACTTTAGGAAGATAATGAGTTGCTATGTTAACTTCAATAACATGAATTCTTTAGTAAAATGGAATATTATTCCTTTTCTTTGTTCCTCGTTTCCTATATTTCTTATCATACTTTGTCTCATAATCTTTAAGAACCATTTCTATAAGAGTCTTTGACTTTTATACTTTGTTAGGCATAATTAAGCATCTAATGCACTGATAAGTGACTTTTATGTAACTTTTAGGGTGTTTATTGAGTCCTTTTTCGGCTTATATTCCAATAATTTTGCTCATTTTGTCCTTTATTTCTTTTATTTTCTTATTCTCGTCTTTTAAATTTATTTTGAGTATTTTTGTAGTTTTTAATAGTTTTTAGTTTATTTTTGTAGTTTTAGTTAATAATTTCCCACTTCTCTCGTTTTATTTATTTTCTCTTAGTTTCTAGTTTGTTTTATTTTATTTTATTTTATTTATTTCATTTAATTTTATTATTTCTTTTGTTTTAGCAATTTATTTTACTTTATTTATATTATTTTATTTTTTTTATCTTATTTTATTTTACTTTATTTCTCTTATTTTATTTTATTTTATTTTATCTTTTGATAATCCCCTCGTGTTGTTTTTGGTTGTAGGTGTTTTCGGGTCCTTGGTCGATCGAGTTCAAGGTCCGAGAATTGAGTCAAACAACATGCTCCAATCTGTCCTAGCTGCTATCACCTTAACAAGCACCACCCATTTCCCTATCCTACACCACACTTCCCTTCTCCCTGCTTTCCCCTAACAACACAAACAACACCAACAACAAACACAACACCATCAGCTCACCCATTTCATCTACCTCACGCAACCCCACAACAACCACAACAATTCACAACCGCATCAGTCAAACCACCAATCAGCAACCGCAGCCAACTCCCCTGCTCTGACTCTCCTTCTCACGCCACCCCATACCCAGAACCACCGTCAGCCACCAATTAAAGTCGTTCCCAGCAGCAACGCTGCCCACGCAAACAAAACCCCAACATCTACTGCCATCAATTACCACCTACCCAACAACCACAAATCGCCAACAGTGGCCTCCAATCATAGTAGCCTGCAGCACCTGCTGCGCCTCCCTTTTAGCCACCAAAAGCATTATGATATTGAGCGGTGTTGATTGAAGGGTAATTGTTGCTGATATTGTTTGATGGATTGTGAAGCATGGGATCATTTTCCCTATTTTAGAGCAGCTTCAATTTGAAGAAGAAGGGGAATTAGAGGGGGGTTTGACTTTGGTTTTGGGTGGACTTGATCTGTTTTTCTTTTTTTTTTTTTTTTCTTTTTCTTTTAATTTCCTTTTCCTTTTACTTTATTTCTTTCCTTTTTATTTTTCCTTTTCTATTTTCTATTTTCTATTTTATTTCTATTTACTTATTTAGTTTCTTTTTATAGCTTTGTATAAATACCTATTTTGGGGGGTAATTAAATGGGGTATTTTGGATGCTATTTTCTCAATTAGTTGAGGAGAGCTTCTCTCTCTCTTAGGGTTAGATCAGATAAATTTAGAGAGAGAAAGTAGGTTGTAACTCAAATTTCCTTATGGTATTTAACTTGTTCATGTTTAATCTTCAATCAAGCAAGACTTCAAGTTTTCATCTTTCATTAATCCTTTCTTTAGTAATCTCTAATCCTTTCCTTTAGTTTTATTTATTTGCTTTTTGTTTCTTATTTTTGTTATTCTTTTTAGTTCATCTAGTTATTATTGTTTTCATTGTTTTTAATCATGTTTTGTTTTGAGTTTCTTGAGTTTGTTTCTAGTTTTGATATTATGTTTAATCTCCTTTCTCTAGGCTAATCTTTTTGCTAGGGGAAGGGGGTAGAAGATATGAGTTAATATTGGAAGAATGATGATGGTCGTATTGAACTTATGCCATAAATTGATGAAAGACATGATTTTTAATAGCTTCAGATTATTGTTGCACTCTATTTGATGTTTTCTAGTTTAAATGCATGAAAGTGATTTGAACTAGATTAAGATCATCTCTATTTTAATAATTGCATGAGAATGAGTTATTAAAGTGGAGTTTTTATGGATTGTGCTTCTTTATTCTCTTGATTTGATTGTACTTAATAGGATGCATGAGAATGATCCTTATTAGTGTAGACCTCTTTCATTGATTTGCCTAGACTATTGCATGAGAATGAATTGTTTAGGTAGAATCTTGCGTTTTTTGGCATGTGTTTCATGATAATCACCATTATTCCCCTCTTTCTAATCATATTGGACACCCCCGTATCCCTAATTCCCTAGCGTCATTTTCCCTTGATTTTAATCATCATTTTCTTGCTTATTTGTAGTTTTATTGTTCTTACTCAACAAAACCAACAAAATCAATCCCCTTTTTACTCTCGCATTAGTGATTATTGATGTTGAATTAGTGTGCTTCCCTAGTGGTTCGACCCTTTACTTGCAACTAACTAGTTTAGTGTAGGTTTAGGTATTATAAATGATTAATTCGATTAGGGTAGTAGCTTAACGACCTATCTAAACTTTGATCAAATTTTGGCGCCATTGCCGGGGAAGCTGGTTGCTTAACATTTATTTTTGCTATTGTTAGAGTCATTTTATTTGTTTTCGTTTCTTTTGTTTTGCTTGCTTAATCCTACTTATCATTGTTAATTGTGTGCTTAGCTATGTTGTATTCAAAGAGAGATATGGCAAGACAAGAGGATGGCCTTCTTTTTAGGGAGTTTGGAAATCCGGAAATCTATGAGCTCACGAGTGATATACTTCTCCCGACAACCGAGACTAATTTCACAATCCATCCACAATATGCTAGGATGGTACAAATTGAGCAATTTTCCGGAGGCGTAAGTGAAGACCCCATTGATCATTTGGATCGATTCCTTGAGTTGTGTGAAATGATGCAAACAAATGAAGTGAGCCAAGATTACATTCGTACGCATTTCTTTCGACAATCTCTCATCGGAAGAGCAAAGAAATGGCTCAAGCTTTTGAAGCCCAACTCTCTCACCACATGGAAGGAAGTTGCGAAGGCCTTTCTTAAGAGGTTCATTTCTGTAGACACCTAAAAATGTCTCCCCAAAACCAAACCCGATGATGAAAAACCTTTCACTGCCACTATTGGTCGGGTTCAGTATTTAATCTCGAGAGTGCTTAAAAAATCGTATCTAATAAAATACGTATTTCTGAATAGTCCATGGATTAGTCATGATGTTTGGTCAAAGAATACTTTT
This sequence comes from Chenopodium quinoa, assembly GCF_001683475.1. Taxonomy (NCBI): domain Eukaryota; kingdom Viridiplantae; phylum Streptophyta; class Magnoliopsida; order Caryophyllales; family Amaranthaceae; genus Chenopodium; species Chenopodium quinoa. The sequence goes on along the minus strand of NW_018745251.1, from coordinate 1,589,915 downwards.
AATTTCAGCCCAAACTTATTGTTAAATTTTAGCCCAAACCTTTTTATTTATTTTACTTTTTTATTATTTATTTTGGCCCAAACTTTTATTTATTTTATTTATTTTAGGCCAAATAATAATAAAATCAGAAAATGGCCCGAAATTATCAATCAGCACTTAAAATGCTGAACGAAATGAGGGTTAAAAATGAATTTAATCAGAAAAGCAGACAGAAAATTCCCGCGTCACGGCGATAGTCCACCGTGTCACGGGAAACTTTCCCGTCTGACGGTGTGATTCCCCGTGAAACGAGAAACCTGCTGTGACACGGGAATTTCCGTGTCCTTTTCGCGTAAACCCTTAACACGTTTTCTCCCCCGTTCACTAAATATTTCCCGCGTCACACTAAATGTGCACCGTGTCACGGAAATGTTTCCCGTCAGACGGTGGGATTTCCCGTGTCACGGTACACTTTGTCGTGTTGCGGGATACTTTTATAGGATTTTTATCATTTTAGGGTTCCGTGTGTTCCCTCAACACATTTTTTCTATAAATACCCCCTCATTTCTAATGCACGGGCCATCAATTAATTCTCCAGTTTTTTCTCTCTTCTATGCTCTAGCCTAAACACTAGCCTACCATTATTCTTTCAAAATTCCTTCTTCAAGCACTCCCTGGAGTCCATACTTTACTCGTGGTTCTGTCCTTAAGCCAAGGCGTGAAAGGTAGAACTGTTTGAGGGTTTGGCCCCAAATCAATTCTATTTAATTTAATTTAATTATTGTTTTATTATTATTTTCTTGAAGTTACTAACTCGTTTATTATTTTGTAGTTGCAAATAAACAGAATCAAAGTAAGAATTATGTTCCATTTATTTCTATTATTTTTCTAACGATTTTGTATTGTTAGAATTATTGTTAAATTGCTTCCAATATTGATGTTATTCTATTATTTTTTATGATCACCATTTTGCATGTTTAAAGGGAATATGTAATTGAAATCACGCCTAATAAGATAATTTGATCACCCAGTTTAGGTTCTTTTTTAATCTTGTTGTTTAATTCAATTGATCACAAATTTTATAGAATTATGTGTTGCATTAATATTCAACCAATTTAGCTAAATAATAGTTTGGATCATATTGAATATTTTTTTTGTATGCCTTTGAGATTGCAGGAATGCTTTTCATTATAGGAATCGAGTAGAGGCCAATACGGGCGAATGTGACTCCATGACTCACCTCGTACCATCATCCCCGATCCTCCTTTCGTGGTTCCGAACCATATGGAGTTAGTAATCTCATGGATTATGAATGGGGTGTAACCTTCACGGGTCAATCGTTGTTCTCTATCGTTGTCCCTTTATCGTGGTTGCCTTTTTATGATCCATGAACGGTTTACAAGTTCCTTAAAAACTTGTTGGCGGCTCCCTACTTTATTTTCCCTAATCGTATATGTCCATTCCCATTTCCTATGAGTGCCAAGAATATTCACAACATGCTTAACGTAGGCGCACTTCGAGCGACGCCTACAATTTGGCGACTCCACTGTGGTGGATTCTTGGTTATCTATCGATTTGAGTGATTGTTATTTAATTAAGATGACAGGATAAGACTTGAAAGATTCTTGAAAAATATTCCTGTCATTAATTTGGCAATTTTGCATATGCATAGACGTTTTAACGTCGCATTTAGGTCTGTCCCTAAGGAGAAATTGAATAACTTGATTGCGTATGAAGGAAAAAAGGGTACCAGTTAGATTTTCCGACTGTCGTGCCACTGCAGAATTTGCTGTGTCACGGTACAGTGCACCGTATGACGGTGTGCAGTATCGTGGCACGGGAATCTCTGTCGTGTCACGACAGTCATAAAATTAGTCAGGTGGCTTGTTATCTCTTCTCACAGTCAACTTCCTTTGATTTTTCTGAAAAAACGTGTGTGTTCTACATGAGTCTTAGCCCCGGGGGATTTCACCTCTATCAAGCCAAAAACGCTCATGGCAATAAGGGTTCATCCGAGTTATTAAATCCACCGAAACCATGGAGTCGAGTTTGATTTAATCACGAACTCACGGAGCCGCCCGGTTGCATACACCCTCAAGGGAGGCTGCCTTGCTAACGCGTCCAAACTCTTAACCATGGTACCCTTTTGACACTCAAAGCTTGACCAATAGTTGAACATCGATATTGACCCTAGGTTGCGAAGTTTTTTACAGCATCGTGACTAAATGCTACATGGTTGTTTGGTGCTAATCTTCATGTGTTTAATCTTTTTATTTAACCCATGATTGAGGGTTTTTATTTCAACATAGTAATTAGTACGGACCTGAAATCGACTAAAATATGGATAAATCACAAAAAAGACTTGGAACTGCGCACCGTGTCACGGCAAGTCCTTTTTTCGGTTTTTGTACGTACGTATGTGTCTAGTTTGGTGTCATGTCTAGCTTTACGGTCATAACACGCATCCATAACCTCACTTAATCACTCACATGTTGTGTTCACACACTTTTTTCGTTAGTCGTGCACCACTTTTTGACCGGTTTTTTGGGTAGTCTTTTTATTGTGTCGTTTTTTTCGGAGAAAGTCGGATAGTATCCTCCCATATTTTTTTTAAACAAATAAAATAAATAAACAGAATTTCAAAATTATAGATTTTTAAAATTCATTTTTTTTCCGGATGGGTTAAGGTTAAGTTTGGTCATTAAAGGTGTGTTTGTTTCGGTGTCACAACACTTGGTCAAGAAGTAGGGTAGATTGTTACGGTTCGAGTCAATACCTCAACAACCTCTTATACCAAAGAGGCGTACTAGGAAACCACCACAATCATCTCCAGTCTACTTTCAACCAATTCCTAATAAGGAAGATATCGAGAACATCAACAGGACAATTGAAATGTTGTCTAACAAGATGCAAACACTCACCACTAGAGTCAACACGGTAGAGAAAGACAATCAAAACAATGTCATTGTCGTTGCAATGGACAAGATTAAGGAACAAATGAGTAAGATTTCTGAAGAATTCACTTATGTGGAACAACCAGTCGCCTCTTCGTCCATAAGGGACAAGCTTCCTGAGAAGTTTTCCACTGCTGACATTCCCAAGTTCAAGCCTACTGATAATCCGCTTTTCAATTTGAAGGCTTCTTCTACAACCATGGCTCTTAAGGGATTATATGTGACACTCTTCCCTACAGTGTTCCCTCTTTCCTTGGAGCATGCCTGTCAATAGTGGTTCTACTCTTTGGAATCCAAACATGTTGCGACCTAGGAAAATTTTGCTGAAAGCTTTATGAATCGTTACAAGAGTAACATTCAGGCCAAGACTTCTGAACATGAACTCTCCATTCTCAAAAAGAAAGGCAATGAAGGCTTCACCACTTACTTAAGCAGGTGGAGGGAAAAAACCGCACTGTTGGTGGATCCCCCCCAAGGAAAAAGAGATGGTTTGCTTGTTCATTGTCAATCTGACTCATAAGTACAATCAACACTTGAAGTGTCTGCCTCTGAGTACCTTTGAAGCTGTATACGATATTGGGATCAATATCGAGGATGAACTGATGAAGACTGCTGGTAGCAATAATAATAACAGCACTTGGAAAATCAAGAAGAACGACGCACCTTCTTCTTTGTCTTCCAAGCCCAATAACTCTACCAACAATATCAATATCAATGATGTGCCGGCCCTTAATGCTCCTCCTCAAAGATTCCAAAGGAAAAAGATGGTTTACACGCCTTTGGGAATGACTTATGATGTTGCTTTTGACCGTTTGCATTGTTAAGCATTGATTATGCCAATTGGACCATTTCCAGAACCTCGACTAGAGAATAGAACCGCTAGCTATGACCCCAATGCTTATTGCGTGTTTCATCAAGGCAAGGGTCATAATACTGAGAAGTGTTGGAGGTTGAAGGATACAATCCAAGACTTAATTGATGCTAATCAACTTCCTGTCCCTCCAGGGGGCAAGAAGCCTAACATTCAAATAGGTCCTCTTTCTGATGCTTTGGCCATTATGGGAGATGAATTCTCCTTTGATCCGTCAATACTCATTCAACCTGTCAATGAACCTCTGTCGGAAGTTGTATTTGTCTCGAGTTATGAAGAAGTGAATGAAATTTGGGATAGTGCTGATGAAGACGTCTATCTCAAGGATATAGCCTGTTCATCTCTTGGCACAAGTGAAGATGTTTGGGGAGACCTTATGGTTAAGGTTCTCACCAGAAGTGGACGGTTGCAACAACCTAGCCCACCTCCACCTCCACCGCAATTGCATCCAATAATTGATCCCATCGACCCTATGAACAACAATGTGGTCAAACAATTACAAAAGAACAAGGTGGAGATGAATGTATGGAATCTTTTGGCTACCTCAATAGAGCATCGAAAGGCTCTAATTAATGCTCCTGTGAAAATTGGAGTAGATGATGATATGACTCCTCAACGACTGGTCAACTTTCTCACTACTGAATTGCAAAGTACTAGTAATCTGATTTCATTTCTTGACAAGGATCTGCCCCTGGAAGGGGACCAACATAATAAGGCCTTACATCTCACTTTGGTGGTGTGTAGGCAGATGAATGTTCCTATGAGCCTGGTTGATAATGGCTCTGAAATCAATGTATGACCACTCCGCACTGCAAAGAAGTTGGGCATAAAGAATGAAGAACTGACTCCCTCTACTCAAGGGATTCACGCTTATGATAATACTTGCCGTCAAGTCGTGGGTACTGACACACTAAACATAACTACTTGGGCTATTGAACGTCGTACCAAGTTTCAGGTGATAGACATTAAGGCCTCTTTCAATCTGTTGTTAGGACGCCCTTAGCTTCATGAGCTAAAGGCGATACTATCATCGTTGCACCAGAAAGTGAAAGCCATAGTTGGAGGGGTTCCAATTACCATTGATGCCTCTCCCATGCGCATTCAAGTTTTCGACACTCCTATCGTCCATGTCAAACATGACGAAGAAGACAGAGATCTTTGGAGGTTTTCACTCGATGGTGTTCTCTTGATCGAAGAAGAGGAGAAGTGTCATCTCGACTTCGATCCCTATTCAAACACCAACATTAATTCCATTATGAAGAAGCAAGGGCATTTCCCTAGAATGACCCTCGGGCTCAAAAAGAAAATGGCTGAACTTTGGGGCCATCCTGTTCCACTCAAGAAGGATACTTTAGGCTTGGGATTCAAGCCAACAAAAGAAGATGTGAGACAAGCCCTCTTGAAAATGAAGGCTCGTAATAACGCTCGAATCATGAAGACGGAAATGGCCATGGATCCATATCCATTAACCCTTAATGGCCAGTACATCAAAGAAGGGGAAGACTTCCCATGCTATGAATTCCCTGAGCCTTTCGTCCACGATACGACGCGTGAACCAGGATTCGAGGTGTTCCTCGATTGTGACTTTATCGATGAAGGCGAAGAGCTCTTCACAACTGAGAAACCAGCTAGCCCAAGCTCTGATGATCTAGGCATTAACCTTCTTTTTGGAATGGAGAAGAATGAATCTAAGCCTGTCTGCAATGATAATTCCGAGCTCATTCAAGCTCTTATAGAAAACAAGGATTTTGACCCCTCCGAGTTAGTCGTCCAAGCTAATAATATTTCAAAGGGATGTCGCAAGACATTGAGGATCATTACGCCAAGCGGAGAGAAGTTGGAAATAACCGCTGGCAAAGGTCCTATGTTCGATGAGTCTGAGTTGTCCGGGTCCGAGTCCGAGTCTGAGTCTGAGTCTGTAGACGAGTCGTTAGAGTCTGAGGCCGACCCTCTTTCTGCTATAGAGTCCAATCCTGAGTCTCTTGTTGAGTCTTCTCTTTCTAGACCAAATAATTCCGGTAAGGTCGCAGCTGACCTTGCCCCTCTTGATGTATTCACCGATGAATTCAATAAATTGAGTACCTTTGCTTACGATGCGTGTCATTCTCCTAAACCTGATCAATATTGCTTTGCTAATAATAAAAATGACAAAGAAATAATAAAAGCAATGGAAGAACATGAAAATAAAACGGCAGTTTTTGAAGATACAGAAATAGTTAATATTTCCAATGATACGACTATTAAAGAAGTAAAAATTGGATTAACAATAAGTCAAGATGAACGCAAAGAGCTAATTAACTTGCTTAGTGAATTTGTTGATGTATTTGCTTGGTCATACCAAGATACGCCAGGAATTGACAAGGATATAGCTCAGCATACGATACCACTCATTCCAGGTATGAAGCCTGTCAAACAAAAGATGCGCCGTATGAATCCGGATGTGGCTCTCAAAATCGAAGAGGAAATCAGAAAGAAGTTGGCCGCAGGTTTCATCAAAGTATCTAAGTATCCAGAATGGATAGCAAATTTGGTTCCAGTGCCAAAGAAGGATGGAAGGGTCAGAATGTGTGTTGATTACAGGGACCTCAATAGAGGAAGCCCGAAAGATGGGTTCCCTCTACCTCACATTGACATTCTGGTCGATAACACAGCAAACCATGCACTCATATCGTTCGTGGACGGCTACGCCGGATATAATCAAGTATTAATGGCTGAAGAAGATATGGAGAAAACCACATTCATCACACAATGGGGTACATATTGCTATACGGTAATGCCATTCGGGTTGAAAAACGCGGGTGCCACCTACCAAAGAGCAGCCACATCATTGTAACATGATATGATGCACAAAGAGGTGGAGGTTTATGTCGATGATATGATTGTTAAGTTTAAAGATCGCCAAGGCCACATCATTGCACTTTGCAAGTTCTTTAAAAGACTCCGCAAGTACAACATGACATTAAATCCAGCAAAGTGTGCATTCGGAGTCACGTCAGGAAATTTACTTGGATATGTGATTAGTTCTCGAGGGATTGAAATAGATACCACAAAAGTCAAAGCAATCATGGCCATGCCACCGCCTAAGAATGAGAAAGAAATTCGAGATTTCATTGGAAGGTTGCAATATATAAGTAGGTTCATATCAAAACTCACGGCGATATGTGAACCTATATTCAAGAAGATTAAGAAAAATGTCCTAGTCACATGGGACGACGATTGCTAAAAAGCTTTCGACAAAATCAAAGAGTGCCTGGCAAATCCACCCGTGCTAGCGCCAGCAATGCCTGACTTTCCTCTTCGACTCTACCTTACGGTCACAAGAGAAACAATAGGGGCAATGCTAGCACAAGAGATCAAAAGCAAGGAGAATGAAATTTACTACTTGAGCAAGAATCTTTAAGGATACGAGACACGATACACCACTTGAAAAGTTGTGTCTCGCACTTGTGTGGGCCGCACAGAAACTAAGACATTACATGCTCACTCATACAGTGCATGTCGTGTCCAAGATGGATCCTCTCAAATACTTGTTCGAAAAAGCAACACTCAATGGTAGATTATCAAGGTGGATAGTCAATCTTGCACAATTTGACTTAAAATTTGTAGCACAAAAGGCCATCAAAGGTTCTGCGGTTTCTGACTTCTTAGCAGAATTTCCCCTAGAAGAAGTTGAGAAATAAGAAAATGAGTATGATTTCCCTGACCAAGATTTACTCATGACCGAAGATGATGGCTGGACGCTCTATTTCGATGGAGCTTTAAACCAAAAAGGTTGTGGTGTAGGAGTCTTGTTTGTATCACCCAATGAAGAGAATATCCCAATTTCCATGAAGCTCGACTTTGATGTCACCGACAATGCCGCAGAATATGAAGCGTGTATTTTTGGGTTAGAAACAGCTATCACCTTGGGAATTAAGAAGCTCAGAATCTACGGTGATTCTTCACTAATCATTAACCAAGTCTCCTAGAGATGGAAGGTGAGAAGTGAAAGTCTCTCTACGTATCAAGCTTATTTAGAAACTCTCACGGAGCAACTAGATGAAGTGGAATATACGTATTTGCCGAGAGAAGAAAACCAGTTCGCCGACGCACTAGCTAAATTAGCATCAATGGTACGAATTCCAACGGATACAATCAAAATGTCGTTGACCATAGAAAGAAGAAATGAACCGGCTTACGTTCACGCACTTGATGATGAACAAGAATCGCAAGAAGAAGATGAAGAGACATGGTATACAGATATATTTAATTACGTGACAAGAGGAGAATACCCTCCTAATACTAATTAAAGGGCACGCCGTGCTTTGAGGCTCCTGGCCTCACAGTATGTGCTCATCAGGGTGGAACTCCACAAGAACACTGCAATAGGGAGAAATCTCTGATGCATAGCCAAGAAAGAAGCACGCAGAACCATGGAAAACCTTCATGCCGGTATATGTGGAACGCACATGAATGCGAAGATGTTAGTCTAAAAGATTCAATGACAAGGTTACTATTGGACTACTATGGAAAGAGATTGTCACGAATACGTCAAGAAATGTATGAAGTGTCAAGTCTACGCAAATTTACAGCACGTTCCACCTTCGCTTCTCTACACATATACTTCTTCATGGCCTTTCTCTACTTGGGGCATCGACATCATTGGAAAGATAACGCCACCAAGACAAGGGAGGCATGAATACATCCTCGTAGCAATCGACTATTTCACCAAATGGGTCGAAGCTGCTTCATATGCTAAACTAACGGCAAAACACGTAGCTCAATTTATTCAGAAAAATATTATATGCCGCTATGGGGTACTTCATGAGATGATTCGTGATAATGGAACACATTTTCAAGTCGAATGAGCGGAATTAATACAGAAATATCATATCAAGCATCAACGATCATCACCTTACAGACCACAAACAAATGGTGCGGTCGAATCGGCCAAAAAAAATGTGAAAAATATCATCGAAAAGATGACAGAAAATTACAAAGATTGACCAAGTAAGCTACATTTCGCCCTTTGGGGTTATCGAACCTCTGTTCGTACATCAACGCGGGTTACCCCTTTTTCTTTGGTCTATGGAGTTGAAGCTGTACAAGCAATAGAACTCGAAATTCCTTCTCTTCGAATCGCGTTGGAACGCCAACTAGATGAAGTCGACTCGATTATAGCAAGATATGATGAACTAGTCTTACTTGATGAAAAACGCTTGGCAGCTTTGCATCATGTCCAAACCTACCAACAGCGTATGGCGCGACATTTCAATAAAAAAATTCAAGACTAGAAACATCAAAGAAGGTGACCTGGTGCTTAAGGCACTCCGCAAAAATGTGTTGGATCCAAGAGGAAAATTCAGACCAAATTGGTCAGGTCCGTACATTGTTAAAGCCATCTTGTTTGGCAGAGCGGCACAATTGGTAGACATGGACGGTAACGATTTCCACAATTTAACCAACTTGGATGAACTCAAGAAATTCTATGCCTAGTTGCACGGTTTCATGACCCAATAGAGCTACGTTTGGCCTGATTCCTTTTTAAGGATACATAGGCAACCCCTCAAGGGGGCCCGGCCACTTTAAACAATTCTTCCTCCATTGATCAAGTACACGGTCAGTTCAGCATTGCGTCACAACAAGACATAACTAAAAATAAAAAAAATAAAAAAATAAAAAAAGGGGAAGGATTGCCGCGACACGGGACTATCCACCGGAAACTGTACCGTGTCACGGCAAATTTCCACTATGGCGCGGTAGACCTGAAAAAAAAAATAAAAATTGTCGTGACGCGGGAATTTCCAACGGGTCACGGCATTTTTTACCGTGGCACGGTGGAATTTCATATTTTTCGATTTTTTTTAGTGACGCAGTCTTTGCGAATTCAGTTATTTTTTTTAGTGACGCAGTCTTTGCGAATTCCGTTATTATTTAATTTTAGCCCAAACCTTTTTTTTATTTTACTGTTTTACTATTTATTTTGGCCCAAACTTTTTATTTATTTTATTTATGGTTTCCCAAATAATAATAAAATCAGAAAATGGCCCGAAATTATCAATCGGCACTTAAAATGCTGAACAAAATTAGGGTTAAAAATGAATTTAGACGGAAAAGCGAACTGAAAATTCCCGCGTCACGGCGACAGTCCACCGTGTCACGGGAAAATTTTCCGTATGACGATGGGATTCCCTGTGACACGGGAAACCTGTGTGACACGGGAATTTCCGTGTCCTTTCCGCGTAAACCCTTAAATCGTTTTCTCCCCCGTTCACTAAATATTTCACGCGTCACAAAAAATGTGCATCGTTTCACGGGAATGTTTCCTGTCTGACGGTGGGATTTGCCGTGTAGCGGGATACGTTTTTAGGGTTTTTATCATTTTAGGGTTCCATGTGTTCCCTCAGCACAATTTTTCTATAAATACCCCCTCATTTCTGATGTACGGGGAATCAATTAATTCTCTAGTTTTTTCTATCTTCTATGCTCTAGCCTAAACACTAGCCTACCCCTATTCTTTCAAAATTCCTTCTTCAAGAACTTCTAGGAGTCCATACTTTACTCGTGGTTCTGTCCTTAAGCCAATGCATGAAAGGTAGAACTGTTTGAGGGTTTGGCCCTAAATCAATTCTATTTAATTTAATTTAATTATTGTTTTATTATTATTTCCTTGAAGTTACTAACTCATTTATTATTTTGTAGTTGCAAGCAAACAAAATCAAAGTAAGAATGATGTTCCTTTTATTTCTATTATTTTTCTAACGATTTTGTATTGTTAAAATTATTGTTAAATTGCTTCCAATATTGATGTTATTCTATTATTTTTTATAATCACCATTGTCCATGATTAAAGGGAATATGTAATTGAAATCACGCCTAATAAGATAATTTGGACGACCGGTTTAGGTACCTTTTTAATCTTGCTGTTTTATTCAAGTGATCACAAATTTTATAGAATTATGTGTTGCATTTATATTCAACCAATTTAGCTAAATAACATTTTGGAGCAAATTGAATATTTTGTTTGTATGCCTTTGAGATTGCATGAGTGCTTTTCACTATAAGAATCGAGTTGAGGCCAATACGGGCAAATGTGACTCCATAACTCACTTCGTACAATCATCCCCGATCCTCCTTTTGTGGTTCTGAACCATATGGAGTTAGTAATCTCATGGATTATGAATGGGGTGTAACCTTCACTGGTCAATCGTTATTGCCTATTGTTGTCCCTATATCGTGGTTGCCTTTTTATGATCCATGAATGGTTTACTAGATCCTTAAAAACTTGTTGGCGGCTCCCTACTTTATTTGTCCCTAAACGTATATGTCAATTCCCACTTCCTATGAGTGCCAAGCATATTCACAACATGCTTAACGTAGGCGCACTTCGAGCGACGCCTACAATTTCCGATAAGCATACCGCAAAAATGAGGAGGAAGATAGCTTCCTTTGAGCAAGAACCGGATGAAACTCTTGGGGAAGCATGGGAAAGGTTTAAGGATTTGATTAGAGCATGTCCTCATCATGAATTCAATCGTAATTTGCTCATGAGATTCTTCTATGATGGCTTGGAGCCAATGTCAAGGACCATCTAGATCCCTCAAAGCCTAGTTGAAGCTACAATTGAAGAAGTGGCTACAAGCTATTCTTGTTGAGGCCAAAGAAGGTCCCAAGGGAAGCAAGGAGATCTTTATGAGTTGGAGAAAGTCGGCCAACTTAAGCACATAGTTGGGCTCTTGAATATAAGTCTTTCCAAGTTGAACTCAAGTGTTGGTTTATGTTAAAAACCTTCACAAATCATTGATTTCTCATGTGCTCTTTGTGGTTGGACGGATCATGATGCATCCTATTGTAGAGAGTTCAATCTCAAGCATGGTGAAGTTTTGACTTTGAGGGAAAAAGAGTTTGTAACACAAACACAATATAAACAACTTCAACAACCTCCAAGGCAAGAAAACTCCTACCCTCAAGATGGACCTCTCTTCAATCCACCAACCCAAAATTTTTCCTACCTTTCCAACCAAGTACAGAACTCTCAAGATCAACATCATGACCTATTTCCTCAAGCATGTGAAGAAAAATCCCCACCCGACCACACACAAACCCAAATTCTTCAACAACGTCAAATTATCACTCAACAAATCCAAGAGATCAAATCTCACAATGAAGTTGTTGATTCGCAACTAGCAAAAACAATTTCTATCCATTTAACCACAAAACTCCCCTTACAATCATCTACTAACCCTTCACATAATTATCCACCCGAAACTTGTAAGGACAACAAGGTTGAAGATGATGTGGTTAAGAAGAAGGTTCAAGAACAAAATGAGGAGCCATTTGATTTTAGTGAACCAAACAAGTTTGAAGGCTCGGTTCCCTTTCCTTGTAGGCTAGTTGAGAATTTTGTTTTGAAGAGCCCTATAGCGGTGAGCGTATGTAGAGTTTATCTGGTCGATGGTGTGATGGTTAATGAGAGATTACCTCCATGATATGATAAGGTGATAATGAGGTATGATGACTTCCTTGAAATTCCCACTTGGTTTGAAGGCTCTCTTGAGGAAGGTGAGGTTTCCGTTCTAAATATTGAGGATTCCAAGCTTAATCGCCCTTTTAGAAGGAAAAGAAAGAAGAGTGAAAAAAGAAGAAGAATCAACAAGAATAAGAGAAAGAGAATAGATGAGCCACCATTAGCTCTTAATCATTCCCTCCTTTTCCTTGTGGTAATGTGAGACCTCAAGGAGTGCTAGTTCTCAAGCTTGGGGGCATCTATGGTTCAATCCTCAAGTTGATGAGGGTGATGTTCTTTAATCAACCTTGAATGAGGAGAAGGGTCAAGCTTTAGACCATAAACAAGCGCTTCCCGGGAGGCAACCCCGAGGATTTCTAACCCTTTTTCTCCCATCCTTTCTTTTTCTTTTTGTTTTATTTCTTTGTTCTCTTTTAATGTTTTCTTTTGTGTCTTATCTTGCCTTGTAGGTTGCTTTTTGGAAGTTTAGAGCGGAGTGACATTTGGTGAATTCTATTTTATGCTCCTTAATTCTTTTAAGCCAACCTCCCGGTGATAACTTTCTTATTTTTACTCTTTTAATTTTTCTTTGAGTGCCTAGCTTAGGATTAGTTTGGGAAGAAGTTGAATGGTTCGAGGTTGTTTGCATTGGTTCTATGGAACCTGGGATCATTGATGTTGTTATCGAACGATCAACTTTTTGACGATTAGGACTTATTTGTATTATATGCCTTGTTTGTGAACCTTTTTTATTTCTTCCTCTTTCTATTGTTTTGTTTTCCATTTTTTTGTGGCAAACATGACAATGGAAAGATGAAATGAATTTGTTTTGGAATTCGCTCATGCATTTGGAATTGATTGCTTTGAAAGTGTGCCAAAGAATGTTTTTCTTCCTAATTGATGATGACTTACATGGTTTGAGAGTGGTTGTGGTAAGATGGAATTGATTGATGATGACTTAGTTCACAGGATTGTGGTAAGATGGAGTTGCTCTCTAAAGTGGATATGAAGCTCTTAAGTTAGTGTTTGCTTACTTCCCATACCTTGTGAGGTTTAAATTGTTCAAGCCTCCATCAATTTTGTTGAGAGACGTTTAGGATCCCCGACTATGCATATCTTAATCCTTGTGTTGTCCTCTAACTCCCAAGATCGTGACCAAGCAGCTCTAGGGGAGGAAAAGGGCACCCTTTTCTCATTTTTCGTTATCTTCTTTTTGTTTTGTTACATATTTTGTTTTTATTTTGCATTTGCTCCTCTTGCCAACCCTTTGAGCCTATTCCCTTTCTTGATTATGAGCCACATTACAAGCCTTATGACCTTTTGTTTCCCTAACCCTTAGTTTGTGAAGCATTTCGGTTTGAGAGTTTGTTTTGTGTTGTAATGAAAATGAGAAAGTATTATGCTCTTTGTACGAAGAAAGAAAGTAAATTGTATATATTGTGTGTAATAAAGCAAATGCATCCCTGAGAAAGCCGTCCATAGTTAAAAATGGCAAGGACATTAAATAAAAGTTTTTTTTTCTTAAAAAAAAAGGGTTAGGTTTTGTTTTCTTCCCTAAGTTAAGCATTTATGACAATGCTTCGTTCAAGCTTTGGGGGGGGGGAGCGATACTTTGTTTTCTTTTTTATGGAATGTTGGTGTTGAGTAAGCTTGGGGAGATGGCATTATTGGTATTTTTGTTTGATGTTTGGTGATTTCTTGAGTTTGTTTTTGAGGTTTGATCACCCTTTTGCTTCACTTAGGAAATATCACCAAAATTTTCAAATTTTTACCCCGAATTAACCCTTTGTCTTACGTTACAACCCTAGTTAAGACCCTTAGACTTTAGAGGTGTGAGGTCAAATTTCGGTGAAGGGAGATAGATTTCAACCCTATGGAGAGAGTATGCATAGTTGAGATGTCGGGATGACCCACTAATTCCACAAATTGAATCTTTTTCCAGTTCCTTCGTGGAATCATGAGGACCTAATTAGGGGGTGATTTGAAGCTAGTGGAGAGAACATGGACGGTCTTAGATGGGTCTAGGGCGGAGAATGAATTCTCTAGTTCTCTATGCTTAGCTTAGGTTTGTCTCTTTCAACCATGAGCATCTTAGAACGTGTTTACCCTCATTGTATTGAGAAAGGTGAGTATTCTTTGGTGCATGTCTCTTCTTTTTTAGTCCAAATGGAGTATTATCCGCCTTGAGCTTAATTGGTTTTCCTAAACCTTGCTATGTTATGTTGGTCATGGTTGTGTGTTTTTTGTGTTTGCTTTTCTTTTTCTTTTTGTTTTGCCTTGGTTTTTGTCTAGAGTTGTGGGTTAAGCTCTTAGGAAACCCTCACGAGAGCATACTCGTCCTCTAGGGCGATCTATGGGTTTAAAGGGCTTGTCTTTAGTTGCTAAAATTGATCTTGATTCCTACGAAAGTGAGTTAGTGTACATTCTTATCTCCTTTAGTGTCTTAGCTTTGCGTGAATAATTCACTCTCCTTCTCCCATGTTCATGTTAATTTGCTCGAGGACGAGCAAAAGGTTAGCTTGGGGGAGTTTGATAAGTGACTTTTATGTCACTTTTAGGGTGTTTATTGAGTCGTTTTCCGGCTCATTTTCCAATAATTTTGCTCTTGTCCTTTATTTCTTTTATTTGCTTATTCTCGTCTTTTATCTTTATTTTGAGTATTTTTGTAGTTTTTAATAGTTTATAGTTTATTTTTTTAGTTTTAGTTAATAATTTCCCACTTCTCTCGTTTTATTTATTTTTCTTTTAGTTTCTAGTTTGTTTAAATTTTTTTTATTTCATTTAATTTTATTATTTCTTTAGTTTTATCATTTTATTTTACTTTATTTATCTTATTTTATTTTACTTTATTTATCTTATTTTATTTTATTTTATCTTTTGATAATCCCCTCGTGTTGTTTTCCCTATCCTATACCACACTGCCCTACTCCCTCCTTTCCCCCAACAACACCAACAGCAACAACAATAGCAACGAACGCAACACCATCAACTCACCCATTTCATCCACCGCACGCAACCCCACAACAACCACTAGCAATCACAACCGCATCAGTAAAACCACCAATCATAACCGCATCAGTCAAACCACCAATCAGCAACCGTAACCAACTCCCCTGCTCCAACTCTCCTTCTCACGCAACCCCCACACCCAGAACCACTGTCAGCCACCAATTAAAGTCGTTCCCAGCAGCAACGCTGCCCACGCAAACCAAACCCCAACATCTACAGCCATCAATTACCACCTACCTAACAACCACAAATCGCCAACAGTGGCCTCCAATCATAGCAGCCTGCAGCACCTTCTGCGCCTCCCTTTTAGCCACCAAAAGCATCAGCCAAGCAGTAAAGCCTCTCCATTCACCACCGCTGCACAACCACCAATTCACACAAGCAAAAAGCCCTATGAATTGCAGCAACAGAGCAGCCCGCAACTTATAGCCAAAAGCCTCATTTTAGCTCCAATTTGGTTGGGTCTTCGCGGGCAAGCAACCCTATCAGAAGGCGCATAAATGGAGTCCAAATTCAGATTGTAGGCAGTAAGTTTGCACGACCTCTGCGCAACGTCTTCGCGGCCGCACAAATGTGGGTTCAATTACGAGCTTCTCACGTGATTACTTATGAAGATCGAATGGTGTTGATTTGTTGATGTCGATTTTTGATGATAATGACCGGTACTGATTGAAGGGTAATTGTTGCTGATATTGTTTGATGGGATGTGAAGCATGGGATCATTTTCCCCATTTTAGAGCAGCTTCAATTCGAAGAATAAGGGGTATTAGAGGTGGGTCTGACTTTGGTTTTGGGTAGACTTGATTTGTTTTTCTTCTTTTTTTATTTTCTTTTTCTTTTAATTTCCTTTTCCTTTTACTTTATTTCTTTCCTTTTTATTTTTCCTTTCTTATTTTCTATTTTATTTCTCTTTACTTAGTTTCTTTTTATAGCTTTGTATAAATACCTATTTTAGGGGGTAATTAAAGGGGGTAATTTGGATGCTATTTTCTCAATTAGTTGAGGAGAGATTCTCTCTCTCTTAGAGTTAGGTTAGATAATTTTAGAGAGAGAAAGTAGATTGTTACTCAAATTTCCTTATGGTATTCAACTTGTTCAAGTTTAATCTTCAATCAAACAAGACTTCAAGTTTTCATCTTTCATTAATCTTTTCTTTAGTAATCTCTAATCCTTTCCTTTAGTTTTATATATTTGCTTTATTGTTGCTTATTTTTGTTAATCTTTTTATTTCATCTAGTTATTATTGTTTTCATTGTTTTTAATCATGTTTTGTTTTGAGTTTCTTGAGTTTGTTTCTAGTTTTGATATTATGTTTAATCTCCTTTCTCTAGGGTAGTCTTTTTGCTAGAGGAAGGGGGTGGAAGATATGAGTTGATATTGGATGAATGACGATGGTTGGATTGAACTTATGTCATAAATTGATGAAAGACATGATTTTTAATAGCTTCAGATTATTGTTGCACTCTATTTGATGTTTTCTAGTTTAAATGCATGAATGTGATTTGTACTAGATTAAAATCATCTCTATTTTAATGATTGCATGAGAATGAGTTATTAAAGTGGAGTTTTTATGGATTGTGCTTCATTATTCTCTTGATTTGATTGTAACTAATAGGATGCATGAGAATGATCCTTATTAGTGTAGACCTCTTTCATTGGTTTGGCTAGACTATTGCATGAGAATGAATTGTTTAGGTAGAATCTTGTGTTCTTTGGCATGTGTTTCATGATAATCACCATTATTCCCCTCTTTCTAATCATATTAGACACCCCCATATCCCTAATTCCCTAGCGTCATTTTCCCTTGATTTTAATCATCATTTTTTTGCTTATTTGTAGTTTTAGTGTTCTTACTCAACAAAACCAACAATAACAATCCCCTTTTTACTCTTGCATTAGTGATTATTGATATTTAATTAGTGTGCTTCCCTAGTGGTTCGACCCTTTACTACCCACTAACTAGTTTAGTGTAGGTTTAGGTATTATAAATGATTAATTTGATTAGTGTAGTAGCTTAACGACCTATCTAACCTTTGATCATGTGCCGTAAAACAAAGTTCCTTCTTTTCCTTTATTCACGCTTGAATTACTACATCAATGAGTCCTACTCATCTATGTATTAAGCGAAAAGATATGTTCGTTTCAATATTGACAATTTGAGTTTGCATCTCAATATTTCATGTTTTATCAAAACTACCTAGTATTTTGAATACATGATGTCCAATCGTCCTTTCGGACTTTGTTATAAAATTCATTTATTAGAATTGTATTTTAAAAATGCTTTACTTTTCTTTTAGAACCATTCTCAAAGATTTCCTTTCGTTTACCAATCATGAAAACAATACAACTTGATTTTGAATTCTACAAATATAAGTGCAAAGTATAACAATTTATCAAGTAAATAACATAATAAGTTTGAAAATTAAAAGGTATTCATGCAAATTTTCAATCTTATTAAACGTCTTATCCACGCATTAAATTTGACCCCATTTTGCGAGAATAAGTCGATTCCAAGTTCCAAAGAAACAAAGATTGGTTAAGCATGCTTTGGCTTGTCTTAACACTCAATCTCCTAAGGTAAGCAACACTTTGCTAATGGCTCCAAGCCACTCTTGGTTGAATAAATCGTCGCATCTAATGTTCTCTCAACAATTTATAGTTTGCCACGACATGTTAGGACTCCATCACTCATATCAATGAGTACAACCAAAACCAACTTGCATACCTAGTATGCCTTATGTGTCTAGGGAGTAGTAGTTATGCCTCGCTTTGGCGTAGCCCAACTACTCTCAAAAGGTTGATAAGTGTTGTTTTGGAATGGCAGTTTTTCTTAATATTTAGGGACCTACGGTTTCTATGTTGGTTGATTTAAGTGAACTTAGTTAATCATCACCACATTTGAAATCCTAAGAATGCATCTAACATATAATTCATATATAAATAATCATGAATATGTAAAGCATAAGCATTTTGATGCATATTGACAACTAGCATGACCCCTTGAATTCTTCAAGTCTTCAAAAGGTCTTCTTTTGCAACTTCATGGCTTTGTCCACTATGAATCTCCATCTTCAAGACTTGACCGTAATTATGCAATACTAGTATCTACGATTAGGACTAATCTAAATATTAAGGTAAAAAAAACACTCAACGATACGCAAACCGTATTTAGATTTACAAAAATACATTATGGATCGCAGACCGTATTTTCTATCCTAATCGGGCCCCACTACTTGCCATATTAAAAAACCTGTGAGAGAATATACATTCCATTCATCCATTCACTATTTGTGAATGGCACATGCATTTTACAACAATAAACAAGTAACAATGTATAAACACGCGATAATTAGTAACTAATCTAGGTGGTTAATTTAATTAACACGCCTAATTAAAACTAGTCAAAGTTGTTTTAACCGAATATGTTAATAAGCGAAATTAATATTTGAAGCTCCCACTAAATTCCGCATCCATCTTAATTAATCCAATCAATTAAGCCCGTAAAATCCAATTATTTGCTAAAATAAAATTTTGCAAATGTCGCTCTTGAAAACCGAGGCCTAGCCTCCAAAATTTTAATTAAAATAAAAAAAAAAATAAAATAAATAAAACGGCTAAAATGCAAAGATTACGTAGTAAAAAATATCTAAGTGCCTAGCACTAAGACTTGGAGTGCTCACAACTCGCATACAACTCACACGATCTCATTGCACCACATTACTTCACAAGCAATGTCGACGCATACTACTCTTAATTTTGTACAAGCTACGCACACATACACACTCAATGCAAGCCCCATGCACAGGTTACCCACGGATAGCCATAAGACGGCTGCCATGGTGCGCCATGGTGCCGCACAAGAAAAATCCCGATTTTGATGTACATATTTAATCAATTCTAAATTAATAATAGAATCAATTAATTTTGAGGAAAAATGAAAATATAACAAGTTCACCTTAAATAAATTCATCCAAGTGCATTTAAAAAAAAATTATTTTCAAGAACTATTCTTTAATAAAATTGGTTTAACTTATA
Source organism: Chenopodium quinoa (assembly GCF_001683475.1). Lineage (NCBI taxonomy): Eukaryota > Viridiplantae > Streptophyta > Magnoliopsida > Caryophyllales > Amaranthaceae > Chenopodium > Chenopodium quinoa. The sequence goes on along the minus strand of NW_018745251.1, from coordinate 1,570,582 downwards.
CTACAGAAATAAGAGGGCAATTACTCACTATTAATTTAAGCAATTTAAATTAATCTTGAGATTTTGACAAAATAAAAGGGAGTTGGAAAAATTGAATATAAGTTCAAAAAAGATTCCAACTTTAATACTTGTGAATCCTTGAAAAATTATATCTTCCAATATGAAGATAAACAAATTTCTATCACAAGTTTCAAACTTTGTAGTTCCAATCAACTAAAAAATGATTAAATCAACAAAGTTTAACAAAAAATTCATGGAATTTAGTAACTCAAAGTTTCAATCACTTAACATAATTAAAGATTGAATCTTTAGTGCTTAGAAGCCTCAAAGAACAACAATTTCACGCTTAATGCAATTAATTTGCAATTATGTGAAACATAAAACCAAGCTTTCAAACATAAATTACCACCAAGTAATCATGCCTAAAGAGGTTTTTAAATTGCATATAAAATAAGTATGGAACCAGTTACATAACCACCATAAATATGCAATTAATTTTCAAGGTTAGAAAGACAAATTTTTTTCGTAAAAATGAAAAACCCCTCGAAAAAGTGCATTTCTGGTCGTTTTTTTTACAAAAAAATGAGTCCTAAAAGGGTAAGACCATTTCCAGAACGCCTTTTCTACCAAAACTTCACAGTTTTTGGGTCAAAATCTTGGTTTGGGAGCTGAAGTTAGCTCTAATACGAGGCTAAAATGGATAAAATGAGCTACTAAACTATTTAGCAACATAAAACCAGAAAAAGTAAGCCATAAAAATACCTTGAAAAATATTATGATTTTAAAAATAAATGAGCGAGGCTTTGATATCGCTGTTGGGTTTTGGTGAGTTCGACTCATTGCGAAAACATACCAAAAAATAAGACCGCACACGCAATAAATAAAACCATAAACATAATTAAATTAATCACAAGATTAAGATAAAACGATTACCTTTTGGAGTGTGTCTCGCCCGACCGAAAGGGGTCTTACTTGAAAACTAGCTAAGAAAACACGAAGCCTCCAACGTTGATCCACCCGCACCAACGAATACCGACAAGGTCTAATGTCTTTGGGTTAGCATGACTCATCCAATAAAACCCGAGTAATTGAGTTCAAAGGCTTTCACTTAATGTGATACCTTCTCCAACTCTTGAGTTCAAGGGTTTTCACTTACTAGTGATGCCCTTTACAACTCTTACTCAAGCAAGTAATCCCAAGCCATGCCTTGACTATTTCTAAGGAAAGCTTCCTTGTGAATTCCACTAATCTTTCAATACAAGTGTATCGGTGACAAATGAGTTTGTCAGCTTCCTATTCTTGAAGAAATCCATCAAATGACGTTTTGTTGAAATACTTTCCATGCCTGAGGAAGGTCGATTTATGAGTTTGGTAGCTTTCTAAGCCTGAAGAAATCCACCAGATGACACTTTCCATGCTTGAGGAAAGACTTGTCTGATTTTGGCAGGTTCGATTGTCCGTGAACGTGGGCTATAGTTGGTTTGCTTGTCCGCGAACGTGGGTTGTAAATGGTTCGCTTGTCCCCGAACGTGGGCTCTAAATGGTCCGTTTGTCCCAGAACATGGGCTGTAAATGGCCCGCTTGTCCTCGGACGTGGGCTGTAAATGGTCCGCTTGTCCCCGGACGTGGGCTGTAGATGGTCCGCTTATCCCCGGACGTGGGCTGTAGATGGTCCACTTTTCCTCGGACGTGGGATGTAGATGGTGTGCTTGTCCCCGGACGTGGGCTGTATATGGTCCGCTTGTCCCTGGACGTGGGCTGTAATTGAGACCTGCAAAATAAAATTTGTCAAGGGACTCTTATAGACTATGATTTGACTTGACCAACTAACTTGACCAAGCTTTGACTTTACACGACATGACATGTGTATAGCTTGTGATTGTGTGTATGTGTGCACAAACAACCAAAAATGAAAAAGCAAAAAATTTTCGTCATTTTTGTCACTAGACGAGTGGAGGGTACCGACTTTATCCCAAAAAAGAAAGACGTGAAAACTAAACTTTTATTTTTGAACTTCCCTCGATAAAATATTTTGAAAAAGTTTTTTGAACTTCCCAAAAAGAAAATAATGAAAAAGGGAAGAAATTTTGAACTTCCTCTTTCAACAAGATGAAATGAATCATATGGATTGAATTTCTTGTCCTTAAAATAATGTATGCATGATGCATGTTCTTAGGCCAGGAGGCTATAGATAATTACATCATGTGACACGATAGATGAATGAACTTACGTCATGGACCTAAGCATCACATATGGTGTAAAGAAGCAATCTTGAACGTCACTTAGTTCTTGAAGCTAAGCACGTATATAGATGAAGTGATTATTGCATAATGAACGTTGCTTAGGTCAAGGAGCTAAGAACGATATGCTTTGTATAGTTAAAAATCATTGATATATAAGTGTTGCCCAGAACATTATGCGATGCATGAAACAATGAACATTGCTCAGGTCAAGAAGCTAAGCAAGTATACAATGTTTCTTTTAATGTATGTTGTCTTGAAAGATGATGAGCATGCACAGTGTTGAAACAAGATTTCATGAAAAAGGGTTCATAGAGGGAAGGATGGTATGGATATGAATGTGTGAGTAAAGTAAGTTAATGTGATGCTAAGGCTGGCTACAAGGGTTATGGTGATGGAAATATATGTGAGAAGAGACAAAGATGATGACTCTTTAGGATGGGTAAGCTAAATGATAATGGGTTAAAGCCCCCAAGTATAGCTCTAGATGGATAGGGGTAAGCATTGGATATTCTTTGACTCGATCAAGCATGGATATGAATATAAATGTGAATATGAATGTGGCCGCACCTCGATGTGAAGTTGCCTACGTATTCGTTAGGAATCAGGCCAACCTAGCTCTAGCCGAACTTTGCACAAGTGTGTATACACATCAAAGAGGTCTTTCAAGGGTTGTAATATAGTTATGTTGATGGTTTAAAGAAGAAAAGGGTACAAGGCTCAAGACCCGAGAGAATCCCCACGATGTGTAATTGTGAATTTGAAAATTTTAAATTTTGCAAGTTTATTTTCATTTTTTATATTTTTGTTTTGAATTTATTTTAATTTTTTTTTTCATTCTTTTGAATCAATGTAGGAAATCTTAGATCATGCGGTCCATCACTCACTTAGCATGCATATTTCTCAGGCACGGTACCAAGCACTCAAAGAGAGACGCAATTTGAGACGTGTTCATATCAAAGATATTGGAACACTTGCCTTTAGACATTGTTTTATTGTTGCTTCGCTGCTTGTTTTTTTTTTTTTTTTGCTTGATTTTCGAATGTTTTACAATTACACATCTTCCAATCCCAGGGTTAAGTGAATGTGGGTTGAAGAAATGAAAGCCAAACGTTAGACGAGGCTCAAAGTGGTTGATGAAGAAATGGAATGTGATTGAACGGTTAACAGGGAATGATAGGGTTGCAAAGGTGCCTCAAGTCATTGGTGTACCTTGTGTTTGATTCGGTAATTGATTTTTTTTTTTATTTTAGAAGGAGTGAATGAAAAAATTCTATGATCAAGTTGTTAAGTAAATTTTCTCATTATATTAATGGAAAAGTTGAACGAAACACATGAAACATATAAAAATTTGAAATGGAAAACCTATGCTAGACATGAATGGGAGAATGGAGATGAATGATAAAAAAAATCATGAAATATTGCACAAAGGATCTGATGTGCGCCTTGTGTTCATTACTTCTTGCCGCCTGGAGGGATGGGAAGTATGTTTGCATCCACGAAGTCTTGAATGACGTCCTTCAAATTCCAACATTGCTCCGTAGTGTGGCCCCTTCCTTGATGGTACTTGCAATGGGCATTGGGGTTCCATTTGGTGCTCCTTTCTTCAGGTTTTGGCTCTGGAAATGGCCCAATAGGTGTGATCAAACCTTAACCGTAAAGGCGATTAAAGGCCACATCATAAGTCATTCCTAAAGAAGTGTAAGTTTTTTTTTTCTTTTTGGTCAATGGAGCATCAAGAGTTAACACTTCATTGAGATTAACTTGGCTTATATTGTTGGTAGTATTTTCGTGCTTAGAAGACGAAGAAGAAGGATGGTTGTTCTTGTTGTTTTTCCAAGTGTTACTAATGTTACTACCGGCAGTCTTTATTAGATCATCCTCAATATCCATGCCAATGTCATATACATCTTCAAAAGTGTTCAAAGGAAGAAATTTAAGATGTTTCTTGTACTTGTGAGTCAAATTTTGGATGAAGAGGTGAATCATCTCTTTTTCTTTGGGAGGATCTACCAAGATTGCATTTATTTCCCTCAACCTGTTCAGATAAGCAGTGAAGCCTTTATTCTCTTTCTGTTTTAGAATGGAGAGTTCACTTTCAGAAGTTTTACTTTGAATATTACTCTTATAACGGTTCATGAAACTGTCGGTGACATCTTGCCAAGTCGCAGTACGCTTGGCATCTAGGGAATAAAACCATTGTTGGCAAGCATGTTCTAAGGAGAGAGGGAACAACGTAGGAAAGAGTGTTACGTCTAATCCCTTAAGAGCCATGTGTTAGAGAACGCCTTCAAATGGAATATTGGATTGTCAGTAGGCTTGAACTTTGGAATATCAGCAGTGGAGAACTTTTCAAGGAGTCTGTCCTTCACATCCAAAGGAGTGGGAGGCCGTTCCACATAGGTGAAATCCTTAGAAAATTTTCTCCTTTTTTCTTTGATCTTGTCCATTGTAGCCGTAGAAACATTTGTTTCCTCTACTGTGTTGACTCTGGTAGTGAGTGCTTGTAACATGTTAGACATTGTCTCAACGGAAAATGTTCTCAATATCTTCCTTAGTTGCCATTGGGACAGACAGAAAGTAGTTTGAAGGTGATGAGTGACGTGGAGATGGCAAAGTTCTCTTTAAACCTCTTAGGTCTAAGAGGTTGATGTAGTAATGACTCGAACCGAACCAATCTACCCTTGCTCCTTGACCAAATGTTATTAAACAAAAAAAAACGTATTTAATTGTTGACACGTTACTCAAGATAGAAAAAAGGTCATTTTAGAATAGGTGAGAATAACTCCGATCCACTCATCTTATATTATGACGGAAATGGGGGTGCATGAACGTAGTATACGATCATAAACAACATGGTGTATGACTCGAGTCAAGAAAAAAAATAAAGAAAGTGTGTGGAATAATACTAGACTCGTGAGTGATTAAGTGATGTTATAAGACTCGTTGTATGGTCGTATGGCTGACTAGACCCCCAATTAACACGGAAGACTAAAAAGAAAAAGCTGACTAGACTTTCACGAGCAAATTAACACGGAAGACTAAAAAGAAAACTGCCGTGACACGGTGGACTTTCCCGTGGCACGACAAATTTTTTTTTTGCTGGAATTCCTCCGTGACACGGTGGACTTTCCCTTGGCACGATGGATGCTGACGTGGCACGACAATGTTTTTTAGTTTGCGCTAATTACTAAGTGAGTACGGTCCATTGGTAATCGTTAGTCATAAAATAATCCACCATAGACAAAGAAAGATCGTTAAGGTTAGGATCAAAACGACCAAACATAAAACATGTAGGCACAATGATGCAAAGAATTGTTCGCAACCTAAGCTCAAGTTCTATGTTCGACTATGTTCAGGTTTACTTGGTGTCAATAGGGTACCATGGTTAAGAGTTTGGACGCGTTAGCAAGGCAGCCTCCCTTAAGGGTGTATGCCAACGGGCGGCTCCGCGAGTTCGTGATGAAATCGAACTCAACTAAATGGTTTGGGTGAATTTAATAACTTGGATGAAACCTTATTGCCATGAGCGTTTTTGGGTTGATAGAGCTTAAATCCCCCGGGGCTAAGACTCATGTAGAACAGACATGTTTTTTCAGAAAAAACGAAGGAAGTTGACTGTAAGATGAGAAAACAAGCCACCGGACTGATTTTAGGACTGTCGTGACACGGTAGAGAGCACTATGCCATGGTGATGCACACCGTTAGACGGTGTACTGCACCGTGACACAGCAGATTCTGCTGTGGCACGACAGTCAAAAAATCTGACTGGTGCCTTGTTTTCTTTCGTATGCAATCAAGTTATTCAATTTTTCCTACGGGACAGACCTAAATGTGACGTTAAAACGTCTATGCTTATGAAAAAATGGTAAATTAATCACAGGAATGTTTTTCAAGAATCTTTCAAGTCTCATCCAATAATCTTAATTAAATATCGATCACTCAAATCGATAAATAACCAAGAATCCTTCCCAGTGGAGTTGCAAAATTGTAGGCGTCGCTTGAAGTGCGCCTACGTTAAGGCATGTGTGAATATTCTTGGTACTCTTAGGAAGTGGGAATTGACGTATACAATTAGGGACAAGGAAAGTAGGGAGCCGCCAACAAGATTTTAAGGAACTTGTCAACCGTTCACGGATCATAAAAGGCAACCACGATAAAGGGACAACGATAGGAAACAACGATTGACCCGTGAAGGTTACACCCCATTCATATTCCATGAGATTACTAACTCCTTATAGTTCAGAACCATGAAAGGAGGGTCGGGGATGATGTTACGAAGTGAGTCATGGAGTCACATTTGCCCGTATTGGACTCTACTCGATTCTTGTAATGAAAAGTGATTCCTGCGATCTCAAAGGCATACAAACAAAATATTCAATTTGCTCCAAACTATTATTAGGCTAAATTGGTTAAATATTAATGCAACACATAAATCTAAAATGTTTGTGATCACTTATATTAAATAACAAGATTAAAAAGGAACCAAAATCGGTTGTCCAAATTATCTTATCAGGCGTGATTTTCAATTACATATTCCCTTCAAACATGCAATATGGTGATCAGAAATAATATTAGAATAAGCATTAATATTGGAAGCAATTTAACAATAATAGTGTTAGTCAAATCAAATATAAAATAATTTAATCATGGTTATAGCAATATTAAAATTAATTAATTACTCAAATTCTGTACGTTCCTTAAAATTGCTATACCATGAATAAATTCTTAGTAAATTCTATAAAAAATATAAATTAAATGATAATTAAATTAAATAAATGTAGATTTAATTTGGTCAAAACTCTTAGTTATTTTTACCTTTCTTGCCTTGGTTTAAGGACGGAACCTCGGGTGTTGTATGGACTCCTTAGAGTGCTTAAGGAAGATTGTTGATAATGGTGAGGATGGAGCTGATGATGATTAGGCGGATGAGGTCGAGGATGAACAATGGATGAGATGTTGCATGGTGTTGAAGGTGGAGTGTTTGAGTTATTATATGAGGCTTCAAAAAATCCTTTGTAACCTGGGTGCAAAAAATACTCCAAACTATCGGCCGTGCTAACACTTTTCAACATTAAGTCGAAGCATGGGTGGACGGACATTAGTTTTACTTCTTTGTTGACTGCATTACGTGTTATGTTGCCTGATAGGAATGAAATTCCTAAGTCTTACTATTACGCAAAGAAGCTCATGTGTCCCTTTGGTTTGGAGTATAAGAAGATACATGCATGTCCCAATGACTGTATTTTATATCGAAATGAGTATGAACAATTGCAAGAGTGTCCACGATGCAAGCGGTCGCTCTACAAGCGCATGAGTTACAATCCTGGCACGGAGGGACCTCCTGCTAAGGTATTGTGGTATCTTCCAATTATTCAAAGGTTTAAGCGTATGTTCTCAATACCAAAAGACGCTAAAAACTTGAGGTGGCATGCAGTGGGAAGAAAGAAAAACAGAATGCTGAAGCATCCATGTGACTCTCCACAGTGGAAGAACATTGATTTGAAGTTTAAGGAATTTGGTGATGAAGTCAGAAATTTAAGGCTTGGGTTGTGCACGGACGGGATGAATCCATTTGGCACTCTTAGTACCCAAAACAACACATGGCCGGTACTTTTAGTGATTTATAATTTTCCTCCTTGGTTGTGCATGAAACTTAAGTATGTAATGCTTTCATTGCTAATAACTGGTCCTAAGCAACCTGGAAACGACATAGATGTTTACCTTATGCCGCTTATTGACGACTGTAGAAAGATGTGGGACGAAGGGATTTCCGTTTTCGATGCTCATCAGAACGAGATGTTCAAATTGCGTGCAGCCCTTATGTGGACCATGAATGACTTCCCTGCATATGGCAACTTGTGTGGGTACAAGTTCAAAGGGAAAAAAGCATGCCCCGTATGTATTGATGATACATCAAGTGTATACATTACTCATCCTCACAAAGATGTCTACCTACGGACTCGAAGGTTCCTTATGCGTGATCACCCGTACCGTAGGCAGAAAAAGGCTTTCGATGGAACCGTGGAAGAGGATACTGCGCCTAAACCATTGACTGGTGCTGAGATTTGTGCTCGTGTGAAAGGGATACGAACGGTGTTTGGAAAATAAAAAAAAAGCTATGGTCTCAGCTCTCTGTTTAAGAAAGAATAAATCTTTTGGAAGCTTCCGTACTGGAGAGAACATGATGTTAGGCATTGTCTTGATGTGATGCATATAGAGAAGAATGTGTGTGATGCTCTTTTGGGAACACTTATGAATATCCAAGACAAAACAAAGGACGGAAAGGGTGTATGGTTAGATTTGAAAGAGATTGGGATTCGTCTAGAATTGTGGCCTCAAGAAAAGGCTAGAAAAGGGAAGGAATCGAGAAAAGAAGATGAAAATGTTTCAAAAAAGGGAAGGAGAAGAGCAAGGGAAAGGGAAAGGCCAAAGATGCATCAAAGAATAAAGCTGAGGGTAAAAGGAAGGATGAAAAGTATTATTTACCCCCGGCTTCCTATACATTGTCAAGGGTCGAGAAACATATGTTTTGTGCATATCTGTACATCATTAAAGTTCCATTAGGGTACTCATCTAACATGAAAAGATTTGTAACCTTAAATGGAGAATTGAAGCTGACAAGTATGAAATCCCATGATTGTCACATTATGATGCAAGTATTCCTACTGATTGTAATCCGTGGTATTCTATAGAAACACGTGAGGGAAGAGATTACAAGCCTTTGTTCATTTTTCAATACAATTTGTAGAAAAGTTCTTGATCCTTGTACACTAAATGCTTAGCTTTGGAAGAAGATGTGGTTGTGAGGTGGTTCATCTGGTTCTTCATTTGGTGCGTGAGATTAAGTTAAGCGGTCCAGTGTTCATGAGGTGGTGCTACCCTTTTGAAAGACACATGAGTACATTACAACATAAAGTACGGAACCAGGCTCACCCTGAAGGAAGTATGATGCAAGGGACAGTGGGTGAGGAAATAGGTAACTTTGTGGCGGACTACATAGCCCTTGCTCAACCTATTGGTCTTCCTACTTCTCGACATGAAGGTAGACTTGATGGTCATGGCACAATTGGGTCGAAACGAATGTCACCATACCATGATCAGTTCTTACAAGCACACCTTTATGTGTTGCACCATGTTTCATATGTGCACCCATATTTAGACGAGCACATGGCTAGTTTGCGTGATCAATTTCCATCGAAAGGTGAAAGGGCACTTATGCAGTTGCATAATAAGAGGTTTGTTAATTGATTTTGTGATCGAGTAATGAGTGGATTAAATGATACTAATGTGACCGATACAGTACGGTGGCTTGCGTACGGTCCTAGGGATCATGTTCGTTCATTTGAGGGATATGACATCAATGGGTACACTTTTTGGACCGAGGGTCGTGATTTGAAATCTTCCTCCACTCAAAACAGTGGTGTAACTCTTGTGGCATTTTCAAGGGAGTTTGCAAGTTCTAAGGATAAATCACCTGTCGATGCAGAGTTGTCATACTATGGTCGAATTCAAGAAATATGGGAGCTTGTTTATTGTGACTTCACGGTTGCTCTTTTCAAGTGTAAGTGGGTTGATAATATTAGGCGTAACGTCAAATATGAGGACTTTACTCTTGTAGATCTTGGCCACTTGAATGATAGTGCGGAACCCTTTATCCTTGCATCTCAAGCTAAGCAAGTGTTCTACGTAACTGACCCAGTTGATTCAAAACGGTCTAAAGTGCTAGCTAGCAAATTAAAAGAAGAATCCTAGGCATTGGAGATGTTGAGGATGAGGAAGAATATGATGCGTTTGATGATTCATTACCTTTCACTGTTCCTAGACCTGTTGTACTAAATGACATAGACAACGAAGCAGGTTATATACGATCAAACCACAACGACGGAATTTCAGATTGAGGTAGTTTGATTAAAAGTTAGTAATGGTTTCATTGCAATTATAGTTTATTTATCATGTATATAGGAGCATAAGTAGGCAAAAATGACCATAAAATAACATGTTTGTAGTTTGAAATTGCCTAAGTGTACTCATTATCATGCATATACAAGGTTATAGGACCATAAGTAGGTGAAAATGGCTTAAATAGCTTCTACTTAACCCAACTCCTTTGTTTTGTGTATGAACTAAAATTTATTCATTCTAACAACCTGTATTCATTATATTTAACATGTTTGTAGTTTGAAATTGCCTAAGTGTACTCATTATCATGCATATACAAGGTTATAGGACCATAAGTAGGGGAAAATGGCTTAAATAGCTTCTACTTAACCCAACTCCTTTGTTTTGTGTATGAACTAACATTTATTCATTCTAACAACCTAAATTCATTATATTTAACATGTTTTTAGTTTAAAATTGCATAAGTGTACTCATTTGCACTCATACTTTACGATACACTAATATTGTTTTATGACTGCTTTGACAGATGCTTATATCTCATGGCGAACGATCATTACCCTCATTATGTAGAGGACATTGATGATGATGAGTATGAGGACGAGAATGAGGATGAGGACGAGGAATATGATGAGCCTTATGATGTTAATAAGGAGGATGACTTGGGTGAGCCAGAGGATCAGGCTCAAGATGAGTTCGAGCGTAGGTTTGAAGAATTTGAAATTTCAGCTGAACATGCACCGCCTATTGAAAATACAACACATGAGATTGTTGGTGAGAACCCGACTCCTGAAACTCATAGCCAAGGATAAGATCAAAACAACACAGGTGGTGGAGGGGGGGTTAAGGCACCGACTCAAAGAAAGGGAAGGGGTCCGACGAGAAGTTTTAAGAAACCGGACGGTCCCATGGTCTAGGAGTATGACAACAACGGCCAACCCGGGCGCAAATGGCGTCGAAAATATGCTAATCAGGTTGGCATGTGTGCGCGGAAAATCTCCATTACACTTGTAATGCGGCAAGTACCTCCGGGTTTGATTCAAACATTTTGGGATGATACTAAGGTAAGTGTGTTTTTGGCACATTTAGACAATTTAAGAAACCTTAACCTTATGGTTGTTACTAAATACAAACTAATAATTGGTTTTAATTTGTTGTTGCAGACTGTTTTCTATTCCTAATGATCCCGAGAAGAGAAGGGTGTTTGAATCTTTATTAGCGGAAAGATTCAGAGGCTTTAAGACCAACTTGACTAATTGGTGGATCTACAAGAAGAAGAAGAAATCAAATAAGAAGAAAGCTGATGAGGATGACCTTCTCCCGTGGCAAAAATTGCCGATTGTGTCAAAAGATGACTGGGAAGAGTTCGTTAGAATGAAGACTCAAAAGAAAGCCATTGTAAGTTTGTGTAAATCTGATCTCAATTGAATAATAGCTTGACTCTTTTTGTAGCAATGATACTAACATTTGTTTTTAAGTAGGAACTTCGAGAGCAAATTAAAAAGAATGTAGAGATGAAGGAATACATCCATCGTATAGGGCCTAAGACATTTGCTGAAAAGAGACCTGAGTGGGTCGATAAGGATTTATACCCTAAATCGCTTCTAGTGGCATCGAAGGAACCCTCTAGTTCCACTATCACTTCTTTGGTGAGTCGTGCCGGTGATTTCTTTTGTTCTCTCCATATGTTTGATAAGGAAACCGGAAAATGGGTCACCAAGGGTCCGGAAACCAAAAAAATTGCAGATAAGCTTGTAAGTTATCTATGAATTGTTGAATTTTATGTCACTTTTGCATCTAAATCACTATACAAACCATTAATTGTCTTACTGACCTCATTTTTCCTTTTGCTATAGGTTGAGCACACTCAAGAGCTGCTGGAGGGCAAATTTGAACCAAGTGTGGAGAAAGACCCTTTCACCATGGCTTTGGGAAGGCCATACCATCTAGGACGAGTAGTAGGTTCGGGAGGGTCATTGCATGGATGGGAAAAGGTGATGGGTCCAGAATACACGAAATCGGTTAGATCTTGAGCCAATGTTAACTCACCGGGGGAGTTGGATGTCAAGGTGGCATCAATTAAGGAACAAGTACACAACGAGTTAGTAGGTGAATTCAATGCTTGGGCGAAGCAGATGAACTTACCGACTTTGTCGTACCTCGCGAGTAGCCTAGTCGACTCATGTTCTCAACCAAAGGACAAGGAGAAGGTGATAGACATGGAGGAGATGAGATACGCGGTGAAGATGTGCCACCTGAGGTAAAATTAATTGGGTTATTAAAAGTTTTAAAATACTAAGTTAATTGAGATCTGAGGTGGCATGATTAATGCACTGTTGCAGGTTCCTACTCTTACACATGCGGACTCGAGGGAGCTTGATAATCCAACACGGCATGAATATCCATAGTTACAGGTCATTTGTAACCCTCTACCTTAATGAATTTTGTTATATTATCCATGTTGTAGTAAAAGTCCTATTTAACTATCTTCTTTTTATATATACTTGTGTAGGAAGACACCCGGTGTGCACTTCTAGCCCCGGGGCATGCAAATAGTATGTCGTTGAGTTGGGTGGCGTATGGCGGTACACAAGCGACGACCCACTATCCGTAACGATAGAGGAGGTTGAGATAACAAAGCTTTGGCAAGCTATAGGTAGCTTCGCTGATTGGCCACGTTGCGTGGGTCAAGTTCATTAATAAGGAGGTAAATTAATTATTTCTCAATTTTTTAGTGTTAAATAACTGTTAGGATAAAACCGCCGAAATAGCCATCTCCCTGGACCCCATCTCCGATGCTGAGGCAGCGGCGACCTCGGTTGGTGCTCTCTACGCTGCTCCGGCCTCCGGAGCGGCTGCTCGGGCAGCTCAAACCTCGGGAGCCACTGCCCGGGCAGGTCTGGACTCGGCAGCCGCTGCCAGGGCTGCTCCGGCATTGGAATTACGCAGCCTCGACAACGACTGCCTGGCCTGCAGCAGCCTTGGCAGGCAGTTGGCGGGGCTGTTGTGGCCACGGCGCGGGCTTCCTTCGTTGTTCCGGCAGCGGGGGCTGCTCCCTCGGGTGTTCCGATTAGGCGGAAGTTGCGTATTTTTTTAAAAAAAAAATTGAGCAATTTTTTTAAAAAAAAACTCGGCGGAATGGCTTTTCGCATGCCTGTTATCTTCATTTCTCAAATTATGAACTTATTCTTTCTCAGACCATATCATAATTACATATTTATAAGTGATTGTGAGTTTAAATTGCATAAAAGAAGCAAAGTTCTAAGTTTTTGGGCCCATTTCATCAAAATAAAGCCATTTTGAACCGAAATGGCTACTCAGTTGCCTAATTTCTTCATTTCTTAAGTTAATAACTTATTCATTCTCAAATTGTCTCATAGTTACATATTTATAAGTGATTGTGAGTTGAAATTGCATAAAAGAAGCAAAGTTCTAAGTTTTTGGACCCATTTAATTAAAATAAAGCCATTCTGAGTCAAAATGGCTACTCACTTGCCAATTTTCTTCATTTCTCAACTTATAAACTTATTCATTCTCAAACCATATCATAATTACATATTTATAAGTGATTGTCAATTGAAATTATATAAAATAAGCTAAGTTCTAAGGTTTTGGGTCCAATTCATCAAAATAAAGCCATTTTGAGCCACAATGGCTTCTCATTTGCCTATTTTCGTCATTTCTCAACTTATAAACTTATTCAATCTCAAACCATACCATAATTACATATTTTTAAGTGGTTGTGAGTTGAAATTACATAAAAGAATCAAAGTTCTAAAGTTTTTGGGCCCATTTCACAAAAATAAAGCCATTTTTAGACGGAAAAACTTATAATATGCCTATTTTCTTAATTTCTCAACTTATAAACTTATTCTTTCTCAAACTGTTTTATATTTTGCATGGAAGCAAAAATTCAAAGAGAAAGAGGGTGGATAAGCCTAAAAGCATTGATCAACCTAAGAAGAAGCTAAGTGAACAAAGGTCCAAGAGTGAACAAGCGTCGAAGTTGCACTCTTCGAAAGGTTCACCCAGGCAACCTACACCACTAGTTGAAGACATTATTCTTCAATCGCTCTTTGCTGACATGACATTTCTTCACAACCGTGCTTGTCATTTGGTCGATCCCATGGAAACTGCACTTCCTAAGGCAATGTTCCACTATGATGAGGATGCAGTTGCATGGATCAACAAAGAAGATGTGAAGGAATTTCTATGTGGTGCAAAGCTTAAAATTTCCCTCATCCAAACATTCATGAGGTACTTCAATTACCACATAATCTACACTTTTTTCAAGTTATTCAAATTTATGGTGATTATCCTACATGTGATTAATTATTCAATGTTCATGCACGCAGAGCACTACAGGAGCACTTACTGAAACTGATTCTCCTTTTAAAGTTGGGTGGTTATGCCCCGAGTAGTTATCCACTACTAGAATCATATACAACCCCATGACGTGTTGTACTATGTTGAGCAAAGAATCAGGGAATCAGCGCGTGCGGGAGACAACTTCATATTCGCCCCATGTTATAAAGAGTATGTCTAACCATGTCAAATTCAATCGATTTGGCCTCATTATATGTTGACTCCTAAATATTAATTTGGTTGTCTATTGTGAACTTATGTAGGGAGCATTGGAGCCTCATGGTGATTTGTAATTCCAATAACACAATTTATCACCTTGATTCAGCTCGATCATCGGAGAAGTGGCTCGTGAGGTCTAAATTACAAAAGTAAATATATATAGCTACCTAGTGATGATTATTGCAAATAATAACTATTTTAGTAGTCATAAGAATAATCAAATTTGAATGTAATTTATTTACTACAGTGTTATGAAGAAGCTACATTGTCGTGCTCCAAAGGGTCCAACATGGAAGTCACCGTTGGTAATTTACATGATATTGTGATTATCTTCAAAATCTATGTTAGTAAATATTTGCTAATTTCCTTTGCATGTTTCACTGATGTGATTTGTTTGTCATATGCTAGTGCGCACAACAAGAAAATGGACTTGATTGTGCTTTGTATGTGATGAGATTCATGCTTGATATTGTGACTCATTGTACGGACACTCAACAACTTGATGAGGTAAGTCCTAAAACTTAATGAAATTCTATATTGATGTGATTTCTAGCCTTAGAAACCTAATATTACCCAACATTGACATGTTATGAGAAATAAAAAGGTGATTTGACAAGAAAGGTAGAAAATGGGCTGAATAGAAGTCATTTGGGCCATATTTGGGCCATTTTGTGTTAATATGCTCTTTTGATGTGATTTCTTTCCTTATACACCTATAACTAGATAATATTTATAAGTTATGAAATAAATAAAGTTCACTTAATAAGAAATGTAGGAAATAGGCAAAGTAAAGTTATATTGGCCATATTTGGGCCATTTTGAGTAAAAAACATCTTAAACCTTAATAAAATGCTCTTTTGATTTAATTTTCGGACTTAGAAAAATAAAACTAGGTGTCATTGACATGTTATGAGAAAGAAATAGTTCATTTGATAAGTAATGTAGGAAATGGGCGACATAAAAGTCATACAGGCCATATTTGGGCCATTTTGAGTAAAAATGCGTTATTAAACTTAATGAAATGCTATATTGATGTGATTTCTAGCCTTAGACACCTAATATTACACAATATTGACATATTATGAGAAATAAAAAGGTGATTTGACAAGAAAGGTAGAAAATGGGCTGAATAGAAGCCATATGGGCCATATTTGGGCCATTTTGTGTTAATATGCTCTTTTGATGTGATTTCTTTCCTTATACACCTATAACTAGATAATATTGACATGTTATGAGATAAATAAAGTTCACTTAATAAGAAATGTAGAAAATGGGAAAGTAAAGTCATATAGGCCATATTTGGGCCATTTTGAGTAAAAAGTGTCTTAAACCTTAAAAAAATGCGTCTTAAACAGGGTGAAAGTTACACCTCTTAACGTTCCAAGAGATCGTCAACTCCAATAGGTCTGGAACCATGACTGGTAGTTCGGGGATTAAGGTACAAATCCAACCTAAAAGAGATTGAACATTCCTTAATAATCGGCCTCTACTTTATTCTTATCGTAATCATGTGCACTTTCTGACTAACATGCAATCAATTGGATTAACCCTAAACCTGTTTATCTATGTTGGTTGAATATTAATGCACAAATAAAATTATTATTGGCGATCACTTGAATTATAATCATATTAACCCTAAACAAGATTATTAATTATCTTATTAAGCGTGTTTACAAGTACCAAAATTCCCTTTGAACATGCATAAAAGGTGTGATTAAGCAATAACAATAAATATCAAGCAACATAATAATAATCATATTAATAATAATAATAATAATACTCATCATTATAATATTATAATCATAATTTAAATAATCATGTTCATGTTAAAAATAAAGTATAATAATAGCAAGATCTTAGGCATGATACTAACAAGATTAATAACAAACCCTAGCATGTCACTAAGCATCAAAAATCAATGCTTTAACTCTAACATGATACTAACAACCATGAAAATTTGGAAGAACATAAAAGGCATCATACTTTTAATCATACTTAATATTAAAGTTTCCCTAGACATAATACTAGGAATTTATTGTTGTTACCCTAAACATCAAATTAAGGAAAACATCCTAACATGATACTAGGAATCATAATAACAACCTAAGCATGATTTCTACATAATAACATCAGTAAAAACCATTAAAGCACTTACTTGGATGCCTCGTACCTCTTTTAATAACAAAATACACACATTAGTAACTCTAAGGAAAATAATAATTAAAACAATTAAATTAAATAATTGGAAAAGAGATTTGGGACCAAACCCTCAGAAATTAAAACCTTTCACGTCTAAGCCGAAGGTAACTTCGAATAATGCTAGGTGTATCTAGGTCTTGTGAATACGGAATTAAGTGTTTGAGAAATGGCTAGTTTAGAAAAGAGAAAGAAGTTTATATCAACAATTTCTTGATGAGAGTTGGTGAATGAAAACGGAGTTTTTACAAGACTATTTATAAAGAAAATTAGACAAAAAGATAGAAAATCAAAACAGAGTTTTGACGCGCAAAAACAAGGTTAGCTCCAGACGCTGTCATTAGGGCCAGGCGCTAACGCTAGCGCCAGGCACTAAGAAATGGCGTTTGGCGCTGACTAAATTTCTAATGCGTTTTCTAAAATCAGATAGAAATTAACCGTACAGGAGGATAAAATCGTATTTTCCTCAAAAACATTCTTTTATTCTGATTAAAACTCTCAAACAATCAACAAAAGTCAATTTATCAATGCTAATTGAATTAGGAATGAAGAGAACCTTCTAGAAGAATATAGAAGACTAAAACCATTCCTAATTGCATTTGGAATGATAAATCCATATTAGGCCCTTCTCTAGATCATTGGGCCGAATATAAGGCTCAAACCAGGCTCAATTTAGTAATTTAGCCATAACTTCCTCAATATTCATCGGAATTGGGCTTATAATATATCGTTGGAAATCACTATTCAATCTTTATACAACTACACTACTATTGGACCCATATCATGGACCAAACAAATAAGATTGTCTGTTTTTCTTAAAATAGGTTTTCAAAAACAGAGAGAAAAGAAAAGAAATTAAAACTATCCGCAACACTAGACTTTCCACACTTTTACTTCATTTGATTACAATTCGACGTGAAAGGTACTCATCACCGGGTTTGTTTTTGGGGTGACACAAATGGGTGTCTACAAAAGCCCCCACTTTGACTGAGTTTGGAAAAACGCAAGTTTCCAAAACAAAAGTTAAAGTATCGATAGGGACGGAGAATGATTCAGAACATTCTGCGATCCTAAATCACTCTTGTAACGCCAATACCTGCAAAATAGCGTTAGTTAAACAGATAAAAGAGTTAAGAAACGCGTATCTTGCACCGTCGAGCACACGTCTCTGAAGGTAACCGATTTGCTACTGTATTCTTGTATTTCTGTATTTTGTATAATTGACGACCTCCTACAAGCTAAAGAATTCCGCCTGCAGACTTCTACGCTTGTAACTGCCTCCAACTCCACCATGATAGACTTCTGCAAGCTAAAGAACCCCATCGAAGATTGCTTCGCTTGAAATGACCTCCAGTTGTTTGTGACAACACTCCGCAAGCTAGGGAACATTGCCGAAGATATTCTCGCTTGAAGCTATCCTCATTCGTTGCGATAATATTCCAAAGAAAAATTACTGATGACCCACGCTTTTTGATCTTAAAAAGCTTGCTTGAACATTGTTTCCGTTATGCTTGTACGTCGGCGCTTCTGCTGCTTTTGAACCTGTATGTCGGTGCCTTTTGCTGAATGAATCAGTATGTCGGTGCCTTTCTGAATGAACTAATATGTCGGTGCCTTTTGCGATGAGCCAATGCTTAGGCGCTTTAAGCTAAGTAAGAAGATATTTCATCAGGTTGATCACCTTATGTAATTGTAATCAAGCCGATTACTAAAAATCGTGTCAAATTTCTTAGAGGGGCTAACTGGCGTACTAAGGAACCCAAAACATATTGCACAAGGTTGGAACAACCGTACTGAGTGGATGAGAAATTTGAGGTCGCTTAAATAACGCTAGCATCGCTTATTTGGCTGTAGCGCCAGACGCTGGTACTAGCGCCATGCACTAAGCCTTATCGATTGACGCCAAGGTCTGACGCTTGGCGCTAGAGTCGGGTTTTCCTTAAATACCCTTTTCTTTATCATTTCCGCTGCTGCTGCTCGCGTTCTTGCTCGAGAAATTCTCAGAAATTTGTTTGATTCGTTCTTGCTCGTCTCAACCAAATTCGCTCAAATTTGATGCAAATCAAAGCTTATTCCATCCATTTTCCCGATCTATGTAAGTTTCCTTCAAACTTATCCGGGTTTTTAACGAACTTTGCATGCATTTGTTCATGAATTTCTTGAAAATTCGAAATTAGAATTGCTTAATTCTCTTTGTTTATCACATTTTATTCCATGAAATTTCTTGATTATGTTTATATATTGCCATAGGAGTAATTTGAGACTTGTTTGACTCAATTTGGTGAAGAAACGAACAAATCACCATTGTTGAACCTCTTAAGGTCGGGAAGACAATGTGGCTTGTTCTTGACATTTTTGCTAGCAATTCTTGTGCAATTTGTCACAATAGTGCTATAGTATTGCAAGAAATTGTGTGATTGCTTAAAAATGTTGTGTATGCTCAATTCGAATTTGTGCTCTATTTTAGTGCTACGTACTCTGTTTTTTTGCGAACACAGTATCATGCTGCTAGGCGAACCTTAGATACCATAGAACCTTAATTTATAATGATTCTGCACAATGTAGCATGGCTAGACAACAAGGCTCTGGTTCACGGTCCTGTGACGTTCGACGGGAGCATGAGCCTGTAGAGGACGACGTTGATCCGTCCACTTCACTCGGTCAACTCCCTTAGTGGGATGAGCGGACCTTGCACTTCTTTCCCGTCCATCATATCTTTGAGAGGGTGAGACGAGGCGTCACAATTGGGAGGATACGTTGACACGATTTCGATTGCTACGGTTGGGGCGACCTGTACAAGATGTACATCGCCAAAGACGACTAGACGAGACTTCTATGTGAGTCTTGCGGACTGACTGCACTGTTAGAGACCTCAGAGGCCTCTAGCGGGGATCATTATGTAGTTCGTGCTCTGGTGGAGTTCTTTTGGGACACCACCAACACTTTCCACTTCCCTTGGGGTGAGATGATGGTTACTCGGACCGACTTAAGTCTCATTACGGGACTGGAGTTTAGCTCTATGGCTGTCGTTCGATAGCGAGATTAGCGTCTTTTCTCCCGAGGTCGATGAGCTATTAGGTCCGATTTCTGTTCGGGATTGAGCTGAGGTAGACTCGACTCAATTCATTGTTAGGGGGATTCGCCGCTCGACTCTAGCAGCGGCTTTTGATGAAGGTGCGACTACCCGAGAGTAGCGGGTGCGCATCTTTGCACTTATCTTACTGTCAGGGACGTTCTCTCCGGACAAGGGTAGTAGGGCGCTGCTTTACTATCTTCCTACTGTCTGTGATCTACACCGGATCGGGACTTACGACTGGGCCAGCTTGGCCTATGCTGACATCATCCGAGCGTTGCGGGACTTGTGTCGACATTGGTCTTTCATAGGGAACGTTGCTCTATCCGGTTTTTTGATGGTCGTAGAGGTATACTTTATTTCCTGTAATGTTTAGCTCTAAATTTTAGTTAGCACTTGTTGATAACGTTTTCCTCTTGTAGATCTGATTGCGAGTACTTTCCCTCAGCTATGCCGGCGAGACCGTCACTGCGCAGGTTTCCAGTAAGTGCTTCATGGGGAATCCGCCGTGTGGGGATCTCCACTGCTTATGTCCAAAATTGGATCATCTCGGTATGGTTCTTTACACATTTGAACATTTTGTGATACCTTCGATAGATTCTTGTCTGATAGGCGTTCTTTGCAGGAGTTTGATGTGTTGTACCGACCGTGGGTCGATTTGGCAGTCTCTAGGCTAGCCGCGCAGTATTTTGATGAGCGTCGCTATTTGTTGGGGACTTATGGAGCGGTTTCGTATCTTGGAGAGAGGGTTGCTATTCAGCATTCCTCAGATACCTTTGTCGTTCCTGCTCCTCCACCGCGTCATGTGTTTAATGCCGCGAGGTTAGTGAGCATGTCAGAGGGAGCTGGTACCCCTTGGCGATCTTACACGATCCCTGGGCAGTGCTATGAGGAGGAGCTACTTTGGTTGTTAGCTCCAGTTCATGTACCTACTGAGGATGTGGCGGTATGATTTTCAGCTTTTATTTTAAGTAGCCCCCAAGTAATACTTTACTGATTTTGATTTGCTTTGTCAGGGTAGTCCTGCTGAGTTTGTGCCACCATGTATGTCTACCACTATCAAGGGACGTATGGGCCAACTGAGGAGATGATTCCTCCTGCTCCTGAGGGCGAGCGCTTTGTGGAGCGGTCGATTCCACGTAACCAGACTCGGGTAAGCTTGTTTATTTGATACTGATGTCCATATATGTTATACATGTTTACTGACTTTATTTTCTTGACGGTTTTTGCGCGAGGTGGTCACGGCGATGGAGCAATGTATAGATGCCTTCCGGAGCCATCTTGTCCGGATGAGGAACGTGACTACATGTCGTTGAGACGACGTTTTTAGGAGGTAGCTTCCCTACTTATGTTTTTGCAATACTGCTTCTACTTTGCATGTTTCTTTTCTTAGTTTCTTTTGCAGGGTCAGCCCATTCCTTCTCGTATCCGCACGAGACCTGCGGTGCGGAGAGAGCCGAAGAGGTCTAGCTCGAGACGTCGCTGCACTAGTTCGAGTGGTCGGGGCGGTTGTTCAGAGGCTGCCCGTACCGAGGCGGTAGAGGTCTCAGGCTCTTCATCTGAGGGTGCATATGCTGCGCCGGTAGGCCAGGGTGAGGTTACCTCGGCTCTTAGAGGTGGTGGGATGTACGAGGTCGGCTCGTCATCGCAGCAACCTCCGCAGCCTCAGCCTCAGGTTGATCTTGGGTGGACGAGTCATGTTATGAGTTTTTCTCCTCCCAAGGACACCGGAGCTGGAGCTGGAGCTGGAGCTGGAGCACGAGCTGGTGGAGAGGTTACTCCTCGTACTGCGCAATTTAATGAGATGATGAGTGTCCGTCCCCCGGCGCCGTAGTTTGTTCATGTGCTTTTTATTTTCATTTTGACTTTGTATAGAACTTTGCCTTTAATTAGACTCATTATTTAGACATGTTTGTATATACATACTATTACGAGTTTATTCATCATTTATCGTGGTGTTTCATTTTTTATTATTGTTATGTGCATGTTTGTTGTGTGCAAAGAAATTGTGAAAAATAATTTTGCGCAAAAATTCAGTCATTTTTATTAATGATGGAGGGTATCCAACTTTCTCCCCCAAAATAGAAAAAATGAAAAAATAAAAGTCACAAAAAATATTGGATTATAAAGACTTGGAAGTTAGTCTAAATAAAAATCCGAAAATTAATATAATAGTTATATTAATTAAAAGGAAGGAATAAATGGATTTTTAGAAAGGAAAAATTAGAAATAATAATCCCAACTTTCATCAATTTTATTACAATAATCCCAACTTTGGATTATTCTGGAATAATCCGAACTTTAGGGGGTATTTTTTTTCTTCAATCCTAAACCGGTCAACAAAAGTCAATGACCTATTATATCAGGTCACTTGACACGTGTCAAGCCCTGATTGGTAAAAAAAATTAAAAAAAAAAAAAAAAAACCCGAAACTAACCAACCACCAGTCAGCCTCCTCTTCCTCCACCAGCAACCCTAACCACCACCTCACGGCCAACCTGCCACCCCTTTGTCGCCGACCAGCCGCGTGAAACAACCTCCACTGCGTCGCCATCTTCCTCCTTCCCTGAAACAACCCCCATTCCCCACGAAACCACCTCCCCGATACCCGAAACCACCTCCCTGAAACCCCAAATCCACCAACAAAACTGTAAATCCACCAACGAAACCTCTTCCACCGCCAAAAACCCCTAATCGTTCCTCTCACCACCCCAAAACCCTAAGCGGCTAGGGTTTTCGACGGTGGGGAGGAGTTTTTGGGGGTTTTCGACAGTGGGAGACTGGATTTAAGCGGCGCTTTCGAGTGGAGGATATTGGGGTAAAAGGAGAAACGGCGAGGGGGAAGGGGGAAACCGGCGCAAGGGGAGAAGAAAGAGGAAACCGGCGCAAGGGGAAGGAATTGCGCCACCGTTTAGGGTTAAACTGGTGGTTTTGGGGGTTGGCTGGCGGTTTTTGAGGTGGCTAGTGGTTGAAATTTTGGGGGTTGGTTAGTTTTTTTTTTTTGAAATTGTTTTAGCCAATTCAGTAGTGACACGTGTCACTTTTAAAAGTATAAAAAAAAATTAACCCATTCAACCGGTTACCGATTTTTTGGATTGAAGAAAAAGAGAAACCCCTAAAGTTCGGATTATTCAAGAATAATACAAATTTTGGATTAATGTAGAAAAATTGATGAAAGTTGGGATTATTATTTCTAATATTTCCTTTTAGAAAAAGAAATAAAAGAAGAATAAGGAAACCGTAAAATCATTAGCATACTCGAATTAGGTCAAAAACGCGGTTTTTTGGAAAGCTCATATGATAAGATACATCAGCGCCAGCTGGCGCCACGCGTTTTGGTGTAGCGTCAGGCGCTACACTTAGCGTTTGGCTCCAGGATCTAGCGTCAGGCGCCAATATTTGGCGTCTGGCGCTAATGAGCGCTGAAGCTGAATCCTTCCTAGATTAAAACTGCGCCGATTTTGTGTATAAATAGCCCCTTGCCTAGCCGATTTTCTTCATAATTTCAGCAAATAAATTTTTTCTTAGCCTTTAAAAAAATAACAACATGTCTCGAGTCTCTAAAAGTTTTACCAACTACACTCATGATTGGTGTCGGTCTCTTAATCCCAAGGAGAGAAAAGAGTTAGATGTGTTTCACTTGGGGGTATTTATGGTGTCAATGGGGTAGATTTTGATTTAGATTTTATTCATACCGCTCTAGAATATAGGGATGTAGATACTCATTGCTTTAGAATAGGGTATGATGAAATTAGCCCTTTGCCGGAAGAATTCGGTGCTATTTTAGGTTTTCCTGCACTAGATCTTGTAGTAATCCCTAGAATAAACAAATATTATTATAATGATTTTGAACGCTTCTTCAATTTAAAAGACAAATATCTATCAAAAATAGTAGATGGTAGCATAGTCAATTTAAAAGAATTTGCTCGCCATTATTTTGATAGACCTTATTTTGAATATTTCCATGTTTATAGAAGAAGGGCTTTTCTCTTTTGTATGCTCAATCAATATTTTCTCACTAGTGGTAAAAATAATGAGGGTCAATCAATTATATCTACTGTTTTAGAGCAGATTGAATACGGGAGAAATCCAATGCCCTTAATAGTTGGAGAGACGATGCTTAGTCTTGATGATTTAAAGAAGAATCTAAAAGCACCTTTTCGGGGCTCTCCAATTTTATTATAGGTAGAAAAATAATATTTTTAATTACAGAAATCAAAAATATATTTTTGTATAGTAAAAATAATTTATTTGTGTTGAAAGTTTTTGCAGATATGGCTAATGGAAAGACTGGAATTAATTAACCCTCCAGACAACATTGAGAAGTATACTCCAAATTGCTTCGTGAGAAGGAAGAAACGCTTCTCTAAGATGGGGCGCCACGAATGGAAGAAGGTCTTCGAGTCTTGTAATTTTTCCATCAAGTGGGTCATCCCTTGGTGGAAAATAGAAAATATGGTTGGTGTCAACAAGCAGCCTTTCTGCCGTCTTCCAAGCTTGTCCCGAATGACTTTTTATTATCCCTACATGGTAAAGAGACAATAAGGCCTACTTTAGACTATTCCTTCAGGTGATCTTTGTCATCCCTACGAGTTCCTTGTCTCTCAGGAAGTAGACAAATTTAATGCTTATTAGAAAGCTAGACTTTTATGGGAAGTAATTACCCAAAATGTTCCTCCTTGCTTGCCCAATGATGTGAAAAAATGGCTTCTGAAGAAATCCTCAGAGGACGTGAAGAAAAATCAGAGTAAAACTGATGTGAAGAGTCGTCTAGTTAACAGAGTGATTCATGTTAAGGAACGCTTGGGTGAAAGAATTGAGTTCAAAACACCTATAATGCCTAAAAAGAAGAGTACTGCGAAAGATAAAGGAAAAAGGAAAGTTGACACCACAGAAAAGAAAGCTTGGCTAGAAAAGATGCATGGGGTCCTAGCTAAGGGGGAAACTATTTACTCCATGATTGAATGTAGGTCCTCTAAAGGATGCCTACTAGCTAAGGTTATGGATGAGGAAGAAGACGCAGACAAGAATTGGAAAAAGGCTAAGAAAGAAAAAAAAAGATTAAGAGCATTGCTTAATTTTCAATTATTAGACTTTGTTTTTTAAATTAAAAGTTAATTTATTTAAGCTTTATTTAAATTCCATCAATAATGTAATTTATTTTATTAATGAAATTCCATCTTTTTAATTAAATTATTCACTTTAAATTTAATTTATTAAAGCAATGAAAACCGAAAAATTAATTTCCCAGAAACTTTTTCGAGTACGGAAGTCGAAAATTTTCTGAAAAACACCAAAATATTCTCAGATATTTTACAGTAAATTGGTGCCACAATTCTACGACTTACGCCAGCTACGGCAGTCTGGCGTCTGGCGACGAAAGATGTCGTCTGGCGCAAATGTTCATCAATTGGCGCCAGAATCTATTCCGTGACGCCGATATTTGGTCGATCTTCTGTTGAATTTTTTATTAAGTCTGGGATGCGAGATTTGAAAAGAATAAAGTGGCCGCACCCGTAAATGGTTGCCTACGTATCCTTTCTTAAGGAATCAGGCCAAACGTAGCTCTCTTGAGTATCCTACTCAAGTAATTATGGGTAGTATTTCTTAAGTTGGTCAAGATTTGTCATGTTCGAGAACTCATTGCCATCCATGTCAGTTAATTTTGCTGCACCTCCTGACAGGATTGTTTTGACAATGTAACGTCCAGACTAATTAGGTCTGAATTTTCCCCTTGGATCTAAAACATTTTTCCTTAATGCTTTTAACACCAAATCTCCTACTTTGATGTTTCGTGTCTTGACCTTCTTATTAAAATGCGTAACCATACGAGTTTGGTAACATTAAGTGTGATGTAGAAATTCTAGTCGTTTTTCATCAATTCAAGTAGAATTAGCTCTTCATATCTTTCCCTAGTCCATTCAACTTCATCGAGTTTGCTTTGTAATGCGATGCGTAGAGATGGAATCTCTAGTTCGACAGGTTGTACGACATCCATTCCACAAACCAAGGAAAATGGCGTACTTCCTGTTGATGTGCGAATTGACGTTGTAGGGAATATTTCAAGCATTATCCCTAGCTTGAATCCCATTGTGATCATACACTAAAGTACGGTGGCGTCCAAAGGGAAAGAAGATAGAGTAAAAGAGTCGCCAACAAGTTTTTTTGGAACTTGTAAACAGTTCACGAGGTTAAGGTTACACCCCTTAACGATCCAGGAGATCGTCAACTCCAATGGGTCTTGAACCATGACTGGTAGTTCGGGGATGAAGGTACAAATTCGACCTAAAAGAGATTGAACCTACCCTAATAATAGGCCTCTACCTTATTCTGATCGTATTCATGTGCGCTTTCTGACTAACATACAATCAATAGGATTAAACCTAAACCTATTTATCTATGTTTGTTGAATATTAATTCACAAATAAAACTATTATTGGCGATCACTTGAATTATAATCATATTAACCATAAACAAGGTTATTAATTATCTAATTAAGTGTGATTACAAGTACAAATTCCCTTTAAACATGCATAAAAGGCGTGATCAAGCAATAACAATAAATATTAAGCAACATAATAATAGCAAATCATCATAATAATAATAATACTTTAAATAATCATGTTAAAGCATAAGAATAGCAAGATCCTAGGCATGATACTAACAAGATTAATAACAAACCCTAGCATGTCACTAAGCAAAAAAAATCAAAGCTTTAACCCTAACATGATACTAACAATCATAAATATTAGGAAGAACATAGAAAGCATCACACTTTTAATCATACTTGATATCAAAGTTACCCTAGACATAATACTAGGAATCAAAATAACAATCTAAGCATGATTTTTTTAACATAATATCGATAAAAACCATTAAAGTACTTACTTGGATACCTCGTACCTCTTTCTAATAACAAAATACACACGTTAGTAACTTCAAGGAAAATAATAAACAACAAAACAATTTAATTAAATAATTGAAAGAGAGATTTTGGACCAAACCCTCAGAAATTAAAACCTTTCACGTCTAGGGCGAAGGCCACTTCAAATATGGCTAGGTGTATCTAAGTCTTGCGAATGCGGAATTTTGTATTTGAGAAAGACTAGTTTAGAAAAAAGAGAGAGAGATAGAGTAATCAAGAGAATCTTGATGAGAGTTGGTGAATGAAAACGAAGTTTTTAGGAAGCTATTTATAGAGAAAATCAGCCAAAAAGACAAAAAAACAATACAGAGTTCTGACGCGTAAAACGTGGTTAGCGCCAGGCGCTACCTCTAGCGCCAGGCACCAAGCATAGCGTCAGGCGCTTTTGCTAGCGTTTGACGCTGACTAAATATTTTCGCGTTTTCTAAAATCAGATAGAAATTGCCGTACACGAGGTTTAAATCTTATTTTCCGTGAAAACATTCTTTTATTCTAATTAAAACTCTAAAAAGTCATCAATAGTCAATTTATCAATGCTAATTGAATTAGGAATGAAAAGAACCTTCTAGAAGAATCTAGAGGACTAAAACCATTCCTAATTGCATTAAGAATGATAAATCCATACTAGGCCCTCCTGTAGATCATTGGGCCGCATATAAGACTCAAATCGGGCCCTGTTTAGTAATTTGGCCATAACTTCCGCAATTTTCATCGGAATTGGGCTTATAATATATCGTTGGAAAGCCCTTTTCAAGCCCTACCCAACTACACTACTATTAGAGCCATATCATGGACAAACCAAACTAGATTGAGTATTTTCTTAAAATAGGTTTTTAAAAACAGATAGAAAAGAAAAAAAATTAAAACTATCCGCAACACTAAACTTTCGACACTTTTACATCATTCGATTATGACTCAACGTGAAAAGTACTCATCACTGGGTTTGGTTTTGGGGAGACACAAATGGGTGTCTATAGAAGCCCCTACTTTGACTAAGTTTGGAGAAACGCATGTTTCGAAAACAAAAGTCAAAGTAGCGATAGAGACGAAGGATGATTAAGAAAGTTCTGCGATCCCAAATCATTCTTGTAACGCCGATACCTGCAAACTAGCGTTAGTTAAACAAATAAAAGAGTTAAGAAATGCGTATCTTGCACTGTCGAGCACACGACCCTGAAGGTAACCGATTTGTTGCTTTATTTACTGTTGTTTTGATGACCTCCTGCAAGCAAGAGAATGCCATCCCGCTTGAAGACTGCTACGCTTGTGTCTGCCTCCAATTCCGCCATGATAATCTTCCACAAGCCAGGGAACACTATCAAAGATTGCTTCGCTTGAAATGATCCTCTTGTACTTTGTGACCATCTTCCACATCTTAGGGAACACGATCGAAGACAACTTCGCTTGAAATCACCTTCAGTTGTTTATGACAACTCTCTGCAAGCTAGGGAACGCTGCCGAAGATATTCTCGCTTGAAGCTACCCTCATTTATTGCGATAATATTCCAAAGAAAATTATCGAAGACCTCCGCTTGTCGATCTTTTAAAAGCTCGCTTGAACTTTGCTACCGCTATGCCTGTACGTCGGCGCTTTTGCTGCTTGTGAACCTGTATGTCGGTGCCTTTTACGGAATTATGAGCCATTATGTCGGTGCCTTTCTGAATGAACCAGTATGTCGGTGCCTTTTGTGATGAGCCAATGCTTAGGCGCTTTAAGCTAAGTGAGACGATCTTTCATCAGGTCAATCAGTTTATGTAATCAAGCCGATTACTAAAAATCGTGTCAAATTGCTTAGAGGGGCTAACTGGCGTACCAAGGAACCCAAAAATATACTGCATAAGGTTGGAACAACCGTACTGAGTGGCTGAACGTTCTGGCGCCGCTGAAATATTGTCAGCGCCGCTTATCTGGCTGTAGCGCCAAACGCTGGAACTAGCGCCAGGCGCTAAAGCTTATTGACTGACAACAAGGTCTGACGCTTGGCGCTAGAGTCGGGTTTTCCTTAAATACCCTTCTCTTCTTCATTTCTGCTGCTGTTATTCGTGTTTCTTGCTCGAGATTCTCAGAACTTCAATTCACTCGTTCTTGCTCGTTTCTCAACCAAATTCGCTAAAATTTTTGCAAATTAAAGCTTATTCCATCCATTTTCCCGATTTATGTAAGTTTCCTCCAAATTCACACCGGTTTTAATGAATTTTGCATGCATTTGTTCACGAATTTCTTGAAAATTCGAATTTAGAATTACTTAATTCTCTTTATTTATAAAACTTTATGCCATGAAATTGCTTGATTATGTTTATATATTGCCTTGGGAGTAATTTGAGACTTATTTGACTCAATTTGGTGAAGAATTGAGCAAATCACCATTGTTGAACCTCTTAAGGTCGGGAAAACAATGTGGCTTGTTCTTGATGTTTTTATTAGCAATTCTTGTCCAATTTGTCACAATAACTACTATAATATTGCAAGAAATTGTATGATTGCTTGAAAAATGCTGTGTATGCTCAATTTGAATTTGTGCTCTATTTTAGAACTACATACTCTGTTTTTGCGAACATAGTATCATTCGGCGAGGCGAACCTTAAATACCATAGAACCCAAATTTATGATAATTCTGCACAATATAGCATGGCTTGAAAGCGAGGCTCTTGTTCACGGTCCCGAGACGTTCGACGGGAGCATGAGCCCGTAGAGGACGATGCTGAACCGTCCACTTCGCTCGGCCGACTTCCTGAGTGGGATGATCGAACCTTGTACTTTTCTCCCGTCCACCATATCTCTGAGAGGGTGAGATGGGGCATCACAGTTGGAAGGACACGCTGTCATGGTTCCGGTTGTGACGGCTTGGGCAATCTGTATAAGATGTACATCGCCAGAGATGATCAGAAGAGACTTTTGATGGGAGTCTTGCGGGCTTATTGCACAGTTCGAGACCTCTGAGGCCATGATTGCCTCTAGAGGGGATCACCATGTAGTCCGTGCTTTGGTGGTCACTCCTACCGACTTCAATCTCATTACGGGACTAGAGTTCAGCTATGTGGCGTTGCCGTTCAACAGCGGGATCGACGTCTTTTCTCTTGAGGTCGAGGAGCTATTGGGTCCGATTGTTATTCGGGCTCGAGATGAGGTAAAGTGGACTCAGTTTAGTGCTAGGGGGATTCGCCGCTCGACTCTAGCAGCAGATTTTGATGATGGTGCGACTACCCGAGAGTAGGGCGCTGACAAGGGTAGTAGGGCGCTGCTTTACTACCTTCTTGCCGTCCGTGATCTACACCGGATCGGGACTTATGACTAGGCTAGTTTTGCTTATGCTGATTTCTTCCGAGCGTTGCGGGACTCGTGTCAGCACTGGTTCTTCGCCGAAAACGTTGCTCTATCCGACTTTTGGAAGGTCGTAGGGGTATCCTTTATTCCCTATAAAGATTAGATCTGATTCTACGAGTACTTCCCCTCATCTGCGCTGGCGAGACCATCGCCGCGCAGGCTTCTAGTTAGTGCTTCCTGGGGCAACCGCCGTGTGGGGATGTCCACTACCTATGTCCGAGATTGGATCATCTCGGTATGATTCATTTCTTATTTGACATTTTGTGATGCCTTAGCTAGATTCTTGCCTGATAGACACTC
Organism: Chenopodium quinoa; assembly: GCF_001683475.1. Taxonomy (NCBI): domain Eukaryota; kingdom Viridiplantae; phylum Streptophyta; class Magnoliopsida; order Caryophyllales; family Amaranthaceae; genus Chenopodium; species Chenopodium quinoa. The sequence goes on along the minus strand of NW_018745251.1, from coordinate 1,540,040 downwards.
TTTGCAGGAGACTGAGGTGTTCTACCGACCGTGGGTCGACTTCGAAGTTCCTAGGTTAGCCGTGTAGTATTCTGCTGAGCATTGCTATTTCTTGGGGACTTACAGAGTGGCAGCGTATCTTGGAGAGAGGGTTTCTATTCAGCATTGCTCAGATACCTTTGTCGTTCCTGCTCCTTCACCATGTCACATGTGTAATGCCACGATGTTTGTGAGCATGTTAGAGGGAGCCGGTACCCCTTGGCGATCTTACACGATCCCTGAGCGATGCTATGGGGAGGAGCTACTACTGTTGTTAGCTCCAGTTCCTGTAACTGCTGAGGATGTGGCGGTATCATTTTCAACTTTTACCTTTTGTTAAGCAGCCCCCAAGTGATGCTTTACTAATTTTGTTTTGCCTTGTCAGGATTATCCTACTGAGTTCGTGCCACCCTGTATGTCTATCCATTATCAGGGGACATATGGGCTGATTGAGGAGATGATTCCTCCGACTCCTGAGGGCGAGCGCTTTTGTCCATATATGTTATGTATGTTTACTGACTTATTTCTTTGACAGTTCTCACACAAGGTGGTTTCGGCGATGGCACGATGCATAGATGCCTTCCGTAGCCTGCTCGTTCGGATGAGGAACATGGCTACCTGCCGTCGAGACGACGTCGTTCAGGAGGTAGTCTTCCCTTCTTATGTTTTTGTATTATCGCTTCTACTTTGCCTATTTCTGATCTTAGTTTATTTTGCAGTGTCAGCCCATTCCTTCTCGTTCCCGCACGAGACTTGAGGTGCGGAGGGATCCGGCGAGGTCTAGCTCGAGACGTCGCTACACTGGTTGGGAGGTCGGGGCGGTCGTTCTGAGGTTGCTCGTACCGAGGCGGTAGAGGGCACAAGCTCTTCCTCTGATGGTGCACATGTCGCGCTGGTAGGCCAGGGAGAGGCTACCTCGGCTCTTAGAGGTGGTGGGATGTACGAGGTTGGCTCGTCATCGCAGCAGCCTCCACAGCCTCAGCCTCAAGTTGATCTTGGGTGGACAGGTCCTGTGTTGAGTTTTCTTCCTCCCGAGGAAACTTGAGCTGAAGCCAGAGCTAGAGGAGAGGTTACTCCTCGTACGGCGCAGTTTTATGAGATGATGGGAGTACGTCCCCCGGCGCCGTAGTTTGTTCCTATGCTTTATATTATTTTATTTTGACTTTGTATAAAACCTTGATTTTTAATTAGACTCATTATTTAGACATGAGTTTATTCTTTATTTATCATTTTATCATTTTTTATCATTATTATTATTTTTTTTATGTTCATGTTTGTGTGTGCAAGGAAATGTGAAAAATAATTTTGCGCCAAAATTCTGTCATTTTTATTATTGATGGAGGGTATCCGACTTTCTCCCCCAACAAAGAAAAAATGAAAAATAAAAGTCAAATAAAATATTGGATTTATAAAAACATGGAAGTTAGTCTAAATAAAATCAGAAAAATAATATAATTAATATAATAGCTAAATTAATTAAGAGGGAGGATTAAATGAATTTTTAGAAAATGATAAGGAAACCGTAAAGTCATTAGCAAACTCGAATCAAGATGAAAACACGGTTTTTGAGAAAGCGCGTACGATGAGACATATTAGCGCCAGCTGGCGCCCCGCGTTTTGGTGTAGCGCCAAGCGCTACACTTAACATTTGGCGCCAGGCTCTGGCGTCAGGCACCAATAGTTGGCGTATGGCGCTAATGAGCGCTGACTCCGAATCCTTCCAGGATTAAAACTGCTCAGATTTTGTGCATAAATAAACCCCTGTCAAGCCGATTTACTTCAAAATTTCAGTAGATAAAAAATTTCTTAGCTTTTAGAAAAATAACATCATGTCTCTAGTCTCCAAATGTTTTACCAACTACACCCATGAATGGTGTCGGTCTCTTAATCCCAAGGAGACAAAAGAGTTAGATGTGTTTCACTTGGGGGGTATTTATGGTGTCAAAGGGTTAGATCTTGATTCAGATTTTATTCATACCGCTCTAGAATATTGGGATGTAGATACTCATTGCTTTAGAATAGGGTATGATGAAATTAGCCCTTTGTCGGAAGAATTTTGTGCTATTTTAGGCTTCCCTGCGCTAGATCTTGTACGAATCCTTAGAATAAATGAATATAATTATAAGGATTTTGAACGCTTCTTCAATTTAAAAGACAAAGTTCTATCAAAAATAGTATATGGTAACATAGTTAATTTGAAAAAATTTGCTCGCCATTATTTTGATAGACCTTATTCTGAATCTTTCCATGTTTATAGAAGAAGGGCTTTCCTGTTTTGCATACTTAATCAATTTTTTCTTACTAGTGGTAAAAATAATGAGGGTTAATCAATTATATCCACTGTTTTAGAACAAATTGAATCAGGGAGAAATCCAATTTCTTTAATAGTTGGAGAGACTATGCTTAGTCTTTATGAATTAAAGAGAAATCCAAAAGCACCTTTTCCGGGCTCTCCAATTTTATTACAGGTAGAAAAATAATATTTTTAATTACAGAAATCAAAAATATATTTTTGTATAGTTATAATAATTTATTTGCATTGCAATTTTTACATATGTGGCTAATGGAAAGATTGGAATTAATAAGCCCTTCAGACAACATTGAGAAGTATACTCCAAATTGTTTCGTGAGAAGGAAGAAATGCTTCTCTAAGATGGGGCACCATGAATGGAAGAAGGTCTTCGAGTCTTGTATTTTTTCCATCAAGTGGTTCATCCCTTGGTGGAAAATAGAAAAGATGGTGTTAACAAGAAACCTTTATGTCGGCTTCCAAGCTTGTCCCGTATGACATTTAATTATCCCTGCAGGGTAAAAAGACAATACGGCTTACTTCAAACAATTCCTTTCAGTGATCTTCGTCGTCCCTACGAGTTCCCTATCTCCCAAGAAGTAGACAAATTTGATGCTTATTGGAGCGCTAGACCTTTATGGGAAGTAAGTACCCAAAAGGTTCCTCCTTCCTTGCCCAATGATGTGAAAATATGGCTTCTGAAGAAACCTTCAAAGGTCGTGAAGAAAAATCAGAGTAAAACTGATGTGAAGCCATATAGGTGATAAAGTGATTCCTGTTAAGGAACGCTTGGGTGAAAGAATCGAGTTCAAAACACCTATAATGCTTAGGAAGAAGAGTACTGCGAAAGATAAAGGAAAAAAGGAAAGCTGACACCATAGAAAAGAAAGCTTGGATAGAAAAGAAGCATGGGGTCCTAGCCGAAGGGGAAACTAATTACTCCAAGATTGAATGTAGGTCCTCTAAAGGATGCCTACTAGCTAAGGTTATGGATGAGGAAGAAGATGCAGACAAGAATTGGAAAAGGGCTAAGAAAGAGAAAGAAGATTAAGAGCATTGCTTAGTTTCCAATTATTAGACTTAGTTTTTAAATTTAAAGTTAATTTATTTAAGCCTTATTCAAATTCTATCAATAATGTAATTATTTTAATGAAATTTCAGCTTTTTGATTAAATTATTTACTTTAAATTTATTTTATTAAAGCTATGAAAATTGAAGAGTTAATTTTTTTTCAGAAATTTTTTCGAGTACGGAAGTCGAAAATTTTCCGAAAAACATCAAAATATTCCCAAACGTTTTACAGTAAATTGGCGCCACAATTCTGCGACTGGCGCCAACTGCGGCAGTCTGGTGTCAAGCGACAGATGCCGTCGTCTGGCGCTAACATTCATCGGCTGGCGCCAGAATCTTTTCTGTGATGCCGATATTTCGTCGATCTTCTGTTGAATTTTTTATTAAGTCTGGGATGCGAGATTTTTATTTTAAAAAAAAAAAATAAAGTGGCTGTACCCGTAAAGGGTTGCCTACGTATCCTTTCTTAAGGACAGGCCAAACGTAGCTCTCTTGAGTATCCTACTCAAGTAATTATGGGTAGTATTTTTTAAGTTGGTCAAGATTTGTCATGTTCGAGAATTCATTGGCATCCATGTCAGTTAATTTTGCTGCGCCCCCTGGCAGGATTGTTTTGAGAATGTAAGGTGCAGACTAATTAGGTCTAAATTTTCCCCTTGGATCTAAAACATTTTTCCTTAATGATTTTAATACCAAGTCTCCTACTTTGATGTTTCGTGTCTTGACCTTCTTATTAAAATGTCTAGCCATACGAGTTTGATAACACTGATTGTGATGTCGAGCTTCTAGTCGTCTTTCATCGAGTAGAATTAGCTCATCATATCTTGCCCTAGTCCATTCAACTTCATCAAGTTTGCTTTCTAACGCGATGCGTAGAGATGGAATTTCTAGTTTGACAGGTTGTACAACATCCATTTCATAAACCAAGGAAAATGGCGTATTTTCTGTTGATGTGCAAATTGACGTGCGATAACCCCACAATGTGAAGTGAAGTTTTTCAGGCCAATCCTTATAAGGGGAAGAATGATGATGTTGAATGCCATATTTTTGTAGCGATTCTTCACATTCGGCTTGAAAGTAAGTTCCATTGTCACTTATCATTTCATGTGGGACTCCGTACCGACAAATAATATTTCTCTCGATAAAGAGTGCTACATGTTTGCAGTGAGTTTAGCGTATGATTGTGCTTCGACCCACTTTGTGAAGTAATCAATTGCCACTAGGATATATTCGTGGCCTCCTGTTTCTGGGGGAGTGATTTTGCCAATGATGTCAATTCCCCATGTAGAGAAAGGCCATAGCGACGTGTAGGTGTAGAGCAAGGATGGAGGAACATGTTGTAAATTGGCATAGATTTGGAACTTAGGGCATCTTTTCACGTATTGATAGCAATCCCTATTCATTGTAGTCCAATAATATCCTTCTCGCATTATCTTTTGGACTAACATTTTGCTATTTATGTGAGTTCCACAAATTCCTTCGTGGACTATCCTCACTGCTCTTTGGGCATCCTTTTTTCTTATACATAAGAGAACTCGACCCTTAGGTACCCCTTTATGTAGCTTATTGTATATGAGTACGTATTGGGAAGCTAAGAGTCTTAATGCTCGTTTTTCTCTTTTGTCAGCATGGGGAGGGTATTCTCCTTTGGTGACATAATTGAGTATATCCGTATACCATGGTTCTTCTTCTTCTTCTTCTTCTTCTTCTTCTTCTTCTTCTTCTTCTTCTTCTTCTTCTTCTTCTTCTTCTTCTTCTTCTTCTTCTTCTTCTTCTTTCTTCTTCTTCTTCTTCTTCTTCTTCTTCTTCTTCTTCTTCTTCTTCTTCTTCTTCTTCTTCTTCTTCTTCTTCTTCTTCTTCTTCTTCTTCTTCTTCTTCTTCTTCTTCTTCTTCTTCTTCTTCTTCTTCTTCTTCTTCTTCTTCTTCTTCTTCTTCTTCTTCTTCTTCTTCTTCTTCTTCTTCTTCTTCTTCTTCTTCTTCTTCTTCTTCTTCTTCTTCTTCTTCTTCTTCTTCTTCTTCTTCTTCTTTCTTCTTCTTCTTCTTCTTCTTCTTCTTCTTCTTCTTCTTCTTCTTCTTCTTCTTCTTCGTCTTGGGATACTTCATCATCTTCTATAGCTTGAATATATGCTGGTTTGTGCCTTTTTTCTATAGTTAGAGGCATTTGCTCGATTTCCATGGGAATCCTAACCATCGAGGCTAGTCTTGCCAAGGCATCAGCAAACTAATTTTCTTCCCTTGGTAGATATGTGTATTCTACCTTATTTAACTGATTAGTAAGAGTTTCCTGATAGGTTTGGTAAGGGGCTAGACTTTCGCTCCTTACTTTCCAACTTTTGGATATTTAATTGATGATTAATGAAGAGTCTCCGAATATCCGTAACTTTTTTACTCCCAATGCCAAATTTGTTTCAAGGCATACCAAGCATGCTTCGTATTTAGCAGCGTTGTTGGCATCGTCGAAATCAAGCTTTATGGAGATTGGAACATGCTCTTCTTTAGGTGATACTAGTAATGCTCCAATGCCACATCTCTTTTGGTTTGAGGCTCCATCGAAGTATAAGGTCCAAGTATCATCTTTAGTGACCATTAAGTCTTCATCTGGAAATTCATTGTCTTATATTGGCGTCGAGTCTTCTATTGGAAAGTCTGCTAGAAAGTATGACACCAGAGATCCTTTGATAGCTTTTTTCGGCATAAACCTTACATCAAACTAGGCTAAATTGACTATCCATCTCGATATGCATCCATTGAGTGTAGAAATCTCGAATAGATACTTGAGTGGATCTAACCGGGAGACTACAAAGACTGTATGCACTAGCATGTAATGTCTTAACTTGGTTGTGGCCCACACCAAGGCAAGGCACAATTTCTCAAGTGATGCATAACGTGCTTCATATTCGAGCATTTTCTTGCTTAGATAGTAGATTGCGTTTTCTTTGCCTTCTACTTCTTGTGCTAGCATAGCTCCCATTGTCTCTTTGGTAATTGTTAAGTACAACTAAGAGGTATTCCCAGAAGTGCTTGTGCTAATACGGGAGGATTTGCGAGATAGTCTTTGATCTTTTCAAAGCCTTTTTGACACTCGTCATCCCATATTACTGGTACATTCTTCTTAAGCTTTGTAAAGATTGGTTCACATATCGTTGTCAATTTTGATATGAACCTACTTATTTATTGCTACCGGCCAATATATCCTCAAATATGTTTCTCAGTTTTGGGCGGTGGCATTGACATGATTGCTTACACTTTTGTTGGGTCTATCTCTATTCCTCTAGAGCTTATGATATAACCCAAAAGCTTGCCTGAGGTGACTCCAAAAGCACACTTAGATGGGTTCAACCTCATATTGTATTTTCTTAGCCTTTCGAAAATTTTTCTTAAGGCTACTTGATGTCCTGGGCGGTCTTTTCATTTTACAATCATGTCGTCCACATATACTTCGACTTATTTATGCATCATGTCATGGAGTAAGGCAGTCGCTGCACGTTGGTAAGTGGCACCCGCGTTTTTCAACCCGAATGTCATTACCGTGTAGCAGTAAGTGCCCCATGGTGTTATGAAGGTTTTTTTCTCCATGTCTTCTTCTTCCATGAGAATCTGATTATAACTTGCGTATCCGTCCATGAACGAGATAAGTGCGTGATTTACTGTGTTGTCCACCAGAATATCGATGTGTGGTAAAGGGAAGTCGTCCTTTGGACTTGCCTTATTTAGATCTCGATAGTCGACACACATTCTTACCCCTCCGTCTTTTTTCGGAACTGAGATGACGTTGGCGACCCATTCAGGGTATTTAGATACCTTGATGAAACCTGCAGTTATTTGTTTTTTGGACTTCTTCTTTAATTTTAAGTGCCACGTCGGGTTTCATTCGACGTAACTTTTGTTTTACAGGTTTAATTCTCGGAATTAGTGGTATAGTGTGTTGAGCTATTTCTCTATTAATGCCTGGCATATCTTTGTATGACCAAGAAAATACATTGGTGAATTCTTTAAGTAAGTTAATTAAATCGGTTCTTTCTTGTTCATTAAGTGTTAGTCCGATTTTAACTTCTCTTTTATTGGTTGAATCATTTGAGATATCAACCATCTCAGTTTCTTCAATTATCGGTGTTTTCTTTTCAAGTGTTTCCATTGCTTTAATAAGTTCTTTGTCTTTCTCATTGTTAGTTAAGCAATGCTCGTCATCTTGGGTTAAAGAAGAACACAAGAAGTAAGGATAAGAAATTATATTATTATACTATGAGATCATTACATCAAAGAGTGAAATGTCCTCAGGGACTTGAATCACTAACTATTCTAGGAGAAGAGATAGAAGGGGAAGGTGCTACTACTAAAGACCTAGTTGACTTTATAAGAAGAGACTCTGACTCTAACTCTGACTCAGACGACTCTTCGAACATCGGTCCTTGCCCTGTCGTGATGGATATCTTCCTTCCACTTGGAGTAGCTACCTTGACGGTCTTGCGCCACCCCTGTATTGATCCTTCCGCTGGAGTGATTAGCTTCGAGGGATAAAAGTTTTCACTTTGTATGGCTGTTTGGATGAGCGAGGAGTTATCCCCTTTGTGCGTTGGCTCATCCTTTTCTCGCCCAAATAATAATCCCGTGACGTTAAAGTCAAAGCTTGGGGGTGCTTTCTCCTTAGGGACAGGAGTTAGGATTTCATCTTTGAAATAGCAATCCAAGAAAATATTAAATCCTGGTTGCCTTATGTCGTTTATGACAAATGGTTCGGGAAATTCTAGCATGGATAGTCCTCTCCTTCTTTTATGAATTAACTATTGAGTGTGAAAGGGTACTAATCCATTGGGATTGTTTTCTTTTGAATGCGAGCGTCCCTACGTGCCTTCGATTTTTCCTGGGCTCGCATAAGATCTTTCCGAGTCGGTTCGAAACCAAGTCCAACAGTTTCTAATTTAGGGAGGCCAGGTGACTCCAGCGGTTTTGCTATTCCCTTTTTCTTTCCTAGGGTCATCCCAGGAAAATGTCCTTGTTTCTTTAGAATAGCATTCACCATCATGTTAGAATGGGGGTCGTGGCCGAGAGGGGTCCTTTCATCCTCCTGGATTAAGGAGACCTCTTCGTTAAAGCCCCATAAATCTTCATCATCCTCATCGTGCTCCACGTTAATTATTGGATATTCTATGGACTTGATTCTCATATGTGAAGCATTGATGATAATAGGAATTCCTCCAACTATAGCTTTAACTTGTTGGTGGAGGGATGAGGGGACGACCTTTAGGTCATGAAGCCAAGGGCGTCCCAACAGTAGATTGAATGAAGCTTTAATATCTGCTACTTCAAAAGTAGTAGCGTGTTCTATCGCTCCCGTCGTTACATTCATAGTAATTTTACCAAGAGCTTGACGACGAGTGTTATTGTAGGCTCTTTTTCCTTGTGTTGAAGGGGTTAAGTCTTCATCCCTTATGCCTAGCATCCTCGCGGTTCTAAGTGGGCAGACGTTAATGGATGATCCATTGTCTACAAGAGTCATAGGAACGTTCATTCTCTTGAAAACTACTATGAGGTTTAATGCCTTATAGTGTTTGTCACCTTCTGGGGGTAAATTCTTGTCAGAAAATGTGATCAAATTGATGGGACTAGGTAGGTCACTCGTGAGGAAGTTAGCCAACCCCTTAAGAGTGGTGTCAGAAGCTATCCCTATTTTGTCCAAGGCATTCATTACAGCCAACCTATGTTCTCGAGATCTTGCCAGAAGCTTCCATACATTCATTTTAACTTTTGTTTTCTTGAACTGTTTGACGATGTCATTATCTTCAATGATATGTATGGGAACTTGCTGTGTGTTTGGCATGGGTTATGTCGAAATGGGAGGTTTCATTCTCCCAGATCTTGTGAGGACGTCTATTGATGAATCTTCTTTAACCCAAAAGTCATCCATGGCATATGACACCGAAGGTGGAGGTCCTACCATGTCTTTTAAGTAGACGTCTTCTTCGTCGCTGTCCTAAACTCCATTAATACTTGCATCCTCTTCTTGCAGAACTTGGACTAGCTTCTTTTCATTAATCATTTTCTGATTTAAATCCTTGAATTTAAAACTGTTTTCAATAGTGTGACCCCCTGATAGATGATATTGACAGTAATATCTATTTGTCCTTTTCAATGATTCAAATGGTCTCGGTTCAAGAGGTTTGATCTCGCCACTCTCGGAGAGCATTTTGAACATTTGTATACATGGGATCCTGTAGGGAATAATTCAAGCGTTAATCCCCTAGCTTTAACCCCACTGTGATCACACACTAAAGTACGGTGGCGTCCGAAGGGAAAGAAGATAGAGATCGTCAACTCCATAAGGTCTTGAACCAAATAGGGTTCGGGGATGAAGGTACAAATCCAACCTAAAATAGATTGAACCTGCCATAATAATAGGCCTCTACTTTATTCAGATCGTATTCGTGTGCGCTTTCTGACTAACATGAAATCAATAGGATTAACCCTAAACCTGGTTATCTATGTTAGTTGAATTTAATGCACAAATAAATCTATTATTGGCGACCACTTGAATTATAATCAATTATTCCTAACAATTATTAATTATCTTATATAAGCGTGATTACAAGTACCAATTCCCTTTAAGCATGCAATAAAAGGCGTGATTAAGCAATAACAATAAATATAATCAAGCAACATAATAAATAATCATCATTATAATATTATAATCATAATTAAAGCAATCATTTTCATGTTAAAAAAAAGTATAATAATAATAGCAAGATCCTAGGCATGATACTAACAAGATTAATAACAAACCCTAGCATATCACTAAGCATTAAAAATCATATATTTATCCCTAACATGATACTAACAAAAATAAATATTAGGAAGGAAATAAAAGGCATCATAACAATCATATTTAATTTTAAAGTTACCCTAGACATGAAAATAGGAATATCATAATAACAACCTAAGCATGATTTCTATATCATAACATCAATAAAAAGCATTAAAATACTTACTTCGATGCCTCGTACCTCTTTCTAATAACAAAATACACACGTTAGTAACTTCAAGGAAAATAATAAAACAACAATTAAATTAAATAATTGAAAGAGAGATTTGGGACAAAACCCTAAGAAATTAAACCTTTCACGTCTAGGGTGAAGGCAACATCGAATATGCCTAGGTGTATCTAAGTCTAATGAGTGCGAAATTTTTATATTCGAAAGAAGGCTAGTTTAGAAAAGAGAGAGAGAGAGTAATCAAGAAAATCTTGATGAGAGTTAGTGAATAAAAACGGAGTTTTTAGCACGTTATTTATAGAGAAAATCAGCCAAAAAGATAAAACATCAAAAACAGAGATCTGACGCAAAAAACCAAGTTAGCGCCAAACGCTGACCTTAGCGCCAGACGCTACGGCTAGCGCCAGGCGCTACAACTGCCGTTTGGCGCTGACTCAGAAATTCACGCGTTTTCTTAAAATCAGATAGAAATTGTCGTGCATGAGGATAAAATCATATTTTCCTCAAACAACGTTCTTTGATTCTGATTAAAACTCTAAAAAGTCAACAAAAGTCAATTTATCAATGCTAATTAAATTAGGAACGAAAAGAACCTTCTAGAAGAATCTAGAAGACTAAAACCATTCCTAATTGCATTAGGAATGATAAATCCATATTAGACCCTCCTCTAGATCATTAGGCCGCATATAAGGCTCAAAGCGGGCCTAGTTCAGTAATTTCGCCATAACTTCCTTAATATTCATTGGAATTTGGCTTATAATATATCGTTGGAAAGCTCTGGTCAAGCCCCATCCAACTACACTACTATTGGACCCATATCATGGACCAACAAAACTGGATTGGCTGTTTTCTTAAAATAGGTTTTTTAAAACAGAGTGAAGAGAAAAGAAATTAAAACTATCCGCAATACTAAACTTTCCTTCACTTCATTCGATCAGGATTCGACGTGAAAGGTACTCATCACTGGGTTTGGTTTTGGGGAGACACAAATGGGTATCTACAGAAGCCCCCACTTTGTCTGAGTTTGGAGAAACGCAAGTTTCAAAAACAAAATTCAAAGTATCGATAGGGACAGAGAATGATTCAGAACGTTCTGCGATCCTAAATCACTCTTGTAACGCCGATACCTGAAAACTAGCGTTAGTTAAAACAAATAAGAGAGTTAAGAAACGCGTATCTTGCACCGTCGAGCACACGTTTCTGAAGTAACCGATTTGCTGCCACTTTAATGTTGTTTTGATGACCTCCTGCCAAGAGAATGCCATCAAAGATTTTTCGAAAACGCGTTAAAATCAAGCTTGGCGTCCAACCCCAGGTCTTGGCGCCTAGAACCAGGCTTGGCGCCTGGCGCTAGTGCTGGCGCCTGGCACCAGCTAGCCAGGGTTGGCGCCAGCTCTGTTTCCTGAGCGTCAGACTCTGTTTTGTTAATTTATCTTTTTTGGCTGATTTTCACTATAAATATCGTATTAAAAACTCCGTTTTCATCCACCAATTCTCATCATCTACATCTACAGTCACCTACAATCAGTTATCATTCATCTCTTTCATTCATCTCCTCCTAAACTTGGTTTTTCTCATAGAAAATTCGGCATTCGCAAGATCTAGAAACACCTAGCCATATTCGAAGTTGCCTTCGCCCTAGACGTGAAAGGTTTTAATTTCTGAGGGTTTGGTCCTAAATCTCTATTTCAATTATTTAATTTAATTGTTTGATTATTATTTTTCCTTGATGTTACTAACGTGTGTATTTTGTTTTTAGAAAGAGGTACGAGGCATCAAAATAAGTACTCTAATTGATTAATTGATATTATGATGTAGAAATCATGTTTATATTGTTCCTAGTATCATGTTTAGGGAAAAGGTTATAATATCAAATATATTAAATATGATTGTTACGATGCTTCCTATGTTCTTCCTGATATTTATGTTAGTATCATGTTAGGGTTAAAGATTTGATTTTTATTGCTTAGTGACATGCTAGGGTTTGTTATAAATCTTGTTAGTATCATGCCTAGGATCTTGTTATTTTCATTATGCTTTAATATTAACATGAATATGATTATGATTATAATTGTTATAATTTATGATGATTATGATTATAATGGTTATAATTTATGATGATTATGAATATTATTATTTTGATGATGATTATAATTATTATGGTTATTTATTATTATATTGCGTGGTACATTATTTTATTGTTATTGCTTGATCACCTTTTATGCATGTTAAAGGGAATTGGTACTTGTAATCACGCTTAATAAGATAATTAGTAATCTTGTTTAGGGTTAATGTGATTATAATTCAAGTGATCGCCAATAATAGTTTGTTTGTGCATTAAATTCAACCAACATAGATTACACAGGTTTAGGGTAAAATCTATTGATTGCATGTTAATTAAAAAGCGCACATGAATACGATCAGAATAAAGTAGAGGCATATTATTAGGGCAGGTTCAATCTCTTTTAGGTTGGATTTGTACCATCATCCCCGAATCCTTATTTGGTTCATGACCTTATGGAGTTGACGATCTCTTGGATCGTTAAGGGGCGTATCCTTCACCTCGTGAACGGTTTACAAGGTCCTAAAAAAACTTGCTCGCGACTCTTTTGCTCTATCTTCTTCCCTTTTGGACGCCACCGTACTTTATTGTATGATTACAGTGGGGTTCAAGCTAGTGGGATTTTGACAACTCTCCACAATCTAGGGAATGCTGTCGAAGATATCTTCGCTTGAAGGTATCCTCACTTGTTGCGATAATTTTTCAAGGAAATTACCGAAGATCTCCGCTTGTCGATCTTTAAAAGTTCGCTTGAACCGTGCTTCCGCTATGCCTGTACGTCGGCGCTTTTGTTGTTTGAACCTGTACGTCGGTGCCTTATGAATTATGAACCAATATGTCGGTGCCTTTTGCGAATGAACCAGTACGTCAGTGCTTTTTGCGATTAGCCAATGCTTAGGCGCTTTAAGCTAAGTGATACGATCTTTCATCAGGTCGATCACTTGGTGCAATCAAGCCGATTACTAAAAATTGTGTCAAATTGCTTGGAGGGGCTAACTGGCGTATCAAGGAACCTAAAACATATTGCAAAAGATTAGAACAACTATACTGAGTTGCAGAATATCCTGACGTCGTTGAAAAAAACATCAGCGCCACACAACTAGCTGTAGCGCCAGACGCTGGAGTTAGCGCCAGGCACCAGCTTATCTATTGAAGCCAAAGTCTAGCGCTTAACGTTAGAGTCGAGTTATCCTTTAATACCCTTCTCTTCTTCATTTTCGCTGTTGCTCGTCGCGTTTCGGTTTCGAAAAGTTCCAGAACTTCATTTGCTTCGTTCTTGCTTGTTTCTCAACCAAATTCGCTTAAATTTGTTGCAATTAAAAGCTTATTTCATCCATTTTCCCGATCTATGAAAGTTTTCTTCAAACTCACACTGGTTTTTATGAATTTTTCATGTGTTTATTCTCGAATTTCATGAAAATTCGAAACTTAGAATGCTTAATTCTCTTTGTTTATCAAATTCTATGCCATGAAAATGTTTGATTATGTTTATATATTGCCTTGGGAGTAATTTGAGACTCGTTTGACTCAATTTGGTGAAGAAATGAACAAATTGCCTTTGTTGAACCTCTTAAGGTTGGGAATGCAATGTGGCTCGTTCTTGATGTTTTTGCTAGCAATTCTTGTCCAATTTGTCACATTAATTACTATAGTATAGCAAGAAATTGTTGATTGCTTGAAAAATATCGTTATGCTAAATTTGAATTTGTGCTCTGTTTTAGTACTACGTACTCTATTTTTTGCGAACATAGTATCATGCGGCTAGGCGAACCTTAGATACTATAGAACCTTAATTTATGATAATTCTGCACAATGTAGCATGGCTAGACAGCGAGTTTCCTGTTCACGGTCCCTAGACGTTCGACGGGAGCATGAGCCCGTGGAGGACGATGCCGAGCCGTCCACTTCGCTTGGTCGACTCCTTGAGTGGGATAAGCAGACCTTTTACTTTTCTCCCGTCCACCACATTTCTGAGAGGGTGAGACGCGGCCTTATTGTTGGCAGGACGCGCTGTCATGGTTCCGGCTGTGACGGCTTAGGCGATTTGTACAAGATGTACATCGCCAGAGATGATCAGACAAGACTTCTATGGGAGTCTTGCGGTCTTACTGTGATGTACGAGACCTCTGGGGCAATGGTTGCCTCCAGCAGGGGTCACAATGTAATTTGGGCTCTGGTGGACATGTTTTGGGACACCACCAACACTTTCCACTTTCCCTGGGTGAGATGATGGTCACTCCTACCGACTTCAGTCTCATCACAGAACTGGAGTTTAGTTCCGTGCCACTACCGTTAGACAGTGGAATCGACGTCTTTTCCCCTAAGGTCGAGGAGTTTTTGGGTCCGATTGCTATTCGGGCTCGAGCTGAGGTAAAGTCGTCTCAATTCAGCGCTAGGGGGATTCGCCGCTAGACTCTAGCAGTGGCTTTTGACGATGCTGCGACCACCCGAGAGCAGCGGGTGCGTATCTTTGCACTTATTCTGTTGTTAGGGACGTTCTCCCCTAACAAGGGTAGTAGGGCGCTGCTTTACTACCTTCTTACTGTCCGCGATCTACACCAGATCGGGACTTATGACTAGGCCAACTTGGCCTATGCTGATTTCATTCGAGCGCTGAGGGACTCGTGTCGACATCGGTCCTTTGGGACGAATGTTGCTTTATCTAACTTTTGGAGGGTCGTAATTGTCAACTTTATTCCCTATAAAGTTTAGCTTTACATTTTAGCTAGCATTTACAGATAACTTTAGCTTCTTGTAGATCTGGTTCTACGAGTACTTCCCTTCTGCTGCGCCGGCGAGATCGTCGCCACGCAGGTTTCCAGTTAGTGCTTCCTGGGGCAGCCGCCGTGTGGGGATGTCCACTGCATATGTCCGAGATTGGATCATCTCGGTATGATTCCTTTCTTATTCGACATTTTGAGATGTTTTAGATAGACTCTTGCCCGATTGACGATCTTTGTAGGAGCCTAAGCTGCTGTACCGACCGTGGCTCGACCTAGAAGTCCCTGGGTTAGCCGCCCAGTATTCTTCTTAGCGTCGCTATTTCTTGGAGACCTATGGAGCGATTGCATATCTTAGAGAGAGGGTTTCCAGACATCATTCCTCCGATACCTTTGTCGTTCCTACTCCTCCACCACGTCACATGTTTAACGCTGCGAGGTTGTTGCGCATGTCAGAGGGAGCTGGTACCCCTTGGCGATCTTACATGATCCCTGGGCGATGCTATGCGGAGGAGCTACTGTTGTTGTTAGCTCCAGTTCCTTTACGGGCTGAGGATGTGGCGTTACAATTTTTCAGCGTTTACCTTAAGTTAAGTAGCCCCCAAGTGATGTTTTGCTGACTTTGTTTTGCCTTATCAACACGATGCTGCTGAGTTTGTGCCACCCCGTATGTCTGTTCATTATCAGGGGACATATGGGCCGATTGAGGAGATGATTCCTCTGGCTCCTGAGGACGAGCGCTTTGTGGAGCGGTCGGTTCCTCGCCACCAGGCTCAGGTAAGCTTATTTATTCGCAACTTTTGTCCATATATGTTATGTTTGTTTACTGACTCATTTCTTTGATAGTTCCAACGCGAGGTGGTTTCTGCGATGGCATGATGCATAAATGCCTTCCGAAGCAATCTTGTCCGGATAAGGAACGTGGCTACCTGCCGTCGGGACGACGCCGTTAAGGAGGTAGTCTTCCTTTAATATGTTTTTGTATTACCGCTTCGATTTTTCCTGTTTCTGATTTGAATTTCTTTTGCAGGGTCATCCCACTCCTTCTCGTACCCGCACGAGGCCTGAGGTGCGGAGGGATCCAGCGATGTCTAGCTCGAAAGGCCGCCGTATTATTTCGGTAGGTAGGGGCGGTCGTTCTAAGGCTGCCCGTACTGATGTGGTAGAGGGCTCAGGTTCTTCCTCTAAGGGTGCACATGTTGTGCCGGTAGGCTAGGGAGAGGCTACCTCGGCTCTTAGAGGTGGTGGGATGTACGAGGTTGGCTCGTCATCGCAGAAGCCTCACCCTTAGGTAGATCTCGGGTGGACGGGTCGTACGTTGAGCTTTCCTCCTCCCGCGGAGACTAGAGTTGATACTGGAGCTGGAGCCACAGATGGTGGAGAGGTTACTCCTCGTACAACAGAGTTTTATGCGATGATGGGTTTACGTCCCCCGGCGCCGTAACTTATACCTGTGCTTTTTATTATTTATTTGACTTTGTATAGAACTTTCCCTTTCAGTTAGACTCATTTTTTTAGACATATTTTGTATATACATACTATTATGAGTTTATTTTATTTATCATTTTTTTCATTTATTATTATTAATATTATGTGCATGTTTGTGTGTGCGAGGAAATGTGACAAATAATTTTGCGCAAAAATTCCGTCATTTTTATTATTGATGGAGCGTATACGACTTTATCCCCCAAAAAAAGAAAAATTGAAAAAAGGAAATGACCAATAAAATATTGGATTTATAAAAACTTGGAAATTTGTCTAAATAAAATCCAAAAAAAAATAATATAATTAATATAATATCTATATTAATTAAAAAAAGGAATAAAAAGATGTTTAGAAATAGATAAGGAAGCCGTAAAGTAATTAGTAGACTGGAATTAAGTTAAAAACGCGGTTTTAGAAAGCTCGTACGACGAGGTAAGTTGGTGCCAACTGGCGCCACGCGTTTTGGTGTAGCGCCTGCCGCTACACTTAGCGTTTGGCGCCAAGCTCTGACGTCAGGCGCCAATAGTAGCGTCTGGCGCTAAAGTGCGCTGATCCCGAATCCTTCCCAGATTAAAACTGCTCCGATTTCGTTCATAAATAGCCCCCTGCCAAGCCGATTCTTTTCATAATTTCAACAACTAAAATATTTCTTAGCTTTAGAAAAAAATAATATCATGTCTCTAGTCACCAAGACTTTCACCAACTACACTCATGAATGGTGTCGGTCACTTAATGCCAAAGAAAGTAAAGAATTAGTTGTGTTTCACTTGGGGGGTATTTATGGTATCAAAGGGGTAGATCCTGACTTAGATTTTATTCATACCGCTCTAGAATATCGGGATGTTGATACTCAATGCTTTAGAATAGGGTATGATTAAATTAGCCCTTTGCCGGAAGAATTTGGTGCTATTTTAGGTTTCCCTGCAATAGATGTTGTAGTAATCCCTAGGATAGATGCATATTATTATGAAGATTTTGAACGCTTCTTCAATTTAAAAGTAAGGGATCTATAAAAAATAGTAGATGGCAATATAGGTAATTTGAAAGAATCGCTAATGGAAAGGCTGGAATTAATTAGCCCTCCGGACAATATTGAGAAGTACACTCCGCATTGTTTCGTGAGGAGGAAGAAACGCTTCTCTAAGATGAGGCGCCACGAATGGAGGAGGGTCTTTGAATCCTGCAATTTTTCCATCAAGTGGGTCATCCCTTGGTGGAGAATAGAAAGGATGGTTGGTGTCAACAAGCAACCATTCTGTCGTCTTCCAAGCTTGTCCCGTATGACTTATTATTATCCCTACTGGGTAAAAAGACAATACGGCCTACTTCAGACTATTCCTTCCGGAGATCTTCGTCCTCCCTAAAAGTTCCCTATTTCCCATGAAGTAGACAAATTTGATGCTTATTGGAGCGCCAAACCTTTATGGGAAGTAATTACCAAAAAGGTTCCTCCTTTCCTGCCGAATGATGTGAAGAAGTGGCTGCTGAAGAAACCTTTAAAGGACTTAAAGAAAAATCAGGGTAAAACTAATGTGAAGTGTCTTCTAGGCGATAAGGTGGTTCCTGTTAGGGAACGCTTAGGTTAAAGAATTGAATTAAAAAAACCTGCAATGCCTAGGAAGAAAAGTACTACAAAAGTTAAGGGAAAAAGGAAAGCTGACACCACAGAGGAAAAAGCTTGGGTAGAAAAGAAGCATGGAGTCCTAGCTGAAGGGGAAACTATCTACTCCAAGATTGAATGTAGGTCCTCCAAATGATGACTACTGGCTAAGGTTATGGATGAGGAGGAGGAAGAAGATAAAACTTGGAAAAGGGCTAGGAAAGAAAAGGAAGATTAGGAGCATTGCTTAATTTCCAATTATTGGAATTAGTTTATTTATTATTTTTTTTATTTAAAGTTGATTTCTTTAAGCTTTATTTAAATTCCATCAATGATGTAATTTATTTTATTAATGAAATTTCAGCTTTTAATTAAATTATGTACTTTAAATTTATTTTATTAAAGCAATGTAAACCGAAAACATTAATTTTCCAGAAATTTTCCGAGTACGGAAGTCGAAAACTTTCTGAAAAATACCGAAATATTCGCAGAATTTAAACTGTGAATTGGCGCCACCTATCTGCGACTGGCGCCGGCTTCGACGGTCTGGCGTCAGGCGACGGACGCTGTCGTCTGGCGTTGATGGTCATCGGCTGGCGGCAGAGTTTTTTCTGTGACGCTGATGTTCCTTTGATCTTTTATCGAATCTTTAGTTACTTCAGAATGCGAGATTTTGTAAAAAAATAAAGTGGCCGCACCCGTAAAGGGTTGCCTACGTATCCTTTCTTAAGGAATCATGCCAAACGTAGCTCTCTTGAGTATCCTACTCAAGTCATTATGGGTAGTATTTCTAATTTGGTCAAAATTTGTCATGTTTGAGAACTCATTGCTATCCATATCAGTTAATTTTGCAACACCTCCTAATAGGATTGTTTTGACAATGTAGGGTCCAGACCAATTAGGTCTAAATTTACCCCTTGGATCTAAAACATTTTTCCTTAATGCTTTTAACACCAAGTCTCCTACTTTGATGTTTCTTGTCTTGACCTTCTTATAAAAATGTCTAGCCATACGAGTATGATAACACTGAGTGTGATGTAGAGCTTCTAGTCGTTTTTCATCGAGTAGAATTAATTCTTTATATCTTGCCGTAGTCCATTCAATTTCATCGAGTTTGCTCTCTAATGCAATACGTAGAGACGGAATCTCTAATTCAACAGGTTTAACGGCATCCATTCCATAAACCAAGGAAAATGGCGTCTTCTCTGTTGATGTGCGAATTGACGTGCGGTAACCCCATAATGCGAACTGAAGTTTGTCAGGCTAATCCTTATAATTTTCGAGTCTTCTATTGGAAAGTCTACTAGAAAGTCTGACACCACATATCCTTTGATAGTTTTTTGCGGCATAAACCGTACATCAAACTGGGCTAAATTGACTATCTATCTTAATATGCGTCCATTGAGTGTAGATTTCTCGAATAGATACTTGAGTTGATCTAATCGGGAGACTACGAAGACGATATGCACTAGCATGTAATGTCTCAACTTAGTTAACGCCCACACTAAGGCGAGACACAACTTCTCAAGTGGTGTATAATGTGCTTCGTATTCAAGCATCTTCTTGCTTAGATAGTAGATTGCGTTTTCTTTGCCTTCTACTTCTTGTGCTAGCATAGCTCCCATTGTCTCTTTGGTAACCGTCAAATACAACCTAAGAGGTATTCCGGGAAGTGTTGGTGCTAATACGGGAGGATTTGTGAGATAGGCTTTGATCTTCTCAAAGGCTTTTTGACACTCGTCATCCCATATCACTGGTACATTCTTCCTAACCTTCTTGAAGATTGGTTCACATATCGTCGTCAATTTTGACATGAACCTACTTGTATATTGCACCCGGCCAATAAATCCCCAAATATGTTTCTCGGTTTTGGGCGGTGGATTGACATGATTTCTTTGATCTTTGTTGGGTCTATCTCTATTCCTCTAGAGCTTATCACATAACCCAAAAGCTTGCCTGAGGTGACTCCAAAAGCACACTTAGATGGGTTCAACCTCATGTTGTATTTTCTTAGCCTTTCGAAAAATTTCCTTAAGGCTACTTGATGGCTTGGAAAGTCTTTTGATTTCACAATCATGTCGTCGACATATACTTTGACCTCTTTATGCATCATGTCATAGAGTAAGGCAGTTGATGCACGTTGGTAAGTACCACCCGCGTTTTTCAACCCGAATGGCATTACCGTGTAGCAGTAAGTGCCCCATGGTGTTATGAAGGTTGTTTTCTCCATGTCTTCTTATGCCATGAGGATCTGATTATAACCTGCGTACCCAACCATGAACGAGAGAAGCGCGTGATTTGTCGTGTTATCTACTAGAATGTCGATGTGTGGTAAAGGGAAGTCGTCTTTTGGACTTGCCTTATTTAGATCTCGATAGTCGACACACATTCTTACCCTTCCATCTTTTTTCGGAACTGGGACGACGTTGGCGACCCATTCAGGGTATTTAGATACCTTGATGAAACCTGTAGTTATTTGTTTTTGGACCTCTTATTTTATTTTAAGAGCTACGTCGGGTTTCATTCGACGTAACTTTTGTTTTACAGGTTTCATTCCTGGAATTATTGGTATAGTGTGTTGAGCTATTCCTCTATTAATGCCTGGCATATCTTCGTATGACCAAGCCAATATATCAAAAAATTCTTTAAGTAAGTTAATTAAATCGGTTCTTTCTCGTTCGTTAAGTTATAGTTCGATTTTAACTTCTCTTTAATTCGTTGAATCATTTGAGATATCAATCGTCTTAGTTTCTTCAATTACCGGTGTTTTCTTTTCGAGTGTTTCCATTACTTTAATAAGTTCTTTGTCTTTTTCATTGTTAGTTAAGCAATGCTCGTCATCTTGGGTTGGAGAAGAACACAAGAAATAAGGAGAAGAAGAAATATTATTGTACTCTGAGATCATTACATCAAAGAGTGATATGTCTTTAGGGACTTGATCACCAACTATTCTAGGAGAAGAAATAGAGGGGGAAGGTGCTACTACGAAAGACCTAGATGACTCTATAGGGAAAGACTCCGACTCAGACTCTGACTCAGACGACTCTTCAAACATTGGTCCTTCCCCTGTCGTGATAGATATTTTCCTTCCACTTGGAGTAGTCACTTTGACGGTCTTGCGCCATCCTTGTAGTGATCCTTCAGCTGGAGTGATTAGCTTCGAGGGATCGAAGCTTTCGCTTTGTAGGACTGTTTGAATATGCGAGAAGTTATCCTCTTTGTAAGTGGGCTCATTCTTTTCTCGCCCAAATAATAATCCCATGACGTTAAAGTCAAAGCATGGGGGTGCTTTCTCCTTATGGACAGGAGTTGCGATTTCATCTATGAAATATCAATCCAAGAAAATCTCAGATCTTTGTTGCCTTATGGCGTTTACAACAAATGGCTCGGGAAATTCATGGCATGGATAGTCCTATCTTTCTTTTATAAATTGACCATTAAGTGTAAGATGGTACTGATCCATTGAGATTGCTTTCTTTTGAGTGCGAGCGTCTCTACATGCCTTTGATTTTTCATGGGCTCACTTGAGATCATTCTGAGTCGGTTCGAAACCAAGTCCGAAAGTGTCTAACTTAGGGAGGCTAGTGACTCCAGCGATTTTGCTATTCCCTTCTTCTTTCCTAGGGTCATCCTTGGAAAATATCCTTGTTTCATCAGAATAGCATTTACAATAATGTTGGAATGGGGGTCATGGCAAAGAGGGGTCCTTTCATCCTCCTAGATTAAGGAGACCTCTTCGTTAAAGCCCCATAAGTCTTCGTCATCCTCGTCATGCTCCACGTTAATTATTGGGTTTTCTATAGACTTGATCCACATAGGTGAAGCATCGATGGTGATAGGAATTCCCCAAACTATAGCTTTTACTTGTTGGTGGAGACATGAGGGGACGGCCTTTAGGTCATGAAGCCAAGGGCGTCCTAACAACAAATTGAATGAAGCTTTAATGTTTACTACTTGGAAAGTAGTAGCATTTTCTATTGCTCCCGCCGTTACATTCATGGTAATTTTATCAAGATCTTGACGACGAGTGTTGTCGTAGGACCTTTTTCCTTGTATTGACGGAGTTAAATATTCATCCCTTATCCCTAGCATCCTCGCAGTTCTAAGTGGACAGACGTTGGTAGCCGATCCATTGTCTACAAGAGTCATAGGGACATTTATTCTCTTGCAAACTACTATGAGGTTTAATGCATTGTAATGTTTTTCACCTTCTGGAGGTAAATCCTTGTCAAAAAAGGTGTGCAAATTGATTGGACTAGGAAATTCACTCATGAGTAAGTTAGCCAACCCCTCAGAAGTGGTGTCAGAATCTATCCCAATTTTGTCCAAGGCATTCATTACGGCCAACCTATGTTCTCGAGATGTAGCCAAAAGTTTTCATACATTCATTTCAACTTTTGTTTTCTTAAACTGCTTGACGATATCATTATCTTCAATGATAGGTATGGGAACTTGCTGTGTGGTTGGCATGGGTTGTGTTGAAACGGGAGGTTGCATTCTCCCAGATCTTTGGGGACGTATATCGATTAGTCTTCTTTAGCCCAAAAGTAATCCATGGCGTATGACACGGAAGGTGGAGATCCTACTATGTCTTTTAAGTAGATGTCTTCGTCATCACTGTCCAAAACTCCATTAATGCTTACATCGTCTTCTTGTGGAACTTGGACTAGTTTCTTTTCATCAATCATTTTCTGAATTAAATCCTTAAATTTCAAATAGTTTTCGATGGTGTGACCCCCTGATTGATGATACTGACAGTAATATCGATCTGTCCTTTTCAGCGATTCGAATGGTTTCGGTTTGAGAGGTTTGATCTCGGCACTCTCAGAGAGATTTTCGAACATTTATACGTATAGGATCCCAATTGGAGTGTAGATTCTATTACTCTTCTTGGGCTTTTTGTTGACTTGTAAGGGAAAACTCTTTGCCTCATAAGTCGTTCCCATGGGTGTGAATTCTCTTTTAGGTTCATCTTTCAGGAGTGGAACCTCGTCATATTTCTTCTTAAGTTCCTTTATAGCCTTGAGAGTTTCACGTAGAAAATGCGATCCTTCCATCATAAACAATGTGAGTGATTGTTTGTCTTCTTTACTTACTGGTTCTGGAAGGCTATCCATAGCGTTGAAAAAGATCTCCACCTCTTCTTCGACGGCATGGGTTCCTGTAATAGGTTTGATGAGAGACGAGGGGTCAACCTC
This sequence comes from Chenopodium quinoa, assembly GCF_001683475.1. Classification (NCBI taxonomy): domain Eukaryota; kingdom Viridiplantae; phylum Streptophyta; class Magnoliopsida; order Caryophyllales; family Amaranthaceae; genus Chenopodium; species Chenopodium quinoa. The sequence continues at coordinate 1,516,610 of NW_018745251.1, read as the reverse complement.
GTTTTCCTCATCAGAGATAGCCAAGGCATGAGCGAGAGGTACATTATCAATACTTAGCTTCTTACTGGCAGGGGGCAATGGCAGCTTGTTATTGTCGATTAAGTCTTGGATAGCTTGGTGATACTTGCAATATGCATTGGGGTTCCAGTTAGCCGACCTCTTTTAGACTGGTGGGTCCCCAAATGGAGTTATAAGACCTTTTGCATTTAATCAATCAAATGCGGTGTCATAACTCATGCAAATAAAAGTAAAGTTTCTCCTAAATGGTTTATTTTGTCCTTGATTGTTCATAGCAAGGACTTCACCTAGGTTAAAAGTGCTAACGTTGTTTGAGTGGGTGGTTTTGGAAGAAGAAGGATTGTCGTTCTTCTTTGCTTTCCAGCCACTGTTGGAGCTATTGTTGACATCTTTCAAATTAGCCAGGTTGTCTTCAATATTGATTCCAATGTCATAGACGGCCTTGAAGATATGGAGATTATTTTGGTACTTGAGATGATTGGAATATTTTTCTTGAAGGTTTTTGATGAATAACCTTACAGACTCTTTTTCACTTGGCACCTCGATCATCTTAGCTGAGGTTTCTCTCCATTTTTTAAAGTAAGAGGTGAAGCCTTCGTTCTCTTTCTGGTTGAGGATTTCAGGCTCCCTATGGTCAGTCTCAACTTGAATTTTGCATTTGTATCTATCCACAAAAGCGTTTGCTATGGACTCCATGGTGGAGGTCTTTTCTTTCTCAAGAGAAAAGAACCATTGCTGGCAAACGGTCTTGAGAGATAGTGAGAAGAGAGAGGGGAAAACCTTTTGATTGATACCCTTAATGCTCATTATTGTCTCGAAGGCTCTTAAATGAAAATAAGGGTTATCGGTTGCTTTGAATTTCGGGATGTTGTTGGCATTGAACTTCTGCGGAAGAAGATCTTTGTCCACCGAGACCCCTTGTGAACTAATCCCTTGAAACTTGTAGTAGCTAGATATCTTGCTTAGTCTCTCTTGCATGAGGTCCATCTGTTGTTGCTTCACGGGATCGTCGATCTTAAGTGTGGGGAGCTACAGTGCCTCAGTCACGGTAACCAGTTGGTTCCTAAGCTTATTGACTTCTTCTTGTGTTGCCATTACTGTCCTAGCTTTCCTCTTATGAGCTATGGGTTTGTCGAAAATTTGGACTTGTACGAAAAGGTTGTCTTTGATTAACCATCCTTCCTTTCTTCACCACGCGTTGTAATTTAAACCATTTTGCGTTTTAATTACTTGACTCAAATCAACTAGACTTTACTGTTTTTTACAAAGGAAAAAATTAAAAAAAAAAAAATGGGTGCATATTTTTGACAAAAATAATGTATATATTTTTGGGGAACTAAGTATAGTTTTTAAATTGGAGGATTAATATCCGACTTACCCTCCTAAAAAAATAACGGAAAAAACGCGCATAAAAAACTCTCTTAGACATGGTCAAAGTGTGTGTATTGGTGTGTGCGTTAAGTGTAAGTGATATGTTTGGACTCTTGTGTAAGACCATGAGACTTAGTGCCTAGACTTAATTAATGACTCAGTAAATTATTATTGACAGCGAAATTTAACCTAATTAATTAGCAAACTGGTTAATTAGACACTAGTTGATGACTCGATCAATAATCCAAACTGTCGTCAAAACGACAGGACTGGCGCCTTTCTTTGTAGTGTAGCGCCAGACGACAGAGCTGTCGCTAGGCGCCAAACTCCACAGTGTGGAACTACAGTTCAGACTTTGGCGCCATTGCTGGAGCTTCAATCTGGAACTGTTTTCGGTGTTATTAACCAACAGGGGTATGCCCAAAGTCGTACTAAGTCAATTCTGATTAAAAAATTAGACTTTATTTACTCAAATTAATTAATTAATTAATTAATTAGGAAAAGTTCTTTAAGTCATTAATTTATTTAATCTCAACACAAGTTAAACATAGTATATGCACAACAAATAATGCACAATTAGTTAAGTAGGCACATTATGATGCAATGAGTTTGCAACCTAACCATGGCTCTAGTTCTCTAATGTTCGGGATATGTTTTAGTCAACGAGGGTCTATGGTTAATTGTCCGGATGCACCGCGAGGAAGCCAATCCGTGAAGGGTTGGCGCGAGTGGATGTGAAACCGCGAGTTTTAGAAAAAACTCACATCGATAGTTTGGTGAATTCAACAATCTCGGATGTACCCTTTGTTGCTCAGAGCGTTCAATCAGGTTGATGGAGCATGAATTCCCAGAGGGTTATGTCCATATGTAGAACACATATGGGTTTCTGAAAAGTGAGAAAAAACTCAATCAGGAAGTAGGATCGAGCAAACAATGCGAAAAAAACGTGTCAAAATTAGAACGCATATTTTTGGCTCGGTATTGGAAGAATTTAGCGCCAGCAAACAGAGATTGGAGCCAGCTTTTTAGCTGTACCGCCTGGCGACAAAACTGACGTCTGGCGCTATATTTAAAATTCAGGCGCTAAAACTCTGGTCGCTGACGCTAATTCCTACATGCCTCAGCAACTTTCTGTGGTCGATAAAATTTTCCAGTTTCACGCAGTGTTATTTTTTTCCTAGTTGTGAAAGATATTTCTTAAATTTCCTACGTGTAAAATCTTATGTTTTAACTAATTACGGATGGTCTTTCCAATGAGATCTTTTTTATGCATATGACAATAATGTTAATCAAAATTACGCACATGAAATACTTAGAACGTTTCGAGTCTCATCCACTCATTCTAAATCATTGCCAAAATAAATTTTAGGAATTAAAATAGAAATCCTCCCCATTGGAGTCGCCAAAAACTGTAGGGAATATTTCAAGCGTTAATCTTCTAGCTTGAACCCCGATGTGATCACACACTAAAGTATGGTGGCCTCTAAAGGGAAAGAAGATAGAGCAAAAGAGTCGCCAACAAGTTTTTTAAGAACTTGTAAACCGTTCACGAGGTGAAGGTTACACCACTTAACGATCCAAGAGATCGTCAACTCCATAAGGTCTTGAACCAAATAGGGTTCGGGGATGAAGGTACAAATCCAACCTAAAAGAGATTGAAGATGCCCTAATAATAGCCCTCTACTTTATTCAGATCGTATTCATGTGCGCTTTCTTACTAACATGCAATCAATAGGATTAACCCTAAACCTGTTTATCTATGTTTGTTGAATTTAATACACAAATAAATCTATTATGGGCAACCACTTGAATTATAATCAATTAACCCTAACAAGATTATTAATTATCTTATATAAGCGTGATTACATGTACTAATTCCATTTAAGCATGCAATAAAAGGCATGATCAAGCAATAACAATAAATATAATCAAGCAACATACTAAATAATCATCATTATAATATTATAATCATAATTAAAATAATCATGTTCATGTTAAAAATAAAGTATAATAATAATAGCAAGGCATGATACTAACAAGATTAATAACAAACCCTAGCATGTCACTAAGCATTAAAAATTATATATTTAGCCCTAACATGATACTAACAATCACAAATATTAGGAAGGAAATAAAATGCATCATAACAATCATATTTAATATTTAAGTTACCCTAGAAATGATACTAGGAATATCATTATAACAACCTAAGCATGATTTCTATATCATAACATCAATAAAAACCATTAAAATACTTACTTTGATTCCTCGTACCTCTTTCTAATAACAAAATACACACGTTAGTAACTTCAAGGAAAATAATATAACAATAATTAAATTAAATAATTGAAAAAGAGATTTGGGACCAAACCCTCAAAAATTAAACCTTTCACGTCTAGGGTGAAGGCAACTTCGAATATGGCTAGGTGTATCTAAGTCCAATGAGTGCAGAATTTTTATATTCTAGAGAATTCTAGTTTAGAAAAGATAGAGAGAGAGTAATCAAGATAATCTTGATGAGAGTTGGTGAATCAAAACGGAGTTTTTAGCACGTTATTTATAGAGAAAATCAGCCAAAAAGATAAAACATCAAAAACATAGATCTGACGCAAAAAACCAAGTTAGCGCTAAACGCTGACCTTAGCGCTAGGCGCCAACCGTAGCTTCAGGCGCTACAACTGGCATTTTGTGCTGACTCAGAAATTCATGCGTTTTCTTAAAATCAGATAGAAATTGCCGTACAGGAGTATAAAATCGTATTTTCCTCAAAAAACGTTCTTTGATTCTGATTAAAACTCAAAAAAGTTAACAAAAGTCAATTTACCAATGCTAATTAAATTAGGAACGAAAAGAACCTTTTAGAAGAATCTAGAAGACTAAAAACATTCCTAATTGTATTAGGAATGATAAATCGATATTAGACCCTCCTATAGATCATTGGGCCGCATATAAGTCTCAAACCGGGCCCAGTTCAGTAATTTGGCCATAACTTCCTCAATAATCATCGTAATTGGGCTTATAATATATCGTTGGAAAGCTCTTGTCAAGCCCCATCCAACTACTTTACTATTGGACCCATAACATGGACCAAACAAACTGGATTTGCTGTTTTCTTAAAATAGGTTTTCAAAAACAGAGAGAAGAGAAAAGAAATTAAAACTATCCGCAACACTAAACATTCCACACTTTTACTTCATTGGATTATGATTCGACTTGAAACATACTCATCACTGGGTTTGGTTTTTGGGAGACAAAAATGGTTGTCTACAGATCCCCATTGGAGTGTAGAGTCTATTACTCTTCTTGGGTTTTTCGGTGACTTGTAAAGGAAAACATTTCACCTCGTAAGTCGTTCCCATGGGTGTGAACTCTCTCTTAGGTTCATTTTTCGGGAGTGGAACCTCGTCATATTTCTTCTGAAGTTCCTTTATAGCCTTGAGAGTTTCACGTAGCAAGTGCGATCCTTCCATCATAGACAATATGAGCGATTGTATGTCCTCTTTACTTGCTAGTTTTGGAAGGTTATCCATGCGTCGAAAAATTTCTCCTCCTCTTCTTTGATGGCATGGATTTCTTTAACAGGTTTGATGTGAGAAGAGGGATCAACCTCATTTTCCTCATCAGAGATGGCCAAGGAGTGAGCGAGAGGCGCATTATCAATACTTGGCTTCTTACTGGCAGGGGACAATGGCAACTTGTTGTTGTGCACTAAGTCTTGGATAGCTTCTTGAAGCTTCCAACAGTTCTCGGTGAGATGGCCCCTACCTTGGTGATACTTGCAATATTCATTGGGGTTCCAGTTAGCCGACCTCTTTTGGACTGGTGGGTCCCCAAATGGTCCAATAGGAGTTATAAGACCTTTTGCATTTAATCGGTCAAATGCAGTGTCATAACTCATGCCAATAGGAGTAAAGTTCCTCCTAAATGTTTTCTTTTGTCCTTGATTATTCATAGCAAGGACTTCACCTAGATTAAAAGTACTAACATTGTTTCAGTGGGTGGTTTTGGAAGAAGAAGGGTTGTCGTTCTTCTTGCCTTTCCAGCCACTGTTGGAGTTATTGTTGGAAGCTTTCAACTTAGCCAGGTCGTCTTCAATATTGATTCCAATGTCGTAGATGGCCTTGAAGGTTTGGAGATTATTCTGATATTTGTGACGCTTGGAGTATTTTTCTTGAAGGTTTTTGATGAATAACGTTACAGACTCTTTTTCACTGGGCACCTCAATCATCTTAGCTGAGGTTTCTCTTTATTTATTAAAGAAGGAGGTGAAGCCTTCGTTCTCCTTTTGCTTGAGGATTTCAAGTTCCCTATGGTCAGTCTCAACTTGAATGTTGCATTTGTATCTATCAAAGAAAGCGTTTGCTATGGATTCCTAGGTGGAGGTTTTTTCTTTCTCAAGAGAAAAGAACCATTGCTGGCAAACGGTCTCGAGAGATAGTGAGAACAGAGAGGGGAACACCTTCTTGTCGATACCCTTAATACACATTATTGTTTCGAAGTCTCTTAAACGAAAATAACGGTTATCAGTTTCCTTGAATTTCGGGATGTCGTTGGCATTGAACTTCTGCGGAAGAAGATCTTTGTCCACCGAGACTCCTTGTGAACTAATCCCTTGAAACTTGTAGTCGCTAGATAGCTAGCTTAGACTCTCTTGCATGAGGTGCATCTGTTGTTGTTTAACGGGATCATCGATCTTAAGGGTTAGGATCTTTAGTGCCTTAGTCACGAAGCAGTTGGTTCCTGAGCTCATTGACTTCTTCTTGTGTAGCCATTACTGTCCTAGCTTTCCTCTTACGAGCAATGGGTTTGTCGAAAAGTTGGACTTGTCCGAAAAGATCGTCTTTGATTAACCGCTCTTCCTTTCTTAACCACGTGATGTAATTTAAACCATTTTTGTTTTAATAACTTGACTCAAATTGACCTTGACTTTACGGTTTTAAAGAGGAAAAATAAAAACAGTAGGTGCATATTTTTGACAAAAATAAGGTTTATGTTTTTAGGATATATTTATAGGAACCAAGTATGGTATTTAAATTGGAGGATTAATATCCGACTTACCCCCCTAAAAAAAATTGACGGAAAAAACGCGTATACAAGTCTTTCTTAGACATGGTCAAAGTACGTGTATTGGTGTGTGCGTTGAGTGTAAGTGACATGCTTGGACTTTTGTGTAAGACCATGGGACTTGGTGCCTAGACTCAATTAATGACCTAACAAGATAATATTGACAGTAGAATTTTACCGAATTAATTAGCAAACTGGTTAATTAGACACAAAGTGATGACTCGATCAATAATCCAAACTGTCGTCAAAACGACAGGACTGTCGCCTCACTTTGCAGTGTAGCGCCAAACGACAGAACTGTCGCCAGGCGCCACACTCCATAGTGTGGCGGTACAGTTCAAACTTTGGCGCCATTGCTGGAGCTTTAATGTGAAACTGTTTTCAGTATTATTAATCAATAGGGGTATGCCTAAATTCGTACTACATTAATTCTGGTTAAAATATTAGACTTTATTTACTCAAATTACTTAATTAATTAATTAGGCAAAGTTCTATTAGTCATTAATTTATTTAATCTTATCACAAGTCAAACAAATAGTTAGGAAAACATGTAGAGTATGCACAACAATAATGCACAATTAGTCAAGTAGGCACAATATGATGCAATGAGTTTGCAACCTAACCATGGTTCAAGTTCTCTAAAGTTCGGGATAAGGTTTAGTCAATAGAGGGTCCATGGTTAATTATCCGGATGCACCGCGCGGAAGCCTAATTGTGAAGGGTTGGCGCGAGTGGATAGGACACCGCGAGTTTTAGAAAAATCTCACTTCCATGGTTTGGTGAATTCAACATTCTCGGATGTACCATTTGTTTCTTAGAGCGTTCAATCAGGTAGATAGAGCATGAATTCCTAGGGTTATGTCCATATTTAGAACACATATGGGTTTCAGAAAAGTGAGAAAAACTCAATCAGGAAGTAGGATCGAGCAAACAATGCTAAAAACTGGTCGAAATTAGAACGCAAATTTCTGGCTCGATATTGGTAGAATTTAGCGCGAGCAGACAGTGATTGGCGCCAACTTTTGGCATTAGCGCCTGGCGACAGAGCTGTCGTCTGGCGCTAAAGTCAAAATGCCGGCGCTAACTTCTATTTGCTGATGCTAATTTCTACATGCTTTAGCAGTTTTCTGTGTTGGATAAAATTTTCGTATTTCGCGCAGTGCTATTTCGGTCCTATGGTGAAAGATATTCCTTAAATTTCCTACGTGTAAAAATCCTATGTTTTAAATCATTACAAATGGTCTTTCCAATGATATCTTTTTTATGCATATGACAATAATGTTAATAAAAATTACGCACATGAAATACATAGAACGTTTCGAGTCTCATCCACACATTCTAAATTACTGGATCGACCTATGAGAATACTTTAACAGATTAAAAATCGTCATAAGTATACTTCTCATTATTGCTATTGGAACCTTTTTCCTCGACCATGAGTATAGTGAGCTTTATTGTTTGAGTACTGGTCCTCTTTGATGATTGTCAAACGTCTGCCGTAATAGGGGATTATAACGGCAACACTCGGGCGGCTAGGTCCTCTTAGTAAGAGAAGCTACATTACAAGACTGGAAATGTCCCCCTATTAAAAATAGGGAACATGACTTTCTTGTTTACAAGGCCTCTCGAAGAACGAGACTGTAAAATGCATGGTCGTGCTCGGATGGATTTTAGAAATCATATGTTTATTGACAATCGGACTCAAAATCGAGAAAACACTTCGTGACGAGATAAGGATGACAAATAAACCTTACCTTATAGTTCATTAAAAGGCATTAAGCGACATAGGAAAAGGGCTACACACTAAAAGCTTACTTGTCCGAAAGTACAAGTGGGAGATTGAAAGGAATGGTGTCCTTCGAACAAGTATATTATTCCGATAGAGGGTTCGGATTAATTAGAAAGCTAATTATTCAGTGAGGTCAACTGATCGGAATGCCTGGAAGGAGCTCGCTTTCGATCAGTAGTATTAATATTACAACTTAATCTTGACTAAACCCTACGGGTCACACCTAAGAACCTAACGAGTCGAAGCGACGAAATTATTAGGAATTAATTAATGAGTCGACCGAGTAATAAATATTTAGACATCAGAAATTCGAGCTTGGAGCGTTAAAACCGAGCGTCACAAGTCGAGTCGAAATTAGTAAAAAGATGAGACGTGAAAAAAAATAATAAATTAACAAAGACAAAAAATACCCCTAGCATCAGAATACAGAGTGCTAGGGGCGCGACCATGCTAGCAGCCCGCACCAAGTGTGGGGCTTGGCTAGCATACCGTAGCTAGCAGCCCGCAACAATTTGCGTGGCATGACAGCAAACGAAAGTTAGCGGCCTACACCATTTGGTGCGTGGCGTGCTGGGCCTAGGCACAAGAAGCACCGGTGGCAGCCCACAAGGTTGCCTTGGTGCTCAAGTGAGCTGCTACGTGGCGCAAAATAATTGGGGCTTTGGGGATTGAGGTGACCGGTTATGGGAGAGGGAATGGGGAGCAAGTTTCCCCCACTCCTCCTCCTCTAAATGGTCCTCACCTACTCCTTCTTTTGAGCTTGCCATTTATTGATTTATTACTAGTTTGATTATTAATTTTATTTACCTTTAAAAAAATAAGAAAATTTAATTCTCCCCTATAGATGGGAGATCTTTTCACACTATTAAATTTTTCTATAAATACCCAACTTGGGGTATTAGAAAAACACTTGAGTAATAGTTGAAAAAGGCATTGCCATGTGAAAACCTTTGAACTCATTAATTACATGGGTTTAGGTCGGGCCGTTCTAACTCCAAGTCATTAAACCCATGTCGGTGGACTTCCGTTGGAAGTCGTCATACTTTCTAGACTTGCTTTCAATGTAAGAGCCCCTAGAGGTCGGGCGAAGCACGCGTTAAAGGTATAATTAATATCCTAATCTTGTAATTAAGTTAATTACATTTTATGGTTTTATTTGTTGCGATTGCGGTCTTGTTTTTGGTTTTTTTCAGCGGTGATTCGGGCTCACCAAACCCCAAGAAGTTACCGTGCCCTCTCCAAGTAGGGTATGGTTTGACTTGCCGAGAAAGCCGTGCCCACGGCCTAATGAGCCACGCCCGCGGGCTAAAGGAGGAGAGGTTGTGGATTGGGAGCTGGGGGAGGTCCGCCTCGAAAGGCCACGCTTGCGGCCTTTAGTGCCACACTTGCGAGTAGAGGAGGAGAGAACTCATCCAGGTGCAGTTAGGCATCTAGTGAAATAATCGTCTAAGTGCACAGCAGCATCCCGCGCCCACGGTCTTTGATTCCACACCCGCGGATCCATGAGTTGCTTCCACCTTTTTCTTGAGCATCTCTTTTTCCTATATAGCTAATAATGTATCCATAAGATTCTTCAAAAGGGCTAACAATCTACAAAACAACAAACAAAAATAAATAAAAACATAAAAAAGGGAGAATGGAGGGGTAACATAAGAAAGGAAGAAATAACACAAAAACAAAGATTACACGCTATAATAGGGATCAAACAAGTGCAAATTAGGGGGAAAATCTTAGAGAAAAAGGATAGAAGCTAAGAGTAGCATAAATGCCACTCATCAGACGACGACGAGGGAACGTTCTCACTCCGTTAACCTTTAGATTTTGGGGCTGATCAACAATTCGCAAGCGCTTCATGAGCTAAATATTAAAAATAACAATAATAATAATAATAATTTGCGACATTACATCAGCAGGTGGCGTGCGTAAGACAATTAATCGCGCGCATCCGGGAAGATTTTGCTGGTCTAACCAGTGCAACTTTCAAGGCTGGCTGAGATACGGGTTAAAAAAATGTATGTTAAATAGGAGACCGTTCTCATTTGGGTCTCCTCTAAAGCTAAGGGAGCAGGTTAATGACATCCCTCTATTTGCTCCACTATTGATACCATGGAATAATCCCCATATTTTTTACCTGTCTTAAGCAAACAATTGACAAGACAAAAACACAAAGCGCTAATTTTAAAACGTTGTTTAGTTAGGTTGTCACGTGGGGCAATGAAATGTTCAATAAATTGAATTAAATTCACGTCTTCTTCTGTCCTAATTTTGGCTATATCATTGTTATTCAAGCCAAAAAACCATTGAAACAAAGGTTTGGAATCTGACAAGGTAGGGGCATACATCACTAGGAGGGTATTTGCGGAGAAGCTTAGTATAGCCTCATACTCGCCAGGTAATGGGACAATTTTATCCCCTTTAAAGAGGAAAAGATGTTAGTTTGACTCCCAATGATTAACTTCATCATGGAGGAAATCGAAATTTATGTTGAGTTGCATATAGCTTAGTAGAGGGTTAAGGTAGTATATTTTAATGGTTACTTTATCCTCATTAGAAAGGGAAGTGACCCATTGTTTCAAACTTTGCTCAATTCTTTTTACAATTGTTCAAACCAAAAAAAAATTAAAAAAGAAGAAAAAAGATAAAGTAGAAAGACACTAATAATTTTCTTTCTACAAATTACTAGAATGAATGATCAAAAGCCTACACGAAACCATGTTTAAATAGACCTGAACAAGGTAATTTTTCCGCAACTTTTGCCTAAAGGAAATTTTACCCGAATATGGCGCGCGTGCAACCAATATATATGCGCACGACAGCCGCGCGCAACCCATCTAGTTGCGCGCTCTCTATTCTGTCGCAACATGTTGGTTAATTAATTTTTGTATTTCGGAATATCAAATAATGGAAAATCAATGAAATCTTATGACTAATCCATACGCTTGCCTTTGTTAGTTTTGTTTCCATACTTTATTCTTTTCTATTTTATTTTATTTATTTTCTCGTTTCTTTTTCTAACTTTCCTTTTATTTCTTTTTTATTTTATTTTATCTTATTTTAAGCTCTTTTCTTTTTCCTTTCACCCTTTTTCTTTCCCCTTTGTTTTCTTTTCATTTTTTTTTCTTTTCTTTTCTTTTTCGTTTCATTGGAGAGGGGTAAGTAGGGAATCTTTTCCTTCCCTCAGAAAATTTTCACTTTTAAAATACTTATAAAATAAAATATGATATATACAAAAAAAGGTGTGTCATATGTAAAACGGTAAATATATAAAAATGTACATTTTCCATCAGCAAAAAACAAACAAATAAAAAACTTATTACCACAATGATCTTATGATCACGACATGACAAAGCCACGAGGGCTCTTCGATAAGCAACTCGAAAAGCGCATATAGTCCTCAGCATGATGTTCACGGTTTCTCTCGAAAGGGCTAATCGTCATCTCTCCCCATGTAAAGTGGAAAGTGTTGGTGGAATTCCATAAAAACTCCAGTAACCTATGAAGGAAAGGTGACGATGTAAGCTGACTCGATAAGTTCTGAACAATCGGCAGCTGGGGGCTTATCCCAACACGCTCCACCACCTCCTTTACAAACGTTGGGTAAACTCTCGAAATGGCTTCTCAAGTCACCTAAGATGTAAAAATGCTCTAAAAATTATAAGGGAAAATACGGTTACAACTTTTCAAAAAAAGAAAAAACAACGAAAGGACAGAGGTGCAAAAGAAACATGATTGTCTAGGTCCCACTTAAAGACGCCAGGTTGCCAATTGGGAGGAGCCTCCCAAACCACATCCTCATGGTGATGTCGATCAACCCCGACGCATTATTGTCGAACCTTCTCACTAGGACGTGTCACCCTCTTTCCCTACCGCCTCATCAGGCGTAGGCACTCCTAGATCCTCCTCATCGTCGAAGAATGGAGGGGATTCCATACTATAATCAACTATTAGTTTACTTTCCTAATAACCTAATAGGCATATTCATGACCGATTTCAGCAGCATAATGACTGCCGAGAGGGAAAAACTCAAAAATCGAATTGAAAGGAATGGTGTCTTTCGAACAAGTGTACTATTTTGTTAGTGGGTTCAAGATTATTAGAAGGTTAATATAATCAGTAAGGTTAAGTGATCGAAATGCCTAGGTGGAGGCCGCTTTTGATTAGTAATATTAATGCATAATTAATATTATAGCATAATCTTGACTAAACCCTTCGGGTCACAACCTTAGCAGTAAACGAACTGACTCGACGAATTAATTCGGAAGAAATTAATTCGTCCCCTGAGTATTAAATATTTAGACGTCGGTAATTCGAGCTTGAAGCGAAGAAACTGAGCGTTGGAGAATCTTAAATGTCGAGCCAAAATTTAGGATTTTGCGAGACGGGAAATGCTTCAAGTAACAAGTAAAATCCTAGCCACTCGAAAGGCTAGGAAAGCGCGCCCAATAGCAGCGTGCCACATAGGCAGTGTGCCACGTAGGAAGTGTGCCACGTAGAAGCACACCATAGTGGTAGCGCACCACTGTGTTGCACATGTGGCAATGGCCGTCGACCAGGGGCGATGGGTCATGGACACGGGCCAAAATAAAATGGCCCAACCGAACCCAACTAGGGGCTCAAGGTTTGGTGACACGTGGTTAGTTCACATTGCATGTGAAATGCCTTGGGGACCAAGTGGGAAAGTGGTCCTCACCTAACCATGTGACACTTGTTACTTGTTCCTTAGTTTATTTAACTAAATATTGAATTAATCAATCTTTCCATGTGGGATCTTTTTGTGAAAAGTCCCACATTAAAAGATGAGTGGAATTCACAAGGTATCCTTCCTTATAAATAGCCAAAGCATGGAATGGGAATTCCTTGCTTGAGTAGGAGTTCAATAGGGCATTGCATTAGCAAAAACTCTTAAACTCATATAATACTCGGGTTTTAGTCGGGTCTCGCTAACCTCGAGGTAACGGACCTAAGAGTCGCTAGTAGTTTGCGGGTGGGTTTCCGTAGGAGAATCGCGTATTCTGGGATCTTAAGCTTTCAAGTAAGAGCCTGACTTTGAGGGCGAAGAAAGCTTCAAAGTTAAATTTCGATATTATCCTTTTATATTTATTTGTTATGCTTTCTAGTTTTATTAATTGCGAGTGGTTATTTGGGTCGGGGTTGTTTCCGTAGTAAGTCGGACTCACCAAAACCCAACTGCGGTATCGGAGCCTCACTCGTTTATTTTTATAATCATAATATTTTTCAAGGTATTTTATGGCTTAATTTTTCTAGTATGAAGTTGCTAATTAGTTTAGTAGCATGTTTTTATCTATTTTAACCTCGTATTAGAGCCGTCTTCAGCTCCTGAACCCAGATTTCGACCCAAAAATAGTGAATTTTAGGTGGAAAAGGCGTTATGGAGATGGTTTTATTTTTCCAGGACTTGGTTTTTAGCCAAAAAAGGACCAGAAATGCATTTTTCGAGGGGTTTTTCGTTTTAACGAAAAATTTTAAGTCTTTCTAACCTTGAAAATTAATTGCATATTTATGGTGGTTATCTAATTGGTTCAATACATATTTTATATGCAATTTTATACCTCTTTAGGCATGATTACTTGGTGGTAATTTATGTTTGAAATCTTGGTTTTGTTTTTCACATAATTGCAAATTAATTGCATTAAGTGTGAAATTGTTGTTCATTGAGGCTTCTAAGTACTAAAGATTCAATCTTTAATTATGTTAAGTGATTGAAACTTTATATTACTAAATTCCATGAATTTTTGTTAAACTTTGTTGATTTAATCATTTTTTAGTTTATTGGAATCATAAAGTTTGAAACTTTGTGATAGAAATTTGTTTATCTTCATATTGGAAAAATAATTCTTCAAGGATTCAACACTGTTAGTAGTTGGATTTTTCATTTGAACATTTAAGTTCATATTTTTCCAACTCCCTTTTATTTTGTTAAAAACTCAATATTAATTTAAATTAATTAAATTGATAGTGAGTAATTGCTCTCTTATTTTTGTTCCACCAAGTTAAACCATATTTATTAAAGAATGGTTCTTGGAAATAAATTTGGTTACATGCACCTGGATGATTTTGTTAAAGAATGAAGCAAGTGGTGCTACATCAGTTGTAAGGACGTATGCTTTGTTTACAGACCTTTAAGCTAAGGCTGGAACAAATAAATGAATATTGTGTTCCATAATCAGCAATTGATTAGTTTAGACACAGAAAGACTCACATTAAAAGCAATAAGCAATAGTTACAAATTTATTTGAATGGCATGGTTGTCTAAACCATGAGTCAAGAATGCTTGATTATAAACAAACATTATCTTAACATGATAAATTAGCAAAAGCTCAAATTCATGGGCTTGATTTGCGTTCCAAACATCTTTCGCAATGTCACATCGACAAGAACATACTCAAGGCTTTATTAGATATGCTCTTAATAGTTGATCGATTCGGAATCGTTCTAAGACAAGCAAGTCTTACTTGTTGAAACCGACACATTAAAGGGCTATTTTTCTTAGTACAGACAATTGACTTCGAAAGCTAAAGAGGATTCATTTACTTCAACATTTCACAAAGAATTTGAAAGAATATGGCTATACTCATCAAATGCGAACAAACTTGACCTTGAATAGTTTAAGAGTTTAGTGAAGAACAGAATCAACTTGGAAAGATATCAAAACATCTAGATTAGATCGAGCGATGTTTTCTTGAGCCAAGCGTGACCATCACAAAGTTATGAAATTGAAAACTTCATAAATAACTCCACAAAGAACATAGTGTTTCTTCACGGAGACCTCGATGCCATTTAAAAATGACTCGAACAATAATGGATCACATCCCTTCCTATAAAGTTCTTAAGATTTGCACGAAGGACTAACGTTATACTAAACAAAATGTCGAAGATATGAAAGGACGCCATATTCAATTATGGATAGAATTATCTTCTAAATGTCTTTTCATGTATATGTCTAAAACTCTTAGCCACAGTGGAGTTCACTAGCTCAGTGGGAGCTAAGTGACTTAGTGGGATCTTACCGACCTAGAAAGAGCTAGGTGGTTGAGTGGGAGCTTAATGGCTTATTAAAGGATAAGATAGCTCAAGTGGGAGCTAACTGTTTGTTTTACAACGAACTTTTACCCAAAGACAATATACATGTCTCTTTGTAAGCATTCAAGTGAGACCATGGGCATTACCTCCACAACCTAATTGAGAACATAGTGTTTGTTGCTCTAAAAGGTGTCTTTCTAGAAGTAACACATTTCAAAAACGACTATTGGGAGGAAAATGAACTCGATGACAATCGAGCTTAGCAACAAACTAGAATTAAGAATCTCGGAAGACCTTAAAAGGGCTTTGTGAGAATACTTGATCAAGAATACTCAAAATGACTATACAAGTGCCTTAAAAGAGAATTCATTACTCACAAAACATCAGAAGTGTTGGAGTAAGATCAACATAATAAAAGGGCTTTGGAAGCACCTTGAAACTCAGTGGATGATGCAATTGCCCCGTATAGGTGCAGAATTCATCAAAGGCTTGGATTGAATCCTATAAATTTATATTAAGTTAGAAATAAACCTAAGACTTACAAGCATACTATTTACTATTAGATATTAAAGGAATAATGTCTTGCAAGATAGCTACGACAAATCCAAATTCCGAATAATGGTTAGAGCCCATGAAAATCCGAAACAAACCCCATGTTTGATAATCTTGTTTGAAACTTGATTAATTTGCATAAAGGGTAAAAGACCCCATGTTTTTAATAAAAGACCCATCAATTTCATAAAGGGTAAAAGACCCACCGAATTGAAAGGAATGGTGTCCTTCGAACAAGTGTACAATTCCGTTAGTGGGTTCAGAATTATTAGAAATCTAATATATTCAAAAAGGTCAAGTGATCGGAATGCCTATGTGGAGGCCGCTTCCGATCAGTAATATTAATGCATAATTAATATTACAGTTTAATCTTGACTGGACCATTAGGGTCACACCCTTAGAAGTAAAAGAACCAACTCGACGAATTAATTCAGAAGAAATTAATTTGTCCCCCGAGTATTAAATATTTAGACGTCGGTAATTCAAGCTTGGAGCGTCGAAACCGAGTGTCGGAGAATCTCAAATGTCGAGACAAATTTTAGGATTTGGTGAGAAAGGACAATGCTTCAAGTAAAAAGTAAATCCTAGCCACTCAAAAGGCTAGGAAAGCACGCCCAATAGCAGCGTGCCACATAGGCAGTGTGCCACGTGGCAGCGTGCCACAGTGTCTCACATGTGGCAAGGGCCGTGGACCCGGGGTGATGGGTCATGGACACAGGCTAAAAAAAAATGGCCCAACCAAACCCAAATTGGGGATCAAGGTTGGGTGACACATGGTTAGTTCACATTGCATGTTAAATGTCTTGTGGACCAAGTGGGAAAGTGGTCCTCACCTAACCATGTGACACTTGTTACTTGTTCCTTGGTTTATGTAACTAAGGATTGAATTCATCAATCTTTCCATGTGGGATCTTTTTGTGAAAAGTCCCACATTGAAAGATGAGTGGAATTCACAAGCTATCCTTCCTTATAAATAGCCAAAGCATGGCATGAGAATTCCTTGCTTGAGTAGGAGTTCAATAGAGCATTGCATTAGCAAAAACTCTTAAAATCATATAATACTCGGGTTTTTGTCGGACCTCGCTAACCTCGAGGTAACGGACCTAAAAGCCGCTAGTAGTTTTTGCGGGTGGATTTCCGTAGGAGGCTCGTGTATTTTCAGAGCTTCAGCTTTCAAGTAAGAGCCTGACTTTGAGGGCGAAGCACGCTTCAAAGGTAAATTTCGATATTATCCTTTTATGTTTATTTGTTATGCTTTATGTTTTTATTAATTGTGAGTGGTTCATTGGGTCAGGGTTGTTTCCGTAGTCGGACTCACCAAACCCCAACATGAATTCCACCCAAGCTTGGGGGCTACGATACCTCTAGTTAAACTTAGTAAATGGGAGTTGTAACATCCACATAAGCCATCCTATACCAGTATGACCTAAAAGTGTACTAGAGATTATATTCCTAAATCACAAAGAAACAACTATTTTCAGGCGAATAGTAACATGAAAATGATTATCGTCTACCTAGCAATCTTGTGGTTTAAAAAATGTTAAAATAAAGCTTAAGTGTATACTTCGTGCCATTTTTCAAATTCAAAGTTTTAATAACATGATTCATGAAAGTAATCGTAGTACTAATACTATAATACACTTCATAATCAACAAGTATAACCAAATGAGCAAGCAAATAACAACAAATTTGAACAAAATTTGAAGAAAACAAATACCAAAATATACTTAAACAAAAAATTCTCCTACAAGGTTCAATACTTGACAATTTTTCATGAACTTTTTTTGTAAAAAATTCAATAAACATAGAATAACAACATGGAACAAACAATTTTTAGAATAATGGACCGAATAAAAAAACCTTAAAATTAGAAAATTGGGGTTTTATGGTTTGATTTTCCCCAAATGTCGCCATAAAAAGATGTGAGATTAGTAAAAACTTATATTGGATTGTGAAAAATATGAAAAGGGGGTGAGATTTACTTAGTTTAGCTTCAAAAGACAAAAATTTTGAGCTTTGTAGAGAGACAAAGAGTCGAAAATGGCAAAGGAAGGAGTGGAAAGCGCAATGAAAATCGCGCCAGCGATTTCCTTTTGCTGACTTAAAGATCGTGCGCAACTCAATCAGTTGCGCATGAAAGCCTAATGCAACTTAGTAGGATGCGCGTGCTTGGCCAGAACGACCCACTAAGTTGCACGCAGATACTGGTCATCTCAAAAGACTGGTACTTTGATTTCGATCCGTTTGATTTATTTGTAATGGTTTTTTCTTGTTATTAGACGTAATGACGGGAAAATTATCTAATTCTTTTAATTGTTTTGCATCTTGTGTTTTAGTTTCTTCTTTAGTAGTTTTTTTTCATCATCCTGCATGCACACCGTGCTTTATGCCTACCCTAAGCATACGTTTTGGAAGTTTTGACTGAGTGTGTCTTAAAATGTTCCGTAGTGGTGCTTCATTTAAAAGCTCCATAGATAGGTTTGTTATTTTACTGTACTGACTTCAGAAATGTCACGTTCTTTTTTTTCTTTTTGGATCCCACATTAGAAATGATGATGTTATCATACAGCGTATAATTGTATGGTGTTGGTGTTGCGTAAAATTTCACCTCATCCCCAGCAACGTGATCTACCTCCCGTAACGAAAGCATTAGAACTTCTGCACAAACTTGAGGCTTAATTAAAACAAGTCAACTAGTGCGCCGAACCATCGAGAACATACACTTCTTGAATGGAAGAAAATATTATAGTTAGTGAGCTTACTGGTATAAGAGACAGTTAGGGTGTCCGTCCACCCCTTGTATAAAGAGCGACATGCCGAAGTCACATCTAATTAGACATGTTCCCCTATTCATGAGACACGTGGTTTCATCTTGTGGACAAAACTGCTGAGAGAACTGGCGATTTTCTTTTCTCTCACTAGATTTTGATAAATGCCTCTAGTCTTGAGACATGTATTTCTATGTTATGGACCCCGAATACTGCGTTTTGGCAAGCGAGTGTCAAAACCATTTTCATGTGTTAGGCTACGAATGCCAAAACACCTCTTCTATTATCATCTTTTAACTTGTTAAAATCGTGGACTAAAGTTTTAATGCAATATCGATGGACTTTAGATTAACAATGCCAAAATTGAGAGGATATCATCCTCTTTACTCTTTTTAAACCGATATGTTCTCATGACATGACATCACCCAAGACAGACTTTACTTGTTAAGGCGTTCTACACTTGCAAAGAGTCAATCGAGAATAGTTTCGACATTATCAAATACAGAAAGATTCTCTATTCATAGGGAACTTTGCAGAATGAGTCTCAGATTTATTTCCATGGCTACTTTAATCCTCGTTTTTCTAGAATAGATTAAAGTGGGGGATTTTTGGGTTTCAATGAGTCCGACTCACCACGGAATAAAAACCGGAACCCAAGAACAAACTTATAATTGATATAACAAAAGGCATAATAGAAAAGAATAGAGAAAATACTAATTTACCCTTGAAGCATGATTTTCTCACTCGGACGAAGCTCTTACTTG
The DNA here is from genome assembly GCF_001683475.1 of Chenopodium quinoa. Taxonomy (NCBI): domain Eukaryota; kingdom Viridiplantae; phylum Streptophyta; class Magnoliopsida; order Caryophyllales; family Amaranthaceae; genus Chenopodium; species Chenopodium quinoa. The sequence goes on along the minus strand of NW_018745251.1, from coordinate 1,497,243 downwards.
AGAAAAGCAAAGCATCACAAATGGCAAAAACCTCCAGCGAAAGACCACCCGCAACTCGACCTGATTGGTCGAGGTTAGCCAAGTCCGACCATAAAACTATCCGAGTAATTTATGAGCTCATAGGTTTTCTCTCAAGTGGAGATTCCTAATTGAGCTCTTGCTGAATTGAGTTTCCCAAAATTCGAAGTTGGGTATTTATAGGGAAACACAAGTACAAATCCCACTTTCCCATCAATGTGGGAGAGTTGTCGAAATCAATTTTATCATTTTATTTATAAATCAAAAACAAAAGAAAATAGCCAATAACTAATTAATCAACAACTGGGACATTTAGAGGAGGGATTAGATAAGGTCTACAAGGGAAAGGGGGGACCAAACTTGATCCCCAAAGACTTCAAGAAAACCAGCCCTTTCACCACTTGCCCCAATCAACAGCCGCCACGTGGAACCCAAGCCTTGGGTACCAAGGTGTTCCCATATGGCTTCCTTGTGCCGTTGCTAGGATGCTGGCCCGTACCCGCTGCTGCTGCACTTAGCCTAGAAACCCACGCATGCTTGCTGTCTGTTAACCAAGGTGCGTGTTGCTAGCATGTTGCGCATCCAGCACACATGTGTGCACAGCACCCACGAATCAATGCGGGCTGCTGCTTGCGTGTGTACGGCTAGTGGTGCTTCCTAGGCCAGCTACACCCCACAGCTAGCTAGCCATGCGCACCAAGCACCATTTCCATGGTGCATTGCGCATGCTAGCACCATTGGCCCCTAGCACTCGGTTTGCTCTGGGAATTCCGATGCTAAGGGTTATTTTGTAATCTTGTTGATTAATTATTGATTTTACCGTCTCGTCTTTAATTAATTTGACTAAGCTTACGACGCTCGATTCTGACGCCCCTTGCTTGATTTTCGACATCTAATTAATAATTAATCAAGTGACTCATTAATTACTTCTGAATTTATTCATCGTGTCGGATCGTTGGTTGCTTGGGTGTTACCCGAAGGGTTCAGTCAAGTTAAAGATGTAACATTAATTATGCATTAATATTACTAATAGCTTTTGAACTGCTCCAAACCCTCTATCGGAGTAATAAACTTTTTCGAAGGACACCATTCTTATCAAGGGTTTCTATAGACATCAACTTTTAGCCTCCTGCCCCAATAGGAAGTGCTATGATGATAAAAAAAAAACCATCTTTGTGTTGAATCAACATGAATAATTCTTATGGACAACTAATTGAGTCACAAAAATACAAAGCATCTAGCCTCACCCAAAACAAAATGAATTATAGTCCAAATTAACTAAGGCCGATCATAATTAGGCTGCAGCCCAAGGTTAAAGCCTAATTTTGACGGTTTTAAAGGCGCTTAGGTTAAAAAGTGAAGTTGTTTTAGAAAAAATCCGCGCGCATCTCAACAAGTCGCGCTGGTCTGGCATCCGAAACATACAAGGTCACTCGTGACACCAAGCGCAACCTCTAGTAATGTGCTTGCGGAAGATTCAGAATTTCATAAAAATATAAAATTAAATCTTACCATAATACAGCTTGCAAGAAATGAAGTTGCGCTGCCCTTAACAGCGCATCCAAATCACTTGCGCTAGCCAATCGCGTGCAACCCATTCAAATGCATGCGACACATTCTGCAGTAGAACTCTCGAGACCCTAAACACCCCCATTCCCTATAAATAGAGGCTTAATAAATGGCATAAAGAAACATAAATTACCCAAAAACTCTGGCAGAAACTTTGTGGACTTGTGTACTCTTAACCCTCTTGTCCTAAACACTCAACCCTTAATTACTTGTTACTATGGTGGAGGTTCCTGAATAAGAAGGTGTCCATAATGTTTCCAAATGTTATTGTTTCCCTTAGAATAGTTATAACTCTAAGAATGGGTTATATGAAGCCACTTGTATCTGCAAAACAACGGACCTCCGGATATTTAGAGGTCCACCTCCAAAGGTTAAGTTAGTACATGTTCGGAGTAAAACGCGTGGAAAGTAAATATGTTCTCGGATTCCGAGATCAGGTGTTCTCTATATTCAAGAGCAATAAACGATGTAATGATTAAGACGTGCTTTAATAAATAGGGAAATCTCTACATTTATAAGGTCCTAGAAAATTATGTCCTACCCTAGGGTTTAATGACCTTGGGATTTGGGATGTGGTGATTTACATCTACCTCGGGAATTGGACCTTGAAGGCTTCCAAGTCTTGAAGGGATATTGGCTTGACACTTGTCATCCCGTTAAGAGATCCATTTGGAGGCCCTCTCAAGTGAAACGTGGAAAGCTCACATTGTGCCAAGTGGTGAGGAAGAAATACCTAAATTATTTTCTCCTCATAGGGGTCATGTGGCATGCCATGTGGCGCCTATGACAGGTGTCGCTCAATCATTGGTTCGGTATTTTACCGTTTACCATGGATGGAATCTAAGGTTTTTACCCTAAAATGTTTTCACCCTTTCTATGAATAGTTGTTGACCCCTTATTTGCATTCACACGCTTGCGTGAATTTCAGAGAGAATCTTTGAATCTTTGTCTTTAAGAACTTTGTCCTCTTTTATGAAAGCATCTGACGCTCAGCCACCAGTCGTAAGCAGTCTGCTAGATCTCTCAAGCGGCTCATCGTACCTTCACTTACTAAGGTAATCGTCTGCTCTTCCTTTTTATTCTCTGTTTTTTTTCTTTTTTTTATAATGGTTTCCCAAACGCACCCGCCACGCCCTAGGTTAGCAATTAGACGGTCACCGGGGATGGCTAAATCTATAAATAGGGGTGCCGATTGCTCATTCGAGGAATCCCATTTAAGAACTTCTTAAAATCTTACTATGTTAGTACTTGTCCAGGACATCATGGCCAGAACAAAGCAAACTAGTAGGATGTATTGGACAAATGTTGCCATGTATTATTCGGAAATCTCGATCGTATACTCAAGAGGTTTCATTAGGGCGGCTGTTACCGAAGTCTATGATCATCCGCCTAGTGATACTAATACCCCAGGCTCCTTTTTTTTTTGAGGAGTCTGATAATGAATGATAAATTCCCAAGCCGAATGATTAAGGGCCGAATGATGAGGAAGGACACTGCTGGCGCTAGCCATTAGGCCCCCAACTTGGACGATAGCTTTTATGCTGACTCTGATTCATCATCTCTTGATAACGCCTCCATTGACTTTGATGAGGCGCGTTCAAAATGAAACTCTTCTAGAGATTCCATACCAGTGTAAGTGGGGGAAGGATGGGAAGAGTTGTCTGCTTCACGCCGACTGGAATGTGCTCTTTATTATTTGCATGTTCGCAAAAGTAGGCGAGAGAAGATTGTGGAGGACTTTTGGAAGTTCATTTCTAAACATGTCATGGGACATGGGTTACTTCTGTCTATGCCTGATGCTATAGACACATTCGTCTTCCCAGAGAAGGCCTACTATGATGAGCAATGCTTCGGTAGTTATGAGTCAACCATTCAAGATGGTCTTCGTTTCCCTCTCTATCCGACCGTGGAGAGGATTCTAGATAAATACCAACTTTGTATCTGGAAACTATCCCCAAACTCTTGGGTCAATATCATGGGCTACGTTGCCGCCTGTGAAATACTTGAGGTGGATCCCACCTTTGAGGCATTCGCCCACATGCGTTATCTAAGCAAGCTCACTCAATCAAGCGGAACCAGATGGTTCATCCTTAATAGCCATGAAGGTTAGATGATGGCGGTTGGGGAGGAATCCAAATGGAAGTACGGGAGGAAGAAATTTTACATAATCTCTTCCCCCGACCGCCTGCGCAACAAAAGATACAACCGGTGGAATCAGAACCCTCATCTCCTCGCTTGGAAGAAAGCTCGGGCTGCCTCGGTGTTAGACACTACTCAGTTTGAGATTTCCCTAAATGAAATACTAATAATTGATATGACGTATTCCAAGGAGACTGCAAATCAGCAGGTCAAGTAGGACATAGATGCAGCGAGGGGGCAGATTACCAAGCTTTGAAATGAGGTCAAGGCTCGGCCACAAGGCCAAGCTGGAGCCCTTTTAGGAGTCAGACTGCCTGTAGTGGCAAGTTGATAAACTCAAGGTCCGGCTGCAGAACCTAGAGACCCATTTCAAGTCTAATACAAATGATGTAGTACTATGACTCCATTATGCAGATGGATTAGGAATCATTGCAACTGGAATTTGACTACGAAACTTCCAAAACTAATTTTGATGAAGCAAATGATGAGTTTAACGCTCGGCTCATGAAGTAGGCGGAGAAGAAGGCGGCCTTAGGTACTGATGCAATCGACTCCTTGGACGAGTCGTCTTCAGGGATGACGATGATCGGGAGGGGGATGGAAATCACGATGGACAGTCTTAAGGGGGAAACAAGGACGATCCGCCTGTTAATGCTGTAAAACTCTCTTAATCCTTTTAAGCTTTTCAGCAATCTTTCTGCAGCTGAATGGCCAAGTGTTTAATTTTTTAGCCTACGTGCCGAGTATTTGTGTATCTTTACCGGCTAGGGGGTCGGGTGAATCAACAATTTCTCTTTGTTTTACAATTTAACTATTTTGGTCGTCTAAAGGGAAGAATTTTTTTATTTTAATGAAGCTTTCGGTCAATCTTATCGTTTTTTATCATATTGATGCCTTATTGCCTTAAAATTTTAAAGCTTTTACTTTTTTACAACTTGTTGTATACTATCCTATTGTTTGTGCTACCTGCAAACACCTGATTGTGTCTCCCAAAAAACAAACCTAGTGATGAATATCTTTCTTGTTAATTTATTATCAACCAAGGGGAAATGTAAAAGTGTCTCGTGATTCCTCTGTTTTTTAATAAAAATACTTCCTTCTGTTTTCACAAATCTTTCTTTTCGTACCCTATTTATGATAAATGTCATGTATAGTTTAGTTTGGTCCATGATATGGGTCCAATAATGGTGTATTTTGATGGCAATTGAAATGACGTTTCCGAATAAATATTATAAGCCCAATTTCGAGGAATAATGAGGAAGTTATGGCAAAAATACTAAATTGGGCTCAATCCGTATTTTACCTACATCCCAATGATCATGTTTAGGGTCCAAAGGTTTAATCCCATTATTAAAATAATTATGATTAATTAGAATCTTTTGTAAAATTCTAAAAGATCTTAATTATTCTTTTTGAGAAGATAAGATCAAAGAGTCTGATATTGGATAAAACCTTTCATTTTTAAGTCCTAATTCTATTTGAAATGAAAAACGTTCAAAGATAATAAGATATTAATTTCTAGCCTCAATATTTTTATCCAAATCTTATATGGTTTTATAGATCATGAAGTTATCTTTCCAATGATATATTTAAATATTAATTCCGATCTATAATGAAAAATATATGGAAGAAATACGAAACTCTATCCAAAACTGACACCCTTCCACTATTTTAGCCATATTTTTCATTATACTAAATATTTTAATCTGATTAAAATTACTTTAAAAGGTAGAATTAAGGAGCTTTCATTTTGAAGAATTTTCTTAATGGCTCCTAGATTTCCTGGACGATCTTTTGGTTTTACAATCATATCGTCTACGTAGACCTCAAATTCTTTGTGCATCATGTTATGTAATAAGGTAGTCGTTGCTCTTTGGTAAGTGGCACCCGCGTTTTCAACCCAAATGGCATTACCATGTAACAGTAAGTGCCCCATGGCGTTATGAATGTAATCTTTTCCATATCTTCCTCGGCCATGAGAATCTGGTTCTATCCCACGTATCCATCCATAAATTAGAGAATCGCATGAATTGTTGTATTGTCTACCAAGATGTTGATGTGGTAAAGGGAAATCGTCCTTTGGAATTGCGTTAATTAGATCTATGTAGTCGACACACATTCTTACTCTTCTATCCTTCTTTGGAACTGGCACCACAATTGTAACCCATTCTAGGTATTTAAATACGTTTATAAAACCTACTGTAAGTTGTTTTTGAACTTCTCCTTTTATTTTAAGAGATACCCCGGGTTTCATTTGACGTAACTTTTGTTTTACAGGTTTCATTCTTGGAATTAGTGGTATTAGGTGTTGAACTATTTCTTTATCTTCAGGTGACCAAGCAAATACATTGATAAATTCTTTTAGTAGATTAATTAAATCGGTTATTTCTGCATTAGTTAGAGCTAATCCGATTTTAACTTCTTTTTTAATGTTTTGATCTTTTAAAATATCCACTATTTTAGTGTCTTCTATTACTGGTATTTTATTTTCAAGTGTTTCACTACTTTAATTATTTCTTTGTCACTTTCCTTGTTAGTTAAGCAATGTTTGTCATCTTGAGTTAAGGAATGATACGAGGAGTAAGCGAAAGAAGACATGTTATTAAATTCGAAAACCATTACATCAAATAAAGAAAGGTCCATCGGGACTTGACTACTAACTATCCTAAGAGTATACACTAAAGTAGAAGATCTAGGGAGAGGTGCTAGAACTAAAGGTTTTGAAGACTCGATAGTGGATGACTTATACTTAAACTCTAACTCTGACGACTCTTAGAACATAGGTCCTTGTCCTGTTGTTGTAGAGATCTTCCTTCCACTTGGTGTAGTCACCGTCACAGTCTTTCGCAACCCAGGATTAGTCCCACTGATGGACTGATGAGCTTTGAGGGGTAAAAGTTCTCACTTTGTAATGCTGTCTAAATATTTTGGCTCATTTTTTAAGTGCCCAAAAAGAAGTCCCATGACATTAAATTCAAAGCATGGAGGTGCTTAGAAAGAATAGGGATGTTCTAAGAAGTAGCAATCAAGGAAGATCTCGAACCCAGGTTGTCTTATTCCATCTTTGACAAAGAGCTCGGGAAATTCATAGCATGGATAATTTTCACCCTCTCTTATTAATTGTCCATTTAGGGTGAGAGGGTATTGATTCATTGGGATTACTTTCTTGTGGCTACAAGCATTTCTCCATGCATTAGCCTTTTCCTAGGCTTTGCTAATAGTCTTTTGAATTCGGTTCAAAACCAAGTCCAAAAGTATCTAATCTAGGAAGGCCAGGCGATTTTGTTTTCATGGCTACTCTTTCTTTCATTCCTAGAGTCATTCCGGGAAAGTGTCCTTGTTTCGGAGTATACCATTAACTATCATTTTTTATTGGAGGTCGTGGCAAATAAGGGTCCTCTGCGTTAAAGCCCCATAAATCTTCATCGTTGTCATTGTGCTCCACGTTTATGAGAGGTTTATCAATTCCATTGATTCTCAATTGGGAGGCATCGATTGTAACAGGTTTTCCTCTAACTTTAGCCTTCACTTGTTGGTGAAGTGATGGAGGGACGACCTTAAGCTCATGAAGCCAAGGGCGTCCCAACAATAAATTGAAAGAAGCTTGATGTTAGCCACTTGGAAAGTCATAGCAAGTTCTATAACCCCTGCGGTGACATTCATAATAATAGTCCCAAGAGCTTGGCAACGAGTATTGTCATAAGCTCTTATTCCTTTTGTTGAATGAGACAAATCTTCATCCCTTAATCCCAACATCCTCGCATTTCATAGTGGGTAAACATTAAATGCTAACGTATTATCTACAAGAGTCATTGGGACATTTATTCTCTAGCGAACTACAGTGAGATTCAAGGCCTTATTGTGTTTTTCACCTTCTAGATATAAGTCTTTGTTAGAAAAGATGATTAGATTAATGGGACTTGGAAGATCACTCGTGAGAATATTAGCTAATCCCTTAGGAGTGATTTATGAATCTATCCCTATTTTAGCCAAAGAATAATTACTACGATTCTATGTTCACGAGATGTGGCTAGTAGTTTCCATACATTCATTTTGACCTCAATTTTTTTTAATTGTTGAACAACATTATTGTCTTCTATGATTGGTATGGGGACTTGTTAAGTAGTAGGGATAGGTTGTGTAGCGATGGGAGGTTGAAATCTCCCTAATCTTGTGAGAACATTTATTGGTGAATCATCATCATCCCAAATATCATTTACTAGGTATATTGTGGAAAGAAGAGTTTCCTCCACATATTTGAGGTAAAAATCCTCATCATTACTTTCCCATACTCTATTGATGCTACAATCCCTTTCTACTGGGACTTGGACCAAATTCTTATGGTCAATTAACTTTTGAATCAGCTCTTTAAATTTGAGACAGTGTTCTATGGTATGTCCTCCTGCTTGATGGTATGGAAATAAAACCAATCTATTCTTTTCAAAGATTCAAATGGTCTTGGCTTGAGAGGTTAGATCTTCCCACTCTCGAAGAGAATTGGGTATAGTTTGCATAAGAGGTCCCAATTGGAGTGTAAGACTTGCTACTCTTTTTGGGTGTTTCGACTACTTGGAGAGAAAATGGTTTTCTCTTAATAGTCTCTGTAGTTATACCCTCTTGAATGTCATGTTTATTTTGAGTCGTCTTTATATGATCAAGGGCCTCGCGACAAATGACTATTTCTTCCTTTATCAGTTGTGTAAGGTCCCTTACTTTTTCTTTTGTGGCAAGTTGTTGACTTCTAGAAAGATCACTCATGGTATCGAAGAAAGTTGCCTCCTCTTCCTCGATGGCATGAGCTTCTATGATTGGTTCGATGAGGGATGATGAGTCAATATCACTTTCCTCATCAGAAATGGCTAAGGAATCTTAAAGTGGGGCGTTATTGGTACTTAAATTTTTGCTTGCAAGAGACAATGGAAGTTTTTTGCTATTAATCAGATTTTGAATAGCTTCCTTTAGCTTCCAACATTTTTCAGTAAGATGGTACCTACCTTTATGATACTTACAATGTGCATTAGGAATCCAACTAGTCGTCCTCCTTTCGACCGGTGGATCTCCAAATGGTCCAATGGGAGTTATAAGACCTTTTACATGAAGGCGATCAAATGCGGTGTCGTAAGTCATGCCAATAGGAGTAAAGTTCGTCCTAAATGGCTTCTTTCGTACTTGATTATTCATAGCAAGGACTTCACTCAGATTAAAGGTGCTAACATTGTTTGAGAGGGTGGTTTTGGAAGAAGAAGGATTGTCATTCTTCTTTCCAATCGAGCAACTATCGGAGTTGTTAGCAGCTTTTTTTATTTGCAAGGTCGTCCTCAATGTTAATTCCTATATTGTAAACGACCTTGAAAGTATTCAGATTGATTTAGTACTTGAGGTTCATAGAATATTTTCTAAGAGGTTCTTAATGAATATCCTTACAGATTATTTCTCAGTATGAACCTCAACTATTTTAGAAGAAGTACTCTCAACATATTAAAGGAAGAAATGAAACCTTCATTCTCTTTTTGTTTTAACATTTCAAGCACTTTATGATCAGTTTCAACTTGAATATTACATTTGTACCTATTAATGAAAACATTTACTATCCCATCCCAAGTAGATATCTTTTCTTTGTCAAGAGACAGGAAACATTTTTGGCAAATGGTTTTAAGAGATAAAAAGAACAAAGAATGAAAGAATTCCTATATCAATCTCCTTTATGTTCGTTATGGTTTCAAAAGCTCTGAAGTGGAAATAAGGATTGTCAGTAGGTTTTAACCTAGGGATGTCGTCGGCATTGAACTTCTGCGGAAGAAGCTCCATGTCCACTGAGACCCCTAGTGAGCTAATGCCCTGGAACTTGTAGTCATTGGAGAGCTTGTTCAAGCTTTCCTCCATTTGTTGCATCTGTAGTTGTCTCGTAGGGTCATTTACTTGAGGAGCCATAGTCTTCATCATTTAAGTTAAATTAACCAAGTCTTGTCTAAGTGGATTGATTTCTTCTTGAGTTGCCATTATCCTTTTAGCCTTTCTCTTTTAACAGATTGGTTTATCAGAAAGGGAGATTTTAATAAAAGTGTTTTCCTTGATTAGCCGGCCTTCTCTTCTTGACCACGTACTATAAATTTAACCTTTTGTTTTAACGACTTCACCAAAATTGTCTTTGATTTCATTGTTTTTCAAAAGAAAAATTGGGCAAAAACTTTTGGCAATCAAGTTTAAGGTTTAAAAAAGTATTGTTTAATGGGAGGATTAATATCCGACTTACCCCCCTAAAAAGATGATGGAAAACACACGCACACAAGACTCTTTAGACAAGACCAATGTGAAATATACATAGAGTGTGTGCTTTTTATAGTGAGTGAAAGTGGCATGTCTTGACACTTGTGTAAGACCACGAGACTATGTGCCTAGACTCAATTAAGGACTAAATATATATTATGACTTTTAATTAATTTATTAATTAGACTCAATGTGAAGACTCGATAAGGAAACTTGACTGTCGCCATACGCTAAGACCCAGCGCGATGAGACGGTGTTGTTGCGCCACAGTCCAAACTCCTACTCCATTACTAGAAGTCGTCTGGATCTGTTTCCAGTATTTTTCTCTAAAAGGAGAGGCCTGTAGTCGTACTAAGTTAGGTTTGATCAATTTATTAAGACACATATTAATTAAGCAAAGTTCTTTAGTAATTAATTACTTTATTTAGATCATTCACAAGTCAAACAAAAGGTTAGTGTAAGCACACATGGGTTATGCACAAATAAGAATGCACAACTAATGAAGTAAGCACAATATAATGCAATGAGTTTGTAACCTAACCATGGCTCTAGTTCTCTAAAGTTTAAGGATATGGGTTGGTCAAAGAGGGTCCATTGTTATGAGTCCGGATGTACCGCGTGGAAGCCTTACCTTTGGAAGGGTTGGCGCGAGTGGATGGGACCCCGCGAGTTAAACTCGCTTTCATGGTTTGGTGAATTCAACAAGCTCGGATGTATAATTCGTTGCCATGAGCGCTTGATTGAGTAGATGGAGCGTGAATTCCTAGAGGGTTATGGCCATATGTAGAACACATATGGGTTTAGAAAAGTGAGAAAAACTCAATCAAGAAGTAGAACCGACCAAACTATACTAGAATTGGTCGAAACAAAGAAGGTATATTTCTGGCTGGGTATTGGAAAAAAATGGCGCGAGACAACAGCGCCTGTAACCATTAGATAGCTATGTTTCCAAACGACATTGCTGTCGCCCATGGAAAGAGCCGACGATGGCGCTGGCTCTAAATTCTCCCTGCCAGTCCCTATATGCCTCAGCAGCTTTCTGTTCTTTGAAATTTCTGATTTTTCGTAGTGTTTTTTCGATCATAATTGTGACAGATATTTCCTAAATTTTCTATGTGTAAAAATCCTTTGTTTTTGACGCATTACGGAGAGTCATTCCAAATGTGGACATTTTTTATGCATATGTTAATAATGTCAATCAAAATTACGCATATGAATACTTAGAACACTTCGAGTCTCATCCACTCATTCTAAATTATTTCCAAAATAAAATTTAGGAATTAAAAAAGGAAATCCTCTCTAGGGGAGTCGCCAAAAAACTTTAGAAATTATTTCAAGATTCCCACACTTGAGTCGTACTATGATCATACACTTAAGCATGGTGGCGTCCAAAGGGAAGGAAGCTAGAGTAAAAGAGTCACCAATAAGTTTTATGGAACATGTAAACCGTTCACTGGGTGAAGGTTGCACCCCTTAACGATACATGAGATTGCTACCTCCATAGTGGTCTCGAACCATGACTGGATATTCGGGGATGAAGGTACAAGTACAACCTAAAAGAGATTGAACCTGCCCTTGTAATAGGCATTTACTTTATTCTTCTCATATTCATGTGCGCTTTATGACTAACATACAATAAATATATTAACCTTAAACCTGTTTAGTCTATGTTAGTTGAATATTAATGCACAAACAAAACTATTATTGGCGATCACTTGAATTATAATCATATTAGCCTAAACAAGATTATTAATTATCTTATTAAGCATGATTACAAGTACAAATTCCCTTTAAACATGCATAAGTGGTGTGATCAAGCAATAATAACAAATAATATATCAAGAAACACAACAATAATAAGCAAAAAATCATCATCATAATGATATATTCAATAAAGCATAATAATATTAACAACATTCAAGGCATGATACTAACAAGATTAATAACAAACCCTAGCATGTCACTAAGAGATAGAGATTAAAGCTTTATCCCTAACATGATACTAACATCATAGTAGAAAGAAATAGGAAGAAACCTAAACATGATACCAAAAAGAAATAAAGGCATCCTATCATGATACTAGGAATTAATATAAAATTATAAACTTGATTTCTATATGACAATTAAATTAATTACTTGGATGTCTCATATCTCTTTCTAAAAAAAAAATTCACGCGTTAGTAACTTCAAGGAAAATATTAAATCAAACAATAGATTTAAATAATTGAATTAGGGATTTGTGACCAAACCCTCAGAAATTATCAACCTTTCACGTCTAGGGCAAATGAAACTTCGAGCTTGGCTAGGTGTGTCTTGAACTTGTTAATGTGAAAACTTTAAAGAGGGAAGGTTTAGAAAGAGGGAGAAGAAAAAGTTTCTAGCTTTTAGAGAATAGAGAGTATATGTCAATGAATGTCAGGAATTGGAATAAAACTGACCCCTGCCGCCAGCGATAGAGCCCAGCGAGAAATAACAAGGATCACGCATGGCAACAAGCTTTGTCGTTTGGCGGCAGGCTTGTCGTTTGCCCTGGTTTGATTAATAAAACGCGCTTTATACGGATTCCTTTTTTGAATATAATTGAGCAATTAAACTCAGTTTTAATTAATTTTAAATCAGATTTTATCATAATAAAACACTTGTTTTATTTTAAAAATATCCTAAAGCCATTAAAACCCAAAATGACCTGTTAGACTATTCTAGAAGATTAGAATCAATCCTAATAATCTTAGGAAAAGCAACAAATGAGCTCTCCACTAGATCGTTGGGCCATAAAATAATTTCACACCCAATTAAGTATTTAAACCATAACTTCCTCATTATTCATCTGAATTAGGCTTATAATATATCATTTTACAGCTCTTTACGAGCTTGACCCAACTACACTATTATTAGACCATTGTCTTGGACCAAGCTAAATTAGACTGGCTATTTTAATAAAATAGGGAATATTTCCATAAACATAAAGAAAGATTTTATTAAAACGACTACATAACAAGACATTTCACACTTTCACCTCATTCGATAATCAAGCACGTGAAAGTATTCATCACAGGATTTGGTTTTTTGAGAGAAACATTTGGGTGTTTACACATAGGCTCCCCAAAGTGGGTGATGATATTCTTCCAAATGAAAGAGATGGCGTCCTTTGTCTTAATGTTTTTGACTTCCTCTGCCTCTACCCACTTGGTGAAATAATCAAAAGCAACAAAGATATATCGTTGTCCGCCTGATGCAATAGTATATGGCCCCATAATGTCCATGCCTTACTTGGCGAATGGAATTAGGCTATGGATAGCCACCATATCTGTGGCTGGAAAGTGTATAAGATTGCCGATTTTTTGGTATTTATCACAAGTTTTCACCAATGTCATGGTGTCTTTCTCACGGGTAAGCCAGAAGTAGCCCTGTCGCCTAACCCTTTCTACTAGAGACCTGTCGCCTTTATGTGAGGCAATAAAGCCCGTATGTAGATCCTCCAGAATTTCCTGCCCCTTTACAGGGGTGATGCATTTCATGAAGGGTTGTAGGAACCCTTTTTTAAAAAACTCTCCTTTAAAAATTTCAAAATTGGCCACACGTTATTTCAGTGCGGCTACTTCTGAAGTTGAATCCGGCAGCGTGCCGTTTATAAGATACACCAGGATGTTATCCATCCAGGTAGAATTTCGGTCAAGTACTTAAATGGGATCTTTGTCAATGCTTCATTTTACCTTTACTTCTTAAAAGGTTGACCGAGGTGTATCACATGAGGCAGACGATGCCAGCATAGACAGAGCAGCCGCCTAGTTGTAGTCAGATTGAGACACTTGACTTAGATTGAATTCTTCAAGTGTCTCGGCTTTGGCTTTGACCGCCCGCAAGTATTTGATCATAGCCAATTGGGTGGCTTCATAATTACCATGGTATTGGCTAAAGACCAAATGAGAGTCAAAGTAGGCATCAATCTTAGTTGCCCTTGACACCATGTAAAAGTGGATGCTGACTAGCAGAGCTTCATATTCTATCTCATTATTTGAGGTCCAAAACATGAACCGTAGTGCATGCTCATACTTGTCTCCATCATGAGACTGATATATAAAACCTGCACCACCACCGTTTAGTGGAGCTCGCGTCCACAAACACTTTCCAAACCTGATTAGTGTTATTCGATGCAGCCGGCCTTGTAATTTCAACAATAAAGTCAGCGAATTCCTATCCCTTTATTACCTTCCTTGGTTTGTAAGTGATTTCCAGACTTTATAGTTCAATAACCCATTTGAGCATTTGGCCTGATGATCCTAGGGTCGTCATTGGCCACTTGATTGGTTGGTCAATATAAACCACTACCGGATGTGCCAAGAAGTAAGGTTTCAACTTCTTGACAACCATATAAAGAGCAAGGCCAAATTTTTCAGCCATGGGGTATCGAGGCTCTACGTTTCTAATAACGTTGATAGTGAAATAGACCAGGAGCTGGGTGTCATTTCTTTCAGCAAGAAGAACGACACTAAAGGCATGATCTAGGAAAGCCAGGTACGTGTAGACCATCTCTTTGGATAGAGGGCAGACCAACCTTGGTAAAGAGTGCAAATGATGCTTTAATTTTTAGAAGGCCGCCTCAGCATCATCCCCCAATTAAAACATAGTCTTCTTCCTAATTGCCTGGAAGACATAGAGGCACTTGTAACCTTACTGGCTGAGGAATCTCCAAGGGTTGCAAAATAACCTGTTAATTTATGTACTTCTTTGATAGTGCGGGATGACAGCATGTCGAGGATTGCTTGTATTTTTCAAGGGTTGGCCTCTATCCCCTTCTGGCCAATCAGGATTCCGAGAAACTTGCCAGACTCAACACCAAAGACACACTTCTTGGGATTGAGCATGACCTTGTGTCGCTTGAGTGTGGCGAATGTTTCTTAGAGGTTATCAATGTGATCCGTCTGTTGCTTGGATTTGACTATCAAGTCATTGATATACGCCTGTAGATTCCTCCAAATCTGATTAATGAATACTATATTGATCATTTATTAGAAAATAGTAGGCGCACTCTTCAAACCAAACGTCATCATAGTGTAAAAGAATAGCCCCTGTTTAGTGGTGAATGCTGTCTTTTCTTGATCCTTTTTCCACAAGGGAACTGGTGAAAGCATGAGTAGGCATCCTTAAAGCTCATCAGGGCATGTCTGGCTGTAGATTTGACAAGACATTCAATCATTGGAAGTGTATAACTATCCTTCGGACACGCTCTGTTAAAGTCAGTGTAATCAACACACATGTGCCAGGTACCATTCGACTTTTTCACAAGCACAACATTCGCAACCTAGTCATGGAAGTAACATGGTTGAATGAAACTAGCGTCTAACAACTTTTCTGTCTTTAGTGTTGAGTGTGGGAAGTTTCTTAGAGGTAAGCAAGGTGATTCGTCTCACTCTTAGATTTGAGTATCATTTCATCGATGTATGCCTCTACATTCCTCCCAATCAGATTTATGAATACTATGTTGATCATTTGTTGAAAAGTAACAGTAGGTACATTCTTCAAGAAAAACGGCATCAGAGTGTAAAATAATAACCCCTGATCTGTAACGATTGTCGTCTTTTCTTTATCTTTATTCCACAGGGGAATGTGGTGCAAGCCTGAGTGGGCATCAATAAAGCTCATCAAGGCATGTTTGGCTGTAGAGTCGACAAGACTATCGATCATTGGAAGAGGATAACTATCCTTCAAATATGCTCTGTTCAAGTCAGTGTAATCAACACACATGTGCTAGGTACCATTCGGCTTCTTCACAAGCACAACATTCGCAACCTAGTCAGGGAAGTTACATGGCCGAATGAACCTAGCGTCTAATAGCCCTTTTAATTCGGTAGTTGCTGCCTGAATTCTCTCATCGCCGTGATTTCTTTTCTTTTTTCGGATGGGCTTCTTTTTTGGATCCACGACAAGTTTGTGGACAGCAAGATTCAGGTTGATGACTAGCATATCTTTCACTTAAAGGCAAAAATGTCTTTAAATTCTTTCAGCAGATGTTGAAAGTCTGCATCCCATCTTCGCTGTGCAATCGTCCCAACCTTAGTTCACTCTAGATAGTTGTTGTCTAGAGAAATATCAATATGCTCACCAGCCTGCTGGGGACGGAGGTCGTCTGACTGTTCCCCTGTCAATGATTGCCATTGCTTTTCTTTCTTGACCACCACTAGTTGATCAGTCTTTCTTTTTTTTGCGGCCGGTGGGGCAGGGTGGTCCTCTTTGATATCTTCAAAGTCTATCGTCTCCTTCCTCTGTCTGGATGCTGCGGCCGCTGGTTTGACGTTCGAGAGATAGAACTCTCTTGCCGTCTTCAAATCTCCGCTCAGGAGCCAATAGATCCATCATCCCTCTCATATTAGAGAAGCATGAGGGATGGGATTGTGACGACCTTGCACTCGTTCAGAGCGGGTCGACCAAGAATGAGACTAAAGGTGGTCATCTCTTCGACCACCAAAAACTTGATGGTCACATGCGGCATTTCGCCTTTTTCTCTTAGCTGAACAGGGAGATCTATCCGTCCGATTGGGTGCACAACTCCTCCCCCAAATCCAAAAAAGGGGATGAGGGACATCATGCATGCTATCCAGCTTGTATTTGAGCTTTAAAGGCACTTGTAGCTGATGATTCTAGAGGAGCTACCTATGTCAATCATATTGCGGCCAACCAGTTGGTTGGCCACTTTGCACGCGATGACCACAAGGTCAACATGCGGCCGGCGGACTTTGCCCCAGTCAGTGATGATAGTTTCTGGCTAGGCGGTGGTGCCATACACCTATCCTTCTTGAACAGAATTGACCGTGTTTTTTAGATGGTCCTTAGTGCCCCGCATGGTCGGGCCACCTCAAGCGAATCCGCTTGCTACAATGTTGATCGGTTTCTTATCGGTGTCCGAACTACAAGTAGGTTGGGAAGTCTTTTTGAAGGACTACCTTGGATTCACTTGTAAGTTGCCTTGGAATTCACGTAAGACTTCAACAATCCTTTGTCGACTAGACGGTCAAGCGTCTGTTTGAGGCTATAACAGTCATTGGTGTCATGGCCGACATCCTCATGGTAGTGGTAGTGTTTGTTTTTGTTCTAATTCTTTGCGGAACCTTTCATTGGATTTGGCTTCTCTATGGTAAGCTAATCCTTTATCTACATGAGGATGGAGTAGTTGTCCTTGTTAAAATCTTACCTTGGGATGTAAGTTTTAAATTCTTTTTTGTTCTTCTAGGCCGACTAAGCAGGCCGACTCTCCTTCTGCTTGTTAGACCTTTAAGAGTCTGACTACTTATTTGAGGAGTGGAGTTTGGTGAACTGTATGTAGGCTTCCTCTTCAATCAAAGCTGCCTAAAGGATAAAGATTTTCATGCGGACAAGGTCAAACTTGAAAGTTGACCCATCCTTCAGATCCTTGAAGAACTCTGTATTGGCAACTTTGTCAAACAATCCTTGAATCTAGATTCTCACCACATTGAACCGCCTAACGTAAGAGTGAAATCCTTCTCTATCTTCCTGCTGCACATTGCTCAGGTCGAGACTTGATTTCTTTGTTGGGCTATTCAAAGAGATAACGAGGGAATAAACACGTCGTCAAATGCCTATCAATAAATCAAATACAATTATACAACCTAAATAAACGAAATACAAATATAAAGTAAGCATAAGGGTCAAACAACATGGAACAAATAAACCCCACCAAACACTACAAAATTAAAAGCTTTTTAGTAACTAAGTTTGGCAACAAATTTTTAAAAAATTGCTAAATAGCAACGAATATAATTATTTTCATTTCCTAATTGAAGGCCACATTTTATGCTTTAGTTTTTTTAATAATTAATAGCTACAATTTTTTGATGTGTTGTTGTTTTAAACAAATTGTCTTACTAGTTGATACTATATGGCATTATATTTTTCTCTTGTTACCATATAGTAACAAAATATGGCAACAAATTTTTTATTGATTTAGAAACAAACAAAGGTTGTGAATTTTTGAATTGTTGCCATTAGAAACAAGTCGTCTAACTATTGTTGCTAGATAATAACGTATTTTTTTGTTTGTTGCCATTGGAAACAAGTTGTGTTACATTTTATTGTTATGTATATGTAGTTAACTTTTTGCTATTATGGACAAAATTATTTGAAGACACTCTGCTTATTATTTGTTTTTATAATGACATCAAATAGAGAGAATTTCAATTTCGTCTCTAATTTAGAGACAGATTTTTGATTTTGTCCCTAATTTAGAGACAAAATTTTCAATTTCGTCTCTAATATTTCGTTCACTTATTATAAAATATATGCATAGAAGTAAACAAATAGTACTTGGTATAGTTGGTAAGAGATTCACCATGTGACATTGAGGCCACAAGTTCGACTCTTACCAACTACGATTCTTGAGACTGGGGATTCAAAGAGCCTTACATGCAAAGTCGAGCCGAGTTGACCTGACCTGAGTGTGATTTCAGACTGGTAAAGGCCGGGATCGGGTTGAACTGAATTACTAATAGGGATTGGGTTTTTGTTTCATTGTGTTGATAGCAACCAATATTTATAATTTGTTGCTATTTTTATGAACCAACTTTAATAATTTGATGCTATTTTTAGGAACCAACTTTAATAATTTGTTGCTATTTTTAGGAACCAACTTTAGTAATTTGTTGTATAATTATGTTGTTGAGGGTTGATCACCCTTTCACAATTTAGGAATACAATTAAAGCCAACCTTCACCCTTTTCGCCCTTGCATTACAACCCTTTTAAAGACCTTTTGACCTTTTTTGTTGAGTCACAAGTCGGTGGAGGGAGATGTGAATCAAGCCTCTAGAGCAGTTTTCATAGTCAAGATGTCGAGTAGCCATTAAGGAATCATTGAGATGCTCACTAGAGTTTGATTTGAAACTAGTAAGGAGAACGCGTTAAGATTGTCTGAAATGAAGGTGAATTGTGTGTTATTAGTTCTCTATGATAAGCATATTTTATGTTTTTATCAACCTTTGATATCTTCGAACGTGCACTCCCGTATTTATTTTAAAAGAACTACATTCATTTGTGCCTGTTCATTTGCAAAAGTCCATTCTTCAACATTTGTTTTCTATTATATTCTTTTGGTTTCTTTTTCATGTTTTGCCTTGTTTGTTTTATTTGAGAGTGTTGTGGTTTAACCTCTTAGGAAACCCTCACAATTCCTCACTTGTCCTCATTCGCGACTTTGGGGTTTTAAGGGTTTTTTGTAGTTAAAACCAATTGTGATTCCTACGAAAGTGAGTTACTATATATGCTCGTCGCCTCTCTTTTTTTTTTTTGTTTAAATAAGCACGTCATTTTTCCCTTACTTGTTTTTGTTTTGCTTGAGGACGAGAAATAGTTAAGAATGGGGGTATTTGATGTGTGCCATTTATGGCACTCATTTGATAAGTAATTAGGTTGTTTTTACCTTCTTTTCATAGCTTTCTGTTTTAATAAACGCTTAATTTATGCATTTTCTTAATAATTTCCCTTTCCAATATTATCTTATGTTTTCATTGTTTTTCTAGTGTTTTCTCCTTTTTTCTCCTTTTTTGTGTTATTAGGTATTGTACAAGGTTCGGGTCGTGATATTGGTGATTTTCTAAGTTGGAAGATGCATTTGGAGCAAGCTTATAGCATTTGGAAAGCTCGAAATGCAAGAAAGCGAATGCACCAAGTTCTAGCTCTTGTGCTCTCAAGTCGTGTGATCACGACAGAATAGGTTGTTAAATCTACTACCCTAATCAAATTAATTTATTTTAAACATATACCTTCACTAAAATAGTTAGCGGTACGTGTAGGGTCGAACCATGAGGAAGCACACAAGTTAAACATCAAATCCACTAATGCAAGAGTAGATGGGAGAATATTTTTGTTGGTTTCTTAGATTAAAGAAATTAAAGCAATAATGAAATAAAGATAAAAAGGGTTAAATGAAAGATAAACAACGCTAAGGGTACGGGCTTGTTAACCATGATCAAACAAAGATGGACAACGATGATTATCATTAAGAACACGTCATAGATAGCAAAGTTTTACTCAAACAACTCACTTTCATGCAATTGCTTAAGCAAATCAATGAATAATGTCTTGTCTAATTGAGATCACTTTCATGCATCAAAATAGTCACTAATCATGGCAAGATATTAAGAGTGCACAATACATAAAACACTACTTAAATAATTCATTTTCATGCAATCATTCAAGTAAAGGTGAGCTCAATCTAATTCAAATCATTCTCATGTATTTAAATTAAGGAACATCAAATAATGTTACTAATAATCTCAAACTATAAAAAATTATATCTTTCATCAATATATCGCATGAGTTCAATCAAATCATCATCAATCATGAATATTAACACATGTTTCTCATCCCCTTCCCCTAGCTAAACACTTAGCCTAGAAAAGAGAAACTCATAACAAAACTCAACAAAGATTAAATAAGCATAAAACTAAACATGATTGAAAACAAATAAAAACAATTCCAACAAGTTCAACTAAAAGTAAATGAAAAATAAGCAATATCAACGCAAATACCCTTGATTAAAAGAAAGGATAAGAGATTAATAAAGAGGAACTTGATTAAAGATGAAAGCTTGAAACTTTTTTGCATTGAAATAACCTTGACCAATTCTTGAATACAATGACGAAACTTGAAGAATAAGCTACTTTCTCTAACTAGATTGGGGTTTTAAAATCTGAATAATCCATAAGGGTATTTATACCCCCCTAATTCCCTTAAATTAAGTCTAGAAAAAAATAATAAAAAAATATGGAATACCCATTAAGAGCGGGCGCTCCATCTGGATGGAGCGGGCGCTCTACTGGCTTAAGACATAGTCATCGACCAAGGGAGCAGGGGCTCACCCTGATAGTTGCGGGCGCCTCTACAAGGATGAGCATCTGCTCTAATAGATGATAACGGGCACTCACCCCGATATGAGCAGGGGCTCCTACAAGGGTGAGAGACCGCTCCAATAGATGATAGTGGGCACTCACCCTGATATGAGCGGGGGCTCCTACAAGGGTGAGAGGCTGCTCCAATAGATGAGAGTGGGCGCTCATACATGGGTGAGCGGCTGGTCCTTCAGTCTGATCCGAATCATTGAAATCACTTCATGCTTGACCCTTCACCTCTTCCCAAGCATTCCAAAGTTTAAGAAAAGCCTCGAGAAAGGTAATGCACGCCTTCCATTCAAATTGCTCAAACACTCATACACAAAATAAGCAAAATAGAGGAGGAAAGAGATAAAGAAAGAAGAAGGGGGGGGGACACTAGAAAAGACAAAGCATCACAAAAATGAAGATAATGCGCTTTGAAAAGACTCAAACAAGCGTAAATGAGGGGAGAATTTTTAGTAAAATAGGATATAAGAGTGGCATAAAAGCCAATTATAAAAATCCCCTAAACTTGCCTTTTGCTTGTCCTCAAGCAAAGAATAATAGCAGAGCTAATGCAAAAAAAGAAAAGCCAAATTTTTTTTTAGCATAAGCAACAAGATTTTTAAATTTCAAGGTCGCCAATGAGGACGAGTTGTGATCTCGTGAGGGTTTCCAAAGTGTATGCCCCACAACTCTCACAAAAATGCGTTTAAAACAAACAAAGAAGGAGAAAACACGATGATCAATCAATAAGCACATCCAAATCATAATCATATCAAGCTTTTAAAGACGACAAGCAAAGGTAGATGGAAAGCTTTCTAAGTAGTCAAAGTGAGCATGCAAAGGGATGCGAATGGTTGATTAAAGGATAAACCATGCTAAGCATAGAGAACTCTAACATGCGTTACTCCACCTGCATTCTATACATTTTTCCCGCGTTCCCTCATCTTGATTCAAATCCACCCTTGGAGGTAGCATCTCATGACTCCTAAAAGGTGCCGAACAAAAATCAAAACAATATAAAGTAGGGAACCCAACATATTACCAATTCATGCCTTTCACTATACTTGAAATCTCCCTCCCGCCACCGACAAGAGACTCAACCAACCTAAGTCAAAAGAACATTGAAAGGGTTGTAGCGTTGGCTTGGGGGTATGGGTGTGGAAAAATTTGGAAATTGGTGCTTAGCCTATTCGTGAAGCAAAGGGTGATCAGATCAAGCCTCCTTTTCAAAATTAAACATCAACCAATCTTTAAAGTATAATGCAACAAATTTGAATCACATTACCAAACATTATGAACTTTCATCTTCATTAAACAACTCTTTATTCACTTTTTCATTTTTCAAATTTTTCATTCTACTCTATTAATTTTTTTAAAAAAAATTTGTACTTTATTCTAAAGCCCTTGCCTTTTACAACTGTGGATGGATTTTTCTAGGATTTGCACTTGCTTTTATTGAACATTGTTCACAACATCACAATCTCACCTTCCATTAGAACCACTACCCCCACATTTCTAATCAAAACATTTATAAGCTTTCGAGGCTTGAATTTCACGATCCTAAGGATGAAAGTAAAATAAAAGGTCATGGCTTATAATGTGCTAAAATCAAGGAGGGGAAAGGTTCAACATGGGAAGCAAAGGAGGCAAATGCAACCAGATTTACAATAAGATAAAATGTAAACCTAGAAAACGAAATAGCCACCGAATGAAAAAATGTTCATTATCATCCCTAAGTTAGTTCGGTTGCAATCTTGGGTGTCAGACGTCTAGATTTAAGCATTCCTTGGTAAGGATCCTACGCCACTCATACAAAGAAATGTTTAAGGCTTGAACAATGAAACTCACATCGGGTTACAAAAACTACCTCTAGAGCTTCAAATTCTTTAATGAGAGCAACACCTTTTTACCATAAACAAGTGAAATTGGGTTTGATGAGCCTTACGAGTTCTAAACCGGCTACCATACCATGGATCTATCCTAAATTCAACTGATAGCAATCCCAAAGCATGCAAACTTTTAACACTTAATAAGAAAGACATTCAATCACACAAGTTTACTTTTATAATGCTCAAAATGAAGATGAAACAACTAAAATTTTCATGGTTTGTCTTGAAACAATAAAATAGTTTTTTTATTTTTGGAAAAGAAAGGATAATAAAAGCATAGGAGGCAAGTAAACATTTAATTCCCAATCGACGAACAAAGATCGTTCAGTATCATACAACCGATCAACAGATTACGTAGAATCAAATGCATACAACCTCAAAAAATCAACTCCAACCTACACTATCCTAAACTAAACAACCAATCCAAATAGTTAAAGAGTTAAGAAGGAAATTTGTAACCCCAAAGCGCATAAGATCGCATTTCAATAACAAATGAAGCTCTATTGCTTATATCACTCTTGAAAAATCACCAATAAGCCCTACACAAATGACATAATCCAAAATAACTCGAAAAATATTTAGTTATTAGCAAGAGTTATGTACATACATAAAAAAAAAAAAAGAAACTACTAAATAGAAACAAAGAAAAGAAAACGGTTTAGATTAAAAGGTAATTTGGATTCTTCTCTTTGGGAGCCAAAACAATGAAGCCATCATAAATACATTTATTCTAGAAAATAGAAAAGAAGTGAACATCAACAAAGATGAGAAAAACATTCAATGAGCGCTCATTGGCAATGAATATACCCTTTAAAACATGCCCTTAGAATAATACAATAATAGAACACCCCCCCACTTTAACGAAAAATCGTCCTCAGTAAAAACAAAATGTGTAAAAAAGGGAGGGGGAAAGGCAAAAAATAGGCCCAAAGGCTCTATTCATCCATATGAGAAATAGATCCTTCTCCGCTTGGATTCCATTCACAATCGACGCCGCTAGGAAGGCCATGGTGCTCCCATCCACTGATGTAACCCGGTGGAAAACCACGGTTCCGGTATAGTTCTTGTTGCCAATCTAGAAGAGGGTCAAAAGGAGGTGGCATCACTATAGGCTCTGGGTTGTAGATGGGGTAATTTGGGTCCCCACAGTAATCACAACCGCTTGGTACTCTATATTGATACCCTTTCGAGGTGGGGTAATCCACACGAGGCCTCCTTGAGAAGATGGCCCTTGCCCATAAGGCCAAGCCGGTTGTCGGGGAGTGTCGTCGATATGCGGTTACTCATAAGAAGTAACCGGCCCTTTTTGGGGGGAAAAATAGGGATAGTTCACGGGAGGATCAAAATGCTCTTGGTTTACATGCTAATCTTAAAAATTGGCATTGTAAACCCCGTGACCATATGCGGCCTCTGCCAACTCACTTACTTGCAAGCGTAGACTTTAAAAAAGAAATTTCAATATTGAAAGGAGAAATGGAAGAATTCACACCTCCCTCACTAAAGGAGGGGACATGCACAGATCGAGATCCTTCCCCAAATTGAAATTTTTAATGTTCAAAATGTTGTTGACGATGATCTTGCTGATGTTGTTGCTGTTGATGATGATGTTGTTGTTGACGAGAAGGTTGGGGACCTTGATCCCTTGAAGACAAATAGAGCTCACTAATGTTGGAGCGGGGAACTTTCCATTGATTCACGTTCTCTAGCTGCTCCTTAGAGATGAAAGGGTTGGGTAATAAGCACCATGATACCTAACGAACCATCCAAATCCGCGCATCTAATCCAATGTGGCACGTCACCTAATGTATTATCCCGGCCAGCCCGAGAGTGCCAAGGTTAAAGTAAGGGAGCTCATCGATAAGAGAAGTTCTCAGCTTTATTTAATGGAAGCGATCGATAAGGCTGACACTGAAATTGACCTTGTAATAATAGTTAATATATCTATCGATTGCCAACCATACCATAGTGAGCTCCTCTTGATTCACCTTTTCCAAGATCTTGTCGAGAGAAAAGAGCAAACACCATCATCCTATGAAAGTAGCAAAAGGTCGGATAGTTGATTTCCGAAACCTTTGCAGAGATGTAGACACCCATTTGTGTCTCCCCAAAACCAAACCCGGTGATGAGTATCTTTCACGTCGAATCATAATTGAATGAAGTTAAAGTGTGAAAAGTCTAGTGCTGCGATTAGTTTTTTAGTTCTTTTCTTTCTCTCAGTTTTTGAATACCTATTTTACTAAAATAGCTAATTAAGTTTAGTTTGTTTTGTGTCAAGGGTTCAATAATAGTGTAGTTGGATCTGGTTCAAAAAGAGCTTTTCGACGATATATTATAAGCCCAATTCCGATAAATAATGAGGACGTTATGGCCAAAATACTAAACTGGGCCCAGTTTGATTTTTATATGCGGCCTAATGATCTAGGAGAGGGCCTATTATGATTTATCATTCCTTGGTCATAATTAGTAGTGATTTTTATATGCGGCCTAATGATCTAGGATAGTCTTCTAGAATCTTCTAGAAGGTTGATGTGTCTATTTTATATAATATTTTACCCCCGTCCCTTGGTCATAATTAGTAGTGTTTTTGGCTCTTTAAAGCCACTTTTATTACTAATTGGTGTTTTCTAGTGTTTTCGTAGATTTGGTTGACTTTTGCAGGGATTTATGCTTTTGGAGTATTTTCCCGAGATATTTTGGAGTAATCACGAACATTGGAGAAGAACGACCAGATTTTATAGCCCAGGGCCGGTTAGAGCCATCGAACCGATGATTAAGTGCTCGGTATAGGTGATACCGGGGCATTTGGACAGAGTATTCAAGACCCAAAGAGGAAACCCAGATTGGCCCGAAGAATTGGAGCCCAATCGAAGTCCAAATAGTGGCCCAAATGAGCCGCCCGACTAAAAAGGCTGGCGCCCAGAGGCGCGCCCGGCCGGGCGAGAGAAGCTAAGTCTGGCGCCCGGTGACGCGCCCGGCCGGGCGCGAGATTAGTATTAGGAGCAAAAAAAGGCGCGCCCGATCGGGCGCGTGTATTTCTTACGAGATGTTTAATGTAGTTTTAATTTGTTTTAATTTAGGATTTTGTACGGAGTATAAATACTCCTCCGTAATACGATTTTAGGATCATCTCTTCTTCTTCTCTTTACTCTTTCTTTACTCTATTATTTATTCTCTTAGAATTCTTTCTCTAAACTTTTGTCCTTAATTCTTCCATTAATTCCAGATTACTTTTTGGTAACAATTTCTTCCCCTTTAATTTCAGTTATTGTATTTACTCCCTTGATTATGCTTTTATTTATTTATTTGATTAGTTTAGTCATGATGATTTGTGAGTAGTTTAATTTCTAGGGTTTATGGGGATCTAATAAATAATATGAAGGGGTAAATTATTGTTGTGCGAATCGAAACTAGAGCCTACTTCCCTATCTACTTTAGTAAGAGGACTTAGGAATTATTTTTGATTAGGGGATACGACTTTACCTTGTCAAAATTTATTATTTTTGAGTAGTTATGCGAATCGAGCCTACGTTAAGGCTTCCACCATATCGAGTTGCATGTGTTGAACGTAATGACAATTTGAAGCAACATTCGATCGAAGACGGGTTTTTAGTGCGTAGCATTGAAGATCCCCTAGTCCAAGTCAAGGAGGATCCACCAGATAAGGCGATTTGGCGTCCCACAGGTTATGTCAGGAAGGCGCATCACAGCCTACACATCGCTAGACCGGGTGAGAAACCACCCGATCAAGCGTTAAGCCAAGGGTCCTAGAAATTGTACTTGGTAAGAAGGTCGTGCGGGACCTAGATAAACCAGCGCTTTGTGGGAGGCAACCCGTATTTTTTAATGTTTTTTAGTCTATTTTTTCTTTTCTTTTTTATTATGAGAGGAGAGATGAGGGAATTTAATGAGTTTTATGAGTGTTTGTACAGGTTTGACGGAAATATTTAGTCAAATACGGTTGGACAATTCAGCCTCGGGCCTGATCGGGTGAAGCTCGCCCGACCGGGCGCGAGAGCAAGGTTCAAAAATAAAGAAAGCTCGCCCGACCGGGCGCGAGAGAAAGACGGAAAATGATAGTCAGATCCCCCGAGTGGCGCCCGACCGGGCGCGAGAGGTAACGTAATAAGTGCGAATCAGATCGCTCGACCGGGTGAGTGGCGCCCGACCGAGCGCGAGAACTTGCTTCAAAATTTTCCAGATCGCCCGACCGGGCGCGAGCCTATCCGCCCCCCTTCTTCTTCTTTCGTTCGTTCTTTCTTCCTCCATTTCTTCTTTCCCCATTACTTTCTCTCTCTAAAACTCAAATTTTCTCTAACTTCTCTCTAAGATTTCTCCTCCATTACCAACCCAAATTCAAAACTCGTTACATATTTGTGATCCTCTCTTCATCCTCTTCATTCTCATATAAATTTTTTTTAGTTTTAATTCAATAATTTTTTGACCCATTTCTTCAACATGGCTTCAAAGAGGGCTAGATCCATTTTTGGTAGGAGCTCCAGTTCGAGGGAGGAATACGACCCGGACTTGCAACTCCCGTATTGGCCGACGAGGGAACAAAAGGAACGATTGGAGCATTTGGTCGGTCGTGAGGTAACTCCTTCTCGGTGGTTACACCGCCCTACCTTAGAATCATTTGGTTTATATGATTTTCTTAAACGATTTTTGAATGACATTGGCATGAGAAAATTTGTTGACATGCACTATCCTACATACCGAGAACTTACCTGTGAATTCTTGTCCACTTTTCATGTTGTTAGTAGTAGGAATGGGCCTAATTTATTTTTCAGGTTAAATAATAGATATATTAGTTTAACTTTTGTTGAATTTTGTAAAATTTTGAATTAAATTCTGAATTATCTCACCAGTGGCATGCAGATTATAAAATGGGTGACTTATATTATGCTTTAACTGGTTTACCTATCCCCCGACCCCCAGCATGCTAGTACCAAACCTATTCACCACCCTGTCCGAAAAATCTGGCAAAGATTTGCGGGTTTGTGTTTTTTAGGTAGGGTCGTGCTTCATAATGCTTAAACTAACGAACTAGCTGTCATAGGACATTATGTGTACGGTTTCGGGAAATTGAACATAGGCAGGTTTATAGTTCACCATTTGAGTAGGCATGCCACAGCAAGCACCACTTCCAAGTGCCCTATCCGTTTAGGTGGCCTTATCACTAGAATAGCGGTGAAAAAGGCCAGTTTTGTAGTAGACGGACCCCACCAGCTGACTAATTGTGGACCAGATACCTACATGACTACTAGGTATTTTGAGGATGTGGGGTGGGATAGACCGGATAGCGAGCAAACACCCTTTTGGTGTATTCGGACTGGGAACGAGCAACCTTTGCCCATTTTTTCCCTTACCCAGTCCAGACTTGACCGCCTTTCCCCCAGGGCAACTTTCTTACACTTACGATGCTTTAGTTGCCAACGCTAGAGGGCAGGCACAACCACCACCAGTTCCACCACCCCAGCTTCAGCCCGAGGTGGCTTTCTCTCCACCTTGTATGTCCCATTCCGTCCCTCATGTTGACTCTGACCCAGTTTGGGATCTTCAGAGTATAGGTCAGGCCCTAGGACGTATCGAGCATTCACATACTGACCTTAGGAGGATGGTAGGCTCCTTAGACCAGAGGTTAGGGTATCTAGAGAGGAACCAGGGTAGAGCTCTCTACCCTATGTAATGATTATGCTCGTCAGGGCAACATTCCCGACGATGCTATTCACCCTGACTGGTTTCAGCCACCACCCAAGGGATACGATAGGGATCCCACTACCCGTGGTATATACACTGACTATTCTTCATTCTTCGGCTACGGGCAGGACATTTCTTTCGGGGGACCGGCGGGGGGGACTTTTCACGCTGATTATTTTGGTGGTAGCTCTTCTAGTGCAGGTGGTGCAGGTGGCAGTGGAGGTGCGGGCTTCGGCTGGATGGACGAGGATGATGAGGACTAGCTATGCTGGGCTAATTTTCGAGCCAATGAGGACATTGTTTGATTCTGGCTTGGGGGTGATTTTGGTTTTTTATTTTTCTTTTTCTCTTTTCTTTTATTTTTGGTGTGTTTTCTTAGGTTATATTTCTTGCTTTCCTAATGTATTTTATATTGATTTCTTATATATAAAAATACAAAAAAATTGGAAAAATAAAAAAATCCAAAAATACGTTCCAATGAATTATAAATTATGCTTCACTGTGCCCCTTACTTGAGAAAATTGTTTTGATTCTTGGTATTTGATGATAGGCATTGTGGATTAGTTGATCATGATTTGATGTTTGATTGCCTTGAAACCTTAACATGCGTCAATTTTGTCCAACTACTTGTGAATATAGTGCTTGACTAGTTGGTTTGGTAAGGAATGTGTGATAGTTCCATATTTCCTAGTATGTCAATGAATTTGAGTATTGGTTTGCAACTATTAGTAATATTTATATGATTCATTATTATGCACATTGTGGAGGACGAGGGCATTTGGTCTTTTAGGTAGCCTCCAGATGATTGTAGATACATTTGTTCCCTTCTTGCTACCCATGTTGTTGCCTTGACCTTTTGTTGTTTATTAGCCGCATTACAAGCCTATTTTTCCCCATTGGTTACTAGTCCCAAGCTTGGCTTGGGGGAGCTATTAGTGAGTGAGGCGAGGGAGTTTGTAGTGTGCTTATTATTTTCACAATTTGGGTGGGTTTTTGAGAAGTTGTTTTATTGTTATTCATGTTTATTTTTGACAAGTTTAAGAGTTATATTTTCTTGAAAAAAATGAAGCATGATATTAAAAAAAAAGAGAAGTTCAAAGAAAAAAGATATAAAAAAAATAACTGAACTTCGGGAAAAAAATGTTCAAATGTTCTAGTTGGAGGTTGATCAAAACAAAAATAATTTTGAGCCTCAATGAAAAAAATCAAGTTTGGAAATAAAGTCTTTTTATTCACTATATTACTTCATTATTATATCTTATGAGTGAAATTGTAAGAGTTGGGATTATTTATTATGATTGGAGTATATTTGGTTGATGTTAGAGTTGGTTATGTAGGAGATGTATGATCATTATTTATTTTAATCATGGGTTTTATTAGGATATGGCTCCTTTAAGCATAGCTTTTCTCTCACTTATTTCCAAATTTATCCTACCCTTTACGCTAGCCTTACATTACAAGTTTTAAAGACCTTCCGACCTTTGTGCATAGAATTATATGAATGTGAAAGTGTTGTTTATCAATGCAAGTGATGATTTCGCATATTTCGAGTCGACTAGTAGGATTGAGCGTTCATTGTTTTATACACACGAGAGTGTGAGTTGGGAGGGAATTTTCACATAAAGGGGTTGGATGGAGAGCGATCGAGTACATCTTTTACTTGCCACAAAAATGAGAGTTGAGTGCGTGAGCACTAGTCCTGAATTCTATATGCTCTTGTGGTTTGCTCTGTTTGACAATTATTAGGGAAGATTGGTAATTAGAGGGATTTGATTGGTTGATTCTGAAGAATGTTTATTTGATTTACCCTGGATCGTTTGTGCTTGATTTTTACTTTTGGGGTGAAGCATATTTATTGATTCATTGATGAGATCTTTGCTTAGGGACAAGCAAAGGTTTGGCTTGGGGGAGTTTGATGTGTCTATTTTATATAGTATTTTACCCCCGTCCCTTGGTCATAATTAGTAGTGTTTTTGGCTCTTTAGAGCCACTTTTATTACTAATTGGTGTTTTCTAGTGTTTTCGTAGATTTGGTTGACTTTTGCAGGGATTTATGCTTTTGGAGTATTTTCCCGAGATATTTTGGAGCAATCACGAACATTGGAGAAGCACGACCAGATTTTATAGCCCAGGGCCGATTAGAGCCATCAAACCGGTGATTAAGGGCTCGGTATAGGTTATACCGGGGCATTTAAACCGAGGATTCAAGACCAAAAGAGGAAACCCAGATTGGCCCGAAGAATTGGAGCTCAATCGAAGTCCAAATAGTGGCCCAAATGAGCAGCCCGGCCAAAAAGGCTGGCGCCCGGAGGCGCGCCCAGCCGGGCGAGAGAAGCTAAGTCTGGGGCCCGGTGACGCGCCCGGCCAGGCGCGAGATTAGTATTAGGAGCAAAAAAAGGCGCGCCCGATCGGGCGGTGCCTCGCCTGATCGGGCGCGTGTATTTCTTAGGAGATGTTTAACGTAGTTTTAATTTGTTTTAATTTAGGATTTTGTACGGAGTATAAATACTCCTCCGTAATTTTACTCTTTCTTTACTCTCTTAATTTAGGATCATCTCTTCTTTTTCTCTTTACTCTTTCTTTACTCTCTTAATTTTTCTCTTAGAATTCTTTCTCTAAACTTTTGTCCTTAATTCTTCCATTAATTCCAGATTACTTTTTGGTAACAATTTCTTCCCCTTTAATTTCAGTTATTTTATTTACTCCCTTGATTATGCTTTTATTTATTTATTTGATTAGTTTAGTCATGATGATTTGTGAGTAGTTTAATTTCTAGGGTTTATGGGGATCTAATAAATAATATGAAGGGGTAAATTATTGTTGTTGATTATCAATGCTAGATTAATTTCCTATTGATTGATTTAATGCTCTGTGACTAGATTAGGCCTATCTTTTATGCATGAGTTTTACAATATTGATTCAAGAATCGAGAGATGAGAATTAATGTTTAGGTCTAGTTTCAATAGGCAAGTTAATTTATAAATGGTTAAGTCAAGATTCGAGAGATGAGATTTAATACCGGTAAATTAATTCTATGATTGTAATACGTAGCATGAGCCCTTTACAATCTGGTTAATTGATGCATTGATGATTGACTATTATTGATTATTGGTATTGCATGATAATTTCCTATTGAATTGTTTTCATGTTTTAAAATTGCGGCTTGTAAAAGTATAGCAATATTAAATTGATGAATCGAGCAGATGTTAATTTGATATTAAAGGCTATTTTCAATAAGAACTTAGATCTAGTAAGTTGCGAGAGCCTGTTAGATCTATGTTGATTAATAAATTGCGAGAGCCTGTTAACCATGTTATTTATGCAATGTCAATGATTGATTACTATGTTTTACCCTGGAGTATTATTTATTGGTGAACCTATGCCCTATATCCTTTTATATATTGCTTTTTCCCCTATTCCTTTTCCTTATAGTTTAGTTTCATACTCAAATATAAATATTGGTTACTTAGATAATTTAGATTATAATAATTAATTAGGAGTAAAAAGACTTGTTTCCCTGTGGAGATCGACCCTACTTCCCTATCTACTTTATTAGTTAGAGGATTAAGGTATTTACTTTTGATTAGAGGATACGACTTACCCTGTCAAAGGTTCTTTTGAATCCTAACGTGATTAGCATTGCTAAAGGAATTTTAAGAGTGTTATTTAGAATAAAAGAAGTATTTTTATGGAAATTAAAATTTTACCCTTCGTACGCTTAAATTTTATCAAGATTTGAAGACGCGTGGAAAAACTGCCTGTAGCGCTGCACTGCAGGCAGTCGCCGGGCAACAGGCTTGGCGTCGCGGAGACACGTTTGTCGCTTGGCGACAGAGGCGTGTGTGGCGAAAACGTCGTCTTTTATTCTTTTTGAAACTCTAGTTCTTTTTAATCATAATCCGGCTGATTTTCGTTATAAATAGCCTCGTAAAACCTTCGTTTTCAATCACCAACTCTCATCAAGAAATTCTTGATACACTCTCTCTCTTTTCTAAACCAGCATTTTTCAAATACGAAATTCCGCATTCACAAGATTTAGACACACCTAGCATAATTCAAAGTTGCTTTTTGACCTAGATATGAAAGGTTTGATTTATGAGGGTTTGGTCCCAAATCTTGTCTAAACTTTCATCATCTTTATTTAATTTAATTGTTTGTTTTGTTATTTTTCCTGAAGTTACTAACGTGTGTATTTTATTATTAGAGAGATGTACGAGGCATCCAAGTGTTTGCTTTAACTTTTTGAATTGATATTATGATATAGAACTCATGTTTAGAATGTTTTATTGATCTCTAGTGTCATGTTAGGATGCTTTCCTTAGTACGATATTTAGGGTGATAAGCTTATATCAATTATGATTCCTATGATGCTTCCTATTTTCTTTCCTAATATTCATGTTAGTATCATGTTAGGGATAAATATTGAATCTTTAATGTTTAGTGACATGCAAGGGTTTGTTATGATTTACCGTTGATATTATTATTATTATAATTATTGATTATAATTTATGATTATTATTATGTTTCTTGATGCTTATTTATTGTTATTGCTTGATCACACTTTTTATGCATGTTTGAAGGGAATCGGTACTTGTAATAACGCTTAATAAGATAATTAATAATCTTGTTTAGGGTAATTTGATTATAATTCAAGTGATCGCAAATATAGTTTTATTTGTGCATTAATATTTAACCAACATAGATTAAATAGGTTTTGGGTTAACCTATTGATTGCATGTTAGTCAGAAAGCGCACATGAATACGAGAATAATAAAGTAGAGGCCTATTATTATGGCATGTTCTTTCTCTTGTAGATTGAATTTGTACCTTCATCCCCGAACTTCCAGTCATGGTTCCAGACTTATTAGAGTTACCGATCTCCTTGATCGTTAAAGGGTGTAATCTTCACCTTGTGAACGGTTTACAAGTTCCTAAAACTTGTTAGCGACTCTTTTGGTCTTGCTTCCCTTGGGTGAATTGATTGTGTTTCTGCATTCTTGATCCACATACCCTTCCCAAACTCGATCATTCACTATATTGACGGGGCTCTCCGGATCCCACCCAAACATGATGTTTAACTCCTTCAAAGGGACTTTCTTTTTCTTGTTGAACATTCAAAAATGAAGCTCAAGCTCATTTATACCCCTCCTTTTGGTAGTTTGAAGTTACCATAAGTCTTTCTAACATTTGGTCTGAAGTTAAAAGGAAGATAGGGATTTGGAAAAATCCGGAGTACCCTCTAAGAAACAAAAGAAAGCATGGTGAGAAAGTATTTCCAACATTTTGTCCATGATAGGGAGAGAAAAATGATCCTTCTTTGTATTTTATTCAATCTCCTATAATAAATTCAAATCCTCCACCCGTTCATCGTCCGGGTGGAGATTTACTCTCCTCCATTTTTTTATGATGGTTATTGCACTCGTTTTTTGAACTACTTGAATTGGGCTAACCTATTTGCTATCTGTTATAGCATAGATGATGCTCGCTTCACGTTGTTTCAAAATCTCTTTTTTGACAACCTCTTGGAGGTTGGGGTTCAACCTCCTTTAAGGTTCAATGGAGGTGGAATGATCATCTTAAAGATGAATACGATGCATATACAAAGTAGGGCTAATGCCCGTGATATCATCAATGCTATACCCCATCATACTTTTATATTTTCTCAAAACATCAACTAATTTTTCCAAATGATGTTCATCAAGGATAGCATTGATGATAATAGGGTATTTTCCATCATTATCAAGATTAGCATATTTTAAAGAAATGGGAAGGGGTTTGAGTTCTACCTTGGCATGAGGCTTAGAACTCTCCTCCAATTTCTCCTCTTCTTGTTGAAGCTCGATTTTAACTTCTTGCTCAACCTTATCCACCTTCGAGGTTTCTTCCATAGCCATGACGAACTCTCTTGCCTCTTGAGAATGAAAATCTTCCTTGCATTTAAGAGCTTCAATCATTTGATCTTGAGGCCTCATCACTACCCTCCCCAAACGATCTAACTCCTCATTAACAACATCGAATCGGTATCATTTCTCAACCATGGGGGTCTTAAGTAACTTGGATAACTCAAAGACAATCTTCTCATCGGCCACCTCACATGTAATGGTGTTGTTCTTGAAATTGATGACCGCCCCAAGGTTTTGAGAGCTTCATGACCCAAGATCAATGGAGTATCAACATCTTCCTCCATATAGATCACTACAAAATCACATGGCACATAGATATACCCAACTTTAATAGGAACATCTTCAAGCTCACCACATGAAAGTTTGACCGAGCGGTCAGCTAGTTGAATTGTTTTTCTTGTGGGAATCATTTCAATGTTGAGCTTTTGTGCAATAGAGAGGTAAATTAAGCTAACATTCTCTCCTAAATCCGCCAAGGCACCCCTAGGTTCCATTTTACCAATCTTGACCGGTAAAGTAAAGCTTCTCAGGTCCTTCTCTTTCTTTAGCATCTTATGTTGAACGAGTGCACTAACTTGATGACGGAGGATAATGAGCTTGTCATTGAACTTCCTCTTATTGGTTAAGAAGTCCTTGAGAAATTTTGAGTAGGAAGGCATTTGGGTAACAACCTCGATGAAAGGGAGACTTATGTGTAAGTTCTTCATTACACTAAGGAATTTTGCAAATTTATCATTCAACTTTCTTTCTGAAAGAATCTCGGGAAAAGGAAACGACACATCTTGATTCCTGGTTGATAGAGGAATAATTGCATCGTTAGACAACTACACCTAAATCAAATACAATTTTTAACACTTGACTTATCCTAATACAAGTATATGGTAAGAAGAGGGGTCGAACCACAGGGAGAAGCACATAAACACCGCATTCATAACTAGACTTTAAACTATCTCGGGACAAAGGAAAGGAATGACTAAGAGATTAAACTAAAGATAAAACGAGTTAAATTCAATATAATTAAACACCAAGGGAGATGGGTAGATGTAGATCCCGCTTGCTCATGCAATAACATAAAAGCAAATTAATAGTGAACTAAACATGCATGAATATCGATACAAGGTTAAATCTAACCGCCTTTCGGGGTTAATCGGTTTCTCATAACATAGCCTCTATGTTTCCACACTATAACCATATATTGGGAGGTGCAATTAAAGAACAATCGATAGTAATGAACCTTTACTAAGTCAACTTCCGTTCCTTGTTAGCAAAGATTCACCTTTAATCAACTAACAATGTGCACTTGCAAGAAGATCAAAGAATATCAAGCATGCAAAGATTTTAATCACAATTAAGTTAATCTCAATATTAAAAGCATGAACAATTAGCAACTACACCATCCCCACACCCTTGTCTAAGAGACTACTCACAAATCATGTTGAGAACAATATCAATCATCAAATCAGTATGCATCAACATGATTCATAAGCAAAGAAGGAAAATCAAAGTAAATATACAAAATAAAAAACAAAGGTAAAGAGAGAGAGTAAGAGACTGCTTTTTAATTGAAGATGAAGGTCTACAAAGGATTCAACAAACTCCTTCTTCAAAATCCAAGTTCATGAATAAAGAAATACACACTTTCTCTCTCACCAAAATGACGACTAATAATGTTTCTCTCTCTAGATTAAGCTAAAAATGTACAGAAAATTAAAACTAAGTTAATCTAATTACATCAAAACGTTCTAAAATGGGACTTATATAGTTTGTACAGAGCCAGCTGAAATAGAGGAGTGGTCCGACCGAACACTGGGAAGATTCGGCCGGACTACATGGTAGGTTCGGCCAAACCATGGGTAGGTTCGGTCGAACCTGGGTAGGTTCGGTCGAACCTCCCTGATCCTGGTCTGGTCGAACTTTTGATGTTCGACCACTCCTGCAAAATTCCCATGTTTCTTCTTGACTCTGCCTTGACGTTCGGCCGGACCAATAAGCAAGTTCGGCCACATCTTCAGGAGGTTCGGCCGAACCTATTCTGAATCGTGATTCCTTCAACTTTCCTTGAGCTTAGCTTCCTCCTCTTGAAAACCCCGATGGTTCCTACACAGCATAAGCATGGAAATCAAAGTAAAGAGTAGGAAAAAGGGGCAAAATCTAGGAAAGAATATGCATAAAGGGAAAGGGAATTAAGTGCAAAGAAAAGGATGCAAACAAGCCGCAAATGTGGGAAAATGACCATCAAAATGAACCTTAATCGTGGCATAAATGCCACTCATCAAATTCCCCTACACTTTCCACTTGCTAGTCCTCGAACAAGGAATGGCAGAACAAAGAGAAAGTCACAACAAACATAACATGAAAAGGGTAAGGAAAACCAATTTAGCACTTATGTAGAAAATGCTCCATTTGAACTCGAACCAAAAGACATGCACTAAAGAATACTCACCTTTCTCAATTCAATAAGGGAAAACATTTTATAAGATGCTCGGGGTTGAAAGAGACAAACCTAAGCTAAGCATAGAGAACTAATGACTTCACTCTCCGCCCTAGCCCCAACCAAGACGGTCCACGTTCTCTCCACTAGTTTCAAGTCATCCCCTAGCTAGCTCCTCATGATTCTTCGAGGGAACCGGAAAAAGATATTTTTATGTGGAATCATAAGGTCATCCAGATATCTCAACTATGCATACTCTCTATATAGGGTTGAAATCTATCTCCCTCCACGGGTCTTTGACTGCGCTCCTCCAAGTCCAAGAGTCTTAAATAGGGTTGTAATGTCATGGCTAGGGGTTAAGTTTGGGAATCAATTTGAAAATTTTGGTGGCAAATCCTAAACGAAGCAAAAGAGTGGCCATCTGTCAAGAACAACCTAAGAATTGAACATAACCTCAAATTACAACCTTCAATACAAACCTCACAACATTAATTCATCCCTTTTCATTTCTTTCATCTTTTTTTCATCATTATTTTTTCTTTTCATTTCATTTTTTTAATCACTTTTTTTCCTTATTTTTTTTCTTTTTTCAACTTCACTTGGTTTTCATGTGTTGCAACCTTCTTCACAAACCTTTTGCATATTCTTAACCAACTTTCATAACCTTACTTGAACCGATTACACAACTTTCTTGCTCAAAATCAACACTCTCTAACTCGAACCTTACAAGTCAATGCTTCACTAACTACAAGGGTTGGTAAAACATAGGCCGATAGGTTTTTAATATGGCTAAGTCAAGAAAGGGAAATAAGGCTCAAATTGGTTAGCAAGTAGGTGGATGCAAAAAAAAAAAAAAACCAAATTTGTAAAAACATAAAGAAAACAAATAAAAATGAGAAGATATGCA
The DNA here is from genome assembly GCF_001683475.1 of Chenopodium quinoa. Taxonomy (NCBI): domain Eukaryota; kingdom Viridiplantae; phylum Streptophyta; class Magnoliopsida; order Caryophyllales; family Amaranthaceae; genus Chenopodium; species Chenopodium quinoa. The sequence continues at coordinate 1,459,535 of NW_018745251.1, read as the reverse complement.
CTCTTCCTCGTCTAGAGTTGTTTGGTCATGATCTCGGGAGCTAGATACCAACACAAAGATTAAGAATGATGAAGGCTAAACAAATGACGCTCACATGGGATAAGAAATAAGAAAATACTAACTTGAGGGAATCCTATCGACTATAGAGAGCAACTTCACCTTACCACTTTCCCGTGAACTAGGGGTTCATATGTCCTCAAAAGTTCTAAACCGGGTTACCTTAGCTTGCAATGTGTCTAACTCAACCCTAAGCATTCTCATACCATGCAAACCCTCATTAATTAGGAAGATAAGCATTCAAAGATGCAACATCATAAAAGGCATACACAACCAAATGAATGAGAACATTCCACATCAAAAATCATTTTAACTTGTCATAGTCATGCTTGTAACACAAAAAGGAAAAAACAAAACAAAAGAAAGAGGAAGAAATAAAAAAGGTTCATACACGAGGCATATAATCCACTTAAATCCCAATCGTCATACAAGTGATCATTCGATAACAACATCAAAAATCCCAGGTTCCATAGAACCAAAAGCAAACATCCTCGAACCATTCAACTTCTTTCTAAGCTAAACCTAGACCAAACACTCAAAGAAAGAGCAAAAAAAAGAGAGGAAAGGTCTCACCAAATGCCGCTTGAAATGGAAGACTAGATAATTCGTACAATCTCACCAAGGGAGCTTGTGTTGCTCCTTAAGTTCCTTCGTCTCCGCTTTCAAGCTTCAAGAAAAGGTGAGCCAAAATAAAAGAAACTATGACAAAACAAGAGAAAAAAAGTTAGAAACCAAAGAAAAAGACTAAAGTTATAGATAAAAATAATAAATAAAAAGTTATCTACAAAGTTTGGATTAAGGGAATTTGGATTGTCGGGAATTTCGGATTTTTCCTTGTGAGCTTCTTTGCCTACACAAAGGTCAAGAATCATAAAAAATCATTAAAAATCAGCAAAAATCAGCAAAAAAATCATAAAAACATCATTAAAACATCACCATCATCACCATCACATCATCATCATCATCACATCACCATCATCATCTTCACATCACAATCATCATTATCACAACATCATTAACTACAACAAGGTCACAATCCTTAATAGTCGTCCTCATGTACGAGCCACTACCCTACCACACTTCCCTCCTATGTACACTTCAACCAACCCCAAAAGGAACATCCTCCCCCACACTAGTCTTTTTCACCTCCCGAGCAAAAGGTAAAAGTTAGAAGTTCCAGGGAGAGGAAGGAAACCCTCATCATGGGTTCCTTTCTCCTTTCCCTCTAGGACGAGGGGGGTAATCAAAATCAAATCCAGGATTTTCCATGAATGGGTGGAAGTGTTGGTTGAAATGCTCATAGGGCCACCCTTAGTCACCCCAACCACTATCAAAAGGGTTTGGGGTGGATGTGCGAACCGGATCATAAGCCGGATCACACCCACCCAGACGATAAGGATCGTAAGGTGGGGTGCCAATATGTTGAGAAGGGTCAATGGGACCTTCCCAATAGGGGTAGACATTGGGGTAGGGTTGTTGGGGTCGTAGGGGTCCCAATGTGGAACCGGACCCTCTTGAGGAGGATGGTAGGGGTAGTTAACATAGAGCGCTTGGATGTACGCTTGTACAAGGTTATCATAATTCCTCCTCCCATAGTACCCCCATTGTTCAATGGAAGCTTTGTTATCCCGGAGGATATCCTCGATGGTACTATGGAGGGCATTTATATCAAAAGGAGGAAAGGAGGAAGTGGAAGATGCCTCCCCTCCCCCATTAGGGGGGTGGGGGAACGTTTTGCTCCTAGTGGTGGACCGGTGGAGGATGAGGAACTGCACCCCGGACTCGTGTTCTTTATAATTCATTGGTGATGTGCTGCCGGGGGAACTTCCATTTGAGATGAGAGGAGTGGCCTACCGTAGTGAGGGATGGGTCTGGAATGATGCCAATTCTGTCGCTTGGCCGACAGTTCAGATTATTGGTCGAGTCATCACCTCTGGTCTAATTAATCAGTCTTCTGTTTAATTTGGTTAATTTTGCTGTCAATAATATTTAATTAAATCAATGATTGAGTTTAGGCACTAAGTACCATGGTCTTACACAAGAGTCCAAGCATGTCACTTACACTCAACGCACACACCAATACACATACTTTGACCATGATTAAGAGAGTCTTGTGTGCGCGTTTTTCCGTCATTTTTTAGGGGGTAAGTCGGATATTAATCCTCCAACAAAAAAATAATAATACTTAGTTCCCTAAAAATATGCACATTATTTTTGCCAAAAATATGCACCCTTTTCTTTTTTCTTTTTTTTTCCTTAAAATAAACCATAAAGTCAAGGTGATTCGAGTCAAGTAATTAAAACGCAAAATGGTTTATTTACAGCGCGTGGTCAAGAAAGGAAGGACGATTAATCAAAGATAACCTCTTCGTACAAGTCCAACTTTTTAACAAACCCATAGCTTGTAAGAGGAAAGCTAAGGTTATAATGGCAACACAAGAAGAAGTCAATGATCTTAAGAACCAACTGGCTACTGTGACTAAGACATTGAAGCTTCTTGCACTTAGGATCGACAATCCCGTGAAGCAACAACAAATGGACCTCATGCAAGAGAGTTTAAGCAAGTTGTCTAGCGACTACAAGTTTCAAGAGCTTACATCACAAGGGGTCTCGGTGGACAAAGATCTTCTTCCGCAGAAGTTCAACGCCAACATCCCAAAATTCAGAGCAATTGACAACCCATACTTTCATTTAAGAGCATTTGAAACAATAATGAGTATCACGGGTATCGATAAGAAGGTCTTCCCTTCTCTGTTCTCACTATCTCTCGAGACCGTTTTCCAATAATGGTTCTTTTCTCTCGAGAAAGAAAAGACCTCTACTTGGGAGTCTATAGCAAACGCTTCCGTAGATAGGTACAAGTGCAACATTCAAGTCGAGACTGACCATAGAGAACTTGAAATCCTCAAACAGAAAGAGAATGAAGGCTTCACCTCTTTCTTTAACAAGTGGAGAGAAACCTCAGCTAAAATGAATGAGGTGCCAAGCGAAAAAGAGTATGTGAGACTGTTTATCAAGAATCTCCTAGAAAAATATTCCAAACATCTTAAATATCAAAATAATCTCCATACCTTTAAGGCTGTTTATGACATTGGGATCAATATTGAAGAAGACTTGGCTAAGTCAAAAGCTGCCAACAATAACTCCAACAGTGGCTGGAAAGGAAAGAAGAATGACAATCCTTCTTCTTCCAAAACCGCCCACTCAAATAATGTTAGCACCTTTAATTTAGGAGAAGTTCTTGCCATGAACAATCAAGGAAGGAAGAAACCATTTAGGAGGAACTTCACTCCTATTGGCATGAGTTATGACACCGCATTTGATTGATTAAATGTAAAAGGTCTTATAACTCCCATTGGACCATTTGGGGACCCACTAGGTGAGAAGAGGTCGGTTAACTGGAACCCCAATGCACACTGCAAGTATCACCAAGGTAGGGGCCATTCCACTGAAAGCTTTTGGAATCTTAAGGAAGCTATCCAAGACCTGATCGACAATAACAAACTGCAGTTGCCCCCTGCCAGTAAGAAGCCAAGCATCGACAATGCACCTCTAGCTCATACCCTAGCTATCTCCGATGAAGAAAATGAGATTGACCCCTCGTCTCTCATTAAACCTGTTGAAGAAATCAATGCCATAGAAAAAGAAGAGGAGATCTTTTTCGATATCAAAGATAGCCTTCCAAAATCGGCGAATAAGGAAGATATACAATTGCTCAAACTATCTATGAAGGAAGCATCGCAACTACTACGTGAAGCTCTCAAAGTTATGAACGAACTCCATAAGAAATATGATGAGCTTCCACGTCCAAAAGAAGAATTTAAAAGAGAATTCACACTAGTGAGAACGACTTATGAGGCAAAGCACTTTCCCTTACAAGTCACTGAAAAATCCAAGAAGAGCAATGGAATCTACACTCCGATCGGGATCCCATATGCACAAATGTTCGAAATGCTCTCCGAGAATGGCGAGGTGAAACCTCTCGAACCGAGACCATTTGAGTCATTAAAAAGGATAGATAAATATTACTACCAGTATCATCAATCAGGGGGTCACACTATAGAAAACTGTTTCAAATTCAAGGATTTGGTACAGATAATGATTGATGAAAAGAAACTAGTCCAAGTTCAACAAGAAGAGGATAAAACCATTAATGGAGTTTGGGACAGTGATGAAGAAGATGTCTATCTAAAGGACATAGTAGGACCTTCACCTTCTGTGTCATACACCACATATGACATTTGGGCTGACTAAGATTCATCAATAGACGTCCTCACAAGATCTGGGAGAATGCAACCTCCCGTTTCAACACAACCTATGACCACCATACATCAAGTTCCCAAACCTATCATCGAAGACAATGACATTGTTAAACAGTTTAAGAAGACAGAAGTTGAGATGAATGTGTGGAAACTTCTGGCAACATCTCGAGAGCATAGGTTGGTTGTAATGAATGCCTTGGATAAAATCGGGATAGATTCTTACACTACTCCTAAGCGACTAGCTAACTTCCTCACAAGTGACCTTCCTAGTCTGATTAAATTGATCACCTTTTCTGACAAAGATTTACCCCCAGAAGGTGACAAACATTACAAGGCATTAAACCTCACGGTAGTCTACAAAAGGATGAATGTTCCCATGACTCTTGTAGACAATGGATCGGCTATCAATGTCTGTCCACTTAGAACTGCGAGGATGCTCGGCATAAGAGATGAAGACTTAACTCCGTCCACACAAGGAATAAGAGCCTACGATAATACTCGTCGTCAAGCTCTTGGCAAGATTACCCTAAATGTAACGGCGGGAGCAATAGAACATGCTACTACTTTCCAAGTAGTGGACATCAAAGCTTCATTTTACTTATTGTTGGGACGCCCTTAGCTTCATGATCTAAAAGTAGTCCCTTCATCTCTCCACCAACAAGTGAAAGCTATAGTTGGAGGAATTCCAATCACCATTGATGCTTCGCCTATGAGAATCAAATCCATAGAGAATCTAATCATTAATGTGGAGCACGACGAAGATGATGAAGACCTATGGGGCTTTAACGAAGAAGTCTCCTTAATCCAGGAGGATGAAAGGACATCTCTTTGCCATGACTCCCATTCCAACATGACCGTCAACGCCATGCTGAAGAAACAAGGACACTTTCCTGGGATGACTTTAGGAAAGAAGAAAGGAATAGCAAAACCGCTGGACTGGCCTCCCTAAGTTAGATACTTTCCGACTTGGTTTTGAACCGACTCGGAAAGATCTCAAGCGAGCGCAGGACAAGTTGAAAGCACGTAGGGACACTCGCATTCAAAAGAAAGCAATTCCAATCGATCAGTACCCCCTTACACTTAACGGTCAGTTCATAAAAGAAGGAGAGGACTATCCATGTCATGAATTTCCCGAGCCATTTGTTGTAAATGGCATACGACAACCGGGATTCAAGATTTTCTTGGATTGCTACTTCACTAATGAAATCCCAACTCCCATCCACATGGAGAAAGCACCTCCATGCTTTGAATTTAACGTCATGGGATTACTGTTTGGGCGAGAAAATAATGAGTCAACATATAAAGAGGATAACTCCTCGCTCATTCAAACAATCCTACAAAGTGAAAGCTTCGATCCCTTGAAGCTAATTACTCCAGCTGAAGGATCACTACAAGGATAGTGCAAGACATCACTCACGACAGGGCAAGATATTTGAAGAGTCGTCTGAGTCAGAGTGTTTCCCTTTAGAGTCTTCTAAGTCTTTAGTAGTAACACCTCCCCCTCCTATTTCTTCTCCTAGGATAGTTAGTGATCCAGTCCCTGAGGACATATCACTCTTTGATGTAATGATCTTAGAGTATAACAATATTTCTCATTCTCCTTACTTCTTGTATTCCTCCCTAACCCAAGATGACGAGCATTGCTTAGCTAACGATGAAAAAGACAAAGAAATTATTAAAGCAATGGAAACACTCGAAATGAAAACACCGGTAATTGAAGAAACTGAAACAGTCGATATATCAAGCGATTCAACTCATAAAAAAGAAGTTAAAATCAGACTAACATTGAATAAACAAGAAAAAACCGATTTAATTAACTTACTTAAAGCATTTATCAATGTATTTGCTTGGTCATATGAAGATATGCCAGGCATAAATAGAGAAATAGCTCAACACACTATACCACTAATTCCAGGAATGAAACCTGTAAAACAAAAGTTACGTCTAATGAAACCCGACGTAGCACTTAAAATAAAAGAAGAAGTTCAAAAATAAATAACTGCATGTTTCATCAAGGTATCTAAATACCTCGAATGGGTCGCTAACGTCGTCCTAGTTCCAAAGAAAGACGGAAGGGTAAGGATGTGTGTCGACTATCGAGATCTAAATAAGGCAAGTCTAAAGGACGACTTCCCTTTGCCACACATCGATATTCTGGTAGATAACACGGCAAATCACGCGCTTCTCTCGTTCATGGATGGATACACAGGGTACAATCGGATTCTCATAGCAGAAGAAGACATGGAGAAAACAACCTTTATAACACCATGGTGCACTTACTGCTACACGGTAATGCCATTCGGGTTGAAAAACGCGGGTGCTACTTACCAACGTGCAGCAACTGCCTTACTCCATGACATGATGCACAAAGAAGTCGAGTTATATGTCGACGACATGATTGTAAAATCAAAAGACCGTCCAGGCCATCAAGTTGCCTTAAGGTAATTTTTCGAAAGGCTAAGAAAATATAACATGAGGTTGAATCCATAAAAATGTGCTTTTGGAGTCACCTCAGGCAAGCTCTTAGGATACGTCATAAGCTCTAGAGGAATAGAGGTAGATCCAACCAAGATTAAAGCAATCATGTCAATGCCACCGCCCAAGACTGAGAAACAGATTCGAGGATTTATTGGCCAGTTGCAATACATAAGTAGGTTCATATCAAAACTGACGACGATATGTGAACCAATCTTCAAGAAGCTCAAGAAGAATGTACCAATAATATGGGATGAGGAGTGTCAAAAAGCCTTTGAAAAGATCAAAGCCTATCTCGCAAACCCTCTCGTATTAGCGCCAGCACTTCCCAGAATACCACTTACGTTATATTTGACGGTTACCAAAGAGACAATGGGAGCCATGCTAGCACAAGAAGTAGAAGGCAAAGAGAACGCAATCTATTATCTAAGTAAAAAGATGCTCGAATACGAAACACGCGATACACCGCTCGAGAAATTGTGCCTCGCCTTTGTGTGGGCCACAACTAAGTTAAGACATTACATGTTGGTGCATACCATTTTCGTAGTCTCCCGATTAGATCCACTCAAGTATCTGTTCGAGAAATCTACACTCAATGGACGCATATCAAGATGGATAGTCAATCTAGCCTAATTTGATGTAAGGTTTATGCCACAAAAAGCTATTAAAGGATCCGTGGTGTCAGACTTTCTAGCAGATTTTCCAATAGAAGACTCGACGCCAATACAAGACAATGGCTTTCCAGATGAAGACTTAATGGTCACTGCAGATGATACTTGGACCTTGTATTTCGACGGAGCCTCAAACCAAAAGGGATGTGGCGTCGGAGTGCTACTAGTATCACCTAAAGAAGAGCACGTTCCAATCTCAATAAAGCTTGATTTCGACGTTACCAACAACGCTGCTGAATATGAAGCATGCGTGGTAGGCCTTGAAGCAGCTTTGGCATTGGGAGTAAAGAAGTTAAGGATATTCGGAGACTCTTCTTTGATCATCAATAAGATATCTAAAAGATGGAAAGTAAGGAGCGAAAGCCTAGCCCCTTACCAAACCTATCTAGAAACTCTTACCGACCAGTTAGAGAAGGTAGAATACACATATCTACCTAGAGAGGAAAACCAATTTGCTGATGCCTTGGCAAGATTAGCCTCAATGGTTAGGATTCCCATGGAAATCGAGCAAATGCCTCTAGCTATCAAAAAAAGGCACAAACCAGCATATATCCAGGCTATAGAAGACGACGACTTAGTCCAAGAAGAAGAAGAAGAAGAAGAAGAACCGTGGTACACGGACATACTCAATTATGTCACTAATGGAGAATACCCTCCTCATGCTGACAAAAGGGCAAAACGAGCATTAAGACTTTTGGCTTCCCAATATGTACTCATAGACAACGAGCTACATAAAAGGGTACCTAAAGGTCGAGCTCTCTTATGTGTAGGAAAGATGGATGCACAAAGAGTAATAAGAATGGTTCACGATGGATTCCCTAAGTGCCAAATTTATCCCAATTTACTACATGTCCCTCTATCTTTTCTCTACACCTACATATCGCCATGGCCATTCTCTACATGGGGAATTGAAATAATTGGCAAAATCACTCCCCCAAAAACAGGAGGCCACGAATTTATCCTAGTAGCAATCGATTACTTTACAAAGTGGGTCGAAGCGCAATCATACGCTAAACTCACTTCAAAACATGTAGCACTCTTTACCGAAAGAAATATTATTTGTCGATATGGAGTCCCACATGAAATGTTAAGTGATAATGGAACTCACTTTCAAGCCGAATGTGAAGGATTGCTACAAAAATATGGCATTTAACATCATCATTCTTCCCCTTATAGACCTCAAGGAAACGGAGCAGTCGAAGCAGCTAATAAAAATCTAAAGACTATCATCGAGAAAATGACAGAAAATTATAAGGATTGGCTTAACAAGCTTCACTTCGCATTGTGGGGTTATCGCACGTTAATCCGTACATCAACGAGAAATACGCCATTTTCCTTGGTATATGGAATGGATGCCGTACAACTTGTCGAACTAGAAATACCATCTCTACGCATCGCGTTAGAGAGTAAACTCGATGAAGTTGAATGGACTAGGGCAAGATATGAAGAATTGATTCTACTCGACAAAAAACGACTAGAAGCTCTACATCACACTCAGTGTTACCAAACTCGTATGGCTAGGCATTTTAACAAGAAGGTCAAGACAAGAAATATCAAAGTAGGAGACTTGGTATTAAAAGCGCTGAGGAAAAAGTTTGTAAACCCAAGGGGAAAATTTAGACCTAACTGGTCTGGACACTACATTGTCAAGACAATCCTATCAGGAGCTGCAGCAAAACTAACTGATATGGATGGCAATGAATTCTCAAACATGACCAATCTTGACCAACTTAAGAAATACTACCCATAATTACTAGAGTAGGATACTCAAGAGAGCTACGTTCGACCTGATTCCTTAAGTAAGGATACGTAGGCAACCCCTTACAGGTGCGGCCACTTTATTTTTCGACATCTCCGCGCTCCAGAATTAATTAAAATTTCAACAGAAAATTGGCGAATTATTGGCGTCGCAGAACAGAGCCTGGCGCCAGCCAAAAGTCATCAGCGCCAGCCGATGGAATTGGCGCCTGGCGCAGACTTCAATGGCAGGCGCCAAATGCCAATGACTGACGCCAATTCGGGAATAAAATCTTGGCAAATTTCGGTGTTTTTCGGAAAATTTTCGACTTCCGTACTCGAAGAATTTCTGGAAAATTAATTTTTTTCGATTTTCATTGCTTTAATAAAATAAATTTAAAGTAAACAATTTAATTGAAAGCTAAAATTTAATTAATAAAATAAAATTACATTATTGATGGAATTTAAATAAGGCTGAAATAAATTAACTTTAAATAAAATTAACAATCTATGGCTAATAAATCTAAAACTAAGGAATTTTCTTAATATTTCTTTTCCTTTCTAGCTCTTTTCCAATTCTTGTCTGCTTCCTCCTCTTCATCCATAACTTTAGCTAGTAGGCATCCTTTAGAGGACTTACATTCAATTTGGAATAGATAGTCTCCCCTTCAGCTAGCACTCCATGCTTCTTTTCCACCCAAGCTTTTTTATCTGTGGTGTTAGCTTTCCTTTTACCTTTGTCTTTGGTAGTATTTTTCTTCCTAGGAATTGTAGGTGTTTTGAATTCAATTCTTGCACCTAAGCATTCTCTGGCAGGAGTCACCCTGTCACCTAAATGATTCTTCACATCAGTTCTACCCTGATCAATCGAAGATTTCTTCAGCAACCACTTCTTTACATCATTGAGCAAAGAAGGAGGAACCTTTTGGGTAATCACTTCCCATAAAGGTCTAGCGCTCCAGTAAGCATCGAATCTATCTACTTCTTGAGATACAGGGTACTGATAGGGAGAACGAAGATCCCCGGAATGAATATTCTGAAGCAATCCGTATTGTCTTTTTACCCTGCAGGGATAATAATATGTTACACGAGACAAGCTTGGAAGACGGCAGAAAGGTTGCTTGTTAACACCAACCATCCTTTCTACTTTCCACCATGGGATGAACCACTTGATAGCAAAGTCACGTGATTCAAAGACTTTTCTCCACCCATGGCGCCCAATTTTAGGGATGCGCTTCTTCCTTCTCACGAAGCAATTGGGAGTACATTTTTCAATATTGTCCGGAGGGCTAATTAATCCTAGCCTCTCCATTAGCCACATCTGTAAAAAAAAAAAAAAATTGCAATGCAAATAAATTGTTATTACAATACAAAAATATATTTTTTGATTTCTGTAATTAAAAATATTATTTTTCTACCTGTAATAAAATTGGAGAGCCGCGAAGAGGCGCTTTTGGGTCCCTTTTCAATTCATCTAGACTAATCATAGTCTCTCCAATTCATCTAGACTGAAATAAGGTATCAGCAACAATTGGCGTCACAATCCCGTGATTGGCGCCAACCGCTAGTGCTTGGCGCCACACGCTAAGTGTAGCGCCTAGCGCCACGCGCCATAGTGCGGCGCCAGCTGGCGCCAAGTTGCCAGATCAGCCGTGCGTGCTCAGCTTGCGTTTTTCATATTAAACTCGAGTCGGTTAATGACTTTATGGCTCCGTTTCATTTTCCTAAACATAATTTTTTTATCCTTTTTCTTAATTAACTAAATATAACTATTATTTTTAATTTATATTATTCTTTTTGGACTTTATTTTAAATTCCAAAAACCCGACATTTTTATTCGATTTTTTCCTTTTTTATTTTTTCTTTTTGGGGGAGAGAGTCGGATACCCTCCATCAATAGTAAAAATGACGGAATTTTTGCGCAAAATTGTTTGTCACACTTTTCTTGCACACACTAACATACACATATTAATAAACAATAAAATAAATTCATAATAACATAAATATACAAAATGTGTCGATAAATAATGAGTTTAAGGCAAAGTTCTAGTCAAAATAAAATATACACAAGAACAAACTACGGCGCCGGAGGACGTAGGCCCATCATATCATAAAAATGCGCCGTACGAGGAGTCACCTCTCCACCAGCTCCAGCTCCAACTCCAGTCTCCATAGGAGGAGGAACACTCAATATGGGAACACTCCTGCCAGGATCAACCTGAGGCTGAGGCCGCGGAGGCTACTACGATGACGTGCCAACCTCGTACATCCCACCACCTCTGAAAGCCGAGGTAGCCTCTCCTACCGGTGCAGCATGAGCACCCTTAGAAGAAGGTCCTGAGCCCTCTGCAACGTCGGCTTGAGCAGCCTCAGAGCGACCACCTCTGCCTCCTGACGAAGTGCGACGACGTCTCGAGCTAGACCTTGCTGGATCCCTCCGCCCCTCAGGTCTCGCGCGGGTGTGAGAAGCGATAGGCCGGCCCTACAAAAAGAGTTAAATCAGAAACAAAGTAAAATTGAAGCAGCAATGCAAAAATAATGAGTAAAGAAAGGCTACCTCTCGGATGACGTCATCCCGACGGCAAGTGGCCGCATTCCTCATTCGGACGAGCTGGCTCCGGAAGGCATCTATGCATCGTGCCACCGCCGAAACCACCTCGCGTGAAAACTTTCAGAAAAATAAGTGAGTAAATATACATGATATATGAACAAAAGATTCTAAAAAAAAACTAGGCTTACTCGAGTCTGCTGGCGAGGAATCGACCGCTCTACGAAGCACTCGCCCTCGGGAGCCGGAAAAATCATCTCCTCGATCGGCCCGTACATTCCCTGGTAGTGGATGGACATACGGGGTGGCACAAACTCAGCAGCACCATCCTGATAAAACAAAAAGGTCAGTAAAACATTACTTGGGGGCTACTTAGTGAACCTAAAAATCTTACCCTCACATCCTCAGCTGGTACGGGGGCTGGAGCAAACAAAGGTAGTAGCTCCTCAACATAAAACCGTCCGAGGATCACATGGGACCGCCAACGGGTACTAACTCCCTCAGACATGCTCGACAACCGTGCCTCGTCGAACATATGACGTGGTGGAGCGGCAGGAACGACGAAGACATCAGAAGAGTGTTGTCTAGTGACCCTCTCTCCTAAGTACGCGACCGCTCCATAAGTCCCCAGAAAATAGCGACGCTTAGCAGAGTACTATGCGGCTAATCCAGGGACTGTCTAACCGCCCCACGGTCGGTATACCACCTCAGGTCCCTATAAAAAGCACCAATCAGGCAAGAATATATCTAAAGCACCGCGGAAGAGCAAGATAAACAATGAATGTCGTACCGAGATGATCCGGTTCCGGATATGTGTAGTGGACATGTCCACATGATGAACGCCCCAAGAGGCGCTCACTGGAAATCCCCGCGGCGACGGCCTCACCTGCGCAACTGAAGAAAGTACTCGTAGAACCAAATCTACAAAGAGCTAAAAGTGTGAGTAAATGCTAACTAATATGCATAGCTAAACTTTATAGGGAATAAATGTTTACCTATATGACCTTCCAAAAGGCATACAAAGCAACGTTCGTCCTAAAGGACCGGTGACTTCACGAGTCCCTCAGCGCACGAACGAAGTCAGCATAGGCCAAGCTGGCCCAGTCATAAGTCGCGATCTGGTGGAGATCACGGACAGCAGGAAGATAGTAAAGCAACGCCCTCCTACCCTTGTGAGGGGATAATATCCCTAACAACAACATCAGCACAAAGATATGCATCCGCTGCTCTCGGGTGGTCGCATCATCATCAAGAGCCGCTGCCAGTGTCAAAAGGCAGTGGCACGGAAGTGAACTCCAGTCCTGTGATGAGACTGAAGTCCGTAGGGGTGACCATCATCTCGCCCCAAGGGAAATGGAAGGTGTTATTGGTGTCCCAAAAGAACTCCACCAAAGCACGCACTACGTGGTGACCCCCGGTGGAGGCGATCATAGCCTCGGAGGTCTCGAACAAAGTAGCAAGCCCGCAAGACTCCCATAGGAGTCTCGTCTCAAGATCCATGGCGATGTACATCTTGTACAAATCTCCAAAACCATCACAGCCAGAGCCGTGATGCCGTGTCCTCCCGGGCTCGGTTCCCTGTCTCACCCTCTCAAAAATGTGGTGGAAAGGGGCGAAGAACAGAGTCCGCTAATCCCACTCCGGAATCTGACCAAGCAAAGTGGACGGCTCGGCGTCGTCCTCCACTGGCTCATGCTCCCGTCTAGTATTTCGAGACCGTGAACCCGAGCCTCGTTGTCTAGCCATGCTATATTGTGCAGAATCATCATTAATTAAGGTTCTACAGTATCTAAGGTTCGCTTAGCCGCATGATACTATGTTCGCAAAAAACAGAGTACGTAGTACTAAAACAGAGCACAAATTTGAATTGAGCATAACAACATTTTTCAAGCAATCAAACAATTTCTTGCAACACTATAGTGATTATTGTGACAAATGAATAAGAATTGCTAGCATAGACATCAAGAACGAGCCACATTGTTCTTCACGACCTTAAGAGGTCCAACAATGGCAAATTGCTCATTTCTTCACCAAATTGAGTCAAACAAGTCTCAAATTACTCTCAAGGCAATATACAAACATTATCAAGCAATTTCATGGCATAAAACTTGACAAACAAAGCAAATTGAGCATTATAAGTTTCGAATTTTCATGAAATTCGTGAATAAACATGCCAAGAGTTCATAAAAACCGATGTGAGTTTGAAGAAAACTTACATGGATCGGGAAAGAAGATGAAAAGAGCTTTGATTTGCAACAAATTTGAGCGAATTCGGTTGAGAAACGAGCAAGAACCGAGCAATTGAAGCTTTAGGATTTTTTCGAGCAATTTCGCGACGAGCAGCCAGCAAAATGAAGAGGAAGGGGGTATTTAAGGAAGTCCCCATGCTGGTGCCAAGCTTTATGCATTGGCGTCACAAATTTGGCTTGGCGCCTGACGCTTGGCGCTAATGCTAATAAGGTGGCGCTGATGGTTTTTCAGTGGCGCCAAAGCACCCAGCCACCTGATGATGTTGTGCTGGCCTTTTGCAACATATTTTCGGGTTCCTTGGGACGCCAATTAGCCCCTCTAAGCAATTTAACATGATTTAGTAATCGGTTTGATTACATAAAGTGATCGATCTGATAAGAGATTGTCTCACTTTGCTTAAAGCGCCTAAGCATTGGCTCATTAGCAAAAAAGCACCGACATATAGGTTCAAAAGCGCAAAAAGGCACTGACATATAGGTTCGAGAGCAAAAGTGCACCGACATACAGGTTCAAAGCAACGGAAGCGCCGACGTACAGGCAAAGCGGAAGCAAAGTTCAGGCAAACTTTTAAAGGTCGACAGGCGTGGATCTTCGGTAATTCCCTTTGGGAAATTATCGCATCAAATGAAGATGACTTCAAGAGAAGATATCTTTGACAGCGTTCCCTAGCTTGCGGAAAGTTGTCACAAACAACTGGAGGTAATTTCGGGCAAAGTTATCTTCGATGGTATTCCCTAAGATGTGGAATATTATCAATACGGATGGAGATCGTTTCAAGAGAAATAATCTTCGATGGTATTCCCTAGGATGTGGAATATTATCAATACGAAAGGAGATTGTTTCAAGAGAAATAATCTTCGATGGTATTCCATAGGATGTGGAATATTATCATAGCGGAGGAGGATCGTTTCAGGTGAAGCAATCTTCTAAATTGGAAGCAGTTACAGGCGTAGCGGTTTTCGAGCGGGATGGCATTCTCTAGCTTGCAGAAGGTCATCAAAACAGTAAAGCGCCAACAATCGGTTACTTTTAGAGACGTGTGCTCGACGGTGCAAGATACGAGTTTCTTAACTCTGTTATCTGTTTAACTAAGGTAATTTGCAGGTATCGGCGTTAAAAGAGTGATTTAGGATCGCAGAACGTTCTGGATCATTCTCCGTCCCTATCGATACTTTGACTTTTGTTTTCGAAACTTGTGTTTCTCCAAACTCAGTCAAAGAGGGGGCTTCTGTAGACACCCATTTGTGTCTCCCCAAAACAAAACCCAGTGATGAGTACCTTTCACGTTGAATCATAATCGAATGAAGCGAGAGTGTGGAAAGTCTAGTGTTGCGGATTGTTTTTTTTTATTCTTTTCTCTTCTCTCTATTTTTGAAAACTTATTTTAAGAAAACAGCCAATGTCCATGATATGGGTCCAATAATAGTGTAGTTGGATTGGGCTTGCAAAGAGCTGTCCAACGATATATTATAAGCCCAATTCCGATGAATATTGAGGAAATTATGGCCAATTTACTAAACTAGGCTCGGTTTGAGCTTTATATACGGCCCAATGATCTAGGGGAGGGCCTAATATGATTTATCATTCCTAATGCAATTAGGAACGGTTTTAGTCATCTAGAATCTTCTAGAAAGTTATTTTCATTCCTAATTCAATTCGCATTGATAAATTGACTTTTGTAAACTTTTCAGAGTTTTAATTAAAATCAAATAGCATTTTCGAAGAAATTATATGATTTTATCCTCCTGTACGGTAAACTTATCGGATTTTCGAAAACGCGTTGGTATCAGGCTTGGCGCCTAACCCCAGGCCTTGGCGCTTGGAACCAGGCCTGGCGCTTGGCGCTAGCCATTGGCGCCTGGCGCTAGTGTTGGTGCCTGGCGCCAGCTAGCCAGGGTTGGCGCCAGCTCTGTTTTCTGAGCGTCAGACTCTGTTTGGTTTATTTATCTTTTTTGGCTGATTTTCTCTATAAATATCGTATTAAAAACTCCGTTTTCATTCATCATCTACATCTATCATTCACCAATTCCCATCGATAATCATCTATCATTCACTAGTTCACAAGTTTTTTTTTAGCATTCTTTAAATCATTCATCTCTTTCTTTCTTTCTTTTTAAAACTTTGTGTTTTCATACAAAATTCTGCATTCACAAGATGTAGAAACACCTAGCAATATTCGAAGTTGCCTTCGCCTTAGACGTGAAAGGTTTAATTTATAAGGGTTTGGTCCCAAATCTCTATTTTAATTATTTAATTTAATTGTTTGATTTATTTTCCTTGAAGTTACTAACGTGTGTATTTTGTTGTTAGAAAGAGGTACAAGGCATCAAAGTAAGTACTTCAATGGTTTTTCTTGATATTATGATGTAGAAATCATGTTTACATTATTATTAATATTCCTAGTATCATGTCTAGGGTAATTTTAATATTAAATATGATTGTTGCGATGCCTTTTATTCTCTTCCTAATATTTATGATTGTTAGTATCATGTTAGGTTTAAAGATTTGATTTTTATTGCTTAGTGACATGCTAGGGTTTGTTATTAATCTTTTTAGTATCATGCCTAGGATCTTGCTTTAATATTAACATGATCATGATTATAATTCTTATAATGATTGTGAATATTATTATTATTATTATTTTAATGATGATTATTTTATTTATGATTATTATTATTATTATTATTATTATTATTATTATTAATATTATTATTATTATTATTATTATTATTATTATTATTATTATTATTATTATTATTATTATTATTATTATAATTATTATTATTATTATTATTATTATTATTATTATTATTATTATTATTATTATTATTATTATTATTATTATTATTATTATTATTATTATTATTATTATTATTATTACTATTATTATGATTATTATGTTGCTTGATATTTATTTATTACTTGATAGCCTTTTATGCATGTTTAAAGGAAATTGGTACTTGTAATCATGCTTAATAAGATATTAATAATCTAGTTAGGGTTAATTGTGATTATAATTCAAGTGATTGCCAATAATAGGGTTAATTGAGCATTAAATTCAACCAACATAGAATAAACAGGTTTACGATTAACCTATTGATTGCATGTTAGTCAGAAAGCGCACATGAATACGAGTAGAATAAAGTAGAGGCTTAATTTTAGGGCAGGTTCAATCTCTTTAATTTAGGTTGGATTTGTACCATCATCCCCGAACCCTTATTTGGTTCATGACCTTATCGAGTTGACACTCTCTTGGATCGTTAAGGGGTGTAACCTTCATCCTATGAACGGTTTACAAGTTCCTAAAAAACTTGTTGGCGACTCTTTTGCTCTATCTTCTTCTCTTTTGGACGCCACCGTACTTTATTGTATGCTCACAGTGGGGTTCGAGCTAGTGGGATTTAAAGCTTGAAATTATTCCCTACATTACTGTTTATGAGTGATTTTTTTTTAAAATGTTATGTGTTTGGAATTATTAATGTATATACAATTTGAAAAAAGTGATTCTCATTTTTATTTGTCAAATTTCCAATAGTGTTCTTTTGAATACAGTTAATGAGGAAAGATACTATGGTTTATTCTCAATTTCTCCGATTTTTGTAATCTGCTGCATATTTTGATGTTAGAAATGTATTATTGGTGTTGCAATTTGTTAGGAATTCAATATTTGACTATGTCTGTGAGGAGATGGTTCATGGTTAAAAATTTTGTTTTTTTTTTGTTTTTCTATAGTTTGTGTTGATGTTGATGACAAGAGGATTGAGCTATTCATAACCCAAGTGAGTAGCAAGCATATTAACAAGCTTGCTGGTGGTGGTGCTATTGCGTCGTCTTTGACTAAGTGGTGTTAGAAGCATGCCTATTACGTCTTACCTAATGTATTTAGTTAGTTGTAACTGTGGAGATTTTGTGAAACAAATTGAATTAAAGAATGTTGGAATTCTCGCAATGTTATTCTCGTTTAATGTTGAAGCTAATTGGTAATTTACCACCAATTTGATATATAGCATATAATAATTTAATTTTTTTTTTGTTATAATAAAACTAGAGAGACCTGTTAAGCTAAAAAAGCGGTCTCTGTTTTATGAAAAAAGAGACTGCCTATCTTTAATAGGCGGTCTCATTTTCTTACAAAAAAGATTGCCTATTCTAAATAGGCGGTCTTAGTTTTTTCTTTCTAGAGACTGCCTTTGATAAAGTAGTCTCTTAGCCAAAGAGACCGCTTAGCTAGAGACCGCCTTTGGCCTTTTTGAATAGGTCTCTTTGGGCTTTATTGTAGTAGTGGAACACGGCATATTGGAGAAGCCGAGCAAAGTATCTCATGGCTATGTGGATGATTTTGTTGACCTTAGAGGTGTTAGTTTGGAAACTATCCCTGGTGGATATGCTCCTCCACCATTCTTGCTCGTTGTAGGGGATGCGGTGAGTGGAAGTCATCTCGCAAGGATGATCTAGCCCGGTCGCATGCCAATGGAAGATCTCGTTTAGATCACTCTCGGTGAGGGAGTGATCCTCATTGAACATGCGAAAATGTATCACAAGCTGAGGTTCCTCATCGTCGAATTCCGGCTCTATGACTTCCTTGCGGAGAGAGGCAAGGAATTCCAAAGTCACTCGCTCATTGGTGTGAGCGTGAAGGTAGATGAATTCACCCCATCCAAAATTTTGTGCTAACCCGACTACCTCATCCAAGATATCAAGCATTTGCAACGTTGTAGGACAAAAGAACTTTGTTGAACGGATGAGACGATTGATGAGGGATTTGTAGACGTCCCAAAAGTGCTCATTCGGAGCAATTATGCTATGATCATTTATGCCGGGAGGAGGCGGGAAACTCGTTGAAGAAGATTCACACACTCTCTTCCTCTTTGACATGCTCTTGCCGAATACCATGATTCTACAAAATTACCAAGAGCTATTATTAGGACAATTTGATAAGAGATGACATAAGAAGCTAGCCACGGTAAAAGTGTATGCATAAAAGTAGTTGCCTTGAGTTGTGAAATAGAAATAGAGGATGACAACAATACAATTCAAGGCATAAATGGACACATTTAAACCAAGGCATGGGTGAGAAATCCTATGACATTCATATATAAGTCCTAACAAAGTCTAGGTGGATTTTGGCATGATGTCTCCTAATTACGTGATAATCATTCACCAAACCATCAAAATCATGCTAAAAACAACAAGAATCAATCTCCAACAACATCCAATTCATTAATTTCTTAGTCATCAAATAGTAGCATGAACACCCTAGCATGAAATCAACATATTTAAGCAAAGACATTGAGATCAAATAAAACCAAGGTATACATGAATAATCATGATAACAACATGTTCTACTATCAATTACCAATCAATTGCAACAAGTAAATCCAAATAACCACAAGAATCAAACAAGTTATTACTAACAATTTCAAGAATACCACAATTCATATTCAAACATGCAAAACACGGTAAAACTATGAGAAAATGAAGAAATGAACTTGCAAAAGTTAGGAAAACCATACCACAATTGATTGTAAGTAAGTAGAAACCCAAAAACACCAAAACACTTAAACCTTGGAAATTGGGAAAAATGAAAAGATGGGATTTTTGTGAGGAATTTTTGTTGGAGATTATAGAAATAAAGTAGAGGACGGAAAATAAGTGAGAAAAAGAGAAAATAGGAGTGATTTTGATGGAGGTTTGAGGTTGTACGAGGGGATTGCAATGGAGTTTAGAGTGAGAAGGAGGAGAATAGAGAGAGCGAGTGTCGAATGAAGAGCAGCCCCCTTTTTTTTTTAAAGTTTGACAATGGTTCGGCCGAACCTTTGGTAAGTTCGATCGAACTCTTGAAATGGTTCGGCCGAACTTGCTCAAGGTTCGGTCAAACCTGCTCCCTAACTCCAAATTCACAAAATGGGCAGAAACCTTTCAGCTTTTGATTGCAGAATAGGTGCGACCGAACTTAGTGTTGTGTGGGCGAACCAGGGTTTGGTCGAACCCCCCTAAGGTTCAGTCGAACCTACCTAAATTCTTTATTCTACAATTCTGGCAGAAAGTTTCCAAATTTATATTCCAGAGGAGGTGCGACCGAATTCAAGAAGGTTCGGGAAAACCTTTCAAAAGGTTCGACCGAACCTTCGGGGAGTTCGGTCGAAACACCTGGCTTTTTTAAAAAAATGCTCATTTTGCAACACAATACAAAAAAACCCCTCTTCCAAACACACTAAACACCATACCATCATGCTAAGGAAAAGCATACCCAAAATTCAAAAACAATCAAAATTAAAAAATCAAACAATCCAACGTTGTAGATAAGAAATTAACACAATATCAAGAAAGGAAGAAAGAGAAAAGGGTTAGAGACTCGGGTTGCCTCCCGGAAGCGCTTTTGGTTTACGTCGTTAGCTCGACATTCCTTGAATTGATCAAGGAGGGTCAAATTGATGATGCATATCAAGAAGAGTCACAAAAACTGGTTCATCACTTGGGAATCCTTCGTAGTAGGGCTTGAGCCGGTGACTCTTCACTTTGAATGGAGTATGCCCGTCTTGGGAAATCTCTTAAGCGCCATATGGAAACACCTTCGTGATAATGTACGGCCCACTCCACCTTGATCTCAGCTTGCCTGGGAAGAGCTTATAGCGGGAGTTGAATAGGAGGACTTTTTGGCCTTTGACAAATTCCTTCTTGACAATTTGAGCATCGTGCCAAGCCTTAGTCCGCGCCTTATACATGCTTGCGCTATCGTAGGAATTCATCCTTAGCTCCTCTAACTAATGTAGCTCTAGAAATCTTTTCTCACCCGCACTATGGAGATCAAAGTTGATTTGCTTGATTGCCCAATGCGTTCGATGTTCCATCTCTACGGGCAAGTGACAATTTTTCCCATAGACAAGCTTATAGGGAGTGGTCCCTATTGGAGTTTTGAAGGCGGTCCTATACGCCCATAGAGAGTCGATGAGTTTAGAAAACCAATCCTATCTTGTTCTAGCAACCGTCTTCTCCAAGATCACCTTGAGCTCTGTATTGGTGATCTCCGCTTGACCACTCGTTTGAGGATGGTAAGCAAGTCCCCGCTTATGAGACACTCCATATTTATTAAGAAGTCGAACGAAGGTGTGGTGCTTGAGATGTGACCCCCCATCACTAATTATATATCTTGGAACACCAAATCTCGGAAAAATCACTTTCTTGAAAAGATTAACCACTACCATAGAATCATTCGTAGGGGAAGCCCCGGCCTCCGCCCACTTTGAGACATAGTTAACGGCAACCAAAATATACTTGTTCCCATGTGAAGAAATAAAAGGGCCCATGAAATCTATAGCCCACACATCAAAAACTTCAAGCTCAAGGATGGGGTTTTGCGGCATTTCATCCCTCCTAGAAATATTCCCCATCCTTTGACATCTACCACAAGTCTTAACAAAAATCCATGCATCCTTGAATAGAGAAGGCCAAAAGAGCATAGATTGTAGGACCTTTGAGGGGGTCTTTTGAGCACTCATATGCCCACCACAAGGAGAAAAGTGGCACATATGGACAACACTTTGAACCTCATCGTTGGGGATGCATCTCCTCAACAAACCATCAACCCCTCTCTTCAATAAAATGGGATCATACCAAATGTATCTCTTGGCCTCATGCTTGAGTTTTCGACGTTGTTGTGAAGTGAAATCCGGAGGTACGGCACTACAAGACAAGTAATTCACAATATCCGCAAACCATGGCTCCGACTTCACTTCAAGGACATATAGCACATCATCCCTTAGAGAGTCCTCTATTGGAAAACCATCATCTTCAAACCTTGCACCGCCCAACCTTTGACAATAGGAGCGGTGCAAAGGGCTTCTTTCAACCTACAAAAATACTCTTGACAAGCATCATCAAACACAAACTCCTTATCTTGTTGCAATAGGGATGTGAGTGGCTTAGCAATCATTGAAAAATCTTTTATAAAGCGCTGATAGAACCTAGCATGGCCAAGAAAGGATCTCACTTCCCTCACGTAGGTGGGGGGAGGAAGTTTTTCAATGACCTCTACCTTGGCCATGTATACCTCCATGCCGGTGTGGGAAATTTTGTGCCCAAGAACAATCCCACTTTCTACAATAAAGTGGCACTTTTCCCAATTCAACACGAGGTTAGCCCTCTCACATCTTTCTAAGCAACAAGATAAATTAGATATACAATCTTCATAGGTTGCTCCTCCAACGGAGAAGTCATCCATGAATTGTGCAACGTTGGAATGTTGCGGGGGCATTACAAAGCCCGAAAGGCATCCTACGATACGCATAAGTACCGTAGGGGCAAGTGAAAGTCGTCTACTCTTAATCCTTGGGGTCAATCGGGATTCGGAAAAATCCCGAGTAACCATCGAGGAGACAATAAAAGGAATGCTTTGTAAGCCTTTCCCACATTTGATCAATGAACGTTAGTGGAAAATGATCTTTGCATTTACTTGTGTTAAGTTGGTGATAGTCAATACACATGCGTCAACCGGTAACAGGGCTAGTAGGCACTAGTTAATCATGATCATTTTTCACTACCATCATGCCCCCTTTCTTAGGCACAACTTGCACGGGAGATACCAAATAACTATGAGCAATTGGGTAAATAAGTCCCGCATCAAGAAGCTTATCCACTTCCTTCCGTACAACCTCTTGCATGGAAGGGTTAAGCTTTCTTTGCCTTTGTCTAACGGGTTTGGCATCTCCCTCTAGATCAATTTTGTGCATACATAAAGATGGACTTATACCTTTGATATCATCAATCGTATAATCCTAAGCTTTCTCTATTTTCTCAAAACATTGATCAAGAGGGAGGTTTTCTCCTCCGTTAGGTTAAAATTGACAATTACGGGGAAAGACTCATTGGGACCAAGAAATTCATACCTCAAGCCCAAAGGTAGAGGTTTCAAGTCTACCTTTGGTGCTCCCTTACCATTGAGGCTCTCTTCTCTTTCTTTAACTTAAAAGAGATCATGAATGAAAGGAACCTCTTCTTCCATGCTCGCATCCTTGCACTCCTTCTTGCTTTCCTCATGAAAATCCTCATAGAATTGTATGTATTCTTTGTGAGTACCTATCTTTGATTCATTCAACAACACACTTTCAAGAGGATCATTAGTAGCATGCAAGTGGGAGCGAGAAAATTCATTAAGCACGGTATCTAGAACATCTACTCTAAAACATTCACCACTTGAGGAGGGTTGTTGCATGACATTATTCAAATCAAACTCAGTGGAATCATTGTTAATTTTCAAGGATATCTTACCCTCCTTCACATCGATGATAGCTCTAGAAGTAGCTAGAAATGGTCTAACCAAAATTATAGGAATCCTCTCATCCTCATCCATCTCTAGCACATAGAAATCCACGGGGAATGTGAACTTTCCTACCCTAAGGGGAATGTCCTCAACCTTGCCCATGGGGAACTTAACGGAACGGTCCGCTAGTTGGAGAGTAATGTTAGTGGGGGAGAGGGTTCCTACACTAAGCTTTTGGTAGACGGAATAGGGCATGAGACTCACACTTGCTCCTAAATCACACAAGGCTTTATCAAATTCAATGCTATTGATAGAACAAGGAATGGAAATGTTACCCGGATCTTTCAATTTGGTAGGAAGTTTGTTGGAAAGAATTGCACTTCAATTAGCGGTCAAACTCACCGTCTCACACTCCCTTCTCTCACTCAAAAGATATTTCAAAAATTTGGAATAGTGGGGCATTTGATTCATAGCATCAACAAAAGGGACGGAAATATGAAAATTCTTAATAACTTCCAAAAACTTCCCAAATTGGGCATCAAGTTTAGCTCTCACAAATTGTGGTGGAAAGGGTAGCTTCTCCTCTCTAGGTTGGCGATTTAGGGGCAAGGGGGCGGCTTCTTTTTCCTTTGGCACCTCAACATCTTTTTCCTTTTCAATACTCAATGGCTCATTTGTTTTTTTACCTTTATTCTCTAACTCCACCTCTTCTTGGGGTTCTTCCTCAACTAAAGGGTCACTCCCTACTACCTCCCCACTCCTAGTTGTCAAGGCATACAAAGGTTTTGGGTTGACACCTTGACATGGAATATGAGAAAAAGAAGAAGAAGAAGGGGATGAATTAGATGCAAGTTGAGCAATTTGGGTGTCAAGCATTTTCTTGTGAGCATTGGTGCGTTTTTGGGCCTCTTCATGTTTCTTTTTTATCCTCCTCACGCATTTTCAATAGAGCATCTAATTTAGCCATCACGGGATCATTTGGAGGGGATTCAATTTGAAGAGGTTTTTGAGGTGGAGTAAGTTGGGGTTGACGGAAACCTGGAGGCCTATTAGTTTGGGCATAGTTAGAAACATATTGATCCCTATTGCCTCCGGTGCCTTGGTTAGGAACATTGCTTTGTTGATTATTTCCCATGTTACCTTGATCACAAAAATTTTGATTTTGATGGTCATGGTATCGGGAATTAGGTTGTTGGTTTTGATTACCATACCCCCTTTGCTTAGAGTAGCCTCTTTCATTGAAATTGGAAGGGCCTCCCCCACCATGGTATTGGTTATCATAACCACCACCACTTTGGTTCCAACCACGGTTTCCACCTTTATTCCAATTCCCCATTTGATTGGAGTTTGGCATCAAGTTCCCTACATTCCCCATTGTAGAAGCAAAATTCATAGCATTGACATTTTCCATATTATAATCATGTTCATGGGAAAGGGGTTGAACTTCACAAGCATATACACAATGGGAGGTATCATGATCATATGTTTCACAGTTAGAACCAAACATGCATCCTTGGGGCATTATATTGTAAGAAGAGGAGGAAGTATCCATACCATTTCCTCCCTTGGTTGAAGGGGAGGTAATACCATGAGGATTGGACCTTTCTTTCATCAATTCATCCAATTGCTTGGTTATTTTGGAGATTTGGGTAGAGAGGTTGTTGATTGTGTTGGCTTGCTCCAATGCATAAACACCCTTACTATAAGTAGCATCCCTTTCTCCTTCATACCAATCATCATAGTACTTTGCGGCCTCCTCTATAATAAACTCCACTTTATCCTCTCCTTTTTTCATGATTGGACCGCCGGCCGCGGCATCTAGGGTTGTTCTTCCTTGAGGTGTGAGACCTTCATAGAAAGTGTGAATGAGTTGATACTTGGGTATCCTATGGGGTAGGCATTGACGTTGAAGCTCTTTGTATCATTCTCATGCCGCACTTAGACACTGATCCAAAGTGGACATCTAATGAACCTGTTGCTTTAGTCTTAGAGACTCTTGGGTTTTTCCCATTCACAAAGAAGGGTGAAATTCTATGTTGCATTTCATGGGAAGATTGAAGATTGGTACACGGTTGGCTAGCATCACATTTTGGACGCATTTCATGACTATTTTGGGCGTGTGGATCCTAGGCCATTTACTATCTATTATTAACTTATGTGCTAGTTAATGTTGCTGAAATAATGCCAAGAATCTAGCTCTTGGTCGGTTGTAATGGGGGGGTTATCAATAGGCTTTATTATGCTTTCATTACTTAGCTTAAATCAAGGCTTAAATCAAGGAGGAAACCATTGGCTGTTGGCCTTTCATTCTTGGACGGTTTCCTTGGCTTTTGGTGTGCTTTTGCTGCTCCTTTCCTCTATAAAAGGGAGAGCAAAACAGAAATTAAGAGGCAGTTTTGAGATTTGATAAAAAACCTTGTGTTTATAGCATTTTAACTTAGAGTTTGTCTCAAGTTCAAGTGTTCCCTTATTGCTTTGAGTGAGTCTTGAGTGATAAGCTTAGGAGAGATTGAGTGAGTCTTATCTCTGGCCTAAAACCCCAAAACTTTGAGTGTGTCCTTGAGTTTTGGCCCTTTTATCTTGTTCCATGATATTTGAGTATTTTAACTATAAGTATTTTTAAATCCATCAACCCATATTCGGGAGGGGGTATTTAGATTTACATCATCTGGTATCAGAGCCTAGTTAAGGGTTTTCTTAAAGAAAAGCGAGTTTGAAGGCGTTTGGAGCAAAACGGCAGAATTCAATCAGTTTGGAGTTGCGGTTTGAGAAGGACATATCTCCTTCGTTTTCTGTCCAAATCGAGTTATTTCTTTTTTGAATCTGGATATTTTTTTGCGTAGATTACTCACAAAAAGTTTCAGATATTTTGGAATCTTTCTGCTAATAAACTGGGCAGGTTTTTCGCAGCAGCGCAGAAAAGAGGCAAAACCGGGAAGGCAGAATTCAATTGAAGATTTCTCCCTCATCCGAAAAGCTTTTGAGGAATTTCTTTTTTGCAAATTGGTTGTTTTGATCTGAATATTCTGAATTTGTAAGCCTTTGAGAGTCTAGAGGCAATTTTCGTTTTTCATTTTGTCTCTAATTTCGGCAGTTTTCATTGTACTTGTAATATCCAAGCAAAAATAGTGGAAATCATGTCTAGTGAGGAGCTTGCTAGAATGTTGCAAGTAATCACTGAAAAATTGGAGAATTTGGAGAAAAAAACAGAAGAGAGTGAAGTCTCTAGGGCACAACAAGATACTAGGATGGATGCCATATCTGATATGCTCCTTAAAGCCACTAGGAAAATAAATGAATTAGAGGAGGAGGATGAAAATAGTGGTAACAATTTTAGACAATTTGATGAAGATAGGGGTCTAAAAATTGATATGCATGAATTTGATGGAGGGCATGATTGTGAGGCTTTCTTAGATTGGGTTAGGCAAATTGAAACCGTTTTTGATTACAAGGGGTATGATGATAGGAAACGGTTCAAGTTGGCTGTCCTTAAACTCACTAAACTAGCTGCATTGTGGTATGAAAACCTCAAGTCAAATAGAAGAAGAGAAGGGAAAGATAAGATAGACTCGTGGGAAAAATTAAAAAAGAAAATGAGGGAAAAATGGGTAAGTAAAGAGTATGAACAAGATCAATACTTAAAATTAACCCACCTATCACAAGAAAACATGAGTGTGGAGGATTACATAAAAGAATTTGAAAGGTTAGGCTTGACTTGCGACTTGCAAGAAAAGGAGGCTTACAAAATTGCTAGATTTGTCAAGGGGTTGACCAAAGAAATTAATAGGAAAGTGGAAGTTACTCATTATGCCACTTTTAGTGATGTATGCAAACTAGCTTTGAAGTATGAGTCTCAACTTAAAGAAGAAAGGGAGAAAGAGAAGCCCAAAACTTCTTCTTTCAAGAATACTTCGAAATTTACTCCTTTCAACTCTAAAGGGAGTACTTTTCAAAGTAAAACCTTTTCACCTAGCTCATCAAAAGGGAAAGAAAAACAAGTAGTTTCGCCTAGTGAGCTTTCAACTAGGAGAAAATGCTTCAAGTGTCATGGGAGAGGACATATTGCATCGGAATGTCCTAGTAAGAGTGTGTTAACAGCCTCTCAATGTGCTCTCATGGATGAGGAAGAAAAGGTCTATAACTTTGTGGCTCATGAGGAGGGTTGCGAGTTTGATGAAGAGCATGAGGAAGAGATTCAACCCGAAGATGAGTTCAACATGATGGTGGTTCGTAGAATCTTGTATAATGAACCCGAAATTGATCTTAAACAACGAAACAACTTGTTCCACACTAGATGCAAGATAGGAGAGAAGACTTGCAATGTGATTGTTGATAGTGGTGCCCAAACAGATGTTGTTTCATCCGAGGCTGTGAGTAAATTGAAGCTACCCACTAGAGACCATGGTGAACCTTACAAGCTCAATTGGTTGAATGATGGCACAAGCATTAGAGTCAAGAAGCAAGCATTGGTGTCTTATTCCATTGGAGGGTTCGAAGATGAGCGTTGGTGTGATATTCTTCCTATGGATGCGTGTCATTTGTTGCTTGGAAGACCGTGGCAGTTTGATCATGATTCGGAGCATAAAGGGAAAACTAATGTGTATATTGTAACTACCAAAAATGGTAGAAAAGTTAAGTTAGTGCCTTTACCTCCTAAAGTTGCTAAGAAAGAAAAAGAGAAAAGCAACTATCTTGTAACTTGTAATGAATATGAACGAATAATGAAAGAAATGGGGGGAGGGTATGCTTTGGTGGTAAGGACCAAAGATGATAATGGTACTACTTGTATTAACTCATCCATGCTAAATGAGTTATTAGAAGAGTACCAAGATGTGTTCCCCAATGACTTGCCCAAAGGCCTACCTCCAATTAGAGGCATTGAGCACGCCATTGACTTAATTCCAGGAGCACCTTTGCCCAACAAGGCTGCATATAGGTGTAATCCGGAAGAGAGTAAGGAACTTGAAAAGCAAGTGAACGAATTACTTGAGAGAGGTTATGTGAGAGAAAGCCTTAGTCCTTGCGCGGTTCCAGCCCTCTTAGTACCAAAAAAAGATGGTACTTGGAGAATGTGTGTTAATAGTCGTTCCATTAACAATATAACGGTCAAATACCGTTTTCCTATGCCTCGATTGCAAGATATGTTAGATGAGTTGAGTGGTGCCTTAGTCTTTTCCAAAATAGATTTAAGGAGTGGGTACCATCAAATGAGAATTCGAGAGGGGGATGAGTGGAAGACGGCTTTAAAAACAAAACAAGGGTTGTATGAGTGGTTAGTGATGCCATTTGGGCTTTGCAACGCCCCAAGCTCCTTCATGAGATTGATGAATGAAGTTCTCCGTCCTTTTCTTAATGATTTTGTTGTTGTTTACTTAGATGACATTCTTGTGTATAGTAAAAACAATGATGATCATGTAATTCATTTGAGGAGATTGTTTGAAAAATTGAGGAAGGTGAAGTTGTATGGTAAGCTTGAAAAATGTGTATTCATGACTCCTAGTGTTGTATTCTTAGGATACATTGTAACAGGAGAGGGGGTTCTTGTAGATCCGGAGAAGGTAAAAGCAGTCCAGTCTTGGTTGGCTCCAACCAATGTGCACGAAGTTAGAAGTTTTCATGGACTTGCCTCCTTCTATAGGCGGTTCATCAAAAACTTCTCTACCATCATGGCTCCAATCACCGAGTTGACCAAAAAGGGTGAGTTCGTATGGGAAGAAAATGCTCAACGAGCCTTTGAGAAGGTTAAACATATGCTTTGCAACGCTCCTATACTTGTGCTACCAGATTTCAACAAAGTGTTTGAGGTAGAGTGTGATGCAAGTGGGATTGGAATAGGTGCTGTTTTGATTCAAGAGAAGAAGCCCGTGAGTTACTTTAGGGAGAAGTTGAATGGGGCTAAGTTGAACTATTCCACTTATGACCGTGAGTTCTATGCCATAGTTAGAGCACTTGATCATTGGTCTCACTACCTTAGACCAAAACCATTTGT
This sequence comes from Chenopodium quinoa, assembly GCF_001683475.1. Classification (NCBI taxonomy): domain Eukaryota; kingdom Viridiplantae; phylum Streptophyta; class Magnoliopsida; order Caryophyllales; family Amaranthaceae; genus Chenopodium; species Chenopodium quinoa. Next base: position 1,430,287 of record NW_018745251.1, on the reverse strand, counting down.
TCTTCATTTCGATCATGAGGCTCTGAAATTTATTCATGGGGAACAAAAACTCAACAAGAGACATGCTAAATGGGTGGAGTTTCTCCAATCATTTACCTTTAGCTCCAAGTACAAGGATGGAAAGAGTAATGTTGTGGCCGATGCATTGTCTCGTCGGAGCTACTTACTTTCCATGGTGGATGCTAAGATCTTGGGTTTTGAACAACTCAAGGAATGTTACATAAATGATCCCGACTTTGCTAGCGAGATAGAGAATCCTACCAAAGAGTTTGTGAGACAAGATGGCTACCTCTTTAAAGGTAACAAGCTATGTGTTCCGAAGAGTGGGGTTAGGGAGTTATTAGTGAGAGAAGTGCATGGTGGAGGTTTAGCCGGTCATTTTGGGATACAAAAGACTCTTGATATTCTAGGTGAACACTTCTATTGGCCTAGAATGATCAAGGATGTTACTCATGTTGTGGAGAGATGTGCTACTTGTCAAAAGGCTAAGGGACACTTCACAAAGGGTCTTTATACTCCGTTGCCAGTTCCGGATGCTCCATGGGAAAGTGTTAGCATGGATTTCATTGTTGGATTGCCTCGCACTCAAAGGGGAAGAGATAACATCATGGTTGTTGTAGATAGATTCTCTAAAATGGCACACTTTGTAGCTTGTAATAAAACTGATGATGCCGTGAGAGTGGCAGAGCTGTACTTCAAGGAAATTGTCAAACTCCATGGCATTCCTCGAAGTATAGTATCTGATAGGGACTCCAAATTCCTTAGTCACTTTTGGAGAACCCTATGGAAACTTGTGGGTACCAAGTTACTATTTAGTACCTCTCATCATCCCCAAACCGATGGGCAAACCGAGGTCACTAATAGAACTTTGGGTACTTTGTTACGAGGTCTTGTGAGCAAAACGCAAAAAGATTGGGACATGAAATTAGCCCATGCGGAGTTTGCTTACAATAGAGCTCATTCCCTAACTACTTCCCGTTCTCCATTTGAAGTAGTTTATGGAGTGAACCCATTTGTGCCGATTGATCTTGTTCCTATGGTTAAGAGTGACATGGTAGAGAAAGATGCTAAAAAGAGGGTGGAAACAGTTCAAAAAACCTGTGAGCAAGTGAAGAAAAGAATTGAGGAGATGAATAAAAAATACCAAGAGCGAGCCAATAAGAAACGCAAACAGCCTATTTTTCATCCCGGGGACTTGGTTTGGGTGCATTTGAGGAAGGAGAGGTTCCCTAAGCTTCGCAAAAACAAGCTTATGCCTCGTTCTGATGGTCCTTTTAAGGTTCTTGAGAGGGTGAACGATAGTGCTTACAAAATTGAGCTACCAGACAAATTGATGGGTGTTAGTGCGACTTTCAATGTAGGGGATTTATCACCATACTTTGATGATTCAAGTTTGAGGGCAAACTCTTTTGAAGAAGGGGGGAATGATCCAAAGTGGACATCTAATGAACCTGTTGCTTTAGTCTTAGAGACTCTTGGGTTTTTCCCATTCACAAAGAAGGGTGAAATTCTATGCTGCATTTCATGGGAAGATTGAAGATTGGTACACGGTTGGCTAGCATCACATTTTGGACGCATTTCATGACTATTTTGGGCGTGTGGATCCTAGGCCATTTACTATCTATTATTAACTTATGTGCTAGTTAATGTTGCTGAAATAATGCCAAGAATCTAGCTCTTGGCCGGTTGTAATGGGGGGGTTATCAATAGGCTTTATTATGCTTTCATTACTTAGCTTAAATCAAGGCTTAAATCAAGGAGGAAACCATTGGCTGTTGGCCTTTCATTCTTGGACGGTTTCCTTGGCTTTTGGTGTGCTTTTGCTGCTCCTTTCCTCTATAAAAGGGAGAGCAAAACAGAAATTAAGAGGCAGTTTTGAGATTTGATAAAAAACCTTGTGTTTATAGCATTTTAACTTAGAGTTTGTCTCAAGTTCAAGTGTTCCCTTATTGCTTTGAGTGAGTCTTGAGTGATAAGCTTAGGAGAGATTGAGTGAGTCTTATCTCTGGCCTAAAACCCCAAAACTTTGAGTGTGTCCTTGAGTTTTGGCCCTTTTATCTTGTTCCATGATATTTGAGTATTTTAACTATAAGTATTTTTAAATCCATCAACCCATATTCGGGAGGGGGTATTTAGATTTACATCAGACACTCACCACTCTTTTGGCGAAAACCTTGAATCAAATACCGAGCCTCGGAGGTCTTCCTATGGTTATTAAACCTCCTCAAGAAAGTCGTAGTCACTTGGTCCCATGTTGTGAGAGAATTAGGGGGCACCTCCTTCTCTAGCCATTCTAAACCTCTCCCAATTAGTGAAAATGGAAACATCTCGAGGCGAATATATTCTTGAGTCACTCCATTGGCCTTTATTGTGTCACAATATTTCTCAAACTCTTTTAAGTGCTCATGAGGAATCTCAAACTTTCCACCCGAGAATTGTTTCCTCTCAATCAAAGAAATCAAATTAGGGTTGATCTCGAAATTGTTGGCTTGAGTAGTAGGAGTTAGGATCCCACTTTGTGCTCTAAAGGCTTCGGGAGCCCCAAGATGAATCAAAGGTGTATTCTCTCCCATTTTAGGACCTTTTTCACTCTCGAACTTATAGGTTGAGAAAGGGTTGATTTCCGGACTCGAAGAAGAGTTAGGGCTATCTAATTCTTCACTTGAGGGTGAAGAGGGTGGAGTATCTTCTAATTCTCTTACTTCTCTCGTCGGGGTGTGAGAATTTCTACTCCTTGCTCTTGCTTCTCTTTGAAGTAGGGACAAAGACCTCTCTAGCTCTGGATCGATGGGAATCAAAGATCTTGAGCAGGTTCGTCCTCTATTCATACAACAAAGCTAAGAAGAACGTAAGCACTGACAAGTAACAAAAGTAGCAAACACTAACAAATAAAAGGTGAGATATTCTCAAACAAGCAATGAAATAGCAATGGAAGTCGTCTCCCCGGAAACGACACCAATTTGATAGAGGAATAATTGCGTCGTTAAACAACTACACCTTAATCAAATACAATTTTTAACACTCGACTTATCCTAATACAGGTATATGAAAAGAAGAGGGGTCAAACCACAGGGAGAAGCACATAAACACCGCATTCATCATTAGACTTTAAGCTATCTCGAGACAAAGGATAGGGATGACTAAGTGATTAAACTAAAGATAAAACGAGTTAAAATAAATAAAACTAAACACCAAGTGAGATGGGTATATGTTGATGCCGCTTTATCATGCAATAACATAAAAGCAAATCAATAGTGAACTAAACATGCATGAATATCGATATAAGGTTCAATATAACCACCTTCTGGGGTTAATCGGTTTCTCCTAACATAGCCTCTATGTTTCCACACTAGAACCATATATTGGGAGGTGCAATCAAAGAAAAATCAATAGTAATGAACCTTAACTAAGTCAACTTCCGTTCCTTGTTAGCAAAGATTCACCTTTAATCAACTAACAATGTGCACTTGCAAGAAGATCAAAGAATATTAAGCATGCAAAGATTTTAATCTCAATTAACTTAATCTCAATATTAAAATCATGAACAATTAGCAACTACACCATCCCCACACCCTTTTCTAAGAGACTACTCACAAATCATGTTGAGAACAATATCAATCATCAAATTAATAAGCATCAACATTATTAATAAGCAAAGAAGGAAAATCAAAGTAAATAAACAAAATAAAAAACAAAGTTAAAGAGAAAGAGTAAGAGATTGCTCATTAATTGAAGATGAAGGTCTACAAAGGATTCAACAAACTTCTTCTTCAAAATCCAAGTTCATCAATGAAGAAATCCACACTTTCTCTCTCTACCAAAATGAAGACTAATACTGTTTCTCTCTAGATTAAGCTAAAAATGTGCAGAAAATTAAAACTAAGTTAATCTAATTATATCAAAACATTCTAATATGGGACATATATAGTCCGTACAAAGCCAGCTGAAATAGAGGAGTGATCCGACCGAACACTGGGAAAGTTCGGCCGGACTACAGGGTAGGTTCGGTCGAACCTCCCTGATCCTGGTCTGGTCGAACTTCTGAGGGTCGACCACTCCTGCAAAAATTGCCAAATTGCTTCTTGACTCTTCCTCGATGTTCGGCCGGACCATTAAGCAGGTTCGACCACACCCTGGTTCAGCCACACCTTTAGGAGGTTCGGCTGAACCTCTTCTGAATCTTGCTTCCCTCAGCTTTCCTTAAGCTTAGCTTCCTTCTCTTGAAAACCCCGATGGTTCCTACAAAGCATAAGCATGGAAATCAAAGTAAAGAGTAGGAAAAGGGGCAAAATCTAGGAAAGAAGATGCATAAAGGGAAAGGGAACTAAGTGCAAAGAAAAGGATGCAAACAGGCCGCAAATGTGGGAAAATGACCATCAAAATGAACCTTAATCGTGGCATAAGTTCCACTCATCACTAGTCTCACGAGGACTTGAGGTTGTTTTCTCATCATTGTGCTTCTTCTTCTATACATTATCTTCTTTTCCAACACCTTTGCCTTCTTCAATTCTCTTCTCCACCCTCACATTTTCTTCTTCCTTCTCTTTAGGCCCTTTATAAGATAAGCCCGATCTAAAATGTAATTGCCTTGCAAGAATCGGGTTTCAAGTTGTGAGAGGGGTTAGGTTGTGGTTACCCGGGTAAGATAGAAGGTGAGATAAAAGGTACTCTCTTATCAAATGTGGATAATTTTGAATCAACCATCTTTTTATGAGCTTTGACATCTTGCATTTTTTTATTCATGGCTTGGAGTTGTTGAAGAATTTGGGTTTGTGAGGAATCGGATTGAGATGCTTGATATTGACTCCATTAAGACCCTTGATTTTTATTGTTGTATTGGTTTTGGTTTTTGTATTGGTAGTTTCTTAGGTAGTTACCCCTTGAGTTTTTGTTTTTAGGTGGGGGTGTGTTTTGATATTGAGGGTTTGAATTGTATGATGGTTGAGCTTTTTGAACCCATTGTTTAGGTTGAGGAGCAAATCAGGGTGGTGGTTGTCTTCAAGCTACTCATCCACCATATCCCCTTGATCCATGTTGCCTTAAGTTGTAAGCCGCAACATGTTCAGGGGTCAAGTCTCCACAATAAAATGTATCATAGTTTGTACCACCACAATTTTTACATGAGAAAAAGTTGACTTGAGAAGAACTTGCCCCATTATTAACACTTGTGTTCAACTTTGCAAGCCTCTTGTTCAAAAGCTCAATTTCATGTTGCAATTGATTAACCTTGTCTAATTTATACATCCCACTTTCCTTCGGTGCATTCCTCTTTCTACCAACTCAAGAGTAGTTCTTCGCAACTTCTTTGACTTAGTTTTGGGGGATTTATATCAATTGTCCACCCGCCCCTGCATCCATGTTAGCTCTAGACATAGGTTCCAATCAATCATAGAAGAATCGCATGAGAAAGCTTTGATTGTATTCATGATGAGGACATGCTTGTACTAACTCCTTAAACCTTTCCTGAGCTTCACTAAGACTCATCCTTTTCTTGTGCAAATGATGCAATCTCCTTCTCATCTCGGCGGTCTTTTCCTCATAAATGAATCTCTTCAAGATTTCCTTGACTATCTCTCTCCATGATATGAGAGAATTTGGCCCCACTTGCTTGAGCCACTTCTTAGCTCTACCCGAAAGAGATTTGAAAAATAGATGCATTCGGATGTACTTTTGAGAAACTTGATTGGTTTGAATCATGGCACATAGCTCAAGGAATCTATCATAGGTGCTCAGTGGAATCTTCACTTAGAAAAACCTTAAAATTGCTCCCCCTGTACTAGGGATGGCAACGGGTCAGATTTGGACTGGGTTTGGATAGACTCGGATCCAGATCCGTTTTTCAGCCTTAAATCCAGATTTTTCAGCCTTGGATTACCATCCTTGTGTATTTGGGATGGATGGTAAAGTTGGTTTCCGTGACGGGAAGCAAAATCCCTCCCATGAACTCGTAATCCCATGGATTCCCAAACTCATGAAATAAAACTTATCCTCTTCTCCCGCGATTACCTCACTTTGAGCATTTGAAGATCAAGAGTCACACCCAATATAAACAATAGAACCAAGACCTCTTCCCTTTTCGAATAAAACCTACGGACTTGTCTCAAAGTTTGGTCGATCTCGTGGTCAATGTTATGTGTGGGAGGTCCTTGAGATCTCCTAAGCATCCACCAAAGCTAAGCAAATAATTAGCAATGACAAGTAGGATTGTAGACACTAAAATGTGTCTCCTAAAAACCAAACCATGTGATGAATACCGTTCATGTCATTTCATTATCGAACAAAGTAAAAGTGTGAAAGGTCTAGTGACGTGGTTGTTTTTTAAAATATTCCTTTTCGTACCCTATTTAGGAAAAATAGCCAGTTGAATTTAGTTTAGTCCATAATAAGGGTCCAATAATGGTGTAGTTGGATGGGGCTTGAAAAGACCTTTCGTACGATATATTATAAGCCCGATTCCGATGTATAATGAGGAAGTTATGGCAAAAATACTAAAATGGGCTCAAATAAGATTTTACCTACGGCCCAAAGATCATGTGCAGGGTCCAAAGGTAAAATCCCATTCTTAAACTAATTAGGACTTATTAGAATTTTCTATGAGTTTCTAAACAATTTTAATTATCCGTTTTGAAAAGATAAAATCAAAGAATTTGTAATTGAATAAAACTTTTCTTTTTTAAGTCCTAATTCTATTCGAATTTAAAGATGTTCAAAGATAGTCAGATATTATTTTTTGTGCCAGATAATCTGTATCCCAATCTTATACATTTGGATAAATCTTGAAATTATCTTTCCAATGATATATTATAATATTAATTCCGAGCTATAACAAAAAAGATATGAAAGGAATACGAAACTCTATCCAAAACAGACACCCTTCCATTATTCCAGCCATATCTTTTCATGTGCAAAAAATTTTGATCTAATTCTAATAGGTTGGAATGTAGACTTCAATAAATTTCCAAATACATATTATATGACTTATTTGGACTTCTGGATTAAAAAATATGATAAAAACAAAATCCGCAAATAAATTATCCCACCGCCAAACGACAGGTATGTCGCCTGGCGCTACTACCTGTCGTCTAGCACTGACTTCTTTCGTTGGCGTCAAGAGGTCTTTTATTCCAAATGGGACTCGAACTCTTTTATATCGTATCCCATGCTTTTTTTTTCTATAAATAGGGGTCGTATCTCCTCGTTTTTAATCATTCACAACCATCATCTCTCTCTACTGTCTCTCTAAAGCTAGAAGCTTTCCTTCTCTCTATATTATTTTTCTAAAACTTCCCTTTTACAAAGTTCCACATACATTAGCTCTAGAAGCACCTAGCCAAGTTCGATGTTGCCTTCGCCCTAGACGTGAAAGGTTGATAATTTGTATGGATTTGGTCCCAAACCTTATTACAATTCATTGATTAGATCTAATGTTTTAATATTTTTTCTTGAATTTACTAACTTGTGAATTTTGTTATTAGAAAGAGGTACGAGACATCGAAGTAAGTAATTTAAATTCTTTATTGATCTTTTGATATAGAAATCATGCTTAGATTATTTTGTTGATTCCTAGTATCATGTTAGGATGTCTTTATGATTCCTAGTATCATGTTTAAGGTAATAACTAAAATTTCTAATATCATGTATAATATTATATGATGCTTCCTATTTCTTTCCTAATATCATGTTAGTGTCATGTTGAAGATAATTGATCTTCAATGTTAAGTGACATGCAAGGGTTTGCTATTAATCTTATTAGTATCATGCCTAGGATCTTGCTAATATTATTAAGCTTTGAGATTGAGTATATTATTATTATGATGATGATTGTTATTATGTTGCTTGGTATTACGTGTTATTATTGTTATTGCTTGATCACGCCTTTTATGCATGTTTAAAGGGAATTTGTACTTGTAATCACGCTTAATAAGATAATTAATAATCTTGCTTAGGATAATAGGATTATAATTCAAGTGATCGTCAATAATATATTTATTTGTGCTTTAATATTCAACCAACATAGATAAACAGGTTTAGGGTTAATCTAATGATTGTATGTTATTCAGAAAGTGCACATGAATATGAGAAGAATCAAGTAGAGGCCTATTTTAAGGGCAAGTTCAATCTGTTTTAGGTTGGATTTGTACCTTCATCCTTAAACTTTTAGTCATGGTTCCAGACCTATTGGAGTTAACAATCTCATGGATCGTTAAGGGTGTAACCTTCACTCTTTTAGCGGTTTACAAGTTCCTAAAGCTTGTTAGCGACTCTTTTACTCTAGCTTCCTGCCCTTTGAACGCCACGCCACCATGCTTAAGTGCATGATCACAGTGGGGCCCAAGTGTGGGATGCTTGAAATGTTCGCTACAAGGATAAAGCAAGCAAAACAAAAAAGAAAACAAAAAAATTGACTCTAACAATAGCAAAAATACATGCAAAACAAGCCGCCTCCCCGACAATGGCGCAAAAATTTGATCATGGCGGAGTAGTTCGTTGAATCTACTACCCTAATTAAATTAATTATTTATTATCCTAGACCTTCTAAGCATCCACCAAATCTAAGAAAACAATTAACAATGACTAGTAGGATAAAGCAAGCCAAATAAAAAAGAAAACAAAATGAAATGACTCCAACAATAGCAAAAATACATGCAAAACAAGCCGTCTCCCCGGCAACGGCACCAAAATTTGATCACGGCGGAGTAGGTCGTTCAATCTACTACCCTAATCAAATTAATTATTTATAACCCTAGACCTTTACTAAACTAGTTAGCGGTAAGTATAGGGTTGAACCACGAGGAGGCACAAAAGTTCAACATCAAATCCACTATAGCAAGAGTAGATGGGAGAATATTTTTATTGGTTTCATAAATTATGGATCCTAAAGCAATAAAGAAAAAAATATAAAATGGTTTAAACCAAAGGTAAACAACGCTAGGGGTACGGGGGTGTTAAACATGATTATTTTCTTGTGCATACATTGAAAAAAAAATAAAAAAAAAATTACGGAAATTTCACCAAATGCCACTAATTAATTTAAAAATTCACAAAATGCCATCGGACTTTTCAAAATTCACCAAATGCCACCCAGTTTTTGGAAAAATCACCCAGTGCCATTAATGACCAACGGTCATTAACTCTGTTAGTAAATAGGGGTTAATCATGACATGTGTCATGACATAATTGGACCATTTATCTTAATTCATAAAATTAAAAAAAACAAAAAAATTAAAAAAAATAACAAAAAAATTAAAAAAAAATAAAAATAAAAAAAAAACCCATAAAATTTTCCCAGCCACCCCCACAACCGCCAAACCCTAACCCCTCCCCTCATCTTGCCGGAAAACGACCGGTCACCACCGGAACCACCAACAATCAGCCGGCCGACCATGTAGCTCCCCACCTGACCCACCGCCGACCCCCAGAACCACCCATGCTGCTCGTCCCGACCCTAAAAACCACCTAGACATTCGCCCCGACCCCAAAAACCATCCGTTAAAAGCCCCTCCTTCCTTTCCCCACCTTAAAATCAGTCGTTTTGACGGTGGGAGAAGGGAAAAGGGTCTTTTTACTGGTGGTTATTAGGGTCGGGGTGGCTGTGTGGGTGGTTTTTTGGGGTGGGTAATGTTCGTGTTTGCGGTTTTATAGGGTCGAGGCGGTTTGTGAGGGAGGTTTTGGGGGTCGGCGGTGGGTCCGGTGGGGAGCTACAAGGTCGGCCGGCCGATTGTTGGTGGTTCCGGTGGTGACTGGCCGTTTTCCGACTAGATGAGGGGAGGGGCTAGGGTTTGGCGGTGGTGGGGGTTGCTGGGAAAATTTTGGGGTTTTTTTTTTAATTTTTTGTATTTTTTTAACTTTTTTTGTTTTTTTTTTAATTTTTATGAATTCAGATAAATAGTCCAATTATATCATGACACGTGTCATGATTAACCCCTAATTACTAACTAAGTTAACGGCTGTTGGTCATTAATGGCACTGGGTGATTTTTTTAAAAATTGGGTGGCATTTGGTGAATTATGAAAAGTCCGATGGCATTTGCTGAGTTTTTAAATTGGTCAGTGGCATTTGGTGAAATAGCCGAAAAAAATATTCATGTCAAATTAAGCACAAGGTATATCAATGATTTAAGGCGCTCCCTGTAGCCACATTATATCACCTTTCACCTTTCAAATATAGATCATTTCTTGATAAACCAATTTGAGCCTCGTCTGACGATAGACCTTTCTTTCTTCAACCCACATCTACCTAACCTTGGGATGGGATGGTGTGCAACTTATGCGAAGAACAAAAGCTTGAGTGAATCAAAAGATTAAAATTCAATTATCAATAAATAAAAATGATAAAAGTGTGCAAAAGCGTAAGTGTTCCAATGTCTTTGGTATGAAAATATCTTTGATAAGAACACATCTCGGGTTGCGTCTTTTATCAAGTGCTCGGTACCGTGCCTGAAAAACTTGAATGCCAAGTGAGTGATAGACCACATGATCGGGATTGCCCACACTTATAAAAATAAGATAAATGCAAAAGCAAAAAAAGAGAGCAAATAAAAAAAAAAAAAAGACAGAGCTCAAAAGTGAGAAAACTCAATAATACAAAGATTTAAAAGCAAGGTTGCACACATTGGGAGCCTATCTAGGGTCTTGAGCCTTTATCCCTTTCTTCTTCAACCTTTAGCCAAACCACGTTACAACCCTTAAAAAGACCTTTTTAAGGTATACACACACTTGTGCGAGGTTCGGCTAGAGCTACGTTCGGCCTGATTCCTAACAGATACGTAGGCAACCTCACATCGAGGTGCGACCATAATAATAATCCATTAATATTTACGTTCATAATTGATCATATCTAGGAATTTCCAATGATCATCCCTATTCATTTAGAGCTAGACTTGGGGGCTTGATCCCTACACTATTAACTTACCTAGCCTAAGAGTCACCACCATTTGACTCTTTTTAATATATTTTCGAACACACTTAGCTCTTACGGCCAAACTTTAGTGTCAGTATCACACACATCACAAATACATGACCAAATATACTTCCCTTAGGAACCCTTTGTCATGAAATTTTAGCTTAACGTTGACGCATGCCTTCTCATATCAACATCACTCATCAATAATAATCGTCATTGCATCACAAAGTATGAAGTGCTTAGCATCCGTGCCTAAGTTACCCAAATGCTTTCATCATTGAGTAAACAATTGAGATAGCCTAGGATGGATTAGTGCTTGCTCTTTGAGAGATAGTTTCAACAACATTTTACTATGCTCATTCAACATGCACCATAAAAAACTTCTTCCTTTTTGCGTCTTTATTTTTCGGGAGAAAGTCAGTACCCTCCACAAAAATGACAGAAATTTTTGTTTTTCTGCATGAGTGAACACCCCGCACACACGAGTCATATCGAGTCGAGTCAACCTCGAGTCATTTAATCACGGTGAGTAAAGTTTATATCTTGAGTCATGTCAAGCCAATGAGTCAAGCAACACTAAGTCTTAGGTCAACCCTAAAGAAAGATAAGCAAAGTCTTATAGTCTTAGGGGTTTGACTTTCATTGACTTTCTCTCTTCTCTTTGTTATTCATGGTTCTTCGATTTTGATCTGTTTCTTCATCAATAATGATTTTCGATGGCTAAGAAGAAGAAGCAGAACAATTCTACACCCCAATTAGCACAAACTAAGAATTCTTATGATCCAGTTTTAGATACAATCTTGCATAATTTGCGAAACTCAGGCTCTACTTTTGTTCTAAGCCCGATTCAAGAGGTAGATGAGCTGGTTACTCCGGCGCCAGCTCTGGTCAATCCAACTTGTGGTTCTATTCCCCGGAGTGATGCTGAGACTATTGCACTATTTGCCGAAGCCATTTCTAGACCAACATCCTCGAATTCCAATAGAACAATACATAAGGTTTTTGGGTTTACTGTTCCATTGGATACTGGAGTTGCTGATTAGTGATCTGAACCAACTATTCCTGATTCTTATTCTCACTAGTAGAAAAATTGAAAAATGCACCGCTAATTGGCCACCGGTTTTTGAAAACCGGTGGCTTAATTAATGGGCGGGATGAGCCAAACCGGTTTTTCCACCGGTTCAAACCAATCTCGTGGCAATAATTAAAAGGCCACCGGTTTTGAACCGGTGGCAATATCCAATTAAATTTAAAAAAAAAAAAAAGCGCCCATATAAAAACCCAAACCCAAGCCCTACTCACTCATCAGCCTCCCTCATTCTCTCTCTCCTCTTCTCTCCTCTCCTCTCCTATCCTCTTCTTCTCTTTCCTGCTTTATCGTTTCAACCACCACCGCCGTCGTCCCTCTTCTTCCCTTTCCTGCTCTCTCCTTCATTCGATCTCCTTCTCTTTCTTTCATTTCGATCATCGATCTCCTTCTCAATCTCCATCTCGATCTCCTTCTCGTCTCCTTCTCGATCTCCTTCTCGTCTCCTTCTCGGTCATTTCAACCACCACCGCAACAACAACAACGAAGACATGCACGAGGTTAGGTTTAATTTTGTGTTTAATTAATCGATTTTAATCGATTTTTGGATTTTGTTGGGTTTAATTAATTATTAATTAGTCGATTTTAGATTTTGTGAGTGTTTTCATCGATTTTAATTCATTTTAATCGATTTTAAGTCGATCTCCTTCTAAGTTCTATTCGATTTTATTCTGTTTTTTTTTTTCGATTTTGAGCTTGGGTTTTTACTAATTTCTGGGAATTTTGTTTATTTTTTTTTCTGGGTTTGTTTTTTTTTTCCTGGGTTATTTTTTCTGAGTTTTTGTTTATTACACGTGGGTTCAGTTGGTGGGTGGGTCTGGTGGGTGAAGGTGGGCGTCGGGTGAAGGTTAAGGTGGTGCGGATGGTGGGTTAAGGTGGTGCTGTTGGTGGGTTAAGGTGGTGGGGTGGTGACTGGTGTGAGATAGTACTTAAAAAAAATTTGTGACATTTAGTTTAAAATGAAATTTGACAGAAAATTCCATTTTAATTCCATCTTCTTCTGGGTTTAATTCGATTTAATTCTTGTTTTTTTTTCTCTTTTCTAAGTTCGCGAAAATCAATTTCAGGGATTTAATTTTATTTTTGTTTAATTTTTTTTCCTGGGTTTTTGTTTAATTTCTGTGTTTTTGTTTTTGTTTATGGTTTTAAACTAATTTTAATCAATTAATGGTTACATGCAGTGTTTTGGTTATTATTTTTTTTTTTCACAGCTTATTTAATCATCACAACATTCGAAATTATAAACCTGCATCTAACATATAATTCTTATATAAATGATCATAAATATGTAAAGCATAAGCATTTGATGCATATTGGCAGCTAGCATGACCCCTTGAATTCTTCATGTCTTTAATAGGTCTTCATTTGAAGCATCATGGATTCGTCTTCCAAGAACCACTGTCTTCAAGACTTTACCAAAATTATACAACTACTAGTATCTACGATTAGGACTAATCTAAATATTAAGGTACATAAATACTTAACGGTACGTAGACCATATTAAGATATACAAAAATACATTAGAGATTGCAGTCCATATTTTCTATCCTAATTAGGCCCCACTAGTTACAATTTTATAAAACCTCTGAGAGAATATACATATGTAAACACCTACTTTTTGCCTCTTGTCTCGAAAAGGAAGTGCGATGATGTTACAAAAACCCGTTCTTCATGCTAGATCAAAGTTGAAGTGTTTATGGACTATTAATTTATTTTAGATCCTTGTCCAATTACTAATAAGGCCTAAAACATTTTCATACATGTTTAAACTTGATTAATAACAGACTCAAATGCGTCAAATGCAATGATGGGATCCAATGGAACCTACATTGTTGAAAATCAAGCCAAAAAGATAGACCAACAATCAAATTCCCATGCAAGGCCTATACAAATGGATATCCCTTTCAAAGAGCTTTCCAACGGTATATTATAAGCCCAATTCTGTTCCAAAAAGAAGTTATGTTCAAAACACTAAACCGGGCCCTAGAACCGACACCCATGCACTCCAATGGACATAACTTTTTATCCATAACATATTTTAACCTAATTCAAATGGAATTGGAAAGTAGACAATAATACATTTCCAATGATCTCTCACACACCTTAATCCAACTTTGTAATCAAAATTTATGGAAGTTTTAAAAATGCGTTTTCGTAAAAGGCAAACCGCAAAACAGCGCAACTCAATCAGTTGAGCGCGCCTGGCGCGCGCGACTAATTGAGATGCACGCGGAAATCAGCGCGACTCAAAAAGTTGCGCGCGCTACCTGACGGCCCGGCTTTAAAACCCTAAATCTAGATCCATACGCCTATAAAAAGGGGTCTTCGTTTAGCTCTAAACGGACTGAAAAATCAGAATAAAAAAACCCCTTATTTTGAAAACCCTAATATATCTCAAACCCTCTTACTATCATACTACTTTTTCCTCTTTCTTCCCAATTACTCTTCAACCCTAATTGAATATATTGAATCCCTTAAAGGTATAAAGAAGAAAAAGGGTCCATAAACATCAAAGACGGAGATCTAAGCATACAAAGAAGAACGGTTAGTTTCCTAAGCACTTAGATCACTTTTATTTTATTCTTTAAATAACTTTAATTGAATAATTAGTGTTGTTTGACCACTTTAAAAGGATATTTAATTAATCGATTCCACATATGATCTTGTGTTAAATAAGATTAGAATTGAATAATTAATTGATTGATTGATCACCTATGCCAAGGCGAATTTTGTTTACTTTTTCTCCTTTCACGAATTTGAAATAAATAAAGAATAACGAGTTTGCAATGTAATTCCTACATGATCAATTCATGTAAATAAAATCAACTACCTTAGTTTCAAGTATCACGATGCATATATTGTTTGATGATGAAATTGTAAAAAGGAAGAGCTAGTAGAGGCCGCACTAGAGCTAAAATAGTGATTCTCCTTTAAAGGGAATGTTATTTTAGTACCCTCACTGCCGAACTCATTTCTGGTTTAAGTAGACCAATTTGGGCACGGGTAAACTTATGATTTTTGCTAAATATCCCATGAACTCCACATTGGAGAAAGGCATGAAGGAGGTTTATGGGTTTTCTAACAACTCATTGGCGACTCCTACTTGTTTCTTACAAAAAAGCGTGATGATAGAATCAATTTTAATTCAAGGTCCCCCAAAGAGTTAGGATTTCAAATCCTAATACACCCTTACAAGTGTAAAGTCCTAGCTAGGATTTTTAATGACCATGGGCATCTAAGGAATGACCCCCTACGATTGGATCACCCTCCTTAAAGTGGTTACTCCATTGGGGAATTAGAGGTTACAAGATTAGTTCTTAGTTTTGGTCCAAGGTTTCCAACACTAGGTTGCCTATGGGTTGTAACGGGAATTAACTTTGATAATCTGTAGTTAGAGACCGAGACTTGAACGCATAATATTTTCCTTTTGCACAAAAGTAAAAAATCAAACAAGCAACATTGCATCATGCATAATCATAGCTCATTTTAACCTTTGGGGATTGGCTCATTGACTAGAGGCAACCAACACCAGGCTTCTATCTGAAATCAATAACAATCATCCCACCCATATCGTCAACAAAATGTTGAGAGAGCGATATCATGAGTTAACACGTTGAGTGATTGATTTGTGCATCGTTTCTTAAGATTGGTACCCTTGGAAACCCAAGCCTCGAACTTAGAATGGCATTGTATGCTTTGTTGGTTCCTTTTATGTACTTATGTGAATACATGAATATGTGCTTCGTGTCTAATCTAACTAATTCCAACTTGTTACCTAGAGATATAATAAAATAAAATTCTAAAAAATTATGGTTCGACAAAAAAAAAAAAAACAGTTTTTTTATCGTTCTTTTTCGTGTTTTCGCAAAAATAAATAAATAAATAAATAAAAATAAGAATAAAAATAAAAAGCATGTTTTATATGCTACTCTGCACTTTCCAACTTAGCGCAAGACGTAAAATTGCGCGCGATACTATTTTTTATTATAATGATTCGTTTACGTACTTTATAATCGAACGAATGACATTTCTTCTTATGAGGTTCGTCATTAGAAGTTCGCATCCCTTAATAGAACGTAATCAATATGTTTATTCTTTAATGTGCCTATTTCGTGTTCATCATGTTTTAGTTGTAATTGATCAACCTTGATTTAAGAGTATAATTTATTTACATCTTCTATGGTTTAAAAAGAAAATCCTAAGAACCTTACTTGGGATGTTTTCCTCACACAAAAAAAAAGAGAAATAGAACCAAAAAAAATTGTTCTTTAATAATAATAAATTAGAATTCTCAAAAAAAAAGAGAGAGAGAGAGAAGATAATGAATGATAAAACCGAGAAAACGATTTAATTATTTCTTGGATTTTACATTCGGAGGTTGTAGAGAATATTTCAAGCATCACCCCACACTTGAACCCCACTGTAATCTTACACTTAAGCGTGGTGACGTCCAAATGGAAGGAAGCTAGAGCAAACGAGTTTCCAACAAGTTTACACCCCTTAATGGTACAGGATATAGTTCATAGGGTGAAGGTTACACCCCTTAATGGTACAGGATATCGTTAACTCCAAAAGGTCTGGAACCAGAACTGGAAGTTCGGGGATGAAGGTACAAATCCAATCTTGAAAAGAAAGAACCTGCCCTAATAATAGGCCTCTACTTTATTCTTCTCGTACTCATGTGCGGTTTCCGAATAACATGCAATCATTAGGTTTACCTTAAACCTGTTTAATCTATGTTGGTTGAATATTAATGCACAAATAAATCTATTTTTGGCGATCACTTGAATTATAATCATATTAACCCTAAAGAAGATTAGTAATTATCTTATTAAGCATGATTAAAAATACAAATTCCCCTTAAACATGCATAAAAGGTGTGATCAAGAAATAACAATAAATATCAAACAACAAGCAACAAGCAACATAATAATAATCATCAATTATAACAAAAATAATCATTATTATGTTAAAGCATAATAATAGCTAGATCCTAGGCATGATACTAACAAGATTAATAACAAACCCTAGTATGTCACTAAACATCAAAGATCAAATATTTATCCCTAACATGATACTAACATGATATTAGGAAAGATAATAAGAAGAATCATAGAAATCATAATGGACATTATATTCTTTAGCATAAACATGATACTAGGAACTTATTGTTGTCACCCTAAACATTATACTAAGAAAAGCATCCTAACATGATAATAGGAATCAAAATAACAACCTAGACATTATTTCTATATCATAATATCAATAAAAAAAATTAAAGCACTTACTTAGATGCCTCATACCTCTTTCTAATAACAAAATACACACGTTAGTAACTTCAAGGAAAATAATAAAATCAAACAATTAAATTTAATAATTGAAATAGGAATTTGGGACAAAACCCTCAGAAATATCAAACCTTTCACGTTTAGGGCGAAGGCAACTTCGAACTTGGCTAGGTGTGTCTAGTGGTAATGTATAAGGAATTTTGTTTGTAATAGTCTTGGATTAGAAATAGAGAGAGAGAGAGGGAATCAAGAAATTCTTGATGAGAGTTGAAGATTGAAAACGGAGGTTTTAGGAGGCTTTTTATAACGAAAAACAACAAGATTATGATAAAAAAGAATCAAAGTTTCGAAAAGAATAAAACACGACGCTGTCGCAACACACGCCTGTCGCCAGGCGACAACCTGCAGTGCGGCGCTGCAAACAGTTTTTCCACGCATTTTCATATTTTGTTAAAATTTTAGCGTAAGAAGGATAAAACTGTAATTTCCTTAAAACACTCCTTTTATTCTAAATAAAACTCTTAAAACTCATTTATCAATGCTAATCACATTAGGATTCAAAAGAACCTTCTAGAAGATTCTAGAATACCATAATCAATCCTAATTGCGTTAGGAATGATAAATCAAAATAGGCCCTCCTCTAGATCATTGGGCCGCATATCAAAATCAAACCGGACCTACTTTAGTAATTTGGCCATAACTTCCTCATTCATCGGAATTGTGCTTATAATATATCGTTGGAAAGCTCTTTTCGAACCCAATCCAACTACACCATTATTGGACCCTTGACACAGAACAAACTAAAATGGATTGGCTATTTTCATAAAATAGGTTTTCAAAAATAGAGAGAAAGAAAAGAATTAAAAACCTTATCGCAACACTAGACTTTCCACACTTTCACTTCATTTGATTATGATTTGACGTGAAAGGTACTCGTCACTGGGTTTGGTTTTGGGAAGACACAAATGGGTGTCTACAGAAGCCCCCACTTTGACTGAGTTTGGAGAAATGCAAGTTTTGAAAACAAAAGTCAAAGTATCGATAGGGACGGAGAATGATTCAGAACGTTCTGCAATCCTAAATCATTCTTGTAACGCCGATACCTGCAAACTAGCGTTAGTTAAAACATATAAGAGAGTTAAAGAAACAAATATCTTGCTCCGTCGAGCACAAGTCTCTAGAGTTAACCGATTTGTTGCTGCTCTTGATGTTGTGACAACCTTCCACAAGCTAGGGAACGCTATCTTGCTGATTTGATGTTGATATGTCCACGCGTCTCTGAACAAAGAGTTTCTTTTGTTTGACGATCTTTCTCAAGCTAGGGGATACTGCCTAAAGACTGTTAGGCCTGTAACTGCCTCCAATTCTGCTGTGATAGTCTTCTGTAAGCTAGAGTACCCCATTGAAGATTGCTTCGCCTGAAACAATCTTCTACCGCATTGTGACCATCTTCCGCAAGCCAGGGAACATGATCGAAGATTGCTTCGCCTGAAGCCATCCTCATTTGCTGCGATAATAATCTAAAGAGTATCACCAAAGACTAACGCATGTCGATCCTTTAAAGTTAGCTTGAACTTTGCTTTTGCTATGCCAGTGCGTCGGCACTTTTGTTGCTTGTGAACCAGTATGTCTGTGATTCTGAATTATGAACCCTTATGTCGGCGCTTCTACTGTTTGTGAACCATTATGTCGGTGCCTTTGTAGTGAGCTAATGTTTAGACGCTTTTAAGCTAAGTGAGACGATCATTTATAAAGTCGATCAGTTAATGCTATTGTAACCAAGCGGATTACTAAATCATGTCAAATTGCTTATAGGGGCTAACTGGCGTACCAAGGAACCCAAAATTGTTGTACAAGGTCGAAATAATCATTCTGAGACGCTTCGCGCTCTATCGCTGCCGCAACGTCTCTAGCGCCGTGATTTTGCCTTGTCGCCAGATGATGCACTCTGTCGCTTGGCAACAGAGTTGTCGTGCAACGCTTGAATCGAGATTTTTGTATAAATACCTTTTCTTCCTCATGTTGCAGCTACTTCTTCATTTTTTTCGAGTTCGCCGCGAAAAGCTTCCTATTGCTCATTCTCACTCGTTTTTTAACCAAATTCACTCAAATTTGTTGCAAACCAAATCTTAGTTCATGAAGTTTGCTGATATATGTATGTTTTTCCCCAACTCACTCGAATTTTGACGAATTTCGAACATGTTTATTCACAAATTTTTAAAAATTCGAAACTTACATTGCTCAATTTGCTTTGTTTATCAAATTTTATGCCATGAAATTGCTTGATTATTTTTATATATTGCCTTGGGAGTATTTTGAGACTTATTTTACTCAATTTGTGAAGAAACGAACGATTCACCATTGTTGAACCCCTTGCGGTCGAGAAAATAATGTGGCTCGTTCTTGATTTTTTTGCTAGAAATTCATGTCCAATTTGTCACAATAATTATCATAATATTACAAGAAATTTTTTTCTTTCTTGCAAAATGCCATATATGCTTGAATTGAAATTGTGCTCTGTTTTTTGTGAGCATAGTATCATGCGGCTAAGCGAACCTTAGATACTATAGAGCCTTAATTTTTGTCAATTTTATATAATGTAGTATGGCTAGACAACGAGGTTCCGGTTCCCGGTCCCGAGACACACGACGGAAGCATGAGCTCGTTAAGGAGGACGCCGACCCGTCCACCTCTCTCGGTCCCTTCCCTGAGTGGGACGAGCAAACACTGTTCTTTTCCTCCGAGCACCACATCTCAGAGAAGGTGCATCGCGGGATCACTAGCAGTAGGACGCTCAGCCACGGCTCGGGCAATGACACCTTGGGAAAGGTGTACGACAAGTATTTCAGCGGTGATGAGGGGTTACTCCTCCTTTAGGAGTCTTGTGGGATGACTGCCCTGTTTTGGGCGACGCAGGCCATGTACTCTTTTGACGCGAGCCACCACGTGGTTCACGCTTTGGTGGAGTTCTTCTGGGACACCAAAAACAATTTTCACTTTCCTTTGGGTAATATGAGTGTCACCCCAGCCG
The DNA here is from genome assembly GCF_001683475.1 of Chenopodium quinoa. NCBI lineage: Eukaryota > Viridiplantae > Streptophyta > Magnoliopsida > Caryophyllales > Amaranthaceae > Chenopodium > Chenopodium quinoa. The sequence goes on along the minus strand of NW_018745251.1, from coordinate 1,409,979 downwards.
ACTTCAGTCTTATCTCGGGACTGGAGTTTAGTTCGACCGCTCTTCTATTCAATAGCTCCATCAGCGTTTTCTCTCCTAAGGTCGATGAGATGTTGGGTCCAATTGTTGTTCGTGCCCGTGATGAGGTGGAGCCATCATGATTTTGCGCCAGGTACATTCGTCGGTCGGCTCTAGAGATGGCTTTTGAGGATGATGCGACCACTCGAGAGCAGCGGGTGCGCATCTTTGCACTTATTCTGCTGTGAGGGACGTTTTCCCCTAACAAGGGTAGTATGGTGCTACTTTACTACCTTCCTATTGTCTGCAATCTTCAGCTGATCAGGATTCATGATTGGGCCAGCTTGGCCTATGCTGACTTTCTGCGAGGATTGCGAGACTCTTTTCGACACCGATCTTACACAGGAGATACATCTCTTACAAAGTTAGCTCTAAGCTCTTATTAGCACTTGTTGATATCTTTTATCTTTGTAGATTTGGTTCTACGAGTACTTTCCACGCGAGTTCCTCGTTGGTGCCTGTTGTGGAGGTCGCTACAGTAACCAGGCAACTATTGCTCGCGTTCGAGAGCTGATCCTCTCGGTATGTTCTTTTGCCTAGTTGACATCTTTGTATTGCTTTTTCTAGAGCTTTGACTTATACATATTCTTTGCAGGAGCCTAACGTGCTATACCGGCCATAGGCGGTTTGGTAATTCCTACGTTGGCTGCGTAGTACACTAGGAGAGAGAGTTGCTATTCAGCACTCCACAAAGATTTTTGTTGCCCCTGCTTCTTTGTCACTTAATATGTTCCATGACGCGAGTGTTCTCAACTTATCGGAGAGATCGCCTGCTGGTACCCCTTGGCAATCTCATGATAGCTCAGGGCGGTGCTACGAGGAGGACCTACTGCCTGTAGGGAATATTTCAAGCACTATCCCTAGCTTGAACCCCACTGTGATCATACACTACAGTACGGTGGCGTCAAAAGGGAAAGAAGATATAACAAAAGAGTCGCCAACAAGTTTTAGGAACTTGTAAACCGTTCAAAATGTGAAGGTTACACCCCTTAACGATCCATGAGATCGTTAACTCCAATAGGTCTGGAACCATGACTGGTAGTTCAGGGATGAAGGTACAAATCCAACCAAAAAGAGATTGAACCTGCCCTAATTATAGGGCTCTACTTTATTCTGATCGTATTCATGTGCGCTTTCTGACTAACAAGCAATCAATAGGATTAACCCTAAACATGTTTATCTATGTTAGTTGAATATTAATGCAATAAACAAAACTATTATTGGCGATCACTTGAATTATAATCATAATTAACCCTAAACAAGATTATTAATTATCTTATTAAGCGTGATTACAAGTACCAATTCTCTTTAAACATGCATAAAAGGCGTGATCAAGCAATAACAATAAATATCAAGCAACATAATAACAATCATGATAATAATAATTATAATCATAATCATAATAATAATTATATAATTATAATAATCATAATCATAGAAACAAACATTTTCATGTTAAAGCATAATGATAGCAAGATCCTAGGCATGATACTAACAGGATTAATAACAAATCCTAGCACGTCACTAAATATTAAAAATCAAAGCTTTAACCCTAACATGATACTAGGAAGATCAAAACACCATAACATGACATTAGTAATCATAATAACCTAGATATGATTTCTATATCATAATATCAATAAAATCAATTAAAGCACTTACTTGGATGCCTCGTAACTCTTTCTAATAACGAAATACACGCGTTAGTAAATTTAAGACAACTAATAAACAAAATAATTAAATTAAATAATTGAAATAGAGAATAAGGTCCAAACCCTCAAAAATATCAAACCTTTCACGTCTAGGGCGAAGGCAACTTCAAACTTGGCTGGGTGTTTTTAATGCAAATGTATGAGGAATTGTGTTTGTAAAAGGCTAGGATTAGGAAGAGAGAGAGCATCAAGAATTTCTAGATGAGAGTTGGTTATTGAAAAAGGGGAGATATGACCTCTATTTATAGGAAAAAAGAGAGCTGAAAAATAGAGAAAAAAAATCCGAATTCGAATCGAAATAAAACTCGATGGACAACAGTTTTTTTGGATTTTGTTTTTAACATATCTTTTGATCCAGAAGTCTAAATAAGGCATATATTATGTCGTTGGAAATCTCTTGAAGTCTAACTTCCAACCCAATTTGAATCAGATTAAAATAGTTTGTGAATAAAAAGCTATGGCCTAAAAAGTAAGACGGTGTCAGTTTTGGATACAGTTTCATATCTCGTTCATATCTTTTTCGTTATAACTCGGATTTAGCATTATAATATATCATTGGAAAGATAATTTCAAGATATATCTAACCATATAAAATTCGGATAAAGATTATTAGACACGAAAATAATATCTAACTGTCTTTGAACATCTTTAAATTCGAATAGAATTAGGATAAAAAAAAGGAAAGTTTTTATTTAACTCAAATTATTTATTCTTATCTTTGGATAATTAAGATCTTTTAGAAACTTATAGAAGCTTCTAATTAATCCTAATTAGTTTAGGAATAGGATTAAACCGTTGGAGCCTCCTCATGATCATTGGGTCGTAGGTAAAATCCGGTTTAGGCCTAGTTTAGTATTTTGGCAATAACTTCCTCATTATTCATCGGAACAGGGCTTATAATATATCGTTGGAAAGGACTTTTCATGCCCCATCCAACTACATCATTATTAGACCCATATCATGGACCAAACTAAACTGGAATGCACGTTTTTTAAAAATAGTGTAAGAAAAGAAACATTTTCAAAAACAAAAAGAAGAGATATTTTAATAAAAACATCCTCATCACTAGAATTTTCACACTTTCCCTTCGTTTGATAATCAAATGACATGAAAGTTATTCAGCACTAGGTTTGGTTTTGGGGAAATACATTTGGGTGTCTACAGAAGCCCCCACTTTGACTAAGTTTTGAGAAACGCAAGTTTCAAAAACGAAAGTCAAAGTACCAATAGGGACGGAGAATGATTCAGAACGTTCTGCGATCCTAAATCATTCTTTTAACGCCAATACCTGCAAACTAGCGTTAGTTAAATAGATAAAAGAGTTCAGAAATGCGTATCTTGCACCGTCGAGCACACGTCTCTGAAAGTAACTGATTTGTTGTTGTTTGTTGTAGTGACAACCTTTCACAAGCTAGGGAACACCATCTTGATGTTTTCTTTGACGATCTTCCGCAATCTAGGGAAAACCGTCGATCAATGCTGCTACATCTCGAGCCTCTTTCTTGAATCAAGGTGACAACCTTTCGAATCATAGCAAAAGTCGTCGAAGACCGCCCATCTCATGCTATCTTCTCAAATCTTGGTGACAACCTCCACAATCTTAGCGAATGCCGTCAAAGACTGCCCATCTTGTGCTATCTTCTCAAATCTTGGGTGACAACCTCCACAATCTCAGCGAATGTCGTCAAAAATAACTTTACTTGAAGTCATCCTTAGTTGTTGCAATAATGTTCCGAAGAAAATCACCGAAGACCAACGCTTATCGATCTTTAAAGCTCGCTTAAACTTGCTTTAGCCAGTGCGTCGGTGCTTCTGCTGCTTGTAAACCAGCTTGTCGGTACATTGAATTGTGAACCTGTGTGTCGGTGTTATGAACCATTAAGTCACTGTTTCTGAACCAGTATGTCGGTGCCTTTGTGATGAACCAATCTTTAGGCGATTTAAGCTAAGTGATACGATCATTCGTCAAGTAGATCACTTATTTGCGGTTGTAATCAAATCGAGTACTCAATCATGTCAAATTGCTTATAGGGGCTAACTGGCGTACCAAGGAATATTCTTAGAGACTTCGAGCTCTGTCGCTGCTAAAATATCACTGGCGCCGCGATTTTGCTCTGTCACCAGACGCTGGGATCTAGCGCCAGGCGCTGAAATCTATTGCCAGACGCTGGATGTTGTCGTCTGGCGCTAGAGTCGGGTCTTCTTATCTTTCTTTTTCTACCGTTGTTGCTCGGTTTCGCTCCAAACGTTGAGCTTGGTCGTTTCCTTTCAACCAAATCCATTCTAGTCTTTTGTAAATCCTCTTATCTTGGAGGAATCTCCTGTTATCATATTCGCGATTTTTTCGAAAAAAATCTGGGAATGTCCTCGCTTGCTGGGATGCACCTGCATTTATATCTTTGACTATAGGACTTTGCTTGTCCTTCTTTAGGGTTGACCTAAGACTTAGTGTTGACTCAAATCATTAACTTGACAAGACTCAAGGTATAAACTTGACTCGCTGTGATTGACTCGAGGTTGACTCGACTTAAAGTGTTGACACATGCGTTAGACTCAAATCAAGGTGATATGACACGGCATGACTTAATGTGTACATGACTCGTGTGTGCATTATAATGTGATCGTGCGACTCGAAAATGCAAAAAAGAAAAAATTTCAGTCATTTTGGTGGAGGGTACTAACTTTCTCCCGAAAAAGAAAGACGCGAAAAAAGAATCGAAGTTTTTGAATTCATGTTGAATGAGCTTATTCAAATGTTGTTTGATACTATCTCAATGGTTGACTCAATGATGAAAGTATTTGGGTAACTTAGGCACGGAGACAAGCACTTCATACTTCGTAATGCAATGATAATTATGATTGATGAGTGATGTTGATATGACAAGGCATGCTTCAACATTGTGTTAAGATTCCATGACAAAGGGTTCCTAAGGGAAGTATATTTGGTCATGTATCTATGATGTGTGTGATAGTGACACTAAAATTAGGCCGCAAGGGCTAAGTGTGTTGGAAAATATTATTTTTAAAAGAGTCAAATAATTGTGACTCTTTAGGCTAGGTAAGCTAATGATGTAAGGATTAAGGCCCCAAATCTAGCTCTAAGTAGATAGGGATGAGCATTGGAGATCCCTTGATATGATCATGGTGTGTGAATGTGAATATGAATGCATGTTTATTACGGCCGCACCTCGTTATGAGGTTGCCTACGTATCCGTTAGGAATTAGGCCGAACGTAGCTCTAGCCTAACCTCGCACAAGTGTGTGTATACCTCAAAAAGGTATTTTTAAGGGTTGTAACGTGGTTAGGATAATTTTTTATAGAAGAAAAGGATAAAGTCTCAAGACCCTAGATAAGCCCCCAAGGTTTTCAACCTTGCTTTTGAATCTTTATACTTTTATGCTTGAGGCTTTTAACTCTTTTTTAGCTCTCTTTTATCTTTTGCTTTAGTATCTATTTTATTTATATAAGTGTGGGAAATCCCGATCATGCGGTCTATCACTCACTTGGCATTCATGTTTCTCAGGTACGGTACCGAGCACTCGATAAGAGACGCAATCTGAGACGTGTTCATATCAAAGACATTGGAACACTTGCCCTTTTGTACACTTTTATTATTATTATTATTATTATTATTATTATTATTATTATTATTATTATTATTATTATTATGTTTTATTTATTGAATTCACTCAAGCTCTTGAAGTTACATAAGTTACACACTATCCCATCCCAAGGTTAGGTAGATGTAGATTGAAAAACGAAAGGTCTATCGTTAGACGAGGCTCAAAATGGTTTATCAAAAAAGGATTGCGTATTTGAAGAGTGAAAGGTAATATGTTGTGGCTACAAGGGGTGCCTCAAATCATTGGTATACCTTGTGCTTAGTTTGACATGGACTTTTTTTTTTTTTTTTTTTTTTTATAAATTTTTTTTATGCAATGCAATGATCATATGTAAGGAAATAAATGCTCATTTTATTAAAAGGAAAAAAGAAAGAATCTACAAAATTAATCTAAGGGAAAAAAAGGTGCCTATGCTAGACTTATTGGGGAAAGGGTAAATAAAAGAAATAGAAAAGAGGTCTCGAAATCTTGTTGTTGAATTTCGCCTCTTATCTTATGTTGTTTGCTTTATCATCACTCTCTTTTCTTGTTAACTGGAGGCATGGGAAGCTTGTTATTATCAATCAAATGTTGGATTGCCTCCTTTAGCTTCCAACAGCTCTCTGTAATATGTCCCCTACCTTAATGGTACTTGTAGTGCTCATCTGGATTCCAACTAGGCAATCTCTTTTCAGGTGCGGGATCTTGAATAGGTCCAATGGGAATAATGAGTCCTTTGGCATGGAGTCGATCGAAGGCAGTATTGTAGCTCATCCCAAAGGGGGGTGAAGTCTTTCCTTAGTTGCTTCTTAGGTCCTTGGTTATCCATGGCTAAAACTTCACTGAGATCAAAGGTACTAACATTGTTACTAGAGTGGGCGTTTTCGGAAGAAGAAGGATTATCGTTCTTCTTTCCTTTCCAGCCACCGTGGTTATTGTTGTTAGTAGCTTTTTTCTTTGCGAGGTCACCTTCAATCTCGATTCCGATGTCATAAACGGCCTTAAAAGTATTCAAGTTGTGTTGATATTTTAAGTGCTTTGAATAATTTTCTTGTAAGTTCTTGATAAACATCCTTAGAGACACTTTTTCGGTGGGCACCTCAATCATCTTAGCGGAAGTTTCCCTCCACTTATTGAAGAAAGAAGTAAAGCCTTCATTCTCTTTTTGTCTTAGCTCCTCGAGCTGTCTATAATCCGTTTTGGCTTGAATATTACACTTATATCTAAATCTGATAATACGCTTCGGCGATGTTACAGGCCGAGCCTCCTCATTATGCTTTGCCCGGTGGTCTAAAGCACGGTTCAACCTCGGACGTGCGATTGACCTCCTAGTGGGGCGAACAAATAGGTGGTCTTTCTGGAAATGTTGAAAGCGTTTACAATATCATCCCAAGTAGAGGTTTTCTCTTTGTCAAGGGAGAAGAACCATTGTTGGCAAACGGTTTCAAGAGATAAATAAAACAAGGAATGAAAGACTTTCTTATCAATCCCCTTAATGTCCATTATAGTTTCAATAGCCCTTAAGTGAAGGTAAGGATTATCTGGCCTTGAATTTTGGGATGCCGTTGGCATTGAACTTATACGGAAGAAGTTCCTTGTCCACCAAGACCCCTTGTGAACTAATGCCTTGAAACTTGTAATCACTAGATAGCTTGCTCAAGCTTTCTTGCATATAGTCAATTTGTTGTTGTTTCATAGGGTCATTGATTTTGAGAGCTAAAGCCTTCAACGCCTCAGTCACGTCAGTCAATTAACTCCTAAGTTCATTAACTTCCTCTTGAGTTGCCATTATCAAAAAGTAAGACTTGAATGAAGAGGTTGTCCTTGATTAATCGCCCTTATCTCCTGACCAAGTACTATGGAAAGGGAAATTAGGGATATTCATTATTAATTATTTTACTTCAACTCTATTCAACATGTAAATATGGAAGAAGGTAGGAAGAATGATGATGTAGATGGAGGGATATGAAGAATTCGGAATGGAATGTAACCCCAACTCAAATGACGGAAAAAACGGACTCATGCATGAACCTAAGACATGGTCGTGGTGATATATACTCAAAGTGTGTGCTAAGAATAGTGAGTGTAATGAGTGTAGGTGACATATTAAGACTTTTGTCATGACCATGTGGCTAGACTATGTGACATGACTCAAGCAAAGACTAAGTTAAGACTTCACGTATATGCATTAAATTTGATAAGCTGTGGTATTTTAGTCATAACATTTGATCAGTGATTTTGATTGGGATGAAACTAACGCCAAATAAAATATAAAACTCGGGGCTACAGATCCATAGGCCGTACGACTTGTCACTCTTCCTAGAACTCCGGCATGACCAAAACTAGTGACGTTTGTGCAGTATACGGGAATAAAAATCCGGGTTGACTCACAAGAATTATGACTCGATTTTAGACATATTTATTAGCTCAAATTAATTAATTAATTATTGAAGCAACGTCCTTTAGTCAATAATTAGTTTATTAAGACTTATTTACAAACACAAGTCAAACAAACGGTTAGTTTAGTCACACAATAAGTATGCACAAGCAAATAATGCACAAGTAGTCTAATAGTCATAATATGATGCATTGAGTTTGCAACCTAACCATGGCTCTAGTTCTCTACAGTTTGGGATATGGGTTAGTCAAAGATGGTCCATCTTTAATTGTTCGGATTCACCGCAAGGAAGCCTAACCGTGAAGGGTTGGCGCGAGTGGATGGGACACCGCAAATTTAGAAAAACTTGCTTCCATGGTTTGGTGAATTCAACTTTCTCGGATGTACCCTTTGTTGCTCAGAGCGTTCAATCAGGTAGATGGAGAATGAATTCCCAGGGGATTATGTCCATATGTAGAACACATATGGGTTTCAGAAAAGTGAGAAAAACTGAATCATGAAGTAGGATCAAGCAAACAGTGCTAAAAACTGGTCAAAATTAGAACGCATATTTTATGCTCGGTATTGGAAGAACTTGGCGCAAGCAAACGAGTCCAGCGCCACCTTTTGACTTAAGCGCCTAGCGACAGAAGCTGTCGCCTAGCGCTAACGTCAAAAAGTTGGCGCTAGTCTTTGTTCGCTGACGCTAGTTCCTACATGCCTCAGCAGCTTTCTGTGCTCGAAAAAATTTTCCAGTTTCGCGCAGCATTATTTCGATCCTAGTTGTGAAAGTTGTTCCTCAAATTTCCTACGTGTAAAAATCGTATGTTTTAACTCATTACGGATGGTCTTTCCAATGAGATCCTTTTTATGCATATGACAATAATGTTAATCAAAATTACGGACATGAATTACTTAGAACTTTTCGAGTCTCATCCACTCATTCTAAATCATTCCCGAAAAAAAATTTCAATTGAACCCCACTGTGATCATACACTATAGTACGGTGGCGTCCAAGGAGAAAGAAGATAGAGCAAAAGAGTCTCCAACAAGTTTTAGGAACTTGTAAACCGTTCACGAGGTGATGGTTACACCCCTTAACAATCCAGGAGATCGTCAACTCTTATAGGACTGGAACCATGACTGGTAGTTCGGGGATAAATGTAAAAATCCAACCTAAAAGAGATTGAACTTGCCTTAATAATAGGCCTCTACTTTATTCCCCGAACCATGACTGGTAGTTCGGGGATGAAGGTAAAAATCCAACCTAAAAGAGATTGAACTTGTCTTAATAATAGGCCTCTACTTTATTCTGATCGTATTCATTGCGCTTTCTGACTAACATGCAATCAATAGGTTTAACCCTAAACCTGTTTATCTATGTAGTTTGAATATTAATGCACAGATAAAACTATTATTGGTAATCACTTGAATTATAATCACATTAACCCTAAACATGATTATTAATTATCTTATTAAGTGTGATTACAAGTACCAATTCCCTTTAAACATGCATAAAAGGCGTGATCAAGCAATAACAGTAAATATCAAGCAACATAATAACAATCATGATAATAATAATAATTATAATCATAATAATAATTATAACAAATATAATAATCATAATCATAGAAATAAACATATTCATGTTAAAGCATAATGATATCAAGATCCTAGGCATGATACTAACAAGATTAATAACAAACCCTAGCATGTCACTAAACATTAAAAATCAAAGCTTTAACCCTTACATGATACTAGCATGCCATTATGAAAGAAAATAAGAAGCATACTTTTAATCATACTTGATAATAGGAATTTTTAGTTGTTACCCTAAACATGATACTAGGAAGATCAAAACACCCTAACATGACATTAGGAATCATAATAATCTAGACATGATTTCTATATCATAATATCAATAAAATCAATTAAAACAATTACTATGATGCCTCGTACCTCTTTCTAATAACAAAATACACGCTTTAGTAACTTCAAGGAAAATAATAATTAAAGCAATTAAATTAAATAATTAAAAATAGGGAATTGGGACCAAACTCTCAGAAATATCAAACCCTTCACGTCTAGGGCGAAGGAAACTTTGAACTTGGCTAGGTGTTTCTAGTGATAATGTATGAGGAATTGTGTTTGTAAAAGGCTAAGCTTAGAAAGAGAGAGAGTGTAGACACTCATTTGTGTCTCCCCAAAACCAAACCCAGTGATGAGTACCTTTCACGTCGAATCATAATCGAATAAAGTGAAAGTGTGGAAAGTCTAGTGTTGCGGATAGTTTTTAATTTCTTTTCTCCTCTCTCTATTTTTGAAAACCTATATTAAGAAAATAGCCAATCCAGTTTGGTTTGTCCATGATATGGGTCCAATATTAGTGTATTTTGATAGGGCTTGAAATGAGCTTTCCAGCGATAGGGGTGAAAGTTGGGTTTTTGGTTTGGTTTTTTGCCCACACCAAATTTTTATTTTATTTAAAACTGAAACCAAACCAGTTTAAAAAAAAACCGAACAAAATTTCTTATTCAGTTTGGTTTTCGGTTTGGTTCGGTTTTAAACGGAGTTTGTTTCACCCCTATCCAGCGATATATTATAAGCCCAATTTCAATGAATATTGAGGAAGTTATGGCAAAATTACTAAACTGTGCCTGGTTTGAGCCTTATATGTGGCCCAATGCAATTAGGAATGGTTTTAGTCTTCTAGATTCTTCTAGAAGGTTCTTTTAATTCCTAATTCAATTAGCATTGATAAATTGACTTTTGTTTACTTTTTAGAGTTTTAATCAGAATAAAAGAATGTTTTTGAGGAAAAATTCGATTTTATCCTCCTGTATGGTCAATTTCTATCTGATTTTAAAAAAACGTGTCGATAATTAAGTTAGCGCCAAACGACAGCTTTAGCGCCTGACGCTAAGCTTGGGGCCTGGCGCTAGCTTTAGCGTCTGGCGCTAATGTCAGCGTTTGGCGCTAACCTCGTTTTTGTGCGTCAGAACTCTGTTTCGATTTTCTATCTTTTTGGCTGATTTTCTCTATAAATAGCTTCCTTAAAACTCTGTTTTTATTAACCAATTCTCATCAACTCTCATCAAGAATTTCTTGATTCTCTCTCTCTTTCTAAGCCTAGCCTTTTACAAACAAAATTCCTCATACATTAGCACTAGAAACACCTAGCATAATTCGAAGTTGCCTTCGCCCTAGACGTGAAAGGTTTTAACGGTTTGGTCCTAAATCTCTATTTCAATTATTTAATTTAATTATTTTAATTATTATTTTCCTTGAAGTTACTAACGCGTGTATTTTGTTATTAGAAAGTGGTACGAGGCATCCAAGTAAGTACTTTAATGGTTTAATTGATATTATGATATAGAAATCATGCTTAGATTGTTAATTTGATTCCTAGTATCATGATAGGATGTTTTCCTTAATTTGATGTTTAGGGTGACAACAATAAATTCCTAGTATCATTTATAGAGTAACATTAATACCAAGTATGATTAAAAGTATGATGCCTTTTATGTTCTTCCTAATATTTATGATTGTTAGTATCATGTTAAGGCTAAATATTTGATTTTTATTGTTTAGTGACATGCTAGGGTTTGTTATTAATCTTGTTAGTATCATGCCTAGGATCTTGCTATTATTATTATGCTTTAACATGATTATTGGTAATTTTTTCACTCCCAATGCCAAATCCGTTTCAAGGCCTACCATGCATGCTTCGTATTCAGCAGCGTTGTTGGTAACGTTGAAAAGCTTTATGGAGAATGGAACATGCTCTTCTTTAGGTGATACTAGTAATACTCCAATGCCACATCCTTTTTGGTTTGAGGCTCCATCAAAGTATACGGTCCAAGTATCATCCTCCGTGACAATCAAGTCTTCGTCTGGAAATTCATTGTCGTGTATTTGTGTCGAATCTTTTATTGGAAAGTCCGCTAGAAAATTTGAAACCACAGATCCTTTGATAGCTTTTTGAGGCATGAATCTTACATCAAACTAGGCTAAGTTGACTATCCATCTTGATATATGCCCATTGAGGGTAGACTTCTCGAATAGATACTTGAGTGGATCCAATCGGGAAACTACAAAGACTGTATGCACAAGCATGTAATGTCTTAACTTGGTTGTGGCCCACACCAATGCGAAGCACAATTTCTCAAGTGGTGTATAGCTTACCTCATACTCGAGCATCTTTTTACTTAGATAGTAGATTGTATTTTCTTTGTCTTCTACTTCTTGTGCGAGCATGGCTCCCATTGTTTCTTTGGTCACTATTAAGTACAACCTAAGAGGTATTCCTGGAAGTGCTGGTGCCAATACGGGAGGATTTGCGAGATAGGTTTTGATCTTTTCAAAGGCTTTTTGACACTCATCATCCCATATTACTGATACATAATTTTTAAGCTTTTTCAATATTGGTTCACATATTGTTGTCAATTTTGATATGAACCTTCTTATGTATTGCAACCGGCCAATAAATCCTCGAATTTGTTTCTCGATTTTGGGCGGTGGCATTAACATGATTGCCTTGATTTTGGTTGGGTCTATTTCTATTCCTCTAGAGCTTATGACATAACCCAAAAACTTGCCTGAGGTGACTCCAAAAGCACACTTGGATGGATGCAACCTTATGTTGTATTTTCATAGCCTTTTGAAGAATTTTCTCAAGGCTATTTGATGGCTTGGGCGATCTTTTGACTTCACAATAATATCGTCCACATATACTTAAACTTCTTTGTGCATCATGTCATGGAGCAAGGCAATCGCTGCTCGTTGGTAAGTAGCACCTGCGGTTTTTCATCTTGAATGGAATTACCGTGTAGCAGTATGTACCCCATGGTGTTATGAAGGTTGTTTTCTCCATGTCTTCTTCTGCCATGAGAATTTGATTATATCCCGTGTATCCATCCATGAATGAGAGAAGTGCATGATTCGATGTATTATCTACCAGAATATCGATGTGTGATAAAGGGAAGTCGTCCTTTGGAATTGCCTTATTTAGATCTCGATAGTCGACACACATTCTTACCCTTCCATCCTTTTTCGGAACCGGGATGACATTGGCGACCCATTCAGGGTATTTGGATACCTTGATAAAACTTGCAGTTATTTGTTTTTAAACTTCTTATTTTATTTTAAGAGCTACGTCGGGTTTCATTTGACGCAAATTTTGTTTTATAGGTTTCATTCCTGTAATGAGTGGTATGGTGTGTTGAGTTATTTCTATATTAATGCCTTGCATATCTTCATATGACCAAGCGAATACATCTGAATTCTTTAAGTAGATTGATTAAATGGGTTCTTTCTTGTTCATTCAGTGTTAATCTGATTTTTACTTCTCTTTTATTGGTTGCATCATTTGAGATATCAACTGTCTCAGTTTTCTCAATTATCGGTGTTTTCTTTTCAAGTGTTTCCATTTCTTTAATAAGTTCTTTGTCATTTTCATTGTCAGTTAAGAAATTCTTCTCATCTTGGGTTAAAGAAAATAAAGAACAAAGAGTAAGAAGAAGAAGACATATTATTGAATTCAGAAATCATTAGATCGAAGAGAGATATATCCTCAGAGATTTGATCGCTAACTATCGTAGGGGAAGAGATAGAAGAAGGGGGTGCTACAACTAACGACTTAGATGACTCTATAGGAAAAGACTCTGACTCCGACTCTAACTCCGACTCTGAATCAGACGACTCTTCGAACATCGGTCCTTGCCCTTTTGTAATAGAGATTCTCCTTCCGTTTGGAGTAGTCACCTTGACTGTCTTGCGCCACCCTTGTAGTAATCCTTCTGCTGGAGTGATGATCCTTGAGGGATCAAACCTTTCGCTTTGTAGGACCGTTTAGATGAGCGAGGAGTTATCCTCTATGTAAGTCGGCTCGTCTTTTTCTCGCCCGAATAGTAATCCGATGACATTAAGTCAAAGCATGGGGGTACTTTCTCCTTGTGGATAGGAGTTGGGATTTTATCTAGAAAATAGCAATCTAGGACAATTTCGAATCTCAGTTGCCTTATGCCATTTACGACAAAAGGTTCGGGAAATTTGTAGCATGGAGAATCCTCTCCTTCTTTTATGAATTGTCCATTGAGGGTAAGAGGATACCAATCCATTGGGATTGTGTTCTTTTGGATGCGAGCGTTCCTACGTGCCTTTGACTTTTCTTGGGCTCGCTTGAGATCTTTCCAAGTCGGTTCGAAACCAAGTCCGAAAGTGTCTAATTTAGGGAGGCCAGGTGATTGCCCTTTTGTAATAGAGATTCTCCTTCCGTTTGGAGTAGTCACCTTGACTGTCTTGCGCCACCCTTGTAGTAATCCTTCTGCTGGAGTGATGATCCTTGAGGGATCAAACCTTTCGCTTTGTAGGACCGTTTAGATGAGCGAGGAGTTATCCTCTATGTAAGTCGGCTCGTCTTTTTCTCGCCCGAATAGTAATCCGATGACATTAAGTCAAAGCATGGGGGTACTTTCTCCTTGTGGATAGGAGTTGGGATTTTATCTAGAAAATAGTAATCCAGGACAATTTCGAATCTCAGTTGCCTTATGCCATTTACGACAAAAGGTTCGGGAAATTTGTAGCATGGACAGTCCTCTCCTTCTTTTATGAATTGTCCATTGAGGGTAAGAGGATACCAATCCATTGGGATTGTGTTCTTTTGGATGCGAGCGTTCCTACGTGCCTTTGACTTTTCCTGGGCTCGCTTGAGATCTTTCCAAGTCGGTTCGAAACCAAGTCCGAAAGTGTCTAATTTAGGGAGGCCAGGTGATTCTAGCGAATTTGCTATTCCTTTCATCTTTCCAAGAGTCATCCCAGGAAAACACTACGTGAAAAAATGAAATTGGCACCTGTTCAAACCTGGCCTAAGCCACCGATTTGAACCGGTGTCAATGCTGGGGGTGCCAATAAGTGGTTTAAAAAGGCACCGGTTCAAACCGCTGCCAAAAATCAAAATTGAATCCGGTTAACCGGTGCCAAAATTGGCCAAAAAAATTATTTTGTTTTTTTTTTTTTGCAGCGGTTAACTGGTGCCAAAAGTGCCAATATATATATATATACATATATATATATATATATATATATATATATATATATATATATATATATATACATATATATATATATATACACATATATATATATATTCCTTTTGTTTTGTTTTTTCCACTTAAAAATTAAATAGACTAAAATACATAAAAACATCAAACATAACATAAAGAGAATATCGATTAAAACAATATCAATATCATCGAAAATTTGCAACATCAATATCATTGAAAATTTGCAATACATAATAAAAAAAATTTATAATATATAAATACTTCGATTACAACATATAAATACAAAATAAAATTACAATATAAATTTAAAAACAATTACAACATAAATAAAAAAACAAAAACTCCATTCATTCTTGTATCTTGCTTCTTCCATTTCGGATCTAAATTACATACCTGCACCAATTAAAAAAAATTCATTAATATAATTAAGCTTCGAACAAAAAGTCAGAATTAAATCCCAAAAATTGAAAAAAATTCATACCTAGAAAAAATTGAAATAAAAAAACCCAGAAAAAAAACTTGAAATCGAAAAAAAATTCAAAATCTGAAAACAAAAACCCAGAAACAACCCTGAAAACGCATGCATGAACCCATAAAAATGATTATTTTAATAAAAAATTAACAAAGAAAAATAGAAATGCTAGCCATAACCAAGAACTTGATTAATTAACCAAGAAATATCGAAAATAAAATCGAAAATTTACCCAGAACTCGATTTATTAGCCCAAAAAAACGATTATTTTAATCGAAAATCAACCAAAGAAAAATCGAAACAAAATCCAAAAATAGATTTAAATCGATTAATGAAACCCACATAAATAGAATTAAAACCCAAAAATCGATTTAAATCGATTAATTAAACCAGAAAAAACAAATTAAACCCAAAACTCGATTAATTAAACCCAAAAATGTCAAAATAAAAAAAAATAAACCCACAAAACACATGCATGTACCCAGAGTCGGTGTTCTTGGTGGTCTTGGGTGTTGGTCTTGGTGGTGGTCTTTGCCTCTTCGGTGGTTGCCTTTGGTGGTGGAAACAAGTGAGAAGGGGAGGAGAATCTGGGAAGAACGATAGAGAAAGAGAAAGAGAGAGAGAAGGAGATGAGATCGAAGGAAAATGATGAGAAACAAGGAGAAAGAAGGCGAACAGAGAAGAGAGATAGAAGGAGAGAGAAAGATAATGAGGAGCGAGAAAGAGAGGAGGAGCGGTTGAGGAAGTGAGGAGAGAGTTAGGGTTTTATTTGGTTTTATATGGGGCGGGTTTTTTTTAAAATATATAGATGAACTGGTTTTTTTAATGCAGCACCGGTTCAGTGGCACTGGTTCAAACAGGTGCCCTTTGTATTTTTTGCACCGGTTTGAGCTGAACCGGTGCCATTGCTCTTGGTCTGAAATCCCACCCATTTTTAGGCAGGTTTTTGCCACCGGTTTGGCCTGAACCAGTGCCATTTGGGGGTTGTCTTTAAGTATTTTTCTACTTGTGAAATGTCCTTGTTTCTGTAGAATAGCGTTCACTATCATATTGGAGTGGGGGTTGTGGTAGAGAGGGGTGTAGGAGTTTATAGGTACTAGGCAGCGGAAAAACATGAATCATATTCAATCAAGTACCAATCCCAAGAATCACATGCATAACACACAGGACACATAATCATACCTTTGACGACTAAATTCCACGAAGCTATTCGACAGGCAAATCAGGGAGAGAATTGAGCCCACTAATACTAAATTGGTCGAGTGATTGAGGAATACCGCAATCACCACCTTTATGGACAACTGACCACCGCACGAACCACCACCACAACGAGACAACACCGTGCGCCAAGGAGGAGGAGAGAGCCGTGAGAGAGAAGACTTTGAGAGGGGTTGGGTTTTGTGTTTGCTAATTAGGGTTTGATCAATCTGATTAGTTAATTCCTTACACTACTTGCAAACCTAGGCACCTAGTCTATTTATAATCCTATTATAATTAAACTAGGGCACGAAGCCCAAAACCACTTCTAATCCTCCATATGGCCGGCCACCTAGAGTGATGAGGCCCATGATGGGCCTCGTCCTCTATGCTAGATCTAGCTCCTTTGTGTGACCTTGTAGGATCCGTCCAATTGGGCTTCGGGCTATTTTACTAGTCCAAAGATCGTTAGTACCACTAGCTATGGAAAAACGACGATCCAAACATACGAACTTAATTATCTCCATAATTTGATCCAATTATATATCTAGTAATTGCACACGACGAAGACATAACTCTTCAACCTCTAGCAGTGGCAGTCATGTTTAAATTCTTCATAAACTGGTTGAAACTTTCTGGTTGTGATTAAAGAATGATGTTTGTTGCCAAATCATCACTATATGGGTGCCCCAGTTTCTCCATACTTTGAATTAGGTCGATCATTTTGAAAACATGATCATGAACTATGGCTCCTTTCTGTATCCTACAATCAAGAATCTCACGATGGAGCTCTTACCTTTCAACTCTAGTTTGTTTCTTAAACAAAGCTTTGAGTTCTAGCATGATTGAGTAGGCATCCTAGTCCTCAAAATTCTTTTAAAGACTAGGCTCCATGGTAGCAATCATTAAGAAAGTGATAGGTATATCTATGTCATGAGCTTCCTTGTGCTTCTTGATCTATGCCGCAGTTGGATTTTCTAGCAGAGGTCCTGGCAATGGGGTGTCAATGACATCCTCTCTACCTTCAAATTTCAGAAAAAGCCTTAGCATTCTTTCCCAGTTGGAAAAGTTATCCCCTGTCAACCTATCCTTCTCAAGGAATGGTCGAAGGTTGTAAACGTTGTTGTCATTGTGATTACGGCTACCTATCTATGTCAAAATAAGGCAAAGTTTAATAATATTGTTTAATTAAAATTAAAATACCATAAACGCATTCATTTGGTAACTTCAAAACACTTTATTTAATAATTAATTGATCCCAATTGAATTAAGTGATTCCAAGATCCTATATTCATGTAATAATTTACTAGACTTTGGCCCTACCATCAACCATTACATTTTCAAGGTGAGTAAACACTTTACTGATTACAACTCTAGTAACTGTTGGTTGAATAATTAATCATCACATGCTTAATTATTTCCCTTTGCTTCAAGTTTCTACACTCTTAAGGAAATCTTGTTGAGCATAACCAATAAAAAGTGTAAAATTTGTTTTACCCCCACTCCCCTAGATATAATATGACACCCAGCTTTGGCATGACCCATCATAAAAATCGAAGGTTTCATCGAGTTTTTAATTGGAAAAGCAATCTCAATATTACTGGGACCTAGATTTACTATGTTGTGATTATTTAGTGAACTCTAGCGCATCATCAATCAACATAAATAAAATCTAACATACATAATCTACTAATGCAATGAAATAAAGCATGACATAGTATGGCCCCTTAGTCCTAAGAAAACTAGAAATGAAAATGCTCCCACTTAAATCATCATGGATCTCCATTCACCTTGCTCCTTTGGGCCTTCACTTCATGGGCTTCTTTGGACTAATACTATTTAAATAAATATTCTATTTACTTTAAATAAAAGTTACAAAAATACTAACGGTACGCAAATCTTATTTATATTACAAAAATACTTCACGATGCGCAGATCGTATTTAAGAATCTATGGGCCATACTAGTCTATATATAGCTACATAATACATATATTATAAAAGTTCCATATAATAAATCACTCAACATGTTTGTCTAAACTACAACATCGAATGTTCATGATAAAGTCAACGCATTTCCTAAAATATCTTATATTTTAATCATAATGAGATAATATCATATATTATTCATAACCATTTATAAAATATCATATATTTAATTTAGTCATGATATAGAATCAAATCATTTTTTAATCTAGAAAGATAAATCATATTTAATCTTCCATGATTATCCTACCAAATTTAGGAGATTCTATCCTAATTACTAGCCAATCAAATAATTTTAAAATCAATTATATCCTAATCTAATTATGGGATAATCACATTATTTAAATCAATTATTATCCTTTTGGAATATGCTCAGAATATCCTAATCAATCTTATCCAAAATTAACCACTTTAATTAGGATAATTACCAATTTAACAACTTTAATTATGGATAATATCAAATATAACAACTTTTCAATATTTGATTTTATCCTAAAATAAAAGATTTTATCCAAATAAAACCAAGTTTATCTCTTAAAATAAAAGATCATATTTTCAAATATTTTAACTTATTCAAATAAAATTGATTTTATCCCAAAATAATTCATAATTATCTTGAAAACAATTTTCAAAAAAGATAATTAATTTATTTTTTTTCAAACTGTGAGCCAACACCGCCGGCCACCGTGGTTGGCTAGCCGAAGCTAGCCACGGTGGCTGGCTCCCACAAAAGCAGCCACTGCCGCAAGGCAGCAGCGGGCAGCAGCTCTGGCAGTCGTGGCACGCTGCTGCCTACAGCCACCCTGACCTCCTCTCTCCCCTTCCCCTCCCTCTTGGACCAACAGCGGTGGCAGCCACTGTGGCTGAGCCACCCAGCCGTGGCAGCCGCCTCTAATTTCCATTTTTTTTGTGTTTTAATTTAATTAAAATAACACTTATCATAATTAAATTGAAATAGTCCATAAGATTAAAATTAAATCACATTCAACTTTAAAATTAAGGTTTGTCATAAAATTAATCCCAATTTAATTCTAACTTTTAAAACTAAATCGATGATCATACACAAAACACTTTTATGGTTAAATCAATCCGATTAAAATTATGAAACATAAAATAAATCGAATTAAATCAAAATCAAGCACAAAAATCATATTTTAGGGCTAGGAGTTTTGAAAAATTCGAAAAGTAGGGTTAGAGTGTTCGAAATTTTCGAACATATTAGTGCTTAAAACGGTCATCGTCATGGCTATTTTGAGCATAATTAAATCACATTTAATCGATTCCAAAAGTTTAATCACATTAAAATAATGAACCATAATTAAATTAATTTCATCCTCTTAATTGATTATAAAATTAACGTGGACATCAAATAATCGTATTATTATGATCTAGCGCGTTCATGCAAGAGGCTAACTGATACCACTGTAGAAGTTTATAGGTACTACGCGGCGGAAAAACATGAATCATATTCAATCAAGTACCAATCCCAAGAATCACATGCATAACACACAAGACACATAATCATACCTTTGACTCGTGAATTCCACAAAGCTATTCGACAGGCAAATCGGGGAGAGAATATAGCCCCAAGCGTTGCTCCTCTACTTAGTCCACGAGATTGGAACGAGCCGTCAACCAATACTAGATTGGTCGAGTGATTGAGGAAAACCGCGATCACCACCTTTATGGATAAGCGACCACCGCACGAACCACCACCACCACCGTGCGTCGAGGAGGAGGAGAGAGCCGTGAGAGAGAGGACTTTGAGAGGGGTTGGGTTTCTTGTTTAATAATTAGGTTGGATAAGCGACCACCACACGAACCACCACCACCACCGTGCGCCGAGGAGGAGGAGAGAGCCGTGAGAGAGAGGACTTTGAGAGAGGTTAGGTTTCCTGTTTAATAATTAGGGTTTAATCAATTTGATCAGTTAATTTCTTACACTGCTTGCAAACCTAGGCACCTAGTCTATTTATAATCCTATTATATTTAGACTTGGGCACGAAGCCCAAAACAACTTCTAATCCTGCATATGGCTGGCCACCTAGAGTGATGAGGCCCATGTTGGGCCTCGTCCTCTAATGCTCGATCTAGCCCCTTTGTATGACCTTATAGGATCCGTCCAATTGGGCTTTGGGCTATTTTACTTGTCTAAAGATCGTTAGTACCTCTAGCTATGGAGAAACGACGATTCAAATGTACGAACTTAATTATCTCCATAATTTTATCCAATTATATATCTAGTAATTGCACACGACGAAGACATAACTACTTCAAGGGGTCCTTTCATCCTCCTCGATTAAGGTGACCTCATCATTAAAGCCCCAAAAATCTTCATCATCTTCATCGTGCTCCACATTAATTATTGGATTTTCTATGGCTTTAATCCTCATGGGGAAGCATCGATCATAATAGGAATTCCTCCAACTATGGCCTTTACCTGTTGGAGAGATGAAGGGACGGCCTTTATTAGTTCAAGAAGCCAAGGGCGTCCCAATAATAAATTGAATGAAGCCTTAATATCTACTACTTGAAATGTAGTAGCATGTTCTATTGCTCCCGCCATTATATTCGTAGTAATCTTTCTAAGAGCTTGACGACGATTGTTGTCATAAGCTCTTATTCCTTGTGTTGATGGGGTCAAGTCTTCATCCCTTATGCCTAGCATCCTCGCACTTCTGAGTGGACAACCTTTAATGGTCGATCCATTGTCCACAAGAGTCATAGGGAAGTTCATTCTCTTGCTAACTACTGTGAGGTTTAATTCCTTATAATGATTGTCACCTTCTGGAGGTAAATCCTTGTCAAAAAAGGTGATCAAGTTGATAGGACTAGGGAGATCACTCGTAAGGAAGTTAGCAAACCCCTCAGAGTGGTGTCAGAATCTATCCCTATCTTATCCAAGGCATTCATCATTGCCAACCTATGCTCTCGAGATGTTGCTAGAAGCTTCCATAAATTCATTTCAACCTTGGTTTTCTTGAACTGTTTGACAATATCATTGTCTTCTATGATAGGTATGAGAACTTGCTGCGTAGTTGGTATAGGTTGTGTAGAAATAGGATGTTGCATTCTCCCAGATCTTGTGAGGACGTCTATAGATGAATCTTCTTCAACACAGAAGTCATCCATGGCATATGACCCTGAAGGTGGTGGTCCTTCCATGTCTTTCAAGTTGACGTCTTCTTCATCATTGTCTTAAACTCCATTAATGCTTATGTCTTCCTCTTGTGGAATTTAGACTAACTTTTTTTCATCAATCATTTTCTGAATTAAATCTTTAAATTTAAAAAAGTTTTCAATAGCGTGACCCCCTGATTGATGGTATTGACAGTAGAACCTGTCTGTCCTTTTTTAACGATTCAAATGGTCTCGGTTCGAGAGGTTTGACCTTACCACTCTCGGAGAGCATATTAAACATTTTAGAATATGAAATCCCAATTGGAGTATAGATTCTATTACTCTTCTTGGGTTTGTCAATTAATTGTGTCTTTGCAACTTCAAGAGCTTCACGTAGCAAGTTTGACCCCTCCCACATGGACAATGTAAGCAACCGTACATCATCTTTACTTGCTAGTTCAGGAAAGTCATCCATGGCATCGAAAAATATTTTCCCCTCTTCTTCGAAAGCATGGACTTCTTCGATAGGCTTGATGAGAGATGATGGACCAACCTCGTTTTCTTCATCACAGATGGTCAAGGAATGAGCAAGAGGCGCATTGTTAATGCTCGGCTTCTTACTGGCTGGAGGCAATGGCAATTTGTTGTTATTGATCAATTCTTGGATAGCTTCCTTAAGCTTCTAACAATTTTTGGTAAGATGGCCCCTACCTTGGTGATATTTGCAATGTGCATTAGGGTTCCAGTTAGCTGTCCTCTTCGCAACCGGTGGTCCCAAAATGGTCCAATAGGAGTTTATAAGACCTTTTGCATTTAGTCGGTCAAATGCGGTGTCATAACTCATACCTATAGGAGTAAAGTTCCTCATAAATGGTTTCTTTTGTCCTTGATTATTCATAGCAAGGACTTCACTTAAGTTAAAGGTACTAACATTGTTTGAGTGGGTGGTTTTGGAAAAAGAAGGATTGTCGTTCTTCTTGCCTTTCCAGCCACTGTTGGAGTTACTGTTAGCAGCTTTCAGCTTATCCAGGTTGTCTTCAATATTTATTCCAATGTCATTGACGACCTTGAAGGTATGGAGATTATTCTAGTATTTGAGATACTTGGAGTACTTCTCTTGAAGATTCTTGAAGAATAACGTCATAAATTCTTTTTCGCTTGGTACTTCAATCATCTTAGCAGAGGTTTCTCTCAATTTGTTGATGAAAGAAGTGAAACCTTCATTCTCCTTTTGCTTGAGAATTTCAAGTTCCCTAAAGTCAGTTTCAACTTGAATGTTGCACTTGTACCTATCAATGAAAGAATTTACTATACATTCCCAAGTAGAGGTTCTTTCTTTCTCAAGAGAGAAGAACCATTGTTGGCAAACGGTTTCGAGAGATATAGAAAACAAAGAGGGAAACACCTTCTTGCCAATACCCTTAATGCTCATTATTGTTTTGAAAGCTCTTAGGTGAAAATAAGGGTTGTCAGTCGCTTTGAATTTCGGGATGTCGTTGGCATTGAACTTCTGTGGAAGAAGATCCTTGTCAACTGAGACCCCTTGTGAGCTAATTCCTTGAAACTTATAGTCACCAGACAGCTTGCTCAAGCTTTCTTGGATGAGGTCCATCTGTTGTTGCTTTACAAGATCATTGATTTTGAGGGTTAAAACCTTTAACGCCTCATTCACAGTAATCAATTGGTTCCTAAGTTCATTAACTTCCTCTTGAGTTTCCATTATTGTCTTAGCTTTCCTTTTAAGAGCGATGGGTTTGTCGAAAAGTTGAACTTTAATAAAAAAAAAGGTTGTATGTGATCAAACACCCTTCCTTTCTTGACCACATGCTGTAAATTAAACCATTTTTGTTTTAATGACTTGACTCAAATTGACTTTGACTTTACGGGTTTTGAAAAAGAAAATAGCAAAAATAAGGTGCATATTAGAGTGCATATTTTTGGCAAATATAAGGCAAAAATAAGGTGTATATTTTTGGAGTTAAGTATAGGGTTCAAACAAGTGGTTTAATTGGAGGATTAATATCCGAATTACCCCCCAAAAAAAATGACAGAAAATACGCGCATAAAAGACGCTCTTATACATGATAAAAGTGTGCATTAGTGTGTGCTTTACGTGGTGAGGGTAAGTGACATGCTTTGACTCTTGTGTAAGACCATGGGACTTAGTGTTTAGACTTGATTAAGGACATGACACAGTATTATTATTTGTAAAAATTAACCGAATTGATTGGCAAACTGTTCAGTTAGACATAAGGTGATGACTCGAGCAATAAACTGAACTGTCAACAAAACGACGGGACTGGCGCCTCTCTTTGCAGTGTATCACCAGACGACAGGATTGTTGCCAGGCACTACGCTCCACAGAGTGGCGCTGCAGTTTAAATCTCGGCGCCATTGCTGGAACTTCGATCTAGAACTGCTTTCGGTATTATTACTTTACAAGGCATGCCTAAAGTCGTACTAAGTCAACTTTGATTAAATTATTAGACTCTAATTACTTTAATTAATTAATTGGGCAAAGTTATTTTAGTTATAAATCAGTTTATTTAGTCTTAACACAAGTCAAAGAAACAGTTAGGAAAAAACACGTAGAGTATGCACAATCAATAATGCACAATTAGTCAATTAGGCACAACATGATGCAATGAGTTTGGAACCTAAGCATGGCTCTAGTTATCTAAAGTTCGGGATATGGGTTAGTCAAAATAGGTTCCATGTTTAAATTTTTGGATGCACCGCGCGGAAGCTTGACTGTGAAGGGTTTGCGCGAGTGGATGGGACACCGCGAGTTTAAGAAAAACTCGCTTCCATAGTTTGGTGAATTCAACATTCTCGGATGTACCCTTTGTTGCTCAAGTAGATGGAGCATGAATTTCCAGAGGGTTATGTCCATATGTAGAACATATATGGGTTTCAGAAAAGTGAGAAATACTTAATTAGGAAATAGGATCGAGTAAACAGTGCTAAAAAACTGTTCAAAATTAGAACGCATATTTCTGGCTCGGTATTAGAAGAACTTGGCGCCAGAAAACAAAGGCCAGCGCCACAACTTGGCTTTAGTGCCTGGCGAGAGAAGTTATCTCCTGGCGCTAATGTTAAATAATTGGCGCTAGACTTTGTTCCCTGACGCTAGTTCCTACATGCCTCAGCGGCTTTCTGTGCTCAATAAAATTTTCCAGTTTCGCGCAGCATTATTTCGATCCTAATTGTTAAAGATATTCCTCAAATTTCCTACAAGTAAAAATCCTATGTTTAAACTCACTACGGATGGTCTTTCCTATGAGATATTTTTTATTCAAATGACAATAATGTTAATCAAAATTACTCACATGAAATACTGAGAACCTTTCAAGTCTCATCCAGTCGTTCTAAATCATTGCCGAAATAAATTTCAGGAATAAAAATAGAAATCCTCCCCAATGGAGTCGCCAAAAACTGTAGGGAATATTTCAAGCATTATCCCTAGCTTGAACCCCACTGTAATCGTACACTAAAGTACGGTGGCATCCAAAGGGAAAGAAGATAGAGCAAAAGAGTCGCCAACAAGTTTTAGGAACTTGTAAACCGTTCACGAGGTGAATGTTACACCCTTAACGATCCAGGAGATCGTCATCTCCAATAGGTGTGGAACCATAACTGGTAGTTCGGGGATGAAGGTACAAATCCAACCTAAAAGAGATTGAACCTTCCCTAATAATAGTCCTCTACTTTAATCTGATCGTATTCATGTGCGCTTTCTAACTAACTTGCAATCAATAGGATTAACCCTAAACTTGTTTATCTATGTTGGTTGAATAGTAATGCACAAATAAAACTATTATTGGCGATCACTTGAATTATAATCAAATTAACCCTAAACAAGATTATTAATTATCTTATGAAGCGTGATTACAAGTACAAATTTCATTTAAACATGCATAAAAGGCGTGATCAAGCAATACCATAAATATCAAGAAACATAATAATAATAATAAGAATCACAATTGTAATAATCCAAATAATTATAATAATAATAGTCATAAGCACAATCATGTTAAGGTATAATAATAGCAAGATCCTAGGTAAGATATATACCAACAAGATTAATAATAAACCCTAGCATGTCACTAAACAATAAAAATTAAAGCTATAGCCCTAACATGATACTAACATGCTATTAGGAAGAAAATACGAAGCATCGCAGGCATCATAATTGTCATATTTAATATTAGAAATTATAGTCGTTACCCTAAACATGATACTATGAAGATCAAAATGCCCTAACATGACACTAGTAATCATAATAACAACCTAGACATGATTTCTATATCATAATATCAATAAATCAATTAAAAGCACTAATTTGGATGCCTCGTACCTCTTTCTAATAACAAAATACACACGTTAGTAACTTCAAGGAAAATAATAAACAAACAATTAAATTAAATAATTGAAATAAAGATTTGGGACCAAACCCTCAGAAATTAAAACTTTTCACGTCTAGGGCGAAGGCAACTTCGAATTATGCTAGGTGTTTCTAGGTCTTGTGAATGCGGAATTTTGTAGAGAAAGCTAGAGAGAAAGAAGAATTCTTAAAAAACTAGAGAATAAGAAAACTAGAGAATTGATGCTATTCTAAAGAATTGATTGATATTTGATGATTTTTTTTTATGATAATTGATGATTGAAAACGGAGGTTTTAGGAGGTTATTTATAGAGAAAAATAAGCCAAACATATAGAAAAACAAATCAGAGTTTCAACGAGAATAAAACAGGTTAGCGCCAGACGCTAAACATTAGCGCCAGCCGCTAAGGCTAGCGCCAGGCGCCAAGCATTAGCGCCAGGCGCTAATTCATGTCGTCAGGCGCTAACAATTATTTTCACGCATTTTCTAAATTCTGATAAAATTTAGCCGTACAGAAGGGAAAAATCGTATTTTCCTTAAAAACACTCTTTTATTCTGACTAAAACTCTATAAAGTCAACCAAAGTCAATTTATCAATGCTAATTGAATTAAGAATGAAAAAAACCTTCTAGAAGAACCTAGAAGACTAAAATCAATTCTAATTGCATTAGAAATGATAAATCCATATTAGGCCCTCCTCTAGATCATTGGGCCGCATATAAAGATCAAACCGGGCCCAATTTAGTAATTTGGCCATAACTTCCTCATTATTCATCGGAATTGGGCTTATAATATATCGTCGGAAATCTCTTTCCGAACCCCATCCAACCATAACATTATTGGACCCTTAATACTGACTAAAACTAACTAGATTGGCTGTTTTCTTAAAATAGGTTTTCAATAAACAGAGAGAAGAGAACAAATTTAAAAACTATCCGCAACACTAGACTTTCCACACTTTCGCTTCATTCGATTAAGATTCGAAGCGAAAGGTACTCATCACCGGGTTTGGTTTTGGGGAGACACAAATGGGTGTCTATAGTAATATATTGCACGCTCGACGTTTTCTACCTCTTGTGCTAACATGTTGCCTGTGGCTGTGTCTAACTGTAATGTATAGCCTAAGAGGTAGTTTGGGTACTGTTGGTGCTAAAATTGGTGGACTTTTGAGATAATTCTTGATTTTCTCGAAGGCCTTTTTGCATTGATTGTCCCATTCATGTTTCTCCTCTTTTCTAATTTTTTAAATATTGGCTCACAAGTAATAGTCAATTTGTTAATAAATCGTATAATGTATTGTAGTTTGCCAAGGAATCCCCTAATTTCTTTTATGTTTGAGGAGGAGGCATGTCGAAAATTGCCTTTATTTTAGAG
This sequence comes from Chenopodium quinoa, assembly GCF_001683475.1. Taxonomy (NCBI): domain Eukaryota; kingdom Viridiplantae; phylum Streptophyta; class Magnoliopsida; order Caryophyllales; family Amaranthaceae; genus Chenopodium; species Chenopodium quinoa. Next base: position 1,382,634 of record NW_018745251.1, on the reverse strand, counting down.
GGAGCAATCTCGATGCCACATGTGCTTACTACGTATCCTAGTAGCTTGCCAGAAGGTACTCCGAAGGCGCATTTTTGTGGATTTAATCGTATTTTGTATTCTTTTATGCGAGTGAAAAATTTGCGTAAAGCTTTTATATGTCCCATTCTGTCTTTGGACTTTACGATCATATCATCCACATACACTTCTATTCTTTATGCATCATATCATGCAAGAGAGTTCTATCCGTTCTTTGGTACGTAGCTCCTGCATTTTTTAAACCGAATGATATGACTATGTAGCAATATTTACCCCAAGGGGGTAATAAATCATGTGTTTTCTTCGTCTTCTTTTGCCATTAAAATTTTGTTGTAACATGCGTATCGATCCATAAAGGATAAAATCACATGTTCATTCGTGTTATCTACCAATATATCAATATGTGGTAGAGGAAAATCGTCTTTAGGGCTAGCTTTATTAAGATCCCTAAAGTCGACACACCTGCGAACTCGTCCATCCTTTTAGGGACTGGGACGACGTTCACTACCCATTATGTGTAATTACATACGCGAATAAAACCGGCGTCCAACTGTTTTTGTACTTCTTCTTTTATTTTTAATGCAACATCAGGTTTCATTCGTCGAAGTTTTTGTTTTACCGGTTTAGAGGTAGGGTTCAAGGGAATGGTATGTTCCGCAATTTCCCTATCTATTCTAGGCATGTCCTTGTACAACCAAGCAAACACGTCTTTGAATTCTTTGAGCGTCGACATAAGGATCGATCGCTCTTTCGGATTTAGAGTTAAGCCAATTTTGACTTCTCTTTTATTTTCGTTAGTTCCTATATTAACTATTTCAGTTTCTTCAATGACAAGGTTCTTTTGTTCTCGTTCAATCATTAGTTCAACCAATTTATTAATGTTATCATCTTTATTAGATTGATTGTTATAGCATTCGAAAGATTCACGAGAAGGCATATACTCGGAAATAGAGCTCATATTATTAAAATAAAAAGAGAGTACATCAAGAGAAGAATCCTTAAACCTAGAATATAAAGACTCGGTAATGGTCACAAGGCCTATAATTTCAGCTTCCCTAGAGTCTACAATAGATTTATCGTCCGATTCTTCAAACATCTTCCCTTAGCTAGTTACCATTTGAAAGATTTCCTCCATCCATGCTCAAAAGTTTCGTTTGAAAGGGTGATAAACGAGGTTGGGTCAAAAGCTTCATCTTGAATGGCGTTTTGATTGGTGATTGCAGTGACTATATATGATTTTTTTCTAGTCCAAATAGCAAATTAAATGCTTTCCCATCATAGCACCCTGGAGTTGGGTGTTTTAGTTTAACGATACTAAGATCGTCATCCAAGAAGTAGCAATCATGAAATATTTCAAATCCAGGCTTCTTGATTCCTTCCAAAACTAAGGGTTCTGGAAAGTCGTAGCATGGGTAATCTTCTCCCTCCCTAATGAATTTCCCATTAAGGGTTTTTTGATAGGATGGGAGTAAAGTGATTATCCCTTTCTCATTATTATCTCTACGTGTTTTGTTTTTCGCATTGTGAGACTCCAATTCTTCTTTGGTTGGTTTATATCCCAATCCAAAGGAGAAGCTTTTCTTTGGGATTGGAAGGAAGAGAGATTTCTTCATTCCTATTCCCAATGGCATCCTAGGAAAGTAACTACTCTTGAGTAAGATGTTGTTTAGTATCCGATGGTATATAGATCAAGCTCGAATGGTTCTTCAAAGTCTTCTTCCATTTCAATTGCGAAGATGGCTCCACGACGAATCCCCACATGTCCTCTTCATCATTATCATGGTTTATTTCTAAGAGTGATTAATCATTTATTACTATTTTGAGTGGAGAAGCATGTATAGTCATAGGAAGCCCTTTATAGTTCAACCTAATCATTTGATGTAGTGAGGATGGTATTGCACCAAACTCATATATCCAAGGACGTCCAAGTAAAAGGTTGAATGTAGGTTTTATGTCCATAAATTGGAATTCAACCATCTTTTGAAGTGGGCATGTGGTAATTGGTAGCTTAACAATTCCATACACCGATCTTCTCGAATTGTCATAGGCCCTAATGCTTTGTGTTGTTGATTGAAAATCTTTTTCTGGATTTAGGCCTAAGTATTTTTCCATTTGTAATGGGCATACGTTTATAGCTGACCCATTGTCTACCAAAGTTAGTGGGATATTGTACCCCTTGAACCCCACAATTAAGTATAATGCATTGTTGTGGGTAGTGTCTTTTGAAGGCAAATCATCACTAGTGAAAATGATTAATTTGTAGGATTTCTCACTAGTAAGCAAGCTAACGAGATCATGAGGGGTTGTGTATCTGCTTACAGACAAAGCCGTTACAGCGTTCATGAGAGAATTCCTATGTGCTTTAGAAGTACTTAGGAGTTCCCAAATGCTAACATTTGCCTTGGATTAGCAAAGTTGTTTGACCAATGGATCTTCCACCTTAAATGGAGGTGGTATTAGATTTTGTGCTTGACCTTAAGTTTTATATTTTGTTATCAAAGATCCATTTGGTGGTGGTGCTGAGTAGACTCGCCTAGAACGAGTTAAATGATCTATCTCATTTGGGATAGTTGTAGGACTCATAAACCAACTTTCTACTAGAGGATTTGGATGTGCCTCCATTTCAAGATATTCCATGAGTTGTGCTTGATGCCATTGTTCATCCAAAGAGAGATTCAATAAATCTTGCGATTTCCCCAAGAAATTATCTCAATCAAGCGCTCTATTTGTTTCATTTTGTAAACAAGATGGGGATGGGACGACGGCATACTTAGAGACATATAAGTCTTGAAAGTCGTCGTCCCATAGTCCACATACTTCATTAATTGCCCCTTTGAGTATTATGGATAGAGGTTCTCCTATAGGTGTGATATAGTTCAAAGGAATGAACATATCACTTCCCATATGGTCCTCATCGATGTGAAACACCCCTAAGGGGATGCATTATTGTTAGGTTTAGGCGTGGGAATTCTCCCATCGTCTACTAAATCTTGTATTTTGTGCTTTAAAACATATATAGCAACGTTCAGTATCATGTCTAACACGTCTATGATAAGCACAATAAGCACTACCATTCCATTGAGGAAATCCTCTTTCTGGTGGAGGGGTGGTGTTGGCCCTGTTAGCGCAAGTAAGCCTTTTTCATTTAATTTTCCTAAGAATTCTTTATAGCTTACAGGAAATAGAATAAATTTTCTTTCTTTAGTCCATCTTTTTCTAGGATCATCATATCGATTTGTTTTATTGTATTGCATGGAAGTCGCAAATACGTCAATAAAGGATGATGCATTATCATTCCCCTTCTTGTAGTTATTCTTAGGTTGATGATGATGATGAGGTTTGTTCGCTTTTTATTTAGCAAGATCATCTTCAATCCTAGTACCCACATAATAGACCTTTTGAAAAGTGTCTAGACCAAGGTAACGTAGATGCTTGTTGTACTTTTCATGATAGTTGTCAATGAATTTTTTTACTAAATAAAGTTCAGGAGGCCTTTGGGCAAGGTGGGCCGTCTTTTCTTGTCATCTACCATAGAAAGCAAGGAAACCTTCATCGTCGCCTTGCTTAAGCATCTCGAGTTCACGTAAAGTTGACTTAAACTCTACATTGCTCTCAGATTAGGTGATGAAAGCCGACACTACATCTTCCCATGTTGCCTTGAATTTTGGATCTAGCCCATAGTACCACTCTCTCGTGGTTGGGTCTAAGGATAAAGGGAAAGTCAAAGCATAAAGCTTAGGATTAACTCCCCTAATGCCATAGTGCCAGTAAAACACATTAAATGATTTTATGGGTTATTGGTCACCTTAAATATTGACAAGTCTGTAGCTACGAACTTTTCCTATAAAGAAAGTCCTGGGGGAGGAGCAATCTTTTCCGCGTCAAAGTACTTGGTCCCCATTGTAGAACGAAGAATAAGTTTCTTGAACAAATTTTCTTTGATGGATAATTGTTCCATCTTATCTTATAAGGCTAAAGTTTCATCTTTTTTCTTTTCAACATTTTCTATTTTCTTAAGTCATCTCTCCTCAGTCTCTTGAGCCTTTTCCTCTCTCAAACGAAGAATCTCTTGTTGAAGTTCTTCGATGGTTGGCATTATTGTTGGATTAGTATTAGTTGTCGAAGAAAAGTTGTTTGAAAGGGGTTGATCTTTAGGAGGTAAACGTAGAATTCGAGTGCCCGGGGGTCCTCTTTCCCAAGCTTGAAAACCGGCCCTAAAGGAGTACGAAAGGATAAGTAAATCTATACGCTTGTTTAAAAAGGGAAAAAAATGCAAAATATATTCAAACGGATAACATCGCCCTTAACAATTCTTCAAAGAAGATATTATTCGAACGAGTCAATTTTTTTTTTGAGAAATCAAATTGACTCGTCCATTGGGCATGCACAAGTGAGTCAGTTGCGCTCGACTGTCACGCGCAACGAAATCACTTGCGCTGGGAGTAGGGATGTCAATATTAAGTGGATATCCACTAACCCGCTCCACCCGCAATAAATAAATGGATGAAAAGCGGGTGACGGATGAAGCGGATGATGGATCGGATCGGATATGGATGATACTTTTTTCACCCGCTAATCATCCACCCACCCGTTTAACATATATTAATTTTTTAATCTAAGAATTTTAATAATAAAATCTGAAATGTGCAAGAAAATTATATGTATTTTTTTGTTGCAAATTAATTTTTCAAACAATATATTGTTATTGTTTCCTTTTTAATTAATAAAATTAATAAAACTATTGTACAAATAACCGAAAATTAAAGTTACGTGAGTTTTTTTCAACTTTAATACTTATCCATTAGTCATCCGCTCCACCCGTTTCATCCGCATATGATGGACGGATGGATATGGATGATGGGTGAAGCGGATGATGGATGGATGTGGATGGAGCGATTAGAGTAATGGATGGATGCGGGTGAAGCTCCACCCGATCCGAATCCGATCCATTGCCATCTCAAGCTGGGAGAGGTCGGGCAACTCATTGAGTTGCGCGCGCCACCTGCTCATAGAATTTTTTTAAATTCGAGCGTTTTTATTGTCATCGTTTTTTTTATTCGATTTTTTTTTACCTTCTTTGTTTATGCTATCCATTGAATATGACGCACTAGGTGAAAAATGGGCTTTGGCAGCGGTTCAAACCCGGTCTAAGGCACCGGTTTGAACCGCATTCTATGTGGGGGGTGCCAAATACCCCTCTTTTTATCACCGGTTCAAAACCGGTGCCCTATACCCAATTTGGCACCGGTTAACCGGTGCCTTTAACTGTTTTTGGCACCGGTTAACCGGTACCTAAAACAGTCTCCCGCCAATTTTTTTTGGTGGAAGCTAGTTTTGGCACCGGTTAACCGATGCCTTTTTAGTATTAATTTTTTTTTTGTCCATTTTTCGTGCAATAATATTTTAAAAAAACAAAACCTGTTTTCAGCAATAATAATAACTTGTAATTCCAGCAATTATATTAAATAAAATAATTAATAATATTATTATTATAATTACTAATAATAATAATATTATTAAATATTATAATAAGATACAAAAATAATATTAAAAACAAGAATTCATATATATATATATATATATATATATATATATATATAAATATTCCCAAACGCAATACATTACAAAAAAAGTGTTATATATATATATATACAAATGATAGTAAGTAAATATATAATGAATAATAATATATATAATTTAAAAGATAACATAAATAATTTACAATTAAAATGCCGTTTACATTTTGAAGGTGATAAAAGACGCCAACATGTCACGAACTTCATTAAGCTCCTTCATTGTCAACGGACCATCCTTTTGGACCTTGCAAAAGTTGAAATACAAAAACATTATGTTAGAATTAATTAATTAGGCAAAACAATATGGATTTTATCAAATATTACATACATGACTTCTATAAAACCCATTTCCTACATTACATATCAAATGAAATATTTCTTTCTCATAACATGTCAATGACACCTAGTTTTATGTATCTAAACCCTAAAAATGAATCAAAAGAGCATTTTATTAAGGTTTATGACGCTTTGTACTCAAAATGGCCCGACTATGGCTCATATGACTTTACTTTGCCCATTTCCTACATTTCTTATTAAATGAACTTTATTTATCTCATAACATGTCAATATTATCTAGTTATAGATGTATAAGGAAAGAAATCACATCAAAAGAGCATATTAACACAAAATGGCCCAAATATGGCCCATATGACTTCAATTCAGCCCATTTCTACCTTTCTTGTCAAATCACCTTTTTAATTCTCATAACATGTCAACGTTGGGTAATTTTAGGTGTCTAAGGCTAAAAATCACATCAATATATCATTTCAATAAATTTAACAACGCATTTTACTCAAAATGGCCCAAATATGGCCTATATGACTTTTATGTAACCCATTTCCTACATTACTTATCAAATGAACTATTTATTTCTAATAACATGTCAATGACACCTAGTTTTATGTGTCTAAGCCCTAAAATTTAATCAAAAGAGCATTTTTTTAAGGTTTAAGACGCTTTTTACTCAAAATGTCCCGAACATGGCCTATATAACTTTACTTTGCCCATTTCCTACATATCTTATTAAGTTAACTTTATTTATCTCATAACATGTCAATATTATCTAGTTATAGGCGTATAAGGAAAGAAATCACATCAAAAGAGCATATTAACACAAAATGACCCAAATATGGCCCATATGACTTCTATTCAGCCCATTTTCTACCTTTCTTGTCAAATGACCTTTTTATTTCTCATAACATGTAAATGTTGTGTAATATTAGGTGTCTAAGGCTAGAAATCACATCAATATAGCATTTCATTAAGTTTTAGGACTTACCTCATCAAGCTGTTGAGTGTCCATACAATGAGTCACAGTGTCAAGCATGAATCTCATCACATACAAAGCACAATCAAGTCCATTTTCTTGTTGTGCGCACTAGCATATGACAAACAAATCACATCAGTAAAACATGCAAAGGAAATTAGCAAATATTTACTAAAATAGATTTTGAAGATAATCACAATATCATGTAAATTACCAACGGTGACTTCCATGTTGAACCCTTTGGAGCACGACAATGTAGCTTCTTCATAACACTGTAGTAAATAAAGAACATTCAAATTTGATTAGTCATATGACTACTAAATTAGTTATTATTAGCAATAATCATCACTAGGTAGCTAAATATATTTACTTTTGCAATATAGACTTCACGAGCCACTTCTCCGATGATCGAGCTGAATCAAGGTGATAAATTGTGTTATTGGAATTACAAATCACCATGAGGCTCCAATGCTCCCAACATAAGTTCACAATTTACAAGAAAATTAATATTTAGGATTCAACCTATAATGAGGCCAAATCGATTGAATTTAAAATGGTTAGACTTACTTTTATAACATGGGGCGAATATGAACTTGTCTCCCCCACACGCTAATTTCTTGATACTTTTCTCAACATAGTACAACACATCATGGGGGTTTTCTATAATTCTAGTAGTGGATAACTACTCGGGGCATAACCACCCAACTTTACAAGGAGAATCAGTTTCAGCTAAGTGCTCCTATAGTGTTCTGCGTCCATGAACATTGAATAATTAATCACATGTAGGATAATCACCATAAATTTGAATAACTTGAAAAAAAATATAGATTATGTGGGCATTGAAGTACCTCATGAATGTTTGAATGATGGAAATGTTAAGCTTTACACCACGTAGAAATTCCTTCACATCTTCTTTGCTGATCCATGCAACTACATCCTCATCATAGTGGAACATTGCCTTATGAAGTGCAACTTCCATGGGATCCACCAAATGACAAGCACGGTTGTGAAGAAAGGTCATGTCAGCAGAGAGCGATTGAAGAACAATGTCTTCAACTAGTGGTGTAGGTTGCATGGGTGAACCTTTCGAAGAGTGCAACTTCGATGGTTGTTCACTCTTAGACCTCTGTTCACATAGCTTCTTCTTAGTTTGATCGATGCTTTTAGGCTTGTCCACCCTCTTTCTCTTTAAAGTTTTTCTTCCATGCAAAATCTGAAATAGTTTGAGAAAGAATAAGTTTATAAGTTGAGAAATGAAGAAAATACACAAATTATAAGTTATTTCGGCTCAAAATGGCTTTATTTTGATGAAATGGGCCCAAAACCTTTGGAACTTTGCTTCTTTTATATAATTTCAACTCACAATCACTTATAAATATGTAATTATGATATGGTTTGATAATGAATAAGTTTATAAGTTGAGAAATGAAGAAAATAGGCAAATAAGAAGCCATTTTGGCTCAAAATGGCTTTATTTTGATGAATTTGACCCAAAACCTAAGAACTTAGCTTCTTTTATGTAATTTCAACTAACAATCACTTATAAATATGTAATCATGAGATGGTTTGAGAATGAATAAGTTTATAAGTTGAGAAATGAAGAAAATAGGCAATTCAGTAGCCATTTCAACTAAAAATTGCTTTATTTTGATGAAATGGGCCAAAAACATAGAACTTTGCTTCTTTTCTGAAATTTCAACTCATAATCACTTATACATATGTAATTATGATATGGTTTGAGAATGAATAAGTTTATAAGTTGAGAAATTAAGAAATTAGGCAAGTGATAAGCCTTTTTGGCTCAAAATGGCTTTATTTTGATGAATTGGAACCAAAACCTTAGAACTTAGCTTCTTTTATGTAATTTCAACTGACAACCACTTATAAATATGGAATTATGAGATTTTTTGAGAATGAATAAGTTTATGAGTTGAGAAATGAAGAAAATAGGCAAGTGAGTAGCCATTTCAGCTTAAAATGTCTTTATTTTGATGAAATGGGCCAAAAAACTTAGAACTTTGCTTCTTTTATGCAATTTCAACTCACAATCACTTATACATAAGTAATTATGATATGGTTTGAGAATGAATAAGTTTATAAGTTGAGAAATAAAGAAAATAGGCAAGTGAGAAGCCTTTTTTGCTCAAAATGGCTTTATTTTGATGAATTGGAACCAAAAGCTTAAAACTTAGCTTCTTTTATGTAATTTCAACTGACAACAACTTATAAATATGTAATTATGAGATAGTTATAGAACGAATAAGTTTATAAGTTGAGAAATGAAGAAAATAGGCAAATGAGTAGCAATTTTGGCTCAAAATGGCTTTATTTTGAAGAAATAGGTTCAAAAACTTAGAAATTTGCTTCGTTTATGTAATTTCAAGTCACAATCACCTAAAAATATGTAATTATTATATGGTATGAGAAAGAATAATTTCATAAGTTGAAAAATGAAGAAAATAGTCATGCGAAAAGCCATTTCGCCGAGTTCTTTTTTAAAAAAAAAGAAAAGAAAATTGCTCAATTTTTTTTTGAAAAATACACAACTTCTGCAAAACCGGAACACCCGAGAGAGCCACCCCCACTGTTGGAACAACAAAGGCAGCCTGCACCGAGGCCATAGCAGCACCGGCAACCGCTTGCCAAGGCTGCAGCATCCCTGGCAGCCAGCCTGGGCTGCTGCAGCCTGGGCTACTGCAGCCTCAGCAAGCGGCTGCCTTGGCTGCTGCAGCCCCGGCAACGGCTGCCTGGGGTGCAGCAGCCCCGGCAACGGCTGCCTGGGGTGCAGCAGCCCAGGCAGCCGCTGCCGGGGCTGCTTCAGCCACTGCAGCCGCTCCCGGGGCTGCGTGATTCCAATGCTGGAGCAGTCCCGACAGCGTCTGCCGAGTCTGGAACTGCCTGGGCAGCGGCTCCCGAGTTCCGAGCTTCCCGGGCAGCCGCTCCGGAAGCCGGAGCAGCGCAGGGAGCACCAGCCGAGGCCGCCGCTGCGTCGGCATCCGAGATGGGGGTCGGGGAGTCGTGCTATTTCGGCGGTTTTATTTTCAGAGTGCCTAGCAGTTATTTAACACTAAAAAATTGAGAAATAAATAATTTACCTCCTTATTAATCAAGTAGACCCATGCACGTGGCCAATCAACAAAGCTACCTATAGCTTGCCAAAGCTTTATTATCTCAACCTCCTCTATCGGTACGGGTAGTGGGATGTCTTCGAACCCCGCAACCACTGAATCGATCCCAACCGAGTCACATCAGTCGTCGCTTAGGCACTACCATACGCAACCCAACTCAACGCCATACTATTTGCATGCCCCGGGGCTTACACCGGGTGTCTTCTTACACAAGTATATATAAAAAGAAGATAGTTAAATAGGACTTTTTCTAAAACATAGATAATATAATAAAATTCATTAAGGTAGAGGGTTACAAATCACCTGTAACTCTAGATATTCATGCATTGTTGGATTATCAAGCTCCCTCGAGTCTGCATTTGTAGGAGTAGGAACCTGCAACAGTACATCAATCATGCTACCTAAGATCTCAATTAACTCAATATTTTAAAACTTTTAATAACCCAATTCATTTTACCTCAGGTGGCACATCTTCACCACGTATCTCATCTCCTCCATGTCTATCACCTTCTCGTTGTCCTTTTGGTTGAGAACATGAGTCGAGTGGGGTACTCGCGAGGAACGGCAAAGTCGGTAAGTTCATCTGCTTCGCCCAAGCATTGAATTCACCCACTAACTCGTTGCATACTTGTTCCTTAATTGATGCCACCTTGGCATCCAACTCCCCCGGTGAGTTAACACTAGCTCGAGATCTACCCGATTTCGTGTATTCTAGACCCATCACCTTTTGCCGTCCAAGCAATGACCCTCCCAAACCAACTACTCGTTCTGGATGGTATGGCCTTCCCAAAGCCATGGTGAAAGGGTCATTCTCCACAATTGGTTTAAATTTTCCCTCCACCAGCTCTTGAGTGTGCTCAAGCTATAGCAAAAGGAAAAATGAGGTCAGTAAGACAGTTAATGGTTTGTGTAGTGATTTAGATGCAAAAGTGACTTAAAATTCAACAGTTCATAGGTAACTTACAATCTTATCTGCCATTTTTTTGGTTTCCGGACCCTTGATGACCCATTTTTCGGTTTCCTTATCAAACGTATGGAGTGAACAAAAGAAATCAGCTGCACGACTCACCGAAGTAGTGATCGTGGAACTAGAGGGTTCCTTCGATGCTAATAGAAGCGATTTAGGGTATAAACCCTTATTGACCCACTCAGGTCTCTTTTCACCAAATGTCTTAGGCCCCATACGATGGACGTATTCCTTCATCTCTACATTCTTTTTATTTTGCTCTTGAAGTTCCTACAAAACTAAAAATTTTAGCATCATTGCTACAAAAAGTTACAATGGCTTTCTTTTGAGTCTTCATTCTAACGAACTCTTCCCACTCATCTTTTGACACAGTCGGCTATATTTGCCATGGGAGAAGGTCATCCTCATCATCTTTCTTCTTCTTTGATTTCTTCTTCTTCTTGTAGATCCACCCATTAGATAAGTTGGTCTTAAAGCCTCTGAATCTTTCCTCTAATAAAGATTCAAACACCCTTCTATTCTCGGGATCATTAGGAATACAAAATAGCCTCTGCAAGCACAAATTAAAATCGATTATTAGTTTCTATTTAATATAAGGTTAAGGTTTCTTAAATTGTCTAAATGCGCCAAAAACACACTTACCCTTGTATCATCCCAAAATGTTTGAATCAAACCCGGAGGTACTTGCCGCATTACAAGTGTAATGGGGATTTTCTGCGCACACATGCCAACCTGATTAGCATATTGTCGATGCCATTTGGGCCCGGGTTGTTCGTTGTTGTTATACTCCAAGACCATGGGACCGTCCGGTTTCTTAAAGCTTCTCGTTGGACCCCTTCTTTTTCTTTGAGTCGGTGCCTTTACCCCCCCCCTCCACCACCTGTGTTGTTTTGATCTTGTCCTTTGCCATGAGTTTCAGGAGTCGGGTTCTCACCAACAATCTCACGTGCTATATTTTCAATAGGCGGTGCTCGTTCAGCTGAAATTTTAAATTCTTCAAGCCAACGCTCGAACTCATCTTGAGCCTGATCCTCTGGCTCACCCAAGTCATCCTCCTTATTCACATCATAAGGCTCATCACCGTCCTCGTCCTCATCCTCGTACTCGTCCTCATACTCATCATCGTCAATGTCCTCTACACAATGAGGGTCATGATCGACCGCCATGAGATATAAGCACCTGTCAAAGCAATCATAAAACAATATTAGTGTATAGTAAAGTATATGCACGATAGTTCATACACAAAACAAAGGAGTTAGGTTAAGTAGATGCTATTTAAGCCATTTTCACCTACTTATGGTCTGATAACCTTGTATATGCATGTTAATGAGTACACTTAGGCAATTTCAAACTACAAACATGTTAAATATAATGAATATAGGTTTTTAGAATGAATAAATGTTAGTTCATACACAAAACAAAGGAGTTGGGTTAAGTAGAAGCTATTTAAGCCATTTTCACCTACTTATGGTCCTATAACTTCATATATGCATGATAATGAGAACACTTAGGCAATTTCAAACTACAAACATGTTATATATAATGAATATGGGTTGTTAGAAAGAATAAATGTTAGTTCATACACAAAACAAAATAATTGGGTTAAGTAGAAGCTATTTAAGCCATTTTCACCTACTTATGGTCCTATAACCTTGTATATGCATGATAATGAGTACACTTAGTCAATTTCACACTTAGCCATTTTCAGCATTCTGTTTTTCTTTCTTCCCTCTGCATGCCACCTCAATTTTTTAGCGTCTTTCGGTATTGAGAATAGACGCTTAAACCTTGGAATAATGGGAAGATACCACAACACCTTTGCAGAAGGTCCCTCCGTGCCAGGATTGCAACTCATGCGCTTGTAGCACGACCGCTTGCATCGTGGACACTCCAGCAGTTGTTCCTTCTCATTTCGATACAAAATACAGTCATTAGGATATGCATGTATCTTCTTATACTCCAAACCAAAGGGACACATGAGCTTCTTTGCGTAATAGTAAAACTTAGGAATTTCATTCCTATCAGGCAACATATCACTTAATGCGGTCAACAAAGAAGTAAAACTAATGTCCGTCCACCCGGGATATAAAGGCTTTTTGGAAGCCTCCGATAATAACTCAAAAAATCCACCTTCAACACCATGCAACATCTCATCCACTTGTTCATCCTAGACCTCATCCGCCTAATCATCATCGGCTCCATCCTCACCGTTATCAACAATATAGTCATCGTTCTCGTATTCCTCGTCCACATGAATCTCATTGCTTCTAACACGCACATCATTCCGATCATGATCCCCACTGTACTCTCCACTTTCTCCGTGCCAAATCCACACATGGTATAAATGCCTAAACCCACGACATAATACATGATCTCTAATGATTTCAACACTATCGACCACATTCACATTATTACAATTGACACAAGGACAATAAAGGCCTTTGCCACCCAGTTTGCGTTGATAAGCTAAAGCAATCTCGCAAAACTCATGAACCCCATTTCAAAATTCCAATGTATCGCGTCTACCATACATCTAACCACAATCCTTCTCCATTTAGTAAATTGTCTCTAAACATATATAGAAACATATAATGAATAAGGTGTAATTGCTACATATTATATGTAAATCAATTCAAGTACAAGACGTGAATATACCATTCATATAGTGAAAAAATGCATGTTTCCAAAGGGTCCTTATCACTCCAACCTAACCCATCCTTGAATGTCTACTCTCACTAGTGAATGTTTTTCAACTTTCCAATTTTAAGGAAAATCCGGCAGCATTTCCCCCTAGTTCTCCATGTACACGATGTAAGTAATCAATTACCCACATATGTACCCAGAGAACATAGTGAGGAAATTGTAAGCTAAGATGTTCCTTAAAATACAAAAGAAATCATACATTCACCACCTAAGTGAGAGTACACATTCAAGAACAGTCCCAACCGGGTACTATTCAAGACTTTCTCTTAATGAGAAAGCCTTGAACGGGTATCTAGGCGTATGATGATGCAAGTATTCTATATATTGTTGTATTTATTTGCAATTAAACAATACACAAGTTGCAATTTCATGAATAAACTTTTATTAAATGGATAAATAGAAAGAAATATAGCTAAGTAAAGTTTATAAGTCATACCAATATAGCAACTACCCACTTGAGCTCAATATGTAGTCCTTAAGCTAAACTCGTGCTTCAATTCACATATGAATCTATATATTAAAAAAAACAAAAAACAAAAATTAGGTTAAATATTATGTATTTACTTCTCATAACATGTCAATTCACTAATTTATTTCTAAGCTAAAACACATCATTCATCGAACTAACAATTGCTAAACTATGTATTCACTACTTTGTTCAAAATTCATTTTTTTATTCAAAATTGCTAAACTAAAAAGGTTACTAATCTCTAATTTTTTTCATTTTATTTATTAAAAATTTCTAAACTAAAAAGGTTACTAATCTCTAACCATTATAACAAACAAAATTTCAACTAATTAAGTAACAAGGCTAATATTCTCTACTTTATTCAAAATTACACATCAAAACAAATTAAATTAACCATTAAAACATAATAATATCCAACTAATTGAGTAACAAGGTTACTAATTTCTAATATTTTCACAATTTCTCAATAAAAAACCAATAATTGAAACAAATTGAAGTAAAATTATATTCTAACCTAAATTTTAATTTGCCTAACAATTCTTCAACATGAAAAACAAATTAATATAAGTACATAAATGGAAAATTGTTGTGAACAAAGAAAAAAAAAATTATACCTAAAACACTCAAATTATTGTAGTTTAACGTAGCTTGAAGGGAGGAGAGATGGAGTAGCTTCCGTGGTCAGTGGTGCGGTGGTGCGGCGACAACCTTCAGGGCGGTGGTGCGGCGGCGACCTTCAGGGCTGTGGCGCAGGAAACGAAGAGATGAGGTCAGTGGAGGGGGTTAAGCTGAGGGGAGAAAAAGCACGGCAGGGGAGAAAGAGAAGGCCATGGGAGAAAGAGAAGGCCAGGGGTGGCGGCGGTGAAGGTGGATGGCGACGGTTGCGGAAAGAGTGCAGGTCAGGTGAGGGGTTTTGCAGGTGAGGTCTTGCGGGAATCGAACAGTGAAGCAGCCAAAATGAATGAAAGAGAAAGAGAAGGAAGAAGGAAAGAGGCGGGGTTTTGTTTTTTTTAAATGGCACCGGTTTAGTGGCACCGGTTCGAACCGGTGCCTTTTTCATTTTTTTCACCCGTTTTGGCTGAACCGCTGCCTTTTCTATTTGTAGAAAATTACGCCCAATTTTTGCCTAGTTTTTGACACTGGTTTGGCCTGAACCGGTGCCTTTATGGGGATGCCTTTTTGTATTTTTCTACTAGTGACACTAAATCACGAAGAGATAACTTCGTAATTGGGAACCTAGACAAAACCTAAAAGTGAAAAGGAAGACTATCCTAACACGTTGCATACAGTCACATAATCACATAAGCATGTCATAAGGCAATATTCACGCAATGATGTTCTAAGGTCAAAAAAGGTTTGGATGTCCTAAGGTACCATATCTTAAGAAACGACACACAAATTAATCACTCAACGTGTTGATTCATGGAAACGTCCTCCCAACATTTTGTTGGTGATATAGGTGGGATGATTGTTATTAATTTCGGGATAAAAGCCTAGTGTTGGCAACCCCTAATCAATGAGCCAATCCCAAATGGTTTAAGTGTGCTATGCTTATGAATGCGGAAATGTTGCTTGTTTGGTTTTACTCTTGTGCAAAAGGAATATAGTATGTGTTCAAGTCTCGCTCTCTAACTAGAGATTATCCAAGATAATTCTCGTTAGGACCCATAGGAAACCTAATGCTGGAAACCATGGACCATAACTACGAATTAATCATGTAACCTCTAAGTTCCCAGTGGAGTCGCCACTGTAAGGAAGGTGATCCCATCGTAAGGGGTACTCTCCTTAAATGCCTTTGGCCACTTAAAAGCCTATGACTTTACACTTATTAGGGTGTAGTAGGATTTGAATTCCTGACTATTTAGGGGACCTTGAATTAGAATTCATCCTATCATTACGCTTTTTTTTATAAGAAACAAGTAGGAGTCGCCAATGAGTTTTAGGAAAAACTCATAAACCTCGTTCATCCCTTTCTTCCATGTGGAGTTCATGGAATAATAAGCATGAATCATAAGTTTACCCATTCCCAAATTTGGCTATAAACCAGAAATGAGTTCGGGAGCGAGGGTATTAAAATAACGTTCCTTTTAGAGGGAAATCGTTATCCTAGCTTTACTGTGGCCTATACTAGCTCTTCGTTTTTTACAATTTCATCACCAAACAAGTTATGCAACGCAATACCTACAACTATGTTAGTTGATTTCATTTACAAGCATTAATTCACGTATGTTGAAGCATAAAGGTTTTGATGATGAGGAACTTACACTAAAGCAAACTTAACTAATAAAGGTTTTCAAGTGTTTGATTAGTTTAGGTGAAGTTGATCGTGGTGATGGAAGAAGTAGCTGGAACTAAGAAGACATGAAGAGATCATTATCAAAGAAGTTAAAGAAATCAGAAGAAGAGTTCTCTAACAACAACTAGTTTTCTAACAAGAACTAATTCTCTAACAAGAACTAGTTCTCTAACAAGAACTGAGTTCCCTAACAAGAACTGAGTTCCTTAACAAGAACTTGATGACAACAAGCTGAGGTTCTTTGGTGGAAATTAACAAGCTTGGATCCCAAGTAATCTGGCTGAACAAAAGCGCGGCGCAGCTATTAATTTATTTAAGGTTTTTATCTTTCTAGATTATTGTTAATATTTTAAGTAGATTATTGCACGAAATTTATTAGAAGCGTGACAAGTTAGCTTGGTAAATAAAATAAAATGGAAAATAATAAAAGATAGATTTTAGGAAAAACTAAAAGTTTTATTTCCTTTACATCGGGTTGTTAAAAAGATAATTATTTTTAACAAAATATCTTTTTATCTTTATTTTCCGGAAAAGATTTTATTCAGATGATTTATATAAAATTGTGTTTTAAAGATAAGTTAAGTTAACGTATTTATCTCTTAAAAAAACCTACTTTCTATACGAGTGTGACTTGTATAAATAGTAGAGAGCAAAATGGTTTTAGGTTTTTTTTAATTTATGCGTGAAGAAATCTCTGTGCGTAATTGAGTAAGTTTACCAAGCTTCTAACTTGTCATATTAGTTTCGGATTTCGTGCATTGCTTGCCTAACATACTAGGTGTCATATTCTTGTATTGGGTTGGGTTATTTGGGTGTGTTTATCGTTTATATCATACACAGTTTTGTAAGCTTCATGGTGAGGCTGAGTGTTTGTACTTTGGCAGTACGAGTGAATCTAAGTGTGGTGCTTAGGTTGGGTAGGATAGGGTCTTATCAAGTAGCAATTCCAGTGAGGAACTTGTGAAACTAAAACTAGAAGAAGGGTATTCCACCCAACGTCCACCCATATTCAATGGTAAGTTTTACACCTACTGGAAGAACAGGATGGAGATCTTTATTAAGGAAGAAAATTACCAGGTTTGGCGTGTTATTGAAATTGGTGATTTTAAAATAACTGCAACCAATGACAAAAACGAGGTAGTTCCTATACTTATTTCTGATTATGATAAAGAAGACTACCAGAAACTTGAATTAAATGCTTTAGCTATAAAGTATTTGCACTGTGGACTTGGACCTCATGAACATAATCGTAACATGGGATGTAAGTCTGCAAAACAGATTTGAGATCTACTAGAGGTAACTCATGAAATTATCAATGAGATAAAACGTTCTAAAATTGATTTATTGATGTCTAGATATGAAAAGTTTGAAATGAAATCAAAGGAATCTATAGAGGAAATGTTTACTAGGTTCAATGATATTATTAATGAACTGAATTATCTTGGCAGACACATTCCTATTGATGAACAGGCTAGAAAGATCTTAAGGGGCCTACCACAAGATGAACGATGGAGATCCAAGGTTACTGCCATGCAAGAAGCCATGGACTTCACAAAGTTTAACATGAAACAACTAGCTGGATCATTGATGACTCACGAACTTCACTTGAGTTCCAATTCTGAAAGTTCCAAGAATAAGAGTTTTTCTCTTAAGGCCCAAGACTCAGAGGAATAGGAAGCTCATGAGGAAGAGATGGTAATGCTAGTTATAAAGTTCAAAAGGATGATGAACTACAAGAATTTTGTTAGGAATAAGAAGTTTGCAAGTTCCAGAAACACAACTTGTTTCAAATGTGGTTCTAAAGATCACTTCATCAAAGATTGCCCTCAACCAGATGGTGAGAAAGGAAAGACTAAAGGAAAGGAGCAATCAAAGGAGTCTAGAGGCTATAAGCCTTACTTCACCAAGGACAATGTGAAGAAATCCATGTTAGCTTCCTGGGGAGATTCTGATTCAGAGGAAAAGGAAGATCAGCCGTCAGAAGAAACTGCTCATCTTTGCTTGATGGCAAAGATTGTTGAAAAAGCAAGATTGGAGGCGTTAGAATATGAGGTATGGTTTTCTCTAAAAGAACTTAGACATTTCTCTAAAGAAAACTTAATATTTGCTGTTTTAGAAATTCAAGAAGAATTGAAAGAATTGCATAGAGCTAAACAACAAAGTGATTAAGCTTTGGTAACTTTTAAAGAAAACAGTGAGTGGGTCGATAATATGAAATTTGATATTCAATATAGATTCTTTAGTCTGTTTGAAGATAATAATCATTTGAAAGAAACTATAGACAGGTTGAAACATGATAACATAGTGTTAAATGTTGAACTATCCTTGATGAAAATCTGTATAGAAACTCTTGATTATGAAGTTCCTCAATTGTATTCGAATTATGAAAAACTAAAATCTTATTTGGAGGATACGAAAGCGGATAGGGCAAGACTTGAGGGGGAACTTGAGAAAGCCAGGAAAGGTAAACAACCTATAGACTGGTTGTTGCAAATCAGTTAATGCCCTTGTTCGGGATATTGTCTTTCACTCAGTTTGTAGAATCCCGGCGGGAAGCAAATATTTGATTGTTTAGGGCTTGTCTCGGGTTCCTTGTGTGTGTGTTCTGGTCTCTTTTTTTTTCAGTTGGGTTCCCGTTGTATTTTGCTCTATTTACTGTTCTTTTTTGCTGGTGTTGCTGTTTTCTTGTTGTCTCTTTGCTTTTGGTGTTGTGTTCTGTTGGGTGTACTGCTTTGCACTGCTAAGTTCTGTTGCCTTGCTGCTGCTTTCCTCTTTGCTGCTGTTCAGGGGCTGGTCATGGTGTTGGTGCTCTGCTGTCTGCCTTGCTGTTCTGTGTTATGCAGCTGCTTGTTCTGCTCAGTGATTTGCTGCCTGCAGTCTTGTTTTGCTGCTGGGTGGCTGCTATGTACTGCTGGTGTGCTTCTGCACTGCTTGGTGCTGCTCTGAATTCTGGTGCTGGTTGGTGCTGCTTTGAGCTGCTGTAGGCTGTGGGAGGCTGCTGATGTACTGCTGATTTTCTGCTTATGCACTGCTGAGTGTTGCTCTAAATTCTGGTGCTGTTTTCTTGCTGCTGCACTGCTGATGTTGTTTTTGCACTGCTGTTTTGGTGCTGGTTTGTTGCTGCAGTTTGCTGTCTTTGTCTGTTGGTGCTTCGTGCTGTTGCTGCTCTGCTATAATGCTCTTTTGCTGATGGGGCACCTTTGACTTGCTATGCCTTGCTGCTGGTGTTGTGCTCTGATGTTGGGGCTGCCGTGCTTTGCTTTGTGCCATGCTGTCTTCTTTAGGGGCTTGCTTTGGTGCTCGTTTTGTTGTTTATCTTTGTTCTTTTGGTTTCTTTAGTCGGTTTGCAAGCTTGTCTGCTTCTAGCTGTAGTTTTTGGTGGCTTTCGGATGTTTGGCATTGTTGCTTTTCTGGTTTTTTTTTTGTCTGGTCCTGGTTTCCGGAACCCTTTCTAGAAGGTGGCCGGGAAGCTGAGTCCAATTGTTCTAGGCCCTTCCTAGAACCCTTCCTAGAAGGTGGCTAGGTTTGGGTCTAAAACTGGTCGTGGGGTGTCCTGTTGTTTTTCAGATCTTTTGGTGTTCTGGTGGTAGTTATAACTTAGCTTTTGTAAGTTGTAACTTTCTCTTTTTGGTAATAAAATCTTATTTTCCAAAAAAAAAAAAAAAAGCCCAAACTAAGAGAACTGAAGGTTTGGGTTTCAAAAAGAAGTTCCAAAAGGAAAAGAAGTATGTTGACCTGCCTAGTAGTATTGTTTGTTATTTATGTTGAAATAATGGACACAAAAAGGTTAAGTGTCCTAAGAAATAAAAGAGTACACAGAAAAATGAAAAACATGTAGAACAGATTTGGATTAAAAAGAATGATGAACCCGCTGCTGTTACACAGGAACCCAAGGAAACCTAGGTTCCTGAAACTAACGTTTGATTTTTCATGGATGTTCCAGTGTGGGGGAACAACACTTGGTACCTCGACAGTGGTTGTTCTAAGCACATGACTGGAGACAAATATAGATTTCTCTCACAGGATGCCTACTATGGAGGAACTATGACCTTTGGATATAACATGACAGGAGATATAGTTATAATTGGAAAAGTAGGAAGGTCAAGTTCCCATGCTATTGATAATGTATTTTTAGTTGAGGGTCTCAAGCACAACTTGTTAAGTATCTCACAATTTTGTGACAAAGGTAACTCTGTAAGCTTTACTTCTAATAAGTGCAGAATCATTCACAATGACACTAGGAACGTTGTTCTTGAAGGAACTCGTAAAGGGAACACATATGTTATGGATCTTAACAAAGTTCCTAACAGCAGTCTAACATGTCTTAGTGTCATTGAGGATGATCCTCTATTATGGAACAAAAGATTTGGCCATGCAAGCTTTACTTTACTTGATAAATTGAGATCTAAAGAACTAGTGGAAGGACTTCCTTGCATTAAGTTTTTGTATGAAAAAGTGTGTGATGCTTGTGTTAGAGGAAAACAAACTCGAATTTCTTTTAATTCCAAGAAGATGGTAAGTACTAAAAGGCCTTTGGAACTCATTCATATGGATCTATGTGGTCCTATGAGAATCCAAAGCAGAAGTGCGTGGTAAGAAATATGTGATGGTTATTGTCAATGATTTTTCAAAGTTTAGTTGGGTTTTCTTTCTTGTTAGTAAAGATGAAACATTTGATGAATTTGTAGCTTTTGTAAAGAAAGACCAGAGAAGAACAGGTAATCCACTGATTCATCTTAGAACAGATCATGGAACTGAATTTTAAAATTCTAAATTTGATGAATTTTGTACTGAGCATGGAATGGATCACAACTTCTCCGCCCCTAGAACTCCACAACAAAATGGAGTGGTGGAACGCAAGAACAGAAGCCTCGAAGACATGGCTAGAACAATGTTGATCTCAAGTGGTCTGCGTAGGAACTTCTAGGCAAAAGCAGTGAACACAACATGTTATATTCTGAATAGAGTATCAGTTAGAGCCATCACTAACAAAACTTCTTATGAGTTGATCAAAGGGAGAAAACATAATATTTCTTACTTTAGATCTTTTGGTTGTAAATGTTTTGTTCATAAAAATGGTAAAAGGGATTTAGGAAAGTTTGAGGAACGAAGTGATGAGGCTGTATTCTTAGGATATGCCTCTAATAGTAAAGCATACAGAGTATATAATAAAAGGACAATGTGTGTTGAGGAATCTGTACATATTATATTTGATGAAACTTAACAATTGAATGATGTACAGGATTGTGATGATGATTTTGAGATTGGACTAGTACGCAAGGCAGATCCAGATGAAGAATCAACATCATTGCAGAAGCAGCAAGTTGAAATTGCTGAGCAAAACGAATCCTGAAGCAAATGAAAGTCAAGAAATGGAGAATGCACCTAGAACTCCCCCTCATGAACATAATCTAGATCAGAATGAAGGAGATCCTGCTTAAGTTCCAGCTGAGACTCAAGAACGAGTTCTTACAGAAGAACCAGTCAAGGACTTTACACCTAAGCGTTGGAAATATCAGAAGTCTCTTCCTATGGATGCAATAATGAGTGACATCTCAAAGGAACTCAAACCAGAACTCAGCTTAAAAACTTCCTTGCATTCTATGCATTCTTCTCTTATATGGAACCTAAGAACTATGTTGAAGCTTTGACTAACGCTGACTGGATTAATGCTATGCAAGCTGAACTAAATGAGTTCGAAAGAAATAAAGTTTGGCATTTGGAACCTAGACCCAAGAATAAGAAGACTATAGGTTTAAAGTGGGTGTTTAGGAACAAGCTAGATGAGCATGGTATTATTGTCAGAAATAAAGTAAGACTTGTTGTACAAGGTTTCAATCAACAAGAAGGAATAGACTATGAAGAAACATTTGCTCCAGTAGCCAGGTTAGAGGCTATTCGTTTACTTATTGCTTTTGCTGCTTATATGGATTCACGTTGTTCCAGATGGATGTTAAATGTGCATTTTTAAATGGATTTCTAAATGAAGAAGTTTATGTGGAACAACCTCCTAGATTTGAGAGTCAGGAGTTCCCAGACCATGTCTATAAGCTTGACAAGGCTCTTTATGGGTTGAAGCAAGCTCCTAGAGCATGGTATGAAAGGTTATCAAAGTTCCTTTTGAAAAATTATTTTAAACGAGGAAAAATTGATAAAACTTTGTTTTTGAAGTCAAATGGAACTGATATCCTTGTTGTACAGATTTACGTAGATGATATTTTATTTGGTGCAACTAACGAATCTTTATGCAAGTATTTTGCTGACCTTATGAGTGGAGAGTTTGAAATGAGTATGATGGGAGAATTAAATTTCTTCCTCAGATTGCAAATTAAGCAAACTGAAGAAGGAATCATGGTCCATCAACAAAAGTATATCAAGGAACTAATTAAGAAATATAAGTTTGAAAATGCTAAGACCAATGATACTCCAATGGGTTTAGCAAATAGAATGGATGAAGATCCATCTGGAACTTGTGTTGATCAACCTGTGTACCGAGGTATGATAGGTTCTCTACTTTACTTAACTACTAGTAGACCTGACATATCTTTCAGTGTAGGTTTGTGTGCCAGGTTTCAAGCAAATCCATAGGAGTCTCACCTGAAAGCAGTAAAGAGAATCCCTAGATACTTGAAAGGAACTAATGACTTGTGTCTCTTCTATCCTAGAAGTGACTCATTTGATTTAATTGGCTTTACTGATGCTGACTATGCAGGTGATTTGGTTAATAGAAAAAGCACTTCAGGTATGGTACAATTTTTAAGACCTTGTTTAGTTTCTTAGGGTTCCAAGAAGCAAAACACAGTTGCATTATCTACAACTGAAGCTGAGTATGTGGTAGCAGCAGCATGTTGTTCACAAGTACTCTGGATAAAGCAACATGATAGAGATTTCGGTCTAATATTTGAATGTTTAACCATTTACTGTGATAACAAAAGTGCTATATGTATTTCTAAGGATCCAGTTCAGCACTCTAAGGTAAAACACATCCACATTAGGCATCACTTTCTAAAAGATAATGTGGAGCAAGGGAATATTAAATTGGAATTTTGTAATACGGAATATCAACTTGCAGATATTTTGACCAAACCCTTGAACAGAGAAAGATTTGAGAAATTGAGACTGGAACTTGGGATGATCAAGCTGAATTGATTGGTTCTAAAGTTCCAAGATATGGCAAAGTCGAAAATAATGTAAATAGAGCAAAAAGAGCATTTAGCACAATCTTGGTGTGCTAAACATAACTGAAGTGTCACCGTTGTTGATCACTAGAGGTTAGTTCATTAAATCGCTTAATTAATTTTGCTTGTAGTAGTGTACATTGCATGTGTGTAGAAAGCGTGTTCCAATTGCGTGTTTTATTTTCAGAAAATTCTTTTTGTAAAATTAAATGAATTTGGAAAGAAAAGAATTTTGGAAAATTGATCCTCCCAAATGGATTTCGAAAAATTAATTGAATGTGTTCAATTAAATGACTGAACAGTGACCCATTAACTCCATCACACCACTTCAGAAATTACAAAAGCAACTTTAACACAATACTTTCACCTCACTGTAAAATCAATTTAACACACCTCCAGTAAAAATCATCAAAGCTCTAAACCACCTTCAAAAACCATGGTTATCATTGCTGAAATCGTTTCCTCAGAAAATTCCCAGAATTCAGAAAGAACTATTCAAGAAGCAACCTCTCCCTTAGCCATGGTGAACTACAAAGCCTCGCCTTCCACCATAAAAGATTCTGAAAATTCTAAACCCTCGTTGTCTGAACCTAACTCATCAATGCTAAACCCTAATCTCAACGATGAAGCAGAAAGCAAGAAGTAAGCCTCTGTTTTCGAAAGACTTAAAAAATGGAAGAAAAAGAGATTGAGAGGAAAAACTTTTGAAGAGAAGATGACAGAGGTGGATGCTTTTGCTAGAGGAGAAAATTCAGATGATGAGAATGATGAATAAGAAGAAGAGGGTGAAGAGGAACATAAAGGATCAGAATATAGAGAAGAGGTTAAAGAGGAAGATGACGGTGAGCAATCGGAACTTAGTGCTGATGCTAAGAGGTATGTTGTTGGACATAGACTCGATTTAGAATGGTGCAAGAAGGCTAGGGTTTTAGAATTTCTTGATTTGGTTAAATTTCAAGGGTGGGAATATTTGTTAACAATTGCTTCAAACAATGTCATGTATCCTGCTGCAATGACTGAGTTTTGTTCGAAGTTTCAAGTTAAACAAGGAAAAATCTCTAGTATGGTTAATAAAAAGAAAATTGAATTTGATGTTGAAAAATTAGGAAAAATTCTAAAAGTACCAACTGATGGGTACGAAATGTATTTGAAAGGAAAGGGAAAATTGAAAGTAGGGAATTATTTAGGAGGTGATATTGTTGAAACCCTAGGAGGAAAAAGGGGAAGAATGTCATGAGCCATAATGATCTGAGTCCCTTGAACCAGTTACTTTTTAACTTAGTTCGAAAAACAATTCTGCCTAGGACACAAAAGAAGAGTGAAGCTTGTTTGATGGATATGGCAGTTATCTTTTGTCTCTCTTAGAAAATTTAAGTCAACTTTCCATCACTAATGTATCAACACCTAGCACACTGTGTTCCAGGGAAGAACAAAGTGGGCTATGGAGCCGTTCTGTTTACTGTCTTTGAATCACTTGGTGTAAAATTGAAGGGAGTTTATAAGGGTTTGGAAGAGAAACCTGAGAATGTGATAGATGGTGAGTCTTTGCAGGGCATCAGTCTAGAGGTTGTGAATGGAAAGGTTAGAAGAATTGAAGAGAAAAACAGTGTAGGAGGAAAAAGAAAAGGGAAAGAAGTTCCAGAGCAGCCTGTGAGGAAGAGCAGGATATTATCTACTAGTTCTGCTCCTAAGACTAGTATGGAAGAACCTCTGGAACTTGATGTTGAAGAAGACAAGGTTATAGCTGAAAAAGTTGCAGAGCTGGTTGATAGGGTTGAAGTTGCTGAAAAGCAGATTAAGGCTGTCACAAGAAGGATGAAAAAGTTGGAGCAAACTGTGCATAAACTTAAGAATAGTCTTAGGTCTCAGAAGCTGGAGTTTCAGATGGAAGTTAAACATATAGAAAATCAATTGGAAGCTTCTGCACAGCAAACCAAGGATGACAACCAGAGAATCTTAGAGCTCATTCAGACCTGATTAACCTTTAATCCTAGCCTAGCATAATTTAGTTTTTTTTTTCTTAGTCTTTTCTTATTTCAGTCTGGAACAATTCAATTTCTGTCATTAAGTTTTTTTGAACAAATTTATTTTGGTTTGTAAAAAAATTGTTCAGCAGGATATGTATCTTTTAAAATTTTTAATAGAATGCTTTTGGAGATGCTTATACATGTGTGTTAGTGTACATTATGAATGCTTATGCAGGAGAGTGGAACTAACTTAAGGGAAGTTAGTAGAGCTTCCTTTAGTTTCCCACACTCGATGAATTGCTTATGGGGCTGTGGCTAGATGCTTAATAACTTGAAAATACAGGACTTTTTGATAATGCCAAAAGGAGGAAAAGAAGAAGCAAACTTGGATGCTGAAGTTGTTTGGGTTCCAGTTGAGAAAGTATCAGAAATTTCTCTAATATGATGTCATAGTAGCTTAGTTTATTTTTGTTTAGTTTACTTTGTTTATTTTGTTTTTGTTTTTTTTTTACTTTCAGTCAATAAACCAAAAACACAAAAATACGACCTTCTATTTTGATTAACTTGTTTGTAGTGTTTGCTGAAGTTTGTAATCATCCAAAAGGGGGAAATTGTTGAGGCATAAATGTTTTGATGATGAGGAACTTACATAAAGCAAACTCAACTAATAAAGGTTTTCAAGTGTTTGATTAGTTTAGGTGAAGTTGATCGTGGTGATGGCAGAAGTAGTTGGAACTAAGAAGACATGAAGAGATCTTTATTAAAGAAGTTAAACAAATCAGAAGAAGAGTTCTCTAACAATAAATGAGTTCCCTAACAGGAACGTTCCTTAACAAGAACTTGAAGACAGCAAGTTGAGGTTCTTTGGTGGAACTTAACAAGCTTGGAGCCCAAGTAATCTGGCTGAACAAAAGTGCGGTGCAACTATTAATTTAGTTAAGATTTTTATCTTTCTAGATTATTGATAATATGTTAAGTAGGTTATTGCACGAAATTTATTAGAAGCGTGACAAGTTAGCTTCGTAAGTAAAATAAAATGGAAAATAATAAAAGATAGATTTAAGGGAAAAAAATTTCTAAAAGCTTTACTTCCTTTAAATCGGTCTGTTAAAAAGATAATTCTTTTTAACAAAATATATTTTTATCTTTATTTTCCGGAAAAGATTTTATTCATATGATTTACATAAAACCGTGTTTTAAAGATAATTTAAGTTAACTTATTTATCTTTTTAAAAAACCTACTTTCTATACGAGTCTGACTTGTATATATAGTAGAGAGTAAAATGGTTTTAGTTTTTTGTGAGTTTATGCGTGAAGAAATCTCTGTGCGTAATTGAGTAAGTTTACCAAGCTTCTAACTTGTCATAAAAGTTTCGGATTTCGTGCATTGCTTTCCTAACATGCTAGGTGTCTTATTCTTGTATTGGGTTGGGTTAATTGGGTCTGTTTATCGTTTATATCATACGTAGTTTTGTAAGCTTCGTGGTGAGGCTGAGTGTTTGTACTTTGGCAGTACGTGTAGTACTTTGGCAGTACGAGTGATTCTAAGTGTGGTGCTTAGGTTGGGTAGGATAGGGTCCTATCAAGTACCAATTCCAGTGAGGAACTTGTGAAACTAAAGGTTCGTGTCTTATAGGTTGTAATGTGGTGTTTGCCCTATTATAGTGGAGTTTGTGTGTTTGAAATCCCTGAGGCAGGGTCGAGGTTTTACTTCCAATTGGGCCTAGGAAGGTTTCCTCGTAAAATCTGTGTGTGCCTTTAAGTTCCTATATGCGTTATTATTAATCCGCGAAAAGTAGACATTAGGAACTCGATACAATTCACCCCCCTCTTGTATTAATCGTCTCAACTAACAACGTAGGAATTACATCGTAATGTCGTTATTCATATTTAATCAAATTCGTGAAAAGAACAAGAAAATAAACAAGATTTGCCTTAGCTTAAGTGATCAGTCAACAATTACTTAATTCAATTCTAATCTTTATTTAACGCAAGATATTTTGTGGAATTGATTAATTAATTATTTTAAAGGTGATAAAAAACAACACTAATTAATTAATTAAAGTCCTTTTAAACAAGAAAATAAACGTGATTTAACTAAGTGCTCGGGAATTTACCACTTCTCTTGACTAGATCTCCGTTTAGAGCACTTATGGACTACTTCTTAATGGGGAACCTCCACCGTAGTAACAAAGTATAAAAAGGGTAAGTATTTAGGACAAGAGGGGCTAGGTTGAACAAGTTCACAAGTATTTCGCCAGAGTTTTAGGTTAATTTTTGTCTGTTTAAGACTTGATCTAAGCTCGTATTTATAAGGAATGATTAGGTTTAGGGTTTTGAGCATTCTGCCACAGCAGGTGTCGCGCGCAACAGAATGAGTTGCGCGTGGCATCCCAGCGCAAGTGATTGGGTTGCACTGCTATGGGTAGCGCAACTAATTGTCTTGCACGCGGCTTTATGGTAAGATTCGATTTTATATTTTTCGTATAATTCTGAATCTTTCGCAGCGCAACTCTGGAGGTTGCGCTGGGTGTCGCATGAAATTGAATTAGTTGCGCGCGGCAGCCTTGCTCGACTCTTTGATATGCGCGTGGCTTTTTCTGCGGCAGCACTAAGATTTAT
Source organism: Chenopodium quinoa (assembly GCF_001683475.1). NCBI lineage: Eukaryota > Viridiplantae > Streptophyta > Magnoliopsida > Caryophyllales > Amaranthaceae > Chenopodium > Chenopodium quinoa. Next base: position 1,354,443 of record NW_018745251.1, on the reverse strand, counting down.
TCTAGGCGCTGCTAAATCAGTTATTATTAGGTTTTAAGCACAGGCTTACGCCTAATTATGATCGGGTCATAAGTATTCTTCACTTCGATCCAACATGAAGATGGTTTTATTTATCGTCATTGCCCTTCCTGTCGGGACAAGAGGCAAAAGTAGATGTCTACAGCATCCAAAGGGAAGCTAGAGCAAAAGAGTCGCCAACAAGTTTTAGTAACATGTAAACCGTTACACCCCTTAACAATCCAGGAGATTGTTAACCCCAATAGGTCTAGAACAAAAACTGGAAGTTCGGGGATGAAGGTAAAAATCCGATCTAAAAGAGAAAGAACCTATCCTAATAATAGGCCTCTACTTTATTCTTTTCGTATTCATGTGCGCTTTCTGACTAACATGCAATCTTTAGGTTTACCCTAAACCTGTTTAATCTATGTTGGTTGAATATTAATGCACAAATAAATCTATTATTGGAGATCACTTGAATTATAATCATATTAACCCTAAACAAGATTATTAATTTTCTTATTAAGCGTGATTACAAGTACAAATTCCTTTTAAACATGCATAAAAGGTGTGATCAACCAATAACAATAAATATTAAACAACAAGTAATATAATAATAATCATCAATTATAACAAAAATAATCATAATTATGTTAAAGCATAATAGTAGCAAAATCCTAGGCATGATACTAACAAGATTAATAACAAACCCTAGCATGTCACTAAACATCAATGATCAAATATTAATCCCTAACATGATACTAACAAGATATTAGGAAAGAAAATAGGAAGCATCATAGAAATCATAATTGACATTATATTCTTTACCCTAAACATGATACAAGGAACTTATTGTTGTCACCCTAAACATCATACTAAGAAAAGCATCCTAACATGATACTAGGAATCAAAATAACAACCTAGACATGATTTCTATATCATAAAATCAATAAAACAATTAAAGTATTTACTTGGATTCCTCGTACCTCTTTCTAATAACAAAATACACACGTTAGTAACTTCAAGGAAAATAATAAAATCAAACAATTAAATTAAATAATTGAAATAGGGATTTGGAACCAAACCCTCAGAAATATCAAACCTTTCGCATTTAGGGCGAAGGCAACTTTGAACTTGGCTAGGTGTGTCTAGTGCTAATGTATGAGGGAATGTGTTTGTAGAAGGCTAGGCTTAGAGAGAAAGAGAAAATCAAGAAATTCTTGATGAGAGTTGATGATTAAAAACAGAGGTTTTAGGAGGCTATTTATAACAAAAATCAGCCAGATTATGATAAAAAAGAATCTGAGTTTCGAAAAGAATAAAACACGAAGTTGTCACCACACACGCCTCTATCGCCAAACGACAGAGCCTGTCCCCAAGCGACAGACGTGTCGCCGCGACGCCAGGCCTGTCGCCAGGCGACAACCTATAGTGCTGCGCTGTAGACAACTTTTCCACGTGTTTTCATAATTTCATAAAATTTAAGCGTACGAAGGGTTAAACTGTAATTTCCTTAAAAACACTCCTTTTATTCTAAATAAAACTCTTAAAACTCATTTATCAATGCTAATCACAATAGGATTGAAAAGAACCTTCTTGAAGATTCTAGAAGACCATAATTAATCCTAATTGCATTAGGAATGATAAATCATAATAGGCCCTCCTTTAGATCATTGGGCCGCATATCAAAATCAAACCGTGCCCAGTTTAGTAATTTGGCCATAACTTCCTCATTATTCATCAGAATTAGGCTTATAATATATCGTTGGAAAACTCTTTGCGAACCCAATCCAACTACACCAATATTGGACCCTTTCCATGGACCAAACTAAACTAGATTGGCTATTTTCATAAAATAGGTTTTCAAAAAAAAAAGAGAAAGAAAAGAAATAAAAACCTAACCGCAACACTAGACTTTCCAAACTTTCACTTCATTCGATTATGATTCGACGTGAAAGGTATTCAACACTGGGTTTGGTTTTGGGGAGACACAAATGGGAGCAAATAGTAATATATTATCCTTTAAGGATGATTAATATGAGAATCATAATTGAAAAAATGATATAGATCTCTATTGCAATCTAAATGATCAACAAATACCATAGTATATTTGATCATTTTAAGGAGTATGTTCGGGTTGATTAATATTCCTAAAAATTTGATGAGCATTTTCAATCCAAATTTCTTGTCTTTCTCTCCTGCCTTTTTCGAAAACAATTCATTTAAAGTAAAATCTTTAGATGATTACCTTGTTGAAGTCAACACAAATCATGACGTTCCATTAATGATTGTTAGTAATTTTTTTTGACATTTTTCATCAACAAACTTGCTTAAAGTAAATTCGTATTACAAGGACTAAAAAAAAAGCAATAAAACAATCATTTTGAATTTGATTCATTGTTTGATGCTTGGCAGAAAAGGTTTAAGTGAACGCGCTCAATTTCTCGTGATATACATTACTAGATCATTATCCACATTCGCATACTAGTCTAATCATGGGTGACAAACCAGCATTGGAGAAACTTAGAGAAGAACTCCAAAACCTAAAGGCCGTACGAGAAGAATAAGCCCAAATGAAGGCTCATAAAAAAGTAGAAAAGGTAAAATAAAAGCAGAGAGAGAAAAAAGAAAATATTCTGCAAGAAAAAAAAAAAGAGTCGAATGACTAGAGGCCATAGAGAAACTTATCCTTCGAGCTAGTTCAAAGACTAAGTACTTCAATTATGAGCTTGCACCACAACCTATTGGCAAGACTCTTCCACAAAAGTTCTTGGCTACAGATTTACCAGCTTTAAAGTTACGGACAATCGTAGTTCTCACTTAATGAGCTTTATTAGAATTATAACATTGAAAGGGGTTGACCAAAGTCTATATGCATGTACTTTTCCTCTTTCATTGGACCCAACTGCTAGATCATGGTTTTATAACCTCGATGCATAACAAACTTCCACTAGGAGTGAAATTGTAAAACGTTTTTAACCCAATATGGAGATAACATCGAGCTCACAACTACCTTGCGCAATCTTGAATTGCTTAAGAAAGGGGGGGGGGGAAGAAGGTTTCATTAGCCTCTATTCCAGGTGGCGATCAAAGGTTTCTCTTCTTTCACAAAGACCTCCAGATCATGAACTTGTCCCAAAGCTTATAGACAATATGTCTCCACCATACAAGTGCCATTTACAATACCTTGGTTAAGACATATATCAAAAGGTCTTTACTGTGGAAACATTAATTGAAAGGGACTTGATAAATGAAACCATGAATCATATAGATGGACCTGATTTTTAGAGAGGATTTCACCTAGTCGGAAACGAACAAAGCCCGAAGATACAATCTCAAGAAGTAGTCAACAAATCAAGATGTAGCACCCTAGTTCTTGTGTCTTTCCTTGTTATTTTTATGATAGACTAAGAGATTCATGCCGCCGTATCTACTTATTTTGTACTCTCATTAATTAATGATTAAAAAATATATTTTCAGGTTCTATCTTGTTCTCTTTTCAATCTCTTTTTTGTTATTGATTCAAATTAAATATAACGTATACATACAAATAGGCAATATCAAAAGGCATAGATACTCAACACTTTAAGAATCTTGATGAGCTTTGGCTTACAAGAAGTATTGAATGAAAAGAGGTCCACCTTAGGCCCACAAACAAAGGATATGACGATTTCACAAACACAAGAGACAATTTGAAACTCCACAAATATAATCCCATGTTCTTAACCTTATAGAAAATCCATCTTTTTGGCAGCCCTTTTGAGCCTCGTCAATTAAGCCTTAGTTTTTCAACCTACATTGTTCCATACCTTGGGATGGGAATGGTGCAAAGATACAAATAGGAAATTGGGGGAACGAAACATAAGAGGTGGACACAAAGTCAGCCTAAACCCAAAAGGAAAGATCAAATGAAAAAAAAAATCCTTCTAAACCCAAAACAACTTGTAAAAAATAAAAATAAAAAAAATAAAAAAAATAAAAAAAAATTTGAGAAGCACCAAAAGTAAGGGATTTTTGGAGTATACTTGAGCATGTCTATTCTTCATAACCCAATCCTAGCCACGTTACAACCTTGGAAAGGCTTTCCTTGAGGTAGACTATAACCATATACAAAAATCATCATCCCATGAAAATATAGTCAATCTTAGGCTTTTGCACATATGGACATATTGTTGAGTAGTCATGCCCATATATAAAATGCATGAAGTGTTGAGTTATGATTATAAGATCATATAAAAAAATTCAAATGATTTGGATGATTTGATAGTCATTGGCTTGATTACATCATGTTAGTAAAGCAATCGAATCAAACTAAATTTGATGTTTTTTTATATCTTATGCCAAAGAAAAATGAGATGATTATCACTATAAAAAAAATAAAACAATCATCTTATTTTCTTGTAATAATAGGGCTATTTGTTACCAAGGTAATTCAGGTTCTATATACATTATATTTCCTAGAAAGAAAAAATAGTTAATACAATAAATTGATTTGATATATCAACATCCTTGACGTCAACTTTAGATGTCTTTTATAACTCTTGAGCATTGGTCTTCTCACTTATCATGAGCAACTAATATGTATGCCTGCGTATGATATCTCTATCTTCTCTAAGAAAGGAACATTGATTGAACATGATCGCTACATGAAAAAATGATCGTTATCGCTATCACACGTACACCTCACTGCCAATTCATCACGATGATTCAAATATTAAGTCAATATTCTTTTCTTTTCGAAAACATGTCTAATTGTCTTTCTTTATTTTTTTATGGGAAAGTTGGATTCTCCTTCCTTTTTATACAAATCCGTCATTTTTGTTCATTCTTTTTTACGGTGTAAGTCGGGATGATTTCTCCCATTTGGCAACTAAAATACTAAAAAAATAGTATAAATTTTTTGCTCTTTGCCTCAAATTGGGGGCTTAAAAAAGCCCGGATATCCTCACTTATCTCTATATATATATTTGAACACGCTATTTATGCTGCGAAATCAATTTCATGCAAAGCTTATTAAGAATCATCTTAATAACTTTAAATGAAAAAAGGAAGAATACCACTTCCTATTATTTGACCAACATAATAATTATGTTACTTGATCAAACAATTTATGATAAACATATGAAATACTCTACAAATTGGAAACACAAATCTTAAGGCCTTAAAAAACATAAGAAACATCCCCTATCATATGTATACATAAATTCCAAAAGTCACCTATAGTCTACGCTTGGGGGCTTCAAATTAAAAATATAGGCTTCACCTTAACTTTCATTTTGTAATGAGACCATATATTGGAAAATGATTCGATAATTTTATAAATTATTCTAACACTTCACCAAACTTAGGTTTGATAAACATTCATTTACAAACTACGGTGCTTATTTAATTGAAAGAAATTCACTTTCAATTAGAAAAATATGACAATGATGACAAACAGAAAAGCATAACAAAATTAAATATACAAAACTTTACTCACGTTTTCATATCTCTGTTGAAATAAGTTGCAAATTACAACTTATCTTTATCAATATTGGACAAAAAATTCACACTCAATTACGAGCAAGACTTTTCTTTCCATTTTGGGTCAAGTTTTGAAAATAATATAATTATTGGACCCATTTTCAAATTTTGATTCTCGTTCGAAAAACCATGTTTCTAATAAATATAGTATTCAAAATTTCCTTTCTGAATTTTTGTTTTCTCAAATGAATAAATTTTCAGATTCTCATTTACAAAAGGAATGAATTAAGATTCGACTTCTTCTTGACTTGAATTTGTTCTCGCTTAGTTCTCCTGCGAATATTGGCGAAGGGATGGTAAACGAACCACTGTAGACACCCATTTGTGTCTCCCCAAAACCAAACCCAGTGATGAGTACCTTTCACGTCGATTCATAATCGAATGAAGTGAAAGTGTGGAAAGTTTAGTGTTGCGGATAGTTTTAATTTCTTTTCTCCTCTCTTTGTTTTTGAAAACCTATTTTAAGAAAACAGCCAATCCAGTTTGGTTAGTCCATGATATGAGTCCAATAGTGGTGTAGTTGGATAGGGCTTGAAAAGAGCTTTCCAACGATATATTATAAGCCCAATTTCGATGAATATTGAGGAAGTTATGGCCAAATTACTAAACTGGGCCCGATTTGAGCCTTATATGCAGCCTAATGATCTAGAGGAGGGCCTAATACGGATTTATCATTCCTAATGCAATTAGGAATGGTTTTAGTCTTTTAGATTCTTCTAGAAGGTTCTTTTCATTCCTAATTCAATTAGCATTGATAAATTGACTTTTGTTGACTTTTTATTGTTTTAATCAGAATAAAAGAACATATTTGAGAAAAATACGATTTTATCCTCCTGTACGGCAATTTCTATATGATTTTAAGAAAACGCGTCAATAATTAAGTTAGCGCCAAGCGCCAGCATTAGCGCTTGATGCTAAGCTTGGCGCCTGGCGCTAGCGCTAATGCTGGCGCTAATGTCAGTGTCTGATGCTAACCTCGTTTTACGCGTCAGAACTCTGTTTTGATTTTTTATCTTTTTGGCTGATTTTCTCTATAGATAGCCTTCTAAAAACTTCGTTTTCATTCACCAACTTTCATCAAGGGTTAATTGATTACTCTCTCTCTCTCTCTCTTTTCTAAACTAGCCTTTTCTCAAATACAAAATTCCGCATTCGCATGACTTAGATACACCTAGCCATATTCGAAGTTGCCTTCGCCCTAGACGTGAAAGGTTTAATTTCTGAGATTTTGGTCCCAAATCTCTCTTTTAATTATTTAATTTAATTGTTGTTTATTATTTTCCTGGCCTTGAAGTTACTAATGCGTGTATTTTGTTATTAGAAAGAGGTACGAGGTATCCAAGTAAATGCTTTAATTGTGTAATTGATATAGAGATCATGCTTAGATTATTATTTTGATTCCTAGTATCATGTCTAGGATAACTTTAATATCAAGTACAATTAAAAGTATGGTGCTTCCTATGTTCTTCCTAATATTTATGATGTTAGTATCATGTTAGGGTTAAAGCTTTGATTTTTATTGTTTAGTGACATGCTAGGGTTTGTTATTAATCTTGTTAGTATCATGCCTAGGATCTTGCTATGCTTTAACATGATTATGATTATTTTCATTATTATTATTATTATTATTATTATTATTATTATTATTATTATTATTATTATTATTATTATTATTATTATTATTATTATTATTATTATTATTATTATTATTATTATTATTATTATTATTATTATTATTATTATTATTATTATTATTATTATTATTATTATTATTATTATTATTATTATTATTATTATTATTATTATTATTATTATTATTATTATTATTATTATTATTATTATTATTATTATTATTATTATTATTATTATTATTATTATTATTATTATTATTATTATTATTATTATTATTATTATTATTATTATTATTATTATTATTATTATTATTATTATTATTATTATTATGTTGCTTGATATATTTTTATTTATTGCTTGATCATGCCTTTTATGCATGTTTAAAGGAAATTTGTACTTGTAATCACGCTTAATAAGATAATTAATAATCTTGTTAGGGTTAATATGATTTTAATTCAAGTGATCGCCAATAATAGTTTTGTTTGTGCATTAATATTCAACCAACATAGATTAAACAGGTTTAGGGTAAACCTATTGATTGCATGTTAGTTAGAAAGCGCACATGAATACGATCTGAATAAAGTAGAGGCCTATTCTTAGGGCAGGTTCAATCTCTTTTAGGTTGGATTTGTACCTTCATCTACGAACTACAAGTCATGGTTCAAGACCTATTGGATTTGACGATCTCTTGGATCGTTAAGTGGTGTAACCTTCACCTCGTGAACGGTTTACAAGTTCCTAAAAGAAATCTTGTTGGCGACTCTTTTGCTCTATCTTCTTTCCCTTTGGACGCCACCGTACTTTAGTGTATGATCGCAGTGGGGTTAAAGCTAGGGGTTAGTGCTTGACATATTCCCCACATTTTATGGCGACTCCGCTGGGGAGGATTTCTATTTTAATTCTTGAAATTTATTTCGGCAATGATTTAGAATGAGTGGATGAGCCCCGAAAAATTTTAAGTATTTCATGTGCGTAATTTTGATTAACATTATTTTCATATGCATAAAAAATATCTCATTGGAAAGACCATACGTAATGCGTTAAAACATAGGATTGTTACACGTAGGAAATTTGAGAAATATCTTTCACACCTAGGACCGAAATAACACTGCGCGAAACTGGAAAATTATATCGAGCACAAAAAGCTGCTGAGACATGTAGGAATTAGCGTCAGCGAACAGAAGTTAGCGCAAGAATTTTGACAGTAGCGCCAGACGACAGCTCTTTTTCCAGGCGCTACAGCCAGAATCCGGCGCCAATCTCTGTTTGCTGGTGCAAAATTCTTCCAATACCGAGCCAGAAATATGCGTTCTAATTTCGACCAGTTTTTAGCATTGTTTGCTCGATCCTACTTCTTGATTTAGTTTTTCTCACTAATCTGAAACCCATATGTGTTCTACATATGGACATAACCCCTTGGGAATTCACGCTCCATCTACCTGATTGAACCCTCTGACCAACAAAGGGTACATCCACTCGCGCCAACCCTTCACGGAGTCCCATCCAAACCATGGAAGCAAGTTTTTTCTAAAACTCGCGGAGTCCCATCTGTTTCGGGGTTTTCTGATGTCCTGCGGGAGAGTTACAATTCCGAGACTGGAACCGGACGCCTGTACCTGCAAAATAACGGAGACTCCTGAGAGCTCCGCCTCCAACGGTCAAGTTAGTGCCTGATTAAGGAGTAATTAATACGGAAATTAAAGTAATAAGATCTCTCTAGGTGAGAGTGTTTAATGTTGGTAATCTGCGTCGTTAGCGAGATTAGCCGGTTATTAGTGTTCCGTAATGTTTCTCTTCTTCTCTGCTTGATTTCTTGATCTCTGGATTGCTTAATTAATGAGGATTAATTAAGTATTTATAGTCTTGAGAAGCGTGCCACTCTCTAGGTTTAGGGTAAACCTAAGGCTGACCGGGCCTCTAGACAGGATTGGGCCTTGTTGGCCGGTTTTCCCATTTGGCATGGGTGGACACGTGGCATGTCTCAATTGGTCCGTAGAGGACGTATCTGTGATTGACACGTGGCAGGCTCCTATTGGCCTTCGTGAAGGACACGTGGCGGAACCTGGTTGGTCCACTTGTCAGACGGTGATTGGTGGATAAAAATCCCCTAATCATTTGCCCCTCACAGGTGGCACGTGACTGGTCACGTGTCGCCTGTGACAGGTGTCGCACGGTGACAGGCGACGGCCTGCTACAGGTGTCACCTTGCAAACGGCCGAGAGATTTTCCCGCCCAAATTTTGAATTTGGAAGCGACCTTTCGCCTTCTCACCTTGCCTATATAAGGAAGTGCTGACTTCGGTCATTTTCACATTTGAGAACTTTGCGAGAACATTCGGACCCCTGAACTTGCTCTGACATTTCGGACCTTTTCTGCCTACCGCCTGTTCTGACAAGCCGACTGCACCGGACTTTCAGAACTTCATCAACCGTCACTCGTTCAGGTAACTCAGTTCTCTTACTCTTAATTTTCTTTTTATTTTTTGAAATGGCACCACGGAAGCACACGACACGACCTAAGTTAGTGATCAGCCGGTCACCGGAGACGGCTGAATCTAGGACTAGGAGTGCCGCCTGCCCTTTTCTAGACCCATCTTTGCCCTTTATACAAAGTTCGACTGTATCTGTGTCTATGCAGAACGTGATGGCCAGAACAAAACAGACTGCTATGATATCAAACTCAGACGGCTCCTCCCAAAGGGTGCTCATTAGTGAAACATCTGACCAGGCGCCAGATGTAGAATTGAAACGAGGCGGCTGCCAAGCCGACAGTTCTGAGAGAGGGGCCAAGGTGGTCCCTTCCCATCTTACCGTTGACATGTCTAATTTTCCTCCTGCTCCTTCTAAGGGAGAGGAGGCGGGCCCCTCTGGGAGAGGGGAGGAGTCGTCCTCTTCGGACTCGTCAGAGGACGAGTCCGAGTCCAGCTCTTCTGGCCGCAGTTCTCCAGGCTCAAAAGAAAGACATAGCCGCCTACAAGAGGCGAGACTTTCTCATGCAGTTGAGAAGGGGGACAATTGGGCGGAGCCGTCCGCCTCTTACAGAGAGGAAAACGCCCCCTACTACTGCATGGTACCCCGGGGCCGGATCGCAACCATGCAAGACAAAGTGGCGAGCTTTATTGCTAACCACAGAATGGGCCCGGAATTTTTACTGTTCGTGCCGGATCCAGAAGACACTGTCGTCTGGCCGGCTGGTACCAGCTATGATGACGGCTGCTTTGGCTGCTATGTGGCGGCCATCAAAGCTGGACTGCGCTTCCCATTACATCCGGTTGTTCAGCGGATTTTAGATGGGTATGATTTGGGGTTATGGCAGTTAGCCCCCAACTCTTGGGTAAACGTACTCGGCTATGTGGCCGGGTGCGAAATGTACGGGGTGGAGCCAAGCTTTGAGGCTTTCGCCCACATGAACTATCTCAGCCGGACCCCTAAGTCGGGAGGTACCGGCTGGTATCAATTAACAAGCCATAGGGGTTACCTCATGACGAGAGGTAAAGCGAACAAATGGAAGGATTGGCGGAACACCTTCCTTATCATTGAGGGTTCAGACACGGAGCTGAACCAACGTTTTAACAAGTGGAATAGGGATCCGCCTCTTCTCGCAGGTGGCCGCAGCATGCCGCCTGTTCCCCCAAAGGCTAAAAGAGAGATCCTAGACAAAGGACTCTTCAAAGTAGAGACTAGGGTGAACCCTACTTCAGGGGTACGAGAGCAAGTACCCCTAAACTGCGTCCCGAGCTTCAAGTGGCTCTATGACGAGTACTTTTTGGCCGCCTGTGGCCTCAGCAGTCGGTGCTCTAGAGGTAGCAGGCCTGACAAATACTCTGTTTTTTTTTTTCACGCCTTGTTTACTTGGGATCTTTACTAACTTTGCTGTTTATTTTTTGCAGCCGACGCCATGAGTAAAATAACAGCATCCAAGACTGCGGCGGCCATGTTGCGGGCCTCTCTCATGCAACAGTCTTATGCCGACTCCCCCAACAAGGGGGCACCCTTGGTAGGCTTCGAAAACTCTTCCTCTTTTAGGAGTTGTCCTATGCATATACTAAATCTTTTTGTTTTCAGTCTGGCACTCCAAGAGCTTCTTCCTCGCAACAGCCAGACCCCAAGGCCCGGAGGACGACTGTTGCAAGTTCTCCTGGGTCTTCCAGGAAAACAGTGGCGGCTGAGAAGCAGCCGGCCACTTCTTCTAAAACCCCGGCGGGGCCGCCTAGAAGTATGGACAATCACTTGTAAAAACTTTCACACTTGCTTCCTTCTTGACTAGGTCTAACTTGCTTTTTTCTTAAGCTTGATGCAGCCGGCCCTCAGGGGCTTGACTTGGTTGAGGTAGCCAAGTCCATGGTCAAAGTAGTTCCTCCATCTGAAAGGGAGGCGGTCAGGGGTGCCGGCACCCTTGACCTTGATGGGATTTCAGGGGTCCTAGCTGAGGTATACTTAGCATATTTTTGAGTATTTGAGTTCCAGGACGCCTGTTATCTTTTTTGTTTGGAAACTGACGCCTGTTTTTTTTTTTTTTTGTACTTAGGCCCTACTCCGAGTCAACAACCTTCGCAAGCCGATTGATCGGAAAAACAAAGAGGTAAAGGCCGCAAAAGCTATGGCCGCCTCCAACTGTGATAAGGCAATGTTTCAAATTGCCCAAAATGAAGTACTGACCATTGATCTTCTTTATTATCAGGCGCAGGCTACCGCCGCTGTTCGGGCTCAGTTAGAGGCGGCCCAGAAGAAGAATGACGAGCTGGAGGCGACCGTCACAAATCTTAAGGCCGAGCTGAAACCTCTTCGCCAAAAAATGCACTCTTACGAAGCCATGGATAAATCTTTGGCCAACGTAAAAGAACGCCTGGTGAGCCAAGAGAAGAGTCTTACCCAAGAGCTCTCGGAAAAGGCCGAGCAAGAGAAGAAAGAGCTCGTCCGGGAGATGGTGGAAGACTCCGCTCAAATCCAGCGCATGACCTGGGGCCGCCTGTTCCCCAGTGCCGACTTTGCCTCATGGGAAAGAACGTACCGCCAGTGTTCGGAAACATATAATCAAGAGATCCTGGCGGCTGCTGAAGAAGAGGCATTGGGAGATGCGTTGGAGGAGGAAGAGCCGGTTGTGGCGCTTGTGCCACTTGGGGGTAAGGCATCAAAAGAAGGTGCAACTGAAGCCGAGTCCAGCAAGAAGAGTGCTGACCAGGCGGCAGCTGCTAATACTGAACTGCCCCCTTCTTAAGCTTAATGTATTTTTTCCACGGCCTGCGTGCCGTTTTCTTTGTAATTACCCGGCCAGGGGGCCGGGGTTTTGAATATTCTGCTGGTCTTTAATCACCGGCTTATTTTTAATCAAATTTTTGTTTTGATTCAAATTTGTCTAAGTATTCCATATCTAATATCCCATTGTTCACTAGACCGACTGTTGTACATGGCTGAACGTTGCAAACAGGTACAAATAGTAAGTACGCCGCCTATGCCCCTGGACGACTGGTTGTCTGTTTCCAGGATAGACGATCAGTCGGCCATTTATTCAATCGGTATTCGAACTATTTATTCAATCGGTCTGACCTAGTAAATAGTATTACCTAGTCGCCAAGGAATTAAGTAGGATAACAAGCGGCGGGTACCGGTTGTTTCCCTTTATTGCCAATGTTGGCTTTTAACTCGTAATTTGTTAACCTAGCAAGAGTAGTGGTTGAGAGCCCCTGTATTAAAAACAGGCGGACGACTCATACCTTTTAGGCTCCATACTAAGTTTGAGTGACTATTAAGTTAACATAGGAGTTACTTAGTCTTCGTCACAATCTAGATTGAGTAGTAGAGGTACCAGGCGGCTTAGGCCGGCTAGTCCCCTTGATTCGCCAATGTTTGTTGGCTATTAACTCAATAGGTACCCCCTGCATTTATCCCAAGTAATACAGGCGGTCATCTGACTCAGATGTCAACTGCTGCCACTGGTTTGGTTAGTGATAGAGTTATCCTTGTCTCAAAAACGGCTACGTGGTTGCCCTTGGGGACAGTCGTATAGGTGCCGTGTAATTAGTTTATAGAACAATGTTTCACCCAAAAGGGAGCTGCTCTCTGCGACGAATTTCATCCGGAGGGATGCCGTCGGACGCCTGCTATGATGCTGGGACAGGTCGTATTAGTTTTGTAGATTTGATCAGGTGGCTTGGTGCCTGGTCTGATCATTCGGCCGGTGGCCTTGGTAAGTTCTTGGTGAACGTAGGTGCTAAGTAAAAGAAGGGTAGCCGCCTGTTAGGCACAGGGTCGGCCAGGCCCTAATCTTTTTAGCTAAGTATTGTGAGTAAAATACTCAATGGAGAGTAGCCGACTGTAAAGGAACAGACGGCATGCCCCTCTGGAGATAGAATGAAAAACTCAATGGAGAGTAGCCGACTGTAAAGGTACAGACGACATGCCCCTCTGAAGATAGAGTGAAAAGACTCAATGGAGAGTAGCCGACTGTAAAGGTACAGACGGCATGCCCCTCGTAATACAAAAATTGAATAGTAAGTGCAAACTTTATTAAGTAGCTCTTTACTTTACATCTTTCAGAAGAAATATTTTTTAAGGTTATCTACATTCCAAGTTTGAGGCAACGGTTGTCCGTCTGGTGTTTCCAGACGGTAGGTACCGTCCCTGACTTCCTCATAGATTCGGTAGGGTCCTTCCCAGTTGGGAGTTAGTTTGCCAGACTCATTAGCCCTACCAACTGCTTCCATTTTTCTAAGTACAAAGTCCCCTACTTTGAGTGGACGTCTGTGTACTTTTTTGTTGTATGATCTAGTCATTCTCAGGCGGTAAATTTCATGGCGCAAGACAGCATTGCCCCTCCTTTCACGAAGTGAGTCTAATGCCAGGCGCATGGCTTCCCAGTTTGCCTCTTCGTCATATAGCATTACTCGAAGAGTCGGCTCGTAGTGTTCTATTGGAAGAACAGCTTCCGCACCATAAGTTAGGAGGAATGGAGTTTCTCCAGTCGCCCCTTTTTCAGTCGTCCTAATGGCCCAGAGAACATGTGGTAGTTCATCCGCCCATAGGCCGCCTGCTCGTTCAATCTTTTTCTTGAGACCGTCTGAGATGATTTTATTAAAGGCTTCTACCTGGCCGTTTGCTTGTGGACGGCCGACAGATGCAAAGTAGTGTGCAATTCCTTGGTCTCCAACCAGCTTTTGAGAACAGGCGTCTCAAATTGGGGACCATTATCAAAAACCATAGACATGGGAACCCCGAACCGAGTGATGACGTTTTTCCAAATGAATGAAATTACATCTTTCGTCTTGATTCCCTTTACAGCCTCCGCCTCTACCCATTTAGTGAAGTAGTCAACGGCAACAAGTATATACCTTCTGCCGCCTGTAGCAGGCGTATATGGACCCAGAATGTCCATGCCCCACTTAGCAAACGGTAGTGGGCTGTGAATGGTAGTGAGGTCAGTAGCCGGACGGTGAATTAATTTGCCAAACCTTTGGCACTTGTCACATTTTTTCACCATCTCCATTGCATCTGCTTCCAAAGTAGGCCAAAAGTAGCCCTGCCGCCTTGCCCTTTGAGCAAGCATCCTACCACCTATATGGGAAGCACAGAAACCAGAGTGAAGATCATCTTGTATCTCTCGTCCCTTTTCAGGAGTAACACACTTTAAGAAGGGTTGAAGGTACCCCCTCTTGTGAAGTTCTCCCTGTATCATTTCAAAACAGGAGGCTCGTTTTTTCAGTGCTGCCGCCTGTTGAGGATCATCCGGCAGTGTACCGTTTGTCAGATATGCCCTGATTGAATCCATCCAGGTTGAGCTTCCTTCTAGGATTCCAATAGGGTTTTCCTCGATGCTTCTCTTCTCCATTACTTCCCAAAAAACAGTTCGAGGAGTATTGGAGGAGGCGGATGATGCTAATTTTGACAGTGCATCTGCCTGGTTGTTTTCTGATCTCGGCACTTGGATCAGATGGAAATCCTCAAGGGAGCCGACTGCTTGTCGGACCGCCTGTAAATACTTGATCATGGCCGGATGGGTTGCTTCGTATTCGCCATTGTACTGACTCACTATCAATTGTGAATCAGAACAGGCGTCTATTTTTCTTGCCCCTGCCGCCTTGCACATGCGGATCCCGGCTAGTAAAGCTTCATATTCTGCCTCATTGTTTGAAGCCTGAAAACTGAAGCGTAGAGCATACTCGAACCTGTCGCCCTCTGGAGATTGACATACGACGCCTGCTCCACAACCATTTGAAGTAGAGCTTCCGTCCACAGATACCTTCCAGACTTGGTCTGGAACTTGAGAGTCAGGAGGACGAGTCATCTCTACAATAAAGTCAGCAAAGGCTTGCCCCTTCACTGCTTTTCTAGGCTCGAAAGTAACTTCGAGGCTCTGTATTTCTATGGCCCATTTGATCATGCGTCCTGACGACTCCATGATGGTAAGGGGCCGCTTGATTGGTTGGTCGGTATACACGACGACTGCATGTGCCAAAAAGTAGGGCTTCAATTTTTTAACAGCCATGAAGAGTGCAAGACCAAATTTCTCCACTAGGGGATACCTCAACTCGGCATTTTTCAGTACGTGACTGACAAAGTAGACCGGGAGCTGACAGCCGTCCCTTTCAGCAAGGAACACAGCGCTTAACGCATGATCAGAGACGGCCAGGTACATGTAGAGATCCTCTTTGGGCAAAGGGCTGACCAGCCTCGGCAAGGAATGCAAGTGAACTTTTAATTTCTGGAAGGCGGCCTCAGCATCCGGCCCCCATTCAAACCTTGCCTTTTTCTTAATTGCCTGGAAAAAGTATAGGCATTTGTCGCCTGATCGGCTTAGGAATCTCCCCAAGGCCGCCAGAAAACCTGTTAACTTCTGAACCTCTCGGATGGTACGAGGCGACTGCATGTCAATAACCGCCTGCACCTTCTCAGGGTTCGCCTCTATTCCTCTCTGATTGATAAGGAATCCGAGAAATTTCCCAGACTCAACTCCAAATACACATTTCTTGGGATTGAGCATGACATGGTGCCGCCTGAGTGTGGCGAAAGTTTCTCGGAGGTCCGTCAGATGATCTTTCTGAAGTTTAGTCTTGACAATCATATCATCAATATATGCCTCGACGTTTCTCCCAATCTGATCAAAGAACACTGTGTTTATCATTCGTTGGAAGGTAGCCGGGGCATTCTTAAGACCAAACGGCATGACCGTGTAACAGTATAACCCCTGATCAGTGACGAAGGCCGTCTTCTCCTGATCTTTCTTCCATAAAGGAATTTGATGGAAACCAGAATAGGCGTCCATAAAACTCATCAAGGCATGGCCGGCTGTTGAGTCGACCAGGTTATCAATTTTACGCAGAGGGTAACTGTCTTTGGGGCACGCCTTGTTTAAGTCTGTGTAGTCTACACACATTCGCCAGGTGCCATTCGGCTTTTTAACAAGCACCACATTTGCCGCCTGACTTCTTTCTTCGCCATGGTTCCGCTTCTTTTGCCGTACCGGCTTCTTTTTCGGATCCACAGCGAGTTTATGCACTGCCAGATCAGGACTAATGCCTGGCATTTCATGGACTTCAAATGCAAAGATGTCCTTGTATTCTTTCAATAGGTTGTGAAAGTCGTCACCAAGGTTTCTCAGAGCAGTCGTCCCAACTTTGACTGTTCGGTCAGGACGTGAGTCGTCTAAGATCAGGTCCGCATGCTCACCAGCCGGCTGAGGGCGGAACTCATCCGGCCGCTCCTCTGCCAATGATTGCTATTTTCTTGCTTTTCTTGCGGACTCTGTCTGGGACGCCTTTCTCTTTTTGTCGCCTGTTTCTTGAACAGGCGCACTCTCCTTGACATTGTCAAGGTCTGTTTTTTCTCCACTTGACCCAGTGGCCATAACAGTGGGCTTGACATCCGAGAGATAGCACTCTCAGGCCATCCTCTGATATCCCCTTAGGGAGCCGACTGTTCCATTATCCCTCTCAAACTTAAGCAGCATAAGAGACGGGATTATAACAGCCTTGGAATTATTCAGGGTTGGTCGACCCAGAATCATGTTGTAGGCCGAGAGTTCCTCTACTACTAGGAACCGGACTACCATGTGTCGTCCTTCCCCTTTTTCGCCCAGGCGAATGGGTAAATCTACTCGTCCTAGTGGGTGGACGACTCCTCCTCCAAACCCTATTAAAGGGTGGGAGGCCGGATGTATGCAGTCCGTCTGATATTTCAGTTTTGACAGACATTTGCTGCTGATGAGATCTGAGGAGCTCCCGGTATCTATGAGGATTCGGCCAACTCTCTGGTTGGCCACTTTACATTCAATAACGAGAGGGTCGTCATGCGGCCCCCTTACCCCTCCTAGATCCTCTTCAGTGATGACAATCTCAGGAAATGTATATTTGGACGGCCGTTCTTGGTGAACGGAATTTACATCTAACCGCCTTATATTATCTTTGTTGCCCCTAATAGTGGGGCCGCCTCCTGAGAAGCCGCCTGCAATGGTGTAGACGACTGCATCATCTGTATCGGAACTGTCGGCCTGTTGATTCTTTTTGGCCGACTGCTTTTTTGAGGAAGTGTTCCCCGTAGATTTTTTGACATAAGTGTCAAGATCACCTTGCTCAGCCAAGCGGTCTAGGTACCGCATGAGACTGATGCAGTCATTGGTGTGATGACCAACGTCATCATGATAAGCACAGATTTTGTCTTGGTTCCGGTTGTTTGCAGAACCCTTCATGGGGAGCGGCTTCTCAATTGAGAACCGTCCCTTTATTTCTTTTAGGATAAACTGGTTATCCTTGTTAAACACATACTTTGGGGAGTATGGTTTGAATTCTTTTTTCTTTTTCTAGGCCGGCTGTTTAGAGGAATCAGCCGCCCAGACCTCTTTTCTTTTCTCATCTTTATTAGACGACTGTTTCTGTCGTCCCTCTCTTTTGTCGAACCTTTTCCCGTCCGACTGTTTTATCGTACACAGATCAGTCGCCTGTAAATAGGCTTCTGCTTCAATCAAGGCCTCTTGAAGAGTCGCCACCCTTTTTCGAACTAAATCAAATTTGAAGGTAGACCCGTCTTTGAGACCTCTAAAAAAGTCAGTATAAGCTACCTCATCCAGTAACCCTTGAATCTGTATTCTCATCAGGTTGAACCGCCTGATGTAAGAACGAAGCCCCTCCTTCTCGCCCTGCTGAATTGTTCCCAAATCAAGGGTTGTTTTCTTCGCAGGGATGTTCATGGCGAAGTTGGAGGCAAATAAGTAAGCAAGCGTCCTGAAGCTGTTTACACAACCAGTCGGCAGGTTGCCGAACCATTGCTGTGCGATTCCCTTGAGAGTCGCTGGGAAACACTTGCACCAAGTGGGATCATCCAACCCTTGAAGGTACATCAGGTTGGTGAAAGCCATCAGATGGTCTTCTGGGTAAGTAGTGCCGTCATAGGAGCCTACTAGTACATTTTTTACTTTGGCCGGCTGAGCGGCTTCAGTAATTTCCTTGGAGAAGGCCGACGGCTGTTCACCAAGTCTAAGCAGCCGTAGCTGCCAGTCCATAGGTTGGACGTTTTTTGCTGCAGGTCCACCAAATGGAGGTGGCTGCATAAAGTACTGTTGTTGCGGCACAAATGGTAAGTTTGGTACCGCCTGGGCACTATGAAAGCCGGACTGACGGGAGGTGCCGCCTGACTGACTCTCATGGTACGACTGAGTATGCCTCATTGAGGCATTTCGCAAACTGTCTTGAAAATTTGAAGTAGAAGCCGACTCTGACAATCGGTCACTCTTCTTCTGCTCTAGCAGTAGCCGAGCATCTGTGAACGTTTGCTTTGACCCGTCCGCCTGAATATGACGAACCGGTTTCCTATTTCCCGTAGGATAACGGAATTTTGTGAAATCAAGAGCAAGTGGCTCCCGCTTCTTGGATTTAGGATGAGGAGTCGCCTCTCGCCCTTGAACTGGCTTCCTCTTCAGTGAAGTGGAAGGTTTTTTGGCCGACTGCTCTTTGACTGAAGCAGGCGGCCTTTTGTTGATCAATTCTTGAATCTCTCCCTTGAAGTCCCTCATGAAGGTCATGAGTTCGTTCCTTGTGATGGGAGCAGACCCATCAGTCGGCTGTTGCCGAGCAGGCGGTGCGCCTGCTGGCTCGCTTCCTGTTTGAAGATGCTCCCGTTCCCTCCTTTCGGTATGACGGGTACGTCGGGCCCTTAGGGTCCCGTCTGGAGCTGTATGAGTTTCCACTTCAAATTCACTTTCGGTATCATGGTCCGACTGAACTTGAGGGTCGTTTAGGGGACGCCTCTCTTCAGGGGTCGGTACAGACTTGGATGCCATCTCTGAAGTACTCTCCCCACAGACGGCGCCAAATGTTTCGGGGTTTTCTGATGTCCTGCGGGAGAGTTACAATTCCGAGACTGGAACCGGACGCCTGTACCTGCAAAATAACGGAGACTCCTGAGAGCTCCGCCTCCAACGGTCAAGTTAGTGCTTGATTAAGGAGTAATTAATACGGAAATTAAAGTAATAAGATCTCTCTAGGTGAGAGTGTTTAATGTTGGTAATCTGCGTCGTTAGCGAGATTAGCCGGTTATTAGTGTTCCGTAATGTTTCTCTTCTTCTCTGCTTGATCTTGATTGGATTGCTTAATTAATGAGGATTAATTAAGTATTTATAGTCTTGAGAAGCGTGCCACTCTCTAGGTTTAGGGTAAACCTAAGGCTGACCGGGCCTCTAGACAGGATTGGGCCTTGTTGGCCGGTTTTCCCATTTGGCATGGGTTGACACGTGGCATGTCTCAATTGGTCCGTAGAGGACGTATCTGTGATTGACACGTGGCAGGCTCCTATTGGCCTTCGTGAAGGACACGTGGCGGAACCTGGTTGGTCCACTTGTTAGACGGTGATTGGTGGATAAAAATCCCCTAATCACCATCCACTCGCGCCAACCCTTCACGGTTAGGCTTCCGCGTGGTGCATCTGGAAATTAACCATGGACCCTCTATTGACTAACCCATATCCCGAACTTTAGAGAACTAGAGCCATGGTAAGGTTGCAAACTCATTGCATCATATTGTTCTTACTTAACTAATTGTGCATTATTATTGTGCATACTCTATGTTTTTTTCCTAACCGTTTGTTTGACTTGTGCTAAGATTAAATAAATTAATGACTAAAATAACTTTTCCTAATTAATTAATTAATTAATTAATTATTGAGTAAATAAAGTCTAATATTTTAATCAGAATTGACCTAGGACGACTTTAGGCATACCTTTGTTGATTAATAATATCGAAAACAGCCTCAGATCGATGCTCCAGCAATGGCGCCAAAGTTTGAACTGTAGCGCCACTCTGTGGAATGTGGCGCCTGGCAACAATGCTATCGTTTGGCGCAACACTGCAAAGAGAGGCGCCAGCCCTGTCGTTTTGACGACAGTTCGGATTATTGATTGAGTCATCACTTTATGTCTAATTAACCAGTTTGCTAAGTAATTCGGTTAAATTTTACTTGTAATAATACCTTGTTAAGTCATTAACTAAGTCTATGCACCAAGTCCTATGGTCTTACACAAAAGTCCAAGCATGTCACTTACACTCAACGCACACACCAATACACATACTTTTACCATGTCTAAGAGAGTCTTGTATGCGCGTTTTTTCCGTCATTTTTATAGGGGGGTAAGTCGGATATTAATCCTTCAATTTAAATACCATACTTGGTTTTTATAAAATATATACCTTATTTTTGCCAAAAATAAGCACCTACTTTTTTTTCTTCTCTAAAACCGTAAAGTTAAGGTCGATTTGAATCAAGTAATTAAAACAAAAATGGTTTAAATTACAGCGTGTGGTCAAGAAAGGAAGGGTGGTTAATCAAAGACAATCTTTTCATACAAGTCCAACTTTTCGACAAACCCGTTGCTCGTAAGAGGAAAGCTAGGACAGTAATGGCAACACAAGAAGAAGTCAATGAGCTCAGGAACCAACTGGTTGCCGTGACTGAAGCAATAAAGACCCTAACCCTTAAGATCGATGATCCCGTGAAACAACAACAGATGGACCTCTTGCAAGAGAGTCTAAGCAAGCTAACTAGCGACTACAAGTTTCAAGGGATTAGTTCACAAGGGGTTTTGGTGGACAAAGATCTTCTTCCGCAGAAGTTCAATGCCAACGACATCCCGAAATTCAAAGCAACCGATCACCCTTATTTTTATTTAAGAGCCTTCGAAACAATAATGAGTATTAAGGGTATCGACAAGAAGGTGTTCCCCTCTCTGTTCTCACTATCTCTCGAGACCGTTTGCCAGCAATGGTTCTTTTCTCTCGAGAATGAAAAAACCTCCACCTTGAAGTCCATAGAAAACACTTTCGTTGATAGATAAAAATGCAACATTCAAGTGGAGACTAACCATAGGGAGCTTGAAATCTTCAAACAAAAGGAAAATGAAGGCTTTACCTCCTTCGTTAACAAATGGAGAGAAACCTCAGCTAAGATGATTGAGGTGCCAAGTGAAAAAGAGTCTGTAAGGTTATTTATCAAAAACGTTCAAGAAAAATACTCCAAGCATCTCAAGTATCAAAATAATCTTCATACCTTCAAGGCCGTCTACGACATTGGAATCAATATCGAAACGACCTAGATAAGTTGAAAGCTGCCAACAATAACTCCAACAGTGGCTGGAAAGGAAAGAAGAACGACAATCCTTCTTCTTCCAAAACCACCCACTCAAACAATGTTAGCACTTTTAACCTAGGTAAAGTCGTTGCTATGAATAATCAAGGACAAAAGAAACCATTTAGGAGAAACTTTACTCCTATTGGCATGAGTTATGACACCGCATTTGATTGACTAAATACAAAAGGTCTTATAACTCCTATTAGACCATTTGGGGACCCACCAGTCGAAAATAGGTCGGCTAACTTGAACCCCAATGCACATTGCAAGTATCACTAAGGTAGGGGCCATCTTACCGAGAACTGTTGGAAGCTTAAAGAAGTTATCCAAGACTTAATCGACAACAACAAGCTGCCATTGCCCCCTGCGAGTAAGAAGCCAAGTATTGATAATGCGCCTCTCGCTCATTCCTTGGCTATCTCCGATGTGGAAAACGAGGTTGACCCCTCGTCTCTCATCAAACCTATCAAAGAAATCCATGCCATCGAACAAGAGGAGAAGATCTTTTTCGACGCCATGGATAACCTTCCAGAACTAGCAGGTAAAGAGGACATACAATCACTCACACTGTCTATGATGGAAGGATCGCACTTGCTACGTGAAACTCTCAAGGCTATAAAAGAACTTCAAGAGAAATATGACAAGGTTCCACTCCCTAAAAATAAACCTAAGAGAGAATTTACACCCATGGGAACGACTTACGAGGCTAAACGTTTTCCTTTACAAGTCACCGAAAAACCCAAGAAGAGTAATAGACTCTACACTCCAATTGGGATCCCATATATACAAATGTTTTAAATGCTCTCTAATAGTAGCGAGATCAAACCTCTCGAACCGAGACCATTTGAATCATTGAAAAGGACAGATAGATATTACTGTCAATATCATCAATCAGGGGGTCACACTATCGAAAACTGCTTTTAAATTCAAGGATTTAATTCAGAAAATGATTGATGAAAAGAAACTAGTCCAAGTTCCACAAGAAGAGGATGCAGGTATTAATGGAGTTTGGGACAGTGATGAAGAAGACGTCTACTTAAAAGACATGGTAGGGCCTCCACCTTCGGTGTCATATGCCATGGATAATTTTTGGGTTGAAGAAAATTCATCAATAGACGTCCTCACAAGATCCGGGAGAATGCAACCTCCTGTTTCAATACAACCTATGCCAACCACACATCAAGTTCCCATGCCTATCATTGAAGATAATGACATCGTCAAATAGTTCAAGAAGACAAAAGTTGAAATGAATGTATGGAAGCTTCTTGCAACATCTCGAGAACATAGGTTGGCTATAATTAATGCCTTAGACAAAATAGGGATAGATTCTGACACCATTCCTTAGGGGTTGGCTAACTTCCTCACGAGTGATCTACCCAGTCCCATCAATTTTATCACCTTTTCCGACAAGGATTTACCCCAAGAAGGTTACAAACACTATAAGGCACTAAACCTCATAGTAGTTTGCAAGAGAATGAACGTCCCTATGACTCTTGTAGACAATGGATCATTCATTAACGTCTGTCCACTTAGAATTTCAAGGATGCTAGGCATAAGGGATGAAGACTTAACCCCGTCAACACAAGGAATAAAAGCCTACAACAACACTTGTCGTTAAGCTCTTGGCAAAATTACCATGAATGTAACGGCGGGAGCGATAGAACATGCTACTACTTTCCAAGTAGTAGATATCAAAGCTTCATTCAATTTATTGTTGGGACGCCCTTGGCTTCATGACCTAAAGGTCGTCCCCTCATTTCTCCACCAACAAGTAAAAGCCATAGTTGGGGGAATTCCTATCACCATCGATGCTTCACCTATGAGAATCAAGTCTATAGAAAATCAAATAATTAATGTGGAGCACGATGAGGATGATGAAGATTTATGGGGCTTTAACGAAGAGGTCTCCTTAATCCAGGAGGATGAAAGGACCCCTCTCTGCCACGACCCCCATTCTAACATGATCGTGAATGCTATTCTAAAGAAACAAGGACATTTTCTCGAGATGACCCTAGTAAAGAAAAAGGGAATACCAAAACCGCTGGAGTCACCTGGCCTCCCTAAATTAGATACTTTCGGACTTGGTTTCAAACCGACTCAGAAAGATCTTAAGCGATCCCAGGAAAAATCGAAGGCATGTAGGGACGCTCCCATTAAAAAGAAAGCAATCCCAATGGATCAGTACCCTCTCACACTCAATGGTCAATTCATAAAAGAAGGAGAGGACTATCCATGCTACGAATTTCCCAAACCATTTATCGTAAACGGCATAAGGCAACTGGGATTTGAAATTTTCTTGGATTGTTATTTCACAGATGAAATCCCAACTCCTGTCCATAAGGAGAAAGCACCCCCATGCTTTGACTTTAACATCATGGGATTATTACTTGGGCGACAAAAGGATGAGCCGACATACAAAGAGGATAACTCCTCGCTCATTCAAAGAGTCCTACAAAGTGAAAAATTCGATCCATCGAAGCTAATCACTCAAGCAGAAGGGTCACTACAAGCGTGGCGCAAGACCGTCAAAGTGACTACTCCAAGTGGAATAAAAATATCCATCACGACAGGGCAAGGACCAATGTTTGAAAAGTCGTCTAAGTTAGAGTCAAAGTCAGAGTCAAATTCTCTCCCTATAAACTCATCTAGGTCTTTAGTAGTAGCACCTTCCCCTTCTATCTCTTCTCCTAGAATAGTTAGTGATCAAGCCCCTGAGGACATATCACTCTTTGATATAATGATCTTAGAGTATAATAATGTAATTTCTTCTCCTTACTTCTTGTGCTCTTCTTTGACCCAAGATGACGAGCATTGCTTAACTAACAATGAAAAAGACAAAGAACTTATTAGAGCAATGGAAACACTTGAAAAGAAAACACCGATAATTGAAGAAACTGAGACGGTTGATATCTCAAATGATTCAACCAATAAAATAGAAGTTATAATCGGACTAACACTTAATGAACAAGAAAGAACCGATTTAATTAACTTACTTAAAGAATTCATCGATGCCTTTGCTTGGTCATACGAAAATATGCCAGACATGAATAGAGAAATAGCTTAACACACTATACCACTAATTCCGGGAATGAAACCTGTAAAACAAAAGTTACGTCGAATGAAACCTGACGTAGCTCTTAAAATAAAAGAAGAAGTTTAAAAACAAATAACTGCACGTTTCATCAAGGTATCAAAATACCCTAAATGGGTCGCCAACATCGTCCCAGTTCCGAAAAAAGATGGAAGGGTAAGAATGTCTGTTGACTATCGAGATCTAAATAAGGCAAGTCCAAAGGACGACTTCCCTTTACCACACATCGATATTCTGGTGGATAACACAGCAAATCACGCACTTCTCTCGTTCATGGATGGATACGCAGGTTATAATCAGATTTTCATGGCAGAAGAAGACATGGAGAAAACAACCTTCATAACACCATGGGGCACTTACTGCTACACGGTAATGCCATTCGGGTTGAAAAATGTGGGTGCCACTTACCAACGTGCGGCGACTGCATTACTCCATGACATGATGCATAAAAAAGTCGAAGTGTATGTGGATGACATGATTGTAAAATCAAAAGACCGCCCAGGCCATCAAGTAGCCTTAAGAAAAATTTTCGAAAGGCTAAGAAAATATAGTATGAGGTTGAACCCATCTAAGTGTGCTTTTGGAGTCAACTCAGGAAAGCTTTTGGGTTATGTCATAAGCTCTAGAGGAATAGAGATAAACCCAACAAAGATCAAAGCAATCATGTCAATGCCACCGCCCAAAACCGAGAAGCAGATTCGAGGATTTTTTGACCGGTTGCAATACATAAGTAGGTTCATATCAAAATTGACAACGATATGCGAACTAATATTTAAAAAGCTTAAGAAGAATGTATCGGTAATATGGGATGACGAGTGTCAAAAAGCCTTTGAAAAGATCAAAGCTTATCTCGCAAATCCTCCCGTATTAGCACCAGCACTTCCCAGAATACCTCTTAGGTTGTACTTAACAGTTACCAAATAGACAATGGAGCTATGCTAGCACAAGAAGTACAAGGGAAAGAAAACGCAATATACTATCTAAGCAAGAAAATGCTTGAATATGAAGCACGTTATACACCACTTGAGAAATAGTGTCTCGCCTTGGTGTAGGCCACAACAAAGTTAAGACATTACATGCTAGTGCATACCGTCTTTGTAGTCTCCCGATTAGATCTACTCAAGTATCTATTCGAGAAATCTACACCCAATGGACGCATATCGAGATGGATAGTCAATTTAGCCTAGTTTGATGTAATTTTTATGCCGCAAAAATCTATCAAAGGATCTGTGGTGTCAGACTTTCTAGCGGATTTTCCAATAGAAGAATCGACGCCAATACAAGATAATGAATTTCCAGATGAAGACTTGATGGTCACTGAAGATGATAATTGGACCTTATACTTCGACGGAGCCTCAAACCAAAAGGGATGTGGCGTTGGAATACTACTAGTATCACCTAAAGAAGAGCATGTTCCAATCTCCATAAAGCTTGATTTCGACGTTACCAACAACGCTGCTGAATACGAAGCATGCGTGGTAGGCCTTGAAACAGCTTTGGCATTGGGAGTAAAAAAGTTACGGATATTTGGGGACTCTTCATTAATCATCAATCAAATATCCAAAAGGTGGAAAGTAAGGAGCGAAAGTATGACCCCTTATCAAACCTATTTGGAAACTCTTACTAATCAGTTTGAGAGGGTAGAATAGACATATCTACCTAGGGAAGAAAATCAATTTGCGCATGCCTTGGCAAGACCAACCTTGATGGTTAGGATTCCTACGGAAATCGAGCGAATGCCTCTAACTATAGAAAAAAAGCACAAACCAGCATATATTCAAGCTATAGAAGATGATGAAGTAATTCAAGACGAAGAAGAAGAACCGCGGTGTACGGATATACTCAATTATGTCACCAAAGGATAATACCCTCCCCATGCTGACAAAAGAGAAAAACGAGCATTAAGACTCTTGGCTTCCCAATATGTACTCATAGACAACGAGCTACATAAAAGAGTACCTAAGGGTCGAGCTCTATTATGTGTAGGAAAAAAGGACGCCCAAAGAGCAATGAGGATAGTCCATGAAGGAATCTAAGGAACCCACATAATTGGAAAAATGTTAGTCCAAAAGATAATGCGAGAAGGATATTATTGGACTACAATGAATGGGGATTGCCATCAATACGTAAAAAGATGCCCTAAGTGCCAAATCTGTGCCAATTTACAACATGTTCCTCCATCCTTGCTCTACACCTACACGCCGCCATGGCCATTCTCTTCATTGGGAATTTACATCACCGGCAAAATAACTCCCCCAGGAACAGGAGGCCATGAATATATCCTAGTGGCAATTGATTACTTCACAAAGTGGGTCGAAGCGCAATCATACGCTAAACTCACTGAAAAATATGTATCACTCTTTATCGAGAGAAATATTATTTGTCGATACGGAGTCCTACATGAAATGATAAGTGACAATAGAACTCACTTTCAAGCCGAATGTGAATAATTGCTACAAAAATATGGCATTCAACATCATCATTCTTCCCCTTATAGCCTCAAGTAAATGGAGCAGTCGAGGCAGCTAATAAAAATCTAAAGACTATCATCGAGAAAATGACGGAAAATTATAAGGATTGGCCTGACAAACTTCACTTCGCATTGTGGGGTTACCGCACGTCAATTCGCACATCAATAGGAAATACGCCATTTTCCTTGGTTTATAGAATGGATGTCGTACAACCTGTCGAACTAGAAATCTCATCTCTACGCATCGCGTTAGAAAGTAAACTCGATGAAGTTGAATGGACTAGAGCAAGATATGAAGAGCTAATTCTACTCGATGAAAAATGACTAGAAGCTCTACATCACACTTAATGTTACCAAACACGTATGGCTAGGCATTTTAATAAGAAGGTCAAGACATGAAACATCAAAGTAGGAGACTTTGTGTTAAAAAAATTGAGGAAAAATGTTTTAGATCAAAGGGGAAAATTTAGAGCTAATTGGTCTGGACCCTACATTGTCAAAACAATCCTGTTAGGAGGTGCTGCAAAATTAACTGATATGGATGGCAATGAGTTCTCGAACATGACAAATCTTGACCAACTTAAGAAATACTACCCATAATTACTTGAGTAGGATACTCAAGAGAGCTACGTTTGGCCTGATTCCTTAAGAAAGGATACGTAGGCAACCCCTTTACGGGTGCAGCCACTTTATTTTTTTTTTTTTTAAATCTCGCATCCCAGAATTAATAAAAAATTCAACAGAAGATTGACGAAACATCGGTGTCACAAAAAACATTATGGCGCCAGCCGATGACTGTTAGCGCTAGACGACGGCATCTGTCGCCTGACGCCAGATTGCCGGAGCCGGTGCCAGTTGCAGAAGTGTGGCGCCAGTTTGCAGTTAAAAGTCTTGGAATATTTCTGTAATTTTCGGAAAATTTTCGACCTCCGTACTCGAAAATGTTTTTTGGAAAATTGCTTCTTCGGTTTTCATTGCTTTTATAAAATAAATTTCAAGTAAATAATTTAATTAAAAAGAAGGAATTTCATTAATAAAATAAATTACATTATTGAAGGAATTTAAATAAAGCTTAAATAAATTGACTTTAAATACAAAAAAATAAACTAAGTCTAATAATTGGAGATTAAGCAATGCTCTTAATCTTCTTTCTCTTTCTTAGCCCTTTTCCAAATTTTTTCTGCTTCTTCTTCCTCATCCATCACCCTAGCTAGTAGGCATCCTTTAGAGGGCCTACATTCATTCTTAGAGTAAATAGTTTCCCCCTCAGCTAGGACTCCATGCTTCTTTTCTACCCAAGCTTTCTTTCCTGTGGTGTCAGCTTTCCTTTTTTCTTTATCATTTGCAGTACTCTTCTTCTTAGGTATTATAGGTGTTTTGAACTCGATCCTTTCACCCAAGCTTTCCTTAACATGAATCACCTTGTCACCTAGACGACTCTTCACATCAGTTTCACTCTGATTTTTCTTCACGTCCTTTGAGGGCTTCTTCAGAAGCCACTTTTTCACATCATTTGGCAAGGAAGGAGGAACCTTTTGGGTAATTACTTCCCATACAAGTCTGGCACTCCAATAAGCATCAAAGTTGTCTACTTCCTGGGAGACAAGGAACTCGTAGGGATGACGAAGATCACCAGAAGGAATAGTCTGAAGTAGGCCGTATTGTCTTTTTACCCTGCAAGGATAATAAAAAGTCATACGGGACAAGCTTGGAAGACGGCAGGAAGGTTGCTTGTTGACACGAACCATCTTTTCTATTTTCCACCAAGGGATGACCCACATGATGGAAAAATTACAAGACTCGAAGACCTTCTTCCATTCATGGTGCCCCATCTTAGAGAAGCGTTTCTTCCTTATCATGAAGCAATTTGGAGTATACTTCTCAATGTTGTCTGGAGGGCTAATTAACTCCAATCTTTCCATTAGCCACATCTGTAAAAATTGAAATGCAAATAATTATTATTACTATAGAAAAATATATTTTTGACTCCTGTAATTAAAAATATTATTTTTCTACCTATAATAAAACTAGAGAGCCTCGACAAGGTGATTTTGGATTTCTCTTTAATTCATCAAGACTAAGCATGCAAAATTGATATAATTGATTGACCCTCATTATTTTTACCACTAGTAAGGAAAAATTGATTAAGCATGCAAAACAAGAAAGCCCTTTTTCTATACACATGGAAAGATTCAGAATAAGGCCTATCAAAGTAATGGCGAGCAAATTATTTCAAATTAACTATGCTACCATCTACTATTTTTGATAGATCTTTGTCTTTTAAATTGAAGAAGCGTTCAAAATCCTTATAATAATATTCATTTATTCTAGGGATTTCTACAAGATCTAGTGCAGGGAAGCCTGAAATAGCACCAAATTCTTCCGACAAAGGGCTAATTTCATCATACCCTATTCTAAAGCAATGAGTATCTACATCCCAATATTCTAGAGCGGTATGAATAAAATCTGAATCAAGATCTACACCTTTGATACCATAAATACCCCCAAGTGAAACACATCTAATTCTTTTCTCTCTTTAGCATTAAGAGACCGACACCATTCAAGAGTGTAGTTGGTAAAACTTTTGGAGACTAGAGACATGATGTTATTTTTTCTAAAAAGCTAAGAAATATTTTATTTGCTGAAATTATGAAGAGAATCGGCTGGGCAGGGGGCTATTTATGCACAAAATCGGAGCAGTTTTAATCCAGGAAGGATTCGGAGTCAGCGCTCTTTAGCGCCAGACGCCAACTATTGCTGCCTGACGCCAGAACCTGGCGCCAAACGCTAAGTGTAGCGCCTGGTGCTACACCAAAACACGTGGCGCCAGCTGGCGCCAATATGCCTTATCGTACGGGCTTTTAAAAAACCGCGTTTTCCACTTGATTCAAGACTGCTAATGACTTTACGGTTTCCTTATCGTTTTCCAAATATTCATTTATTCTTCCCTTTTAATTAATATAGCTATTATATTAATTATATTATTTTTCTGATTTTATTTAGACTAACTTCCAAGTTTTTATAAATCCAATATTTTATTTGACTTTTCCTTTTTTCATTTTTTCTTTTTTTTTGGGGGAGAAAGTCGGATACCCTCCATCAATAATAAAAATGACGCAATTTTTGCGCAAAATTATTTTTCGCATTTCCTTACACACACAAACATGCACATAATAATAATAATAATAATAAATAATAATAATAATAATAATAATAATAATAATAATAATAATAATAATAATAATAATAATAATAATAATAATAATAATAATAATAATAATAATAATAATAATAATAATAATAATAATAATAATAATAATAATAATAATAATAATAATAATAATAATAATAATAATAATAATAATAATAATAATAATAATAATAAAAAATGAAAAACATGATAAATAAAGAATAAACTCATAATAGTATGAATATACAAACCATGTCTAATAATGAGTCTAATAAAAGGCAAATTTCTATAAAAAGTCAAAAAAAAAAAAAAAAAAGCACAAGAATAAGCTACGGCGCCGGGGGACGTACGCCCATCATCTTATAAAACTGCGTCGTGAGAGGAGTAACCTCTCCAGCAGCTCCGGCTCCAACTCCAGTCACCTCGGGAGGAGGAAAGCTCAACACAGGACCCGTCCACCCAAGATCAACCTGAGGCTGAGGCTGCGGAGGCTGCTGCGATGACGAGCCAGCCTCGTACATCCCACCACCTCTAAGAGCCAAGGTAGCCTCTCCTTGGCCTACCAGTGCAGCATGTGCACCCTCTGAGGAAGAGCTTGAGCCCTCTACCGCCTCGGTACGAGTAGCCTCGGAACGAACCTACCGACCTCCCGAACCAGTGTGGCGACGTCGCAAGCTAGACCTTGCCGGATCCCTCTGCGCCTCAGGTCTCGTGCGGGTACGTGAAGGAATGAGATGACCCTACAAAAGAAATTAAAATCTTAAACAGGAAAAATAGAAGCGGTAATACAAAAACATATGAAGAGAAAACTATCTCCTGAACGGCGTCGTCTCGACGGCAGGTAGCGACGTTCCTCATCCGGACAAGCTGGCTCCGGAAGGCATCTATGCATCGTGCCATCGCCGAAACCACCTCGCATGAGAATTGTTAAAGAAATAAGTCAGTAAACATGTATAACATATATGGACAAAAAGTTGCAAATAAACAAGCTTACTCGAGTCTGGTGACGAGGAATCGATCGCTCCACAAAGCGCTCGCAAGTATAGGAACTGGAGCTACAACGGTTGTAGCTCCTTCCCATAGCATCGCCCAGGGATCGTGTAAGATCGCCAAGGGGTACCAGCTCCCTCTGACCTGCTCACGAACCTCGTGGCGTTAAAACATGTGACGTCGTGGAGGAGCAGGAACGACAAAGGTGTCGAAGGAATGCTGAATAGGAACCCTCTCTCCAAGATATGCAGCCGCTCCGTAGGTCCCTAAGAAATAGCAACGCTTTGCAGAATACTGCGCGGCTAGCCTAGGAACTGCCAAGTCGACCCACGGTCGGTACAACACCTCGAGCTCCTGCAAAGAGCGTCATTCAGACAAGAATCTATCTAAGGCATCATAAAATGTCAAATAAGAAAAGAATCATACCGAGATGATCCAATCTCGGACATAGGCCATGGACATCCCCACACGGCGGCTGCCCCAGGAAGCGCTAACTGGAAGCCTGCGCGACGACGGTCTCGCCGGCGTAGCTGTGGGGAAGTACTCATAGAACTAGATCTACTAGAAGCAAAAGTTATCAGCAAGTGCTAACTAAAATGTAGAGCTAAACTTTATAGGGAATAAAGTATACCTCTACAACCCTGCAAAAGCCGGATAGAGCAATGTTTCCCGCAAAGGACCGATGCTGACACTAGTCTCGCAACGCTCGAATGAAATCAGCATAGGCCAAGCTGGCCTAGTCGTAAGTCCCAATCCGGTGTAGATCGCGGACGGCAGGAAAGTAGTAAAGAAGTGCCCTACTACCCTTGTCAGGAAAGAACGTCCCTGACAGCAAGATGAGCGCAAAGATACGCACCCGCTGCTCTCGGGTAGTCGCACCATCGTCAAAAGCCGCTGCTAGTGTCGAGCGGCAAATCCCCCTAGTAATGAAATGAGTCGACCCTAACTCAGCTCCAGCCCGAATAACAATCGGACCCAATAGCTCCTCGACCTTAGAAGAAAATACGTCGATCATGCTATCGAACGGCAGTGGCACGGAGCTAAACTCCAGTCCTGTAATGAGACAGAAGTGTTGGTGGTGTCCCAAAAGAACTCCACCAGAGCGCGGACTACATGATGACCCCCGCTAGAGGCAACCGTGGCCTCGGAGGTCTCGAACAGCGCAGTAAGACAGCAAGACTCCCATAGAAGTCTCGTCTGATCGTTTCTGGCGATGTACATCTTGTACAGATCGCCCAAGTTGTCACATCCGGAACCATGACAGCGTATCCTCCCAACTGTGATGCCCCGTCTCACCCTCTCAAAGATATGGTGGACGGGGGAAAATTACAAGGTCCGCTCATCCCACTCAGGGAGTCGGTTGAGCGAAGTGGACGGTTCGACATCGTCCTCTACGGGCTCATGCTCCCGTCGAATGTCTCGAGACCGTGAACCAGAGCCTCGCTGTCTAGCCATGCTAAATTGTGCAGAATTATTATAAATTAAGGTTATATGTTATCTAAGGTTCTCCTAGCCGCATGATACTATGTTCGCAGAAAACAGAGTACGTAGTACTCAAATAGAGCATAAATTAAAATTGATCATGCATGGCATTTTTGAAGCAATCAAACAATTTCTTGCAACACTATAGTAATTATTGTGATAAATTGGATAATAATTGCTAGTAAAAACATCAAGAACAAGCCACATTGTTTTCCCGACCTTAAAAGGTTCAACAATGGTGATTTGTTTATTTCTTCACCAAATTGAGTCAAACAAGTCTCAAATTACTCCCAAGGCAACATATGAACATAATCAATCAATTTCATGGCATAAAATTTGATAAACAAAGAGAATTTAGCATTTTAAATTTCGAACTTTTAAGAAATTTGTGGATAAACACATGCAAAATTCATTAAAACCGGTGTGAGTTTAAAGGAAACTTACATAGATCAGGAAAATGGATGAAATGAGCTTTGATTTGAAAAAAATTTGAATAAATTTGGTTGAGAAACGAGCAAGAACAAATCAAACGAAGTTTTTAGAATTCTCGAGCAAGAAACACGAGCAACAGCAGCGGAAATGAGGAAGAGAAGGGTATATAAGGAAAATCCGACTCTAACGCCAAGCGTCAGACCTTGGCGTCAGTCGATAGGCTTTAGCGCCTGGCGCTAGCTCCAGCTTCCGGCGCTACAGCCAGATAGGTGGCGCTGATGTTATTTCAGCGACGCCAGAACGTTCAGCCACTCAGTACGGTTGTTCCAATCTTGTGCAGTATATTTTCGGGTTCCTTGGTACGCCAGTTAGCCCCTCTGAGCAATTTGACACGATTTTTAGTAATCGGCTTGATTACATAAAGTGATCGACCTGATGGAAGATCGTCTCACTTAGCTTAAAGCGCCTAAGCATTGGCTCATCGCAAAAGGCGCCGACATACTAGTTCATAATTTAGCAAAACGCACCGACATACAGGTTCACAAGCAGCAAAAGCGCCGACGTACAGGCATAGCGGAAGCAAAGTTCAAGCGAGCTTTTAAAGATCGACAACCGTAGGTCTTCGGTAATTTTCTTTGGAAAATTATCGTAACAAATGAGGATAGCTTCAAGAGAGGATATCTTTGGCAGCGTTCCCTATCTTGCGGAGAGTTGTCACAAACAACTGAAGGTGATTTCAAGAAAAATTGTCTTCGATCGTGTTCCCTAAGATGTGGAAGATTGTCACAAAGCGGAAGAGGATCATTTCAAGCGAAGCAATCTTTGATAGTGTTCCCTGACTTATGGAAGATTATCATGGCGGAATTGGAGGCAGTTACAAGCATAGGATTCTTCAAGAGGGATGGCATTCTCTAGCTTGCAGGAGTCATCAATATAACAAAAAGCAACAACAAATCGGTTACTTTCAGAGACGTGTGCTCAAAGATGCAAGATACACGTTTCTTAACTCTTTTATCTCTTTAACTAACTCTAGTTTGCAGGTATCGGCGTTACAAGAATGATTTAGGATTGCAGAACGTTCTGAATCATTCTCCGTCCCTATCGATACTTTGACTTTTGTTTTCGAAACGTTCGTTTCTCCAAACTCAGTCAAAGTGGGGGCTTCTGTAGACACCCATTTGTTTCTCCCCAAAACCAAACCCAGTGATGAGTGAAAGTGTGGAAAGTTTAGAGTTGCGGATAGTTTTAATTTCAAAGTGGGGGCTTCTGTAGACACCCATTTGTTTCTCCCCAAAACCAAACCCAGTGATGAGTGAAAGTGTGGAAAGTTTAGTGTTGCGGATAGTTTAAATTTCTTTTCTCCTCTCTCTTTTTTAGAAAACCTATTTTAAGAAAACAGCCAATCCAGTTTGAGAAAACATCTCTCAAAGATATGGTTCCAATAGTGGTGTAGTTGGATAGGGCTTGAAAAGAGCTTTCCAACGGTTTATTATATGCCCAATTCCGATGAATATTAAGGAAGTTATGGCCAAATTACTAAACTGGGCCCGGTTTGAGCCTTATATGCGGCCTAATGATCTAGAGGAGGGCCTAATATGGATTTATCATTCCTAATGCAATTAGGAATGGTTTTAGTGTTCTAGATTCTTCTAGAAGGTTCTTCTCATTCCTAATTCAATTAGCATTGATAAATAGACTTTTGTTGACTTTTTAGAGTTTTAATCAGGATAAAAGAACGTTGTTGAGGAAAATACGATTTTATCCTCATATACGGCAATTTCTATCTGATTTTAAGAAAACGCGTCAATAATTAAGTTAGCGCCAAACGCTAGCATTAGCGCCTAACGCTAAGCTTGGCGCCTGACGCTAATGTTAGTGTGTGACGCTAACCTCGTTTTACGCGTCAGAACTCTGTTTTGATTTTTTATCTTTTTGGCTGATTTTCTGTATAAATAGCCTTCTAAAAACTTCGTTTTCATTCACGAACTCTCATCAAGGTTTTCTTGATTAATCTCTCTCTCTCTCTTTTCTAAACTAGCCTTTTCTCAAATACAAAATTCTGCATTCGCAAGACTTAGATATACCTAGCCATATTCGAAGTTGCCTTCGCCCTAGACGTGAAAGGATTAATTTCTGAGGGTTTGGTCCGAAATCTCTCTTTTAATTATTTAATTTAATTGTTGTTTATTATTTTCATTGAAGTTACTAATGCGTGCATTTTGAGATTAGAAAGAGGTACGAGGCATCCGAGTAAGTGCTTTAATTTTTTAACTGATATAGAGATCATGCTTAGATTGTTATTTTGATTCCTAGTATCATGTCTAGGGTAACTTTAATATCAAGTATGATTAAAAGTATGGTGCTTCCTATGTTCTTCCTAATATTTATGATGTTAGTATCATGTTAGGGTTAAAGCTTTGATTTTTATTGCTTAGTGACATGCTAGGGTTCGTTATTAATCTTGTTAGTATCATGCCTAAGATCTTGCTATGCTTTAACATGATTATGATTATATTCATTAATATTTTTTTTTTATTATTATTGTTATGTTGCTTGATATATTTTTTTTTATTGCTTGACCATGCCTTTTATGAATGTTTAAAGGGAATTTGTACTTGTAATCACGCTTTATAAGATAATTAATAATCTTGTTAGGGTTAATATGATTATAATTCAAGTGATCGCCAATAATAGTTTTGTTTGTGCATTAATATTCAACCAACATAGATTAAACAGGTTTAGGGTAAACCTATTTATTGCATGTTAGTCAGAAAGCGCACATGAATATGATCTGAATAAAGTAGAGGCCTATTATTACGACAGATTCAATCTCTTTTAGGTTTGATTTGTACCTTCATCCCCGAACTACCAGTCATGGTTCAAGACCTATTGGAGTTGATAATCTCTTGGATCGTTAAGGGGTGTAACTTTCACCTCGTGAACGGTTTACAAGTTCCTAAAAAAAACTTGTTGGCGACTCTTTTGCTCTATCTTCTTTCCCTTTGGATGCCACCGTACTTTAGTGTATGATCACAGTGGGGTTCAAGCAAGGGGTTAGCGCTTGAAATTTTCCCTACAACCACCTACAAGACAAAAATGAAATATTGATAAGAATGAAGAAAATATTTGATGTTCCAAATCAACTTTGAGAATAAAATCACTGGAACGATCTAAAATCACCGGAATGATCTTTACAAACGTTTAGACATTAGGTAAGATTACAAGACCTTAGAAAACAATTGTTTTAGGTCTATAAACAAGCAAATAACTAACTTGCTTTCTTGAAAATGACTTTAACTAAAATGCAAAAGTCGTGTCATTCCCTGAATATCTCAAAAACAAAAATAGGATACATACATAGGTCCATCTCAACATAATGATTATATGAATGGCCTAAACAATAGCAAGTTATTAGAATTACCCAAAATTGGGGGCTCCAAGACTTGTGAAATAGCAACAATGCGCATAACCCGACACATGAGGGCTCAAAAATGAACAAAAAACAAAATGAGATATTCATGTCATTCGAGCTACTTTTGAGAATCGCCTAAACTATAAATGTTTTACGTGGATCTCGAGCCTTACAATTTTGAAATGCATCTCAATGATTTAATAATCATGTTGTTCCTTTGAAATCTAAGTTTGCAAATGAACTTTTCCATTAAACAGTTTACATACTCGAGCCATCTTCAAGTTCAACTTCAAAAACTAATCTTAGTGCAGAATTATTGTTTCAATACTTCAATTTACTCAAAGGATTAGAGAGTATGAATAGTATAGAGCAAAAGAAACAAAATTATGATGCATAAAACATACTTGCTCATACGAAAGTTTAGTACTCAATCATGCATCATGAAAATTATATTAAGAGACAATATTAACATAAGGCAAACAATTTCATGAGTTAGAATGTAAACAAAAGACTCCTAAATTCTAAATTAAGGAGTCTTCATTTTAAATTATTCTCTATTGTTCCACACATTGGAATTTCACAAGGAGGATAACATCTACTTTCTAGAGGTTCAAAATAGTGCAAAAATTCAAACTAAAAAGAAGGAATTCAAAGGTAGCAAGAATACACGAGAAAATTTGAATAACATTTCATTTTTCCTCTTACTTGTTCTAATGAATGACCAATAACATTTCATTGTTCTAATGAATTGTCAAAAAATGATTTAAATAGACTAGTTTAATCAGTTCCAAGATCCTAGTTGTTACCATAATAAGACGAACCACCCATTTCAAGCAACATGAAAGGGTCAAATTATTAAAAACAAACAAGTCATCGAATTCACCCAACATTGGGGGCTACAATATTCGAAAACATAAAATAAGGGCTCAAAAGCCCAAAGTATAATTACTCTAGTTAAATGATGTCTTCAAGAATTTCCTAAACTAACTAGTTTTGTGCAAATATTGAGTTCACTGTTTTATATGTGAATAATAATAACCATCGGTTATTTTTATCATTGATAAATCCAGTTTTGCAACTTACGCATGAAAAAAATAAACATGAGTCGCACGAACAAATTCATGGTAGTATAAAAGTTTAAAATTTCATTTATAATTATAATGCATAATTGTTGTTCTAAACACTCCAATTTACATTAAAATTAACAAGTGTAGTCTATGTCAGCAAAAAAAAAAAGAAATAAAGTACAAACACAAAGTAAAAATTAGAATGAACCAAAAAAAACACATATATGCTTGACATGCTCATATAGGATCAATACTTTATCACTTCACATGAAATTTTTTGCAATATATTTCTTAAACATGTCACAACAACAAACAAACAAATTCATGACAACAAATCGAATAAAAACCCCAACTTTTGTTAGGATTCTTCATTCGATTTCTCCATTTTATTTTGACCAAGATGAAAGTCTGGTAGATAAAAGGAGCAAGATTTACTTTCCTTAGCTTCAAACGACAACCAAAAATGGAAATAGATCAAAATTGGAGAAAGAGGAGAATAAGAAAGTGAGCTGCAGATTGTGCTTCTCCATATCTTTTACTAATTCAAATGTTGCGTGCAACTCATTAAGTTGTGTGTGGAATTCCAGCGCAACCAAGTTTTTTGCGCGTTTTTCCAGCGCAACCTACTTAGTTGCGCGTGGACAGTGGTCACTTAAAAGACCAGTACTCAGATTTTGATCCGTTTTGAAATTTTTTGTCAATGATTTTCTACGTTGTTTGACGTAATAAAACGCGAATTATCGAAATCTTTTAAAACTGCTTTGCATCCAGTAGTTTCTTTTCTTCTTTGATAGTTTTTTGCATCATCCTGCATGCACACCGTGCTTTGTGCCTTCCCTAAGCATACGTTTTGGACGTTTTTTGTAAGAGTGTCTTAAGACGTTCCGTGGTGGTGCTTTATGTAAAAGCTCCCATATACAGGTTTGTCATTTTACTGTACTAACGTCATTAATGTCCAGATTTTCATCTTTTTTCACGTCCACGGAAAAAAGGGAGGCGTTATGATGCAGCATAAAAATGCAAGGCGCTATCATACAGCGTAAAATTCTATGGCGTAATTGTAGCGTAAAATTTCACTTCTTCCCCAAGCTTTGCGAGATCTACCTCTCAGAACTAAACGGTAGAGAATTACTTTTCTTTAGGCGTTATTTCAAGAGTTGACAGGCACGACGAACCATTTAGGAACATATACTTCTTGATTGGAAGAAAATACAATAATTAGTGCGCTTACTAGCTTACCGGAAAGTTAAGGTGTCGTCCCCCCTGTATAAAGAGCGACGAGATGATGTTGCAACTATGTAGTAACGTGTCCCCAGTTCTGAGACACGTGTACTCATCTTGTGGACAAAACTGCTAAGAGAGTTGCCGATTTTCTTCTCCCTCACTGGATTTGGATATATGCCTCCAGTCTTGAGACATGTATTTCTATCTTGGGGACATCGAGTATTGCGTTGAGACAAGCGAATAGTCGAGAACTCTATTCCGGCTGCGAAAGCCGAATTTTTTAGGTTGCAAAAGCCGAACGGCTGCGAAAGCAGAAACATTCTTTTTATCATCTTTTTAAATTGCTAAAATCAGGCTAAAGTTTTAATGACATATCGAGGGACTTTAGACCAACGATGACATGATTGGGAGGACATCATCCCCTTTTAATCCTTTTAAACCGATCTCTTGTCATGACATGACATAACCTAGAACACCTTTACTTATAAAAGTGTTCTACAAATGCAAAGGATCAATCTAGATTCTTTAGGGCGTTAAGACATAGAAAATTTAGGGCGTTAAGACATAGAAAACACTTTTTTCTAGCCTTAATAGCTACTTGTTTCAAACACTTAGCGAATCAAGGATCGTTTCAACATCCTTAGCATTTCTAAAAGAGTCTCTATTCTTTGAGAACTTTGCAGAATAAGTATCGGATTTTTTTCCTTGACTACTTTAATCATCATATATTCTAGACTCAATCAAAGTGGGGGCTAACTGTAGACACCAACATTTGGTCTCTTGTCTCGAAAAGGAAGTGTGATGATGTTACAAAACCCATTCTTCATGCTAGATCAAAGTTGAAGTGTTTATGGACTACGAAATGCATTATGAAGTAAGTTAAAACCCATATTTGAGGCCAATTTATCTCATATCCTTGTCCGATTACTAATAAGGCCTAGAACGTGTTCATACATGTTTAAACTTGATTAATAACAGACCCAAATGCGTTAAATGCAATGATTGGATCCAATGGAACCTACATTGTTGAAAACCGAGCCAAAAAGATAAACCAAACATCAAATTCCCATGCAAGGCCTATAAAGATTAATAGCCCTTTCACAGAGCTTTCCAACGGTATATTATAAGCCCAATTCCGAGCCAAGAAGTTATGATCAAAACACTAAACCAGGCCCTAAAACCGACACCCTTGCACTCCAACGGCCATAACTTTTTATCCATAATATATTTTAACCTAATTCTAACGACATTGCAAAGTATACAATCATATATTTCCAATGATATCTCACACGCCTTACTCCGACTCCGTAATCAAAGTTTATGGATGTTTTAAAACGCGTTTTTGTATAAGGCAAACCGCAAATCAGCACAACTCAATAAGTTGCGCGCGCCTGGCGCGTGCGACTCATTGAGATGCGCGAGGCACCCAGCGTGACTTAGAGAGTGGTGCGCGCCACCTATCGGCGCGGCTCTAAAACCCTAAACATAGATCCCTACACCTATAAATAGAGGTCTTCGTTCTGCTATAAAAGGACAGAAAAATCAAAATAAAAACCCCTAATTCTTAAAACCCTAATATCTCTCAAACCCTCTTGGTATCATACTACTTTTTCTCTTTCTTCCCAACTACTCTTCAACCCTAATTGAATCCATTGATTCCCTTGGAGGTATAAAGAAGGAAGAAGTTCCATAAACATCCAAGACGGAGATCTAAGCATACAAAGAAGAACGGTTAGTTTCCTGAGCACTTAGATAAATCACTTTTCTTTTATTGTTTAAATAACTTTAATTGAATAATTAGTGTTGTTTGACCACTTTAAAAGGATATTTAATTAATCAATTCCACATAGCATCTTTTGTTAAGTAAGATTAGAATTAAATAAATAATTGATTGATTGATCACCTAAGACAAGGCAAATCTTGTTTACTTTTTCTCCTTTCACGAATTTGAATTAAATACAAGAAAGAATAACGACTTTGCAGTGTAATTCCTACGTGATCAATGATTGTAAATAAAATCAACTAACTTAGTTATCGGTATCATGCTGCGTATATTGTTTGGTGATGAAATTGTAAAAAAGGTAAAGTTAGTAAAGGCTGCACTAGGGCTAGAATAGCGATTCTCCTTTAAAGGGAACGTTCTTTTAGTATGTACCCTCGCTCCCGAACTCATTTCTGATTTATGTAGACCAATTTGGGCATGGGTAAACTTATGATTTGTGCTATATATCCCATGAACTCAACACGAGAGAAAGGCATGAACGAGGTTTATAGGTTTTCTCAAAACACATTGGCGACTCCTACTTGTTTCTTACAAAAAAGCGTGATGATAGAATCAATTCTAATTTAAGATCCTCCAAAAAGTCAAGAATTCAAATCCTAATACACCCTAACAAGTGTTAAGTACTATGCTTTTAAATTTCCATGGGCATCTAAGGAAGGACCCCCTACGATGGGATCACCCTCCTTATAATCCCATTCATCCATTCCCTATTTGTGAATGGCCCATGCATTTTACAACGATAAAACAAGTAACAATGCATAAACACGCAATAACTGGTAACTAATCTAGGTGGTTAATCCAATTAACACGCCTTATTAAAACTAGTCAAAGTTATTTTAACTGATTATGTAAATAAACGCAATTAATAATTTAAGCTCCCACTAAATTCCGCATCCATCTTAATTAATCTAATTAATTAAACCGGTAAAACCAATGTTTGCCAAAATTAAATTTTGCCAAATGCCGCTCAAACCCGAGGCCTAGCCTCTAAAATTTTAAATATATAAATTAAAATAATCAAAATGATAAAATCCACAAAATACCATTGCCTTAAAACCCGGGGCTAAAGTGTCAAGTGTGGGGTTGTGCGCATGGTTCTGCGAGCACGTAACACACCCACACGCACTCCCCACAACACCAAGCATGCACATACACTACTCTTGCTCGCACCAGCCACGGCCAACCTAGCATAGCAACACGCATAACGAGCACATCACCATGCTACTGTTGCACCGTGCTGCTGCTTATTGCTGGTTGGTGCGCCATGCTGCCTCTCGCACACACATGCACGCACAGGCCTTCTGCCCCATGCGCACACCTTGCACGCACAAATAGTGAATGGATGAATGGGATGAGCAGCCCAGCTGGCCGAGAGCTTGCTTGGGGCTCTTAGGCCTTGATTTGTGTGCTCATGCCTCAGGAAAAATTTCCAACTTAAATAAATTCATCAAAGTGCATAAAACAAAAATTATTTCCAAGAACCATTCCTTAATAAAATTAGTTTAACTTGGTGCAACAAAAATTAAAAGGGCAATTACTCACTATAAATTTAAATAATTTAAATTATTCTTGAGATGTTGACAAAATAAAAGGGAGTTGGAAAAATGAACACAAGTTCAATAAAAATTCCAACTTTGATACTTGTGAATCCTGGAAAAATTATATATTCCAATATGAAGATAAAAGAAATTTCTACCACAAGTTTCTAACTTTATGATTCCAATCAACTTAAAAATGATTAAATTAATAAATTTCAACAAAAATTCATGGAATTTATTAACTCAAAGTTTCAATCACTTAACATAATTAAAGATTGAATCTTTAGTACTCAAAAGCCTCAAAGAACAAACATTTCACATTAAATGCAATTAATTTGCAATTATGTAAAAAATAAAACCAAAATTTCAAACACAAATTACTACCAAGTAATCATGCCTAAAGAGGTTTAAAATTGCATATAAAATAAGGGCTGAACCAATTACATAACCACCATAAATATGCAATGAATTTCCAAGGTTAGAAAGACTTAAATTTATTCGTAAAAATGAAAAATTCCCTCGAAAAGTGCATCACTCGTCATTTTTTGGCTAAAAACAGAGTTTTGAAAAGGTAAACCATTTCTAAAACGGCTTTTCCACTCAAAATTAATTATTTTTAGGCGAAAATCTGGGTTCGGGAGTTGAAGTCATCTATAATACAGAAATTAAAATTAAAAAACCGATATACTACAATTAGCAAGTTTAAACTAGAAAAATTAAGCCATAAAAACACCTTGACACACATGATTTTAAAAATAACGCTGTTGGGGTTTAGTGAGTATGACTCATTGTGGAAGGAAACTCGAACTAAGGCCGCACCGCAATAAATAAAACAATAAAGCATAATTAACTTAATGACAAGATTAGGATAGTAATTATACCTTTGACGCATGCTTTGCCCAACCCCAAGTGCCTCTTACTTAGAAACACAAGCCTTGAAAGTACTACGACCTCCAACGAAAGTCCACCCACAACTCGACCACCGACAAGGGTCTAATGCCTTGGAGTTAGCAAGGCCTAACCAAAACCCAACTAATTAATGTGTTAAAAGGTTTTCAGAATGGTGACGCCTTTTTTAACACTTACTTAAGTGTTTTTCCTAATACCCCAAGTTGGGTATTTATAGGGAAGACCATGAGTGTGAAAAACTCTCCCATCAATGTGGGACAATTTGATTTTCCCATTTTATTTTAAAGCTAAAAAATTTTTTAATAATCAAACTAGTAATAAATCAACCAGTGGCAAGCTCTTATGAGGGAGTAGGTGAGGACCATTTGGAGAAGGGGGACCAAACTTGTGATATGTCCATTTTATATAGTAATTTACCCCCGTCCCTTGGTCATAATTAGTAGTGTTTTTGGCTCTTTTGAGCCACTTTTATTACTAATTTGTGTTTTCTAGTGTTTTTGTAGTTTTAGTTGTATTTTGCAGGAAATTTCACTCTTGGAGCATTTTCCCGGGTCTTTCAAGCTTATAGGCAGAATAACCCATACTCCAACACCTACAATACTGGGTATCAGAACCATCCGTACCTTTCCTACCGTAGTACTAATGTTCAGAATCCACCACCACAAGAACGACAGGCGCCACAACAACATCAGCAGAAATATTACCATCCCAATGTTAGCAAGAAGAACCAACCACAACAACCCACCTCATCTTCTGATCCTTCTCTGGTGGAAATT
Source organism: Chenopodium quinoa (assembly GCF_001683475.1). Taxonomy (NCBI): domain Eukaryota; kingdom Viridiplantae; phylum Streptophyta; class Magnoliopsida; order Caryophyllales; family Amaranthaceae; genus Chenopodium; species Chenopodium quinoa. Next base: position 1,310,321 of record NW_018745251.1, on the reverse strand, counting down.
AGAGCAATGTTGGTTAATATGGAAAAGCACATGGAGAGTAGAGATGCGACAATTGATCAATTCTAGCACATAATAAAATTGTAGATAATCAAATTGCTCAGCTTTCCGATACTCTACAAACCCGCCAACAGGGAGCCCTTCTGGCACAGCCGACCAGGCCTACGGATCAGGCATTTGCAATTACTCTAAGGAGTGGTTCAAACTATGAAGGGCCCCCTATGCCCAGAGTTGATGAACCTATTTTATTAAATAATTTTCATGTTGATTCCGTTAAACCAAACAATGTAGTTAATAGCCCTGCAGGGCTAAAGGATAATACTAACATATCTAATTCTACATTGCAGGGTACGACTCCAGAGAAGGTGGCTACTTTAGACAAGAGCAGCAATGCTCAAAAGCCAATTATCAAACTTCCATTCCCCAATCGTCAATTGAAGACAAACTTGGATAAGCAGTTTGGTAAGTTCCCGGAGGTGGTAAAGATTTGAAGGTAACAGTTCCCTTTACTGAATTAATCACACAAATCCCCTCGTATGCAAAATTTATGAAAGAAATATTGATGACGAAAAGGTCTATTAGTGAGGTAGAGACAGTAGCTTTCACTGTAGAGTGTAGTGTTGTACTTCAAAATAAGTCTCCACCTAAATTAAAAGATCCGGGTAGTTTTTCTATCCCTTGTCATATTGGCAATCTCTTGATTGATAATGCGTTATGTGATTTGGGTGCTAGTTTTAGCATCATGCCATTATCTGTGTGTTCTAAGTTAAATATGGGTAAATTAAAAATTACCAATATAACTCTACAAATGGCCGACCGTTCTTTCAAATACCCCTTAGCTGTTTTAGAAGATGTCCCCGTTAGAGTAGGTAAATTTTATATACCTATAGATTTTGTTGTTCTTGATATGGCTGAGGATATGCAAACCCCAATTATTTTTGGTAGACCAATCCTTAACACTGCAGGAGCAGTCATATATGTAAGAAGTGGTAAGTTAACACTATCAGTAGGGGGATGATGAAGTTATTTTCAATCTTAATAATACCCCTAAAAGCTCAATGACTGAGAAAAAATGTTTCAGTGTTAATGTGGTTGAGAATTATTCTAACAAGCCCCAAGCTCTTGAAAAAGATCCCTTGGACGCGGTATCTTGTGTTGCATCCTTTTCAGATGAGATAGACAAATGGCAGAAGGAAGTTGATGCAATAGAAAGAGCATTTTACAATGTTGGTCTTGGTTTTGAGGATGAAAAGGTGGAACCGATCAAGCAAGTTGTGCGATTTGAGCCTACGGTAAGTGTTCCGCCAGATCGAGTTGTGAAGAGTGGCATTTATGTCACTCTTTTATCCTTTTTCTCTAAGGATTTTCCCCTCATTTGCGCTTGTTTGGACCTTTTTCTAAGTATTTTTACTTAGTTTTGCTTCCTCTTTCCTTTTCTCCCTTATCTTCCCTTCTCTTAGTCTTCTCGCTTTGTTTTTATTTTGATCTCCACGCTTTGGTTTTGTAGGTATTATGTGCCGAAAGAAAGAGGATATCCAGAAGCCAAGCTATCTGTTGTGCGCGGGGTACTGTGCGGCTTCTGTGCGGGAGCACATATGAGGATGTGCTGGCGCGCAGCCCTGTCAGAACCTGCACAACCAGACTGAAGAAACAGAGAAAAAGCAGAGAGTTTGTGCGACCCTATGCGCGACTTGTGTGCGAGCGCACACACCGATGCGCAGGCGCGTAGGTTTCATGTGTGGGCATGCTCATTTTCCCCGTACCCTCACAGTTACAGCCTCGCACTACGCTGAGAGGGCGCACAAACATTGTGTGCGGGCGCGTAGCTTATCTGTGCGGGCGCGCACGGCTGGGTTTACGATTTATTTGCGCCTTGTTGTCCAAGTCTTTTTCTTTTGGGTGGAGCCACATATATATAGACGGGACTCTTTATAATAGAGTGACACTTAGTACTAATTCCATAGAACATTAGCCTAATCTAGAGAGAGAAAATAGATTGTTATTCAAGCTTCCTTTATTGTATTCAACTTTGCTCAAGCTTTAATCTTCCATCAATCAAGCAAGTATCCAAGTTTTCAACTTTCTTCAATTCTTTCTTTAGTAATATCTTCTCCTTTCCTTGAATATTATTTATTTGTTTTATTGTTTCTTATTTTTGTCTATCTTATTAGTTTATCTTGTTATTGTTGATTTCATATATTTCAATCATGTTTTGTTTTGAGTTTCTTGTGTTTATTTCTAGTTTTGATATTATGTTTATTCTCCCTTCTTTAGGCTAAACTCTTAGCTAGGGGAAGGGGGTGGAAGATATGTATTGAATGATGGATGAATGATGATAGTTGGATTGATTACATGCCTTAAATTGATGAAAGACATGATTTTTAATGGCTTGGGATTATTGTTGCACTATTTTTGATTGCCTCCTAGTTTAAATGCGTGAAAATGATTTGAATTAGATTAAGATCACGTCTATTTTAATGATTTCATGAGAATGAGTTGTTAAAATGGAATTTCATGTATTGTGCTTCTTTATTCTCTTGATTTGCTTGTGTCTAATAGGATGTATGAGAATGATCCTAATTAGCATTGACTTCTTTTATTGATTTGCCTAGACTATTGCATGAGAATGAATTGTTTAGGTAGGATCTTGTGTTCTTTGGAATGTTCATCATGATAACTATCATTGTTCCCCTCTTTCTAATTCATGTTTGAAACCCCCGAATCCCTAGCGTAATTTTCTATTGATTTTAATCATCATTTTCTTGCTTACTTGTAGTTTTAGTGTTCTACTCTACAAAACCAACAAAACAATCCCCTTTTCACTCTTGCATTAGTCATATTTGATGTTGAATTAGCGTGCTTCCCTAGTGGATCGACCCTTTACTTGCCACTAACTAGTTTAGTGTAGGTTTAGGCTTTATAAATTGTTAATTTGATTAGGGGAATATTTTAACGACCTATCCTATCCCGATCAAATTTTTTGCGCCGTTGTCGGGGGAGCGGCTTGTTTAGCGAATTTTATTGCTTTTGTTAGTCATTTTGCTTTATTTTATTTTTGTTTCTTTTGTTTTATCATCCTTGTCATTGCTAATTGTTTGCTTAGCTTTGATGAATTCTTAGGAGGTCTCAAGGAACACCCTCACATCAAATTGACCACGAAATCAACCGAACCATGAGACAAGTCCATAGGCTTTATCAAGACGAGGGAAGAGGTTTTAGTGATATAGTTGACAGTGAGAGTTATACTTACTATTAAAATTCACCACGCGAATCAATGGCGGGACAAGAGAATGATGTCTTGTTTCGTGAGTTCGGAAATCCAGAGGCTTATGAGCTCACGGGAGGGATTTTGCTACCCGTCACGCAAACCAAGTTCTCAATCCATCCACAATATACTCGAATGGTCCAATCGGAGCAATTTTCCGGAAGTGCAAGTGAGGACCCTATTGAACATTTGGACCAATTCCTTGAATTGTGCGCAATGATGCAAACCAGTGAAGTGAGTCAAGACTACATTCGTATGCACCTTTTCCGGCAATCTCTCACCGGACGAGCAAATAAATGGCTAAAGCAAGTAAAGCCTAACTCCCTCACAACATGGAGGGAGGTTGTAAAGGCGTTCTTGAAGCGCTTTATCTCCGAAGACAAGACCGCCGAAATTAGAAGGAAAATTGCACCATTTGAACAAGAGGCCGATGAAAGTCTTGGTGAAGCATGGGAGAGATTCAAAGAGTTGGTACAAGCATGTCCCCACCATGAGTACATTCAAGGGTTGCTCATGCGGTTTCTCTACGACGGATTGGAGCCCATGTCAAGAGCCAATTTGGATGCGGGGGCGGGTGGCCAATTAATCAAAATCCCTCAAAATCAAGTTGAAGCCACAATAAAAGAGGTAGCAAAGAATTACTCTTGGGGGGGCCGAAGAAGAAATACTCCAAAGAGAGGTGGTATTTACGAATTGGAGAAAGTTGATCAATTGCAACATCAAATTGATCAACTAACAAAAGGGCTTTCCAAATTGAACACGTGTGTGAATGCAAGCTCAAGTGGTGGAGCAAGCTCTTCTCAAGTTTACTCTTTCTCTTGTCAAAATTGTGGAGGAACAAACCATGATACATCCTATTGTGGGGGTTTAAGCCCCGAACATGTAGCGCCATACAACACAAGGCAAGAGGGATTTAGAGTAAGCGGCGGTGGAGTAGCTTGGAGACAACAACCACCCGGGTTTGTACCTTAACCTCAACAATGGAACCAACAAGCTCAACCTTCCTATAGCTCCAATCCTCAATATCAAAATCAACCTCCATCTCAACCCCAAAACCCAAGAGGAAGCTATCCAAGGAACAACCAATACAACAATCAAACCCAAGCACCTCAAAGAAACCATCAAGAACAAGCACCTCAAGCGGAGCTAACTCAAACTCAACTCCTCCAAGACATACATGCACAAATGCAATCTTTTGGGAAACAAATGCAAGAGATAAGAGCCCACAACAAGATGGTTGATTCACAACTAGCTCAATTGGCCGAGAGAACTCCTTTCAATTCACCATCCACTCTACCCAGACAACCACAACATAACCCATCTCACAATCCAAAACCCGATACATGCAAGGCGATCACATTGAGGTCGGGAACTTTCTATGAAGGACCAAATGAAGGGGATAGTGAGGAAAAGAAGGGAGGAGAGGAGAGTGTGAATGAAAACAAGGGAGGTGAGAAAGAAAAAGGTGATGAGATAGAAGGAGGTTCGGAGAAGAAGAAGAAGATAGACGCTGAGAAGACAACTTCAATTCCTAGTGAGGCTAGGATCTTGATAGACCGGTTCCTTTTCCCGGTCGGCTTGCGGAGAGGAAGTTGAATGACAAATTCACAAAATTTCTTAGTGTCATGAAGAATTTGCATATCAACCTCCCTTTTCTTAAAATTGTGACAAAAATAAATGCCATCTTATTCCAAGTTCCTCAAAGATATTCTCACGAACAAGAGGAATCTCAATGATGAGCTTATCACCCTTCCACATCAAGTGAGTGCTCTTGTCCAACATAAGATGCCCAAGAAGGAAAAAGACCCGGGAAGTTTCACTTTGCCAGTGAAAATTGGGAACATGGAAGCTAGGGGCGCCTTAGCCGATCTTGGAGCAAGTGTTAGTTTAATCCATCTATCCATTGCTCAAATACTCAATATTGAGATGATCCCTACAAGGAAGACAATTCAATTGGCCGATCGATCGGTGAAATTACCTTGTGGAGAGCTTGAGGATGTTCCAATTCAAGTGGGACACATCTACGTTCCTTGTGACTTTGTAGTGATGGATATGGAGGAAGATGTTAACACTCCTTTGATTTTGGGACGTGAAGATCTTAAATCTTTGGGGGCGGTCATCAATTGCAAGAACAACACCATCACTTGTGAAGTGGCCGATGAAAAAATTGTCTTTGAATTTTTGAAGTTGCTCAAGACCCCAATGGTTGAAAAATGCTATAGAGTTGATGTTGTGAATTAGGAGCTAGATCGCTTGGGGAGGGTCATGATGAGGCCTCAAGATCCAATGGTTGAAGCCCTTACATGCAAAGAAGATTTCCACTCTCAAGAGGCTAAAGAATTTGTCATGGAAATTAAAGAATCCTCTAAGGAGGAAGTTGAACAACAAGTTGAGGTCGAGCTTGAGTCCAAGGAGGAGAAATTGGAGGAGATTTCTAAGCCTCCTCCCAAGGTAAAACTCAAACCCCTTCCCCTTCTTTTGAATATGCTTTTCTTGATAAGGAGGGAAAATACCCTATAATTGTCAATGCTACCCTAGATGGTCTTAATTTAGAAAAACTTCTTGATGTTTTAAGAAAATATAGGGATATGATAGGGTATAGCACTGATGATATTAAAGGTATTAGCCCTTCTTTATGTATGCATCGTATTCATCTTGAAGATGATCATTCCACCTCCATTGAACCTCAAAAAAGGTTGAACCCCCACCTCCAAGAGGTTGTGAAGAAAGAAATCTTGAAACTACGTGAGGCGGGCATCATCTATGCTATCTCCGATAGAAAATGGGTTAGCCCGATTCATGTGGTTCCAAAGAAGGGTGGAATGACCATAATCAAGGATGAAAAGGGAGAGGAAATCTCCACCCGGACGGTGACCGGGTGGAGAATGTGCATTGAATATATGAGATTGAACAAAAACACCAAGAAAGATCATTTTCCTCTCCCTTTCATGGACCAAATGCTTGAAAGGCTTTCTAACCATGCTTTCTTTTATTTCTTGGATGGGTATTCTGGATTTTTCCAAATCCCTATCCATCCAAGTGATCAAGAGAAAACTACTTTCCCATGTCTATATGGGACATTTGCATACCGAAGAATGCCATTCAGATTATGCAATGCTCCCTCTACTTTTCAAAGATGCATGACTTCCATTTTCTCTGAGATACTTGAAAAAGAAATTGAGGTTTTCATGGATGATTTTAGTGTTGGTGGCTGGTCTTTTGACACTTGTATTTTCAACCTTGAAAAAGTTTTTAAATGGTGTCAAGAGACAAGTTTGGTTTTAAATTGGGAAAAGTGCCATTTTATGGTTGAGGAGGGCATTGTCCTCGGCCATAAGATTTCATAAAATGGCATTGAAGTAGATCCGGCCAAGGTTTCGGTGATTGAAAAGTTTCCCCCTCCTACTTCCATCACGGGGGTACGGGATTTTCTTGGGCATGCCGGTTTTTACCGGAGGTTTATCAAAGATTTTTCTTCAATCGTCAATCCCTTGACCGAATTACTCAAAAAAGAGGTTGTTTTTTACTTTAATGAGGCTTGCCTTAAGGCATTTCGTTATCTCAAGGAAGCTCTCATTTCTTCTCCAGTTGTGCAAACTTCGGATTGGAGCTTGCCTTTTGAGCTAATGTGCGATGCTAGTGACTTTGCAGTAGGTGTCGTTCTTGTTCAAAAGAAACAAGGAAAATCATGTGTCATCTACTATGCAAGTCGGACTCTAGATGAGGCTCAAAGGAATTACACAACAACGGAGAAAGAGATGTTGGTAGTAGTGTTTGCATTCGATAAGTTTCGGTCCTATCTCATATGCTCAAAAGTTATCGTGTACACGGATCACATCGCGGTGTGGTATCTCATGACCAAGAAAGAAGCAAAGCCTCGCTTGATTTGTTGGGTTCTCTCTCTCCAAGACTTTCACATGGAAATGAGGGACAAGAAGGGAGCGGAGAACTATGTAGCGGCTCATTTGTCTAGGCTTCCATTTGAGAACAAGGAGGATGTACCGATTAATGATGAGATAGGATTTGAGGCTCTCATGTCTTTGGTGTCAACTTCTAACCCTTGGTACGCAGATATAGCCAAATATCTTGCGTGTGGAGTCGTTCCCCCGGAGTACTCTTCTCAACAAAAGAAGAAGTTTTTCAAGGAGGTGAGAAGATACTTTTGGAATGACCCATACCTATTCAAGCAATGTAGAGATGGCCTTTATTGGAAGTGCGTTCCAGATCATGAAATTCAAGGTGTTCTTGAGCGTTGCAACTCACTACCATGTGGAGGACATGGTGGTGTTGACAAAACAGTGGAAAAAATCTTTCAATCCTTATTCTGGTAGCCGACAATGCATAAAGATGCCCACCAATTCGTTGCGCACTATGATATATGTCAAAGGGGCGGAGGCATTACCAAGAGGGACGAAATGCCCAAACAAAACATTCTAGATGTGGAACCCTTTGATGTTTGGGGGGTAGATTTCATGGGACCTTTAGTTTCTTCTTGTGGGAATCTATATATCTTTGTAGTGGTCGATTATGTGACAAAATGGATTGAAGCCATACCCTCACCTACCAATGATCACAAGGTTGTGCTTAAGCTCCTAAAGAAGATCATCTTTCCTAGGTTTGGAGTTTCGAGGGTGCTAATTAGTGATAGAGGCTCCCATTTCGCCAAAAAGCAATTTGAAGCTCTTCTCAAGAGATATGGCGTTCATCACAAGGTTGGATTACCTTACCACCCTCAAACTCAAGGACAAGTGGAGGTCTCGAATTGTGAAATCAAAAATCTTCTTGAAAGGATGGTGAACAAATCAAGGAAAGATTGTTTCCGGGTAAACTCAAGTCAAAGTGGTCAGGTCCTTTTGTTATTTCAAAGACTACTCCTTATGGCTCCTTTGAGTTAGATGCGGATGGTAACAAGTTCATGATTAATTGTGATCGTCTAAAGAATTACTTTTCAAGGAAGAAGTTGGTATCATCGAATGTATATTGCTTGATCCTTTGGATCCCAAGCCTCCCACATGAAGGATTTTTCTCATGGTCAAGCTAGTGACCTCATAAAGAAGCGCTTCTCGGGAGGCAACCCAAGTTTCTAACTACTTTCTAAACCTTTTTTTTTAATATTCCGATTTCACTTTCTCCTTTTTGAATATGATTTTGAATTTGAATTTGATTACCTTTTTTTCACCTTTTTGGTTAATAGGTGTTTGGATGATGAAGGAACAAGGATTTTCTATTTCGAAGATGTGAGGATAAATCAAAACTACTCTGTGCGACCCTGTGCGCGCTATCTGTGCGGGCACGCTGTGTGACCTGTGCGGGCGCGCAGGCACTGTCAGAACCCGCACAGATTTTATCTCAAATTGAAGCTCGAGTCAGGAAGTTTGTGCGACTTGTTGTGTGCCATCTATGCGGGCGCGCGTTCACTATCAGAACCCGCACAAAATTTATCAAAAATTGAAGCTCGAGGCAGAGAGTTTAGGCGAACTAGTGCGCGACCTTTGTGCGGGCGCGCAGCTCTCCTGTGCGGGCGTGCAGAGCAGTAAAATCGGGTTTTAACCCTCTTCTTCCCGATTTCATGCTCATATTTTCGAAACCCCATTTTCATGCTCTCTTCTCTCTCCTCACAAACCCAAACCCTAACCTTCAAATCTCACCCATTTTTCACAAATTCCACTGATTTTCTTTCAAATCCATCAAAAACTTTCACGCCACTCCAAAATTCACCCACTTTCTCTCTCCAAAATACCCAAATATCCCCAATTTTCATGGTTTGCAAGCTTCATTGAAGATGGTGTTCTTGTTGGCTCTTGGTGGTGTTCAAGCTTCTACAAGGTGGTATAACTCTAAATTTTTCTATTTTATTACTTAATTTTAATTATTTATGCAAAAATGTTTTAGTTATTAAACATGAATTAGCTTAAGTGAATTGCATGTGGTTTTGGTTTTCTTTTTGAGGAATTTGTTGGTTATTAGTGTGAAATTTGGTGATTGTGGGGACATTGTTGTTCATACTATTGTTTTTGAAGCTGTTTTCATGAAACTAAGTTGAGAAATTTGGTGTTTGAATTGTTGATAATGCAACTAATTTCATGAGAATTGCTTGCTATCATAACGTGTTTTGATTAACTGCTTTGTTGTTGATTCTTATTTTCTTGCGCATTATATTTGTATGGTTAGTTGTTAGCACTAACCCTTTTGCAGATTGTTGAGACTTGAGTTGTTGTTCTTGTTTTCCAATTTTTGGTTAAGTTCGAAGGTAGTTCTCCTTTTGGTTGGGTTTTTTGTGTTGGTTAAACATAATGAGCGAAAGAAGGGGCAAAAAGGAACCCATGTTAACGGTTGAAGAACCAAGTACCCAAAAAACTCAGGCTCAAGGACGTAATGTTCCCCCTAGATTGAGATTTTCGAACAAGGTCCATGCTACGTTCTTCAACGACCTTCACGGCCGAAAGTTAAATCCCTCCCGACACTATGATCAACGCTCCATGAGAGCTTTAGGGATTGACGATGATATAAGGTCGCTCCTTGATAACTTGGGGATGAGCGAGTTCATCAAGCATCAATACCGAACTTATAAGGAGCCAACTTTCGAATTCTTGGCCTCTTTTAAAAAAGAGCCTCTTAGGAACGACTTCCAGATTTCCTTTAAATTGTTCAATAACCGGCACTCTATGACTCTGAGTGATCTTAATGTTTTGTTGGATCTGAACCCCGAGGCGGACCTCCTTTCCCCTTCGTTGAGCTTGTTCCCTAAGTACGATGCATTTATATGGTGGCAAACGATTACCGACTATGAAGAATTCAACACCCGGTATTTGGTGGCCAACCATATAATCCACCCTGTGCTCCGTATTCTACACCGCATTCTGGGGTTTGCGGTGTTTAGCAAGCAGGATTTGAGCAAGCTTTCTCATGAGGAGCTATTTACTTTGTGGGTAGCCACTAGGGAGGAATTGAAATGGCGGCTCAATATGGGGTATTGGTTCGTCTTGTGTTGCGAGGCAATCAAGTCGGGCCACAAGACAAGAGAAATTGCCAGGATTGCGAAGAAGCTCAACTATGAACGCTTCTTCCCCTCGTGCACTCAAGTGGGGACCGATAAAGATCTATTCATTGACATTCAGTAGATGAGAAGGTCGGGGTTCCTCCAAGGAACTTCAGATGCCAACAGTTTTCATGACTAGATAGTTAACAGAGAGCACCATTGTATCTAGCCATACCCCAGCCGTACATCCCTGGAGCGAAATGCAAGGAATGTATGGAAGATTCCGAGAGATAATGGTGTGCTACCCATCGCTCTGGGTGGCTTAAGGAATATGGAAGTCGGCCAACATCAACAGCAGCAACAACAACAACAATAACAACAACAACAACAACAACAACAACAACAACAACATCATCATCATCATCATCAAGGCATGAGTAGCCTTGAGCAACAAATGATGAGCATGCAACTTGGCATGCAAAGCTTAATGGAGAACCAGCAGGGTATGTTTTTACAAACCCAAGCTCTTTATGGTGCGGCCGTGGATAGGGGTGAGGTCACCCCCCCCCCTCGGTAAACTACCCCCATTGTCCACCCCAAGAAGGGTCGGTCCCTCGGTGGCAGGGATCACAACCTACTTGGCCCTTTTGGCAAGGGCCCTCCTCCCACGGTGTTCCACGGGTAGACTACCCGACGAAAACCGGGTATGATTATCGCGCCCTCGGGGGGAGCAATTTTCGAGGTGACCCCAACTATCCATATGTCGATCCTACCCACCCTTCCCCTCTTCAGCTTCCCGCCCCTTTCAACATGTTGCCTCAATGGCAATAAGACCTCTTCCGAGGTCATTATGGTTGGCCTCCGGATAACTCCGGACGTTTTTTCTTATGACACCGAGGATGATGGAGGTGCTTACGAAGCCGACCCTAGTGGCCACTAGCCCCTTGTTCTTTATTTCTCCCCTTTGTCCCCTCCCTATGTTTTTAATTTGGCGCACCGCGGACGGTGCATTGTTTTAGTGTGGGGGGTGTGTAAGAGACAAAGGGATGTTTTTTTGATAGTGTGGGGGAAGGCTTGTCTTCATGATAGTGTAGAGGGAATTTCATTGTAGGTGGTAGAGCTCTCATGGTTCGATTGGCTTTATCATGTCTTGGTGTTGATTTATCTGCTTTATTATGATGATTATTTCCCTGGGTGATTTTGATAAGTGTTTGCTAATGAATTTTCAAGTGTTTATGTAGGTGATGATTCTCCCATGAGGAAAAATCCAAACTCCCGATAGTCCAAACTTCCCTTAATCCAAATTTCTTTTAGTTTATTTTATTTTATTTCTATTTCTTCATTTTGTTTAAATTCTTAGTTTCATTCTTTGATTTTTAACTTTTTTTTTATTATTTTTGTTTCTTCTCAGTAGTTTCTTTCATTTTGGGTTACTTTTGAAGCTTGGAAATGGAGATAAAGGAAGTCAAAGAGCAATTCGATCCCCCTCGGGGAGATTGCATAATTTATCTTGTCTTCATTTCAAGCGGCATTTGGTAAGACCTTTCCTCTCTTTTATTTTCTTTTTCCTTGGGTGTTTAGCTTACGTTTAGCTTAGGAAGAAGTTTAATGGTTCGAGGATGTTTTCTTTTGGTTCTATGGAACCTAGGATCATTAATGTTGTTATCGAACGATCACTTGTATGACAATTGGGATTTAATTGAATTATATGCCTCGTATGTGAACCCTTTTGATTTCTTCCTCTTTCTTTTGTTTTGTTTTTCCCTTTTTGTGTTACAAGCATAATTATGACAATTTGAAATGATTTTTGATGTGTAATTTGCTCACTCTTTTGGATTGGTTTGCCTCGATGTGTCTTTGAATGCTTATCTTCCTAATTGATGAGCGTTTTCACGGTTTGAAAATGCTTTGGGTTGAGTTAGACACATTGTAAGCTAAGGTAGCCCAGTTTAGAACTTTTGAGGACGTTTGAACCCTTAGCTCAGGGGAAAGTGGTAAGATGGTGTTGCTCTCTATGGTGGATAGGATTCCCTTAGTTAGTATTTTCTATATTTCTTATCCCGTGTGAGCGTCATTTGTTCTAGCCTTCATCATTCTTGTAAGCGGCACTTAGGATCCTTATCTATGCATGTCTCTATCTTTGTGTTAGCGTCTAGCTCCCAAGATCGTGACCATATAACTCTAGAGGAGGAAGAGGGCATTTCTTCTCATTTTTCTTTGTTTTCTTTGTGTTTTGTTACAAATTTAGTTTTCATTTTTACATTCACCCTCTTGCTGAACAATTTGAGCCTTATTTACCCTTTCTTGACTTAGCCATACTACTAACCTATCGGCCTATGTTCTACCAACCCTTGTAGTTAGTGAAGCATTGGCTTGTGAGGTTCGAGTTTGATAATGTTGAAATTGAGCAAGAAAGTTGTGTAATTTGATTCAAATAAGGTTTTGAAAGGCTATTCATGAAAAGAGTACACAAAAAGGCTTGGCAAGAAAGTTGAAAGGACTTGAAACTCATGAAAAAAAAATGAAAAAAATAAAAAAGATTGAAGTAATGTGGTGGGTTTGTTTTGAAAGGTTGTGAGTTTGAAGAATAGGTTCAATTCTTAGGATGTTCTTGAGAGATGGCCACTCTTTCGCTTCACTTAGGAATTGCCACCAAAGTTTTCAAATTGTTTCCCAAGCATAACCCCTAGCCATGACATTACAACCCTACTTAAGACCATTGGATTCTAGAGGGGCGTGGTCAAAGAACAGTGGAGGGAGGTAGATTTCAACCCTATGGAGAGAGTATGCATAGTTGAGATGTCGGGTTGTCGGGATGAATTAAAGCTAGTGGAGAGAATGCGGACCGTCTTGGTTGGGGCTAGGGTGGAGAATGAAATCATTAGTTCTCTACGCTTAGCTTTGGTTAGTCTTTTTCAACCTTGAGCATCTTGGAATGTGTTTTCCCTCCTTGAATTGAAAAGGATAAGTATTCTTAGGTGCATTTATTTGCAAATGAGTCCAAATTGAGCATTCCATTACCTTGAGGTTTGATTGGTTTTGCGAAAACCTTGTCATGTTATGTTTGTTGTGTTTGTCTTTTCGTTCCGGTTTTCCTTGCTTGAGGACAAGAAAGAGGCAAGTGTGGGGGATTTTAATGAGTGGAATTTAAGCCACTCTTTTACCCTTTTTCTCTAAGGATTTTCCCCTCATTTGCTCTTGTTTGGCCCTTTTTCTAAGCATTTTTACTTAGTTTTGCTTCCTCTTTCCTTTTCTCCCTTATCTTCCCTTCTCTTAGTCTTCTCGCTTTGTTTTTATTTTGATTTCCATGCTTTGGTTTTGTAGGTATTATGTGTCGAAAGAAAGAGGATATCAAGAAGCCAAGCTATCTTTTGTGCGCGAGGTACTGTGCGACTTCTGTGCGGGCGCACATGTGAGGATGTGCGGGAGCGCAGCCGTGTCAGAACCTTCACAGCCAGACTGAAGAAACAGAGCAAAACCAGAGAGTTTGCGCGACCCTACGTGCGACTTGTGTGCGGGCGCACACACCGATGCACGGGCGCGCTCATTTTCCCCGTACCCTCAAAGTTGCGGCCACTCACTACGCTGAGTGGGCGCACAAACATTGTGTGCGGGCGCGCAGCTCATTTGTGCGGGCGCGCACGACTGGGTTTACGATTTATTTGCGCCTTGTTGTCCAAGTCATTTTCTTTTGGGTGGAGCCACATATATATAGACGGGACTCTTTGTAATAGAGGGACACTTAGTACTAATTCCATAGAACATTAGCCTAATCTAGAGAGAGAAAATAGATTGTTATTCAAGCTTCCTTTATTGTATTCAACTTTGCTCAAGCTTTAATCTTCCATCAATCAAGCAAGTATCCAAGTTTTCATCTGTCTTCAATCCTTTCTTTAGTAATCTCTTCTCCTTTCCTTTAATATTATTTATTTGTTTTATTGTTTCTTATTTTTGTCTATCTTATTAGTTTATCTTGTTGTTATTGATTTCATATATTTCAATCATGTTTTGTTTTGAGTTTCTTGTATTTATTTCTAGTTTTGATATTATGTTTAATCTCCTTCTCTAGGCTAAACTCTTAGCTAGGGGAAGGGGGTGGAAGATATGTATTGAATGATGGATGAATAATGATAGTTGGATTGATTACATGCCTTAAATTGATGAAAGACATGATTTTTAATGGCTTGGGATTATTGTTTCACTTTATTTGATTGCCTCCTAGTTTAAATGCATGAAAATGATTTGAACTAGATTAAGATCACCTCTATTTTAATGATTTCATGAGAATGAGTTGTTAAAATGGAGTTTCATGTATTGTGCTTCTTTATTCTCTTGATTCGCTTGTGTCTAATAGGATGTATGCGAATGATCCTAATTAGCATTGACTTCTTTTATTGATTTGCCTAGACTATTGCATGACAATGAATTGTTTAGGTAGGATCTTGTGTTCTTTGGCATGTTCATCATGATAACTATCATTGTTCCCCTCTTTCTAATTCATGTTTGAAACCCCCGAATCCCTAGCGTCATTTTCTATTGATTTTAATCATCATCTTCTTGCTTACTTGTAGTTTTAGTGTTCTACTCAACAAAACCAACAAAACAATCCCCTTTTCACTCTTGCATTAATGATATTTGATGTTGAATTAGCGTACTTCCCTAGTGGATCGACCCTTTACTTGCCACTAACTAGTTTAGTGTAGGTTTAGGCTTTATAAATTGTTAATTTGATTGGGGGAATAGTTTAACGACCTATCCTATCCCGATCAAGTTGCAAGTGTTGATTGCAATGACAATTTGAAGCAACCTTCGATCAAAGAAGGATCTTTGGTGCGTAGCATTGAAGAACCCCTTACCCAAGTCAAGGAGGATCCACCCGATAAGGTGAATTGGCGTCCCACAGGGCATGTCAGGAAACCGCGTCGTAGCCTAAACACCGCTAGACCGGGTGACAAACCACCCGATCAAGCGTTAGGCCACGGATCCTAGCTACTATAATGTGGTAAGAGGGTCGTGGGGGACCTAGATAAACCAGCGCTTTGCGAGAGGCAACCCGTATTTCTTGCTTTTTAGACTAGTCTTCCTTTTTCTCTATTTTTTTTATTTATTTTTATTTTAGAGAGGTGAGGAGAGTAAATTTTACCTTTCATGAGTGTTTTTGTACAGGTTTAGATCCCATAGCACGGAGGTTTAAAAAAAGAAAAGTTAGGCGAAGAAAGAGAAGCTCCAGGTCTAGGTACGGGCCCGATCGGGCATGGCTCGCCCGATCGGGCGCGCACCTAAGGGGCAGAGATCGATTTAATTTCGCCTGATTGGGCAAGGAGTCCCGATCGGGCGCGCAAGTGAGGGAAGAAATTGAGGGAAATTTAGCCCGATCGGGCGAAATTCTGGAGAAATTGAGTGCCGCAAAAAGATATATCGGGCGAAGCACTCCTGATCGGGCGAGCAAAGGGCGATTTCCAAGTTCGAGTTCACGCCCGATCGGGCGGAGGTTGCCCGATCGGGCGCGCACTTTGCAAATTGGCATCAAACACCTTCGCCCGATCGGGCGAGGCTCGCCCGATCGGGCGCGCCTTTTTGATCCGGGGTTTTAACCCCTTTCTCCCTTTCCCCTTTCTTTTTCTTTCTTACTTCTTCTTTCTCCTTCACACTTTCTTTCTCTAAAACATCCATTTTCACACCTTCAATTACACCTTCAATCCAAGATCTCCTCAATTTCACCCATCAAAACCTCAAATTTCTTACATATTCTTAATCCTCACATCTTCTCTACATTTCCCACATATTTTCTCCCACTTTCTCTCATATTTCCTTCAAACCCTTAGAGAGAGAAAGCTTCAAACATCAAATTTTTCCACATATAATGGCCTCAAAACGTTCAAGGACTTAAACGGGTGAAAGTTCGAGGGCACCACAAACGACGTTCAACCCGGACCTTCAAATTCCGGGATGGGAGGAGGTTGTCATCACCTCGGAAGAGTAACGGGCTATAATGTTGAACCTCATTGATCGTCAGGTAATCTCAACCCATTTTATTCATCATCCCACACTAGCTTGACTAGGTTTAGATAAATATGTTGAAAAGTTGTTCAAAGGTATAGGCATGAGTGGTTTCTTTCAAATGTGTCATGATACGTATGACTATTTAACATTAGAATTTATTTCAAGTTTTAATGTTATTAAAATGAATGCACTAATCACTCATGTACAATTCCGATTATTAAACAACGATGTGAGACTAACTCTTAAAGAATTCGGAAAGTTGTTTGATTTGAAATCGGATAAACCGATTGAACCCTCTCAAGACCACACCGTCGTGGTCTATAAGAGTTTAACTTGGGAGGATTAGGTTAACCTCCAACATTCCAAAAGGACGTGGATTCAACATCCCGTCCCAAAATTTTGGCAAAGATTTGCCGGCCTCACTATTTTTGGGAGGCATGAACCGGCAAATGTTAGGAGAGATGAATTGGAACTTTTGACGTCTTATGTAATTCCTAACGCCGAAAAATTGAACATACCTCATAGGAAAGCCAATCACTTCCAAAGGGCGGCCAATGCGGCCGAGGCTAGTAGGTCTAGGGCACCTATTTATTTTGGGGGGTTAGTGACCCACATTGCCAAAAAACACCTAGGTTGGAACCCTGATGGGCATAGGAAAGTTGTAGGATCAAACCTCATGAACCTAGTCTATCTAGGGAGTCTAAACTGGGTGCAGCCCGTGGGGGGGTGACACTTGGTGGATAGTCCACCTACAATCGGGTAGGAGGGACCATGCCTTCACCTTACCCAACCCCGCCTTGACCAAATTTGAGAAGGGGAAGCCTTCTTATACTTTCGAGATTAACGGTCAAGGTGAGGTTCAACCACCTCACCCTTCACCTCAACCCCACCAATCTCCCATAGACTACTCACCTCATCACCATTCACCACACTACCCACAACCTCCACCCTTCACATATGACATTCCCACTTCCTCAACCAACTACAACATTGACCCCAACGCCCCTTATGACTTTTTGGCTTTTAGGAGCCAATTGGATAGGATCGAGATGGGGCAAGGGAGAGTCGAGGGTATGGTTAGGGATTTGGATACTAGAGTTGGGTCTGTAGATAGGCGGGTGGGGTATCTGGAAAGGAACCTCGGGAGGTGTTTGTACCCCATGTATGATGATTATGCCCGACGAGGGGATATTCCCCCCGATTCACTTGTTCCCGATTGGTTCCAATACCCCCAAGGAGGGTATTCTCACCCCGGTGCGTATAGTACTTATGTGGACTACTCTTCAGTCCATGGTTATAGGGGTGATGCTCCTTTTGGGGGTATGGGGGGAATGTGGACCCTAACTACTTTGCAGGTGGTTCGGGTTATGGTGGTGCTAGACCGAGCTAGGGTGGTGCCGGCTCGAGCCATGGAGGAGGATATGAGAGGATGGATGAGGATGAGGAGTAGTTCCTTCTAGCTACCCTCCCAAGTCAATGAGGGCATTGCTTGATTTGGCTTTGGGGGAGATTTCTTGTATATATGGTAACTTTCTTTCTCTTTTCTCAATTGATTACTTTCCTAGTGTAGTTTTTATTTCTTTCTTATATATAAAAATTACAAAAAAATAAAAAATCCAAAAATACGTTCCAATGAATTGTAAATTATGCTTCCCTGTGCCCCTTACTTGAGAAAATTGTTTTGGTTCTCGGTATTTGATGATAGGCATTGGGATTAGTTAATAATTATTTGATGTTTGATTGCCTTGAAACTTTAATATGCGTCAATTTTGTCCAACTACTTGTGAATATAGTGCTTGACTAGTTGATTTGGTTAGGAAATGTGTGATAGTTCCATAATTCCTGGTATGTCAATGAATTTGAGTATTGATTTGCAACTATGAGTAGTGTTTCATGACTTATTATTATGCACATGAGGAGGACGAAGGCGTTCATTCTTTTAGGTAGCCTTCAGAGTATTTAGATACATTTGTTCCCTTCTTGTTACCCATGATGTTGCTTGTGCCCTTTTATTGTTTATTTAGCCACATTACAAGCCTATATGAGCCCCATTGGTTACTAGTCCAAATCTTGGCTTGGGGGAGCTATTAGTTGGTGAGGTGAGGGAGTTGTGGTGTGCACATTATTTGCACAATGTGGGAATAAAAGAAGAGTGATTGTTCTTTGATTTTTTATTGGAAAATATTGATGTTGTTTTCAAAGTTGAAATTTCCAATATGAGTTAAAAAGAAAAAAAAAAGAGCAAAAGAAAAAAAATTAATGCTCAAGTGTTCTATTTGAAGGTTGTAAAAAAAAGAAAAAAAAAAGAATGAGTTCAAAGTTTGTTTTTCACTCAAGTTCTACATTATCATATTTTTATGACTGAATTTTGTAAGTGTTGGGATTGTTTATGATGATTGGAGTTGTATTTGGTGGTTTTTGTTGGAGTTAGTTATGTTGTTGGAGATGTATGATCATCATTTATTTTTGATCATGGGTTAATAAGGATTTGGCTCCCTTAATGCATAGCTTTTCTCTCACATACTCCCAAATTTACCCTACTGTAGGCGTCGTTCGAAGTGCACCTACATAAAAGCATGTTGTAAATATGCTTGGCACTAATAGGAAGTGGGAATTGACATATACGATTAGGGACAAAAAAGTAGGGAGCCGCCAACAAGTTTTTAAGGAACTTGTAAACCGTTCACGGATCATAAAAAGGCAACCACGATAAGGGACAACGATAGGCAACAACGATTGACCCGTGAAGGTTACACCCCATTCATAATCCATGAGATTACTAACTCCATATGGTTCGGAACCACGAAAGGAGGATCGGGGATGATGGTACGAAATGAGTCATGGAGTCACATTCGCCCGTATTGGCCTCTACTCGATTCTTATATTGAAAAGCATTCCTGTGATCTCAAAGGCGTACAAACAATAATTCAATTCGCTCCAAACTATTATTTAACTAAATTGGTTTAATATTAATGCACAAATAATTCTAAAATATTGGTGATCACTTCAATTAATAACAAGATTAAAAGGAACCTAAACCGGTTGTCCAAATTATCTTATTAGGCGTGGTTTTCAATTACATATTCCCTTTAAACATGCAATATGGTGATCAAGAAAAAATTAATAGAATAAACATTAATATTGGAAGAAATTTAACAATAATAGTGTTAGCCAAATCAAATATAAAATAACCCTAATCATGATACTAGCAATATTAAAAATAAAATAAGAGCAATTAAATTAATTAATTACTCACATTCTGCGCGTTCCTTTAAATTGATACATCATGAATAAATTGTTAGTAACTTCAATAAAAAAATTATAAAGTAAATGAAAATTAAATCAAATAAAAAGTAGAGTTGATTTGGTCCAAACCCTAAGTTATTTTTACCTTTCACGCCTTGGTTTAAGGACGGAACCTCGGGTTAAGTATAGACTCCTTAGAGTGCTTAGTGGAATTGTTGTGGAAGAATAAATAGGCTAGAAATTAGGTTAAAGAGGGAGAAGAGAATGATTTTTGGTGGAAGGTGAGAGAGAATGATTATTGGTGCCCCGAACTGCAGAAAGAAGGGGGGTATTTGTAGGGAACACACGGAACCCTAAAAAGATAAAAACCCTAAAAAAGGCTACCGCGACATGGTAGATTCTACCGCGACACGGCAGATTCTACCGTGTCACGGGAGAAATTAGCGTGAAGCGGGGAAAAATAGAGTGACGCGGGAAATATTTGACCTACGGGAGTAAAAACGCATGAAGGGATTACGTGGAAAAGACACGGAGTAGTCCCGTGTCACAGCACTGGCACCGTGACACGGGAATTTCTACTGTGACACGGCAGTAATTCCCGTGTCGCGGCACAGTTCCCCGTGACACGGGGAAGTTTTAAGCACCGTGACACGTCAGCAACCCACCGTGACACGGCAGAAATCGTCGTGACGCGGCAAAGTCCACTGTGTCACGGCATATGGCGTCGGGTCACGGTACTTATGCCAAGTGACGGGGCACTAAAAAACATGAAAATCCCCTCCAAATTACCGTGTCACGGGAATTTCTCCCGTGCCACGTCAGATCTTGCCGCGTCGCGGCATTTTAGCTGTTGCGCGGTAATTCCAGTTTGTCACGCGTTTTTAAAATCATCATAACTTTTGATCCGTAACTCGGAATAAAGCATATAATATATCATTGGAAAGCTTATCAAGGATAATTTCCAAAAAAAATAAAATCCGGTCAAAATAATTTGTAAATTTTAGCATATGGCCGTTTTAGTAGAAGGGTGTTGGTTTTGGGCCGAGTTTAATGTTTTGTTCATATCTTTTTCGTTATTGCTCGGAATTGGGCTTATGATATATGGTTGGAAATATTATTTAAAGGCTTATTCAACAAAATAATATATGGATCAAAATTTTATATCTATAAAATCAGTTTCTCTCAGTTTTGCGATGTGGACACGAAAAGTGGAAAATAGGTTATGGTTTAGGGAAATGAGCTAGAAATTGGATTGGTTCATGAAATATATTGGATAGAACATGGATTTAAGCACTCCAAAGATTAAATACTCAACTCGACCAATAATGGCAGTGAAAGGTGTTCATCAACGGGTTTGGTTTTGGGGAGACATTTTTAGGTGTCTACAGAAGCCCCTACTTTGACTGAGTTTGTAGAAACGTCAGTTTCGAAAACGATAGTCAAAGTAGCTGATAGGGACGGATAATAATTAAAGACGTTCTGCGATCCTAAATCATTCTGTATACGCCGATACCTGCAGAAAAATGTTAGTTCTACAGATAAAAGAGTAAAGGGATAGAATGCTTATCTAACACCAGTGTATTGGTGGCAAATGAGCTTGGTAGCTTCCTATGCTTGAAGGAATCCACCGGATGACGTCTGTTGAAACGCATTAAATGTCTGAGGAAAGCCGACCGAGGAGATTGGTAGTTTTCTAAGCCTGAAGAAACCTACCGGATAATACTTTCCATGCTTGAGGAAAGTCGACGTATGAATTTGGTGTCATTCTATGCTTGAAGAAATCCACCGATGATGCTTTCCATGCTTGAGGAAAGCTGACTACTTGGCGGTTTTCTATACTTGAAGAAAAATCCACCGATAACGCTTTCCATGCTTGAGGAAAGCCGACTTGGCGGTTTTTTATACTTGAAGAAAAATCCACCGATAACGCTTTCCAAGCCTGAGGAAAGCCGACTGATGAATATGGTGTAATTCTATGCTTGAAGAATTCCACCGATAATGCCTTCCATGCTTGAGGAAAGCCGATTTGGCGGTTTTCTATACTTGAAGAAAAATCCGCCGGATAACGCTTTTCAAGCTTAAGGAAAGTCGAAAGATGATGAGATTGCAAGTCTCTCTGTATCGAGAACCTTGCGTCATGAAATGATGGTGGTCCGCTTGTCCCCGGACGTGGGCTGTAGATGGTCCTCTTGTCCCCGGACGTGGGCTGTAGATGGCCCGTTTGTCCCCGGACGTGGGCTGTAGATAAGACCTGCAAAAATAAATTTGCCAATGGACTCATATATATTGTGATTGACTTGACCACTAACTTGACCAAGTTTGACTTGTAAGTGTGTGTGTGTGTGTGTCTATGTGTGTGTGCAGACTCAAGCAAATGAAGATGCAAAAGCAAAATTTTTCGTCATTTTTTTTCATGAGTGGAGGGTACCGACTTTCTCCCTAAAAAGAAAGATGTGAAAACTGAACTTTTATTTTCGAACTTCCTTCGATGAAAACTTGGAAAAAGTTTTAGAACTTCCCCAAAATAAAATAAGAAAGAAGTTTTGAACCTCCTCCTTGAGCAAGACGAAATGAATCGTGTGGATTGAATTGCTTGTCCTGAAAATAATGTATGCATGATGCATGTTCTTAGGCCAGGAGGCTAAGGACAATTACATCATGTGACACGATAGATGAATGAACTTAAGTCAGGGAGCTAAGTATCATATATGGTGTAAAGAAGCGATTTTGAACGTCACTTAGGTCTGGAAACTAAGCACGTATAGTGATTATTGCGTTGCTTAGGTCAAGGAGCTAAGCACGATATGCTTTGTATGATTAAAAATCATTGATATATAAATGTTTCTTAGCACATTATGCGAAACAATGAACATTGCTCAGGTCAGGAAGCTAAGCAAGTATACAATGTTTCTTCTGCTGAATGTTGTCTTTAAATATGATGAAACATGCACAATGTTGAAATAAGATTTCATGATAAAGGGCTCTTAAAGGGAAGGATGATTGATATGGATATGGATGTGTGAGTGAAGTGTGTGAATGTGATACTAAGGCTGGCTGCAAGGGTTATGGCGATGGAAAGAGATGTGAGAAGAGTCAAAGATGATGACTCTTCAGGCTGGGTAAGCTAATGTGATTTGGGTTCAAGCCCCCAAGTCTAGCTCTAAATGGGTAGGGATAAGCATTGGATATTTTTTGACTCGGTCATGCATAGATATGAATATGAATGTGGCCGCACCTCAATGTGAGGTTGCCTACGTATCCGTTAGGAATTAGCCGAATGTAGCTCTAACCGAACTTTGCACAAGTGTATGTACACCTCAAAGAGGTCTTTCAAGGGTTGTAATGTGGTTAAGTTTATGGTTTAAGGGAGAAAGGGGTAAAAGGATCAAGACCCGAGAGAAGCCCCCAAGATGTGTTATTGTGAATTTGAAAATTTTGAATTTTGCAAGTTTATTTTCAATATATATATTTTTCTTCTTTTTTTTTATTCTTTTGAATCAATGTAGGCAATCTCAGATCATGCGGTCCATCACTCACTTAGCATTAATGTTTCTCAGGCACGGTACCAAGCACTCGATGAGAGACGCAATTTGAGACATGTTCATATCAAAGACATTGGAACACTTGCCTTTAGACATTGTTTTATTGTTGCTTTGCTGCTTTTTTTTACTTGCCTTTTGAATGTTATACAATTACACATCTTCCAATCCCAGGGTTAAGTGAATGTGGGTTGAAGAAATGACGGCCAAACGTTAGACGAGGCTCAAAATGGTTAATGAAGAAACGGAATGTGATTGGACGGTTAACAGGGAATGACAGGGTTGCAAAGGTGCCTCAAGTCATTGGTGTACCTTGGGTTTAGTTCGGTAATTGATTTTTTATTTTTTATTTTTTTTATTTTTATTTTATATTTTTTTTTAGAATGAATGATTGAATGAATGAAAAAATTTATGATCGAGATGTAAAGGAAAATTGCTCATTTTATTAACGGAAAAGGTGAATGAAACACATGAAACATATAGAAAAATTTAAAGTGGAAAACTTATGCTAGACATGAATGGGGGAATGGAGATGAATGATAAAGAAAGAAATCATGAAATCTTGCACGAAGGATTTGTGTGCCTTGTATTCATTACTTCTTGCCGCCTGGATGGACAAGAAGTTTTTTTGCATCCATCAAGTCTTGAATGACGTCCTTCAAATTCCAACATTGCTCCGCAGTGTTGCCCCTTCCTTGATGGTACTTGCAATGGGCATTGGGATTCCATTTGGCGCTCCTTTCTTCAGGTTTTGGCTCTGGAAATGGTCCAATAGGTGTGATCAAGCCTTGACCATAAAGGCGATCAAAGGCCGCATCATAAGTCATTCCTAAAGGAGTGTAAGTTCTTTTCTTCTTGGGCAATGGAGCATCAAGAGCTAACACTTCATTGATATCAACTTGGCTTATATTGATGGTAGTATTTTCGTGCTTAGAAGACGAAGAAGAAGGATGGTCGTTCTTCTTGTTTTTCCAAGTGTTATTATTGTTACTACCAGCAGTCTTTATTAGCTCATCCTCGATATTGATGCCGATGTCGTATAAAGCTTTGAAAGTGTTTAGTGGAAGAAATTTGAGATGTTCCCTATATTTATGAGTCAGATTTTGAATAAAGAGGCGAACCATCTCTCTTTCTTTGGGAGGATCTACGAAGAGTGAAGTTGTTTCCCTCCACCTGTTCAGGTAAGCAGTGAAGCCATCATTCTCTTTCTGTTTGAGAATGGAGAGTTCACGTTCAGAAGTTTTGGTTTGAATGTTACACTTGTAACGATTCATGAAACTGTCGGTGACATCTTGCCAAGTCGCAGTATGCTTGGCATCTAAGGAATAAAACCATTTTTGGCAAGCATGTTCTAAGGAGAGAGGGAACACCGTAGGGAAGAGTGTTACGTCCAATCCCTTAAGAGCCGTGGTTGCAGAGAACACTTTCAAATGGAATATTGGATTGTCAGTAGGCTTGAACTTTGGAATATCAGCAGTGGAGAACTTTTCAGGGAGTCTTTCCTTCACATCCAAAGGAGTGGGAGGCCGTTCCACATAAGTGAAATCCTCAGAGATCTTACTCATTTGTTCCTTCAGTTTGTCAAGGGTGGAAACAGTGACCTTGTTTTGTTCCATGGTAGTGACCCTAGTGGTAAGGGTTTGCATCATGGAAGACAGTGCCTCAATGGATTTGTTGATGTTCTCAATGTCTTGTTTCGTGGCCATTGTAAGGTGATGAGTAATGGAGATGTAAAAGTTCTCTTTGAACGCCTATTAGATCTGATCGATTGTTGCAGTAATGACTCGAACCGTATTAATCTATCCATGTTCCTTGACCGAGTACTGTGAAATAAAATAATTCACTTAATTGTTTGACTCGTTGCTCAAGATAGGAAAGGAAGGAAAAAATAGACATTTGAAAACAGGTGAGAAAACTCCACTCATTTTTTTATGATGACGAAAAAAGGGTGCATGAACCTAATATACGATCATAAACGACCTGGTGCACGACTCGAGTCGGAACATAAAGAAAGTGTGTGGAATATACTTGACTTGTGAGTGACTAAGTGATATT
Organism: Chenopodium quinoa; assembly: GCF_001683475.1. Classification (NCBI taxonomy): domain Eukaryota; kingdom Viridiplantae; phylum Streptophyta; class Magnoliopsida; order Caryophyllales; family Amaranthaceae; genus Chenopodium; species Chenopodium quinoa. Next base: position 1,285,237 of record NW_018745251.1, on the reverse strand, counting down.
ATAAGACTCGTGGTATGATCGTATGGCTAGACATGTGAACAATAACCAAAATGACTGACGCGAGGAACAAATTAACACGGAAGACTTGATTAACGTTTTTTTTTTTTTTTAGAAAATCCACTGTGTCACGGTGGAAATTACCGTGACACGGTGAACTTTCCCGTGCCACGGTAAACATTCCCGTGCCACGGTACGGCACACCGTCAGACGGTGCACTAAGTGAGTACGGTCCATTGGCAATCGTTAGTCATAAAATAATCCACCATAGACAAAGAAAGATCGTTAAGGTTAGGATCAAAACGACCAAACATAAGGTCAAGTTCTATGTTCGACTATGGTCAAGTTTATTTGGTGTCAATAGGGTACCATGGTTAAGAGTTTGGACGCGTTAGCAAGGCAGCCTCCCTTGAGGGTGTATGCCAACGGGCGGCTCCGCGAGTTCGTGATGAAATCGAACTCGACTCCATGGTTTGGGTGGATTTAATAACTTCGATGAACCCTTATTGCCATGAGCGTTTTTGGTTGATAGAGCTTAAATCCCCTGAGGCTAAGACGTATGTAGAACACATACGTTTTTTTTTTCAGAAAAGTCAAAGGAAGTTGAATGTGAGAAGAGAAAATAAGCCACCGGACTGATTTTAGGACTGTCGTGACACGGCAAAGATTCCCGTGCCACGGTACGGCACACCGTCAGACGGTGCACTGTACCGTGACACGACAGATTTTGACGTGGCACGGCAGTCAGAAAATCTGACTGGTGCCCTGTTTTCCTTCGTACGCAATCAAGTTATTCAATTTTTCCTACGGGGCAGACCTAAATGCGACGTTAAAACGTCTATGCATATGCAAAAATGCCAAATTAATCACAGGAATATTTTTCAAGAATCTTTCAAGTCTCATCCACTCATCCACTCATCTCAATTAAATATCGATCACTCAAATCGATAAATAACCAAGAATCCTCCCCAGTGGAGTCGCCAAATTGTAGGCGTCGTACGAAGTGCGCCTACATAAAAGCATGTTGTGAATATGCTTGGCACTCATAGGAAGTGGGAATTGACATATACGATTAGGGAAAAAAAATTAGGGAGCCGCCAACAAGTTTTTAAGGAACTTGTAAACCGTTCACGGATCATAAAAAGGCAACCACGATAAGGGACAACGATAGGCAACAACGATTGACCCGTGAAGGTTACACCCCATTCATAATCCATGAGATTACTAACTCCATATGGTTCGGAACCACGAAAGGAGGATCGAGGATGATGGTACGAAATGAGTCATGGAGTCACATTCGCCCGTATTGGCCTCTACTCGATTCTTATATTGAAAAGCATTCCTGTGATCTCAAAGGCATACATACAATAATTCAATTCGCTCCAAACTATTATTTAACTAAATTGGTTTAATATTAATGCACACATAATTCTAAAATATTGGTGATCACTTCAATTAATAATAAGATTAAAAGGAACCTAAACCGGTTGTCCAAATTATCTTATTAGGCGTGGTTTTCAATTACATATTCCCTTTAAACATGCAATATGGTGATCAATAAAAAAATAATAGAATAAACATTAATATTGGAAGCAATTTAACAATACTATTGTTAGCCAAATCAAATATAAAATAACCCTAATCATGATACTAGCAATATTAAAAATAAAATAAGAGCAATTAAATTAATTAATTACTCACATTCTGCGCGTTCCTTTAAATTGCTACATCATGAATAAACTGTTAGTAGCTTCAATAAAAAAAATATAAAGTAAATGAAAATTAAATCAAATAAAAAGTAGAGTTGATTTAATCCAAACCCTCAGTTATTTGTACCTTTTACGCCTTGGTTTAAGGACGGAACCTCGGGTTAAGTATAGACTCCTTGGAGTGCTTAGGGAAATTGTTGTGGAAGAATAAAGAGGCTAGAAATTAGGTTAAAGAGGGAGAAGAGAATGATTTTTGGTGTAAGGTGAGAGAGAATAATTTGGTGCCCAGAACTGCAGAAAGGAGGGGGGTATTTATAGGGAAAATGAGTAGAGGGAACACACCGAACCCTAAAAAGATAAAAACCCTAAAAAAGGCTACCGCGACACGGCAGATTCTACCGCGACACGGCAGATTCTACCGAGTCACGGGGGAAATTAGCAAGACGCGGGGAAAAATAGAGTGACGCGGGAAATATTTGACCTACGGGAGTAAAAACGCGTGAAGGGATTACGCGGAAAAGACACGGAGTTGTCCGTGTCACAGCACTGGCACCGTGACATGGGAATTCTCGTGTCGTGGCACAGTTCCCCGTGACGCGGGGAAGTTTTAAGCACCGTGACACGGCAGAAAACGTCGTGACGCGACAAAGTCCACCGTGTCACGACATATGGCGCCGGGTCACGCTACTTATGCCAAGTTACGGGGCACTAAAAAACATGAAAATCCCCTCCAAATTACCGTGTCACGGGAATTTCTCCCATGCCACGTCAGATCTTTCCGCGTCGGCGGCATTTTAGTTGTTGCGCGGTAATTCCAGTTTTTTACGCGTTTTTAAAATCATCATAACGTTTTATCCGTAACTCGGAATAAAGCAAAAAATATATCGTTGAAAATCTTATCAAGTATACTTTCCAACCCAATTAGAATTAGGTAAAAATAGTTTGTATATTTTAAGATATGGCCGTTTTAGTAGAAGGGTGTCGGTTTTGGGCCGAGTTTAATGTTTTGCTCATATCTTTTTCGTTATAACTCGGAATTGGGCTTATGATATATGGTTGGAAAAATTATTTAAAGGCCTATCCAACAAAATAATAATTGGATCAAAATTTTATAGCCATACAATCAGTTTCTCTCAGTTTTGCGATGTGGACACGAAAAGTGGAAAATAGGTTATGGTTTAGGGAAATGAGCTAGAAATTGGATTTGTTCATGAAATATATTTGATAGAACATGGATTTAAGCACTCCATAGATTAAATACTCAACTAGACCAATAATGGCGTAGAAAGGTGTTCATCAACGGGTTTGGTTTTGGGGAGACATTTTTAAGTGTCTACACCTACCCTTTACCCTAGCATTACATTACAAGCTTTAAAAACCTTCCGACCTTGTGCATAGATTTGTGTAAATTTGAAAGTGTTGTTTATCAATGCAAGTTATGACTTGACATATTTCTAGTCGACTAGTAGGTTTAGCGTTCATTGTTTTTAAACACACGAGAGTGTGAGTTGGGAGGGCATTGTTCACAATTAAAGGGGTTGGTTGGAGAGCGATCGAGTACATCTTTTACTCGCCACATAAATGAGAGTTTAGTGTGTGAGCACTAGTCTTGAATTCTATATGCTCTTGTGGTTTTCTCTACTTGACAATAGTTGGGGAGGAAGGGTGATTAGATGAATAAGATTGATTGATATTGAAGCATGTTCATTAGATTTGCCTTGAATCATTTGTGCTTGATTTGATAAATCGGGTGAAGTATATTTTATATGTTCATTGATGAGCTCTTTGCTTAAAGACAAGCAAAGGTTTGGCTTGGGGAGTTTGATATGTCCATTTTATATAGTAATTTACCCCGTCCCTCGGTCATAATTAGTAGTGTTTTTGGCTCTTTCGAGCCACTTTTATTACTAATTTGTGTTTTCTAGTGTTTTCATAGTTTTAGTTGTATTTTACAGGAAATTACACTCTTGGAGCATTTTCCCGGGTTTTATGGATCAACAACGGAAGCTAGAAGGACACGATCACTTTTGAAGCCCAGGATTGGTGAGAACCGATGATTAAGGGCTCGGTATGAGACACCGAGGTTATTGTATCGTTTAATCAAAACCCAATGAGGAAACTTAGATTGGGCTGAGGAATTGAGCCCAATCGACATCCGAGCCTCAAGAAGAAGACCGGGCCTGATCGGGCAAGCTTGCGCCCGATCGGGCGGGCGCGCACAAGAGAACACCATCAAAAAGGCGCGCCTGATCGGGTGTGCGTTAGCTTGATCGGGCGCGGCTGCCCTGATACAGTGTGAAGAAAAAGGCGGGCCCGATCGGGCGGCCCTTCACCCGATCGGGCGCGTGTTTTCTCAAGACCTGATTACTTAGTTTTAATTTTTGTTTTAGGGAACGTTTAAGTACGAGTTTTGTACGTAATTTTTGTTGACCTTCTTTTCTTAGACTTTCTCTCTCTATTTAGGATTTCTCTCTCTCTTAATTTTTCTCTCAACTCTTGTTCTTAATTTTTTCCACCAATACAAATTTGTTTGGTAACTATTTCTCTTCCCTTAATCTTAGTTGTTGATTTCATTCCTTTAACCATGTCTAGCTTTATTGCATTGATTAGTTTAAATCCTATTATGTGTGAGTAGTTTTCTTTCTAGGGTTTATGGGGATCCATGAATAATATGAAGGGGTAATTTATTGTTGTTGATTGTCAATGCTAGATTAATTTCCTATTGATTGATTTAATGCTCTGTGACTAGATTAGGCCTGATCTTTTATACATGAGTTTGACAATATTGATTCAAGATTCGAGAGATGAGAATTGATGTTTAGGTCTAGTTTCAATAGGCGTGTTAATTTATAAATAGTTAAGTCGAGATTCGAGAGATGAGATTTAATACCAGTAAATTAATTATGTGATTGTAATACGTAGCGAAAGCCCTTTATGATCTGGTTAATGTATGCATTGATGAATGATTATTATATTTACCCTAAAATATTATTTATTGGTGAATCTATGCCCTAGATCATTTTATATATTGTATTCTCCCTATTCTCAATCTCCGTAGTTTAGTTTATTATTTAATTTTAATTATTGGTTACTTCATAATCTAGATTATATTAGTTAATTAGGAATAGAAAGATCCGTTTCTCTATGGATTCGACCCTACTTCCCTATCTACCTTAGTAAGAGGACTTAGGAATCATTTTTTATTAGGGGATAGGACTTTACCTTGTCAACTTGCTCTCCACTCCCTCTCCCAAAATCGGCCAACTCACATCCCAACTCCCAATCATTTCGCGCCACGCCCACACTTGGGCACCAAGGCACCCAAGGTGGGGTGCCATGTGCTGTTGTCCATGCCTCGGCCTAGCACGCGTCACACCAATATGTCCGGGCTGCTGCTAGCTTCCTCGACCAGCAGGCCCTTGCACTTGCGTGCGGGCTGCTGCTGCCGAGGCCTGCTACTAACATGTCGCGCACCTAGTGCAGGCTGCTAGCTGTAGTGTGCTAACACGCGACCACTAGGTGCGGGCTACTGACCGCAGCTTGCTAGAAATCCCCACACTTGGTGCGGGCTGGTAGCTCGGCTATGCCCCTAGCACTCGGTATTCCGATGCTAGGGGTATTTTGGTAATTATTTATTTATTAGTATTTTAATAAGTCTTTTACTATTTTCGACTCGACTTCCGACGCTTGGTTATGACGCTCCAAGCTCGAATTTTCGACGTTGTAGGGAATAATTTCAAGCTTTAATCCCACTAGCTTGAACCCCACTGTGATCAGACACTAAAGTACGGTGGCGTCCAAAAGGGAAGAAGATAGAGCAAAAGAGTCGCCAACAAGTTTTTAAGGAACTTGTAAACCATTTACGAGGTGAAGGTTACACCCCTTAACGGTCCAAGAGATCGTCAACTCCATAAGGTCATGAACCAAATAAGGGTTCGGGGATGAAGGTACAAATCCAACCTAAAAGAAATTGAACCTGCGCTAATAATAGGCCTCTACTTTATTCTGATCGTATTCATCTGCGCTTTTTAATTAACATACAATTAATAGGATTAACCCTAAACCTGTTTATCTATGTTGGTTGAATATAATGCACAGATAAATCTATTATTGGCGATCACTTGAATTATAATCACATTAACCCTAAACAAGATTATTAATTATCTTATTAAGCGTGATTACAAGTACCAAATTCCCTTTAAGCATGCATAAAAGGCGTGATCAAGCAATAATTATAAATAATCAAGCAACACAATAAATAATCAATATCATGAATAATAATTAATAATCATATCATAATAATAATAATAATCATAATCATCATAAATAAAATAATCATCATCAAAATAACGATCATCATCAAAATAATAATGATCATCATCAAAATAATAATAATCATCATCATAAATCATAACAATTATAATCATAATCATATTCATGTTAATATTAAAGCATTATAATAGCAAGATCCTGGGCATGATACTAACAAGATTAATAACAAACCCTAACATGTCACTAAGCAATCAAGATCAAATCTTTAACCCTAACATGATACTAACAATCATAAATATTAGGAAAAACATAGGAAGCATCGTAACAATCATATTTAATATATTTGATATTATATTCTTTTCCCTAAACATGATACTAGGAATATCATAATAACAATATAAACATGATTTCTACATCATAATAACAATTAAAATCAATTAAAGTACATACTTTGATGCCTCGTACCTCTTTCTAATAACAAAATGCACACGTTAGTAACTTCAAGGAAAATAATAATCAAAGCAATCAAATTAAATAATTGGAAGAGAGATTTGGGACCAAACCCTCAGAAATTAAACCTTTCACGTCTAGGGCGAAGGCAACTTCGAATATGGCTAAGTATTTCTAGATCTTGTGAATGCGAAATTTTGTATGAAAAGTAAAGTAAGAAGAAAGAATTGAATGATTAAGAGAACGCTAATTAAAACTAATTGTAGATTGAGAACTCGTGAATGATGAGAATTGGTTGTAGTTGAATGTAGATGATGAATTGGTCAATCCCCCTTTGAAAACGGAGGTTTTAATACGATTTTATAGAGAAAATCAGCCAAAAAAGATAATTTAATAAAACAGAGTCTGACGCTCAGGAAAGAAGGTTGGCGCCAACCCTGGCTAGCTGGCACCAGGCACCAACGGCTAGCGCCTGGCGCCAAGCCTGGTTCCAGGCGCCAAGGCCTGGGATTGGACGCCAAGATTGGCTATTTTCTTAAAAATAAAGTTTTAAAAACAGAGAGAAGAGAAAAGACTAAAACTTTCCGCACCACTAGACCTTTCCACACTTTCGTTTCATTCGATTATGATTCGACGTGAAAGGTACTCATCACTGGGTTTGGTTTTGGGGAGACACAAATGGGTGTCTACAGACGTCTAAATATTAATTACTCTATCAACTCAATAATTACTTCCGAATTAATTCGTCGCTTCGGCTCGTTAGTTACCAAGTGTGACTTGAAGGGTTCTATTAAGATTAAGTTGTAGTATTAATTATACATTAATATTACTGATCGGAAGCGACCTCCACCCAAGCATTCCGATCACTTGAACTCACTTAATAATTAGCTTTCTAATAATTTTGAACCCCCTATTAGAATAATACACTTGTTCGAAGGACACCATTCCTTTTAAAAAAGTTTCCCTAAATTATCTAAACTTTGCATTATCCGCCTAAAATAATCCCAATTTCGGATTAATTTTTAATAATTCGAACGTTAATGTCATTTAAACCCTTAGGTCAATCACCTTTCACGTTGTAGGTTAGCAATAGAGATTTAAGTAAAGTATTGATGTTTAGGAGCACTTGGAAGAGGAATTGTGGAAGATTAGGAAGATAATTATTTGAAGAGACAGAATATGAGAGTAGGAAAACAGAGCTTGTAACCTTGAAAAGGCTACAATATTTATTGGGTTGAATTCCACATACTACCTCCGGTCCAAATTACTCGCAACTTTGGGGTATTATTTGTGAGATATAAAATATTCCAAAGTTGCGAGTAATTTGGACCGGAGGTAGTATATAGAAATAAGTCGTATGTGTAAAGGGTCATGTACTTAAGTAAAGGCTTGCTTAACACACTAAAAATTGGTGCGACATTCTAGGGCGACAACAGTATGTGGCATGTATCGCGCACAAATTCTGGCATGCCGCACATATCTTGTGGATTCCGAGAATATTATGTTGTTATACTTTACACGTGTTTTTTTATGAATTTATCCGTTTGTACAATTGTTTTACACACTTTATGTTGAAGCTTAAATGTTTTGATATGATTAACTTAAACAAAGCAAACTTCAAACAATAAGAGTTCTCTTAGTGTTGTGAATAGAACAGGTGAATTTGAATTTTGAAGTGGAAGAGTAGCATAGGCTTGAAGACTCATAAGAGAACTCAAAGAAATTTAAGGAAGATAGAAGAAGAGTTCCCTCATAGGAACTAACGAAGTTCCTTAACAGGAACCTGAAGACACAAAGTTATGGAGTTGACTTGATCTGCGATGAAGACATCAAGTTTAGGAAAAACTTGTCCTGCAAAGTTCCAGTTTGGAATTGGAATGAAATTGACAGCAGGAACTTAGTCCGGGACTGCATGAAGCCCAAGTATCCTACGCAAATAAAATATTGATGTAGCAATTCAGTTTTATAAGTCTTTATCTTTTAGAAATTTTGTAAATATGTAAGTAGGTTTACGCATGAGGTTTATTAGAAACGTGACAAATTCTTGGCAAGCTTCTTAAAATTTGAAAGTTTAATAAGATACGTTTTTAGGAAAAGATTTTCTAACAAGATTTATTTTCTTGAAAACCGATTATCAAAAAGATATTATTCTTTGAGATAATTATCTTTGATAAATTTCCTAAAAGATTTTCTTCTAAAAAGATTTACTTAAAAACCGTGTTTTTGGATTTTTGAAAATTAACATGTTTTTCTTTTGAAAACCCTACTTTCTATACAAACAAGTCTTGTATAAATTGTAAAAATCCGAATTCATTTTTTTCTATGAGTTTATGCGTGATGAAATCAAAGTGTGCTTAATTGTGTAAGTTTGCCAAGTCTATATCTTTGTCATATTAGCTTCGGATTTTGTGCGTAGCTTTCCTCTCATATATTAGAGTCTATATTTTGTAATTGGTTGGGTTCTTGGGTGTGTGTGTGCATTCATCTTTGCATACAATAGTGTGAGCTTCTATGTTGAAGCTGAGTAAAATTACTCAGGGAGTACGAGTGAATTTAAGTCAAGGACTTAGATTAGGAAGGATAGTTCTTGGGTCATACTGTGTAACAAGTTCATTCTGGAACTTGTGAGTATAGGTCTTATTATAATAGGTTTGTAACTTGTGAAGTTTGCCATATTATAGTGAATTAGTTTGATTTGAAAATCCCTTAGAAGGGACTTGGAAAGTTTCCTCATAAAATATTGTGTGCATTGCAAGTTCTTTTATATGTTGTTTTACATTCCGCAAAAAGTAGTCACTAGGAACTCTCATACAATTCACCCCCCTTTTTGTAGTGTTCGTCTCAACTAACCTTTAGACATTTTAGGATTCTTCAATCGGCTTGGATTAATTAATTAAGGACTAGTTAAATAAAATGCTTGAACTTATAATGAAAAGGAAAACGAGCTAGAAAAATGAAATCATTTGGGTTATTAAATAAAATCGAGCACAACTTCGATCCTACGCTACTCTAACCAAATGATGATGAAAGTCTTTTACTAATTATCATTGGGTTTTGGTCGAGAAAAGATTTTGAGGTGTCTACAGAAAAAAGTTACCCATATTTTTTTTCAATGTTATAGATGTTGAGAGTGTCTTCAATAAAGGGTTAATATGATTAGAGGATTTGAGATCATATAGTAGGTGTAGTAATTTTTATTTATTTGTTTCCTCATGCATGATGCATGTTGTTTATGTACAATTCATTTTATTTGTTTTGTACAATTTCATTTTTTTAATATGATAAAAATTTATAGGTTTCAAGTCAATTCAATTTACTTAAGTTGTTCATTGAGTTTCCATCACCAATAAAATTCAAATAAGACCCTATTCTAAATAAAAAGAACAGGCGGATGATAAGAACCGATCTCATAATCTCCTGAAATTGAATGGAAAACTCTAACCACTTGAGTTATAATCAACCTTTCATATTATTGATTAAACTCCTAGAAAAACTAAAATTATATTTTTTTCATTTGAAATAACCCATGAGAGTACAAAGGGTACATAATAATTAACATATCACAACTTAATAGCATAGTAAAATGCTCTTAAATTAAATATTACATTTCTACAGAAGCATGAGCATTATTATTCTCCTTGTAAACTGTTAGATGAAGTTTGAAAGTTGAGATGAGAATAACTACAACGAAAATTGCAAGGCCAATGTATGAAGCAAGAATGGCACCACCACCACGGCTACAAAAGGTATCAAATTTGTCACAAACTTTGTTCCACTGTGCATGAGTAGTCCCATGCCTTGCTAATTGTGCCATGAACACAGCAGCGTTGGTTCCAGCTGATAGTATAGCTAAATTTATCTGCATCATTCATGTTAAATGTAAATGTTAGCATTACTAAAGAGGTGTTAAAAACTGGTCAGATCGATCAAATTCGATCTAATCTGATAAATTCTAATTCAGATTTTAACTCATATGGACACAATAATTTAAAATGACCTAAAATTAATATAAACTTTACCCAATCGGATCCCATCAAACTCAACCCGATCTCATCGAACTTAACCCAATTTCCCAAATTATCTCAACTATGCTACTATATGTACCTGTATACAATTGTTTGACAAGTCTGATCTAGAATACTACTCCGGACGAAGTAAATTAGATGATTTTGTGTGCACCATGAAAAAAAAACAAGTGTCTAACCAAGTAAGATTAGCAAAAAAATTGACCGTTGCATCACAAGTTTGATTCTCACTATTAGTATGTGTTTGCATTGGAAATGGAGATGTTTAATTAAGAGTAGTTTAATTTGGTGACTTAGTAGATGTATATTGGTTTCATTTGGGTGCTTCCTCACCTAACGGAGTTCCTCAATATGAATTTTTTATAAAAAATGATATTTGTAGTAGTTTTAACTTGTTGAATAAAAAATATTTGTAGTTTATAATCGTTGAATTGATCATCTTATAGAAAATAACTCTCTTACATGCCTCATGATATAATCATAAATTCATAAATTTATACATCAGGAGTACAATGACTATCACGTTTTCTTTAAATTATTAATTTAATACTACCTCTATTTCATATTATTTGCAATGATTGAATATTTTTCCTCTCTATGTTAAATCATTGCAAATAATATAAAAAGGAGGTAGTTGATAAATCCCACAATTTAATGGGACATTAATTGTGCAAAAATCAAATTGATGCATTTAAAAAAAAACGGGGAGAGAACCATCTACAACAACAGATCTCATTTGGTTGCAAATGAGAATAAAATACTCAATATTTTAAGCATGGGAAGTAGACCTATCAATTTTTTACCAACGTGCAAACTTGACTCCAAAACTACCTGTTTTGTGGATTTAAGTATATAATTTTTTAACCAGAACCTATTGAGCCCACTAAATTTGCTCCTTAATTTTGACCCGAACTGAACCAGACCCAACTGTAAACCAATATAGGTGAGGATGTTCAATTTAAAAAGTGAAAACTGCATAGCATTTAAAGCTTTTAAATACCAGATATTTCTAGCCAAAAATTATTTTTCTTGACTTGAAATCTGACCCAATGTTTTATGATGATATGTATTTTCATACAAAAATTAACATGGGATGTTAGAGTGACCATGGTAGAGGTGGCCAGGTGGGTAAATTAATTTCCAAATTTTATAAGAATTCTGCCTTTTCAAGAAATTGTATCTTCTCACATTTTTACTTTTGTAAGCTAACCAAACAACTATCAATTAAAGAATTATAATGAAATTATATTTCCTTCGTAAATTGAATGCAACCAAAGTTCTTAGATTTGAATCCTTAAACTATTATTTATACTTCTTCTTTGTAGTTTATCATGGAAAAACTAGAGGTGTAAAAAATTGGCCAACTTTGTTTCGTCACAAAAAAAGGCCCAATTAAATATTTTGTTCTTATGGACACAATAAATAATGTTAACTCTACTCTAAAATTAGCCCGACTAACCTAACTTGACCTCACCTGACCCAAGGTACCCAAATTGACACCTTTGAAAAAAAAAATGAAACAAAATTATTTTTTTTTTAGGTGCCGGAAACCAACCATTTACCAAAACACAGAACACAAATAGAACTAAGAAAGAACAAACAAAAAAAAAAAAAATGAGATAGCCACATCACGAGCTCCTTTGGGATCAATCTTCTTTCCAAAGAACATTGCTATCAACACCAACAGGTTGTGCAAAGTAGCCAATCCATTAGCTACAACAAAGAATCTGATCGCAAACAAACAAGTATTAGTAACAAGATCATAGAATATTATTATATTTTTTCTTTTAAATTAGACGACATAATTTGACTTTTGACACTATTTACAAATCCTACTTTGACTAGCTTATATGATTTTATAAGAAAAAATTTAGACACCTGAGATTTTATTGGAATCCTCTAATTTCTCTTTACGTATATTTTAAAAATATCAACTTTTTATTTCTTTAAAAAAAAAATTATTAACGTTTTATATTATTTACTTTTTTTTTTTTTTTAAGAAAAACGGTTAGTGCATTAATTCATAGAAATAGAGTCCAACAAAACATACGGAGAAACCACATTAGGCATAAGATGTTCCCACAATTGTTCACAACCTGACGACACTAACCTAGTTTTCACTTATAATTAGGGATATTTCCCTAAACAAAAAAACTTAATTAGAAATGTATTAGCTCATTTTTTATTATCAATCAATCAATCAATCAACAATACTATATACTAAAAGACACATCATCAATGACACGTGTTATCTCCTGGTGTGTCTTTAATTAATTTTTTTTATATAAAGAAAATAAATCTATTATTTAAGGAAACAAATCAATTTTAAAAATAATATTATTTGTTATATACATATTTCATATTAATGTAGTATATTTAAAGTAAATAGATTTCACAAATAATTTTTCTAAAAGAGAAAATTGGACAACTATACACCAAAAAGTATACATAAACTTTTAAAAAAATCAGGTGTACAATAATTATTGTACATCCATTATAAAGATAACCTAAAGTGATTAAAAGTTACCCTTTAAATGAATAAAAGTTACCCCAATATGAGTTAAAGTAACCCAATTCAAATAAAAATTATCTACGCTTTATTAATAAAGAATCAAATTTTAAATGACTAAAAATCAATTATTAGTGATTGAGTGTAATTAAATTACCTTAATAAAACTTTTCTTGTTGTTGATTTATATAAAAATTGTATTATGTTTAAAGTTACCCAAAAAAAGACAAAAAGTTACCCTAAAATTAGCTAAAAGTTACCCTTATATTGCTCGATGTACACTAATATTAGTGTAAACCGGATGTATACAAAAGTTTTTGAAAAATGTATTCTAAAAAATATTTTGTGATTTTTTTTACAACAAAAAAAAATATTACTTGGATTTTTTGCCTACTTTTTTTTTTAATTGTGTATTAGAAAATACAATTAAAATGTAACATATCACATACTTTTATTTTTATTCGACTAATTTATGATTATAATACTTATCTGTTAATTATCTATAACGATCACGGTGTATGGCACAGGAACTAATCTAGTGTGCAATATTTGTGAGGTATAAAAAAAATTTTGTTCCAAATAATAAGAAATAGAGGTAGTATTTGTAGTTAAATTGAATTTATACATTAACAAATGTTTTAATTTTTTTTTTAATTTTTTTTTGGTGTTTAGAGAGCTACAAAGGACGAGGGTGACAAACGATCCTAAAGTCTCCAAGAAAATCTCTAATCACTTGAGTTATCCATCATTCTCAAATGTAATAAAATAAACGTGTCATCTTTACCATAATATAATATTATAGTGCTTTTTTCTATAATACGATATGTAAAAAGCGCAAAATGTCAAGTGTTAATAGTTAATGGGACGATTTAGCTTATTTATTTATTTATTTATTTTTTTTTTTACTGGAAACATAGACGATTTAGCTTTAGATATTGTGCACAGTTTATGTTAAAACTCACATATTTGCCGGGGTGTCTTGAAACCTTGCGGTAAGTGTAGCTTTAATAGTGTTAGTACCAATGGTAGCAACAACAAAGGTCTTGGTTTCTTTGTTGATAACCATACCAATCGTAGCAGCCAATGTAGCCAAAAGAGCCACCAATCTTAGTAATGCTACCACCGTATCTTTGATCCCTGGCACCGACGATTGCAACGAATTGTAAACTGTTTCCGACTTCTCATGGCCTAGTTGAGCCATCAGTCAACACAAAGAGTAGGACGATATAAGTTTCTTTCTAAGTTATATATTTGTACAAGAATTTTTCTTATATGTATAGCGTTGCTAGTTTGAGTGTTGCTTTTAAATAGAATTTGCTTCATATTTCTTGTCTTGAGTAATGGAACAAAATCTGTAACTTGTAAGTATAGTTTCTTAAGATGGGTATAACCGTTTTTCCATCTGTTATTAGTTGGGAAATTTTTACCTACTATGGTGATTAACTCAAGATTATAGGCAGAAATTTAATAAATTCTAATGGCTGATTAAAGTAGGTGAGTGAATTTAAAGATTGCATGAAAATTACGGTTATCTATATTAATATTCCTCTTCTATAACGACGTGAATTCGGCACTTTTACATCTCTTCTTTGATATAGGGTCGTTTGGTTAATAAAGTGTGGTATAAACTTGAAATTATGAATGTAAGCAAAATGGTATGTGATTGAAACTTGATTCTTATTATTGTCAAGTACTTACTTTATGTTTGGTCAATGTTATAGAATGATATCCCCCTTTTGAATAGATATCTTAGGTTTGGGACTCCTCATTAAGTTTTGGGTAAGGGTGTCACATAAGGCGTATCGAACTCATTCCTTGGGTTTCTAAATCAAGGGCTAGGGGTGTCCATTTAGTTTTCAATAGAATTTAGCCTTATTCCAATCTGATCCGTAATAAAATTTCATTTTCAATTATCAAATCCAATCTGACCGGAATTCATCACCCAATCCAATCCGACCCAATCCGAAAATCTGAATTAAAATACGATGCAAATTTTTTGGGCCTAATGTGATTACAAAAATAAAAATGCAAATATAAAAATTCAATTTTTTAAACATAGTTGTACATGATTAATATAAGTGTTGAAAATATAGTTTTGCCAGATAATTATTAATGTGATTATAAAAATAAGGAAAAATTGTCAAAAATAATACAAACTTTGAGCTGTCCGCCAAAAACAAGTCAATCTTTTGATTATTTCTAAATAATACTCCCTCCGTTCTTATTTGTTTTTTTACATTCACTACAAGAAAAATCTCTTTTCGTAGCGATTATTTCGTAGCGATTGTACATTCGCTACAATATGCAAATATGTTTGTGAAATAATTAAGGATGTCGTATCATTTTTACAATCGCCATGGTTTTCCCATATAAAATCGATACGAAAAACAAAATAATACATATCCACATTATATTTACACATTTAAATAATTTTGATAAATCGTATCATTTACAATCGCCACTAAATCCTAAAAATCGATAGGAGAAGCCTTTTCAACACTAGATATATAAATATTGTTTGACAAAGAATACATAAAATATGTCATAACTTATTAGTGAAACATTTAATATAAGAGTTTGAGGTTGCATGTTCGAATCTTGTAAAGATCATACGCATGTTTTTTTTTTTTTTTGAAGAAAATGAGTTAAACATTTATAGCGATTGTAATCGCTATAATAATCACCACGATTGGATGTAGTATTTCGTATCAATTATTGAGGCCAACCCCAGCGATATTGAAAACCACTACTAAAGGCTAAGGCAACGGGGGATATTGTATCGAATGACCATTCGTTGGGAAAGCTTTTTGTTGCAATTACAATCGATACTAAAGCTTAAAATAATTGCTACGAAAAGGTTATTTTCTTGTAGTGGTTGAATGACCACATTTACAATATTGTTTTTTTTTTAAATAGAATTGTACTTGCAATCATTGCAATATTCCATTATACCTCTACTTTACACAATTTCTTAATAACAACGCATAATTCCAAATGTAAAAATATACGGGAATGGAGGAAGTACAATCTCTAGGGGGGTCCACTTTAAACAAGTTATAACCTTTTGTGACTTGTTTAACAGGTTGTACCGAACACGTATCATCATTTTATTGGCTAAACGTTTTTTTTTACATTTTTTAAAAGTGATTTATGTTTTAAGTATTATTTTTTTTTTTGAGGAAATTATCAAAAGATTTAAATAACATTAATTAATTATTAAATATTAAAATTAAAAACACCACCCATTATTATTAAAATTCTACTTTTAAAACATTATTACTCCCTCCGTTACGAATTACTCGCAACAATACTATAAATAGCCGTTACATATTACTTGCAACAAAATATTTTCTTTCCTATTTTAGTAAGTTTTTTAGGGTAAAATGACAAATTTACCCTTTTTCTAAAAAGTTAGTTTAATTATTTAAAACCACATCACTTATCTTCTGATCAATTTAACTTAACAATAATCTACTCTAACCATTCCCACAAAAAACTTACCCTATTCCTTCGTAAATCAAAAGACTCCATTCATCTCCCCAACTACCTAATTGAATGTTCATCATTCAATTCACCTCGAACATGCTGCCCAAAATTCATATCTTTTGGAGAATTCTCTAGATGCTCGTAAAAAACACTAGATCTCTTCCTCCAATCTGCTTTCTCTCTCCTCTTCGTTCTCTGTTCTCTCTCTTCCATTTTCTCTCGGAAACCCTAATTTCATTTCCTTGCATTTTCAATCCACTATGTACATTGCAAGACGTGGATCTGGAGTGATGAAACCTGAACGAAGGTGCTCTGCTTCCTTTTCGAGGTACTCTGGTGGAAAAATTTGGGCTAAGTTGTACTTCTCATCTAGCGACAAAGAGGAGCCAGAGGTTGTTGCAGATCCACCTAAGAAGGTGGCTGTTAAGGCGACTCTTTTACCGGATCTGATGGTTTTCGCTAAGGATACTGTTGAAGGGGAAGTCGGGGATGAAAGAGTCCCCTAAAAAAACTGACCAGGAGAAGGAGGGGATGCTTGAGGAAGCTTTGGCCAAGGATGGGTCTCCTAGGGGCACAAACTCCGTAGATCTGTGTGGCTTGACGACTACAATGACTGGGATCCTTGCTACCTGACCTATCTAAGGCACAAATACACACATGATTTCCTCCCTAATCTCTGATCTTGCGGCATAACTATGACTAAACCCTAATTCCTTTTACTTTTTCTGTTTTGGCTATAATTATTAGGTGTTTGATCTTACGTGTGAGTTCCTGTTGGTTATTTGTGTTGGTTTGAGTATGAATATTTTTTGTTCATTTGTTGTTGGTGCTTATCATGTTGATTCAAGTGGAAAGACTGTTGAATGCTCTAAATGATATAGTGACTGGTTTGTGTATGATTATTGTTGTTTAATTTGTTGTTGAATGGTAAGCATGGTGATTGTTTTTGTGATTGGTACTCTAAATGGTTAATTATGTCTTGTTAGTTGTAGTCTATGGGACTGTATACTGATGCGTATTGGGGGTGTTTTACTGTATGGATGATGAGCATGTTTCTGGTATTTCAGCACTTGGAATACTCTTAATGTAAGTGTGTTTGTGTTGCTTCCATGGAGTCCCAAATGATGGTTTTGTATCTTTGGCAATCTGTCCTGTTTGATGCATGTGGCCTTGCTGAATTGATTACTAGTTCTTGCTTCTGTATGTGATGCATTTAGTCCCACTTGATGAATCTATAGTAGAGGCATTGAGTCCCAGTTGTTGACTGTATACTTGAGGCAAAGAGTCCCAGTTGTTGCTTCTATAGTTCAGTCATTGAGTCCCCCCCTAAGTAATGGTCCATTATTGATCCAAGTCATTAAGGGACTTTACTGACACTATCCCCTACATAAAGGATGTTCCAACAAATTGTTACATAATATTTTGTTGAGGTGCCTTTGTATGGAGGGTTTTATGTGTTGATAAAAAAGCACATCTGATGGATTCATGTCAGTATTAACATGTCATAACACCAGAAGTTATGTTGGTGTTAATGGTTTCTTTTCATTGTTAAAAAATTGTCATCTTTACATAATTCCTACTACATGTACACTTGTTTTTCACAACTGCCTAACTAATATGTCTATGTTATTTGTCAAAATACACATAACCATTACAAAACACAAACAAAAGTCAAGTTTTAGTCTTAATGGTTATATGTGGCAATCCATGATCATCTAAATCTTCTTCATTCAATCTTCATATAAAAAAAATGTGTGTCTTGCATCTTCAAAAGGTTGTTTGCTAGCATTGTCTTTTTTAAAAGGTTGTACGCTTGCATGATGATAAGTCTGCATCCACTTCCATCTCTTGTGTCTCTGGTTGAGGGCCTATTGTAGAAACAAGCAATGTGTTGTGGTAGTTCATTGTTTCTGCTATGAGTTCCCTTTTTACCTTGAGTATGTCTTCCAAGGTCCCTTCTCTTGTTTATGTTGCATTTTTCATGTAGGGTGGGTTGAAGTTATTCCCACATTTTTTATCTAGTATTTTTATGATGCATGATTGGAGAGTGATCCATGTGTACCTGTTTAGTGTGGGATCAAAAATCTGAAAAGCCTCTGCCACTTTCTCAAGCAGTTCATCCACATTCTTGGGGAAAGAATGATATTGGCTGGGCTGTATCACCTTAAATAAACAAAGGTCCAACACATTGAGTCTAGGGATTGGGCAGGTTAGAATACAAACTAAATGTTAAAACCATTAGCTTGTGTGGCTACCAAAAATTCAACAACAGTGGGTACTTGATGGGGCCTTGCATTGTCCCACTGAATAACTATGTGCTTTGATAAATGTTGTGGCCATTCAGCACGTATAGTTGGAATGATTATGTTCATAATCATGTCTCTGATTGCTTCTCTGTTGACATTCTAAATGACTTTTTGGTTTCCATTGTGCTTGCCTCTCTATTTTTGCTTTTTTTTTCTCTTTTCCCTTTCATACTTCACAAAAGGGAGTAGCCCATACTTCCCTGAGTGAAGCAGAGTCCCATCCTCACCATAAAGAGGCTTGCCTATCATCCCCAAGAATATTGTCTTTAACTTGAACCTCTTCGATTGTTGTGCTCTGTATGGTACCTCTTCATTTGGTGTTAGATAAAAGGTTCTTGTTTATGAGTTCAAGTAGAACCACTTTTCATCAATGTGGATTTGATGTTGCATATCCAAAAATGTTAGGTCCCTTTCACTTGTTACTAGATTAATTTTCTGCAACACCTATTTCAACCTTGCTACTTTGTGATTGTCACTTAAACCTGGGTGATTTGTTGCTGTGACACCCCTTAGTCTTTCCTTTTCTTTAACATGTGTATAACCACATGATTAATATTAAGTGCTGCACCATAGCTCCTGTTTGTGGTCCTCTTGTAAAGTGGCACAAACATAAGCCACTCATTAGAGTATTCCTTAGGCTTGGGACCTGTCTAGCCTAATTTTTTGCTCCTGACATCTACAACATCTCCCAATTTAATGTCTTTAATTTCTTTGAACCATCTGCATGTTGTTGATCTGTGTACATCATGCTTTCTTGCTAATGAGGACAGCAGCCCTCTAGGAAGGGAGGCCCCATCCATGTTTAGCAGTATGTCATATACTATTTGCCTCTTTTCCTGGACGTTCAGTTCTCTACTTTTACTTGCATTCTCTGATTGTTGATTTTCCAATTCTGTCTCTGAATCTGAGTCCCATGTGTATTTTGAATTTGTCTCTTGCTGAGTACTGGCTTCATTGGTGTCTGACACTGACTGTGGACTATTGGATTCATTTCCCATATCTGTGCTCTGTTGCAATTTTGTCTCCTGCTCCATGAGCAGTTGGCTGATGTCGTAAAATTCATCAAATTCGTCTTCCATGAGTCCCTCTTTTTTCAAATCTAACGGTAGGTGATGAAGTTGTTCTGACTTGCTTTTTTTTGGGAGCTTTCAATGGAGCCTAATTCTGTACAAAGGACTAATGCTGCTACTAACTCAGCAATTAGGAATTAGGACTAATTTTAGTTAAAGATGGTTTTTGTAATTTACAAACAATGGTAACTTGTGGTTTGTAATCTAACTTAGAATTTTGTTTTCCCTCCCTCCCCACCCCAATCCCAAAAAATTTCGATGATGATGAATGGAAATAAATGAAACAGGTACCCCCTTTAAATAAGGGGCTTTTGATATTCAAATATGGTTTGAGGGAAAAAATTGAATTTGATTTGAATTATTTTTGAACTTTTCATGAAAAGTTTGGAGGGAAAAAAAGAGGGTAAAAAAACACCCCTACTAATGCTACCAACCAACAAAAAGGGATGGAAAAGAAAGGAACAAAAAAAAAAGTCACACGGTCTCCTTATAATTTGGGACCACTTATTTTTCCCACCCTTTTTTAACTCACCTATCTACATACCCTTACTCTTTGATACACCCCCTTAAATTTTTTGCACTGGAGTCCGCAAATTACCCCTTTGTTGCGAGTAACTCGTAACGGAGGGAGTATAATTATTATTAACAAAAACCTACATAGTCAATCGATTTACAAGAAATTAGTGAGGAGTCGAGATACAATATGGACCCCCACTCCTCTAGCTATATCGAACCTGATCCTGCTGAAGATGTGAGCAGCCTCATGAGCACCTATAACATGAGTCCTTGCGAACGCCTAAACCGCTTCATCTATACAACAACATCCTTCTCTAATTCCCTTAACGAAGAAAAGGAGAAGGGAAAAAAATCATAGCCAATAGTCCTGTAACGCGCCCCATACTTGTCCAGCTTGCGTTAAGCAGAAACCGACACAACATGACCAGCAAATTAAAATCGGACAACATTGATTGTGTTAAAGGAGAAGACCCCGTCAAGTCAACCTACACATCAAGGCCTCTATCCCAAGAATACAGCAACACATCTGCAAGTCGAAGAGCCCCATCGATTCCTCTAGTTAACCCAACGTTAACTTCCTTTTGAGCATAAATCCAGGACCGAAAACAAATATCAACAAGGGTATCGCGAACAACATTATGCCGATGTTTAATACCCATTATCCCATCACTTTTTCTACAATGTTATTCTTTAAAAATAACACCACAATTTGCCGATGTGGCAAAATCTGATTGGCCTATATTCTATATTTATTTTTATTTTGAATTATTTTTAATGTACATAATGTATTAAAGTGTATTCTTTTTAATACATGCATTATTTTTAAATTTATACATAATTATAAATTATGAAAATCTATTAATTAATTTTTGAATTTATATTAAAATATAAAAATCACAAAATTAAACACATTCATCATTGTTCATATCGTTCATCATTGTTCATCAATCATGTCATAGATTATCCCCCATTCCCAACTTCAATGTTATTTATTGATAAATTTGCAAATCCCAACTAAAATCGTGATAAAAATTCGAAAACAAATTGTGCTTTTGCATTTTTCTTTTTTGCAGGTTTTCATTTTAGATTTTCATTCATAAAAAAATCTCAATAACAATCTCATTTATAAGTATTTGCAAAGGACGAATTCTGCTGTAAATGATTTGAAAATATTATTTATGTGGACACAAATTGTGCAATTATTTCAAAGAATAAGGTGTATCAAGTTTGTATAAGATGAAGTGATCGCATTTTTTCACCTACCGTAACCCGGCCTGTTTAATTTGATAAATATAATAAAGTTTTATCGAACTTGTACTATTTGTGGGTTAGGTAATGACTTAAATTATCTTTGGTCATTACATAGCAAAACAATGTTTTTTTAAATTCTGGTATTAACCTTATTATATTATGGACGTGGCAAATATTAAATTATGATATAATTTCTCACTCTATAATATAATATACTGATATTGTTAGAAAATCAATATCGTTCATATTTGCAAAGAAAGAATTCCTCTTTCAATGGTTAGAAAATATAATTTATGTGGACTCAAATTGTGCAATTTTGTCAAAGCACAAGGAGTATCTAGTTTGTAGACGATGAAGTGGTTGTATTTTTTTTGTTTTTTTTTTTTGTGGCAAGCCCTATTTGATGAAATAAATGTAATTAAGTTTTCTCGAACTTGTTTGTGGATTAGGTAATGACTTAAATTGGGTTGGGTAACTGCTTAGGAAAATAATGTTTTTTGTATTTTGGTACTAGTATGAAAAAGTAAAAGTTGTTGGGAATAATACAATCTTTCAGAGGTCTTACAAAAATAAAACAACCTTTTGGTTATTCCAAAATAAAACGAAATTTGACACTGTTTTTCCATAAATAGGACATTACTGGTTAGTAACCTGTTTAATGGGTTAATGTGACACGTGCCACTTTGTAATTGGATATATAGTTTTTTTTTAACAATTTTATTTAAAATACAATTGATTTTACTTTTTTGTTTTTTTTTTTAAAAAAAAAAACCCCTATCCTATAAATACTCCAGCCACCACCACTGCATCCCTTATCCTTTTTCCACCAACAATGAAACCTCATGAAAACACCTCACTGTTGTCCCCATTGCACCTTCACCTACCACAAAAACAAAATTCTTATTCACCCTCAAAACCACTAAATGTCGCCTCTACTTTTAATGGTTGAACAAGGGTTTTGTTTTGGGGTTCGATTCGTTGGTGGCGGATAGGGAACGAGGGTTGGTGGGGGATTTCAAGAAAGAGAGGTGAAGGGGGAGGACGTACAGGGTAAGAGAGGCGGTGGTCGGAATTGGAGGAGAAGGGGTTGGGGATAGGACGTCGGAAACAGGAGGGAAAAGGGGATGTGGTCCGGGGAAGGGAAGGGATAATGTTGGTTGAAAAAGGGAGGGTAAAGAAGTAGAGTTGTAAGAAAAGGGAGAGGAAGCCGGGAATTAAAGAAGGGAGAGAGAAGGGGGTGGAGTGGTCGGAAAAAGGGAGGGGAAGGTGGGGCTGGCTAGTCAGAAGGGGGAGAAAAGGGGTAGGAGGGATTTTTTTTTATTAAGTTTTTACATATAAATGAAAATCATTATTTTTTAAAAAATAATTCTAATCAATCATGATGTGACACTTGTCTTTCATTAACTTGTTAAACAAGTTACCGATTTTTTTTTTATCATATTTATGAAAGATTATTATCAAAGGTCGGTTTATTCCCGAATAATCAAAAGGTCGTTTTATTTTTGGAAGACTGATGAAAGGTTATATTATTCATGACAATTTTTCCTATGAAAAATTGCCCAAAGTAATCCGATCTTTGTCCCATTCGCCCAAAATAATCCCAACTTTGGATTATATATTTAATAATCTAAACTTTGATGTGAATTTACTTCTAATGGTCCTAACATGTCAAACAAATTGTTATAACAAGTTATCTAACACGTGTCACTATCTAATTTGACAAAAAAGTAAATATTAAAATAAAATTAAAATGTTTTTTTTTAAAATAGTTATTTTTTCTTAAAAAACTATTTAATTAAATAACTAAAAAAGCTAACCACCACCTCTACCACTAGTCTAACCGTCCACTCCGCCCAGCCCTTTATCCCTGCCCCTATCGCCGTGCCCAAACCTTAACAACGTTGGCGCCGACACCATCACTCCTCTTATCCCTTGAGCCACCCCCTAAACCACCATTACCCCATCCCAAAACACACTATTTTCCCTGATAAACCCATAAAAAGCTTTCCCCCCTAACTGCAAAAAGTCCACGAATGCCCCTCCCCCATCTTCGGGCTATACTAGGCTTTCAAAGGTGAACAGAAGAAATGATAAGTGCTTTTTGCAAGTGCTTTTTTCCACGAGGGAAGTGGATTTTAAAGGATTTAGGGGGGAGAAAGAGGGATTTTGGAATTAAAGTAATGGTAGTTTAGGTGGTTGAGCAGGGGGTAGGGGGAGTGTATGTGCTGACGCAAAGGATCGGGGGTCTGAGAGCGGCGGTAAAGGCGGGGGCAGAGGGTTGTGCGGAGCAGGGAGGGTGGTTGTTTCCTGCTGGTGGTGGGTTTTTATTAATTTTTCATTATTTTGATTTTTTAGTTAAGCGTTAATTAGTAACCATAAATCTTTTTTTAATTGTTAATTAATATTTTTGACTAATCACGTGGTGACACGTGTAAATTAAACTTTTTAAAAAAGTTACCTATTCAACCAAATAAAGGTGGCAAAATTAGCCTCAACACTCTGAACTTTGGCTTGGGTGCACTCAGGACCTTGAACTAAGAAAAATAGCCAAAACACCTTGAAGTATTGGCATGGGTGCACTTAGCACCATACAAGAAATTTTCCGGCCAAAAGTGGCCGGATTTCGGCGACTTTTTTTTTAATAAAAGTATGTTTTTATTATTTTCTTATTATTATTATTATTATTATTATTATTATCATCATCATCATCGTCATCGTCGTCATCCTCATCATCATCATCATCATCATCATCATCATTATTATTATTATTTAATATTTTTATTGTTATTATTATTATTATTACAAAAATACCTCGATTTGCGTGTTGTTATTTATTTTTTTACGAAAATTGTTCGAATAAGATTTCGGGGGTCATTTTTACCCTTTATGGTTCTAAATTAAGCTCGGAATTTACAAAAAAGTAATGAAAATACCTCGTTTTGCGTGTCGAGGAATATCTCGATTTGCGTATTGTTATTTTTTGGGACGGAAATTGTTCGGGTAAGGTTTCGGGGGTCATTTTTATCCTAAATGGATCCAAATTAAGCTCGGAATTCGCCAAAAAATAATGGAAATACCTCGTTTTACGTGTCAAAAAAATCCCGAGTCGCGTGTCTTAGCTACTTAGATATTTCTCGACACGCAAAACGAGGTATTTTTTTTTCAAATTCTGAGCTAAATTTGGATCCATTAAGAGTAAAAATGACCCCGAAACTTTACCTGCACAATTTCCGTCAAAATAATAACAACACGCAAATCGAGGTATTTTCGTAATAATAATATTAATAATAATAATAAGAAAAAAATATTATAAAAAAACATTTTTTATTAAAAAAAAACATTTTTTATTAAAAAAGAAAAGTCGCCGGAATCCGGGCACTTTTGGCCGGAAAATTTCTTGTATGGTGCTAAGTGCACCCATGCTAATACTTCATGGTGTTTTGACTATTTTTCTTAGTTCAGGGTGCTGAGTGCACCCAAGCCAAAATTCATAGTGTTGCAGCCAATTTTGCCAATAAAGGTCACTTGGGACCATTGAGAGTAAATTAACATCAAAGTGTAGATTATAAAAAGTTAATCAAAAGTTGGGATTATTTTGAGCGAATGAGGCAATGTTCGGATTATTTAAGACAATTTTTCGTTAACCATAATATATTTTGGAAGTAACAAAATATTAAATTATGATATATTTTCTCACACTATACTATAATATACTAATATATTGTAAAAAATAAATACTCCAAATGTTTAATCGCAACAGTGGAGTACGTTAAAAGTTTTGGGAAATTATAGTGTTGTGACCAGAAGGAGAATTGTTTGATATAAAGTATGGTTACTAGAGATATATTTACGAAAAAAAATTGTAAATAATAATCCAAATTTGCTCGGTTTTCTTTTATTTATCCTAACTTTGGATTATTCTAGAATAATCCCAACTTTTGGGTTGTTTTCTTTCTTCAATCCCAATTACATTGACTTGTTGAACTGGTTAATTTTTTTTTTGTTAATTAGCAAAAACAATTAGAAATAAACAAAAAAATAAAAAAAAATTCTGAAACCCCTCTCCTTTCCTGGCTAGCCCACCGGCCACACCGTCCACCATAACCCTAACCCATCGCCCACTAGAAAATGCACAACCTTCCTCTTGCCGGCATGCCCGCCCTATTCCACACACGCAAGAGCAATAAATAACAACAAACACCAACAAATCATCCCAAAAGACCACACAACCCGCAAATTAAATTCCAAACAACCACCATAACCACTAGCTTAAACCGTCAGCCCCAATACCTATCTCCTCCTCATCACCAATTCACCACCTGCAATCAACAACTCGACACGTAGTTTCATCAATTTCAACATCCAATAGCATCAACAACATCGAATTATGCTCATGGAGTGCGCTCATGAGGGTGGTGATTTAAGAGAAAAGGGAGAATGCGCTCACAAGGGTGGTGGTTCAAGGTGAAAAGGGGAGGGGAAACGGGATGTGAGCACATGTGTAAGGAGGGTGTTCCCATCGTTAGGTATCTTTCTCCTTAAATGCCCATGGCCCTTCAAAAGCATAGGACTTCAAACTTGCTGGGGTGTATTAGGATTTGAATTCCTGACTGTATGGGTGACCTTGAATTAGAAATGATCCTCTCATGACTCTTTTTGGTAAGAAACAAGTAGGAGTCGCAAATGAGCTTTAGGAAAACTCATAAAACTCGTTCATGCCTTTCTCCCAAATAGAGTTTAAGGGATAATTAACACGAATCATGAGTTTACCCATGCCCAAATTGGTCTACATGTACCAGAAATGAGTTCGGGAGCGAGGGTACTAAAATAACGTTTCTTTTAGGGAGGAATTGCTATTCTAGCCCTAGTTACGACCTCTACTAGATCTTCCTTTTTCACAATTTCATTTACAAACAATATATCCAACGTGCCTCCTAAAAACTAAGTTAGTTGATTTTATTTACAAGCATCAATCACTTAGGAATTATATTTCAAATTTCGTTATTAATTTTTATTTAATCAATATTCATGAATAAAACAAAATAAAAATATTTGCCTTGTCTTAATTGATAAAACAACAATTAATTATCAAATTCAAGTCTTGATTAACGATAAATTACTAAGAATTAATTAATTAAAAGTTAAATTAAAGTTATAAAACAACAATATTTATTCAATTAAAGTTATTTAAACAATAAAAGAAAGTGATTTATCTAAGGGCTTAGGAAACTAACCGTTCTTCTTCTATGTTAAATCTCCGTTTAATACGTTTATGAACTTTCTTTCTTCTTTGTACTTCCAAGACTTCAATGGATTCAATTAGAATTGGAAAGTATTTGGGATGAGAGAAGAAAAGTAGTATAATACAAGAGAACTTGAGAGATTAGGGTTTTGAAGTTGCTAGGGTTAGAATTCTAATTTTTCAGTCCTCTTTCGAGTTGAACAAAGACCCCTATTTATAGGTGTATGGATCAAGGTTTTGGATTTTGGAGCCGCGCCGTCAAGTGGCCCGCGCAACTCTCTTAGTTGCGTTGGGTGCCGCGTGCATCTCAATGAGTCACGTGAGCCAGGCGCGCGCAACTCCCTGAGTTGCGCTGGGTGCAGTTTGCCTTATACAAAAATGCGTTTTAAAAACTTCCATAACTTTTTATTGCAAAGTCAGATTAAGGCGCGTGAGATATCATTGGAATGCTCTGAATGTCTAATTTACAGTGCCGTTAGAATAAGGTTAAAATCTGTTATGGATCAAACGATATGACCTTTTGAGTGCAAGGGTGTCGATTTTAGGGCCCGGTTTAGTGTTTTGATCATAACTTCTTTGCTTAAGCTCAAAATTGGGCTTATAATATACCATTTGAAATCTCTTTGAAAGGGCTAGAATTGGGCTTAAATTTCGTAGTCCATAAACTTTTAAACTTTGATCTAGCATGAAGAACGGGTTTTGTAACATCATCGATCGCACTTCCTTTCGGTACAAGAGGCCAAAATTAGGTGTCTACAGTTAGCCCCCACTTTAATCGAGTCTAGAAAAGACGATGATCAAAGTAGTCCAGTGTAGAAACTCAAATGTGTCTCCCCAAAATCAAACCCAGTGATGAATACCTTTCACGTCATTTGATTATCATACAAAGTGATGAGGATGTTTTTATTAAAATATTCCTCTCTCTGTTTTCAAAAATATTTCTTTTCTTTCCCTATTTATGAGAAATAGCTATTCCAATTTGGTTTGGTCCATGATAAGGGTCCAATAACATTGTAGTTGGATTAGGCTCAACAAGAGCTTTCTAATGATATATTATAAGCCCAATTTCGATGAATAATGAGGAAGTTATGGATTAAATAAAATGTGGCCTAATGATCTAAAGGATGGCCTATTAATTATTATTCCTAAAGTAATTAGGATTGATTTTATATTCTAGAAGGTTCTTTTTAATTCTAATAAGATTAGGATTTATAATTATATTTTAAAAATGTTTTTTTTAATAAAATATATTATTTATCACAAATCTGATTTTAAATTTTCTTAGATGTGAAATTACCTGTTAACCGGGTTAAAAGATGATTTCGCATACGGAAGCGCGTTGTACTTGTGAATCAGCGCGAGACGACAGAGTCATAGCCTAACGTTGATAGCTGCCGCGTGGCGACGAGCTTGTCGCCTGGCGCTGACTCTTGTCGTTGGCGACATGAGGTATTTTATTCTGAATATGATTTTCTTTGATCCCGTGCTAATTTTTCTATAAATAGGGGTCGTATCATTCACAATCATAAAGGACAACCATCATCTCTCTCTGTCTTTCTCTAAAATCTAGAAGCTTTTTCTCTCTCTTTTCTTTATCTAAACCTTCCCTCTCACAAAATTCCTCACTCATTAAATCTAGACACACCTAGCAAGGTTCGAAATTGCCTTTGTCCTAGACGTGAAAGGTTGGATATTTCTGAGGGTTTGGTCCCAAATCTCTATTTCAATTATTTAATTTAATTCTTTATTATTTTCCTTGAAGTTACTAACGTGTGTATTTTTGTTATTAGAAAGAAGTACGAGGCATCAAAGTAAGTACTTTAATTGTTACATTGAACTTTCGATATAAAAACCATGGTTAAATTATTTTGTTAATTCCTAGTATCATGTAAGGATGTTTTAGTGCTTCCTAATATCATGTTTAGGGTAATAACTAATATTTCTAATATCAAGTATGTTTATTAGGATGCTTCCTATTTCTTTCCTAATACCATGTTAGTGTCATGTTAGGGCTTTGATTTTTAATGTTTAGTGATATGTTAGGGTTTGTTATTAATCTTGTTAGTATCATGCCTAGGATCTTGCTAATAATATTATGCTCTAACATGTTTATGATAATTATGATGATTATTATTTTGATTATTTTGATTATGATTATTATTATGATGATAATTATTATGTTCCTTGATGTTTAATATTGTTATTGCTTGATCACGCCTTTTATTAATGTTTAAAGGGAATTTGTACTTGTAATCACGCTTGATAGTATAATTAATAATCTTTTTTAGGTTAATATGATTATAATACAAGTGCTCGCCAATAATAGTTTTGTTTGTTTATTAATATTCAACCAACATAGATTAAACAGGTTTAGGGTTAACCTATTGATTGCATGTTAGTCAGAAAGCGCACATGAATACGAGAAGAATAAAGTAGAGGCCTATTATTAGGACAGATTCAATCTCTTTTAGGTTGGATTTGTACCTTCATCCCCAAACTTCTAGTCATGGTTCCAGACCTATTGGAGTTGATGATCTCATGGATCGTTAAAGGGGTGTAACCTTCAACCTTTGAACGTTTTAAAATTTCCAAAAACTTGTTGGTGACTCTTTTACTCTAGCTTCGTTCATTCCCTTTGGACGCCACCATGCTTAAGTGTAGGATCATAGTGGGGCTCAAGTGTGGGATGGTTTGAAATATTCCCTATAGTTTTTTGGTGACTCCATTGGGGAGGATTTCTATTTTAATTCCTAAAATTAATTTTGGCAATGATTTAGAATGAGTGGATGAGACTCGAAAAGTTCTATGTATTTCACGTGCGTAATTTTAATTGACATTATTAGCATAAGCATAAAAATGTTCGCATTGGAAAGACTATCCACAATGTGTAAAAAACATAGGAATTTTACACGTAGGAATATAGGGAAATATCTTTCACAACTAAAGTTGAAATTATGCTACGAAAAAAGCTGGAATATTCAAGAACAGATTGCTGCCGAGGCATTTAGGAATCAGAGTTGAGAAAACAGCGTCAACGCCAAATGATGGTGCTATCGCCTGGCGACAGTGCTAGCGTCCATACGCTATTTTCTTGCACCAAATTCTTCCAATAACGATCAAGAATTCTACCTTCTTATTTCGACTAGTTTTCCAGTACTGTTTGCTCGGTTTTACTTTCTGATTGAGTTTTTCCATTTTTTCCGAAACCCATATGTGTTCTACATATGGCCATAACCCTCTGGGGATTCACGCTCAATCTACCTAATCGAACGCTCCTTGCAACGAAGGGTTCATCCGAGTTTGTTGAATTCACCAAACCATAGAAGCGAGTTTAACTCGCGCCAAACCCTTTCAAAGGTAAGGCTTTTGTGTGGTGCATCTGGACTCATAACCATGGACCCTTTTTTACTGACCCAAATCCTGGCGTCTAACGACAACTTGTATTTTTGCTCGAATCTTCACGACGAGTCTGACTAATCAATTTGCTAATACAGTTTAATCGGTTTATTAATGGCAGTAATCATGTTCAATCCTTAATTGATTCTAGGCACATAGTCCCATGATCTCACACAAGAGTCAAAGTATGTCACTCACATTCACCATTAAAGCACAAACATAATATGTCACGTTTTTACCATGTCTAGAGAGTCTTGTATACGTGTATTTTCTGTCATTTTTTTAGGGGGGTAAGTCGGATATTAATCCTCCAATTAAACCATACTTGTTTAAACCCTTACTTGATCTAAAAAATACACCCTAGTTATGCTTTTTTGTTTTTTAAAATAAATAAATTCAAAGTAAAATTTAAGTTAAGTCATTAAAACATATGAATGGTTTTATTTACAGCGCTTGGTCAAGAAAAGAAGGGCAGTTAATCAAAGGCAATACATTTGTTCAAATACTCCTTTTTTACAAACCCATTAGTGGAAAAAGAAAAGCCAAGTTGATCATGGCATCTCAAGAAGAAGTTAATGAACTCAAGAAGGATGTGGCCAACCTAATTGAATTAATGAAGAGTATAGCTCTTCAAGTCAATGACCCTGTAAGGCAACAACAAATGGAGCACATGTAAGAAAGCTTTAGCAAAATATCAAATGACTATAGATTCCAAGACATTAGCTCACAAGGGGTCTCAGTGGACTAGGAACATCTTTCGCTGAAGTTCAATGCCAGTGACATCCCTACGTTTAAAGCAACAGATAATCCTTACTTCCACCTAAGAGTGTTCGAGACAATAATGAACATTAAGGGAATAGATAAGAAAATTTTTCATATGCTGTTTTCTTTATCACTCGAAACTGTTTGTCAACAATGGTTCTTTTGCCTTGACAAAGAGAAAACCTCTACTTAGGATGCCATTGTAAACGCTTTTATTGATAGGTACAAGTGTAATATTCATGTTGAAACCGATCATACGGAACTTGAGATACTTAAACAAAAAGAGAATAAAGGTTTTACTTCTTTCTTTAATAAGTGGAGAGAAACCTCTGCTAAGATGATTGAGGTATCTACTGAAAAAGAATCTGTTCATAAAGAATCTCCAGGAAAAATTTTCTAAACATCACAAGTATCAAAGAAACTTGAATACTTTCAAGGCCATCTATGAAATTGGGATTAATATTGAAGACGACCTTGTGAAGCAAAAAACTACTAACACTAACTCCGACAGTGGCTGGAAAGAAAAGAAGAACGACAATCCTTCTTCTTCAAAAACCAACCACTCAAATAATGTTAGCACCTTTAATCTGTATGAAGTCCTCACCATAAATAGTCAAGGAGAAAAGAAACCATTTAGGAGAAACTTTACTCCTATTGGTATGACTTATGACACCGCATTTTACCGTCTTCATGCAAAAGGTCTTATAACTCATATTGGACCATTTGAGGATCCACTAGTAAAAAAGAGAACGGCTAATTGGAAACCTAATGCACAGTTCAAATACCATCAAGGTAGGGGCCATCTTAATGAGAATTGCTAGAAGATAAAGGAAGCTATCCAGGACTTAATCGACAACATTAAACTGCCAGTTCCTCCTGCAATCAAGAAGCCTATTATAAAAAATGCACCACTTTCTGACTCCTTGGGTATCTCTGATGAGGAAAATTGTGTTGATCCCTCATCCTTGATCAAACCAGTCGAAGAAACTCATGCCCTTGAAGAAGAAGAAGAGGTATTCTTTGACGCCATGAGTGAACCGTCCCCAATGCAACAACCGCCCACTAAAGAAGATATGTCGCTCCTCAAATATTCGGTAGACAAATTGGTAGGCATGTGTAGAAGAGTTCTTGAACGCACAAAACAAGAGCGAAGTAAATATGTCAAAAAATAAGTAATACCTATAAAGACTACTATGAAGAAACCATTCTCTCTTCAAGTAGTCGAAACCCCCAAAAGGAGCCATAAGCCCTACACTTCAGTTGGGACCACCTATGCGAATATGTTCAAAATGCTCTTCGAGAGTGGCAAGATTAAATCTCTCGAACCGAGACCATTTGA
Source organism: Chenopodium quinoa (assembly GCF_001683475.1). NCBI lineage: Eukaryota > Viridiplantae > Streptophyta > Magnoliopsida > Caryophyllales > Amaranthaceae > Chenopodium > Chenopodium quinoa. Next base: position 1,252,907 of record NW_018745251.1, on the reverse strand, counting down.
ATCACTAAAGAGGACAGATAGGTTCAACAATCCATATCATCAATTAGGGAGACATACAATAGAACACTGTTTTAAATTGAAGGATTTAATTCAGAAACTGATTAATGAGAAAAGATAGTCCAAATTCAACAAGACAAAGATGCTACTATTAATGGTGTTTAGGACAGTGACGATGATGATGTCTACCTTAAGTAGGGGTGAAAGTATTTTGGATAAAATCGAAAACCGATCCAAACCGAACCGAACTAGAAATTTGGTTTGGTTTTTTTGGTTTTCGATTTGGATTCTGTTCCAAAATCCTGAAACCGAATTATTTTGCTTTGGATTCGGTTCTAGGTCCTAAAACACCAAAAACCGAAATCTAAACCGAAATGTTTAAAGCCCATATAGATTCTAGCCCGATTCCCTTACATATATATAGCAAACCCTAATCTCCTCCTTCATTTTTCTGACTTTCGCCCACCTTCACTCCTCAATTCCTCTACTTCCTCACCAAAACCCTTGATTTCCTCAATCTGGCCACCGTATATTGTCTCATTGGTCGAATATCAGTTCCTTTCTTCAGATCAGGTGTTCGTAGACTTTGTACTCCCTCAAATCTGCGACGCGCCACCACCTTCTGTCGCCACCACCTCTCTCATTCACTCAAAGGTAAGGATTTTTTATTTACTCCTCTTTTCCTTTTTCATTTGTTTTTTTGAATTGAGAATTTGAATTATGTTCGAATTGGGAATTTTGAGTTATTTCTGGGTTAATAATTTATTATGTTCAAATTGTGAAATTGGGTTATTAATTTATCATGTTCGAATCGGGAATTTTAAGTTATTTCTGGTTTATTATGCTCGAATTAATTCCATTCAAATTGGTGATGTTTTGTTCAATCTTTATAGTGATGTTTTGTTCTGTTATGTTCAAATTGGTGAGTACTTATGTTATTTTTTATAGATTGATTATTTTATGAACCTTATTTTTGTAGTATAGTAATTAATTTTCTGTTTTTTGTTGGCTGTTGAAAATTTGAAATGTAAACTTGCTGGTTTTGTGTTGATATGCTGGTTTTTTGTGTTAAATGGCCCTATATATTAGTTTCTGTGTTGATATGCTACTTTTTTTTTTTCTTAAATTAACATCTCCACAAATATGGGTGACGTTGAAGGAGGTGCTCCTATTAAGCAGCAATCTGATAATGATAAATCCAAACCAAAAAGGAAGAGGATGAAGGATTGCTCTGAGGTCTGGAAGCATTTTATCAAAGAAGAAACACACACCAGAATGGAAGCACGTTGCAAATATACTGTGGTATGAGATACAAGTGTGGTACAAAGAGAAATGGCACTAGTCCATTGTGGGATCACATAAATAGATGTCGTAAGTACCCCTATAATACTCCTAAAGATTCAAAACAAAGCTTGTTGTCTTTCAAAAGTAAAGTTGAAAGTGGTGGTACTAGTGGGTTGTCTTATGTGAAATATGATCCGGTTTTAATTAGAAAAGCTTTTATCTTACATGCTTATAGTTGATGAATTGCCTTTTAAGTTTGTTGATAGAGTAGGTTTTAAACATTAATGTAATATTATGGAGCCTAGATTTCATGTTCCTTCAAGAATTACTGTGGCTAGAGATTGTTTTGAAAACTTTTTAACTGGAAAAAAGAAGCTGAAAATGGTATTAAAAAAAGTGTAACTCAAGGGTTTCTTTAACAACTAATACATGGACATCTATTCAGCAAATTAATTACATGTGTTTGACTGTTCACTTTATTGATAATGACTGGAAATTGCAAAAACGTATTCTGAATTTTTTTCTTGTACCAAGTCATAAGGGTGAGGAAATCGGGAAAGACATTTAGAAATGTTTGTTGGATTAGGAGCTTGAAAAAGTATTTTTCATAACTGTTGACAATGCTAGCTTAAATGATACCGCAATAGGATATATGAGAAGGAAAATAAATGGTTGGAAAACTGGGGTTCTTAAGGGTCGGTTCCTTCATATGCGTTGTGTTGCACATATTGTGAATTTGGTTGTTTCTGATGGCTTGAATATTTTAAATGACTCTATTTTTTTTTTTTTTGGAAAATAAGATTTTATTACCAAAAAGAGAAAGTTACAACTTACAAAAGCTAAGTTATAACTAACACCAGAACACCAAAAGACCTGAAAAACAACAAGACACCCCACGACCAGTTCTAGACCCAAACCTAGCCACCTTCTAGGAAGGGTTCTAGGAAGGGCCTAGAACAACTGGACTGAGCTTCCCGGCCACCTTCTAGGAAGGGTTCCGGAAACCAGGACCAGACAACAAAAAAAACCAGAAAAATAACAATGCCAAACACCCGAAAGCCACCAAAAACTACAGTCAGAAGCAGACAAGCCTGCAAACCGACTAAAGAAACCAAAAGAACAAAGAAAAACAACAAAACGAGCACCAAAGCAAGCCCGAAAAGAAGACAGCATGGCATAAAGCAAAGCACAGCAGCCCCAACATCAGAGCACAACACCAACAGCAAGGCATAGCAAGTCAAAGGTGCCCCATCAGCAAAAGAGCATTATAGCAGAGCAGCAACAGCACGAAGCACCAACAGACAAAGACAGCAAACTGCAGCAACAAACCAGCACCAAAACATCAGTGCAAAAACAACATCAGCAGTGCAGCAGCAAGAAAACAGCACCAGAATACAGAGCAACACTCAGCAGTGCATAAGCAGCAAATCAGTAGTACATCAGCAGCCTCCCACAGCCTACAGCAGCTCAAAGCAGCACCAACCAGCACCAGAATTCAGAGCAGCACCCAGCAGTGCAGAAGCACACCAGCAGTACACAACAAAAGACAGCAGCCACCCAGCAGCAAAACAAGACAGCGGGCAGCAAAGCACTGAGCAGAACAAGCAGCTGCATAACACAGAACAACAAGGCAGACAGCAGAGCACCAACACCAAGACCAGCCCCTGAACAGCAGCAAAGAGGAAAGCAGCAGCAAGGCAACAGAGCTTAGCAGTGCAAAGCAGTACACCCAGTAGAACACAACACTAAAAGTAAAGAGATAACAAGCAAACAGCAACACCAGCAAAAAATAACAATAAATAGAGCAAAATACAACAAAAACCTCAACTGAAAAAAAGAGACCAGAACACGCACACAAGGAATCCGAGACAAGCCCTAAACAATCAAATATTTGCTTCCCGCCAGGATTCTACAAACTGAGTGAAAGACAATATCCCGAACAAGGGCATCAACTGATTTGCAACAACCAGTAAAGAGAACTGCATTCCTTTGAATCCAAATCCCATAAACTGTTTCAGTGAAGGCCACTTGGATCACTTTATTCTTTAATCTGGAACTTCTGCAGATTTTCTTCATCCAATCAATCTCATCACTAAACTGCTGAACAGGCTTGGAAACACGTAAGATCCCCAAAGCCTTACTCCAAACCCTCCTAGAGAAATCACAATAAAAAAGAAGATGCTGAACACTTTCATTGCCATTCAAACAAAGGAAACACTTTGGATCACAAGAGATGTTCCATTGAAGCAACCTATCCTTAGTGACAAGCCTATTCCATAAAGCTAGCCACAATATGAAAACACTCTTGGGAGTTGCTAAGTTATGGCAAGTAACTGTCTTCCAAGGAACTTTAGGCACTTGAGGCCTAATAGCAGCATAAAGCTTCTTAATTTTCAACTTGTTGCCCTGAACGAAACCATCCCATCCCCCTTGATCATTCACAATATCTCTACAACTCAAAATCTTCTTCAAGAACCAGGAGCATCTAGTAGGGGTAAGAGTGGTCCAACAATCTTTATGCTTGAAATAGTAGATATGAACCCACTTAACCCAAAGATTATCAGCCTTGTGAGCAATATCCCAAAGTAACTTAGTGACAACTGCTTTATTCCACTCAGGAAGAGAAAGCAGGTTCCAGCCACCACAAACTTTAGGAAGACAGACATTATTCCAAGCAACCAAAGACTTCTTAGCAGGAGCAGAGGATCCAGTCCAAAGAAAGCATCTGAACCTAGCCTCAATCTCTTTCAGAATTTTCTTCGGAAGAATAAAAATTTGAGCCCAATAAGTCTGGATACCAAACAACACACTCTTCACCAATTGAAGCCTCCCAGCATAAGACAGGTGTTTAGCCATCCACCCTCGAATTCTAGCAGTGACTCTCTCCACCAAAGGCCTACATTAAGCAATAGTAAGCTTCTTTGAAGAGAGAGGGACCCCAAGATACCTAAAAGGAATGGAGCCTTGAGAAACACCAAGAAGCTCCCTCAACTCATTATGAACATCAACAGAGACTCCTCCAAAGTAGACTTCACTTTTATCAAGATTAGCAGAAAGCCCAAAGGCACCCGAGAATTTCGAGAAGGCTTGGAAGAGAAGCTTAACAGAAACACTATCAGCTCGAGAAAACATCAATAAGTCATCAGCAAACATCATGTGAGTTAGGTTTAACTTTTCACATCTAGGGTGAAAGTTAAAGTCAGGAGACAACCTAAGCTCATCAAGGCATCTGGAGAGGTATTTCATACCTATAGCAAAAAGGAAGGGAAATATAGGATCACCTTGTCTTAACCCTTTCTTAGCTTCAAGGGGGGGGGGGGCAGGAAAACCATTAATAAGAATAGAGTAAGAGACAGAAGTAAGACAATTCCAAATCCAATCAACAAATCTCTGAGGGAAACCAAGCTCTTGCATGACAGTGATCAAGAAACCCCACTCAACCGAATCATAGGCTTTCTTCAAATCCACCTTAACCATACACCTGGGAGAGATAAATTTGTGATCATAGCCTTTGATCAATTCAGTTGCAAGAAGAATATTGTCACCAATGTGCTTGCCAGGAATGAACCCTGCCTGAGCATCATCAATCACCTCACCAATGACAGCAGCAAGCCTAGCAGTTATGATTTTAGAAATGAGATTATAGACCACAGTACAACAGGCTATAGGTCTAAAATCCTTAACATGATAAGCAGAAAGGACTTTAGGGACCAAAGTAATAGTTGTAAAATTCCATTTCCTAGGCAAGATCCCATTATTAAAGAAATCAATAACACTTGCATAAATATCATCTTTCACAATATGTCAAACTCTCTTAAAGAAATAGGAGTTAAAGCCATCAATACCAGGAGCTTTAGTGTTATCAATTCCCTTAAGGCCAGCATCAATTTCAGCAAGAGAAATAGGCCTAATGAGGGAGCTCTGAGCAGAAAAGCTAAGCTGCTTACCCCTCCGCATAGTAACAAGGTCAACAACAGGGAGCCAAGGAGCCTGAGTCCGTAAAAGAGACTTATAGAAAGAGATGATTTCATGAGAGATAGCATCTGGATCCTTAAGCAACACCTGATTAGAATAAAAAAAATGGAGTCAATTCTATTCCTTGCTTGCCTAGTCTTCATCACAGAAAAGAAGTAGTGGGAATTGCCATCTCCAAGCTTAACCCAATTAATCCTAGATTTTTTCTTGAAGATGCTTTCCTAAATATCATTCCAATGCTTAACAACCTTAATAGCATCAGATTCTTTAGCACATAAATCCAAATCATCAGGGTTCTGAGCCATTAAGGTTTGAATTCTAGAAAGCTCATCATTAGCCTGGTCAATCTTTTCCTCAATGTTACCAAACTGCTTGCTAGTAAGAGATTTGATACTAGACTTCACAGACTTGAGCTTCTGCCAAACAGAACTACCAGAGCCCCAAGCCTGCGAAACAGTATCAAGAAAATCAGGATGAGCAGCAATACAGTTCAGAAACCGGAAAGGTCTACCTTTCCCAACAAGGCCAGAGCAAATATCCAGCAAAACCGGACTATGATCAGATAAAGAAGGAGGGAGATAGACAGTCTCCACATGCCCATGAGAAGCTAACCAAGCTTGATTACCAAAGGCTCTATCAAGTCTAGAGAGCGTTCTAGGGCCAGTATGAGCCTTATTAGACCAAGAGTAGAAGGACCCTTTGCTTTTGAGCTCAGTGAGGTCTAAATCATTAACCAAATTCTGAAAGTCTCTAGTCTCATAATCAGTAACATCAGCACCATGAAGCCTATCAGAAGCATGAAGAACAGAGTTATAATCACCAACACAAAAGCAAGGAGAATGCTAGATAGAGATGCTTTTGAGCCCCTCCCACAAAGAAAGCCTATCATGAATGGAGTGAAGACCATAGACAACAGTGAGAAAAATCTGAGTAGAGAGATCCTTAGAAGAAACAGTACAGTGAATGAACTGTTCATGAATCTTCAAGACATTAACAGTTACTCTATCCACATTCCAACGAAGCCAAATCCTCCATTTGGGAGAATGATCATAATTACACAACCAAAGCCAAGAAGAGCCAAACTTCTTCTGATAAGTGAGAACATTTTTTCAATTTGATATTTGTTTCAAGCAATCCAACAACATCAATTGAATGAGAGTGAAGCAACCTCCTTACAGAGGAAACTTTGCCAGGGTCATTCAGGCCCCTGACATTCCAAACAGAGTAAATCATGACACTAAAGGGGGATTAACCTCACCCCCGCTTGGATTAATAGTGAAACCACCTGCACCATCCATTTCATTTGCAAACAGAGCAACAAAAGCATTAGAGGTAGAAGTAGGTTGATGAACTCTAGTTTGCTGACTTTTTGTTTTCCTCCCTACTATTCTCCAACCCTCATCTGAATTCTTAGAGGTATGAACCTGTGGAGTAATAACAGATTGACCATGAAAAAAAACCCCAACATCAACAGCAGCAGAAGGAGCAGGAACATGGGCAGGCTTAGGAGCCCAAACTTGCTTTTGCTTAGGAGGAACAGGAGCCGGTTGCTTAGAAGCCTACTTAGGCAAAGGAGGCTTAACAGAGCAATCATGACCAATCTTGTTACACTTAGAGCAAAAAGAAGGAGCCCACTCATACACCACCCTAACCTCCAATAATTCCTTCGAAGGACTCTCAACCCACACAGAGGTTGGCAAAGGCTTTGTGACATCAATCTCAATCAGAACCCTAGCAAAAGACACTCTAAGCTATCTAGTAGTACACTCATCAGCACAAATTGGCACTCCAAGCAAACTACCAAGGCGGCTAAGAGTGTGAGATCCCCAACAATTAAGTGGAAGATTAGGGAATTTAAGCCAAAGAGGAATAGTTCTAAGTATTTCAGCATGAAAATCAAAATCAGGGCACCAAGGCTTCACTATTGCAGGCTTTCCAAAGAACATATGAGGACCAGAACAAAGTATAGTATCTCTATCATCACTAGAACACATATTGATAATAAATTACCCATCATCATGCCAATACACATCTGGTTTTTGCGTATCATTCCATTGTTGAGCAAAGAAACGAAGAACAGCAGCAATAGTAGGATAAAAGCAAACCACATAAAAAACAAGAGCATTAGCCCATTTTCGATTACCTTGCTCAAGCTCGGCTGCTTGTAGCTCAGCAATTAGCTTCCCATCTTGCACTTTCGGAGCAACAAAAGATAGTGCAGCTCCTTTAGCAGCCAATTTCCCAGCAAAAGATGAAGCTCGAGCCCCATTCTGCTCCAGAACAAGGGAAGCAGCACGGTTTCCAGTAGAATCGCGCAAGCTCAGCTCCAAGTCAGTAGGAGAAGCAGCTCGATCTTCAGTAACCTTGATCGAAATATGCTCCAGGTAGGGTGAGGAAGGAAGAACAGGATGACCTGGTTCACCATCGTTCCCAGATCCACCATCATTCAATGGAACAGTAAACCCAGAAACCCTAGGTACTGTTCCATTGAACTAGTTCGATCTAGCAGCATCTTTACCAGCAACAGTAGCTTCAGCATCTAATGTACCATCAGAAATAGCACCACAAGCTGCCTGAGCAACCGCCGGCGCCGGAGTAAGCAGCTCATCCCCCTCTTGAATCGGGCTAGGAACAAAAGGGGGACTTGAAAATCCCAAATTCTTCAAAACCGAACCAACAACTTCATGAGCATCCTTTCGTTGCGCAATTTTAGGTGTAGAAATAGCTTGCTTCTTCTTCTTCGCCGTTGAAATCCAGATTTGATGAAGAAAACCAATCAAAAATGAAGAACCATGAAGAAGAGAGAGAAGAGAGAAAGTCAACAAAAGTCAAACCTCGATAATTAACAAGTTGTTAGATAATTTTAATTACTCTATTACTCAAGTGAGACAAGCTGTTAGATTCATCAAACCATCCCCTGCATGGTTGTCAAAGTTTAAAAAATGTGTTTTGGATGAAAAAATCAACTCTAGAAAGTTGTTGTGTCTTGATGTGCCTACTACTTGGAAGTCCACCTATTTAATGTTGGATTATGCTTTAGATCTTGAGTTTGCTTTTGAGAGGTACTCTGAGGAAGACCCTCATTATGTGATTGAATTAAATGAAAGAGAAGGGAAGGGTTCCCCTAATTTTGATGATTGGGAAACTGTGAGAAGGTTTTCTAAATTTTAAGGAGCCTTTTATGATCTTACCTTGCGTTTCTCTGGTTCTTTGCATGTGACTTTCAATTTATTTTTCATGAATTGGTGAGTGTTTCTGTACTTTTGAAATATTTGATTGCAAATGAGGATTCGGAGATTTGTCTTATGGCTAGTAAAATGAAGGACAAATATGATAAATATTGGGGTGATCCGGAGAAAATGAAAATGCTACTTTAAATTTCTGTTGTGCTTGATCCTCATTAAAAGTTAGATTATGTTGAGTGGATGATATCTGAAATTTATTATTCTTTGATTGCATCTGTTATTCTTTGATTGCATTTGTTGAGTGGATGCTTTAAATACTTTGTATGAGGGGTATCGCGTTTCTTCTAGTGATGTGAGTAGGGAGGAAGTTTCCTCATCAAGTAAGGATGATTCCCAATTTTCCCCCAAACACAAGAAGATTGAGGCTTTGAAAATTAAGTAAAAGAAACACAAGTGTGAAAAAGATGGAGATGCAAAAATTGAGTTAGACAAGTATTTGGATGAGGAAACGGAGGAGGAATCTAAATATTTTGATATTTTAGGGTGGTGGAAGTTTAATAGTGCTAGGTTTCCTACAATGAAAAAAATGGCACGTGATATAATTGATGTCCCTATCTTAACAGTAGCCTCTGAGAGTGCATTCAGCACTGGTGGTAGGGTTCTAGACCCATTTAGGAGCTCCTGAACTCCGAGGGTCGTTAAAGGCCTTGTTTGTGCTCAAAATTGTCTACGTTCTTCTCCATTTCCTAATGTAGAAGAGTGTTTTTGCAGGAAGTTGAAGACCTTGAAGAAGGTAATATAAAACAACAATTATCATATATTTTTTCATTATGTCATATATATTATGTAACTTGTTTATTTTTTAAAAGTTAGACATGAAGAATACGACAATTAATGATCCAATCCACCAAGACTTGGTTTAGCTTGATTGAATGCATGAAGAGTAGGCTGCCAAGAAGAAGAAGCTACTGCTAGATTTGAATAAAGCTGCTGCCAATCTGCCATGACTCTCACGTTTTTTTTTAGTCTTTGCTTGTTGATTTTTAGCTTGATTGAGGGAATGTCATTTTATGTTTAAGACTATTGTTGTGTCTGACTGTCTGTAATTTTATTTTGGCTGGTCAAACTTTTTTTAATTATGTTTTTTTTCCTAAATTTGGTATGCTTACAGACTTAAGTTTTGTAATTCATGACATTAATTATGGTGGTGGAAGCTTTGTTTAAAAATTTATGTTTTTTCAGGAACAGGTACAAAAATTAGGACTTTAAAAGGCCAAAAACTATGTGTCCAATAACAGCCCAGAATTTAAGGCAAAAAAAAGTAGCCCAAAGAATTTCGGTTTGGTTTGGATTCAATATACTAAACCGAATTATTTCGGTTTGGTTTGGATTGGATTGAATCCAAATTCGGTTTGGATTCGGTTTTAAAAATCCTAAACCGAAATAATATGGTTTGGATTCGGTTTGGGGTATAATCCAAACTGAATACCGAACTTTCACCCCTAACCTTGAGGATATCAAAGAGACCCCACTCTCCACAATATATCCAGTGGAAGACATTTGGGATGTAAAAGATTAACCCATAGATGTCCTCACAAGATCTGGGAGAATGCAACCTCCTATTACTGTGCAACAACCAATCCCCACTACTCAGCAAGTTCCCATACCTATAATACAAGACAACGATGTTGTCAAGAAATTAAAGAAGACTAAAGTTGATATGAATGTATGGAAACTCTTAGCTACATCCCATTAACATAGGTTGGCAGTAATGAATGCTTTGGACAAAATAGGAATAGATTCTGAAATCACTCCTGAAGGGTTGGCAAACTTTCTCGCGAGTGATCTTCCTAGTCCCATCAATTTGATCACCTTTTATGACAAAGACTTAAATCTCACAATAATCTGTAAGAGAATGAACGTCCCAATGACTCTTGTAGATAATGGATCAGGATTTAACGTCTGTCCACTCCGAACTGCGAGAATGTTAGGGATAAAAGATGAAGACTTGTCTCTGTCTACAAAGGGAATAAGAGCCTATGAAAACACTCGCCGCCAAGCTCTTGGGACTATCACCATGAATGTAACGGTAGGAGTCATAGAACATGCTACTACTTTTTAGGTGGGAGACATTAAAGCATCTTTCAACCTATTGTTGGGAAGCCCATGGCTTCACAACCTAAAGGTTGTCCCTTCACCAGCAAGTGAAGGCTATAGTTGGAGGAATCCCTGTCACAATTGATGCTTCACCAATAAGAATCAAGGTTATCAAGAATCCCATTATAAATGTGGAGCACGATGAAGATGACAAAAACTTTTTGGGATTTAACGAAGAGATATCCTTAATTGAGGAGGATGAAAGGACCCCTCTTCACTACAACCTCTAATCTAACATGATGGTAAACGTTATCCTCCAAAAACAAGGAAGTTTTCCTATAATGACCCTTGAAAAGAAGATTAGGATAGCAAAGCAAATGGGACTACCTGACCTCCCTGAATTGGACACATTTGGACTTGGTTTTGAACTGACTCTGGAAGATCTTAAGCGATCCCGGGAAAAAGAAAATGCGCGTAGGAACGGTCGTACCTAAAAGAAAGGAATCCTAATGGATCATTATCCACTTACCCTAAATGGAAAATTCACAAAAGAAGGAGAGGATTACCTATGCTATGAATTTCCTGAACCCTTTGTCAAGAATGGGATAAGACAACCTGGGTTTGAAATATTTTTGGATTGTAACTTTCTAGATGATGTCCCAACTTCTATCCGTAAAGAGAAAGAACCCCCATGCTTTGACTTTAATGTCATGGGACTTTACTTTGGGTATGAAAAGAATGAGCCAGCGCATATCGAAGATAATTCTATGCTCATTCAAACGGTACTACAGAGTGATAACTTTGATCCTTCAAAACTTATCACTCCAGGAGAGGGTCTAGTTCAAGGATGACAAAAGACCGTGAAGGTGACTACTCCAAGTGGAAGAAAGATCTCCATAACATTAGGAAAAGGACCAATGTTCGAAGAATTGTCTGAGTCTGAGTCCGAGTTAGAGTCTTCCCTTATCGAGTCTTCTAAGTCCTTAGTTATAGCACCTTCTCCCGGTTCTTCTTAATCACCTTATACTAGAATAGTTAATAATAAAGTCCCAATGGACATAACTTTATTTGATGTAAGGGTTTCTGAATTCAACAATATGTCAACTTTCGCCTACTCCTCGTGTCATTCTTTGACTCAAGATGATGAGCATTGCTTAACTAACAATGAAAGTGACAAAGAAATAATTAAAGCAACATAAACACGTGAAAATAAAACACTGGTAATTGAGGACACTGAAACGGTTGACATCTAAAAGGATCCAACCATTAAAAGCGAAGTTAAAATAAGACTAACACTTAATTAAGTTGATAGAAGCAAATTTATTAATCTATTAAAAGAATTTATCGATGTTTTTGCTTGGTTATATGAAGATATGCCAGACATTAATAGAGAAATAGATCAACGCATAATTCCGCTAATTCTAGGAATGAAACCTATAAAACAAAAGTTACGTCGAATCAAAACCCGACTATTAAGATCTAAAACACAACAGGTTTTATTAGGTTATCGAAATACCCCGAATGGGTTGCAAATGTAGTCCCAGTTTCGAAAAAGGATGAAAGGATACAAATTTGTGTCGACTATCGAGATCTAAATAAGACAAGTCTAAAGGACGACTTTCCTTTACCACACATCGATATTCTAGTCGATAATACAACAAACCACGCACTTCTCTCATTTATGGATGGATACACAGGGTATAATAAGATTCTTATGGCAGAAAAAGACATGGAAAACAACATTCATAACACCTTGGGGCACTTACTGTTACACGGTAATGCCATTCGGGTTGAAAAACGCGGGTGCCACTTACCAACGAGCAGCAACTGCTTTACTCCATGACATGATGCACAAAGAAGGCGAATTCTATGTAGATTACATGATTGTGAAATCAAAGGATCGCCCGGGGCATTTGGTAGCCGGAAAAAAATTCTTTGAAAGGTTAAGAAAATACAACATGAGGTTGAACCCATCCAAGTGTGCTTTTGGAGTTACCTCAGAAAAACTCTTGGGATACGTCATTAGTTCTAGAGGAATAGAGATAGACTCAACCAAGACCAAAGCAATCATGTCAATGCCATTCCCCAAAACCGAAAAGAAAATTCGGGGATTCATTGGCTGGTTGCAATACATAAGTAGGTTCATATCTAAATTAACAACAATATGTGAACCAATATTAAAGAAGCTTAAAAATAATGTGCCGGTAATATGGGACAATGAGTGTCAAAAAGATTTTGAGAAGATCAAAGCCTATCTCACTAATCTTTTTGTATTAGCACCAGCACTCCCAGAGATTCCTCTTAGGTTGTACTTAACTGTCACCAAATAGACAATGGGGGCTATGCTCATACAAGAAGTAGAAGAAAAGGAGAATGCCATTTACTATCTAAGTAAAAAGGTGCTCGAGTATGAAATACGCTATATACCACTTGAGAAATTGTGCCTCGCATTAGTGTGGGACACAACAAAGTTAAGACATTACATGCTCGTTAATACAATCTTTGTAGTATCTTGAACGGATCCACTCAAATATCTTTTCGAGAAATCTACACTAAATGGGCGAATATCAAGAGGGATAGTCAACTTAGCCCAATTTGATGTAAGATTCATGCCCCAAAAGGCTATTAAAGGATCTGTGGTTTAAGATTTCTTAGCTGATTTTCTAATAGAAGATTACACGCCTATACTTGAGAATTATTTTCCAAACAAAGACTTGATGGTTACAGAAGATGATACTTGGACTCTCTATTTCGACGGAGCCTCAAACAAAAAGGGATGTGGTGTAGGAGTACTATTGGTATCACCTAAAGAAAAACATGTTCTAATCTCCATAAAGCTAGATTTCTACGTTACCAACAACGCTGCAGAATACGAAGCATGCGTGGTAGGCCTCAAAACAACATTGGCGTTGGGAGCAAAGAAACTTTTAAATTTTGGGGATTCTTTGTTAATCATCAATCAAATTTCCAAGAGATGGAAAGTAAGGATTGAAAGCTTGGCCCCTTACCAAACCTACTGGAAATTCTCACAAATATATTGGAAAAGGTAGAATACACATACCTACCAAGAGAGGAAAATCAATTTCCTAATGCCTTGGCAAGACTAGCATCAATGGTTAGGATTCCTACGGAAATTGAGCAAATGCCTTTAACAATAGAAAAGAGGCATAAATCGGCTTATATCCAAGTCATAGAAGATGACAAAGTAACCCAAGAAGAGGAAGAACCTTGGTATAAAGACATCCTAAACTATGTCACAAGGGGAGAATATCCACCCCATGCTGACAAAAGAGCAAAAAGAGCCCTAAGACTTTTGGCTTCCCAATATGTGCTCATTAATGACGAGTCACACAAAAGGGTACCTAAAGGTCAAGCTCTTCTATGAGTAGGCAAAAAGGAAGCTCAAAGGGCTATGAGAACGGATAGTCCACGAAGGGGTATGTGAAACACATGCAAATGGCAAAATGTTAGTCCAAAAGATAATGCGCGAAGGGTATTATCTGACTACCAAGAATAGGGACTGTCATCAATATGTCAAAAGATGCCCTAAATTTCAAATATATGCTAACTTGCAACATGTTCCTCCGTCTATCCTCTACACCTGTACATCACCATGGCCATTCTCAACATGGGGAATAAATATTATTAGAAGAATTACTCCTCCAAGAACAGGAGGCCATTAATACATATTAGTAGCAATTGATTACTTCACTAAATGGGTTGAAGCAAAATCATATGCCAAAATCACTACAAAACATGTAGCACTCTTTATCGAAAGAAACATTATTCGTCGATATTGAGTCTCACATAAAATGATAAGTGACAATGAAACTCACTTTCAAACAGAATGTGAAGAATTGTTACAAAAGTATGGCATTCAACACCATCATTCTTCTCCATACAAACCTCAAGCAAATGGTGCAGTTGAGGCAGCTAATAAAAATTTAAAGACGATTATCGAGAAGATGACATAAAATTACAAAGATTGGCCTGACAAACTCCACTTTGCTTTGTGGGTTATCGCAATTAAATTCGCTCATCAACAGGGAATACGCCATTTTTCTTAGTCTATGGGATGGATGCTGTACAATCTATAGAGCTAGAAATACCTTCCCTACGCATCGCGTTAGAAAGTAAACTCAATGAAGTAGAATGGACTAGAGCGAGATATGAAGAGCTAATTCTACTTGATGAAAATAGACTGGAGGATCTACATCATACATAATGTTATTATAATCGTAAGACCAAAAATATTAAAGTAGGAGACTTGGTGTTAAAAGCATTAAGGAAAAATGTTTTAGAACCAAGACGCAAGTTTAGACCCAATTGGTCTGGGCTATATATTCTCAAAACTATCCTATCAGGAGGAGCTGCAAAACTAACTGATATGGATGGTAATGAATTCTCAAACATGATAAATCTTGACCAACTTTAGAAGTACTACTCATAAATACTTGAGTAAGATACTCAATAGAGTTACGTTTGGCCTGATTTCTTAAGAAAGGATACGTAGGCAACCCTTATAGGGTGCGGCCACTTTAATTCTTACAAACCTCACATCCCAGCAATTCAACTCAAAGCAATTAACGCGAAAATTTGCAAACGCATCCCAGAAAAATTGTCACCCGGCGACAGAGGACAGCGCTAGGTGATGAACAGCAGCCAGGTGATGAACAACAGCTTATGGCGACAAAGACATCGCCAGGCGACGAACATCAGCGTCTGGCGACAAACCCATATCGCGACGCTAATTTTTCCGCATTAAACTGGACAAATTTTGGTGTATTTCAGAAATTTTTGACTTACTTACTCGAATAATTTTCAGAAAAATAATTAAGTGTTTTCATTGCTTTAATGGAAATTGTAATGTAAAAGTTGATTTAATTGTAAAAGATGAATATTGCATTAATAAAATAAAGTAAAATTACATTATTAATTGAATTAAAATGAAAGCTTAAGAAAATAAATTAACTTCCAATTGTCTAATAAATAAAAAGTAAAGCAATGCTCTAATCTTTCTTCTCTTTCTTTGCTTTTTTCTAATTCTTGTCGACTTCTTCTTCATCATCCATTACTTTTGCTAAAAAGCACCCTTTAGAGGAGTTACATTCAATTTTGGTGTCAATAGTTTCTCCCATAGCCATTACACCATGTTTCTTCTCTACCTAGATTTTCTTTTCTATAGAGTCAGCTTTCCTTTTCTCTTTTCCTTTTGTAGTGTTTTTCTTTTTAGGCATCTTAGGAGTTTTAAATTCAACTTTTTCACCTAGGCGTTCCTTAATAGGAGCTATCTTGTCTCCTAGATGATTCTTCACATTGGTTGTATTTTGAACTCTCTTCTTGTCCTTCTAAGGTCTATCAAGTAGCCAACACTTCCGATCCTTAGACAAAGAAGGAGGAACCTTTTGGGTAACAATTTCCCATAAAGGCTTAGCACGTCAACTTCCCATAAATCCTTAGTATGGCCTTAGCATCATACCTTTCTACTTCTTGTGAAATTGGTAATTCATAAGGATGACGAAGGTCTCAAGAAAGAATGGATTGAGTAAGACCGTATTGCCTTTTTACCCTACAGGGGTAATTAAAATCAACTTGGATAAGCTAGGAAGACGACAGAAAGGTTGCTTGTTGACACCAACCATCTTCTCAATTTTCCACCATGGGAGGATCCATTTGAGAACAAAATCACAAGAAGCGAATATTTTGCTCCACTCCCAACGACCCATATTTATGGAACATCGTTTCTTTCTCCTAATAAAGCAGTTTGGTGTATATTTTTTAATGTTATCAGGAGGACTAACAAATTCAAGCCTCTCCATTAGCCACATCCGCAAAAATTCAATGCAAAAAATTAGTATTACTATACAAAAATACATGTTTTTGATTTCTGTAATTAAAAATATTATTTTTCTACCTGTAATAAAATTAGAGAGCATCGAAAAGGTGCTTTTGGATTTTTCTTTAACTCATCCAAATTGAGCATAGTTTCTCCAATAATTAATGGCATTGGATTTCTCGTCCCTTATTCAATTTGTTCCATGACAAACACTAAAATTGCTTGACCCTCACGATTATTTCCATTGGTGAGGAGATATTGGCTAAACATGCAAGAGTAAAGCTCTCCTCCTATAAACATGAAAAGACTCAGAATATGGTCTATCAAATTAGTGGCGTGCAAATTCTTTTAGATTTACTACAGTTCCATCTAATAATATTTTTTAGATCCCTGTCCTTAAGATTAAAGAAACGCTCAAAATCCTTATAATAATATTCGCTTATATTAGGAATTAACGCAAGATCCATGGAAGGAAAGCCTAGAATAGCACCAGATTCTTACGGTAAAGGACTAATTTCATCATAGCCTAATCTAAAGAATTGTGTGTCTGGATCCCAATATTCTAAGGCGCTATGAATATAATATAAATCTATGTATGCCCCCTTAATACCATAAAATACCTCCCAAATGAAAGAAATCAAGATCTTTTCTCTCCCTAACAGTCAAAGATCGACACCACTCACGAGTAAAATCACTAAAATTTTTAGAAATGATTGCTTAAAGAGAATTAAAGCTGTAACTATTATTTTAATATGTTTGAAATATACAAAACTCAGTAGATTTGGGGGCTATTTATGCACAAAACTGGTAAAGTTTGTTTCCTGAAAAGATTCGAAGAAAAAGTGCAACACCAGACGACAGGAACAGCGTGTGGCGACGAGGCCTGTCGCCTGGCGACAAGGTCAGCGTTTGGCGACGACGTAGTGTTTGGCGATAGAGAGTCGGTTCGACGACAACTTCTTCGGGCTATGAAAATCATATGTTTTCGATTACAACTCAATTTTTTACATTGACTTTATGTTTTTTAACCCCTTTCAAACACTTTTCAATTAATTCAAGCTTAATTAATTTGAGGCTTATGTTATTCAAAAAAAAAAATTTCATTTTTTCTTTTAGGGGGAGAAAGTCGGATACCCTCCATTAATAATAAATCTAACGAAAATTTTTTGCCTAGAAGAGGTACGACGACGCCTCAAGTAGGACCCGGATCTCTCTCTCCTAGCCTCGGGTCTTGCCTGAGTGTGCGGAGGAGAATAGGCTAACCCTGCAAAAAAAAAAAAAAAAAAAAAAAAAAAAAAAAAAAAAAAAAAACATGTCAGATGCTAAATGAGTAAATAAAAACAAGAGATAAGAATAAGATAAATACCTCTACATTTTCGTCACAGCGACAAGAGGCTGGATCCCTTAATCTCACCAGCTGGTAATGAAAGGCGTCCAAACCCCTCGCCATCCTCGTTACCACCTCGTGAGAGAATTGTCAAGAGACAAGTTATTTAGTAACAATCAAAGATATATGTGCAAGTAAAAGAGCAAATAAACGAATCACCTAAGTCTGGTGTCGAGGTATCGACTGCTTAATAAAGCAGTGATCCGGAGGAGCTAGAGGAATCATCTCCTCAACGGGGCCATACATCTCCTGATAGGTGATGGATATGGGAGGACTAACGAAATTTGCGTGCGCATCATACAAATAAACTAAGTAATCAATACCTACTTGGGGCCTATACAAGAGACAAATGTAGAAAATGAAGAATACCTCCTATACTCCCTCTAACAAGGACGGTAGTGGAGCCAAGTGCAGCAGCAATGCCTCTATGTAGCATAGCTCCGGACGAGCGTGATTCCGCTAAGGTGTGCCCTTTGGCGACCTACTCACCAAGGTCCTCAATATTGCCTTATCGAACAAATGCCGAGGAGGGCGAGCAGGAACAATAAAAGCCTCAGAGGAGTGCTGAATAGCCACTCTCTCGCATAGATACATTGTAACATCATACGTCCATGGAAATACCGACGTTGAGCGGTATACTGCGCAGCAAGCGCAGGGATGTTGAAATCATCCCACGGCCAAAACGCTATAGGTGGCTCCTACAAAATGCATACTCATGAGATAAAGTCCTATTAAAGGTATAAAAAATCAAGTATCTGAGAAACATACCGAGAGGATCAACTCTCGAACGCGTCTAGTAGTGGCATCCTCATAGTGACGGCCTCCCCAACCGGCAGCAACTGGGAGCTCGCGAGGTGAAGGTCTCGCTGGCGTAAGAGATGGAAAGTACTCGTAGAACCAGATCTATGAGGGTAAAGAAATGTCAATGAATGCCAATATAGATTAAGATCTAACTTAAAAAAAAAATAAAGTGTACCTCTACGACTCTCCAAAAGCTGAAATGCGCGATGTCTCCCTCGAAGGAGCTATGACGACTAACGAGTCGTAGTTTGACTAAGAAAACCGTGTAGACCAAGCTAGCCCAATCATACGACCCGACCATCGGAAGGTCGCAAAGAGCCGGAAGGTAGTAGAGAAGCACTCGACTACCCCTGTCATGAGAAAAGGTCCCTTACAACAAGATAAGAGCGAAAATTCGCACCCGCCGCTCTAGGGTGGTTGCACTGTCCTGACCCGTAAGCATGGTCTAGCGAATGCACTTAGAGCTAAGCTGCGTCGGCTCAGCCTCACCACGAGCCCAAATGATGATAGGGCCCAACAACTCCAGTATCTCTAGAGAAAAGACAAAGATCTCGCTATCAAAAGGAAGAGGGACCGAAGTATACTCCAATCCCGTGATGAGACTAAAGTCAGTAGGGGTAACAGTCATCTCACCCTAAGGAAAATGGAAGGTGTTGGTGGTGTCCAAAAAGTACTCCACTAAAGCTCGGACTACATAGTGGCTATGTCCGATAGGGTACATAGCCCTGGTGGCTTGCACCAAAGGAGTTAAGCCACAAGACTCCCACAAGATGCGCAGACAATTATTGTAACGGAAGTAAGTATTGTACAAAAATTCGATGGTCGTGTTGCTTGAACCATGGCTACGAACTCTCCAATTGTGAATCCCTCGTTGAACACGCTCTGAAAAATGTGGAACTTGGGTGCAAAATACAGAGTGCGCTAGTTCCACTCTGGAAACCTCCCTAGAGAAGAAGAGGTCCCTACGCCGGCGTCAACGGGATCATCCTCCTTATGAGCCTCCCTAGAACGAGAACCAGAACCTCGTTGTCTAGAAATGCTATATTATGCAAAATACCATAAAATTAAGGTTTTATAGAATCTAAGGTTTGCCTAGCCGCATGATACTATGTTCGCAAAAAACAGAGTACGTAGTACTAAAATAGAGCAGAATTATTTCAATCCAAGCATAAATAGAAATTTTCAACAATCAAACAATTTCTTGCAATACTATGACAAATATTGTTACAAAATTGACAAGAATGGCTAGCAAAAACACGAGAAACAAGTCACATTGTTCTCATAAACTCAAGTGCTTTAACAATGGCAATTTGCTGATTTCTTCACCAAATTGAGTAAAACAAGTCTCAAAATGCTATAAACATGATTTGTACATAATCAAGCAATTTTAAGACATAAAATTCAACAAACAAATCAAATTAAGCATTTTGGGGTTTGATTTTTTTGAAAACCTGCGCATGAATATGTTCAAATTCAGCAAAAACAAAGATAAGTTTGAGAAAAACGTACATAGATTGGGAAACTAGATTAAATAAGCTTTGATATGCAAGAAGTTTGAGCGAATTTGGTGGACAAACGAGCAAGAACGATTGAATTAAAGACTTCGAGCAAACGCGAGCAATAGAACAACAGTCACGACAAATGAAGAAGAAGGGGTTTTATTTCGGAAAACCCGACATCAGCACTAGACGAAAAGCTCGTCGCCAGGTGCTAACCTTCGTCACCTGGCGGCAGAGCTAAATCCTTGGGACAACGTGTTTCGGCGTGCGCTGGTTCAGCGACAGGATTTGTGGCCATCATAAATGAATATGCGGACCTTGTACAATATTTTGGATTCCTTGTACGCTAGTTAGCCCCTATGAGCAGTTTGACATGATTAAGTAATCGACTCGATTACAATCACAGTAGATGATCATCTTGATAAAAGATCGTCTCACTTAGCTTAAAGTGCCTATACATTATCTCATCGCAAGCACCGACGTAATGGTTCACAGGCAGCAAAATACGCTGACGTACTGGCACTGCGGTAATTTCAGCAAATATCACAACAGCAAACTTCAAGCGAGCTTTGAGGATCAACAAGCGTTGGTGTTCGGTAATTTTCTTCAAAATATTATCACAACAACATAAGATGGCTGCAAGCGGAGTTATCTTAGATGACGTTCCCTAGCTTGCGGAAGGTTGTCAGAAAACTAAGGATGGCTTTAAGCGGAGTTATTTTTGGCCGCGTTCCCTAGGATGTAGAAGTTTGTCCAAAAATAGGAGGTGATTTTAAGCAAAGTTATCTCCGATCGTGTTCCCTAGGATGTGGAAAATGGTAATAAAAGCAGCGTAAATTGAAGGTAGCTGCAAGCGTGGTAGTCTTCCAGCGGTATCCCCTAGCTTGAGGAAGATCGTCAAAAAAGTCGGTTACTTTCAGAGACGTGTGCTCGACGGTGCAAGATATGCGTTTCTTAACTCTTTTATCTGTTTTAACTAACGTTAGTTTGCAGGTATCGGCGTTACAAGAATGATTTAGGATTACAGAACGTTTTGAGTCATTCTCCGTCCCTATTGCTACTTTGACTTTTGTTTTTGAAACTTGCGTTTCACCAAACTCAGTCAAAGTGGGTGCTTCTATAGAAACCCAAATGCGTCTCCCCGAAACCAGACCCAGTGATGAATATCTTTCACGTCATTTGATTATCGTACAAAGTGAAAGTGTGAAAATTCTAGTGATGAGGATGTTTTTATTAAAATATTTCCCTTTCCGTTTTCAAAAATATTTCTTTTCTTACCCTATTTATGAAAAATAGCCAATCCAATTTCATTTGGTCTATGATAAGGGTCCAATAACAGTGTAGTTGAATAGGGCTTGAAAAGAGCTTTGCAATGATATATTATAAGCCCAATTCAGATGAATAATGAGGAAGTTATGGATTAAATTAAATGTGGTCCAATGATCTAGAGGAGGACCTATTAATTATTATTCCTAAAGTAATTGGGATTGATTTTAATCTTCTAGAAGGTTATTTTTAATTCTAATAAGATAAGGATTGATAATTACATTTTAAAGATGTTTTATTTTGAATAAAATATTGTATTTATCACAAATCTGATTTTAAATCTGCTTAGACGCGAAATTACCAGTGAACCGGGTTAAAAGATGATTCCTCGTACGGAAGCGCATTGTACTTATGAATCAGTGCTAGAAGCTTTTTTCTCTCTCTATTCTTTTTCTAAACCTTCCCTCTCACAAAATTCCTCACTCATTAGTTTTAGACACACCTATCCAAGTTTGAGGTTGCCTTCGCCCTTGACGTGAAAGGTTAGATATTTCTGAGGGTTTGGTCCCAAATCTCTATTTAAATTATTTAATTTAATTATTTATTATTTTCCTTGAAGTTACTAATGTGTGTATTTTTGTCATTAGAAAGAGGTACGAGGCATCGAAGTAAGTACTTTATTTGTTTTATTGATCTTTTGATATAGAAGTCATGCTTAAATATTTTTGTTGATTCCTAGTATCATGTAAGGATATTTATGGTTTTCTAGTATCATGTTTAGGGTAATAACTAAAATTTCTAATATCAAATACTTTTATTATGATGGTTCCTATTTCTTTCCTAATACTATGTTAGTTTCATGTTAGGACTTTGATTTTTAATGTTTAATGACATGCTAGAGTTTGTTATTAATCTTGTTTGTATCATGCCTAGGATCTTGCTAATAATATTATGCTCTAACATGTTTATGATAATTATGATTATTATTTTTATTATAATTTTTATTATGATGATGATCATTATTATGTTGCTTGATGTTTATTATTGTTATTGCTTGATCACGCCTTTTATGAATGTTTAAAGGGAATTTGTACTTGTAATCACTCTTGATAGGATAATTAATTATCTTGTTTAGGTTAATTTGATTATAATTCAAGTGATCGCCAATAATAGTTATGTTTGTGCATTAATATTCAAACAACATAGATTAAACATGCTTAGGGTTAACCTATTGATTGCATGTTAGTCAGAAAGCGCACATAAATATGAGAAGAATAAAGTGTATTGGAGTTAATGATCTCCTAGATAGTTAAGGGGTGTAACCTTCACTCTGTGAACGGTTTACAAGTTCCTAAAATTGTTGGCGACTCTTTTACTCTAACTTCATTCCCTTTGGACATCACCATCCTTAAGTGCATGAGCACAGTGGGGATCAAGTGTGGGATGACTTGAAATATTCCCTATATAAAGGAAATAAATCCGAGACTCATTCTGCAAAGTTCCCTAAGAATAAAGAATCTTTTAGTAATATTTAAGGACGTCCAATCTATCCTTGATTCGCTAATTGTTTCAGACAAGTAGCTATTAAGGCAAGAAAAATATTTTCTAGTCTTAGTGCGCTAAAGAATCTAGATTGATCCTTTGCAAATGTAGAACGCTTTTACAAGTAAAGGCGTTCTGGGTGATGTCATGCCATGAGAAGAAATAGGTTTAAAAAAGGAGTAAAGGGGATGATTGACAAGGGGTGAACTAGGTCGTTTAAACTAATCCTCCCTCGGTCAAACGAAATATATAAACACTTAACCAACCTAAATACAAATATAGAGGCAAGTCAAGGGTCGAACCCAAAGGAAGGGTAATGTTCAAATGCTTTCGATTTGGGCGCCTAAGCTAGGTCGAAACCAAAGGTAAAGGAAAAACTAACAACTAACAAACTACAGACCAAGGAAATAAAACACTAGGAAGGGGGATCAACAAATAATCATGACAATTGTTACAACTTGGGAAAAACATGCCAATCAAAGGTTGTGAGGACTAATGATAAGAGCAAATGAGCAATCAATTGGAATCAAAGAGCTATCTCCTAATCGTGAAGCTAGATGTCTCTACGAATAACAAACTAAGAGAATCATAATCCAAACCAACCGATAATTGTAATTCCTAAATAAATTGTTCGTTTCAGTAGGAATTACAATGCAATCTAACATAATTGTCAAGGCCAAATCGGATTACACACATGCACAATTTCCATTAATCACTTTAATCTCAATAATCAATAAACACAACTCCCAAATTAATCACAATTAATCAATCATACAAGTTTCACCCAATTCCTAGCCAAAGAACTACTGATGAATTATCATTACACTAATTAAGAATCAAACATCAAAATCAAGCAAAACAAACATGAAATTAATCAAAACAATAAGATGAGATAGAGTTAGAAATGATCATTGATAATGGAGATGATCTTCAACACAATTGTCACCATTGAGTCTTCAATCTCTCAATCACCATTGAAATTCCTCACTTTCTCTCTTTAAAATATACTCTTGACCAAACCCTAAGACTAGATAGAGAAGCTATAACTAAGCTAAAATTATGATCAAAACTATGTCTAAAACTCTTCCAAAAATCGGTTAGAGAAAAGTATTTATAGAGGCGCGGAAAAGGAAATCGATCGAAGCAAGAAACAGGGAGGAGCGCCCGCGCGGGCAGAGGCGCGCACCCGCGCCCTAGGGTGGCGTGCCTGCGCTGCTGGCTTGCGCGCCCTCTCCAATTAGGATTACTTCCGTCTTCTTTGCCGCTTTGTGCGCTCTATAATGAACCCGCAAATAAGCTCACTAAACACTTCACTCTCATCCTCATAATCATCGAAAGTAAGCTCTACCTCCTCAACCCTCTCATATTGATCCTCATCTACAACAAAATCATTTAAGCTCAAGGCCTCACCCTCAAAGAAACCAAGGTTATCATGCATAGGAGATGGGGTGGAAGATGATTGGTTTTCAATATAAAGGAATGAGGTGGGTGGGGGAATTGACTCACCAATTGGTTTTTCAACACTGAAAACCTCTTGGTCCTCATCACCCTCAAACATCCAATCTCCCATGGAAATTACATCATCCTCCTCTTCATCTCACTCTTTCCTCTGAACTTCTTCACACTTCAAAAATTGCAATGACCCATCCTTCATAACTTGAACTACCATTTCCTTAACATTAAGAGAAGCCAAAAATGAAAACTCTCTTTAGGAACATCCATCTCTACACCCTTTTCCTCACTCATAGGATCCCTAACATACTCCTCACATGCTTTGGAGCTATCAAAAAAACCATCATCATCTTCCTTATCTACCAATGTGGTAGAAACTTCATTTACATTTAACATTGATGACAATTCATCTCTCATCTCCTCATTCCTCCTAAGAACGTCCTCATTACTCTCTTCCAACTTTTTCAACATTTCCATTTGACTTATCATAATCTCCAAATATCTCATCTCATAAGGAGACTCAAAGTTAGATTCTAAAGATTGGAAAGGTGAAGAGCATTGAGGAACATCATGGAGAAAGGAATAATGTACAAGCATGCGGGGACAAGCATTAGAGATATGACTTGCATCATCAAAATGGCGAATGGGGGCACAAGTTGGCACGCAAGATTCATAATACATGGAACATGAAACATCACAATAATCAATAGAAACATTTGAATAACCATGACCATGATCATAAGTATCTCTAGCAAACCATACATAACAGTCATAAGCAACATCGATTGACAATGCTCGAAATCTACCATTAAACATGCTTTCAATAATGTCTCTAGTTTTCTAATTCAAATTATGATAACAAATCTCGCAAGCCTCCCAAATATCAAAACCATGGTAACTATGAAGTTCTCTAGTCTATTAAAGTACACCCAAAATGGCTCATTCTCAAATTGAGAAAACGAGGTACTTTCAATTATTTTTTTTTTAAAAAGCAAAAATCAAATAAAAGAAAAGTAGATACAGAGACCAAAACTCAAGCAATCAAAGC
The DNA here is from genome assembly GCF_001683475.1 of Chenopodium quinoa. Taxonomy (NCBI): domain Eukaryota; kingdom Viridiplantae; phylum Streptophyta; class Magnoliopsida; order Caryophyllales; family Amaranthaceae; genus Chenopodium; species Chenopodium quinoa. The sequence goes on along the minus strand of NW_018745251.1, from coordinate 1,227,538 downwards.
CACTCAAACATAGACACCGCTCCCCGACAACGCCGCTATTTTGATGAGGGGTGAACTAGGTCGTTGATACTAATCCTCCCTCGGTCAAAATAAATTTATGAACACTTTACCAACCTAAAAACAACAATAGAGGCAAGTCAAGGGTCGAACCCAAAGGAACAGTAATGTTCAAATGCTTTTAATTTGGGCGCCTAAGCTAGGTCGAAGCCAAAGGTAAAGGTAAAACTAACAACTAACAAATAACGGAACAAGGAAATATAATACTAGGTGAAAGGAATTGTGTCCTTCGAACAAGTGTATTATTCCGATACGGGGTTCGAAATTCTTAGAAAGCTAATTATTCAGTGAGGTCAAGTGTTCAAAATGAAAGGGTGGAGGCCGATTCTGATCAGTAATAATAATGAATAATTAATATTACAGCTTAATCTTTACTGAACCCTTCGGGTCACATCCAAGCAACTAGCAAACTAAAGCAACGAATTAATTCTGAATGAATTAATGAGTCGCCCGAGTAATTAATATTTAGATGTCACAAATTCAAGCTTGGAGCGTTGAAACCGAGCGTCTAAAGTCGAGTAAAAAATGATAAAAAGACGAGTCAAGAAAAACTAATAAATCGACCAAAATACCCCTAGCATCGAAAAGCCGAGTGCTAGGGGCACGGCAAAGCTAGCAGCTTGCACCAAGTGCGAGGCTTGCTAGCAAGTTGCTGCTAGCAGCCCGCACTTGGTGCGAGGGCTTTCTAGCAGCAGCCCACGGCTACAGCAGCCCGCACGCAAGTGATGGGCCTGCTGGCCATGGGTGACAGCAGCCATGGACGCAGCCCACTTGGGGTGCCTTGGTGACCAAGTGGGGCTGTCATGTGGCGCAGGTCAAGAGGGGAATAAGGTTGTGTAGGTGGCGGTTTTTGGGAAGTTCTTAGGGAGAAAGTTTGCCCCCCCTCCTCCAAATGGTCCTCACCTAACCTCTCATGTGAGCCTGACACTTGTTAACTTATTAGCAGCTTGTTTATTTATTATATTTAGATTTAAAATAAAATAAATAAAATCAAAATCTCCCACATGGAAAGATGATGGGAATTTTGGGATCCTTTGCCTATAAATACCAACCTAAGGATTTGGGAATTCTTAACTTGAGTAAGTGTTGAAAAGGAATCACAGTGTGAAAACCTTTTAACACTAAATACTTGGGTTTTTAGGTTGGGCCTTGCTAACTCCAAGGCATTAGACCGGTTCGGAGCTCGCATTGCGTGTAGACCTTAAAGGAGGTCGTCGTGTGAGTAGGACTTGAAGGCTTTCAAGTAAGAGCTCATATTAGTGAGCAAATCACGATACAAAGGTAATAATTACTTAATTAGTCTTGTGTTTTATGTTAATTATGTTTAAGGTTATAATTATTGTGAGTTTTGTTTTTGGGTCAGGTTTCCTTCCGCGGTGGGTCAGACTCACCGAAACCAAACACTAGAAACGGGGATCAACAAGTAATCATGACAATTGCAACAACTTGGGACAAACATGACAATCAAAGGTTATAAAGACTAATAATAAGAGCAATAAATTGGAATCAATGAGCTATCTCCTAATCGTTAAGCTAGATGTCTCTACGAATAACTAACTAAGATAATCACAATCCAAACCAATTGATAATTGTAATTCCTAAACCAAATGTTCGTGTTGTTATCAATTACATTATAATGATCAAAGTAGTCAACGAAATAAATTCAAGACTCATTCTGCAAAGTTCCCTAAGAATAAAGAATATTTCAGTAATATTTAAGGACGTCGAAACAATCTTTGATTCGCTAAGTGTTTGCGAAAAGTAGTCATTAAGAAAAGAAAATGTATTTTCTATTCTTAGTGAGCTAAAGAATCTATATTGATCCTTTGCAAATGAAGAAAGCTATTACAAGTAAAGGCATTCTAGGTGATATCATGTCATGACAAGAAATCAGTTCAAAAAAGAAGTAAAGGGGATGATTAACGAGGGGTGAACTAGGTCGTTGAAACTAATCCTCGTTCCGTCAAACTAAATTTGTAAAAACTTAACCAATCTAAATACAAGTATAGAGGCAAGTCAAGGGTCAAACCCAAAGGAACGGTAATGTTCAAACGCTTTCGATTTGGGCGCCTAAGCTAGGTCGAAGCCAAAGGTAAAGGTAAAACTAACAACTAACAAAATAACGGACCAAGGAAATAAAATATCAGGAACAGGGATCAACAAGTAATCATGACAATTGCAACAACTTGGGAAAAACATTACAATCAAAGGTTGTGAAGACTAATGATAAGAGCAATCAATTGGAATCAAAGAGCTATCTCCTGATCATTAAGGTAGATGTCTTTATGAATAACAAACTAAGAGATTTGTAATCTAAAGCAATCAATAATTGTAATTCCTAAATCAATTATTCATGTCATTAGCAATTACAATGCAATCTAGCATAATTCTCAAGGCCTAATCGAATTACACACATGCACAATTTCCATTAATCACTTTAATCTCCACAATCAAACAACACAATTCCCAAATTCATCACAATCTATCAATCATACAAGTTTCACCCAATTTCTAGCCAAATAACTACTCAAGAATCATCATTACACTAATTAAGAATCTAACATCAAAGTTAAGCCAAACAAACACGAAATTAAATAAAACAATAAGATTAGATAGAGTTAGAAATGCTCAATGATAATGGAGAACATTTTCAACACAATTGTCTCCATTGAATCTTCAATCTCTCAATAACCATTGAAAATCCTCACTTTCTCTCTCTAAAATCTACTCCTAAACTAACCCTAAAACTAGAGAGAGAAGCTCTTAACTAAGCTAAAATTATGATCAAAATTATGTCTAAAACTCTCCCAAAAATCAGTAAGAGAAAGGTATTTATAGAGGCGCGGAAAAGGAAATCGATCGAAGCTGGAAATAGGGAGGAGTGCTCGCGTAAGAAGAGGCGCTCTCGCGCCCAAGGGTGACGCGCCAGCACTACTTGCTTGCGAACACTCTCTGATCTAGGTTTCTTCTGTCTTCTTTGCCGCTTTGTGCGCTATATATTGAACCCGCGAGCTCCAAATGATGCATGATGGTAAGAGAAGTAGCTAAAAGTTCTCTTGGTGGGTTCAACACCACTTCTTTATGGGAGCATGGCTCGAGAGTGCAAGAGCTAGAACTTAGAGCCTCCACTTCCTTGCATCTTATGAAAGGAATAGTGTCCTTTGAACAATTGTATTATTCTGATAGTGGGATCAGAATTATTAGAAAGCTAATATGTTCAGTAAGGTCAAGTGATCAGAATGCCTATGTGGAGGCCACTTCCGATCGGTAATATTAATGTATAATTAATATTAAAGCTTAATCTTGATTGAACCCTTCGGGTCACACCCAAGCAATGAACGAACCGACACGACGAATTAATTCGGAAAAAATTAATGAGTCGCCCGAGTAATTAATATTTAGTCGTCAAAACCGAGCGTCAGAGAATCTCAAATGTCAAGCCAAAATTTTGGATTTGGTAAGAAGGAAAAATGCTTCAAGTAACAAGTAAAATCCTAGCCATGAGAAAGGCTAAAAGAGTGCGCCAAATAGGAGTGTGCCACGTGGCAGCACATATGGCAGCGCGCCATGTTGCAGCCCACGTGGAAGCACCACGTTGGAAGCCACCCAGTGGCAGCCACCAATTGGCAGTATGCCACGTGGCAGCGCATCAAGGTGGCAGCGTGCCATGTGGCAACGTACCATGGTGGGGGCACGTGTGGGAACAGGCCGTGGATCCGGGTGACGGGTCATGGACACAGGCCAAAAGAAAATGGCCCAACCGAACCTAACTTGGGGCTCAAGGTTGGGTGACACAAGGTTAGTTCACAATGCATGTGAAATGCCTTGGGGACCAAGTGAGAAAGCGGTCCTCACGTAACCATGTGACACTTGTTACTTGTTCCTTGGTTTATTTAACTAAAGGTTGAATTCATCAGTCTTTCCATGTGGGATCTTTTTGTGAAAAAGTCCCACATTGAAAGATGAGTGGAATTCACAAGCTATCCTTCCTTATAAATAGCCAAAGAATGGCTTGTGAATTCTTTTCTTGAGTAGGAGTTCAATAGAGCATTGCATTTGCAAAAACTCTTAAACTCATATAATACTCGGGTTTCGGTCAGACCTTGCTAACCTCGAGATAAAGGACCTAAAAGTCGGGTGGATCTCCGTCGGAGGCTCTCGTGATTTTAGAGCTAAGCTTTCAAGTAAGAGCCCATTCGGTCGGGCGAAGAACTCTCCAAAAGGTAATTGTTTTACCTTAATCTTGTGTTTAATTTAATTATGTTTATGGTTTTATTTATTGCGAGTGCGATCTTGTTTTCGGATTTGTTTCCGCGGTGAGTTGGACTCACCAAAACCTCAAAAGCGGTATCAGAGCCTCGCTCGTTTATTTTAAAATCATAATATTTTTCAAGGTATTTTTATGGCTTAATTTTTCTGGTTATAAGTTGCTAATTAGATTAGTGGCTCGTTTTATCCATTTGAACCTCGTATTAGAGCTTACTTCAGCTCCCAAACCCAGATGACGACCAAAAAATAGTGAATTTTGGGTGGAAAAGGAGTTCTGGAAATGGTTTTATCTTTTCAGGACTCAATTTTTAGCCAAAAAACGAATAGAAATGCATTTTTCGAGGGGTTTTTCGTTTTTTTCGAAAAATTTTAAGTCTTTCTAACCTTGAAAATTCATTTCATATTCATGGTGGTCATATAATTGGTTCAATACATATTTTATATGCAATTTTAAACCTCTTTAGTTATGATTAATTGGTGGTAATTTGTGTTTGGAAACTTGGTTTTATTTTTCACATAATTGCAAATAAATTGCATTAAGTGTGAAACTTTTGTTTTTGAGGCTTCTAAAGTGCTACAGATTCAATCTTTAATTATGTTAAGTGATTGAAACTTTAAAAGCTACTAAATTCCATGAATTTTATGTTGAACTTTGTTGATTTAATCATTTTTTAGTTGATTAGAATCATAAAGTTTGAAACTTGTGATAGAAATTTGTTTATCTTCATATTGGAAGATATAATTTTTCAAGGATTCACAAGTACTAAAGTTGAAATCTTTATTTAACTTATGTTCATTTTCCAACTCCCTTTTATTTTGTCAAAAACTCAAGATTAGTTTAAATTAATTAAATTGATAGTGAGTAATTGCCCTCTTATTTTTGTTGCACCAAGTTAAACCAATTTTATTAAAGAATGGTTCTTTGAAATAATTTTAATTACATGCTCTTGGATGATTTTTTATATAAGTTAGACTTGTTTAAATTTACAATTTTGCTCATGAAAATTAGTTCTAAAATTAATTTAGAATTAATAAATTTTCACGCAAAATTTGGGATTAAAATCCCGAGGCTATGGCATGCAAATCGAGGCAAAGCCTCCCTTGGCTAGTCGGGCTGCATAGCAGCCACATGTGGCTGCCAAGGGCATGCTCGATGCGTACGGCCATGTGCGTGGGGGTGTGCGAGCGTTTTAGTGTGTGTATGTGCTTGGTGTTTTGTTGTAAAGGGGCAAGCAGTTGTGGCCTTGTGTCTAGCACCTTGTTACCCGTAGCAGACGCTACTAGGGTATACCTAGCTAGTGCTACGTGGGGTGGTAAAGGCATGTGCGCCAAAGCCGTATAGTGCGGGGTTGTTAGAGAACCTTGACTTTCTTATGGCACGTCTATAGTGCGTGAACCACTTAAGTACGGTTGGCTTCGTGTTTTCTTATTTTGTTGTTTTAATTATTTCATTAATATAATTTGGTTTTAATTATTGTAATAAATTTTTGAGGCTAGGCCTCGGTTTTTCAAGAGCGGCATGTGCAATTTTTTTTTGGCCAATAATTGGGTTTTATCGGCTTAATTAATTGGATTAATTAAGATGGATGCGGAATTTAGTGGGAGCTTCAAATAATAATTGCGCTTTTTTACATAATCGGTTAAAACAACTTTGAATAGGTTTAATTAGGCGTGTTAATTGGATTAACCACCTAGATTAGTTACTAGTTATCGCGTGTTTATGCATTGTTACTTGTTTATTTTTGTAATATGCATGGGCCATTCACAAATAGTGAATGGATGAATGGAATGTATATTCTCTCACAAGTTTTATAAAAATGACAACTAGTGGGGCTCGATTAGGATAGAAAATACGGACTATGATACGTGATGTATTTTTGTAAATCTAAATACTGTCTACGTACCGTTGAGTATTTTTGTACCTTAATATTTAGATTAGTCCTAATCATAGATACTAGTATTGTTATGCATAATTATGGTCAAGTCTTGAAGATGGAGGTTCTTGGAAGACAAAGCCATGAAGTTGCAAAAGAAGACCTTTTGAAGACTTGAAGAATTCAAGGGGTCATGCTAGTTTCCAATATGCATCAAAACGCTTATGCTTTACATATTCATGATTATTTATATATGAATTATATGTTAGATGGATGTTTAAGTTTTCATTATGTTGCGATAATTAATTAAGCTCACTTAAATCAACCAACATAGAAAACCTAGGTCCCTAATAATATTGAGTAAAACTTGTCTTTCCAAAACAACACTTATCGACCTATTGAGAGTAGTGATGGGCTACGCCAAAGCGAGGCATCACTACTACTCCCTAGACTCATAAGGCATACAGGGTATGCAAGTTCGTATTGGTTGTACTCAACGATATGAGTGATGGAGTCCTAACATGTCGTGGAAAAGTGGATAAATTATTGAGAGAGCATTAGATGTGACAATTTATTCAACCGAGAGTGGTTTGGAGCCATTATCAAAGCGTTGCTTACCTTGGGAGATTGAGTGCTAAGACAATCCAAAGCATGCTTAGCTACTCTTTGTTTCCTTGGATCTTGGAATCGACTATTTCTCGCCAAATGGGGACAAATTTAATGCGTGGATAAGACGTATAATAGGATTGAAAATTTGCATGAATACCTTTTATTTTTAAAGATTATTATGTTATTTACTTGATAAATGGTTATACTTTGCACTTATATTTGTAGAATTCCAAACCAAACTGTATTGTTTTCCATGATTGGTAAAGGAAATCTTTGAGAATGGTTCTCAAAGAAAAGTAAAGCATTTCTAAAATACAATTCTGATAAATGTCTTTTAAGGACGGTTGGACATCATGTATTAAAAATACTAGGTAGTTTTGATAAAACATGAAGTATTGTGTTGCAAACTCAAATTGTCAATATTGACAACCAACATATCTTTTCGCTTAATACGTAGATGAGTAGGACTCATTGATGTAGTAATTCAAGAGTGAATTATAGGAAAAGATGGAACTTTGTTTTATGGCACATTAGATGTGTTTGGGGTAAAAATACCCTAAACACGTGGCCCAATGGCCTAGTGACACGTGGCATCCAGCCGTTGGTCAGCAGGGCTCCAATCCTTTGCTGACACGTGTCCTCTAAACCCTAAAAGGGGAACCATCCCTTCCCCACTATAAATAGTGGAAGGACCCTCATTAATGGGGGCTGGAACATTTGTTGTTCACATTGAATACTCCTCAAAAAGAAAAACACTTACCCCGAGCAATATTAATTGCAGAATTCTCCCATTACGCGAGAAGTAACTTCCACATTACGTGCATTCTACCTCCCGTATCTTTACTAACTTGATCGTCGGAGGCGGAGCTCCTACCCCCAGGAGTCTTCGTGATTTTGCAGGCACAGGCGTCGAAGGGCATTCTTGGAATTGTAACTCTCCCGCAGGACACATCAAAAAACCCCGAAACAAGATGCTTAATTATGCCTAACAAAGTATAAAATTCAAAGACTCTTAAAGAAATGGTTCTTAAAGATTATGAGATAAAGTATGATAAGAAATATAGGAAATAAGGAACAAAGAAAAGGAATTAGATTCCATTTCAAACCATGAGTTCATGTTATTGTAGTTAACTTAGCAACTCATTATTTTCACAAGTATCGGATACTGCTTGAGTGTTACACTTTGAAAGTGACCTCAAACTATTGAAGATAAGATAAGTTATCGACTTACAAGCTTAGAATGAAGCAAGTGGTGCTACATCAGTTGTAAGGTCGCATGCTTTGTCTAAAGACCTTTAAGCTAAGGCTGGAATAAATAAATGTTTATTATGTTCCATAATCAGCAATTGATCTGTTTACACACAGAAAGACTCACATTCAAAGCAATAAGCAATAGTTGCAAATTTATTTGAATGGCATGGTTGTCTAAACAATGAGTTAAGAATGCTTGATTATAGAAAAACAATTTCTTAAAATGGTAAACTGGAAAAAGCTCAAAGTCATGGGAATGATTTGCGTTCCAAACATCTTTAGAAATGTCACATCACAAGAACGTACTCAAGGCTCTATTAGATAGGCTCTTGATAGTTGATCGATTCAGAATCGTTCTAAGAGAAGCAAGTCTTACTTGTTGAAACCGACAAAGTAAAGAGATGTTGTTCTTGGTATAAACAATTGACTCCGAAAGCTAAAGAGGATTCATTTACTTCAACGTTTCACAAAGAATTTTAAAGAATATGGCTATATTCATCAAATGTGAACAAACTTGACCTTGAATAGTTTAAGAGTTTAGTGAAGTACATAATCGACTTAGCAAGATATCAAAACATCTATATTAGATAGAGGGATATTTGCTTGAGCCAAGCGTGACCATCACAAAGTTATGAAATTGAAATTTTCATAAATAACTCCACAAAGAACATAGTGTGTCTTCACGGAGACCTCGATGCCATTTAAAAATGACTCGAACAATGATGGATCAAATCCCTTCCTATAAAGTTCTTAAGATTTGCACGAATGACTAATGATACACTAAACAAAATGTCAAAGCTAAGAAAGGACACCATATTCAGTTATGGATAGAATTATCTTCTAAATGTCTTTTCAAGTACATGTCTAAAACTCTTAGCCGTAATGGGAGTTCAGTGGCCTAGTGGGAGCTAAGTGAATTAGTGAGAGCTCACCGGCTTAGCAAGAACTAGGTGGTTGAGTGGGAGCTTAATGGCTCATTAAAGGCTAAGATAGCTCAAGCGGGAGCTAACTATTTGTTTTACAACGAACTTTTACCCAAAGACAATATAAATGTCTCTTTGTAAGCATTCAAGGGAGACCACGGGCATTACCTCTACCACCTAATTGAGAACATAGTGTTTGTTTCTCTAAGTGGTGTCTTTCTAGAAAGTAACACATTTCCAAAACAAAAAGTGGGAGGAAAATGAACTGGATGATAATCGAGCTTAGCAACAAACTAGAACTGAGAATCTCGGAAGAGCTTAAAAGGGCTTCGTGAGAATACTTGATCAAGAATACTAAAAAGGACTTTACAAGTGCTTGGAGTAAGATCAAGAAAATCAAAGGACTTTGGAAGCGCCTTGAAACTCGGTGTTTGATGCAATAACCCCGTATAGGTATAAAATTCACCAAAGGCTTGGGTTGAATCCTATAAGTTTTCTATTAAGTTAGAAATAAACCTAAGACTTACAAGCATACTATTTACTATTAGATAGTAAAGGAATAATGCCTTGTAAGATATCTACGACAAATCCAAATTCAGAATAATTGTTAGAGGCCATATAAATCCGAGATATACTCCATGTTTGAAAATCATGTTTGAAACTTGATTAAATTGCATAAAGGGTGAAAGACCCATCGATTGCAAATAAGTTTTCAAGGAGAAAACTAACAAATGTGGAAATGTATATGCATACATATCTAGAATGGTTGAAAAGGATACAATTATATTCATGGAGTTGATTTTAATAAAAACATATTCACCAATCGGAATGCTAAAGTCTTTTTGTGATTGTTTTAGCAAAATTGCTCATATGAAATATGGCAAAATAGATACCAAAACCGCCTTCCTAAAATAAGATTTTGGAAGTGACTATAGAATAGTCTAAGGGTTTTGAAAATCTAAATAATGCTATATTTGAAAGCAAGCTTAAGGAATCCATCATGGGGTTAAAGGAAGCATTGCATATAGGAATTGGAACGTGTTTTCTCATAAAGTTAATAAGAGGATTGGCTTATGGAGAAACATAAAAATTCTGATGAATAAGAAGTTTAGTAGGAGCAAAAGTAAAGGTCCAATGAAAAGTTTATGAACTCTATTGTGAAATAACTATCAAATGCTAAATGCTTAGATTTGAAAGTATTTTCGATAATGGACCAAGAAAAAGACGATACTTAGTACTTATTGGTATTAAGGTCTGTTGTATAGATTTAAAACAATGTTTAAACGTGTAAAGGATTTTACTGTGCTAAACATGAATTGAAGGACTTTGAAAGACTTTCGACCCGTATGTATAAAACTAAGTAAATATTTGAACTAAGTATAAGCTAGGATAAATACTAAGTCAAACATGAAAGACTCTAATAGAGACTTTCAACCATATCACACAGCAAACAGTTTAGCAAGAGTCAGTGAAACTAAATGAGCTAAAATGTCAAATTGATGGGATAAAGATTGAGAATTACTCTGCAATTTAATCCATCATGTACGCTGCGATATAGAATTGTCACACGACTTACTTGCTTAGAGCATGTGAAGTATGTATGTAGTACCAATCAACCTGAATCTATGTAATAGATCACTAGATTGTGGCCAAGAACATCCAAAGTACTTGGATAAGTAATAGGATGAGTTCTTTACTTGTGGAAACAAATATAATTTGAGAATTGATATTGCAAGCACAACCTTAACAAGGATTAGATCCTTAACAAGGAAGCCATTTATAAGCACGAGTTAACAATAAGTCGTGGCTTTAGAATGGTAACATGGACGTGCATCCATGTGTAATGTGCAGGAATTTAAGGGAAATTTCCATGATCACAAGTGATTAGGGTATCCCAAATATTCGTGAGACCCAAGCAAAGAATCATCAGGAATTCTATTAAAATATATGTTGAGAACATTGTTGCCTTAATGGCGATAATAAAGAAGGTGTTCTATGGAAAGTTTGTTACTGAACGTTAATGATTGTAGGTTGTCAAGTTGAAGGACTCAATCATGAAAATGAGAAGGATCCATCACTTGGAAAATAAATCCTAAATCACATATAATCCATGACACTCTCAAATTTTATCGTCTTATTATAAAAGTGATCGGTAATGAAGATGCTAAGATTAGCAAAGTAGTTATAATTAAACCTATGCAATAAGTGAACGACAACATTCACAATTGCATGAAAGAAATCAAGCATATTAGATATGGGTGTGATTTCTATAGATGTTTTATAAAGAGTGATACTCTTAAAACATTCCGAAAAAGCATTTATCATAAGATAAACCATTCAGGTTTTGGAGTAATTTAAAAGTTCATGCAATTTTATCACTTCGTTTGCTATTTAATTGTGGTTTAGAATTAAATAATGATTCCATTCGATTTTTAGAATATTCAAAATAGGGTATCAAGACCAGTCTTGGTAAGAAAACACCTATTAAGTGAACGTTAAATATTATAATCGTAAATTGTCCCTAATCAAGGTCATTTAAACAATGGACGATTAATAATTAGTTGAGATTAGTGTGTAGTTTTATTTATAGCACCGTTTCATGTGCTATAAGGACATGATTGTCATGAATCATTTGCACAGGTATTGGTTTAGAACCATACTCCATAGACCTATGAGAATACTTTAAGAGATTAAAAATCGTCATAAGTATACTTCTCATTATTGCTATCGGAACCTTTTTCCTTGACCATGAGTATTGTGAGCTTTCTTGTTTGAGTACTAGTCCACTTTGATGATTGTCAAACATCTGCCGTAACAGGGGATTATAACGGCATCACTCGGGGGGCTAGGTCCTTTTAGTAAGAGAAGCTACATTACAAGACTGGAAATGTCCCCCTACCTATTAAAATTATGGAAGATGTCTTTGTTGTTTACCAGGCCTCTTGTAAAGCGAGACAGTAAAAATGCATGGCCGTGCTCGGATGGATTTTAGAAATCATCTATTTATTAACAGTCAGACTCGGAATCAAGAAACACTTCTGGACATAATAAGGACGACAAAATAATCTTACCTTATAGTTCATGAAGAGACATTAAACGACAAAGGAAAAGGGCTATACAATAAAAGCACACTTGTCCGGAAGGACAAGTGGGAGACTAAAAGGAATAGTGTCCTTCGAACAAGTGTATCATTCTAATAGTGTGTTCAGAATTATTAGAAAGCTTATATATTCAATAAGGTCAAGTGATCGGAATGCCTAGGTGGAGGCCGCTTCCGATCAATAATATAAATGTATAATTAATATTACAGCTTAATCTTGACTGAACCCTTCGGGTCACACCCAAGTAATAAATGAACCGACATGATGAATTAATTCGGAAGAAATTAATGAGTCGCCCGAGCAATTAATATTTAGGCTTCGGAAACTCGAGCTTAGAGCATCTAAACCGAGCATCAAAGAATCTCAAATGTCGAGCCAAAATTTAGAATTTGGCAAGACGGGAAAATGCTTCAGGTAACAAGTAAAATCCTAATAATGCGAAAGGCTAGAAGAGTGCGCCAAATAGGAGCGTGCCACATGGAAGCACACATGGCGGCCCATGTTGGCAGCTGCAACGTGGCAACGCGCCATGGTGGCAGCGTGCCATGTGGCAACGCACCACGGTGGCGGCACGTGTGGCAAGGGGCCGTGGACGCGGGTGACGGGTCATGGACACGGGCCAAAAGAAAATGGCCAACCGAACCCAAATTGGGGCTCAAGGTTGGGTGACACATGGTTAGTTCACAATGCATGTGAAATGCCTTGGGGACCAAGTGAGAAAGTGGTCCTCACCTAACCATGTGACACTTGTTACTTGTTCCTTGGTTTATTTAACTTAGGGTTGAATTTATCAATCTTTCCATGTGGGATCTTTTTGTGAAAAAGTCCCACATTGAATGATGAGTGGAATTCACAAACTATCCTTCCTTATAAATAGTCAAAGCATGGCTTGAGAATTCTTTGCTTGAGTAGGAGTTCAATAGAGCATTGCATTTGCAAAAACTCTTTAACTCATACAATACTCGGGTTTTGGTCAGAGGGTTTTGGTCATACCTCACTAACCTCGAGGTAACGAACCTAAAAGTCGGGTGGATCTCCGTCAGAGGCTCTCTTGTTTTCGGGGCTAAGCTTTCAAGTAAGAGCCCATTCAGTCGGGCAAAGCACGCTCTAAAAGGTAATCGTTTTATCTTAATCTTGTGTTTAATTTTATTATGTTTATGGTTTTATTTATTGCGAGTGCGGTCTTGTTTTCGGTTTTGTTTCCGCGATGAGTCGGACTCACCCAACCCCAACATATTATACTTTCTTAATGCTATGAGCTTACTCCACAAACCTCTTCTAACTTGGAAAATCATAACTATCGAGATCCAAACCTCGTACAATACCTACAACCTAAAAAAGAAATCAAATAAATGAGAAAAGACTAGAAAATCCATAAAAACACAAAACAATGGAGAAAAGGGAAGTAAAGGGGAAAAGCATAAAACTAAGAATTTATTAAGAAAGAAAGCCATTAAAAGAAGGTAAAAAGGACCTAAATGCTCATCAAATGAGTGCCATAAATGGCGCTCATCAATGATATCCTCCCAATCATGTCATTGTTGGTCTAAAGTCCCTCGATATATCATTGAAACTTTAGCGTGATTTTAACAAGTTGTAAAGATGATAAAAAGAACATTTCGGCTTTTGCTACCTAACACGTGAAAAAAGTTCTTGACAATTTGCTTGTAAAAATGCAATACTCGGTGTCTAAAAGATAGAAATACGTGTCTCAAGACTTGAGGCATATATCCAAATCTAGTGAGAGAGAAGAAAATCGGCAAATCTCTCAACAGTTTTTTCCACAAGATTAGAATACGTGTCTCAAGACAGGGGGCATGTGCTCCTCGAAATCGCACGTCGCTCTTTATACAAGGGGTTGACGACACCCTAACTGTTTGGTAAGCCAGTAAGCTCACTAACAACCGTATTTGCTTCTAATTAAGAAGTGTTTGTTCTCGTATGATTTGGCGTGCCTGTCGATTCATGAGCTAACGCCTAAAGTAAAGGAATTCTACCTTTTAGCTACAAAGGTAGATCACGTTAAGCTGGGAAGAGGTGAAATTTTACGCAACACCTACACCAAACATTTTTACGCCGTATGAACGTCGTCCTTTTAGCTGTGGATACCAAAAAGAAAGAAAAGAAAATGACAATTCTGAAGACAGTACTGTAAAATGACAAACCTTTCTATGGGGGCTTTTACGTAAAGCACCACTACGGAACATCTTAAGACACTCTTACAAAAAACGTCCAAAACGTATGCTTAGGGAAGGTAAAAAGAACGGCGTGCATACAGGATGATGCAAAAAACTATCAAAGAAGAAAAGAAACTACTAGATGCAAAGAAATTAAAAAGATTTTGATAACTTGCACGCCATTACGTCTAATGACGAAGAAAAAATCGTTAAAAATTTATCAAACGGATTAAAATCTGAATATCTATCATTTAAGTGACCAGTATTTGCGCGCAACTTAGTAGGTCTCACAAGCCAGGCTCGAGCAAGAAACTAGGTTGCGCTGGGATACCACGCACAACATGATGTGTTGCACGCAACATTTGAATTAGTAAAAGAGTTGGAAAAGCGCGATCTGTAGCTCACTTTCTTTTTCTCCTCGTTCTCCAATTTTGATCTCTTTCCATTTTTTGGTTGTCGTTATAAATCTAAGGAAAGTAAATATTGCTCCTTTTATTTTACCATACTCTAATCTTGGTCAATAAAATGGATAAATCAAATGAAGAATCCCAACTTGAAGTTAATTGGGGTTTTTTGTTCGACTTGTTTTTATAAATTTGTTTCTTTGTTGTTGTGGTGACATGTTTAATATATTGCAACAACTTTCAAGTGAAGTGGTAAAGTAAGATCCTGTACGAGCATGTACAGGCATTTATTTGTTTTTTTAATTTTGAATTTGTGCTTGAACTTTATTTCTCATTTTTTTGCTCACATAGACTATACTTGTTAATTTTAATGTAAATTGAAGTGTTTAGAACAACAATTATGCATTTAAATTATAAATGAAATTTTTAACTTTGATAATAGCATGAAATTGTTCTTGCGACTCATGTTTATTACTTTTTTTCACGCGTAAGTTGTAAAATTTGTTTTATTAATGATAAAAATCACCGATGGTTATGATTATTCATTTATAAAACTGTGATTTCAAGATTTGCACAAAACTAGTTAGTTTAGGAAATTCTTGAAGACATCATCAAACTAGAGTAGTTTGGTTATACTTCGGGCTTCTGAGCCCCCATTTTATGTTTTCAAATATTGTAGCCCTGTAAACACCTAAAAATGTCACCCCAAAACCAAAACCGATGATGAACAACCTTTCACTGCCATTTTTGGTTGAGTTGAGTATTTAATCTTGGAGTGCTTAAATCTATATTTCCATTTCATAAACCAACCTAACTCCTATCCCATTTCCCCAAACCATAACGTATTTTCCTCTTTTGGTGCTTTAAACCCAAAATAATTCATTTTGTGTCCTTTAAAATCAATTAATAATTGAATGGGGCTTAAAAAGAGCTTTCCAACGATATATTATAAGCCCAAATCCGAGTTATAACGAATAAGTTATGACCAAAATATTAAACTGAGCCCAAACCGAACCTAAGCCCACCTTACCTACGAGCCAATGATCATGTGGATGATCCAAAGGATTTAATACCATTTCTAAATAAATTAGGATTAATTAGAAGCTTCTATAAGTTTCTAAAAGATCTTAATTATTATTTTTGAAAAGATAATATTAAAGAGTTTGAAATTGAATAAAACTTTTCTTTTTGAAAGTCCTAATTCTATTCGAATTGAAAGACGTTCAAAGATAGAAAGATATTATTTTATGTCTCTTAGTTTTTATCCAAATCATAAATGGTTGGATAGCCCTTGAAATTATCTTTCCAATGATATATTATAATATCAATTCCGAGCTATAACGGAAAAGATATGAATGAAATACCAAACTCTATCCAAAGCTGACACCATCTCACTATTTTGGCCATCTATTTTATTGTACAAAATATTTTAATCTGATTCTAATTGAATTAAAAATTAAACTTCAACATCTTTCCAACGACATATTATTTATCTTATTCGGATCTCTGGATCAAAAGAATGATAAAAACAAAAACCGTAAAAATTGTTGTCTATCGCAAGAGTTTTATACGATTCGAATTCTTATCTTTCTTGATTCTTAGACCCTTCTTTTACCTTATAAATAGAGGTCATATCTCCCCTTTTTCAATCATCAAAAATAATTATCACAAAATAATTCTCTTCTCCCTCTTTAGCCTAAACAATAGCCTCTCTATTCATTCATTCCTTCCTTAAGCACTCCAAGGAGTCCATATATACAATACCCAAAGTTCTATATTTAAACCAAGGCGTGAAAGGTATAATTGACTGACGGTTTGGACCAAATCAACTCTACTTTTAATTTTATTTAATTTCATTTCCATTTGATTTTCTTTTATTTAAGTTACTAACAGTTTATTCATGATGTAGCAATTCAAGGAAACGCGGAAAGTGAGTAATTAATTCAGTTAAATACTCTTATTTTAATATTGCTAGTGTCATTATTATGGTTATTGTTATTATTTTATTTGAATAACAATTTATTGTTGAATTGCTTCTAATATTAATGTTTATTCTATTATTAATTATTGATCACCATATTGCATATTTAAATGGAATATGTAATTGAAAATCACGCCTAATAAGATATTTTGGATAACCAGTTAGGTTCCTTTTTAATCTTGTTGTTAATTAAAGTGATCACAATATTTTAGAATTATATGTTGCATTAATATTCAACCAATTTAGCTTAATAATAGTTTGGAGCAAATTGAATCTTTGTTTGCGTGCCTTTGAGATCGCAGGATTCACTTTTCACTATAAGAATCGAGTAGAGGCTAATACGAGCGAATGTGACTCCATGACTCTCTTTGTACCATCATCCCCGATCCTACTTTTGTGGTTCCAAACCATATGGAGCGGGTCAATCGTTGTTGCCTTTCGTTGTCCCTTTATTCGTGGTTACCTTTTACAATCTGTGAACGGTTTACAAGTTCCTTAAAAACTTGTTGGTGGCTCCCTACTTTCCTTGTCCCTAATCGTATTATGCCAATCCCACTTCCTATGAGTACCAAGCATATTCACAACATGCTTTAACGTAGGCGCATTTCGAACAACGCCTACAATTTGGCGACTGCACTAGGGAGGATTCTTGGTTATTTATCGATTTGAGTGATCGGTATTTCATTGAGATGAGTGGAAGAGACTTGAAAGATTCTTGAATTGTAATCCTGCGATTTACTTGGCATTGTCACATATGCATATGCATTTTAGATTACCTATTTTTCCACAATAGTACGTGTTCTACGTATGTGGCTAGCCCAGGGGATTTAAGCTCTATCAACCCAAAAACGCTCATGGCAATAAGGGTTCATCCGAGTTTTTAAATCCACCCAAACCATGGAGTCGAGTTCGATTTCATCACAAAATCGCGGAGTCGCTCAATGGCATACACCCTCAAGGGATACTGCCTTGCTAACGCGTCCAAACTCTTAACCATGGTACCCTTTGACACCCAAAAGCTTGACCATAGTGGAACATAAATCTTGACTTTAGGTTGTGAACTTCATTGCATCATGCCTGACGATGTGCTTATACGTTTATTTTTTTTCATTGACTATTTTTAATTATTTTTTTTCTCTTATTAAACCCCTTTTTTTAGAGTCGAGTCATAGATTTTTTTTTATTTTTTTTTTTAGTCAATTCGGATCTTTATTCCCGTATCCTGCATAAGAGTCAACTTGTTTTAGTCATAGCTGGAGTTCTAGAAAGAGTTACGTGTCGTGCCACCTATGGATCTGTAGCCCCGAGTTTTATCATGCATTTGGCGTTGATTTCGTCCCAATAAGAGTTACAGATAAAAAGTTAAAATTTATATATTACAGCTTGCTTTTATTTTTTTATTTTTTTTATACCCATAAGTCCCAACTCTTCTAGAATTCTAATCCTCTTCCTAGTTTCTTGTGATCGATTTTTGTGCTAACCTTAACATGTGTTCTTTGTCTTTGATTGTGGTTGATCTTATTTGTGACTACGATTGTCAATGGACCATTTTCAGCTAGTAAATAGCATAAATATTAAAATTGGATAAAATTAATCAAGTTAATTTGTCTTTTAATCTTCCGTGCTATTTGGTCATTAGGTCTTATGTTTTTCACAACGTCCTCATGTCTAGCCATGCGATCATACCACGAGTCTTAATAAACTCACCTAATCTCACATGTTGATTCATTGCACACACTTTGTCTACAAGTAATCCACTATATGTTTATGATCGTATACTAGGACCATGCATGCGTCGTTTTCTGTCGTAATAGGAATGAGTGGAGTATTTCCCATCAGTTTTCAAAAAAATTTCATACACTCTTCCTTTTCAATCCTAGTATTAAGTGAATGCATTAAGTGAGTTCTTCCTTACATGGTACTTGACTCTAAAATCACTAGGAAATAGTTGGAAGAATCAGGGGAACGTCACTCCTTCCTTATTTCCTTCAAATCAAAGCATCAACAACAAGAAAATTTTTTTCCGCACCAGGCGGCAAGAAGTTACTCATAAACAACCATGAAGACAAAGCACGATGCAAGCTTCTCACCAAGATTTCATGTTTTCTTCTTCTTTTGTTTCAAACCTTTCCCCCTAAAAGTCTAGCATAGTTTTTCTTATCCATGTGTTTATTTGTCACATTTCGTACCTTCTTCATAAATGAGCATCTCTTTCTTACATTCGATCACGTAATTAGCAAAAAAAAAAAAAAAAAAAAAAAAAAAAAAAAAAAAAAGAACTAAACACAAGGTACATCAATTACTTGAGGCACCTTTGCAACCCTGTCAATTCCCACTTCCTATGAGTGCCAAGCATATTCACAACATGCTTTTACGTAGGTGCACTTCGAGCGACGCCTACAATTTGGCGACTCCACTTCAATCACATATCCATTTCTTCATCAACCACTTTGAGCCTTGTCTAAAAATTGACCTTATTTATTCAACCCAAATTCACTTAACCCTTGAATGGGAAGGTGTGTAATTTGTGTAACATTCAAAAAGAAAGTTCAAAAAAAAAAACTCTAAAGGCAAGTGTTCCAATGTCTTCGATATGAACACGTCTCAAATTGCGTCTCTCATTGAGTGCTTGGTACCGTGCCTGAGAAACATGAATGCTAAGTGAGTGATGGACCGCATGATCCGAGATTGTTTACATTGATTAAAAAGAATGAAAAAAACAGAAAAGAAATTCAAATAAAAAATATGAAAAATAAAACTTGCAAAGTCCAATACATAATTGCACATCTTCGGGACTTCGCTCGGATCTTGAGCCTTGTACCCTTTATTCTTTAAACCATAAACTTAACCATATCACAACCCTTAAACCACCTCTTTTAGGTGTACATACAATTGTGCAAAGTTCAGCTACAGCTACATTCGGCCTAATTCCTAACGGATACGTAGGCAACCTCACATCGAGGTGCGGCCACATTCATATTCACATTTATATTCATATGCATGCTTGATCGAGTAAAGAATGTCCCATGATTACCCCTATCCATCTAGAGCTAGAATTGGGGACTTGAACCCACATCATTTAGCCTACCCAACCTAAAGAGGCATCATCTTTCACTCTTCTCACATATATTTCCATCACCATAACCTTTGCAGCCAGCCTTACTATCACATGCACACACTTCACTCACATATCCTTATCCATAGCATCCTTCCCTTTAAGAACCCCTTATCATGGAATCTTGTTTCAAGACTGTGCATGTTTCATCATCTTTCAGGATAACATTCATTAGAAGAAACATTGCATACTTGCTTAGCTTCCTGACCTGAGCAATGTTAATTGTTTCACGCATCGCATAATGTGCTTAGTACCATTTATATATCAGTAATTTTTTATCATACAAAGCATATCGTTCTTAGCTCCTTGACCAAAGAAACATTCATTATGCAATACTCTATAATCACTTCATCTATATATGTGCTTAGCTTCTAGACCTAAGTGACGTTCAAGATCGTTTCTTTACACCATATATGATGCTTAGCTCCATTACCTAAGTTCATTCATCTATCATGTCACATGATTTAATTTTCCTTAGCCTCCTAGCCTAAGAACACGCATCATGCATACATTATCTTCAAGAAAAACAATTCAATCCATACGATTCATTTCGTCTTGCTCAACGAGGAAGTTCAAAACTTCTTTCTTTTTTCATGTCTTTTCTTTTGGGGAAAATCAAAAAAAAATTCAAAATTTTCTCATCGAGGGAAGTTTGAAAATTAAAGTTCAGTTTTCACGTCTTTCTTTTTTGGGAGAAAGTCGGTACCCTCTACTCGTCTCATGACAAAAATGACAGAAAATTTTTGCTTTTGCATTTTTTGTTGTTTGTGTCTGCACACACACACCATATACACACACACACAACTATAAGTTATACACTTGTCATGTCGTCTCTAAACATACAAGATGACTTTAGATGGTGATCTAGATGCATCGTATGTCTATATGGAGAAGTACAGTAATCTTGAAGAGTTCAAAGTAGAATGATGTCGCATACTCAATGTCAGAATATGCGTTTTAGCTACAGTAAGAGTAGTTAAGGAGGAAGTTTGGATAAAATTTTCTTGTGACTAAAAGGACACCTTTGCCAAAACAAAGGAGCAGGTTCACGTCACAAATCCAAACAAATAGATATGAGATATCACCTCGTTTATGAGATCAATGACTTGCGGGATGTCATGATATGCAAAGTTTTATTATGAATGAGAATATCATTTATTAAGCCCCTTCCACAGACTAATGTATGAGAGTCATATTAAAGTCTTAGATTGTATCAAATTATATTAATTCAAGTTGTGTATGTTTAGAGAATACATAAGGAGTGGATATATTTGCAGAATTATGTTTAAAACATAAATTATTATTTCTCTTAATTAATGATGGTTTTGGAAATTAAATAAAATGTCCAAAGTAATAATGAATTGATGGGCTCATCATATAGATGACCTGGTGAATTTAAGTTCCTAGTCGAAATCATTAAAGTAGACATAAATGATTTCAATAAATGGATTAGAATGTAAGATTGATTGGATAGCGAAGTTTCATGGGCTATAGGGGCATACTGATGCTCGGTCAATCACTTGGATATGCATAAATGATGCATGATATAAATATTAACTTACTTTAATTTGAAGTTCAAGTATAAAGCTTCCGGATATATTAGTGGATTCCTTTGACATGAGTGGAACATTGTTTTCATTCAATGATTGATTTTACTGTGGTACATTCAAACGTCTACCCCGTAATTGGAGATTATAAAGGATGTTTTCTAGTTACTTCAAAAATTGAGTGGGAGCTTTGTTGCTACAATATTGGATTGAGTTTACCTATTAAATTAGAGAGTGTATCCTGGCCACTTAAAGAGGGAGAATTTAGAAAATACGTGGCCACGTTCAAATGTATTACTCAATAATCATTTTGTTTTGTAATTTGAACTCAGATTTCAAGAAACGATTTGTAGATTAATATGATCTCGACATGTGATGCAATCATATCATCCAATCGACATACATTGACTTAAGGAATTTGAATATTGCACACTTATCTCAGACAAGTGGGAGATTGAAGGTTTTATGTCTTCATCATGTGAAATTACTAGATATATAAATGAATCAAATTATGGAGATAATTAAGTTCGTACATTTGAGTCGACGTTATATCATAACTAGAGGAATTAACGATCTCTAGGCTAGTAAAATAGGCCAAAGCCCATTTTAAAGGATCCTATAAGGTAACACAAAGGGCCTAGATTGAGCATGAGAAGACGAGGCCCATGTGGGCCTCATCCCCTAGTATGGCCGACCATATAGAGAAGGTTGGAGTGTTTTTGGGCTTCCTAACCTAATCTAATTATAATTTGATTATAAATAGACTAGTTGCCTAGGTTTTGCATTGTAATTCAATTGATCGGTAAGATCAAAACCTAAGTTAGCAAACACGAGACCAAGCCCCTCAAATCTCTCTCTCTCTCTCACGGCTCTCTCCTCCTCCCCAGGCACCGGTTGTGGTGGTTCGTGGTGGTGGTGGTTCCTGGTGGTCGGTTAGTCCATTAAAGGGGGTGACCGCGGTTTTCCCTTTCACTCGACCAATCTAGTATTGGGGGATGGCTTGTTCGAAGTTCATGGACTAAGTAGAGGAACAACACTTGGGGCTCTATTCTCTCCCTGATTTGCCAGTCAATTAGCTTCGAGGAGATCACGCTTCAAAGATATGATTATGTGTCTTGTGTGTTATGCATGCGATCTTGGGATAAGGTACTTGATTGAATATGATTCATAATTTTCCACTTTATAGTGCCTATAAACTCCTACACTAAGTTTCATAGGATTTTTAGCCTTTTTTGTAATACCCCGTATTTTTATGTATTTTTATAAAGTATTTAAGTATTAATAAAATGTATTGTCAAGGGCTCACGTATTTTAATTAAATATTTTAAAGGGTTAAAGTATTTTAATGTAAAGTTTTATAAAAGTAAAATATGTTTTGGGCCAAACGTTTATTAATTATTGGGCAATGTAAATTATTCCTACATACTCTTATTGGAATAACCCATTCCAAAAACCATAACTTAAGCCCTATCCCATAACTCAAGCCCACATTTTTATAAACCCAAATTTAACCCTACACTTTCTACTCTATAAATACCCCATGAATCCCCAAATATATCCCACACAAAAAGGTTATTCTTATTTTCTCTCTCCTTTGTTTTATTAATTTGTGTAATTATAATTTTTGATTTATGGGTTTTAATTTTATTGTTTGAAATTAATTTAATTAGTATCAAATTGTATTTTGATGATTAAACTTTATAATTTTCAGATTTTGTAAATTTTATAACCTAGGGTTTTTAATTATTGAAAATCATGATTTTTGGGTTTTTATGAATAATTGATTTAGGGCTTTTATAGTAATGATGTTTTGAAATTTTGGTGATTATAACTACTTATTAGTTTAACTCAATTCCAGATTATTTTGAACACGTAAATTCATGTTTTAATTATTAGATTTTCATTCGTTAATATTAATCCCGTTTTAATCCCGATCAGGTTCTAAACTCCTCCGATTTTGATAAAAAAAAGTAGTGTTTTTCGAGTGGAAACAACGTTTTAAGAAAGACTCACTACCTTATGTAGTAGTGAACATCACCCTCTCGTGGCCAAATTCAGCCTCTAAATACGATTTTCGAGCAGTTTTTGATTTTTAACGAAGTTTTTTGTATGCTTTAAATTTTATCTTTGAGTTTAAAAGGGGTAATAGATAATCTAATGTTTCTATGGATAATTTAATTATAAAGATGTATTTTGATGAGGTTTTAAAGGACTTTTGATTAGTTTAAAATGTTGGAATTTTATTTAAAGTAGTATAATTGTGATTTTTAATAAAAGGGTGTGATTATCCATTAAAAAGGAGTTTAATTAGGGGTTTTGAAATAATTTATAGATTATTATAAGTTATTTAAAATGAGTTTAAGTTGCTGAAAATTGTTTATACAAGGAGAATTAATATAGTATTATTGTCCCTTTATGTAGGAGACTTAATTCGGGAATCGTTGTAGTGTAATCGGCTACTTTAAGGACTTATTGGAGGTACGTTCGCGTACTTAGCATATTTTGATGATGTAGAATCATGCTAGGATTGATTTCAATCAATTACAAGTAGTATCATGCTAAGGTTTATGTATGGAATTGTGAATTTATGGTGTTTGTCATTGAATTGTGAAGCATGAATTATTTGTGATGGTTATGGATTGGAAAATTATATTTTGGGCATGTTATGTTTGAGCCACATTTTTATTTATGACATGTTAGAAGGCATAATTAATAAACTACATGTTTAATTATGTTTGGAATATTGAAAAGGAGTTTTGTTATGGTTCAAATATTTTTTATTGATGCTTTAAGCATGAGGAAGGAGCTATATAAGTGTCTATGTACACAAGGAATAAATTGTATGTTGATGCCTTTGTGCACTTAAGGTGTTTTTAACACCGAGGGATACGATTTTCGACGCATTATGCGTTTAAGGTGTCTTTGACATTGAGGTGGAATTAAAAAGGTTCAACATTAAATAATATGTGGTCACTAAATATTCAAGAATTAATTTGGTATGTTTGGTTGAGTGAATAATTATTGCTGATTGTTTGATGATGCTTTGAACGTCATCACCAAGTCCCATAAAAGGTAAATAACGTAAAGTGAAAGAGATTACGCACCAAAACTCTTGTAACGTATATACCTTGAGTATGAACAATGGGGGGAGTTATGGGATTTTATAATTAACCATAACTTCTAATGGAGTACAGGACGCTGTACATTCCTTTTTATTTATTATTATGCGCAGGAATTCCGCCACATTTGAATGGTTTTGTCGCTAGCACGGTTAGCTCCCGTGTCAGTTAACCTTAAATTTATTTGGGGGAGGTTAGTAGGGGAAACCCGTTCGATGCGTAATCAACGCTAAATGAATTATTTAGTGTCTAGTTAATGTGTCTTGTTGATTGTTGTGTGTGCTTGTAAACAGGTGCAATGAGGTAAGTGTGTGTTGATAGGTGAAAGCATGTTAGTGTGTTTAATTACGCTTATGTACTCAGCTTTGCTGATTGGGTGTGTTTGTGTGTTTGGCCATGTCTTTACTTTGGCCCTACGACGACCCATTTTCGAATGGCGAGTAGTGGGGACAAGTAGAGAGGAGGTTTTCAGGTAATGAAGCATATTCATGAATGGGCATGGGTGAAGAGCGAATCATTCTAGTTTCTTTAAGTATATGATGTGTTTAACGCTTTAATTATTTATGATATTATTATCGTGCATGACTAACGCAAAAGTTTTAAAGTCAGTTTGGTTTTAATAAGGGCCAACAATGGTTCCAAGTTGTAGGATGGTTTTATTTTACTTCGTTTGACTTTGGTTTTGACTTTACTTTCGTTGGTTGACTTTTCAAGTTGACTTGTTTTTGAATGGTTTTGAAATTAGTCTTCCGCTATGTGTCTTTGATGGTTGCCTTAGCCGTTTTCACGGTGGCGGTAATATCTTAGATATTCCTATTTAAATTTTTAAACAGGGCAAAACAGGTATTTTAAAAGAAAGGAATTTCTAGGGTGTTACAAAGTGGTATCAGAGCTTTGGTTGAGATTTTATTACCACTAAAGTAAAAAAAATGTATTTTAAAGTGTTTTGTTTTAAAACTTGGCCAAGTGCTTATTTAATTCAACGGTTTTAAACTAAATTGTTTTGAATTTTATTTTTGTTTTTATTTTAAGAATGACCAATTTTTAGTTTTTTTTTTTATGAATAACATCCAATTTTTTTTTATTAAAGATGTCCGAATTTTTTTTAGAAAGCCGAGATTTTTTCGGTCTTTTTCAAAGCTTATTTTCGAATTTCTTTAAAAAAAAAAAGGAGTCAAAAATATTTTTAGTTTGTTCATGTTGCAGGAAAGCAAGGATTGAGGTAACAAATATGTGTTAAAAGCTTTTATAAGCATGTTGGTGAGCTTGGGTAGGAGAAGAAAGGGCATATAGGCTAGAATTTAATTTCTTTCCTATGTGCATATATATATGTATATATATATGTATGTATATATATATATGTATGTATATATATATATATGTATATATATATATATGTATATATATATATATATGTATATATATATATATATGTATATATATATATACGTATATATATATATACGTATATATATATATATATATGTGATTAGGGGATTTTTATCCACCAAGCACCGTTTGACAAGTGGACCAACCAGGTTCCGCCACGCGTCCTCCACGGACCACTTAAGACACGCCACGTGTCCACCCATGCCAAATGGGACAACCGGCCATCAAGGCCCATTTCAGTCTAGAAGCCCGATCGGCCCTAGGTTTACCTTAAACCTAGAGAGTTGCACGCTTCCCAAGGCTATAAATACTCGATTAATCCTCATTAATCAGGGACCGAATACATTACGGAACACACTAATAACCGGCTGATCTCGCTAGCAAAGCAGATTACCTACATTAAATACTCTCACCTAGAGAGACCTTATTACTTTAATTTCTGTATTAACTACTCCTTAATCAGGTACTAACTTGACCGTTGGAGGCGGAGCTCTCAGGAGTCTCCGTTATTTTGCAGGTACAGGCGTCCGGTTCCAGTCTCGGAATTGTAACTCTCCCGCAGGACATCAGAAAACCCCGAAACATTTGGCGCCGTCTGTGGGGAGAGTACTTCAGAGATGGCATCCAAGTCTGTACCGACCCCAGAAGAGAGGCGTCCCCTAGACGACCCTCAAGTTCAGTCGGACCATGATACCGAAAGTGAATTTGAAGTTGAAACTCATACAGCTCCAGACGGGACCCTAAGGGCCCGCCGTACCCGTCATACTGAAATAAGGGAACGGGAGTATCTTCAAACAGGAAGTGAGCCAGCAGGCGCACCGCTTGCTCGGCAACAGCCGACTGATGGGTCTGCTCCCATCACAAGGAACGAACTCATGACCTTCATGAGGGGATTCAAGGGAGAGATCCAAGAGTTGATCAACAAAAAACCGCCTGCTTCAGTCAAAGAGCAGGCGGCCAAAAAACCTTCCACTTCACTGAAGAGGAAGCCAGTTCAAGGGCGAGAGGCGACTCCCCATCCTAAATCTAAGAAGCGGGAGCCGTCTGCTCTTGATTTCACAAAACTCCGTTATCCTACGGGAAATAGGAAACCGGTTCGTCATATTCAGGCGGACGGGTCAAAGCAAACGTTCACAGATGCTCGGCACCTGCTAGAGCAGAAGAAGAGTGACCGATTATCAGAGTCGGCTTCTACTTCAAATTTTCAGGACAGTTTGCAAAATGCCTCGATGAGGCCAACTCAGTCGTACCATGAGAGTCAGTCAGGCGGCACCTCCCGTCAGTCTGGCTTTCATAGTGCGCAGGCGGTACCAAATTTACCATTTGTGCCGCAACAACAATATTTTATGCAGCCACCTCCATTTGGTGGACCTGCAGCAAAAAACGTCCAACCTATGGACTGGCAGCTACGGCTGCTTAGACTTGGTGAACAGCCGTCGGCCTTCTCCAAGGAAATTACTGAAGCCGCTCAGCCGGCCAAAGTAAAAAATGTTTTAGTAGGCGCCTATGATGGCACTACTAACCCGGAAGACCATCTGATGGCATTCACCAACCTGATGTACCTTCAAGGGTTGGATGATCCCACTTGGTGCAAGTGTTTCCCAGCAACTCTCAAGGGAATTGCACAGCAATGGTTCGGCAACCTGCCGACTGGTTGTGTAAACAGTTTCAGGACGCTTGCTTACTTATTTGCCTCCAACTTTGCAATGAACATCCCTGCGAAGAAAACGACCCTTGATTTGGGAACAATTCAGCAGGGTGAAAAGGAGGGGCTTCGTTCCTACATCAGGCGGTTCAACCTGATGAGAATACAGATTCAAGGGTTACCGGATGAGGTAGCTTATACTGACTTTTTTAGAGGTCTCAAAGACGGGTCTACCTTCAAATTTGATTTAGTTCGAAAAAGGGTGGCGACTCTTCAAGAGGCCTTGATTGAAGCAGAAGCCTATATACAGGCGACTGATCTGTGTACAATGAAACAGTCGGACGGGAAGAGGTTCGACAATAGAGAAGGACGACAGAAACAGTCGTCCAACAAAGATGAAAGAAGAAAAGGGGTCTGGGCGGCTGATTCCTCTAAACAGCCGGCCAAGAAGAAAAAGGAATTCAAACCATACTCCCCAAAGTATGTGTTTAACAAGGATAACCAGTTTATCCTAAAAGAAATAAAGGGACGGCTCTCAATTGAGAAACCGCTCCCCATGAAGGGTTCTGCGAGCAACCGGAACCAAGACAAAATCTGTGCTTATCATGATGACATTGGTCATCACACCAACGACTGCATTAGTCTCATGCGGTACCTAGACCGCTTGGCTGATCAAGGTGATCTTGACACTTATGTCAAGAAATCTACGGGGAATACTTCCTCAAAAAAGCAGTCGGCCAAAAAGAATCAACAGGCCGACAGTTCCGATACAGATGATGCAGTCGTCTACACCATTGCAGGCGGCTTCTCAGGAGGCGGCCCCACTATTAGGGGCAACAAAGATAATATAAGGCGGTTAGATGTAAATTCCGTTCACCAAGAACGACCGTCCAAATATACATTTCCTGAGATTGTCATCACTGAAGAGGATCTAGGAGGAATAAGGGGGCCGCATGACGACCCTCTCGTTATTGAATGTAAAGTGGCCAACCAGAGAGTTGGTCGAATCCTCATAGATACTGGGAGCTCTTCAGATCTCATCAGCAGCAAATGTCTGTCAAAACTGAAATATCAGACGGACTGCATACATCCGGCCTCCCACCCTTTAATAGGGTTTGGAGGAGGAGTCGTCCACCCACTGGGACGAGTTGATCTACCCGTCCGCCTGGGCGAAAAAGGGGAAGGACGACACATGGTAGTCCGATTCCTAGTTGTAGAGGAACTCTCTGCCTACAACATGATTCTGGGTCGCCCAACCCTGAATAGTGCCAAGGCTGTTATAATCCCGTCACTTATGCTGCTTAAGTTTGAAAGGGACAATGGAACAGTCGGCTCCCTAAGGGGAGATCAGAGGATGGCCCGAGAGTGCTATCTCTCGGATGTCAAACCCACTGCTAAGGCCACTGGCTCAAGTGGAGAAAAAACAGACCTTGACAATGTCAAGGAAAGTGCGCCTGTTCAAGAAACAAGCGACAGAAAAAGAAAGGCGTCCCAGACAGAGTCCGCCAGAAAGGCAAGAAAATAGCAATCATTGGCAGAGGACCGGCCGGATGAGTTCCGCCCTCAGCCGGCTGGTGAGCATACGGACCTGATATTAGACGACTCCCGCCCTGACCGAACAGTCAAAATTGGGACGACTGCTCTGAGAAACCTTGGTGATGACTTTCACAACCTGTTGAAAGAATACAAGGACATCTTTGCATTTGAAGTCCATGAAATGCCAGGCATTAGTCCTGATCTGGCAGTACACAAACTCGCTGTGGATCCGAAAAAGAAGCCGGTACGGCAAAAGAAGCGGAACCATGGTGAAGAAAGAGGTCAGGCGGCCGCCGCCGAAGTCAAAAAATTACTTGATGCAGGGTTCATTCGGCAATGTTACTTCCCAGATTGGGTTGCAAATGTGGTACTTGTTAAAAAGCCGAATGGCACCTGGCGAATGTGTGTAGACTACACAGACTTGAACAAGGCGTGCCCCAAAGACAGTTACCCTCTGCCAAAAATTGATAACCTGGTCGACTCAACAGCCGGCCATGCCTTGATGAGTTTTATGGACGCCTATTCTGGTTTTCATCAAATTCCTTTGTGGAAGAAAGATCAGGAGAAGACGGCCTTCGTCACTGATCAGGGATTATACTGCTATACGGTCATGCCGTTTGGTCTTAAGAATGCCCCGGCTACATTCCAACGAATGATAAACACAGTGTTCTTTGATCAGATTGGGAGAAACGTCGAGGCATACATTGATGATATGATTGTTAAGACTAAACTTCAGAAAGATCATCTGACGGACCTCCGAGAAACTTTCGCCACACTCAGGCGGCACCATGTCATGCTCAATCCCAAGAAATGTGTATTTGGAGTTGAGTCTGGGAAATTTCTCGGATTCCTTATCAACCAGAGAGGAATAGAGGCGAACCCTGAGAAGGTACAGGCGGTCATTGACATGCAGTCGCCTCGTACCGTCCGAGAGGTTCAGAAGTTAACAGGTTGTCTGGCGGCCTTGGGAAGATTTCTAAGCCGATCAGGCGACAAATGCCTATACTTTTTCCAGGCAATTAAGAAAAAGGCAAGGTTTGAATGGGGGCCGGATGCTGAGGCCGCCTTCCAGAAATTAAAGGTTCACTTGCATTCCTTGCCAAGGCTGGTCAGCCCTTTGCCCAAAGAAAATCTCTACATGTACCTGGCCGTCTCTGATCATGCGTTAAGCGCGGTGCTCCTTGCTGAAAGGGACGGCTGTCAACTTCCGGTCTACTTTGTCAGTCACGTACTGAAAAATGCCGAGTTGAGGTATCCCCTAGTGGAGAAATTTGGTCTTGCACTCTTCATGGCTGTTAAAAAATTGAAGCCCTACTTTCTGGCACATGCAGTCGTCGTGTATACCGACCAACCGATCAAGCGGCCCCTTACCACCATGGAGTCCTCCGGACGAATGATCAAATGGGCCATAGAAATGCAGAGTCTCGAAGTTACTTTCGAGCCTAGAAAAGCAGTGAAGGGGCAAGCCTTTGCTGACTTTATTGTAGAGATGACTCGTCCTCCTGACTCTCAAGTTCCAGACCAAGTCTGGAAGGTATATGTGGACGGAAGCTCTACTTCAAACGGTTGTGGAGCAGGCGTCGTATGTCAATCTCCAGAGGGCGACAGGTTCGAGTATGCTCTACGCTTCAGTTTCCAGGCTTCAAACAATGAGGCAGAATATGAAGCTTTACTAGCCGGGATCCGCATGTGTAAGGCGGCCGGGGCAAGGAAAATAGACGCCTGTTCTGATTCACAACTGATAGTGAGTCAGTACAATGGCGAATACGAAGCAACACATCCGGCCATGATCAAATATTTACAGGCGGTCCGACAAGCAGTCGGCTCCCTTGAGGATTTCCATCTGATCCAAGTACCGAGATCAGAAAACAACCAGGCAGATGCACTCTCGAAATTAGCATCATCCGCCTCCTCCGATACTCCTCGAACTGTGTTTTGGGAAGTAATGGAGAAGAGAAGCATCGAGGAAAATCCTATTGGAATTCTAGACAGAAGCTCAACCTGGATGGATTCAATCAGGGCATATCTGACAAACGGTACACTGCCGGATGATCCTCAACAGGCGGCATCACTGAAAAAACGAGCCTCCTGTTTTGAAATGATACAGGGGGAACTGCACAAGAGGGGGCACCTTCAACCTTTCTTAAAGTGTGTTACTCCTGAAAAGGGACGAGAGATACTAGATGATCTTCACTCTGGTTTCTGTGCTTCCCATATAGGTGGTAGGATGCTTGCTCAAAGGGCAAGGCGGCAGGGCTACTTTTGGCCTACTTTGGAAGCAGATGCAATGGAGATGGTGAAAAAATGTGACAAGTGCCAAAGGTTTGGCAAATTAATTCACCGTCCGGCTACTGACCTCACTACCATTCACAGCCCACTACCGTTTGCTAAGTGGGGCATGGACATTCTGGGTCCATATACGCCTGCTACAGGCGGCAGAAGGTATATACTTGTTGCCGTTGACTACTTCACTAAATGGGTAGAGGCGGAGGCTGTAAAGGGAATCAAGACGAAAGATGTAATTTCATTCATTTGGAAAAACGTCATCACTCGGTTCGGGGTTCCCATGTCTATGGTTTTTGATAATGGTCCCCAATTTGAGACGCCTGTTCTCAAAAGCTGGTTGGGAGACCAAGGAATTGGACATTACTTTGCATCTGTCGGCCGTCCACAAGCAAACGGCCAGGTAGAAGCCTTTAATAAAATCATCTCAGACGGTCTCAAGAAAAAAATTGAACGAGCAGGCGGCCTATGGGCAGATGAACTACCACATGTTCTTTGGGCCATTAGGACGACTGAAAAAGGGGCGACTGGAGAAACTCCATTCCTCCTAACTTATGGTGCAGAAGCTGTTCTTCCAATAGAACACTACGAGCCGACTCTTCGAGTAATGCTATATGACGAAGAGGCAAACTGGGAAGCTATGCGCCTGGCATTAGATTCACTTCCTGAAAAGAGGGGCAATGCTGTTTTGCGCCATGAAATCTACCGCCTGAGAATGACTAGATCATACAACAAGAAAGTGCACAGGCGTCCACTCAAAGTAGGGGACTTTGTACTTAGAAAAATGGAAGCAGTTGGTAGGGCTAACGAGTCTGGCAAACTAACTCCCAACTGGGAAGGACCCTACCGAATCTATGCGGAAGTCAGGGACGGTACCTACCGTCTGGAAACACCAGACGGACAACCGTTGCCTCGAACTTGGAATGTAGATAACCTTAAGAAATATTTCTTTTGAATGATGTAAAGTAAAGAGCTACTTAATAAAGTTGGCACTTACTATTCAATTTTGTATTACGAGGGGCATGCCGTCTGTACCTTTACAGTCGGCTACTCTCCATTGAGTTTTTTCACTCTATCTTCAGAGGGGCATGCCGTCTGTACCTTTACAGTCGGCTACTCTCCATTGAGTTTTTTCACTCTATCTTCAGAGGGGCATGCCGTCTGTACCTTTACAGTCGGCTACTCTCCATTGAGTTTTTTCACTCTATCTTCAGAGGGGCATGCCGTCTGTACCTTTACAGTCGGCTACTCTCCATTGAGTATTTTACTCACAATACTTAGCTAAAAAGATTAGGGCCTGGCCGACCCTGTGCCTAACAGGCGGCTACCCTTCTTTGACTTAGCACCTACGTTCACCAAGAACTTACCAAGGCCACCGGCCGAATGATCAGACCAGGCGCCTAGTCAACTGATCTAACTTTTAAAAACTAATCCGACCTGTCCCAACATTATAGCAGGCGTCCGGCGGCATCCATTCGGATGAAATTCGTCGCAGAGAGCAGCTCCCTTTTGGGTGGAACATTGTTCTATAAACTAATTACACGGCACCTATACGACTGTCCCAAAGGGCAACCACGTAGCCGTTTTTGAGACAAGGATAACTCTATCACTAACCAAACCAGTGGTAGCAGTTGACATCTGAGTCAGATGACCGCCTGTATTACTTGGGATAAATGCAGGGGGTACCTATTGAGTTAATAGCCAACAAACATTGGCGAATAAAGGGGTCTAGCCGGCCTACGCCGCCTGGTACCTCTACTTCTCAAACAAAAGTGACGGCGACTGAGTAACTCCAAAGTTAACTCATAGTCACTCCTTCAAATTTGGTATGGAACCTAAAAAGTTTGAGTCGTCCGCCTGTTTTATACAAACAAGGGCACTCGAACCCCTATTCCTACTGGATAACCTATTGAGTAAATAGCCAACAAACATTGGTAAATCAAGGGGTCTAGCCGGCCTACGCCGCCTGATACCTTTACTACTCAATCAAGATTGTGACGAAGACTAAGTAACTCCTATGTTAACTTAATAGTCACTCAAACTTAGTACTGAGCCTAAAAGGTACGAGTCGTCCACTTGTTTTTAATAAACAAAGGCTCTCAACCAATACTCTTGCTAGGTTAACAAATAACAAATTAGAGGCCAACATTGGCAATAAAGGGAAACAACCGGTACCCGCCGCTTGTTTTCCTACTTAAATTCCTTGGCTACTTGGTAATTCTATTTACTTGGTCAAATTGAATAAAGAGTTCGAATACCGATTGATTAAATGGCCGACTGATCATCTATCCTGGAAACAGACAACCAGTCGTCCAGGGGCATAGGCGGCATACTTACTATTTGTACCTGTCTTAACGTTCGGCCATACACAACAGTCTGTCTAGTGAGCAAATTTCAAATACTTAGACAAATTTGAACAAAAACAAAAAGTTTGATTAAAATGAGCCGGCCATAAAAGACCAGCAGAATATTCAAAACCCCGGCCCCCTGGCCGGGTAATTACAAAGCAAACGGCACGCAGGCCGTGAAAAGAAAAAATATACTTAAAGCTTAAGAAGGGGGCAGTTCAGTATCAGCAGCAGCCGCCTGGTCAGCACTCTTCTTGCTGGACTCGGCCTTCGCTGCATCATCTTTTGATGCCTTTCCCCCAAGTGGCACAAGCGCCACAACCGGCTCTTCCTCCTCCAACGCAACGTCCATCGCCTCTTCTTCAGCAGCCGCCAGGATCTGTTGATTATATATTTCCGAACACTGGCGGTACGTTCTTTCCCATGAGGCAA
Source organism: Chenopodium quinoa (assembly GCF_001683475.1). Classification (NCBI taxonomy): domain Eukaryota; kingdom Viridiplantae; phylum Streptophyta; class Magnoliopsida; order Caryophyllales; family Amaranthaceae; genus Chenopodium; species Chenopodium quinoa. The sequence goes on along the minus strand of NW_018745251.1, from coordinate 1,193,478 downwards.
AGTCGGCACTGGGGAACAGTCGTTCCCAGGTCATGCGTTGGATTTGGGCGGAGTCTTCCACCATCTCCCGGACGAGCTCTTGTTTTTCTTGCTCGGCCTTGTCCGAGAGCTCTTGGGTAAGACTCTTCTCCTGGTTCACCAGGCGTTCTTTTACGTTAGCCAAAGATTTCTCCATGGCTTCGTAAGAGTGCATTTTCTGACGAAGGGGCTTCAGCTCGGCTTTAAGTTTGGTGACGGTCCCCTCCAGCTCGTCAACCTTCTTTTGGGCCGCCTCTAGCTGAGCCCGAACAGCGGCGGTCGCCTGCGCCTGATAATAAAGAAGATCAATGGTCAGTACTTCATTTTGGGCAATTTGAAACATTGCTTTATCACAGCTGGAGGCGGCCATAGCCTTTGCGGCCTTTACCTCTTTGTTTTTCCGATCAATCGGCTTGCGAAGGCTGTTGACTCGGAGCAGGGCCTAAGTACAAAGAAAAACAGGCGTCAGTTTCCAATCAAAAGGGTTAACAGGCGTCCTGGAACTTCAAAAGGGTATACCTCAGCTAGGATCCCCGAAATTCCATCGAGGTCAAGGGTGCCGGCACCCTTGACCGCCTCCCTGTCAGAGGGAGGAACTACTTTAACCATTGACTTGGCTACCTCAACCAAGTCAAGTCCCTGGGGGCCGGCTGCATTAAGCAGAAGGAAAAACAAGTTAGACCTAATCAAGAAGGAAGCAAGAGTGAGTTTTTACAAGCAAGGGTCCATACATCTAGGCGGCCCCGCTTGGGTTTTTGAAGAAGTGGCCGGCTGCTTCTCAGCCGCCACTGTTTTCCTGGAAGACCCAGGAGAGCTTGCAACAGTCGTCCTCCGGGCCTTGGGGTCCGGCTGTTGCGAGGAAGAAGCCCTTGGAGTGCCAGACTGAAAACAAAAAGAGTTAGTATATGCATAATACAACTAAAAGGAGAAGAGTTTTCAAAGCTTACCAAGGGTGCCTCCTTGCTGGGGGAGTCGGCATACGACTGCTTCATTAGCGAGACCCGCAGCATGGCCGCCGCAGTCTTAGATGCTGTTATTTTACTCATGGCGTCGGCTGAAAGAAATAAACAGCAAAGTTAGTAAAAATCCCAAGTAAACAAGGCGTGAAAAAACAGAGTATTCGTCAGGCCGGCTACCTCTAGAGCACCGACTGCCGAGGCCACAGGCGGCCAAGAAGTACTCATCATAGAGCCACTTGAAGCTCGGGACGCAGTGTAGGGGTACTTGCTCTCGTACCCCAGAAGTAGAGTTCACCCTAGTCTCTACTTTGAAGAGTCCTTTGTCTAGGATCTCTCTTTTAGCCTTTGGGGGAACAGGCGGCATGCTGCGGCCGCCTGAAAGAAGAGGCGGATCCCTGTTCCACTTGTTAAATCGTTTGTTCAGCTCCGTGTCTGAACTCTCGATAATAAGGAAGGTGTTCCGCCAATCCTTCCATTTGTTTGCCTTACCTCTCGTCATGAGGTAACCCCTGTGGCTTGTTAGTTGATACCAGCCGGTACCTCCCGACTTAGGGGTCCGGCTGAGATAGTTCATGTGGGCGAAAGCCTCAAAACTTGGCTCCACCCCGTTCAGTTCGCACCCGGCCACATAGCCGAGTACGTTTACCCAAGAGTTGGGGGCTAACTGCCATAACCCCAGATCATACCCATCTAAAATCCGCTGAACAGCCGGATGTAATGGGAAGCGCAGACCAGCTTTGATGGCCGCCACATAGCAGCCAAAACAGCCGTCACCATAGCTGGTACCAGCCGGCCAGACGACAGTATCTTCTGGATCCGGCACAAACAGTAAATACTCCGGGCCCATTTTGTGGTTAGCAATAAAGCTAGCCACGTTGTCTCGCATGGTTGCGATCCGGCCCCGGGGCACCCTGCAGTAGTAGGGGGTGTTTTCCTCTCTGTAAGAGGCGGACGGCTCTGCCCAATTATCCCCCTTCTCCACTGCATGGGAACTTCTCGCCTCTTGTAGGCGGTTATGTTTTTCTTCTGAGTCAGAAGAACTATGGTCAGAAGAGCTGGAATCGGACTCGTCCCCTGACGAGTCCGAAGAGGACGACTCCTCCCCTCTCCTAGAGGGGCCCGCCTCCTCTCCCTTAGAAGGAGCAGAAGGTAAATTGGACATGTCCACGGTTAGATGAGAAGGGAACACCTTGGTCCCTCTCTCAGAACTGTCAGCTTGACAGTCGCCTCGTTCCACATCTGGCGCCTGGTCAGATGTTTCGCTAAGGAGTACCCTTTGGGAGGAGCCGTCTGAGTTTGATATTCTAGCAGTCTTTTTTGTTCTGGCCATCACGTTCTGCATAGACACAGATTCAGTCGGACTTTGTATAAAGGGCAAAGATGGGTCCAGAAAAGGGCAGGCGGCACTCCTAGTCCTAGATTCAGCCGTCCCCGGTGACCGGCTGATCACTAACTTAGGGCGTGTCGTGTGCTTCCATGGTGCCATTTCAAAAAATAAAAAGAAAATTAAGAGTAAGAGAATTGAGTTACCTGAACGGATGACAGTTGATGAAGTCCTGAAAGTTCGGGTCAGTCGGCTTGACAGAACAGGCGGTAGGCAGAAAAAGTCCGAAAATGTCAGAGCAAGTTCAGGGGTCCGAATGTTCTCGCAAAAATTCTCAAATGTGAAAATGACCGAAGTCAGCACTTCCTTTTATAGGCAAAATGAGAAGGCGAAGGGTCGCTTCCGAATTCAAATTTGGGCGGGAGAATCTCCCGGCCGTCTGCAAGGTGACACCTGTAACGGGCCGTCGCCTGTCACCGTGCGACGCCTGTCACAGGCGACACGTGACCAGTCGCGTGCCACCTGTGAGGGGCAAATGATTAGGGGATTTTTATCCACCAAGCACCGTTTGACAAGTGGACCAACCAGGTTCCGCCACGCGTCCTCCACGGACCACTTAAGACACGCCACGTGTCCACCCATGCCAAATGGGACAACCGGCCATCAAGGCCCATTTCAGTCTAGAAGCCCGATCGGCCCTAGGTTTACCTTAAACCTAGAGAGTTGCACGCTTCCCAAGGCTATAAATACTCGATTAATCCTCATTAATCAGGGACCGAATACATTACGGAACACACTAATAACCGGCTGATCTCGCTAGCAAAGCAGATTACCTACATTAAATACTCTCACCTAGAGAGACCTTATTACTTTAATTTCTGTATTAACTACTCCTTAATCAGGTACTAACTTGACCGTTGGAGGCGGAGCTCTCAGGAGTCTCCGTTATTTTGCAGGTACAGGCGTCCGGTTCCAGTCTCGGAATTGTAACTCTCCCGCAGGACATCAGAAAACCCCGAAACAATATGTATATATATATATTTTTATATATATATACATATATTTTTAAGAGGTGTTCAAGCATGTTGTATGACTAAATGTTTATTGATAACATGTAATATGTGAATCATTATATGTGAGCTATCAAGATTGTTTGATTGAACATCGAACTTAGTTTTCTGCAAGAACTGTATTATATGGTTATGGGAAGGGTTTGCTATTGGTAGTTAATCCCGTTTTTTTGTACGATCCCTAAACCTATAACCTGTGAGTTTCTATGAGGAGAATTTTGAGAAATGTTAAGGATTTTGAGAGTTCAATTGCTTATGTTAGGATGGTTCGCTTCAATGGTCTTGTTTGAGATGTATTTTCGAAGAAATTTTGGATGCACGTCATCACATGAATGTGAGTATTTTTTTTTTGGGGATAATTTGTTGTTAAGATACGTTGTCTAGAAATTAAAAATGAGTAATTTGAGCTTTGTACACTTGTGTATGGAGACACCAAGTTATAAGGATAAAGAGATTGATTTTAATGCATATGGTTAAGGAGCTTAAGGATGAAATCATTTGGGATATTATCTATTCTGAGGAATATATTTTGTCTTTGAGTATGAGTTTGAATTGGAATCGAAATTGAACAAGAGCACAAGAGAGGTGAGCATAGGAATTGATTAGATATTAGTAATGATGAAAGTTAAGACTCAATGCGGATCAATTGAAGTTTGACATTTTAAGCTTAGTGACTTATCATATCTTATGATTAAAGTTATTTAATTTGAGATGGAGAATTGAGCATATATATTTTAATATATGGTTGGAGTTTTGAGAAGTTATGATCTTGTTGGACTATTGAGGAGTCTTGTTATGTTGGACCTTAAATACATTGTCACATGTTCAACCTTGAGAATATTAACATATGTTATTTAGGATTTATGAGTATTTATTCTTTCACTTGGGATATGAAGATAATTATTTTACTTCAAGGAGTCATTATGGGTAGCAATGTTATCATTTTGGAAAAAATTCTTGAATTTATTCACCTAATCTTTTAGAGTTGTTCAACAACCTTATGATTTCTATTGTTTTCTCAGTGCTACTAATTTCTTTCTTCCCTTTGTGAGTAGCAGTTAATGGGGATATTTTGTTTTTTTTTTTTGATTGTTTGTTTAAGTATATGAATTTTGGTTGTTTATCAATCAAGATTTTATGTATTCGAATTATTGGGAATGAGGACATAAAAATTGTTTTTACCTCAAACCTTAATTCGAATTAAATGATAATTGTTTCTTGATTGAGTTTAATTTAGTAGTTGGTGTTAGTTGATTAGAATAACAGGAAGCTAAGTGTTTCAACCCAACCTATATAGCAACCAGTTTTATCATCAAGAAAGTATGGTAACAAGAAGCAATTTTAGTAAAAGAATTATTTGAACAAGGTAGTAAGGCAAGCTTGACAGATTTCCAAGGAGGCAAGGATGATATAACCACCAACAATCCCATAGTGGAAAAAAGGTGAAACAAGATGGTGTTAAGAAGTGAAAACTATATATATACCAAAGGGAGATCAATTCCTGAAGTTTTGACGGTTGAGTTAAAGAGTTATACAAGTTGTTTAAAAACAATTTGTGTCTTGAGAATTTGAGAGTGAATAAAAGTTTGTATGGTAAGTATTGGAGAGAGTTGATTTTTACCATGTCAGTGGGAACGAACAAGTTATGAATACATCCGATCCTATTTGGAGATGTTTGAGATAACAACCCGAAATAAGTTTTACCAGTTTTTCATGCAGATAGAAAGAAAATATAGTGAGGTTTAATTAAGTGGAAATGAAAAGATTACTTGGTTTCGAGAAGTACTCCAAGTTGTTAAGATCTCTCGGTATTCAAGGAAATGATATTGCTTTAAACTTAAGGGAATGAGTTGAAGAATGGCGAACTATGAGTTTAAGGGTGGTTCTCAAGACATAAAGTCTTTGGGAGTTTGATTGAATTGAATTATAAATAATCAATTCATATATTAGCTAAAAGAAAGGTGAGATCAAAAATAAAGATAAGGAATCAAATCAAGAAAGAAGGTAGGCGAAAGTTCAACAAAATGACTAAAGAGCTTTAAAGGAATATTTTGGAAATGATAAAAAGTTTAAAGGCGGCTTGAGTACTCTTGAAACTTAAGAAATTTTGAATTATAAAGACGATGTATACTTGAAAGTGTCGAGAATATTGAACTATGGATGTAAAAATGTCATAAAGGAGAGAGTTTATGACAAGATTTATGAATTTGATTGAGATGTGTTGAAATAACTTGAGTAACGATTGTATATGAGGTGATTGAAGTTGAGATTATTTAGGGGTCATGAGATTTATTCAAGGGATGCTAGAAGAAAGATTATGGATTTAATTGGAGGAAAGATGTAATCATGGGAAATATGAGCAAGGATATAAAGGTTAAGTGAAGTTGGAGGTATTATATGGACATATTTGCGTGTGGAGAAAGGATTAATGTTGCATTGCTTAAAGGGGGTTGAAAGATACTATTGAAGTCATTGAAAGAAGGTTACATCACCCTGGAGAGCGCATGTAATTGTTAAAGAAAGGGATGGAAGTGTTTGTAAAGTGCCTATGGGGGATTGATCAATGTGACAAAGAAGTATAATTATCCTTTGCTTTAAAGCGACGATTTGTTTGATAAAATGAAAGCAGCAAATATAATTTTGAGATTTGACTTGAGGATAGAACTACTAAGTAAAAATATTCGAAAGAAAATATTTAAAATTTGGCGCTTATGATAAGGTTTGGACGATTCGAGTTTTCATTTTTGCCTTTTGGGATAATGAATAACCTAAAATTTCCATGGACTTATGGAATTCAGTATTTTCATTGAAGGTATTTTGGTGAATTCTAAGAATGGGAAGGAAAGGACGATGTGAACATATGTAATAAAACGTGTTGTTGCTTAGAGAGAAGCAAATGCACGCAAGTTTTTCCCGAGTGTGAGTTGTGATTTAGAAAGGACCATTTTGGGAAACCTTTCGATAAGAGGAAATGTTGATGTAACAGGGATAGAAGCGGTGAATTATGGACTCCGGGCTAAAACAATTGTTGTTAAGGTTTTAGTTGGACAACGGTGTGGAAGATTTTGATAGATTCGAAAGGATTATTAACAAGCGAATGCCCTGGAGAAGAATAATTGGAAGTTCATGGAAAGTAATAAGTGTGAAATAACTTCGTATAAATTAATGATTATTTGTGGATGAATTTTAAAGTTTAAAGTTTAAGATAGACTCTCACACATAAGGATTTAAATATGTAACAAGAAATTATTGGAGTTGATAAAGGACCGTGGAAGAGACATTCAATGTCATTGAAAAAGAAGCAATGTATTGGGCAAATACGTTGCTAATAATGTTAAATTTAAGGGGGAATAAGGAAATTAATCTCCTTGAAAGTGTTGGAAAAGGAAAGTTAAAAAAATGTTGGGGTAACTACAGCATGAGACCAACAATATTCGAGGAAATGAAGAAAAAAAAATCAAGTAGAGAGTGTGAATTTGATCGAATTTGTAAGAGGATATGTTATTTTAATATTCATGGAGATAAAAGCTTGAGTATACTTTGTAAGAGTAAGAAGTTTAAAGGAAATATAATGGAAGGAAAGTGAAATACAACCAGGAAAGGACAAGCTGCAAAAATGATTGGGTAAAGGTGTATTGAGGGTTTAGAGTGATTAATTTATTCGGATTGTGGTGGATAGATTGTCTAAGTCCGCAAAGTTTAAAACCCGATGAAGGAGACTTTGAAGATGGAGAAACTTGCGAAGACTTACATCAAATTCGTTGTGAGATTACATGGAATTCCTGAAAATATCATGTCAGATAAAAATTCCTAGTTTCTTTCAAAATCCTAGATAGAGGTATATAGGAAAACTTTGGTAATACATTGGAGACGATTACAACCTCCATCCATTAGTATAATAGCGAAATAATATTTGACTGGGGAATTTATGCAGAAAACAAGCGTATCAATTTCAGAAAAGGATGGAACAAAGTCACCATACAAGCCAGTATCGGTGTGGCAACATTTTGAGGAACATTAGTGACCGAAGCAAGAAAAATTTACATGAATGGATTTGATCTGAGTAGTGCAAGTTAAACAACGGACAAGACACAAGTGTTATTAAAAGTGTAACCCATAAGACAAAAGATGAATTTTGGTAAGAAAGAAAATTTGAGCCAAAGTATATAGAAATATATATGAATTTGCATAGAATTGGTAAAGTGGCAAATAACTTGGCATATTATCGGACCTTGGTAAAGTATAAGACAATTTTCATAAGTCATTGTGAAAGAACATTAACTACATGTATGAGTTGCAAAGAGATCTATTGAGTTCAGCCAATTTGATCATGAAAAAGCTAGACAAATCAAAGTTTTGAATATCAAAGTGCTTCATAATTTTACTAGAGGATGGGTGAAAGATAGTATAGATGGAAATTTATTATTTTTGGTATAATGAGTAAGAATTAATAAGAATTTTGGTTCGCAACAAAGAATGCATACAGAGAAGTGTTATGACCTTACCAAAGATGGAATGAGAAAAGATCAACATGATTCTAAAGTTGAGTTAAGTGGAGTTACGGGGGCGTAACTCGTTTTCTTTAGGGGGGGTAGAGTGCGATAGAATTACGCGCTTTTTCCTTAATTTTGGCATTTTAAAGTGTTTTTTCGTCAGTTTTACACTGATTTAGTCGATAAGTTTGATTATTTTACACACTAAGATGTGTAAGTTTATTACCAAAGTTGATTCTTACACTAATGCTAGTGTGAGTTTGTTAGATAGTCTAATAGTTTACACATTATTTTGTGTAAGTTTGTTAGTAAAGTTGTTATCTTACACATTATTTTGTGTAAGTAGTTCAACAAGTTGGTTACTTTACACACTAGTTTGTGTGTGAATGAATAGATGAGGTAGAAAGGAAGTATCATAAAAGTACAGCAACTAAAAGTATTAAGAAAAGTTTTTGAGATTTTTTGCCTTTAAACGAGTTTTTAAAGTTTTCGTACATAAGTTTCGAGGACGAAACTTCTTTTAAGGGGGGTAGACTGTAATACCCCGTATTTTTATGTATTTTTATAAAGTATTTAAGTATTAATAAAATGTATTGTCAAGGGCTCAAGTATTTTAATTAAATATTTTAAAGGGTTAAAGTATTTTAATATAAAGTTTTATAAAAGTAAAATATGTTTTGGGCCAAACGTTTATTAATTATTGGGCAATGTAAATTATTCCTACATACTCTTATTGGAATAACCCATTCCAAAACCCATAACTTAAGCCCTATCCCATAACTCAAGCCCACATTTTTATAAGCCCAAATTTAACCCTACACTTTCTACTCTATAAATACCCCATGAATCCCCAAGAAATTCCTACACAAAAAGGTTAGTCTTATTTTCTCTCTCCTTTGTTTAATTAATTTTTGTAATTATAATTTTTGATTTATGGATTTTAATTTTATTGTTTGAAATTAATTTAATTAGTGTCAATATATGCACATAATTTATGCACATAATATTTAATTATTAGTATCAATACATGTAAAACAACCACTATCAATGTATGCACATAATTTATAATTATTATAATCTTTAATGCATATATTAATTAGAATATAAATGCTATTAGGATTAGTACTGGATATTTTATTACATGCTTCCATTTGCATATTGACTTCATCTTCATATACTGGTTCCCTCACAGTTTTGGTTTTATATCCAATTACCTTTATTTTATCATTAATAGAACTATTCAGATCTTCATGCACTTCTAAATTAGAACATGAACCAATATCTATATTATGTCTTGCAAGTTGCTTTAAGGCTTTCTTAGCTTCATATTTTTCATTTAAGATTTTTATTAAAGCCAATATTTCTTCTTCATCTTCTTCGAGTTTCTCATTGACTTGTTTTTTCATCCTTATTATAGTTGAATTTTGTCTACTTAAACTTGGTGTTCTGACTTAGGCTTTTCTGCATTTTAGGATTATTAGTTAACCTAATATGAAGTAATCCTAATTCATCAATTAATATCTTACTTGACCTATTTTTTACTACAGGATTCATGAAGAATTCTTCTCAATTTTTTTCAATTTCAATCTCATTAGGATTTACTTTTATAAGTGTGATTTTCTTCTTAAGGCCTCCTCCTGCTCACATTTTTTAGCATCTACTAGTTGTTTCTTGAAAGATGAATTTATGGTGTTAATTAACTAATAGACTGCCTTCCATCTTAAATTTATAGGTCGAGTTCCTTTATGCATGTTTACTCCGATCCATTAGTTAACAACATGATTGCTAGAAACTTTTGAGCATATGAATCTGTTAAGCTCACATAGTATCTAGGTTCACATATATAACTTACAGTTCCTTGACTTAAGCTACAAGTGATACCACTAATAATCTGCTCATAGAACTCTTTAAGCCTAATATCACAAACAAAGCTTAAACATTTAACATTTTTACCAAAATCTTGTAAAGGAATTATGTATACTTGCACTGCACCAATACAAATACAACTATAATTTCCTTTTTCTTTAAGGTTCTTAATGCTTTTTCCAGTGTATGATATTAATTTATGCTGCTTTGTTTTTACAATCCTCAATTACTATACTTCCTTCCATTTCTTCACATACGTATTTAGTTCAGTTTTAAAGAAACAAGTTTTAAATATTTTATCTTTAGTAATCCGGAGAAAATTCCAACTTTCTTTGTTCATTTCATCTAGGCCTTTATCATCAATAAAATACACAACTCTTTTAAGTTGACCTATAGTCATTTTACTTATCCTTATCTTCTGATTTTGAGTTTTATAACACTTCCCTTTCCATCATGTTTTTTATTTCTTCATAATTTTCATCTTCAAACTCACTATCTGTAGGTTCTTCATTGTACTCATTTTCTTCTTCTATTATTTCTACTATTCCTTTATTATTACTTAAATCCAATTCTAATGCTTCGTCTTCTGGTGTATCTATGTAATCCCAACTACCTAAGGCTTCCATTGACTTGTGGTCAGATTTCTAACATTCATTAGCATAAAGTCCTAGTTCTCCACAAGACCCATATTTTCATGTTTTCTTTTTCTGAGGACAATATGTTGCCTTTCTAAAAAACCTACTCAGTTTTCTATAATTGTGTTTATCGTGCTTCTTCTTATAGGTTTCTTTAGTTGATCTGTCAAATTTATTTTTCCTATAATTTCTTTTTAATAGTTTTTCTTTCACATCCATAGTTATTTGGGAAATCCCAACAAGGGAGAATATGTCTCTTTATTTGTCGAGTTCCTGCAACCTCTCTTCATTTATTTTCAATCCATTTTTTTAGGAAAGCAATTCTATTTCCTAAAGCATCCCTAGCTAAGAACTTTTCCTTCCATTTTTGGTATTTTTCATTGATTTTTTCGTTCAGAGGACATGTTAATTTATCGTAGAACATTCCAAGATTCATTTCATTTTCACCAATCTTATAGTAATATGTTTCAAATTCCGTAATATAGTCCTCTACATATTTCATATTACAGATGGATAATTACTTAACTTTCTTTGATATTTTATTCGTGTTTCATTAGGATCAGCTCTAGGGCCAATGAATTCTAACACAATGTATTGACATTACTGTCTAAACATTCTAGTAGGAGATTTACTAGCTTTGAATGTAGTTTTGACTTCTTCATCTATACCTTCATACCAGTCTTCTACACAGCCATAAAAACTATTTTCAATATAGTTTAAGAAATTTTCCAATGTCCATTCAGTGCTTAAATTGAGTACACTACTCATGCTATTTTTCCACTGATCTAAACCCTCTTGTCTATCTCCTACACCATCTAACTTAAGCTTATAACCAGTTTAACTTATAGGTTCAAGAGTCACTTCTTCTTGTTTAGGTATTTGATTAGGCATGACCTTTACACTAAATCGGGTACTCTTTCCTGTTATGTATCATGGTCGTGTGCAACTTCCTACTCCTTGACACCTATGTTTTCATTAATAATTTCTCCTCCAACATCATTATTATCCATTACTCTTTTACCTAGTTTGTTTTCAATATTTTTTTGAACCACTTCTGTTGGTAGAAAGTCTAGATCATCTAGTTTCATTAATTCCATTTGTTGGTATAAATCATCCTCTAAAGTAGCATAGCTATTTTACTCTACTATATTATTCGCAGCAATTCCTTTCTCAAAAACTATTTTCATGTTATCATTTAGCTTATCTGGGTCTTCTTCTTTATCAAACATGATTTGCAATTCTTCAATGATTTTCTCCTGAACATGATGGCTCATCTTTAGTTTCTGTATTATTTTCTTGGTATCTAGTAGATCTTATAGGGAGTGATACCGTAAACTTCTTATTTTTATCTAGATTTTGAAAAGGATATTTATATTTATAAGGAACAATTTTTTCCTTACTAGGTGATACTTCTTTAATAGATTGATGTCTAACTTTGTTTGTTAAAGCAAGTTATACTTGTTTGACTTTTTCATTTAAATCACTTACTCTTTTATTAATGTCATTGGTGGTTATTGTTATTTTGTTTTCAATATTAATACAACAAACATGTATATAATCAACCTCTTATCTTAGTTCACCAATTTGATCTATAATATAATTAAGGATTAGACCAAAATTAATAATATTTTTCAAGAATATGAAAATAATGCTTAAAATCAGGTTTGTTACGCTCAATATAAGCTCTAGTATTCTCCAGCTTTACTTAACAATTAACAACTTATTTTAACTTTTAACGTATGGCTCTGGTACCAATTCTTCGTAGCTTAACTGTTTTTAATTTATAATAACATTATTGTCTTTCTTAATAATAGATTCTACTTATGCAATAACAGTGTATAAATATATCACTTTATTTCTAATACAAACACTTAGCCTTTTAATAATATAAGTACTACTAAAAAGAGCAAAATGACACCTCGAAAACAATATTAAGAAACATATAACAGTATAAAATTTACTATTACACGTTCAAACTTAAAATAACAGTATTAAAATAGCAAATGACGTTTTTCCAACACTTAGCGAAATTTTTTTTTCAACGTAGATACGTACCTTTGTTGTCCCTACCTAGTAGTGAGCTTTTTATTTTTTTTACAAAGGTTATAGGAACAAAACAAAGATACAGATTCAAGTTTTTCCTTTCCTCCATTGCCATTATATGAGCAGCTTCCACCATCTCCCTTTGAACTTTAATGCATATCACGAGATCAAAATTTTTGCACATGCGTGTGATATCTTCTGCTATGTTTTTTATATCCATCAGAGCTTCCCCTGGCTGCTATAAGGCCCTAACTACCTCCTCGCAATCTGTTTTGATAATTACATTCCTGCAGCTATATATTGTTGCTCTTTTATAGCCCACCAGATCGCATATGCCTCAGTTAATCTCGCACTGCTCGCAAATATCTTCCTAGCTTCCCCTCCATTTTGTGTTGCCCTGCTATCCTCAACCTAAGCTACATCAGCTTCCCATCTAGGTTTATCTTTCACTCTTCTACGCTTTCATGCTGCATTCACCAGGATTGGGCTGGTTTCTTGTGTTCAGGCTTTTCCTCTCATGAAGACTAGGGGGATTTTCCCCCGTCCACCCCTACAACCTCGAGTCAATTGTTGCTCCTTTTTCCTGATTTTCTCTACATTCGCCCATCTCTTAATGTGTACCTGCACCAGATCCAAAATAGATAATGGACTGACACTCACAAATCTGAAAATTACATCATTTCTATGGGTCCAAATTGCCCAAAACACGACTATAAAAAGCTGTTGAATCCTTTCTTCTCTCCCATCCAATTTTCTTGCGTTAATTAGAATATCTCCTATCCATGATGTCATATTGATTTCCTGATTTGCTGTTGAGTTCAGACCCAAATCACACGCTCTCTAGATTCTTTGTGTGATGATGCAGTCTCTAAACAAATGGTGTGCCGTTTCATCCTCTATGCCACACAGGACACAATGACTTTGACCCAACAGCCCCCTCTTTCTCAGATTATCCCTCGTTGCTACCTTGTTATGCATTATTTTCCAAATTAGTAGAATGCACTTTGGCCAGGTTCTAATCTTCCATAGCCCTTTCCATACCTCACATTCCTCCCCTTTCCTTAGCTTGTAGTCCTACCACCAATAACCAGATTTAAACTTATAAGCTCCTTTCTCTTCTAGCATCCAGAGAAATCTATCCTCCCCCTTTGCAAGTAAACAAGTGGTGAGGATATCTCTTGCATCCCCTTGCTCAAAAGATTTCCAAATGAGATTTGCATTCCAACACCTACTATTTGTCATTAGATCCGACACCTTGCTGATGCCCATCTCCCAGAAGCTCTTCTTTGGTTGTAGTCTCTTGCTTCCTACCCAAATATCCTGTGTTATGTCTGTCGATCTTCAATCACCAATTACTCGTCCTAGGCCTACCTTGAACTCTTGGGTGGCCTTCACCAAGCTCCGTGCTGCCCATGAACCATGAGCAGGCACTTTCCCTTTATATCCCAAGCTAACAGGGTTATCTCCATATTTCCCTGCAAAGATCTTGCTTGCTAGCAGCTCCGGATGAGTGTACAGTCTCCAAGTCTGTCGCATCAAGAGAGCTCTATTTACTTGTCTTATGTTCTTCATTCCCAATCCTCCAACACTTTTGTGAGAATACAGTAGCTCCTTTCTTTCCCAATATACTGGTTTCCCTTCTCTCTTGTTCGACCACAAGAATTTTAATAATATTGACATTATGCTTTTCTCACATCTTTGGGGACATCAATATATCGAGAAAACATGTTGAACTATCGCAATCAGAACTCCATTAATGAGAATTAGCTTCCCAGCCATAGAAAGATTAGCAAACTTCCATGAAGTTATCTTTCCTATGATTTTCTCCTGTACATGCTTGAGTTTCGTAGAGGACCTTCCATCCACATCCATCTGGCAGGCCAAGTATGTCCCCAGTTCTTTTGTGCTCTTTACTCCTAGGGGCTGTCTTAAAATTATGATGAATCTTGGCGGGGTATTAGGACTAAATAAAATAGCCGATTTCTGAAGGTTTATTGCTTCCCCTGATAGCTTGCAAAAAGTATCCAAAGTTGCTTTCACTGTTCTTATTGTTGTGGGTGTTGCTTTGAAGCAGAATAATGCATCGTCTGCGAAGAACAAATGTGAAATTGGAGGAGCCGTTCTAGAACCTTTATTCCATGAGTAATTTTGCTTTCCTCCAGCGCCATCAATCTCCTTGATAAGCACTCCATCAGATGGATGAATAGGTATGGTGATAGGGGATCGCCCTGTCGAAGGCCTAACTTTGGGAAGATAAGTTTGGTGGCCTGTCCATTGATCATGATACCATAGGTCACAGATTTGATGCATTGTTCTATCCATTGTATCCATTCATTTGGAAAATTCATACTCTTCAGGATCATAAGTAAAAAGTCCCATCGCACTCGATCATATGCTTTACTTAGTTCTACTTTCAGGATAGCTTCAAATCTACCACCCTTTCTCCTCTTCTTAACTGAGTTCAATAGCTCAAGAGCTATGAAACAATTGTCCACTATACTCCTACCAGGCACAAAAGCATTTTGAAACTCACCAATGACCGTCTGTAAGATTGGCTTCAGTTGATTAACCATGCATTGGAGATAATTTTGTAGAGTGTTGCACAAACTTATAGGTCGAAACTCTGTGACTTTGGTTTGATTTTTCATCTTTGGTATTAGGGCCACAAAAGTTTGATTCGTTTCCTTCCGCATATGCCCATTGCAAAAGAAGGATTGAACTCCCTTAATGACCTCATTTTTCACAATATCCTAGTGCTCTTGGAAAAATAGAAAGGAGCACCATCTAGGCCAAGGGAATTTAAGGGGTGAGGAGCAAAAGTTGCTTCTTTGATTTCCTCCTCCGAGAAAGGCCTTGTTAAGCTTTAGGCCTGGCTTTGGGTTAATTTTGGTAGCGCTTCCAACCACTCATGGGCTTCTGTCATTTCCTCCAAATCCCGACATGGGCCTCCTTCATACATCCCCTTAAAGTATTTGTAAAATTCTTCCTTGATCAAATTCTGATCCATTAACCACTCCCCTTGCTCATTTTGGATGACTTTAATTTCCAACCTTGTCATTCTCTCTTTAACTCTTTTATAGAAAAAACTTGAAGTTTGATCCCCAAGTGCATCCCACTTTGACTTCGCTCTTTGTCTCCAGTACCACCATTTTTTCTACATTGTTAGCTAAGCCGCTCTCCTATTTTCAATTTCTTCCATTCCCAACTTCTCACTATTAGATTGGGAGGCTTCCAATTCCAACTGGAGAACTTTCCAGTTTAGGCCCACTTCTGTTTTATGATGTATGCACCACGACCATAGTTCGCCTAAGCATGCTTTTATCTTTCTTTGTGCTCTAAACATCGAAGAGCCCACCACATCTTCAGCCCAGGCCTTTTCAATAACTGATTGGGCTTCTTTCATCTTTAAACACCAGGCATCCATTCGGTATGGACTTCTTCTTTTAACTTTGCTTGGGTCTGGGTCCAGGATAACCGGGCCATGGTCCGAAAACACAATTGGTAAATTCCAAGTTATGGCATCCGGGTGGGCAAGACGCCACTCATTCTTAGCATAGGCCCGATCCAAAGTTTCATATATTGGGTTAGAGGATTAGTTATTTGACCATGTATACTAGACACCTTTAGATAGTATTTGAGATAGGCCCAATTGTGTTTTCCAATTGATAAAGTTTGCTAGTCCTGGTATTTGTCGATTTCCTCCAAGTTTTTGTGAAGATTGTTCAACTTGATTAAAATCTCCCAACAACACTAACGGGTTTAAAATTGGGAGAAGAGAAGAAGAGAGGTTGCTCCATACCATTTCCCTATCAACTAAGTTCTGACTACCATACACAAACGCATAATAGGAAATAGACCCATTTATAGATAAGATCTTACAAAGGATTACATGCCGGTTTACTACTACTACTTCTACGTTAACACGGTGGGACCAACACAAAAAATTACCACCACAACCATTGACCGAGTCAGACCCCGTACAATCCGAAAAGCCCCGTTTTAGGAACAAAGGCGCTAAACTACTTACACTACACTTAGTTTCCAAGAGGAAGATAAAGTCTACATTATAACTAGATGAAAGCATAAAAATAAAAGGGAAAATCGGGGCAGTACGATCACACAACCCCCTACAATTCCAACAGAGGAACTTCATTCCCCCCCCCCCCCCCCCGAAAGCTGTTCTGAGCCAGCCGCGCCCTTCGCCTTCAACAACTTGATCAAGACAGAGTTGTCATTGTTACTTACAGCATTAGAATACTTCTCCCATAGGTTTTCCTCTGAGTTTAACCCAAACCTCCAAGTTCCTTTCCCTCCTTCCGTCCTTACTTCCTCCTCCCCCTCAGCAATGCCAAACCTCCATTTGCCCTTTCCTTCATACACAAGTTGTGCTTTCAGTTTCTTGTCACTCTGATTGTCTCTGTCCGTCTCCACCCTAACTCGCTTCAGTTAAAATTCCCCTGTTTCACAGAAGCACCGTCCGACCAGGATTGTGAATAGCCAGAGTTGTCCGAGTCATGGGCTACTCCCTTTAATTTCAGCCATAGATGTGAAGCTGGCACTAAGTCCTTCCCGTCCTCCAACTTGTTCTGAACAGGGGTGTTTTTTGGTGGGGAGTTTGCTGGAAGATTGCCTAGTAGGATAGAAGGGTTAATTGTTGCATGAGGGAAAGATATCTCCAGTTGTGCTATCCGTAAGGAGGTTAGGGTTGACTTTGGCTTGAAAACATCACTTGAGGGGTCAATTATGGGGGATAATGCGGTCAGTATCTAAGAAAATAGGGTAGAAAGTGTCATCACTTTCAATTTCCTTGTTGGGACCCAAAGCAGGAGACATTTCCATTATTGGAAGTGGTTTGATAGGTTGAAAAGGTAAGGAAGAAGACAAGTGGTGGGGATTAAAAAACTGGTAGCTCTCCGTAAAGGGTGGGGGTTTTCTTATATAATTAAGGAAAGAATTAAAGGGAATATGGAGAGTTTAAACTGAAGATAGGAAGGGAATTAACATAAATGCAGGTGGTTGTGGCACCCATATCAGGGAGGAACAAATTAGTAGTTGCCATAAATTCTCTCTTCATCCAGGTAGTTAAGGAGAGCAAATTGCTTATATAGTAGGAGGCAAATTTATAAAATTGGACTGATCATCTAACATAGACTGTTTGACTATCAGGGTCAAGGAAAAAGTCTTAGTCAACTGATTCAGGGAGGTCTCATCTAATAAATAATCTGTAAAAATGGTTGAGAAAATAAGAGTATCTTGATCACTCAGTTTCTCCCCGGCAATCCACATATTCCGGTCACCGGAAAATTCAAGCTCAGGCCATGCCTTCACTAGACTCTTCTCCTCTCCCTCCTTAAGTAAATGCTGCTCCTCAGTATCTTCTTTGGCCTGGTTATCACATCTCTTCTTTCCAGATTGACTTTCCCATTGCTTAACCATTGGTGGAGATTTTCTTTTGCACATCTTCCTTTCAGTTTCGCAGTTTACAGACATATTTGATTGATGAGGTGACTCTGTTTCCATCTCCAATTTACGTCTTTTAAATCGCTCCCTCGAGCTTGAGGTTGTGTAAGGTCCTGATCTCGCACACCATGTCCTTACATATCTCCTAGTTACTAGCGCTATCGTATCTTTATGATTAGCACATTTCATCCAGTTTTCCCAAAGGTTTGCCCTTTTTTGTAAGGCGGGGATGATGATCGAATTGATTCCTGTAACACCTTTCCAAGCAAAGATTGGGGTTTCCTCTTGCGAGCAGGAAGGTGTTTCTCCCATTTGGACATTGCTCTTTCCTGGGTTATCCCTTGGCTCAGCATTCACTTGCAGTTGTATACCCATCTGCAGCGACACAATCTGCACCCTATTACTAGGACCTGGTTTGTCTTGGTCATCGGAGCTGTTGTTTGATGATGAGCTTGTTGGTGCACTCTGTTCTGAACTTCCACCACTCTGGTTATTTGACCCATTATTTTCTGAAGGATTATCCTCTTAACCATCCCTATCCAAATGATCATTAGGTGGAGTATGTTCAGGTGATTGTGAAGTAGGACTTGGGTAGGGATATACTCTCAGATTCACCCTTGTTGTCCTACACCTCTCAATATCCTGCAATCCCATGACTTTTTTCGAGAACAGAGGAGTTAGTGATCTAGTAAGTAACAATTCATTACCAGGACCACACAAGCCTCTAATTCTGTAGCGCACCTCCCTTTGTGCTAGGTGCAGGGGTGTTTTGCATCCTGGTTGTCTGTGTCCAACCTTGCCACAGCCATTGCAAAAAGTAAACACCCCTTCATACCATAGGAAGATCCATAGTGCCTTTATTTCAAAGTACTCATAGAAACCCAGGGATCAGAGCTTTTTCTACAGGGATTACAACTTTAGCTCTGATGATACTATGAGGTCTGTCATCTCCTGATTCATGATCGAGTCTTATTAATCTTCTTATCTTGCCTAGAATTCTTCTTGCTACCTGTGGTTTGCACTCTTCTGTTGGTAGGCCTTCAACTCTTACCCATATAGCTGCCTCTGTAAAGTCCATTTGCTCTACTCTTGATCCCATAATCCATTCTTTGAACACTACCAGTGCTCCCTTGTAAGCAGATGTCCCCATGGCTATCAGGTTTTCCCTGTCTTGCCAAGACGTACAGAAGAAGAACAAGGACTTGGAGTGACTCACCTTTTGCAGTATGACAGCTCTATTCGTCTTCCACAGGTTAACCACCCATGTTTGTAACTGAATTTCAGAAAACTCCCTTGCATCTAAAACTTTTGCTACAACAGCTAGATTGCACTTATCCACATCCTCTGGACTATGTTCCGGAAGCCGGAAAATTGCAATTCCCATTCTATTCAGGCTTTGGTGTGTTTCGTGCAAAGGCATAGATTTGTTTAAACTAGGAAGAGTAAAATGAAAAGATTGATTCGCAATAGACATGTGAAACTGGAGGTAGTAAGTTGCTTCTCTAGTAAGTGACTAGAGAGTGAACATCTCTCTATATTCTAGACAGAGAAGGTTTTGGTCATGGAACATGTTACATGTAGGTTTGTCTTTAGACTAATAGACCAAGTCCTAGTAGTGGGCTATACTTAATAAAATGGCTTAAATCAGGAGTATGAATTTGTGGACCAGTGGCTGAGAGGAGAGATCTGTTCATGAGGAAGGAGAGAAAAGAAAAAGGGTAATGTCGACAACACCAAAAAAGTGCGTAAAAAACTTACCAACTAGTTATATGTATCAACAATTTGGAACGAAAGAAGTACATAGTGAAAAAAAAAATATAGAATTACAAACAATTTCGAAAAGTCTCATGCCGTTCCATACATAAAGCTATCATAACATGCTATTTGATTCTTGTCCCTGTGGAGTTGGAAGATCCCATATCAGGGATAATTAAAAGAGAAACAACAATGTAATAGACTTAGTTCACAAAAAAAACCAATTAACTAGATACTAGACCAAGTACACAAGCAATGTATTTCTTATGCAACTGACTGAACTGCCCTCTCAAAACTGTCTTCTGCATCAGACAAACATTTCACGAACATGTGCTCAGGATGTGTAACCTTCAACTGACTGCAAAAGTTGATGATCATATAATATAAGCTTTTTCAAAACAATAAAAGATTTCAATTTCAATTGCCTACAATAGAACCTAGCAACTGCAAGTACACTACTACAAGTAAAGACAGGAAATGCAATAATTAAGCACAGGATCAAAATTATTATATTGCTAAAACAAAAATGGCAACAATACATAGCATAGGACACATAAAGGACGTGAGACTACTATTTGTATTGAATTTGCAAAAAATGGGTACAAATGAAAGATCATGTCTTATAATCTTATATAATCGAAAAGACTTCAGGGGCAATGATTCAACATCATCAACGCTAAAAGTAGTAAAATAATCTTAGGCTAGAAATCATGAATCTGGAATGAGACACAGTGCAGCATATTAAGTGAACCTTCTGACCTTCCCAGATGATTTAACACATACCGATGTCTAATTGAAAAACCAAAATTTTATCAAATAAAACATGGAAAGGAACTTTATTTCTATTTTTTTTATAAAAAGATGATCATTATTGCTACTACGTCTACAAGGATTTTGAAAACAGAATTAAGGAAAGAAAGTCTGGCATATGCAGCACGCAGGGCATGTTAAACCTATTCTGAGATGAGGTAATAACTCTAGGATGATTAAGATAGTCTTGCAACTTTTATAATTCACAAGGCTATAAACAGCTTTGGTTCTTGGCACAGGTAAAAAAACATATAAAATGGCAGTGTCATTCAGAGAACGAAGTTAATTATCCCTACACTCTGATGGTTCTTACTCTTGGTTTTTTACCATTGCTCTACATGAAACATACAACCAAAAGTAGCTTTTGAGGCATAGAAGTAAAACCCATAGTCCAGTAAAGAAGTTAGAACCAACTACCAAGACTACCAAGAGCAGCAAGAGAATTTAAGTACAAAAATGTGATACATAGTTATATACTGCACTACTTAAGTAACATAATATCACAACCACAAAATATATTAAAGTTTTTTGTAACAAAGGCCAAGTATAACAATGCAGTGGATTACGCGATTAGTCATTACCTCAGGTATCGGGTTGTTGGCTTGCTAAGGTGAAGACAGCACACAACCAAATTTGACAATGTTTCAGCATCCTTTGCATCCTTCATCAGACACAAGTTAAACAATCTGTTATCAGGTATTTCTGTGGACCAGAACAATTTCCATGATAGAGTCAACATGTTTCCCAAGAATGAAAGACTAAAGGAGCAGTATACCTTTTGTTATCCAAAACTTCCCATGTACCCCCCATGGATTTAATCAAACAATCGGCACAAAAACCTTGTAATTGGAGGTTACCTATTTGGCACATGATTCTTATTGGTATTTTGTTCTACGAACATAAAATAGATGCTCTTGTATCACTTGGTGTATGATAGGAGAGCACTGATGATCAAGAGAAAAATGCAAAAAGAACGTAGATTGTGGAGTATTAGTCTTGATGAATTCTTAACACTTAACAGATTATTTTAGGACCATTTAGCATAAGATTTGAATGCCTGAGATCATCAAGCGAATGAAACACAGCACTTTACAGAAGTAACGAGCAGAAGAACAAACTAAGGTAACATTGATGTGGTAGCAGCTGTATAGGAAAGAGAGTTCCAAAAGGTTATAAAGTTGAAACAGATGCATTAACTTGGTTTCATTAAAACATCCATTGTTGATCAATCTATCCATTTGCCAATGTCAAAACCTAAACCTTAACAACAGCTCCTAGCAGCGGCATTTGTGATCTAATGTTCAAAATGTGAAAATCATGATTTCTGACTGTTATTTTACAGTTTTAAACCTGGCTTGGGAAGATAATGGTCTGTCCATTTATTCAGAAATTCAAAAGAACACATTTAGATGATAGCAAGAACACAGTAAGGAAGGCAAATTTTATTAAAGCAAATTTTTTATCTTATGATGATGTGGCATTTAATTTAAGTGAACTTAAAGCTGATTATGGTTACCTAAATGATGAATAATTAAGAGAACACTGAACTTATTATGTCTAATTTGTATACTAATAATAACAATTAAAGTCAAAAGTTATCTAATGTTGACCCAATTATAGCCTCCGTATCTCATATGAATCGTTTCCTAATTTAATAAGTCATATCAAAAAGCACCCTTGATTGATGATACTATCCACTACTTAGAGGCAACACTCATATATCTTAACATGCCCAAGCTTCTAATCAAATAGGGTTTATACTAGTCATGTTCCAGTTTATAAGAGGAAACGACAACCTACAGTAATATATTTAAAATATAGACAAGTTCCAATAAAAATTCAGAAAATCTTTACAAGATGTCAGAATCATTACCACTCATACAACCAAACCAAATGGTCAATAGTCTCAATACCCACAATCTTTTAAGTAATTCAAACAATTTACCTTGTTCAAAGCTTCAAGTAACAGTGATTCTGCTTCATCAAAATTTCCCATATGCATACAACAGACAGCCTTGCCATTCAGGATCAATCCAGTCATTGAATACTTCTCAGAGAAATCCTGGAAGATGAGATATGCCTCCTGTATCTTGGAACCCCCCTATAACAAAGAAAACGCATCTTTAGCGGTCATCTCATGTACCTGGAAGAGGAACAGAAAAACAGCTGCATTTACCACTGCCAAATTTAGCCAGGCATTAGCAAGTTGAGTCAATGTGTGGTCCTCATCAACTTGTTGCATAATCTTTAACTGTTTATCTGCATGCTCTGATCTATGCATCTTGATATATATTTGGACATTCAATCCATGCCTGTGTAAGACAGTGAGAGAGGAAGCAAACCTCAGGATACAGGAAAACATCTTTCACACAACCAAATAAGACTTGCCAAGAGTATGTGCAATGTTTCCATTATATTCAGCATATAGTAACAGCGAAACCATACACATAAAAAGTCCTACATCTTTTTCATTTTTAGTGTTAACAAGGAATCATAATAATAGCACACAGACGTTGATTTGTCTCTAATCAAGCATAAATCAAACATATTCCGATCTAAGCCACATTAACATGAAATTGGAGCATTCAGTTATAACTTATAAGCAATAGCCCAGCTTTGTTTTTCACCTCTACACATAAGTTTCTGCAAAAGTAATTTGTTCAACTTACCGACAACAAATGCCAATATACTTTAAAGGGTTCAGGTTTGCTACATAAAGCCCGTTGAACAAAAAATTAAGAATAAGCCTGGCCCGCTACCCGCCAAAGCCCGCAAATGATCACCTCTACAATATAACTCATTTTAGCATAAGGTTTTTAGGAGAAATAACAAAGCCAGTGTGGCTATAATGGTATGACCCTATAACCTCTAATATATTAAGCTAATGACACGCAACTTAGAATGTGGGAATACTAACAATTCCATAGTTCCTCCAGCATGAGTATGCTTCAAAGCTTCACTGTAATCTTGTTCATGCATAAATATAATACCAGCAACAAGCCTCAAGGTCGGCATGTTTCCAACGGCAGAATCCGCTAACCACTCCTTTAAACTCGAAATCGCCGATTCCTGCAATCATATCAACCCATTTCACGGTAATTAACATCTATACATCCCTTATCATAGTATCAGTAATTCAAAATTCGACAAAATTGAGATCCCAACTGCTAAGATTTAAAACGCTACAAAAATCAAATCAATTCTTTGGTCCATCAAAACGAACCTTACGATTGTGTAATACCCTTTAGATTACAGCAATTGAAAACATGAATTACGAAATATTAGCACTAATCTAGTTGCAATTAGAACAAGAAATTATCGATAATAAGAAAAAAGAAGATGAAAATTGGCGAGATCTGAGAAAAGGGACCTTATTATCGGGAGATGAAAGATAGAAAGCGAGAAGTTTGACGGCTTGAAGAGGAGTGGCAGCAGAAGAATCAATTTCATTGATGACAAGTTGGTGGCTGCCAAGAGCAATGTATGATCTGTAAACGAAACAATCTCTTTCGATTGCATCTTCAGGAGAAAGATTGGGGATGTCGCTATTGTTGATGGCTGATTGGTAAGCTCCCAAGTAGAAATTATTCCGTAGACTGAACAGAAGATCTGGTGCCGCCATTGATGATAGATCTCGAGATCAGAATGCTCGGGGATGGGGAGGAAGAAAGTGAATATATGTATTTTTTTGGTGCAAAAGAAGAAGAGAGCAGTGATTATGATCGCACAAGGGAAAACACTTGTTGAGTTGTTGATCTTCGTGATAAACTTATTTCGTTTATCATCGCCTCATCGGGTTAAAACCGTCATTTCACCCCTTACGTAAGGGTACTATCGTAACTCAAACCCGTTTTCATTTGCTGACTCTGCCCTTATTTCTTGATGACCGTACACCTTAGCCACGTCGAAAATGACTTCTACTTCTTACCCTAACGTCGTTACTTAGGCCATGTTCTTTATATCTGCTCTACTCTACTGAGCTCAGCCCAGCCCTGCTCTGCTCTACTCTGCTCTATTTTCAAATAACAAAAATAATTAATATTCAATAATAATAATAATTAATATTGTATTGATGATAATAATTTATTATTTTGAATAATTATAATAATTATTAATATTAAATTTTTTTTAAATAATTATTAATATTAATAATAATTTGTTTGGGTTCGGTGAGTCCGACTCACCACGAAAACAAACCCACCAAACCCAAAAACAAGACCGCACTCGTAATAAATGAAACCATAAATATAATTAAATTAATCACAAGATTAAGATAAAACGATTACCTTTTGGAGCGTGCTTCGCCCGACCGAATGGGCTCTTACTTGAAAGCTAGCTTCGAAAACATGAAGCCTCCAACGTTGATCCACCCGCACCAACGAATACCGACAAAGTCCGATGTCTTGGGATTAGCAAGATCGGACCAAAAAAACCCGAGTAATTGAGTTCAAAGGCTTTCACTAAATGTGATACCTTTCCAACTCTTGAGTTCAAGGGTTTTCACTTACTAGTGATGCCCTTTACAACTCTTACTCAAGCATCATTTCCAATGCCCTTACTTGGCTATTTATAGGAAATGATGAGAGTATGATTGTCTCTCCCACCAATGTGGGATAGTGGGATTTTCACATTTTAATTTAAAAGCAAAATAAAATTATTTAAGCAAGCTAGTAATAAATCAACAAGTGTCAGCTACATATGAGGGATTAGGTGAGGACCACTTGGAGAAGGGGGACCAAACTTGCTCCCCACTCTCTCCCTCACCTTGCGCCACTTGGCACCTCCCTCCAACCCACTCATGTGGGCTTCCCACATGCTGTCGCTGCTTGCTACACGGCCCAGCCAAGCCCCGCACCAAGACGGGATGCTGCTGCCGAGGGCTGCTGCTAGCACACCTCACACATAGTGCGGGCTGCTAGCCGCAGCGCGCCATTACGCCACGCATTAAGTGCGGGCTGCTGGCCGCAGCTTGCTAGCAAGCCTCGCACTTGGTGCGGGCTGCTAGCTTGGCTAACCCCCTAGCACTCGGTGTTTCGATGCTAGGGGTATTTTGGTCATTGTTGATTTATTATCGTTTTACCGTCTCGTCTTTCCGACGCTCTAAGCTCGAATTTCCGACGTCTAAATATTTATTACTTAGGCGACTCATTAATTCCTTCAGAATTAATTTGTCGTGTCGGTTCGTTAATCACTTGGGTGTGACCCGAAGGGTTCAGTCAAGATTAAGCTGTAATATTAATTATGCATTAATATTACTGATCGGAAGCGGCCTTCACCCAGGCGTTCCGATCACTTGACCTTACTGAATATTAGCTTTCTAATAATTCTAAACCCACTATCAAAATAATACACTAGTTCAAAGGACACTATTCCTTTCAATCTCCCACGTGTCCTTCCGGACAAGTGTGCTTTTAGTGTATAGCCTTTTCTTATGTCGCTTAATGCCTCTTCATGAACTATAAGGTCCGATAATTTTGTTATCCTTATTACGTCCAAAAGTGTTTCTCGATTCCGAATCCGACCGTCAATAAACAGATGATTTCTAAAATCCATCCGAGGACGGCCATGCATTTTAGCAGTCTTGCTCTATGAGAGGCCTTATAAACAACAAAGACACCTTCCTTAATTTTAAAAGGGGGACATTTCCAGTCTTGTAATGTAGCTTCTCTTTATAAGAGGACCTAGTCACCCGAGTGATGCTGTTATAATTCCCTGTTACGGCAGACGTTTGACAATCATGAAAGCGGACTAGTACTCAGACAAGAAAGTTCACAATACTCATGGTCAAGGAAAAAGGTTCCGATAGCAATAATAAGAAGTATACTTATGACCTTTTTTTAATCTCTTAAAGTATTCTCATATTCAGTATGGTTCTAAACCAATACCTGTGCAAATGATTCATGACAATCATGTCCTTTTAGCACATGTAGCGGTGTTATAAATCAAACTACACACTAATCTCAATTGGTCATTGTAGACACCTAAAAATGTCTCCCCAAAACCAAACCCGATGATGAACAACCTTTCACCGCCATTATTGGTCGGGTTGAGTATTTAATCTTGGAGTGCTTAAATCCATATTTCCATTTCATAAACCAACCCAATTCCTAGCCAATTTCCCCAAACCATAACTTAATTTACTTTTTTCGTGCATTTAAACCAAAATAATTCATTTCGTGTCCTTTAAAATCATTCATTTCGTGTCCTTTTTATAAAAACGTTTAACCCAGTTTATTTTGGTCTATAATCAGGGTCCAATGATTTAATAATTGGATGGGGATTGAAAATAGCTTTCCAACGATATATTATAAGCCCAAATCCGAGTTTTAACGAATAAGTTATGGCCAAAATATTAAACTGAGCCCAAACCGAACCTAAGCCCACCTTACCTACGACCCAATGATCATGTGGAGGCTCCAAATTATTTAATCCCATTCCTAAACCAATTAGGATTAATTGGAAGCTTATATAAAATTCAAAAAGATCTTAATAACCCGTTTTGAAAAGATAAGATTAAAGAGTTTGAAATTGAATAAAACTTTTCTTTTTAAAAATCCTATTTCTATCCAAATTGAAAGACGTTCAAAGATAGAAAGATATTATTTTTGTGCCTCATAGTTTTTATCAAAATTTTATATGATTAGATATCCCTTGAAATTATCTTTCCAATGATATATTATAATATCAATTCCGAGCTATAACGGAAAAGATATGAATAAAATGTCAAACTCTATCCAAAACTGACATCGTCTCACTATTTCAGATATATATTTTGTTATATAAAAAATTTTGATCTTATTCCAATTGGGTTAGAAACTAGGCTTCAAGATCTTTCCAAATATATCTTATTTATCTTATTCCGATTTATGGATCAAAAGATATGATAAAAACAAATACCGCAAAAACTGTTGTCTATCACAAGGATTTTTCCAATGGAATTCTTTTTCCAGTGAGCAAAATGTCATCGACATATAAGACTAGGAAGGCGATGTCACTCCCACTAACCTTCTTGTAAACACAAGACTCATCTGGATTCTTGATAAAACCAAACTTACTAATGGCTTCATCAAATCGCAGATTCCAACTTCTGCTTGCTTGCTTTAATCCATAAATGAACTTCTTAAGCTTGCATACCTTTCCAACGTTGTTTTGGTCGACAAAACATTCAGGTTGTGTCATATACACAGTTTATTCCAAAATACCATTTAGGAAGGCGATTTTAACGTCTATCTGCTATATTTCATAATTGTAATATGCAGCAATCGCTAGGAGGATCCGAACGGATTTAAGCATTGCGACTGGAGAAACGGTTTCATCGTAATCAATACCATGAACTTGTCTGTAACCTTTTGCTACTAATCTAGCGTTGTAAGTGAATACATTTCCATCTTTGTCGGTTTTCAACTTGAAAATCCACTTACATCCGATAGGTGTGTAGCCTTCAAGTAAGTCAACCAAGTCCCAGACTTGATTTTCAAACATGGAATCCATTTAAGATCTCATGACCTCTTGCCATTTAGCAGAGTCGGTGCTTTCCATTGCTTGCTTGTAGGTTGCCGGTTCATCTCCATCCATGATTAGGATTTCCTAATTCTCGGTTAAAAACAAACCAAGATATCTATTAGGTTGAGATCTCGGCCTCTAAGACCTACGTAGGGTAATGGACTGAGCATTTGCATTATCGATTCGACTTTGCATATTTTGACCTTCCTCAATAGATGCTACTTGAGCACTTTGACTGTCATTTTGATTTTGTTGCTCATCCTCACGAACTTCGTCGAGTTTGATTTTCCTCCTACTTGTCATTTTGGAAAGGTGCTCCTTCTCCAAAAAGACACCATCACGAGCAACAAATACTTTGTTCTTCGATTTGTTGTAGAAGTAATACCCTTTGGTTTCTAATAGGTAGCCTACAAAGTAAACCTTATCAGATTTGGGATGAAGTTTGTCAAAAATCAATTTCTTGACATATGCTTCGCATCCCATATCTGTAGAAAAGTCAACCTAGGAGGTTTGTTCGTCCATAGTTTGTATGGAGTCTTTTCTACAGCTTTCGATGGAGCACGGTTCTGTGTTAGTGCCGCAGTTAAAAGTGTGTGTCCCCAGAAAAAGATAGGAAGATCACTAAGACCCATGGTTGATCGTACCATGTGTAATAAGGTTCGATTTTTCCGTTCGGATACTCCGTTCCATTGTGGAGTTCCTGGAGGTGTCAGTTCTGAAAGTATGCCATGATCTTTCAGATGGTCATCGAATTCTTAGCTCAAGTATTCACCACCTCGATCCGATCGAAGGGCTTTGATTTTCTTGCCAAGCTGATTTTCCATTTCACTCTGAAATTCTTTGAACTTGTCAAATGATTCATATTTGTGTGACATTAGGTAGAAATTGCCAAATCTACTATAGTCGTCTGTGAAAGTGATGAAATATCGATGTCCGTTTCTTGTGGCGGAGCTCATTAGTCCACATACATCGGTATGTATTAGACCTAATAAGTCACCTGATCTTTCTCCCAACTTGGAGAATGGTTGTTTTATCATCTTGCCTAATAAACACCCTTCGCAATTCTCAAAAGATTCTAAATTGAAAGAGTCTAGAACGCCTTCTTGAAGAATCTTCTTGATGCGTTTGATGTTAATATGGACAAGACGACAATGCCCCAAGTAAGTTTGATTTGACTCCATGGTATTAGCTCTTTTGTTAGTATTATTTACATTATAAACTTGTTTGTCTAAAGAAAGCACATAAAAACCATTTTCAGAATGTGCGATACCATATAAAACATTATTGAGATAAAATGAACACTCATTGTCTTTTACTCGAAGTTCAAAACCTTTGGCGTCCAACGCCAAAATTGAATGATGTTTTTGGTAATGTTGGGAACATAGTAACAACTATCAAGTTCCAAAACAAGACTAAAGGAAAAAGACAAAATGAGAGTTCTAACGGATATGGCCGCAATTCAGGCTCCATTGCCAGCTCGGAGTTCAACCTCTCTCTTCTCTAGATTCCTAACGTTCCTTAGTCTCTGAGAATTGGAACATAGGTGTGAGCCACATCCGGTAATTAATAATACCCATGATGTTGAGCTAGTGAAGTTTAAGTTTATAACGAATATACCTGATTCAGAAGCAATGGTTCCGTTCTTCTTATCTTCCTTAAATTTGAGGCAATCTCTCTTCCAATGTCCCTTCTTCTTACAATAGAAGCATTTGGAATTAGATTTAGAAGATGCTATCTTATTTTCTTTGTTTACCTTGGTAGCTTTTGGCTTAGGCGGAAAGTTCTTCTTACCTTTCCCCTTGAAGCCTTTCTTCTTCTTGCCCATGTGCTTGAACGACTTGCCCTTTTTCACCATGAGCATATCATGTTTTCCCTCATCCTTGAGCGTTTGCTCAGCTTGCTTCAACATACCATGAAGCTCAGTGAGGGTTTTCTCCATGCTGTGCATATTATAGCTCATCTTGAACTAATCATAGCCTTTGTGCAGTGAGTGGAGAATGATGTCAATTGTCATCTCAGTTGAATACCCCTCATCAAGCCTTCCCATGTTCTCAAATAATCCTATCATTTTGAGTACATGTGGGATGACTGACTCTCCTTTCTTGAGCTTTCTCTCAAGGATCTGTCTGTGGGCTTCAAACCTTTTGGTTCGGGCCTGCTCTTGGAACATATTCTGCAGCTCAGAAATGATCTCAAAAGTTGTCTCCTTTTCAAAGAAGGTCTTTTGAAGCTCGAGAGACATTGTGGCCAACATAATGCATTTGACATTCTGATTGGTAATTTGTCATCGGTTTAGGGCAGCCTGAGTCACTTCCTCATTAGGAGCATCGGGTATTTCCTCATCAAGGACATATTCCTTTTTCTCTCGCATGAGAACAATTCGCAAATTTCTTTGCCAATCAAGAAAATTTGGCCCACTCAACTTCTCCTCGTCGAGAATTGAGCGTAATGATGTAGACACCCAAATGTGTCTCCCTAAAACGAAACCCGGTGATGAATACCTTTCACGTTGAATCATCATAATCAAATGAAGTGAAAGTGTGGAAAGTCTAGTGTTGCGGTTAGTTTTATTTTTTTTCTTTCTCTTTGTTATCGAAAACCTATTTTATGAAAATAGCCAATCCAGTTTAGTTTGGTCCATGACAAGGTACCAATAATGGTGTAGCTGGATTGGGTTCAAAGAGAGCTTTCCAACGATATATTATAAGCCCAATTCCGATGAATAATGAGGAAGTTATGCCCAAATTACCGAACTAGGTACCGTTTGATCTTTATACACGGCCCAATGATCTAGAGGAGGGCCTATTATGAATTATCATTCCTAATGCAATTAGGATTGATTATAGTCTTCTAAAATCTTCTAGAAGTTTCTTTTGAATCCTAATGTGATTAGGATTGATAATTGAGTTTTATGAGTTTTATTTAGAATAAAAGAAGTGTTTTGAATGAAATTACGGTTTTACCTCTCTGTAGGGAATATTTCAAGCATTACCCCAAACTTGAACCTCACTGTGATCATTCCCTTAAGCATGGTAGCTGACAGGGTAAAGCTGTATCCCCTAATCAAATGTATTACCTAAGTCCTCTAACTAATGCAGATAGGGAAGTAGGGTCGAATCCACAGGGAAACAAGTCTTTCTACTCCTAATTAATTATTATAATCTAAATTATTAAGGTAACCAATATTGTTGTAAATAAAGACTATACTACGAAGAATAAGATCGGAGGAAATAAAGTAGGGAGAAATTAAATATTAAAAGACCTAGGGCATAGGTTCACTAATAAATAATAATCCAGGGCCAATCATAATAAACAATCATCAAGCATTGATCAATCAGATTATAAAGGGCTTTCGCTACGTATTATAATCACAGAGTTAATTTACCGGTATTAAATCTCATCTGTCGAATCTCGACTTAACCATTTATAAATTAGTCCGCCTATTGAAACTAAGCCTAAACATCAATTCTCATCTGCCGAATCTCGAATTAATATTGCTAAACTCATACAATTAAATCTGGCCAAACCTAATTGCATAGCATTAAATCAATCAATAGGAAATTAACCAAGCATTGATAATCAACAATCACAAATAACCCCTTCATATTATTTATTAGATCCCCATAAACCCTAGAAATAAAACTACTCAAGCATCATCATATCTAAACTAATCAAATAAATAAAGCAAGACATAATCAAAGGATTAAATAAAATAACTGAAATTAAAAGAGAAGAAATTATTACCAAAAGAAATCTGGATTAGTGAATGTAATTAAGAACAAAGTTGAGAGAGAATTTACGAGAGAGAAAGGAAGCCGAAAATGGAGCCGAGAATTTAAGAACAAAGAAATTTCACTTCTTATCTCGAGCCGAAAATGGAGTATTCCTTGCCTAGAACCCACACCCGTGGAAATAACGATTAACAAAAAAGGGAGCCATATCCTAATAAATCCCAAGGTCACAACAAGTGATGACCAAAACATCTCCAATCACAACTCAACTCCACAAAAGTTCACCAAACAACCATATATACAACACAATCCCAACACTTACATATTCACTCACAAAATATGATAATATGAAATAGAGTGAATTAAAACAATTTTTGAACCACTTATTCTTTTTTCCCTTTCTTTCTTTTTTTCAAACTTGAACTTTTTTTTTTCTTTTTTTTTTGTTTTCTTGAGAAACCTTCAAATAGAACATTTGAACATATGAAACAACTTTTTTTTTTTCTTTGCTCCTTTTTTCTTTTTTTAACTTATATTAGAAATTTTCAACTTTGTAACACAAAACATCAATATTTTCCAATCATAATATCAAAGAACAATCACTCTTCTTTTATTCCCACATTGTGCAAATGATATGCACACCACAACTCCCTCACCTCACCAACTAATAGCTCCCCCAAGCCAAGATTGGGACTAGTAACCAATGGGGCTCATATAGGCTTGTAATGTGGCTAAATAAACAATAAAAGGGCACAAGCAACAACATGGGTAACAAGAAGGGAACAAATGTATCTAATATCGTCTGAAGGCTTCCTAGAAGAACAAATGCCTTCGTCCTCCTCAATGTGCATAATATTGAGCTATATAAACATTACTAATAGTTGCAAACCAATACTCAAATTCATTGACATACCAGGAACTAACACACATTCCTAACCAAATCAACTAGTCAAGCACTATATTCACAAATAGTTGGCAAAATTGACGCATGTTTAGGAATCCAAACAATTAAACTTCAAATCACGATCAACAAATTCACAAAGCTCATTATCATATACCAAGAATCAAAACAATATTTTCAAAGTATGGGACATAGGGAAGCATGATTTATAATTCATTGGAACATATTTTTGAATTTTTTTTTTGTTTTTTCAAATTTTTTTTTGTATTTTTTTTCATAAAGGAAAGCAATAAAAACTGCACTAGGAAAGCAATAAATAGAGAAAAGAGAAAGAGAGTTATCATATATACAAGAAATCTCCTCCCAAGCCAAATCAAGCAATGCCCTCATTGACTTGGGAAGATAGCTAGGAGAAGCTACTCCGTCCTCATCATCATCCATCCTATCGTACCCTCCTCCATAGCTAGAGCCGGCACCACCCTGGATCGTTCTAGCACCACCATAACCCGAACCACCTGCAAAGTAGTTAGGATTCACATTTCCCCCCATACCCCCAAAAGGAGCATCACCCCTATATCCATGGACTGAAGAGTAGTCCACATAAGTACAAAATGCTCCGGGGGTGGAATACCCTCCTTGGCGGTATTGGAACCAGTCGGGAACTAATGCCTTGTGGGGAATAACCCCTCGGCGTGCATAGTCATCGTACATGGGGTATAGACCCCTCCCAAGGTTCCTCTCTATATGACCCACCGACTATCCAAAGTGCTTAACCTAGAATATAGGTTTTGCACCATGCCCTCTACTCTCCCTTGCCCCATCTCTATACGGTCCAGTTGGCTCCTAAAAGCCGAAAAGTCATAAGGGGCATTGGGGTCAATGTTATAGTCGACCGAGGAGGTGGGTATGCCATAGGTAAAGGGTGGGGGTGGTGGGTAGTGTGGTGAATTGTGTTGGGGGGAATGGTCTTGGGGTGATTGGTGGGGTTGTGGTGAAAGGTGAAATTCTTGAACCTCGCCTTGACCGTTTATCTCAAATGTGTAAGAAGATTTCCCCTTCTCAAATTTGGTCAAGGCGGGGTTGGGTAGGGTAAAGTCTTGGTCTCTCCTACCCGATTGCCGGTGGACTATCCATGGGTTGCACCCTGTTTAGGCTCCCATGGGTTGCACCCTGTTTAGGCTCCCATGGGTTGCACCCTGTTTAGGCTCCCTAAATAAGCTAGGTCCGTGAGGGTTGAGCCCACTACTTTCCTATGCCCATCTGGGTTCCATCCTAGGTGTTTTATGGCAATATGGGTCACTAACCCCCCAATATAGATAGGTGCCCTAGACCTACCTGTTTCGGACGCATTGGCCGCCCTTTGAAAGTGATTGGAAATCCTATGAGGTATGTTTAATTTTTCAGCATTAGGGATTATATAGGATGTCAATAATTCTAATTCATCCCTCCTCACGTTTGCTGGTTCATGCCTCCCAAAAATAGTGAGGCCGACAAACCTTTGCCAAAACTTTGGGACGGGATGTTGAATCCACGTCCCTTTAGCGTGTTGGAGGTTAGCCAAACCCTCCCTAGTGAGTCTCTTATAGACCACGACAATGTGGTCTTAGGAGGGTTCGATAGGTTTATCCAATTTTAATTCAAACAACTTTCCAAAATCCTTTAGAGTTAATCGCATATCGTTGTTTAGTAATCAGAATTGTACATGAGTGATCAAAGCATTCATTTTAATAACATTAAAACTAGAAATAAATTATAATTTTAAGTAATCATAAGTATCATGATGCATTTGGAAGAAACCACTCATGCCTATACCCTTAAATAAATTCTCTACATATTTATCAAGACCTAATCTAGATAATGTAGGATGATGAACAAAACAGGTTGAGATTACCTGTCTCTCGATGAGATTGAGCATCCTTACCCGTTGTTCCACCGAGGTGATAACAACCTCCTCCTATCCCAGTATTTGAAGCTCCGGGTCGAACATTGGTTGTTGTTGCCTCGAACTTTTGCCCCTTTGTTGTCTAGAACGTTTAGAAGCCATATGTAGGTGGAAATTTGGGTATTGAAGCTTTCTCTCTCTAAGGGTTTTAAGAAATTATGAGAGAAAGTGGGATAAAGTGGGTGGAAAATGTAGAGGAAGGTGTGAGGATTAAGAATATGTAAAAATTTTAAGGTTTTGATGGGTGAATTTGAGGAGATCTTGGAAAGAAAGTGAGGTTGAAGGTTTGAAAATGGAGGTTTTAGAGAGAGAAAGTGTAAATAAGGAAGAGGAAGTAAGAAAGAAAAAGAAAAGGAAAGGGGAGAAGGAGAATTAAAACCTCCGGAAAAATAGGTGCGCCCGATCGAGCGAGCCTCGCCCGATCGGGCGAAGGTAGTTCTTTCTGAAATGTGAAGTTCGCGCCCGATCAAGCGACCTCCGCCCGATCAGGCGCGAACTCGAACCTCAAAATCGCCAAATTGCTCGCCCGATCGGGCGACCTCCGCCCGATATTTCTTTTTGTGGCACTTGATTTCTCCAAATTTCCGCCCGATCAGGCGGACTTGCCCGATCGGGCGAAGATGCCCTTGATTTTCTTCCTCACTTGCGCGCCCGATCGGGCGTGCTTCGCCCAATCGGGCAATTATATGCTCCGATAAAATCAATATTTTGCGCCCGATCAGGAATCCTTGCCCAATCGGGTGAAATAATTCTCAATTCTGACCCTTAGGTGCGCGCCCGATCAGGTGAGCCTCGCCCGATCGGGCCCGTACCCAATCCTGGAGCTTCTCTTTTCTTCGCCTTTTTCTCTTGAAACCTCCGTACTTTGTGATCTAAAACCTGTACAAAACACTCATGAAAGGTAAAATTTCACTCTCCTCACCTCTCTAAAAAAAATAAAAATAAAAAATAACGAAAAAATTTGTCTAGAAAGCAAGAAATACGGGTTGCCTCTTGCAAAGCGCTGGTTTATCTAGGTCCCGCACGACCCTCTTACCTCATTGAAGCTCAAAGTGAATTGGAACCGCTTAGGTGAAGTAATTTAACTGCACCAATCGTAGCCACCTCATGATATAGCTTGAGTCTTTGGCCATTAACCTTGAACTCGTTACCATGTTCATCAAAAACCTCCACAGAACCGAATTTATTAGCCCTTTTTACAATGAAAGGACCCGACCACCTTGACCTTAACTTTCCTGGGAATAGTTTAAGTTGAGAGTTGAACAGTAACACTTTATCACCCTCTTTGTATTCTCTCGGAAGGATCATCTTGTCGTGCCACCTCTTTGTCTTCTCCTTGTAAACTCGAGCCCTATCATAGGCCGTCAACCTAAACTCATCGAGTTGGTTAAGTTGAAGTAACCTCTTTTCTCCTGCTAGTTTGACATCTAAATTGAGCTCCTTAATAGCCCAATATGCCTTATATTCTAATTCGACCGGGAGATGACATGCTTTACCGTACAAGAGTCCATACCGAGTAGTACCTATAGGGGTCTTGAATGTAGTTCTGTACGCCCAAAGGGTGTCATCCAACTTGCCGCTCCAATCTTTCCTTGAATTTGTCACCACCTTCTCTAGAATGACCTTGATCTCACGGTTAGAAACTTCAACTTGGCCACTAGTTTGGGGGTGGTAGGCTAAACCTATCTTATGGTAGACACCATACTTTTTGAGGAGGGTGTCTACCTTCCGCTCATTAAAATGAGATCCTCCGTCACTTATTATCGCTTTAGGCACGCCAAATCTTGGAAAGATGGTCTTCTTGAAAAGTCTGTGGACCACCTTGGCATCATTGGTAGTAGTAGCGATGGCCTCAACCCACTTGGATATATAGTCCGCGACGACAAGAATATAGCGGTTCCCTTTTAAAGAAGGGAACGGTCCCATGTAGTCAACACCCCAAACATCAAAAATTTCAACTTCTAAAATTCCGGTTTGAGGCATCTCATGCCGCCGTGAGATGTTGCCAGTCATCTGGCAAGAGTCACAAGCCTGCACAAAAATGTTAGCATCCTTAAACATTGTAGGCCAATAAAAACCCGACTCATTAATCTTGGCCACCGTTTTAGTGGGGCCATGATGTCCTCCATATGGTGAGGTGTGGCAACTATTAAGCACACCGTGGACTTCCCATTCGGGAACACACCTGCAAAATAATCCATCTGCACACTCATGAAACAAAAAAGGATCATCCCAAAAATAATGCTTAACATCAGAAAGGAATTTCTTTTTTTATTGGTAGGACAAGTCAGGGGGTAGAGTACCACCCACTAAATAATTAGCAAAATCGGCATACCATGGGTGTTGCTCTACAACTGCATATAGGTTGTCATCAGGGAAAGAATCATCTATAGGAAGAGAATCCTTACCCTCATCATACCTGATACATGACAAGTGATCTGCCACTACGTTCTCTGCTCCGTTTTTATCTTTTATTTCGATATTGAAATCTTGGAGCAAAAGAACCCATCGGAGTAGCCTTGGCTTTGATTCCGCCTTAGCTATCA
This sequence comes from Chenopodium quinoa, assembly GCF_001683475.1. NCBI lineage: Eukaryota > Viridiplantae > Streptophyta > Magnoliopsida > Caryophyllales > Amaranthaceae > Chenopodium > Chenopodium quinoa. Next base: position 1,156,422 of record NW_018745251.1, on the reverse strand, counting down.
AGTACTTTAACGCTGCATGGTCAATAAAAGCAATGACTTTAGAACCAACAAGATATGATCTAAATTTTTCTAAAGCATATATAACATCAAGAAACTCCTTCTCCGTAGTGGCATAGTTGACTTGGGCTTCATACAAAGTTTTGCTTACATAATAAATATCATGCAAAACCTTGTTCTTTCTTTGTCCGAGCATGGCTCCTAGTGCAAAGTCACTTGCATCACACATGTTCTCGAAAGGAAGATTCCAATCGGGAGCACATATGATGGGTGCCGATATCAAAGCCTGCTTAATCCTGTTGAAAGCCTCAAGATACTCGTCAATAAAAATAAAAGGAGCATCCTTGAGCAAAAGCTGAGTCAGTGGTTTAGCAATTTTAGAAAAATCTTTGATAAAGCGGCGATAAAACCCCGCATGACCCAAGAAACTTCTAACTCCCTTAACATTAACTGGGGGAGGTAATTGCTCAATCACTAAATTCTTAGCTTTGTCTACTTGTATGCCCTTATCAGATACAATGTGACCTAGAACTACTCCCTCTGTCACCATAAAGTGACATTTCTCCCAATTTAGAACTAAATTGCATTATTCACATCGTTTTAAAATTTTAGCGAGATTAATTAGACATGAATCAAATGAAGAACCATACACGTAAAATCATCCATAAAGACTTCCATAATAGACTCTATGAAATCAGAAAAGATGCTCATCATACAACGTTGAAAGGTAGCGGGAGCATTACATAAACCGAAAGGCATTCTACGATATAAAAAAGTGCCATAAGGGCATGTAAAAGTTGTCTTTTCCTGATCTTCAGGGTGAATCGAAATTTGGGAAAATCCCGAATATCCATCCAAATAGCAAAAGAATTTATGGTTAGCTAAGCTCTCAAGCATTTGATCTATAAAGGGAAGAGGGAAGTGGTCCTTTTTAGTGGCGATATTTAGTCTACGATAATTAATGCACATACGCCACCCTGTTACAGTTCTAGTGGGAATTAATTCATTTTTTTCATTAGTTATCACAGTCATCCCACCTGTTTTAGGCACTACCTGCACAGGACTTACCCATTTGGAGTCAGAAATTGGATAGATAATACCTGCATCAAGTAATTTCATAACCTCTTTCTTGACTACTTCCTGCATGTTAGGATTCAATCTTCTTTGGGGTTGAATGTAGGGCTTATAGTTATCCTCTAGATGTATCCTGTGCATACAAAAGTCATGGCTAATACCCTTGAGATCATCAATACTGTACCCAATAGCTTTCTTATGGGTTTGAAGAACCCCTAGTAGTTGGGAAGTTTGTAGGTCATTAAGTGCAGGACTGATGATCACGGGGTATAGTTCCTGTTCATCTAGAAAAATATATTTTAAATGAGAAGGGAGAGGTTTTAGTTCAGGTTTCTTGACCTCTGCAGGTTTTTATTCCTGAACTAAATTTACTACCTTCATCGTTTCCTTGGGGTCTAACTCTTTTAAGGAAAGAGCTCTTTCAATATCCTGTACCTCATTACCCCAAACGCTTGCATTGTCTTTAGATAAAAACCCGCAAAGAATTTCCTCCAGGGGATCCCTTCAAGAACCTGTGGCAAGCTATCATCACAAATATCATCTATTATATAAATTATATCAATATAACAACAATTTTCCTCTAGCATAGGCCCTTTCAAAACTTTCCCTAGATTAAAAGTAACATTATCATCACCAACAGAAAGGGTTAGTTTGCCATTTTTCACATCAATAATGGCTCTTGCAGTATGGAGAAAAGGCCTACCTAATATAATGGGTATTTGCGTATCCTCTTCCATGTCTAAAACAACAAAATCAACAGGAATAAAAAATTTACCAACTCTGCCAGGGATGTCCTCTAAAATACCTAAGGGGTATTTTACAGAGCGATCTGCCATTTGCAAAGTTATATTAGTAACTTTTAATTCTCCCATATTAAGTTTAGCACAGACACACGATGGCATAACACTGACACTAGCACCCAAATCAAACAAAGCTTTATCAATAAAAACATTCCCTATATGACAAAGGGATAAAAAAACTACTAGGATCCTTTAATTTAGGAGGGGATTTATTTTGCAATAGAGCGTTGCACTCCTCTGTGAAAGCTACAGTTTCTACTTCATTAAAGGCCCTTTTCATAGTCAGAATGTCTTTCATAAATTTAGCATAAGCAGGAACTTCAGTGATTAAATCAGTGAAAGGAACTATTACCTGCAGGTTTTTCACAACCTCTAAGAACTTAACAAATTGTTAATCAGCCTTACTCTTCAGCTGTCTATTAGGGAATGGTAGTTTGATAACCGGGCTCTGCACATCTCCTCCCTTATCCAGAGATTTACCCTGCCCAGAAAAATTAGTAGATTTAGCATCTATTTGTAGCCCTGCAGGGTTAGCAGGATCAACGTTTGGTATAGAGGAATCTAGATCTGGAACTGGTCTATCTTCCTTTGGCATAGGAGGTCCATCATAATGTGAACCACTTGATTAGGGGATTTTGCTCCCACCAATCGGAATGTGCCACGTGGGCCAATCAGGTCCTGCCAAGTGTCCCCCAGTTGGAACTGTCAGGGTTTGCCACGTGGCACACGCCTATTTGTCCACCCTGGACTTATTATGTCATGACACGTGGCATCCTCCATGCCTAATGGAGAAACCGGCCACCTAGGCCCAACTTCCAAGGGAAGCCCAATCAGCCCTAGGTTAACCTAAACCTAGGATTGGCACGTTTCCCAAGGTTATAAATACCTCCCTTAATCCTCATTAAGGGGGATTACGCACATTTAACACTCTCACCTAGAGAGACCCAATCACTTTTATTTCCGCATTAATTACTCCTTAATCAAGTACTAACTTGACCGTTGGAGGCGGATCTCCAATCATCCGGAGCATCCGTTTTTTTTGCAGGAAAAGGCGTCCGGTTCCAGTCTCGGAATTGTAACTCTCCCGCAGGACATCAGAAAACCCCGAAACATTTTGGCGCCGTCTGTGGGGAGAGTACTTCTGAGATGGCATCCACGACTGTACCGACTCCTAAAGAGAGGCGTCCCCTAGACGACCCTCAAGTTCGGTCGGACCATGATACTGAGGAAGAATTTGAAGTTGAATCTCACACAGCTTCAGACGGGACCCTAAGGGCCCGACGCACCCGTCATACCGAAAGGAGGGAACGGGAACATCTTCAAACTGGACTCAGTGATCCAGCCGGCGCACCGCCTGTTCATCAGCAGCCGGCTGATGGGTCTGCTCCCATTACAAGAAACAAACTCATGACCTTCATAAGGGGCTTCAAGGGAGAGATTCAAGAGTTGCTCAACAAGAAGCCTGCTCTGGCCAAGGAGAAGTCGGCTAAGAAACCTTCCACTTCAGGGAAGAGGAAGCCAGTTCAAGGGTGAGAGGCGACCCCTCATCCTAACTCTAGGAAGTGGGAGCCGCCTGCCCTTGATTTCACAAAGTACCGCTTTCCTACTCCAGGAAAGAGGAAACCTATTCGTCATATTCAGGCGGACGGGTCGAAGAAAACATACACAGATGCTCGGCTATTGCTAGAACAGAAGAAGAATGACCGATTGTCAGAGTCGGCCTCTACTTCAGACTTCCAAGACAGTCTACGCAATACCTCGATGAAGTATACTCAGTCGTATCATGAGAGTAAGTCAGGCGGCACCTCCCGTCAGTCCGGCTTTCATAGTGACCAGGCGGTACCAAACTTACCATTTGTACCGCAACAACAATATTTTTTGCAGCCACCTCTGTTTGGTGGGCATGCAGCAAAGAATGCCCAACCTATGGACTGGAAGCTACGGTTGCTTAGACTTGGGGAACAGCCATCGGCCTTCTCCAAGGAAATTACCGAAGCCACTCAGCCGACCAAAGTGAAAAATGTATTAGTAGGCGCCTATGACGGCACTACTAACCCAGAAGACCATTTGATGGCATTCACCAACCTGATGTACCTTCAAGGGTTGGATGATCCCACTTGGTGCAAGTGTTTCCCAGCGACTCTTAAAGGAATCGCACAACAATGGTTCGGCAACCTGCCGACTGGTTGTGTGAATAACTTCAGGACGCTTTCTTACTTATTCACCTCCAACTTTGCCATGAACATACCTGCGAAAAAGACGACCCTTGATTTAGGAACGATTCAGCAGGGCGAGAAGGAGGGGCTTCGTTCTTACATCAGGCGGTTTAACCTGATGAGAATACAGATTCAAGGGTTACCGGATGAGGTAGCCTATACTAACTTTTTCAGAGGCCTCAAAGACGGATCGACATTCAAATTTGATTTGGTCCGAAAGAGGGTGGCGACTCTTCAAGAGGCCTTGATTGAAGCGGAAGCCTATATACAGGCGACTGATCTTTGTAGTACAAAACAGTCGGACGGGAAAAAGTTCGACAAAAAAGAAGGACGACAGAAACAGTTGTCGAACAAAGATGAGAAGAAAAGAAAAGAGGTCTGGGCAGCTGACTCCTCTAAACAGCTGGCCCAGAAGAAGAAAAAGAATTCAAACCATACTCCCCAAAGTATGCGTTTAACAAGGATAGCCAAGCTATCCTAAAGGAAATCAAGGGACGGGTCTCAATTGAGAAGCCGGTCCCCATGAAGGGTTCTGCAAGCAACCGGAACCAAGAAAAATTCTGTGATTATCATGAAGATGTTGGTCATCACACCAACGAATGCATCAGTCTCATGCGGTATCTGGACCGCCTGGCTGAGCAAGGTGATCTTGACTCTTATGTCAAGAAATCTACGGGGAACACTTCCTCGAAAAAGCAGTCGGCCAAAAAGAGTCAACAGGCTGACAGCTCTAATACAGATGGTGCAGTCGTCTACACCATTGCAGGCGGCTTCGCAGGAGGCGATCCCACTATTAGGGGCAACAAAGACAATATCAGGCGGCTAGATGTAAATTCCGTTCACCAAGAACGGCCCCCCAAATATTCATTTCCTGAGATTGTCATCACTGAAGAAGATCTAGGAGGGGTAATGGGGCCGCATGACGACCCTATCGTTATTGAATGTAAAGTGGCCAACCAGAGAGTTGGCCGAATCTTATCGATACCGGAAGCTCCTCAGATCTTATCAGTAGAAAATGTCTGTCGAAACTAAAATATCAGACTGATTGCATACATCCGGCATCCCACCCTTTAGTAGGGTTTGGAGGACGAGTCGTCCACCCAATGGGACGAGTGGATTTACCCATCCGCCTGGGTGAAAAAGGGGAAGGACGACACATGGTAGTCCGGTTCCTGGTAGTAGAAGAACTCTCGGCCTACAACATGATTCTGGGACGACCAACCCTGAATAATTCCAAGGCTGTTATAATCCCATCTCTTATGTTGCTCAAGTTTGAGAGGGATAATGGAACAGTCGGGTCCCTAAGGGGAGATCAGAGGATGGCCCGAGAGTGCTATCTCTCGGATATTAAGCCCACTGTTATGGCCGCTGGGTGAAGTGGTGGAAAAACAGACCTTGACAATGTCAAGGAGAGTGCGCCTGTTCAAGAAGCAGGCGGCAAGAAGAGAAAGGCAGCCCAGAAGGGGGCCGCAAGAAAGGACAGAAAATAGCAATCATTGACAGAGGAGCGGTCGGATGAATTCCGCCCTCAGCCGGCTGGTGAGCATACGGACCTGATCTTAGACGACTCACGTCCTGAGCGAACAGTCAAAGTTGGGACGACTGCTCTGAGAGTCCTGGGTGACGATTTTCACAAACTATTGAAAGAATACAAGGACATCTTTGCATTCAAAGTCCACGAAATGCCAGTCATTAGTCCTGACCTGGCGGTACATAAATTGGCTGTGGATCCGAAAAAAAGCCGGTAAGGCAGAAAAAACGGAACCATGGCGAAGAAAGAAGTCAGGCGGCAGCCGCCGAAGTTAAAAAATTACTTGATGCAGGGTTCATTAGGCAATGTTACTTCCCAGACTGGGTTGCAAATGTGGTGCTTGTTAAAAAGCCGAATGGCACCTGGCGAATGTGTGTAGACTACACAGACTTAAACAAGGCATGCCCCAAAGACAGTTACCCTCTGCCTAAAATTGATAACCTGGTCGACTCAACAGCCGGCCATGCTTTGATGAGCTTTATGGACGCCTACTCTGGTTTTCATCAAATTCCTTTATGGAAAAAAGATCAGGAGAAGATGGCCTTCGTCACTGATCAAGGGTTATACTGTTACACGGTCATGTCGTTTGGTCTTAAGAATGCCCAGGCCACCTTCCAGCGAATGATAAACACTGTGTTCTTTGATCAGATTGGGAGAAACGTCGAGGCATACATTGATGATATGATTGTCAAGTCTAAGCTTTAGATAGATCATCTGTCGGACCTCCGAGAAACTTTCGCCACACTCAGGCGGCACTCCTAGTCTTAGATTCAGCCGTCCCCAGTGACCGGTTGATCACTAACCTAGGTCGTGTCGTGTGCTTCCGTGGTGCCATTTCAAAAAAGAATAAAATAAAGAGAAAATTAAGAGTAAGAGAACCAACGGTTACCTGAACGAGTGAAGTTGATGGAGTTTTGAAAATCCCGTGCAGTCGGCTTGTCAGAGCAGGCGGTAGGCAGAAAGAGTCCGAAATGTCAGAGCAAGTTCAGGGGTCCGAATGTTCTCTATAAAAAGTTCTCAAGTGTGAAAATGACTGAAGTCAACACCCACTTATATAGGCGAAGTGAGAAGTCGAAGGGTCCCTTCAAAAATTCAAAATTTGGGCGGGAGAATCTCTCGGCCTTTCGCCGAGTGACACCTGTAGCAGGCCGTCGCCTGTCACAGTGCGACACCTGTCACAGGTAACACGTGACCAGTCACGTGCCACCTGTGAGGGGCAAATGATTAGGGGATTTTGCTCCCACCAATCGGAATGCGCCACGTGGGCCAATCAAGTCCTGCCAAGTGTCCCCCAGTTGGAACTGTCAGGGTTTGCCACGTGGCACACGCCTATTTGTCCACCCTGGACTTATTATGTCATGACACGTGGCATCCTCTATGCCTAATGGAGAAACCGGCCACCTAGGCCCAACTTCCAAGGGAAGCCCAATCAGCCCTAGGTTAACCTAAACCTAGGATTGGCACGTTTCCCAAGGTTATAAATACCTCCCTTAATCCTCATTAAGGGGGATTACGCACATTTAACACTCTCACCTAGAGAGACCCAATCACTTTTATTTCCGCATTAATTACTCCTTAATCAAGTACTAACTTGACCGTTGGAGGCGGATCTCCAATCATCCGGAGCATCCGTTTGTTTTGCAGGTACAAGCATCCGGTTCCAGTCTCGGAATTGTAATCTCCCGCAGGACATTAGAAAACCCCGAAACACCACTCCTTAGAGTGATTTCATTGGCATGATCTGTAGGATGGATAGGTTGTGATGGTAGAGCTCCCTGCTGCCGGGATTGTAGGGTAGATGAAAGTTGTGCAATTTGATTATCTATGATTTTATTGTGGGCTAAAAAAGAATCAATTTGCGCATCCCTACTCTCCATATGTTTTTGCATATTGGTAAGAATTGCTCTAATTTCTGTCATGGCAGGGTCAGAAGATGATGAGGGTGATGCTGTGCTTTTCTGGCCGGAATTTTGGTGGTAATATTTTTACTGTGGTGGGGGTTGCTGTTGTGGTTGTTGTGGAGGTGGAGGGTTTTGTACATTGTTACTCCAGTACGAAAGATATGGATGGTTTCGGTAACCGACATTATAAGAGTTGGAATATGGGTTATTCTGCCTATAGGTTTGAAAGGCATTAACTTGTTCCACAGAACTCCTACAATCTTGCTCCCAATGACCTACAATTCCACAATTTTCACAAAAAGCTTCATTATTAGCAACAGCAGAAACATTAGATATAGAGTTAGGAGTAGTAGTAAGATTATCTAATTTTTGACAAATAGACGTTAATTGAGCTTGCAAAAAGGATACGGAATCGACATTATGTTTTCCTTTATTTGCAAACCCTCTTGGATTCCCGTATTGGGAATTGTGTATTTCCATGTCTTCGATAACCTGTCCTGCATCGTCCACATTTAAATTCATGAACCTCCCACTGGCTGCAGAATCTAGGACTGATCTAGAAGAATTGTCAAGTTCATTGTAGAATGCTTGGATCAATTGCCATTGTGCTAGATTGTGGTGGGGGCATTCTCTCTGTAGATCCTTGAACCTCTCCCAAGCCTCATATATAGCATTTTGTCGACTTCTTGAGTGAAGTTCTGAATAGCACTCCATAGTACCGTTGTTCTCTCTGCAGGATAATATTTATTATAGAAATTCAAAGAAAGAGTTTCCCAGTAAGTAATACCAAGTGAAGTTCTATTCAAACCATTAAACCATAATTTATCTTTTCCACAAAATGAAAAGGGAAAAAGAATCTCCCTGATTTGGTCCTGCGTGACCCCGGCTTGTCTAATGGTGTTACAATACTGGCAGAAATCTGCAATATGAAGATTAGGATCTTCACCCTTAGCTCCACTGAATTGCTTCCTCTTTATCATATTGATAAATTGGGGCTTGATCTCAAATTGAACTCCATCTAGCACCGGAATAGGAGTAAGGTACGGGAAATCTGTGAGCTTTGGCTGCGAGTAGTCACTGAGTTTCTTCTAGGCCGTCATCTCTGATTCTGAATCTGAAGGAGTTTCTGCGTCACTAGAATCAGAGGGAGGATCTCTTTGACTGTTGCCTCCTCAGAACCCGCCAGAATTTTTCTATAGATTTCCTTTGCCTATGAAACGAGCGTTCGATCTCAAGATCGAATGAGATGTAACCTGATGTGGAACACCTGGGCATAAACAAGGAACTAAAAGACAAAGATGATAATTTCCTCAAAGAACTAATGTTCTCTGAGACAAAAGGGGATAATCTAGACTACAAAAAATAATCAGAAAATAAAAAATAAAACTGTTTCCCCGACAACGACGCCAAATTTTGACAAGGTACAGTCGTATCCCCTAATCAAAAGTATTACCTAAGTCTTCTAACTAATGCAAATAGGGAGGTAGGGTCAAATCCACAGGGAAACAAGTCTTTCTACTCCCAATTAATTATTATAATCTAAATTATCAAGGCAACCAATATTGTTGTAAATAAAGACTATACTACGAAGAATAAGATCGGAGGAAATAAAGTAGGGAGAAATTAAATAATAAAAGACCTAGGGCATAGGTTCACTAATAAACAATAATCCAGGGCAAATAATAATAAACAATCATCAAGCATTGATCAATCAGATTATAAAGGGATTTCGCTACGTATTATAGTCACAGAGTTAATTTACCGGTATTAAATCTCATCTGTTGAATCTCGACTTAACCATTTATAAATTAGTCCACCTATTGAAACTAAGCCTAAACATCAATTCTCATCTGTCGAATCTCGAATTAATATTGCTAAACTCATATAATTAAATCTGGCCAAACCTAATTGCATAACATTAAATCAATCAATAGGAAATTAACCAAGCATTGATAATCAACAATCACAAATTTACCCCTTCATATTATTTATTAGATCCCCATAAACCCTAGAAATAAAACTACTCAAGCATGATCATATCTAAACTAATCAAATAAATAAAGCAAGACATAATCAATGGATTAAATAAAATAACTGAAATTAAAAGAGAAGAAATTATTACCAAAAGAAATCTGGATTAGTGAATGTAATTAAGAACAAAGTTGAGAGAGAATTTAAGAGAGAGAAAATATCATAAGTAGAGAGAGAAAATCTAAAAGAGAAGGTAAACAAAAATTACGTACATAATTCGTACTTAAACACTCCTAAAAAAAAACTAAAACAAAACTAATCAGCTACTTAGAAAAACACGAGCCCGATCGGACGAAGGGCCGCCCGATCGGGCGTGCCTTTTTACTATGCCCCTTGCTGGTATGCTGCGCCGGATCGAGCCTACGCTCACCCGATCGGGCACGCTTCTTCCTTGATGTTGCTTTGCACGCGCCCGCCCGATCGGGCGTATGCTTGCCCGATCGGGCCCGGCTTCTTCATCGAGGCTTGGATTTCGATTGGGCTCGATTCCTCCGCCCAATCCGGATTTCCTCATCGGGTCTTGATTACTTGATCCAATAGCCCCGGTATCACATACCGAGCCCTTAATCAACGGCTCTCACCGATCCTGGGCTTCAAGAATGGTTGTGTCCTTCTAGCTTCCGTAGTTGATCTATGAAAACCCGGGAAAATGCTCCAAAAGTGCAATTTCCTGTAAAACTCAACCAAAACTATGAAAACACTAGAAAACACAAATTAGTAATAAAAGTGGTCCTAAAGAGCCAAAAACACTACTAATTATGACCATGGGACGGGGGTAAAACAGTATATAAATTGGACATATCAGTGGCGTCCAAAGGGAAAGAAGATAGAGCGAAAAAGCCGCCAACAAGTTTTAGGAACATGTAAACCGGTACCCCTTAATGATCTAGGAGATCGTCAACTCCAATAGGTCTAGAACCAAGACTAGAAGTTCGGGTATGAAGGTACAAATCCAACCTAAAAGAGATTAAACCTGCCCTAATAATAGGCCTCTACTTTATTCTTCTCGTATTCATGTGCGCTTTCTAACTAACATGCAATCAATAGGTTTACCCTAAACCTGTTTATCTATATTGGTTGAATATTAATGCAAAAATAAATCTATTATTGGCGATCACTTGAATTATAATCAAATTAACCCTAAACAAGATTATTAATTATCTTATTAAGCGTGATTATAAATATTAATTTCATTTAAACATGCATAAAAGGTGTGATTAAGCAATAACAATAAAATCAAGCAACATAATAATAATAATAATAATAATAATAATAATAATAATAATAATAATTCCAATTCTATCGTTTTAGGCGATTAGGGCTGGGTTGGGTTGGGTTCCACGTCATTTTCCGGCGTATTTTCCGGCGGCTTCAGTGTCTCGGTGGCTGTGCCTTCAGGTCCGGTGGTTTCAGGCATCTTAGGTGCTTCTTTTTGGGCGAATTCCGGGTGGAATCGGGCTCCTCTAGTGCAGTCCTCGAGGGTGGTTTTCCAAGGCAGATTGGCTGCGTTAGTTCTCAGGTTTTCCGGCTCCGATCTCGGGTTATGTTTAAGCTTCATCTGGAGGTGTTTCGGGCGTGTTTCTGATCGAGGTTCTGGTCATTGTTCATGCAGTTTTTTGCTCGTGGTGTTCTGCTTTGTTTTCAGCGTGATTTTGGTAGGTTTTTCGGTTGTTTGTTCTTGCTGTTTTAAGGGTTGTTTGGGTCCTTTTTCTATTGCGGTTTCTGGGCAGTTTCTGGGTGCTGTGTTGTTGCATTTTCTAGGGGTTTTCTGCTGCATTTCTGGTTGTTTTTAGTGTAGTTTTGCGGGTTGTTTTCGGTGCAGTTTTGGAGTTCATTTGGTGCTGTTTTTAGTGCTGTCTTGGTGTCCTATTGCTGCTGTTTTGGGTGCAGTTTTGGTGCAGTTTTGGTGTGCATTTGTTGCTATTTTGGGAATAGCTTTGGTGTTTAATGGGTGCTGTTTTGGGACGTTTTTAGTGCAGTTTTGGGTGCATTTGTTGCTGTATTTGTTGCTGTTTTGGGTGCAGTTTGGGGTGCTATTTTTGGTGCAGTTTGCGTTGTGTTGTGTTGCGGTTCTCTTGTGGCAAGTTGTGGTTGATATTATGCCTCCTTCTGTTCTCTTTCATTGCCCGTTTGTGGGTCTTAATGGGTGTCAAGATGGCAGGGGTAATGGGCTCACTAAAACCTCTTTGATCACTCATCTTCGTGACCGTCATTGTTGTGAAGATGCGCGGGATTTGACCCGACACTCTCTTACTTCGGATTTGGCTATTTTCTTGGAGGCCGAGACGACCTTCCGTCGTATGGGCATTTGGCTTTGTGGGGAGTGTTTCAAGACGCATTCTCTTCGTATGAAGTGTCGGCATGGTCATGGTTCAGATGATTTTGTGGCCCCTCCTGACTTGGGAGATGGTGTTGTTCGGTTTTTTCTTTTCGGTTTTCCTAAACCGCAGGTTCCTTCGGTGGTATCTCCTGGAGGGCCTCTTGAGCCTCATTTTGCTTTTTGTGTTGCTCTTCTTGATAGTTTGCTATCTAAGCGGTTTCGTTCAGTGAAATATATCCCTCCTAAGTGTCGCTTGGGTTTTTCTCGGGTTCTCAAAGGGGCCCTTGATAAGGTGATTGGCAAGCCTGATGACATCTCTTGTTGGGTTTAATTGCTTGTGTTGCCTCTCTGTGTCCTTAAAACCTTTTCCCCAAGGAGTAGTCACGAGTGTTCTTCGGGTGTCAGGCGTCAGCGACAGGAAGAGGGTATCACCTCTGCTATTCGTTCTTGGTGCGAGCCTCGTGGTTCTGTGCAGCTTGTGCGTGACACATTGGCTGCAGCTTGTGCGTGACACGTTGGCTGATGTGTCTCCACCTTTGTTGGATGCTGATGAGGAGCACGATTTGTCTGAGCGTAATATTAAGCAGTGTAAGAGAAAGATTTCTGACGGACATTACACTGTTGCGGTTAGGGTTCTTTCGTCTTCTGGTCTTGCCCCTTACAATGACGCTACTCTTGCAGATTTACAAGCTAAGCACCCTTCCTTTCCGGCTCCTATCTTCCCGGATATTCCCGTTGATCAGCACCTTATTGCTACTCCTGCTGTTGTTTTTGATCAGATTAGGGGTTTTCCGCGAGGTACGTCATGCGGTAGAGACGGCTTGCGTGCTCAACACCTTATGGATTGTTTGAGTGGTGCTGCAGTTGTTATTTCGGAGGAGTTGGTAAACTCTATTACACAAGTGGTTAATCTTTTTCACGCTGGGAAATGTCCTGCTGTGTTGGGAGAATACATTGCTAGTGCTCCTCTTACGCCACTTGTCAAGCCTGGTGGTGGTATTCGACCTATTGTTGTGGGTACTGTTTGGAGGCGTCTGGTTTCAAAGGTTGGTGCTGCTTTGATTGGTCTGCGTCTGGGAAGTTATCTAGGAGGTCTTCAGTTTGGTGTTGGGGTGCCGACGGGTGGTGAGGCTATTCTTCATGCAGTTAATCGTTTGGTTGAGGCGCGTGGTGGTGATGTTGGCCTCTCCATGTTGTTAGTGGATTTCCAGAATGCCTTTAATTTGGTAGACCGGTCGGCTTTGTTGCGTGAGGTTCGTCTCCGTTGTCCTTCTCTCTCTCGTTGGGTTGAATTTTGTTACTCTACTCCAGCCAGGTTGTTTTACGGGGAGCATATCTTATGGTCATGTCAGGGGGTGCAACAAGGTGATCCTCTAGGTCCTTTGCTTTTTGCTTTGGTTCTTCACCCGTTAGTGTGCCAAATCAGGGATTCTTTTGACTTATGTTTGCAAGCTTGGTATTTAGATGACGGTACTATTATTGGTGATACCTTAGTGGTAGGGAAAGTTTTGGAGTTGATTTTGGCGGAGGGACCTCGTCTCGGACTCCATGTCAACGTTGAGAAAACGGAAGTATTCTGGCCCTTGGAGGACCCTCGTAGCCGTCTCGTCGGTGTCTTTCCTCCAAATATTGGTCGTCCTTTGCATGGTGTTAAGTTGCTGGGTGGTCCTGTCAGTGCTGATTCCTCTTTCTGTGGTGAGCTTGTTTCGCAGAGAGTGTCGAAGACCATTGTGCTAATGGATGCTGTTGCTAAGCTCGATGATCCCCGATGCGAGTTGTTACTTCTCCGTGCGTGTACTGGGGTTTCAAAACTCTACTTTTCTATGCGCACTTGTCCTCCTCGTATTTTTGAAACGGCGCAGGTTTCATTTGACGTGGCCCTTCGAGCTTCTTTAGAGCGTATTGTAACTACTTCGGGGCCTGGTTTTGGTGATTGACAATGGGGACTTGTCACATTACCTTTTTCTTATGGTAGTTTGGGTGTATATTCGGCGGGTGATGTTCGGCATTACGCTTTCCTTGCGTCGCGTCTCCAGTCTTCTGGTCTTCAGGCTACGCTTCTTCGCGATTCTGGTATTGTTGGTCCGGGACCCGCCTTTGATGGTGCTCTTAGTCTTTTTAACAGGACTGTGGAGACTGACCTTTTGAGTAACCCTAGTGAGATCGCTGCTCCCAGACTCATGAAAAAATTGGCAGATATATATTTCACGAAGGTCACTTCATCTGTGGATTCCACTTTCTCCTTATCTCCGCGTCAGGTTGCCTTATGGAAGTCCCAATAGGGGAATCACTCTTCGGCCTGGTTGCAAACGGTCCGGATATCGGGTTTGGGTCAGACTATGAATGGTAAGACTTACCGTTGTGTTCTTTGCTATCGATTGGGTGTTCCATTGTTCTCCGTTTCAACACCGTGTTCAACTTGCTCAAGGGTTTTTAATGGAGATATTTATGGGGATCATGCAGTATCTTGTGCTGGGATAGTAGGTATTAAACATCGGCACAATGTTGTTCGTGACACCCTTGTTGATATTTGTTTTCGGTCTGGGATTTCTGCTCGAAAGGAGGTCAACGTTGGGTTGACTGGTGGGAACGAGGGGGCGCTACGACCAGCAGATGTGTTTCTTTATTCCTGGGATAGAGGACGTGATGTATGTGTCAACTTGACGGGGTCTTCACCTTTGACACATTCAGGGTTGTCTGACTTCGTTCCTGGTCGTGTTGTGTCGGCGGCGGCTCAGCGGAAGCGGGACAAGTATGGGGCACGTTGCAGGGCTAATGGCTATGGTTTTCTTCCTTTCTCCTTTTCTTCATTAGGGGAATTAGACAAGGATGCTATTGCGTTGCTGAAGCGGGTTCAGGCGTTCGCTAAGACTCAGGATATTGGTGCTCGTGCAGCTGCTCACATCTTCTGTAGGATCGGGTTTGCTATAGCTAGAGGGGTGGGAGCCCAGATTGTATCTCGGCTCCCTACCAATTTCTTGTAAATTGATTGAATTTGTAGGTTTTTTTTAATTTTAATAATAATAATAATAATAATAACAATAATAATAATAATAATAATAATAATAATAATAATAATAATAATAATAATAATAGTCATCATCATCATCATTATCATCATCATCATCATCATCATCATCATAACAATAATTATGTTAAAGCCTTTGCCATCCTCTGTGTGGGTTGAGAGTCCTTTGAAGGAATTATTGGAGATCAGGGTGGTGTATGAGTGGACTCCTTCTTTTTGCTCTAAGTGTAACAAGATTGGTCATGATTGCTCTGTTAAGCCTCCTTTGCCTAAGTAGGCTTCTAAGCAACCGGCTCCTGCTCCTCCTAAGCAAAAGCAAGTTTGGGCTCCTAAGCCTGCCCATGTTCCTGCTCCTTCTGCTGCTGTTGATGTTGGGGTTTTTTTTCATGGTCAATCTGTTATTACTCCACAGGTTCATACCTCTAAGAATTCAGATGAGGGTTGGAGAATAGTAGGGAGGAAAAAAAAAAGTCAGCAAACTAGAGTTCATCAACCTGCTTCTACCTCTAATGCTTTTGTTGCTCTGTTTGCAAATGAAATGGATGGTGCAGGTGGTTTCACTATTAATCCAAGCGGGGGTGAGGTTAATCCCCCTTTAGTGTCATGATTTACTCTGTTTGGAATGTCAGGGGCCTGAATGACCCTGGCAAAGTTTCCTCTGTAAGGAGGTTGCTTCACTCTCATTCATTTAATGTTGTTGGATTGCTTGAAACAAATATCAAATTGAAAAATGTTCTCACTTATCAGAAGAAGTTTGGCTCTTCTTGGCTTTGGTTGTGTAATTATGATCATTCTCCCAAAGGGAGGATTTGGCTTGGTTGGAATGTGGATAGAGTAACTGTTAATGTCTTGAAGATTCATGAACAGTTCATTCACTGTGCTGTTTCTTCTAAGGATCTCTCTACTCAGATTTTTCTCACTGTTGTCTATGGTCTTCACTCCATTCATGATAGGCTTTCTTTGTGGGAGGGGCTCAAAAGCATCTCTATCTAGCATTCTCCTTGCCTTTGTGTTGGTGATTATAACTCTGTTCTTCATGCTTCTGATAGGCTTCATGGTGCTGATGTTACTGATTATGAGACTAGAGACTTTCAGAATTTGGTTAATGATTTAGACCTCACTGAGCTCAAAAGCAAAGGGTCCTTCTACTCTTGGTCTAATAAGGCTCATACTGGCCCTAGAACGCTCTCTAGACTTGATAGAGCCTTTGGTAATCAAGCTTGGTTAGCTTCTCATGGGCATGTGGAGACTGTCTATCTCCCTCCTTCTTTATCTGATCATAGTCCGGTTTTGCTGGATATTTGCTCTGGCCTTGTTGGGAAAGGTAGACCTTTCCGGTTTCTGAACTGTATTGCTGCTCATCCTGATTTTCTTGATACTGTTTCGCAGGCTTGGGGCTCTGGTAGTTCTGTTTGGCAGAAGCTCAAGTCTGCGAAGTCTAGTATCAAATCTCTTACTAGCAAGCAGTTTGGTAACATTGAGGAAAAGATTGACCAGGCTAATGATGAGCTTTCTAGAATTCAAACCTTAATGGCTCAGAACCCTGATGATTTGGATTTATGTGCTAAAGAATCTGATGCTATTAAGGTTGTTAAGCATTGGAATGATATTTAGGAAAGCATCTTCAAGAAAAAATCTAGGATTAATTGGGTTAAGCTTGGAGATGGCAATTCCCACTACTTCTTTTCTGTGATGAAGACTAGGCAAGAAAGGAATAGAATTGACTCCATTTTTTATTCTAATCAGGTGTTGCTTAAGGATCCAGATGCTATCTCTCATGAAATCATCTCTTTCTATAAGTCTCTTTTAGGGACTCAGGCTCCTTGGCTCCCTGCTGTTGACCTTGTTACTATGCGGAGGGGTAAGCAGCTTAGCTTTTCTGCTCAGAGCTCCCTCATTAGGCCTATTTCTCTTGCTGAAATTGATGCTGGCCTTAAGGGAATTGATAACACTAAAGCTCCTGGTATTGATGGCTTTAACTCCTATTTCTTTAAGAGAGTTTGACATATTGTGAAAGATGATATTTATGCAAGTGTTATTGATTTCTTTAATAATGGGATCTTGCCTAGGCAATGGAATTTTACAACTATTACTTTGGTCCCTAAAGTCCTTTCTGCTTATCATGTTAAGGATTTTAGACCTATAGCCTGTTGTACTGTGGTCTATAATCTCATTTCTAAAATCATAACTGCTAGGCTTGCTGCTGTCATTGGTGAGGTGATTGATGATGCTCAGGCAGGGTTCATTCCTGGCAAGCACATTGGTGACAATATTCTTCTTGCAACTGAATTGATCAAAGGCTATGATCACAAATTTATCTCTCCCAGGTGTATGGTTAAGGTGGATTTGAAGAAAGCCTATGATTCGGTTGAGTGGGGTTTCTTGATCACTGTCATGCAAGAGCTTGGTTTCCCTCAGAGATTTGTTGATTGGATTTGGAATTGTCTTACTTCTGTCTCTTACTCTATTCTTATTAATGGTTTTCCTGCCCCCCCCCCCCTTGAAGCTAAGAAAGGTTTAAGACAAGGTGATCCTATATTTCCCTTCCTTTTTGCTATTGGTATGAAATACCTCTCCAGATGCCTTGATGAGCTTAGGTTGTCTCCTGACTTTAACTTTCACCCTAGATGTGAAAAGTTAAACCTAACTCACATGATGTTTGCTGATGACTTATTGATGTTTTCTCGAGCTGATAGTATTCTGTTAAGCTTCTCTTCCAAGCCTTCTCGAAATTCTCGGGTGCCTCCGGGCTTTCTGCTAATCTTGATAAAAGTGAAGTCTACTTGGAGGTGTCTCTGTTGAGGTTCAAAATAAGTTGAGGGAGCTTCTTGGTGTTTCTCAAGGCTCCATTCCTTTTAGGTATCTTGGGGTCCCTCTCTCTTCAAAGAAGCTTACTATTGCTCAATGTAGGCCTTTGGTGGAGAGAGTCACTACTAGGATTCAAGGGTGGATGGCTAAACACCTGTCCTATGCTGGGAGGCTTCAATTGGTGAAGAGTGTGTTGTTTGGTATACAGACTTATTGGGCTCAAATATTTATTCTTCCGAAGAAAATTCTGAAAGAGATTGAGGCTAGGTTCAAATGCTTTCTTTGGACTGGATCCTCTGCTCCTGCTATGAAGTCTTTGGTTGCTTGGAATAATGTTTGTCTTCCTAAAGTTTGTGGTGGCTAGAATCTGCTTTCTCTTCCTGAGTGGAATAAAGCAGCTGTCACTAAGTTACTTTCGGATACTGCTCACAAGGCTGATAATCTTTGGGTTAAGTGGGTTCATATCTACTATTTCAAGCACAAAGATTGTTGGACCACTCCGACCCCTGCTAGATGCTCCTGGTTCTTGAAGAAGATTTTGAGTTGTAGAGATATTGTGAATGATCAAGGGGGATGGGATGGTTTCGTTCAGGGCAACAAGTTGAAAATCAAGAAGCTTTATGCTGCTATTAGGCCTCAAGTGCCTAAAGTTCCTTGGAAGAGAGTTACTTGCCATAACTTAGCAACTCCCAAGAGTGTTTTCATATTGTGGCTAGCTTTATGGAATAGGCTTGTCACTAAGGATAGGTTGCTTCAATGGCACATCTCTTGTGATCCAAAGTGTTTCCTTTGTCTGAATGGCAATGAAAGTGTTTAACATCTTTTCTTTGATTGTGATTTCTCTAGGAAGGTTTGGAGTAGGGTTTTAGGGATCTTACGTGTTTCCAAGCCTGTTCAGCAGTTTAGTGATGAGATTGATTGGATGAAGAAAATCTGCAGAAGTTCCAGATTGAAGAATAAAGTGATCCAGGTGGCCTTCACTGAAACGGTTTATGGTATTTGGATTCAAAGGAATGCAGTTCTCTTTACTGGTTGTTGCAAATCAGTTGATGCTCTTGTTCGGGATATTGTCTTTCACTCAGTTTGTAGAATCCCGGCGGGAAGCTAATATTTGAACGTTTAGGGCTTGTCTCGGGCTCTTTGTGTTTTTGTTCTGGTTTCCTTGGTTTGGGTTCTGATACTGGGTTTCCCGTTGTTTCTTTTTGTATTGGTTTCCTTTTCTGCAGGCTATTTCTGTGCTTTGCTGTGCTTCTGTGTTGCTGCTGCCTGCGGTTTGTGTTGCTGTGCTGTTGGTGTGTTGCTGCTGGTGTTGATGCAGTCTGCTGCTGTTGTTTCTTTGCTGTTATTTTGTTGCTGCTGTTGCTAATCTGCTGCTGCCTACTGTGTTCTGCTGCCTGCTGTGGTTTGCTGTCTGCTGCAGTCTGCTGACTGTGGATTTGGTTGTGCTGTCTGTCTGCTACAGTCTGCTGCAGGTGCTGCTGATCTGTTGTTGCTGGTCTGCTTCTGCTGCTGCCTGCTGTGCTGTTTGCTGGCTGCTGCAATCTGCTGCTGGTTGCTGTGCTTGCTGCTTGCTGTTGTTGCTGGTCTGCATTGCTTGTTGCTGTTCTGTGCCTCTGCTACTCTGCTGTCTGCCTTGCTGTTTTATGCTGCTGTTTTGTGCTTTATTTTCTGCAGTTTAGGCTAGCTTTGGTTCTTTTTTTTGCTGTCTTTTTGTTGTATTAGTTTTCTTGTCAGTTTGCAGGCTTGTCTGGTACTGACTGTTGGTTTTGGTGTCTTTTGGGTGTTTGGTTTTGTTGTTTTTCTGGTTGTTTGTTGTCTGGTCCTGGTTTCCGGAACCCTTCCTAGAAGGTGGCCGGAAATCTGAGTCCAGTTGTTCTAGGTCCTTCGTAGAACCCTTCCTAGAAGGTGGCTAGGTTTGGATCTAGAACTGGTTGTGGGGTTGGCCTGTTGTTTTCAGGTCTTTTGGTGTTCTGGTGGTAGTTATAACTTAGCTTTTATAAGTTGTAACTTTCTCTCTTTGGTAATAAAATCTTATTTTCCAAAAAAAAAAAATAATAATTATGTTAAAGCATAATAATAACAAGATCCTATGCATGATACTTACAAGCCGTAGCATGTCACTAAACATCAAAGATCAAATATTTAGCCCTAACATGATACTAACATGAATATTAGGAAAGAAATTCGAAGCATCGCAGGAATCATAATTATCATAATTAATATTATAACCTTTTCCCTAAACATAATACTAGGAATCATTGTTGGCATTCAAAACATCAAGCATCCTAACATGATACTAGGAATCATAATAGCAACCTAGACATGATTTCTATATCATAATATCAATGCAAACAATTAAAGCACTTACTTGGATGCCTCGTATCTCTTTCTAATAACAACATACACACGTTAGTAACTTCAAGGAAAATAATAATCAAAACAATTAAATTAAATAATTGAAAGAGAGAATTGGGATCAAACCCTCAGAAATCAAAACCTTTCACGTTTAGGGCGAAGGCAACTTCGAACTTGGCCAGGTGTTTCTTGATCTTGTGAATGCGGAATTTTGTAGAGAAAGCTTCAGGGAGATCAAGTGATTCTTGAAAACTAGAGAGAATAAGAAAATTAATTGTTGTTGATGATTGAAAACGGAGGTTTAGGAGGCTATTTATAGAGAAAATCAGCCGGATGGATAAAAAAACGAATCAGAGTTTCGACGAGAATAAAATGCTATAAACGCCAGACGCCTGACATTAGCGCCAGATGCTAATTAAGGCTAGCGCCAGACGGCAAGCCTTAGCGCCAGGCGCTAGAAACAATTTTCACACGTTTTCTTAATTTTGATAAAATTTAGCCGTACAGAAGGGCAACATCGTATTTTCCTTAAAAACACTTCTTTTAAACTCATTAAAACTCTAAAAAGTCAACTAAAGTCAATTTATCAATGCTAATTAAATTAGGAATGGAAAGAATCTTCTAGAAGAATCTAGAAAACTATAATCAATTCTAATTGCATTAGGAATGATAAATCAATATTAGGCCCTCCTCTAGATCATTGGGCTTATAATATATTGTTGGAAAGATCAAACCGGGCCCAGTTTAGTAATTTTGCCATAACTTCCTCATTATTCATCGGAATTGGGCTTATAATATATTGTTAGAAAGTTCTTTTCGAACCCGACCCAACTACACTATTATTGGACCCTTGTCATGGACAAAACCAAACTGGAATGGCTTTTTTTTCTTCTAAAAATAGGTTTTCAAAAACAAAGAGAAAGAAAAGAAATAAAAATAGACCGCAACACTAGAATTTCGACACTTTCACTTCATTCGATTATGATTTGACGTGAAAGGTACTCATCAGTGGGTTTGGTTTTGAGGAGACACAAATGGGTGTCTACAGAAGCCCCCACTTTGACTGAAGTTGGAGAAACACAAGTTTCGAAAACAAAAGTCAAAGTATCGATAGGGAAGGAGAATGATTCAGAATGTCCTGCAATCCTAAATCACTCTTGTAATGCAGATACCTGCAAAACTAGCGTTAGTTAAACAGATAAAAAAGTTAAGAAACGCGTATCTTGCACCGTCGAGCACACGTCTCTGTAGGTAACCGATTTGTTATTGTTGCATTGTTGTATTTGCTGTTGTTGACAACCTTCCACAAGCTAGGGAATGCCATCCTGGTGTTTGTTTTGACGATCTTATGCAAGCTAGAGAATACCGCCTGAAGACTGCTACGCCTTTAAGTTCCTCTAATTTTGCCGTGATGGACTTCAGTAAGCTAGAGTACCCCATCAAAGATTGCTTCGCCTGAAACGACCTTCTAGCGTTTTGTGACCATCATCCGCAAGCCAGGGAACAGGATCGAAGATAACTTAGCCTGAAATCATCTCTAGTTGTTTGTAACAATTCTCCACAAGCTAGGGAATAATGTCGAAGATATCCTCGCTTGAAGTTATCCTCATTTGTTGCGATAATGCCCTAAAGGGTATCACCGAAGACCAACGCCTGTCGATCCTTTGCTTTTGCAATGCCTGTACGTCGACGCTTTTGCTGCTTTGAATTGTGAACTAGTATGTCAGTGCTCCTGCTGCTTATGAAACCTTATGTCGGTGCTTTTGCTGTATGAACCATTACGTCGGTGCTTTTGCTGTATGAACCATTATGTCGGTGCCTTTGATGAGCCAATGCTTAGGCACTTTAAGCTTTGTGAGACAATCATTCATCAAGTCGATCACTTTATGCAATTATAATCAAACCGGTTACTAGATCATGTCAAATTGCTTAGAGGGCTAACTGGCTTACCAAGGAACCCAAAAATTGCTGTAAGAGGTCGAAATAACCATTCTGAGTGGCTGAGCGTTCTAAAATATTACTAAAAATTGCTAAAATATTACTGGCGCCACAATTTTGGCTCTAGCGCCAGGCGTTGGAACTAGCGCCAGACGCTAAACTCTAGCGTCTGGCGGCAAAGCTGTCGTTTAGAGCCAGAGTCGGGATTTCTGTATATATCCCTTTTCTTCGTCATTTTCGCTGCTGTTGCTGCTTGCTGCTCGAAAATCGCTGTGAAAATTTATCTTCGTCGTTCTTGCTTGTTTCTCAACCAAATTTGCTCAAATTTGTTGAAAATCGAAGCTTCTTTCATTTACTTCCCGATCCATGTAAGTTTTCTTCAAACTCACTCCGGTTTTGATGAATTTGACATTCTTTGTTCATGGATTTTGGGAAAATTTGAACCTTATATTGCTTAATTTGCGTTGGTTGTCAAATTTTATGCCATGAAATTGCTTGATTATGTTTATATATAGCATTGGGAGTAATTTGAGACTTGTTTGACTCAATTTGGTGAGAAAACGAACAAATCACCATTGTTGGACCTCTTAAGGTCGGGAAGACAATGTGGCTTGTTCTTGATGATTTTGCTAGCAATTCTTGTCCAATTTGTCACAATAATTACCATAGTATTGCAAGAAATCGTTTGAATTCTTGAAAAATGTTGTGTATGCTCATTTTAAAATTGTGGTCTGTTTTAGTACTACGTACTGTGTTTTCTTGCGAACATCGTATCATACGGCTAGGCGAACCTTAGATACTATAGAACCTTAATTTATGTTGATTTTTCACAATGTAGTATGGCTAGATAGCGAGGTTTGGGTTCATAGTCCCGAGACACACGACGGGAGCATGAGCCTGTAAAGGAGAACGCCGACCCGTCCACTTCTCTCGGTCCCCTCCTAGAGTGGGATGAGCGGACTTTGTACTACTCCCTGTAGACACCCATTTGTGTCTCCCCATAACCAAACCCGGTGATGAGTACCTTTCAAGTCGAATCATAATCGAATGAAGTGAAAGTGTAGAAGGTCTAGTGTTGCAGATAGTTTTAATTTCTTTTCTTTTCTCTCTGTTTTTGGAAACCTATTTTAAGAAAATAGCCAATCCAGTTTGGTTTGGACCATAGCAAGGGTCAAATAGTAGTGTAGTTTGATAGGGCTTGAAAAGATCTTTCCAACGATATATTATAAGCCCAATTCCAATGAATAATGAGGAAGTTATGGCAAAATTACTAAACTAGGCCCGGTTTGATACTTATATGCGGCCCATTGATCTAGAGGAGGGCCTAATATGGATTTATCATTCATAATGCAATTAGAATTCAGTTTAGTCTTCTAGATTCTTCTAGAAGGTTCTTTTCATTCTAATTCAATTAGCATTGATAAATTGACTTTGGTTGACTTTTTACAGTTTTAATTAGAATAAAATAGTGTTTTTAAGGAAAATACAATTTTGCCCTTCTCTACGGCTACATTTTATCTGAATTAAAAAAACACGTGAAAATGATGATTAGCGCTTGACGATAGACATTAGCGCCTAGCGCTAATGCTTGGCGCCTGGCGCTAGCCTTAGCGCCTGGCGCTAATGATTATTGCCTGGCACTAATCTCTTTTATTCTCGTCAAAACTCTGATTTGTTTTTTTATCCGTTTGGCTGATTTTCTTTAAAAATAGCCTCTTAAAATTCCGGTTTTCATTATCAACTATTATAAAATATCATATGCTCTTTAGTTTTCTTATTCTTTCTAGCTTTTAAGAATTCTTTTCTCTCTCTCCCTCTTTTCTAAGCCTAGCTTTTTACAAACACAATTCCTCATATATTAGCACTAGACACACCTATCCAAGTTCGAATTTGCCTTCACACTAGACGTGAAAGGTTATAATTTCTGAGGGTTTGGTCCCAAATCTCTATTTCAATTATTTAATTTAATTATTTGATTATATTTTCCTTGAAAATAGTAACGCATGTATTTTGTTATTAGAAAGAGATACGAGGAATCCAAGTAAGTGCTTTAATTGCTTTATTGATATATGATATAAAAATCATGTTTAGGTTGTTATTATGATTCCTAGTGTCATGTTAGGGCGTTTTGATCTTCCTAGTATCATGTTTAGGGTAACAACTAAAAATTTCTATTATCAAATATGACAATTATGATTCTTGCGATGCTTCCTATTTTCTTCCTAATATTCATGTTAGTATCATGTTAGGGTTAAAGTTTTGATTTTCAATGCTTAGTGACATGCTAGGGTTTGTTATTAATCTTGTTAGTATCATGCCTAGGATCTTGCTATTATTATGCTTTATTGTTAACATGATTATTATTATGATTGTTAAAATAATTATTATAATGATTATTATTTTGTTGCTTGATATTTATTGTTATTGCTTGATCACACCTTTTATGCATGTTTAAAGGGAATTGGTACTTGTAATCACGCTTATATAAGATAACTAATAATCTTGTTTAGGATTAATTTGATTATAATTCAAGTGATCGCCAGTAATAAATTTATTTGTGCATTAATATTCAAACAACATAAATAAACAGGTTTAGGGTAATCCTAATGATTGCATGTTAGTCAGAAAGCGCACATGAATACGATCAGAATAAAGTAGAGGCCTATTATTAGGGCAGGTTCAATCTCTTTTAGGTTGGATTTGTACCTTCATCCCCGAACTACCAGGCATGGTTCCAGACCTATTTAAGTTGACGGTCTCCTGGATCGTTAAGGGGTGTAACCTTCACCTTGTGATCGGTTTACAAGTTCCTAAAACTTGTTGGCGACTCTTTTGCTCTATCTTCTTTCGCTTTAGACGCCACCGTACTTTAGTGTATGATCACAGTGGGGTTCAAGCTAGGGATAATGCTTGAAATATTCCCTACAGTTTTTGGCGACTCCACTGGGAACGATTTCTATTCTATTTCTTGAAATTTATTTCGGCAATGATTTAGAATGAGTGGATGAGACTCGAAAAGTTCTAAGTATTTCATGTGCGTAATTTTGATTAACATTATTTTCATATGCATAAAAAATATCTCATTGGAAAGACCATCCGTAATGAGTTAAAACATAAGATTTTTACACGTAGGAAATTTGAGGAATATCTTTCACAACTAAGATCGAAATAATGCTGCGCGAAACTGGAAAATTTTATCGAGCATAGAAAGCTGCTGAGGCATGTAGGAACTAGCGTCAGGGAATTAAGTCCAGCGCTAATAATTTGACGTTAGCGCTAGGTGACAGCTTCTGTCGCCATGCGCTAAAGCCAAATTAT
This sequence comes from Chenopodium quinoa, assembly GCF_001683475.1. NCBI lineage: Eukaryota > Viridiplantae > Streptophyta > Magnoliopsida > Caryophyllales > Amaranthaceae > Chenopodium > Chenopodium quinoa. The sequence goes on along the minus strand of NW_018745251.1, from coordinate 1,131,105 downwards.
GGCGCTGGCCTTTATTTGCAGGCGCCAAGTTCTTCCAATACCGAGCCAGAAATATTCGTTCTAATTTTGACCAGTTTTTAGTACTGTTTTCTCGATCCTACTTCCTGTTTGAGTTTTTCTCACTTTTCTGAAACCCATATGTGTTCTACATATGGACATAACCCTCTGGGAATTCATGCTCCATCTACGCTTTGAGCAACAAAGGGTACATCTGAGAATGTTGAATTCACCAAACCATGGAAGCGAGTTTTTCAAAACTCGTGGTGTCCCATCCACTCGCGCCAACCGTTCACGAGTAACCCATATCAACTCTACAGGGTATGCATGGTGCATCCGGACAATTAACCATGGACCCTCTATTGACTAACCCATATCCCAAACTTTAGAGAACTAGAGCCATGGTTAGGTTGCAAACTCATTGCATCATGTTGTGCCTACTTGACTAATTGTGCATTATTGGTTGTGCATCCTTTATATGTTTTTCCTAACCGTTTGTTTGACTTGGGTTAAGATTAAATAAACTGATTTATGACTAAAAGAACTTTGCCTAATTAATTAATTAATTAATTTGAGTAATTAAAGTCTAATAATTTAATCAGAGTTGACTTAGTACGACTTTAGGCATACCTTGTAGAGTAATAATACCGAAAGCAGTTCCAGATCGATGTTCCAGCAATGGCGCCAAGATTAAAACTGCAGCGCCACTCCGTGGAGCGTAGCGCCTGGCGACAAACCTGTTGTCTGGCGCTACACTGCAAAGAAAGGCGCCAGTCCTGTCGTTTTGACGACAGTTCGGTTTGTTGCTCGAGTCATCACCTTATGTCAAATTGAACAGTTTTCTAGTCAAATTCAGTTAATTTTTACTGGCAATAATACCTTGTCAAGTCATTAATCGAGTCTAAGCAGTAAGTCCCATGGTCTTACATAAGAGTCAAAGTATGTCACTTACACTCACCACCTAAACCACACACTGATGCACACTTTGACCATGTCTAAGGGAGTTTTGTATGTGCATATTTTCCGTCATTTTTTTAGGGGGGTAAGTCGGATATTAATCCTCCAATTAAACCACTTGTTTGAACCCTATACTTAACTCCTAAACGTGTACACCTTATTTTTGCCAAAAATATGCACCCTATTTTTGCTTTTTTCTTTTTCAAAACCGTAAAGTCAAAGTCGATTTGAGTCAATTCATTAAAACAAAAATGGTTTAATTTACAGTGTGTGATCAAGAAAGGAAGGGCGTTTGATCAAAGACAACCTTTTTATTCAAGTCCAACTTTTCGACAAACCGATTGCTTGTAAAAGGAAAGCTAAGACAATAATGGCAACTCAAGAGGAAGTTAATGAGCTCAGGAACCAATTGATTACTGTGACTTAGGCGTTAAAGATTTAACCCTCAAAATTGATGATCCTTTGAAGCAACAACAGATGGACCTCTTGCAAGAGAGTCTGAGCAAATTGTCTAGTGACTATAAGTTTCAAGGAATTAGCTCACAAGGGGTCTTGGTGGACAAGGATCTTCTTCCCCAGAAGTTCAATGCCAACGACATCTCGAAATTCAAAGCGATTGACAACCCTTACTTTCACCTAACAACCTTTGAAACAATAATGAGCATCAAGGGTATTGACAAGATGGTGTTTCCCTCTTTGTTCTCTCATCTCTTGAAACCGTTTTCCAACAATGGTTCTTTTCTCTTGAAAAAGAAAGAACCTCTACTTGGGAGTATATTGTAAACGCTTTCATTGATAGATACAAGTGCAACGTTCAAGTTGAAACTGACTATAGGGAACTTGAAATCCTCAAACAGAAGGAGAATGAAGGTTTCACCTCTTTCTTCAACAAATGGAGAGAAACCTCTACTAAGGATGATTGAAGTACCAAGCGAAAAAGAATCTGTGAGGTTATTCATCAAGAACCTTCAAGAGAAGTACTCCAAGCATCTCAAATACCTGAATAATCATTATACCTTCAAGGCCATCTATGACATTGGAATTAATATTGAAGACGATCTGGCTAAGCTAAAAGCTGCTATCAGTAACTCCAATAATGGCTGGAAAGGGAAGAAGAACGACAATCCTTCTTCTTCCAAAACTACCCACTCAAACAATGTTAGTACCTTTAACTAAAGTGAAGCCCTTGCTATGAATAATCAAGGAAAAAAGAAACCATTTAGGAGGAACTTTACTCCTATAGGTATGAGTTATGACACCGCATTTGACCGATTAAATGCAAAAGGTCTTATAACTCCTATTGAACCATTTGGGGACCCACCAGTCAAGAAGAGGAAGGCTAATTGGAACCCCAATGCACATTGCAAGTATCACCAAGGTAGGGGCCATCTTACCGAAAATTGTTGGAAGCTTAAGGAAGCTATCCAAGATTTAATCGACAACAACAAACTGCCATTGCCTCCTGCCAGTAAGAAGCTGAGCATTGATAATGCACCTCTCTCTCACTCCTTGGCCATCTCTGATGAGGAAAACGAGGTTGATCCCTTATCTCTCATCAAACCTATTGAAGAAATCCATGCTATTGAAGAAAAGGAGGAGATCTTTTTTGATGCCATGGATGACTTTCCTGAACTAGCAAGTAAAGAGGACATACAATTGCTTACATTGTCCATGTTGGAGGGATCAAACTTGCTGCATGAAGCTCTCGAAGTTGTGAAGAAACAATTACAAGAGCTTTAGAAAAAATGTGACAAGGACCCATGCACGAAGAAGAAACCCTTCTCTCTACAATAATTGACAAACCCAAGAAGAGTAATAGACTCTATACCCCAATTGGGATTCCATATGCTAAAATGTTCAATATGCTCTCCGAGACTGGCAAGGTTAAACCTCTCGAACCGAGACCATTTGAATCATTAAAAAGGACAGATAGATTCTACTGTCAATACCATCAATCCGGGGGTCACACAATTGAAAATTGTTTTAAATTTAAAGATTTATTTTAGAAAATGATTGATGACAAAAAGCTAGTCCAAATCCCACAAGAGGAGGACATAAGTATTAATGAAGTTTGGGACAGTGATGAAGAAGATGTCTACTCAAAAGACATGGTAAGACCTCCACCTTCAGTGTCATATGCCATGGATGACTTCTTGGTTAAAGAAGATGCATCTATTGACGTCCGCACGAGATCTAGGAGAATGCAACCTCATATTTCGACACAACCTATACCAACTACGCAGCAAGTTCCCATACCTATCATAGAAGACAATGATATTGTCAAACAGTTCAAGAAAACCAAGGTTGAAATGAATGTATGGAAACTTCTAACAATATCTCGAGAGCATAGGTTGGCAGTGATGAATGCCTTGGATAAGATAGGGATAGATTCTGACACCACTACTGATGGGTTGGCTAACTTTCTCACGAGTGATCTCCCTAGTCCTATCAACTTGATCACCTTTTCCGACAAGGATTTACCTCCAGAAGGTGACAAGCATTATAAGGCATTAAACCTCACAATAGTTTGCAAGAGAATGAACGTCCCTTTGACTCTTGTAGACAATGGATCGGCCATTAACGTCTGTCCACTCAAAACTGCGGGGATGTTAGGCATAAGGGATAAGAGCTTACGATAACACTCGGGAGCAATAGAACACGCTACTACATTCTAAGTAGTAGATATTAAGGCTTCATTCAATTAATAGAGAAATAGCTCAACATACCATACCGCTAATTCCAGGAATGAAACCTGTAAACAAAAGTTGCGTCGAATGAAACCCGGCGTAGCTCTTAAAATAAAAGAAGAAGTTCAAAAACAAATATTTGTAGGTTTTATCAAGGTATCCAAATACCCCGAATAGGTCACCAACGTCGTCCCAGTTCCGAAAAAGGATGGAACGGTAAGAATGTGTGTCGACTATCGAGATCTAAATAAGGAAAGTCCAAAGGACGACTTCCCTTTACCACACATCGATATTCTGGTAGATAATACAGCGAATCACGCACTTCTCTCGTTCATGGATGGCTACGCGGGATACAATCAAATTCTCATGGCAGAAAAAGACATGGAGAAAACAACCTTCATAACACCATGGGGTACTTACTGCTACACGGTAATGCTATTCGGGTTGAAAAACATGGGTGCTACTTACCAACGAGCAGCGACTGCCTTGCTTTACGACATGATGTAGAAAGAAGTTAAAGTATATGTGGATGATATGATTCTGAAGTCAAAAGATTGGCCAGGCCATTAAATAGCCTTGAGAAAATTCTTCGAAAGGCTAAGAAAATACAACATGAGGTTGAATCCATCCAAGTGTGCTTTTGGAGTCACATCAGGCAAGCTTTTGGGTTATGTCATAAGCTCTAGAGGAATAGAGATAGACCCAACCAAAATCAAGGCAATCATGTCAATGCCACCGCCCAAAACCGAGAAACAAATTCGAGGATTTATTGGCCGGTTGCAATACATAAGCATGTTCATATCAAAATTGACAACAATATGTGAACCAATATTCAAAAAGCTTATAAATAATGTACCAGTAATATGGGATGACGAGTGTCAAAAAGCCTTTGAAAAGATCAAAGCCTATCTTGCAAATCCTCCCGTATTGGCACCAGCACTTCCAGGAATACCTCTTAGGTTGTACTTAACAATCACCAAAGAAATAATGGGAGCCATGCAAGCACAAGAAGTAGAAGGCAAAGAAAAGGCAATCTAATATCTAAGTAAAAAGTTTCCCGAGCATGAGGTACGCTATACACCACTTGAGAAATTGTGCCTCGCATTGGTGTGGGCCACAACCATGTTAAGACATTACATGCTCGTGCATTCGGTCTTTGTAGTTTCCCGATTGGATCCACTCAAGTATCTATTCGAGAAGTCTACACTCAATAGGCATATATCAAGATGAATAGTCAACTTAGCCCAGTTCGATGTAAGATTCATGCCTTAAAAAGCTATCAAAGGATCTGTGGTTTCAGATTTTCTAGCCGACTTTCCAATAGAAGATTCGACGCCAATACACGACAATGAATTTCCAGACGAAGACTTGATGATCACGGAGGATGATACTTGGACTTTATACTTCGATGGAGCCATAAACCAAAAAGGATGTGGCGTTGGAGTATTACTAGTATCACCTAAAGAAGAGCATGTTCCAACCTCCATAAAGCTAGATTTTGACGTTACCAACAACGCTACTGAATACGAAGCATGCGTGGTTTGTAAACACCTAAAAATGTCTCCCCGAAACCAAACCCGATGATGAATAACCTTTAACCGTCACTATTGGTCGGGTTTAGTTTTTAATCCCGAGAGTGCTTAAAAAATCGTATTTAATTAAATTCAATTTTTGAATAGTCCATGGATCAGTCTTGATGTTTGGTCAAAGCATAGTTTTTTTTTTTTTTTTTTTTTTTTTTTTTTTTTTTATTTCAGTCCGAACCTTTTTTATTGTTTTATTATTTGATTTCAGCCCAAACCTTTTTTATTGTTTAATTATTTATTTTGGCCCAAACATTTTATTTATTTTATTTATTTATTTTCTTATTTTAGCCCAAATAATAATAAATCAGAAATACCCCGAAATTATCAATCGGCACTTAAAATGTTGAATGAAATTAGGGTTAAAAATGAATTTAGACGGAAAAGCGGACTGAAAACTCCCGCGTCACGGCAACAGTCCACCGTGTCAAGGGAAACTGTCCCGTCTGACGGTGGGATTCCCCGTGACACGGGACACCTGATGTGACACAGGGGTTTCCATGTCCTTTCTGCGTAAACCCTTAACGCTTTTTCTCCCCCGTTCACTAAATATTTCCCGCGTCACACAACAGTACACCGTGCCACGGGAATGTTTCCCGTCTGACGGTGGGATTTCCCGTGTCACGGTACACTTTGCCTTGTCGCGGTATACTTTTTTAGGGTTTTTATTATTTTAGGGTTCCGTGTGTTCCCTCAGCACATTTTTCTTATAAATACCCCTCATTTCTGATGTACGGGGCATCAATTAATTCTCTATTTTTCTCTCTTCTATGCTCTAGCCTAAACACTAGTCTACCCTTTACTTTCAAAATTCCTTTTTCAAGCACTCCAAGGAGTCTATACTTTACTCGTGGTTTTGTTCTTAAGACAAGGCGTGAAAGGTAGAACTGTTTGAGGGTTTGGCCCCAAATCTACTTCATTTAATTTAATTTAATTTAATTATTGTTTTAATATTATTTCCTTGAAGTTACTAACTCGTTTATTATTTTGTAGTTGCAAGCAAAAAGAATCAAAGTAAGAATTATGTTCCTTTTATTTCTATTATTTTTCTAACGATTTTATATTGTTGGAATTATTGTTAAATTGCTTCCAATATTAATGTTTATTCTATTTTTATATTTGATCACCATATTGCATGTTTAAAGGGAATATGTAATTGAAAATCACGCCTAATAAGATAATTAGGACAACCGGTTTAGGATCCTTTTTAATCTTGTTGTTTAATCAAGTGATCACAAATATTTTAGAATTATGTGTTGCATTAATATTAAACCAATTTAGCTTAATAATAGTTTGGAGCAAATTGAATCTCTGTTTTTATGCCTTTGAGATCGCAGGAATGATTTTCACTATAAGAATCAAGTAGAGGCCAATACGGGCTAATGTGACTCCATGACTCACTTCGTACCATCATTCCCGATCCTCCTTTCGTGGTTCTGAACCGTATGGAGTTAGCAATCTCATGGATTATGAATGGGGTGTAACCTTCAGGGGTCAATCGTTGTTGCCTATCGTTGTCCCTTTATCGTGGTTGCCTTTTATGATTCGTGAACGGTTTACAAGTTCCTTAAAAACTTGTTGGCGGCTCCCTACTTTCCTTGTCCCTAATCGTATATGTCAATTCCCACTTCCTAAGAGTGCCAAGCATATTCACCACATGCTTTTAACGTAAGCGCACTTCGAACGACGCCTACAATTTGGCGACTCCACTAGGGAGGATTCTTGGTTATTTATCGGTTTGAGTGATAAGTATTTAATTAAGATGAGTGGATGAGACTTGAAAGATTCTTGAAAAATATTCCTGTGATTAATTTGGCATTTTCGCATAAGCATTGACGTTTTAACGTCGCATTTAGGTCTGTCTCGTTGGAATGAATAACTTGATTGCGTACGAAGGAAAACAGGGCACCAGTCAGATTTTCTGACTGCCGTGCCACGATAGAATCTGCCGTGTCACGGTGCAGTACACCGTCTGACGGTGTGCAGTACCATGGCACGGGAATCTCTGTCGTGTCACGGCAGTCCTAAAATTAGTCTGGTGGCTTGTTTTCTCTTCTCACAGTTAATTTCCTTCGATTTTTCTGAAAAAACGTGTGTGTTCTACATGCGTCTTAGCCCCGGGGGATTTAAGCTCTATCAACCCAAAAATGCTCATGGCAATAAGGGTTCATCTGAGTTATTAAATCCACCCAAATCATGGAGTCGAGTTCAATTTCATCACGAACTCGCGGAGCCGGCCGTTGGCATACACCCTCAAGAGAGGCTGCTTTGCTAACGTGTCCAAATTCTTAACCATGGTACCCTTTTGACACCCAAAGCTTGACCAATAGTTGAACATAGATCTTGACCCTAGGTTGCAAACTTTTTTTACATCATCGTGACTAAATTCTACATGGTTTGTTTGGTGCTAACCCTCTTGTGTTTACTCTTTTTGTTTAACCCATGACCAAGGGTTTTTATTTCCACATAGTAATTAGTACGGACCTAAAATCGACTAAAATCTGGAAAGACTCACAAAAAAGACCTGGAACTGAGCACCGTGTCACGGCAAGTCCTGTCGTGCCACGGTGAACAGTGCCGTGACACGGCGCTTTCTACCGTCTGACGGTAGACTGCACCGTGTCACGATAGTCAGCACCGTGACACGGTGCCTAGGAGAAGTGTCCTATCAGTCTATTTTTGGTTTTTGTGCGTACGTAAGTGGTTTATGTGCCCAGTTTGGTGTCATGTCTAGCTGTACGGTCATAACACGCGTCCATAACCTCACTTAATCACTCACATGTTGTGTTCACACACTTAATTCCGTTAGTCGTGCACCATTTCATGACCGTATTTTAGGGTAGTCTTTTGTCGTTTTTTTGTGTCGTTTTTTTGGAGTAAGTCGGATGGTATCCTCCCATAAATTTTTTTTTTCCAAAATTATAGAATTTCAAAATTCAAAATATTTTTTTTCTTCCGGATGGGTTAAGGTTAAGTTTGGTCATTAAAGGTGTGTTTGTTTCGGTGTCACAGCACTTGGTCAAGAAGTAGGGGTAGATTGTTACGGGTTCGATTCAATACCTCAACAACCTCTTTAACTAAAGAGGCGTACAAGGAAACCACCACAATCATCTCCACAAGATCCATCTCCAGTCTACTTTCAACCAATAGCTGCTAAGGAAGATATCGAGAACAACAACAGGACAATTGAAATGTTGTCTAACATGATGCAAACACTCACCACTAGAGTCAACACGGTAGAGCAAGACAATCAGAACAATGTCACTGCCGCTGAAATGGATAAGATTAAGGAACAGATGAGTAAGATTTCTGAAGAATTCAATTATGTGGAGCAACCTGTCGTCTCTTCGTCCATAAGGGACAAGCTTCGTAAGAAGTTCTCCACTGCTGACATTCCCAAATTCAATCCTACTGATAATCCGCTTTTCCATTTGAAGGCTTTTTCTGCGACCATGGCTCTTAAGGGAGTAGATGTGACACTCTTCCCTACGGTGTTCTCTCTCTCCTTATAGCATGCCTGTAAAACATGTTGCGACCTGGGAGGATGTTGCTGAAAGTTTCATGAATTGTTACAAGTGTAACATTCAGGCCAAGACTTCTGAACGTGAACTCTCCATTCTCAAACAGAAAGAGAATGAAGTCTTCACCACTTACTTAAGCAGGTGGAGGGAAACAACTACACTCTTGGTAGATCCCCCCAAGGAAAAAGAGATGGTCCGTTTATTCATTGCCAATTTAACTCATAAGTACAAGCAACACTTGAAGTTTCTGCCTCTGAGTACCTTCGAAGCTATATACGATATTGGAATCAATATCGAGGATGAACTAATGGAGACTGCTGGTAGCAACAATAATTACAGCACTTGAAAAAATAAGAAGAACGACACTCCTTCTTCTTCATCTTCCAAACCCAATAATGCTACCAACAATATCAATATCAATGATGAGCTGGCCCTTAATGCTCCTCCTCAGAGATTCCAAAGGCAAAGGAGAGTTTACACGCCTTTGGGAATGACTTATGATGCTGCTTTTGACCGCTTGCATAGTCAAGGACTGATTATGCCAATTGGACCGTTCCCAAAACCTCGACCAGAGAATAGAACCGCTAGCTATGACCCCAATGCTCATTGCAAGTTTCATCAAGGCAAGGGTCATAATACTGAGAAGTGTTGGAGGTTGAAGGATGCGATCCAAGACCTGATTGATGCTAATCAACTTCCTGTCCCTCCACGGGGCAAGCAGCCTAACATTCAAACAGGTCCTCTTTCTGATGCTTCGGCTATCATGGGAGATGAAGTCTCTTTTGATCCGTCAATACTCATTCAACCTGTGAATGAACCTATGACAAAAGTTGTATTTGTCTCAAGCTATGAAGAAGTAAATTGAATTTGGAATAGTGACGATGAAGACATCTATCTCAAAGATATAGCCTGTTCGTCTCTTGGCACAAGTGAAGATGTTTGGGGAGACCTTGAGGTCAAGTTCTCACCAGAAGTAGACGGTTGCAATAACCTAGTCCACCTCCACCTCCACCGCAATCACAACCGATAGTTGATCCCATCGACCCTGTGAACAACGATGTGGTCAAACAATTACAAAAGACCAAGGTGGAAATGAATGTATGGAAGCTTTTGGCCACCTCTCACGAGCATAGGAAGGCTGTGATGAATGCTCTGGTGAAAATAGGAGTTGATGATGATATGACTCCTCAAGGACTGGTCAACTTTCTCACTACTGAGTTGCCAAGTACTAACAATTTAATTTCCTTTTTCTGACAAGGATCTTCCCCCGGAAGGGGACCAACATAACAAGGCCTTACACCTAACTGTGGTGTGTAGGCAGATGAATGTTCCTATGAGCCTGGTTGATAACGGCTCTGTAATCAATGTATGCCCACTCCGCACTGCAAAGAAGTTGGGCATAAAGAATGAAGAATTGACTCACTCTACTCAAGTGATTCGTGCTTATGATAATACTTGCCGTCAAGCCGTGGGTACTATCAAACTAAACATAACTACTAGAGCCATTGAATGTTGCACACAGTTTCAGGTGGTGAACATTAAGGCTTCTTTCAATCTGTTGTTAGGACGTCCTTGGCTTCATGAGCTTAAGGAGATCCCATCGTCGTTGCACCAGAAAGTGAAAGCAATAGTTGGAGGGGTTCCAATTACCATTGATGCCTCTCCCATGCGCATTCAAGTTATCGCCACTCCCATCGTCCATGTCGAACATGACGAAGAAGATGAAGATCTTTGAGGGTTTTCACTCGATGATGTTCTCATGATCGAAGAAGAGGAGAAGTGTCATCTTGACTTTGATCCTTATTCAAACACCAATATTAATGCCATTATGAAGAAGCAAGGGTATTTCCCTGGAATGACCCTCAGACTCAAAAAGAAAATGGCTGAACATTGGGGCCATCTTGATGCACTCAAGAAAGATACCTTTGGCTTGGGATTCAAGCCAACAAAAGATGTGAAACAAGCCCTCTTGAAAATGAAGGCTCGCAATAACGCTCGAATCATGAAGACAGAAATGGCTATGGATCCATATCCATTCACCCTCAATGGCCAGTACATTAAAGAAGGGGAAGACTTCCCATGCTATGAATTCCCTGACCCTTTCGTCCATGATGGGAAGCGTGAACCATGATTCGAGATGTTCCTCGATTGTGACTTTGTCGATGAAGGCGAAAAACTCTTCACAACTGAGAAACCATCTAGTCAAAGCTCTGATGATCTAAACATTAACCTTCTTTTTGGACTAGAAAATAATGAATCCAAGCCTACCTGCAGTGATGATTCCGAGCTCATTCAAGCTGTTATATCAAAAAAGGATTTTGACCCTTCCGAGTTAATCATCCAGGCTGATGATAGTTCAAAGGGATGGCGCAAGCATTGAAGATCACTACGCCTAGTGGAGAGAAATTGGAAATAACCGCTGGCGAAGGTCCTATGTTTGATGAGTCTGAGTCGTCTGGGTCCGAGTCCGAGTATGAGTCTAAGTCTGTAAACGAGTCCTTAGGGTCTGAGGCCGACCCTCTTTTTGCAATAGAGTCCAATCCTGAGTCTCTTATTGAGTCTTCTCTTCTTATCCCAAATAATTCCGGCGAGGTCGCAGTTGACCTTGCCCCTCTTGAGGTATTGATTGATGAATTCAATAAAATGAATACCTTTCCTTATGATGCGTGTCATTCCCCTAACTATGATCAATATTGCTTTGCTAATGATAAAAATGACAAAGAAATAATAAAGCAATGGAAGAACACGAAAATAAAACAACAATTATTGAAGATACAGAAACAGTTAATATTTCCAATGATAGGACTATTAAAGAAGTAAAAATTGAATTAAAACTAAGTCAAGATGAACGCAAAGAGCTAATTAAATTTCTTAGTGAATTTGGTAATGTATTTTCTTGGTCATACCAAGATGTGCCAGGAATTGACAGGGATATAGCTCAGCATACGATACCACTCATCCCAGGTACGAACCCTATCAAACAAAAGCTGCGCCGTATGAAACCGGATATGGCCCTCAAAATCAAAGAAGAAATTAGAAAGAAATTGGTTGCAGGTTTCATCAAAGTATCCAAGTATCCAGAATGTATAGCAAATGTGGTTCCAGTTCCAAAGAAGGATGGAAGGGTCAGAATGTGTGTTGATTACAGGGATCTCAATAGGGAAAGCCCGAAAGATGGGTTTCCTCTACCTCACATTGATATTCTGGTCGATAACACAACAAACCATGCACTCCTATCGTTCATGGACGGCTACGCTAGATATAATCAAGTATTAATGGCCGAAGAAGATATGGAGAAAACCACATTCATTACAAAATGGGGTACATATTGCTATACGGTAATGCCATTCGGGTTGAAAAATGCGGATGCCACCTACCAAAGAGCAGCCACAACATTGTTACATGATATGATGCACAAAGAGGTGGAGGTCTATGTTGATGATATGATCGTTAAGTCCAAAGATCGCCCAGGCCACATCATTGCACTGAAAGACTCCGCAAGTACAACATGAGGTTAAATCCAGCAAAGTGTGCATTCGGAGTCACGTCAGGCAAATTACTTGGATATGTGATCAGTTCTCGAGGGATTGAAATAGATCCCATAAAAGTCAAAACGATCATGGCCATGCCACCGCCCAAGAATGAGAAGGAAATTCGAGGTTTCATTGGAAGGTTGAAATATATAAGTAGGTTCATATCAAAACTCACGGCGATATCTGGCAAACCCACCTGTGCTAGCGCCAGCAATATTTGACTTTCCTCTTCGACTCTACCTTACGGTCACAAGGGAAACGATGGGGGCAATGCTAGCACAAGAGATCGAAAGCAAGGAGAATGCAATTTACTACTTGAGCAAGAAGCTTCAAGGATACGAGACACGATACACACCACTTGAAAAGTTGTGTCTCGCACTTGTGTGGGCCGCACACAAACTAAGACATTACATGCTCACTCATACAGTGCATGTCGTGTCCAAGATGGATCCTCTCAAATACTTGTTCAAAAAAGCAACACTCAATGGAAGATTATCACGGTGGATAGTAAACCTTGCTCAGTTTGACTTGAAATTTGTACCACAAAAATCCATCAAAGGTTCTGCAGTTTCTAACCTCTTAGCAGATTTTACGCTAGAAGAAGTTGAGAAAGAAGAAGATGAATATGATTTCCCTGATGAAGATTTACTCATGACTGAAGATGGTAGCTGGACGCTCTATTTCGATGGAGCTTCAAACTAAAAAGGTTGTGGTGTAGGAGTCTTGCTTGTATCACCCAATGAAGAGAATATCCCAATTTCCATGAAGCTCAACTTTGATGTCACCAACAATGCCGCAGAATATGTAGCATGTATTTTTGGATTAGAAACAGCCGTGGCCTTAGGAATTAAGAAGCTCAGAATCTATGGTGATTCATCACTAATCATTAACCGAATCTCTAAGAGATGGAAGGTGAGAAGTGAAAGTCTCGCCACGTATCAAGCTCATTTAGAAACTCTCACGGAGCAACTAGATGAAGTGGAATATACGTACTTGCCTAGAGAAGAAAACTAGTTCGCTGACTCACTAGCTAAATTAGCATCAATGGTGCGAATTCCAACGGATACAATCAGAATGCCGTTGACCATAGAAAGAAGATATGAACCGGTTTATGTTCACGCACTTGATGATGAATAAAAATCGCAAGAAGAAGATGAAGAGCCATGGTATACAGATATCCTTAACTACGTGACAAGAGGAGAATACCCTCCTAATACTGATAAAAGGGCACGCCGTGCTTTGAGGATCCTGGCCTCACAGTATGTGCTCATCAGGGGAGAACTCAACAAAAGGACTACACTAGGAAGAAATCTCTTATGCATAGCCAAAAAAGAAGCACACAAAACCGTGGAAAATCTTCATGCCGGCATATGTGGAACGCATATGAATGCTAAGATGTTAGTCCAGAAGATTCAACGACAAGGTTATTATTGGATTACCATGGAAAGAGATTGTCACGAATACATCAAGAAATGTATGAAATGTCAAGTCTATGCAAATTTACAGCACGTTCCACCTTCGCTTCTCTACACATATACCACTCTATTGCCTTTCTCTACTTGGGGTATCGACATCATTGGAAAGATAACGCCACCAGGACAAGGGGGGCATGAATTCATCCTCGTAGCAATCGACTATTTAACCAAATGGGTCGAAGATGCCTCATATGCTAAGTTAACGGCAAAACACGTAGCTCAATTCATTAAGAAAAATATCATATGCCGCTATGGGGTACCTCATGAGATGATCAGTGATAATGGAACGCATTTCCAAGCCGAATGCGCGGAATTATTACAGAAATATCATATCAAGCATCACAGATCATCACCCTACAGACCACAAACAAATGGTGCGGTCGAATCAACCAACAAAAATGTGAAAACTATCATCGAAAAGATGACGGGAAATTACAAAGATTGGCCAAGTAAGCTACATTTCGCCCTTTGGGGTCATCGAACCTCTGTTCGTACATCAATGGGGGCTACCCCTTTCTCTTTGGTCTATGAAGTTGAAGTTATAAACCCAATAGAGTTCAAAATCCCTTCTCTCCGAATCGCGTTGGAAAGCCAACTAGATGAAGTCAACTGGATTACAGCAAGATATGATGAATTAGTCTTACTTGACGAAAAACGCTTGGCAGCTTTGCATCATGTCAAAACCTACCAACAGCGTATGGCGCGACATTTCAATAAAAAAGTCAAGACTAGGAACATCAAAGAAGGAGACCTGGTGCTTAAGGCACTTCGCAAAAATGTGTTGGATCCAAGAGGAAAATTCAGACCAAATTGGTTAGGCCCGTACATTGTTAAAGCCATCTTGTCTGGCGGAGCGGCACAATTGGTAGACATAGACGGTAACGGTTTCCACAATTTAACCAACTTGGATCAACTTAAGAAATTCTATGCCTAGTTGCATGGGTTCATGACCCAATAGAGCTACGTTTGGCCTGATTCCATTTTAAGGATACGCAGGCAATCCCTCAAGGGGGCCCGACCACTTTAAAAAAATAAAATAAAATCATTCCTCCGTCGATCAAGTATACGCGCCAGTTCAGCATTGCGTCACGACAAAATGGAGCTAGAATAAAAAAACAAAAATAATACTATTTTTCGCGCCACGGGAATTTCCACCGTGTCACGGCAAGCTCCACTGTGACACGGCGGAATCTCAGATTTTCCGATTTTTTTTAGTGACGCAGTCTTTGCGAATTCAGTTATTTGTTCGACGTTTTTTATTTTTCTTCCATTGCGTTCGACCTCTTGACTCGGATATAAAAAAAATAAAAAAAAAAAGTCATTGTAATTTTTATTTAAGGCGAAAATAAATATGCTATTATTATTGAAATAAATGTGACTACAATTATTGGCATTATGCGCCTTATTTTAAAAATTATAAATCATAAAAGCAAAGCAATACTGATCTAATTCTTCTTCACTTTAGGAACCGTCACACCCCTAGTCGAACTTTCACCCCTTTCACCTTTCTTAAAATTCTTTGGTTGCTTCTCTCTATAAACCATCTTCTCCTTCCCCTTCCCTTTCACATAATTATTCCTTTTCGGCATTATAGGAGTCTTAAACTCAATCCCTTGTGTTCTTGGACCTAGACGATCTTTAGGAGGCGCTTTCTTATTTCCAAGATGGCTCTTCACATCAGATTTGCCTGATCCGACTCAATCCCTTCTAATTCTAGGATTCAACCATGCCTTGTACGCACTAGATAAGGGAGGAGGAGCTTGGTCACTTGCAGAAATGTTCCACAAAGGTCTTCCAATCCAATAAGCCTCATACTTGTGAACAATACTTTCATGCAATGATACTTTACGAGGACTATCGTTATAGCGTGGAACTACTTGTTCAAGTCCATACTATCACATCAGTCGAGCAGGACAATAAAAAGTCAGTCTTGAGATACTAGGAACACGGAAATACGGAGTATCATTCGTACCAACCATCTTAGTAAGCCTCCACTAAGGCACCACCCAACCAATGGAAAATTCTCTCTTTACAAAGAAATTCTTCGAATCTTCATACGACATGTTCACAGAGTAATTCTTCTTCCTGCGGACTAGATCGTTGGGACCATATTTTTCAATATCGTCGGGGGATTCAAAAAGTTCTAAACGATCCATGAACCAAATCTGGAAAACAAACAAAAAATCAATAAAAAAAAATGCAGATTCCACCGTGACACAGAAGAATTGACAAGGGGAAAACTAGGTCGTTATCTACCCTTCCCCAAGTCAAACTAAATTTGTAAACACCTAACCAACCTTATATGAATATAGGGAAAGTTAAGGGTCGATCCCTAGGGAATGCAATGATGAAAACTAGAGTCTAAGTCAAGCTACCTCGAAGATGGAGTTGATATTATGGTTGGCACTATGGTAAAATAAAGCAAGTCTAATCAAGTAAAACAAAGGTCTAAACACTAGGGATATGGGTTCCACATGCAAGTTCAATAAATTAATTCAAGTATTGCAATGGACAAACAATAGTAGCAATCAAGAGAGTTCAAATGCTATCTCCTATAGGACAATCTAGGAATCACTATGAAAGGAAAATCAAGAAGAATCACAAGCAAACCCAATCAATTAGAGCAACTTTCAATTCAATCGTTCATGTCATTAAGAGTTGCAATGCAATCTAGATTAATCTTATAGGTTGATCACTCCTAGTCTAATCAATCACATGCAAAACTATGTCAACCAATTTAATTGCAACAAATCAATCAATCAAAGAGCATCAACTAGCAATTTCATTAATCAAACATGCTTCCTTCTTTCCCTAGCAACTAATCTACTCACTAATCATGGTGAAATTCAAGAACAAATAACTAAAAATTGCATTAATCTTCATTCTATATCAAAATCTAAGTGAAATAAAAATATTCAACAATATCAAATTCAAATCCAAAGAAAAACAAGAAACAAGCATAAATCAAATAGCAAGTAGGTAAGAGATGAAAGAAGGAAGAGATTCTCACTAATATTCATGATTGAAAATGAAGTAATCCAAACTTGATTGATCAAATGTTGAGTTACAAATCCAAAACCAAGAACTTCTCTCTAACTTCTCTCTAAAATCTCTCTCTAAAACGAAGCTAATGAAATATTATCAAAAAGTTGGTTTCAAAAAGGAATTACAATTCTATTTATCGGTAAAGAAGAAACCGACAAATCCCGCGGGCTCTCTTGATGAATCCGCGGCCGCGGAGAAATGGGTACGGAACCCTCCACGGGCTTTCTGGGCAACACTCGCGCCCGCGACATGATAAACCCGCGCCCGCGGCAATATAAACCTGCGCCCGCGGCCAAAGATGCCGCGCCCGCGGCTAATCCCCTGCTCCCAAAACTCAATTAGGGGGCCGCGGTCTCTCTGAGATGGAGCGCCCTCTCCAGATTTCTCGCGCCCGCGGAGAGCCCGCGGGGCAACCGCGGGAAGCTCCTGCAAAAACTTGCAATTTGCTCTTCTTGAGCCCGCGCCTGCGACTCCACTGACCTGCCCCCGCGGCCTACTGGAAATACCTTGGAGACCTCTCCGAGGCCTCTCTAAGGCCTCTCTAGCCAAATGCTTCTTCCTTACTTGATCATTAAGGTCCCAACTTGATTCCTTTGCAAAGGTGATTCTCCAAATACCTACACAAGCAAACAAAGAAATGAAATAAAAGGAAAGAGAGCCAAATAAAAGGAAAACACGAGAACCATAAAGAAAAGAGGAGAAAGAGAAACTAAAGGAAAAAGGACCAAAAATAAGAGAAGAAAGCATGAAAAAGGGAAAGAAATAACCCTAAAAGACTACCCTATGAGTGCCATAAATGACACTCATAAAATTCCCTCAAGCTAGACTTTTGCTCGTCCCGAGCAAAACAAAGGCTAAAAAGGAATAAGAAGGGCTTATTCAAAGCAAAAATAAAAAGATGGGCGAGAATTTACACTAAGACTCACTGTCGTAGGAATCACGGTTGTTTTTAGCTACAACAAGCCATTTAAACCCCTAGATCGCCCTAGAGGAAGAGTGATGCTCTCGTAAGGGTATCCTAAGAGTTTACCCATAACTCTCCACAAAACCCCCAAGAGGCAAACCAGAAAAGGAAAGTAAAGAGGAAAAAGGAAACAAAATCTTTACGAAATGGACTTTACAAAGAGACTATAATTTAAATGAATAACAACCTTTCTAAAGTGAATTATGGTAGGCACGTTATAAGATACCTAAGGTTGATTGAAACATAAATATGCTAAGCATAGGAACTAGTTATCACATTCTACTTTCATCCCAAACAGTCTTACCGCGTTCCCCCTACTAATCTCATGTCTCCCCTTAGTGAGCATGTCATAGATTCCGTGAAGGAACCGGAAAAAGATCAACATTTTGGGCTACTCGACATCTTGATTTCGCATCCCCTTTCCTTAGTCTACAACCCATGATTCCCTCCACCGATGAAAGACTCAACTCCTAGGTCCAAAGGTCTTCCCAAAGGTTGTAACGTAAGGCAAGAAGGGTTAAGGTAGGATAAAATTTAAAATTTGGTGGTTATCCTAAATTGTGAAGTAAAGACCGGCCAAATCTCAACACCAAACTTAAGTAATCACCAAACAAAAACGTATTAACACCCCAAGCTTATTCAAAGCAACAATCTACAAACATAAGAACAAAAAGCGCAAACGCTTTTTCCCCCCAAGATAAAAGAAACATTGTCCTCAATGCATAGAGAGGAGAAAGACACTTGAATATTTATGATTTTTCTTTATTTTTTTCTTGCATTTTCTCATTTATAAATTTTTTTTTGTATTTTCTCGTACTCCTTAAAAGCATTAGTCCTTGCCTTTTTTCAATTGAAACGGCTTTTTCAAATTTGCATTTATTAACATCCTTGCCTCTTTTACCAAGGACGGCTTTTACATAAGCATTTGCCATTATTTACCAAATATAAACAACTCAATTATGTGTACCAATTCGAACCAAACTCCAACTTCATAGACCACAATCACCAAACATTAACCTTTGCTTCACAAAAACCAAAAGAAGGAGAACGAAACAAAAGGCTCAAGATATCTAATTATGCGGCTTGAAAAGAGGGAAAAAGGTTCAAAGGGGTAACAAGTAGGAAAATGTATCCCAAACCAATAAAAGAAAAGTAAACATAAAGGGACTATCCTAGAAAAAAGAAAATACCTCCCCGAAAAATTGCCTTTGTCCTCCCTAGGTAGTTCGGTCACGGTCTTAGGAATCATACGCTAAGATTCTAGATTAGGTTTGCGAAAATCAAGGATCCATGCCGCTCATGTAAGAATTTGATGAAAGCTTGAAAAAATATAAATCTCACATGGTTGTAGAAAAAACTCACTAAGGTTGTCACTTAGCATGCTTTATCCTAGACACATAATTGAGCGGCATGGATCCTTGATTTTCGCAAACCTAATCTAGAATCTTAGCGTATGATTCCTAAGACCGTGACTGAACTACCTAGGGAGGACAAAGGCAATTTTTCGGGGAAGTATTTTCTTTTTTCTAGGATAGTCCCTTTATGTTTACTTTTCTTTTATTGGTTTGGGATACATTTTCCTACTTGTTACCCCTTTGAACCTTTTTCCCTCTTTTCAAGCCGCATAATTAGATATCTTGAGCCTTTTGTTTCGTTCTCCTTCTTTTGGTTTTTGTGAAGCAAAGGTTAATGTTTGGTGATTGTGGTCTATGAAGTTGGAGTTTGGTTCGAATTGGTACACATAATTGAGTTGTTTATATTTGGTAAATAATGAGCGGCATGGATCCTTGATTTATCCCAAACATGCCACAAACAAGTAGAATCCGGCTTCATGATCCCCCTAGTTCTAGACAACTACCTTAGCATGCTTTATCCTAGAATCAACCAAACGTAATCTCAAACCGTGCATACCATTATTACCTAGGAAGACTATTATTCAAAAGCAAAAGTCCATTGCATACAAGTCCAATTTTCAAAAAGAGAAAGAGTGAAAATAAAGCCTCAAAAAGTTACGCACACAAACAAGAATAAAAGAAAGGGAAAGAAAAGAAAAGAGAAGGTGGAAAAACTTAGATAAGGACTAGAAGGGGAAAGAGGAAAAGGGCAAAGATGCAATCATAACACGTTTATCCCAATCGACATACAAGCGGTCTAATGGCCACATCGCCAAAGACCCCAAACACACTAGGTGTTAAATTCATACATCCTCGAACCGTTCATCTTCTCCTAAATCTAATCCTAATCTAAGCAACCAAGAAAATGAAGAAGTGAAAATAAAGAGGAAAAATAAGAAAGGCCTCACCAAGCATCCATGCTAAATTAAAGTACCCAAGGAGTAGGAACGTGCTTCTCCAAAAGGTTCCGCAATCCAAAGCATAGGCTACGAGCAAGGTGAGGTAAAGAAAAAAAAAACTATATATACAAAATGAAATTGTTAGTAACTTCCAAACAAAAGCAAACGATAAAACACTTAGACACAAACTATATACAAAAACCTAGAGAAACCATCATCATCAAATTTTTTATTTTTTTTCTTCTCAAGAAACTCCCAAAAATATTAAGAAATGAAACAAAACAACAACAAGCAACAGACTAACGAGACCATTAGTAAAAATCCACCAAAAGCCTTATCAAAGACTTCTCACCGAGCCCCAGGTGCCTCCCCCAAACCAACATAAAACATCCTTTTTGACCCTCCCCCCTCACAAAATGAAGGCATCGACCGCGATGCCTACAAACATGCAAAAAAAGGGAAGGGCGAGAACAAAAAGCGAAACAAACATGCATAAGGGGACTATTGGCCACTAGGGCCGACACCATCATCACCCGTATCCCAACCTCCGGTGTAACCGGGAGGAAATCCATAGTGACCCTTGAATAGGTCAAGTTGGGATCGGGTCAATTGGTCGTAGGGCTCACGCTGAACAAGGGGCTCGGGGTGATGGGGGTGAACATAGTAGTATGCGGGATCACCCCGATAATCACTCCCCCCGAGACCCTATAATCATAAGGCGGGAAGTCGCGCCTTGGCACATTGGGGTCCTCAACCCCGGGCCAATAAGGGTACGTAGGGAGGTTGTCACCACCCCAGGAAGGTACCGGCCCTAGTTGGGGCGGCACATAGGGGTAGTTGACCGGAGGTGTGACCTCCCCCCTACGCACTAGCGTCATACAAGGCACTAGTTTGATAAGACAAAGTTTGGTGGTCCGAATACATACCTTGCATGCTCAATTGCATGCGCTCCATGTTGTCTCTCATGGCCTCTATCTCTCGGAGATAAACATCTCCTTGGAAATCTTGTTGTTGTTGTTGTCTTTGATGTCTTCTTTCTCTTCTTCTTCTTTGAGCATCATCATGAAAATGCTCATGTTGTTGTTGTAGTGGCGGTTGTTGTTGCTCTTCATCATATTCTTCTCCCCTTCCTTCCTCCTCTTCCTCATCATTCTCATCGCTCCCATCAATCTCATCATCCTCCTCCATCTCATCTTCAATCCTTCCATTGTCCCTAGGGACCATCCAAATGTTTCTAGCCTCACGAAGGATGGAGGTGGCAGCCGGGTTAGGGAGAAGGCAATGGTGGGTATTTCTCACTAGCCAAGAGTAAGTATCGATTCTCCTAGTGCTAGTTATGAAACGCAAAGTGTTAACTTGCTTCAAACTAATCCACACGTCTTCACTCCTTCCAACCGGAGTGCAAGACTTCAAGAACCCCTCTTGCTTAAAATACGACACAAGACGTGTCACCATGCCCCCACAATGAATTTCCCCCGTTTTGACCCCATGCATTATATCCTTACAACAATTCATGAAGATATAGCCAAAATTAATCCTTGACCCTAACTCCGGCTTGGTAGCCATCCATAACACCATAATCTCCTCTCGAGATAACTTCCCCAAATCTTGCTTATTGAACTTTTTATCGCTAACGACCATGTATGTGTTCAACAACTTGGTTTGATTCTCAATTATTTCTTCCAAATTGGTCCTAGGTGAAGAAGGTTGTGAATAGGAATTTTCACCTTGAGTCCTTGGAACAAATCCGGGTGGGGGACCTCTTTGAGCAATATTTTGAAAATTGCCCCTCCCTTGATTGTTCCAAGTACCCCTATTTTGATTTTTACCATAACTTTGATTATGGTTACCACCACATTGATTATGATTACCACTACCTTGGTTATGATTTCCATAACCTTGGTTTTGATTACCATAATTTTGGCTTTGATTACCATAATTTTGGCTTTGATTTTGGCCACTATAACCTTGGTTATTATAGCTACCACGAGAACCTTGGTTCCCTTGGTTTCTATAACCACCACCTTGGTTATAGTTGTCAAAATTGCCTTGGTTTTGGTAATTCCTATTCCATTGACCTCTTTGGTTATCAAACCTTTGAACATTATTATTTGACACATAATTCACGTTCTCACTCTCATTGTTATCAAACTCATCAACACATTCATTAGGACAATTACTAGAGTCATGATCATACGATCCACATGCATCATAAAACAAACAACCCATAGGCATATTATGTGAAAAGGGAGGGGGTTGAGAGTTAGAAAGAGTACCTCTCCCCTTAAATTGGGAGGGAAGATTCAAATCTTGGGAAGAAGAAGAAGCGCTCTCCAACTTGGCTTTGATTGCGCTCATCTCCTTTCCCAAGTTTGTCATTTGGGAGGAAAGGTTGTTGATCGCATTTAGATGGTCAACCGAGTACAATGAAGATTGCTTGCTTGAAGAGTCTCTCTCCCCATCTTGCCAATCTCTATAGTACGTCACCACGTCCTCAATAATGTCCACCACTTCTTCTTCGGTCTTGTTCATGATAGGACCCCCGACCCCCCATCAAGGCATGACTTGCCTTGGGGACTTAAACCGCCATAGAAGATTTGGACCACTTGGTATGTTGGGATTCCGTGGTGAGGGCACTCCCTTTGACATTCTTTGTATCTCTCCCATACTTCATAAAGGCTTTCATTTGGCCTTTGCTTGAACCCTTGGATCAAGGCTCTTGCCTCCGCCGTCTTCTTTTGAGGGTAGAAGAGGGACACGAAGGCCTTTGTAACATCATCCCATGTTCTCAAGGAATTGGGCTTCACCTCTTTATCTAGCCACTCTAAGGATCTTCCTATGAGAGAGAAGGGGAACAACTTGAGGCGGATGAACTCTTGAGAAACTCCGTTAACTTTGATGGTGTTGCAATATTTCTCAAGTTCTTTTAGATGGTTCAACGGGCTCTCATTCTTAGCCCCACTATATTGCCTCCTCTCAATTAAGGTGATCATGGCCGGCCGAATTTCGAATTCATTTGTCGGTGTTGTAGGCGGAGCTATGCCGCTCTCAAACCTATAAGCACCGGGTATTCCTAGCTCCTTCGAGGCCACTCTCGGATTTTCTCCCATGCCTTGCTCTTCTTCAATCTCTTCTTCACTTGAAGAACTATACCCCAAGGATCGATTAGCTATTCTTCTCCTTGAAAGAGTCCTTTCAATTTCCGGGTCAAAAGGCATAATGGATCTATCACGAGCTCTATGCATGAAAAACTCAAAGGAAAATATTAGTAGCACGGCTACAAGTGTAGCCTAAAGAAACAAAATCTTTTTGTATTTTTCAATTAAAATGAAGTAGACTCAACAACAAAAGCTAAGCACCAATAGCATTCCCCGGCAACGACGCCATTTTGAAAAGGGGAAAACTAGGTCGTTATCTACCCTTCCCCAAGTCAAACTAAATTTGTAAACACCTAACCAATCTTATATGAATATAGGGCAAGTTAAGGGTCGATCCCAAGGGAATGCAATGATGAAAACTAGAGTCTAAGTCAAGCTACCTCGAAGATGGAATTGAGATTATGGTTGGCACTATGGTAAACTAAAACAAATCTAATCAAGTAAATCAAAGGTCTAAACACTAGGGATATGTGTTCCACATGCAAGTTCAATGATAATGCTAATTTAGAGCTCAATCAATTAATTCAAGTATTGCAATGAACAAACAATAGTAGCAATCAAGAGAGTTCAAATGCTATCTCCTATAGGCCAATTTAGGAATCACTATGAAAGGCAAATCAAGAAGAATCACAAGCAAACCCAATCAATTAGAGCAACTTTCAATTCAATTGTTCATGTCATTAAGAGTTGCATTGCAATCTAGATTAATCTTATAGGTTGATCACTCCTAGTCTAATCAATCACATGCAAAACTATGTCAACCAATTTAATTGCAACAAATCAATCAATCAAAGAGCATCAACTAGCAATTTCATTAATCAAACATGCTTCCCCCTTTCCCTAGCAACTAATCTACTCACTAATCATGGTGAAATTCAAGAACAAATAACTAGAAATTGCATTAATCTTCATTCTATATAAGAATCTAAGAGAAATAAAAATATTCAACAATATCAAATTCAAATCCAAAGAAAAATAAGCAACAAGCATAAATCAAATAGCAAGTAGGTAACAGATGAAAGAAGGATGAGATTCTCACTAATATTGATGATTGAAAATGAAGAAATCCAAACTTGATTGATCAAATGTTGAGTTACAAATCCAAAACCAAGAACTTCTCTCTAACTTCCCTCTAAATTCTCTCTCTAAAACTAAACTAATGAAATATTATCAAAAAGTTGGTTTCAAAAAGGAATTACAATTCTATTTATAGGTAAAGAAGAAATCGGCAAATCTCGCGGCCTCTCTCGATGAATCCGTGGCCGTGGAGAAATGGGTACGAAACCCTCCGCGGGCTTTTTGGGCAACACCTGCGCCCGCGGCTAATCCCCTGCTCCCAAAACTCAATCAGGGGGCCGCGGTCTCTCTGAGATGGAGCGCCCTCTCCAGATTTCCCGCACCCGCGGAGAGCCCGCGGGGCAACCGCGGGAAGCTCCTGCCAAAATCTTGCAATTTGCTCTTGTTGAGCCCGCGCGCGCGGCTCTACTGACCAGCCCCCGCGGCCTACTGAAAATACCTTGGAGACCTCTCTGAGGCCTCTCCAAGGCCTCTCTAATCCCTCTCTAGCCAAATGCTTCTTCCTTACTTGATCATTAAGGTCCCAACTTGATTCCGTTGCAAAGGTGATTCTCCAAATACCTACACAAGAAAACAAAGAAAGGTAATAAAAGGAAAGAGAGCCAAATAAAAGGAAAACACAAGGAAAACACGAGAACCATAAAGAAAAGAGGAGAAAGAGAAACTAAAGGAAAAAGGACCAAAAATAAGAGAAGAAAGCATGAAAAAGGGAAAGAAATAACCCTAAAAGACTACCCTATGAGTGCCTCAAATGACACTCATCAAGAATTCACCATGTCACGACATAAGTGCGCCGTGACACGGTGCCTATTTTGTGTCACGGGGGCTACTCGGAGCGTGTTTAACCTTAAGCAGTACTAAGGATCCCTTCCTGATGGCTTTTCGGTCAGATTTTGCTTCATCAAGGCTGCAAAAAGTTTCTTCATGGCACGTAGGCATAGGAGACCTCCCAGATTCAACATGTTCAAGCACATATGCTAAACAAGCATGTCCTACCCTACCGTTTGCAAATAAAAGCTTGATAAACATGCAAAAAATATAAGCCCTTCTAAGATATACATGATAAGACTCAGAGACAAGGCGTTTGAAATATAAATTTGCAAGTTTTTCTAAGTCTATCTCATTACCACACACAATTCTATTTAAATCTGGACCTGTTAGATTCAGATGGCGTTCAAAGTCTTGGTAATAATACTCACGTAGGGTAGGCATGGCAATAAGATTTCTGGCAAAAAATCCAAAGATGGCACCGAATTCCTCCGGCAGGAGACAAATTTCATCGTAATCAAATTTAAAACAATGTGTTTCAGGACTCCAATAGTTTAATGCTGCCCTAAGAAAATCATGTTCAATCGCTACATGTCTCAGGGCTAATAAACCCCTGACATGAAACAATTCCAATTCTCTTTTGTTAGCATTGGTCAAAGAATAAGACCAGTCAAGCAATGTATTATAAAAATTCTGAGACATTATTACTGAAATATGAAATTCTAATTATTTTATGTTTCGTAATTATGCATATCACGAATATACTGGTCCTATTTTATAGAAAAAAACGCTCGAAAATACTCAGAATCTATCTTTCTATACGCGTAAACCACACCGTTGCAGAATTCGCGCACCGTGACACGTGAGTTTCCACCGTGTCACGAGAATTTATGCTGCGACACGACAGATTTTTCCGTGACACGGTGTACAGTGCCGTGTCGCGGCGCCCACGCGTTTTCTTTTTTTTTATCCTTTTTATGTATCTATCTGGATTTTTATTGTTTTATCTTCACCAGTTATTTTATTTTTTTAATTCTGTTTTTCGAGAGTTTCATTCCTAATAAATTCTCAAATTTTTTTAGTTTTATTTTTATTTTATTATTATTATTTCTATTCATCTTTATTATTTACTCTTATTTCTATTATTATTATTATTTTATTTTTTTTCTTCTTTCTCTAGGGAGGTTATAAACCTTGTCCCATTTCCATACATATTTATTTTTGAGGAGTTGTAAAACTTATTCATTTTTTCTTTTCTTTTTATTTCTTTTTTCTTTTAGGGAAGGTCGGTACCCTCCACCCTCCACTTATGTTTTTTTTTTTTAACGTCATACACAATCACACACAATGAGTCTCAAGAACACACTAATACACACTAATAAATACATAAACTGTGAATAATGTACAAAATGAGTCATAATAAATAAGCAGCGTCAAGTGTCATCACAATATGTACAAATAAAGACCCTCGGTCAAAAATCCGTAGAACTAGAAGAGTGAGGATCAGTGTCATCTCCAGCCTGTGAATATTGGAGCGGTAAACCAAAGAGTCCTGTTACTCTAGTAGCAGTCAAACTCAAAGCATGACCCGTCCAACTGACAAACGGTGTAGACTGACTCAATGAAATAGGAAGCGTTAGTGGAGGCATCGTCCCATACACTGGAACTGAAAAAAAGCCTTTCATCGGGGGAGGAAGCGCCCCAGACGATGGAGCTGAGTATAGGCCCTGATCCACGGGAGTGATAATTAGCCTGAACTCAAGCTGTGAAGACTGTGAAAACGACTATCCCTGCCACTGACCCTGACCCTTAAAGCGCTGGGAAGAATGAGGCTGCTGCAACTGAGCCTCCTGAAACGGTTGAGAAATCTGAGGCTCCCGCTGAGACTGAGAATGCCGATGAACCTTAGGAGATTGTCTGCCACGACTAGGCTCCCCTCGTCGGAGCCTTTATGCCTCGAGCACGAGCGAGACCTCTGTCGCTCCCGAAAGACACAAAATCAAAAGATGTCAATGGCGAAAGACAGAACAAATGGTAAAAATGAAAAAGTGAACATACCTCAAGAACATCGCCAAAACCGCCTCGACAGCTCGCGCCACGCCGAAGCTTGATGATGCATTATTTTAAAGCGTCAACCAGCTTCATGAAGCCCATCATCTCCGGGTGAGTAGGCTTAGAACAAAGCAAAGAGAAAAATCAGTAACAAGCGGTATTAAAAAGGATGAATAATGTATTAAAAGCTTATCGGCTCAAAAACATCAAGTAGAGACTCCTGCGCCTGTCTAAAACCCTCTGGCGCGTCAGCAATATGGTCCTCAGTAATACCAATCGGCCCTGGGTAGCGGAAAAATTGAGGCGGAATCTCAATCCTCCCCACATGCCGAAAAGTCGTCTGAAAATACGATCGAATAATCAAGTTATTCGATTGTTTAAACAGAGACTAGCAACAAACTCCTCAAAAGAAATCATACCTCAGGAGGACGGGGTGGAGGAGCCAAAGAGGGAAGCAAGTCCTGCGCATAATCTCCCTCCATACGCATAAGCTCGTGTCAAGGAAAAGTGTAGCGCTCTCCCCTGTTTATCAACTCCCTAAGCAAGCGTGAGTCCAACATCGACTCCGGTGGAGACAAGGGCACGCTCCCCCAGATACCAGACAAAGCGTCCAGTACCAACAAAAATAGTGCGGTACGCTGAAAGCTGCAAGGCCTCAGGAAGATTATTCATCCCAGCCCAAGGCTGATACTGGACATCAATAGCAACCTGAAAGCCATAAAAAGTTGCAATAAAGCGCTGTAGACACCTAAAAATGTCTCCCCAAAACAAAACTCGATGATGAACAACCTTTCACCGCCACTATTGGTCGAGTTTAGTATTTAATCCCGAGAGTGCTTAAAAAATCGTATTTTATTAAATTCATATTTTTTAACAGTCCATGGATTAGTCTTGATGTTTGGTAAAAGCATAGTTTTAATTTCAGCCCAAACTTATTAATTAATTCTAGCCCAAACCTTTTTTATTTTATTGTTTTATTATTTATTTTTGGCCAAACCCTTTATTTATTTTTATTTAATTATTTTCTTATTTTAGCCCTAATAATAAAATGTCAGAAAAGGCCCGAAATTGTCAATCGACACTTAAAATGCCGAAGGAAATTAGGTTTAAAAATGTA
The DNA here is from genome assembly GCF_001683475.1 of Chenopodium quinoa. Taxonomy (NCBI): domain Eukaryota; kingdom Viridiplantae; phylum Streptophyta; class Magnoliopsida; order Caryophyllales; family Amaranthaceae; genus Chenopodium; species Chenopodium quinoa. The sequence goes on along the minus strand of NW_018745251.1, from coordinate 1,102,878 downwards.
TTTAGACGGAAAAACAGGCTGGAATTTCCCGCGCCACGGCAGGTACCTACCGTGTCACGGGAATCCTTCCCGTCTAACGGTGGGATTTCGCGTGACACGGGAGGTCTGCCATGACACGGGACATTCCGTGTGTTTTCCGCGTAAACCCTTGACGCGTTTTCTATCCCGTTTTCTGAAAATTTCCCGCGTCACACCGAAAGTGTACCACCTGACGGTGGGGCTTCCCGTGTCACGGTACAGTTTGACCGTGTCACGGGATACTTTTTTGGGGTTTTTATCATTTTAGGGTTCCGTGTGCTCCCTCAGCACATTTTCCCTATAAATACCCCCCTCATTTCTGATGAACGGGGCACCGAGTAATTCTCTGATTTAATTTTCTCTCTTCTATGCTTTAGCCTAAACACTAGCCTACCCTTTTCACTTCAAAATTCCTTCTTCAAGTACTCAAAGGAGTCCATACTTTACTCGTGGTTCTATCCTTAATCCAAGGCGTGAAAGGTAGAATTGTTTGAGGGTTTGGCCCCAAAATCAACTTTACTTTATTTAATTTAATTTAATCGTCGTTTTATTATTTCCTTGAAGTTACTAACTCGTTTATTATTTTGTAGTTGCAAACAAACAGAATCAAAGTAAGAGTCATGCTCCTTTTATTTTTATTATTTTTCTAACGATTTTATGTTGTTGGAATTGTGATTAAATTGGTTTTAATATTAATGTTATTCTATTATTGGTCACCATATTTCATGTTTAAAGGGAACATGTGTTTCGGGGTTTTCTGATGTCCTGCGGGAGAGTTACAATTCCGAGACTGGAACCGGACGCCTGTACCTGCAAAACAAACGGATGCTCCGAATGATTGGAGATCCGCCTCCGACGGTCAAATTAGTACTTGATTATGGAGTAATTAATGCGAAAATTAAAGTGATTGGGTCTCTCTAGGTGAGAGAGTTTAATGTGTGTAATCTGCGTAATCCCCCTTAATGAGGATTAAGGGAGGTATTTATAACTTCGGGAAACGTGCCAATCTAGGTTTAGGTTAACCTTGGGCTGATTGGGCTTCCCACGGAAGTTGGGCCTAGGTGACCGGTTATCCCAGGTGTCATGGGAAGGACACGTGTCGTGTCGTAATTGGTCCATAGTGGACGGATCATTGCTTGACACGTGGCAGGCTCCTATTGGCCCATGTGACGGACACATGGCGGAACCTGATTAGTCTACTTGTCAGATGGTGATTGGTGGGGAAAAATCCCCTAATCATTTGCCCCTCACAGGTGGCACGTGACTGGTCACGTGTTACCTGTGACATGTATCGCCCTGTAACAGGCGACGGCCTGCTACAGGTGTCACTCGGCGAGAGGCCGAGAGATTCTCCCGCCAAAATTTTGAATTCTGGAAGTGACCCTTCGCCTTCTCACTTCGCCTATATAAAGGAGTGTTGGCTTCGGTCATTTTCAGACTTGAAAACTTTGTGAGAGAACATTCGGACCCCTGAACTTGCTCTGACATTTTGGACCCTTTCTGCCTACCGCCTGCTCTGACAAGCCGACTACAAAGGATTTTCAGAACTTCATCAATCGTCACTCGTTCAGGTAACCGTCGGTTCTCTTACTCTTACTTTTCTCTTTACTTTATTCTTTTTTTGAAACGGCACCACGGAAGCACACGCCACGACCTAGGTTAGTGATCAGCCGGTCACCGGGGACGGCTAAATCTAGGACTAGGAGTGCCGCCTGCCCTTTTCTGGACCCATCTTTGCCCTTTATACAAAGTCCGACTGTATCTGTGTCTATGTAGAGCATGATGGCCAGAACAAAAAAGACTGTTAGGATCTCAAACTCAGACGGCTCCTCCCACAGGGTGCCGATTAGTGAAACATCTGACCAGGCGCCAGATGTGGAAGTGAAACAAAGCGGCTTGAAAGCCGACAATTCTGATGGAGGAGTCAAAGTGACCCCTTCCCATTTTACAGTTGACAATTCTGCATTCTCTCCTGCTCCTTTTAAAGGAGAGGAGGCGGGCCCCTCCGGGAAGGGGAGGAGCCGTCCTCTTCGGACTCGTTAGAGGACGATTCCGAGTCTAGCTCTTCTGGCCATGCTTCTCCGGACACAGAAGAGAAAAACAGTCGCCTACAAGAGGCGAGGCTTTCTCACGCAGTTGAGAAGGGGGACGATTGGGCGGATCCATCCGTCTCTCACCGAGAGAAAAATACCCCCTACTACTGCACGGTACCTCGTGGCCGGATCACATCCATGCAAGAGAAAGTGGAGAGCTTTATCGCAAACCACACAATGGGCCCCGGCTTTTTAATGTTCGTGCCGGCTCCAGAAGACACAGTCGTCTGGCCGGCTGGTACCAGTTATGATGGCGCCTGCTTTGGCTGCTACGAGGCGGCCATCAAGGCTGGGCTGCGCTTCCCACTACATCCGGCTGTTCAGCGGATCTTGGATGGGTATGAGTTGGGGTTATGGCAGTTAGCCCAGAACTCCTGGGTCAACGTACTCGGCTATGTGGCCGGGTGCGAACTTCTCGGGGTGGAGCCGAACTTCGAGGCTTTCGCCCACATGAACTACCTCAGCCGGACCCCTAAGGCAGGCGGTACCGGCTGGTATCAATTGACGAGCCACAGGGGCTACCTCATGACGAGAGGTAAAGCAAACAAATGGAAGGACTGGCGGAGCACCTTCCTTATCATTGAGAGTTCAGACACAGAGCTGAACAAGCGCTTCAACAGGTGGAACAGGAATCCGCCCCTTCTTGCAGGCGGCCGCAGCATGCCGCCTGTTCCCCCCAAGGCTAAGAAAGAGATCCTAGATAAAAGAATCTTCAAAGTAGAGTCGAAGGTGAACTCTACTTCAGGGGTACGAGAGCAAGTACCCATGCACTGCGTCCCGAGCTTCAAATGGCTCTACGACGAGTACTTTTTGGCCGCCTGTGGCCTCAGCAGTCGGTGCTCAAGAGGTACCCGGCCTGTCGAATACTCTGTTGTTCCGTGCATTTCTTGTTATGACTTTTATTAACTTTGCTATTTGTTTTTGCAGCGGACGCCATGAGCAAAATTACCGCCTCCAAGACTGCGGCGGCCATGTTGCGGGCCTCCATCATGCAACAGTTTTCAACCGACTCCCCCAACAAGGGGACACCCTTGGTGGGCTTCGAACCTTTCACCCTCTTTTTGGAGTTGTGTTTATGCATATACCGACTCTTTTCTTCTTTTTTAGACGGGCGCTCCAAGAGCTTCTTCTTCCCAACAGCCGGACCCCAAGGCCCGGAGGACGACTGTTGCGAGCTCTCCTGGTTCTGCCAGGAAACATGTGGCGGCTGAGAAACAGCCGGCCACTTCATCTAAAACTTCAGCTAGGCCACCTAGAAGTATGAAATTATCCTTGTAAATTTTAGACTTGCTCCCTTCTTTACTAGGTCTAATCCGTTTGTTTATGCTTGATGCAGCCGGCCCTCAGGAGCCTGACTTGGTCGAGGTGGCCAAGTCTATGATCAAGGCCGTTCCTCCAGCTGAAAGGGAGGCGGTCAGGGGTGTCGGCACCCTTGACCTAGACGGGATTGCAGGGGTCCTTGCTCAGGTATACTTAGCATATTTTTGAGTATTTGAATTCCAGGACGCCTGTTTTCTTTTTTGTTTGGAAACTGATGCCTGTTCCCCTTTTTACTTAGGCCCTGCTCCAAGTGAAAGGCCTTCGCAAGCCGCTTGACCGGAAGAACAAAGAGGTAAAGGCTGCAAAAGCTATGGCCGCCTCTGACTGTGATAAGGCAATGTTTCAAATTGCCCAAAATGAAGTTCTGACAATTGATATTCTTTATTATCAGGCGCAGGCTACCGCCGCTATCCGGGCTCAGTTAGAGGCGGCCCAGAAGAGGAATAGCGAGCTGGAGGCGACCATCAACAACCTCAAAGCCGAGATGAGACCTCTTCGCCAAAAGATGTCCTCATACGAAACCTTGGAGAAATCCTTGGCGAGCGTAAAGGTACGCCTGGTGACCCAGGAGAAGAGTCTTACTCAGGAGCTCTCGGAAAAGGCTGAGCAAGAAAAGAAAGAGCTGGTCCGGGAGATGATGGAAGACTCTGCTTAAATCCAGCGCATGCCTTGGGGCCGCCTCTTCCCCAATGCCGACTTTGCCTCATGGGAAAAAACGTACCGCCAGTGTTCTGATAGATATAATCAAGAGATTCTAGCGGCTGCTGAGGAAGAGGCGTTGGAGGAGGAGGAACAGCCGGTAGTGGCGCTTGTGCCGCTTAGGGGTAATGCATCAAAGAAGGATGCAGCTGAAGCCGAGGCCAGCAAGAAGAGTGCTGACCAGGCGGCAGCTGCTAATATTGAAGATCTGCCCCCTTCTTAAGCTTTATGTCTTCTTTCCACGGCCTGCGTGCCGTTTGTTTGTATTTACCCGGCCAGGGGGCCGGGGCTCTGAATATTTTGCGGGTCTTTAATGACCGGCTTCTTTTTAATGAATATTTTTGTTTTGCTTCAAATTTGTTTAAGTATTGAATATTCTGATATCCAATTGTACACTATACCGACTGTTTTACATGGCCGATAGTTGCAGACATGTACGGATAGTTAGTCACCTCGCCTATGCCCCTGGACGACTGGTTGTCTGTTTCCAGGCTAGACGATCAGTCGGCCATTTATCCAATCGGTATTCGAACTATTTTAAAGACTGGATCCCTTTAGGCAGGCGGTCCTGTCATTTGTAAAATTAACCAAGTAGGAAAGTTGTTTCCTACTTGTCATATTTTTAGGCTAGAGACTTTAGGCCGTCTAGGCCGACTGTTTCCCGCCATATTTAATCTAGTGTGAACAGGTGCTGTATGATTGTTACCTAGTCGCCAAGTAACTGAGTAGTAGAGGTATCAAGCGGTGGGTATCGGTTGTTCCCCTTTATTCGCCAATGTTTGTTGGCTTTTAACTCATAGGTTGTTAACCTAGCAGGAGTAGTGGTTGAGAGCCCCTGTTTGCTAAAAACAGGCGGACGACTCATACCTTTTAGGCTCCATACTAAGTTTGAGAGAGTGACTATGAGTTAACTTTGGTGTTACTCAGTCGCCGTCACTCCTGCTTGAGCAGTATAGGTACCAGGCGGCGGAGGCCGGCTGAACCTTTTGATTCGCCAATGTTTGTTGGCTATTAACTCAAGAGGTACCCCCTGCATTTATCCCAAGTAATACATGCGGTCATCTGACTAAGATGCCAACTGCTACCACTGGTTTGGTTAGTGATAGAGTTATCCTTGTCTCAAAAACGGCTACGTGGTTGCCCTTGGGGACAGTCGTATAGGTGCCGTGTAATTAGTTTATAGAGCAATGTTCCACCCAAAAGGGAGCTGCTCTCTGCGACGAATTTCATCTGGAGGGATGCCGCCGGACGCCTGCTATGATGTTGGGACAGGTCGTATTAATTTAAAGATTGGATCAGTTTGCTTGGCGCCTGGACTGATCATTTGGCTTGTGGAATTGGTTAGTTCTTGGTGAACGTAGGTGCTAAGTCAGAGGAGGGTAGCCGATAAGAATAAAAATTAAACATGGAGAGTAGCCGACTGTTTCTCAGTAGGCATGCCCCTCTTAAGTAAAAATGAAAACTGAGTATGGAGAGTAGCCGACTGTTTGTTAGTAGGCGTGCCCCTCTTAGTACAAAATTGAATATTATGTATGCAAACTTTTATTAAGTAGCCCTTGACTATTTATATCATTCAAAAGAAATATTTCTTAAGATTATCTGCATTCCAAGTTCGAGGCAACGGTTGGCCGTCTGGTGTTTCCAGACGGTAGGTACCGTCCCTGACCTCTTTACAGATTCGGTAGGGTCCTTCCCAGTTAAGAGTTAGTTTGCCAGACTCATTAGCCCTTCCAACGGCTTCCATTTTTCTAAGTACAAAGTCCCCCACTTTGAGTGGACGCCTGTGTACTTTTTTGTTGTATGATATAGTCATTCTCAGGAGGTAAATTTCATGGCGCAAGACAGCATTGCCCCTTCTTTCAGGAAGTGAGTCTAATGCCAGGCGCATGGCTTCCCAGTTTGCCTCTTCGTCATATAGCATTACTCGAAGAGTCGGCTCGTAGTGTTCTATTGGAAGAACAGCTTCCGCACCATAAGTTAGGAGGAATGGAGTTTCTCTAGTCGCCCCTTTTTCTGTCGTCCTAATGGCCAAGAGAACATGTGGTAATTCATCCGCCCATAGGCCGCCTGCTCGTTCAATCTTTTTCTTGAGACCGTCTGAGAAGATTTTATTAAAGGCTTCTACCTGGCCGTTTGCTTGTGGACGGCCGACAGATGCAAAGTAGTGTGCAATTCCTTGGTCACCCAACCAGCTCTTGAGAACAGGCGTCTCAAATTGGGGACCATTATCAAAAACCATAGACATGGGAACCCCGAACCGAGTGATGACATTTTTCCAAATGAATGAAATTACATCCTTCGTCTTGATTCCCTTTACAGCCTCCGCCTCTACCCATTTAGTGAAGTAGTCGACGGCAACAAGTATGTACCTCCTTCCGCCTGTAGCAGGCGTATATGGACCCAGAATATCCATGCCCCACTTAGCAAACGGTAGTGGGCTATGAATGGTAGTGAGGTCAGTAGCCGGACGGTGAATTAGCTTGCCAAACCTTTGGCACTTGTCACATTTTTTCACCATCTCCATTGCATCTGCTTCTAAAGTAGGCCAAAAGTAGCCCTGCCGCCTTGCCTGTTGAGCAAGCGTCCTACCGCCTATATGGGAAGCACAGTAACCAGAGTGAAGATCGTCTAGTATCTCTCGTCCCTTTTCAGGAGTAACACACTTTAAGAAGGGTTGAAGGTACCCCCTTTTGTGAAGTTCTCCCTTTATTATTTCAAAACTGGTTGCTCGTTTTTTCAGTGCTGCCGCCTGTTGATGATCATCCGGCAGGGTACCGTTTGTCCGATATGCCCTGATTGGATCCATCCAGGTTGAGCTTCTGTCTAGGATTCCAATAGGGTCTTCCTCGATGCTTCTATTCTCCATTACTTCCCAAAAAACAGTTCGAGGAGTATCACAGGAGGCGGATGATGCTAATTTTGACAGTGCATCCGCCTGGTTGTTTTCTGACCTCGGCACTTGGGTCAGATGGAAATCCTCAAGGGAGCCGACTGCTTGTCGGACCGCTTGTAAATACTTGATCATGGCCGGATGGGTTTCTTCATATTCGCCATTGTACTGACTCACTATCAATTGTGAATTGGAACAGGCGTCTATTTTTCTTGCCCCTGCCGCCTTGCACATGCGGATTCCGGCTAGTAAAGCTTCATATTCTGCCTCATTGTTTGAGGCCTGAAAACTGAAGCGTAGAGCATACTCGTACCTGTCGCCCTCTGGCGACTGACATATGACGCCTGCTCCACAACCATTTGAAGTAGAGCTTCCGTCCACATATACCTTCCAGACTTGGTCTGTAACTTGAGAGTGAGGAGGACGAGTCATCTCAACAATAAAGTCAGCAAAGGCTTGCCCCTTCACTGCTTTTTTAGGCTCGAAAGTAACTTCAAGGCTCTGTATTTCTATGGCCCATTTGATCATTCGGCCTGACGACTCCATGATGGTCAGTATCCGCTTGATAGGTTGGTCTGTATACACGACGACTGCATGTGCCAAAAAGTAGGGCTTCAATTTTTTAACAGCCATGAAGAGTGCAAGACCAAATTTCTCCACTAAGGGATACCTCAACTCGGCATTTTTCAGTACATGACTGACAAAGTAGACCGAGAGCTGACAACCGTCTCTTTTAGCAAGGAGAACACCGCTTAACGCATGATCAGAGACGGCCAGGTACATGTAGAGTACTTCTTTGGGCAAAGGGCTGACCAGCCTCCGCAAGGAATGCAAGTGAACTTTCAATTTCTGGAAGGCCGCCTCAGCATCCGGCCCCCATTCAAACCTTGCCTTTTTCTTAATTGCCTGGAAAAAGTATAGGCATTTGTCGCCTGATCGGCTTAGAAATCTTCCCAAGGCCGCCAGACAACCTGTTAACTTCTGAACCTCTCGGATGGTACGAGGCGACTGCATGTCGATGACCGCCTGCACCTTCTCAGGGTTCGCCTCTATTCCTCTCTGATTGATAAGGAATCCGAGAAATTTCCCAGACTCAACTCCAAAGACACATTTCTTGGGATTGAGCATGACATGGTGCCGCCTGAGTGTGGCGAAAGTTTCTCGGAGGTCCGACAGATGATCTTTCTGAAGTTTAGACTTGACAATCATATCATCAATATATGCCTCGACATTTCTCCCAATCTGATCAAATAACACAGTGTTTATCATTCGCTGGAAAGTGGTCGGGGCATTCTTAAGACCAAACGGCATGACCGTGTAACAGTATAACCCCTGATGAGTGACGAAGGCCGTCTTCTCCTGATCTTTCTCCCATAAAGGAATTTGATGGAAACCAGAGTAGGCGTCCATAAAGCTCATCAAAGCATGGTCGGCTGTTGAGTCGACCAGGTTATCAATTTTAGGCAGAGGGTAACTGTCTTTGGGGCACGCCTTGTTTAAGTCTGTGTAGTCTACACACATTCGCCAGGTGCCATTCGGCTTTTTAACAAGCACCACATTTGCAACCCAGTCTGGGAAGTAACATTGCCGAATGAACCCTGCATCAAGTAATTTTTTAACTTCGGCGGCTGCCGCCTGACTTCTTTCTTCGCCATGGTTCCGCTTCTTCTGCCGTACCAGCTTCTTTTTCGGATCCACGACCAGTTTATGTACTGCCAGATCAGGACTAATGCCTGGCATTTCATGGACTTCGAATGCAAAGATGTCCTTGTATTCTTTCAATAGTTTGTGAAAGTCGTCACCCAGGTCCCTTAGAGCAGTCGTCCCAACCTTGATTGTTCTGTCAGGACGCGAGTCATCTAACATCAGGTCCGTATGCTCACCGCTCCTCTGCCAATGATTGCTATTTTCTGTCTTTTCTTGCAGCCCCTGTCTGGGATGCCTTTCTCTTCTTGCCGCCTGCTTCTTGAACAGGCGCACTCTCCTTGACATTGTCAAGGTCTATTTTTCCACCGCTCGACATAGTGGCCATAACAGTGGGCTTGACATCCGAGAGATAGCACTCTCGGGCCATCCTCTTATCTCCCCTTAGGGACCCGACTGTTCCATTATCCCTCTCAAACTTGAGCAACATAAGAGATGGGATTATAACAGCCTTGGAATTATTCAGGGTTGGTCGTCCCAGAATCATGTTGTAGGCCTAGAGTTCTTCTACTACCAGGAACCGGACTACCATGTGTCGTCCTTCCCCCTTTTCGCCCAGGCGGATGGGTAAATCCACTCGTCCCACTGGGTGGACGACTCCTCCTCCAAACCCTACTAAAGGGTGGGATGCCGGATGTATGCAATCAGTCTGATATTTTAGTTTCGACAGACATTTTCTACTGATGAGATCTGAGGAGCTTCCGGTATCTATGAGGATTCGGCCAACTCTCTGGTTGGCCACTTTACATTCAATAACGATAGGGTCGTCATGCGGCCCTCTTACCCCTCCTAGATCTTCTTCAGTGATGACAATCTCAGGAAATGAATATTTGGAGGGCCTTTCTTGGTGAACGGAATTTACATCTAACCGTCTGATATTGTCTTTGTTTCCCCTAATAGTGGGGTCGCCTCCTGAGAAGCCGCCTGCAATGGTATAGACGACTGCATCATCTGTATCGGAACTGTCGGCCTGTTGATTCTTTTTGGCCGACTGCTTTTTCGAGGAAGTGTTCCCCGTAGATTTCTTGACATAAGTGTCAAGATCACCTTGCTCAGCCAAGCGGTTCAGATACCGCATGAGACTGATGCATTCATTGGTGTGATGACCAACATCTTCATGATAATCACAGAATTTTTCTTGGTTCCGGTTGTTTGCAGAACCCTTCATGGGGACCGGCTTCTCAATTGAGATTCGTCCCTTGATTTCCTTTAGGATAAATTGGATATACTTGTTCAACGCATACTTTGGGGAGTATGGTTTGAGTTCTTTTTTCTTTTTCTGGGCCGGTTGTTTAGAGGAATCAGCCGCCCAGACCTCTTTTCTCTTCTCGTCTTTTTTTGACGACTGTTTCTGTCGTCTTTCTCTTTTGTCGGACCTTCTCCCGTCTGACTGTTTTACCGTACTACAAAGATTAGTCGCCTGTATATAAGCTTCTGCTTCAATCAAGGCCTCTTGAAGAGTCGCCACCCTCTTTCGGACCAAATCAAATTTGAAGGTCGACCCGTCTTTGAGACCTCTGAAAAAGTCAGTATAGGCTACTTCATCCGGTAACCCTTGAATCTGTATTCTCATCAGGTTAAACCGCCTGATGTAAGAACGAAGCCCCTCCTTCTCGCCCTGCTGAATTGTTCCTAAATCAAGGGTCGTCTTCTTCGCAGGGATGTTCATGGCGAAGTTGGAGGTGAACAAGTAAGCAAGCGTCTTGAAGTTATTTACACAACCAGTCGGCAAGTTGCCGAACCATTGTTGTGCGATTCCTTTGAGAGTCGCTGGGAAACACTTGCACCAAGTGGGATCATCCAACCCTTGAAGGTACATCAGGTTGGTGAATGCCATCAGATGGTCTTCTGGGTTAGTAGTGCCGTCATAGGCGCCTACTAATACATTTTTCACTTTGGCCGGCTGAGCGGCTTCAGTAATTTCCTTGGAGAAGGCAGACGGCTGTTCACCAAGTCTAAGCAACCGTAGCTGCCAGTCCATAGGTTGGACATTTTTTGCTGCATGTCCACCAAACGGAGGTGGCTGTAAAAAATACTGTTGTTGCGGTACAAACGGTAAGTTTGGTACCGCCTGGTCGCTATGAAAGCTGGACTGACGGGAGGTGCCGCCTGACTAACTCTCATGATACGACTGAGTATGCCTCATCAAGGTATTTCGCAGACTGTCTTGGAAGTTTGAAGTAGAGGCCGACTCTGACAATCGGTCACTCTTCTTCTGCTCTAGTAGTAGCCGAGCGTCTGTTTATGTTTTCCTGGACCCGTCCGCCTGAATATGACGAACAGGTTTCCTATTTCCTGGAGTAGGAAAACGGTATTTTGTGAAATCAAGGGCAGGTGGCTCCCACTTCCTAGATTTAGGATGAGGGGTCGCCTCTCGCCCTTGAACTGGCTTCCTCTTCCGTGAAGTGGAGGGTTTCTTAGCCGACTGCTCCTTGTCCAGAGCAGGCGGCTTCTTGTTTATCAACTCTTGAATTTCTCCCTTGAAGTCCCTCATGAAGGTCATGAGTTCGTTCCTTGTGATGGGAGCCGACCCATCAGTCGGCTGCTGCCAAACAGGCGGTGCGCCTGCTGGCTCGCTTCCTGTATGAAGATGTTCCCGTTCCCTCCTTTTGGTATGACGGGTACGTCGGGCCCTTAGGGTCCCGTCTGAAGCTGTGTGAGCTTCAACTTCAAATTCATTCTCAGTATCGTGGTCCGACAGAACTAGAGGGTCGTCCAGGGGACGTCTCTCTTTAGGAGCCGGTACAAACGTGGATGCCATCTCAGAAATACTCTCCCCACAGACGGCGCCAAGATGTTTCGGGGTTTTCTGATGTCCTGCGGGAGAGTTACAATTCCGAGACTGGAACCGGACGCCTGTACCTGCAAAACAAACAGATGCTCCGGATGATTGGAGATCCGCCTCCAACGGTCAAGTTAGTACTTGATTAAGGAGTAATTAATGCGGAAATTAAAGTGATTGGGTCTCTCTAGGTGAGAGAGTTTAATGTGTGTAATCTGCGTAATCCCCCTTAATGAGGATTAAGGGAGGTATTTATAACCTCGGGAAACGTGCCAATCTAGGTTTAGGTTAACCTAGGGCTGATTGGGCTTCCCACGGAAGTTGGGCCTAGGTGACCGGTTATCCCAAGTGTCATGGGAAGGACACGTGTCGTGTCGTAATTGGTCCATAGTGGACGGATCATTGCTTGACACGTGGCAGGCTCCTATTGGCCCATGTGACGGACACATGGCGGAACCTGATTAGTCCACTTGTCAGATGGTGATTGGTGGGGAAAAATCCCCTAATCAACATGTAATTGAAAATCACGCCTAATAAGATAATTTGACAACCGGTTTAGGATCCTTTTAATCTTATTATTAATTGAAGTGATCACCAATATTTTAGAATTATGTGTGCATTAATATTAAACCAATTTAGTTAAATAATAGTTTGGAGAGAATTGAATTATTGTTTGTATGCCTTTGAGATCACAGGAATGCTTTTCACTATAAGAATCGAGTAGAGGCCAATACGGGCGAATGTGACTCCATGACTCACTTCTTACCATCATCCCCGATCCTCCTTTCGTGGTTCCAAACCATATGGAGTTAGTAATCTCATGGAATATGAATGGGGTGTAACTTTCACGGGTCAATCGTTGTTGCCTATCGTTGTCCCTTATCGTGGTTGCCTTTTTATGATCCGTGAACGGTTTACAAGTTCCTTAAAAACTTGTTGGCGGCTCCCTACTTTATTTGTCCCTAATCGTTGTCCCTAATCGTAATGTCAATTCCCACTTCCTATGAGTGCCAAGCATATTCACCACATGCTTTTAACGTAGGCGCACTTCAAACGACGCCTACAATTTAGCGACTCCACTGGGGAGGATTCTTAATTATTTATCGATTTGAGTGATCGGTATTTAATTAAGATGAGTGGATGAGACTTGAAAGATTTTTGAAAAATATTCCTGTAATTAATTTGGCATTTTTGCATCTGCATAGACGTTTTAACGTCGCATTCAGGTCTATCCCGTAAGAAAAATTAAATAACTTGGTTGCGCGCGAAGGAAAACAGGGCACCAATTAGATCTTCTGATTGTCGTGTCATGATATAGTGCACCGTCTGACGGTGCAGAGTACCGTGTCACGGGAATTTTTTCCGTGTCACGGTACAGTGCACCGTCTGATGGTGCACAGTACCGTGATACGAGAATTTTTGTCGTGTCACGGCAGTCCTAAAATCAGTCCGGTGGCTTATTTTCTTTCCTCACAGTCGACTTCCTTTGATTTTTTTGAAAAAACGTATGTGTTCTACATGCGTCTTAGCCACGGGGGATTTAAGCTCTATCGACCCAAAAACGCTCATGGCAATAAGGGTTCATCCAAGTTATTAAATCCACCCAAACCATGGAGTCGAGTTCGGTTTCATCACGAACTCGCGGAGCCGCCCGTTGGCATACACCCTCAAGGAAGGCTGCCTTGCTAACGCGTCCAAACTCTTAACCATGGTACCCTTTTGACACCCAAAGCTTGACCAATGGTTGATTATGTGTTTGCTCTTTTATTTAACCCATGACCGAGGGTACTTATTCTCACATAGTAATTAGTACGGATCTAAAATCGGTTAAAATCTGGAAAAATCACGAAACTGACCTGGAACTGCGCACCGTGTCACGGCATCTTCTGCCCCGTGTCACGCGACGGTAGACAGCCCCGTGTCACGACAGTCTGTACCGTGACACGGTGCCTAGAAAAGTGTCCTGTCAGTCCTCTTTTCGATTTTTGTGCGAATGCTGTGTCCAGTTTTGTGTCGTGTCTAGTTTTACGGTCAAAACTCGTGTCCATAACCTCACTTAATCAGTCACATGTCGTGTTCACACACTTTTTTGCTTTAAGTCGTGCACCACTTTTTTGACCGTATTTTAGGGAAGTCTTGTTTCGGTGTCATTTTTTTTTTAAAGAGTAAGTCGGATAGTATCCTCCCTTTAAAAATAAACAAGTAGAATTTCAAAATTTTAGTTTTTCTTTTTTAAAAAAAAAAAAATTAGTGCCACGTCAGCATCCACCGTGGCACGGGAATGGTTGTCGCGACAAGGGATTGTCCACCGTGTCACGGCAGAGTCCACCGTGGCACGGTGGACCTGCAAAAAAAAAAAAAAAACATGTAAAATATTACCGTGACACGGGATTTTATCCCGTCTGACGGGAGAATTTCCCGTGTCACGGCAAAAAAAAAAACATGTAAAATATTCCCGTGACACGGGATTTTATCCCGTCTGACGGGAGAAGTTCCCGTGTCACGGCAACAAAAAATAAAAATCACATGCCACGTCAGCATCTACCGTGGCACGAGAATGGTTGCAGGGCCACGGGAAACTCCACCGTGTTACGGCAAATTTCCAGCGTGACACGGTGGAATTTAAAAAAAAAAAAAAAGCGTCAGTCAAGTCTTCCGTGTTAATTTGGTCCTCGTGTCAGTCATTTTTGTTATTGTTCACATGTCTAGCCATACGATCATACCATGAGTCTTATAACATCACTTAGTCACTCACGAGTCAAGTATAGTCCACACACTTTCTTTATGTTCCGACTCGAGTCGTGCACCAGGTCGTTTATGATAGTATATTAGGTTCATGCACCCTTTTTTCGTCATAATAAAAAATGAGTGGAGTTTTCTCACCTGTTTTCAAATGTCTATCTTTTTTCTTTCCTTTCCTAGCTTGAGCAATGAGGCAAACAATTAAGTGAATTATTTTATTTCACAATACTTGGTTAAAGAAAAGGGATAGATCAATGTGGTTCGAGCCATTACCGCAACAATCTCTCAGATCTAATAGGCGTTCAAAGAGAACTTTGTCATCTCCGTTACTCATCACCTTTCAATGGCCAATAAAGAAGACATTGAGAACTTCAATAAATCCATTGAGGCACTGTCTTCCATGATGTAAACCCTTACCACCAGGGTCACTACCATGGAACAAAACAAGGTCACTGTTTCCACCCTTGACCAACTGAAGGAACAAATGAGTAAGATTTCTGAGGATTTCACTTATGTGGAACGGCCTCCCACTCCTTTGAATGTGACGGACAGACTCCCTGTAAAGTTCTCCACTGCTGATATTCCAAAGTTCAAGCCTACTAACAATCCAATATTCCATTTGAAGGCATTCTGTGCAACCATCGCTCTTAAGGGATTGGACGTAACACTCTTCCCTATGGTGTTCCCTCTCTCCTTAGAACATGCTTGCCAACAATGGTTTTATTCCTTAGATGCCAAGCATACTGCGACTTGGTAAGATGTCACCGAAAGTTTCATGAATCGTTACAAGTGTAACATTCAAACTAAAACTTCTAAACGTGAACTCTCCATTCTCAAACAGAAAGAGAATGAAGGCTTCACCGCTTGCCTGAACAGGTGGAGGGAAACAACTTCACTCTTGGTAGATCCCCCCAAAGAAAGAGAGATGGTTCGCCTCTTTATTCAAAATCCGACTCATAAATATAGGGAACATCTCAAATTTCTTCCACTGAACACTTTCGAAGCTGTATACGACGTCGGCATCAATATCGAGGATGAGCTAATAACGACTGCTGGTAGTAATAATAATAACACTTGGAAAAATAAGAAGAACGACCATCCTTCTTCTTCGTCTTCTAAGCACGAAAATACTACCAACAATATAAGCCAAGTTGATCTCAATGAAGTGTTAGCTCTTGATACTCCATTGCCCAACAAGAAAAGAACTTACACTCCTTTAGGAATGACTTATGATGCGGCCTTTGATCGCCTTTACAGTTATGGCTTGATCACACCTATTGGGCCATTTCTAGAGCCAAAACCTGAAGAAAGGAGCGCCAAATGCAATCCCAATGCCCATTGCAAGTACCATCAAGGAAGGGGCCACACTACGGAGCAATGTTGGAATTTGAAGGACGTCATTCAAGACTAGATGGATGCAAATAAACTTCCTGTCCCTCCAGGCGGCAAGAAGTAATGAATACAAGGCACACAAATCCTTCGTGCAAGATTTCATGTTCTTTTTATTCTTTTGTTTCAACCCTCTCCCCCAATAAGTCTAACATAGGTTCCCGTTATCCATGTGTACTGTCTATGTGTCATATTTCTTACCTTTTCCATCAATGAGCATTCCTTTCCTTTGCAATCGATCATCGAATTCATTTGCAAAATAAAAAAAAATAATCAATTACCGAACTAAACCCAAGGTACACCAATGACTTGAGGCACCTTTGCAACCATGTCATTCCCTGTTAACCGTTCAATCACATTCCATTTCTTCATCAACCATTTTGAGCCTCGTCTAACGTTTGGCCTTAATTTCTTTAACCCACATTCACTTAATCCTGGGATTGGAAGATGTGTAATTGTATAACATTCAAAAAGCAAGTAAAAAAAAAAAAAAGAAGAAAGTAGCAAAGCAACAATAAAACAATGTCTAAAGGCAAGTGTTCCAATGTCTTTGATATGAACACGTCTCAAATTGCATCTCTCATCGAGTGCTCGGTACCGTGCCTGAGAAACATGAATGCTAAGTGAGTGATGGACCGCATGATCTGATATTGCCTACATTGATTCAAAAGAATGAAAAAAAAAAATTAAAAGCAAAAAAAAAAAAAAAAAAAAAAAAAAAAAAAAAAAAAAAAAGTGTTGAAAATAAAATTGCAAAATTCAAAATTTTCAAAAATTCATAATTACACATCTTGGGGGCTTCTCTCGGGTCTTGAGCCTTTTACCCCTTTCTTCCTTAAACCATCAACTTAACCACATTATAACCCTTGAAAGACCTATTTGAGGTGTACATACACTTGTGCAAAGTTCGGTTAGAGCTACGTTGGCCTGATTCCTAACGGATACGTAGGCAACCTCACATCGAGGTGCGGCCACATTAACATTCATATCCACATTCACATTCATATTCATACATGATCGAGTCAAAGAATATCCAATGCTTATCCCTACCCATTTAGAGCTAGACTTGGGGGCTTGAACCCATATCACATTAGCTTACCCAGCCTGAAGAGTCATCATCTTTAACTCTTCTCACATCTCTTTCCATCGCTATATCCCTTGCAGCCAGCCTTAGTATCACATTCACGCAGTTCACTCACACATCCATATCCATATCAATTATCCTTCCCTTTAAGAGCCCTTTATCATGAAATATTATTTCAACACTGTCCATGTTTCATCATATTTAAAGACAACATTCAGTAGAAGAAACTTTGTATTCTTGCTTAGCTTCCTGACCTGAGCAATGTTCATTGTTTCGCATAATGTGCTAAGAAACATTTATATATCAATGAATTTTAATCATACAAAGCATATCGTGCTTAGCTCCTTGACCTAAGCAACGTTCATTATGCAATAATCACTATACGTGCTTAGCTTCCAGACCTAAGTGACGTTCAAAATCGCTTCTTTACACCATATATGATGCTTAGATCCATGACTTAAGTTCATTCATCTATCGTGTCACATGATGTAAATGTCCTTAGCCTCCTGGCCTAAGAACATGCATCATGCATACATTATTTTCAGGACAAACAATTCAATCCATACTAATCATTTCGTCTTGCTCAAGGAGGAAGTTCAAAACTTCTCTCCCTTTTCATTATTATATTTTGGGGAAGTTCAAAAAACTTTTTCCAAGTTTTCAACGAAGGAAGTTGGAAAATAAAAGTTTAGTTTTCACATCTTTCTTTTTCGGGAGAAAGTCGGTACCCTCCACTCATGACAAAAATCGACGGAAAATTTTTGCTTTTGCATCTTCGTTTTCTTGTGTCTGCACACACACATATACACACACACACACACACTCACAAGTCATACACATGTCATGTCACATCAAGTCAAACTTGGTTAAGTTAGTGGTCAAGTCAATCACAGTATATACGATTCCATTGACAAATTTATTTTTATAGGTCTTATCTACAGCCCACGTCCGGGGACAAGCGGACCATCTACAGCCCACGTCCGGGGACAAGCGGACCACCATCATTTCATGACGCAAGGTTCTCGATACACAGAGACTTGCAATCTCATCATCTTTTGACTTTCCTCAAGCATGGAAAGTATTATCCGGTGGATTTTTCTTCAAGTATAGAAAACCGCCAAATCGGCTTTCCTCGAGCATGGAAGGCATTATCGGTGGAATTCTTCAAGCATAGAATGAGACCATATTCATCAGTCGGCTTTCCTCAGGCTTGGAAAGCGTTATCGGTGGATTTTTCTTCAAGTATAGAAAATCGCCAAATCGGCTTTCCTCAGGCTTGGAAAGCGTTATCGGTGGATTTTTCTTCAAGTATAGAAAACTGCCAAGTCGGCTTTCCTCAGGCTTGGAAAGCGTTATCGTTGGATTTTTCTTCAAGTATATAAAACCGCCAAGTCGGCTTTCCTCAAGCTTGGAAAGCGTTATCGGTGGATTTTTCTTCAAGCATAGAAAACCGCCAAATTCCTTTGTCGGCATTCCTCAAGCATGGAAGGCATTATCGGTGGATTTCTTCAAGCATAGAATGACACTAAATTCGTTCGTCGACTTTCCTCAAGCATGGAAAGTATTATCCGGTAGCTTTCTTCAGGCTTAGAAAGGTACCAAACTCTTCAGTCGGCTTTCCTCAGGCATGGAAAGCATTTCAACAAATGTCACTCGGTGGATTCCTTCAAGCTTAGGAAGCTGCCAAATTCGTTCGTCACCAATACACTGATGCTAGATACGTATTCTATCCCTTTACTCTTTTATCTGTGGAATTAACATTTTTCTGCAGGTATCGGCGTATACAGAGTGATTTAGGATCACAGAACGTCTTAAATCATTCTCCGTCCCTTAGGCTACTTTGACTATCGTTTTCGAAATTGACGTTTCTACAAACTCAGTCAAAGTGGGGGCTTCTGTAGACACCTAAAAATGTCTCCCCGAAACCAAACCCGATGATGAACAACCTTTCACCGCCACTATTGACGAGTTAAGTATTTAATCTCGAGAGTACTTAAAAAATCGTATTTTATTAAATTCACATTTTTGAACAGTCCATGGATTAGTCTTGATGTTTTGTAAAAGCATAGTTTTAATTTCAGCCCAAACTTATTAATTAATTCTAGCCCAAACCTTTTTTATTTTATTGTTTTATTATTTATTTTTGGCCCAAACCCTTTATTTATTTTTACTTAATTATTTTCTTATTTTATCCCGAATAATAAAAAGTCAGAAAAGACCCGAAATTGTCAATCAGCACTTAAAATGCCGAAGGAAATTAGGGTTAAAAAAATATTTAGACGGAAAAACAGGCAGGAATTTCCCGCGCCACGGCAGGTACCTACCGTGTCACGGGAATCTTTCCCGTCTGACGGTGGGATTTCCCGTGACACGGGAGGTCTGCCGTGACACGGGACATTCCGTGTCTTTTCCGCGTAAACCCTTGATGCGTTTTCTATCCCATTTTTCTGAAAATTTTCCGCGTCACGCCAAAAGTGTATCGTGTCACGGGAAAGTGTACCGTCTGACGGTGGGGCTTCCCGTGTGACGGTACAGTTTGACCGTGTGACGGGATAATTTTTTAGGGTTTTTATCATTTTAGGGTTCTGTGTGCTCCCTCAACACATTTTCCCTATAAATACCCCCTCATTTCTAATGAACGGGGCACCGAGTAATTCTCTGATTTAATTTTCTCTCTTCTATGCTTTAGCCTAAACACTAGCCTACCCTTTTCACCTCAAAATTCCTTCTTCAAGTACTCAAAGGAGTCCATACTTTACTCGTGGTTCTATCCTTAAGCCAAGGCGTGAAAGGTAGAATTGTTTGAGGGTTTGGCCCAAAAATCAACTTTACTTTATTTAATTTAATTTAATCGTCGTTTTATTATTTCCTTGAAGTTACTAATTCGTTTATTATTTTGTAGTTGCAAACAAACAGAATCAAAGTAAGAGTCATGCTCCTTTTATTTTTATTATTTTTCTAACGATTTTATGTTGTTGGAATTGTGATTAAATTGGTTTTAATATTAATGTTATTCTATTACTGATCACCATATTGCATGTTTAAAGGGAATATGTAATTGAAAATCACGCCTAATAAGATAATTTGGACAACCGGTTTAGGATCCTTTTAATCTTATTATTAATTGAAATGATCACTAATATTTTAGAATTATGTGTGCATTAATATTAAACCAATTTAGTTAAATAATAGTTTGGAGAGAATTGAATTATTGTTTGTATGCCTTTGAGATCACAGGAATGCTTTTCACTATAAGAATCGAGTAGAGGCCAATACGGGCGAATGTGACTCCATGACTCACTTCTTACCATCATCCCCGATCATCCTTTCGTGGTTCCGAACCATATGGAGTTAGTAATCTCATGGAATATGAATGGGGTGTAACCTTCACAGGTCAATCGTTGTTGCCTATCGTTGTCCCTTATCGTGGTTGCCTTTTTATGATCCATGAACGGTTTACAAGTTCCTTAAAAACTTGTAGGCGGCTCCCTACTTTATTTGTCCCTAATCGTTGTCCCTAATCGTAATGTCAATTCCCACTTCCTATGAGTGCCAAGCATATTCACCACATGCTTTTAACGTAGGCGCACTTCAAACGACGCCTACAAGCGCCGAAAATCACGTCAAGATAGAAAATAACAGGCTACAAAAGTAATTCTTACACCAAAAGAAGAGGTGCCTCGGCGTAGCAGCGTGCGTAGCGCAGAGACAGACTCCACCCGTGACTCACCTCGGTCACGCCAACTGACTCCGATAGGGAAGTCATGAACTACTCCACGACGGCGTCGAGGGGCCAATCCTGGAAAGTATCCATAGGACCATAGCTGCAATGAAAAGTAATCTTTAAGCATGTGAGTTGAACAAATTAAAATAATACAAGAAGAGGAAAGGATCATCACCTCTACGACTCTCCATAAACCGTAGAAAGTGACTGGGGACTGGTCGTTCAACTGCCTACCGCCATGACGTAATGACAAGAGAAGATTGGCATATCCAAGGCTGGCCCACCTATAGGATCCTATCTCACTAATTATAAGCAAAGAAGGTAGGTAGAAAACGAGCGCACGCGAACTCCTATCAGGAGAAAGAGTCATTGAAATGAGAATCAAAATGAAGATCCGCACTCGCTGCTCAGGTGACGTCTCCTCCATGTTAAAACCATAGGCCAGAACAGAAGCCAACTCTGATCGCCCGCTCCTAGGACCACCTCGAGACACCGGCTGAGTCCTGATATGCTAAACGATCGGGCCTTACAAATCGGCTACCTCAGCCGCCCCCCAAGAAAGATCAGACATCTGCGCTACGGCCCGGTCAGTGAAGCGTAGACCACTGATCATGCTAAAATCCAGAGGAATCACTATGATCTCCCCCATGAAAAGTAAAAAGTGTTGGTAGTATCCTAAAAATACTCCAACAACGCGCGAACAACTATCGCGCCATAACCCCGGGGGCTGCGAAACCCTACGGTGGCGGAATAAAAGTCTACTAGACCAGCTGATTCCCATAAGGAGTTCGTAGCAGGATCCCTCGCGATAATCCCATGAAGTCGAGGAATCAAATCTCCGGCTCTAGAACCGTGATAGCGAAGCGTGCCGCCGATTATGCCAGTAAGTGGACGATGAGAAACGTGGTTCTCACGACAGAAAACCAACTGGTCTGGTGACCACGGAGGTGGAGCCCACCTACCCCTACCCGTAGAGGGTCGAGGCTCAGACTCTAAGATGTCGTCATCCGTACCCTCGGGAATCGTGGGAGTTCCTCCCGAAAAGCGTGACGCCGTCGAAGAGTGGAAAGATCGCGATCCCTTCGTCTTGAATGCTATTATAAAAATAAAAATCTAAATGCTTAGCATCATTTCCTAAGATATTTAGTTATTTATTTCAAGTTGCATTTTAATAAAAATCTAAATGCTTAGCATCATTTCCTAAGTTATTTAGTTAAATTGCATTTTCTATTATACGCTAAATTTATACCTCAAGGCTAAAAATTAGCAAAATAATGGAATTATTTATAGTATTTAGTTTCTTCATGACAAACTAATACTATATTCTCTTAATTGCATGATACTATGTTCTCCATGACAATGTAGAACATACACAACACAACACAAAATGTGTTTCAAAATTGCACGAAAACAATAGATCGACGCATCATGTCATATTTTACAAGATCTACAACCAATATGTCATCATTTCAAGTGCAAAATAACAACATGAACAACAAGAACACCATTTCCCACAAGTAGTACAAAAAATGGTGATTTGCTCCATTCTTCACCAAATCATGCAATTTTTGTCTCAAATCGCTCACAAACACACATACATACATATATAAGTAAATTCATGTCAAGAATTTCAACATAAACCTCAAAATAAAAAAAAATCCCCAAATTGATTTTTAAGGGTTTTTACATGAAATTACTCATTTGAAGCAAGTTCGAGATAAAAATCAAAGGAAACTTAAATGGATCCTTGTGGAGAATGAAAAATGAAGAAAGTATAAAAAAATTTAGAGCAAAATTGATGAGAATTTGACCTCCAAAGCTCGAAAAACCGTGAAGACAGCAATGCAGGCCACCGCGACACGGTTAGCCTAAGCCGTGACGCGGTGTTCAGGTCCCATGTCACGATGATTCTAGGAGACGACAGAGCTCCGGCCAGCAGCGGCGAGCACCAGAACTGCAGCAGCAACGAGCAATAGCGAGAAAAATAAAAAAAAGTAATAAATAAAAAAGAATAGCAGCATCGCCGTGTCACGGTGACAGGATTCATGACACAGTGAGAACGACCGTGCGCCGGTGCAGCCCTGCCGTGGCACGGGAATCTGAGCAACTTAAAATGAAAAAAAAATGGAGAAATGAAATAGCAGAAAAATCAAGAAAATGGCGAAAATGGTGAAAAGCATCTCGAATGTAAAGACAAAAAATTGACTGTTACACGACCCCGTTACCGTTCCACGTTGTCCGTTACTATGTAACGGTGTTTAGGCGCGTGGTACGGTGTGGTGCAAGTGGCGCGTGGGAATTTCTTTCGTCTGACAGGAATTGTGCACCGTGTCGCGGGACTGGTCCATGTGGCGCGGAGCTTTGGCAATTGTTCTGCACACTCCTCGAAGCTGACTGCGAATATTCCTAGCAGTTTGACCAAAATTACACGATTTTCCGCACAAATTGGACAGTTAGTTTTTCATAAAAATTACGCGAAAAATTCTAACTAACATTTAAAAGGTATCAAAATTACTATTTTACCCCTAGCAAGCGCTAAATTCAATTTGCCGACGTTTTAAACACCTAATATGGTCAGATAGTCGACTTGAAGATGTGAATCATCTGCGGCCTACGTTCGGGGATAATCGAACCATCATACACTTGCAAATTTCAGCGATTACAGTAGTTGTCGGCTTTCCTCAAGCATGGAAAGCGTTTTCGGTGGATTTTTCTTCAAGTATAGAAAACCGCCAAGTCGGCTTTCCTCAAGCATGGAAAGTATTATCCAGTGGGTTTCTTCAAGCATAAAAAACTGCCAAATCCTTTGTCGGCTTTCCTTAAGCATGGAAAGCATTATCGGTGGATTTCTTCAAGCATTGAAAAACGCCAAAATCATATGTCGACTTTCCTCAAGCATGGAAAGTATCATCCGGTAGGTTTCTTCAGGCTTAGAAAGCTACCAAATTCCTCAGCCGGCTTTCCTCAAGCATGGAAAGCCTTTCATCGAACGTCATCTAGTGGATTCCTTCAAGCATAGGAAGCTACCAAACTCATTTGTCACTGATACACTAGTGTCAGATAAGCATTCTATCTCTTTACTCTTTTATTTGTAAAACTAACATTTTTCTACAGGTATCGGCATAGACAGAGTGATTTATGATCGCTGAACGTCTTAAATCATTATCCGTCCTTGGATCGCTGAACGTCTTAAATCGTTTTCGAAACTGGCGTTTCTACAAACTCAGTCAAAGTGGGGGCTTCTGTAGACACCTAAAAATGTCTCCCCAAAACAAAACGCGATGATGAATAAACTTTCACCGTCACTATTGGTCGGGTTCAGTATTTAATCCCGAGAGTGCATAAATAATTGTATTTAAATATATTCAATTTTTGAATAGTCCATGGATCAGTCTTGATGTTTGGTCGAAGCATAGTTTTTTTTTTTTAATTTCAGCCCAAAACCTTTTTTTATTGTTTTATTATTTAATTTCTGCCCAAAACTTTTTTATTGTTTTATTATTTATTTTCACCCAAACTTTTTATTTATTTTATTTACTTATTTTCTTATTTTAGGCCAAATAATAATAAATCAGAAATGGCCCGAAATTATTAATCGACACTTAAAATGCTGAACAAAATTAGGATTAAAATGAATTTAGACGGAAAGCGGACTGAAAACTCCCACATCATGGAAATAGTCCACCATGTCACGGGAAACTGTCCTGTCTGACAGTGGGATTCCCCGTGACTCGGGACACCTAATGTGACACGGGGGTTTCCATGTCCTTTTTGCATAAACCCTTAACGCGTTTTCTCCCCCGTTCACTAAATATTTCCCGCATCACACAATAGTACACCGTGCCATGGGAATTTTTCTCGTATGATAGTGGGATTTTCCGTGTTACGGTACCCTTTGCAGTGTTGCGGTATACTTTTTTTGGGTTTTTATCATTTTAGGGTTCCGTATGTTCCCTCAGCACATTTTTTCTATAAATACACCCTCATTTTTGATGTACGGGGCATCAATTAATTCTCTATTTTTCCCTCTTCTATTCTCTAGCCTAAACACTAGCCTACCCTTTACTTTCAAAATTCCTTCTTCAAGCACTCCAAGGGGTCCATACTTTACTCGTGGTTCTGTCCTTAAGCCAAGACGTTAAAGGTATAACTGTTTGAGGGTTTGGCCCCAAATCTACTACATTTAATTTAATTATTGTTTTATTATTATTTCCTTGAAGTTACTAACTCATTTATTATTTTGTGGTTGCAAGCAAAAAGAATCAAAGTAAGAAATATGTTCCTTTTATTTCTATTATTTTTCTAACGATTTTATATTGTTGGAATTATTGTTAAATTGCTTCCAATATTAATGTTTACTCTATTTTTTATTTTTGATCACCATATTGCATGTTTAAAGAGAATATGTAATTGAAAATCACGCTTAATAAGATAATTTAGACAACCGGTTACGGATCCTTTTTAATCTTGTTGTTTAATCAAGTGATCACAAATATTTTAGAATTATGTGTTGCATTAATATTGAACCAACTTAGCTTAATAATAGTTTGGAACAAATTGAATCTCTATTTGTATGCCTTTGAGATCGCAGGAATGCTTTTTGTTTCGGGGTTTTTTGACCCTCGGGAGAGTTACAGCACTGAAATTGGATTCAACTGAGGACGCCTGTACCTGCAAAGCAAAC
Organism: Chenopodium quinoa; assembly: GCF_001683475.1. Classification (NCBI taxonomy): domain Eukaryota; kingdom Viridiplantae; phylum Streptophyta; class Magnoliopsida; order Caryophyllales; family Amaranthaceae; genus Chenopodium; species Chenopodium quinoa. The sequence continues at coordinate 1,077,749 of NW_018745251.1, read as the reverse complement.
GGACCTCCGGATGGTTGGGGGTCTGCCTCCGAAGATTAAGTCAGCAAACGTTCGGAAATAAAACGTGCGAAAGTAAAGTTATCTGCTTGGATTCCAAGCTCATGTAAAGTGAGATAAGTGACGTATTGTCTCGTATTGCGTGTCAAAAATTCTCTCTTGGTCATAAATGACATAATGTCCCTATTTATAGGGTTCTTTTGAAAAGTGTGCCTTCCTAGGATTTGGTGACCTAGTAATTAGGTCACGCCGTTTTGCGGCGCCTCGGGATTTGGGCCTTAGAAGGCCGCCATCCCAGGGCCAATGCCTGAGTGACACGTGTCACTGTGCCCAAAGGATTTTGAAGCACTTTTTGTGTGACACGTGTCGCCACCTGAATGGTCCCTGCTAGACCTTCAGTCCACGTAGGACGGAGAAGAGTCCACCCTCCATGTGTCATCATTCCATAGGTCCAAATGGCACCTATACGGAGGACACGTGGCACTTTCTATTGGGCCACCTGCCGGGTATAAAATACCCAAATCATTTGCCCCTCACAGGGGTCACGTGCATTGCACGTGACTCTTGTGAAAGGTGTCAGTATCTGAGTGGTCAGATTCAAAAATTTACTGGAGGGAAAAAATTAGGATTTTACCCCCTTATAAATAGTGAGGTTTGACCCCCCCTCCTCTTGGATTCACACCTTGGCGAATCTCGGGAGAATCTTGGACTTTTTGACTTAAAGATCTCAAAATTCCCTAAGCGTTTTTCATGCATCCGACACTCGGCTACCAGTCCGACCATTCTTTAGTCAACCAGGCGTCTTTCTCCCTTCTTCTAAAGGTAACGCCTGTATTTTCTTTTTACTCTTCATTTTTTCTTTGTTTTCGAAAAAATTGCTCCCCAATTGCATGTGGCACGGTGTAGGATAATGATCAGCCGGTCACCGGGGACGGCTGAATCTAGAACTAGCAGTGCCGAATGCTTGGCCAAAGACCCTACTTTGCAAACTTCTCCGAATCCGACTGCTTCCGTGTTTTTGCAGGACACTATGGCCAGAATCAAAAGAACAACAAGGTAGTGTAGCTCCGATGGAGTTTTCTACCATTCGGATGGGTCGACTGTTTTTTCAGACGGCTCAATAAGAGTGCCTCAAAGTGAGCTGTCGGAACACCCTGACAGCCCTTCCTATCTTCCTCCTACCCCCACTTATTACCATTCGCCCACATCAAGTGGAACTCCCAATGATGGAATCCTAGGGGAGGCGGATGAAGAATATCAACCCGGGCCTTCTAGACATGCGCCGGAAGAGAGTCTAGGGGAGGACCCCGCTGGCACCAGTCGGCGGTCCCCTAGCTCTGATGAGAGCTCTGGTGACGAGTCGGCCTCGTCATCTTCTACAGAGAATGACTCTGTAACTTTAGAGGAGGCTAGATCAAACATAGATTCTTCCAGCGAGTCCCTGGCAGTGGATAGGGGGTAAAGCTGGGCCGAGCCGAGTGCTTCCAGGCGCTTGGAGAGAGCCCCCTACTATCAGCATGTTCCGCTAGGCAGGCGGAGCGCCATGGCATCCGGCCTTGCCAATTTTAGGCACAAGGTCGTCCTAGGCTATGGCTACACTTCGTCGGTCCCTAACGAGGGCGACACCATAACCTGGCCGAGCCTGGCCAGCTATCAAGACAAAGCATTCGGCTGCTATGAAGCAACCTTCCAGGTTGGCCTCCGCTTCCCTCTCCATCCGGCCGTGGAGAGGATTTTGGATCCTGAATCAATATTCTGGGGTACGTTGCCGCCTGTGAGATGCTGCAGGTGGAGGCGAGCTTTGAAGCGTTCGCCCATATGCACTATCTAAGCAGGGCGCCTGCTAGGGGCGGTGAAGGCTAGTACACCTTAACCACTTGCAAGGGGTACATGATGGCTGTTGGAAAAGAGAACAAGTGGAAAGACTGGAGGACTATGTTTTACATACTCAAGTCTGCCGACAGCCGCCTGAACCAAAAGTATAACAGGTGGAATAAGGATCCACCTCTCCTAGCAGGCAGGAGCGCATTGCCGCCTGTTCCCAGGCGGGCAAAGGAGGAGATCATGGACGCGGGGTTGTTTACCGTGTCCGTGTGGACGAATGATGAGGGGGACAAGGAGGTCACCCCTCAATGCTATCTCCCTTTGTACAAGTGGTTTGAAGAAGGGACATTCTTAGCCGCCTGTGGGCTAAGTTCTAAGATGCCGAGAGGTAGTCGGCCGTCTGTTTTATATGCAATTTACTTTTGCTTTTCAGTACTTGTTTAATGACGCTAATCACTTGTTCATTTTTGCAGACAAAGAAATGGAAAATCTCTCGGCCACAAGGAAGCCGGCTGTATCTGCTGCTCGATACAGGTCGAATGTCCTAAAGAGGGCAGAAGTAACCACTCACACCAAAGTGTACGAGCATAAAACTAGCGGCACCTCCAAGGTAGAAAATTGTTATACTTTTATTTTACTAATATTAAATTTGCCCGAATGATTTCTAACTTGCGTTTATCTTGTGTTGATGTAGGGTGCGCCTTCCAAATCTCCTTCAAAACCATCCGACACTAAAATCCAAAAGACTAGGGCGGGTGATGTGAGCGCATCCGACAAGGGCGGCTGGAAGCACATTGCTCATAAGCCCAAGAAGGGCCCAGACGCCTCTTCTCTCGAAGCTGAAAAGGAGATCAGCAAACCGGATGCCCAGAGGGCATCGAAGGGTGGCTTTAAGCAACCCACCACTTCTGTCGGCTCAGCAGGAGAGAACAGGATCCTGGGGAGAGAGGAGGAACAGAAGGACGACGGTAAAATCTATTCGCCTCTATTGTTCTTCCATTTAGGTGTACTTGAGTTATTTTTCTAAATTTCTCTCCTTCTCAGTTCCTGTGCAGAGGCCGACTGTAGTCCAGATGGCCAAGTCCATGCTGAGGGCGGTTGATCCTAACGACATGGCGTATGTCAGAGGAGTCGGCACCCTTGACTTGGATAGCATCTTGGGGAACCTCTGCGAGGTATGAGTCTTAGCTCAAATTTTTTTTTTTTTTTTGCTAAGTATTATTTCTTTTTCCTCCTGATTTTAACCATTCAGCTCTTTTGCAGGCCATGCTGCGCGTCCAAGGGCTCAGGCAACCCCTCAAGGAGAAATCCAAAGAGGTAACAGTCACTAAAGCTCGGGCCGAGTCCACCTTGGATCGGGCTCAATTTGATATTGCTCAGAATAAGTATCTGACGCTTGATATGATGTATTCGCAGGTGGAAGCCAATATGTAGGTGAAGAAGGACCTGGACTCGGCCCGCCTGCGCATCACTTCCCTTAAGAAAGAGATTACAACTCTTAAAGGAGAAGCTCGAGCCTCTTCAAGATGTCGAAGAAGAGGCCGAGAGAGCCAAGCAGAACGTGGGCCGCCTGGAGTAGCGCCTCAGCAACCAGGAGCATCAGCTAAAGTCCAAGTTTGAGTCTGTGGCTTATCAAGAGAGAGAGGCTCTTGTTAAGTAAATGATGAGCGATTATGAAGCCATCATGCGGGACACTTGGGCGGCTGTACAACCGGACTCGGACAATCAGATTTGAAAATCCAAATTTGACGAAGCCAGCAAAGCATTCGACGCTCGCCTTATTGAAGAGGCTTAGAATGCTGAGGCTGAGGAAAGTTCTAGGTCCGACTCTTCTGGGGAGTCTTCCTCTGGTGGCGAGGAGGAGGAGGATCAGGCAGAGGAGCAAGAGAAAAAGGATGAAGAGCACCCGAAGGACGACAGGCCGGCTGCCACTAAAGAGGCTCTCCCCTGATCACTTAAGCTTTTATGCTTTTCTGCGGCCGAATGGCCATGTACTTTTCTTTTCCGCATGCGTGCCGAGTATTTGTATCTTTACCGACCAAGGGGTCGGGTAATTTGACAATCTTTCTGGCTTTGCCAGATGACAATCTTAACCAATCGTCAGGTGGCGATTGGTCTTTTTTAATTTGAATCATTCGGCCATTTGGCTGAAGTTATCCATATTTTGTCCTTTGAACTGCTTGAATTTTTATTTTCATTGCATGTTTTTTTGCTAAGTATTATAACCTGTATACCATGCGAATGTTCTTTCCCCTAGACGGATGTCGAGTGGTTTCGGTTTATTGGATTGATTGACTTAGAAATTTTTGATACTTAGAAGAGTATGCATGGTTTCTAAGTCAATTAACCACTATGGTGATTGCCCCAAACCACGCGGCAGACGTCCATCCAGAATTGGCAAACATAAGTGTTCATTCGGCCATTGGCTCGAACTAACTCAAATTTTCAACTTAGCTAATTTGCTAAGGGTAAACCTCCGCCTGTTCTTCCCCATAAGCAAAAACAAGCGCCTCCAGCCATAGGCCTCTTTGAGATAAAATGCTAAGTTTGTAACTTAACCAATTTTCTCTTAAAAATAATTGTCCGCCTGTCTTGCCCCATAGGCAAGGATCAGGCGTCATCCGACCAATAGCCTCAATAAGTGTTAAGTAGTTAACTTAGCTTGAAAATATTCCGCCTGTTTTTCCCCTGAGCAATAACAGGCGCATCTGGCTTTATGCCTCGCTTAGCCTCTACTTATGAAACAATGACCATTTCTGAACTGCGCTAGATAGAAAATTTAGGTCTTTTAGATTTCACTTTCGATTAAAAAAAACGACTGCGGATGCTGCCTTAGCATTCGGTAGGGCCGCTTGATATATTCGTAGAGCAATGTGCCACCCAAATGGGAGATGCTTTTCCTCGACAAATTCGCCCAAATGGACGTCGCCGGTTATCTGACTCATGTTGGAGCAGACGGTCATACTCATGTTGAAGCAGACTGTGACCATTCGGTCTCTTTTTGTTTATTAACATCCGGCCATGGGCCTCATCATGATTTTATCTGACCTTAGGCTTCTTAAATGGTTACGTAAATACTCGTCAAGTGTTGGTGTAAACTTGATGATTTCGTAGGAACGACTGTTCTAAAACAATCGGTTCCTTCAGAATGATTGGAGCGTCTGTGGTTGAGACAAACGCTCTACAAACGTATTGGCCGTCTGTATTGTATACAGGCGACATTAAGAGCTTATATAAAAAGACAAGTTGGGAAATGAAGGCATATTCTCATTAACAATACGTGAGATTTACAAAATTGAGGTTTTTACATTCGTACTTAGGAGTAGTACTTTTTCAAGTTGTCTACATTCCAAGTTCTGGGCAGCTGCCTGCCGTCTGGGTCTTCCAGGCGGTAGGTGCCGTCTCTTACTTCCTCATAAATTCGGTAGGGGCCTTCCCAATTTGGGGTTAGCTTTCCCTGTTCGTTCGCCCTACCGACTGCCTCCATTTTCCGTAGCACAAAGTCCCCCACTTTGAGAAGACGCTTGTGTACTCTTTTATTGTATGCCCGAGTCATTCTCAGACGGTATATCTCATGACGCAAGGCAGCATTGCCCCTGCGCTTTGGAAGTGAGTCCAATGCTAGGCGCATGACCTCCCAATTCGCCTCTTCATCATACAACATGATTCGAAGGGTCGGATCATAGTGCTCAATGGGCAGAACAGCTTCTGCACCATACACCATTAGGAATGGGGTTTCTCCCGTTGCCCCTTTAGCAGTCGTTCTAATGGACCAAAGGACGTGTGGTAATTCATCCGCTCAAAGGCCACCAGCCCGCTCAATTTTCTTTTTAATCCCGTCTGAGATTAACTTATTGAAGGCTTCGACCTGGCTGTTTGCTTGCGGTCGGCCGACTGATGCGTAGAAGCTTTAGACCCCCTGGTCTCCCAGCCAAGTCTTGAGTTGAGGCGTCTCAAATTGAGGACCATTGTCAAAAACCATAGACATGGGCAACCCGAAACGAGTGATTATGTTCCTCCAGATAAAGGAAATGACGTCTTTAGTCTTGATGTTTTTGACTGCCTCAGCCTCTACCCACTTGGTAAAGTAATCCACAGCCACCAATATATAGCGCTTGCCGCCTGGTGCAGTTGTATATGGCCTCAAAATGTCCATGCCCCATTTGGCAAAGGGTATTGGGCTGTGGATGGCCGTCAGGTCTGTAGCCGGACGATGGATGAGCTTGCCAAACTTTTGGCAATTGTCACATTTTTTCACCATTTCCATGGCATCCGACTCCAGAGTTGGCCAAAAGTAAAGCCGCCTGGCCTTAGCCACGAGGGATCTGCCGCCTATATGGGAGGCGCAGAATCCCGAATGCAACTCTTCGAGGACTTCCTTCCCCTTTTCAGGGGTAACACACTTCAACAGGGGTTTCAAAAAGCCAGCCCTGAAGAGCTCTCCTTGTTGCAACTTGAAGTTAGCTGCTCGTTCTTTTAGAACAGTCGCCTCCCGTGGTGAGTCTGGGAGCGTGCCGTCTGCAAGATAGGCCCGGATGCTGTCCATCCAGGTTGAGCTCTGGTCAAGAATTCCAATGGGGTCTTCCTTAGATATACTTCTTTTTTCCATGACCTCCAAGAAAACTGACCGAGGCGTTTCACAGAAGGCGGATGATGCCAACTTGGACAGAGCATCCGCCTGATTGTTTGAAGACCTGGGCACCTGAGTTAGATGAAATTCTTCAAGTGACCCAACTTCACTCTTGACCGCCTGCAAATATTTTATCATGGCCGGATGAGTGGCCTCGTACATTCCATTAACCTAGAGTACGACTAGTTGAGAATCAAAGCAGGCGGATATCTTCTTCGCCCCTGCCGCCTTGCAATACCGGATGCCGGCCAGCAGGGCCTCATACTCGGCCTCATTATTAGAGACCTGAAACTTGGACCGTAGTGCGTATTCGTACTTATCTCCTTCAGGAGATTGATAGATAATCCCCACGCCACAGCCGTTCACAATGGAGCTCCCATCCACATACACTTTCCAAACATGGTCTGTATTGTCTAGAACAACCGGCCTTGTTATTTCGACAATTAAGTCAGCGAATGCTTGTCCCTTTATTGCCTTCCTTGGTTCGTAAGTGATTTATAATCCTTGCATTTCAATCGCCCATTTGAGCATTCGTCTAGAAGACTCCAAGGTTGTGATTGGCCGCTTGATCGGTTGGTCAGTATAGACCTCTACCGCATGCGCCAAGAAGTAAGGTTTAAGCTTCTTGATGGCCATGTAAAGGGCAAGGCCGAATTTCTCAACCATGGGGTATCGAAGCTCCGCGTTTCTCAAAACATGGCTTATGAAATACACCGGGAGCTGGATGCCGTCTCTTTCAGCTAAGAGGACAGCACTAAGGGCATGATCAGAGACGACTAAGTACATGAAGAGCTTCTCTTTAGGCAAAGGGCTGACAAGCCTCGGCAAAGAGTGCAGATGAGTTTTTAGCCTTTGAAAGGCCGCCTCTGCATCATCCCCCGATTCAAAGTTTGTCTTCTTTTTGATTGCCTGGAAAAAGTAGAGACACATGTCGCCTGAACGGCTGAGGAATCTCCCCAGGGCCGCCAGACAACCTGTTAGTTTTTGCAATTCCTTCACAGTACGGGGCGACTGTAGGTCGATTACCGCCTGTATTTTCTCAGGGTTGGCCTCTATTCCCCTTTGGTCAATCAAAAATCCGAGAAACTTCCCAGACTCAACACCAAAGACACACTTTTTTGGGTTAAGCGTGACCTTGTGCTGCCTGAGTGTGGCGAATGATTCTCGGAGATCAGCAAGGTGATCCGCCTGCTGTTTGGATTTGACTATCATATCGTCAATGTACGCCTCTACATTCCTTCCGATTTGATTAATGAAGACCGTATTAATCATTCGTTGGAAGGTAGCAGGCGCATTCTTCAAACCAAACGGCATCAACGTATAATAAAACAACCCCTGATCAGTGACTAATGCCGTCTTTTCTTGATCTTTTTTCCACAGGGGGATCTGATGGAAACCTGAATAGGCGTCCATGAAACTCATCAGGGCATGTCCGGCTGTTGAGTCGACCAGACTGTCGATCTTAGGCAGTGGATAGCTATCCTTTGGACATGCCTTATTGAGGTCTGTGTAATCAACACACATCCGCCAAGTTCCATTCGGCTTTTTTAACTAACACAACGTTAGATACCCACTCAGGGAAGTTGCACGGCCGAATGAACTTGGCCTCTAACAGCTTTTTACTTCGGCAGCTGCCGCCTGACTTCTTTCTTCGCCGTGGTTTCTTTTCTATTGCCGGATGGGCTTCTTTTTAGGATCCACGGCGAGTTTGTGGACAGCGAGATTCGGGCTGATGCCTGGCATCTCCTCCACTTCAAAGGCAGAGATGTCTTTGAATTCCTTGAGCAGCTGGTGAAGGTTTTCACCCAACTTTGCAAAGGCAATCGTCCCCACCTTAACAGTCCGCTCTAGACGGCTATCATCCAGAGAGATATCAATGTGCTCACCAGTTGGCTGGGGACGAAGATCATCCGACCTTTCCCCGGTCAGTGATTGCTATTGCTTTTCTTTTTTGACCACCACCAGCTGATCAGTCTTTCTTTTCTTTCCAGCTAGTGGAGCCGACTGTTCTTCCTCGACATCGTCGAGGTCAATCATTTGCTTGCCCCGGCCGGATTCTGCGGCCGCAGGCTTGACGTCTGAGAGATAACACTCTTGAGCCGTCTTTTGGTCCCCATTAAGGGAACCAATTGTTCCATCATCCTTCTCATACTTGAGTAGCATGAGAGCAGGGATGATGACGGCCTTACACTCATTAAGAGTGGGTCGGCCAAAGATGAGGTTGTAAGCCGTGAGCTCTTCAACCAGTAGGAAACAGATGGTCATGTGCCGACCGTCTCCCCTGCTTCCTAGGCGGACAGGTAGGTCAATTCGTCCGACTGGGTGCACAAGTCCTCCCCCAAACCCAACTAAGGTGTGGGTGACCTCCATCATGCTATCCGGTTTGTACTTGAGATTGGACAAGCATTTGAGGCTGATGAGGTCAGAGGAACTTCCTGTGTCAATCAGAATTCGGCTAACCAGCTGGTTGGCGACTTTACACTCAATGACAACAGGGTCATCATGCGGCCGACATAATTGACCTTCTTTAGGGAAGGTGGATATGCGAGCTGCATCCCCCTCCTGAACAGAATTGACCATCTAAGAAAGATGGTCCTTGGTACCCCAAATGGTCGGGCCACCACCGGTAAATCCGCCTGCTATGGTGTACATTGGTTCTTCATCAGTTTTGGTACTCTCAGCGGGCTGGGGAGTCTTTTTCTTGGACTGCCCCGGATTTGCCTTTGAAGTCACTTTGGACTTCACATAGGACTTCAGCTGTCCTTTGTCGGCCAAACGGTCGAGCTCCCGCTTGAGACTAAAGCAGTCGTTTGTGTCATGGCCAACATCCTCATGGAAATGGTAATGCTTGTTCTTGTTCCAATTTTCAGCGGAACCTTTCATAGCAGTCGGCTTTTCAAGAGTTAGCCAATCCTTAATTTCCAAAAGGATGGTGCAGAAGTCCTTATGGAATTCGTACCTTGGGACGTACGGTTTCCACTCTTTTTTCTTCTTCTGGGCCGGTTGATCAGAGTTATCAATGGCCCAGGCTTGCTTTTTCTTTTTGTTCTCTTCTAGCTTAGGAGCCGGCTGAGCAGGCCGACTCTCTTTCTTCCGGTCGGACTTCTTATGGTCCGACTGCTTACTGGAGGAGCAGAGTTCGGTCGCCTGTACGTAGGCTTCCGCCTCTCGTAAGGGTCCTTGTAGGGTAAAGATTTGTTTGCGGACGAGTTCGTACTTAAAAGTAGACCCGTCCTTTAAACCCTTAAAGAAGTCTGTGAAGGCGACCTCATCAGACAGCCCATGAATCTGGATTCGGACCAGATTGAACCGCCTGACGTAGGATCGCAAACCTTCTCTATCTCCCTGTTGTACATTGCCCAAGTCAAGACTTGTCTTTTTGGCAGAGATGTTTATAGAGAAGTTTGATGCAAACAAGAACACAAGCGTCTTGAAGCTATTTATGCAGCCAGCCGGCAGGTTGCCAAACCACTGCTGGGCTATGCCCTTCAGGGTGGCTGGAAAGCAACGACACCATGCGGCATCATCCAAACCCTGTAAATACATGAGGTGGGTGCATGCCAACAGGTGGTCCTCTGGGTTGGAGGTCCCGTCATAGGCTCCAACCAGAATGTTTTTAACTTTAGCTGGCTGCACGACTTCAGTTATTTCTCTGGAGAAAGCAGAGGGTTGGTCTCTAAGGTGCTGCAGCCTAAGCTGCCAGTCCATCGGCTGATAGCCGTATGCCACCTGTTCCCCGTAGAGGGTAGGCTGCATGTAAGGTACAACTGGCGCCTGGTACAATGGCTGTGCCATGTACTGGGCGGACTGAATCACATGCGGCCCAGACTGAACCCTTTGGCTGCTTGCTGGAGTCTCATGTACAGACTGTGAACACCGTACAGAGGTATTCCGAAAGCTATCATGATAAGTCGACGTTGAAGCCGACTCTGATTGTTGGGTTCTCCTCTCCTCAATGTATTGTCGAGCGTCATAGAACGTTTTCTTGCTACCATCCGGCTGTATGTGCCGGATGGGTTTTCTTGCGCCCGTTTCTGGGAAACGGAGCCGATTAAGGTCAAATTGGGGCCTGGTCTTCTCCTTAGGAGCAGGATGAGGAGTCGGCTGACGGTCCCTGACCGACTTCTGTTTGCCAGCTTGGGCTGGCTTCTTGGCCGACTGCTCCTTTCTAGGAGTAGGCGACTTCTTTGAGGCGAGCTGCTTGATTTCACCCCTGAGGTTGCTCAGGAGTGACATTAGCTCATCTCGAGTGACGGGAGTTGATCCTGCCGCCTGGGAAGGATCAACTGGCCGCCCCGAGGGCTTCTTTGGCCGACCAGCAGTTTTGCTTGGTCCTGCCTGAACATGGGGATGCTCTCGTCGTTCCTTACTGCGGATGCGTTTAGAGATGAGGGATCCATTTGGATCCCCATAGGTTTTGACATCAGCGTCGTCACCTGAGTCATGGTCTGTTTGGACCAGTACATCAATTGGAGGACGAATGGCCTCCGGATTTGGTACAGGTTCTTGTGAAGCCATTTCAGAGGTACTCTCCCCACAGACGGCGCCAAATGTTTCGGGGTTTTTTGTCCCTTGGGAGAGTTACAGCACTGAAACTGGATTCAACTGAGGACGCCTGTACCTGCAAAGAAAACGGACCTCCGGATGGTTGGGGGTCCGCCTCCGAAGATTAAGTCAGCAAACGTTCGGAAATAAAACGTGCGGAAGTAAAGTTATCTTCTTGGATTCCAAGCTCAGGTAAAGTGAGATAAGTGACGTATTGTCTCGTATTGCGTGTTAAAAATTCTCTCTTGGTCATAAATGACATAATGTCCCTATTTATAGGGTCCTTTTGAAAAGTGTGCCTTCCTAGGATCTGGTGACCTAGTAATTAGGTCACACCGTTTTGCGGCGCCTTGGGATTTGGGCCTTAGAAGGCCGCCATCCCAGGGCTAATGCCTGAGTGACACGTGTCACTGTGCCCAAAGGATTTTGAAGCACTTTTTGTGTGACACGTGTCGCCACCTGAATGGTCCCTGCTGGACCTTCAGTCCACGTAGGACGGAGAAGAGTCCACCCTCCACGTGTCATCATTCCATAGGTCCAAATGGCACCTATAAGGAGGACACGTGGCACTTTCTGATTGGGCCACCTGGCCGGGTATAAAATACCCAAATCACTTTTCACTATAAGAATCAAGTAGAGGCCAATACGAGCGAATGTGACTCCATGACTCACTCGTACCATCAGCCCCGATCCTCCTTTCGTGGTTCTTAACCATATGTAGTTAATAATCTCATGAATTATGTGTGGGGTGTAACCTTCACGGGTCAATCGTTGTTGCCTATCGTTGTCCCTTTATCGTGGTTGCCTTTTATGATCCGTGAACGGTTTACAAGTTCCTTAAAAACTTGTTGGCGGCTCCCTACTTTCCTTGTCCCTAATCGTATATGTCAATTCCCACTTTCTAAGAGTGCCAAGCATATTCACCACATGCTTTAACGTAGGCGCAGTTGAAACGACGCCTACAGTGGTAGGCCTTGAAACGACTTTGGCTTTGGGAGTGAAAAAATTACGAATATTCGGGGACTCTTCATTGATCATCAATCAAATCTCTAAGAGATGGAAAGTAAGGAGCAAAAGTCAAGCCCCTTACCAAACTTATTTGAAAACTCTCACTAATTAGTTAGAGAAGGTGGAATACACGTATCTACCTAGAGAAGAAAATCAATTTGCCGATGCCTCAGCAAGACTAGCCTCAATGGTTAGGATTCTTACGGAAATCGAGCAAATTCCTCTAACTATAGAAAAAAGGCATAAATCGACTTATATTCAAGCTATAGATGATGATGAAGTGATCCAAGAAGAAGAAGAAGAAGAAGAAGAAGAAGAAGAAGAAGAAGAAGAACCGTGGTATACGGATATACTTAATTATGTCACCAAAGGAGAATACCCTCCCCATGCTTACAAAAGAGCAAAACGAGCATTGAGACTCTTGGCTTCCCAATACGTACTCATAAACAACGAGTTACACAAAAGGGTACCTAAGGGTCGAGCTCTCTTATGTGTAGGGAAAAAGGATGCCCAAAGAGAAATGAGGATGGTCAACAAAGGAATTTGTGGAATTCACGTAAATGGAAAAAATGCTAGTCCAAAAGATAATGTGAGAAGGATACTATTGGACTACCATGAATAGGGATTGTATTCAATACGTAAAAAGATGCCCTAAGTGCCAAATCTACGCCAATCTACAACATGTTCCTCCATCCCTACTCTACACCTATACTCGCCATGGCCATTCTCTACATGGGGAATTGACATTATTGGTAAAATCACTCCCCTAGGAACAGGAGGTCACGAATATATCCTAGTAGCAATTGATTACTTTACAAAGTGGATTGAAGTACAATCATACGCTAAACTCACTACAAAACATGTAGCACTCTTTATCGAAAGATATATTATTTGTCGATATGGAGTCCCACATGAAATGATAAGTGACAATGGAAATCACTTTCAAGCTAAGTGTGAAGAGTGGTTACAAAAATATGGCATTCAACACCATATTTCTTCTCCTTATAGACCTCACGCAAACAAAGTAGTCGAAGCGGCTAATAAAAATTCAAAAATTATCATCGAGAAAATGATAGAAAATTACAAGGATTGGCCTGACAAACTCCACTTCACATTGTGGGGTTATTGCACGTCAATTCGCACCTCAACAGGAAATACGCCATTTTCCTTGGTTTATGGAATGGATGTCGTACAACCTGTAGAGCTAGAGATACCATCTCTACGCATTGCATTAGAAAGAAAACTCAAGGAAATTGAATGGACTAGGGAGAGATATGAGGAGCTAATTCTACTTGATGAAAAACGACTAGAAGCTCTACATCATACTCAATGATATCAAACTCGTATGGCTAGACATTTTAATAAGAAGGTCAAGAAAAGAAACATCAAAGTAGGAGACTTGGTGTTAAAGGCATTAAGGAAGAATGTTTTAGATCTTAGGGGGAAATTAAGGCCTAATTGGTCTGGACCCTATATTGTCAAAACAATCCTATCAGGAGGTGCAGCAAAATTAACTGATATGGATGTCAATGTGCTCTCAAACATGACAAATCATGACTAACTTAAAAATTACTACCCATAATTACTTGAGTAGAATACTCAAGAGAGCTACGTTTGGCCTGATTCCTTAAGAAAGGATACGTAGGAAACCCTTTACGGGTGCGACCACTTTATTTTTTTTTTCAAACCTCGCATCCCAGATTTAAAAATAAATTCGACAGAAATTGGACGAAGCATCGGCGTCACGGAAAAAACCCTGTCGCCAGCCGATTAACCTTAGCGCCAAACGACAATGTCCGTCGCCTGACGCCGGACTGCCGCAGCTGGCGCTAGTCGTAAAAGCGCGGCGCCATTTTTCTGCAAAGTCCCTGGGAATATTTCGGTGTTTTTCAGAAAATTAAATTTTCAGTTTTCATTGCTTTAATAAATTAATTTAAAGTAGATGATTTAATTAAAAAAGCTGCAATTTCATGAATACAATAAACTAATAATTACATTATTGATGGAATATAAATAAATTAACATTAAATTTAAAACTAAGTCTAATAATTAAAATTTAAGCAATGCTTTAATCTTTTTTCTCTTTCTTTGCTCTCTTCCAATTTTTTCTTCTTCTTATCCATAACTTTAGCTAGTAGGCATCCTTTAGAGGACCTACATTCAATTTTTGATCTGAGTAAATAGTTTCTCCCTTAGCTAGGACCCCATGTTTCTTCTCTACCCAAGCCTTCTTCTCTGAAGTGTCATCTTTTCTCTTTCCATTATCCTTCGCAGAGCTTTTCTTCCTAGGCATTGTAGGTGTTTTGAACTCAACCTTTTCACCCAAGCGTTCCTTAATGGGAATCACTTTGTCACCTAGACGACTCTTCACATCAGTTTTACTCTGATTTTTCTTCATGTCCTTTGAACGTTTCTTCAGAAGCCACTTCTTCACATCACTGGGCAAGGAAGGAGGAACCTTTTGGGTAATTACTTCCCATAAGGGTCTAGCGCTCCAATAAGCATCAAATTTGTCTATTTCTTGAGAGACACGAAATTCATAAGGACGATTAAGATCCTCAAAACGAATTGTTTGAAGTAGGTCGTACTGTCTTTTTACCTAGCAGGGATAATAAAAAGTCATCCTGGGCAAGCTTGGAAGACAGTAGAAAAGTTGTTTGTTGACACCAATCATCTTTTCTATTTTCCACCAAGGGATGACCCACTTGATGGCAAAGTTGTAAGAGGCAAAGACCTTATTCCATTCATGGTGCCCCATCTTACAGATGTGTTTCTTCCTTCTCACAAAGCAATTTGGAGTATATTTTTCAACATTGTCCGGAGGGCTAATTAATTCTAGTCTTTCCATTAGCCACATGTGTAAAAAAAAAAAATTCAATGCAAATAAATTAATATTGCTATACAAAAATATGTTTTTAATTTCTGTAGTTAAAAATATTATTTTTCTACCTGTAATAAAATTGGAGAGCCCAATAAAGGTTCTTTTGGATTTTTCTTTAATTCATCAAAACTAAGCATAGTCTCTCCAACAATTAATGGCATTGGATTTCTCCTAGATTAAATCTGCTCAAAAACAATTGATATGATTGCTTGACCCTCGTTAGCTCTACCACTAGTGAGGAGATATTGACAAAGCATGCAAAAACGAGAATCCCTTCTTCTATAAATATGAAAAGACTTAAAATAAGGTCTATCAAAATGATGGCGAGCAAATTCTTTCAACTTAACTATGCTACCATCTACTATATTTGTTAGATCTTTGTCTTTTAAATTAAAGAAGCTCTCAAAATCCTTATAATAATACTCATTTATTCTAGGGATTACTGCAAGATAACACCGAATTCTTCCGGCAAAGGGCTAATTTCATCACACCCTCGTCTAAAACAATGAGCATCCATATCCTAATATTCTAAGGCGGTATGAATAAAGTCTACATCAAGATCTACCCCCTTGACACCATAAATACCCCCCATATGAAAAAAGTCTAACTCTTTTCTCTCCTGGGCAGTTAGAGACCGACACCATTCATGAGTGAATTTGGTAAAACTTTTAGAGACTAAAGACATGATTATTATTTTTTCAAAAGCTAAGGTTATAGTTAATCTGCTAAAATTATGAAGAAAATCAGCTGGGCAGGGGCTATTTATGCACAAAATCGACACAGTTTCAATCTGGAAAGGATTCGGAGTCAACGCTCATCAGCGCCAGACGCCAGACATTGGCGCCTGACGCTAGAGCCTGGAGCCAAACGCTAAGAGTTAGCATTTGGCGCTAACCCAAAACGCGTGCCGCCAGATGGCACTGGCGTGTCTTGTCATACGAGCTTTCCAATAAACGCGTATTTTTTTGGCTTCATTCGAATCTGAACAATGACTTTACGATCTTTTATTCTTTTTATACCCTTTTTCTAACTACATTTTTCCTTTTCTTAATTAATACATCAATCAAATTAATTATATTATTTTTTTGGATTTTATTTCGACTTAATTTTTATGTTTTTGTAAATCAAATATTTTTATTTTTTCATTTTTCTTTTTTGGGGGAGAAAGTCGTATACCCTCCATCAATAATAAAAATGACGGAATTTTTGCGCAAAATTACTAATTATCATAATTCTTTGCACACACAAACATGCACATAAAAATGTAAAAATAATAATAAATGTTAAATAAATAAACTCATAGATAATATGTATATACAAATATGTCTAAAAAATGAGTCTAATAAAGGCAAAGTTCTATACAAAGTCATAATAAAAAAAACACAGGAATAAACTACGGCGCCGGAGGACGTACGCCCATCATGTCATAAACCTGCGCAGTATGAGGAGTAACGTCTCCACCAGCTCCAGCTCCAGCTCCAGCTCAAGTCTCCTCGGGAGGCGGAAAACTCAGCTCAGGACCCGTCCACCCAAGATCAACCTGAGGCTGAGGTTGAGGTTGAGGCTGCGGAGGCTGTTGCGATCACGAGCCAACCTCGTACATCCCACCATCTCTAAAAGCCGAGAAAGCCTCTCCCTGGCCTACCGGTACAACATGTGCTCCCTCAGATGAAGAGCCTAAGCCCTCCACCGCCTCGGTCCGGGCAGCTTCAAAATGACCACCCTAACTGCCAGAACCAGTACGACGACGTCTTAAGCTACATCTCGCCGGTTCTTTCAGCACCTTAGGTCTCGCCCGAGTACGAGAAGGAATGGGCTGACCCTGCGACAAGAAACTAAGTCAGAAACAATTAAAATTAAAGTAGTAATGCAAAAATAAGAAGGGAAACTACATCCTGAACGGCGTCGTCGTGACGACACATAGTTACATTCCTCATCCGAACGAGCTCGCTCCGGAAGGCATTTATGCACCGTGCCATCATCGTGACTCCTCACGCGAGAAAATGTCAAGAATATTAAGTCAGTAATGATGCATAACATATATAAATCAAAATTGCAAATAAATAAAGCTTACCCGAGTTTGGTGACGAGGAATCGACCGCTCCGCGAAGCGCTCACCCTAAGGAGCCGGAGGAATCATCTCCTCGATCAGCCTGTATGTCCCCTAATAATGGATGGACATACGAGGTGGCACAAACTTAGTAGGTCTACCCTGACAAAAGCAAATCAAAGTTAGTAAAACATTACTTAGGAGCTACTTAACGGAAGGTAAAGAATGAAAATCATACCGCCACCTGCTTAGCTAGTACAAGGACTAGAGCTAACAACGGTGGTAGCTCCTCTTCATAGCACCACCCAGGGATTATATAAGATCGCCAAGGGGTACGAGCTCTCTCTGACATGCTCACCATCCTCGCGCCGTTGAACATGTGACGCGGTGGAGGAGCAAGAACAACGAAAGTGTCCGAGGAATGCTGAATAGTAACCCTCTCTCCAAGATATGGGACTGCTCCATATGTCCCTAAGAAATAGCAACGCTTAGCGGTATACTGCGCAGCTAACCCAGGACAACCAAGCCGATCAACGGCCGGTACTGCACGTCAGGCTCCAACAAAGAACGCCTATAAGATAATAATCTACCAAAGGTATTACGAAAGTGTTCAAATATGCAAAGAAACATACCTAGGTGATCTGATCTCTGACATAAGTAGTGGACATCCGAGCCCGGTGGCCTCCCCAAGAGGCACTCACTGGACACCTGCGCGGCGACGGTCTCGCCGGCACAACTTAGGGAAAGTACTCGTAGGTTCAGATATACAAAAGGAAAAAAGTATCAGCAAGTGCTAACCAAAGCTTAGAGCTAAACTTTATGGGAGATAAAGTGTACCTTTACTACTCTCTAGAAGCTGGACAAAGCGACGTTCCTCGTGAAGAACCGATGTCGACATGAGTCTCGTAACGCTCGAACAAGGTAAGCATAGGCCAAGCTGGACCAGTCATAAGTCCCGATCAAGTGTAGATCACGGACCGCAGGTAGGTAGTAAAGAAGCACTCTACTACCCTTGTTAGGGGAGAACATCCCTGACACCAAGATAAACACAAAGATGCGCACCCGCTGCTCTCAGGTGGTCGCATCATTCTCGAAAGCCACCGCTAGAATCGAACGGCGAATGCCCTTGGCGTTGAACTAAGTTGAATCTACCTCAGCACGAGCCCGAACAGCAATCGGACCCAATAGCTCCTCAACCTCAGGAGAAAAGACGCTGATCTCATTGTCGAACGGTAGCGCAATAGATTTAAACTCCAGTCCCGTAAAAAGACTGAAGTCGGTCGGGGTGACCATCATCTCACCCAAAGGAAAGTGGAAGGTGTTGGTGGTGTCCTAAAAGAACTCCACCAGGGCACGAGCCACGTGCTAACCCTCGCTAGAGGCAATAATGGCCTCCAAGGTCTCAAAAAGCGCAATCAACCTGCAAGACACCCAGAGAAGTCTAACTTCTCCGTCAATGCCGATGTACATCTTGTATAGGTCGCCCAAGGTGTCGCATCCTGAGCCATGGTAGCGCATCCTACCGACCTTGATCCCGCGTCGTACCCTCTTAAAAATATAGTGGACGGGGGAAAAGTACAGAGTCTGCTAATCCCACTCAGGGAGGGTACCGAGAGAAGTGGACGGGTCGGCGTCCTCCTCTACGGGCTCATGCTCTCGTTGTACGTCTCAGGACCGTGAACCCAAACCTCGCATTCTAGCCATGATACATTGTGAAAAATCATCATAATTAAGGTTCTATAGTATCTAAGGTTCGCCTAGCCACATAATACTATGTTTGCAAAAAAACAGAGTACATAGTACTAAAACAGAGCATAATTTCAAATTGAGCATACACGACATTTTTCAAGCATTTAAACAATTTCTTGAATTACTATGGTAATTATTGTGACAAGTTGGACAAGAATTGCTAGCAAAAACACCAAGAACAAGCCACATTGTCTTCCCGACCTTAAGAGGTACAACAATGGTGATTTGTTCGTTTCTTCACCAAATTAAGTCAAACAAGTCTCAAATTACTCCCAAGGTAATATATAAACATAATCAAGCAATTTCATGGCATAAAAATTGACAAAAAATTGAATTAAGCAATTCAAGTTTCAAATTTTCAAGAAATTCGTGAAAAAACATGCGCAAAATTCATTAAAACCGGAGTGAATTTGCAGAAAACTTACATATATCAGGAAAATGGATGGAATAATCTTTGATTTGCAACAAGTTTGAGCGAATTTGGTTGAGAAACAAGCAAGAACGAGTGAATTAAAGTTGGCGGTGATTTCTCGAGAAAAACTGAGCAGCAGCAGCGAAAATGAAGAAGAAAAGGGTATATATAGAAATCCCGACTCTAGCGCCAAGCGACAGGCCTTGGTGCCAGACTATAAGGTTTAGAGCCTGGCGGTAGTTCCAGCGCTTGGCGCTAGAGCCATATATGCGGTGCCAGCAATATTTCAGCGGCGACAATATGTTCAGCCACTTAGTGCGGTTATTTTGACCTCTTACAACATTTTGGGTTCCTTGGTACGCCAGTTAGCCCCTCTAAGCAATTTGACATGATTTTAGTAATCGGCTTGATTATGGTTCCATAAAGTGATCGACCTGATGAATGATTGTCTCACTTAGCTTAAAGCGCCTAAGCATTGGCTCATCGCAAAGCACCGACGTACTAGTTCGTACAACAAAGGTACCGACATACTGGTTCGTAATTCAGAGGCATCGACATACAGGTTTAAAAGAAACAAAAGCGCCGACGTATTGGCATAGCGGAAGCAAAGTTCAAGCGAGCTTTTTAAAGATCGACAAGTATGGGTCTTCGGTAAATTGCCTTAGAATAACTTCAGGCGAGGATATCTTCGGTAGCGTTCCCTAGCTTGTAGAGAGTTGTCACAAACAACGGGAGGTGATTTCAAGCGAAGTTGTCTTCGATCATGTTCCCTGGCTTGCGAAAGATGGTCACAAAGTGCTAGAAGGTGGTTTCAAGCGAAGCAATCTTCGATGGGGTTCTCTAGCTTACAGAAGTCTATCATGGAAGAATTGGAGGCAGTTGCAAGCGTAGTAGTCTTTAGGCGGCATTCTCTTGCTTGCAGGAGGTCGTCAAAAATATAACAAAAATGCAACAATACAACAAAAAATCGGTTACTTTTGGAGACATGTGCTCGACGGTGCAAGATACGCGTATCTTAACTCTTTTATCAGTTTAACTAACGCTAGTTTGAAGGAATCATTCTCCGTCCCTATCAATACTTTGACTTTTGTTTTCAAAACTTGCATTCCTCTAAAATTAGTCAAAGTGGGGGCTTTTGTAGACACCCATTAGTGTCTCCCCAAAACCAAACCTGGAGATTAGTACCTTTCACATCAATTCATAATTTCTTTTGTTTTAATTTATCTTTGTTTTTGAAAACCTATTTTAAGAAAATAGCCAATCCAATTTGGTTTGGACCATAGCAAGGGTTCAATAGTGGTGTAGTTGGATAGGGCTTGAAAAGAGCTTTCCAACAAATTATTAAAGCCCAATTCCGATGAATAATGAGGAAGTTATGGCCAAATTACTAAACTAGGCCCGGTTTGATACTTATATGCAGCCCAATGATCTAAAGGAAATGCAATTAGAATTGATTTTAGTCTTCTAGATTCTTCTAGAAGGTTCTTTACATTCCTAAATCAATTAGCATTGATAAATTTACTTTGGTTGACTTTTTAGAATTTATTCAAAATAAAAGAGTGATTTTAAGGAAAATACGATTTTGCCTTTCTGTACGGCTAAATTTTATCTGAATTAAGAAAATGCGTGAAAAAGATAATTAGCGCCTGATGACAGACATTAGCGCCTAGCGCATTGATGCTTATTGATTTGATGATTGATATTGTCCTCAACATGGTTTGTGAGTAGTCTCTTAGCCAAGGGTGTGGGGATGGTGTAGTTACTAATTGTTCATGCTTATAATATTAGGATGTAGTTAATTGTGATTAAAATCTTTGCATGCTTGACATTATTTGATCTTCTTGCAAGGGCACATTGTTAGTTGACTAAAGGTGAATCTTTGCTAATAAGAAACGGAAGTTGACTTAGTTAGGATTCATTACTATCGATTGTTCTTTGATTGCACCTCCCAATATATGGTTCTAGTGTGGAAACATAGAGGCTATGTTAGGAGAAACCGATTAACCCCGGAAGGCGGTTAGATTGAACCTTATATCGATATTCATGCATGTTTACTTCACTATTGATTTGCTTTTATGTTATTGCATGATCAAGAAGCATCTACATATGTTCATCTCCCTTAGTGTTTAGTTATATTGATTTTAACTCGTTTTATCTTTAGTTTAATCTCTTAGTCATTCCTATCCTTTGTCTAGAGATAACTTAAAGTCTAGTGATGAATGCGGTGTTTATGTGCTTCTCCCTGTGGTTCGACCCCTCTTCTTACCATATATTTGTTTTAGGATAAGTCGAGTGTTAAAAATTGTATTTGATTTAGGTGTAGTTGTCTAACGACGCAATTATTCCTCTATCAGTACTTGTAATCACGCTTATATAAGATTATTAATAATCTTGTTTAGGGTTAATTTTATTATAATTCAAGTGATCGCCAATAATAGATTTATTTTTGCATTAATATTCAACCAACATAAATAAACAGGTTTAGGGTAATCCTAATGATTGCATGTTGCTCCGAAAGCGCACATGAATACGACCAGAATAAAGTAGAGGCCTATTATTAGGGCAGGTTTAATCTCTTTTAGGTTGGATTTGTACTTTCATCCCCGAACTACAAGTCATGATTCCAGACCTATTGAAGTTGACGGTCTCCTGGATCGTTAAGGGGTGTAACCTTCACCTCGTAAACGGTTTACAAGTTCCTAAAACTTGTTGGCGACTCTTTTGCTCTATCTTATTTCCCTTTGGACGCCACCGTACTTTAGTGTATGATCACAGGAGGGTTCAAGCTAGGGATAATGCTTGAAATATTGCCTACACTACCTCGTCCACCACATTGTTGAGAAGGTGCGGCGTAGGATTACTTCTGGTAGGACGTGTTGCCATGGCTCGGGCAGCGATACTTTGGGCGACCTGTATAGGATGCACATCAGCGTCGATGGAGATGTGAGACTTTTCTGGCAGTCTTGTGGGCTGACTGCGCTGTACGAGGCCGCGGAGGCTATGATTGCTTCTGACAGGGGTCACTGCATGGCTCGCGCCCTGGTGGAGTTCTTTAAGGACACCACCAACACTTTCCACTTTCCTTGGGGTGAGATGATGGTCACCTAGATCGACTTCAGTCTCATTATGGGACTGGAGTTTAATTCTACTGCGCTGTTGTTTGACAACAACATTAGCGTCATTTCTCCTAAGGTTGAGGAAATGTTGGGTCCGATTGCTGTTCGGGCTCGTGCTGAGGTTGAGTCGACTCAATTAAGTGCCAAGGGTATTCTCCGATTTACTCTGACGGCGGCTTTTGAGGATGATGCGATTACTCGAGAGCAGCGGGTGCGCATCTTTGCGCTTATATTGATGTCAGGGATGTTTTCCCCTAAGAAGGGTAGTAGAGTGTTACTTTACTACCTGCCTACAGTCCGTGATCTTCACTTGATTGGGACTTATGACTGGGCCAGCTTGGCCTATGCTGATTTTGTTTGAGCGGTGCAAGACTCGTGTCGTCATCGCTCCTTAACGGGGAACGTCGCTCTGTCCAGCTTCTAGAGAGTTGTAGAAGTATACTTTATCTCCCATAAAGTTTTGCTCTATGCTTTGGTTAGCATGTGCTGATACTTTTTGTCTGTTGTAGATCTGGTTCTACGAGTACTTTCCTTCAACTGCGCCGACGAGACCGTCACCACGCGGGTTTCTAGTGAACGCCTGTTGGGGAGGCCGCCACGTTCGAATGTCTACAGCTTATGTTCGAGATCAGATCTTCTCGGTATGATTTTTTGCATAGTTGAACACTTTTGTATTATCTTTGGTAGATTCTCGTCTCACAGGCATTCTTCGCAGAAGCCTGTTGTGCAGTACATGCCATGGAACGACTTGGTTATCCCTTGGCTAGCTGCACAGTACACTGGTGAGCGTCGCTACATCTTAGGGTCGTATGGAGCAATTGCATACCTTGGAGAGAGGGTTGCTATTCAACACTCCTCGGATGCTTTCGCCGTTCTTGCACCTCCGTCGCGTCACATGTTTAATGACATGAGGCTGCTGAGCATGTCGGAGAGTGCTGGCACCCCTTGGCGATCTCATGTGATCCCTGAGAAGTGCTATGAGGAGGAGCTGCTGCCGTTGTTAGCTCCGGCCCCTGTTCTGTCTGAGGTGGCGGTATGATTTTCATCTATTACCTTTTCCTGAGTAGCCCCCAAGCGATATTTTATTGACTTTGACTTCTTTTATCAGGCTAGGCCTACAGAGTTTGTGCCACCTCGTATGTCTTTCCATTACTAGAGGACATACGGGCCCATCGGGGAGATGATCCCTCCAGCTCCTAAGGATCAGCGCTTTGTGGAGCGGTCGATTCCTCGCCACCAGTCTCGGTTAAGCTTATTTTTTTTGTAATTTTTTGATATCAGTTATGCCTTGTTACTGGCTTATATTTCTTTGACAGTTCTCGCGCGAGGTGGTCATGGAGATGACACGATGTATAGACGCCTTCCGGAGCCAGCTCGTTAGGATGAGGAATGTGGCTACGTGTCTTCGCGATGACGCTGTTCAGGAGGTAGCCTTTTCTCCTTATTTCTGCATTATTATGCTTCTATTTGATTGTTTATGACTTGGTTTCATCTTGCAGGGTCAGCCCATTCCTTCTCGTACCCTGACGAGACCTGAGATTTAGAGGGATCCGGCGAGGTCTAGCTCGAGATGTCGCCGTACTGGTTCTGGAGGTCGGGGTGGTCGTTAAAAGGCTGCTCGGACCGAGGCGGTGGAGGGCTTGGGCTCTTCATCTGAGGGCGCACGTGCTGAGTCGGTAGGCCAGGGAGAGGCTACCTCAACTCCTAGAGGTGGTGGGATGTACGAGGTCGGTTCGTCATCGCAGTAACCTCTGCAGCTTCTGCCTTAGGGCGATCTTGGGTGCACGGGTCCTGTGCTGAGTTTTCCATCTCGCGAGGAGACTGGAGCTAGAGCTGGTGGATTGCTTACTCCTCGTACTGCGCAGTTCTATGATATGATGGGCGTCTCTCATCATATGCGTCCTCCAGCGCCGTAGTTTATACCTGTGCTTTTTAGTTTTACTTGTATAGAACTTTGCCTAATTGACTCATTTATTAGACATATTTGTATATACAAATTATTATGAGCTTATTTATTTAGCATTTATGACTCTATTTATATTGCATTTATTTTTCATTTATGTGCATATTTGTGTGTGCAATGATTTGTGATATTTAATAATTTTGCGCAAAATTTCCGTCATTTTTATTATTGATGGAGGGTATCCGACTTTCTTCCCCAAAAAAGAAAAAAAATTTTAAAAAAAAAATTGGACTTACAACAAACTTAAAAGTAAGTCTTAATAAAATCCACAAAATAAGAAATATGATTAATATATAAAATTAATTAAAAGGGTATAAGAAAAGATAAAAGAATCGTAAAGCCATTGTTTGGATTCGAATTAACAAAAAAAGCGGTTTTTGAAAAGCTCACTTATAAGACACATCAGCATCATGTGGCACCACGCGTTTTGCGTTGGCGCCAGACATTAATGCTTGCACTTGGTGCCAGACTTCTAGCGTTTGGCGCTGGTGAGCACTTACTCCGAATCTTTTCCGGATTGAAACTGTGCCGATGTTGTGTATAAATAGCCCCTTGGTCTGCCGATTTTCTTCATAATTTAGAAAAGTCTAAGATGGGGCGCCATGAATTTAGAAAAGTCTTTGCCTCTTGTAACCTTGTCATCAAGTGGGTCATCCGTTGGTGGAAAATAGAGAAGATGGTTGGTATCAACAAGCAACCTTTCTGTCGTCTTCCAAGCTTAACCAAGATGACTTTTATTATCCCTGGAGGGTAAAAAGACAGTATGGCCTACTTCAAACAATTCCTTCTGGTGATCTTCATCGTCCCTATGAATTCCCTGTTTCTCAAAAAGTAGAAAATTTGATGCATATTGGAGTGCTAGACCTTTATGGGAAGTGATTACCCAAAAGGTTCCTCCTTCCTTGCCTTATGATGTGAAGAGGTGGTTTCTCAAGAAACCTTCAAAGGACATGAAGAAAAATTAGAGTAAAACTGATGTGAAGAGTCGTCTAGGTGACAAGGTAATTCCTGTTAAGGAAGGCTTGGGTGAAAAGGTTGAATTCAAAACACCTACGATGCCTAAGAAAAAGAGTTCTAGAAAGGATAAAGGGAAAACAAAAGCTGAGACTTCAGAGAAAAAGGCTTGGGTAGAGAAGAAACATGGAGTCCTAGCTAAGGGAGAAACTATTTACTCCAAAATTGAATGTAGGTCCTCTAAAGGATGCCTACTAGCTAAAGCCATGGACGATGAAGAGGATGCAGATAAAAATTGGAAGAGAGCAAAGAAAGAGAAGAAAGATTGAAGCATTGCATAACTTTCAATTTATTAGACATAGTTTTTAAATTTAAAATTTATTTTATTAAGCTTTATTTAAATTCCATCAACAATGTAATTTGTTAGTTTATTTTATTAATGAAATTTCAGCTTTTAAATTTAATCATCGCCTAAAATTTTTATTTATTAAAGCAATGAAAAAAGAAATTAATTATTCAGAAATTTTTTCGAGTACGGAAGTCGAAATGTTTTCCGAAAAACACCAAAATATGCCCAGATGCTCCTAGAAGAAACGACGCTACTCCTTTACGACTAGCTCCGGCTACGGTAGTCTGGCGTCTGACGACAGATGCTGTCGTCTGGCGTTAAGGTTCATCGGCCGGCGACGTAGTTTTTTCGGTGACGCCAAAGCTTCGTCGAATTTCTGTTGAATTTATTTTTATATATGGGATGCGAGGTTTGTGAAAATTAAAGTGGCCGCACCCGTAAAGGGTTGCCTACGTATCCTTTCCTAAAGAATCAGGCCATACGTAGCTCTCTTGAGTATCCTACTCAAGTAATTATGGTTAGTACTTTTTAAGTTGGTCAAGATTTGTCATGTTCGAGAACTCATTTCCATCCATATCTGTTAATTTTGTTGCACCTCATGATAGGATTGTTTTGACAATATATTGTCCAGACCAATTAGGTCTAAATTTACCCCTTGGATCTAAACATTTTTCCTTAATGCTTTTAACACCAAGTCTCCTACTTTGATGTTTCTTGTCTTGACCTTCTTATTAAAATGCCTAGCCATACGAGTTTGATAATTGAGTATGATGTAGAGCTTCTAGTCGCTTTTCATCAAGTAGAATTAGCTCCTCATATCTCGCCCTAGTCCATTCAACTTCATCGATTTTACTTTCTAGTGCAATGCGTAGAGATGTTATCTCTAGCTCTACAAGTTGTACGACATCCATTCCATAAACCAAGGAGAATGTCGTATTTCCTGTTGATGTGCGAATTAACGTGCGATAACCCTAAAGTGCGAAATGTAGTTTGTCTGGAAAATCCTAAAAATTTTATGTCATTTTCTCGATGATAGTATTTAGATTTTTATTAGCTGCTTCAACTGCTCCATTTGCTTGAGGTCTATAAGGAGAAGAATGGTTGTGTTGAATGCCATATTTTTGTAACCACTCTTCACACTCAGCTAGAAAGTGAGTTCCATTGTCACTTATCATTTCACGTGGGACTCCATATCGACAAATAATATTCCTTTCGATAAAGAGTGCTAGATGTTTTGAACTTAGTTTAGCATATGATTGTGCTTCAATGCACTTTGTGAAGTAATCAACTACTACTAGGATGTATTCATGGCCTCCTCTTCCTGGAGGAGTAATATTACCAATAATGTCAATTCCCCATGTAAAGAATGGCCATGGTGAAATGTTGGTGTAGAGTAGAGATGGAGGAACATGTTGTAAATTGGCGTAAATTTGGCATTTAGGGCATCTTTTTACATATTGATGACAATCTCTATTCATGTTAGTCCAATAGTATCCTTGTCGCATTATCTTTTGGACTAGTATTTTTCCATTAACATGAGTTCCACAAATGCCTTCGTGGACTATACTCATAGCTCTTTGAGCATCCTTTTTTCCCTACACATAATAGAGCTCGACCCTTAGGTACCCTTTTATGTAACTCGTTATCTATGAGTACATATTGGGAAGCCAAGAGTCTTAATGCTCGCTTTGCTCTTTTGTCAGCATGAGGAGGGTATTCTCCTTTGGTGACATAGTTAAATATGTCTGTATACCATAGTTTTTCTTCATCTTGGATCACTTCATCATCTTCTATAGCTTAATTATAATCCGGTTTATGCCTTTTTTCTATAGTTAGAGGCATTTGCTCGATTTCCATAGGAATCCTAACCATTAAGGCTAGTCTTGCCAAGGCATCAACAAATTTATTTTCCTCTCTAGGTAGATATGTGTATTCTACCTTTTCTAACTAATTGGTGAGAGTTTCTAGATAAGTTTGGTAAGGGGCTAGACTTTCGCTCCTTGCTTTCCATCTCTTAGAAATCTGGTATGATCAATGAAGAGTACCTGAATATTCGTAATTTCTTCACTCCCAATGCCAAAGCTGTTTCTAGGCCTACCATGCATGCTTCGTATTCAACAGCGTTGTTGGTAACGTCGAAATCTAGCTTTATGGAGATTGGAACATGTTCTTCATTATGTGATCCTAATAATAATCCAACGCCACATCCCTTTTGGTTTGAGGCTCCATCGAAGTATAAGGTCCAAGTATCATCTTCTGTGACCATCAACGTGTATTGGCATTGAATCTTCTAATGGAAAATCCGCTAGGAAATCTGAGACCACAGATCCTTTGATAGCCTTTTAAGGCATGAATCTTACATTGAACTAGGCTAAGTTGATTATCCATCTTGTTATGCGCCCATTAAGTGTAGACTTCTCGAATAAATACTTAAGTGGATCCATTCGGAAACTACAAAGACTGTATGCACGACCATGTAATTTCTTAACTTGGTTGTGTCCCACACCAATGCGACGCACAATTTCTCAAGCGGTGTATATCGTACTTCATACTTGAGCATCTTTTTACTTAGATAATATATTTCATTTTCTTTACCTTCTACTTCTTGCGCAAGCATTGCTCCCATTGTCTCCTTGGTGACTATTAGGTACAAACTGAGAGGTATTCCTGGAAGTGCTGGTGCTAATACGGGAGGATTTGCGAAACAGGCTTTGATCTTTTCAAAGTCTTTTTTATCGTAATCATCCCATATTACTAGTACATTCTTTTTGAGTTTCTTGAATATTGGTTCACATATTGTTGTTAATTTTGATATGAACCTACTTATGTATTACAACCGGCCAATAAATCCTCGAATTTGTTTCTCGGTTTTGGGCGGTAGCATTTCCATGATTGCCTTGATCTTGGTTGGGTCTATCTCTATTCCTCTAGAGCTTATGCCATAACCCAAGAGCTTGCCTGAGGTGACTCCAAAGTCACACTTGGATGAATTCAACCTCATGGTGTATTTCCTTAGCCTTTCAAAGAATTTTCTCAAGGGTACTTGATGGCCTGGGCGATCTTTTGATTTTACAATCATATCGTCCTCATATACTTCGACTTCTTTATGCATCATGTCATGGAGTAAGGCAGTCACTGCTCGTTGGTAAGTAGCACCCGTGTTTTTTAACCCGAATGGCATTACCATGTAGCAGTAAGTACCCCATGGTATTATGAAGGTTGTTTTCTCCATGTCTTCTTCTGCTATGAGAATCTGATTGTATCCCGCGTATCCGTCCATGAACGAGAGATGTGCATGATTAGCTGTATTATCTACAAAAATATCGATGTGTGGTAAAGGGAAGTCGTCCTTTGGACTTGCCTTATTTAAGTCTCGATAGTCGACACACATTCTTACCCTTCCATCCTTTTTCGAAACTGGGACAACATTGGCCACCCATTCGGGGTATTTGGATACCTTGATAAAACCTGCAATTATTTGTGTTTGGGGTAAAAATACCCTAAACACGTGGCCCAATGGCCTAGTGACACGTGGCATCCAGCCGTTGGTCAGCAGGGCTCCAATCCTCTGCTGACACGTGTCCTCTAAACCCTAAAAGGGGAACCATCCCTTCCCCACTATAAATAGTGGAAGGACCCTCATTAATGGGGGCTGGAACATTTGTTGTTCACATTGAATACTCCTCAAAAAGAAAAACACTTACCCCGAGCAATATTAATTGCAGAATTCTCCCATTACGCGAGAAGTAACTTCCACATTACGTGCATTCTACCTCCCGTATCTTTACTAACTTGATCGTCGGAGGCGGAGCTCCTACCCCCAGGAGTCTTCGTGATTTTGCAGGCACAAGCGTCGAAGGGCATTCTTGGAATTGTAACTCTCCCGCAGGACACATCAAAAAACCCCGATTCATTTGGCGCCGTCTGTGGGGAGAGTACTTCTAAGATGACTTCTGATACTGTGTCACCGAATCAGGGCAAACGGCCTGTGGTCGAGCCTGAGGTCCAGACGGACCATGAAAGTGGCGACGAAATTGAAACATATGTTGCCCCGGATGGGTCTTTCAGAACGAAGCACCCTCGTGCTAAAGATAGAAGAGAACGGGAAATCAGCCAAGCTGCTCCCAACAACCCAGCCGGGCAACCGGCTGGAATTGCCCAAACGGTGGAGGGCTCAGCCCCTGTTACAAGAAACGAACTCATGTCTTTCATGAATAGTTTCAAGGGTGAGATCAAGAGCCTCATCCGGTCAGCTACTCCAAAGAAGGGTGAGCCGGCCAAGAAGCCTTCTGGAAAGAAGGCGGTCAAAGAACGAGTTCCTACCCCTCATCCCAAGCCAAAGGAGGGGGAGGGCTTAAGGTTTGATCCAAGCAGACTCCGTTTTCCTCAAGGGGAGCTGCGAAAGGCCATCCGGCACGTACAGCGGGATGGCTCCAAGAAAACATTCTCAGACGCCCGCACATTTCTCCAAGAGAAGCGAGGTCAGGCGTCTGCGTCGGCCTCAACGTCGACCTTCCCGGACAGTTTCCATGACGTCTCACACAGGCGTACGGGAACGAACCTTAGGAGCCAGACGGGCGAAGCTTCTGCCCGGTCTGGACCCAAAGTGATCCAGCCTGGCCTATTCGGCACACCGAATGGGTTGGGTGGATCCCCTTTCATGTCACCGGGTCTTTTCGGTGGGCAAGCGCAGCAGCCGTTCCAACCCACGGACTGGCAGCTGCGCCTGCTAAATTTGGGGGAACAGCCAACGGCGTTCTCACCAGAGATAACCCAGGCGGCACAGCCGCCTAAGATCAAGAATGTTTTGGTGGGGGCCTATGATGGCACCACCAACCCAGAAGACCATCTAATGGCCTACTCTAACCTCATGTACCTCCAAGGGTTAGATGATGCCGTCTGGTGTCGATGCTTCCCGGCTACCCTCAAGGGCATAGCCCAGCGGTGGTTTGGTAACCTACCAGCCGGTTGCATCAAAAGCTTTCGAACTTTGGCGTACTTGTTTACGTCAAATTTCTCAATGAATATTCCTGCCAAAAAGACTAGCCTCGACCTAGGGGCAATACAGCAGGGCGACCGGGAGGGCCTCCGGTCGTACATCAGACGGTTCAATCTGATGAGAATTCAGATTCCAGGACTATCAGACGAAGTGGCCTATACAGACTTCTTTCGAGGTCTGAAGGATGGGTCGACCTTTAAGTTTGACCTCGTCCGGAAGAGGGTTGCTACCCTCCAAGAGGCGTTAATTGAAGTTGAAGCCTATATACAGGCGACGGAGCTTTGTGCTGTCAAGCAGCCGTCAGATTATAAAAAGTATGACAAAAAAGAAAGCCGGCAACAGCATCAGCCGGCAAGAGAGGAAGAAAAGAGAAAAGGGGTCTGGGCAGCTGACCGATCAGGACAGCCGGCCTAGAAGATCAGGCGGAAGTCAGAACCATATGTCCCCAAATACGAGTTCACAAAAGATTGCTCCACCATCCTCCTGGAAATCAAAGACCGGATGTCTCTCGACAAACTGGCTGAAATGAAAAGCCCCGTGAATAAACGGGACAAGAGCAAGTATTGCCAATACCACGAGGATGTTGGCCACGACACCAATGGCTGCTATAGCCTCAGGCGGCTATTGGACCGTCTGGCAGATGAGGGGGCCCTAAAATCCTATCTACCCAAGGCTAAGGGTAATACCCAGGCCAAGAAAGGGCAGGCGGCAAAAACCGGCCCAGTAAACTCCGAGACGGATGAAGAGACCATCTTCACCATAGCAGGCGGTTTTGCCGGAGGGGGTCCCACCATCCGGGGCACCAAAGACAACATTAGGAAGCTGGTCAACTCAGTGGATGAGGGCCAGGCGTCGAAAGACATCTTCCCTGAGGTCCTTATTTCTGAAAAAGGACCGGTGCAAGGTCAGGTGGCCTCATGATGACCCCATCGTCATCGAATGCAAGGTTGCCAACCAGAAGGTTGGCCGGATCCTAATAGACACCGGGAGCTCGTCTAACCTAATCAGTTATCAGTGCTTGACCAAGCTCAAGTACACATCCGGTAACATGCACCAGGCTCCTATCCCACTAGTCGGTTTTGAGGGTGGAGTAGTGCATCCGGTCAGAAGCATAGATCTTCCGATCCGGCTGGGTGAAAAGGGGCAAGGACGCCACATGATAGTCAAGTTTTTAGTTGTGGAGGAGCTGTCCGCCTACAACATGATATTTGGCCGTCCTACCCTCAACGCATCTAAGGCTGTCATCATCCCGTCCCTCATGTTGGTCAAATTTCAAAAGGATGATGGTACAGTCGGTGCCCTAAACGGGGACCAGAAGACGGCAAGAGAGTGCTATCTCTCTGACGTCAAGACAACTATGGGTGCAGCCGGCCAGGGCGAGCCCATAGATATTGATAACTGCGACCCAGCAGTCCCGGCTCCAAGGGCAGCCGGTATGAAAAGAAAGGCGGACCAACTGGCACCCGTCAAAAAGGAGAAATAGCAATCACTAGCCGGGGAAAGGTCAGATGACCAACGACCTCAGCCGGCTGGTGACTGCCTTGATGTCATCCTAGATGACAGCCGTCCTGAAAGAACAGTCAAGGTCGGGACGGTAGCCTTTGAACGGTTAGGAGAAGGTTTGGTCCAGCTGCTGAAGGAATTCAAAGACATCTTTGCCTTTGAAGTGGAAGAGATGCCAGGCGTCAGCCCGGATCTTGCTGTCCACAAGCTAAACGTAGATCCCAAAAAGCAGCCGGTTAGGCAGAAAAAGAGGGATCATGGTGGAGAAAGATCTCAAGCGGCAGCGGCTGAGGTCAAAAAGCTGTTGGATGCTGGATTCATTAGGCAATGCTACTACCCGGATTGGGTGGCAAATGTCGTTCTAGTAAAGAAGCCGAACGGTACTTGGCGGATGTGTGTGGATTACATAGATCTGAACAAAGCATGCCCAAAAGATAGCTACCCGCTTCCAAAGATTGACAGCCTAGTCGACTCAACAGCCGGCCATGCGTTAATGAGCTTTATGGATGCTTATTCCGGCTTCCATCAAATACCTCTCTGGAAGAAAGATCAGGAGAAGACGGCTTTTGTCACTGATCAGGGGTTATTCTGCTATACGGTGATGCCGTTTGGGTTGAAGAATGCACCGGCTACATTCCAGCGCATGATAAACACAGTTTTTATCAACCAGATTGGCAGGAATGTAGAGGCGTATATCGATGACATGATAGTCAAATCCAAGCTACAGACGGATCACCTAGCAGACCAGCGAGAAACCTTCACCACACTCAGGCGGCACCGGGTCATGCTTAACCCAAAGAAATGCGTATTTGGTGTTGAGTCTGGGAAGTTTCTCGGATTCTTGATTGACCAAAGAGGCATCGAAGCTAATCCGGAAAAATACAGGCGGTAATTGACATGAAGTCTCCCCGCACTGTAAAAGAAGTCCAGAAGTTGACCGGTTGTCTGGCGGCATTGGGGAGGTTCCTCAGCCGGTCAGGTGACAAGTGCCTCTATTTCTTTCAGGCAATCAGGAAGAGGTCAAGGTTTGAATGGGGTGAAGAAGCAGAGGCGGCATTCCAGAGGCTTAAGCAGCACTTGCATTCTTTGCCAAGGCTAGTGAGCCCCCTACCCCGGGAGGTTCTGTACATGTACCTAGCCGTCTCTGATCACGCCCTTAGTGCCGTTCTCCTCGCTGAGAGAGACGACATTCAGCTGCCGGTGTACTTCATCAGCCATGTCTTAAAAAATGCTGAGCTCCGGTACCCCATGATCGAAAAATTTGGGTTGGCCTTATTCGTAGCAGTCAAGCGGTTGAAGCCTTATTTTTTGGCACATCCGGTTGTGGTATACACAGATCAGCCGCTCAAGCGTACGATGACTGCTATAGAGTCATCCGGTAGAATGATCAAGTGGGCTGTTGAAATACAAGGCCTTGAGATAACTTTTGAACCCAGGCGGGCAGTGAAAGGTCAGGCGTTTGCCGACTTTATTGTCGAGATGACTAGGCCGGTGCACCCGGAAACCCTGATCAGGTCTGGAAGTTATTTGTAGACGGCAGCTCTACGGTGAACGGCTGTGGTGCAGGTGTTATCTGTCATTCCCCGGAAGGGGATAAGTTTGAATATGCACTACGGTTCAAGTTCCAAGCCTCCAACAATGAGGCAGAGTATGAAGCCCTGCTAGCCGGATTGCGCATGTGTAAGGCAGCCGGTGCAAGAAAGGTCGACGCCTGCTCAGATTCACAGCTGATCGTTAGCCAATACCTTGGTGACTACGAAGCCACCCATCCGGCTATGATCAAATATTTGCAGGCGGTCAAAGAGGAGGCTGGGTCCTTCGATGAATTTCATCTGCGACAGGTGCCCTGGTCTGAAAACAATCAGGCGGATGCCCTCTCAAAGTTGGCATCATCAGCCTCCAGTGATGCTCCTAGGACGGTCTTTTGGGAAGTCATTGAAAAACGAAGTATTCAGAATGATCCCATTGGAGTCTTGGACAGAACTGCTACCTGGATGGATCCCATCCGGTCCTTTTTGACGGATGGTACCTTGCCGGATGACCCTTCAGAAGCATCAGCGCTCAAGAAGCGTGCTTCAAGTTTTGTTATGCATCAAGGGGAACTCCTCCGGAAGGGATACCTGCAGCCGTTTTTGAAATGTGTAACCCCGGATAGGGGGAGAGAAGTTTTGGAAGATCTGCACGCGGGGTTTTGTGCCTCGCATATTGGCGGCAGGTCCCTGGCCAGAAGAACCAGACGACAAGGGTACTTCATGCCCACTCTTGAAGCGGATGCCATGGATCTAGTAAAGAGATGCGAAAAGTGCCAAAAATTCGCTTAGTTGATACATCAACCGGCAACAGAACTCACGGCAATCCATAGTCCGGTTCCGTTTGCTAAATGGGGCATGGAAATTTTGGGACCTTATACGCCTGCGTCAGGCGGCCGCCGCTACATTCTTGTAGCAGTAGACTACTTCACCAAATGGGTTGAGGCAGAGGCGGTAAAAGGGATTAAAACGAAAGACGTGATTTCTTTCATCTGGAGAAACGTCATCACCCGGTTCGGGGTTCCAATGTCCATGGTTTTCGACAACGGACCGCAGTTCGAAACGCCTGTCCTGAAGACCTGGTTGGGAGACCAAGGAATTTCCCATTGTTTTGCATCCGTTGGCCGTCCTCAGGCAAACGGTCAAGTTGAGGCTTTTAACAAGTTGATCTCAGACGGGATAAAGAAGAAAGTAGAAAGAGCCGGTGGACTATGGGCAGAGGAATTACCTCATGTCCTTTGGGCTATCCGGACAACCGAAAAGGGGGCAACCGGTGAGACCCCATTTCTCATGACATACGACACTGAAGCAGTTCTTCCCATTGAACATTATGAGCCTACCCTACGCATTATGTTATATGATGAGGAGGCTAACTGGGAAGCCATGCGGTTGGCATTAGACGCTCTTCCAGAGCGAAGGGGGAATGCTGCCTTGCGTCATGAGATCTACCGTCTGCGTATGACTAGAGCCTACAACAAGCGGGTTCGTAAAAGACCTTTGAAAGAAGGAGATTTTGTGCTTCGCAAAATGGAGGCAACCGGTAGGGCCAATGAACAAGGCAAATTAACCCCAAATTGGGAGGGACCCTACCGGATCTTTGAAGAAGTACGAGACGGCACTTACCGCCTGGAAACTCCAGACGGAAGAAAGTTGCCTAGAACATGGAATGTAGATAACCTCAAAAAATACTACTTCTAAGCATTGTACATCTTTTGAAAATTTTCAAATGATTAATGAGAATTACATTCAATTTTGTATACAGCCGCCATGTCTTGTGCCTACCACAAGCGACACCAGTAACTAATTTTTTCATCCGGTGACACCCATACGGGTGAATTCATCGAAGAGAACATCTCCCATTTGGGTGGTAAATTGTTCTAAGCGATCACACAGGCGGACAAATCCGCCTGACGATCCTTCGCACCAAAAAAAAAAGGCCAAGCTAGCAACCCCAAACTTGCAGCCGGCTCACTTTTTGGAAGGACATCCGGTACTCAATACCGCCGCCTGACTCTCTAAGAGCAGGCCTAAAATCATCCGGTGACACCCATACGGGTGAATTCATCGAAGAGAACATCTCCCATTTGGGTGGTAAATTGTTCTAAGCGATCACACAGGCGGTCAAATCCGCCTGACGATCCTTCGCACCAAAAAAAGGGGCAGGCTAGCAACCCCAAACTTGCAGCCGGCTCACTTTTTGGAAGGACAGCCGGTACTCAGTACCGCCGCCTGACTCTCTAAGAGCATGCCTAAACATTGTGTCTAGGACATCCTAATCTGGCGTGATTCTTTTGCGAAGTCCCGACCGGTAATTCAGTATAAACCGACTGGCTCCCGAATCTAATGTTGGCACTTAGTGTATATTCGAGCTATATCATATGGATAGTCGCCTGGCTTGCAAAGACCCAGACCGCTATCCAGGGGCAATTACCCAGACGCCATCCGGTTTGGTTTTGGGTCGAAATTTCTTCGCCTAGTTTGCGAAGACCCAGACGGCAGTGTTACCGGTGGGGTCTTCTTGGCAACCCTTGCAAATTTCTTCGCCTAGTTTGCGAAGACCCAGACGGCAGTGTTACCGGTGGGGTCTTCTTGGCAACCCTTGCAAATTTCTTCGCCTAGTTTGCGAAGACCCAGACGGCAGTGTTACCGGTGGGGTCTTCTTGGCAACCCTTGCAAATTTCTTCGCCTAGTTCGCGAAGACCCAGACGGCAGTGTTACCGGTGGGGTCTTCTTGGCAACCCTTGCAAATTTCTTCGCCTAGTTTGCGAAGACCCAGACGGCAGTGTTACCGGTGGGGTCTTCTTAGCAACCCTTGCAAATTTCTTCGCCTAATTTGCGAAGACCCAGACGGCAGTGTTACCGGTGGGGTCTTCTTGGCAACCCTTGCAAATTTCTTCGCCTAGTTTGCGAAGGCCCAGACGGCAGTGTTACCGGTGGGGTCTTCTTGGCAACCCTTGCAAATTTTTTCGCCTAGTTTGCGAAGACCCAGACGGCAGTGTTCCCGGTGGGGTCTTCTTGGCAACCCTAGTAAATTTCTTCGCCTAGTTGGCGAAGACCCAAGCGGTAGTGTTACCGGCGGGGTTCTTTTGGTTATCCTCGCAGAAATATGTACAAAAAAAATAACAAGAATTCTAGTATTGAAGTGCAGAAACATAAAAAGCATTCAAAAGCCGGCTCAGCCGGTGAAAATGTTAATATTAAAAATAAAAATTATTACAGCTTAGCCCATCTCATCCGGTGCTATTACAAGATAATACAAGGTGCGCAGGCCGGGAAGTAGTTGCTACTCCAGGCGAACAGTGAACCGGTCCTATTCCGGCTGGTTCTGGGTTGGATCAGGGTGAGCGGCTGCGTCGGCTTCAGGAACGACTTCCTCCTCTTCAGCAGCCTCTGCCTGCCGTCGCGCAATCTCCTCCCTAACCCAAGCGTCATAGGGTCCGGGCCCTGGCTCATTCGCCTCCTCGGCCAGAATGGCAAGATCAGAATATTTGAAGGCGAGTTCCCAGACGGTGAAGTCCGCCTCCGGGTGGATGAGGGAAAACGCCCGTTGCATCCGGTTTGCACAGTCATGCTCATTCTCTTCAATGAGCCTCTCCTGCTCCGACTCCAAGGTGGCCTTGAAGTTCTCATTGGCAGCAGCCGCCTCTTTGCGCAGGCGCTCATTCTCTTTGGCAAGGCGGCCATTTTCAGTCTCCGCCTTGCTCAGCCGTTGGAGGGGCTCTGTCTGTTCCTCCAACTTTTTATTGGCATCATCCAGGGACGCCTACAGTTGGTCAACTTGGTTTTTCAGCTGATCAATCTGCTGTTGGAGGGCTTTGGTCTTCTCCGCCTGTTCCATGCGTATAGATTTAGATTCTAAGCCATGCATGTACAAAGAGTAGTCAGCAACATTATGGGCGTCATCAACAGCCCGTTTTCTTCTCCTTACCTCCTCAGACTTGCGGGTATAAGCTCGTTTGAGCCCCTCTACGCGCAGCATAGCCTGCAAAGATACAGCCGGTTAATACTGCATATTTAAAAATGCACGTCAAGAAAATTACCGCATGGTTGTTGGAGCATACGTCGGCCAGGTCGACCAGCACCCGGTCGGCATTAAAGGAGTTGATCCCAGGGATCGCCTCCTTCTCGTCCCTGGGGACGGCTTTCAGCATGGCCCGGGCATATTGTGCCCCGTCCGGCCAGCGGGGAGAATTATCTGCACCAGAAACAGACGGTGAGAAACTCGCATATGCTCTGCCTATAGATTGCCGGCTGATTGGAGAATCCCCCGGCTGCGATCGAGACTATGAATAAGACTTGACCCGCATGGGCAGATCAAGCAGTGTAAGGTCGAAGTTACCTTGGCGGCCCGAACGGCCTTCAGAGGGACCAGTTGCGGTCCTCAATGGGATGGCAGAAAGCACATCCGCAGATCCAGGCCCATCTGGGACCCTTATTGATTTGCCGCCGGTAGTTTGCCGGTCGGCTGTCTTCTGCACCTTGGATGCAGACTCTTGTTGGGTCGGCGGAGGCCTGACCTGTTTTTGAAGGGACCGGGGCATCTGCTTCCCGTCCTGTAAACGAGAAAAATATAAGTTGGGATAAAAGGATTGAAGTAAACGAGAAGTATCAGACGGTTATACCTTCTTCGCCGCCTGGGCAGCAAGTTTTTTCTCGAGATTGGCTTTCCGAATGTCGGCAGCCGACCTAGCCGGTGTCTTCTCGGTGGGCAGCATTTTCTTGGCTTCTTCTGCAGAGGAAGGCACACGGTTAGAATAATAAATAAGCAAGGAAATAAAAGCATCTGGTACGAAAGAAACCGGCTGAGTTCCGAATACATACGTTTTTTAAACATGCTGCTTAGGCCACAAGCGGACAAGAAGCATTCGTCCCTAAAAAATTCATGTTTGGGCACCCAGTTTCTAGGTACCCTTACTATCTCTCCGGATGAGAGGGTGTCAGGAACTAACTCAAAAAACCCGGAGTCAAGGATGGTCTCTCTATCATCCTCCGGGACAGGGGGCAGGCAGCACTTGGTCCCCAAGAGTTCTGGTTTTCGGTTGTAGATCCGGAATTCTCTGTTCTCTGCCGTAGTTGGGGCCTTAACCAAGTAGAACCGGTGCTTCCAGTCCGACCATTTGGATGGCTTGTCCAAGGTTATAAGGTATTTGGGCTGGGTGGTCAAGGTATACCAGGCTCTCCAGCCGCCTGGGCTCCTACTCAAGTAATGCATGTGGGCAAACGCCTCCCAGCCGGGGTTGAGGCCCTGCATCTCGCAGGCGGCGATATACCCTAAAATATTTACCCATGAGTTGGGGGTTAATTGCCAGAGACCTAGGCCATACCCCCTAAGTATGGCTTTTATTGTGTCGTGGAGAGGGAAGCGGACTCCGGCCACGAAGGCCGCCTCGTAGCACCCGAACCAAGCGTTCGCGTTCGGTTGTCCATCCTCCCACCATATTGTTCCCAGAGCAGCCGGGACTTTTATTGTATAGTCAGCACCCAGCGGCCGCCGTTTGATAAAATCTGGCAGCGCAGCCCGCATGAGCTCGCGGTCCTTGGAGGAGACGGCGATCATGAGAGGATCGTTCCTATTATCCCAAGAAGGCCTCTCCGCCTCCTCGCTATCCTCAGATTCGGTTAAGTAGCTGCTACTGCTACTTTGAACGTGACCGACATCAGAGCCGGCTGGGGAGTTGGAGACCTCCTTATCAGAGCCTACCTGCTCTCTGGTCTCCTGGAGGGGAGCACTCTCTTCGTTTAAAATGCTATCACCCGGGGTGCTAGGAGCGCCCCCGGGTGAGCCTCTCTGCTCTACCTCTCCATGTTCTACTTCACCGCCTGAAGCTGGGACCTCAGGCGGCTGCTCATCTGAGCTCCCACTTCTGTAGTTGGGATCTCTGGCAGTAGACCGGATTCTGGCCATTGTGTCCTGCACAGACACAGAGTCGGTCGATATGGGTGTTGAAAAAGGGTTGTCCCAAAGAACAGAGGCGGCAGACCCAGTTCTAGACTCAGCCGTACTAATAAACCGGCTGAGTTCACAGCTAGGTTCCGGGTATGGGTATAAGGGGTCCATCTACTTATGGGACCAATGAACAAAAATGCGAGTAAAAGACTCAAACGGAAATACATGAAAAAGCTAGAAAGAATAGAGACGGTACCTAGAAGAAAATCTGGAAATTCTCTGGGATGCTTGCGAAGACGCAGGCGGTTCAAAATCCGGCTGGGTTTCTCTGATTACCCTCTCGAAAACCTTTGGCTAGCTTGCAACGACCCAGACGGTCTGTAGACCGGTTGCTCTCAACGAATCTCAACTCCGAATGCTCTCAACTCTCAAATTGCCGGCTGCTCTCAAATCTTCAGAAATTTGGCAAAGTTTGTAAATGAGAGGCTCGGGGGACATCTTCTCTTATTTATAGAATTTGTCCTAGAAGGTGAAAAGTCGTGACTCTTCGCCTTCTGCTTTTCCATCCTTCAAAAGGAATCTGAAGAGTTAAAAAAAAAAAAACAAAAAAACAAAAAAAAAAAAAAAACCTTTCACCGGCGCCACGTGGCACCCTGCCACGTCAGCACCAGTGAGGGGCAAATGTTTGGGGTAAAAATACCCTAAACACGTGGCCCAATGGCCTAGTGACACGTGGCATCCAGCCGTTGGTCAGCAGGGCTCCAATCCTCTGCAGACACGTGTCCTCTAAACCCTAAAAGGGGAACCATCCCTTCCCCACTATAAATAGTGGAAGGACCCTCATTAATGGGGGCTGGAACATTTGTTGTTCACATTGAATACTCCTCAAAAAGAAAAACACTTACCCCAAGCAATATTAATTGCAGAATTCTCCCATTACGCGAGAAGTAACTTCCACATTACGTGCATTCTACCTCCCGTATCTTTACTAACTTGATCGTCGGAGGCGGAGCTCCTACCCCCAGGAGTCTTCGTGATTTTGCAGGCACAGGCGTCGAAGGGCATTCTTGGAATTGTAACTCTCCCGCAGGACACATCAAAAAACCCCGAAACAATTTGTTTTTGAACTTCTTTTTTTATTTTAAGAGCTACGTCGGGTTTCATTCGACGCAACTTTTGTTTTACAGGTTTCATTCCTAGAATTAGTGGTATAGTGTGTTGAGTTATTTCTCTATTAATACCTGGCATATCTTTATATGACCAAGCAAATACATCGATAAATTCTTCGAGTAGATTAATTAAATCGGTTCTTTCTTGTTCATCAAGTGTTATTTCGATTTCAACCTCTCTTTTAATGGTTGAATCGTTTGAGATATCAACCGTCTCAGAATCCTCAATTATCGTTGTTTTCTTTTCAAGTGTTTCCATTGCTTTAATAATTTCTTTGTCATTTTCATTGTTAGTTAAGCAATGCTTCTCATCTTGGGTTAAAGAGAAACATGATGAGTAAGCGGAAGAAGACATATTATTGAATTCAGAAATCATTACATAAAAAAGAGAGATGTCGTCAGGGATTTGATTGCTAACTATCCTAGGGGAAGAAATAGAAAAAGAAGGGGGTGATACAACTAAGGACTTAGATGACTCTATAGGAAAAGACTCTGACTCTAATGACTCTTTGAACATCGGTCCTTGCCCTGTGGTTACAGAGATCTTCCTTCCACTTGGAGTAGTCACCTTGACTGTCTTGCGCCACCCTTGTATTGATCCTTCTGCTGGAGTGATGAGCTTTGAGGGGTCAAAGTTCTCGCTTTGTAGGAGCGTTTGGATGAGCGAGGAGTTATCCTCTATGTAGTTCGACTCATTTTTTTTCTCGCCCAAATAATACTCCCATGAAATTAAAGTCAAAGCATAGGGGTGCTTGATCCTTGTGGATAGGAGTTGGGATTTCATCTAGAAAGTAGCAATCTAAGAAAATTTCAAATCCCGGTTGCCTCATGCCGTTTACAACAAAAGGTTTGGGAAATTCGTAGCATGGTTTGTCCTCTCAGTTCTGAGTGTTGTCATAAGCTCTTATTCGTTGTGTTGACGGGGTTAAGTCTTCATCCTTTATGCCTAGCATCCTCGCAGTTCTTAGTGGACATACATTAATTGTCGATCCATTGTCTACAAGAGTCCTTGGGACGTTCATTCTCTTGCAAACTACTGTGAGGTTTAGTGTCTTATAATGCTTTTCACCTTCTGGAGGTAAATCTTTGTAAGAAAAGGTGATCAAGTTGAAAGGACTAGGGAGATCACTCGTAAGTAAGTTTTAGCCATCTACTTTTAGTGTCAGAATCTATCCCTATTGTAGACATCTACTTTTAGCCTCCTGTCCCGACAGGAAGTGCAATGACAATAAATAAAACCATCTTCGTGTTGGATGAAAGTAAAGAATGCTTATGGATAACTGGTTAAGCCACAAAACACAAAAGACTAGCCCAGATAAAAGAACAAGGCAAACACAAGGTCCAAATTAACTAAACCCGATCATAATTAGGCTTAAGCCCGTGCTTAAAACCCAATAATGACGGATTTAGGAGCGTCTAGGTTAAAATAAAAGCTGCCGCAGAAAATATCGCGCGCATCTCACAAAGTCGAGCTCAGCAATCGCGCGCAACTTTCAGAAATGCGCTTGAGTAAGATTTAAAATATTAAAATATTGGAAAATCGAATCTTACCATAGAGCTACGCGCAAGACAAATAGTTGCACGTGTATACCGCGCGCGACCTATTCACTTGCGCGCGACAGCCTCGCGCAACCTACTCATTTTTTGATATTTTGTTACTATGGTGGAGATTCCCCTATTCACTTGCGCGACCTATTCACTTGCGCACGACAACCTCGCACAGAATACTTGTGAACTTGTGCATCCAAACCCTCTTGTCCTAAACACTCAACCTTTTCAATATTTTGTTACTACGGTGGAGGTTCCTTAACAAGAAGGAGTTCATAAGTGTTCTAAACAGATATCTAGCAAAGAGAAGTGGTAAATTCCCGAGCACTTAGTTAAATCACCATTATTTTTATTGTTTATAAGAACTTTAATTAATTAATTAGTGTTGTTTGATCGCCTTAAAATAATAAATTAATTGATTTCACATAGTATTCTTTCGTTAATCAAGATTAGAATTGAATAAAATAATTGTTGGTTGATCACTTATGTCAAGGCGAATATTGTTTATTTTATTGTTCTCTTCACGAATTTGATTAAATATGAATAACGACATTACGATGTAATTCCTATGTGAATTAATGTGTGTAAATAAAATCAATTAACATAGTTTTTAGGTATCACGTTGCATATATTTGACAAGGGTTAAATCGGTCGCTACAATCTAACTCTCAATCAAACAATACTTATACGAACACCCTATAACCAAGTACAATGGCAAATAAAGGTTCGGTCCACGAGGAACGAGAGTAATTGCAAATCAATCTTAAACCTAAGCTAGTTCGAAATCAATGGAAAATGGTGTTCTAAAATACTACTAATAAGATGGAATAAATCAATAAACTAAGACACTAGGGAGAACGGGAATTCACCAAACCATCGGTAACTACGCAACAAGGAATCACAGAGACAAACGGGATATGCAAAGACTATATGTCTGATCAATATCATGTGATAGGAAGACAACAGGCAATACTAAGCTTGGATTTCTCATGCACTTCACATTACTCGATACATAATCAAACCACATTCAATAATGAAATACTCAATTCACAATCTCTTGTTCAAATCAAGGATATCATGCAATCAAATTCAAGATTCTAGGTTAGCTACTC
Source organism: Chenopodium quinoa (assembly GCF_001683475.1). Classification (NCBI taxonomy): domain Eukaryota; kingdom Viridiplantae; phylum Streptophyta; class Magnoliopsida; order Caryophyllales; family Amaranthaceae; genus Chenopodium; species Chenopodium quinoa. Next base: position 1,034,524 of record NW_018745251.1, on the reverse strand, counting down.
CTATTATAATGAATTAACATGCAATCGCATATAATCAATTTAATCACAATCCGTTTATCAAAATCAATCCTCAATTACATAGATTACCTAGGCCGGGTTTCATCCCGAAACCCTAGCTAGGAGACTACTCACACATATTCATAATCAAAGCAATAATGAATTCCAAAAGCATAATAGATATAAACATGAATTCTGATTAAGGAATAATAAAGCTTGATTAATAAACAAGAATGAATAATACCAATTGTATTGATGCGAATCAATGGAAAAGTTCAGAACTTTGATATCCGTCGTCAATGAATAATACAAAGAATCTTCGCAAATCTTGCTTCAAATCAATCCAAGAAAACTAAAATCTCTAGGAAATTCTCTAAGAAAACTAATGAATCTCTCATACTAAGAACGTTCTCCAATAACTCTCTACAAAGGCTCTCAAAACTATCTCTAAAAACTGTCTCTTAACCCTTACAATCGGGCTATATATATATGTTTTAAATCGGAAAGTAAATCGCAGGCTGCCCTTCGTGAATCGGCACGGCCGTGCTGGAAGTGGCACGGTCGTGCAAGCATGGCAGTAGCTGATCCGCAATATCTTCAATTATGGCACGACCGTGCTGAATTTGGCACGGCCGTGCTAATGCCTGGCACGGCCGTGCTGAATCTGGCACTGGCACGGGCATGGAAATTGGCTTGGCACGGCCGTGCTAATGCCTGGCACGGCCGTGCTGAATCTGGCACGGCCGTGCAGCATAGGCAGGAAGGTTGCAAGCACTTTGGTCTTCTTAAAACAGTCACAACTTCTTATCTAGAGCTGCGTTTGAGGCGTGAAATATATCGTTGGAAAGCTCTTCAAGTCTACTTTCTAATGAATTTGGAATCACTCCATTATCATTTGTATAACGAAAGTTGTGAGCAAAATAGTGAACAAGTGTCATATTTGTGAACTGTTTTGCCTTGCCTGCTACTTAACTTGCCTTTCAAGGCCTTGAGAACCGCAGCAAAGCCTTAGCTTGGTGGACTAGGATCGATAATAGCCTGATTACGCACCAATGGTTCGGGACTCGACATAACTTGGTCAACTATACCTGTTAACACACCAAAAACAGACCGAAACCCGTGAAGCACGTAATATGAAGGAAACGAGTGTAACAAGGCAACAAACGACCAAAACGCGCCTAAATACATCCAAAATCACCCATTTATATGCCTTAAAGCGCGCCCTAATGTTTGCTTGTCAATATTGTTTGGCAATGAAATTGTGCAAAGGAAGAGCTAGTAGAGGCCGCACTAAGGCTAGGATCGCGATTCCCCTCTAAAGGGAACGTTATCTTAGTACCCTCGCTCCCGAACTCATTTCTTGTTTTCTAGACCAATTTAGGCATGGGTAAACTTATGATTCATGCTAAATATCCCTTGAACTCTACTTGGGAGAAAGGCATGAACGAGGTTTATGGGTTTTTCCTAAAACTCATTGGCAACTCCTACTTGTTTCTTACAAAAACGCGTATATGATAGAATCATCTGTAATTCAAAGGTCTCCCAAACAGTCAGGAATTCAAATCCTAATACACCCTAACATGTGCAAAGTCCTAGGCTTTAAGGGGCCAAGGGCATCTAAGGAGAAGGATCCCTACGATGGGAACACCCTCCTTACAGTGGCGACTCCACTGGGGATTTAGAGGTTACATGATTAGTTCGTAGTTATGGTACAACGTAACCAACACTAGGTTATCTATGGGTTGTAACGAGAGCTAACTTGGATAATCTCTAGTTAGAGAGCGAGACTTGAACGCATAATATCTTCCTTTTGCAAAAAACTAAAAGTCAAACAAGAAACATTGCATCATGCATAAGTATAGCACACTTAAACCATGAGGATTGGCTCATTGACTAGGGGTTGCCAACACCAGGCTTCTATCCCGAAATCAATAACAATCATCCCACCCATATCACCAACAAAACGTTGGGAGAGCGATGTCATGAGTCAACTCGTTGAGTGTTTGATTTGTGCGTTGTTTCATAAGATATGGTACCTTGGACACCCAAGCTTTTTCGACCTTAGAATGGAAATATGTGGATTACAACTTGTGGCATGCTTCTGTGATTTCATGACTATATGCAACGTGTTAGGATAGATTTCTTTCTTCTTTTTAGCTTGGTCTAGGTTCCCAATTACGAAGTTGTCTCTTCCTAATTTAGAGTCATATTCAACAGGTAACATAAAAAAAAGTCATACGAGCAGGTGGCGCGCACAACTCAAAGATTTGAGCGCCCATACCGAGCGCAAGAAAATTAGTTGCGCGCGACATCCGCGCGCAACTCAATTACTTGCGCGCACCCACTGTACGAGTCAATTTTGATTTTGCAAAAAACAAGTTTATTTGTTAAAACGATATCTTTATTTAAGAATTGTTGGGGGCAATGTTATCTGTTCGAATATATCTTGCGTCAATTTCTTTTTTCTTTTTCTTTTCCTTCTTCCCCCTCTAAGAAAGCGTATTGGTTTACTTATCCTTTCGTACTTCTTTAGGGCCGGTTACCAATCTTGGGAAAGAAGAATCCCGGATGCTCGCCTTCTACGTTTACCCCCTAAAGATCCAACCCTTTCAAACCATTCTCGTTCGACAACTAGTCCTAGTCCTAGTCCTAGTCCAATAATGATGTCTACCATTCAATAACTTTAAGATGAGATTCTTCGTTTGAGAGAAGAAAAGGCTCAAGAAGCCGAGGAAAAGAGAATTAAGAAAATTGAAAAGGCTAGTAAGAAAAATGATGAAGCTTTATGGAACAATTATCCATCAAAGAAAAGTCGTTAGAGAAGCTAGTTCTTCTTTCTACAATGGGGAACAAGTAATTTGACGTAGAAAAGTTTGCTCCTCCCACAGGAATTGCTTTACCGGAAAAGTTCGTAGCTACGGACTTACCAATATTCAAGGTGACCAATAATCCACAAAATCACTTAATGTATTTTACTGTCACCATGGCACTAAAGGGGGTTGATCCTAAGCTTTACGCTTTGACTTTCCCCTTGTCTCTAGACCCAACCTCAAGAGAATGGTACTATGGGCTAGACCCAAAATTCAAAGCAACATGGGAAGATGTAGTTTCGGCTTTTCATTACCCAATATGAGAGTAAGTTAGAGTTCAAGTCCACTCTACGTGAACTCGAAATGCTTAAACAAGGCGACGATGAAGGTTTCCTTGCTTTCTATGGTAGATGGTGAGAAAATGCTGCCCACCTTGCCCAAAGGCCGCCCAAACTTGAGCTAGTACAAAAGTTTATTGACAACTGTCATGAAAAGTACAACAAGCATATGCGTTACCTTGATTTAGACACTTTCCAAAAGGTCTATTTTGTGGCAACTAGGATTGAAGATGATCTTGCTAAAGAAAAAGCAAATAAGCCTCATCATCATCAACCTAAAAATAACTACAAGAAGGGGAATGATGGCTCATCATCCTTTATTGATGTATTTGCGACCTCTACGCAATACCAGAACACAAATAAATATAATGATCCTAGGAAAAGATGGACAAAAGAAAGAAAATTTACTCCATTTCCTGTAAGCTATAAAGAATTGTTAGAAAAATTAAATTAAAGAGGCTTACTTGCACCAACAGGACCAACACCACCTACTCCACCAGAAAGAAGGTTTCCTAATTAGGATAGATCATTTAACTCGTTCTGGACGAATTTACCAGGCACCACCACCAAATGGATCTTCGACCACGCAAAATCAAGGTCAAGTACAAAATAAAATATCACCTCCTCTTGAGGTGGAAGATCCATTGGTCAAACAACTTCGCCAATCCAAGGCGAATGTTAGAATTTGGGAACTCCGAAGTAATTCTAAAGAACATAGGAATTCCCTTATGAACGCTCTAACGGCTTTGTCTGTAAGCACGGACACAACCCCTCAAGATCTTGTTAGCTTGCTTACTAGCGAGAAATCTATGACAACTCGAGAAGGTCAGTTTGTGGAACTGTTAAGCTACCAATTACCACAGGCCCTAAACAAAAGATGGTTGAATTCCATGTTATGGACATAAAACCTACATTCAACCATTAACTTGGACGTCCTTGGATACATGAGCTTGGTGCAATAACATCCTCACTTCATCAAATGATTAGGCTGAACTATAAAGTGCTTCCTATGACTATATATGCTTCTCCACTAAAAATAGTAATAAACGATCAATCACTCCTAGAAATAAACCATGGCAATGATGAAGAGGACATGTGGCGATTCACTAATGAGTGGCATTAATGCCACGATTAAGGTTCATTTTAATGGTCATTTTCCCACATTTGTGGCTTGTTTGCATCTTTTTCTTTGCACTTAGTTCCCTTTCCCTTTACAAATCTTCTTTCCTAGATTTCGCTCCTTTTTCCTACTCTTTACTTTAATTTCCATGCTTATGCTTTGTAGGAACCATCGGGGTTTTTAAGAGGAGGAAGCTAAGCTCAAGGGAAGCTGAAGGTAGCAAGATTCAGAAGAGGTTTGGCCGAACCTCTTGAAGGTATGGCCGAACCTGCTCAGTGGTTCGGCCGAACGTCAAGGCAGAGTCAAAAAGAAATTTAAAAATTTTGTAGGAGTGGTCGAACCTCAAAAGTTCGACCAGACCAAGATCAGGGAGGTTCGATTAAACCTACCAATGGTTCGGCCGAACCTACCCTGTAGTCCGGCCGAACCTACCTAGTGTTCGATCAGACCACTCCTCTATTTTAGCTGGATCTTTACGGACTATATAAGTCCCATTTTTAGAATGTTTTGATGTAATTAGATTAACTTATTTTAATTTTCTGCACTTTTAGCTTAATCTAGAGAGAGAAACACAATTAGTCTTCATTTGGTAGAGAGAGAAAGTGTGGATTTCTTCATTGATGAACTTGGATTTTGAAGAAGAAGATTGTTTATTCTTTTGTAGATCTTCAACTTCAATTAATGAGCAATCTCTTACTCTTTCTCTTTACTTTTGCATTTAATTTTGCTTGTTTACTTTGATTTTCCTTCTTTGCTTATTAATCATGTTGATGCTTATTGATTTGATGATTAATATTGATCTGAACATGATTTGTGAGTAGTCTCTAAGCTAAGGGTGTGGGGATGGTGTAGTTGCTAATTGTTCATGCTTATAATATTGGGATTAAGTTAATTGTGATTAAAATCTTTGCATGCTTGATATTCTTTGATCTTCTTGCAAGTGCACAATGTTAGTTGATTAAAGGTGAATCTTTGCTAACAAGAAACGGAAGTTGACTTAGTTAGGATTCATTACTATCGAATGTTCTTTGATTACACCTCCCAATATATGGTTCTAGTGTGGAAACATAGAGTCTATGTTAGGATAAACCGATTAACCCCGGAAGGCGGTTAGAATGAACCTTTTATCGATATTCATGCATGTTTAGTTCACTATTGATTTGCTTTTATGTTATTGCATGATCAAGCGGCATCTACATCTACCCATCTCCCTTGGTGTTTAGTTATATGGATTTTAACTCGTTTTATCTTTAGTTTAATCTCTTAGTCATTCCTATCCTTTGTCCCGAGATAGCTTAAAGTCTAGTGATGAATGCGGTGTTTATGTGCTTTTCCCTGTTGTTCGGCCCTTCTTCTTACCATATACTTGTATTAGGATAAGTCGAGTGTTAAAAATTGTATTTGATTTAGGTGTAGTTGTCTAACGACGCAATTATTCCTTTATCAAATTTGCGCCGTTGTCGGGGAGACGGCTTCCATTGCTATTTCATTGCTTGTTTGAGACTATCTCATCTTTTATTTGTTAGTGTTTGCTACTTTTGTTACTTGTTAGTGCTTACGTTCTTCTTATCTTTATTGTATGAACAGAGGACGAATCCGCTCAAGATCTTTGATTCCCATCCATCCAGAGCTAGAGAGGTCTTTGTCCCTACTTCGAAGAGAAGAAATAGCAAGGAGTAGAAGATACTCCACCCTCGTCACCCTCAAGTGAAGAATTAGATAGCCCTAACTCATCATCGAGTCCGAAAATCAACCCTTTCTCAACCTATAAGTTCGAGAGTGAAGAAGGTCCTAAAATGGGAGAGAATACGCCTTTGAGTCGTTTTGGGGCTCCCGAAGCCTTTAGAGCACAAAGTGGATCCTTACTCTTACTACTCAAGCCAACAATTTCGAGATCAAGCCTAATTTGATTGCTTTGACTGAGAGGAAACAATTCTCGGGTTGAAAGTTTGAGAGTCCCCATGAGCACTTAAAAGAGTTTGAGAAATATTGTGACACGGTAAAGGTCAATGGAGTGACTCAAGAATATATTTGCCTCAAGATGTTTCCATTTTCACTAATTGGGAGAGGTATAAAATGCTAGAGAAGGAGGTGCCCCCTAATTCTCTAACAACATGGGACCGAGTGACTACGACTTTCTTGAGGAGGTTTTATAACCATAGGAAGATCGCCGAGGCTCGGTCTTTGATTCAAGGTTTTCGCCAAAAGGGTGGTGAGTCTCTAAATGCGGCATGCGAACGATACAAAGACCTTCAACGTCAATGCCCACACCATGGGATACCCAAGTATTAACTCATTCACACATTCTATGGAGGTCTCGCACCTCAAGGAAGAACAAGCCTAGACGTCGCGGCCGGCGGTCCAATCATGAACAATGGAGAGCATGAAGTGGAGTGTATTATAGAGGAGGCCGCAAAGCACTATGATGATTGGTATGAAGGAGAAAGGGATGCTACTTCTAGTAAGGGTGTTTATGCATTGGAGCAAGCCAACGCAATCAACAACCTCTCTACCCACATCTCTAAAATGACCAAGCATATGGATGAATTGATGAAAGAAAGGTCCAACCCTCATGGTAATACCTCCCCTTCAACCAAGGGAGGCAATGGTATGGATACTTCCTCCTCCTCTTCATACAATACAATGCCCCAAGGATGCATGTTTTGTTCTAATTGTGAAACCTACGATCATGATACCTCCCAATGTGCATATGCTTGTGAAGTTCAACCCCTTTCCCATGAACATGATGATAATATAGAAAATGTCAATGCTATGAATTTTGCTCCTAGAATGGGAAATGTAGGGAACTTGAGGCCAAACTCCAATCAAGTGGGGAATTGGAATCAAGGTGGAAACCGTGGTTGGAACCAAAGTGGAGGTGGTTATGATAACCAATACCATGGTGGGGGAGGCCCTTCCGATTTCAATGGAAGAGGCTACTCTAACCAAAGGGGGTATGGTAATCAAAACTAACAACCTAATTCCCGATACCATGACCATCAAAATAAAAATTTTGGTGTACAAGATTATATGGGAAATAATAAAAAAAGCTATGTTCCTAACAAAGGCACCGGAGGCAATAGAGGTCAATATGTTTCTAACTATGCCAAAACTGATAGGCCTCTGGGTTTCCATCAACCCCAACTTCCTCCACCTCAACAACCTCTTCAACTTAAAGCCCCTCCAAATGATCCCGTGATGGCTAAATTAAATGCTCTATTGAAAATGCGTGAGGAGGATCAAAAGAAACATGAAGAGGCCCAAAAACGCACCAATGCTCACATGAAAATGCTTGAGACCCAAATTGCTCAACTTGCATCTAATTCATCCCCCTCTTCTTCTTCTTCTTCTTCTTCTTACATTCCAAGTCAAGGAGTCAACCCAAAACCTTTGTATGGTGTGACAACTAGGAGTGGGAAGGTAGTAGGGAGTGACCCTTTAGTTCAGGATGAACCCCAAGAAGAGGTGGAGTTAGAGAATGAGGGTGAAAAAACGAATGAGCCATTGAGTGTTGAAAAGGAAAAAATTGTTGAGGTGCCAAAGGAAAACGAAGCCACCCCCTTGCCCCTATATCGCCAACCTAGAGAAGAGAAGCTACCATTTCCACAACGATTTTTGAGAGCTAAACTTGATGCCCAATTTGTGAAGTTTTTGGAAGTCATTAAGAATTTGCATATTTTCATCCCTTTTGTTGATGCTATGAAGCAAATGCCCCACTATTCCAAATTTTTGAAAGATCTTTTGAGTGGGAGAAGGGAGTGTGAGACGGTTTGTTTGACCGCCAATTGTAGTGCAATTCTTTCCAACAAACTTCCTACCAAATTGAAAGATCCGGGTAACTTTTCCATCCCTTGTTCTATCAATGGCACTGAATTTGATAAAGCCTTGTGTGATTTAGGAGCAAGTGTGAGTCTCATACCCTATTCCGTCTACCAAAAGCTTAGTGTAGGAACCCTCTCCCCCACTAACATTACTCTCCAACTAGCGGGTCGTTCCGTTAAGTTCCCCATGGGCAAGGTTGAGGAAAATCCCCTTAGAGTAGGAAAGTTCACATTCCCCGTGGATTTCTATGTGCTAGAGATGGATGAGGATGAAACGATTCCAATAATTTTGGGTAGATCATTTCTAGCTAATTCTAGAGCTATCATTGATGTGAAGGAGGGTAAGATATCCTTGAAAATTGACAATGATTCCATTGAGTTTGATTTGAATAATGTCATGCAACAACCCTCCTCAAGTGGTGAATGCTATAGGGTAGATGTTCTTGATACCGTTCTTAATGAATTTTCTCGCTCCCACTTGCATGCTACTAATGATCCTCTCCAAAGTGTGTTGTTGAATGAATCAAAGATAGGTACTCACAAAGAAGACATATAATTCTATGAGGATTAACTTGAGGAAAGTAAGAAAGAGTGCAAGGATGCGAGCATGGAAGAAGAGGCTCCTTACATTCATGACCTCTTTCAAGTTGAAGAAAGAGAAGATAGCCCCAATGGTAAGGGAGCACCAAGCGTAGACTTGAAACCTCTACCTTTGGGCTTGAGGTATGCATTTCTTGTGCTCGATGAGTCTTTCCCCGTGATTGTCAATTCTAACCTAATGGAGGAGCAAACGTCCCTCTTGATCAATGTTTTCAGAAAACACAAGAAAGCTTTGGGTTAAACCATTGATGATATCAAATGTATAAGTCCATCTTTATGTATCCACAAAATTAATCTAGAGGGAGATGCCAAACCCGTTAGACAAAGGTAAAGAATGCTTAACCCTTCCATGCAAGAGGTTGTGCGGAAGGAAGTGGCTAAGCTTCTTGATGCGGGAATTATTTATTCAATTGCTCAAAGTGATTGGGTATCTCCCGTGCAAGTTGTGCCTAAGAGAGGGGACATGACGGTAGTGAAAAATGATCATGATCAACTAGTGCCCACTAGACTTGTTACTGGTTGGCGCATGTGTATTGACTATCGCCAACTTAACACAAGTACATGCAAAGATCATTTTCCTTTACCGTTCATTGATCAAATGTTGTAAAGGCTTATAAATTATTCCTTCTATTGTTTCCTTGATGGTTACTCGAGATTTTTCCATATCCCGATTGACCCCAAGGATCAAGAGAAGACGACTTTGACATGCCCCTACGGTACTTATGCGTATCGTAGGATGCCTTTCGGGCTTTGTAATGCCCCCGCAACATTCCAACGTTGCATGATGTCCATTTTTAGTGATATTATTGAGGATAAGATAGAAGTCTTTATGGATGACTTCTCCGTTGGAGGAGCCACCTTTGAAGATTGTCTATCTAATTTATCTTGTTGCTTAGAAAGGTGTGAGAGGGCTAACCTCGTGTTGAATTGGGAAAAGTGCCACTTTATGGTGAAAAGTGGGATTGTTCTTGGGAACAACAATTCACCTAGACTTTGTTAGGACTTATATATGAATGTCATAGGGTTTATTGCCCATGCCTTGGTTTAAATGTGTCCATTTATGCCTTGAATTGTATTGTTGTCATCCTTTATATCTATTTCACAACTCAAGGCAACTACTTTCACGCATACACTTTTACCGTGGCTAGCTTCTTATGTCATCTCTTATCAAATTGTCCTATAATAACTCTTGGTAATTTTGTAGAATCATGGTTTTCGGCAAGAGCAAGTCAAAGAGGAAGAGAGTGGGTGAATCTTCATTAACGAGTTTCCTGCCTCCTCTCGGCATAAATGATCATAGCATAATTGCTCCGAATAAGCACTTTTTGGAATTCTACAAAGCCTTCATCAATCGTCTCAACCGTTCAACAAGGTTCTTTTGTCCTACAACGTTGCAAAATCTCGGTATCTTGGATGAGGTAGTCCGGTTAGCACATAATTTTGGATGGGGTGAATTCGTCTACCTTCACGCTCACACCTATGAGCGAGTGACTTCGGAATTCCTTGCCTCTCTCCGCAAGGAAGTCATAGAGCCGAAGTCTAACAATGAAGAACCTCAACTTGTGATACACTTTCGCATGTTCAATGAGGATCACTCCCTTACCGAGAGTGATCTAAACGAGATCGTCCATTGGCATGCAACAGGGCTAGATCATCCTTGCGAGATGACTTCCACTCATTGCATCCCCTACAACGAGCAAGAATGGTGGAGGAGCATATCCACCAGGGATATAGTTTCCGAACTAACAAATCTAAGGTCAACAACATCATCCACATAGTCATGAGATACTTTGCTCGGCTTCTCCAATATGTCGTGTTCTTCAAAGAAAACCTCGGCTCAATGGTTAAGGATGAGGTAGCTTGTCTATTTTTGGCCGACAACCCTCAGCGCCTCAAGTTCCAATGCTCCTCCACCTTCATCCAAAGGCTTTTGAATACTCGGGACAACCGTCTTGGTGACGACATTTTTATGGACGGCGTGATCACTATCATTGCCCTTTCCTTGAAAGATGGAACTTACAAGGAGAAAATAGAAACGCTCCCCTTTGTGCATCAAACCCGAGAGGAAGTCACCAACGAGTTTCCTCCCTATTCTCTCTCCCTTTGTGATCTCCGTCACAACCGCTTCATCAACTACTCCACAAGCAAGCGCAAATTCATCCGCTTAGTGGACAAAGAGGTTGAATGGTGTGTCCTTCCGGACCCATCCCTCACTACGGTGGACCACTCCTCTCCTCTCAAATAAAAGATCCCCCGGCAGCACATCCCCGATGAATTAAGAAGAATAAGAGCCCGGGGTGTAGTTTCTCATCCTCCACCGGTCCACCGCCAGGAGAAAACTGTTCCCCCCCTTAGCGGGGGAGGTGAGGCATCTTCCTCTTCCTCCTTTCCTCGTTTTGATATGAATGCCCTCCATAGTACCCTCGAGGATATCCGTCGGGATAACCAAGCTTCCATTGAACAATGGGGGTACTGGGGGAGGATGAATTATGATAACCATGTACAAGCGGGCATCCAAGGGCCCTATGTTAACTACCCCTACAACCCTCCTCAAGAGGGCCCGGTTCCACATTGGGACCCCTATGACCCCAACAGCCCTACCCCTAATGTCTACCCCTATTGGCAAGGTCACATCGACCCTTCTCATCGCATTGGCACCCCACCTTATGATCCTTATCGCTTGGGTAGTTGTGATATGACTTCTGATCCGTTTCGCACATCCACCCCAAACCCTTTTGATGGTGGTTGGGGTGACCAGGGGTGGCCCTATGAGCATTTTAACCAACCCATCCACCCATCTATGGACACTCCCGGGTTTGATTTTGAGAACCCCCCTCGACCTAGAGGGCAAGAAGAAAGGACCCCATGATGAGGGTTCCCTTCATCCCCCCCGGAACTTCTAACTTTTAACTTTTGCTCGGGACGTGCAAAAGACTAGTGTGGGGGAGGATGTTCCTTTTTGGTTGGTTCAAGTGTACATAGGAGGGTAGTGTGGTAGGTTAGTGGCTTGTACATAAGGACTATTGAGGATTGTGGCCTTGTTGTACTTGATGATGTTCTGATGATGATGTTGTGATGTGATGATGATGATGATGTGATGGTGATGATGGTGATGTTTTGATGATGTTTTTATGATGATTTTTGCTGATTTTTTATGATTCTTGAGCTTTGTGTAGGCGAAGATGCTCCCAAGGAAAAATCAAAAATTCCCGACAATCCAAATTTTGTAGATAGCTTTTTATTTATTTTGCTTTCTATTTATAACTTTAGTCTTTTTCTTTGGTTTCTAATTTTTTCTTGTTTTGTCATAGTTTCTTTTGTTTTGGCTCACCTTTTTTGAAGCTTGAAAGCGGAGACGAAGGAAGTGAAGGAGCAACACAGGCTCCTTTTGTGAGATTGTATGAATTATCTTGTCTTCCATTTCAAGCGGCATTTGGTGAGACCTTTCCGCTCTTTTATTTTCTCTTTCTTTTAGTGTTTAGTCTAGGTTTAGCTTAGGAAGAAGTTGAATGGTTCGAGGATGTTTGCTTTTGGTTCTATGTAATCTGGGATTATATGCCTTGTGTGAGAACCTTTTTTATTTCTTCCTCTTTATTTTGTTTTGTTTTTCCCTTTTTTGTGTTACAAACATGACTATAACAAGTAAAAATGATTTTTGATGTGGAATCTGCTCATTCATTTGGTTGTGTATGCCTTTTATAATGTTGTATCTTTGAATGCTTACCTTCCTAATTGATGAGGGTTTGTACTGTGTGAGAATGCTCAGGGTTGAGTTAGACACATTGTAAGCTAAGGTAGCCAGGTATAGAACTTTTGAGGACATTTGAACCCCTAGTTCACGGGAAAGTGGTATGATGGAGTTGCTCTCTATAGTGGATAGGATTCCCTCTAGTTAGTATTTTCTTAGTTCTTATCCCATGTGAGCTTTATTTGTTCTAGCCTTCATCATTCTTGTGAGCGGAATTTTGGATCCTTAACTATGCATGTCTTAATCTTTATGTTGGTATTTAGCTCCCGAGATCGTGACCAAACAATTCTAGAGGAGGAAGAGGGCATTTCTTCTCATTTTTCTTTGTTTTCTTTATGTTTTGTTACAAATTTGGTTTTTATTTTTGCATCCACCTACTTGCTAACCAATTTGAGCCTTATTTCCTTTTCTTAACTTAGCCATATTAAAAAATCGGCCTATGTTCTACCGACCCTTGTAGTTAGTGAAGCATTGGCTTATAAGGTTCGAGTTTGAGAGTGTTGATTTTGAGCAAGAAAGTTGTGTAAACGGTTCAAATAAGGTTATGAAAATTGGTTAAGAATATGCAAAAGGTTTGTGAAGAAGGTTGCTACACATGAAAACCAAGTGAAGTTGGAAAAAAAAAGGTGATAAAAAAAAGACGAAAGAAATGAATAGGGATGAAGTAATGTTATGAGGTTTGTATTAAAGGTTGTAATTTTAGATTATGTTCAATTCTTAGGTTGTTCTTAAGAGATGGCCACTCTTTTGCTTCACTTAGGGTTTGCCACCAAAATTTTCAAATTGATTCCCAACCTTAACCCCTAGCCATGACATTACAACCCTATTTAAGACCCTTGAACTTAGAGGAGTGCGGTCAAAGACCGGTGGAGGGAGATGGATTTCAACCCTATGGAGAGAGTATGCATAGATAAGATGTCGGGATGACCTTATGATTCCACATAAAAATATCTTTTTCCGGTTCTCTCGAGGGATCATGAGGATCTAGCTAGGGGATGACTTTAAACTAGTGGAGAGAATGTGGACCGTCTTGGTTGGGCTAGAGCGGAGAGTGAAGTCATGAGTTCTCTATGCTTAGCTTAGGTTTGTCTCTTTCAACCCCGAGCATCTTATAATGTGTTTTCCCTCATTGAATTGAGAAAGGTGAGTATTCTTTGGTGCATGTCTTTTCGTTCGAGTTTAAATGGAGCATTTTTTACATAAGTGCTTAATTGGTTTTCCTTAACCGTTGTCATGTTATGTTTGTTGTGACTTTCTCTTTGTTTTGGAATTCCTTGCTCGAGGACTAGCAAGAGGCAAGTGTGGGAGAATTTGATGAGTGGAATTTATGCCACGATTAAGGTTCATTTTGATGGTCATTTTCCCATATTTGCAGCTTGTTTGCATCCTTTTCTTTGCACTAAGTTCCCTTTCCCTTTATGCAACTTCTTTCCTAGATTTTGCCTCTTTTTCCTACTCTTTACTTTAATTTCCATTCTTATTCTTTGTAGGAACCATCGGGGTTTTTAAGAGGAGGAAGCGAAACTCAAGGGAAGCTAAAGGAAGCAAGATTCAGAAGAGGTTCGGCCGAACCTCCTGAAGGTGTGGCCGAACCAGAGTGTGGCTGAACCTGCTCATAGTTCGTCCGAACGTCGAGGCAGAGGCAAGAAGCAATTTGGCAATTTTTTAGGAGTGGTCGAACCTCAGAAGTTTGACCAGACCAGGATCAGGGAGGTTCGACCGAACCTACCCATGGTTCGACCGAACCAACCCAGTAGTCCGGCCGAACCTACCCAGTGTTCGGTCGGACCACTCCTCTATTTCAGCTGGCTCTGTACGGACTATATAAGTCCCATTTTTAGAACGTTTTGATGTAATTAGATTAACTTAGTTTTAATTATCGCACTTTTAGCTTAATCTAGAGAGAGAAATACTATTAGTCTTCATTTGGTAAAGAGAGAATGTGGATTTCTTCATTGATGAACTTGGATTTTGAAGAAGAAGCTTGTTTAATATTTTGTAGATCTTCAACTTCAATTAATGAGCAATCTCTTACTCTTTCTCTTTACTTTTGCATTTAATTTTGCTTGTTTACTTTGATTTTCCTTCTTTGCTTATTAATCATGTTGATGCTTATTAATTTGATGATTGATATTGTTCTCAACATGATTTGTGAGTATTCTCTTAGCTAAGGGTGTGGGGATGGTGTAGTTGATAATTGTTCATGCTTATAATATTGGGATTAAGTTAATTGTGATTAAAATTTTTCCATGCTTGATATTCTTTGATCTTCTTCAAGTGCACATTGTTAGTTGATGAAAGGTGAATCTTTGCTAACAAGAAACGGATGTTGACTTAGTTAGGATTCATTACTATTGATTGTTCTTTGATTACACCTACCAATATATTGTTCTAGTGTGGAATCATAGAGACTATGTTAGGAGAAACCGATTAACCCCGGAAGGCGGTTAGATTGAACCCTATATCGATATTCATGCATGTTTAGTTCACTATTGATTTGCTTTTATGTTATTTCATGATCAAGCGGCATCTACATCTACCCATCTCTCTTGGTGTTTAGTTACATTTATTTTAACTCGTTTTAACTTTAGTTTAATCTCTTAGTCATTCCTATCCTTTGTCCCGAGATAGCTTAATGTCTAGTGATGAATGCGGTGTTTATGTGCTTCTCCATGTGGTTCGACCCCTCTTCTTACCATATTCTTGTATTAGGATAAGTCGAGTATTAAAAATTGTATTTGATTTAGGTGTAGTTGTCTAACGACACAATTATTCTTTTATCATTCGCCGCGGAGCCAATCTGCACAATTGAAATGGAAGAAGATTTGGAAGAACCTTTCATGCTTGATCTATGTTCCACCCAGATAGAAAACAACATCTTATTTAAGAGTAGTTACTTTTCTGGGATGCCTTTGGGAATAGGAATGAAGAAATCTTTCTTACTTCCTATCCCAAAGAAAAGCTTCTCCTTTTGATTGGGATACAAACCAACTAAAGAAGAATTGAAGTCTCATGCGAAAATAAAGGCACGTAGAGATGACGACAACAAGAGGATAGTCACTTTACTCCCATCCTATCAACAAACCCTTAATGGACAATTCATTAGGGAGGGAGAAGACTACCCATGCTATGACTTTCCAGAACCATTGGTTTTGGAAGGAATCAAGAAGTCTGGATTCGAAATATTTCACGATTTTTACTTCTTGGATGACGATTTTAGTATCGTTAAATTAAAGTACCCAACTCTAGGGTGGTATGATTGGAAAGCATTCAACTTGCTATTAGGACTAGAGCAAAATCATATCGCTACAATGACCAATCAAAATGCCATCCAGGATGAAGCTTTTGACCTAACTTCATTGATCACCCCTTCTAATGAAACCTTGGAGCCTGGATGGAGGAAATCTTTCAAATGGACCAATCACAAAGGTGATGGCTGGAAATCGTCACAGGCGAAGGGAAGATGTTTGAAGAATCGGATAAACGAATCTATTGAATCTAAGGAAGCTGAAAATTTAGGCCTTTTGGCCATTATTGAGTCTTTATTTTCTAGTTCTAAGGATGAAGATCCCAAAAAGGATTCTTCTCTGACTGTACTTTCTTTTTATTCTAATAATATGAGCTCTATTTCCGAGTATATGCCTTCTTTTGAATCTTTTGAATGCTATAATAATCAATCTAATGAAGATGATAACATAAATAAGTTGGTTGAACTAATGAATGAACGAGAACAAAAGAACCCTATCATAGAAGAAACTGAAACAATCAATATAGGAACTAATGAAAACAAAAGAGAAGTCAAATTGGCTTAACTATAAATCCGGAAGAGCGATCGACCCACATATCGACGTTCAAAGAATTTAAAGACGTGTCTGCTTGGTCATACAAGGACATGCTTGGAATAGATAGGGAAATCGCGGAACATACCATTCCCTTGAACCCTACCTCTAATCCAGTAAAACAAAAACTTCGACGAATGAAACCTGACGTCGCACTAAAAATAAAAGAAGAAGTACAAAAACAATTAGACGCAAGTTTCATTCACGTATGTAATTACCTAGAATGGGTAGCGAACATCGTCCCAGTCCCTAAAAAGGATGGACGAGTTCGCATGTGTGTCGACTTTAGGGACCTTAATAATAAGGATAGCCCTAAAGACGATTTTCCTCTACCACATATTGATATATTGGTAGATAACACGGCTGAACATGCGATGTTATCCTTTATGGATGGATACGCAGGTTACAACCAAATTTTAATGGAAAAAGAAGATGAAGAAAAGACATGCTTTATTACCCCTTGGGGGACGTATTGCTATATAGTCATGCCATTTGGTTTAAAAAATGCAGGAGCTACGTACCAAAGAACGGCTACGACTCTCTTGAATGATATGATGCAAAAAGAAATAGAAGTGTATGTGGATGATATGATCGTAAAGTCCAAAGATAGAATGGGACATATAAAAGCTTTATGCAAATTTTTCACTCGCATAAAAGATTATAACATGCAATTAAATCCACAAAAATGCGCCTTTGGGGTAACTTCTGGCAAGTTACTCGGATACGTAGTAAGCACTCGCGGTATTGAGACTTATCCCGCTAAAATAAAGGCAATTGTTGACATGCCTCCCCCTCAAACATGAAATGAAATTAAGGGGTTCCTTGGAAAGTTGCAATACATTAGTCGATTTATTAACAAATTGACTATGACTTGTGAGCCAATATTCAAAAAATTGAAAAAAGAAGAAAAACATGAATGGGACGATCAATGCAAAAAGGCCTTTGAGAAAAATCAAAGATTATCTCAAAAGTCCACCAATTTTAGCACCACCAGTACCCAAACTACCTCTTAGGCTATACATAACAGTTACAGACACGGCCACAGGAGCCATGTTAGCACAAGAGGTAGAAAAAGTCGAGCGTGCAATATATTACATAAGTAAAAAAATTCATCCAATATGAAACAAAATATATCACTCTAGAAAAGACGAGTCTAGCACTAGTGTGGGCAAATAAAAAATTACAGCATTATATGCTACCACACACCACTCATGTGATTTCTCAAAAAAAATCCGATAAAGTATTTATTTTAACAACCACCTATACAAGGAAGAATATCCAAATGGTTGGTGATGTTAGCCAAATTTGAGTTAAAATATATTCCAGAAAATTCAAGGAAAGGAAAAGTAATTTTCGACTTTCTGGCTCAACATCCAATTCAAACAAGTCATGGAGAAACTACTCATATTTCGGATGAAGAGATTCTCATGACACACGATGACAAATGGGTAATGTACTTCAACGGTGCATCTAACCATAAAGGATGTGCGTAGGTGTGTTACTCATAAGTCCAAAGGGAGCACATACTCCAATCTCTGTAAATTAGACTTTAAGATTACTAATAATGCCGCGGAATGTGAAGCGTGCATTATTAGATTAGAAGCAGCAACTAGCATAGTTGTGCAAAAATTAGAGGTATCTGGAGATTCCATTTTGATTATAAATCACATACTGAAAAAATGGAAAATAAAGAACTCCACAATTATATTATACCAAGAACACCTAGAGCAACTCATCGAGCATTTTGAACATATTGACTTCAAATATTTCCCTAGGGATGATAATCAATTTGCCGATGCGCTAGCAAAATTAGCCTCAATAATCAACATTCCAGATCACTTAAATATGATGCCATTATGCGTTGATAGAAGAGAAGAACCATCACATTGCAACGCAATAGAGGAAATAAATGACATCGAAGGAAAAAATCCTTGGTATGATTATATCCTCCATTATATTACTCATGGCACATATCTCGAAAATACTTCATCGAAAGGACCTAATGGTCAAATTTTGTTGTGTATAAACCAACCCGAAACCACACGCCTTATGGAGAATACTCACAAAGGTGTTTGTGGACCTCAAATGAATGGTAAAATTCTCGCAAAAATAATTTCACGATCCGACAAGGGTATTATTGGTCCACTATGGAACATGATTACATACAATATGTCAAGAAATGTCCAGAGTGCCAAATTTTTGCTAATTTACAACACCTTCCACCATCTAAACTATATAATATCACTTCCCCTTGGCCCTTTTCAACTTGGGGAATTGACATAATTAGAAAGGTCTCTCCAACAGAAGCAAGAGGGCACGAGTACGTATTAGTAGTCATTGACTACTTCACTAAGTGGGTTGAGGCTGCTTCCTAAGTTAATCACTTCTAAACATGTCGCAAAGTTTCTCGAACGAAACATATTTTGTAGATATGGATTTCCACACGAACTAATTAGTGATCAGGGATCACAATTCAAAGCTGAAGTTGAGACCCTCTTAACTCGTTATAAAGTAAAACATCATCACTCATCCCCATAAAGACCTCAAATGAATGGAGCTGTAGAATCGGCAAATAAAAATATAACATTCATCATTAAGAAAATGGCAGAAAATTATAAAGACTGGCCGAATAAACTACACTTTGCACTATGGGGTTATAGAACGTCTATACGAACATCAATAGGGGTAACTCCATACTCCTTAGTTTTTGGAATGGACGCAGTTCAACCAGTCGAACTGGAAATACCATCCCTACGCATCGTACTCGAAAGTAAGTTCCCGGAAGCTGAATGGGTAAGAGCGAGGTATGATGAGCTCTTATTGCTCGTTGAACGACGATTAAAAGCTTTGCATCATTTACAAGTCTACCAAAGGCGCATTGCGCGTCATTTTAATAAAAGGGTAAAACCTAGAAACATAAAAGAAGGTTAGGGGTCCACCTACTGATCCAAGAGGAAAATTTAAACCTAATTGGATCGATCCCTACCGCATGATTCAAATCTTATCAGGAGGAGCCATCAGATTAATGGACATTGGAGGAGATGAAATTTTCCAATTAATAAACATTGATCGACTTAAAAAATATTATATATGAAATTCTGATTACTCGTTCATTCATACAACCAACTTTAAATTAGCATTCAACTAAAAGATTCGAAGTGTTATGCATTTTATCGAACAACACGATAAAATACATAACACTTGGGGGGTAATTCAAGAATAATAAACCATTCTAAGTGTTTAGATTTTCTTCGAACTTCACAAAAAAAATCTTCACACTTTGGGGGGTAAATAGCACAAAAATAATTTTTTTTTTTTCGAAACACTCGTAGTGCTGGTGTCGCGCAACTTGAATAGTAAAGCAAAAAAAAGGGTGTTTCAGAACTTGGGGGGGTAACATGCCCGCGCAACCTCAGATGTTGTAACTGACTGTCAAACTGCGAACCCGAACTTTTTTGTTTGAACGATGTTGTAACTTCTACTTACAATGAAAGAAGGGCGTTTCATAAACATAAACATATACTCGGAAAATAAAAAATTAAACTTTGATTTAACTCCCTATTAAACAAAGTTTGATTAATTTTTTCATTTAACTTTTACCTAAGGAGTTAAAGAAAAAAATAAAAAAAAAATATATATATAAAGAAAAAAGAACTACCAAATGACCTAATTTCGTGATGCGAATACGTAGGCAATCTATAAGATTTGGTCATATAAAAATATCAAAATATAAAGCTCATTTTATTTCATTTAAAAAAATAAATAGAAAGGACATTGTTGAACTAAATTGTAAAGCAAAAAAAAAAAGAGGCATAGTAGTGATTACACTTTATTGTTTAAAAAAAAACATAATAAAATTGTGTAAGATTCTAAGGCTTCACTATATCCTCGATTGTCACGGATAATGGAGGAGTAGTTTCCATCGTAGTATTTTCAGAAACCTTAGAACTCTCCCCTACATTCTTCTTCTTGACCCATACATTGTTCTTCAATTTAAGAATAGGAGCCTTTTCAACCCTTTTTCCTTTTTCCGAAGCTTTTGTTAGAGTCCTTTTTTGGGTTTGTTGCGAAGGTTCCTTGATTATCACGCCTTTTTGTGCGGGTTTGGAAAGAGCTTTCATTTTAGATTCCTTTGAGCGCGCCTTAGGAGATGAGAAGTCCAATTTTCTTCTCACTCCTTTGTTTTGACCACTAGGAGGAGTAGTGGTGGTAGAATGCATTAAAGGCTTAGGTGGACTGCGAGTTGTGGAAATTTGATATTGAGAACGGGATTTGTTTAACTCGCCCTTGTCGCCGCATTCATCCAAAGCCTTATAAAAGGAAGATAATACAACGCTCGCAGTAGGATTTTGTACTACCCATCTTGGAAGACTTGACCAATACTGTATCCAACGGAAGATACGCTCGGGTCTAAAAGACACATCCTTGGGTGCGTCACAATCTTGCGGGGGTATAATCTGTTTCATCCCATATTGTCTCATTACCTTGAAAGGAAAGATGTAAGTAGCGCTAGATAGGCCTTAAAGCCTAATGTAAGGGCAATTGTGACTACTCCCAACCATACTATTTATGTTCCACCAAGGAATCACGAAGCGTATGTTAGGAACCCCGTGACAAAAGAACGACGTCCACTCCTCTTCATTTTTATGCTTGTAAAGGATTCGATGTCCAGGGAATGTTCGCACTCCGTTGGCCTCAATGTTTTGTGGCTGGCCGACTATTCTCAAACGCTCCATGAGCCAAATTTGAAAAAAAAAGTTAAAAATTACAAAATTGATGTTGCGATTTTACACGAGCAGGTGGCGCGCAGCATAGTAGATTGCGCCGACAATGCCAACGCAACTCCTTAACATGCGCTCAAAATACGGAAAAAAAAATTAAAATTACGTGTAATAGGAGTGGACTCCCCGTGAAGCCATTTTCGTTAGGATCTCCTCTAAGGCAATTCAAGCATAGAATGGTTTCCGCCAAAGCAAAAGGAGCGGGTGAATGACATTCCTCTACTTGCTCAACTACAGACACCATGGAATAGTCTCCATATTCTTTGCCTGTCCTAAGTAAATAGTTGACAACAAGACAATAACATAAAGCACGAATTTTAAAGCGTTGTTTAGTCATGTTGTCATGAGGGGCGAAATGTTCAATAAATTGAATTAAATTCACGCCTTCATTAGTTTTACTATTAGTCATGTCATTTTCAGACTAGCCGAAAAATCTTTGGAATACAGGTTTGGGATCTGACAATGGAGGCGAACAAGTCACGGAGAGAGTATTTGTAGGGAAGCCTAGCAAGGCCTCAAACTCACTAGGAAGGGGAATAATTTCGTCCCCTTTAAATAAGATAAGATGGTGGTTAAAATCCCAATGGTTAACCGCGGCATGAAGGAAGTCAAAATTAATCACTAATTGCATATAGTTCAACAGAGGATCTAGGTGATAAATTTTGAAAGCTTGTTTGTCCTCGTTTGAAAGGGAGGTGACCTATTGCTTCAATCGTTATTCAAAGGTATTTACCATTGTTCAATTTACAAAAAAAAAAGAGAGAGAGAAGAGGAAAATAAGAATTTATAGAGATTATTTCTTTTAGTTATTAAAAAATTACTATGTGAATGAATGCGAGATGATTAGAAACCTAAATGAAACCATGCTTAAATAGACCAAAGAGGGCACATTTTCGGCAATTTTCGCCCAAAAGAAAGTTCAGAAACAGGTAGCGCGCGCTACTAATGAAGTTTAGCGCAACATCCGCGTGCAAATAAATCACAAGTGCGCGACAGCCGCGCGCAACTCCAGCAGATGCGCGCGTCTCCTCTGTCGCGACATGTGGTTTAGGATTATTTCTGTATTTTGACTTACATAATAACGGAAACTTAACAAAATCTTAAGACTAATAATATGCTTGCCTTTTGCTAACTCTTGTGTTCTTTTTATTTTATTTTATTTTTTTTTCTTTTCTTTTTTCCTTTTTCTCTCTTTCTTTCCTTTTCCTTTCTTTCTTTTGTTATTTTTTTGAGGGGAGTATGTAGGGAACCCTTTCCCTCCCTCGGAAAATATTTTTTGTTAATTACACATGGAAACAAAAATAATAATAATAATATGACAGATACAAAGAAAAAAAAAAGAAAATGTGTGTCATATGTACAACAAAAACAAGAAATCTATGTACAATGTTTTTAAAGAATAATAATAATAAAATGTGTACAAAAGGGCTCAGGGTGCTCTGCGACTGCTAGACGGCTGTTATACATCCTGTAAAATCCCAAGCCGAAGATTAATACATGCAATGTAATAACTTCATAAAAAATATATATATATATAAATAAAACTTACCGCAGTCATCCGATGATCACGGCATGACAAAGTCACGAGGGCTCTCCGATAAGCAGCTCGGAAAGCACGTAAGGTCCTCACCCTGCCGTTCACGGTCTCCCGCGGAACCTGTTCCAAAAAAAATATACAAGGACAGTTAATAGATAAATGTATATGAAACAAAAATAGAAGTATTTTAAGTACATATACAAAAGGACATACCGACTCAACCGTCTCAGGAACAAACGGTATCCCCTCATCATCCACCGCTGCTGGGAGGATCTCACGAATTACCGATCCAAACTCATCGGTATACGTGATCTTCGCTGAAGGAGGCACCCAACTACCTCGTCAGGACCTACTAAAATCTCCTCAGCATCGACGAATGGAGGCGAGTCCATGCTATGATAAACGAGGTTTCTCTATTAGTTTACTTTCTAAACTAAGCTAATAAAAGTGTTCTAGATCCATTTCGGCAGCATAACGACTATCAATAGGATGAAACACGAAAATCAAATGCCACCCATGCTTGGGGCCTACGATCCTGCAATTAAACTCGGTAAATGGGGGCTTTCAAACACCTACAAAAGCCATCCTATACAAGTTTCAACTAAGTATTCAAGAAATTATATTTAAAAATCTCAAGGAATCAATTATTTTCAGGTGAATAATAGTAACAACAAAACGCAATTATTGTCTACCAAACAATCTTGAAGTTCGATTATGGAAAAAACAAACTTAGTATATACTTCGTACCATTTTTCAATTTCAAAATTTACAAAATATTAATTATGAAAGTAATGTTAGTTCTAATACTATAATCTACTTCATAATCAACAAGTATAACCAAAATGAGCAAGAAAAAAACAAATTCAAGCAGTATTCAAGCATAAAAAGGCAAGAACGAACTTAAGCGAAGAAATGCTCATAAAAAGTTAACCACTTAACCATTTTTTCATTAAATTTGTTGCAAAACACTCCTTAAGCATAGCATGACAACATGGAACAAACAATTTCAAGAATAATGGACGAAATAAAAAAAACTCCAAATTCGAAAATTGGGGTTTAACGATTCGAAAATCGTTCGAATTCAACAAAAAAAGAGTAAAAAATGGCAAAAGACTTACATTGAATTATGACAAAAATGAAATAAGAATGAAATTTGCTTCCTTTAGCTTCAAAAATCACAAAAATGCGAGCTCTATAGAGAGAGAAGGGGCGAAAATGGAGGAAGGAAAGAGAGAGAAAACGAAATGATAAAACACTTATGCGATTTTCTTTTTGCTGAACTGAATGTCGCGCGCAACTTCTGAAGTTGCGCGTGATGTTGCGCGCAACACACGAGCGCAACTTAGAAAGATGCGCGCGCCTGGCTTGCGCGACCTATCGAGTTGAGCGCGGATAGTGGTCACTAAAATGACCGGTATCCGGATTTTGATCCGTTTGATCATTTTTCAATGGTTTTCGCTACTTATTATACGTAATAGCGCGCGAATTATCAAAATCCATTTTAAATTTCTTTGCATTTGTAGTTTATTTTCTTCTTTGATAGGTTTCGTAAGCATGCCTTAAGACGTTTTGTGGTGGTGCTTTACGTAAAAGCACCCATAGACAGGTTTGTTATTTTACTGTACTAACGATATAAGTATTCGGGTTTTCTTCTTTTTTACATACAAAGCAAAAGGAAGGCGTTTTCATGCAGCGTAAAAATGCAAATGGCGTAGCGTACAATATAAAATTGTACGGCGTAGGTGTTGCGTAAAATTGCACCACAGCACAAGCTTGCGAGATCTACCTTTCGGAACTTAAAGGTAGACTATTTACTGTAAGCGTTAGCTCACGAGTCGACAGGCGCGCCGAACCTTCAGGAAAAGGCAATTCGTGAAGGGAATCAAATATGGTAGTTAGTGAGCTTACTAACTTATCGGACAGTTAGGGTGTTCGTCCACCCCCTGTATAAAGTGCGATGGAACGATGTCGCACCTATGAAGGCACGTTCCCCTATTCCTAAGATACGTGTACTCATCTTGTGGACAAAACTTCTGAGACAGTTGCTGACTTTTATGCCTCCAGTCCTGAGACATGTATTTCTATCTTGTGGACATCCGGCTCGAATACCGGACCCGACTTAAATACCGGACCCCTTTTCGATTCGCATATCGAAAACCCCTTTTCATTCTTTTTACTTTGTTAAACTCGGGCTAAAGTTTCAATGACATATCAAGGGACTTTAGACCAACGATGACATGATTGGGAAGAAATCATCCCCTTTTATTCTTTTAAAACCGATCTCTTCTCATGACTTGACATCACCCAAAACACCTTTACTTGTAAAAGCGTTCTACAATTGCAAAGGATCAATCTAGATTTTTTAGCGCATTAAGACTGTTTGTTTCAATTAGCGCCTTAATAGCTATGTGTTTCAAACACTTAGCGAACCAGGGACTGTTTTGACATCCTTAAACCTTACTGAAAGATTCTCTAACCTTGGAGAACTTCGCAGAATGAGTCTCGGATTTTTCCTTTACTACTTTGATCATCGTCTATTCTAGACTTGCTCAAAGTGGGGGCTAACTGTAGAAATCTACTTTTAGCCTCCTGTCCCAATAGGAAGTGCAATATGACGATAAATAAAACCATCTTCGTGTTGCGTCAAAGGAAAGAATGCTTATGGATGATTGGTTAAGCCACAAAACACAAAAGACGAGCCCAGATAAAAGAACAAGGCCAACACAAGGTCCAAACTAAAACTAAACTTGATCATAATTAGGCTTAAGCCCGTGCTTAAAACCCAATAATGACGGATTTAGGAGCATATCGCGCGCATCTCACAAAGTCGCGCTCAGCAGTTGCGCGCAACTTATTAAGTTGCACGCGGTAGGCCGCGCAACTATAAGAGATGCGCTCGAGTAAGATTCAGAATATTAAAATATTGGAAAATCGAATCTTACCATAGAGCTACGCGCAAGACAAATAGTTGTGCGCTTATACCGCGCTACTTATTTACTTGCGCGCGATAGCCTCGCGCAACCTACTTAGTTGCGCCTGACACTTGCTGCGGCAGAATGCTCGAAACCCTAAACCTAAACATTTCGTATAAATAAGTCCCTAATCCGAGGCTTCAAGAAAGAGAAAATTAACCTAAACGCTGGCAGAATACTTGTGAACTTGTGCATCCAAACCCACTTGTCCTAAACACTCACCCTTTTCGATATTTTGTTACTACGGTGGAGGTTACCCAACAAGAAGGAGTCCATAATTGTTTTAAACGGAGATCTAGCAAAGAGAAGTGGTAAATTCCCGAGCACTTAGTTAAATCACCATTATTTTTATTGTTTAAAAGAACTTTAATTAATTAATTAGAGTTGTTGGATCGCCTTAAAATAATAAATTAATTGATTTCACATAGTATTCTTTTGTTAATCAAGATTAGAATTGAATTAAATAATTGTTTGTTGATCACCTAAGTCAAGACGAATATTGTTTATTTTATTGCTCTTTTCATGAATTTGATTAAATAAGAATAACGACCTTACGATGTAAATCCTATGTGAATTAGTGTGTGTAAGTAAAATCAATTAACATAGTTTTTAGGTATCACGTTGCATATTGTTTGGCAATGAAATTGTGCAAAGGAAGAGCTAGTAGAGGCTGCACCAGGGCTAGGATCGTGATTCTCCTCTAAAGGGAACGTTATCTTAGTACCTTTGCTCTCGAACTCATTTCTTGTTTTCTAGACCAATTTGGGCATGGGTAAACTTATGATTCATGCTAAATATCCTTTGAACTCTACTTGGGAGAAAGGCATGAACGAGGTTTATGGGTTTTTTCTAAAACTCATTGGCGACTCCTACTTGTTTCTTACAAAAAAGCGTATATGATAGAATCATTTCTAATTCAAAGGTCTCCCAAACACTTAAGAATTCAAATCCTAATACACCCTAACAAGTCTAAATTCGTAGGCTTTAAGGGTCCATGGGCATCTAAGGAGAAGGATCCCCTACGATGGGAACACCCTCCTTACACATATCTTATCCAAGGCATTCATCACTAACCTATGTTCTCGTGATGTAGTTATAAGCTTCAATATATTCATCTCAACCTTGGTCTTCTTGAACTGTTTGACAATATCATTGTCTTGTACGATAGGTATGTGAACTTGTTGTGTAGTCGGCATAGGTTGTGTTGAAATAGGAGGTTGTATTCTCCCTGACCTTGTGAGGACGTCTATAGATGAATCCTCTTCAACCCAGAAATCATCTATGGAATATGACACTGAAGGTGCAGGTCCTTCGATGTCTTTTAG
This sequence comes from Chenopodium quinoa, assembly GCF_001683475.1. Lineage (NCBI taxonomy): Eukaryota > Viridiplantae > Streptophyta > Magnoliopsida > Caryophyllales > Amaranthaceae > Chenopodium > Chenopodium quinoa. The sequence goes on along the minus strand of NW_018745251.1, from coordinate 1,007,636 downwards.
GTAGACATCTTCTTCATCACTTTCCAAACTCCATTGATGCTTATATCTTCTTCTTCTGGAATTTGGACTAGCTTTTTATCATCAATATTTTCTAAAATAAATCTTTAAATCTAGAACAGTTTTCGATAGTGTGTCCCCCTAATTAATGGTATTGACAGTAGAATCTATCTGTCCTCTTTAGTGATTCAAATGGTCTCGGTTCGAGAGGTTTTACCTTACCGCTCTTGGAGATCATTTTGAACGTTTTAGCGTATGAAGTCTCAATTGGAGTATAGAGTTTATTACTCTTTTTGGGTACGTCAGTTACTTGTAGATAGAAGGGTTTCTTCTTCGTGGGTGGAACCTTATCTAACTTTTTCTTGAAGCTCCTCTACTTGTTTTTTTGTGACTTTGAGAGCTTCACGTAGCAAACTTGATCCCTCCCACATGGACCATATAAGCATCCTTACATCTTCTTTGCTTGCTAGTTCATGAAATTCATCCATGGCATTGTAAAAGATCTCCTCCTCTTCTTCAATAGCATGAATTTCTTTAATAGGTTTGATGAGAGATGAGGGATCAACCTCATTTTCCTCATCAAAGATGGCCAAGGAATGAGCAAGAGGTGAGTTGTCAATGCTTGACTTCTTACTAGCAGGAGGCAATGGTAGTTTATTGTTATCAATTAAATCTTGGATAGCTTTCTTAAGCTTCCAACAATTTTCTGTAAGATGGCCCCTACCTTGATGATATTTGCAGTGTGCATTGGGGTTCCAGTTAGCTATCCTTTTCTCAACTAGTGGGTCCTCAAATGGTCCAATAAGAGTTATAAGACCTTTTGCATTTAGTCGGTCAAAAACGGTGTCATAATTCATACCTATAGGAGTAAAGTTCCTCCTAAATGGTTTCTTTTATCCTTGGTTATTTATAGCAAGGACTTCACTCAACTTAAAGTTTCTAACATTGTTTGAGTGGGTGGTTTTGGAAGAAGAGGGATTGTCATTCTTCTTGCCTTTCCAGCCACTATTGGAGTTACTGTTAGCAGCTTTTAGCTTAGCCAGGTCGTCTTCAATATTAATTCCAATGTCATAGACGACCTTTAAGGTATGGAGATTATTTTGGTATTTGAGATGCTTGGAGTACTTCTCTTAAAGGTTCTTGATGAACAACCTCACAGATTATTTTTCGCTTAGTACTTCAATAATCTTAGCAGAGGTTTCTCTCCAATTGTTAAAGAAAGAAGTGAAACCTTCATTCTCCTTCTGCTTGAGTATTTCAAGTTTCCTATAATTAGTTTCAACTTAAATGTTGCACATCTACCTATCAATGAAAGCGTTCACTATTGACTCCTAAGTAGAGGTTCTCTCTTTGTCAAGGGAGAAGAACCATTGTTGGCAAACGATTTCAAGAGATAGAGAAAATAAAGAGGGGAACACTTTCTTATCGATACCCTTAATACTCATTATTGTTTAAAAAGCTCTTAGATGGAAGTAAGGGTTATCGGATGCTTTGAATTTTGGGATGTCGTTGGCATTGTACTTCTGCGAAAGAAGCTCCTTGTCCACCGAGATCCATTGTGAACTAATTCCTTGAAATTTATAGTTACTAGACAACTTGCTCAAGCTTTCTTGCATGAGGTCCATATGATGTTGCTTCACAGGGTCATCAATTTTGAGGGTTAAAACCTTCAGCGCCTCAGTCACAAAAATCAATTGGTTCCTGAGTTTATTAACTTCCTCTTGAGTTGCCATTATCTTCTTATATTTCCTTTTTCGAGCGATTAGTTTGTCTAAAAGTTGAACTTGAATGAAAAGGTTGTCTTTGATCAAACACCCTTCCTTTCTTGACCACGGGCTGTAAATTAAACCATTTTTGTTTTAATGACCTAACTTAAATCGACTTTGACTTTACGGGTTTATAAAAAAAAAGCAAAATTAGGGTGTATATTTTTAGGAATCAAGTATGGGGTTTAAGCAAGTGGTTTAATTGGAGGATTAATATCCGACTTACCCCCCTAAAAAAATGACGGAAAACATGCGCATACAAGACTCTCTTAGACATGGTCAAAGTGTGCAGACATACTAGTGTGTGTTTTATATGGTGAGTGCAAGTGACATGCTTTGACTTTTGTGTAAAACCATGGAATTAGTTCCTAGACTCGATTAAAGACTTAACGAGGTGTTATTATTAATAAAAATAATTGAATTGATTAGAAAATTGTTCAATTAGACACAAAGTGATAACTCGGGCAACATACCGAACTGTCGTCAAAACGACAGGACTGGCGCCGCATTTTGCAGTGTAGTGCCAGATGACATAGCTGTCGCCAGGCGCTGCAGTCCAAATCTCGGCGCCATTGCTGGAACGTTGATCTGGGACTGCTTTCGGTATTATCACTCTACAGGGTATACCTAAAGTCGTATTAGGTCAATTCTAATTAAATTATTAGACTTTAATTACTCAAAATAATTAATTAATCAATTAGGCAAAGTTTTTTTTTTAAGTCATTAATCAGTTTATATAGTCTTAACACAAGTCAAACAAACGGTTAGAAAAAACACATAGATTATGCACAACAAATAATGCACAATTATTCAAGTAGGCACAATATGATGCAATGAGTTCGTATCCTAACCATGGCTCTAGTTCTCTAAAGTTCGGAATATTGGTTCGTCAAAGAGGGTCCATGGTTAATTGTCCGGATGCACCGCGCGAAAGCCTTACCTTTAAAGGGATGGCGCGAGTGGATGGGACAGTCTCTTTTGGCTGGTGTTGCGTTCTTCCAACACCGAGCCAGAAATATGAGTTCTAATTTTGACCAGTTCTAGCACTTTTGGCTCGATTCTACTTCCTTATTGAGGTTTTTCACTTTTATGAAACCCATATGTAATCTAAATATGGACATAAACCTCTGGGAATTCATGCTCCATCTACCCAATTGAACGCTCTGAGCAACAAAGGGTACATCCGAGAATGTTGAATTCACCCAACCATAGAAGCGAGTTTAACTCGCGGGGTCCCATCCACTCGCGCCAACTCTTTCAAAGGTAAGGCTTCCGTGCAGTGCTTTTGGACTCATAGCCATGGAACCTCTTTGACTAACCCATATCTTGAACATTAGAGAACTAGATCAATTGTTAGGTTGCAAACTCATTGCCTCATATTGTGCCTACTTGACTATTTGTGCATTATTTGTTGTGCATACTCTTTGTGTTTTCCTAACCATTTGTTTGACTTGTGTTTAAGCCTTAAAAAAACTAATTAATGACTAAAAGGAATTTGCATAATTATTAATTAATTAATTAATTAAAGTTTAATAAATTGATCAGAACTGAATTAGTACGACTTTAGGCCTGTTCCGTAAAGTAAAAATACTGAAAGTAGTCCCAGATTAATATTTCAGCAATGGCGCAAAAATTTGGGTTGCAGCACCAAACGTTGCCGTGCAACGCCGAGCGACAACTTTGTCGTCTAACGCTGCACTGCAGTGTGCGGCGACTGTCCTGTTGCTTTGGTGACAGTTCAGAATTTTGCTCGAGTCATCATGACAAGTCTAATTAAACAGTTTATTAATTAGTTTGATTATTTTGTTAAAAGCAGTAACCTTGTTTAGTCCTTAATTGAGTCTAAGCACTTAGTCCCATGGTCTTACACAAAAGTAAAAGCATGTCACTTGCACTCACAAATAAAGCACACACTAATATGTATGTATACTCTGATCATGTCTAGAGAGTCTTGTATGTGCGTGTTTTCTGTCATTTTTTTAAGGGGGTAAGTCGGATATTAATCCCCTAATTCAGCCATTTGTTTCAACCCATAGATTTGATTCCTAAAAAATATATACCCTATTTTTGCTTTTTTCTTTTTCTTTATAAACCCGTAAAGTCAAATTCAATTTGAGTCAAGTCATTAAAACAAAAAATGGTTTAGTTTACAGCGCGTGGTCAAGAAAGGAAGGGCGTTTGATCATACACAACCTTTTTGTTCAAGTGAAACTTTTTGACAAACCAATCGGTCGGAAAAGGAAAGCCAAGAAGATAATGTCAAGTCAAGAAGAAGTTAACGGCCTCAAGAAGCAAATGGATGGTGTTATTTAATTGCTAAAGACATTAACCCTCCAAATTAATGACCCTATGAAGCAGCTACAAATGAATCTAATGCAAGAGTGCTTGAGTAGGATATCCAATGTATTAGCTCACAAGGGGTTTCGGTTGATAAGGAGCTTCTTCCGCAGAAGTTCAATGCCAACGACATCCCAAAGTTTAAAGCAATTGATAACCCTTATTTTTACTTAAGAGCCTTTGAAACTATAATGAATATTAAGGGTATTGATAGAAAAGTATCTCATTCTTTATTTTCCTTATCTCTTGAGACTGGTTGCCAACAATGGTTCTTTTCCCTTGAAAAAGAGAAAACCTCTACTTGGGAATCAATTGTAAACGCTTTCATTGATAAGTATAAATGCAGTATTCAAGTTGAAACTGATCATAGGGAACTTGAAATACTTAAACGAAAAGAAAATGAAGGTTTCACTTCTTTCTTTAGTAAATGGAGAGAAACCTCTACTAAGATGATTGAAGTACCAAGTGAGAAAGAATATGTGAGGATGCTCATTAAGAACCTCCAAGAAAAGTACTCCAAGCATCTTAAGTACTAAAACAATCTTCATACCGTCAAGGCCGTCTATGATATTGGGCTTAACATTGAAGACGACCTTGCAAACAAAAGTTGCTAACAATAACTCCAACAGTGGCTGAAAAGGCAAGAAGAAGGATAATCCTTCTTCTTCCAAAACCACCCACTCAAATAATGTTAGTACCTTTTAGTTTGAGTGAAGTCCTTGCTATGAACAACCAAAGACAAAAGAAACCATTTAGGAGGAACTTTACTCCTATTGGTATGAGTTATGACACTGCATTCTACCGACTGAATGCAAAATGTCTTATAACTCCTTTCGGACCATTCGGGGATCCACCGGTTGAAAAGAGAACAACTTACTGGAACCCCTATGCACATTGCAAATACCATCAAGGTAGGGGCCATCTCACTCAGAATTATTGGAAGCTTAATGAAGCTATCCAAGACTTGATTGACAACAATTAGCTTCTATTGCCCCCTGCAAGCAAGAAGCCAAGTATTAACAATGCACCTCTCTCCGATTCCTTGGCTATCTATGATGAGGAAGACCATGTTGATCCATTATCCTTCATCAAACCTGTTGAAGAAATTAATGCTATCAAAGAAGAAACCTTTTTTGATGCCATGGATGATTTTCCTTCTGAACACGAACCTGCAACTAAGGATGAAGTAAGGATTCTCATACGATCAATGTGGGAGGGAATAGACTCGTTACGTGAAGCTATAAAATTAGCAAAGAAACAAAAAAAGGAGCTTCAAAGCAAGCATGCTAAAGTTCCACTTATGGAAAAGAAACCATTCCCTCTCCAAATAATTGACACACCAAAGAAGAGTAATAAACTCTACACTCCAATTAGGACTTCATATGCTAATATGTTCAAAATGCTCTCTGAGAGTGGTAAAGTCAATATTCTTGAACCGAGACCATTTTAATCATTAAAGAGGACAGATACATTCTACTGTCCATACCATTAATCAGAGGGACATACCATTGAGAACTGTTTTAAATTCAAAGATTTAATTCAGAAGATGATTGATAACAAGAAGCTAGTTCAAATCCCACAAGAACAAGATATTAACATCAATAGGGTTTGGGATAGCGATGATGAAGACGTATATCTTAAGGATATGGAAGAACCTCCACTTTCAGTTGTATATCCAATAAGTGATTTTTTGGATGAAGAAGATTCACCCATAGACGTCCTCACAAGATCTGGGAGAATGCAACCTCCCATCTCTACACAACCTATCCCTAACGTGCAACAAGTTTGCATACCAATTATAGAGGAAAATGATGTTGTCAAGCAATTTAAGAAGACTAAGGTCAAAATGAACATATAGAAACTTCTAGTTACGTCCTGAGAATATAGGTTGGCGGTAATGAATGCCTTGGATAAGATAGGGATAGATTCTGAAACCTCTCCTGAGGGGTTGGCTAACTTCCTTACCAGTGATCTCCCTAGTCCTATCAATTTAATCACCTTTTCTGGCAAAGACTTACCTCCAGAAGGTGACAAACATTACAAGGCTTTAAACCTCATAGTAATCTACAAAGAGGATGAACGTCCCAATGACTCGTGTAGACAATGGATCCGTAATCAATGAATGTCCGCTTAGAACTGCGAGAATGTTAGGAATAAGGGATGAAGACTTAACCCCATCAACACAAGGAATAAGAGCTTATAACAATACTCATCGCTAAGCTCTTGGAAAAATCACTATAAATTTAAAGGCAGGAGCAATAGAACATGCCACTACCTTACAAGTGGTAGATATTAAGGTTTCCTTGGCTTCATGACCTTAAGGTCGTCCCTTCATCCCTTCATCAACAAGTAAAGACTATAGTTGGAGGGATCCCTATTACAATCGATGCTTCACCTCTGAGGATTAAAGCCATCGAAAATCCGATCATTAATGTGGAGCACCTAGAGAATGATGAAGATTTGTGGGTATTTAATGTAAAGGTCTCCTTAATAGAGGAGGATGAAAGGACCTCTCTTTGTCATGACCCCCACTCTAATATGACGGTAAATGATATTCTCAAGATACAAGGACACTTCCCCGGAATGACTCTAGGAAAGAAAAAAAAAGATAGAAAAACAAATGGAATTACCTGGCCTTCCTAAGTTAGATACTTTCGGACGTGGTTTCGAACCAACTTGGGAAGATCTTAAGAAAGCCCACGAAAAGTCTAAGGCGCGTAGGAACGCTCGTACCCAAAATAAAGTAATCGCAATGAACTAATATCCTCTTATTCTCAATAGACAATTCATAAGAAAAGGAGAGGACTATCCATGCTACGAATTTCCCAAACCTTTCGTTGTTAACGGAATAAGGCAACCTGGGTTTGAAATCTTTTTGGATTGCTACTTTCTAGATGAGATACCACCTCCTATTCACAAGGAGAAAGCACCCCCATGTTTTAACTCTAATGTCATGGGACTACTCTTTGGGCACGAAAGGATGAGCCAAAATATATAGAGGATAATTCCTCGCTCATTCAAACGGTCCTACAAAGAGAGAACTTTGACCCTTCGAAGCTTTTCACTCCAGCGGAGGGTTTAGTGCAAGGATGGCGCAAGACGGTCAAGGTGACTACTCCGAGTGGAAGAAAAATCTCCATAACAACAGGGCAAGGACCAATTTTTGAAGAGTCATCTGAGTCCAAGTCAGAGTTAGAGCCTTTTCCTTTAGCGTCGTCTAAGTCCTTAGCTATAGCACCCCCTGTTTCTAATTCTTCTATTTCTACTCCTAGAATAGTTAGCAATCAAGTCCCTAAGGACATTTCTGAATTCGATGTAATGATTTTGGAATTCAATAATATGTCTTCTTCCTCTTACTCCTCGTGTTTTTCATTAACCCAAGATGACGAGCATTGCTTAACTAACAATGAAAATGACAAAGAAATTATTAAAGCAATGGAAACACTTGAAAAGAAAAGACCGGTAATTGAGGATACTGAAACAATTAATATCTCAAATGATTCAACCATTAAAAGAGAATTTAAAATCGAATTAATGCTTAATAAACAAGAAAGAACCGATTTAATAAATCTACTTAAAGAATTAATCGATGTATTTGCTTGGTCATATGTTGATATTCAAGGCATTCTTAGAGAAATAGGTCAACACACTATACCACTAATTCTAGGAATGAAACCTGTAAAACAAAAGCTACATCTAATGAAACCCGACGTAGCTCTTAAAATAAAAGAAAAAGTTCAAAAGCAAATAACTACAGGTTTTATCAAGGTATCCAAATACCCCGAATGGGTAGCAAATGTGGTCCCAATTCTGAAGAAGGATGGAAGGGTAAGAATGTGTGTCGACTATCGAGATTTAAATAAGGCAAGTCCAAAGGACAACTTCCCTTTACCATACTTAGATATTTTAGTAGATAATACAACAAATCATGCGCTTCTCTCATTTATGGATGGATACGCAGGATATAACAAGATTCTCATGGCAGAAGAAGACATGGAGCAAAAGACGTTCATAACACCTTGGGGTACATACTGTTACACGGTAATTCCATTCGGGTTGAAAAACACGGGTGCTACTTACCAACGAGTAGCAAGTGCCCTACTCCATGATATGATTCACAAAGAGGTTGAAGTGTATGTAGATGATATGATTGTAAAGTCAAAAGATCGCCCAGGATATCAAGTAGCCTTAAGGAAATTCTTCGAAAGGCTAACAAAATACAACATGAGGTTGAATCCATCCAAGTGTGCTTTTGTAGTCACCTCATGCAAGCTCTTGGGATATGTCATAAGCTCTAGAGGAATAGAGATAATCCAACCCAAGATCAAGGCGATCATGTAAATGCCACCTCCCAAAATTAAGAAACAAATTCGAGGATTTATTGTTTGATTGCAATATATAAGTAGGTTCATATCAAAGCTAACAATTATATGCAAACAAATATTAAAGAAGCTAAAAAACAATGTGCCGGTAATATGGGACGATGAGTGTCAAAAAGCCTTTGAAAAGATCAAAGCCTATCTCACAAATCCTCCCGTATTAGCACCAGCACTTCCAGGGATTCCTCTTAGATTGTACCTAACAGTCACCATGGAGACAATGGGAGTTATGCTTGGACAAGAAGTACAAGGTAAAGAAAATGCAATCTACTATCTAAGCACGAAAATGCTAAAGTATGAAGTACACGCTACACACCGCTTGAGAAATTGTGCCTCGCCCACTTCGATGTAAGATTCATGCATCAAAAGGCTATCAAAGGATCTGTGGTCTCGGACATCCTAGGGGATTTCCCAATAGAAGATTCGACGCCGGTACATGACAACAAATTTCCAGATGAAGAATTGATGGTCACAGAATATGATACTTGGACTTTATACTTTGATGAAGCCTCAAACCAAAAAGGATGTGGCGTTGGATTACTACTAGTATCACCTAAAAAAGAGCACGTTTTAATCTCTATAATGCTAGATTTCGACATTACCAACAACGCTGTTGAACACGAAGCATGTGTAGTAGGCCTCAAAACAGCTTTGGCATTGGGAGTGAAGAAGTTACGAATATTCAAAGACTCTTAGTTGATGATCAACCAAATTTCCAAAATATGGAAAGTAAGGAGTGAAAGTCTAGCCCCTTACTAAACCTATTTGGAAACTCTCACCAACCAGCTGAAAAAGTAGAATACACCTATCTACCTAGAGAGGTAAACCAATTTGCTGATACCTTGGCAAGACTAGCCTCAATGGTTAGGATTCCTACAGAAATCGAGCAAATGCCTCTAACCATAGAGAAAAGTGATGAGTGTCATTTATGGCACTCATTTGTTCACTTTTAGGATGATTTTAGATTGCTTTTGTAGCTCTTTCCTCTCCTTTATCTTTAGTTTTCCTTTTAATTTCTTCAATTTACTCTTTACTTAGTTGATTTTCCTTTTTATGCATTTCTTGGTTTATTTTGTTATTTTTCATTTTATTTGCTTGTTTTCTTTCATTTTACAAGTTAAGGTCATTATCCAAAGGTTCTCGAGGCCCCTTCCCAATTTTAGAATTAATTAGGATGCCCAATGTTCTCCATTTGAAGCTCAAGCATGGAGAAGTGCAAGTTCCCAATGACTTCAAGCCGTGCATTCAAGCCGTGGGTGCACGATTTTTAGTGTTGAACCCACAAATATGAAGTTTGAAAACTACAAGGTCCCGTGTTTATCAAGAGCATTGAGTGGAACGCATGAGGAGCATCAACATGATTGTTAAGAGGGTTGCCCTGTTCCCAAGCGCGGACGCGTGCGACTATGGCCTGGCCACGCAGCCTTGTTGCGCGGGCGCGCCTCTCTTAGGCGTCAGCCGCGCCTGTACGGGTTTATTTTCGGGCAATCTAACTAACTTCTCTTTGTTAGTTTTGCTATATTTAGATTTTCCCTCTATTCTTAATGGAGAGTTCAATTTTCAGAAATTAGAATAGAATTAGGTTAGATTTTTAGAGATAGAAACTCTATTGTGTAGAGAGAGTAGTTCTTGATTGATGATTGAAAATTAATGATTCCAAGTGTTTTCTCCATTGAATTGATGCAATTTTGTAAGGATTTCTTTATTTTAATGCAATCATAATTTTGATCTCAATTTCTTCGTTAATTGTTCGAGTTGATTAATTTTTTAATTGGTTTATTCTTGATTAATATACTGATGATGAATTTGTTGTTTAGCTTATTTTTGATATTGATTTCCATGTATTGTGAGTAGTTTTGTTGCTAGGGAAACGGTGAAGAATATATGAGTAATTGATTTATGCTAATTGGGGGAAATTGATGGAGTTGATGTTATGAATAAATTGGTTGATTGATTATGTGCATGTGTGTGTTTAATTTAGGAATGATCAACCTAGTTACTCGCACTAAATTTCATTGTATGTTCACATTGATCCTAAAAATTGATTTGTGGCTTACATTTGTCGATTGAGTAGGTTTACAAGTTTCCTAGCTAGAGTCTCTCGTAGTTGGCTCTAGTTTGACCTCGAGTGCTTGATAAATATAATTTTATTTTGATTGTTCGATTGGTTAGAATAGACACACCTCACTTCATTACTCCAAAACAGCTTAGCTTTAACATTAGCATGCACCTCCCATTCATAGTGGTTCGACCCTCGACTTACCCTATGCTAGGTATAAGGAAGTATTGAGAAATTACAAATTTATTTTGACCGAGGGTAGATTAGTTTTGGAAAATTTGTCTGGAAGGGACTTATATCTTCACTTATTTGTCTAGAAGGACCTTATATGTTAAAAGTGGTCTAAAAGGACCTTATAAGTTTGTTTTGTTGTCTAGAGGGACCTTAAGGCCGGATTCTGGCCTTTGACTTTTTAACTCCGGCGTTGACTACGCACGTGACAGTCACGTGACTTATAAAATGTACCCTCCCTCTTTTTTTTCCCTGTTTTTCCCTCCATTATTCTTTCTCTTTCTTCGAATCCCCTTAATTCTTCCCCAAATTGTTTCTCTCTCCTCACGATCCAGGGTTCATCAATTAAATCGATTCATTCCTTTTCGCATCAGGTAAGAACATTTCTTACGGGTTTTATTCCCCCAATACCATTCCTTTAATTCAATTTTTTGCATTGATTGCTAAATTAGGGTTTATAATTCAATTGGTTATGAAATTATGTTGTTTTGGCTGTTGAAGCATGTTTTAGTTATCAAAGTGCAACTGTGGCCTTCCTCTTGCGCAAAGGACTTCATGGACTCATGAAAATCCAGGTAGAAAGTTTAAAGCCTGCAAATTTTATAATTTCGAGACAGGGGAGAAAGGTTGTGACTACTTTGAATGGGTTAATGAGGATATTTTGCAGTGGCAGAAGAATGTTACTAATGTTCTAATATCTGAAAAACAAAGATTGGTGACTGATATGAATGTTTTGAAGGCTAGGGTTTCTTGTATGGAACATGAGAAGAGAAGATTGATTGAGGAACATGAGAAGATGAAGAACATGAGAACATAAAATGTCGAAAGATATCTAATTAGTCATGGAAATTGTGGAATTATGTTAATGTGTGTTATTATGTCAATCATGTGTAGTTTAATTGTGGTGAAGTTATGTGTCTAATTAAGTGTAACTCAAATGTTTAGTTGTATTGCAGTAGGGGAGTGATTGAGAACATGATGTAATAATTCCAATATTTGAATGAAGAAATGAAGATTCAATTGCCTTTAATTTTCTTGTGTTTTTTATTTTGTAACATTGTTATAGCATTAGACAAATTCACAGTAGACAAATTCATAAAATTGCAAACAAATATAGTAGCAGACAAATTCGTGACATTATCCAAAACAAAGTTGACTACATTGGTGCAAAAAGTGACTGAAATTATCCAAAAGTCACTAAAATTACATGACATTAAGTTACTTAAACAAAATATTAGTTTAATTTGCAAAAGTTAAGATTACATCAACTTGAAAACACTAGAAGTGTATTAGTCATTAGATACACAACTTTGTTGAGATGGTTGTGAGGCTTGGAGATCATTCAAAGAAGCTGTTTTCTGTCTCTTCCCTATGACAGTAGGAGCAGGTTGTTTCTTGATGTTCTGAGATGCAACAACACCCCTAGATGAAGTTGAACCTTTTCCCTTCCTCACAATTGGATCCCTTTCTGATGCATGACTTGATGGCCTAGATGCTGCTGCACTTGAAGCCCTAGTTGATGGCCTTGATGCTGCAACATTACTTGTAGCCCTTGTTGCTGCACTATCTGCTGAATTTGAGGCTACAACTGCAGTTGTATGAGATGGTCCTTGAGTTTTTCTTGTTTTAGGTCTCCCACCCTTGTTCACTGGACCTTTTAATTTATGAAGTTTGAAACAAGCAGTCTTATAGTGACCTAATTCCCCACACCTTTGACAGTTATTCTGTTTTTTGGCCTCTTCACATACTTGTCTTTTCCCTAACCTTCATCTGTCTTTCTTTTCTTTTTGGAGGGCGTGCCAGGCATGAATCTTAATGGTGGGGGTAGTGGTTCAGCCAGAGGTACTTTCTGCCATTGTTTTTGTCCAAGCATAGCATGAAAGGGAGGTGCATATGTAGCAACATGGTAGACTGGGTGAACAAAATCTTCATAGTTCAACCTTCTTTTTACTATGCATGCCAATGCATGCCAGCAAGGGATTCCCATCAGAGTCCACCTGTAACACCCACAACTTTAATCCTCTAGGTTAACCACAAATGTGTCCCCATCATCATCAACCTCAAACTCATGCAGGTCAGCTTGGGTTATTCTCATGCTACCCACCATCTTTTGACCTCTCTCAATCATTTTTACAATAGAGGGCATAATTAATCCATGAAAGTTTTGTAACCCTTCCCTTTTAGCAAAGCATCTCATTATCACATAATGCCTTATCAACTCCATTAATGACAGAATTGGTTTATCCCTAGCCTCTCTCAAAACGTTGTTAAAACTCTCACAACAATTGTTTAACAACATACCAGATTTAGCTCTAGGACTAAACCCATGTCTTGACCAATGACATACAGGGATATCATCTAGGTAGTTAAAAGCTTCTACATTCAATTTTTTAATCTCATCCATGTGTGTTTCAAATTGATGCTGGAAAGAAGACACATCCCCAATTAATTCATGCACTTACACTATACAATAACCAATAACTCATAAACAATGCTTAAGAAAATCAGTTACCTTAGTGGATGACCTTGCTGCTTTCCAGTATACTTCTTTATATACTTCCCCTGGGAACTTGGTCTTAAAGTTGGACCATATATTCTGCAACAATATCTTGTTTCAGCATTTGGAATGACTTTGTTAAATGCATCAAGTAGACCCTATTAAAACACCACAATTAAGATAAATGTTGAATATAAATGACAGAAATACTAAACAAAACTGACAGGTACTTCAGCACCCACCTCTCTCCTGACTCTCTTCATGAAGGCACTCATTTTGTAACATGGGTCATCCCTCCAAGCATCTGTGTATCTTTCTGCAAGATATTCAGCTGATATCCATGGGTTCACATGTTGATGCCCACAAACATGGTCCAGTCTAAGGCTTTTTATTTGAAAGGTCTCCTCACCTTTCACCTTGCAGCAGTGTACCTTAAAATAGCACTTCCTTGAGCTATTGCACTTGCATTTAACCCTCTTACCTTTTTTCCAAGGGCACTTACACCTCTCAGCACAAAATACAGTTATTCTATGGCTCTTGTTGTGTAAAAAATAGTAATTATAACCATTCTCAATTGCATGATGCCGTAATGCCTTCCTGAACACCTTTGCAGATGGAAATTTTAATCCTAAAGTGAGGGAAATCTTCTTCTTAAAGTCTATAGTTGGATTGAAAACTGGATACTGAATTTCATCATCATCAGATCCAGGTATGTCTTTCAACTCTTCATCACTGTCATTAAGATCCTCATCACTCACTAACAATATATCTCCCTGTTCTTCTTCAACAGCCTCCCTGTTCTTAGTCTTAATCCCCACCAAACTTCTTTTCACAATCTCACTAATCTGCAAATCTACATTAGCTGCAAATAGATCCTCCCCAACTTGATCCTCAAAATCATCCTCACTTAGAACCACATCATTCTCCCTAGAATCACACTCTAACTCTAATTCATCTGCAACATCATCAACCTCAACTTCAGGAATGGGTTGTAAAGAATGCTGCCTTAGTCTCTTTTTGGGTTTCACAGCAGCAGATTTAAGTGTGGCAGAGTCAGTAGTAGTGCAAACATGAGTAATTTGAGATGCTTGGGTGGGTTGAATTTCAATATGAAGTCCTAGATTGATTTAAGAATACTTTTTTCTGAGTTTTCTTTTAGGTTTTACATGGTCAGAAGCTGAAGGATTTGATGTTTGAATGGTTTGATTTGTGGAAGAGGAAGGAGCAGCAGAACAGATTGCTGGGAAGGCTTGATAGAGCTGCTATTAGGAGCTTTTATGCAATTGGAAAGGGATAAGGGAGTACATCTAGGGTTTTGGACAACATCTTTTGACTGGGCACCATTTCTCCTATCACTTCCATGTGTTGCTGAGTCACTTCTAAGTGAATCAGATATTAAAAAACTACACAAACTACTTGTCCCCACATCAGTTAAATTTGTATAAAATCCCACCCTATCTGGTCCATACATAAGTCTCCTATAATCCAAAAACAACTACATCCTCATGCACAAGGTACAAATGGTACCATCCATCATCCTCTCTAGCAAACAAAAAGTCCACAATGTGTTCATCACTTTTTAATTGTTGCCTACCACTAAACAATGTGTGACTATCCTTCCGAAACCAAAGCTGACCCATATGTTTGTACCCTAACTCTGTCTTAACCCAGTGCACAAATTCAAAGTAACAAACCTCTTCCACATTAGGATGTAATGACAAACCATAATAATCACTATCACCCTTCTCATAGGTGGTCACTCCCTTTCTAGTCACAAATTTACCCCCATAATACAACCTAATATTAACAGGTTCCATCACTTTGTAAGCTGGGTATTTATAATTAAACCTGAATTAAAAGAAGAATGAAACTAATTAAACACCACACAACAACCTAATCCATACAAAACAACTTAAATTACCCAATCACCAAGTTCAGTACTTAAATTTTCAATTCAATTAAACCTAAACCACGCAAAGTAAGAATAAAGCAAAAAAAGAGGCAACTTTTTTAACATACACAAATTTTCAATTCAAAACTGAACAATAAACTAATAATTTCCCAGATTTCAACAATAAATAATTATTCAATTCATGAAACCAATCACAAACAAGTAATTAAACATACAACCATGCAACCAAACAATTATCGTTCGCAATAAACAACATCGCAAAATACAGCAACAAACCCTAATATTTGTTCGACATTCACAAAATTAAGTTCAATTAAGTTTATATACCTAGTTTTATAGATTTTTTGGACAGAAAACATAAATTTCTTGCCACGTTTTTGCTTTTTTCGTTTTCGCCATTTAAGACCCAAAAAAAGGAAAAAAAAATTGAAGTACAATTGAGGAAATGAAAATGAAAGATGAGAGAGAAGAAGATATTCTAACCTGGGCCAAGTAAGTCCTCTTTTCCTTGACTCGTATTCAATTTGATAGATGAGAGCAATGAATTTTGGACTTATGCTTCACTGTATCATTGATTATCCCGTAGAGATACTAGAGGAGAGAGAAATTAAGGGGATTCGAAGAGAGAGAAAGAAGATTGGAGGGAAAAAAAAGAGGGAGTGTACATTTTAAAGTCACGTGACTGTCACGTGCGTAGTCAACGCCGGACTTAAAAAGTCAATGACCGGAATGTGACGTCAAGGTCCTTCTAGACAACAGAACAAACTTATAAGTTCCTTTTAGACCACTTTGAACATATAAGGTCCTTCCAGACAAATAAGTGAAGATATAAGTCCCTTCCAAACAAATTGTCCATTAGTTTTTAACGACCTAGTCTCGCCCTGGGTCAAAAATGGCGCCGTTGCCGAGGAATGGCGTAGTTGTTTGCTGTTGTTGTTGAGTCTATTTCACTTAAATTCGAAAATACAAAAAGTTTTTTCTCATTTGGCTATATTTGTAGCCGTGTTACTAATATTTTCCTTTGAGTTTGTATGTGCGAGTTAACATGGGAGATATCCTGAGGGTTACATTGACGAAATTAGGTACTCCAGAAGCATACAAGTATGAGAGCGGGATTTCTCGATTATTAATCCCGGATAGTGACTTTGAAATCAAACTGGCAATGATAACTTTGATTGAAAGGCGGCAATATAGTGAAGGAGTGAATGAGAGCCCCCTAAATCATCTTAAGGAATTCGAGAAATACTGCAACACAATTAAGGTGAACGGGGTTGCTCAAGTATTCATAAGGCTTAAGCTCTTTCCTTTCTCTCTAACTAGAAGAGCTCAAGAGTTTCTAGACATGGAAGTGAAGCCTAATTCTTTGAAGACTTGGGATGAAGTCACCAAGGAATTCCTTTCCCGTTTCTTCCCTCAAAAGAAA
Organism: Chenopodium quinoa; assembly: GCF_001683475.1. Lineage (NCBI taxonomy): Eukaryota > Viridiplantae > Streptophyta > Magnoliopsida > Caryophyllales > Amaranthaceae > Chenopodium > Chenopodium quinoa. The sequence goes on along the minus strand of NW_018745251.1, from coordinate 991,035 downwards.
ATGGCGGAGGCAAGAGCTTTGATTCATGGTTTCAATCAAAAATCTAGTGAAAGCCTTTATGAAGCATGGGAGAGATACAATAAGTAACAACGTGAGTGTCCTCATCATGGAATCCCCACTTACCTAATCATTTAATATTTTTATGGCGGTTTGAGTCCTCAAGGGAGGGCAAGTCTTGATGCCGGAGCTGGAGGCCCAATCATGAATAAGACCGAGGAAGAGGTTGTAGGTATCATTGAGGATGTAGTTAGAAATTACATGGAATGGAAAGATGGTGACAGGGAGTCGATAAACAAGAGTAGTACAATGGGATGCTCAATGGAACAACTCAATGTTATCAATAATTTGTCGACTCAAATTTAGGATTTAGAAAAAGGTAGTTTCTATTAAGTATAAGCTCGAGAGAGCGACCTCACAAGCACCTATTCTCCCCTCCCAAATTAAGGGGAGAGGTACTTCTTCTTCCTCTTACTCTCATCCTTATTCTAGTTGCATGATTAGAGAATGTTGGTTTTGTGATTTGTGTGGAATGAATGACCATGATGCTTCTATTTGCCCTAATGTTCCTTGTAATGAATATGTTGGGAATGAGACTGAACATATGAATTTTGTTTCTAATAACAATGTTGGACCTAGATTTGATGCTCAAAGGAATGTTGGTAGTAGGAATCATCACAACCAAATGAACTATGATAATTATAACCAAAATGGCGATTATAGAAACCATGGAATCCAAGGGAATTATGGTAGCTATAACAACCATGGTTATATTGGTCAAAGTCATGGCCAAGGATATGGGGACTATAACCAAGGTTATGGTAACCATAATCACGATAGTGGCTGTTTCGGGGTTTTTTGATGTCCTGCGGGAGAGTTACAATTCCGAGACTGGAACCGGACGCCTGTACCTGCAAAATAACGGAGACTCCTGTGAGCTCCACCTCCAACGGTCAAGTTAGTACCTGATTAAGGAGTAATTAATGCGGAAATTAAAGTGATTAGGTCTCTCTAGGTGAGAGTGTTTAATGTAGGTAATCTGCTTTGTTAGCGAGATCAGCCGGTTATTACTGTGTGTAATTAATATGTTTGTTCCGTAATGTTTTTCGTAATCTTTTTTGTAATCTTTTTTGTAATCTCCCTTAATGAGGATTAAGGGAGGTATTTATAACCTTGGGAAACGTGCCCATCCTAGGTTTAGGTAAACCTAGGGCCGATTGGGCTTCCCTCGGAAGTTGGGCCTGGGTGGCCGGTTTCTCCATTAGGCATGGAGTATGCCACATGTCGTGACATAACAGGTCCAAGGTGGACGAATAAGCGCGTGCCATGTGGCAAGCCCTGATAGTTCCAACTAGGGGACACTTGGCAGGACCTGATTGGTCCACGCGGCGCATTCCGATTGGTGGGAGCAAAATCCCCTAATCATTTGCCCCTCACAGGTGGCACGTGACTGGTCACGTGTTACCTGTGACAGGTGTCACACTGTAACGGGCGACGGCCTGCTACAGGTGTCAGTCGGCGAAAGGACGAGAGATTTTCCCGCCCAAATTTTGAATTCTGAAAGTGACCCTTCGCCTTCTCACTTCGCCTATATAAGGGAGAGTTGCCTTGAGTCATTTTCACACTTTGAGAACTATTTGAGAACATTCGGACCCCTGAACTTGCTCTGACATTTTGGACCTTTTCTGCCTACCGCCTGTTCTGACAAGCCGACTGCACCGGATTTCCAGAACTTCATCAACCGTCACTCGTTCAGGTAACTCAGTTCTCTTACTCTTAATTTTCTTTTTATTTTCTGAAATGGAACCACGGAAGCACACGACACGACCTAGGTTAGTGATCAGCCGGTCACCGGGGACGGCTGAATCTAGGACTAGGAGTGCCGCCTGCTCTTTTCCGGACCCATCTTTGCCCTTTATACAAAGTCCGACTGTATCTGTGTCTATGCAGAGCAGGATGGCCAGAACGAAAAAGACAGCTAGGATCTCAAATTCAGACGGCTCCTCCCACAGGGTGCCGCTTAGTGAAACATCTGACCATGCGCCAGATGTGGAAGTGAAACAAGGCGGCCTGGATGCCGGCAATTCTGTGGGGGGAGTCATAGTGACCCCTTCACATTTAACAGTTAACAAATCTGCTCCTTTTCAAAGAGAGGAGGCGGGCCCATCCGGGAGAGGGGAGGAGTCGTCCTCTTCAGACTCGTCGGAGGACGATTCCGAGTCAAGCTCTTCTGGCCATGCTTCTTTGGGTACAGAAGAGAAAAACAGCCGCCTGCAAGAGGCGAGACTTTCTCACGCAGTTGAGAAGGGGGACAATTGGGCGGAACCATCCGCCTCTTACCGAGAGCTAAATACCCCCTACTACTGCACGGTACCTCGGGGCCGAATCACAGCCATGCAAGAGAAGGTGGAGAGCTTTATTGCAAACCACACCATGGGCCCCGACTTTCTAGTGTTTGTGCCGGATCCAGAAGACACAGTCGTCTGGCCGGCTGGTTCCAGTTATGAAAGCTCCTGCTTTGGCTGCTACGAGGCGGCCATTAAGGCAGGGCTTCGTTTCCCATTACATCCGGTTGTTCAGCGGATTTTGGATGGGTATGAGTTGGGGTTATGGAAGTTAACCCCAAACTCTTGGGTCAACGTACTCGGCTATGTGGCCGGGTGCGAACTGCACGGGGTGGACCGAGCTTCGAGGCTTTCGCCCATATGAACTATCTCAGCCGGACCCCTAAGACAGGCGGTACCGGCTGGTATCAATTGACAAGCCACAAGGGCTACCTAATGACAAGAGGTAAAGCAAACAAGTGGAAGGACTGGCGGAGCACCTTCTTCATCATTGAGAGTCCAGACATTGAGCAGAACAAGCGCTTCAATAGGTGAAACAGGAATCCGCCCCTTCTTGCAGGCGGCCGTAGCATGCCGCCTGTTCCCCCCAAGGCTAAGAAAGAGATCCTTGATAAAGGACTCTTTAAAGTAGAGTCGAGGGTCGACTCTACTTCAGGGGTACGAGAGCAAGTACCCCTGCACTGCGTCCCGAGCTTCAAGTGGCTCTATGACGAGTACTTTTTGGCCGCCTGCGGCCTCAGCAGTCGGTGCTCAAGAGGTAGTCGGCCTGTCGAATACTCTGTTGTTCCATACATTTGTTGTTTATCTTTTATTAACTTTGCTGTTTGTTTTTGCAGCTGACGCCATGAGCAAAATCACCGCCTCCAAGACTGCGGCGGCCATGTTGCGGGCCTCTATTATGCAACAAGCTTCAACCGACTCCCCCAAGAAGGGGGCACCCTTGGTGAGCTCCGAACCCTTCACCCTCTTTTTGGAGTGTTTATGCATATACTGACTTTTTTCTTCTTTTTTAGACGGGTGCTCCAAGAGCTTCATCTTCTCAACAGCCGGACCCCAAGGCCCGGAAGACGACTGTTGGGAGCTCTCCTGGTTCTACCAGGAAACAGGTGGCGGCTGAGAAACAGCCGGCCACTTCCTCTAAAACTCCAACTGGGCCGCCTAGAGGTATGAAGTTGTCCTTGTAAATTTTAGACTTGCTCCCTTTGTTACTAAGTCTAATCCGTTTGTTTATGCTTGATGCAGCCGGCCCCCAGGAGCCTGACTTGGTAAAGATGGCCAAGTCTATGATCAGGGCAGTTCCTCCAGCTGAAAGGGAGGCGGTCAGGGGTGTCGGCACCCTTGACCTTGACGGGATTGCAGGGGTCCTTGCTGAGGTATACTTAGCATATTTTTGAGTATTTGAATTTCTGGACGCCTGTTTTCTTTTTTGTTTGGAAACTGACGCCTGTTTTTTTGTACTTAGGCCCTGCTCCGAGTTAACGGCCTTCGCAAGCCGCTTGATCAGAAGAACAAAGAGGTAAAGGCTGCAAAAGCTATGGCCGCCTCTGACTGTGATAAGGCAATGTTTCAAATTAGCCAAAATGAAGTACTGACCATTGATATTCTTTATTATCAGGCGCAGGCTACCGCCGCTGTTCGGGCTCAGTTAGAGGCGGCCCAGAAGAAGAATGACGAGCTGGAGGCGACCATCACAAATCTTAAGGCCGAGCTGAAACCTCTTCGCCTAAAAATGTACTCTTACGAAGCCATGGAGAAATCCTTGGCCAGCGTAAAAGAACGCCTGGTGAGCCAAGAGAAGAGTCTTACCCAAGAGCTCTCGGAAAAGGCCGAGCAAGAGAAGAAAGAGCTGGTCCGGGAGATGATGGAAGACTCCGCTCAAATCCAGCGCATGACCTGGGGCCGCCTCTTCCCCAGTGCCGACTTTGCCTCTTGGGAAAGAACGTACCGCCAGTGTTCGGATGCATATAATCAAGAGATCCTGGCGGCTGCTGAAGAAGAGGCATTGGGGGAGGCGTCGGAGGAGGAGGAGCCGGTAGTGGCGCTTGTGCCGCTTGGGGGTAAGGCATCAAAAAAGGATGCAGCTGAAGCTGAGTCCAGCAAAAAGAGTGCTGACCAGGCGGCAGCTGCTAATACTGAACTGCCCCCTTCTTAAGCTTTATGTATTCTTTCCACGGCCTGCATGCCGTTTGCTTTGTATTTACCCGGCCAGGGGGCCGGGGCTTTGAATATTTTGCTGGTCTTTAATGACCGGCTTATTTTTAATGAATTTTTGTTTTGCTTCAAATTTGTCTAAGTATTCCATATCTAATATCCAATTGTTCACTAGACCGACTGTTTTACATGGCCGAATGTTGCAGATAGGTACGGAGAGTTAGTACGCCGCCTATGCCCCTGGACGACTGGTCGTCTGTTTCCAGGATAGACGATCAGTCGGCCATTTATCCAATCAGTATTCGAACTATTTTGTCTGGATCCTTTTTAGGCAGGCGGTCCTGTCATTTGTAAATTTAACCAAGTAGGAAAGTGGTCTGACCAAGTAAATAGAGTATTACCTAGTCGCCAAGGAACTGAGTAGTAGAGATAACAAGCGGCGGGTACCGGTTGTTTCCCTTTATTGCCAATGTTTGTTGGCTTTTAACTCATAATTTGTTAACCTAGCAAGAGTAGTGGTTGAGAGCCCCTGTTTGTTAAAAACAGGCGGACGACTCATACCTTTTAGGCCTTAACTAAGTTTGAGGGAGTGACTATAAGTTAACATAGGAGTTACTTAGTCTCCGTCACACTCTAGATTGAGTAGTAGAGGTACCAAGCGGCGGAGGCCGGATGATCCCCTTGATTCGCCAATGTTTGTTGGCAATTAACTCAATAGGTTACCTAGTAGGAATAGTGGTTTGAGTGCCCCTGTTTGCCAAAAAACAGGCGGTCTACTCAAACCTTTTAGGTTCCATACCAAATTTGAGGGAGTGACTATGAGTTAACGTTGGAGTTACTCAGTCGCCGTCACTTTTGTTTGAGAAGTAGAGGTACCAGGCGGCGTAGGCCGGCTAGACCCCTTGATTCGCCAATGTTTGTTGGCTATTAACTCAATAGGTACCCCCTGCATTTATCCCAAGTAATACAGGCGGTCATCTGACTCAGATGTCAACTGCTACCACTGGTTTGGTTAGTGATAGAGTTATCCTTGTCTTAAAAACGGCTACGTGGTTGCCCTTGGGGACAGTCGTATAGGTGCCATGTAATTAGTTTATAGAACAATGTTCCACCCAAAAGGGAGCTGCTCTCTGCGACGAATTTCATCCGGAGGGATGCCGTCGGACGCCTGCTATGATGTTGGGACAGGTCGTATTAGTTTTTTAGATTTGATCAGTTGGCTTGGCGCCTGGTCTGATCATTCGGCCTGTGGCCTTGGTTAGTTCTTGGTGAACGTAGGTGCTAAGTTAAAGGAGGGTAGCCGCCTGTTAGGTACAGAGTCGGCCAGGCCCTAATCTTTTTAGCTAAGTATTAGGGGGGTGGCTATGTGTTTGGAACCTGTCGGCCATCTTCTTATGGAGAGTAGCCGACTATATGCCCAGACGACATGCCCCTATTGTGAGTAAAATACTCAATGGAGAGTAGCCGACTATAAAGGTACAGACGGCATGCCCCTTTGAAGATAGAGTGAAAAACTCAATGGAGAGTAGCCGACTGTAAAGGTACAGACGGCATGCCCCTCGTAAGTAAAATTAAACACGGAGAGTAGCCGACTATTTGTTAGTAAGCGTGCCCCTCTTAGTACAAATTTGAATAGTAAGTGCACTTTTATTAAGTAGCTCTTGACTATTTACATTATTCAAAAGAAATATTTCTTAAGATTATCTACATTCCAAGTTCGAGGCAACGGTTGTCCGTCTGGTGTTTCCAGACGGTAGGTATCGTCCCTGACTTCCTCATAGATTCGGTAGGGTCCTTCCCAGTTGGGAGTTAGTTTGCCAGACTCATTAGCCCTACCAACTGCTTCCATTTTTCTAAGTACAAAGTCCCCTACTTTGAGTGGACGCCTGTGTACTTTTTTGTTGTATGATCTAGTCATTCTCAGGCGATAGATCTCATGGCGCAAGACAGCATTGCCCCTCTTTTCAGGAAGAGATTCTAATGCCAGGCGCATGGCTTCCCAGTTTGCCTCTTCGTCATATAGCATTACTCGAAGAGTCGGCTCGTAGTGTTCTATTGGAAGAACAGCTTCCGCACCATAAGTTAGGAGGAATGGAGTTTCTCCAGTCGCCCCTTTTTCAGTCGTCCTAATGGCCCAGAGAACATGTGGTAGTTCATCCGCCCATAGGTCGCCTGCTCGTTCAATCTTTTTCTTGAGACCATCTGAGATGATTTTATTAAAGGCTTCTACCTGGTCGTTTGCTTGTGGACGGCCGACAGATGCAAAGTAGTTTGCAATTCCTTGATCACCCAACCAGCTTTTGAGAACAGGCGTCTCAAATTGGGGACCATTATCAAAAACCATAGACATGGGAACCCCGAACCGAGTGATGACGTTTTTCCAAATGAATGAAATTACATCTTTTGTCTGATTCCCTTTACAGCCTCCGCCTCTACCCATTTAGTGAAGTAGTCGACGGCAACAAGTATGTACCTCCTTCCGCCTGTAGCAGGCGTATATGGACCCAGAATGTCCATGCCCCACTTAGCAAACGGTAGTGGGCTGTGAATGGTAGTGAGGTCAGTAGCCGGACGGTGAATTAGTTTGCCAAACCTTTGGCACTTGTCACATTTTTAACCATCTCCATTGCATCTGCTTCCAAAGTAGGCCAAAAGTAGCCCTGCCGCCTTGCCCTTTGAGCAAGCATCCTACCACCTATATGAGAAGCACAGTAACCAGAGTGAGGATCGTCTAGTATCTCTCGTCCCTTTTCTGGAGTAACACACTTTAAGAAGGGTTGAAGGTACCCCCTCTTGTGAAGTTCTCCCTTTATCATTGAAAAACAGGTGGCTCGTTTTTTCAGTGCTGCCGCCTGTTGAGGATCATCCGGCAGTGTACCGTTTGTCAGATATGCCCTGATTGAATCCATCCAGGTTGAGCTTCTGTCTAGGATTCCAATAGGGTTTTCCTCGATGCTTCTCTTCTCCATTACTTCCCAAAAAACAGTTCGAGGAGTATCAGAGGAGGCGGATGATGCTAATTTTGACAGTGCATCCGCCTGGTTGTTTTCTAATCTCGGCACTTGGATTAGATGGAAATCCTCAAGGGAGCCGACTGCTTGTCGGACCGCCTGTAAATACTTGATCATGGCCGGATGGGTTGCTTCGTATTCGCCATTGTACTGACTCACTATCAATTGTGAATCGGAACAGGCGTCTATTTTTCTTGCCCCTGCCGCCTTGCACATGCGGATCCCGGCTAGTAAAGCTTCATATTCTGCCTCATTGTTTGAAGCCTGAAAACTGAAGCGTAGAGCATACTCGTACCTGTCGCCCTCTGGCGACTGACATATGACGCCTGCTCCACAACCATTTGAAGTAGAGCTTCCGTCCACATATACCTTCTATACTTGGTCTGGAACTTGAGAGTCAGGAGGACGAGTCATCTCTACAATAAAGTCAGCAAAGGCTTGCCCCTTCACTGCTTTTCAAGGCTCAAAAGTAACTTCGAGGCTCTGTATTTCTATGGCCCATTTGATCATTCGGCCTGACGACTCCATGATGGTCAGTGGCCGCTTGATAGGTTGGTCTGTATACACGATGACTGCATGTGCCAAAAAGTAGGGCTTCAATTTTTTAACAGCCATGAAGAGTGCAAGACCAAATTTCTCCAGTAGTGGATACCTCAACTCGGCATTTTTCAGTACGTGACTGACAAAGTAGACCGGGAGCTGACAGCCGTCTCTTTCAGCAAGGAGAACAGCGCTTAACGCATGATCAGAGACGGCCAGGTACATGTAGAGAACCTCTTTGGGCAAAGGGCTGACCAGCCTCGGCAAGGAATGCAAGTGAACTTTTAATTTCTGGAAGGCGGCCTCAGCATCCGGCCCCCATTCAAACCTTGCCTTTTTCTTAATTGCTTGGAAAAAGTATAGGCATTTGTCGCCTGATCGGCTTAGAAATCTTCCCAAGGCCGCCAGACAACCTGTTAACTTCTGAACCTCTCGGATGGTTCGAGGCGACTGCACGTCAATGACCGCCTACACCTTCTCAGGGTTCGCCTCTATTCCTCTCTGATTGATAAGGAATCCGAGAAATTTCCCAGACTCAACTCCAAATACACATTTCTTGGGATTGAGCATGACATGGTGCCGCCTGAGTGTGGCGAAAGTTTCTCGGAGGTCCGACAGATGATCTTTCTGAAGTTTAGTCTTGACAATCATATCATCAATGTATGCCTCGACGTTTCTCCCAATATGATCAAAGAACACAGTGTTTATCATTCGTTGGAAGGTAGCCGGGGCATTCTTAAGACCAAACGGCATGACCGTGTAACAGTATAACCCCTGATCAGTGACGAAGGCCGTCTTCTCCTGATCTTTCTTCCATAAAGGAATTTGATGGAAACCAGAATAGGCGTCCATAAAACTCATCAAGGCATGGCCGGCTGTTGAGTCGACCAGGTTATCAATTTTAGGCAAAGGGTAACTGTCTTTGGGGCACGCCTTGTTTAAGTCTGTGTAATCTACACACATTCGCCAGGTGACATTCGGCTTTTTAACAAGCACCACATTTGCAACCCATTCTGGGAAGTAACATTGCCGAATGAACCCTGCATCAAGTAATTTTTTAACTTCGGCGGCTGCCGCCTGACTTCTTTCTTCGCCATGGTTCCGCTTCTTTTGCCGTACCGGCTTCTTTTTCGGATCCACGGCGAGTTTATGTACCGCCAGATCAGGACTAATGCCTGGCATTTCATGGACTTCGAATGCAAAGATGTCCTTGTATACTTTCAATAGGTTGTGAAAGTCGTCACCAAGGTTTCTCAGAGCAGTCGTCCCAACTTTGACTGTTCGGTCAGGACGTGAGTCGTCTAAGATCAGGTCCGCATGCTCACCAGCCAGCTGAGGGCGGAACTCATCCGGCCGCTCCCCTGCCAATGATTGCTATTTTCTTGCTTTTCTTGCGGCCCCTGTCTGGGACGCCTTTCTCTTTTTGCCGCCTGCTTCTTGAACAGGCGCACTCTCCTTGACATTGTCAAGGTCTGTTTTTTCACCACTTGACCCAGTGGCCATAACAGTGGGCTTGACATCCGAGAGATAGCACTCTCGGGCCATCCTCTGATCTCCCCTTAGGGAGCCGACTGTTCCATTATCCCTCTCAAATTTAAGCAACATAAGAGACGGGATTATAACAGCCTTGGAATTATTCAGGGTTGGTCGACCCAGAATCATGTTGTAGGCCGAGAGTTCCTCTACTACTAGGAACCGGACTACCATGTGTCATCCTTCCCCTTTTTCGCCCAGGCGAATGGGTAAATCTACTCGTCCCAGTGGGTGGACGACTCCTCCTCCAAACCCTACTAAAGGAGGGGAGGCCGGATGTATGCAATCAGTCTGATATTTCAGTTTCGACAGACATTTGCTACTGATGAGATCTGAGGAGCTTCCGGTATCTATGAGGATTCGGCCAACTCTCTGGTTGGCCACTTTACATTCAATAACGAGAGGGTCGTCATGCGGCCCCCTTACCCCTCCTAGATCTTCTTCAGTGATGACAATCTCAGGAAATGTATATTTGTACGGCCGTTCTTGGTGAACGGAATTTACATCTAACCGCCTTATATTATCTTTGTTGCCCCTAATAGTGGGGCCGCCTCCTGAGAAGCCGCCTGCAATGGTGTAGACGACTGCATCATCTGTATCGGAGCTGTCGGCCTGTTGATTCTTTTTGGCCGACTGCTTTTTTGAGGAAGTGTTCCCTGTAGATTTCTTGACATAAGTGTCAAGATCACCTTGCTCAGCCAGGCGGTCTAGGTACCGCATGAGACTGATGCAATCATTGGTGTGATGACCAACGTCATCATGATAAGCACAGATTTTATCTTGGTTCCGGTTGTTTGCAAAACCTTTCATGGGAACCGGCTTCTCAATTGAGATCCGTCCCTTTATTTCTTTTAGGATAAACTGGTTATCCTTGTTAAACGCATACTTTAGGGAGTATGGTTTGAATTCTTTTTTCTTCTTCTGGGCCGGCTGTTTAGAGGAATCAGCCGCCCAGACCTCTTTTCTTTTCTCATCTTTGTTTGACGACTGTTTCTGTCGTCCTTCTCTTTTGTCGAACCTTTTACCGTCCGACTGTTTTATCGTACAAAGATCAGTCGCCTGTATATAGGCTTCTGCTTCAATCAAGGCCTCTTGAAGAGTCGCCACCCTTTTTCGAACCAAATCAAATTTGAAGGTAGACCCGTCTTTGAGACCTCTGAAAAAGTCAGTATAAGCTACCTCATCCGGTAACCCTTAAATCTGTATTCTCATCAGGTTAAACCGCCTGATGTAAGAACGAAGCCCCTCCTTCTCGCCCTGCTGAATTGTTCCCAAATCTAGGGTCGTTTTCTTCGCAGGGATGTTCATGGCGAAGTTGGAGGCAAATAAGTAAGCAAGCGTCCTGAAGCTATTTACACAACCAGTCGGCAGGTTGCCGAACCATTGCTGTGCGATTCCTTTGAGAGTCGCTGGGAAACACTTGCACCAAGTGGGATCATCCAACCCTTGAAGGTACATCAGGTTGGTGAATGCCATCAGATGGTCTTCTGGGTTAGTAGTGCCGTCATAGGCGCCTACTAGTACATTTTTCACTTTGGCCGGCTGAGCGGCTTCAGTAATTTCCTTGGAGAAGGCCGACGGCTGTTCACCAAGTCTAAGCAACCGTAGCTGCCAGTCCATAGGTTGGACGTTTTTTGCTGCAGGTCCACCAAATGGAGGTGGCTGCAAAAAATACTGTTGTTGCGGCACAAATGGTAAGTTTGGTGCCGCCTGGTCGCTATGAAAGCCGGACTGACGGGAGGTGCCGCCTGACTTACTCTCATGATACGACTGAGTATGCCTCATCGAGGCATTTCGCAAACTGTCTTTAAAGTTTGAAGTAGAGGCCGACTCTGACAATCGGTCACTCTTCTTCTGCTGTAGCAGTAGCCGAGCATCTGTGAATGTTTGCTTCGACCCGTCCGCCTGAATATGACAAACAGGTTTCCTATTTCCTGTAGGATAACGGAATTTTGTGAAATCAAGGGCAGGTGGCTCCCGCTTCCTAGATTTAGGATGAGGAGTCGCATCTCGCCCTTGAACTGGCTTCCTCTTTAGTGAAGTGGAGGGTTTCTTGGCCGACTGCTCCTTGACTGGTGATTAGGGGATTTTTATCCGCCAATCACCGTTTGACAAGTGGACCAACCAGGTTCCGCCACGTGTCCTTCACGTAGGTCAATAGGAGCCTGCCACGTGTCAATCACAGATACGTCCTCTACGGACCAATTGAGACACGCCACGTGTCCACCCATGCCAAATGGGAAAACCGGCCAACAAGGCCCAATCCTGTTTAGAGGCCCGGTCAGCCCTAGGTTTACGCTAAACCTAGAGAGTGGCACGTTTCTCAAGACTATAAATACTTAATTAATCCTCATTAAAGGGGGAGAAGCAATTAATCTCACCTAAAGAACAGAACAGAAACGTTACGGAACACACTAATAACCGGCGGATCTCGCTAACAAAGCAAATTACCAACATTAAACACTCTCACCTAGAGAGATCTTATTACTTTAATTTCCGTATTAATTACTCCTTAATCAGGTACTAACTTGACCATTGGAGGCGGAGCTCTCAGGAGTCTCCGTTATTTTGCAGGTACAGGCGTCCGGTTCCAGTCTCGGAATTGTAACTCTCCCGCAGGACATCAGAAAAACCCGAAACATTTGGCGCCGTCTGTGGGGAGAGTACTTCAGAGATGGCATCCAAGTCTGTACCGACTCCTGAAGAGAGGCGTCCCCTAAACGACCCTCAAGTTCAGTCGGACCATGACACCGAAAGTGAATTTGAAGTTGAAACTCATACAGCTCCAGACGGGACCCTAAGGGCCCGACGTACCCGTCATACCGAAAGGAGGGAACGGGAGCATCTTCAAACAGGAAGCGAGCCAGCAGGCGCACCGCCTGCTCGGCAACAGCCGACTGATGGGTCTGCTCCCATCACAAGAAACGAACTCATGACCTTCATGAGGGACTTAAAGGGAGAGATTCAAGAGTTGATCAACAAGAAGCCGCCTGCTTCAGTCAAGGAGCAGTCGGCCAAGAAACCTTCCACTTCACTGAAGAGGAAGCCAGTTCAAGGGCGAAAGGCGACTCCTCATCCTAAATCTAGGAAGCGGGAGCCACCTGCCCTTGATTTCACCAAATTTCGTTATCCTACGGGAAATAGGAAACCGGTTCGTCATATTCAGGCGGACGGGTCAAAGCAAACGTTCACAGATGCTCGGCTACTGCTAGAGCAGAAGAAGAGTGACCGATTGTCCGAGTCGGCCTCTACTTCAGACTTTAGAGACAGTTTGCGAAATGCCTCGATGAGGCATACTCAGTCGTACCATGAGAGTCAGTCAGGCGGCACCTCCCGTCAGTCCGGCTTTCATAGTGCCCAGGCGGTACCAAACTTACCATTTGTGCCGCAACAACAGTATTTTATGCAGCCACCTCCATTTGGTGGACCAGCAGCAAAAAACGTCCAACCTATGGACTGGCAGCTACGGTTGCTTAGACTTGGTGAACAGTCGTCGGCCTTCTCCAAGGAAATTACTGACGCCGCTCAGCCGGCCAAAGTAAAAAATGTACTAGTAGGCGCCTATGACGGCACTACTAACCCAGAAGACCATCTGATGGCATTCACCAACCTGATGTACCTTCAAGGGTTGGATGATCCCACTTGGTGCAAGTGTTTCCCAGCGACTCTCAAGGGAATCGCACAGCAATGGTTCGGCAACCTGCCGACTGGTTGTGTAAACAGCTTCAGGACGCTTGCTTACTTGTTTGCCTCCAACTTCGCCATGAACATCCCTGCGAAGAAAACGACCCTTGATTTGGGAACGATTCAGCAGGGCGAGAAGGAGGGGCTTCGTTCTTACATCAGGCGGTTCAACCTGATGAGAATACAGATTCAAGGGTTACCGGATGAGGTAGCTTATACCGACTTTTTTAGAGGTCTCAAAGACGGGTCTACCTTCAAATTTGATTTGGTTCGAAAAAGGGTGGCGACTCTTCAAGAGGCCTTGATTGAAGCAGAAGCATATATACAGGCGACTGATCTTTGTACGATAAAACAGTCGGACGGGAAAAGGTTCGACAAAAGAGAAGGACGACAGAAACAGTCGTCAAACAAAGATGAGAAAAGAAAAGAGGTCTGGGCGGCTGATTCCTCTAAACAGCCGGCCCAGAAGAAGAAAAAAGAATTCAAACCATACTCCCCAAAGTATGCGTTTAACAAGGATAACCAGTTTATCATAAAAGAAATAAAGGGACGGATCTCAATTGAGAAGCCGGTTCCCATGAAAGGTTTTGCAAACAACCGGAACCAAGATAAAATCTGTGCTTATCATGATGACGTTGGTCATCACACCAATGATTGCATCAGTCTCATGCGGTACCTAGACCGCCTGGCTGAGCAAGGTGATCTTGACACTTATGTCAAGAAATCTACAGGGAACACTTCCTCAAAAAAGCAGTCGGCCAAAAAGAATCAACAGGCCGACAGCTCCGATACAGATGATGCAGTCGTCTACACCATTGCAGGCGGCTTCTCAGGAGGCGGCCCCACTATTAGGGGCAACAAAGATAATATAAGGCGGTTAGATGTAAATTCCGTTCACCAAGAACGGCCGTCCAAATATACATTTCCTGAGATTGTCATCACTGAAGAGGATCTAGGAGGGGTAAGGGGGTCGCATGACGACCCTCTCGTTATTGAATGTAAAGTGGCCAACCAGAGAGTTGGCCGAATCCTCATAGATACCGGGAGCTCCTCAGATCTCATCAGCAGCAAATGTCTGTCAAAACTGAAATATCAGACGGACTGCATACATCCGGCCTCCCACCCTTTAATAGGGTTTGGAGGAGGAGTCGTCCACCCACTGGGACGAGTAGATTTGCCCATTCGCCTTGGCGAAAAAGGGGAAGGACGACACATGGTAGTCCGGTTCCTAGTAGTAGAGGAACTCTCGGCCTACAACATGATTCTGGGTCGACCAACCCTGAATAATTCCAAGGCTGTTATAATCCCGTCTCTTATGTTGCTCAAGTTTGAGAGGGATAATGGAACAGTCGGCTCCCTAAGGGGAGATCAGAGGATGGCCCGAGAGTGCTATCTCTCGGATGTCAAGCCCACTGTTATGGCCACTGGGTCAAGTGGTGAAAAAACAGACCTTGACAATGTCAAGGAAAGTGCGCCTGTTCAAGAAGCAGGCGGCAAAAAGAGAAAGGCGTCCCAGACAGAGTCCGCAAGAAAAGCGAGAAAATAGCAATCATTGGCAGAGGAGCGGCCGGATGAGTTCCGCCCTCAGCCGGCTGGTGAACATGCGGACCTGATCTTAGACGACTCACGTCCTGACCGAACAGCCAAAGTTGGGACGACTGCTCTAAGAAACCTTGGTGACGACTTTCACAACCTTTTGAAAGAATACAAGGACATCTTTGCATTTGAAGTCCATGAAATGCTAGGCATTAGTCCTGATCTGGCGGTACATAAACTCGCTGTGGATCCGAAAAAGAAGCCGGTACGGCAAAAGAAGCGGAACCATGGCGAAGAAAGAAGTCAGGCGGCAGCCGCTGAAGTTAAAAAATTACTTGATGCAGGGTTCATTCAGCAATGTTACTTCCCAGACTGGGTTGCAAATGTGGTGCTTGTTAAAAAGCCGAATGGCACCTGGCGAATGTGTGTAGACTACACAGACTTGAACAAGGCGTGCCCCAAAGACAGTTACCCTCTGCCTAAAATTGATAACCTGGTCGACTCAACAGCCGGCCATGCCTTGATGAGTTTCATGGACGCCTATTCTGGTTTCCATCAAATTCCCTTATGGAAGAAAGATCAGGAGAAGACGGCCTTCGTCACTGATCAGGGGTTATACTGTTACACGGTCATGCCGTTTGGTCTTAAGAATGCCCCGGCTACCTTCCAACGAATGATAAACACAGTGTTCTTTGATCAGATTGGGAGAAACGTCGAGGCATATATTGATGATATGATTGTCAAGACTAAACTTCAGAAATATCATCTTTCGGACCTCCGAGAAACTTTCGCCACACTCAGGCGGCACCATGTCATGCTCAATCCCAAGAAATGTGTATTTGGAGTTGAGTCTGGGAAATTTCTCGGATTCCTTATCAATCAGAGAGGAATAGAAGCGAACCCTGAGAAGGTGCAGGCGGTCATTGACATGCAGTCGCCTCGTACCATCCGAGAGGTTCAGAAGTTAACAGGTTGTCTGGCGGCCTTGGGAAGATTTCTAAGCCGATCAGGCGACAAATGCCTATACTTTTTCCAGGCAATTAAGAAAAAGGCAAGGTTTGAATAGGGGCCGGATGCTGAGGCCGCCTTCCAAAAATTAAAAGTTCACTTGCATTCCTTGCCGAGGCTGGTCAGCCCTTTGCCCAAAGAGGTTCTCTACATGTACCTGGCCGTCTCTGATCATGCGTTAAGCGCTGTTCTCCTTGCTGAAAGGGACGGCTGTCAGCTCTCGGTCTACTTTGTCAGTCACGTACTGAAAAATGCCGAGTTAAGGTATCCCCTAGTGGAGAAATTTGGTCTTGCACTCTTCATGGCTGTTAAAAAATTGAAGCCCTACTTTTTGGCACATACAGTCGTCGTGTATACAGAAAAACCTATCAAGCGGCCGCTGACCATCATGGAGTCGTCAGGCCGAATGATCAAATGGGCCATAGAAATACAGAGCCTCGAAGTTACTTTCGAGCCTAGAAAAGCAGTAAAGGGGCAAGCCTTTGCTGACTTTATTGTAGAGATGACTCGTCCTCCTGACTCTCAAGTTCCAGACCAAGTATGGAAGGTATATGTGGACGGAAGCTCTACTTCAAATGGTTGTGGAGCAGGCGTCATATGTCAGTCTCCAGAGGGCGACAGGTTCGAGTATGCTCTACGCTTCAGTTTTCAGGCTTCAAACAATGAGGCAGAATATGAAGCTTTACTAGCCGGGATCCGCATGTGCAAGGCGGCAGGGGCAAGAAAAATAGACGCCTGTTTCGATTCACAATTGATAGTGAGTCAGTACAATGGCGAATACGAAGCAACCCATCCGGCCATGATCACGTATTTACAGGCGGTCCGACAAGCAGTCGGCTCCCTTGAGGATTTCCATCTGATCCAAGTACCGAGATCAGAAAACAACCAGGCGGATGCACTGTCAAAATTAGCATCATCCGCCTCCTCTAATACTCCTCGAACTGTTTTTTGGGAAGTAATGGAGAAGAGAAGCATCGAGGAAAGCCCTATTGGAATCCTAGACAGAAGCTCAACCTGGATGGATTCAATCAGGGCATATCTGACAAACGGTACACTGCCGGATGATATTCAACAGGCGGCAGCACTGAAAAAACGAGCCACCTATTTTGAAATGATTAAGGGAGAACTTCACAAGAGGGGGTACCTTCAACCCTTCTTAAGCTTAAGAAGGGGGCTGTTCAGTATTAGCAGCTGCCGCCTGGTCAGCACTCTTCTTGCTGGACTCGGCTTCAGCTGCATCCTCTTTTGATGCCTTACCCCCAAGTGGCACAAGTGCCACAACCGGCTCTTCCTCCTCCTCCAACGCATATCCCAACGCCTCTTCTTCAGCAGCCGCCAGGATCTCTTGATTATATGTTTCCGAACACTGGCGGTACGTTCTTTCCCAAGAGGCAAAGTCGGCATTGGGGAACAGGCGGCCCCAGGTCATGAGCTGGATTTGAGCGGAGTCTTCCATCATCTCCCGTACGAGCTCTTTCTTCTCTTGCTCGGCCTTTTCCGAGAGCTCTTGGGTAAGACTCTTCTCTTGGCTCACCAGGCGTTCTTTTACGTTGGCCAAGGATTTCTCCATGGCTTCGTAAGAGTACATTTTTTGGCGAAGAGGTTTCAGCTCGGCCTTAAGATTTGTGATGGTCGCCTCCAGCTCGTCATTCTTCTTCTGGGCCGCCTCTAACTGAGCCCGAACAGCGGCGGTAACCTGCGCTTGATAATAAAGAATATCAATGGTCAGTACTTCATTTTGGGCAATTTGAAACATTGCCTTATCACAGTTAGAGGCGGCCATAGCTTTTGCAGCCTTTACCTCTTTG
The DNA here is from genome assembly GCF_001683475.1 of Chenopodium quinoa. Lineage (NCBI taxonomy): Eukaryota > Viridiplantae > Streptophyta > Magnoliopsida > Caryophyllales > Amaranthaceae > Chenopodium > Chenopodium quinoa. The sequence continues at coordinate 973,422 of NW_018745251.1, read as the reverse complement.
TTTTTCCGATCAAGCGGCTTGCGAAGGCTGTTAACTCGGAGCAGGGCCTAAGTATAAAAAAAAAAAAAAAACAGGCGTCAGTTTCCAAACAAAAAAGATAACAGGCGTCCTGGAATCCAAATACTTAAAAAGTATACCTCAGTAAGGACCCCTGCAATCCCATCAAGGTCAAGGGTGCCGGCACCCCTGACCGCCTCCCTTTTAGATGGAGGAACTACTTTGATCATGGACTTGGCTACCTCAACCAAGTCAAGCCCCTGAGGGCCGGCTGCATCAAGCGTAAAAAAGCAATTTAGACCTAGTCAAGAAGGAAGCAAGTTTAAAAGTTTTTACAAGTAATTGTCCATACTTCTAGGCGGCCCCGCCGGGGTTATAGAAGAAGTGGCCGGCTGCTTCTCAGCCGCCACTGTTTTCCTGGAAGACCCAGGAGAGCTTGCAACAGTCGTCCTCCGGGCCTTGGGGTCCGGCTGTTGCGAGGAAGAAGCTCTTGGAGTGCTCGACTGAAAATAAAAAGAGTTAGTATATGCATAAGACAACTCCTAAAAGAGGAAGAGTTTTCAAAACCTACCAAGGGTGCCCCCTTGTTGGGGGAGTCGGTAAAATACTGTTGCATGAGAGAGGCCCGCAACATGGCCGCCGCAGTCTTGGATGCTGTTATTTTACTCATGGCGTCAGCTGCAAAAAAATAAACAGCAAAGTTAGTAAAGATCCCAAGTAAACAAAGCGTGAAAAAACAGAGTATTTGTCAGGCCGGCTACCTCTAGAGCACCGACTGCTGAGGCCACAGGCGGCCAAAAAGTACTCGTCATAGAGCCACTTGAAGCTCGGGACGCAGTTTAGGGGTACTTGCTCTCGTACCCCTGAAGTAGAGTTCACCCTAGTCTCTACTTTGAAGAGTCCTTTGTCTAGGATCTCTTTTTTAGCCTTTGGGGGAACAGGCGGCATGCTTCGGCCGCCTGCGAGAAGAGGCGGATCCCTATTCCACTTGTTAAAGCGTTTGTTCAGCTCCGTGTCTGAACCCTCGATAATAAGGAAGGTGTTCCGCCAATCCTTCCATTTGTTCGCCTTACCTCTCGTCATGAGGTAGCCCCTATGGCTTTTTAATTGATACCAGCCGGTACCTCCCGACTTAGGGGTCCGGCTGAGATAGTTCATGTGGGCGAAAGCCTCAAAGCTTGGCTCCACCCCGTACATTTCGCACCCGGCCACATAGCCGAGTACGTTTACCCAAGAGTTGGGGGCTAACTGCCATAACCCCAAATCATACCCATCTAAAATCCGCTGAACAGCCGGATGTAATGGGAAGCGCAGTCCAGCTTTGATGGCCGCCACATAGCAGCCAAAGCAGCCGTCATCATAGCTGGTACCAGCCGGCCAGACGACAGTGTCTTCTGGATCCGGCACGAACAATAAAAATTCCGGGCCCATTCTGTGGTTAGCTATAAAGCTCTCCACTTTGTCTTGCATGGCTGCGATCCGGCCCCGGGGTACCGTGCAGTAGTAGGGGGTGTTTTCCTCTCTGTAAGAGGCGGACGGCTCCGCCCAATTGTCCCCCTTCTCAACTGCATGAGAAAGCCTCGCCTCTTGTAGGCGGCTGTTTCTTTCTTCTGAGCCTGGAGAAGCGTGGCCAGAAGAGCTGGACTCGGACTCGTCCTCTGACGATTCCGAAGAGGACGACTCCTCCCCTCTCCCAGAGGGGCCCGCCTCCTCTCCCTTAGAAGGAGCAGGAGGAAAATTAGACATATCAATGGTGAAATGGGAAGGGACCACCTTGACCCCTCCCTCAGAACTGCCGGCTGTCAAGCCGCTTTGCTTCACTTCTACATCTGGCGCCTGGTCAGATGTTTCACTAATGAGCACCCTTTGGGAGGAGCCGTCCGAGTTTGAGATCATAGCAGTCTTTTTCGTTCTGGCCATCACGTTCTGCATAGACACAGATACAGTCGGACTTTGTATAAAGGGCAAAGATGGGTCCAGAAAAGGGCAGGCGGCACTCCTAGTCCTAGATTCAGCTGTCCTCGGTGACCGGCTGATCACTAACTTAGGTCGTGTCGTGTGCTTCCGTGGTGCCATTTCAAAAATAAAAAGAAAAATTAAGAGTAAGAGAACTGAGTTACCTGAACGAGTGACGGTTGATGAAGTTCTGGAAATCCGGTGCAGTCGGCTTGTCAGAACAGGCGGTAGGCAGAAAAGGTCCGAAATGTCAGAGCAAGTTCAGGGGTCCGAATGTTCTCGCAAAGTTCTCAAATGTGAAAATGACCGAAGTCAGCACTTCCTTATATAGGCAAAGTGAGAAGGCGAAGGGTCGCTTCCAAATTCAAAATTTGGGCGGGAAAATCTCTCGGCCATTTGCAAAGTGACACCTGTAGCAGGCCGTCGCCTGTCACCGTGCGACACCTGTCACAGGTGACACGTGACCAGTCACGCGCCACCTGTGAGGGGCAAATGATTAGGGGATTTTTATCCGCCAATCACCGTCTGACAGGTTCCGCCACGTGTCCTTCACGTAGGTTAATAGGAGCCTGCCACGTGTCAATCACAGATACGTCCTCTACGGACCAATTGAGACACGCCACGTGTCCACCCATGCCAAATGGGAAAACCGGCCAACAAGGCCCAATCCTGTTTAGAGGCCCGGTCAGCCCTAGGTTTACCCTAAACCTAGAGAGTGGCACGCTTCTCAAGACTATAAATACTTAATTAATCCTCATTAAAGGGGGAGAAGCAATTAATCTCACCTGAAGAACAGAACAGAAACGTTACGGAACACACTAATAACCGGCGGATCTCGCTAACAAAGCAGATTACCAACATTAAACACTCTTACCTAGAGAGATCTTATTACTTTAATTTCCGTATTAATTACTCCTTAATCAGGTACTAACTTGACCGTTGGAGGCGGAGCTCTCAGGAGTCTACGTTATTTTGCAGGTACAGGCGTCCGGTTCCAGTCTCGGAATTGTAACTCTCCCGCAGGACATCAGAAAACCCCGAAACAACTGGAGCAGTCGACTTCTTGTTGATCAACTCTTGAATCTCTCCCTTGAAGTCCCTCATGAAGGTCATGAGTTCGTTCCTTGTGATGGGAGCAGACCCATCAGTCGGCTGTTGCCGAACAGGCGGTGCGCCTGCTGGCTCGCTTCCTGTTTGAAGATGCTCCCGTTCCCTCCTTTTGGTATGACAGGTACGTCGGGCCCTTAGGGTCCCGTCTGAAGCTGTATGAGCTTCAACTTCAAATTCACTTTCGGTATCATGGTCCGACTGAACTTGAGGGTCGTCTAGGGGAAGCCTCTCTTCAGGAGTCGGTACAGACTTGGATGCCATCTCTGAAGTACTCTCCCCACAGACGGCGTCAAATGTTTCGGGGTTTTCTGATGTCCTGCGGGAGAGTTACAATACCGAGACTGGAACCGGACGCCTGTACCTGCAAAATAACGGAGACTCCTGTGAGCTTCGCCTCCAACGGTCAAGTTAGTACCTGATTAAGGAGTAATTAATGCGGAAATTAAAGTGATTAGGTCTCTCTAGGTGAGAGTGTTTAATGTAGGTAATCTGCTTTGTTAGCGAGATCAGCCGGTTATTACTGTGTGTAATTAATATGTTTGTTCCGTAATGTTTTTCGTAATCTTTTTTGTAATCTTTTTTGTAATCTCCCTTAATGAGGATTAAGGGAGGTATTTATAACCTTGGGAAACGTGCCCATCCTAGGTTTAGGTAAACCTAGGGCCGATTGGGCTTCCCTCGGAAGTTGGGCCTGGGTGGCCGGTTTCTCCATTAGGCATGGAGTATGCCACATGTCGTGACATAACAGGTCCAAGGTGGACGAATAAGCGCGTGCCACGTGGCAAACCCTAATAGTTCCAACTAGGGGACACTTGGCAGGACCTGATTGGTCCACGCGGCGCATTCCGATTGGTGGGAGCAAAATCCCCTAATCAGTGGCTAAAATCAATGTAGAGGTAATTGGAACAATCGAAGTAGGGGAAATTTTCAATCGAATGTTCAAAGAGTTACCCCACTTGGATTTATTCCGAATACCCAAGATCATAGTGATAATTTGTATGATCAATCATTTTCCTCTAGTAGTTTCTTAGAAGGTTTCATAGAGAAGAAAGCAAAATTGTTGGACACCTACATGACCTTAAGTAATGAGAAATTCAATGACATGTTAACTTACCATAAGGGGTTGGAGACCCAAATTTCTTAATTGGCTAGTGAGTTTAAGGAATTTACACATCTTTCTTCTTTAACTTCACCAAGCTTATATCCTAAGAGCCCCATGAATGCGATTGTGACTAGGAGTGTGAGGGTTTTTATGAGTGAAATCTCTAAGAAGAGTTATGCTAAAGAGAGTCCTAGCAATAGTCAAATTGAGAATGAGGGAAATGAGAATGCTCTAGTTGAGGAAGTCAATAAGGAACAAGTTGAGAAGGTTAAAGAGAGAGAAAGAGAAGTTTACAATCCTAAGCTCCCTTACCCCCAAAAGTTTAATAGGCACAAGTTAGACGAGAAATTTGGGAAATTTATAGAGATGCTTAGACAACTTCATCTTACTCTTCCTTTTACTGATGTGATAGAACAAATTCCAAATTATGCAAAGTTCCTTAAGGAGATCTTGAGTGGAAAAATAACATGTGATGTGGTGGAAACGGTTAACTTGATCGAGAATTGTAGTGTAATCATAATGAACAAAATCCAACCCAAGTTGAAGGATCTCGGAAACTCTTCTATCCCTTGTGCTATTTATAAAATGAAAATTGATAATGCCTTGTGTGATTTAGGAGCTAGTGTTATCATTAGGCCATACTCGGTATATCAAAGACTAGAGAAGGGAGAACTTTTACCTACTAACATTACCTTACAATTAGCCGATATATTAATTAGGATCCCAAGGGGCAATGTAGAGGATGTTCCCTTAAGGGTAATAAAGTTCATCATTCTGGTAGATTTTGTGGTCCTTGACATAGATGAGGATTCTACAATTCCTATTATTCTTGGTAGACCACTTCTTGCTACTTCAAGTGCTTTAATTGATGTCAAAAGTGCTAAGATTTCACTTAAAATTGGAGATGTGGAAGTTGAATTTGATTTGAATAAAAGTATAAAATATCCATCTCCATCTCTTGAGAATTGCATAAGAGTTGAAATTTTAGATAATCATGTACACTCAATGCATGATCACTTGCTCACAACTAATGATCCTCTTGAGTGTGTTTTTTTCAAAAGGAAAAGATAGGTGCTCCTAGCAAGGAAATGGCTTTGTGTGAGAACTTGTTAGATGGGAGTGTTGAAGGAGGTGATGAGCAAATTGGGATGAAAATCTCAAGCCAAGAGGCTTTGTAAGAGGCTTCGACCAAGGAAGGTAAAGGTTTTCCTATGGTAGAGCTCAAACCTTTACCATCACACCATAGGTATGAATTCTTAGGCCCAAATTCTATTTACCCCGTTATTGTTAGTGCATCTTTGTGTAAAAGTCAAGCTCAAGCGTTTTGCGGTGTTTTGAGAAAGCACCAAGGTACTTTGGGTTATACCATTGATGACCTCAAAGGTATAAGCCCCGCTTTATGTACGCACCACATAACCCTTGAGGAGGGTTCCCTTCCTTCTATTCAACGACAACGAAAATTACATCCCCAAACGGGGGAGGTAGTGAAGAAAGAGATTACTAAGCTTTTAGATGCGGGAATCATATTCCCCATCTCAAGCTTTAGGTGGGTCTCACCCATTCATGTCGTTCCAAAGAAGGGAGGCATGACCATCGTCAAGAATGAAAAAGGTGAGCTTATTCCAACAAGGACGGTCACCGGTTGGTTGATGTGTATATACTATAGACGTCTAAACACATCCACAAAGAAAGATCACTTCCCCCTTCCTTTCATTGATCAAACACTTGAAAGATTAACAAGGCAAAAGTACTATTGTTTCCTTGATGGTTACTTGGAATTTTTCTAAATTCCTATTTATCCCGAAGACCAAGAGAAAACTACTTTTACTTGTTTCTATGGTACCTTTGCCTATAGGAGAATTCCATTAGGCCTTTCCAATGCTCTCGCCACTTTCTAAAAGTGTATAATGAGTATCTTTTGAGATATGTTGGAGGAGGAATGGAGTTGTTTATACATGATTTTTCCATAGGTGGAGTTTCCTTTGAGGCATGCCTCGAAAATCTTGAAAAGTGTTTGGCAAGATGTGAGAAAGTGAACTTGGTGTTGAATTGGGAAAAATGTCATTTCATGGTTGAAGAAGGGATAGTCCTTGGGCACAAAATTTCCCACAAGGGCATAAAGGTGGGCAAGGCAAAGATTGAGGTTATCGAAAAGTTACCAGTCCACCTTCGGTTAATGTGAAAGGTGTGAGATTATTTTTGGGCCATGCCGGGTTATATAGAATATTCATTAAAGATTTTTCACTAATTGCAAAGCCCATCAATGATCTTCTTAAAAAGGATGCCGATTTTGTATTCGATGGTAAGTGTTTGGAGGCATTTAATAAGTTGAAGAAAGCTCTAATCTCCACTCCAATTGTTCATGCTCCAAGGTGGGATTTACAATTTGAGTTGATGTGTGATGCAAGTGGCATGGCTATTGGAGGAGTCTAAGGTCAAAGAGTTGATAAGAAACTTCATGTGATTTATTATATGTCCAAGACTCTAAATGGAGCTCAACGGAATTACACTACAGCGGAGAAAGAGTTCTTGGCTATTGTTCATTCTTTTGAAAAATTTCGTTGCTATTTGTTAGGGTCCAAAACAATTGTGTTCACGATCATGTGGCTCTAAAATACCTTTTTGGGAAGAAGGAATCAAATCCAAGACTAATTCGTTGGGTGTTAGAGCTTCAAACTTTTGACCTTGAGATTAGAGATAAGAAAGGAGCGGAGAATGTACTAGCGGATCATATATCTAGACTTGAGGATTTTCAAGTTCAAGATGATGGGTCTCCCGTTGAAGATAGAATGTTAGATGATTCTTTGTATGCTATAGATGTGAAGGAACTCGCATGGTTTTCCGATTTGGCGAACTATCGGTTTCCTCCTTCATTTTCCAAGAATCGAAGAAAGAATCTCAAGAGGGAGGCTAGGCATTATGTTTGGGATGAACCAATTTTGTATAAAATGGGTGTTGATTGGTTATTGAGGAGATGTGTTCCAAATGAGGAGTAGTCAGTGTATTGAAGATGTGCCACTCGAATTCGTGTGGAGGTCACATGGGTATCTCAGAAACGGCTTCGAAGGTGCTCCAATGCGGATTATGGTGGCCAAATCACTTTAAGAATGTTTGGGAGTTTTTTAAGAGTTGTGACCATGCCAAAGGACCGGAAACATTTCAAAGGGAAATGAAATTCCCCAACAACCCATTTTAGAGTTGGAAAATTTTGATGTATGGGGTATAGAGCTTCACCTAGAAACGATCTTAAGGTAGCAATGAAGATGTTCAAGAAGAAAATTTTCCCACGGTTGGCATCCCAAAGGCGGTTATTAGTGATAATGGATCTCATTTGGTACATAGCGCCTCCCGCAAGATGTTGAAGAAGCATATAGTTAATCAACATTTTAGGCTCCCCTATCACCCTTAAACTAGTGGGCAAGTCAAAGTGTCTAATCGTCAAATCAAATTGATTCTTGAGAAGATGATCACAAGATATAGGAAGGATTGGTCGGATAAGCTAGATGATGCCTTGTGGGCATATAGAACGGCTTTCAAAACTCCCATTGGCACTACTCCTTACCTCTTGGTTTATGGAATGTCTTGTCATCTTTCGGTCGAACTTGAGCATCGTACTCATTGTGCTATCAAGAAAATCAATTTCGACTTGGCAAGTGCAGGTTAGAAACGTTGGCTTGATCTCCATGAGTTGGAAGAACTTAGATTGGATGCATATGATTGTGCAAGCATGTATAAGACTCGCACTAAGGAAGTGCATGATAAACTTATTGAGAAGAAGGAGTTTAATGTTGGTGACAAGGTCCTCCTTTACAATTCTAGGATGAGATTATTTCCCGGGAAGCTAATGTCTTGTTGGAGTGGTCCTTTTGTTGTTCAAGAGGTTTTTCCTAATGGTGCGGTTGAAATATCTTCTTAGGGATTCTCAATAACTTTCAAAGTCAATGGTCATAGGCTCAAGCGTTTCTATGATTGATTTTTTGTGGGAGTTTTTCATGATATGAATCTCTATGACCCACCTTGAAGGGTGGAAAACATCAAGCTAATGACATTAAACAAGCGCTTTTCGGAAGGTAACCCGAGTTTCTAACCATTTTCTCTATTCTCCTTGATTTTGTTGGGGGTTTGGTGAGTCCGACTCACCGCGGAAACAAACCCAAAAACAAGACCGCACTCGCAATAAATAAAACCACATACATAATTAAATTAATCACAAGATTAAGATAAGTTAATTACCTTTGACGCGTGCTTCGCTCCAAAATGAGCTCTTACTTGAAAGCTTCAAGTCCCACTCACACGGAGACCTCCAATGAAGTCCACCCGCACCAACAAAACCGACTAGGTCCAATGTCTTGGGGTTAGCAAGACCTGACCAATAAAACCCGAGTAATTATATTGAGTTCAAAGGTTTTCACTAATTGTGATGCCTTTTCCAACTCTTACTCAAGCATCAATCCCAATGCCCATACTTGGGTATTTATAGGAAATGATGGGAGTATCATTTACTCTCCAATCAATGTGGGATAGTATGATTTTTCCATTTTATTATAAAGCTAAAATAAAATTAATAATCAAGCTAGTAATAAATCAACAAGTGGCAAGCTCATATGAGTGGTTAGGTGAGGACCACTTGGAGAAGGGGGGACCAAACTTGCTCCCCACTCCCTCTCCCATAACCGGCCACCTCACTCCACACACACTCAAGGACCACAAGCTACATGGCACCCACCCTTGGGCACCAAGGCAGCCAAGGTGGGTTGCCATGTGCTGCTGTCCGTGGCAGCCACGCCCAGCAAGCTCAGCAGGCCCAGCACTCGCATGCGGGTTGCCAGGCGCTGCTGGCTAGCAAGCCTAGCAGACTTGTGCAGGCTGCTGCTGGCCTTGGCCAGCACTACTAGGGAGCAAGCAATGGCCTAGCCATGCTGCTACTAGATGTGGCGAGCTGGCGCGCCTAGCATGCTAGCACGCACTAGGCAGCACCTAGCCTTGCGATGCTAGCATGGGTGCGCTAGCACGCAGCAGCCAGCCTAGGCTCGGCTTGGTGCGCATGCTAGTCACCATGCTAGGCCATACACCCTTAGCACTCGGTTTGCTTGGGCTTCCGATGCTAGGGGTATTTTGGTCTTTTGTTGATTTATTAGTATTTCTCGTCTCGTCTTTCACTATTTTTCGACTCGCCTTCCGACGCTCGGTTTCGACGCTCTAAGCTCGAATTTCCAAAGTCTAAATAAATATTACTCGGTCGACTCATTAATTCCTTCCCAATTAATTCGTCGGTTCGGTTTGTTGAATGCTTGGGTGTGACCCGAAGGGTTCAGTCAAGATTAAGCTGTAATATTAATTATTCATTAATATTACTAATCGGAAGCGGCCTCCACCCAGGCATTTTGATCACTTGACCTCACTAAATATATTAGCTTTCGAATAATTCTGCACCCACTAACGGAATAATACACTTGTTCGAAGGACACCATTCCTTTCAGATTTTTGTTTTCTTTTAGTTGTTTCTATTCTTATTTGATTTTCTTTCTTGATTGTGGTTTTATGTGGTTTTGATTGGATTTCCAACAATTTTGGTGCCTAATTTGAAGAGAGAGTGCTCAAGTTGATGAATTGGAAGTATGATTAAAAACTTGAAGTTTGGTGGGTTCATGAAAATCTAGTGTTGAACCCACATTCTTGGATTTTAGAAATTGCTTGCCTTAACCTTCATCATGATCATTCCCCTTGTACTCATCGATGTGTGCACGAGAAGGGATTCAGAAGATTGCATACCTAGAAGGACGCGGGCGCGCGTGATCATTCCGCGGGCGCGCGACCCTATGTGACAAAGGAATAATCGCGCCGTTAACAACTATCCCTATATCAAATAAAATTTATAACACTCAAATTAACCTAATACGAGTATACGGCAAGAAGAGGGGTCGAACCACAGGGAATAAATAACACACTACGTGATGCTATCAACAACTAAGCTAGTCCGGAATAAGGGAAGGTAAACTAAAGGTCTAAACAAACTAAAACTACAGATAAAACATTCACTAGTAGAAAAAAAGCATTAGGCACCCCCCATATGGCACCGGTTCAGGCTAAACCGGTGCCCAAAACCGGTCGAGAAATGGGCGGGATTTTTTGAAGAAGAGACAAGGCACCAGTTTGGCCTGAACCGGTGCCAAAAACTAAAAGGGCACCAGTTTGAACCGGTGCCAATTGAACCGCTCCTCAATTAATAAAAAAAAACTGGTTCAGCATTAAATTAAAAAAAAAAAACCTCCCATATATAAACCCCCCCCAAACCCTACACTCATCTCGCCGCTTCTCCCTCCTCTTCTCTCCTTCTCTTTCTCTCTCCTCTTCTCCTCCTCTTTCGCTCATCATTCACCACTCATCTCCTCCTCTTTCGCTCATCATTCACCAGATTTTCTCATCTCCTCCTTCCCTTTCTCATCTCCTCCTCCTTCCCTTTCGCTACCACGTCTCCTTTTCCTTCTCCTTCAAGCCCACCACAAAGACCACCACGAACACCACCACGGAGACCACCACGAGCACATGCAACACAACGAACCGGTTTGATTTTGATTTATTTTTTTCGATTTTGATTTTAATACATTTTGTTTTCGATTTTGATTGTAATACATTTTGTTTTCGATTTTAATTTTTTGTTTTTCGATTTCTGGGTTATTTTTTTCCGTTTTCAATTTTGATTTTTTTTTCGATTTTTGTTTATTCAATTTTAATATGTTTTGTTTTCGATTTTGATATTTTATTTTTCGATTTCTGTAATTTATTTTCTTATGTTTGATTTTGAATTTTTTTTTCGATTTTTGTTTTTTTATTCGATTTTAATATATTTTATTTTCGATTTTGTTTTTTTGTTTTTCGATTTCTAGGTTTTTTAATTTTTTTTTTATCTGGGTTTTTTTTATTTCAATTTATTTCCATTTCTGGGTTTTTTTTATTTCTGGGCATTTTTTTTATTTAATTTTTTTTCGATTTAATTTTTTTTTGCGATTTCAATTTCTTTTTCTGGGTTTGAATCTTAATTTTTTTTCTAGGTTTGAATCTTAATTTTTTCTGGGTTTGAATTTCAATTTTTTTCTGGGTTTGAATCTTAATTTTCGTAATTTTAGTTTACAGTGAGTTTATTAATGTCGATGTTTTAATTGATGCAGGTGAAGAATCAAGGTGTTGCTTTTGGAATTTTGATTTCAATGTTGTAGTATTTTTATTCTTTGATGTGTAATTTTTTTTTTCTTTAATGTTATAATTTTTTTTTTCTGGATTTTGATGTTGTAATTTATTTTATTTTTTTGTATTGTAAAATAACAATTTAATCATCAATATAATTCGTATTATTCAAGCTTGTTATATGTTTCTGATTATATTTCTTATTTAATGATCAATATTCATTTCATTTAAGTGGATAAAATATTATGTGTGTATGTGGATAAAGCAAACTAAAAAAAAATTTAAAAAAATACATGAATTGGCACCGGTTAACCAGTGCCAATTGACTTTAATTCCCAAAAAAAAAAAACAGAAGTTATGGCACCGGTTAACCAGTGCCAATTGACTTCAATTCCCAAAAAAAAAAAAAACAGAAGTTATGGCACCGGTTAACCGGTGCCTATTTGACCCTATGGCACCGGTTTTGAACCGGTGCTAAAATTTGGGTTTTTGGCACCCCCCAAATTGGCACCGGTTCAAACCGGTGTCTTAGGCCGGGTTTGAACCGGTGCCAAATTTGTTTTTTCACGTAGTGATTAAGGGAAATGGTCTAGGAGTAGAAATCACTTAAGCATAACAAAGGCATAGAAGTTGAATTAATTATGAACTAAACATGCTTGAATATTGAAGTAAGGTGAAATCTAGTCGCCTTCCGGGGTTAATTGGCTTCTCTTAACATAGCCTCTATGCTTCCACATTAGAACCATATATTGGGAGGTGCAATCGAAGAACAATCGATAATAATAAACCTTAACTAAGTCAACTTCCTTTTCTTGTTAGCAAAGATTCACCTTTAATCAACCAACAATGTGCACTTGCAAGAAGATCAAAGAATATCAAGCAAATAAAGACTTTAATCACAAATAAATCTATTTCAAACCCTAGAACATGCTCAAGATCCAACTACACCACAACTATTCTCTTAATGGGGGAATTGCTCACTAATCATGATAACAACAAGATTAATCAACAAATAATCTAGAATCAACATGATTAACAAGCAATACCAACAACAAAAATAAAAATCAAAAGAAGGCAAATAAAATAGAGGAGAGAGAGTTAGAGATTCTCATTGATTGAATGTGAAAATCTACAAGCAAGATGATCAACCTTCCTCTTCAATATCCAAGCTCAACAATGGTGAAACCCTCACTTTCTCTCTCTCTAAACTACTCTTATCCAAAGCTAAACCTAGAGAGAGAAGCTCTACTAAAAAATAATTAGAGAATAGAATAAGTGTTCATTGTTGAATACTAATTACCCCAAAAATGGGTATTTATACTAAGCTAGGAAAAATAGAAAAATAAAATAAGGAAATAAGTAAAACGAGAAATAAAGAAATAAATTAAAACTAAAAGAAGGAAATAAGAAAATGGAAAGTGTTTCGGGGTTTTCTGATGTCCTGCGGGGAACCGGACGCCTGTACCTGCAAAATAACGGAGACTCCTGAGAGCTCCGCCTCCAACGGTCAAGTTAGTACCTGATTAAGGAGTAATTAATACGGAAATTAAAGTAATAAGATCTCTCTAGGTGAGAGTGTTTAATGTTGGTAATCTACTTTGTTAGCGAGATTAGCCGGTTATTAGTGTCTTCCGTAACGTTTCTGTTCTGTTCCGTTCTTCAGGTGAGATTAATTGCTTCCTCTTCTTTAATGAGGAGTAATTAAGTATTTATAGTCTTGAGAAGCGTGCCACTCTCTAGGTTTAGGGTAAACCTAGGGCTGACCGGGCCTCTAAACAGGATTGGGCCTTGTTGGCCGGTTTTCCCATTTGGCATGGGTGGACACGTGGCGTGTCTCAATTGGTCCGTAGAGGACGTATCTGCGATTGACACGTGGCAGGCTCCTATTGGCCTACGTGAAGGACACGTGGCGGAACCTGGTTGGTCCACTTGTCAAACGGTGATTGGTGGATAAAAATCCCCTAATCATTTGCCCCTCAGAGGTGGCACGTGACTGGTCACGTGTCGCCTGTGACAAGTGTCGCACGGTGACAGGCGACGGCCTGCTACAGGTGTCACCTTGCAAATGGCCGAGAGATTTTCCCGCCCAAATTTTGAATTTGGAAGCGACCCTTCGCCTTCTCACTTTGCCTATATAAGGAAGTGCTGACTTCGGTCATTTTCACAATTGAGAACTTTGCGAGAACATTCGGACCCCTGAACTTGCTCTGACATTTCGGACCTTTTCTGCCTACTGCCTGTTCTGACAAGCCGACTGCACAGGATTTTCAGAACTTCATCAACCGTCACTCGCTCAGGTAACTCAGTTCTCTTACTCTTAATTTTCCTTTTATTTTTTGAAATGGCACCACGGAAGCACACGACACGACCTAAGTTAGTGATCAGCCGGTCACCGGGGACGGCTGAATCTAGGACTAGAAGTGCCGCCTGCCCTTTTTTGGACCCATCTTTGCCCTTTATACAAAGTCCGACTGTATCTGTGTCTATGCAGAACGTGATGGCCAGAACGAAAAAGACTGCTATGATCTCAAACTCGGACGGCTCCTCCCAAAGGGTGCTCATTAGTGAAACATCTGACCAGGCGCCAGATGTAGAAGTGAAGCAGAGCGGCTTGACAGCCGACAGTTCTGAGAGAGGGGTCAAGGTGGTCCCTTCCCACTTCACCGTTGATATGTCTAATTTTCCTCCTGCTCCTTCTAAGGGAGAGGAGGCGGGCCCCTCTGGGAGAGGGGAGGAGTCGTCCTCTTCGGACTCGTCAGAGGACGAGTCCGAGTCCAGCTCTTCTGGCCACGCTTCTCCAGGCTCAGAAGAAAGAAACAGCCGCCTACAAGAGGCGAGGCTTTCTCATGCAGTTGAGAAGGGGGACAATTGGGCGGAGCCGTCCGCCTCTTACAGAGAGGAAAACACCCCTACTACTGCACGGTACCCCGGGGCCGGATCGCAGCCATGCAAGACAAAGTGGAGAGCTTTATAGCTAACCACAGAATGGGCCCCGAATTTTTACTGTTCGTGCCGGATCCAGGAGACACTGTCGTCTGGCCGGCTGGTACCAGCTATGATGACGGCTGCTTTGGCTGCTATGTGGCGGCCATCAAAGCTGGACTGCGCTTCCCATTACATCCGGCTGTTCAGCGGATTTTAGATGGGTATGATTTGGGGTTATGGAAGTTAGCCCCCAACTCTTGGGTGAACGTACTCGGCTATGTGGCCGGGTGCGAAATGTACGGGGTGGAGCCAAGCTTTGAGGCTTTCGCCCACATGAACTATCTCAGCCGGATCCCTAAGTCGGGAGGTACCGGCTGGTATCAATTAACAAGCCATAGGGGTTACCTCATGACGAGAGGTAAGGCGAACAAATGGAAGGATTGGCGGAACACCTTCCTTATCATCGAGGGTTCAGACACGGAGCTGAACCAACGCTTTAACAAGTGGAATAGGGATCCGCCTCTTCTCGCAGGCGGCCGCAGCATGCCGCCTGTTCCCCCAAAGGCTAAAAAAGAGATCCTAGACAAAGGACTCTTCAAAGTAGAGACTAGGGTGAACTCTACTTCAGGGGTACGAGAGCAAGTACCCCTAAACTGCGTCCCGAGCTTCAAGTGGCTCTATGACGAGTACTTTTTGGCCGCCTGTGGCCTCAGCAGTCGGTGCTCTAGAGGTAACCGGCCTGTCAAATACTCTGGTTTTCACGCTTTGTTTACTTAGGATCTTTACTAACTTTGCTGTTTATTTTTTGCAGCTGACGCCATGAGTAAAATAACAGCATCCAAGACTGCGACGGCCATGTTGCGGGCCTCTCTCATGCAACAGTCTTGTACCGACTCCCCCAACAAGGGGGCACCCTTGGTAGGTTTTGAAAACTCTTCCTCTTTTAGGAGTTGTCTTATGCATATACTAACTCTTTTTATTTTCAGTCGGGCACTCCAAGAGCTTCTTCCTCGCAACAGCCGGACCCCAAGGCCCGGAGAACGACTGTTGCAAGCTCTCCTGGGTCTTCCAGGAAAATAGTGGCGGCTGAGAAGCAGCCGGCCACTTCTTCTAAAACCCCGGCGGGGCCGCCTAGAAGTATGGACAATTACTTGTAAAAACTTTTACACTTGCTTCCTTCTTGACTAGGTCTAATTTGCTTTTTTTTTTACGCTTGATGCAGCCGGCCCTCAGGGGCTTGACTTGGTTGAGGTTGCCAAGTCCATGATCAAAGTAGTTCCTCCATCTGAAAGGGAGGCGGTCAGGGGTGCCGGCACCCTTGACCTTGATGGGATTGCAGGGGTCCTTGCTGAGGTATACTTTTTGAGTATTTGAATTCCAGGACGCCTGTTATCTTTTTTGATTGGAAACTGACGCCTTTTTTTTTTGTACTTAGGCCCTGCTCCGAGTTAACAGCCTTCGCAAGCCGCTTGATCGGAAAAACAAAGAGGTAAAGGCTGCAAAAGCTATGGCCGCCTCTAACTGTGATAAGGCAATGTTTCAAATTGCCCAAAATGAAGTACTGACCATTGATATTCTTTATTATCAGGCGCAGGCTACCGCCGCTGTTCGGGCTCAGTTAGAGGCGGCCTAGAAGAAGAATGACGAGCTGGAGGCGACCATCACAAATCTTAAGGCCGAGCTGAAACCTCTTCGCCAAAAAATGTACTCTTACGAAGCCATGGAGAAATCCTTGGCCAACGTAAAAGAACGTCTGGTGAGCCAAGAGAAGAGTCTTACCCAAGAGCTCTCGGAAAAGGCCGAGCAAGAGAAGAAAGAGCTCGTCCGGGAGATGATGGAAGACTCCGCTCAAATCCAGCGCATGACCTGGGGCCGCCTGTTCCCCAATGCCGACTTTGCCTCTTGGGAAAGAACGTACCGCCAGTGTTCGGAAACATATAATCAAGAGATCCTGGCGGCTGCTGAAGAAGAGGCGTTGGGAGATGCGTTGGAGGAGGAGGAAGAGCCGGTTGTGGCGCTTGTGCCACTTGGGGGTAAGGCATCAAAAGAGGATGCAGCTGAAGCCGAGTCCAGCAAGAAGAGTTCTGACCAGGCGGCAGCTGCTAATACTGAACTGCCCCCTTCTTAAGCTTAATGTATTTTTTCCACGGCCTGCGTGCCGTTTGATTTGTATTTACCCGGCCAGGGGGCCGGGGCTTTGAATATTTTGCTGGTCTTTAATGACCGGCTTATTTTTAATGAATTATTGTTTTGCTTCAAATTTGTCTAAGTATTCCATATCTAATATCCCATTGTTCACTAGACCGACTGTTGTACATGGCCGAACGTTGCAGACAGGTACAAATAGTAAGTACGCCGCCTATGCCCCTGGACGACTGGTTGTCTGTTTCCAGGATAGACGATCAGTCGGCCATTTATTCAATCGGTATTCGAACTATTTTGTCTGGATCCTTTTTAGGCAGGCGTGCCTGTCTTTTTGTAATTTTAACCAAGTAGGAAAGTGGTCTGACCAAGTAAATAGTATTACCTAGTCGCCAAGGAATAATGTAAGTAGGATAACAAGCGGCGGGTACCGGTTGTTTCCCTTTATTGCCAATGTTGGCTTTTAACTCGTAATTTGTTAACCTAGCAAGAGTAGTGGTTGAGAGTCCCTGTTTGTTAAAAACAGGCGGACGACTCATATTTTTTAGGCTCCATACTAAGTTTGAGTGACTATTAAGTTAACATAAGAGTTACTTAGTCTTCGTCACAATCTAGATTGAGTAGTAGAGGTACCAGGCGGCGGAGGCCGGCTAATCCTCTTGATTTGCCAATGTTTGTTGGCTATTAACTCAATAGGTTACTTAGTAGGAATAGGGGTTTTAGTGCCCTTGTTTGTTAAAAACAGGCGGACGACTCAAACCTTTTAGGTTCCATACCAAATTTGAGGGAGTGACTATGAGTTAACGTTGGAGTTACTCAGTCGCCGTCACTTTTGTTTGAGAAGTAGAGGTACCAGGCGGCGTAGGCCGGCTAGACCCCTTGATTCGCCAATGTTTGTTGGTTATTAACTCAATAGGTACCCCCTGCATTTATCCCAAGTAATACAGGCGGTCATCTGACTCAGATGTCAACTGCTACCACTGGTTTGGTTAGTGATAGAGTTATCCTTGTCTCAAAAACGGCTACGTGGTTGCCCTTGGGGACAGTCGTATAGGTGCCGTGTAATTAGTTTATAGAACAATGTTCCACCCAAAAGGGAGCTGCTCTCTGCGACGAATTTCATCCGGAGGGATGCCGCCGGACGCCTGCTATGATGTTGGGACAGGTCGTATTAGTTTTGTAGATTTGATCAGTTGGCTTGGCGCCTGGTCTGATCATTCGGCCTGTGGCCTTGGTTAGTTCTTGGTGAACGTAGGTGCTAAGTAAAAGGAGGGTAGCCGCCTGTTAGGCACAGGGTCGGCCAGGCCCTAATCTTTTTTAGCTAAGTATTGTGAGTAAAATACTCAATGGAGAGTAGCCGACTGTAAAGGTACAGACGGCATGCCCCTCTGAAGATAGAGTGAAAAACTCAATGGAGAGTAGCCGACTGTAAAGGTACAGACGACATGCCCCTCTGAAAACTCAATGGAGAGTAGCCGACTGTTAAGGTACAGACGGCATGCCCCTCGTAATACAAAATGGAATAGTAAGTGCAAACTTTTATTAAGTAGCTCTTTACTTTACGTCATTCAGAAGAAATATTTTTTAAGATTATCTACATTCCAAGTTCGAGGCAACGGTTGTCCGTCTGGTGTTTCCAGACGGTAGGTACCGTCCCTGACTTCCTCATAGATTCGGTAGGGTCCTTCCCAGTTAGGAGTTAGTTTGCCAGACTCATTAGCCCTACCAACTGCTTCCATTTTTCTAAGTACAAAGTCCCCTACTTTGAGTGGACGCCTGTGTACTTTTTTGTTGTATGATCTAGTCATTCTCAGGCGATAGATCTCATGGCGCAAAACAGCATTGCCCCTCTTTTCAAGAAGTGAGTCTAATGCCAGGTGCATGGCTTCCCAGTTTGCCTCTTCGTCATATAGCATTACTCGAAGAGTCGGCTCGTAGTGTTCTATTGGAAGAACAGCTTCCGCACCATAAGTTAGGAGGAATGGAGTTTCTCCAGTCGCCCCTTTTTCAGTCGTCCTAATGGCCCAGAGAACATGTGGTAGTTCATCCGCCCATAGGCCGCCTGCTCGTTCAATCTTTTTCTTGAGACCGTCTGAGATGATTTTATTAAAAGCTTCTACCTGGCCGTTTGCTTGTGGACGGCCAACAGATGCAAAGTAGTGTGCAATTCCTTGGTCTCCCAACCAGCTTTTGAGAACAGGCGTCTCAAATTGGGGACCATTATCAAAAACCATAGACATGGGAACCCCGAACCGAGTGATGACATTTTTCCAAATGAATGAAATTAAATCCTTCGTCTTGATTCCCTTTACCGCCTCCGCCTCTACCCATTTAGTGAAGTAGTCAACGGCTACAAGTATGTACCTTCTGCCGCCTGTAGCAGGCGTATATGGACCCAGAATGTCCATGCCCCACTTAGCAAACGGTAGTGGGCTGTGAATGGTAGTGAGGTCAGTAGCCGGACGGTGAATTAGTTTGCCAAACCTTTGGCACTTGTCACATTTTTTCACCATCTCCATTGCATCTGCTTCCAAAGTAGGCCAAAAGTAGCCCTGCCGCCTTGCCCTTTGAGCAAGCATCCTACCACCTATATGAGAAGCACAGTAACCAGAGTGAAGATCATCTAGTATCTCTCGTCCCTTTTAAGGAGTAACACACTTTAAGAAGGGTTGAAGGTACCCCCTCTTGTGAAGTTCTCCCTTAATCATTTCAAAACAGGTGGCTCGTTTTTTCAGTGCTGCCGCCTGTTGAGGATCATCCGGCAGTGTACCGTTTGTCAGATATGCCCTGATTGAATCCATCCAGGTTGAGCTTCTGTCTAGGATTCCAATAGGGTTTTCCTCGATGCTTCTCTTCTCCATTACTTCCCAAAAAATAGTTCGAGGAGTATCAGAGGAGGCGGATGATGCTAATTTTGACAGCGCATCCGCCTGGTTGTTTTCTGACCTCGGCACTTGGATCAGATGGAAATCCTCAAGGGAGCCGACTGCTTGTCGGACCGCCTCTAAATACTTGATCATGGCCGGATGGGTTGCTTCATATTCGCCATTGTACTGACTCACTATCAATTGTGAATCGGAACAGGCGTCTATTTTTCTTGCCCCTACCGCCTTGCACATGCGGATCCCGGCTAGCAAAGCTTCATATTCTGCCTCATTGTTTGAAGCCTGAAAACTGAAGCGTAGAGCATACTCGAACCTGTCGCCCTCTGGAGACTGACATACGACGCCTGCTCCACAACCATTTGAAGTAGAGCTTCCGTCCACATATACCTTCCATACTTGGTCTGGAACTTGAGAGTCAGGAGGACGAGTCATCTCTACAATAAAGTCAGCAAAGGCTTGCCCCTTCACTGCTTTTCTAGGCTCGAAAGTAACTTCGAGGCTCTGTATTTCTATGGCCCATTTGATCATTCGGCCTGACGACTCCATGATGGTCAGCGGCCGCTTGATAGGTTGGTCTGTATACACGACGACTGCATGTGCCAAAAAGTAGGGCTTCAATTTTTTAACAGCCATGAAGAGTGCAAGACCGAATTTCTCCACTAGGGGATACCTCAACTCGGCATTTTTCAGTACGTGACTGACAAAGTAGACCGGGAGCTGACAGCCGTCCCTTTCAGCAAGGAGAACAGCGCTTAACGCATGATCAGAGACGGCCAGGTACATGTAGAGATCCTCTTTGGGCAAAGGGCTGACCAGCCTCGGCAAGGAATGCAAGTGAACTTTTAATTTCTGGAAGGCGGCCTCAGCATCCGGCCCCCATTCAAACCTTGCCTTTTTCTTAATGGCCTGGAAAAAGTATAGGCATTTGTCGCCTGATCGGCTTAGAAACCTTCCCAAGGCCGCCAGACAACCTGTTAACTTCTGAACCTCTTGGATGGTACGAGGCGACTGCATGTCAATGACCGCCTGCACCTTCTCGGGGTTCGCTTCTATTCCTCTCTTATTGATAAGGAATCCGAGAAATTTCCCAGACTCAACTCCAAATACACATTTCTTGGGATTGAGCATGACATGGTGCCGCCTGAGTGTGGCGAAAGTTTCTCGGAGGTCCGACAGATGATCTTTCTGAAGTTTAGTCTTGACAATCATATCATCAATATATGCCTCGACGTTTCTCCCAATCTGATCAAAGAACACAGTGTTTATCATTCGTTGGAAGGTAGCCGGGGCATTCTTAAGACCAAACGGCATGACCGTGTAACAGTATAACCCCTGATCAGTGACGAAGGCCGTCTTCTCCTGATCTTTCTTCCATAAAGGAATTTGATGGAAACCAGAATAGGCGTCCATAAAACTCATCAAGGCATGGCCGGCTGTTGAGTCGACCAGGTTATCAATTTTAGGCAGAGGGTAACTGTCTTTGGGGCACGCCTTGTTTAAGTCTGTCTAGTCTACACACATTCGCCAGGTGCCATTCGGCTTTTTAACAAGCACCACATTTGCAACCCAGTCTGGGAAGTAACATTGCCGAATGAACCCTGCATCAAGTAATTTTTTAACTTCGGCGGCTGCCGCCTGACTTCTTTCTTCGCCATGGTTCCGCTTCTTTTGCCGTACCGGCTTCTTTTTCGGATCCACAGCGAGTTTATGTACCGCCAGATCAGGACTGATGCCTGGCATTTCATGGACTTCAAATGCAAAGATGTCCTTGTATTCTTTCAATAGGTTGTGAAAGTCGTCACCAAGGTTTCTCAGAGCAGTCGTCCCAACTTTGACTGTTCGGTCAGGACGTGAGTCGTCTAAGATCAGGTCCGCATGCTCACCAGCCGGCTGAGGGCGGAACTCATCCGGCCGCTCCTCTGCCAATGATTGCTATTTTCTTGCTTTTCTTGCGGACTCTGTCAGGGACGCCTTTCTCTTTTTGCCGCCTGCTTCTTGAACAGGCGCACTCTCCTTGACATTGTCAAGGTCTGTTTTTTCACCACTTGACCCAGTGGCCATAACAGTGGGCTTGACATCCGAGAGATAGCACTCTCGGGCCATCCTCTGATCTCCCCTTAGGGAGCCGACTGTTCCATTATCCCTCTCAAACTTGAGCAACATAAGAGACGGGATTATAACAGCCTTGGAATTATTCAGGGTTGGTCGACCCAGAATCATGTTGTAGGCCGAGAGTTCCTCTACTACTAGGAACCGGACTACCATGTGTCGTCCTTCCCCTTTTTCGCCAAGGCGAATGGGCAAATCTACTCGTCCCAGTGGGTGGACGACTCCTCCTCCAAACCCTATTAAAGGGTGGGAGGCCGGATGTATGCAGTCCGTCTGATATTTCAGTTTCGACAGACATTTGCTGCTGATGAGATCTGAGGAGCTCCCGATATCTATGAGGATTCGGCCAACTCTCTGGTTGGTCACTTTACATTCAATAACGAGATGGTCGTCATGCGGCCCCCTTACCCCTCCTAGATCCTCTTTAGTGATGACAATCTCAGGAAATGTATATTTGGACGGCCGTTCTTGGTGAACGGAATTTACATCTAACCGCCTTATATTATCTTTGTTGCCCCTAATAGTGGGGCCGCCTCCTGAGAAGCCGCCTGCAATGGTGTAGACGACTGCATCATCTGTATCGGAGCTGTCGGCCTGTTGATTCTTTGTGGCCGACTGCTTTTTTGAGGAAGTGTTCCCTGTAGATTTCTTGACATAAGTGTCAAGATCACCTTGCTCAGCCAGGCGGTCTAGGTACCGCATGAGACTGATGCAATCATTGGTGTGATGACCAACGTCATCATGATAAGCACAGATTTTATCTTGGTTCCGGTTGTTTGCAGAACCCTTCATGGGGACCGGCTTCTCAATTGAGATCCGTCCCTTTATTTCTTTTAGGATAAACTGGTTATCCTTGTTAAACACATACTTTGGGGAGTATGGTTTGAATTCTTTTTTCTTTTTCTGGGCCGGCTGTTTAGAGGAATCAGCCGCCCAGACCTCTTTTCTTTTCTCATCTTTGTTAGACGACTGTTTCTGTCGTCCTTCTCTTTTGTCGAACCTTTTCCCGTCCGAGTGTTTTATCGTACACAGATCAGTCGCCTGTATATAGGCTTCTGCTTCAATCAAGGCCTCTTGAAGAGTCGCCACCCTTTTTCGAACCAAATCAAATTTGAAGGTAGACCCATCTTTGAGACCTCTAAAAAAGTCGGTATAAGCTACCTCATCCGGTAACCCTTGAATCTGTATTCTCATCAGGTTGAACCGCCTGATGTAAGAGCGAAGCCCCTCCTTCTCGCCCTGCTGAATTGTTCCCAAATCAAGGGTCGTTTTCTTCGCAGGGATGTTCATGGCGAAGTTGGAGGCAAATAAATAAGCAAGCGTCCTGAAGCTGTTTACACAACCAGTCGGCAGGTTGCCGAACCATTGCTGTGCGATTCCCTTGAGAGTCGCTGGGAAACACTTGAAGGTACATCAGGTTGGTGAATGCCATCAGATGGTCTTCTGGGTTAGTAGTGCCGTCATAGGCGCCTACTAGTACATTTTTTACTTTGGCCGGCTGAGCGGCTTCAGTAATTTCCTTGGAGAAGGCCGACGGTTGTTCACCAAGTCTAAGCAACCGTAGCTGCCAGTCCATAGGTTGGACGTTTTTTGCTGCAGGTCCACCAAATGGAGGTGGCTGCATAAAATACTGTTGTTGCGGCACAAATGGTAAGTTTGGTACCGCCTGGGCACTATGAAAGCCGGACTGACGGGAGGTGCCGCCTAACTGACTCTCATGGTACGACTGAGTATGCCTCATCGAGGCATTTCGCAAACTGTCTTGAAAATTTGAAGTAGAACCCGACTCTGACAATCGGTCACTCTTCTTCTGCTCTAGCAGTAGCCGAGCATCTGTGAACGTTTGCTTTGACCCGTCCGCCTGAATATGACGAACCGGTTTCCTATTTCCTGTAGGATAACGGAATTTTGTGAAATCAAGGGCAGGTGGCTCCCGCTTCCTAGACTTAGGATGAGGAGTCGCCTCTCGCCCTTGAACTGGCTTCCTCTTCTGTGAAGTGGAAGGTTTCTTGGCCGACTGCTCCTTGACTGAAGCAGGCGGCTTCCTGTTGATCAACTCTTGAATCTCTCCCTTGAAGTCCCTCATGAAGGTCATGAGTTCGTTCCTTGTGATGGGAGCAGACCCATCAGTCGGCTGTTGCCGAGCAGGCGGTGCGCCTGCTGGCTCGCTTCCTGTTTGAAGATGCTCCCGTTCCCTCCTTTTGGTATGACGGGTACGTCGGGCCCTTAGGGTCCCGTCTGGAGCTGTATGAGTTTCAACTTCAAATTCACTTTCGGTGTCATGGTCCGACTGAACTTGAGGGTCGTTTAGGGGACGCCTCTCTTCAGGAGTCGGTACAGACTTGGATGCCATCTCTGAAGTACTCTCCCCACAGACGGCGCCAAATGTTTCGGGGTTTTCTGATGTCCTGCGGGAGAGTTACAATTCCGAGACTGGAACCGGACGCCTGTACCTGCAAAATAACGGAGACTCCTGAGAGCTCCGCCTCCAACGGTCAAGTTAGTACCTGATTAAGGAGTAATTAATACGGAAATTAAAGTAATAAGATCTCTCTAGGTGAGAGTGTTTAATGTTGGTAATCTGCTTTGTTAGCGAGATTAGCCGGTTATTAGTGTCTTCCGTAACGTTTCTGTTCTGTTCCGTTCTTCA
Source organism: Chenopodium quinoa (assembly GCF_001683475.1). Taxonomy (NCBI): domain Eukaryota; kingdom Viridiplantae; phylum Streptophyta; class Magnoliopsida; order Caryophyllales; family Amaranthaceae; genus Chenopodium; species Chenopodium quinoa. The sequence continues at coordinate 949,361 of NW_018745251.1, read as the reverse complement.
GGTGAGATTAATTGCTTCCTCTTCTTTAATGAGGAGTAATTAAGTATTTATAGGCTTGAGAAGCGTGCCACTCTCTAGGTTTAGGGTAAACCTAGGGCTGACCGGGCCTCTAAACAGGATTGGGCCTTGTTGGCCGGTTTTCCCATTTGGCATGGGTGGACACGTGGCGTGTCTCAATTGGTCCGTAGAGGACGTATCTGCGATTGACATGTGGCAGGCTCCTATTGGCCTACGTGAAGGACACGTGGCGGAACCTGGTTGGTCCACTTGTCAAACGGTGATTGGTGGATAAAAATCCCTAATCAGAAAGGAAAAGAAATAAAAATAAAAGAAAATGAAAAAATAAACCCAAAATCCCACAAAACACATCATACTCCTTTCCCTTCTTCTTCGAAATTTAGCTGCTCTAAAATGGGGGATGATCCCCTACTTTGCGCCTCACCAAATTAAAACCACAACCATCATCATCGAATCACCACCGCTCACCATTATCGCCTATCATTGAGCATCAATCAAGACCGTTCGATCTTCATAAAAAACCATGTGTGAAACTCGTGGAGTGGTTCGATCGAACCGAGGGTGGGTTCGATCGAACTATGGTCTGGTTCGATCAAACCATGGGTGTGTTCGACCACACCTCTTCAAACGAGAACACTTCAAAAAAAAATTTACCGTTTTTGCTCTTACACTTCGGCCGAAATCTTCAATAGTTTGCCCGAACTCAATTGAAATTGAATTGCTCTAAATTTTGGAGGAAATAGTTGAATCGGGGTGAGTAATTGCGGTGGACTGCTTGACTAAGGTTGCGGGATGTGCGGTGGTGATTGTCATTGTTGTTGGCGACTAGAAGTGAAGGGTTATTGGTGGCGATTAGAGGCAGCAGCGGTGGCTGGTGCGGCTGCTATGCTGGTGTAGCTGTTGCGGTTAGTATGGTGGCAACAGCGAGGGGTGTGCGTTACGGTTTGTGGATGATTGTGGGTTGGGATGCGGGTGGTCTAGTGCGTGGATTGGGTAGAGATGGAGAAGGGGTTGTTGATTGGTTTTGGTGGGTTTTTGTGTGCGGTTTGTGGGTGCTGATGGTGATGGGAGTGACGATGGAGTAAGGGAATTGTTGGTTGATGGTGGAGGTTGGTGCAGCGAAGGTGAAAAAGAGTTAGAGCAGGGGAGGCTGTTTTAGTGTGCTGTAGGATAATAGGAGATAAAGAGGGAGTGTGTGGTGTAGGATAGGAGATGGTGGGAGGTAAGCTGGCAGCATGCTTGTGAAATGGGCATTTGGCGTTTGACTCAAACTAGAACCCGAATTCACTTGACATAAAACCCGAACCCCTACACACAAAACCAAAGGAAGGAATTAGGATAAATAAAATAAAATAAATAAAGTGGAAATAAATAAAATAGAATAGAAAATAAGAGGAATAAACTAAAACTAGCAAAAGTAAATAAAACTATACAAGCAAATAAAATAAAAATAAAATAAGAAAATAAATTTAAAACTAATAAAATCAAGAAAAGAACTAAAACATGCCAAAATAACGAAATAAACAAGAAACATTATTAAAGAGAAAACAAGAGAATAAAAGGGAAAAATACGAGAAAAAAAGCATGAAAATAACCTAAACACTACCCCTAGGAGTGACATAAATGTCACTCATTACTATGGCGCGCCCGCGCACCCCCTGTTGTTGCTCCTTAAACGCAACGACCTTCTTTCTTTTTCTCTCTCTCTCTTTTCATTTCATTTTCACTTGGTTTTTGTTCAAGCATAATCACCATTTTCCTTCATTATTTTACTACTGAAATTTCACCGTTTTTCACTTCATCCAGTTGCTTATTACTCTTAATCCCCAATATAACACTTTCATTGTGGTCTTCTCTTTCCTAAAGTTGGGATTTTTGGGTACCCTTTGGATTGGGGTTTGTTGCTTGCAATTTGGCATAATTGTGTTTATTAGTGCTTTGTGTTCCATTTTGTTTGTAAACTCTCATCAAGCTAAGGTATGATTTTTTCATTTCTATTGATACTTATGATAAATTTTCTACCTTGGTTGTACATGAGTGTTTAAATTTATTTGGTTCTAGCCTCATTATGGTATCCATATTGCTTACTATCTACTTCATTTGTTGTGATAATGATGAAATTTTGGTGATTGTATGAAGTTGTGTTTGATGATTTTGCTTGACCATGCTATAATTGGATTTATAGTTTGATTATATTGACTTGAAAATGTTGATGTGCATAGTTGATTTTAGATGATGGTTTGGAGTGTTGTTGTTCATGATGCATAATTGTGTGTCATGGTCCTTACTCACTAGAGCATTTTACAATTATATGTGTAGATGGTTCCTCTCCGTCGAGCTAAGAGGGCTAGATGCACTACCTATAGGGAGGTGGTTCCTCTTCCTACCCACATCACAAAGACTTATGGAATTGAGTTCACAAAAGAAGAGCATTGGGAAAGATTTGCCAACCTTTCAACTCGGACACTTTTTTCTACTAGATTCTATGATTCGTCGGCAACTACTTCGTTGGGTATTGTAGGCGTCCTTTGAAGTGCGCCTAAGTTAAAGCATGTGTGAATATTCTTGGCACTCATAGGAAGTGGGAATTGACATAATATGATTAGGGACAAGGAAAGTAGGGAGCCGCCAATAAGTTTTAAAGGAACTTGTAAACCGTTCCTGGATCGTAAAAGGCAACCACAAATAAAGGGACAACGATAGGCAACAACGATTGACCGGTGAAGGTTACACCCAATTCATAATCCATGAGATTACTAATTCCATATTGTTCGGAACCACGAAAGGAGGATCAGGGATGATGGTACGAAGTGAGTTATGGAGTCACATTCGCCCGTATTGGCCTCTACTCGATTCTTATAGTGACAAGTGATTCCTGCGATCTTAAAGGCATACAAATAAAATATTCAATTTGCTCTAAACTATTATTATGCTAAATTGGTTGAATATTAATGAAACACATAATTCTAAAACATTGTGATCACTTGAATTAAATAACAAGATTAAAAAGGAACTTAAGCCGGTTGTCCAAATTATCTTATTAGTCGTGATTTTCAATTACATATTCACTTTAAACATGAAATATGGTGATCAATAAATAATAATAGAATTATTGTTAATATTGGAAGCAATTTAACAATAATAGCGTTAGTCAAATCGTATAATAAATTAACCTAATCATGATACTAGGAATATAAAAATAAAATAAGAGTAATTAATATAATTAATTACTCACATTCCGTGTGTTCCTTTAAATTGATACATCATGAATAAACTGTTAGTAACTTCAATAAAAAATTATAAATCAAATGAAAATAAATTAAATAAATGTAGATTTGATTTGGCCTAAACCCTCTGTAATTTGTACCTTTCACGCCTTGGTTTAAGGACAGAACCTCGAGTTAAGTATGGAATACTTGGAGTTCTTAAGGGAATAGTGTTGTAATTAGGATTATAGGTTTAAGGCTAAGAATATGAGACAAAGAGAATAGAATGATTTTTGGTGTAAAAGAGAGAAAGAGAGAAGGATTTGATATCTTGAACTACAAAAAGAAGGGGGTATTTATAGGAAAAATGAGTAGAGGGAACACACGGAACCCTAAAAAGATAAAACCCTAAAAAAATAATACCGCAAAACGGTGCCAAGCACCATTAGATGGGGGAAAATCCCGTGACGCGGGGAAAATTGGAGTGACGCGGGACATATTTGAACTACGGGAAGTGAAAACGCGTGAACGGTTTACGCGGAAAAGACACAAGAAAATTCCGTGACACGGCACACGTACCGTGACACGGAAGTGTCCACTAAGGCACGGTACAGTGCACCATATCACAATATGGGAATACACGGAAATTACACAGAAAAAGCACCGCGACACAACGAGAAATACCATGTCACGACATCAGGTGTCGTGCCACGTTGGATTTTTAAGAAAAAAAGCTTCAAAAATAGAACCGTGACACGATGTAAACTATCGTGTCATGGAACCAAGAACCGTGCCACGTCATCAGGCACCGTGACATGGTGCTTACATATTGTGCGCGATAATTCCAGTTTTTTACCCGTTATTAAAATTATCATAACTTTTGATCTGTATCTCAGAATAAGGTATTAAAAATATTATTGGAAATATTATCAAGTCTACTTTTCAACCCAATTAGAGTCGGGTTAAAATCATTTTTGTATTGTAAGATATGGCCGTTTTAGTAGAAGGGTGTCGCTTTTGGGCCGATTTTAGTGTTTTGGTCATATCTTTTTCGTTATAGCTCGGAATTGGGCTTATGATATATGGTTGGAATGCTCATTTCAAGGCATATCCAATAAAATAATAATTGGATCAAAATTATAAGACCAAAAAATTAGTTTGTCTTTGTTTTGCGATGTGGACACGAAAAGTGGATAACAAGTTATGGTTTAGGAAAATGAGCTAGAAAATGGATTAGTTCATGAAATGTATTGGATAGAACATGGATTTAAGCACTCCAAATATTATATACTTAACCCGACCAATAATGGCAGTGAAATGTGTTCATCATCTGGTTTAGTTTTGGGGAGACATTTTTAGGTGTCTACAGAAGCCCCCACTTTAACTAGGTTTGTAGAAACGTCAGGTTCAAAAATGATAGTCATAGTATTCGATAGGGACATAGAATTTTTTAAGACATTTTACGATCTTAAATCACTTTTTATATACCGATATCGACAGAAAAATGTTAGTGCTAAGATAAAAGAGTAAAGGGATAGAATACGTATCTAACACTAGTGTATCGGTGACAAATGAGTTTGGTAGCTTCCTATGCTTGAAGAAAAACACCGGATGACGTTTTGTTGACACACTTTCCATGCTTGACCACAGTTGATTGATGAATTTGGTTGTTTTCTAAGACGGAAGAAATCTACCGGATGATACTTTCCATGCTTGAGGAAAGTCGACCTATAAATTTGGCGGTTTTCTATTCTTAAAGAAACCCACCGATAATACTCTCCATGCTTGAGGAAAGTCAACAGATGATTTTGGCAAGTTTCTATGCTTGAAGAAATCCACCGGATGACACTTTCCATGCTTAAGGAAAGTCGACAGATGATTTTGGAAGGTTTCTATGTTTGAAGAAATCCACCGGATAATATTTTCCACGCTTGAGGAAAGTAGACAGATGATGAGATTGTAAGTCTTTGTGTATCGAGAACCTTACGCCCTGAAATGATGGTGGTTTGATTGTATCCGAACGTGGGCTGTAGTTGATTTGCTTGTCCCTGAACGTGGTCTGTAAATGGTTCGCGTGTCCCCGAACGTGGACTGTAGATAGTCCGCTTGTCCCCGGACGTGGGCTATAGATGGTTTGCTTGTCCTCGGACGTGGGCTGTAATTGAGACCTGCAAAATAATATTTTCCAACGGACTCGTATAGACTATTATTGACTTCACCAACTGACTTGACCAAGCTTTGACTTGACACGACATAACATGTGTATGACTTTTTATTGTGTGTGTATAAGTATGATTTGAATGTATGAGTAGACACAAGCAATCAACAATCCAAAAAGCAAAAAATTTCCGTCATTTTTGTCATGAGACGAGTGGAGGGTACTGACTCTCTCCCGAAAAAGAAAGACGTGAAAAATGAAATTTTTTTTTCGAACTTCCTTCGATAAAAATTTTGAAAAAGTTTTTGAACTTCCCCAAAAGAAAATAATAAAGGGAAGAAGTTTTGAACTTCCTCCTTGAGCAAGACGAAATGAATCGTATGGATTGAATTGCTTGTCCTGAAAATAATCTATGCATGATGCATGTTCTTAGGTCAGGAGGGTAAGGACAATTAAATCATGTGACACGAGAGATGAATGAACTTAGGTCATGGAGCTAAGAATCATATATGATGTAAAGAAGCGATCTTGAACGCCACTTAGGTTTGGAAGCTAAGCACGTATATAGATGAAGTGATTATGAACATTGCTTAGGGAAAGGAGCTAGGCACGATATGCTTTTATGATTACAAATGAAGATGATATGCTTTGTATGATTACAAATCATTGATATATAAATGTTGCTCAGCACATTATGTGATGCATGAAATAATGAACATTGCTCAGGTCAGGAAGCTAAGCAAGTATACAACATTTCTTTCAATGAATGTTGTCTTGAAATATGATGAAGCATGTGCGGTAGGGAAAAAAGATTTCATGTTAGAGGGTTCTTAAGGGAAAGATTATATGGCTATGTATGTGTGAAAGAAGTGTGTGAAAGTGATACTAAGGTGAGGCTTCAAAGGCTATGGTGAGGGAAATAGATGTGAGAAAAGTCGAGATGGTGACTCTTTAGGCTAGGTAGGCTAAATTATGTAGGTTCAAGCCCTCCAAGTCTAGATCTATATCGGTAGGGTCATAGGGATAAGCATTGTATATTCTTTGACTCGATCATGCATATGAATGTGTATGTAAATTTGGCTGCACCTTAATGTGAGGTTGCCTACGTATCCATTAGGAATCAGGCCGAAAATAGCTCTAACAGAACTTTGCACAACTTTGTGTACACCTCAAAGAGGTCTTTAAAGGGTTGTAAAATTGTTAAGTTTATGGTTTAAAGAAGAAAAGAGTACAAGGCTCAAGACCCGAGAGAATCCTAAAGATGTGTAATTGTGAATTTGAAAATTTTGAATTTTTCAAGTTTATTTTCATTTTTTTCTTCGCTTTTCATTTTTTTTCATTCTTTTGAATCAATGCAGGCAATCTCAGATCATGCGTTCCATCACTCACTTAGCATTCATGTTTCTCAGGCACGGTACCAAGCACTCGATAAGAGACGCAATTCGAGACGTGTTCGTATCAAAAACATTGGAACACTTGCCTTTAGAGATTGTTTTATTGTTTCCCCTTTTTTTACTTGCTTTTTGAATGTTATACAACTACACATCTTCCATTCCCAAGGTTAAGTGAACGTGGGTCAAAGAAATGAAGGCCAAACGTTAGACGAGGCTCAAAGTGGTTGATAAAGAAATTAAATGTGATTGAATGGTAATCAGGGAATGACTGGGTTGCAAAGGTGGCTCAAATCATTGGTATACCTTGTGTTCGGTTCAGAAATTGATTTTTTTTTCTTGCATAAGAAATACATGATCGAGATATAAAGGAACAATGCTCATTTTATTGATGGGAATGGTGAATGAACAAACACAATAGAGTCTACAAAGAAAAACTTATGCTACACATGAATGGAGGGACGGGAAACAAAAAATGAAAAGAATGAAATCTTGCAAAAAGGGCTTGTCGTGTGCCTTGTCTTCATTACTTCTTGCCACCTGGTGGGACAGGAAGTTTGTTGTCATCTACTAAGTCTTGAATGGTGTCCTTCAGATTCTTACATTGCTCATTTGTGTGGCCTCTTCCTTGATGGTACTTGCAATGGGCATTGGGATTCCATTTGGCGCTCCACTCTTCAGGTTTTGGCTCTGGAAATGGCCCAATAGGTTTGATCAAGCCTTGACCATAATGGCGTTCAAAGGATGCATCATAACTCATTCCTAAAGGAGTGAAAGTTCTTTTTTTCTTTGGCAATGGAGCATCAAGAGCTAACACTTTGTTGAGATCAACTTGTCTTATATTGTTGGTAGTATTTCCGTGCTTAGAAGATGAAGAAGAAGGATGGTCGTTCTTCTTGTTTTTCTAAGTGTTATTATTATAACTACCAGCAGTCTTTATTAGCTCATCCTCGGTATTCATGCCGACGTCGTGTACATCTTTGAAAGTGTTTAGTGGAAGAAATTTGAGATGTTCCCTATACTTGTGAGTCTGATTTTTAATAAAGAGGCGAACCATCTCTCTTTCTATGGGAGGATCTACCAAGAGCGAAGTCGTTTACCTCCACCTATTTAGATAAGCGGTGAAGCCTTCATTCTCTTTGTGTTTGAGAATGGAGAGTTCACGTTCAGAAGTTTTAGTTTGAATGTTACACTTGTAACGATTCATAAAACTATCGGTGACATCTTACCAAGTCAAAGTATGCTTGCCATCTAGGGATTAAAACCATTGTTATCAAGCATAATCTAAGGAGAGAGGGAACACCGTAGGGAAGAGTGTTACATCCAATCCCTTAAGAGCCATGGTTGCAGAGAACGCCTTCAAATGGAATATTGGATTGTCAGTAAGCTTGAACTTTGGAATATCAGCAGTGGAGAACTTTTCAGGGAGCCTATCTTTCACATCCAAAGGAGTGGGAGGCTAAATCCTCAGAAATCTAACTCATTTGTTCCTTTAATTTGTCTAGGGTGGAAATAGTGACCTTGTTTTGTTCCATGGTAGTGGCCCTAGTGGTAATAAGGGTTTCCATCATGGCAGACAGTGTCTCGATGGATTTGTTGATGTACTCGATATCTTCCTTAGTGGCCATTGAAAGGTGATAGTTTATGGGAGATGGCGAAGTTCTCTTTGAACGCCTCTTGGATTTAAGAGATTGTTGCGATAATGAGTCTAACCATATTAATCTAGCTCTGCTCTTGACCAAGTACTGTGAAGTAAAACAATTCACTTAATTGTTTGACTCATTGTTCAAGATAGACATTTGAAAACAGGTGAGAAAACTCCACTCATTTTTTTATTATGACGAAAAAAAGGTGCATGAACCTAGTATACGATCATAAACGACATGGTGCACGACTCGAGACGGAACATAAACAAAGTGTGTTTACTATACTTGACTCGTGAGTGATTAAGTGATGTTATAAGGCTCGTGGTATGATCGGCTAAACATGTGAACCAAATTAGCATGGAAGACCAAAATAGGGGCAGACTGGACTTAAACTTGGGCACCGTGTCGCGGCGCAACTGTCGTGTCACGGAAAACCTGCACAGTGGCGCGGTACATACCGCTGTGACACGGTACTGATTGTCGTGAATCCGTGAAGCGGCGTTTTATGTCGTGTCACGGTAAACAGTTCTAGTTTTTTTTTATTATTATTATTTTTTAATTTTAGAGTTTGTGCTACTTACTAAGTGAGTATGGTCCATTGGCAATTGATAGTCATACAATAATCTACCATAGATAAAGAAAGATCGTTAAGGTTAGTATCAAAACAACCAAATATACACACATAGGACACGTAGGCACAATTATGCAAAGAATAGGTCGCAACCTAAGGTCAAGTTCAATGTTCTACTACGGTCAGGTTTTTTTTGGTGTCAAAAGGGTACCATGGTTAAGAGTTTGGACGCCTTAGCAAGGCAGCCTCCCTTGAGGGTATATGCCAGCGGGGGGCTCCGCGAGTTCATGATGAAATCGAACTCGACTCAATGGTTTGGGTGGATTTAAAAACTCGTATGAACCCTTATTACCATGAGCCGTTTTGGGGTTAATAGAGTTTAAACCCCCCGGGGCTAAGACATATGTAGAACACACATGTTTTTTCAGAAAAATCGAAGGAAGCTAACTGGAAGGATTTTAGGACTGTCGCGACACGGCAGAATCCACCATGTCACGGTGCTAGACACCACGTCACGGTGCCCTGCGCCGTGACACGACAAGCTTTGCTGTGGCACAGCTGTAAGGAAATTTTACGGGTGCCCCTATTTTCTTCATTCACGACCAGGTTATCCAATTTTTCCTACGAGATAGACCTGAAATACGACGTTAAAACGTCTATGCATATGCAAAAATGCCAATTTAATCACAGGAATATTTTCAAGAATCTTTCAAGTCTCATCCACTCATCTTAATTAAATACCGATAACTAAACTCGATAAATAACCAAGAATCCTCCCCTGTGGAGATGCCAAATTGTAGGCGTCGTTTGAAGTGCGCCTACGTAAAAGCATGTGTGAATATGCTTGGAACTCATAGGATATGGGAATTGACATAATACAATTAGGGAAAAGGAAAGTAGGGAGCCGCCAAAATTTTTTTAAGGAACTTGTAAACCGTTCACGGATCATAAAAGGTAACAACGAATAAAGGGACAACGATATGCAACAACGATTGATCGGTGATGATTAAACCCCATTCATAATCCATGAGATTACTAACTCCATATGGTTCGGAACCACAAAAGGGGATTGGGGATGATGGTATGAAGTGAGTCATTGAGTCAATTCGCCCTTATTGGTCTCTACTCGATTCTTATAATAAAAAAGAAGCTAAACCGGTTGTCCAAATTACCTTATTAGTCGTGATTTTCAATCACATGTTCCCTTTAAACATGTAATATGGTGATCAATAATTAATAATAGAATTATCATTAATATTGGAAGCAATTTAACAATAATAGAATTAGTCAATCGTATAATAAATTCACCTAATCATGATATTAGCAATAAAAAAATAAAATAAGAATAATTAAATTAATTAATTACTCACATTTTGAGCGTTCCTTTAAATTGCTACATCTTGAATAAAATGTTAGTAACTTGAATAAAAAATATAAATCAAATGAAAGTTAAATTAAACAAACGTAGATTTGATTTGGTACAAACCCTTAATTATTTGTACCTTTCACGCCTTGGTTAAAGGACGGAACCTCGGGTTAAGTATGGACTCCTTGGAATTCTTAAGGGAAGAATGCTGTAATTAGGAATATAGTTTTAAGGCTTAGAATATGAGAGAAAGAGAATAGAATGATTTTTGGTGTAAAAGAGAGAAAGAGAGAAGGGTTTGATGACATGAACTGCAAAAAGCAGAGGGTATTTAAAGGGAAAATTAGTAGAGGGAACACACTGAACCCTAAAAAGATAAAAACCCTAAAAAATAACACCGCAAAACTAGCTGAGACCACAGCGACACGGTGCCAAGCACCGTCAGACGGGGGAAAATTCCATGACAAGGGGAAAATTGGAGTGACGCGGGACATATTTGACCTACGTTAAGTGAAAACATGTGAAGGGTTTACGCGGAAAAGACACGAGAAATTTCCTTGACACGGCACACGTACCGTGACACAGAAGTGTCCACCGTGGAACGGTAATGTACACCGTGTCACGGTATGGGAAAACGCAGAAATTACACGGAAATAGCACCGTGACAGGGTGAGAAATAACGTGTCACGGTATCAAGTACTATGTCACGGCATCAGGTACCGTGCCACGGTGGATTTTTACGCAAAAAAGCTTCAAAAATAGCACCATGACATGATTTAAACTGTTGTGTCGCGGAACCTGGCACCGACCACGTAATTAAGCGCCATGAAGCGGTGCTTTTATATTGTGCACAGTAATTTCAGTTTTTTCCCGTTTTTAAAATCATCATAACTTTTGATCCGTAAATTGGAATGAAAAATATAATATATCATTGTAAAGCTTATAAATTCTAATTTCCAACCCAATTAGAATCAGGTTAAAATAATTTTTATATTTTATGAAATGTCCGTTTTAGTCGAAGGGTGTTGGTTTTGGGCCGAGTTTAGTGTTTTGCTCATATCTTTTTCGTTATAGCTCGGAATTGGGCTTAGAATATATGTTTGGAAATATTATTTCAAGGCCTATCCAACCAAATATAATTGGGTCAAAATTTAAAGACAAAAAAATCAGTTTCTCTCGGCTTTGCGATGTGGACACGAAAAGTGGATAACATGTTATAGTTTAGGGAAATGAGCTAGAAAATGATTGGTTCATGATATGTATTGTATATAACATGGATTTAAGCACTCCAAATATTAAATAATCAACCCTACCAATAATAGCGGTGAAAGGTGTTCATAATCGGGTTTGGTTTTGGGGAGACATTTTTAGGTGTCTATAGGTATCAATGATGATGTGAGATTTTTGGCTCGAAATTTGGGGTTAGAAAAATTATTAAGCCGTCATGCTCCCACCTACTCTCGGATTAATTTTGAATTCCTCTCTTTCCTTGAGGTCCTTAAGGAGGATTTGGAAGGTGAAACTTCTCGAAGAATTTCTATTCAAGTTTTCAACAATGATCATTCGGTGCCTCTTTCCTATCTCAATGAGGTTTTCAAGTTTCCAAATCCAATTGAGGATGTCCCACTTGTTTATTCGGCTTTTAAGGTTTTGCAACGTGATAAAAAATTATTGTAAGTTCAAGTGGAGGAGGCATATTTCTATCGAGGACTCATACAGTCCTCAATATTAAAAAGCGGCGTCAATTATTTATGCGGCCTTGAGGTACATTACCCGACTTCTTACATATGCCTTCTTCTCAAAGGATTCCTTGGTGCTATTTTCCAAGAGGAGTTGAGTTGGTTATGTCTAGCGGATAAGCCATTTGAAGAGGGGTAGTGTAGGCGTCGTTCAAAGTGCGCCTACGTAAAAAGCATGTTGTGAATATGCTTCGAACTCATAGGAAATGGGAATTGACATACGATTAGGGACACAATTAGGGACAAGGAAGGCAGGGAGCCGCCAACAAGTTTTTAAGGAACTTGTAAACCGTTCACGGATCATAAAAAGGCAACCACGATAAGGGACAACGAAGGCAACAACGATTGACCCGTGAAGGTTACACCCCATTCATAATCCATGAGATTACTAACTCCATATGTTCGAAACCACGAAAGGAGGATCGTGGATGATGGTACGAAGTAAGTCATGGAGTCACATTCGCCCGTATTGGCCTCTACTCGATTCTTATAGTGAAAAGTGATTCCTGCGATCTCAAAGGCATACAAACAAAAATTCAATTTGCTTCAATCTATTATTAAGCAAAATTGGTTTAATATTAATGCAACATATAATTTTAAAATATTTGTGGTCACTTGAATTAATAACAAGATTAAAAAGGATACTAAACCAGTTGTCCAAATTATCTTATTAGGCGTGATTTTCAATTACATATTCCCTTTAAACATGCAATATAGTAATCATAACAATAATAGAATAAACATCAATATTGGAAGCAATTTAACAATATTTCCAACAATGTAAAACCGTTAGAAAAATAATAGAAATAGAAGGAACATAATTCTTACTTTGATTCTGTTTGTTTGCAACTTTCACGCCTTGGCTTAAGGACAGACCACGAGTGAAGTATGGACTCCTTGGAGTTCTTAAAGAAGGAATTTTGAAATAAGAAGGGTAGGCTAGTGTTTAGGCTAAAGTATAGAAGAGAGAAAAATCAACTAGAAAATTAATTGATGTCCCGTACATCATAAATGAGGGGGTATTTATAGAGAAACTGTTCTGAGGGAGCACACGGAACCCTGAAATGATAAAAACCCTAAAAAAGTATCCCGCGACACGGCAAACTGTACCGTGACATGGGAAATCCCACCATCAGACGGGAAACATTCCCGTGACACGGTGCATTTTTAGTGTGCCGTGAGAAATTTTCAGTAAATGGGGAAGAAAACGCGTTAAGGGTTTACGCGGAAAAGACACGGAAATTCCTTTTTCACGGCAGATTTCCCGTGTCACGAGAAATCCCACCGTCAAACGGGAAGGTTTCCCGTGACACGGTGGGTACCTTCCGTGGCGCGGGAATTCCCAGCCCGTTTTTCCGTCAAAATACATTTTTAACCCTAATGTCGTTCAGCATTTTAAGTGCCGATTGATAACTTCGAGCCTTTTTCTGATTTATTATAATTTGGACTAAAAAAAGAAAATAAATAAATAAAAGGTTTGGGAAAAAAAAACAATAAAATAAAAAAGGTTTGGGCTAAAATTAAATAATAAGTTTGGGCTGAAATTAAAACTATGCTTTTACCAAACATCAAGACTAATCCATGGACTGTTCAAAAATACAAATTTAATCAAATATGATTTTTTAAGCACTTTCGGGATTAAATACTTAACCCGACCAATAGTGTCGGTGAAAGGTTATTCATCATCGGGTTTGGTTTTGGGGAGACATTTTTAGGTGTCTACAAAAGCCCCCACTTTGACTGAGTTTGTAGAAACGTCAGTTTTGAAAACGATAGTGAAAGTAGTCGATAGGGACGGAGAATGATTTACAACGTTCTGCGATCCTAAATCACTCTGTATACGCCGATACTTGTAGAAAAATGTTAGTTCTACAGATAAAAGAGTAAAAGGATAGAATACGTATCTGGCACCAGTGTATAGGTGACAAATGAGTTTGGCAGCTTCCTATGCTTGAAGGAATCCACCGGATGACATTTGTTGAAACGCTTTCCATGCTTGAGGAAAGCCGACTGAGGAGTTTGGTAGTTTTCTAAGCCTGAAGAAACCTACCGGATGATACTTTCCATGCCTGAGGAAAGTCGACATATGATTTTGGTGTCATTCTATGCTTGAATAAGTCCACCGATAATGCCTTCCATGCTTGAGGAAAGCCGACTGAGGAATTTGGCGGTTTTTCTATACTTGAAGAAAAATCCACCGATAACGCTTTTCAAGCTTAAGGAAAGCCGACTTGGCGGGTTTTTATATTTAAAGAAAAAATCCACCGATAACGCTTTCCAAGCTTGAGGAAAGCCGACTTGGTGTTTTTCTATACTTGAAGAAAAATCCACCGATAACGCTTTCCGAGCTTGAGGAAAGCCGATGACTACTGTAATCGCTGAAATTTGCAAGTGTACGATGGTTCGATTATCCCCGAACGTGGGCCGCAGATGATTCACACCTTCAATTCGATTATCCGACCGTATTAGGTGCTTAAAGTATCGACAAAATGATTTTAATGCTTTTAGGGGAAAAATAGTAATTTTGGTACCCTCCAACCGCCAGTTAGAATTTTCCGCGTAATTTTACCGAAAAATTTACTGTCCAATTCGCGCACAAAATCGTGCAATTCTGGTCAAAATGCCAGGAATATTCGCAAATAGCTATGTAGGGTAGGCACAAAGCCACCGTGTCACGAAATGAATTCCCGTGACACGGCATGGGTCCCCGTCACGCGGAGCAGATTTTTGTGACGCGGAAGAAGGTCCCCGTCACGCGGAGCAGATTCCCGTAACGCGGGAAATTAGTTGTTTAAAAATCAGTCAACTAGCATCTTTGACCAGTCAGACCACGTGCAACACGCAATATATTACCATTACATGGTAACGGAAACCATTGCACGGGAAACGGGATGTAACGGGGTGCTTTTTCTTGCTTTAAATTCAACCTACTTCTGCCATTTTTGCCATTTCCGCACTTCCCCCTCCTCCATTTTCTTTTTTCTTCTGCTCAAACTACCGACCGCGGAAGATTTTCACCGGTGCTCAGAGCTGTTCCCCGTCAGACGGAGACTTCCCCCGTGTCGCGGTGGTTCTGCATTTTCTTCTTCTTTTTTTTGTTATTTTTTTTCTTTCCTGAAACTTGTTGCTGCTTGCTGATGTTACTGTCGTGCCGCTGTTGCTGCACATCCGAGCTCCGGCGACCCTTGTAATTACCGTGACACGGGACTTAATCCCCGTGACACGTAATCCTTCCACCGAGTCGCGGCGATGCTTGACCGTGTCGCGGCGGTCTTAACGGTTGTTTGAGCTTTTGGAGCTCAAATCTTCATCAATCCTGCTCTAATTTTTTGCTACTTTCCTCATTTTTGATTCTCTACAAGGATCTATGTAAGTTTCCCTTGATTTTGCCTCGAACTTGTTTCAAATGAGTAATTTTATAAAAAAAAACCTTTAAAATCAATTTGGGGATTTTTTTTATTTTGTGGTTTATGTTGAAATTCTTGCTATGAATTTACTTGTATTTGTATGTATGCGTGTTTGTGAGCAATTTGAGATAAAAATTGCATGATTTGGTGAATAATTTAGCAAAATCACCATTTTTGGTACTACTTGTGGTAAATGGTGTTCCTTGTTGTTCATGTTGTTATATTGTATTTGGATTGATGACATGTTGGTTGTAGATCTTGTAATATATGCTATGATGCGTCGATCTATTGTTTTTGTGCAACTTTGAGACATGTTTTGTATTGCGTATGTACTACATTGTCATGGAGAACATAGTATCATGCAATTAGGAGAACATAGTATTAGTTCGCCATGGTGAAACTTAATATAAGTAATTCCATTGTTTTGCCAATTTTTAGACTTGAGCTAATAATTTAGCGTATATTGCGATAAACAACTAAATAACTTAGGAAGTGATGCTAAGCATTTAGATTTTTTATTAAAATACAAATCGAACTAAATGTATTAGGAAATGATGCTAAGCATTTAGATTTTTATTTTTAAAATAGCATGCCTAGACGACAGGATCGCGATCTTTCCACCCGTGGCCGGCGTCAGGCTTTTTCGGAGGACATTCCCACGATTCCGTGGGTATGGACAACAATGTCTTAGAGTCCAAGCCTCGGGCTTCTACGAGTAGAGGTAGGTGGGTTCCACCTCTGTGGACTCTAGACCAGTTGGTTTTCTGTCGTGAGAACCACATTTCTCATCATCCACTCTCCGGCATAGTTGACGGCACGCATCGCCACCACGGTTATGGAGCCAGAGATTTGATTCCTCGACTTTACCAGAATGTCACGAGGGATCCTGCTACGAACGCCTTATGGGAATCGGCTGGTTTAGTGGATTTTTATTCAGCGGTCGTAGGGTTTCGCAGTCCCTGGGGTTGCGGTGCGACCGTTGTTCGCGCATTGTTGGAGTATTTTTGGGATACTACCAACACCTTTCATCTTGCTTGGGGGGAGATAATAGTGACCCCTCTGGACTTTAGCATTATTAGCGGGCTGCCCTTCACTGACCGGGTCGTAGCTTAGATGTCTGATCTTTCTTGGGGAGCGGGTGAGGCAGCCGATTTGTTTAGTCCAATCGTTTCGCATATCAGGACCCGACCAGTGTCTCGAGGTGGTCCAAGGAGCAGGAGATCGGAGCTGGCTTCAGTTCTAGTTCGTGGCTTCGACATGGAGGAGACATCGGCTGAGCAGCGAGTGCGGATCTTCATTCTGATTCTGATCTCCATAACTCTTTCTCCTGATAGGAGTTCCCGCGCACTCCTTTGCTACCTCTCTTCTTTAGTCAGGATCAGTGAGATAGGATCCTTTAGCCGGGCCAGCCACGGATAAACCGACCTTCTCTTATTGTTACGTCATGGTTGTCGGCAGCTGAACGGCGAGTCTCCCATCATTGTCTACGGTCTGTGGAGAGTCGTAGAGGTGATGATCCTTTCATCTTCTTGTTTTATTTTAATTTGTTCGACTCATGTGCTCAAAGATTACTTTTCATTGCAGCTATGGTTCAACGAGTACTTCCCAGGCTTAGCTCCTCGACGGCGTCGTGGAGCGGTTCATGATTTCCCTATCGGGGCCAGCTGAGTCACGGGTGGAGTCTGTCTCTGCGCTGCGCGGGCTGCTACGCCGAGGCACCTCTTCTGTTGGCGTAAGAATTAGTTTTGTTCCTTGTTATTTTCTCTCTGACATTATTTCCGGTGTTTCATGCCAACTTTTTATGATTTTCTGGTTCTCATTGATGTCCAGTATTTGTCCTTGGGCCGGGATTACTAATCTTCCCGAGGCCTTGCATTTTTCAGCGCACCGCACGATTTTGGTTGGTACCAGACGCTTTATCTGGTATTCAGGGGAGCGTGTCGTTCGTCAGCATAGCGGTGATCGCTTTGTGGTGCCCTCATCTCCACCGGAGTCGATGCTAGACTCGCGCCTGCTTAAGGAGTTGATAAACAGAGGAGAGCGCTACACTTTTCCTTAGCAGGCGCTTGTGCACATGGAGGGTGATTACGCGCAGGACTTGCTTCCCTCTCTGGCTCCTCCACCCCGCCTTCCTGAGGTATGATTTCTTTTGAGGATTTTTGTTACCAGTCTCTGTTTAAATAGTCGAATATCTTGATTATTCAATCGTATTTCAGACGACTGTTAGCCTTGTGGGGAGGATCGAGATCCCGCCTCAGTCTGTCCGCTACCCAGGGCCGATTGGTATTACCAAGGACCATATTGCTGACGCGCCAGAGGGTTACAAACAGGCGCAGGAGTCTTTGCCTGAGGTTTTTGAGCCGGTAAGTTTTTGATTCATTATTTATCCTTTTAACACCGCTTGTTACTAATTTTTCTTTTTTTTTGTCCTCAGCCTAACTTCTTGGAGATAATGGGATTTATGAAGCTGGTTGACGCTCTGAAGTACTGCATCATTAAGCTTCGGCGTGGTGCGAGTTGTCGGAGCAGTTCTAGCAATGTTCTTGAGGTATGCTCATTTTTCCCACTTCTACCATTTGTTTTGTTTTGCATTATTGACGCCTTTTGATTTTGTATCTTTCAGGAGCAACGGATGTCCCGCTCGCGCTCGAGGGATAGAGGCTCGAACGAGGAGGAGCTTGGTCGTGGTAGACGATCTCCTGCGGTTCATCGGCATTCTCAGTCTAAGCAAGAGCCTCAGATTACTTAGCCGTTTCATGAGGCTCAATGGCAGCCGCCTCAGTCTTTGCAGCGCTTTCAGGGTCAGAGTTAGGGGCAGCGGCAGTCGTTTTCACAGCCTTCACAGCCTGAGTTTAGTCCTGTTTTGACTCCCGTGGATCCTGGTTTATTTTCAGCTCCATTGTCTGGGATTCCTCCACCGGTGTCGGGCTTGTTCTTAGTTCCGATGTATGGGACAATGCCTCCACCGACGATTCCCGTCTCTTTGAGTCAGTCTACATGGTTTGCCAGTTGGACGGGTCCTGCCTTGAGTTTGACAGCTGCTGGAGTCACAGGGACTAGTAGGGACACTACTCCCCGTACTCGGATGATGGCGAGACTCTTTGGCTCACCGTTCCCTTATTCATAGGCTGGAGATGATACTGATTTTGGTTTTGCAGACTTTTGACCGAGGGTCTTTATTTGTACATACTTTGATGACACTTGATGCTATTTATTTATTATGACTCATTTTGTACATTATTCACAGTTTATGTATTTATTAGTGTGTGTTATTGTGTGCTTGAGACTCATTGTGTGTGATCGTGTATTTATTAATGACGCGACAAAAAACGTAAGTGGAGGGTATCGACCTTCCCCAAAAGAAAAAGAAATAAAAAGACAAGAATAGAAAGAATAAGTAAATATATAAATGATAAAGAAAAAATAAAAAAAAATAAAATACTAAAGTAATGAATAAATAAATAAAAATTAAATGATAAAAATAATAATAATATATAAAAAAATAAATAAAAATAAAAATAAAAATAAAAAAGTTGAGAATTTTATTAGGAATGAAACTCTTAGAAAACTGAAAAAAATAAACGGTGAAGATAAAATACTAAAAAAGATCCGGATAGATACGGGAAAAGATAAAAAAAAAAAAACGCGTGGGGTGTCGTGACACGGCACTGTACACCGTGTCACGGCAAAAATTCTCATGACACGGTGGGATTTCCCTTGTCACGGTACGCGTATTCTATAACGGTGTGGTTTACGCGTATGGAAAGTTAATTTCTGAGTAGTTCCGAGCGCTTTTGCTATAAAATAGGACTAGTATATTCGTGATATGCATAATTACGAAACACAAAATAATTAGAATTTCATATTTCAATAATAATGTCTCAGAATTTTGATAATACATTGCGCGACTGGTATTTTTCTTTGACCAATGCTAACAAAAGAAAGTTAGAATTGTTTCATGTTAGGGGTTTACTAGCCCTGAGGCATGTAGCGATTGATCATGATTTTCTTTGGGCATCATTACATTGTTGGAGTCAAGAAACACATTGTTTTAAATTTGATTACGATGAAATTTGTCCCCTGCCGGAGGAATTCAGTGCAATCTTTGGATTTCCTGCTAGAAATCTTATTGCCATGCGTACCCTGCGTGAATATTATTACCAAGTTTTTGAACTTTATCTGAATCTAACAAATCCAGATTTAAATGGAATTGTGTGCGGTAATGAGGTAGACTTAGAAAAACTTGCAAATTTATATTTTAATCGCCCTTTCTCTAAGTCTTATCATGTATATTGTAGAAGGGCATATATTTTTTGCATGTTTAGCAAGCTTTTATTTACAAACGGTAGGGTAAGACATGCTTGTCTAGCGTTTGTGCTTGAACATGTCGAATCTAGGAGATATCCTATGCCTACGTGCCTTGGAGAAACATTTCGTGGCCCTGAGGAAGCAAAAGCTGACCAAAAAGCCATGAGGAAGGGCTCTCTAGTACTGCTGCAGGTAAAAATACACTCCGAGTAGCTCCCGTGACACAAAACAGGCACCGTGTCACGGTGGCTCTCTGCTGTGACACGGTGAAATGTGCCGTGTCACGTGAATCTACATTTTTTTTTATCAACGACTAATAATTTTTTTTTTATTTGAAGCCCCCGACGATGTTGAAAAATATGGCCCTAACGATCCAGTCCGCAGGAAGAAGAATTACTCTGTGAATATGTCGTATGAAGACTGGAAAAATTTCTTTGCAAAGAGAGAATTTTCAATTCGTTGGGTGGTGCCTTAGTGAAGGCTTACTAGGATGGTTGGTACGAATGATACTCAACATTTTCGTGTTCCTAGTATCTCAAAACTGACTTTTTACTGTCCTTCTCGACTGATGCGGCAGTATGGACTTGAACATGTAGTTCCACGCTATAAAGATAGTCCTCGTGAAGTATCGTTGCATGAAAGTAACGTTGACAAGTATGAGACTTATAGGATTGGAAGACCTTTGTGGACCGTTTCTGCAAGTGACCAAGCTCCTTCTCCTTTATCTAGTGCATACAAGGCATGGTTGAACCCTAGAAGTAGGAGGAAACGATTCGAATCACGCAAATCTGATGTGAAGAGTCGTCTTGGAAATAAGAAAGCACCTCCTAGAGATCGTCTAGGTCCAAGAACACAAGGGATTGAGTTTAAGACTCCTATAATGCCGAAAAGGAAGAATTATGTGAAAGGGAAGGGTAAAGAGAAGATGGTATATAGAGAGAAACAACCAAAGAATTTTAAGAAAGGTGAAAGGGGTGAAAGTTCGACTAGGGGCGTGACGGTTTGGGCTAAAAACGACACATTAATGGTGAAGGCCGACCTAATTGAAAAAGAGAAATATGTTCCTAAAGTGAAGAGGGAATAGATCAGTATTGCTTTGCTTTTATGATTTATAATTTTTTACTTAAAATAAGGCGTATGATGCCAATAATTGTAGTCACATTTATTTCAATAATAGCATATTTATTTTCGCCTTAAATAAAAAATTACAATGACTTTTTTTTTATTATTATATTTTTTTATTTATTTATCCAAGTCAAGGAGTCGGACGCAATGGAAGAATGAAAAAAATCATCGAACAAATAACGAATTCGTAAAGACTAAAATCGGGAATCTAAAATTCCACCGTGCCACGGTGAAAATTTCCGTGACACGTTGGAACTTCACGTGTCACGAAATTTTTTTTTTTAATTTTTTTTTTTTGCTTAGGTCCACCGTGACACGGTGGAATGTCTTGTGTCACGGCAGAAATTCTCCTTTTTTTTTTTTGTCGTGACGCAGTGTTGAACTAACGCGTATACTTGATTGACGGAGGGAGGATTTTTATTTTTTAAAGTGGCCGGGCCCCTTGAGGGGTTGCCTACGTATCCTTCAAAATGGAATCAGGCCAGACGTAGCTCTATTGGGTCATGAACCCATGCGACTAGGCATAGAATTTCTTGAGTTGATCCAAGTTGGTTAAATTGTGGAAACCGTTACCGTCCATGTCTACCAATTGTGCCGCTCCGCCAGACAAGATGGCTTTAACAATGTACGGGCCTGACCAATTCGGTCTGAATTTTCCTCTTGGATCTAACACATTTTTACAAAGTGCCTTAAGCAACAGGTCACCCTCTTTGATGTTCCTAGTCTTGACTTTTTTATTAAAATGTCGCGCCATACGCTGTTGGTAGGTTTGGACATGATGCAAAGCTGCGAAGCGTTTTTGTTCAAGTAAGACTAATTCATCATATCTTGCTCTAATCCAGTCGACTTCATCTAGTTGGCTTTCCAATGCGATTCAAAGAGAAGGGATTTCGAGTTTAATTGGTTATATAGCTTCAACTCCATAAACCAGAGAGAAAGGAGTAGCCCCCGTTGATGTACGAACAGAGGTTCGATAACCCCAAAGGGAGAAATGTAGCTTACTTGGCCAATCCTTGTAATTTTCTGTCATCTTTTCAATGATAGTTTTCACATTTTTGTTAGCCGATTCGACCGCACCATTTGTTTGTGGTCTGTAAGGTGATGATCTGTGATGCTTGATATGATATTTCTGTAATAATTCCGCGCATTCGGCTTTAAAATGTGTTCCATTATCGCTGATCATCTCATGCGGTACCCCATAGCGGCATATGATATTTTTCTCAATGAATAGAGATACGTGTTTCGCCGTCAGCTTAGCATATGAGGCAACTTCGACCCATTTGGTGAAATAGTCAATCGCTACGAGGATGAATTCATGCCCCCCTTGTCCTGGTGGTGTTATTTTTCCAATGATGTCGATGCCCCAAGTGGAGAAAGGCCATGGAGAAGTATATGTGTAGGGAAGCGAAGGTGGAACATGCTGTAAATTTGCGTAGACTTGACACTTCATACATTTCTTGAGGTATTCGTGACAATCTCTCTCCATAATAGTCCAATAATAACCTTGACGTTGAATCTTTTGGACTAACATATTTGCATTCATGTGCGTTCCACATATACCGGCATGAAGGTTTTCCATGGTTCTGTGTGCTTCTTTCTTGGCTATGCATAAGAGATTTCTTCCCATTGCAGTTCTCTTATGGAGTTCTCCCCTAATGAGCTCATACTGCGAGGCCAGGAGCCTCAAAGCACGACATGCCCTTTTATCAGTATTGGGAGGGTATTCTCCTCTTGTCACATAGTTAAGGATTTTTGTATACCATGGCTCTTCATCTTCTTCTTGTTGTTCTTGTTAATCGTCGAGTGCGTGAACATAAGCCGATTCATATCATCTTTCTATGGTCAGTGGCATTCTGATTGTATCCGTTTGAATTCGCACCATTGATGCTAATTTAGCTAGTGTGTCGGCGAATTGGTTTTCTTCTCTCGGCAAATACGTATATTCCACTTCATCTAGTTGCTCCGTGAGAGTTTCTAAATGAGCTTGATACGTAGCGAGACTTTCACTTCTCACTTTCCATCTCTAAGAGATTTGGTTAATGATTAGTGAAGAATCACCGTGGATTCTGAGCTTCTTAATTCCTAAGGCGACATCTGTTTCTAACCCCAAAATACATGCTTCATATTCTACGGCATTGTTGGTGACATCAAAATCGAGCTTCATGGAAATTGGGATGTGCTCTTCATTGGGTTATACAAGCAAGACTCCTACACCACATCCTTTTTGGTTTGAAGCTCCATCGAAATAGAGCGTCCAGCTATCATCTTCGGTCATGATTAAATCTTCGTCAGGGAAATCGTACTCATCTTCTTCTTTTTCAACTTCTTCTAGCAGAAAGTCTGCTAAGAAGTTAGAAACCACAAAACCTTTGATGGCTTTTTGTGGTACAAATTTCAAGTCAAACTGAGCAAGATTGACTATCCACCTTGATAATCTGCCATTGAGTGTTGCTTTTCCGAACAAGTATTTGAGAGGATCCATCTTGGACACGACATGCACTGTATGAGTGAGCATGTAATATCTTAGTTTCTGTGCGGCCCACACAAGTGCGAGACACAACTTTTCAAGTGGTGTGTATTGTGTCTCATATCCTTGAAGCTTCTTGCTCAAGTAGTAGATTGTATTCTCCTTGCTTTCAATCTCTTGTGCTAGCATTGCCCCCATCGTTTTCTTTTGTGACCGTAAGGTAGAGTCGAAGAGGAAAGTCAGGTATTGCTGGCGCTAGCACAGGTGGGTTTGCCAGGTACTCTTTAATTTTGTCGAATGCTTTTTGGTAATCGTCATCCCTTGTGACCGGGACATTTTTCTTAAGCTTCTTGAATATAGGTTCACATATCGCTTTGGATCACGTAAATCTCGAATCTCTTTCTCATTATTAGATGGTGGCATGGCCATGATCTCTTTTACTTTTGTGGGATCTATTTCAATCCCTCGAGAACTGATCACATATCCAAGTAATTTGCCTGACGTGACTCCGAATGCACATTTTGCTGGATTTAATCTCATGTTGTACTTGCGGAGTCTTTCAAAGAACTTGCGAAGTGCGATGATATGGCCTGGGCGATCTTTAGACTTAACGATCATATCATCGACATAGACCTCCACCTCTTTGTGCATCATGTCATGTAACAATGTTGTAGCTGCTCTTTAGTAGGTGGCACCCGCGTTTTTCAACCCGAATGGCATTACCGTATAGTAATATATACCCCATTGTGTGATGAATGTGGTTTTCTCCATATCTTCTTCAGCCATCAATACTTGATTATATCCAGCGTAACTGTCCATGAATGATAGGAGTGCATGGTTTGTTGTGTTATCGACCAGAATGTCAATTTGAGGTAGGGGAACCCATCTTTCGAGCTTGCTTTATTGAGGTCCCTATAATCAACACACATTCTGACCCTTTTATCCTTCTTTGGAACTGGAACCACATTTGCTATCCATTCTAGATACTTGGATACTTTAATGAAACCTACGGCCAATTGCTTTTTGATTTCTTCTTTGATTTTGAGAGCCACATCCGGTTTCATACGGCGTAGCTTTTGCTTGACAGGCTTCATACCTGGAATGAGTGGTATCGTATGCTGAGCTATATCCCTGTCAATTCTTGGCATATCTTGGTATGACCAAGAAAATACATCAACAAATTCACTAAGCAAGTTAATTAGCTCTTTGCGTTCATCTTGACTTAGTGTTAATCTAATTTTTACTTCTTTAACAGTCGTCTCATTAGAAACGTTAACTGTTTCTGTATCTTCGATAACTGTTGTTCTATTTTCGTGTTCTTCCACTGCTTTTATTATTTCTTTGTCATTTTTATCATTAGCAAAGCAATATTGATCAGGGCTAGGGGAATGACACACATCATAATCAAAGGTACTCATTTTATTTAATTAATTGGCTAATACATCAAGAGGGGCAAGGTCAGCTGCGACCTCACCGGAAAGGGAAAATTCAAAAAGAGACTCAGGATTGGAATCTATAGCAGAAAGAGGGTCGGCCTCAGACTCTAAGGATTCGTCTACCGACTTAGACTCAGTCTCGGACTCGGACCCAGACGACTCGGACTCATCAAACATAGGACCTTCGCCAGTGGTTATTTCCAACTTCTCTCCATTTGGCGTAGTGATCCTCAATGTCTTGCGCCATCCCCTTGACATATTATCAGCTTGGATAATTAACTTGGAGGGGTTAAAATCCTTGTTTGGTATAACATATTGAACAAGATTGGAATTATCATTGCAGACGGGCTTAGATTCATTCTTCTCCATTCCAATAAGAAGGTTAATGCCTAGATCATCAAAGCTTGGGCTAGCTGGTTTCTTAGTTGTGAAGAGCTCTTCGTCTTCTTCAAGAAAGTCACAATCAAGGAACATCTCAAATCCTGGTTCACGCATCCTATCGTGGACGAATGGCTCAGGGAATTCATAGCATGGAAAGTCTTCCCCTTCTTTGATGTACTGGCCATTGAGTGTTAATGGATATGGATTCATGGCCATTTCCTTCTTCATGGTTCGAGCGTTATTGCGAGCCTTCATCTTCAATAGAGCTTGTTTCACATCTTCTTTTGTTGGCTTGAATCCCAAGCCAAAAGTATCCTTCTTGAGTGTACCAGTATGGCCTAAAATTCAGCCATTTTCTTTTTGAGTCCGAGGGTCATTCCAGGGAAATGCCCTTGCTTCTTCGGAATGGCATTAATATTTGTGTTTGAATAGGGGTCGAAGTCGAGTTGGCACTTTTCCTCTTCTTCAATCATGAGAACATGATCGAGTGAAAACCCCCAAAGATCTTCGTCTTCTTCGTCATGTTCGACATGGACGATAGGAGTGTCGATAACTTGAATGCGCATAGGAGAGGCATCAATCGTAATTGGAACCCCTCCGACTATGGCTTTCACCTTCTGGTGAAACGATGATGGAATCGCCTTTAGCTCGTGAAGCCAAGGGCGTCCTAATAACATATTGAAAGAGGCCTTAATATCCACCACCTGAAATTTGGTGCGACATTCAATGGCCCCAGTAGCTATGTTGAGTATGATAGTACCCACGGCTTGACGGCGAGTATTATCATAAGCTTGAATCCCTTGAGTAGAGGGAGTCAGTTCTTCATTCTTTATGCCCAACTTTTTTGTAGTGCGGAGTGGGAATACATTGATTGCAGAGCCGTTATCAACCAGGATCATAGGAACATTCATCTGCCTACACACCACAGTGAGGTGTAAGGCTTTATTATGTTGATCCCCTTCTGGGGGCAGATCCTTGTCAGAAAACAAAATCAGATTGCTAGTACATGGCAATTCAGTAGTGAGAAAGTTGACCAGTCCTTGAGGAGTCATGTCATCATCAACTCCTATTTTCACCAGAGCATTCATCACAACCTTTTGATGCTCGTGGGAGGTGGCCAAAAGCTTCCATACATTCATCTCTACCTAGGTCTTTTGCAATTGTTTGACCACATCGCTATTCACAAGGTTGATGGGATCAACTATCGAATGTGATTGTGGTGCAGGTGGAGGTGGACTAGGTTGTTGCAACCGTCCGCTTCTGGTGAGAACCTTGACCTCAATGTCTCCCCAAACATCTTCACTTGTGCCAAGAGATGAACAAGCTATATCCTTGAGATAGATGTCTTCATCGTCACTATCCCAAATTCCATTCACTTCTTCAGAACTCGAGACAAATACTACTTCCGGCAGAGGTTCATTCATAGGTTGAATGAGTATCGACGGATCAAAGGAGACTTCATCTCCCATGATAGCCAAAGCATCAGAAAGAGGACCTGTTTGAATGTTAGGCTTCTTTCCCCCTGGAGGGACAAGAAGTTGATTAACATCAATTAGGTCTTGGATTGCATCCTTCAACCTTCAACACTTCTCAGTATTATGACCCTTGCCTTGATAAAACTTGCAATAAGCATTGGGGTCATAGCTAGCGGTCCTATTCTCTGGTCGAGGTTCTTGAAATGGTCCAATTGGCATAATCAGTACCTGACCATGCAAACGGTCATAAGCAACATCATAAGTCATTCCCAAAGGCGTGTAAACCCTCCTTTGCCTTTGGAATATTTGAGGAGGAGCATTAAGGGACAACACATCATTGATATTGATATTGTTGGTAGCATTATTGGGCATGGAAGACGAAGAAGAAGGAGTGTCGTTCTTCTTGCTTTTCCAAGTGTTGTTATTGTTGTTGCTACCAACAGTCTTCATTAGTTCATCCTCGATATTGATTCCAATATCGTATACAGCTTCAAAGGTACTTAGAGGCAGAAACTTCAAGTGTTGCTTGTACTTATGAGTCAGATTGGCAATGAACAAGCGAATTATCTCCTTTTCCTTGGGGGGATCCACCAAGAGCGCGGTTGTTTCCCTCCACCTGCTTAAGTAAGTGGTGAAGCCTTCATTCTCTTTCTGTTTTAAAATGGAGAGTTCACATTCAGAAGTCTTGGCTTGAATGTTACACTTGTAACGATTCATAAAGCTTTCAGCAACATCCTCCCAGGTCGCGACATGTTTGGATTCCAAAGAGTAGAACCACTGTTGACAGGCATGCTCCAAGGAAAGAGGGAACACTGTAGGGAAGAGTGTCACATCTACTCCCTTAAGAGCCATGGTTGCAGAAAAAGCCTTCAAATGGAAAAGCAAATTATTAGTAGGCTTGAATTTGGGAATGTCAGCAGTGGAAAACTTCTCAGGAAGCTTGTCCCTTATGGACGAAGAGGTGACAGGCTGTTCCACATAGGTGAATTCTTCAGAAGTCTTACTCATTTGTTCCTTAATCTTGTCCATTGCAGCGGTAGTGACATTGTTTTGATTGTCTTGCTCTATCGTGCTGACTCTAGTGGTGAGTGTTTGCATCATGTTAGACAACATTTCAATTGTCTTGTTGATGTTCTCGATATGTTCCTTAGTAGCCATTGGTTGAAAGTAGACTGGAGATGGATCTTGTGGAGATGATTATGGTGGTTTCCTTGTACACCTCTTTGGTATAAAAGGTTGTTGAGGTATTGAATCGAACCGTAACAATCTACCCTTGCTTCTTGAACAAGTGTTGTGACACCGAAAAAAAACACACCTTTAATGACCAAACTTAACCTTAACCCATCCGGATAAAAAAAAATGAATTTTAAAAAAATCTATAATTTTGAAATTGTATTTGTTAATTTTAATAAAAAAAAAGTATTGGAGGATATTATCCGACTCACTCCGAAAAAAAACGACACAAAAAACAAGACTACCCTAAAATACGGTCAAAAATGGTGCACGACTAAGGAAAAAAAAAGTGTGTGAACACGATATGTGAGTGATTAAGTGAGGTTATGGACGCGTGTTTTGATCGTACAGCTAGACATGACACCAAACTGGATACATCAACCACATACATACACACAAAAACCGAAAAAAGACTGACGGGACACTTTTCCAGGGCACCGTGTCACGGTGCTGACTGTCGTGACACGGTGCAGTCTACCGTCAGTCGGTAGAAAGCCCCGTGTTACGACACTGTTCACCGTGGCGCGGCAGAACATACCAAGACACGGTGCGCAGTTCTAGGTCAGTTTTGTGATTTTTCCAGATTTGAATCGATTTTAGGTCCGTAATAATTACTATGTGAGAATAAAAACCCTCGGTCATGGGTTAAACAAAAGAGTAAACACATGAGGGTTAGCACCAAACAACCATGTAGCATTTAGGCACGATGATGTAAAAAAGTTCGCAACCTAGAGTCAAGATCTATGTTCAACTATTGGTCAAGCTTTGGGTGTCAAAAGGGTACCATGGTTAAGAGTTTTGACGCCTTAGCAAGGCAGCCTCCCTTGAGGGTGTATGCAAACAGGCGACTCCGCGAGTGCGTGATGAAATCAAACTCGATTCCATGGTTTGGGTGGATTTAATAACTCGGATAAACCCTTATTGCCATGAACATTTTTGGGTTGATAGAGCTTAAATTCCCCGGGGATAAGACGCATGTAGAACACATACGTTTTTTAAGAAAATTCGAAGAAAGTTGTCTGTGAGATGAGAAAATAAGCCACCGGACTGATTTTTAGGACTGTCTTGACACGGCAAAAATTCCCGTGCCACGGTACTGTGCATCGTTAGACGGTGCACTGTACCGTGACACGACAGATTTTGACGTGGCATGACAGTCTGAAGATCTGACAGGTGCCCTATTTTCCTTCGTGCGCAACCAAGTTTTTCAATTTTTCCTACGGGACAGACCTAAATGCGACGTTAAAACGTCTATGCATATGCAAAAAATGCCAAATTAATCATAGGAATATTTTTTTCAAGAATCTTTCAAGTCTCATCCACTCATCTTAATTAAATACCGATCACTCAAATCGATAAATAACCAAAAATCCTCCCCAGTGGAGTCGCCAAATTGTAGGCGTCGTTCGAAGTGCACCTACGTAAAAAGCATGTTGTGAATATGCTTGGCACTCATAGGAAGTGGGAATTGACATACGATTAGGGATACGATTAGGGACAAGGAAAGTAGGGAGCCGCCAACAAGTTTTTAAGGAACTTGTAAACCGTTCACGGATCATAAAAAGGCAACCACGATAAGGGACAACGAAGGCTACAACAATTGTCCCGTTAAGGTTACACCCATTCATAATCCATGAGATTACTAACTCCATATGGTTCGGAACCACAAAAGGAGGATCATGGATGATGGTACGAAGTGAGTCATGGAGTCACATTCGCCCGTATTGGCCTCTACTCGATTCTTATAGTGAAAAGTGATTCCTGCGATCTTAAAGGCATACAAACAAAAATTCAATTTGCTCCAATCTGTTGTTAAGCAAAATTGGTTTAATACTAATGCAACATATAATTCTAAAATATTTGTGATCACTTGAATTAATAACAAGATTAAAAAGGAACCTAAATCGGTTGTCCAAATTATCTTATAATGCAATATAGTGATCATAACAATAATAGAATAAACATCAATATTGGAAGCAATTTAACAATATTTCCAACAATGTAAAATCGTTAGAAAAATAATGAAAATAAAAGGAACATAATTCTTACATTGATTCTGTTTGTTTGCAACTTTCACGCCTTGGCTAAAGGACAGAACCACGAGTAAAGTATAGACTCTTTGGAGTACTTGAAGAAGGAATTTTGAAATAAGAAGGGTAGGCTAGTGTTTAGGCTAAAGCATAGAAGAGAGAAAAATCAACTAGAGAATTAATTGATGCCCCGTACATCAGAAATGAGGGGGTATTTATAAAGAAAATGTGCTGAGGGAGCACACGGAACCCTAAAATGATAAAAGCCCTAAAAAAGTATCACGCGACACGGAAAACTGTATCGTGACACGGGAAATCCCACCGTCAGACGGGAAACATTCCCGTGACACGGTGCATTTTTAGTGTGACGCGGGAAATTTTCAGTAAACGGGGAAGAAAACGGTTTACGCGAAAAAGACACGAAAATTCCCGTGTTACTGTAGATTTCCCGTGTCACGAGAAATCCCACCGTCAGACGGGAAGGTTTCCCGTGACACGGTGGTACCTGCCGTGGCGCGGGAATTTCTAGCCCGTTTTTCCGTCCAAATGCATTTTTAGTCCTAATTTCGTTCAGCATTTTAAGTGCCGATTGATAACATCGGGCCTTTTTCTGATTTATTATTATTTGGACTAAAATAAGAAAATAATTAAATAAAAGGTTTGGGCCAAAAAAAATAATAATAATAAAACAATAAAATATAGGAAAATTGTAAACTAATAATCCCACCTTTACCCCGTCTTCAATGAATAATCCCACCTTTTGAAATTTCAGAAACAATCCCACCTTTAACAGGGATCTTCCTCTAATGATCCTTTTGACCTATAACCTGTTAAACATGTTAATAATTTTTTTTCTTAGTCTTTCTCCTTGGACCACCAGTCCACCACCATTCCACCCACGCAGCTCCTTCACTCACCATACCAGCCTACCTGCTCACCACATTGACACCTCACCTAGCACCAACAACATGCTGCTGCCCTTCTCCCACTTCACCACCAGCGGCAACCGAAAGCAGCCGCGCTACTACTGCAGCCAACAGCCATCACACCAGCCACGACTCACGCACCTTTCTCACAACAAATTCGCAACAGAAGCTCACAACAAGCAACCAGCTTCTACAACAGCCGGTAAACCACCGCCTAACCCACCTCACAACGCCGCATCAACGCGCCACCAATGCAGCCCACTTACAACCGCCGGACCTCCAATTCAATAGCTGCAACATCAATTCACACCAACAATTCAGCCCCTAAATTAGCCCCAAAAATAATTTAAAAGAAATATCAAGGGTCGATTTTGGGCTTTGAAGCCTGAAAACTCCATCCCCATCCCCTAAAAACCCGACCCATCCTTGAAAACCCAAACCCTAGCCTCGAAAAACTCGACCTTAGCCACCTTCCTCAAGTTAGTGAAGGAGAAGAAGAAGATACGAAGAGATCATTGAGAAGTTGAGATTAATTCGGACGCCTAGGTTGGGTTGCCGAGGAAGGGAGGCGGCTGCGACAGTGATATGGAGAGGCGGGAGTGGGGCTAGCCCCGATAACAATGGCGGGGGTTAGGGGTTTTGTTTTTTTTTTTAATTATAAAAAATAGAATAAACCAACTAAAAGTCGACACGTGTCCAATAACCTAGTAAAACCGGGTTACCAAAATAATTTAACCGGTTATGGATTGTTAGTGGAAGACCCCCGTCAAAGGTGGGATTGTTTCTGGAATTTCAAAAGGTGGGATTGTTTATGGAAGATGGAGTAAAGGTGGGATTATTAGTTTACATTTTTCCTAAAATATAAAAGGTTTGGGCTAAAATTAAATAATAAGTTTGGGCTGAAATTAAAACTATGCTTTTACCAAACATCAAGACTAATCCATGGATTGTTTAAAAATACAAATTTAATCAAATATAATTTTTTAAGCACTTTCGGGATTAAATACTGAACCCGACCAATAGTGGCGGTGAAAGGTTGTTCATTATCGGGTTTGGTTTTGGGGAGACATTTTTAGGTGTCTACAGGTAGCGGTCATTGACTTCGCTTCGTTGATATAAGAGATGGTATCTTTCTCTTCGAAAGTATCCAATTAGGGGGTATGATTTTCATTTTGATTCTTTCCCTCAACAAGAAGTCTGACGCAATGCTCGAGTCACTTGTCTCGATCCATGATAAAAGGGAGAAAGCTCCTTACCATTTCTTAAGCATCTATGCATTGATAAATCAACGTTTTTTGGAGCGCACCACCAAAGTAAACTTGTACGTTTTGAAGGTTACAAGGACTATGGATTGGTGCCTGATAAGCTGTCTTATCAAGGGTTGAGAGAAGAGTTTTAGGGTGTGTTTTGATGTTGTGCATGAGTTTTTAATAGCTTTTGTGAGTTTCGGGCGGTGATCTCACTTGTGTGCAAAAGCCGGGATTTATAGGTGTTAGTGAGTGAGTTCGGGAACTAATGAGGAGGATTATAGAGTATGGACCTTAGCTCATGATTTGAGAAGCGTGATGGAGCTTGGAAGAGCAAGGGAGAAAGCTTGAGTAAAGGTGAAGCAAAGCTAGAAGAAAGAGCAAAGAAGACAGCAGAACCGCTGCCAGGGCCACTGGCAGCTGGCCAGAGCCGCTGGCAGCGGGTCAGCCAGAGAGGACGAAGTGTTTTGCTGCTTTAGCCGCTGCCAGCGGGTCTTCCAGATTTCGGGGCCTGTTTTGGTTATTTTTCAGTAGTTTGCTTTGTCTTGGCTCGTGTTTTGTATTTATTTATTATTTTTATTATTGTTTTATGTTATTTTAAGTATGGAAACATATATATAGTCTATTTTTATGAAGAGTTAGAGAAAATCAATTGAGGAGAATTAAGTTAGAGAGAAGTAAAAGTTTTCTAGGGTTCTTGGCAAATTTCAGAAATCTTTGTTTTTGAATTAGAATCCATGGAAGCTTAATCTTCCGGATTCTTGGTTAAAGATTGAAGCTTTTGGCTACGAATTGTGAGATTTCTTTTCTCTTTATTATCTATTGAATGTTTATTATTCCTTTGAATTATTTCATGATTTGCTTTAATCAATTGCTAGGTTAGAATTGTTAGATTCGCTTGCATCTAATTAATCTTTCCAAAGTAGCAACTTTGGGTTATGAATGCATGCTTTTGATTGATAACTTAAAGAGGGAATAATATTATTGAAGAAAATAGACCGCTTGTGTTAATTTATTCAATCCTTGTTGATTTCTCCGTTTATGTTCTTCTTGTGGATGATTTAGAGCGCTTGTCTTAAATTATACATTAGAAAGGGTTAGAAAGGAGCGCTTTGCTATTTCTAACTAGCTTATGAGAATTTAGAATTTAGAATTCTACAACAAGGTGTTCAATAGTGTTTGATTGAAGAGGCTTCTATGATCAATTTGTATGTTCAATTGTGGATTTCGCATAACCAAGACCGTTATTCTCATTGATTGCATACTATTTACGTTCATTGTTCTGATTTAGTTTAATTGTCACCATTGCTTGTCAAAACCCCCTTGTTACTTAGATTACTACGTTCCTAGAGTAATTCCACTTAGGTTTGCAGTTATTAGTCCCTTTTTCCCTGTGGATTCGAACTCGACTCCCCTAACTACGTTTATTTGCAGTTAGCTTAGTTGTGATATTTTTGGTTGCATACGACTGAGGCACACCAAATTTTGGCGCCGTTGCCGGGGAATTAAGGCGTTACTTTTTAATTGTTTATCTTAGTAGAATTTATTTTAGGACTGTTCTTAGCTATCTTTCTTTGTTTGTTCGCTAGGGTATGATAAGTACCCGTTCTGCTAACAAAGAAGTTTTGCAGTTTGATCCAGAAATTGAAAGGAATATTTCCAGGTTGCGAAAACAGGCAAGAACAACCCCCAGTAAATCAACGTACTCCTTCAATATTCAAGAAGAAGAGGAGATGGCTGACAATCGAACTCTAAGGGAACTCACAGCTCCCAACTTGAACCAACAACCGTTGTGCATTGCATACCAGCAGTTGGAGGAAGGTACTAATGTTGAGATCAAATCCGGTCTAATTCATCTATTGCCGGCATTCCATGGCATGAAAGGCGAAGATCCGAATAAACATCTGGCAGAATTTCATGTGGTTTGCACTAGCATGAAACCGATTGGGATGACTGATGAACAAATTCAGTTGAGAGCATTTCCTTTTTCTCTCAAAGATGCAGCAAAGGATTGGTTTTACTATCTTCCCCTAGGTAGCATAACAACTTGGGCAGATTTAAAGAAGTGTTTCCTTGAGAAGTACTACCCAGCCACTATTTCTGCAAGCCTTAAGAAAGCTATCAGCAATGTGGATCAGAAGGAAGATGAATCCTTGTATGAGTATTGGGAGAGATTTAAGAGATTGTGTGCTAGTTGTCCTTACCATGGGTATTCCGATCAAGACCTCATCCTATACTTCTATGGAGGTCTAACTGATGATGACTTGAGGATGGTGAATGCAGCAAGTGGTGGAGGGCTAGTGAATAAGACTCCAGGAGATGCAACTAGGTTGATTGCAGAGCTAGCAGAAAATTCTAGGCAATTCAGTAGGAGAACTCCCACGCGCCGGGTGAATTTAGCAAATTCGAATACAACTGAGTTAGAGAGTCAAGTAGCTGATTTGACTTCTATGATGCGTGTGTTCATGGTGAACTCAAGGAATCCACAGCAACTGAATGCTTGTGGTTTATGCACCTCCATGGGACATCCCACTGATGCATGTCCTCAATTACAAGAGGAGCATAATGAGCAGGCCAATGCAATGGGTTTCCAAGGGCAAGGTCCTCAGAGAAGATATGATCCATTTTCAAATACATACAATCCAGGATAGAGGGATCATCCAAATTTGAGATATGGGAATTCCCAGGGGAACCAACAACAACAACAAAATGCTCAAGGCCAGCAGCAATATCAGCAATATAGGGCACCATTAGCCAAACCTCAAGGCCAAAGCTCAAATTCGAGTAATATGTCAACTGAAGAAATGATTAGATCACTAACTTCTAATGTTTCTACTATGCAGCAAAACATGGTGCAATTCCAGCAAGAAACCAAATCCAGTATTCAGAATTTGGAAAGTCAAGTGAGCCAAATTTCAATTGCAGTGAGCAGACTTGAAGCTAAAGATTCAGGAAAACTTCCATCTCAAACGGAGTTGAATCCTAAGCAACAAGCCAACGCTATTACATTGAGGAGTGGCAAGGAGCTGAAAGAGACTGAAATTGCAACCAAGAGGGCTGAAGAATTGATTGGAGCTGAAGAGAAGGAAGTGGAACATGAAGCTGTAGCAAATCCTCCCACTTTTCCATCTTATGAACCCACACCACCTTTTCCTGAAGCTTTGACAGAAACAAAGAGGTATGAGAAAGACAAAGACATCTATGAAACATTCAGCAAGTGTGAGGTAAACATTCCCCTTTTGAATTTAATAAAAAGTGTTCCTCGATTTGCTAAATTTTTGAAAGAATTGTGTACTATAAAGAGGAAGCACAGGTTATGAGGGAAGGAAAAAGTGAAAGTGAGTGCTCATGTTTCTGCAGTTTTCCAAAAGAAACTTCCTGAAAAATGCAGTGATCCTGGTATGTTTACTGTTCCAGTTACAATAGGGGACACCACTTTTCATAGAGCTATGTTGGATTTGGGTGCATCAATTAATGTTATTCCATATTCCCTGTTCAAATCTTTGGAACTTGGACCTTTACATGAAACCGGGGTAGTGATTCAATTAGCTGATAGGTCAAATGTTTACCCTAAGGGAGTGGTGGAAGATGTGCTTGTGAAAGTTGATGAACTAATTTTTCCTGCTGATTTTTATGTGCTTGATATGGAACATGATAGACAAGCAATTCCCATCTTGTTAGGAAGACCCTTCTTGAAAACTGCTAGGACTAAAATTGATGTTTTTACTGGTTCTTTAACTATGGAGTTTGATGGGCAAGAAATTGTGTATAACATCTATAATTCCATGAAATATCATGTTGACACTCATTATTTGTGTTCCATTGATATCATTGATCCTATAGTGCAGGATGTCTTCGATGTTGAGGGCGAGGATGCGCTCCTCACTTCCATTTCTAATGATTTATCTGCTGATTGTTTGGATATCCCTTTGCCTAATAGTGTGCAGATGATGGTAGCAGAGTTGAATAGCCATTCCAAGCTCCCACTTAGACCACCAGGTTCGACACCTACCCCATTGACAGTGCCTACTGATAAACTCTTACCTTCTGTTTTGCAGGCACCCCAGGTGGAGCTAAAACCACTTCCTGATCATTTGAAATATGTGTTCCTTGGTCAGAACGATACTTTACCTGTTATAATTTCAAGCAAATTGACCAAGGAGCAAGAGGACAAGTTGGTGACAGTGCTGAAAGAGCACAAGTTAGCTATTGGATGGACCATTGCAAACATTAAGGGAATAAGTCCATCCACTTGCATGCATCGTATTCTGCTAGAACATGATGCCAAACCTGTGAGGCAACCTCAGCGTCGCCTGAATCCTCCCATGATGGAAGTGGTAAAGAAGGAGATCATAAAATTATTGCAAGTAGGAATGATATTTCCTATATCTGATAGTAAATGGGTCAGTCCTACGCAGGTGGTTCCCAAGAAAAGTGGTGTGACTGTGGTAGAAAATCAACAGGGTGAAATGGTTCCTACTAGAGTTCAAAATGGTTGGCGAGTTTGCATTGATTATCGTAGGTTGAATGCAGTAACTAGGAAAGACCATTTCCCTTTACCTTTTATTGACCAAATGATCGAAAGACTTGCAGGGAAATCATATTACTGTTTCCTTGATGGGTATTCTGGGTACTTTCAAGTGCCCATTGCACCTGAAGATCAAGAGAAGACAACTTTTACATGTCCTTTTGGCACATTTGCGTATCGACGTATGCCGTTTGGACTATGTAATGCACCTGCAACCTTTCAGCGATGCATGATGAGCATCTTTTCTGAGTTCGTTGAGCATTTCATGGAAGTGTTTATGGATGATTTCACTGTTTATGGTGATTCTTTTGATAAATGCTTGCATCACTTATCTATGGTCCTTAAAAGATGTATTGACTCTAACCTCGTCCTAAATTCTGAGAAATGTCATTTTATGGTCCAACAGGGCATTGTGTTAGGTCATGTAGTCTCTTCTAGAGGTATTGAGGTTGATAAGGCTAAGATTGATACTATTCAGTCTCTTCCTTATCCTACTAATGTGCGTGAAGTGCGTTCTTTTCTTGGCCATGCAGGTTTCTATCGTAGGTTCATTGAGGGATTCTCAAAGCTTGCGAATGCTATGTGCAAATTGCTGCAAAAAGATGTGAAATTCCACTTTGATGATGATTGCAAGAAGGCTTTCGACGAATTGAAGGCTAAGCTCATTTCTGCCCCTATCATTCAAGCCCCAGATTGGTCTCTACCATTTGAGATAATGTGTGATGCGAGTGATTATGCAGTTGGAGCTGTGTTAGGCCAGAAAGTAGGGAGGGCATCTAATGTTATCTATTATGCCTCAATGACCCTCAATTCAGCCCAACGAAACTACACTACCACAGAAAAAGAGTTGTTAGCTGTAGTATTTGCTCTAGAAAAGTTTCGATCTTATTTGCTTGGTACTAAAGTAATTGTTTTCACTGATCATGCAGCTCTTCGCCACTTGATGACGAAGAAAAAAGCCAAACCAAGACTAATAAGATGGATTCTGCTCTTATGTGAATTTGAGTTGGAAATCAAGGACAAGTTAGGCGCGGAAAATCTAGTTACTGATCATTTGAGTCGTTTGTCCCATATTGTTGATCAACCATCATTTCCATACCAATTCCTAGGAGAATTTCCGGATGAATATTTATTTGCTCTTAAGGATTTGCGGCCTTGGTTTGCTAACATTGTGAATTTTCTGGTTTCTCAACAGTTTCCTCCAGGTTTCACAAAGTCTCAAAAGGACAAGCTTCGAAATGATGCGAAGTACTATGCATGGGATGATCCATACTTGTGGAAGTTCTGCTCCGATCAAATCATTCGCAGATGCATTCCCGAAAATGAGGTGATCCCTATTCTCACCTTCTGTCATTCTCATGCTTGTGGCGGACACTTTGGAGCCAAACGCACAGCAAGGAAGGTTCTCGACTGTGGTTTTTACTGGCCAAGTTTGTTTTGAGATTCCTATGGATTTTGTAAATCTTGTGATAATTGCCAGAGAGTAGGTAACATTTCCCAGAAAAGTGAAATGCCCCAATCCTGTTTACTATATTGTGAAATATTTGATGTTTGGGGTATAGATTTCATGGGACCATTCCCTATTTCTCACGGTTTTACTTATATACTTCTTGCTTGTGATTATGTGTCTAAGTGGGTGGAAGCAATACCCACTAGGATTGACGATTCTAAAGTGGTTTCAAGTTTTATCAAATCTTACATATTTTCTAGGTTTGGAATCCCGAGGGCGTTGATAAGTGACCGAGGAACGCACTTTTGCAACCGTACAGTGGGTGCTATGTTGAGGAAGTACTCCGTTCACCACAAAATCTCCACGGCTTATCACCCACAAACCAATGGGCAAGCCGAGGTGTCCAATAGAGAGGTGAAGTCAATTCTGCAGAAAACGGTGAATCCGGATAGGAAGGATTGGAGTTTGAGGTTGGAGGATGCTCTATGGGCGTACCGCACCGCATACAAAACACCTATCGGGATGTCCCCTTACCGCCTTATCTTCGAAAAACCGTGCCATCTTCCGGTTGAGCTTGAGCATAAAGCATATTGGGCGGTTAAGTCATTTAACATGCAATTGGATGAAGCGGGTGAACATCGGAAATTGCAACTCCAAGAACTAGAGGAGATCCGGCTTGAGTCCTATGAGAATGCCGATACTTATAAAGCAAAGACCAAGCTATGGCATGATCGAATGATCACGCGGAAGGAGTTCAAAGTCGGTGACAAAGTACTCCTATATCAATCCCGACTAAGATTATTTCCGGGAAAACTTCGGTCCCGTTGGGAGGGCCCTTTTCAAGTGGTGAACGTATATCCGCATGGAGCAGTTGAAATTCAAAGCCTCGAGACCGATAAGGTTTTCAAAGTCAATGGACAAAGGCTCAAACCCTACTTCGAGGGTTTCAAAACCGAGAACGTGGAGAGCATCGATCTCTACGAGCCATCAATGGAGTAGCGAAGTGGGATGAGCCGCGTCGAGACAACGACGTAAAACAAAGGCGCTAATCGGGAGGCAACCCGATCGAAAACTCTTCCCCGTTTCTTTTCGAAGTTTATTTTTTTTTTTTAATTTTTCTTGTGATGTGAAGAGTGTTTTTGTTGTTTCTATGTAGGTGGAGGCCTCGGGAGCATCTTTTATGCCTGAAACACAGCAAAAACAAGCTGAAACAGAGCCAAAGGGGACATTCCCTGCTGAAGCCGCTGGCAGCTGCTCTGCAGCCGCTACCAGCGGGTCTTCAGGCAGCCCAAAAACCCCAGGCTCTGTCCCAGCCGCTGGTAGCTGCTGCAGAGCCGCTGCCAGCGGCACCCCCCCTCAAAAAAAAAAAAAAAAAAGGAATCAGTATCAGCCGCTGCCAGCTGCCCCGTACCCGCTGGCAGCGGGTCTTCCAGCCCAGAAAACCCCAAAAACCAAAAAACCGATATTTTCCCCCTTATTTCCCCCTTTCCCACTCCTACCTTCATTACTCCTTTCAATAACCCCAATTCCCACAAACCCTTACTCTTTTTCTCCTCCTTCTCTTTATTCTTTCATCCCCTTACTCCAATTGCACCGATCCCCTACCAATCTCCCTTTCCCAAGTCCTTGCCTTTCATCCACTCCTCAATTCCCATCACAATTACAACCTAGATTTTCCATTTTCTCTTGATTTCAAGTTTGACATTGAGTTGGTTGTGCAGTTGTGCAAGTTGAATTTCTCGTAATTGAAAGTGAAGGTAAAGGTACAAGCATACAATTAAAGTCATGGGTGGGGATAACAAGAGGTCTAAGGCATCATCTCCATCAAGACCCCCAAGGGGCAAGAAGCAAGGTGCTTCTTCTAGTCAAGGTGAGGCACCTCCATTGCCTCGAGGGGATGGATTCATGGGTATGCGGTTGAATTCCAAGGAGAAGGGGATATGGACTAAGCTTCAACAACCACGACGAACGGTGCAATGTACCAAGTTTTTTGACTTAGAAGCTTTGCAAGAGCTAGACATGGAGGAAGTAGTGCGGCTCTTGCTAAGGAAAGTGGGTCTGGAGAATTTCATGACCAAATGCGCCCCCACCTATGTCAGGTATACCTATGAATTCCTTTCAACTCTTACTAAAGGACGTGATCAAATAACCTTTAATTTGAATAATAGGAATTATGTTGTGTCTTATGATGATATGCGAATGGCATTTGGTTGGGATGCACCCCCATTGGTGAACCATTGGGGTGATTATACCACGTACTCGTCCCGAACATTTTGGAGGGCTATAACTGGTTGTGAAGTTGACCCTCATGGTGATCATAGCTTCAAGATCACTCACCCATGCCTTAGACTCGTGCATAGGTTTATTTCGTCCACTATTCTATGTCAAGGGGAAGCCACTAAGGTTCCCAAAATTACATTGTCTTATTTGTGGGCGATGACCCCGGAGGGTGTCGGTACTCCCAATTGGGTCGAGATTTTTGTTGACAGTTGTGTAAAGGTGCGGTCAAACTCCAGTGGCCACATTAGCATGGGTGGCATGATCTCTTTGCTTTCTTGTTATTTGAATGTTCCACCCCCTGAGGATCTTGTGCCAGTAGATTCGGCATACTTAACGTATAACATCATGACTCTGGTCAAGATCGGTCTATTATCGCGTTCCCTCGTCTCCGGTAGTTATTTCTGGCGATACGGACCACAGGGTTTGAACTATTTGAGAATTCCTCGTCCCGAGGGACGAGCATTACCTTTTGGCCCTGCTGCCGCAGACTTTTTCCTTGCGCCCGACCCGGATGTTGCCCCCTATTTGGGAGATGCCAAAGTAATAATTGAGAACATGGGAGAGGAGAATCCCGATGTTCATATGGGCGGAGAGTTTGTTGATGAGGATGGGGGTGACGATGCTGCTGGAGTGCAGCACGATGATTGGCCTCACTGGAGGGCTGATGTAGATGATAGACTAGAGGAGGTGTGCGATGGGATGCAAGAGCTGCTTGCATATCAGAGAAGCATGAGTCGGTTTTATACCGCTCAATATCCACAGTATGAGCCCCCAACTGAGGCGTTCATGGATCACCTGGCATCCCGTGCTTTGCGTCGTTCCGAGAGGCATGCTTCTCGGGGTGCTGCCGGCTCTTCTGGCTCTGGAGGTCCCTCTCATTGAGATGGTAACGATTTTCTTCCTTTTCCCTTACTTTTGTTTTCATTGTAGTTGTTCTTGCATCGAGGACAATGCCTCATTTAAGTAGGGGGGGGGGGAAGCTTTTCATTGCATATTTTTGAAATTTTGTATAGTTATCTTGATTTCATGTTTTGTATAACTATCTTAATTGTGGTTCAATGAAAAATAAAATGCAAAAAGAAAAAGAAAAAAGAAAAAAATTGAAAAAAAAGAAAGAAAGAGAAAAAGAAACCCGCTAAGCCGAAAACCTGAAAAGGCGGCTTAGGCAAAAATGGGGGCCCGGTTAGGTTGAAAACCCGAAAGGGCGACCTAAGCAAAAAAGTGGCTAATGAGTGGGTGAGAAAGTGAGATTTGGAAAAAGATGAGAGGCTAGGATGAAAACCCGAAAGGGCTCCTAGGCAAAATGAGAGAAGAGAGAGAAAAATTCGTGAATTTGCGCATCTATTTGCCGGAGTCGGTGTCATAAGGGGAGGAGAAATATGGAGGTGTCGGGTAGGTCTCATCTTGATGTTTTCGGGAGATAGTTGAAGTTCGAGAGAAGTGTTGATCATGCTTAGAAAGCTAGAGTTATTTTTCTTGACTTTTGAGTGTGGAAGTGTTTTTTTTTTTTTTTTTGTGGACTTTTGGTTTAGTTGAGTCTTGTTTGCCCAATTTTATCAAAAGTTTCGTGTGGTAGGATAGTTGAGAATATCTATGCTCTTGGCTATGTGCTTGTTGTTCTAGGTTGGTTTTGGGGGATGAGTTGAATGTAAAAAAAAAAATGAAAAAGGGAGTTTGTGAAGTGAGAAGGCGGTTAATTGGTGGTTGCTAGGATGTCTTCTTGAGTTTGAATGCGTAGAGCTTGTTCGGTTCCGCCATCTTCTGTTTTGAACCTTAATGGGGAGATGTGTTATATTCTCTAAGTTTACTCGAGGGCGAGTAAAGGTTCAAGTATGGGGGAATTTGATAAGCCGTCTTATCAAGGGTTGAGAGAAGAGTTTTAGGGTGTGTTTTGATGTTGTGCATGAGTTTTTAATAGCTTTTGTGAGTTTCGGGCGGTGATCTCACTTGTGTGCAAAAGCCGGGATTTATAGGTGTTAGTGAGTGAGTTCGGGAACTAATGAGGAGGATTATAGAGTATGGACCTTAGCTCGTGATTTGAGAAGCGTGATGGAGCTTGGAAGAGCAAGGGAGAAAGCTTGAGTAAAGGTGAAGCAAAGCTAGAAGAAAGAGCAAAGAAGACAGCAGAACCGCTGCCAGGGCCACTGGCAGCTGGCCAGAGCCACTAGCAGCGGGTCAGCCAGAGAGGACGAAGTGTTTTGCTGCTTTAGCCGCTGCCAGCGGGTCCCGAGCAGCTGGCAGCGGGTCTTCCAGATTTCGGGGCCTGTTTTGGTTATTTTTCAGTAGTTTGCTTTGTCTTGGCTCGTGTTTTGTATTTATTTATTATTTTTATTATTGTTTTATGTTATTTTAAGTATGGAAACATATATATAGTCTATTTTTATGAAGAGTTAGAGAAAATCAATTGAGGAGAATTAAGTTAGAGAGAAGTAAAAGTTTTCTAGGGTTCTTGGCAAATTTCAGAAATCTTTGTTTTTGAATTAGAATCCATGGAAGCTTAATCTTCCGGATTCTTGGTTAAAGATTGAAGCTTTTGGCTACGAATTGTGAGATTTCTCTTCTCTTTATTATCTATTGAATGTTTATTATTCCTTTGAATTATTTCATGATTTACTTTAATCAATTGCTAGGTTAGAATTGTTAGATTCGCTTGCATCTAATTAATCTTTCCAAAGTAGCAACTTTGGGTTATGAATGAATGCTTTTGATTGATAACTTAAAGAGGGAATAATATTATTGAAGAAATTAGACCGCTTGTGTTAATTTATTCAATCCTTGTTGATTTCTCCGTTTATGTTCTTCTTGTGGATGATTTAGAGCGCTTGTCTTAAATTATACATTATAAAGGGTTAGAAAGGAGCGCTTTGCTATTTCTAACTAGCTTATGAGAATTTAGAATTTAGAATTCTACAACAAGGTGTTCAATAGTGTTTGATTGAAGAGGCTTCTATGATCAATTTGTATGTTCAATTGTGGATTTCGCATAACCAAGACCGTTATTCTCATTGATTGCATACTATTTACGTTCATTGTTCTGATTTAGTTTAATTGTCACCATTGCTTGTCAAAACCCCCTTGTTACTTAGATTACTACGTTCCTAGAGTAATTCCACTTAGGTTTGCAGTTATTAGTCCCTTTTTCCCTGTGGATTCGAACTCGACTCCCCTAACTACGTTTATTTGCAGTTAGCTTAGTTGTGATATTTTTGGTTGCATACGACTGAGGCACACCAGTGCCCCATCCCTTACCCCGAGGCTATGGTTAGATGTGTGGGCACCCCTCTTCCATGGATACCTAACAAGGTGTCGATTGATCAAGCCCTCAAGAGAGCTCTGTTGCCTAACCTCTAACATAATCCTTATCTCCCTCTTGCTCCCTCTTCATCCCGGGGAGGTAAATCTTCCCGGGGAGGTACATCTTCGACTCCTCCTTCTTCTTCTACTATTTCTACTATTGACTTGTCTGTTTTGCACACAAAAATTGATTCCATAGCGAATATTCTAAATTGTTCACCTTTGGGGTACAATTTTGTATTAGTCTATGACTTTCATGCTAGGAAAGTATACAATTTTCATGTCATGAGGGGGGATATCCAACCATACGTTAACTACTCGTACCTACCGGTCCAATAGGGACCCATGCCTCAATGGGAGTCATTGGATGAGACCGTCGGTCCTAGGTTGTGTTATCCTTATTGGGAGGGGCCTAATGTACCACCCCATGCCATTAGGGGGACCTCCCCGACCTCTTACGATTACAAGAGGCCAGGAGGGTGTGATTTTACTTACGATCCGATAAAACCTAACCCTTTTTCCCTCACTTGAGACTTTTATCTATTAAGGTTTATAGGGAGAGCCGGTTCTTGATGATTGGTCCCACCTTTTTGCTAGGGAAAGAGCCGAGAGGGCGAGGAGTTTGAAGGTCAAGGGCCCTATGCTCATTGATGATGTTTCTAGCCAGGTTTCTTCTGATGTTGGTGAGGGGAGTTCTCATTCTACCCCTTACCACATTGCCGAGTGATACCATATTAGCTACCCTCCCTTTTATGCTTGTGTACTTTTCTTTTGTTTCATTGCCAGCTTGTAGCTTGGTTTTAGCTT
Source organism: Chenopodium quinoa (assembly GCF_001683475.1). Lineage (NCBI taxonomy): Eukaryota > Viridiplantae > Streptophyta > Magnoliopsida > Caryophyllales > Amaranthaceae > Chenopodium > Chenopodium quinoa. The sequence continues at coordinate 904,872 of NW_018745251.1, read as the reverse complement.
TGGGGGGTGGGGGTAGCTCATTTTTAGCTTGGGGGACTATTCTTATGTCTGTTGTGCTTATTTTGTCTCCCCCTTGCTTTTATGGTCCACTTTGGCTTTATCTCACACTTGGTGTTTTTCTCTACTGATGATTTATGCTGCTGTCTGTTCCCTGCGATAGTATTCTGCTTATGATTCTTGGTTTTGTTATCTATCTGATGGTTTCTGCTGTTAATGATAAATTGATGATCTAGTTCTTGATTTTTGTCTTCCTAATGTTTGATTTCTCTCTGATTGGCTGATTTTTCTCTCTACTCTATGATTCTCTATCTTTGCTTCTCTGATCATTTCTGTCACCTTTGATGCTATTTGATTTTGTATGGAAAATACTAACAATTTTGTTTCCGTAAATAGCTTTATTTTTTTTCTCTCTTGGTATGTTATCCTTTCATTTACTCTTGGAGTATCATAACGGTTTGCTTTTGCTTTCTTTCATACTCTTTCGCATTGCTTGGAATACCCGGTGAGATCTTTCTTTTTCTTTTCTCCTTTTATCTTTCTTGATTGCATAGTTTAGGATAAGTTTTAGGAAAAGTTGAATGGTTCGAGGATGGATGCTTTTAACACCTAGAGTGTTTGGGATCATTGGCGATGTTGTCATTTGATCACTTGTTTGTTGACTAGGAATTACATGTTAGCCTTGCATATTCGTTCCGTTAGTTTTTTATTTTCTTACTTTTCCTGTATCTATGTTTTTCTTTTTCTCCTTTCTTATCTTTTATTTTTCTTTCTTCTTGTTTTTGGTTTTTGGTATGTTTTGAGACTTTATTTGTCATTTTTTTGTTTTTCTTTTGAATTGGACTATATACAACCGCTTTTTGCTTTTAAATGAATATCTTCCTAAATGGTATGGATATGCACGGTTTGGGAATATGCTTGGTTGACTCTAGGACAAGTGTACGCTAAGGTAACATGTTTTAGAGCTAGGAGGATCATGAAACCGGATTCTACTTGTTTGTGGCATGTTAGTAGTTGCTTCTTATGGTCGATTTGACACCTATAGTGAGTTTTTGCTACATCCATGTGAGGTTTATCATTTTTGAAGCCTTCTACATATTTTGCATGAACGTCATGGATCCTTGACTATTACGGACCTAATCTTGAATCTTGACTCATAATTCTCAAACTCGAGATTGAACCAATTAGGAAGGACAAAGGCAACTTTTTGGGGTGGTAATTTTACATTTCTAGGATCTTTCTTTATTTTTAGTTCTTTGGATTCACATTTGCCTTCTTGCTAACCATTTGCGCCTTTTCCCTACTTTTCAAGCAACATCTTTACATTTTTGAGCCTTTTGTTTCATTTTGGATTCCATTCTTGGTTTTTGTGAAGCAATTAATCATTATTGTTGAAGTTTGTGGTGGAGGAGTTTGGATATTTGGTTCTCTTGAAAGCAAGTTTATGTTGTGATATAAATGTATATAATGGCAAATGATTGATGGAAAAAGTTGTCCTAAGTAAAAAAGGCAAGCACTTAATAAATGCATAATTGTAAAAGCCGTCCTAAATTAAATAGGCATGGACAATTAATTTTAAAGAAATGAAAAAATAAAAAAAATAAAAAAAAAGAAAAAGTTGAAAATGAGAAAAATCCAAAAATATTTTGCTGTGATTATTTTTCTCTTCAAGCACTGAGGACAATGCTTCCTTTTATCTTTGGGGAGAAGCGTTTACGCTTTTTGTATATATGCTATTGGATATAGCTTTGAATAAGCTTGGGTGTTAGTTTGTTTTTGTTTGGTGACTTCTCGGTTTTGGTGTCGAGGTTTGGCCAATCTTTGCTTCATCACCTAGGTGTACCACCAAATTTTAAAATTTTAGCCTACCCCTAACCTTTTGCCCTTACGTTACAACCATTGGGATAGACCATTCGACCTAGAGGTTGAGTCAAATTTTGAGGGAGGGCATTATGAGTTAAAGCCTGCAAGGTCCAGTGTTTATCAAGAGAATTGAGTGGAACGCACGAGGAGCATCAACATGATGGTAAAGTGGGCTGCCCTATTCCCAGGCACGGGCGCGCGCGACTATGGTGCGGCCGCGTAGCCTAGTGGTGCGGGCGCGCTTGTCAGGGTCTCTATTTCGTACCCAGATTCGCGCGACTCGTTCCCCCTTAAAGTCAGCCACACCTGTATGGGTTTATTTTGGGGACGATCTAACTAAATTCTCTTTGTTAGTTTTGCTATATTTAGATATTCCCTCTATTCTTAGAAGATAGTTCAATTTTCAGAAATTAGAATAGAATTAGGTTAGATTTTTAGAGAGAGAAACTCTAGTTTGTAGAGAGAGAAGTTCTTGACTGATGATTGAAGATTGATGATTCGAAGTGTTTTCTCCATTGAATTAAAGCAAGTTTGTAAGGATTTCTTTACTTTAATGAAATCTTAGTTTTGATCTTAATTTCTTCGTTTATTGTTCAAGTTGATTGATTTTTGAATTGGTTTATTCTCGATTAATATGATGATGATGAATTTGTTGTTTTAGCTTAGTTTTGATAATGATTTCCATGAATTGTGAGTAGTTTTCTTGCTAGGGAAATGGTGAAGCATATATGAGAAATGGATTTATGCTAATTGGGGGAAATTGATGGAGTTGATGTTATGATTAAATTGGTTGATTGATTATGTGCATGTGTGTGTTTAATTTAGGAGTGATCAACCTATTTACTTGCACTAGATTGCATCGTAAGTTCACATTGATACGGAAAATTTATTTGTGGCTTACATTTGCCGATTGAGTAGGTTTGCAAGTTTCCTATCTAGAGTCTCTCGTAGTTGGTTCTAGTTTGACCTCTAGGAGATTATCCTACCATACTCTTTTGATTGCTTAATTGATTTTCCCTCGCAACACTCGTCTTAGCTATCTCCAATCCCAATTAGTAGAATTGATTACGAGTTTATGAGGATCTATACCCATGTTCTTAATAAATTTGATTTCACTTCGATTGTTTGATTGGTTAGAATAGACACACCTCACTTCATTGCTCCAGAATATCTTAGCTTTAACATTAGCATTCACATCCTATTCCTAGTGGTTCGACCCTTGACTTACCTTTTGCTAGGTATAAGGGTGTGTTGAGAGATTAAAAATTTTGTTTTGACCGAGGGTAGATTAGTTTTCAACGACCTAGTCTCGCACTAGATGAAAAAGGCATAAACCGGCTTACATTCAAGCCATAGAAGATGATGAAGTGGTTAAGATGAAGATGAAAATGAAGAAGAACCATGGTACACAGATATATATTAAGTTATGTCACCAAAGGAGAATATCCTCCTCATATTGACAAAAGAGCAAAACGAGCATTATGACTCTTGGCTTCCGAATATGACCTCATAGACAACGAGTTACACAAAAGGGTACCTAAGGGTAGAGCTCTCTTATGTGTAGGGAAAAAAGGAAGCCCAAAGAGCTATGAGGATAGTCCATGAAGGCATTTATGGAACCCATGTTAATGGAAAAATGCTAGTCCAAAAGATAATGGCATTTATGGAACCCATGTTAATGGAATAATACGAGAAGGATATTATTGGACTACCATGAATAGGGATTGTCATCAATATGTAAAAACATGCCCTAAGTGCGAAATTTACGCTAACTTATAACATGTTCCTCCATCTCTACTCTACACCTACACTTCACCATGGCCATTCTCTACATGGGGAATTGATATTATTGGTAAAATCACCCCTCTTGGGACAGGAGGTCATGAATACATCTTAGTAGCTACTTCACAAAGTGAGTTACATCACAATCATATGCTAAACTCACTACAAAACATGCACCACTCTTTATTGAAAGGAATATTATTTGTCGATACGAAGTCCCGCATGAGATGATAAGTGACAGTGGAACTCACTTTCAAGCAGAATATGAAGAATTGTTACAAAAATATGTTATTCCGTTGGAGTTTGGTAAGTTCAACTTACCGCGGAAATGACCCCGACCTAAAGAACCACTCGTAATTAATAAAACCATAAAGCATAACAAATAAACATAAAAGGATAAAATCAGAATTTACCTTTGACGCGTTCTTCGCCTGACCTAATGGGCTCTTACTTGAAAGCTTTAGCTCCGAAAATACCGAGCCTCCAACGGTATCCACCCACAAAGGACGAACACCGACTTTTTAGGTCCGCTACCTTGGAGTTAAAAAAGTCCGACAAAAACCCAAGTGTTAATGGAGTTTAAGAGTTTTTGCCAAAATGCAATGCTCTTTCGAACTCTCACTCAAGCAAAGAATTCTCAAGCCATGCTTTGGCTATTTACAAGGAAGGATAGCTTGTGAATTCCACTCATCTTTCAATGTAGGACTTTTTCACAAAAAGATCCCATATGGAAAGATTGATGAATTCAATCATTTGTTAAATAAATCAAGGATCAAGTGACAAGTGTCACATGGTTAGGTGATGATTACTTTCCCAATTGGTCCCCAAGGCATTTAACATGCAATGTGAACTAACCATGTGTCACCCAACCTTGAGCCCCAAGTTGGGTTCGGTTGGGCCATTTTATTTTGGCCCGTGTCCATGACTCGTCACTCGGGTCCACGGTCTCTTGCCACACATGCCGCCACATGGCGCTCGGCCACGTGGCAGCTGCCATGTGGCACTACCACGTGGCATGCTGCCAACGTGGTTGCCACATGGCGCTTTTCCATGTGTGCTACCACGTGGCATGCACCTATTGGGCGCACTTTCCTAGCCTTTCGCGTGGCTAGTATTTTACTTATTATTTGAAGCATTTTCCCGTCTTGCCAAATCCTAAATTTTGGCTCAACATTTGAAATTCTCCGACGCTCGGTTTCGACGCTCCAAGCTCGAATTTTCGACATCTAAATATTTAACACCCAGGTGACTTAATCGAATTAATTCGTCGAGACGGTTGGTATATTTGCTAGGGTGTAACCCGAAGGGTTCATTCAAGATTAAGCTGTATTATTAATTATACATTAATATTACTGATCGGAAGCGGCCTCCACCTAGGCATTCCGATCACTTGACCTTACTGAATATATTAGCTTTCTAATAATTCTGAACCCGCTAACGGAATAGTACACTTGTTCGAAGGACACCATTCCTTTCAATCTCCCACTTGTCCTTCCTGACAACTATGCATTTAGTGTACATCCTTTTTCCTATGTCGCTTAATGTGTCTTCATGAACTATTAGGTAAGATTATTTGTCATCCTTATTACGTCCAAAAGTGTTTCTCAATTTCGAGTCTGACTGTCAATAAACAGATGATTTCTAAAATCCATCCGAGCACGGCCATGCATTTTTATAGTCTCGCTCTACGAGAGGTCGTGTATACAACAAAGACATCTTCCCTATTTTAGTACGGGGACATTCCCAGTCTTGTAATGTAGTTCCTCTTAGTGAGAGGACCAAGCCGACCGAGTGTTTTCGTTATAATCCCTTATTACGGCAGACGTTTGACAACATCAAAGCGGAATAGTACTCAAACAAGAGAACTCACAATACTCATGGTTGTGGAAATAGGTTCCGATAGCCATAATGAGAACTATACTTATGATGATTTTTAATCTCTTAAAGTATTCTCATAGGTCGATCCAGTATGGTTCTAAACCAATACCTGTGCAAATGATTTATGACAATCATGTCCTCGTAGCACAAGAAACAGTGCTATAAATCAGATTACACACTAATCTCTATTGGTCATTAATCGTCCATCGTTTAAATAACCTCGATTAGGGATAATTTTCGATTATAATATTCAATGTTCACTTTATAGGTGTTCCCTTACCAAGACTGGTCTTAATAACCTATTTTAAATATTCCAAGAATCAAATGGACTTATTATTTGATTCTAAACCACAATTAAATAGCAAACGGAGTGATGAAATTGCATGAAATTTTAAATTACTCCAAAACCTGAATGGTTCATCTTATGATAAATGGTTTTTCCGAATGTTTTAAGAGTATCACTCTTTATAAAACATCTATAGAAATCACACTCATATCTAATATGCTTGATTTCTTACATGCAATTGTGAATGTTGTCGTTCACTTATTGCATATGTTTAGTTATAATTACTTTGCCAATCTTAGCATCTTCATTACTGATAACATTCATAATAAGATGATAAAATTTGAGAGTGTCATGGATTATATGTAATTTAGGATTTATTGTCCAAGTGATGGCTCCCACTCATTTTCATGATTGAGACCTTCAACTTGACAACCTACAATCATTAACGTTCAGCAACGAACTTTCCATAGAACATCTTCTTTATTATTGCCATTAAGGCAACAATATTCAAAAAATATATCTTAGTAGACTTCCTGATGATGCTTTTCTTGGGTTTCACTCCAAACGGCTCACAATTGTTTGGGATACCCTAATCACTTGTTATCATGGAAATTTTCCTTAAATTCCTGCACATTACACATGGATCCATGTCCATGTTACCATTCTCAAGCCACAACTTATTCTTAGCTCGTGCTTATAAACGGCTTCCTTGTTAAGGATCTAATCCTTGTTAAGGCTTGTGCTTGCAACATCAATTCTCAAATTGTATTTGTTTACACATGTCAAGAACTCATCATGTTACTTATTCAAGTGCTTTGGATATTCTTGGCAATATTCTAACGATCTAATACATAGATTCAGGTTGATTGGTGCTTCATACATACTTCTCATTCTCTAAGCAAGTAACTCCTGCGACGATTCCATATCAAAACGTACATGATGGATTAAATTGTAGAGTAATTCTCAATCTTATTCCATCAATTTGTCATTTTATCTCATTCAGTTTCACTAAGCCTTTGCTAAACAGTTTGCTGTGTGATATGGTTGAAAGTCTCTATTAGAGTCATTCATGTTTGACTTAGTATTTAGCCTAGCTTATACTTAGTTCAAACATTTACGTAGTTTTTTACATATGGGTTGAAAGTCTTTCAAAGTCCTTCAATTCATGTTTAACACAGTAAACTCCTTTAAACGTTCAAACATTTTATCAAGTCTATACAATAGAACTGAATACCCAATACGTACTAAGTATCGTCTTTTGCTTGGTCCATTGTCGAAAATACTTTCAAATCTAAGCATTTAGTATTTGATAGTTATTTCACAATAAAGTTCGTAAACTTCTTGTTGGACCTGTACTTTTGCTCCCACTAAACTTCTTGTTCATGAGAATTTCTATGTTTCTCCATGAGTTAATCCTCTTATTAACTTCATGAGAAATCATGTTCCAATTCCTATATGCAACGCTTCCTTAAATCCCATAATGGATTCCTTGAGCTTGCTTTCAAATCTAGCATTATTTAGATTTTCAAAACCCTTAGACTATTCCATAGTCACTTCCAAAATCCTATTTTGGGAAGGCGGTTTTGGTATCTATTTTGCCATATTTCATATGAGCAATTTTTCTAAAAACAATCACGAAAAGACTTTAGCATTCTGATTGGTGAATAGGTTTTTATTAAAATCAACTCCGTGAATTTAATTGTATCCTTTTCAACCAATCTAGCTATGTATGCGTATACATTTCCACATTTGTTAGTTTTCTACTTGAAAACTTATTTGCAATCGATGGGTCTTTCACCCTTTATGCAAATTAATCAAGTTTCAAACATAATTTTCAAACATGGAGTCTATCTCGGTTTTTTTAGCCTCTAACCATTATTCGGAATTTGGATTTGTCATAGCTATCGTACAAGACATTATTCCTTTACTATCTAATAATAAATAGTATGCTTGTAAGTCTTATGTTTATTTCTAACTTAATATAAAATTTATAGGATTCAATCCAAGCCTTTGGTGAATTCTATACCTATACTGGGCAATTGCACCAACTACCGAGTTTCAAAGCGCTTCCAAAGCCCTTTGATATTCTTGATCTTACTCCAACTTTTCAAAAGTTTTGTGAGAAATAAATTCTCATTTAAGGAACTTGTAAAGTCGTTTTGAGTATTCTTGATCAAGTATTCTCACAAAGCCCTTTTAAGGTCTTCTGAGATTCTCAGTTCTAGTTTGTTGCTAAACTCGATGGTCATCGAGTTCATTTTCCTCCCACTTGTCGTTTTGGAAACGTGTTACTTTCCAGAAAGACACCACTTAGAGCTACAAACACTATGTTCTCAATTACATTGTGGAGGTAATGCCCGTGGTCTCAATTGAATGCTTACAAAGAGACATGTATATTGTCTTTGGGTAAAAGTTCGTTGTGATGAAATAAACAGTTAGCTCCCACTGGAGCTATCTTAGCCTTTAATGAGCCATTAAGCTTCCAATGAACCTCCTACCTCTTGCTAAGATGCTGAGCTCCCACTGAGTCACTTAGCTCCCACTAAGCCAATGAATTCCCATTGTGGCTAAGAGTTTTAGACATATACTTAAAAAGACATTTAGAAGATATCCATAACCGAATATGGCGTCCTTTCTTAGCTTCGACATTGTTTTTAGTGTAAAGTCCTTTTGAGTATTCTTGATCAAGAATTCTCACGAAGCCCTTTTAAGCTCTTCCGAGATTCTCAGTTCTAGTTTGTTGCTCAGCTCTATTATCATCCAGTTCATTTTCCTCCCACTTTTCGTTTTAAAAATGTGTTACTTTCCAGAAAGACACCACTTAGAGAAACAAACACTATGTTCTCAATTAGGTGGTAGAGGTAATGCCCGTGGTCTCCCTTGAATGCTTACAAAGAGACATTTATATTGTCTTTGGGTAAAAGTTCGTTGTAAAACAAATAGTTAGCTCCCGCTTGAGCTATCTTAGCCTTTAATGAGCCATTAAGCTCCCACTCAACCACCTAGTTCTTGCTAAGCCGGTGAGCTCTCACTTATTCACTTAGCTCCCACTGGGCCACTGAACTCGCACTGCGGCTAAGAGTTTTAGACATATACTTGAAAAGACATTTAGAAGATAATTCTATCCATAACTGAATATGGCGTCCTTTCTTAGCTTTGACATTTTGTTTAGTGTATCATTAGTCCTTCGTGCAAATCTTAAGAACTTTATAGGAAGGGATTTGATCCATCATTGTTCGAGTCATTTTAAATGGCATCGAGGTCTCCGAGAAGACACACTATGTTCTTTGTGGAGTTATTTATGAATATTTCAATTTCATAACTTTGTGATGGTCACGCTTGGCTCAAGCAAACATTGCTCGATCTAATCTAGACGTTTTGATATCTTGCCAAGTCGATTGTGTACTTCACTGAACTCTTGAACTATTCAAGATCAAGTTTGTTCACATTTGATGAATATAGGCATATTCTTTCAAATTCTTTTTGAAACGTTGAAGTAAATGAATCCTCTTTAGCTTTCAGAGTCAACTGTCTATACCAAGAACAATAGCTCTTTACTTTGTCGGTTTCAATAAGTAAGACTTGCTTGTCTTAGAACGATTCTGAATCGATCAACTATCAAGAGCCTATTTAATAGAGCCTTGAGTATGTTCTTGTCGATGTGACATTGTTAAAGATGTTTGGAACGCAAATCAAGCCCATGACATGAACTTAAAGAGTTTATCAGGTTAGGGAAATGTTTGTTTATAATCAAGCATTCTTGACACAACGCTTGGATAACCATGCCATTCAAATAAATTTGCAACTATTGCTCATTTCTCTGAATGTGAGTCTTTCCGTGTGTAAACGGATCAATTGCTGATTATAGAACATAATAACCATTTATTTGTTCCAGCCTTAGCTTAAAGGTCTTTAAACAAAGCATACGACCTTACAACTGATGTAGCACCACTTACTTCATTCTAAGCTTGAAAGTTGGTTAACTTAGCTTATCTTTAATAGTTTGAAGTCACTTTCAAAGTGGAACACTCAAGCAGTATCCGATACTTGTGAAGATAACGAATTGCTAAGTGAACTACAATAATATGAACTCATGGGTTGAAATGGATTCTTATTCCTTTTCTTCGTTCCTTGTTTCCTATATTTCTTATCGTACTTTATCTCATAATCTTTTAAGAACCATTTCTGTAAGAGTCTTTGACTTTTATACTTTGTTAGGCATAATTGAGCATCTAATGCGCCATAAAACAAAGTTCCATCTGTTAAGTGGGTTCATATCTACTATTTCAAGCACAAAGATTGATGGACCACTCCTACCCCTGCTAGATGCTCCTGGTTTTTGAAGAAGATTTTGAGTTGTAGAGATGTTGTGAATGATCAAGGGGGATGGGATGGTTTTGTTCAGGGCAACGAGATGAAAATCAAGAAGCTTTATGCTGCTATTAGGCCTCAAGTGCCTAAAGTTCCTTGGAAGAGAGTTACTTGCCATAACTTAGCAACTCCCAAGAGTGTTTTCATATTGTGGCTAGCTTTATGGAATAGGCTTGTCACTAAGGATAGGTTGCTTCAATGGCACATCTCTTGTGATCCAAAGTGTTTCCTTTGTCTGAATGGCAATGAAAGCGTTCAGCACCTTTTCTTTGATTGTGATTTCTCTAGGAAGGTTTGGAGTAAGGTTTTGGGGATCTTACGTGTTTCCAAGCCTGTTCAGCAGTTTAGTGATGAGATTGATTGGATGAAGAATATCTGCAGAAGTTCCAGATTGAAGAATAAAGTGATCCAGGTGGCCTTCACTTAAACTGTTTATGGTATTTGGATTCAAAGGAATTCAGTTCTCTTTACTGGTTGTTGCAAATCTGTTGATGCCCTTGTTCGGGATATTGTCTTTCACTCAGTTTGTAGAATCCCGGCGGGAAGCAAATATTTGATTGTTTAGGGCTTGTCTCGGGCTCTTTGTGTTTATGTTCTGGTTTCATTGGATTGGGTTCTGATACTGGGTTTCCCGTCGTTTCTTTTTGTATCGGTTTCTTTTTCTGCAGGCTGTTTCTAGCTGCTGTCTGCTGGTAGCTCTTCTGGTTTTGTGTTGTTGTGCTTTGCTGTGCTGCTGTGTTGTTGCTGCCTGCTTTCTGTGTTGCTGCACTGCTGGTGTGTTACTGCTATTGTTGCTACAGTCTGTTTGCTGGTTTTGTTGTGGTTTGGTTGCTGCTGCACTGCTGTATGCTGTTGTTGATCTGCTGGTTTTATGCTGTTGTGTTGTGCCTGCTGTCTGCTGCAGTCTGCTGTTGGTGTTGCTGTGTTGCTGTTTCTGTGCCTGCTGCTTGATGTTGCTGATGGTCTGCAGTGCCGGCTGCTGTTCTGACTTTTTGCTCTTGCTGCGCTGCTGTTTTGCTGTCTTTGCTGTTGTGTGCTGCTGTAGACTATGAATGGTGTTTGTTGCTGCTGCTTGTTGTGCTTTACTGCCTGCTGTTTTTGTTTCTGCACGACTGTTTTGGTGTTGTCTTTGTTGCTGCAGTTTGTTTTTAGTGTTGCTTTGGTACTCGTTTTGCTGTTTATCTTTGTTCTTTTGGTTTCTTTAGTCGGTTTGCAGGCTTGTCTGCTTCTGGCTGTAGTTTTTGGTGATTTTCGGGTGTTTGGCTGTGTTGTTTTCTGGTTTTTTGTTGTCTGGTCCTGGTTTCTGGAACCCTTCCTAGAAGGTGGCCGGAAATCTGAGTCCAGTTGTTCTAGGCCTTTCCTAGAACCGTTCCTAGAAGGTGGCTAGGTTTGGGTCTAGAACTGGTCGTGGGGTGGCCTGTTGTTTTCAGGTCTTTTGGTGTTCTAGTGGTAGTTATAACTTAGCTTTTGTAAGTTGTAACTTTCTCTTTTCGGTAATAAAATCTTATTTTCCAAAAAAAAAAAAAAAAAAAAAAAAAACAAAGTTCCATTTTTTCCTTTTATTCACGCTTGAATTACTACTACATCAATGAGTCCTACTCATCTATGTATTGAGAGAAAAGATATGTTGGTTGTCAATATTGACAATTTTGAGTTTGCAACTCAATACTTCATGTTTTATCAAAACTACCTAGTATTTTGAATACATGATTTTTAGCCGTCCTTTCAGACTTTGTTATAAAAGTCATTTATGAGAATTGTATTTTAGAAATGCTTTACTTTTTTTAAAGAACCATTCTAAAAGATTTCCTTTACAAATCATGGAAAGCAATACAGTTTGATTTGGAATTCTATAATTAAAAGTGCAAAGTATAACCATTTATCAAGTAAATAATATAAGAAGTTTGAAAATTAAAAGGTATTCATGCAAATCTTCAATCTTATTAAACGTCTTATCCACACATTAAAATTTTCCCCATTTGGCAAGAATAAGTCGATTCCAAGATCCGAAGAAACAAAGAGTGGTTAAGCATGCTTTAGCTTCTCTTAACACTCAATCTCCTAAGGTAAACAACGCTTTGCTAATGGCTCCAAGCCGCTCTTGGTTGAATAAATCGTCGCATCTAATGCTCTCTCAACAATTTATTCACTTTGTCACGACATGTTAGGACTCCATCACTCATATCGTTGAGTACAACCAAAACCAACTCGCATACCAGGTATGCCTTACTTCCTAGGAGAGGTAGTGATGTCTCGCTTTGGCGTAGCCCTCCACTACCCTCGTTCAGCTGGTAAGTGTTGCTTTAGAATGGAAAGTTTTTACTCAATATTTAGGGACCTAGGGTTTCTATGTTGGTTGATTTAAATGAACTTAGTTAATCATCACAACATTCGAAATCCGAAACATGCATCAAACATATAATTCATATACATAAACATACATATATATATATATATATATAAAACATAAATATAGATGCATTTGGCAACTAGCATGACCCCTTAAGATCTTTAAATCTTTAAAAGGTCTTCATTGCAACTTTCATGGCTACGTCTTCCAAGAACCTCCATTTTCAAGACTTGACCATAATTAAATGCAACTACTAGTATCTACGATTAGGAATAATCTAAATATTAAGGTACAAAAATACTCAACGGTACGTAGACCGTATTTAGATTTACAAAAATACATCACGGATCGCACACGTATTTTTTATCCTAATCGGGTCCCACTAGTTGCCATTTCAAAAAACCTGTGAGAGAATATACATTCCATTCATCCATTCATTGTTTGTGAATGGCCCATGTATTTTACAATGATAAACAAGTAACAATGCATAAACACGCGTGAACTAGTAACTAATCTAGGTAGTTAATCCAATTAACACGCCTAATTAAAACTAGTCAAAGTTGTTTTACCCGGTTATGTAAATAAGCGTAATTAACATTTGAAGCTCCCACTAAATTCCGCATCCAACTTAATTAATCCAATTAATTAAGCCGGTAAAACCCAAAATTTGTTAAAATAAATTTTGCCAATGCCGCTCAAAACCCGAGGCCTAGCCTCCAAAATTTTAATTGAAATAATAAAATAATTAAAATAAACAAAAATAAACAAAAAGGCATAAAAGCAAAATTAAAACGAGAGAAAAGTGCTTCGACTACCTAAGGCTAGCACCCTTGAGCACTCACACGCACGTAAGTGCTGAGCGCTTGCCTAGCAGCCTCGACCTGGCGTGCTGTGATGCTGCTGGGCACTGCTTGGCAGCGCGCATTTGATGTGTGTCTAGCTGCAGCTGCCTAGCACTGCTGCTACGCGTTGCATCCAACTCGCACGCCCCTCATGCACCAAGTCAGCACACAGGTCTTCTCATATACCTAGTACCACACGCACCAAGCACAGCAGCCTCGTCCTTCGGCAGCCACATGCGGGCCGTGCGAGCAGCCCAGCTAGCCGAGGGATGCACATGGCTATTGTGCCTTGGTTTGCGTGCTTGTACCTCGGGATTAATTCCCGATTTTGTGTGACATCTCTAAACAATTCTAAATTAATTTTAGAATTAATTCATTGAGCAAAAATGAAAATTTAAACAAGTCTAACTTTAAATAATATTTTCAAAGTTCATCTAACCAAAATAATTCCCAAGAACCATTCCTTAATTAAATTGGTTTAACTTGGTGCAACAAAAATAAGAGGGCAATTACTCACTATTAATTTAATTAATTCAAATTAATCTTGTGTTTTTGACAAAATAAGAGGGAGTTGGAAAAAATGAACATAAGTTCAATAAAGATTCCAAATTTAATACTTGTGAATCCTTGAAAAATTATATCTTCCAATATGAAGATAAATAATTTTTCTATCACAAAGATTCAAACTTTATGATTACAATCAACTAAAAATGATTAAATCAACAAAATTTAACAAAAATTCAAGGAATTTAGTAATATAAAGTTTCAATCACTTAACATAATTAAATATTAAATCTTTAATACTTGGAATCCTCAAAGAACAACAATTTCACACTTAATGCAATTAGTTTGCAATTATGTGAAAAAATAAAACAAAGCATTCAAGCACAAATTACTACAAAGTAATCATGCCTAAAGAGGTTTAAATTTACATATAAAATATGTATTGAACCAATTACATAACCACCATAAATATACAATTAATTTTCAAGGTTAGAAAGACTTAAAATTTTTCGTAAAAACGAAAAAAAAAACCCTCGAAAATAGCATTTATGGTCGTTTTTTGGCTAAAAACCGAGTCCTAAAACGGTAAAACCATTTCTAGAATGCCTTTTCCACCCAAAAATCACTATTTTTGGGTCAAATTTTGGGTTTAAGGCTGAAGGTAACTTAGATACGAGGTTAAAATAGATAATACGAGCTACTAATCTAATTAGCAACTTAAACCAGAAAAATTAAGCCATAAAATCACCTTGAAAATATTATGATTTTAAAAATAAATGAGCGTGGCACCGATACAGCTGTTGTGGTTTGGTAAGTCCAACTTACCGCGGAAACGACCCCGACCCGAAGAACCACTCACAATTAATAAAACCATAAAGCATAAAAAATAAACATAAAAGGATAAAATAGAAATTTACCTTTGACGCGTGCTTCGCCCGACCTAATGGGAACTTACTTTTTATGTCCAAGCCTCCAATGGTATCCACCCACAAAGGACGATCACCGACTTTTTATGTCCGCTACCTTAGAATTAGCAAGGTCCTACCAAAACCCAAGTGCTAATGGAGTTTAGGAGTTTTTTGCAAAAATGCAATGCTCTTTCTAACTCCCACTCAAGCAAAGAATTCTCAAGCCATGCTTTGGCTATTTATAAGGAAGGATAGCTTGTGAATTCCACTCATCTTTCAATGTGGGACTTTTTCACAAAAAGAGCCCACATGGAAAGATTGATGAATTAAATCTTTAGTTAAATAAACCAAGGAAAAAGTAACAAGTGTCACATGGTTAGGTGACGACCACTTTCCCACTTGGTCCCCAGGGCATTAAACATGCAATGTGAACTAACCATGCATCACCCAGCCTTGAGCCCCAAGTTGGGTTCGGTTGGGCCATTTTATTTTGGCCCGTGCCCATGACCCGTCACCCCGGTCCACGACCTCTTGCCACACATGCCACCAACATGGCGCTCTGCCACGTTTCACGCTGCCTTTGTGGCATGCTGCCATGTGGCAGTTGCCACTAGATGGCTTCAACTTGGCGGTTGCCACGTGTGCTGCCATATGGCGCTTTGCCATGTGTGCTGCCACGTGGCACGCACCTACTGGGCGCAATTTCCTAGCCTTTCACGTGGCTAGGTTTTTACTTGTTACTTGAACCATTTTCCCGTCTCGCCAAATCCTAAATTTTGGCTCGACATTTGAGATTTTCCGACGCTAGGTTTCGACGCGCCAACGCCTAAATATTTAACACTCAGGCGACGAATAAATTTCTTCCGAATTAATTCGTCGAGTCGGTTCGTATATTTGTTAGGGTGTGACCCGAAGGGTTTAGTTAAGATTAATCTTTAATATTAATTATACATTAATATTACTAATCGGAAGCGGCCTCCACCTAGGCGTTCCGATCACTTGAGCTTACTGAATATATTAGCTTTCTAATAATTCTGAACCCACTAACGGAATAGTACACTTGTTCGAAGGACACCATTCCTTTCATATACAACACCATCACTCCTCCCCTTATAGACCTCATGCAAATGGAGCAGTTGAGGGAAATTACAAAGATTGGCATGACAAACTCCATTTCGCACTTTAGGGTTATCGCACGTCTATTCGCACATCAACAAGAAATACGCCATCCTAATTTGATTAGCATTGATTAATTAACTTTTAAGAGTTTTATTTAAAATAAAAGAAGTGTTTTTAAGGAAATTACAGTTTTACCCCCTTGTACGCTTAATTTTATTAAAATAAGAAAACGCGTGGAAAAACTAATTGTAGCGCCGCAGCTACGGTCTGTCGCCTGGCGATAGGCCTGGCGTCGCGGCGACACTTCTTTCACCTGGGGACAGCTCTGTTGTCTGGCGATAGGCGCATGTTTGGCGATAGCTTCATGTTTTATTCTTTTCGAAACTTTGATTCTTTTTTTATCATACCCGGCTGATTTTCTTTATTAATAGGGTCCTTAAACCTCTGTTTTAATCACCAACTCTCATTAAGAAATTTTTAATACTCTCTCTCTCTCTTTTTTCTAAACTTGCTTTTTCTCAAATACAAAATTCTGCATTCACAAGATCTAGACACACCTAGCCAAATTCAAAGTTGCATATGCCCTAGACGTGAAAGGTTTAATATTTCTGAGGGTTTGGTCCCTAATCTCTATTTCAATTATTTAATTTAATTTGTTTATTTTTTTTATTTTCCTTGAAGTTACTAATCTGTGTATTTTGTTATTAGAAAGAGGTACGAGGCATCCAAGTAAGTACTTTAATTGTTTTATTGATATAATGATTGTTGTTATTTTGATTCCTAGTATCATGTTAGGATTTTTTTTCTTAATTTGATGTTTTGAATGATAACAATAAGATCCTAGTATCATGTGTAGGCTAAGGAATATAATATCAAATGTGCTTATTATGATATTGCCTTTTATTGTCTTTCCTAATATTCATGTTAGTATTATGGTAGGGCTAAATATATGATCTTTATTGATTAGTGACATGCTAGGGTTTGCTATTAATCTTGTTAGTACCATGCCTAAGATCTTGCTATTATTATGCTTTAACATGATTATTTTAATTATAATTGTGATTGATATTTTGATTACTATTATTATTCTTATTGTTGTTGTTATTATTATTATTATTATTATTATTATTATTATTATTATTATTATTATTTTTATTATTATTATGTTGCTTGATATATTTATTGTTATTGCTTGATCAGGCCTTTTATGCATGTTTAAAGGAAATTGGTACTTGTAATTACGCTTAATAACATGATCAATAATCTTTTTTACAGTTAATATGATTATAATTAAAATGATCGCCAATAATAGTTTTATTTGTGCATTAATATTCAACCTACATTTATAAACAGGTTTAGGGTAAACCTATTGATTGCATGTTAGTCAGAAAGCGCACATGAATACGAGAAGAATAAAGTAGACGCCTATTATTAGGGCAGGTTCAATCTCTTTTAGGTTGGATTTGTACCTTCATCCCCGAACTTCAAGTCATGGTTTCAGACCTATTGGAGTTAACGATCTCTTGGATCGTTAAGGGGTGTAACCTTCACCCAGTAAACGGTTTACAAGTTCCTAAAACTTGTTGGCGACTCTTTTACTCTAGCTTCCTTCCCTTTAGACGCCACCATGCTTAAGTGTATGATCACAGTCGGGTTCAAATTTGGGGTGATGCTTGAAATATTCCCTACATTTTTTGGCGACTCCACTGGGGAGGATTTCTATTTTAATTACTAAAATTTATTTTGGCAATTATTTAGAATAAGTGGATGAGACTCGAAAAGTACTAAGTATTTCATGTGCGTAATTTTGATTAACATTATTGTCATATGCATACAAAAGATCTCATTAGAAAGACCATCCGTAATGAGTTAAAAACATAGGATTTTTACACGTAGGAAATTTTGAGGAATATCTTTCACAACTAGGAACGAAATAATGCTATGAAAAACTAAAAAATTTTATCGAACACAGAAAGGTGATGAGGCATGTAGGAACTAGCGTCTAGAAAACAGAGCCTGTCACCAGGCGACACTCCTATCGCCAGGCGACAAGTCTGTATTACGGCGACGGTCTTTGTTGGCTAGCATTGCGTTCTTCCAATACCGAGCGAGAAATATGAGTTCTAATTTTGACAAGTTCTAGCACTGTTGGCTCGATTCTACAACCTGATTGAGTTTTTTCTCACTTTTTTTGAAACCCATATGTGTTCTACATATGGACATAACCGTATGGGAATTTATGCTCCATCTACCTGATTGAAACACTTTGTGCAACAAAGGGTACATCCGAGAATGTTGAATTCACCAACCATGGAAGCGAGTTTTAACTCGCGGGGTCCCATCCACTCGCGCCAACCCTTCAAAAGGTAAGGCTTCCGCGCGATGCATACGAACTCATAACCATGGACCCTCTTTGACTAACCCATATCCCAAACTTTAGAGAACTAGAGCCATGGTTAGGTTGCAAACTCATTGCATCATATTGTGCCTACTTGACTAATTGTGCATTGTTTGTTATGCATACTCTATGTGTTTTTCCTAATCGTTTGTTTGGCTTGTGTTTCAGTCTTAATAAACTGATTAATGACTAAAAGGACTTTGCCTACTTAATTAATCAATTAATTCAAGCAATTAAAGTCTAATAATTTAATTAGAATTGACTTAGTACGACTTTAGGCATGTCTCGTAGAGTAAAAAAACTTAAAGCAGCCACAAATTAATGCTAGTTTAATTGCGTCACAATTTGGGCTGCAACGCCACACGCTTGTCGTCTGGCTTTGCACTGTAGAGTGCGGCAACAATCCTGTTACTTTGACGACAATTCAGCATTTTACTCGAGTCTTCACGACTAGTCTAATTAAACAGTTTGCTAATCAGTTTGATTATTTTGTTAATAACATTACCTTAGTTAAGTTCTTAATTAAGTCTAGACACTAAGTCCCATGGTCTTACACAAGATTCAAAGCATGTCACTTGCACTCGCAAATAAAACACACACTAATATGTATGTACACTTTGACCATGTCTAAGAGAGTCTTGTATGCGCGTGTTTTCCGTCGTTTTCTTTAGGGGGGTAAGTCGGATATTAATCCTCCAATTAAAAAAACTTATTTGAACCCCTATACTTGATACCCAAAAATATACACCTTATTTTGTCTTTTTTTGTTTATAAACCCTTAAATTCAAAGTCAATTTGAGTCAAGTCATTAAAATAAAAATGGTTTAATTTACAGAGCGTGGTCAAGAAAGAAAGGGTGTTTGATCAGAGACAACCTTTTCGTTCAAGTACAACTTTTTAACAAACCGATCGCTCAAAAAATAAAAGCCAAGAAGATAATGGAGAGTCAAGAAGAAGTTAATGAGCTCAAGAAGCAAATGGCTGGTGTTACTGAACTGTTAAAGATCTTACCCCCCAAATCAATGATCCTGTGAAGCAACAACAAATGGAGCTCATGCAAGAAATCTTGAGCAAGATATCTAGGGATTACAGGTTCCAAGGCATTAGTTTACAAGGGGTCTCGGTTAACAAGGAGCTTCTTCCGCATAAGTTCAATGCCAACGACATCCCAAAATTCAAGGCAACTAATAACCCTGATTTTCAGTTAAGAGCCTTTAAAACAATAATTAACATTAAAGGTATTGATAGAAAATTATTTCATTCTCTATTTTCCTTAACTCTTTAATACGTTGGCCAGCAACGGTTCTTCTCCTTTGACAAAGAGAAAGCCTCTACTTGGGAATAAATAGTAAACGCTTTGATTGATATGTATAACTGTAATATTCAAGTTGAAACTGATCATAGGGAACTTGAAATAATTAAATAGAAAGAGAATGAAGGTTTCACTTTTTTCTTCAATAAAAGGAGAGAAACCTCTGCTAGGATGATTGAAGTACCGAGTGAAAAAGAATCTGTGAGGTTATTCATCAAGAACCTCCAAGCAAAGTACTCCAAGAATCTAAAATATCAAAACAATTTACACACCTTCAAGGACGTTTATGATATTGGGATTAACATTGCAGACGACCTTGCTAAACAAAAAACTATTAACAATAACTCCAACAGTGGCTGGAAAGGCAAGAAGAACGACAATCCTTCTTCTTCCAAAACCACCCACTCAAATAATGTTAGTACCTTTAATTTGAGTGAATTCCTTGCTACGAACAATTAAGGACAAAAGAAACCATTTATGTGGAACTTTACTCCTATTGGTATGATTTATGACACCGCATTTGATCGACTAAATGCAAAAGGTATTATAACTCCTATTTGACCATTTGGGGACCTAACAGTTGAAAAGAGGATAGCTAATTGGAACCCCAATGCACACTGCAAATATCACCAAGGTAGGGGCCATCTCGTTGAAAATTGTTAGAAGCTTAAGGAAGCTATCCTAGATTTGACCGATAACAACAAACTACCATTGCCCCCTGGAAGTAAGAAGCCAAGCTTCAACAATGCACCTCTCTCTGATTCCTTGGCCATCTCTGATGAGGAAAACCATGTTGATCCCTCATCTCTCATCAAACCTATTAACGAAATTCATGCTATCGAAGAAGAGGAGGAAACCTTTTTCGATGCCATGGATGACTTTCCAGAACCAGCAACCAAGGAAGATGTGTGAATGCTTATATGGTCCATATGGGAGGGAAAAGACTTACTACATGAGGCTATTAAATTAGCAAAGAAATAAGGACAGGAACTTCAGAAAAAGTGTGATAAAGGTCCACCCATGAAGAAGAAAACATTCCCTCTCCAAGTAATTGACACACCCAAGAAGAGTTATAAACTTTATACTCCAATTCGGACCTCCTATGCTAAAATGTTCAAAATGCTCTCCGAGAATGGTAAGGTTTAACCTCTCGAACCGAGAACTTTTGAATCTCTGAAGATGACAGACAGGTTCTATTGTCCATACCATCAATCAGGAGGACATACCATTGAAAACTATTTTAAATTCAAAGATTTAATTCAAAAGATTATTGATGATAAGAATCGAGTTCAAATCCCACAAGAACAAGACATAAGAATTAATGGGGTTTGGGACAGCGATAACGAAGACGTCTACCTAAAAGACATGGAAGAACCTCCACTTTCAATGTCATATTCAATAGGTGATTTTAAAGATGAAGATGATTCACCTATAGACGTCCTCACAAGATCTGGGATAACCTCCCATTTCTACAACACCCATTCCAACATTGCAGCAAGTTCTCATACCTATCATAGAAGACAATGATATTGTCAAGCAACTCAAAAAGACCATGGTCGAGATGAACGTATGAAATCTTCTAGTACGTCTCGAGAACATAGGTTGGCGGTAATGAACGCCTTGGATAAGATAGGGATAGATTCCGACACCACTCCTGTGGGGTTAGCTAACTTCCTTACGAGTGATCTCCCTAGTCCTATCGACATGATCACATTTTCTGACAAAGATTTGCTTCCAGAAGGTGACAAGCATTACAAGGCACTAAACCTCACATTAGTCTGCAAGAGAATGAACGTTCCAATGACCCTTGTAGATAATGGATCTGCAATTAATGTCTGTCCACTAAGAACAGTGAGGATGTTAGGCATAAGGGATGAAGATTTAACCCCGTCGTCAACACAAGGAATAAGATCTTACGACAATACTCGTCACCAAGCTCTTGGTAAAATTACTATGAATGTATCGGCGGGAACAATAGAACATGCCTATACTTTCCAAGTGGTAGATATTAAAGCTTCGTTCAACTTATTGTTGGGACGCCCTTGGCTTTATGACCTCAAGGCCCTCCCTTCATCTCTTCACCAAGAGGTAAAAGCCATAGTTGGAGAAATCCCTATCACAATCGATGCTTCACCTATGAGGATTAAAGTTGTTGAAAATCCGATCATTAATGTGGAGAAGGATGAGGATGATGCAAACTTGTGGGACTTTAATGAATAGGTCTCCTTAATCGAGGAGGATGAAAGGACCCCTCTCTGTCACGACCCCCACTCCAATATGATAGTAAATGCTATTCTCAAGAGACAAGGTCACTTTCATGGAATGACTCTAGGAATGAAAAAGGAGATATCAAAACAACTGGAATTACCTGGCCTCCCTAAGTTAGATACTTTTGAACTTGGTTTCGAACCGACTCCGGAAGACTATAAGCGAGCCTAGGAAAAGTCTAAGGCGCGTAGGAATGCTCACACCCAAAAGAAAACAATCCCAATGGATCTGTATCCTGTTACTCTCAATGGACAATTCATAAGAGAAGGAGAATACTATCCATGCTATGAATTTCCCGAACCCTTTGTTGTAAATGGCATAAGGCAATCGGGGTTAGAAATATTTCTGGATTGCTACTTTCTAGATGAGATCCCAACTCCTATTCACAAGGAGAAAGCACCCTCCTGCTTTGACTTTAATGTCATGGGATTACTATTTGGGCGAGAAAAAGATGAGCCGAGATATGTAGAGGATAATTCCTTGCTCATCTAAACGGAACAAAGCAAGAACTTTGACCCTTCAAAGCTCATCACTCCTGCGGAAGGATTAGTACAAGGGTGGCGCAAGACGGTCAAGGTAACTACCCCAAGTAGAAGGAAAATCTCTATAAAAAAAGGGCGAGGACTGATGTTCGAAGAGTCGTCTGAGTTAGAGCTAGAGTCAGAGTCTTTGCCTGTAAAGTCTTCCAAGTGTTTAGCTATAGCACCCCCTATTTCTTCTATTTATACTCCTAGGATTGTTAGTAATCAAGTCCCTAAGGACATTTCCCTTTTCGATGTTATGATTTCAAAATTCAATAATATGTCTTCTTATGCTTACTACTCGTGTTTTTTATTAACCCAAGATGACAAGCATTGCTTAACTAACAATGAAAATGAAAAAGAAATTATTAAAGCAATGGAAACACTTGAAAAGAAAACACCGATAATTGAGGATACTAAGGCGGTTGATATCTCAAATTATTCAACCATTAAAAGAGAAGTTAAAATCGGATTAATGCTTGACAAACAAGAAAGAACCGATTTAATTAATCTACTTAAATAATTTATTGATGTATTGGCTTGGTCATATGAAGATATGCCAGGCATTAATAGAGAAATAGCTCAACACACTATACCGCTAATTCCAGGAATGAAACCTATAAAACAGAAGTTGTCGAATGAAACCCGAGTAGCTCTGAAAATAAAAGAAGAAGTTCAAAAACAAATAACTGCAGGTTTTATCAGGGTATCCAAATACCCCGAATGGGTAGCTAACGTGGTCCCAGTTCCGAAGAAGGATGGAAGAGTAAGAATGTGTGTTGACTATCGAGATTTAAATAAGGCAAGTCCAAAGGACGACTTCCCTTTACCACACATCGATATTCTGGTAGATAATACAGGAAATCATGCGCTTCTCTCATTTATGGATGGATACGCGGGATACAATCAAATTCTCATGGCAGAAGGAGACATGGAGAAAACAACATTCATAACACAATGGGGTACTTACTGTTACAAGGTAATGCCATTCGGGTTAAAAAATGCGGGTGCTACTTACCAAAGAGCAACAATTACCCTACTCCATGACATGATGCACAAAGAGGTTGAATTATATGTAGACGTCGCAACGGGTCGTCGAAAAACCCTTTGTAGGAAATTGGCCAAATTCCGACGGAATTTCCGTCGTAAACCTTCCTTCCGACGGAATTTACGACGAAAATAACATCATCGAAATTGAATTTGGCCTTAATTGATGATCCGTCGCAATTTTTCGACGGAAAAAGTTCCGTCGTAAACAAAAACTTCCAACGGAAAATTTCCTCGCAAACTATATTTTCCGACGGAAAATTTCCTCGCAAACTATTATTTACGACGGAATTTTCTGTCATAAATTATAATTTGCGACGGAAAATTCCGTCGGAAAATATAGTTTGCGAGGAAAATTTCCATCGGAAATTATTTTGCTCCAACAGAAAATTCCGTCGCAAAATATATATTCCGACAGAAAATTCCGTCGCAAATTATATATTTCCGACAGAAAATTTCGTCGTAAATAATATTTTCCGACAGGAACTTCCGTCGTAAATTATAGTTTGCGACGCATTTTTCCGTCGGAATTTTTAGTTCCAGCCCGCAAGAATTTCTATAAAAATATGCATTTCCAAACCTGAATTTTTTTTATGATAAATCGACAAGAAAAAAAAGCATTTCAAAACCTGAAATTGTTGTTTTTAAAAAATTAATTACCGACCTTTGAAATTATATTTATTTACATATATATAATAATTATGTCCTAGTACAAAAGATAGTTCAGATTCTGGTATCTATACCAAACAAAAGCTATGTTAGAGTGATTCTATGCTAGACTAAAGCTAAGCTACACAATCGCCTGGAAACCGTGGCCTGCTCCACCACTACCCGGGTCGTCCCGTGGATCTCGATGCTGAGGATGAATGGTGGAACATGAGTCGTTTTTGGTGAAACGACTCATCATCTCATCCATACTCTCCTTGTATCTCCTCTCCATTTCAGCCATTCGGGAGTCAATTCGCCTTTCCATCTCGGCTTCCATTTGAGTTTGGAGAGCTTCCACCATGTGTTCCATCTGGTCTTGCATTTGAGAAATGACAGACGGTGTGTATTGCTGTGAAGAACGAGAAGCTCGACCCATCCGGTTGCCATAGTAGAGCTCTGCAATTTGGCCAAGTCCCTTCACACGCCCCTTCTTATTGCGCCCACCCACCGTCTCCCAGTACAACTCATAGGGACTCTTCTAAATCCCCTGAATCCTTGTTTCTTCGAGCTTCTTCTGGTAGGTCTCCTACAAAATATTAAAGATAATAAAAAAAATTGTTAAAAAAACAACAAAAAATATAAGGTAAGGTTTCTTTCTTCTAACATTCCAATATCACATACTTTTAGGTGCCTAAGGATAGAAATTAAGATAAATAAGCACATATGTCAATTATCGACCCTTACTCATCCAAAATCATCCAAATTTGGCCTATATGGCTAAAACCATGCCTATTTTCTATGTTTTCAAACCAATGGACTCGTTCTTTCTTCTAACATTCCGATATCAATTGCTTTTAAGTGCCTAAGGATAGAAATTAAGAGAAATAAGCACATATGTCAATTATCGACCCTTACTCATCCAAAATCATCCAAATTTGGCCTATATGGCTAAAACCATGCCTAATTTCTATGTTTTCAATCAAATGGACTCGTTCTTTCTTCTAACATTCCAATACCACATACTTTTAGGTGCCTAAGGATAGAAATAAAGAAAAATAAGCACATAAGTCAATTTTCAACCCTAACTCATCTAAAATCATCCAAATAAGCATATAATGAGTTCTACTTTGCTAATTTGCCATATATCAAGTCATATAATAAGTTTTTACCGCAATCCTTTTTGCTTTGGTGTTGGAAGCCACTTGGCCTTTTCCAGGCACTTCCTTGAAGTGTGTCTTCAAGAAAAGATAATGGGAATTTGGTAATTGGCCTTGGTTTTGTGCAGCCTTTATATATACATGTAGAAAATCAATGAAAACATGTTAGACCACCAAAATTCATTAATAGAGAAATGACTTAATTGTTACTGGACATATTTTAGGAACCTTAGCATCCTTTTAGCATGTTGTACAACTGACATTGAACCTTGAAAGTGGGTCGGTTCAACGACATTTTCCATAGATCCGCCTCTTCGGTTCTTCTTGTTTTGTTCCGACCGCTTCTTATAATCTGGATTAGTGGCAACAATTCGCATCATACGTTAGTGGACATCCTTATTAAGCCATCTTGGTCTGCCACCATTCAGCTAGTGTGTGATGTGGTAGAACGTGCGATTTGCAAACTTAAATTTGAAAGTGTCCTTCACATGGTCATTTAACTTAGGTGCCCACTTGAATTTTTTCTGCAAATCAAGAAAATGTCTTTATTACAAAATTCAACTCCATCAATATACTTTATAAAACATGTATTATGTTAGGTCTATCATACACTGAACAAGTTCCAAAAGTGCTCTCTCGAATCTTCATCAACCTCTCCATAATTCCTCCAAGGCTCAACATAGTAGCCGGTTAGCGAGTCGGAGAGCACATTCTGCACCGGCTTATCATCAAACCTATAATAAAGGATAGACATTCATGTAAGTAGATAATCAACAAAAAGTGAACAAAACATGGTCAAAGTAATACAAATTCACTTTATCAAAGTAAATACAAATTTAAGGATATTTCATTACAAATACATACGCACAAAAGTGTGGAAGGGTCCAACTCCAGCAAGTCATTAGGTTGCGGGTCCTGTAGCTCATGTTCCCGTTGCTCCTGTTGCCCGTGTACATGCCTATGAATCTGTCTCCGATTGACGATTTCTTGAGAGGCCCCCAAATCATGTGCCTCCTCTTCCTCCATTGACTCATCCTCATCATCATGTACAACCTGAGATTTCCCCTTAGTCTTTCTCCTTTGGACGTTTCTCCTTTATTTCCTCCTCCCATGATGACTACCTGAAAAAGTTGTTAGTACCATGATCGCACATTGTAATTTTATAAATTAGATCCATAAGACATTAAAAAAATAAAATGAGACCAAAAATGTAATGCAATATTACAAGTCCGAGTAGTCATTAAAAACTAAACATTCGAAGATAATAGTTAAAGGAGTAACTACATATTCTCCTCTTCATTACTCTTATCAGTACTACCACTATCATTATCACTATCATTATAACTATCACTAGTGTCATCTAAAAATACATTGATGTCCTCTTCTTCATCACTATCATTGGAGCCAATGCTTTCTTCTTCTTGTTCATCGCTTGAGATAACAAAGCCATCGTCATCATCATCAACACTATCAAGTTCATAGTCTGGAATGTCAGTTAGTGGACAAAGCGTTGCATGTACTTGTGGTGAAGGACCCTGCAAAAACTCTAGATCCACCGGAGCATCAATCACCGACCTTGCTTGAGTTCTAAATACGGCCCACCATTGAACCCGATCACGTTTAAGGCTAGGGTAAGATGCATAATACACTTGAGACACTTGGTAAGATAAGCTAAATGGATCATACTTAGGATATTTCTTAGTATGATTTACTTCGACAAGCTTGTATTGTTCATGAATGTTCATTCCTTTACCACAATCCATTTAACTACAACTAAATAAAATAGTCTTGTACTCTTTTTCGGACCGGTGTAGACAAGTACAATTATGTCGTTTAAAATGCCAAAGTACTCTCCACCGTCCTCACTTTAGACACACACCCCATAATTCATCGTAGATTTGTGTTTGCCATAGGATTGTGTGTGGAAATTAAAGCCACCGACAAATATCTGGTTCTAAGTTTTAACATGCTTGAAAGGCCTCATAGACAATGCTCGTAACACATCGGAACTTGGTTTCTGTTCTCTCACCTATAACCGTTACGAATACAAATATCACACTAATTGAAATGAAATATATTGTATTATAACAAGTTAATCGATATGCAATGTTCGAAAATTATTATCACCTTGTGATGAAACCAATCAGGGAATTCACTTTTGCATTTCTCCATGACATCTTCTCGACGCAAATAAGTTCGAGTACTAAGAATGTAGTCCTCAAACTGCCTAATAGATTAATGACACATGGTTAATCATTGCAGCAATTATATTAAATTTAAGGAATTTTCAAAAGTTTATCCTAAACATATATACCTTTCATATTCACCAAGAATGTCGGTATTTCTTAAAACGAACAAATGAGCACGTTCGAGTTCCTTGTCATCTAAATACCGAGTTTTACCAAAATTTGACACACGACCCTTATCCACCGTGAACATCTCTGGGATTTCATCGTTGTCAGCCGTGGATTCCACATCAGCATTCACATTTCGACCTAGATCTTGTGTTTTTGTGTCAACTGAGGGCTGAAAGTAATTGGAGCAGAAGTTTAATATCTCTTCAGCGAGATAAGCGTTGCATATGGAACCTTCAACACGAGCCTTATTACCAATTTTTCGTTTCAGGTGATTGAGGAACCTGTAATTATTTTTATATAGCCGTAGAAGTATTAGTAACGAAAAGCAATGAAAGAGATGAAAATAAGAGTTGAGAAAAGGCCTTTGATTTACCTTTCGAAAGGATACATCTACCGATATTGAACAGGTCCACATAACTTGCCCTCATATGGCAAATGAATTGGTAAATGCTCCATGGAGTTGAAGAAAGACGGAGGGAAAACCTTCTCAAGCTTGCACAGGATCTCAGCTATGTTTTTTTCTAATCGCTCCATGTCGCTAACTGTAATTGTGTAGCAACATAAAATGCGAAAGAATTGGCTTATCTCTGTAATTGCATTCCATATATGGGTAGGGAGCAATTCTCTCAAAGCTGTGGGCAACAACCTCTCCATGAACACGTGACAACCATGGCTTTTCATTCCATGTAACTTACCTGATTGCAAATCCACGCATCGGCTTAAATTGGAAGCGTAACCATCAGGAAACCGCAGCTGTTTGAGCCACTCACACAAAACCTTTCTCTGAGCCTTGTCAAGAGAAAATGGAGCCTTTGGCATGAATTCTTTTTCTCTATCATCCTCTTGAAGATGTAGCTGGGGCCGTTTACAGTATTTAGCTATGTCATTCCGAGCTGATGGCGTGTCACAAGATAGCTTTTTCACGTCTATTATAGTGTGAATCAACTAGTCAAAAAAGTTTTTTTCAACGTGCATGACATCTAATTTGTGACGAACAAGCAGATGATTCCAATATGGAAGGTCCCATATAGTGCTTTGCTTGAACCACCCTTTTTTTGCATTCTTGAGACGTTTTAGTGCCTCGGGGACATCTGTTGCTTTAGGGAGGTTTTTCACACATTCCCAAAGTTCCTCTCCTGACATGATGTGAGGTGGTGAACCTTTTTCGACTTTGTTTTTACAAAATGCATTTTTACTATTTCGAAAAGGATGATTTGTCGGAAGGAATTGACGATGGTAATCAAACCAAGAAACCTTACAACCATTTTCGAGCCCAAATGCTTTGCTTTTCTCCATGCAATATGGACAAGCCTTCTTACCGGCTTTGGTCCAACCAGATAACATACCATAAGCCGAGAAGTCACTAACGGTCCATAGGATGGCTGCTCGAAGATTGAAATTCTGTTTTCTCGAAATATCGTAAGTATTTGCCCCAACTTCCCACAACTGTTTCAACTCGTGTATGAGCGGTTGCATGTAAACATCCAAGTTTCCCTTAGGGTTTTCAGGACCAGGAACGAGTAACGAAAGAAACATGAATTGTCTTTTCATACACATTGACCGAGGCAAGTTAAAATGGGTCAAAATGACAGGCCAACAAGAATATTGTCCCCCAAACTGACCATGTGGAGCAAATCCATCCGTACATATGATGAGTGACATTTATGTCACTCTTAGGGAGTAGTTTTAGAGTCATTTTCGTGTTTATTTTATCTTATTTTCTCTTTCTTTCTCTTGTTTTCTCTTTAATAAAGTTTCTTGTTTATTTGGTAGTTTTGGAGCGTTTTAGTTTATTTTCTTTATTTTATTAGCTTTAGTTTATTTTCGTATTTTATTTCACTTTATTTGCTTTTATAGTTTTTGTTTTATTTTTATTAGTTTAGTTTTATGTCTCTTATTTTCTATTTCATTTTATTTATTTCTGTTTTTTTATTTTTGTTATTCTATTTGTCGTGGTTTTGTTTTATTTCGTCCTTTGTTTATTTTCATTTTATTTTATTCTTTGTCCCAATAGTCTCCTCAATCTTGCTCGTGTTTGTAGGTGTGTTCGAGGTTCAAGGTATACGCTGTAACTTCCAAATGGAGTGAGTCTCGGGTTTGCTCTGCTACTTGCTGCTGCCCCTTAACCTTCACCCCACCTCCCTTATCCTCCACCACACACACACCAACAACACAAGCATTTCACATCCCCTGCCTCACTTTTAGTTGCCAGCAACAACAACCACAATCACCCACCAATTCACGCGCCCACTGCACCAGCCACCTAGCACCGCACATCCCCTGCTTCACCCCGTAACAACACCAACAGCAACACAACCAATCATCTGACCACCAACTGCAACCCCGCAAACACCACGCACACCAGCACCACCAGCCGCAACAGCGCACACCACACACCACCACTCACCTCCCTTTCCCCCTGCTCCAATTCGCACCATTGCCCCGCAACAACAGCCACGCAATCCCCAACACCACCAACACCAACGCAACCCAGCCACCGCAATCAACCTCCCTCAACCAATTACAACAGCCCGCAATTCACCTCACAACAGCCTGCTTTACACCCGCAATAAGCCGCACCTAAACCAGCAACAATTAAGCAACCAATTCGCACAAGCAATTCGGCCCCTCAATTAAGCAAATCAGAACAAATTGAAAATCAATCAAGTTCGAGCATACCGTTTGTGGTTCGATCGAACTTTGATTCAGAGACTTTGTGGGTGTTGTTATTCGAAGAGGAGTGGTCGAACATACCCATGGTTCGACCGAACCAACCCCGTAGTTCGGCCGCACCAACCCAAGTTCGAACGAACCATTTCACGAGCTATGCACATGGCTTTTAATGAGGATCGAACGGCCTCGATTTGATGATGATGGTTGATGAACGGTGGTGATAAGATGAGCTTCAATGGAGTTCAACTTGAAGCAGCCAATGTGAAGGGGAAGAAGAAATAAAAACGTCTTATTGTTTTGGGGATTTTGGTTTTTTTTATTTGTCTTTTTCTTTTATTTTTATTTCTTTTCCTTTTCCTTTTTCTTATTTCTTTTCTCTTTTATTTCTTTTCTATTTTATTTCCTTCTTTTATTTTTCTATTTTTCCTAGTTTTATTAGCTTAGTATAAATACCCTATTTTGGGGTAATTAGAAGAACATTCAATAACTATCTATTCTTCTCTCTAATTAGTTTTAGTTTTAGGTTAGGTTAGGGTTAGTCTTCATTGGTAGAGAGAGAAAGTGAGGTTTTCTTCATTAATGAACTTGGATTTTGAAGAAGGAGCTTGTTCAATCCTTTGTAGACCTTCATCTTCAATTAATGAGCAATTTCTTACTCTTTCTCTTTACCTTTGTTATTTATTTTGTTTATTTGCTTTTATTTTTCTTCTTTGCTTATTAATCATGTTGATGCTTATTGATTTGATGATTGATATTGTTTTCAACATGATTTGTGAGTAGTCATCTAGCCAAGGGTGTGGGGATGGTGTAGTTGCTAATTGTTCATGCTTTTAATGTTGGGGTTATGTTAATGGTGATTAAAGTCTTTGCATGCTTGATATTCTTTGATTTTTCTCGCAAGTGCACATTGTTAGTTGATCAAAGATGAGTCTTTATTAACAAGTAACGAAAGTTGACTTAGTTGAGATTTATTACTATCGATTGTTATTTAATAGTACCTCCTAGTATATGGTTCTAATGTGGAAACATAGAGGCTATGTTAAGAGAAGCCAATTTACCCTAGAAGGCGGCTAGATTGGACCCTTTACTTCGATATTCATGCATGCTTAGTTAACCATTGCTTTGCTTCCATGTTATTGCATGATCAAGTGACATATTCACCTACCCATTTCCCTTGGTGCCTTAATGTTTTATTTCTTGTTTTAGAATTTTTAGACTTTAGTTTATTTATCCCTTATTCCGGACTAGCTTAATTGTCGATAACATTTGGTGGTGTTTACCGTTCTCTGTGCTTCGACCCCTATGCTTGCCTTATACTCGTATTAGGTTTGTTTAGGTTGTATAAATTGTATTTGATCTAGGGATAAACAGTTGATGACGCGTTTATGCCCTAAATTGGCGCCGTTGCCGGGGAGTAACCCGTGTTTTATAGCTTTCATTTTCTTTTGTTTTTAGATTAGAGTTTCTCACATGGACGTGTTTGTGTTCCTTGCTAGGTACACAACTTGATATACTCTTGCGCATTGGTGATGATCAAGAACCAAGGAAATGTGCCTCAACTTACCTATCATGTGGAATTCAAGCCTTATTTGTAGAGATTATGGCTCATATGAGGTTATTTCGGGTTTTTTGTGTGATTTTGCATTTATCCCATATCCGGTAATATCCTTCTTTTCCCTCTCTCTCTCTTACTTATTGTGACTTGAAGATCATGTGTTGGTAATGTTGGATTAATTTTTCCTTGTATTCCCCTCCTTGATTTCATTGTTTATGATTTGAAAGCTTGGTTTCATTCAAGCTTGGGGGAGGGTATTCTATCATGTTTAGTGGGATGTTGATTCATATATGCCATGCACGTGAGTATATGCATTTCCATGTTTTTCATGCTTTTGGAAAATCCAAAAAGATTTTTGGGGCAAGTTTAGCAAAATTGTGTTTTGTTTGTTCTTAATTGGACATTATATCTTTTGGATTTGTTTACTCTTGAATGCCTTTCTTCCTAAGTGGTTAATGTGTGCACGATTTGAGAGTGTCATTGGTTGACTCTAGGATATTACATGCTAAGGTAGCTGGGTTGAGAACTTTTAGGAATCCATGAAGCCCTATTCACGGGTATGTGGAAAGATGGTGTTGCTCTCTATAGTGGATTTGGCACCCTTAGTTGGTATTTTCTTAGTTATAATCCCGTGTGAGGTAACATTGTTCTAGCCTTCATCACTTTATTGTGTGGCGCATTTGGATCCTTAGCTATGCATGTCTTGATCCTTGTTTTGACTTATAGCTCCCAAGATCGTGATCGAAGCACTCTAGGGGAGGAAAAGGGCACTTCTTTCTAATTTTTTTTTCTTTATCTTCTTTTTGTTTTGTTACAAATTTGATTTTCTATTTTGCATAAACCTACTTGCTAACCAATTTGAGCCTTATGTTTCCCGCTCTTGTTTAAACCACATTACAAACCTAATGGCTTATGTTTACCAACCTTTTAGTTAGTGAAGCATTGACATGTGAGGTTTAAGTTTTGAATTGTTGATTATAAACAAGAAGCACTTTGAGATTTGGTTAGAGTTGAGCTTGTAAAGAAATATGCAAATTTATGAAAATCAAGTGAAGTTTCAAGAAAAAGCCGTCCAAAATTAAAAAAGGCAAGGACAATGAATAAAGTTAAAAAAAAAAAAAAGAGAAAAAATTGGAAAAGAAACAAAAACAACAAAAATATTTTAGATGGTTTCATTTTCTTCCTTAGTCTAAGAATTGAGGACAATGCTTTGTTCAAGCTTGGGGGGAATATTGTGTGTTGATGTTGAATAAGCTTGGGGCAATGGAATTAGTGGTATTTTTGCTTGATATTTAGTGAATTCTTAAGTTATTTTTGAGTGTCGGTCGCACTTTTTGCTTCACTTAGGAATTATCACCAAATTTTAAATTTTTACCCCGCCTTAACCCTTAGCCTTACGTTACAACCAATAAAAAGACCCTTAGACTCTAGTGGTTTAGGTCAAAAGAACGGTGGAGGGAGATAGACTTCAAACCTATGGAAAGAGTATGCATAGTTGAGACGTCGGGATTACCTTCTCAAAGTTTTTCATTTCTTTATCTTTTTCCGGTTCCTTCGTGGAATCTTGAGAAGATAGTTTAAGGGTTGATTTGAAGCTAGTGGAGAGAACATGGCCCGATTGGTTGGGGCTAGGGTGGATTGAGTCCTAAGTAGTTCTCTATGCTTAGCATATGTTATGTTTCAATCAACCATTGAAATCTTGGAACGTGCATACATTTGTCCATTTAGAAAGGTTTGCATTCATTAGTACTCGTCCTTATTTCTTGTCCATTCATGAGCTTGTGTTTCGTTTTTTCTCTTAGTGTTCCTTTTCTTTTTTCCTTTTTCCTTTTGTTGCCTTGCCTTGGTTTTTTTCGAGAGTTATGGGTTAAACCTCTTAGGAAACCCTCACGAGAGCTTACTCGTCCTCTTTGGCGACATAGGGGTTTAAAGGGCTTGATGCATACACTAAATGCATCCGTGATTCCTACGACAGTGAGTTAGTGTACATTTTTTCTCTTTGTTTCTATTTTTGTTTCTTTTGCTTTTAATAATTCCATCTTGTTCTCTTTTGCCTTAGCTTTTCTCGAGGACGAGCAAAGGTTTAGCTTGGGGGAATTTGATGAGTGACATTTATGTCACTCTTAGGGAGTAGTTTTAGAGTCATTTTCGTGTTTATTTTATCTTATTTTCTCTTTCTTTCTCTTGTTTTCCCTTTAATAAAGTTTCTTGTTTATTTGGTAGTTTTGGAGCGTTTTAGTTTATTTTCTTTATTTTATTAGCTTTAGTTTATTTTGGTATTTTATTTTACTTTATTTGCTTGTTTAGTTTTTGTTTTATTTTTATTAGTTTAATTTTATGTCTCTTATTTTCTATTTCATTTTATTTATTTCTATTTTTTTATTTATTTTATTCTATTTGTCGTGGTTTTGTTTTATTTCGTCCTTTGTTTATTTTCATTTTATTTTATTCTTTGTCCCAATAGTCTCCTCAATCTTGCTCGTGTTTGTAGGTGTGTTCGAGGTTCAAGGTATACGCTGCAATTTCCAAATGGAGTGAGTCTCGGGTTTGCTCTGCTACTTGCTGCTGCCCCTTAACCTTCACCCCACCTCCCTTATCCTCCACCACACACACACCAACAACACAAGCATTTCACATCCCCTGCCTCACTTTTAGTTGCCAGCAACAACAACCACAATCACCCACCAATTCACGCGCCCACTGCACCAGCCACCTAGCACCGCACATCCCCTGCTTCACCCCGTAACAACACCAACAGCAACACAACAAATCATCTGACCACCAACTGCAACCCCGCAAACACCACGCACACCAGCACTACCAGCCGCAACAGCGCACACCACACACCACCACTCACCTCCCTTTCCCTCTGCTCCAATTCGCACCATTGCCCCGCAACAACAGCCACGCAATCCCCAACACCACCAACACAAACGCAACCCAGCCACCGCAATCAACCTCCCTCAACCAATTACAACAGCCCGCAATTCACCTCACAACAGCCTGCTTTACACCCGCAATAAGCCGCACCTAAACCAGCAACAATTAAGCAACCAATTCGCACAAGCAATTCAGCCCCTCAATTAAGCAAATCAGAACAAATTGAAAATCAATCAAGTTCGAGCATACCGTTTGTGGTTCGATCGAACTTCGATTCAGAGACTTTGTGGGTGTTGTTATTCGAAGAGGAGTGGTCGAACATACCCATGGTTCGACCGAACCAACCCCGTAGTTCGGCCGCACCAACCCAAGTTCGAACGAACCATTTCACGAGCTATGCACATGGCTTTTAATGAGGATCGAACGGCCTCGATTTGATGATGATGGTTGATGAACGGTGGTGATAAGATGAGCTTCAATGGAGTTCAACTTGAAGCAGCCAATGTGAAGGGGAAGAAGAAATAAAAACGTCTTATTGTTTTGGGGATTTTGGTTTTTTTATTTGTCTTTTTCTTTTATTTTTATTTCTTTTCCTTTTCCTTTTTCTTATTTCTTTTCTCTTTTATTTCTTTTCTATTTTATTTCCTTCTTTTATTTTTCTATTTTTCCTAGTTTTATTAGCTTAGTATAAATACCCTATTTTGGGGTAATTAGAAGAACATTCAATAACTATCTATTCTTCTCTTTAATTAGTTTTAGTTTTAGGTTAGGTTAGGGTTAGTCTTCATTGGTAGAGAGAGAAAGTGAGGTTTTCTTCATTAATGAACTTGGATTTTGAAGAAGGAGCTTGTTCAATCGTTTGTAGACCTTCATCTTCAATTAATGAGCAATTTCTTACTCTTTCTCTTTACCTTTGTTTTTTATTTTGTTTATTTGCTTTTATTTTTCTTCTTTGCTTATTAATCATGTTGATGCTTATTGATTTGATGATTGATATTGTTTTCAACATGATTTGTGAGTAGTCATCTAGCCAAGGGTGTGGGGATGGTGTAGTTGCTAATTGTTCATGCTTTTAATGTTGGGGTTATGTTAATGGTGATTAAAGTCTTTGCATGCTTGATATTATTTGATTTTTCTCGCAAGTGCACATTGTTAGTTGATCAAAGATGAGTCTTTATTAACAAGTAACGAAAGTTGAATTAGTTGAGATTCATTACTATCGATTGTTATTTAATAGTACCTCCTAGTATATGGTTCTAATGTGGAAACATAGAGGCTATGTTAGGGGAAGCCAGTTGACCCCGGAAGGCGGCTAGATTGGACCCTTTACTTCGATATTCATGCATGCTTAGTTAACCATTGCTTTGCTTCCATGTTATTGCATGATCAAGTGACATCTTCACCTACCCATTTCCCTTGGTGCCTTAATGTTTTATTTCTTGTTTTAGCATTTTTAGACTTTAGTTTATTTATCTTCTATTCCGGACTAGCTTAATTGTCGATAACATTTGGTGGTGTTTACCGTTCTCTGTGGTTCGACCCCTATGCTTGCCTTATACTCGTATTAGGTTTGTTTAGGTTGTATAAATTGTATTTGATCTAGGGATAGACAATTGACGACGCGTTTATGCCCTTGTCAACATAGGCCAAGTCGAACATTACGAGGTTCAGAGGCAAACTCAGGAAAGCAACTATCGAGGTGTTTCCACGCTTCACTACCGCTAGGGTGTGCCATTGTGCCTTGAACTCGAGTATTTAATTTTTAGCATGCCATGTCATTTCCTCATAAATGTTTTTAGTTGCAAAAAGCCTTTGCAACCTAGGTGTGATAGGGAAATAAAATAGAACATTAAAAGTCACTAAGCTACCTTTAGAAGTCTTCTTGTATCGGTCGCTGCCACACACCCTACATGTAGATAATTGAGCATCATCTTTCCAAAACAACATACATCCTTTCGGGCATGCATGAATATTTTTATGGGGCAGCTCTAACCCCTTAACAATTTTCTTGACCTCAAAGAATGTCCCAGCCATGTGGTTGTTGTTAGGAATCGTTTCATTAACCAAAGAAGCAAATCCATCAACACATCTGTGCGGCAAATTATACTCGCACTTCAAGCTAGTGATTCTAGAAGCCATCTCTAACACAGACAATGAACTCCCTTCGTATAACGGTTGTTCAGAAGCCCTTAACAAATCAAAAAATGGCTTGGCTTGTGCATTAGGCTCCTCCTCTAATGAAACAACCGCCTCTTCGGAATGACCTTGATCTTGAGACTAACCAAAGGCATCCAAAACCATTTCACGATATTCATTTAACTGCCTTCTACGAGTTCCTGGAAACCCTTCCCTATGACACATCCACTCATAGTAATTAGGTAAAAAACCGTTGTGATACAAATGAAGTTTAACCGTATCCAGATCCTATAGACGTTTGTTTTTGCATTTAAAACATGGACACCTAACTTCATTCTGGTTGCTACTCTTGAGATGATCTTCCACATATTTAAGGAATTCATCTACCCCCTTGAAGAACTCAGGATTAATAGAATTCCCAACCTTCCTTTCGTACATACAGCTACGTTCTTTTCGTTTCATGATTACAAGTTCTACACAACTAACACATATGCCATTAATCACATTAGTCAGAAAGCACAATATATATTCATAATAGATCAAAGTGTTATGGAAATGCAAATGAGAAGAGAAATGATTTCCAAGGGTCCTTATCACTCCAACCTAACCCATCCTTGGATGTTCAATCTCACTAGTGAATATATGCCAGGATTTCAATTTTATGGAAAACCCGGCAGCATCTCCCTACATTTCCCCAAGTACACGATATAAGCGATTAGAAACACCTATATATGTACCTAGAGAACATTGTAGAGAAATGACAAGCAAGGATCTTCCTTAGAATTAAAACAAAGGAATACATTCACCACCTAAGTGAGAATAAACGTACAAGGACAGTCCCAGCCGGGGACTATTCAAGACATACTCCTAAAGTTTATGCCTTGAACGGGTATCTAGGTATATTATTATGCAAATGATTTATTTAAAATATATATACTTAACTAACATACATAATATTAAACAAATATATCAAGATTAAACTAAACAAGAGAAACATATCATAAAACCATAACATTAATATAAACCAAATCAAACCAAACCAAAGTAAACTAAACTAACATATCATAATATTAAATCTAGTAACATGCATTATAAAAAATTTAACTTAAGTAATAAACATTATATTAAACTAAAAAAAACTAAACTAGATTATAATGAACTAAAGTAATCTAACATACATCATATTAAAGAAAACGAACAAAACGTAACTAAAGTTTCATAATATTAAACTAATCTAATATACTATAGTAAAACTAAACTAAAGTAAACCACATTATATTAAAATAAACTAAACTAAAGTTTCATAATATTAAACTAATCTAATATACTTTAGTAAAACAAAACTAAACTAAACCACATTATATTAAAAAAAAAAAAAAAAAAAAAAAAAAAAAAAAAAAAAAAAACTTAACTAAACTAACATACTTACAAAAAGTTAAACTAAACTAAACTAACATACTTACAAAAAAAAAAAGTAAACTAAACTAAACTAAAACACATTATATTAGAAAAATCTTAACTAAACTAAGTTATGTTAAACAAAACCGAACCAAACCAAACTAGCATACATACAAAATATTAGGGTTTGTAATGTGACTAACGTTTAGATTTGCACTTCATTTTGACAATTAAACCATCTAATTGTACAAATCCTACAAAATATTTTAAAAAATAAATTATATAAATAAGGGTTTATTATTAAACAAAAAAACAATTTAAAAAAAAGTGGAGGAAACTGACCTTGGCGCGGCACCGGCAACAACAACCAGCCACGGCGAGGGAAGGGAGGAGGCCGGAGGCCGGAGGCTGCGGTTGTGGTGGTCAGGGCAAAGAAAGTCAGATTTGAATGTAAAAAAAAAAGTGTAAACTAACCTAGTAACGCGGCGCCGGAGGCTCGACGGAAACAAGCCGCCCATTCAACCGCCCTCTTTCTCCTTCTCGTCCTCTTTTTCTTTATCCTTCTCGTCCTCTTTTTCTTTCTCTTACTCGTCCTCTTTCTCTCTTACAATGTCGGCTCCGTTTGGGTCATCGACGGCGGCAGATGCGTGACGGAGGGCTGAGGTTGCGTGATGGAGGGCGGAGGTTGCGGCGGTGTGGTCCCCTATTTTTCTTTCCCTCTCTCTTTCTCTCTCCTTCTCTTTCTTTTGTGAAACGACTCCAAAAATTCCCCCCCCCTTTGTTTTTAGGTAAAAATTAAAATTGCCTAATTTTTAAAAAAATCCTATTAATTCTGACGGAACTAATTTCCCTCGTAATTCCATCTTCCGACGGAATTTTCTGTCGCAAAATTATTTTCGACGAAATATTCCGTCGGAAAAATGAATTCTCGACGGAAATTAGTTCTGTCGGAAATATTACGACGAAAAATTTATCGAAACATAAGAAATCCTTCGATAAATTCCGACGAAATATATTCCGTCGGAATTTTTGAAGTTTGCGACGGAAAAATAGGTCCGTCAGAACCTATCCGTCGGTATTTAGCCTATTTCTAGTAGTGGATATGCGAACCAATATTCAAGAAATCGAAAAGAATGTGCCAGTAATATGGGACGATGAGTGTCAAAAAGCCTTTGAGAAGATCAAAGCCTATCTCGCAAATCCTCATGTATTAGCACCAGCACTTCCAGGGATACCTCTTAGGTTGTTCTTAACAGTCACCAAGGAGACAATGGGGGTTATGCTTGCACAAGAAGTAGAAGGTAAAGAAAATGTAATCTACTATCTAAGTAAAAAGATGCTCGAGTATGAAGTATGTTATACACCTCTTGAGACAATGTGCCTCGCATTGGTGTGGGCCACAACCAAGACAAGACATTACATGCTCGTGCATACAGTCTTTGATAGTTTC
Source organism: Chenopodium quinoa (assembly GCF_001683475.1). Classification (NCBI taxonomy): domain Eukaryota; kingdom Viridiplantae; phylum Streptophyta; class Magnoliopsida; order Caryophyllales; family Amaranthaceae; genus Chenopodium; species Chenopodium quinoa. The sequence goes on along the minus strand of NW_018745251.1, from coordinate 865,172 downwards.
CCGAATGGATCCACTTAAATATCTATTTGAAAAGTCTACACTCAATGGGCGCATATAAAGGTGGATAGTCAATTTAGCCCAGTTCAATGTAAGATTCATGCCTTAAAAGGCAATCAAAGGATCTGTGGTCTCGGATTTCCTAGCCGATTTCCCAATAGATGATTCGACGGCGATACATGACAATGAATTTCCAGACGAAGACTTGATGGTCACAAAAGATGATACTTGGACTTTATACTTCGATGGAGCTACTAACCAAAAGGGATGTGGCGTTGGAGTATTATTAGTATCAGCTAAAGAAGAGCACGTTCCAATCTCCATAAAGCTAGATTTCGACGTTACCAATAACGTTGTTAAATACGAAGCATGCGTGGTAGGCCTTGAAACAGCTTTGGCATTGGGAGTAAAGAAATTACGAATATTAGGGGACTCTTCATTGAACATCAACCAAATTTCTAAAACATGGAAAGTAAGAAGTGAAAGTCTAGCCCCTATCCAAACTTATCTGGAAAGTCTCACCAATCATTTAGAAAAGGTAGAATACACCTATCTACCTAGAGAGGAAAACCAATTTGCTGATACCTTGGCAAGACTAGCCTCAATGGTTAGGATTCCTACGGATATTGAGCAAATGCCTCTAACTATAGAGAAAAGGCATAAATCAACTTATATTCAAGCCATAGAAGACGATGAAGTAGTCAAAGATGAAGAAGAAGAATAATTGTGGTATACGGATATACTTAATTACGTCGCCAAAGGAGAATATCCTCCTCATACGGATAAACACCGCATTCACTACTTAAGACTTTAAGCTATCTCGGGACAAAAAGTGTGAATAACTAAGAGATTAAACTAAGGATTAAGAATGATTAAAGATCAATATAACTAAACACCAAGGGAAGTGGGTAGATGTAGATGTCACTTGATCATGCAATAACACGGAAGCAAAGCAATGGTAAACTAAGCATGCAAGAATATTGAAATAAAGCTCGATCTAACCGCCTTCCGGGGTTAATCGATTTCTCCTAACATAGCCTCTATGTTTCCACATTAGAACCATATATTAGAAGGTGCAAACAAAGAATTATCGATAGTAATGAATCTCAACTAAGTCAACTTCCGTTACTTGTTAGTAAAGACTCATCTTTGATCAACTAACAATGTGCACTTGCAAGAAAGACCAAAGAATATCAAGCATACAAAGACTTTAATCACCATTGACATAACCCCAACATCATAAGCATGAATCAATTAACAACTACACCATCCCCACACCCTTGGCTAGGTGACTACTCACAAATCATATTGAAGACAATATCAATCATCAAATCAATAAGCATCAACATGATCAATAAGCAAAGAAGGAAAATCAAAATAAGCAAACAAAACTAAATACAAAAGCAAAGAAAGAGAGTAAGAGATTGCTCATTAATTGAAGATGAAGATTTACAAAGGTTCAATCAAGCTCCTTCTTCAATATCCAAGTTCATCAATGAAAATCCACACTTTTTCTCTTTAGATTAAGCTCAAATGTAGAAAATTAAAACTAAGTTCATCTCCTCCCCAAAACGTTCTAAAAATGGGACTTATATAGTCCGTACAGAGCCAGCTGATAAAAGGAGAGGTCCGACCGAACAAATGGGAAGGTTCGGCTGGACTACAGGGTAGGTTCGGCCGAACCATTGGTAGGTTCGGTCGAACCTCCCTGATCCTGGTCTGGTCGAACTCCTGTGGTTCGGCCACTCCTGTAAAACCGCCAATTTTCATCTTGCCCCTGCCTCAACGTTCGACCGAACCACTGAGCAGGTTCGGCCACACCTTGGTTCGGCCACACCATCAGAAGGTTCGGCCGAACCTCTTCTGAATCATGCTTCCTCTAGCTTCCTTTGAGCTTAGCTTCCTCCTCTTGAAAATCCCGTTGGTTCCTACAAAGCATAAGCATGAAAATCACAATAGGAACAAAGCGGGAAGACTAAGAAAAGGGAGGATAAAGGAGAAAGAAAAGAGGAAGCAAAGCTAAGTAGAAATGCTTAGAATAAGGGCCAAACAAGTGCAAATGAGGGGAGAATCCTTAGAGAAAAAGGATAAAAGAGTGGCATAAATGCCACTCATCAAAATCCCCCACACTTGCCTTTTGCTTGTCCTCAAGCAAGGAATACTAAAACAAAAAGAAAAAGACAACACACACAACAAGCATAATATGACAAGGGTTAAGAAAATCAATCAAGTTTCACGATGGGAAATGCTCCAAATGGACTCTAACATAGGGACATGAATCAAATAATGCTTACTTTTCTCAACTCAAAGAGGGGGAACACGTTCTAAGATGCTCATGGTTGAGGGAGACAAACCTAAGCTGAGCGTAGAGAACTAATGATTTCATCCTCTTCCCTAGCTCCAACCAAGACGGTCCGCGTTCTCTCCACTAGCTTCAAATCATCCCCAAGTTAGCTCCTCATGATTCCTCGAGGGAACCGAAAAAAGAAATTTATTGTGGAGTCATAGGGTTATCCCGACATCTCAACTATGCACACTCTTTCCATAGGGTTGAAATCTACCTCCCTCCACCGTTCTTTGACCGCACTTCTCCAAGTCCAAGGGTCTTAACTTGGGTTGTAATGTCATGGCTAGGGGTTAAGGTTGGGAATTAATTTGGAAATTTTTGGTGGCAAATCCTAAGTGAAGCAAAAGAGTGGCCATCTCTCAAGAACCACCTAAGAATTGAACCTAAATTCAAATTACAACCTTCAATACAAAATTTCATAACATTATTTCATTTCTCTCATCATTTTCTCTTCCTTCCCTTTTTTTTTTCTTTTGGATTTCTTACGTTGCATCCTTCCTCACAAACGTTTTGCAAATATTTGCTCACCCGCACTATGGAGATCAAAGTTGATTTGCTTGATTGCCCAATGCGTTCGATGCTCCATCTCCACGGGCAAATGACAATTTTTCCCACAGAAAAGCTTGTAGGGAGTGGTCCCTATTGGAGTTTTGAAGGTGGTCCTATAAGCCCATAGTGAATCAATAAGTTTGGAGGACCAATCCTTCCTTGTACTAGCAACCGTCTTCTGCAAAATCACCTTGAGCTCTCTATTGGTGACCTTTGCTTGACCACTCGTTTGAGGGTGGTACGCAAGCCCGCGCTTGTGAGACACCCCATATTTATCAAGTAGTCGAACGAAGGTGTGGTGCTTGAAATGCGATCCCCCATCACTAATTATTGCTCTTAGAACACCAAATCTCGGGAAGATCACTTTTTTGAAAAGATTGACCACCACCTTAGAGTCATTCGTTGGAGAAGCCACGGCCTCCGCCCACTTAGACACATAGTCAATGGCGACCAAAATATATTTGTTCCCATGTGAAGAAATGAAAGGGCCCATGAAGTCTATAGCCCACACATCAAAAACTTCAAGCTCAAGGATGGGGTCTTGCGGTATTTCATCCCTTCTAGAAATATTCCCCATCCGTTGACATCTATCACAAGTTTTGACAAATAACCACGCATCCTTGAATAGAGAAGGCCAAAAGAGCATAGATTGAAGGACCTTTGAGGCGGTCTTTTGAGCACTCATATGCCCACCACAAGGAGAAGAGTGGCACATATGGAGAACACTTTGAACCTCGTCGTTGGGGACGCATCTCCTCAACAAACCATCGACCCCCCTTTTCAATAGAATGGGATCATCCCAAATGTATCTCTTGGCCTCGTGCTTGAGTTTTCGACGTTGTTGCGAAGTGAAATCTGGCGGTATGGCACTACAAGCTAAGTAATTCCCAATATCCGCATACCAAGGCTCCGATTTCACTTCAAGGACATAAAGCACATCATCTCTTAGAGCGTCCTCTATTGGCAAGCCATCATCTTCAAACCTTGCACCGCCCAACCTTGAGAGGTGATCCGCCACCACATTCTCGGCTCCCTTCTTGTCTCTCATCTCATAATCGAAGTCTTGGAGGACTAAAACCCATCTCAACAGCCTTGGTTTAGCTTCCTTCTTCCCTATCATATATTTGAGAGCCGAGTGGTCGGTATACACAATTGTCTTAGAACCAATGAGGTAGGTTCTAAACTTCTCGAATGAATGGATAACTGCTAGGAACTCCTTCTCGGTAGTTGTGTAGTTTCGTTGGGCATCATTGAGAGTTTTAGACAAATAATGTATGACATGAAGTTTCTCATTCTTTCGTTGTCCAAGAACCGATCCAATGGCCTCGTCGCTTGCATTGCACATGAGCTCAAATGAAAGAGACCAATCCGGACCTTGGACAATAGGAGCGGTGCAAAGGGCTTCTTTCAACCTACAAAAGGACTTATGACAAGCATCATCAAACACAAACTCCTTATCTTGTTGCAATAGGGATGTGAGAGGCTTACCGATCATTGAAAAATCTTTAATAAAGCGCCAATAGAACCCGGCATGGCAAAGAAAAGACCTCACTTCCCTCACGTTGGTTGGGGGAGGAAGTTTTTCGATGACCTCAACCTTGGCTCTATCAACCTCAATGCCGGCATGGGAAATTTTGTGCCCAGGAACAATCCCACTTTCAACCATAAAGTGACACTTTTCCCAATTCAACACGAGGTTAGCCCTCTCACACCTTTCTAAGCAACGAGATAAATTAGATAGACAATCTTCATAGGTGGCTCCTCTAACGGAGAAGTCATCCATGAAGACTTCTATCTCATCCTCAATCATATCACTAAAAATGGACATCATGCAACGTTGGAATGTTGCGGGGCATTACAAAGCCCGAAAGGCATCCTACGATACGCATAAGTACCGTAGGGGCATATGAAAGTCGTCTTCTCTTGATCCTTAGGGTCAATTGGGATTTGGAAAAATCCCGAGTAACCATCAAGGAAACAATAGAAGGAATGCTTTGTAAGCCTTTCCAACATTTGATCAATGAACGGTAGTGGGAAATGATCTTTGCATGTACTTGTGTTAAGTTGGCGATAGTCAATACACATGCGCCAACCGGTAACAAGTCTAGTGGGTACTAGTTGATCATGATCATTTTTCACTACCGTCATGCCCCCTTTCTTAGGCACAACTTGCACGGGAGATACCCAATCACTATGAGCAATTGGGTAAATAATTCCCGCATTAAGAAGCTTAGCCACTTCCTTCCGCACAACCTCTTGCATGGAAGGGTTAAGCTTTCTTTGCCTTTGCCTGACGGGTTTGGCATCTCCCTCTAGATCAATTTTGTGCATACATAAAGATGGACTTATACCCTTGATATCATCAATGGTATAACCCAAAGCCTTTTTGTGTTTTCTCAAAACATTGATCAAGAGGGAGGTTTGCTCCTCCGTTAGGTTAGAATTTACAATCACGGGGAAAGACTCATTGGGACCAAGAAATGCATACCTCAAGCCCAAAGGTAGAGGTTTCAAGTCTACCTTTGGTGCTCCCTTACCATTGGGGCTCTCTTCTCTTTCTTCAACTTGAAAGAGGTCATGAATGTAAGGAGCCTCTTCTTCCATGCTCGCGCCCTTGCACTCCTTCTTGCTTTCCTCAAGCAAATCCTCATAGAATTGTATGTCTTCTTTGTGAGTACCCATCTTTGATTCATTCAACAACACACTTTCAAGGGGATCATTAGTAACATGCAAGTGGGAGCGAGAAAATTCATCAAGAACTGTATCAAGAATATCTACCCTAAAGCATTCACCACTTGAGGAGGGTTGTTGCAGGACATTGTTCAAATCAAACTCAATAGAATCATTGTCAATTTTCAAGGATATCTCCCCCTCCTTCACATCGATGATAGCTCTAGAAGTGGCTAGAAATGGCCTACCCAAAATTATAGGAATCCTCTCATCCTCATCCATCTCAAGCACATAGAAATCCACGGGGAATGTGAATTTTCCTACCCTAAGGGGAATGTCCTCAACTTTGCCCATGGGGAACTTAACGGAACGGTCCGCTAGTTGGAGAGTAATGTTAGTGGGAGAGAGGGTTCCTACACTAAGCTTTTGGTAGACGGAATAGGGCATGAGACTCACACTTGCTCCTAAGTCACACAAGGCTTTATCAAATTCAATGCCATTGATAGAACAAGGGATGGAAAAGTTACCCGGATCTTTCAATTTGGTAGGTAGTTTGTTGGAAAGAATTGCACTACAATTGGCGGTTAAACTCACCGTCTCACACTCCCTTCTCCCGCTCAAAAGATCTTTCAAAAATTTGGAATAGTGGGGCATTTGCTTCATAGCATCAACAAAAGGGACGGAGATATGCAAACTCTTAATGACATCCAAAAACTTCTCAAATTGGGCATCAAGTTTAGCTCTCACAAATCGTTGTGGAAAGGGTAGCTTCTCCTCTCTAGGTTGGCGATTTAGGGGCAAAGGGGTGGCTTCTTTTTCCTTGAGCACCTCAACATGTTTTTCCTTTTCAACGCTCAATGGCTCATTGGGTTTTTCATCCTCATTCTCTAAATCCACCTCTTCTTGGGGTTCTTCCTCAATTAAAGGATCACTCCCTACTACCTTCCCACTCCTTGTTGTCACGGCATACAAAGGTTTTGGGTTGACTCCTTGACTTGGGATGTGAGAAGAAGAAGGAGAAGAAGAAGAAGGGGATGAATTAGATGCAAGTTGAGCAATTTGAGTCTCAAGCATTTTCTTATGAGCATTGGTTCGTTTTTGAGCCTCTTCATGTTTCTTTTGATCCTCCTCACGCATTTTTAAAAGAGCATCTAATTTAGCCATCACGGGATCTATTGGAGGGGCTTCAAGTTGAAGAGGTTGTTGAGGTGGAGGAAGTTGGGGTTGATGGAAACCCGGAGGCCTATTAGTTTGGGCATAGTTAGAAATAAATTGGCCCCTATTGCCTCCGGTGCCTTGGTTAGGAACATTGCCTTGTTGATTATTTCCCATGTTACCTTGGTCACCAAAATTTTGATTTTGATGGTCATGGTATCGGGAATTAGGTTGTTGGTTTTGATTACCATATCCTCTTTGGTTAGAGTAGCCTCTTCCATTGAAATTGGAAGGGCCTCCCCCACCATGGTATTGGTTATCATAACCACCACCATTTTGGTTCCAACCACGGTTTCCACCTTGATTCCAATTCCCCATTTGATTGGAGTTTGGCCTCAAGTTTCCTACATTTCCCATTCTAGGAGCAAAATTCATAGCATTGACATTTTCCATATTACTATCATGTTCATGGGAAGTGGGTTTAACTTCACAAGCATAGACACAATGAGAGGTATCATGATCATAGGTTTCACAATTAGAACAAAACATGCATCCTTGAGGCATTGTATTGTAAGAAGAGGGGGAGGAAGTATCCATACCATTGCCTCCCTTGGTTGAAGGGGAGGTATTACCATGAGGGTTGGACCTTTCTTTCATCAATTCATCCATTTTCTTGGTCATTTTGGAGATTTGGATAGAAAGGTTGTTGATTGTGTTGGCTTGCTCCAATGCATAAACGCCCTTGCTAGAAGTAGCATCCCTTTCTCCTTCGTACCAATCATCATAGTGCTTTGCGGCTTCCTCTATAATACACTCCACTTCATGCTCTCCTTTGTTCATGATTGGACCACCGGCCGCGACGTCTAGGCTTGTTCTTCCTTGAGGTGTGAAACCTCCATAGAAAGTGTGAATGAGTTGATACTTGGGTATCCCATGGTGTGGGCATTGACGTTGAAGCTCTTTGTATCGTTCCCATGCCGCACTTAGAGACTCACCACTCTTTTGGCGAAAACCTTGAATCAAAGACCGAGCCTCGGCGGTCTTCCTATGGTTATAAAACCTCCTCAAGAAAGACGTAATCACTTGGTCCCATGTCGTGAGAGAATTAGGGTGCACCTCCTTCTCTAGCCATTCTAGACCTCTCCCAATTAGCGAAAATGGAAACATTTTGAGGCGAATATATTCTTGAGTCACTCCATTGGCCTTTATTGTATCACAATATTTCTCAAACTCTTTTAGGTGCTCATGAGGACTCTCAAACTTTCCACCCGAGAATTGTTTCCTCTCAATCAAGGCAATCAAATTAGGCTTGATCTCGAAATTGTTGGCTTGAGTAGTAGGAGTTAGGATCCCACTTTGCGCTCCAAAAGCTTCGGGGGCCCCAAGACGACTCAAAGGCGTATTCTCTCCCATTTTAGAACCTTCTTTACTCTCAAACTTATAGGTTGAGAAAGGGTTGATTTCTGAATTCGAAGATGATTTAGGGCTATCTAATTCTTCACTTGAGGGTGAAAAGGGTGGAGTATCTTCTAATTCTCTTACTCCTCTCGCTGGAGCGCGGGAATTTCTACTCCTTGCTCTTGGTTCTCTTCGAAGTAGGGACAAAGACCTCTCTAGCTCTGGATTGATGGGAATTAAAGATCTTGAGCGGGTTCGTCCTCTGTTCATACAACGAAGCTAAGAACAACGTAAGCACTGATAAGTAACAAAAGTAACAAACACTAACAAATAAAGGTGAAATAGTCTCAAACAAGCAATGAAATAGCAATGGAAACCGTCTCCCCGGCAACGACGCCAATTTGACAAGGCAATAATCGTATCGTTGAGCGACTACACCTAAGTCAAATTAATTTATAACGCTCTACCGACCTAATACGTGTATAGGGTAAATAGAGGGGTCGAACCACAAGGAGACATGCATAAACACCGCATTCACTACTTAAGACTTTAAGCTATCTCGGGACAAGAAGTGTGAATAACTAAGAGATTAAACTAAGGATTAAGAATGATTAAAGATCAATATAACTAAACACCAAGGGAAGTGGGTAGATGTAGATGTCACTTGATCATGCAATAACACGGAAGCAAAGCAATGGTAAACTAAGCATGCAAGAATATCGAAATAAAGCTCGATCTAACCGCCTTCCGGGGTTAATCGATTTCTCCTAACATAGCCTCTATGTTTCCACATTAGAACCATATATTAGAAGGTGAAAACAAAGAATTATCGATAGTAATGAATCTCAACTAAGTCAACTTCCGTTACTTGTTAGTAAAGACTCATCTTTGATCAACTAACAATGTGCACTTGCAAGAAAGACCAAAGAATATCAAGCATACAAAGACTTTAATCACCATTGACATAACCCCAACATCATAAGCATGAATCAATTAACAACTACACCATCCCCACACCCTTGGCTAGGTGACTACTCACAAATCATATTGAAGACAATATCAATCATCAAATCAATAAGCATCAACATGATCAATAAGCAAAGAAGGAAAATCAAAATAAGCAAACAAAACTAAATACAAAAGCAAAGAAAGAGAGTAAGAGATTGCTCATTAATTGAAGATGAAGATTTACAAAGGTTCAATCAAGCTCCTTCTTCAATATCCAAGTTCATCAATGAAAATCCACACTTTCACTCTCTAATAATGAAGTTTCTCTCTCTAGATTAAGCTCAAATGTAGAAAATTAAAATTAAGTTCATCTCCTCCCCAAAACGTTCTAAAAATGGGACTTATATAGTCCGTACAGAGCCAGCTGATAAAAGGAGAGGTCCGACCGAACAAATGGGTAGGTTCGGCCGAACCATTGGTAGGTTCGGTCGAACCTCCCTGATCCTGGTCTGGTCGAACTCCTGTGGTTCGGCCACTCCTGCAAAACTGCCAATTTTCATCTTGCCCTTGCCTCAACGTTCGGCCGAACCACTTAGCAGGTTCGGCCACACCTTGGTTCGGCCACACCATCAGAAGGTTCGGCCGAACCTCTTCTGAATCATGCTTCCTCTAGCTTCCTTTGAGCTTAGCTTCCTCCTCTTGAAAATCCCGATGGTTCCTACAAAGCATAAGCATGAAAATCACAATAGGAACAAAGCGGGAAGACTAAGAAAAGGGAGGATAAAGGAGAAAGAAAAGAGGAAGAAAAACTAAGTAGAAATGCTTAGAAAAAGGGCCAAACAAGTGCAAATGAGGGGAGAATCCTTAGAGAAAAAGGATAAAAGAGTGGCATAAATGCCACTCATCAAAAACGGGCATTAAGACTCTTGGCTTCCTAATACGTACTCATAGACAACGAGTTACATAAAAAGGTACCTAAAGGTCGAGCTGTAGCACCCCGTTCTTTTGGAACTAGAAGCGTTAGCGGAAATAGGCCTGAACGGGAGGCTACTTAATTTTGATTAGAAAAGTCAAGCTTAACCTAGGTCTAAAGGTCAAATTTAACTTATTCACATATCCAAATTAAGTTGTTTAAGCTAAGCTCAAACTAAGTGAACTAAAGAAATAACAAACGAACTTAAACATACACCCATCAATTACATTCAAAAGCCAAGGGCTAAACAACCCTTATCGGCCAAACAAAAATCAAACCAAACCAAATTCCAAGTGCTTAAACAATCAGATAACAACAAAAGGCATACAAGCCTAAAAGTTTGGTTCTAAACTCTCAATCCCCAACCCATCGTCATAGAGATCAAATAAATTAACAAATTAAACCTGCAAATTATAGCAACTTCCCACAATCAGTGAGGAGTAACTAACAGTTCTCCCTCAAATCAAAAATAGAATATTTTAGACTTAAATTAACAAAAAGAAACCACAACCACAATCAACTTGAAAACTCAAATGAGATCACTTAAAACCATCAAACCATAAAAACAATAAAATATTTCAAATAAACTTATACCAGGAATATCGACATTAAATCACTCAATTTCAATCATAATATATAAACATCAAATGAGTAAGAATTTAATAATATTTCAAACTAAAAACCTTCAAAATAGTAGAATTGGCATGGAGGGAACGCTAGTGGCCTCGCAATCCACTTCCTAAGGTTTGTCAGGACGAACCACCGGTCATCTCGTAGAGACAGTGTCTAAGATTAGCCAACTCCCGGTTATGGATAGATGCCTATAAGGTCTTACACACCCCCGGACGACAACAATTAACCCAGGTTGAGCTACCTAAGACTCACAATCTAGGTAGTTAGCATGTTCATTAACCATCGGGAAGCAACTCGGCCTCACACCCGACTATGGCCCCATACACAATTCAAAAATCATTTAAAATAGATAATATAATATATTTCACTCAGAAATCTGCAGAGAAACCAAACATGATCTTACACTCAATTCAAACAGCATAAGAAAATCATATTTCTTAAATTCAATTGAAATTCCAATTTCAAAATACACTTCAACATAATAAATCACAAAAGGTATCGTCTGAGTTTGGGAACATAATTAATTGTCGGAGTTCAACAATTAAGTGCATTCACAACTCTTGGCGAAGTGATGCTAAAGACAGTGTTATCCTTCTCTAAGGCATTTCGACGTCGACAACACAATTACAACCCACACATATTAAAACACACATCGAAATATTTCACTTTAGGGGTTTATAATACCCAAAAATTCACTCATTACCTATTTAAAATATAATTCAAATAAATTATAATACTTACAATAAAAATTACATGAAAACCATTTTTACTATGCCAAAAATCCAAACTATCAATTCATAAAACAACCAAAACGGGACAGCAACATACAAATCCAATAATCATATAAAAACCCAACCAAAAATGCTTCAAATGCGAAATAAAATTTAGGGCATATACATACACTCATTAGGCATCATATAAAATAATTTCGGACATAAAATTCAAGAGAGAATATGCCCAAATAAAATCATACATATAGCAGCCCCTACATTGAGTTACAGCAAAACCAAGGACACCAATCCACCCAAAAACTTACCTTAAACATGAAACTAAGCTTAACCCATTATTGTACATGATCTTACAACATAATAGGCAATAACAAACATCAATTTGGGCTTAGAAATTAGGCAATACACCATTGAAAATCACCTAAACTACACGCATAGACTGACCTGCTGGCAGCTTCTACATAGCTTGTTTTAGCCTTAAAAACATATCAAACTTGCTTGGAATCATGCCAAATTAATTAGGTGATATCCTAACAAGATACTAATTTGGTGTAGGCATGAAATTAAACCATATAATCAGATTTAAAACTCAAATTCACACCCCCAAAACTACTGTAACTCATTCACGGATTCCAGTTTTCCGTGCTCAATAACAAGTCCAAAACATACACAAAATTGAAGTTTAACACATGGAAATTATACCCAACAATCCCTTATATGCTACTACACATTAAACAGCACGAACTAGCAAAAATAAATAGGTTAAACATGTCTCATAACCACAACAAAACTCATGACAGGTATGTAACATTTCAGCAGTACCTATGGTGCATTTTGTGCCTCAAAACCATGTATAAACTCATTAAAAACATCATACAAAAATCATGCAACATCAAGGATTTGATACCAATCAAGTTTGGGAACAAAACAAAGGATTAATATCACTAATTCACGTTCTATGTCATACAAATTACAGCAGCCACAAAATGAACGAAAATTACAAATGAACCTAATCCTAGCCATGTTTCTACCTATCAATTCAACTCTAAAATCCAATAGTTCTAACCTATTGGAGTAAAGCTAGTTACCTCGATGCATAGGACACCAAAACCAGAAGAAAAGGACAATATCATCACACACAAATAGCAACAAACACACGCACAAACTTCCACCCAAGTTGCCTTTTTCCCTTCCTTCGTTTCTGCTTGTTTTAGAGGAGAGATGGAGCACGATTTTGGCAGCAATTATGGCAGAAAGTTAGGCTTTGATTTCCCCTTGATTCCCACCTTGAATCCTGTTTAGGGTAAAAATACCCTAGACACGTGGACCAATGAGAGGAAGCCACGTGTCGAGCTCAGGATGGCCCATGTGGCTGAACATCCTCTTTACACTTGGCGCCCTCAGATATGTCTATGAAATAGCGGCCTTCAAGGGCCCAAATCCCTAGAAGCGTCGTTTTACGGCGCAGCCCACTGAAATTTAGGTCAAATGACCTAGATAAGGGCACGCTCTCCAAGGACCCTATAAATAGGGAGATATTTTCCCACTTTGAGGACACATTTAATCATTTATTACACCTACATTCTCTCACATCAGAGAAAGACCTGAGCTTGGAATCCAAGCAGATCCCCACCTTAATTTTTGTACTCTTTATTCCCTTTCAAGTTACTAACTTGATCGTCGGAGGCGGAGCTCCAACCACCCAGAGTCTCCGTTATTTTGCAGGTACACCTCATCCGGATCAGACTTCGTGACGTAACTCTCCCAAGGGACAAAAACACCCAAAACATTTGGCGCCATCTCTGGGGAGAGTACCTCGAAGATGGTTCAAGAGTCTGTACCACCCCCTAACCGTTTGGGCGATGACTTAGAAGTCTTTACAGACCATGAGGATGAAGATCCTCAGGTCGAAACCTTTACAGCCGATGATGGCTCTCTCAGAACCAAGCGCATCCGGCCTAGAGACACTCTAAAGCGGGGTGCCTCCCAGGCGGGTACAAGTCGACCCCTGGGCAGCCGGAAGGGGAAACCCATACGGCCACTGGATCAGCCCCTGTCACTCGAGACGAACTCATGAGATTCATGACAAGTTTTAAGGGCGAAATTAAAGAGCTGATCAACCAGAGCCGGGCTGGCCCAAGTAAAGGTCAGTCGGCCAAAACGACTCTTCTGGAGAAGGGGAAGTCAGTCAGAGAACGGCAACCCACTACTCATCCAAAGGAGAACGCAGCCGGGACCATTGATTGGTCAAAAGTTCTTCTTCCTAGGAGGAACAACAACAACACCAGCCGGACTCAACAACCGGTGGGAAGTAAAAAATCAACTTTCGATGCACGGGAGATTATCAACCGGAAGAGAAACCAACAGCTGTCTGAGTCGGCTTCAACGTCGAACTTTCCAGACAACTTCAACAACACTTCTGCAGTGAATGCACTCTCCCTGCCTGAGAGCCAGACAGGCGGTAATACTGTCCATTCTGGCCCTCATATGATTAGAGTTGTACCGTATGTGCCTACTCAGGTTTACGGACAATATCCTCCTCCCTTCATGCAGCCGACTCTCTTTGGAGGTCAAGCGGCATATCAAAATGTCCAGCCATTGGACTGGCAGCTCCGTATGCTACGCCTGGGTGAACAAACTTCTGCGTTCACCCGGGAGATAACCGAGGCGGCACAACCGGCCAAGGTTAAGAATGTGTTGGTGGGTACCTATGATCGTACTACCACCCCGGAAGATCACCTTATGGCATACACCAACCTCATGTACTTATAGGGGTTGGATGATGCCACTTGGTGTCGATGCTTCCCGGCTACATTGAAGGGCATTGCCCAACAATGGTTTGGCAACTTGCCAGCCGGGTCCATTGACAATTTCAGGAAGCTCGCCTTCCTGTTTGCTTCCAACTTCTCAATGAACATTCCTGCTAAGAAAACAAGCCTTGACTTGAGCACTGTTAAGCAGGGAGAGAGAGAAGGGTTGCGCTCATATGTCAGGCGTTTCAATCTGATCAGAATTCAGATTCAAGGACTGTCTGATGAGGTAGCTTTTACAGAATTTTTCAAGGGTCTGAGAGACGGGTCGACCTTTAAGTTCGACCTATTCAAAAAAGGGGCTTTCACCCTACAGGCGTCCCTGAGGGAGGCGGAAAGCAACATTCAAGCTACCGACCTCTGCTCGCCTGGTAGCCAGTCGGACTCTAAGAAGTCCGACAAACAGAAAGACAGCCGGCCTGCTAAGCCAGCCAAAAAGAAAGAAGAGAACAAAAAGAGAAAAGAAATCTGGGGGGTTAGTGATTCTGACCAGCCGTCCCAGAAGAAGAAGAAAGAATTTAAACCGTACGTCCCAAAGTACGAGTTTAACAAGGACTGCAACTCTATCCTCATGGAGATTAAGGACCGGCTGTCCTTAGAGAAGCTAAATCCAATGAAAAGTTCCATTCAATCAAGGAACAAAAATAAATTTTGCCAATACCATGAGGAAGTTGGCCATGACACCAATGACTACTTCAGCCTTCAATGGACGTTGGACCGTCTGGCTGACTAGGTAATGCTGAAGTCCTATATTTCTAAGTCCCCAGCCGGGGCAAAGAAGAAGAATAAGGGTCAGTCCTCTAAGACTACCCCCCAGCCTCTAGTAGCTCGGATACCGACAAGGAGCCGATCTATACAATAACAGGCGGGTTCTCATGTGGTGGCCCTACCATCCGGCATCTGCAAGCTCCTCCTTCCCGGATGTTCTGATCACTGAGAAGGATACGGGTAGTGTTCGCCGGCCACATGATGACCCGGTCGTCATTGAATTTAAGGTTGCCAACCAGCTGGTTGGACGGATCCTTATTGATACCGGCAGCTCATCAGACATCATCAGCCTCCGGTGCTTGCAGAAGCTGAAATACAATGACAGCAGCTTGCATCCGGTCACCCACCCCTTAGTTGGATTTGGGGGGGGGGAATGGTTTACCCAGTCGAAAGGGTCGATCTACCCATCCGGCTGGGTGAGAAAGGAAAAGGGCGACACTTGGTTGTAATGTTTTTGGTCGTTAAGGAGCTGACCGCCTACAACATTATCTTGGGCCGGCCAACCCTCAACGAATCCAAGGCTGTAATCATCCCTTCCCTCATGCTCATCAAGTATGAGAGGGATGACGGCTTTGTTGGTTCCTTGAGTGGGGATCAGAAGACGGCCCGAGAGTGCTATCTCTCAGCCGTTAAAGATACCGTGGCCCCAGGCGGCCAGGAACCAATAGACCTTGGCAATGTCAAGGAGGCCGATCCAGTACCAGCCCCACCAGCAGCCGGAAAGAAAAGAAATGCACCTATGCTGGTGGAGGTGAAGAAGGAGAAAAAAAAAATAGCAATCACTGACCGGTGAACGGTCAGATGAGCTCCGTCCCCAACCGGCTGGTGAACATATTGACATACCTCTGGACGACAGCCGTCCGGAGCGTACCGTGAAGGTTAGGACGGTTGCTTTTGCTAAGTTGGGTGTAGACTTGCACCTTCTGCTGAAAGAATTCAAAGACATTTTTTCCTTTGAAGTGGAAGAAATGCAAGGCGTTAGCCCGGATCTTGCTGTCCACAAACTCGTCGTGGATCCTAAAAAGAAGCCCATCCGGCAAAAGAAAAGAAATCACGGCGAGGAAAGAAGTCAGGCGGCAGCTGTCGAAGTAAAAAAGTTGTTGGATGGTGGGTTCATTCAGCCATGTAACTTCCCCGGCTGGGTGGCGAATGTTGTGCTTGTAAAGAAGCCGAATGGTACCTGGCGTATGTGTGGTGATTACACAGATCTCAACAACGCATGTCCCAAGGACAATTATCCGCTTCCTAAGATCGACAGTCTGGTCGATTCAAGAGTCGGGCATGCCTTGATGAGTTCTATGGATGCCTACTCCGGCTTCCATCAGAAACCCCTGTGGAAGAAAGATCAAGAAAAGACGGCCTTCGTCACTGATCAGGGGCTATTCTGTTACACGGTGATGTCGTTTGGCTTGAAAAATGCGCCAGCTATGTTCTAATGGATGATTAATACGGTCTTTATTAATCAAATTGGGAGGAATGTAGAGGCGTACATTGATGACATGATAGTCAAATCCAAACAGCAGGCGGATCACCTTGCTGATCTCCGAGAAACCTTCACCAAACTCAGGAGGCATAAGTTCATGTTAAATCCTAAGAAATGCGTCTTTGGTGTTGAGTCTGGGAAGTTTCTCGGATTCCTGATTGATCAAAGGGGGATAGAGGCTAACCCTAAGAAGATACAGGCGGTGATTGACATGAAGTCACCCCGCACTGTCAAGGAAGCACAGAGACTAACCGGTTGCCTGGCCGTCTTGGGGAGATTCCTCAGTTAGTCAGGTGACAAATGCCTTTACTTCTTCCAAGCAATCAGGAAGAAGACCAAATTTGAATGGGGGGATGATGCTGAGACGGCCTTTCAACGGCTGAAAGAACACTTGCACTCTTTGCCAAGGCTTGTTAGTCCACTGCCTAGAGAGGTGTTATATATGTACCTAGCCGTCTCAGATCATGCCCTCAGTGCCATTCTCCTTGCTGAGGGAGATGGTGTGCAGCTTTCAGTCTATTTCATTAGCCATGTACTAAAAAATGCTGAGCTCCGGTACCCTATGGTAGAAAAATTTGGCCTTGCCTTGTATATGGCTTTCAAGAAATTGAAACCGTATTTTCTGGCTCATCCGGTAGTAATCTACACCGACCAGCCCCTCAAGCGGCCAATGTCTACTTTGGAGTCATCCGGCAGAATGTTAAAATGGGCTATTGAAATGCAAAGTCTTGAAATCACTTTTGAACCTAGAAAGGCAATGAAAGGTCAGGCGTTTGCCAACTTCATTGTTGAAATGACTCGACCGGTGCAACCGGATAACATTGACCAGGTTTGGAAAGTGTATGTAGACGGAAGATCAACGAAGAATGGTTGCGGTGCAGGAATTATATACGAGTCCCCTGAGGGGGACAAATTTAAATATGCACTGCGATTTAAGTTTCAAGCCTCAAACAACGAGGCGGAGTATGAAGCCCTGCTGGCCGGAATCCGCATGTGTAAGGCAGCAGGGGCAACTAAAATTGACGCCTATTCTGATTCTCAGTTGGTCGTCAGCCAGTATGAGGGAACATATGAGGCAACTCATCCGGCTATGATCAAATATCTTCAGGCAAACAAAGAAGAGGCTGGGGCACTTCAGGAATTCCGTCTGAATCAAGTGCCTAGGTCAGATAACAACCAGGCGGATGCGTTGTCCAAATTGGCTTCATCCGCCTGCTGTGATACTCTTCGGTCGGTATTTTGGGAAGTTCTTGAAAAAAGAAGCATACATGAAGAGCCCATTGGAATCTTGGACCGAAGCTCTACCTGGATGGATGGTATCCGGGCATATTTAGTAGATGGCAAGCTTCCTGATTCACCACAGGAGGTAGCCGTCATGAAAAAGCAAGCAGAAAACTTCGAGTTGAGAAACGGAGAACTCTTCAAGGCGAGTTTCCTCAAACCTTTATTGAAGTGCGTTACCCTAGAAAAGGGGAAAGAAGTTATCGAAGAATTGCATGCTAGGTACTGCGCCTCTCATATAGGCGGCAGGTCCCTAGCAGTCAGATCCAGGCGACATTACTTCTGGCCTACTCTTGAAGCAGACGCCAAAGAGTTAGTCAAATGATGTGATAAATTCCAAAGGTTTGTCCCATTGATTCGTCACCCGGCTACTGATCTAACGGCAACCCACAGCCCAGTCCCATTCGCTAAATGGGGCATGGATATCTTAGGTCCTTATACGCCTGCTCCAGGCGGAAAGCGCTACATTTTGGTGGCTGTGGATTATTTCACCAAATAGGTAGAGGCTGAGCCGGTTAAGAACATCAAGACAAAGAATGTCATCTCTTTCATCTGGAAGAACATCATCACCCGGTTTTGGGTACCTATGTCTATGGTGTTTGATAATGGCCCTCAGTTTGAGACCCCCCATCTCAAGACTTGGTTGGGAGATCATGGTATCTCACATTGTTTTGCATCAGTCAGGCAACCCCAAGAAAACGACCAAGTTGAAGCATTCAACAAACTCATCTCAGACGACATAAAAAAGGAAATTGAAAGAGCCGGTGGTTTATGGGAAGAAGAATTAATTCATGTCCTCTAGGCCATCCGGACTACTGCTAAAGGGGCAATCGGAGAAACCCCATTTCTTATGGTATACGGTGCTGAAGCCGTCTTGCCCATTGAGCACTACGAGCCGACTCTTAGAGGTATGCTCTATGATGAAGAAGCAAATTTGGAGACCATGCGGCTGGCATTGGACTCCCTCCCGGAACGCAGGGGCAACGCTGCCCTGCGCCATGAGATATACCGTCTGAGAATGACCAGAGCTTATAACAAGAAAGTGCACAAGCGTCCTCTAAAGGTGGATGACTTTGTGTTACGAAAAATGGAGGCAACCGGTAGGGCCAATGAGGCTGGGAAGCTAACCCCTAATTGGGAAGGCCCCTACCGGATCTATGAAGAAGTCAGGAACGGCACTTATCGTCTGGAATCTCCAGACGGTCGCCGCATGCCTAGAACTTGGAATATAGACAATCTAAAAAAGTACTACTTCTGAGAATGTATAATTTTTGTAAATAGTAAGTCAAAAAATCCAGACTTTGTTTGCAGATTTATCTTGCCATTTTAATTGTTCGTCCGCATGGGCAAAACCCAGACGGACCCTTTGTTAAACTTACTAAGTTTGATACTTAGTTTAGTTGAATATTATAACTGCTTTTCCACCTGGGTAAAACTCAGACGGACTCTCTGTTTGAATAACTAAGTTTGATACTCAGTGTAATCTAATAATTACTAGTCCGCCTGGGTAAAGCTCAGACGGACCCTTTGTTATGCTTGTCTGTCTGGGTAATACTCAGACGGATTATTTGTTCAACCAACTAAGTTCGCGTAAACACTAGGCACAAAAATGCATAGGGCTATACAACCGGCCTCAAACAAGACCAAAGGCCAATATGGCCGGATGGTTCTTACTTTACAAAACCGCCTGTCCCAACATGGACAAAGGCGTCCGGCGATACCCCTCCGGGTGCAATCGTCGCAGAGAACAAACTATCCGTCGGTTCTATGTACCAACGCAGATGGTGAAAATCGAACGACCAACTTGGTCAGCTCATAGCCGTCTGACCAGAATAATCTAAAGAACGAATAAGTTACCGAATACCGGATGCCCTGAGGCATCAGTCGGTCATCGGCTAAAGTTCCCACTTAGGTTATTTATTCCAAAGTTGCACTCACTACCCCTATTGGGGCAAGATATTATTTATAATGGCTACGGGTTAACCCCAGACGAAATATAGCCGCCTGGGTAAGAAGCTTAAAGCACCCGCTCCAATGGCCGGTTGTGCACTTGGTTTGAGGCAATCACCATTGTGATTGATTGGCTTAAAAACACTCCATACTTCTCCTAGTATCAAGTGTTTTCAAGACAATCAATCAATTTGGAATAAAACCAACCACACAGCCGCCCAGGGGCAAGAGCACCAGGATTGCAAACTACCGCATGCTTTTTTAAGTTTGGCAAAATATTAAAGAATTGCAAATATACGCAAAATTCAAATTGAAAAACTCAAACACAAGCAGGTATAAACAACCGACTAAGTCGGAATACTTCATTAAATATTAAAAATGGCTCAAAGGCCATAAGTTGCGTTAACCGGAGCTACATCCGGTGAAGAAACAAAAAATAAATTGTTAACCCAACCCCATGGTTGGTAAAAATACAACAAAACACGGCATACAAGCCGGCAAAGAAGCAAGAATGGCATACTGCCGTAGAAGTTTGGGGAGGCCCGCCTAAGGCTGAGGTGGCTGCTCTAGCTGAGTTTGGCTGGTTTGGCCCTTGTTATGCTCATTCGCCGGCTCCTCAGTATCAGAGACATCATATCCCTACTCAGCAGCCCAATCCTTGAAGCGAGGCGGGGAAGCATCACCCAGTAGCTGGGCATCATACACCTTAGTGGCGTAATCATACCTCAGCTTATAGACCTCAAAGTCTATTTCTGGGTAAAGGAGGCTCCAAGTGATCTTCAGCCGGACCAAGTTGTCCCGCTCATTCTCCTCTGTCAGCTGTTTTTGTTCCTGGGCAACCTCGTCCGACTGCTTGTTTCGCAGATTGACAAGCTCAACTCCCAGGCGGTTAACGTCTGCTCGGAGTTGGGCATTTTCCTTATCAGCATCCTCTAATGCCTTGAGATCTGATTTGGCATCCTTCAGTTGCTTGTCAAGGTCATCAGCCCGGCTGTTAGCTTCATCGTTTGCAGGCGTCAAACTCCGGATCAGCTCCTCCTGTTTCAACTCTACTTCTTTAATCTTTAAATTACACATATAGTTAGAATATTCAGTAGAGTTGAGGTTTTCAAGGGCCCTCCGTTTGGCGTCATTTAACTCTTCCTGTTTTCGCCTAAAGGGGCCCCGGAGGTCGTCCACTCTCAGCATCACCTGAGACAATAACAGTCGGTTTATGAGTTACTTAGTAGAACTAAAGATAAAAAATATCAAGGTTGTGGGATTCATTACCTCAGCTAGTTGGCCCATTATCCGGTCAAAGTCCACGACATGAAGACAGGTATGGAGTTCTTCTCATACCGAGTGAGGGTCCTCACCATCCGTTTTGCAAAGCCCGCAAGATCCGGCTCGTCAGAATTCAGATCTGCATCAAAAGTAGTACTCTATGAGATAGAGGCAGCTGTAGTCGGCATTCATCCGTTGTCGGCTGCTGACCGACCCCTTAGAGGGATCGACCTTGGTCTTGATTCTCATAAAATCAAGTGGCCAAGGTATTTCAATCCATCCCTTACCTTGGGCTTCCTGATGGGTCTCCGGCTTCTGCTCCTCTTGCAACATTAGGTGGCTCGCCACCCTTCGATGCCGTAGAGACATCCGGCACTTTCTGCTGCGAGCGTTCCGAGCTTTTGCTCAGTTTTCTCAACACAGCAGGCGATTTTCCCCCTGTCGTTGGACGACTGGATTGGGCAGATGATTGTTTCTGGGTTGAGAAGGGTCCTTCCTGGCGGCTTTCACAGCCGGAGTTTTCTCCAGATCGTCTCCTTGCCTTTTGAGCAGCTTGGAGAAAGATCGTGGAATCTTCTTAACGGACTCCTGAGAAATAAACAAAGGGTAAGTATACCCAACCGGAAAAAAAAAATGCAAACACATCAAGTCAGGCGGTCTTACCCCGCCTTTTTTGGAATCTTTGGCCTCGACGGCTGCCTTCTTGGCAAGTGCAGCCTCTTTGCACAGCAGCGCCGCACACTTGGCCGGAGTCTTCGCCTGATCAACCATTCTCAAGGCTTCGTCTGCAAGAACAAGAATTTATGGTTAGAAAAAATTATGGCAAGTTTGCAATTAAAGTAAAATAACAATCATTCCGAATGAGAAGTATTCTACCCCTGGAAAACATGGTACTCAGCCCGCATGCGGACAAGACGCACTCGTCCTTGAAGAAGTCCGGATGGGGAATCCAGTTTTTGGGTACTATGATGTGAGTCCCATCCCCTATGGGCTCAGTTGTTTCAAAAAATCTCGGCTCCATTATTTGCTCCCGGGCCTTAGTAGATAGTGCCGGGAGAGGGCATTTACGTCCAAGAAGAGTCGGCTCAGTATTGTACCGGCGCAGTGTCCGGTTGTGTTTTAAGGTGGGGGAAGAAACCACATAAAACTTGTCCTTCCACCCGGACCATTTGGACCAGTCATCAAGTATTGGGGCAAGGTAGTCAGAGTATACCATGCCCCATGGCCGCCTGGAGCCTTGCTCAAGTAGTGCATATGAGCGAAGGCGGAAAAGCTGGGGTTCAAATTTTGAAACTCGCAGGCGGCGACGTAACTTAGAATGTTCACCCACGAATTGGGGGTGAGCTTCCAAACCCCTAGATCGTACCCCTTAAGGATTTTCCTAATCCCGGGGTGAAGGGGGAACCGGAGGCCGGCTTCGATAATCGCCTCGAAGCAGATGAAGTAGTCGTCTGCATGCTCAATATCATCGCCCCAGGCCATTACAGCGTCAGCTGGAGGAACGATAATCTCCTAACCCCTTCCAAAGGGGTGCTTTTCCTTGAAGGCCCTAAATCCGCTATTGAGGAGGGCGATATTACCCGGAAGCATCCGGGTCCTTTTAGGGTTGGGATTGTCGGCGACCTTAGGCGGCTGCTGATAGTCAGCCGCAAAATTGTCTTGGTCAGAGCCAGAAGATTCGGCCCTTGACCCTTGGCCGGCCTCAGCATCGCCAGCTTCATTAGAGGAGGCGGCTCCCTCGCCGTCTACCTCTCGTACCCTGGAGCTCCCGGAAGTAGAGGGAGCCTCTCCGTCAGATCCGCTCTCCTCGCAATCCCTCTGTTCCCTGTCTGGGAAAACCTCATCGGCTAGCACTCTCATAGTGCGCCGACTCTTAGACTGTCTGGCCGTTTGTTTCGTTTTGGCCATTGTGTCCTGCACAGAAACAGAGAGGGAGGAATTCGGAGATGAGCATATTGGTTCCGACAATCTAGAAGAGGCACCCCCTGTTCTAGACTCAGCCGTTCTGGGGGATCGGCTGAGTGTCCTAGGCAGTGTCGAGTGAGTGGATTGAGAACTCGTTTATATTCTCTAAAAAGCGAGGTATACAGGCAGAGAAAAAATGGTATACAAATGGAAAGGGAGGAGCGCTAAAACGGTACAGGCGGTTACCTCGCTTTTTGCTGAAAAATCTGAAAACCGCTACAGCCGATAAACCGGGTGTTGAACTGCTAGCACTCGGAAGCTTAAACTTGTTGTGACGCAGACGGAAGCAAAGAATCTCTCTCTAGAATATCTCTTTTTCTCTCTCTAAAGAGTCAAATGTGAATTTAAGGTGAGAAAAGGGGAGGGGGGTAACTTACTATTTATAGAAAGTTAAAGCGGGGGGAAATTTTTGCTTTGAAATTCAAAAATTTTACCCGTTACTGTTCACCTATGAAAGGTGGACACGTGTCAAAGGCCCCACGTGATATGCACGTGCGACCTGTGAGGGGCAAATGTTTAGGGTAAAAATACCCTAGACACCTGGACCGATGAGAGGAAGCCACGTGTCGAGCTCAGGATGGCCTATGTGGCTCAACATCCTCTTGACACTTGGCGCCCTCAGATATGTCTCTGAAATAGCGGCTTTCAAGGGCCCAAATCCCTAGAAGCGCCGTTTTACTGCGCAGCCCACTGAAATTTAGGTCAAATGACCTAGATAGGGGCACGCTCTCCAAGGACCCTATAAATAGGGAGATATTTCCCCACTTTGGGGACACATTCAATCATTTATTACACCTACATTCTCTCACATCAGAGAAAGACCTGAGCTTTGAATCCAAGCAGATCCCCACCTTAATTTATGTACTCTTTATTCCCTTTCAAGTTCCTAACTTGATCGTCGGAGGCGGAGCTCCAACCACCCGAAGTCTCCGTTATTTTGCAGGTACACCTCAGCCGGATCAGACTTCGTGACGTAACTCTCCCAAGAGACAAAAACACCCAAAACAAATCCCACGAAAAAGATGGGGAGAAGATGAGTGAGTTGCTGCATCTTTAGGTGGGGAAAAATTGATGTGTTTTGGCTTCTTTGTACGTGAAATGAGAAGAGCAAGAGAAAGGGTTTGGGCAGTAAATTAATAGGTTTTATTAGAATTAATGAAATTGAATGTAGGGGGTTACATAGGTGGAATATGGGCAGCTTCTAATCCATTTGTGTAAAACAGCCTAGAATGGGCTTAAATGAGGCTCACAAAAAGGTCATACAAAGCTAGGATTCAAGGCTTCTTTTTTTGGGCTTGACTGAATAATTAATTTAGGCGTAAGAATGGGATAAGGAAGCTAATAAACAAGCATATCTTACTCTATTTAGTCATGGAAGTTGTATGGAAAAACCCGACCCATAAATAAATTCTAGTTGGCCCGAAACTAGATTAGGAAAGGAATGTAACGTTAGGCGATTTGAAAGTATGTTTTAAAAAAACAATAATATAGATTATATTATTGATACCTTAAGAATAATACAAATAGTAATTACAATAATAATAATGAAAAAAATAATTTAAATCACGAGAAAAAATATATATATATAAAGTTCATATTTTACTTAAATTCAATATAAAGATGCGATATGCGAAACCAATAATATTATTCATTTATAATGACCTAATTAATAAAAGGACATTATAATGAGTTTTATAAATATAAATTAAAGAATAGTTTGTAAACAATATCAATTCAATAATCAAGTTGACGGAATCACCCAATATCACTTTACATATCGATATTGATACCATTGAACGTAAAACGTCTTTAAAATCATAGAATCATTTTATACCTATCAAATTGGCACTTCAGTCAAGGAATCACCCATGATGACCCGTATAAATTGATATAAGTTAAATATTGAAATTACATATAATTTAGAAACACTTATTGAATTGATGCTTAAGCTTAAGGAATCACCCTTTAAGGCTAATATCAATTAAGACATGTCAAATATAGTTGAAATGATTAAAACTTAAGTAAAAAACCTTTTTAAATAATAATTTTCAATTGCTTTATATTATAATTAAGGTTTTCAAAATTTTATAATGAACCTTAAATCAAAATAACGATTTTAATAATTAAAAAAATATTTCACTTTCAAAATTTGATTTAAATAAGAAATTAGGTTTAATAGATTTAAATGCACATAAAATGGTGGTTAGAAAATACGGGGTGTTACACTAGCTCTCTTATGTCTAGGGAAAAAGGATTCCCAAAGAGATACGAGGATAGTCCACGAAGGCATTTGTGGAACCCATGTTAATGGAAAAATGCTAGTCCAAAAGATAATGCGAGAAGGGTACTATTGGACTACCATGAATAGGGGTTGTCATCAATATGTAAAAAGTTGCTCTAAATGCCAAATTTATTCCAATTTACAACACGTTCCCCCATCTCTACTTTACACCTACACTTCACCATGGCCATTCTCTACATGGGGAATTGACATTATTGGTAAAATTACCCCTCCTGGGACAGGAGGTCACGAATACATCATAGTAGCAATTGATTACTTCACAAAGTGTGTTGAAACACAATCATATGCTAAACTCACTGCAAAACATGTAGCACTCTTTATCGAAAGGAATATTATTTGTCGATACGGAGTCCTACATGAGATGATAAGCGATAATGGAATTCACTTTCAAGCTGAATGTGAAGATTTGCTACAAAAATATGGCATTCAACACCATCATTCTTCCCCTTATAGACCTCAAGCAAACAGAGCAGTTGAGGCAGCTAACAAAAATCTAAAGACATTATTGAGAAAATGACAGAAATTTACAAGAATAGGCCTGACAAACTCCATTTCACACTTTGGGATTATCGTACATCAATCCGCACATCAACAGGAAATACGTCATTCTCCTTAGTTTATCGAATGGATGTCGTGCAACCTGTAGAGCTAGAGATACCATCTTTACGCATTGCACTAGAAAGTAAACTTGATGAAGTCGAATGGATTAGAGAAAAGTATGAAGAGCTAATTCTACTTGATGAAAAGCGACTAGAAGCTATACATCATACCCAATGCTATCAAACCCATATGGTTAGGAATTTTTAATAAGAAGGTCAAGACAAGAAACATCAACGTAGGAGACTTGGTGTTAAAAAAATTAAGGAAAAATGTTTAGGATCCAAGAGTAAAATATAGGCCTAATTGTTCCGGACCCTACATTGTCAAAACCATCAT
Organism: Chenopodium quinoa; assembly: GCF_001683475.1. Lineage (NCBI taxonomy): Eukaryota > Viridiplantae > Streptophyta > Magnoliopsida > Caryophyllales > Amaranthaceae > Chenopodium > Chenopodium quinoa. The sequence goes on along the minus strand of NW_018745251.1, from coordinate 839,016 downwards.
ATCATAAGGTACAGCAAAACTAACTGACATGGATGACAATGAGTTCTCAAATATGACAAACCTTGACCAGCTTAAAAAGTACTACCCATAATTGCTTGAGTAGGACACTTAAGAGAGCTACGTTTGGCCTGATTCCTTAGTAAAGGATACGTAGGCAACCCTTTACATGGTGCGGCCACTTTAATTTTCGCAAACCTCACATCCCAGGAATAAAAAGAAATTCGACGGAATAGTAGCGCCACAAAAAGAAGTCTATCGGCAGCCGATAGAGTGCAGCGCAAGGCGACAGTGCATGTCGCTGGCCGACAGAGAGAAAAGTCTGGCGACAGCCGCAAAACAGCCACGCTGCTCTTAATAAACTATCTGGGCAACTCTCAGTGATTTTTGGAAAATTTTCGACTACCACACTCGAAAAATTTCTGGAAAATTAGCCATATCTACAAAAAACTTCAATGCAAATAAATTAATATTACTATACAAAAATATGTTTTTGATTTCTGTAATTAAAAATAATATTTATCTACCTATACTTAAATTGAAGAGCCTCGAAATGTGCTTTTGGATTTCTCTTCAATTCTTCAAGACTAAGCATAGTCTATCCAACAATTAATGGCATTGGATTTCTTCCAGATGCAATTTGCTCCAAAACAATTAATAAAATTGCTTGACCCTCATTAGTTATACTACTAGCGAGAAGATATTGGTTAAGCAGACAAAAGAGAAAAGCCCTTCTTCTATAAACATGAAAAGATTCAGAATAAGGTCTATCAAAGTAATGGCGTGCAAATTCTTTTAAATTAACTACACTACCATCTACAATATTTGTTAGATCTCTGTCTCTTAAATTAAAGTAGCGCTAAAAATATTTGTAATATTATTCATTTATTCTAGGGATTACTGCAAGATCTAATGAAGGGAAGCCTAAGATGGCACCAAATTCTTCCAGTAAAGGGCTAATTTCATCACACCCTAGTCTAAAATAATGAGTATCTGTGTCCCAATATTCTAAGGCGGTATAGATAAAATCTATATCAAGATATACCCCCTTAACACCATAAATACCCCCCATGTTAAAAAAGTCGAGTTCTTTTCTCTCTGTAGCAGTTAAAGACCGACACCATTCATGAGTAAAAATGCTAAAACTCTTAGTAACTAAAGACATGATTATTTGTTGAGAAACAAAGGTTGTGATTAATATGTATGAATTATACAGAAATTCGGCAGATCAGGGGAATATTTATGCACAAAATCGATAAAGTTAGACTCCGGAAAGAACTCGGAATCAGCGCAATACAGCGCCAAATGACAACCCTGCCGCCTGGCGACATCAACAGCGTTAGGCGACAGCGCAAAACGCGTGGCAACACATGGCGCTGCAACGTTTCCTCAAATGTGCTATGCAAATCGCGTTTTTCTGGCTATGATTCGAATTTGTACAATGATTTTACGATTTTACCATTTCTATCCATACATATTAATATACTTTCCTTTTATTTCCATTGTGGATTTATTCAAACTTAATGAAATTTAGGTTTTTTTTAAGTCCAGTTTATTTTTCATTTTTTCTTTTTGAAGGAGAAAGTCGGATACCCTCCATTAATAATAAAAATGACGGAAATTTTTGCACAAAATTAAATCACAATTTTTTGCACACACACATATGCACATAAAAATGAAAAATAAATATAATACAATCATAATAGATAAAATTCTGTATATACTAACAAATGTGTCAATCAGCCAAAGTCCTACAAATTTCAAAATAAATAACAATACATGTACAACTACGGTCCAGGGGGACGCAGATGATGAGGAATGTTCATCATGTAAAAGAACTGCGCAGAATGAGAAGTATGCTCCCCATCAGCTCCGGTCTCTCCAGGAGGAGGGAAACTCAACTTAGGACCCGACCACCCAAGGTCGTCGTGGTGATGAATCAGCAGAGGCTGAGGCGGCGAAGGCTGCTGTGACGATGAGCCGACCTCGTACGTCCCATCACCTCTCGGAGCTAAAGTTGCCTCTCCCTGGCCTATCGGCCCAGCATGTGCACTCTTAGATGAAGAGCCCGAACCCTCCACCGCCTCGGTCCAGGCAACATCAAATTGGCCACCTTGACCACCAGAAGTTGTGCGACGACGCCTCGAGCTAGACCTAGCCGGCTCTCTCCGAACCTCAGGTTTCGTCCGGGTATGGGAAGGAATAGGCTGTCCTTGCAAGAAGAAATCAAGTTAGAAGCAATGAAAATAGAAATATAAACAATGCAGAAATAAATAGAAAAAGATACCTCTTTAACAGCGTCATTACGACGATAGGAAGCCACGTTCCTCATCCGCACGAGCTAGCTCCGAAAGGCGTTTATGCACCTCTCAATCGCCGTAACCACCTCGCCGAGAACTATCAAAGAAATAAAATCAGTAACAGTACAAGACAGATATGAACAAATAACAAGTAAATAACTCACCCGAGTTTAATGGCAAGGACCAGATCGCTCAACAAAGCGCTAATCCTCGAGAGCCGGAGGGATCATCTCCTCAATAGGCCCGTATTTCCCATGATAGTGGATGGACATACGAGGGGGAACAAACTCTGTAGGCTCGGTCTGGCAAAAAGCAAACCAAATTGAATAAAATGTCACTTGGGGGCTACTTAGCAAAAGGTAAAAGATAAAAATCATACGGCTGCCTCCTCAGACAGAACATGGGCCGGAGCTAACAACGACAGCAGATCCTCCTCGTAGCACTGCCTTTGGATAGCATGAGATCGCCAAGGGGTACCAGCAGGCGACCTCTCAAACAAGCTGAGCAGCCTCGCGTCATTAAACATATGGCGTGGCAAAGGAGCAGGGACGATAAGAATCTCTTAGGAGTGCTGAATAGCAACTCTCTTTCCTAGGTACACTGCCGCCTCATATGTCCCCAAGAAGTAGCGACGCTCAACAGTGTACTGGCAGCCAGCACAAGGATCACCAAATCGACCCATAGCTAGGGATGGCAGTGGATCTGGACCCGACCCGGATATGTGGATCCAGATCCGTTTTTCACGGATCTGGGTCCTTAAATTTTGGACCCGACGGATCCGGTTCGAATCCGGGTCCAGCTGGGAAAAACGGATCTGGGTCCGGGTCTAACTACCAGACCCGAACCTGGATCCGTAGACCCGTTTTATAAATTTATTTTTAAAAAAAAATAAATTCCTAATACAAGCCTAACAAGAGTACAACTCTACAAGACTCACAAAGTCACATTTCGGCCCATATTAAAAACTGAAATCAACCCACATAAAAAAAATAACCCTAATTTTCTCTCTCTAGTTTCCTTCTCCAATCTCCAGTTCTCCACCAGCCTACTCTCCACGACTCCATCAGGCGGCGATCTCCGATCAGTTCTGTTAGATCGGCGGCGATCTCCCTTCATTGCTGTAAGTACTGTATTCCCTCCTCTTTTTAGTTTCTTTGTTGTTTACTTGTTTACTTTATATGAGCAAATAAACTAAAGTAGTAGTTCAGATTTGTTTGTGATGAATTTGTACAAGTTCGCATTTCAGTTGATGAAATTCGTGGGTTTATTTGTGTTGTTGATGAAATTAGTGGGTTTATTTGTGAATTGTGATGTTGATGAAATTCGTGGCCTTGTGGAGTTGTGGGTTTATTTGCATTTCGTGGGCTATTTGTTAATGTTTATATGCTGAAATTCTAAAGTAGTACTTTATTTGCATTTCATGAAATTCTAAAGTAGTACTTTATATGCTGAAATTTCGTGGGCTATTTGTGAATGTTTTTGCTGCCAATTTGTGTGTTTTACTTATGCTGCAATTTTGTGTAATTTATGCAATTTTGTGTGTTTATTTGTTTGATTTATTTGTAATCTACTACTGTGAGGTCGATTAGGAACTGCATAGTTACTTATTAGCAATTAGTTTCATGATTAAACCTTTATTACTTCCTAAAATATAAGTTAATAATAATGGAACATAGTACTGTAGTATTTAGAATTCATTTGGTTGCACATTACAATTCTAAGCTACATAATTAGCACGTATTATCAATTCTTGCTTTTTAGTACATTACAATTCTAAGTTAATTTTATTTCTGATTTTTTTTAATAGAATTATTTTATTTTATTTTATTATGATGGGCTCTTTTGAAGGATCACTTTCATGTTCAACTATAACCGAAGATGGGGAGGATGATAATGATAATGATATAGAAGAGGTGGATATAATTGATATGGTAAGGTTTATAAATTATTATTAATTAATATTAAGACATATGATTGATACGAAGTATAATATAGTTTTTGCCAATTACTATTTCTTTTCTTTGTTTGTTTTGTTTCTTTATTTTAGGATGTTGATGATATTAGTAGTGATGAAGATTAGTCCTTTCGGAATATGGATATTGGATGCTCAAATCGGATACATCATTGTTATTTTTTTTTTGTTTGGTCATTTGTAACATTGTACTTTTTTTTATGTTTGGATTTTTTTTTCAAAGACAATATGTATAATATGTGTTACATTGTATTTTTAGTTGTATAACTCTAATTTATGCATTGAACTTGGTTGAAATGCGTTTTTATTAAATTTGCCTGAAAAAAGTAGGCAAAACGTGCGAGACCCGTTTTGGACCCGGATCCGTCGGATCTGGATCTGGGTCCTCATTTTATGGACCCGACGGATCCAGGGCGGATCTGGATCCAAAGTTGAAAAACGGATCTGGATCCGGTTCCTTCTGGACCCGGTCCAGATCCGACCCATTGCCATCCCTACCTCTAGCCGGTATAGCACCTCAGGCACTTGCAAAGAACGCCTATGAGATAAGGATTTACTAAAAGCAATATAAAGACGATAACTATGCAAAAACCGTACCGAGAGGATCAGCTCTCGAACACGTGCAGTAGTCACCCGGTTATTGTAGCGGCCTTCCTAACAGGCGCCAACAGGGAACTCGCGTGGAGATGGCCTCGTCGGCGCAAGTGACGGGAAGTACTCGTAGAACCAAATCTACAAAAAATAAAAGATATCAGCAAGTGCTAACAAGAGCTTAGAGCTAACCTTGTAGGAAACAAAGTATACCACTACGACTCTCCAGAAGCAAGAAAAAGCGATGTCTTCTACGTAAGACCGGTGTCGACAAGAGTCTCGCAATGCGGCAAAAAGTCAGCATAGGCCAAGTGTAGGGAATATTTCAAGCATTATCCCTATTTTGAACCCCAATGTGATCATACACTAAAGTACGGTGGCGTCCAAAGGGAAAGAAGATAGACCAAAAGAGTCGCCAACATGTTTAGGAACTTATAAACCGTTCACGAGGTGAAGGTTACACCCCTTAACGATCCAAGAGATTGTCAACTCCAATAGGTCTTAAACCATGACTGGTAGTTTGGGGATGAAGGTACAAATCCAACCTAAAAGAGATTGAACCTGCCCTAATAATAGGCCTCTACTTTATTCTAATCGTACTCATGTGCGCTTTCTGACTAACATGCAATCAATAGGATTAACCCTAAACTTGTTTTATCTATGTTGGTTGAATTTAATGCCCAAACAAATCTATTATTGGCGATCACTTGAATTATAGTAAAATTAACCCTAACAAGATTATTAATTATCTTATTAAAAGTGATTACAAGTACAAATTCCCTTTAAGCATGCATAAAAGGTGTGATCAAGCAATAACAATAAATATAAATATCAAGCAACATAATAATAATAAAAAATAATTATAATCATAATTGAAATTCTAATTAAAATAATCATGTTAAAGCATAATAATAGCAAGATCCTAGGCATGATACTAACAAGATTAATAGCAAAGCCTAGCATGTCACTAAGCATATAAAAATCAAAGCTTTAACCCTAACATGATGCTAACAATCATAAATATTAGGAATAACATAAAAGGCATCATACTTTTAATCATACTTAATATTAAAGTTACTCTAGACATGATACCAATAAATTTATTGTTGTCACCCTAAACATCAAATTAAGGAAAACATCCTAACATGATACTAATAATCAAAATAACAATCTAAGCATGATTTCTAGTTCATAATATCAATTAAACCATTAAAGTACTTACTTGGATGCCTCGTACCTCTTTCTAATAACAAAATACACACGTTAGTAACTTCAAAAAACCTAATAAAACAAAACAATTAAATTAAAAGATTGAAAGACGGATTTGGGACTAAACCCTCAAAAATTAAACCTTTCACGTCTAGAGCGAAGGCAACTTCGAATATATCTCGGTGTATCTAAGTCTTGCTAATGTGGAATTTTTTATTTGAGAGAAGGCTAGTTTAGAAAAGAGAGAGAGAGTAATCAAGAGAATCTTGATGAGAATTTGTGAATGAAAACGAGGTTTTTAGAAGGCTATTTATAGAGAAAATCAACCAAAAAGATAAAAAATCAAAACAGAGTTCTGACGCGTAAAACGAGGTTAGCGCCAGACGCTGACGTTAGGGCCAGGCGCTGACGTTAGCGCCAGGCGCTAACGCTAGCGCCAGGCACCAAGCTTAGCGTCAGGCGCTAATGCTGGCGTCAATTTATCAATGCTAATTGAATTAAGAATGAAAATAAGCTTCTAGAAGAATCTAGAAGACTAAAACCATTCCTAATTGCATTAGGAATGATAAATCTATATTTGGCCCTCCTCTAGATCATTCGGCTGCATATAAGGCTCAAGCCGGGCCAGTTCAGTAATTTGGCCATAACTTCCTCAATATTCATCAAAATTGGGCTTATAATATATCGGTGGAAAGGTCTTTTCAAACCCCATTCAACTACATTACTATTGGACCCATAAAATGGACCAAACTAAACTAGAATGCACGTTTTTCAAAAATATGGTAAGAAAAGAAATATTTTCAAAAACAGAAAGAATAGATATTTTAATAAAAACATTCTCATCACTAGACTTTTAACACTTTCTCTTTGTTCGAAAATAAAATGACATGAAAGGTACTCATCACTGGGTTTGGTTTTGGGGAGACACATTTGGGTGTCTACAGAAGCCCCCACTTTGACTGAGTTTGGAGAAACGCAAGTTTTGAAAACAAAAGTCGAATTATCGATAGGGACGGAGAATGATTTAGAACGTTCTGCGATCCTAAATCACTCTTGTAACGCCGATACCTGCAAACTAGCATTAGTTAAATAAATAAGAGAGTTAAGAAACGCGTATCTTGCACCGTCGAGCACACGTCTAACCGATTTGTTGCTGTTTGCTGTTGTTTGTGACAACCTTCCACAATCTAGGGAACGTCATCTTGTTGTTTTGATGTTCACTCATCTCTGACAACAGATCCTTTTGGATATGTTCACACGTCTCTGAACAAAGAACTTTTGCATGATATGCCCACGCGTCTCTAGAGCAAAAGAACTTGATGAGATGTCCACGCGTCTCTGAACAAAGAGCTTTTGAATGATATGCCCACGCGTCTCTGGAGAAAAAGAGCTTGATGATATGTCCACACGTCTTTGAACAAATAGCTTTTGAATGATATGTCCACGCGTCTCTAAACAAAGAGCTTTGATGATATGTTTACGCGTCTCTGAACAATAGAGCTTTTGAATAATATGCCCACGCGTCTCTTGAGCAAAAGAGCTTGATAATAGGATGCCCACGCATCTCTGAGCAAAAGAGCTTAAAAGAAATGTCCACACGTCACTGAACAAAAGAGCTTGAAAGAAGTGTCCACGCGTCTCTGAACAAAAGAGCTTAAAAGAAATGTCTACGCGTCTCTGAACAAAAGAGCTTCAATACTTGAATGTTTGTTGCGATAATATTCTGAAGTAAACTTCTGAAGACCAACGCTTGTCGATTTTTAAAGCTCGGCTTGAACTTTGCTTCCGCTATGCCAGTACGTCGGTGCTTTTGATGCTTGTGAACCATTATGTCGGTGCCTCTGCTGTTTATGAATCAGTATGTTACTGTCTCTGCTGTTTATGAACTAGTATGTCCGTGTCTCTACGATGAGCCAATGCTTAGGTGCTTTAATCTAAGTGAGACGATCTTTCATCAGGTTGATCACTTGACTTGTTGTGATTGGCTCGAGGTTGACTTGACTCAAAGTGAAATGACACGTGTGACTCATGATCCGTGTGTGCAATGTAAACAAAAAATTTCGGTCGTTTTTGTGGAGGTTACCGACTTTCTCCCGAAAAAGAAAGACGCGAAAAAGAAAGAAGCGATGTTTTTGAAGGTGCATGTTGAATAAGCTTAATCCGTTAACGTTGTCTCTCACAGTACAAGGATTGTAACATCTTAAACTATCCTAGTTGACTCGATAATGAAATTATTTAGGTAACTTAGGCATGGAGGCTAAGAACTTCATACTTTGTGATGCAATGATGATTATGATTGATGAGTGATTTTGATATGACAATACATGCTTCAACGTTGTGTTAAGATTTCATGACAAAGGGTTCCTAAGGGAAAGTATATTTGTTCATGTATTTGTGCAGTGTGTGAAAGTGACACTAAAGTTAGGCCGCAAGGGCTAAGTATGTGGAAAGATATTATTTGTTAAAAGAGTCAAATGGTGGTGTCTCTTAGGCTAGGTAAGCTAATGATGTAGGGATTAAGCCCCCAAGTCTAGCTCTACATGGATAGGAATGAGCGTAGGAGATCCCTTCATATGATCATGGTGTAAGTGTGTGAATTTGAATCTGAATGCATTTTTATTACGGCCGCACCTCGATGTGAGGTTGCCTACGTGTCCGTTAGGAATCAGGCCGAACGTAGCTCTAGACGAACCTTGCACAAGTATGTGTATACCTGAAAAAGGTCTTTTTAAAGGTTGTAAGTGGTTAGGCTAAAGGTTATAGAAGAAGGGGATTTTCTTGCTTGTGGTTTTCTACTCAGTTTTAGCTCTTTCTTTTGCTTTAGCATTTATTTCATTTTTATAAGTGTGGGCAATCCCAATCATGCGGTCTATCACTCACTTGGCATTCATGTTTCTCAGGCACGGTACCGAGCACTCGATAAGAGACGCAATCTGAGACGTATTCATATCAAAGACATGTTTATGTCAAAGACATAGGAACACTTTCCCTTTTGTACACTTTTATTATTATTTTTTTGCTTATTTTTTTGCTATTTCAATCTTTTGAAGTCACTCAAGCTTTTTATGATATTGAAAATTGCATAAGTTGCACACTATCCTATCCCAAGATTAGGTAGATATGGGTTGAAAAATGAAAGGTCTGTCATTAGACAAGTCTCAAAGTGGTTTATTATAAAAAAAATATAGGATTGAATATTTGAAGGGTGAAATGTGATATGATGTGGCTACAAGAGGTGCCTCAAATCATTGGTATACCTTGTGCTTAGTTAGACATGGATTTTTTTTTTATGCAATGCAATGTGATGATCATATGTAAGAGAATAAAATGCTCATTTTATTTAAGGAAAAGAAATAATGATCCTACAAAATAAATCTAAACAGAATAGAAAGGTGCCTATGCTAGACTTATTGGGGAAAAGGTGAATAAAAAATAGAAAAAAGATCATGAAATCTTGTCGTTGAAGCTTTCTTCCTTTCCCTTGGCTCATTATCACTTGGTGTTCTTGCCGACTGGAGGTATTGGAAGCCCGTTATTGTCGATCAAATATTGGATTGCTTCCTTTAGTTTTCAACAGCTCTCAGTAGTATGACCTCTACCTTGATGGTACTTGCAGCGTACATTTGGGTTCCAACTAGGCAATCTCTTCTCAAGTGGGGGATCTTTAATGGAGTCGTTCGAAAGCATTATCGTAGCTAATTCCAATAGGGTTGAAATACTTTCTCAGTTGCTTTCTAAATCCTCGATTATCCATGGATAAGTTCTCATTAAGGTCAAAAGTACCAACATTGTTACTAGAATAGGTGTTTTCGGAAGAAGAAGGATAGTCATCCTTCTTTCCTTTACAGCGACTGTTACTATCGTTACTAATCTTGGCCTTCTTGTCGCACGGAGGGACATGAAGGAGATTTGAATCAATGAGGTCTTGAACACGATCCTTGAGGGCGAGACACATTTCGGTAGTATGACCACGACCTCTATGGTATCGGAAATAAGATTTTAGATCCCAATTGGGATATCGTTTTTCAGGCGGAGGGGTTTTGACTGGGACCAATGGGGTGAATGAGACCTTGATCGTGAAGACTGTCAAAAGCTTCATTGTAATTCATTCCTATTGGTGTGTATTCTTCAATGGTCTGTTTTCCCGTGGCTTAGGAGCATTGAGTTCTTCATTAAATGCTTGGCAAGAATTTTGGGTTCGATAACCATCACCCGATTTGCTAGTCCTTCTACCACATTCAAGAGCATGGCAACGACATCTTGCAGTTTTCGAACATCCTCTTTTAGACTTGACGAGTCTTCCCTGGTATTTTCTAAGAAAAGACTTTCTTCCTCCTCAATTATGGCCACTTCATCGAGAGAGGTTATACAAGTTGTCTCGATCATGGGCTCACCTACAGGTGTGATAAGATGTGATGGATCGAAGGATCTTTGATCTTCTTCTATGGCTAGAACCTAGGAAGTTTTATTGTCATCGATCATATCTTGAATAGCTTCTTTGAGTTTCCAACACTCCTCAGTGTCGTGACCCTTTCCTTGGTGATATTTGCAGTGCTTATTAGGGTCCCACTTGGGTAGCCTGGCTTCTAGAACTGGATCTTTGATGGTCCCTATGGGCATGATTAGTCCTTTGTGATGTAGCTTCTCGAAAGCTGTTTCATAACTCATACCGAGTGGAGTGAACACTCTTTTTTACCTTTGGAGTCGCGATTTAGAGGCATTTGTAGCATGTACTTCATTAATGGGAGAGGAAGAAGAAGGATGGTCGTTCTTCTTTCCTCTCGCACTATTATCTTTCAGAAAGGTCATCTTCAATGTCAATGCCTATATTATACACAGCCTTGAAAGTATTCAAGTTGTGTTGATATTTTAAGTGCTTTGCATATTTTTATTGAAGGTTTTTGATGAACATCCTTATAGAATCTTTTTCGGTAGGAACCTTAACCGTATTAGCAGAAGTTTCCCTCCATTTGTTGAAGAAAGAAGTGAACCCTTCGTTTTCTTTTTGTTTTAACATCTCAAGTTGTCTGTGGTCTGTTTCATCTTGAATGTTGCACTTATATCTATCTATGAAAGCGTTTGTTATGGAATCCCAAGAAGAGGTTTTCTCTTTGTCAAGGGAAAAGAACCATTGTTGACAAACGGTGTCAAGAGATAAAGAAAACAAGGAATGAAAGACTTTTTTATCAATCCTCTTAATGCTATTATAGTTTCAAAGGCTCTTAAGTGAAGATAAGGGTTATATGTTGCCTTGAATTTTGGGATGTCGTTGGCATTGAACTTATGCGGAAGAAGTTCCTTATCCAGCGAGACCCCTTGTAGTCATTGGATATCTTGCTCAAGCTTTCTTGCATGAACTCCATTTGTTGTTGCTTCACAGGGTCATTGATTTTGAGGGTTAAAGCGTTCAATGTTTCAGTCACGTCAGCTTACTGCTTCTTGAGTTCATTGACTTTTTCTTGACTTGCCATTATCTTCTTAGCTTTTCTTTTGGTTTATCAAAAAGCAGAACATGAACAAATATGTTGTCCTTGATTAATCGCCCTTCTTTTCTTGACCAAGTACTGTGGAAAGCAAAATTAGGGATATTCATTGTTAATTATTTGACTCAACTCTATTCAACATGTACAGATGGAAGAAGGCAAGAAGAATGAAGGTTGTGATATGAAGGGATCATGTAGAAAATGGAAAGGTGATGTGAGTGGAGAGATGTGAAAAATTTAGGAATAGAATGTACCCCCAACTCAAATGACGGAAAACCGACTCATGCATGAACCTAAGACATGGTCATGGTGACATGTACAAAGTGTGTGTTAAACTAGTGAGTGTAGGTGACATGTTAAGACTCGTGTCATGACTATGGGACTTAGTGCCTAGACTCAATTAATGACTTAACAAAGTATTATTGATAGTAAAATTTAACCGAATTACTTAGCAAACTGGTTAATTAGACACAAGGTGATGACTCGATCAATAATTCGAACTGTCGTCAAAACGACATGACTGGCGCCTCTCTTTGTAGTGTAGTTCTAGACGACAGAATTGTCGCCAGGCGCCACACTCCACAGAGTGGCGCTACAATTCAGACTTTGGCGCCATTGGTGGAGCTTTGATCTGAGACTGTTTTTGGTATTAATAATCAACATGGGTATGATTAAAGTCGTACTAGGTCAATTCTGGCTAAAATATTAGACTTTATTTACTCAAATTAATTAATTAATTAAGCAAAGTTCTTTTAGTCATTAATTTATTCAATCTTAACACAAGTTAATCAAACGGTTAAGAAAAACATATACCATATGCACAACAAATAATACACAATTATTCAAGTTGGCACGATATGATGCAATTAGTTTGCAACCTAACCATGGCTCTAGTTTTCTAAAGTTCAGGATATGGGTTAGTCAATAGAGGGTCCATGGTTAATTGTCCGGATGCACCGCGCGGAAGCCTAACCATGAAGGGTTGGCGCGAGAAGATGGGACACCGCGAGTTTTAAAAAAAACTCGCTTCCGTGGTTTGGTGAATTCAACAATCTTGGATGTACCCTTTGTTTTTCAGAGCGCTCAATCAAGTAGATGAAGCATGAATTCCCAGAGGGTTATGTCCATATGTAGAACACATATGGGTTTCAGAGAAGTGAGAAAAACTCAATCAGGAAGTAGGATCGAGCAAACAATGCGAAAAGCTGGTCAAAATTAGAATGCATATTTCTGGCTCGGCATTGGAAGAATTTGGCGCCAGCAAACAGAGATTGGCATCGGATTTTGGCTGTAGCGCCTGGCGACAGAGCTGTCGTATGGTGCTACAGTCAAAATTCTTGCACTAATCTTTGTTCGCTGTCGCTTATTCCGACATGCCTTAGCAGCTTTCTGTGCTCGATAAAATTTTCCAGTTTCGCGCCGTGTTATTTCGGTCCTAGTTGTGAAAGATATTCCTCAAATTTCCTACGTGTAAAAATCCTATGTTTTAACTCATTACGGATGGTCTTTCTAATGCGATATTTTTTATGCATATGACAATAATGTTAATGAAAATTACGCACATGAAATACATGGAACGTTTTGAGTCTCATCCACTCATTCTAAATCATGCTGAAATAAATTTCAGGATTTAAAATAGAAATCCTCCCCACTGGAGTCGCCAAAAACTGTAGGGAATATTTCAAGCATTATCCCTAGCTTGAACCCCACTGTGATCATACACTAAAGTACGGTGGCGTCCAAAGGGAAAGAAGATAGAGCAAAAGAGTCGGCAAAAAGTTTTAGGAACTTGTAAACCGTTCACGAGGTGAAGGTTACACCCCTTAGCGATCCAAGAGATCGTCAACTCCAATAGGTCTTGAAGCATGACTGGTAGTTTGGGGATGAAGGTACAAATCCAACCTAAAAGAGATTAAATCTGCCCTAATAATAGGCCTCTAATTTATTCTGATCGTATTCATGTGCGCTTTCTGACTAACATGCAATCAATAGGATTAACCCTAAACCTGTTTATCTATGTTGGTTGAATTTAATGCACAAAAGAATCTATTATTAGCGATCACTTGAATTATAATCAAATCAACCCTAACAAGATTATTAATTATCTTGTTAAACGTGATTACAAGTAAAAATTCCCTTTAAGCATGCATAAAAGGTGTGCTCAAGCAATAACAAAAAATATAAATATCAAGTAACATAATAATAATAATAAATAATTATAATCATAATTGAAATTATAATTAGGATAATCATGTTAAAGCATAATAATAGCAAGATCCTAGGCATGATACTAACAAGATTAATAGCAAAGCCTAGCATGTCACTAAGCATATAAAAATCAAAGCTTTAACCCTAACGTGATACTAACAATCATAAATATTAGGAAGAACATAAAAGGCATCATACTTTTAACGGAAATTTCATGATATACCACTGAGTTTCTTCAAAATTCACCATATACCACACAAAATTTTTTAATTCACCATATACCATTGAGTTTATGAACGTTAGCACAGAATACCATTAGTGGTAACTGCCGTTAGTCTGCCGTTAACGCCGTTAGTAATTAAGGTTAATTGTGCCACGTGGCTTTCACTTATTGGCTCTTATTAATATTATCTAATTAATTACTTAAATAAAGAATTAAAGAATAATTAATATTAATAAAATTGAAAATAAAAATTTTAAAAAATAATTATTAAAAAAAAAACCATCAAACCAACCACAACCGCCAGATCCTTCTGCCACCCACCTCTTACCACCGGCGAAGCCCAGACCCAATAAACTACCTCCCTTAGCCGGTGCCCCGAACCTCCGCCCGCAGCCGGCGTCGCCCCTCCCTTGCCATCACCCTCCCCCTTATACCACGATCCCCCACCTTGAACTATCTTTCCTTCAAACGAAACCCTAGAAAAACACATCCCCCACCCTTGAAACCCCAGAATCGACTCTCGCCCACCCCCGAAACCCATTCGCCGACATCCGATTTGGGTTCACCGGCGCAGGGAGGGGGGCTTTAGACGCCGACGGTGGGTAGGGGATGGGATTTCGAGGGAGAAAGGGGTAATAATGCCAAACGGGTCTTCAATTTGATGCAAAATTGGTGAAATTGGGGCCACTATAGAGGTGCGAAGGTGGAGTGGTGGTTTATTGGTGGTAGCGTGAGGGGGGAGGTGCAGGGGGCTTCTGTTTGGTGTTGTTAGAGTGTACTGGTGTGCGCAAAATAAGTAGGGGAGGAGCTGGTAAAACGGTGGTGGTTGTTTGGGGATAAAGTAGGGACGGTTTAATGGTGGTGCGTCCCCTTCTCCCTAGTCTCACCAGAAACCCATCCCCCTTCCACAGCCGCAAGCCCACCATAGCCAACCTAGTCCTTCGCACCACCATCAAATTCTCTATCCTTCTCCGCAAGCACGCAACCACCAATCCACCATAGCCAACCTCGTCCTCTCCTTCGCCGCAAGACCGCAACCACCAGTCCACCATTGGGGCAGGTGAAGGGAGGGGTAAGTGTAGCCGGTCGGAGGCAGGTGGAGGTGGTGGTTGGGGTTACGGTGGCCAGGTAAGGGATAAGGGTTTTTTTTTATTCTTTTTTTTATGATTAATTAAACAATGGCACCAGTTGAATTCGTAAGGGTATACTAGTAATTTACCCCAAACGGCACACTGACGGCAGTTGTCATTAATGCTATACTGTGCTAACGGACCTAAACTGAATGGTATATGGTGAATTAAAAGATTTTGTGTGGTATATGGTGAATTTTGAAGAAACTCAGTGGTATATCATGAAATTTTCGTACTTTTAATCATACTTAATATTAAAGTTACCCTAGACATGAAACTAGGAATTTATTGTTGTCACCCTAAACATCAAATTAAGGAAAACATCCTAACATGATCCTAGGAATCAAAATAACAATCTAAGCATTATTTCTATATCATAATATCAATTAAACCATTATAGTACTTACTTGGATGCCTTGTACCTCTTTATAATAACAAAATACACAAGTTAGTAACTTCAAGGAAAATAATAAAATAAAACAAAACAATTAAATTAAAACATTGAAAGAGAGATTTGGGACCAAACCCTCAGAAATTAAACCTTTTTCACGTCTAGGGCGAAGGCAACTTCGAATATGGCTAGGTGTATCTAAGTCTTGCGAATGCGAAATTTTGTATTTGAGAGAAGGCTAGTTTAGAAAAGAGAGAGAGAGTAATCAAGAGAATCTTGATGAGAGTTGGTGAATGAAAACGAGGTTTTTAGAAGGCTATTGATAGAGAAAATCAACCAAAAAGATAAAAAATCAAAAATGAGTTCTGACGCGTAAAACGAGGTTAGCGCCAGACGCTGACGTTAGCGCCAGGCGCTAACGCTGACGTCTGCGCCAGGCGCCAAGCTTAATGTCAGGCGCTAATGCTGGCGTTTGGCGCTAACTTAATTATTGACGCGTTTTCTTAAAATCTGATAGAAATTGCCGTACAGGAGGATAAAATTGTATTTTCCTCTAAAACGTTCTTTTATTCTGATTAAAACTCTAAAAAGTCAACAAAAGTCAATTTATCAATGCTAATTGAATTAGGAATGAAAAGAACCTTCTAGAAGAATCTAGAAGACTAAAACCATTCCTAATTGCATTAGGAATGATAAATCTATATTAGGCCCTCCTCTAGATCATTAGGCCGCATATAAGGCTCAAACCGGGCCTAGTTTTGTAATTTGGCCATAACTTCCTCAATATTCATCGGAATTGGCCTTATAATATATCGTTGGAAAGCTCTTTTCAAACCCCATCCAACTACACTACTACTAGACCCATATAATGGAACAAACTACACTAGAATGAACGTTTTTCAAAAATAAAGTAAGAAAAGAAATATTTTCAAAAACAGAAAGAAGAGATATTTTATTAAAAACATCCTCATCACTGGGTTTGGTTTTGGGGAGACACATTTGGGTGTCTACACCAAGCTGGCCCAGTCTGATCAGGTGAAGATCGCGGACATCAGGAAGGTAGTAAAGCAGCAACCTACTACCCTGGTTAGGGGAAAACGTCCCTGACAGCAAAATAAGTGCAAAGATGCGCACTCTCTTCTCTCAGGTGGTCACATCGTCCTCAAAAGTTGTCGCCAGAGTAGACTAGCGAATGCACTTGGAGCTGAATTATGATGGCTCCACCGCAGCACAGGCCCGAACAGCAATCGACCCAACAACTCATCGACCTCAGGAGAGAAGATGCTGATGGAGCTGTCAAACGACAGCGTAGTTGAACTAAACTCTAGTCCCGAGAAGAGACAGAAGTCGGTTGGGGTGACCATCATCTCACCCCAAGGGAAGTGAAAAGTGTAGGCTGTGTCCTAGAAGAACTCCACTAGAGCACAAACCACGCGGTGGCTCACGTCAAAAGAGTACATGGCTTGCGTGGCCCGAAACAGGGCGGTCAGCCCACAAGACTCCCAGAGAAGTCGCAACCCCTCAGCGCCGCTGAAGTACGTGTTGTACACCTTACCTAGGGTGTCGTTACCCGAACCGTGGCAGCGCGCCATACCACTAGAAATCTCGCGACGCACCCTCTCTTAAATGTGGTGGTTAGGGGAAAAATACAGTGTCCGCTCATCCCACTCAGGGAAGGGACCAAGAGAAGTGGACGGGTCGGCGTCCTCCCCAACGGGCTCATGTTCCTGTCGCGTGTCTTGGGACCGTGAACCCAAACCTCGCTGTATGTCCATAATACATTGTGAAAAATTGACAAAAATTAAGGTTCCATAGTATCTAAGGTTCGCCTAGCTGCATGATACTATGTTCGCAAAAAAATAGAGTATGTAGTACTAAAACAGAGCATAATGTCAATTCATGCATATATGGAATTTTTCTAGCATCCAAACAATTTCTTGCAATATTATGATAATTATTGTGACAAATTGGACAAGAATTGCTACCAAAAACACCAAGAACAACCCACATTGTTTTCCCAACCTTAAGAGGTTCAACAATGGTGAAATATTCGTTTTTTCACCAAATTGAGTCAAACAAGTCTCAAAATACTCCTAAGGCAATATACAAACATAATCAAGAAATTTCATGGCATAAAATTTGATAAACAAAGCAAATTAAGCAATATAAGTTTTGAATTTTCAAGAAATTCGTGAACAAACATGAACAAAATTCATCAAAATTCGAGTGAGTTTGAAAAAACTTACATAGATCAGGAAACTAGATGAACAAAGCTTTGATTTGCAACAAATTTGAGTGAATTTGGTTGGGAAACGAGCAAGAACAAGCAATTTGAAAGTTTTTCGCGGCGGAACTCAAAAAAATGAAGTAGTAGCAGCAACACGGGGAAGAAGCGGGATTTATACGAAATTCCCGATTCTAGCGTCGAAAGACAGTTCTATCGCAGCGTCTGGCGATAGAGCAAAATCGTGGCTCCAACGGCGTTGCAACGGCGACAGAGCTCAAAGCCTCTCAGAACGGTTATTTCGACTACATACAACAATTTTAGGGTTCCTTGGTACGCCAGTTAGCCTCTATAAGATATCTGACATGATTTAGTAATCGGCTCGGTTACAATCGCAATAAGTGATCGACCTGATAAATGATCGTCCTACTTAGCTTAAAGCACCTAAACATTGGCTCACTACGAAGATACCGATGTAATGGTTCATAATCTAAAGAACCATCGATATACTGGTTCACAATTTAGAAGCACCGACATACTAGTTCATAAGAAGCAAAAGCGCTAACGCAGTGGCATAGAAAAAGCAAAGTTCAAGCCAATTTTAAAGGATCGACAGGCGTTGGTCTTCGATGATACTCTTTAGAGTATTATCGCAATAAATGAGGTTACCTTCAGGCAAAGCAATCTTCGGTCATGTTCCCTAGCTTGCGGAAGATGGTCACAGAGCACTAGAAGGTCGTTTCAGGCGAAGCAATCTTCCACAGAGTTCTCTATCTTGTAGAAGTCTATCACGGCGGAGTTAGAGGCAGTTACAGGCGTATCAGTCTCCAGGCAATATTTTCTAGCTTGAGGAAGATCGTCAAAACAGCGGGATGGCGTTCCCTAGCTTGTGGAAGGTTGTCACAATAGCAAATGCAGCAACAAATCGGTTACGTTCAGAGACGTGTGCTCGACGGTGCAAGATACGTGTTTCTTAACTCTTTTATTTGTTTTAACTAACGCTATTTTGTAGGTATTGGCGGTACAAGAGTGATTTAGGATTGTAGAACGTTCAGAATCATTCTCCGTCCCTATCGATACTTTGACTTTTGTTTTCGAAACTTGCGTTTCTCCAAACTCAATCAAAGTGGGGGCTTCTGTAGACACCCATTTGTGTCTCCCCAAAACCAAACCCAGTGATGAGTACCTGTCACGTCGAATCATAGTCTAATGAAGTGAAAGTGTGGAAAGTTTGGTGTTGCGGTTAGTTTTTAATTCTTTTCTTTCTCTATGTTTTTGAAAACCTATTTTATGAAAATAATCAATCTTGTTTAATTTGTTCCATAGCAAGGGTCCAATAATGGTTTAGTTGGATTAGGATCGAAAAGAGCTTTCCAACGATATATTATAAGCCAAATTCCGATAAATAATGAGGAAGTTATGGCCAAATTACTAAACTGTGCCCGGTTTGATTTTTATATGTGGCCTAATGATCTAGAGGAGGGCCTATTATGATTTATCATTCCTAATGCAATAAGGATTAATTATAGTCTTCTATAATCTTCTAGAAGGTTTTTTTAAATCCTAATTTTATTAGCATTGATAAATTGACTTTTAAGAGTTTTATTTAGAACAAAAGAAGTGTTTTTAAGGAAATTACAGTTTTACCCCCTCGTACGCTTAAATTTTATCAAAATAAGAAGACGCGTGGAAAAACTGATTGCAGCGCTGCAGTTACGGTCTGTTGCCGTGCGTCGCGGCAACACGTCTGTCGCATGGCGACAACTCTGCCGTGTGGCGACAGGCGCATGTATGGTGACAACGTCGTGTTTTATTCTTTTCAAAACTCTGATTCTTTTTTTATCATATCCGACTGATTTTCTTTATAAATATGGTCCTTAAACCTCCATTTTTAATTACCAACTCTCATCAAGAAATTCTTGATACTCTTTCTCTCTCTTTTATAAACTAGCTTTTTCTCAAATACAAAATTCCGCATTCACAAGATCTAGACACACCTAGCCAAGTTCAATGTTGTCTTCGCCCTAGACTTGAAAGGTTTGATATTTCTAAGGGTTTGGTCCCTAATCTTTATTTCAATCATTTAATTTAATTTGTTTATTTTATTATTTTCCTTGAAGTTACTAATGTGTGTATTTTGTTATTAGAAGGAGGTATTAGGCATCCTAGTAAGTACTTTAATTGTTTATTGATATTCTGATATAGAAACTATGTCAAGCTTGTTATTTTGATTTCTAGTATCATGTTCGGATGTTTTTCTTAATTTGATGTTTTGAATGACAATAATAAGTTCCTAATATCATGTGTAAGGTAAGGAATATAATATAAAATGTGCTTATTATGATAATATCTTTTATTGTCTTTTCTAATATTCATGTTAGTATCATGTTAGGGCTAAATATATGATCTTTATTGATTAGTGACATGCTAGGATTTGTTATCAATCTTGTTAGTATCAGGCCTAGGATCTTGCTATTATTATGATTTAACATGTTTATTTTAATTATTGTGATTGTTATTTTGATTTCAATTATTATTATTATTATTATTATTATTATTATTATTATTATTATTATTATTATTATTATTATTATTATTATTATTATTATTATTATTATTATTATTATTATTATTATTATTATTATTATTATTATTATTATTATTATTATTATTATTATTATTATTATTATTATTATTATTATTATTATTATTATTATTATTATTATTATTATTATTATGTTGCTTTGTATATTTATTGTTATTGCTTGATCACCCCTTTTATGCATGTTTAAAGGGAATTGGTACCTGTAATCACGCTTAATAAGATGAATAATAATCTTGTTTAGTGTAAATATGATTATAATTCAAGTGATCGCCAATAATAGTTTAATTTGTGCATTAATGTTCAACGAACATAGATAAACAGGTTTAGGGTGAACCTATTGATTGCATGTTAGTTAAAAAGCGCAAATGAATATGAGAAGAATAAAGTACAGGCCTATTATTAGGGCAGGTTCAATCTCTTTTAGGTTGGATTTGTACCTTCTTCCCCGAACTTCCAGTAATGGTTCCAAACCGATTAGAGTTCACGATCTCTTGGATCGTTAAGGGGTGTAACCTTCACCCCGTGAACGGTTTACAAGTTCCTAAAACTTGTTGGCGACTCTTTTTCTGTAGTTTCCTTCCCTTTGGACGCCACCATGCTTTTAGTGTATGATCATAGTGGGGTTCAGTTTGGGGTAATACTTGAAATATTCCCTACACATTGCTTTAATAAATTGAACAAAAAAGTTAATTTAATTAACAAAGCTGAAATTTCATTAATAAAATAAAGTAAAAACTACATTATTGATGGAATTCAAATAAAAGCTTAATAAAATAAAATTAACTTTAAATTTAAACTAGTCTAATAAATTGGATGTTAAGCAATGCTTCAATCTTTCTTCTCCTTCTTTGCCCTCTTCCAATTTTTATCCACATCCTCTTCATCATCCATAACTTTAGCTACTAGGCATACTTTAGAGGACCTACATTCAATTTTAGAGTAAATAGTTTCTTCCTTAGCTAGGACTCCATGTTTCTTTTCTATCCAAGTCTTCTTTTCCGAAATTTCAGCTTTTTTATCCCCTTTATCCTTTGTAGTGTCTTTCTTCTTAGGCATCATAGGTGTTTTAAATTCAACTTTTTCACCCAAACGTTCCTTAACAATATTCACTTTGTCACCTAGGCGGTTCTTCACATTAGTTCTTCTCTGATTTTTAAGAAGCCATCTCTTCACATCATTGGGCAAGGAAGGAGGAACCTTTTGGGTAATCACTTCCCATAAAGGCCTAGCACTCTAATATGTGTCAAATTTCTCTACTTCTTGTGAAACAGGGAATTCATAGGGACGACGGAGGTCCCCGGAAGGAATTGTTTGAAGTAGACTGTACTGCCTTTTTATCCTGTAGGGATAATTAAAAGTCATCTTGGTTAAGCTTAGAAGACGACAGAAGGGTTGCTTGTTGACACCAACACTATTCTCTATTTTCCACCATGGGACGACCCACTTGATAGCAAAGCTGCAAGAAGCAACAACTTTATTCCACTCATGGCGACCCATCTTAGAGAAGCACTTCTTTCGCCTCACAAAGCAATTTGGAGTATATTTCACAATGTTGTCAGGAGGACTAATTAATTCTGGTCTCTCCATTAGCCATATCTGCAAAAAATTCAATACAAATAATTAGTATTACTATACAGAAATATGTTTTTGATTCCTGTAATTAAAAATATTATTTTTCTACCTGTAATAATATTGGAGAGCCCAAAAAGGTGCTTTTGGATTTGCCTTTAATTCATCTAGACTAAGCATAGTCTCTCCAACAATTAATGGCATTAGATTCCTTCTAGATTCAATATGCTCTAAAACAGTTAATATGATTGCTTGACCCTCATTAGTTCTACAACTAGTGAGAAGATATTGGTTAAGCATACAAAAGAGAAAAGCCCTTCTTCTTTAAACATGAAAAGACTAAGAATAAGGTCTATCAAATTAGTTGCGTGCAAATTCTTTTAGATTGACTACGCTACTGATCTAGGGCGAGACTAGGTCGTTGAAAACTAATCTACCCTTGGTCAAAACAATATTTGTAATCTCTCAACACATCCCTATATAAAGCATAGAGTAAGTCGAGGGTCGAACAAATAGGAATGGGAGGTGAATGCTAAAGTCAAAGCTAAGCTATTTTGAAGCAATAAAGTGAGGTGTGTACATTCAAAACAATAAAACAATCAAAATGAAATCAAATTTATCAAGCACTAGGGTTAGGATCCGCATACACTCGGAATGGATATAGCTAATTAGGATTGGAGATGACTAAGTCAAGTGTTGCGAGGGAAAATCAATTAAGCAATCAAGAGAGCAAGGTAAGCTAATCTCCTAGAGGTCAAGCTAGCGCCAACTACGAGAGACTCTAACTAGGAACCTTGCGAACCTACTTAATCGACAAAAGCAAGCCACAAATCAATTTTCCGTATCAATGCAAGCTTACAATGCATTCTAGTGTAACAATCAAAGTTAGCTACTCTTCAATTAATCACACACATGCACTTAATCAATCCACCTGTTTAATCACAACATCAACTCCATCAATTCCCCCAATTAGCATCAATCCATTACTCATACATGCTTCACCATTCCCCTAGTAAGAGAACTACTCACAATCCATTGAAATTAAAATCAAAACTAAGCTAATCAACAATTTCATCATCATTATATCAATAGAACTAATTCAATCACAATTTAATTCATACTTGAACAATCAACAAAGCAATTAAAATTATAAGCTAAAGATTGCATTAAAGTAAAAGAAGTCTTTACAAACTTGCTTCAATTCAATGGAGAAAATGCTAGAATTACCAATATTCAATCATCAATCAAGAACTTCTCTCTCTACAATCTAGAGTTTCTCTCTCTAAAATTCTAATTCTAATTCTATTCTAATTTCTGAATTAATTCCCCCTCTCAAAGTAGAAAGAAAATCTATATATAGTACAACAAACTAAGAGAAGTTAGTTAGATTATCCCCAAATAAACCCATACAGGCGCGACCATCTATAAGGGAGAGCGCAGCCGCACAAATCTGGGTATGGAACAGAGACCTAGACAGGCGCGCCCGCGCCAACAGACCGTGCCATAGTCGTGCGCGGCTTCTTCCCTATCATGTCTATGCTCCTCGTGCGTTCCACTTAATGCTCTTGATAAACACGGGACCTTGCAGTTTCTAAACTCCATGTTTGCGGGTTCAACAATATAAATCATGCCCCCACGACTTGAATGCACAGCTCAAGGACTTTAGGAACTTGCACTTCTCCTAGCTTGAACTTCAAACGGAGAACATTAGACATCCTAATCAATGCGAAACTTGGGAAGAAGCCTCGGGAAACTTGGATAACGACCTTAACCTGAAAAATAAAGGAAAACAAGCAAATAAAAGAGAAAATAACAAATTACACCAAGAAATTCATATATAAAGAAATCCAACAAAGAGAATGCAAACTAAAAGAAATAAAGAGTAAAATTTAGGAAAAGCTAAGTTAAAGAGCTATAGAATAACATGAAATTCATCTTAAAAAGAACCAAATGAGTGCCATAAATGACACTCATCAGCTACCATCTACAATATTTGTTAGATATCTGTCTCTTAAATTAAAGAATCGCTCAAAATCTTTATAATAATATTCATTCACTCTATGGATTACCGCCAGATCTAATGAAGGGAAGCCTAGGATGGAACCAAATTCTTCCAGTAAAGGCTAATTTCATCACACCCTAGTCTAAAGCAATGTGTATTAGTATCACAAAATTCTAAGGCGGTATGAATAAAATCTACATTAAGATCTACCCCCTTAATACCAGAAATACCTCCCATGTGAAAAAAGTCGAGTTCTTTTCTCTCTTTAATAGTTAAAGACCGACACATTCACGAGTAAATTTGATAAAACTCTTAATGACTAAAGACATGATTATTTATTGAGAAGCTAAGGTTATAATTAATTTGTTCGAATTATACGGGAAATCGACAGATTAGGGGGCTATTTATTTACAAAATTGATGCAGTTTGACTCCAGTTGGGATTCAGAGGCAGCACACTGCAGTGCCAAACGACAAGCTTGTCGCCTTGCGACAGTGTCTATCGCTTAGCGACAGAAGCAGCGCTCGGCGACAATGCAAAGCGCGTGGCGACAAGCGGCGCTGCAGCGCTTCTTCAACGTGCTATGCAAACCGCGTTTTTTCTTACTATGATTTAAATTCTTACAGTGACTTTACAATTTTTCCCTTTGTTCAATTACCCCATACATATCAATTCAATATTTTTTCTTTCTTTTTTCTTTTTGGATTTATAGAAACTTAATTAAATTTAGGTTTGTTTTAAGTTCGATTTATTTTTCATTTTTTCTTTTCGAGGGAGAAAGTCAGATACCCTTCATTATTAATAAAATGACGGAAGTTTTTGCGCAAAATTAATCACAAATTTTTTGCACACACACACATGCACATAAAAATGAAAAATAAATGCAAAGATAAAAAAATCATAATAGATAAAAGTCTGTATACACAAATATGTCTAACAAATATATCTAATAAATGAGTCAGTCGGCAAAGTCCTACAGAAGTCAAAATAAAACAACACAGGTACAACTACGGTGCTGGAGGACGCAGATGATGAGGGATGTTCATCATATCGAAGAACTACGCAGATCGAGGAGTATGCTCTACACCAGCTCCATTCTCGCCAGGAGTAGGGAAGCACAACTAAAGACCTGTCCACCCAGGCTCACCCTGGTGATGAATTAGTAAAGGCTGAGGCTGTGGAGGTTACTACGACGACGAGCCGACCTCGTACGTCTTACCACCTACCGGAGTCGATGTCGCCTCTCCTTGTCCCATCAGCCTAGTCCGTGCACCCTCAGATGAAGAAACCGAGCCCTCCACTGCCTCGATCCGAGCAGCATAAAATCGGCCACCTCGGCCACCAAAATGCAGTGCGGCGACGCCTCGTGCCAGACCTGGCCGACTCTCTGCTCGCCTCGGGTCTTGGTCGAGTACGTGAAGGGATAGGCTGTCCCTACAAAAGTAATTTAAGTCAGATGCAAAGAAAATAGAAACATAAACAATGAAGAAATGAAGAAGAAAAGGTTACCTCCCGAGCAGAGTCGTCACGACGATAGGAAGCAACATTCCTCATCCACACTAGCTGGCTCCGAAAGGCGTCTATGCACCTCGCAATCACCGACACCACCTGTAGGGAATATTTAAAGCGTTAATCCCCTAGCTTGATCCCCACTGTGATCATACACTAAAGTACGGTGGCATCCAAAGGGAAAGAAGATAGAGCAAAAGAGTCGCCAACAAGTTTTTTAGGAACTTGTAAACCGTTCACGACGTGAAGGTTACACCCCTTAATGATCCAAGAGATTGTTAACTCCATAAGGTCTTAAATAGGGTTCGGGGATGAAAGTACAAATCCAACCTAAAAGAGATTGAACCTGCCCTAATAATAGGCTTCTACTTTATTCTAATCGTATTCATGTAACATACAATCAATAGGATTAACCCTAAAAATGTTTATCTATGTTGGTTGAGTATTAATGCACAAATAAATTTATTATTGGCGATTACTAAAATGATAATCAAATTAACCCTAAACAAGATTATTAAATATCTTATTAAGCGTGATTACAAGTACCAATTCCCTTTAAACATGCATAAAAAGGTGTGATCGAGCAATAACAATAAATATATCAAGAAACATAATAATAAAAAATATTAAAAATAATCATGAATCATAAAAATAATCATAATCATAATTAATAATCATAAATCATGTTAAAGCATAATAATATCAAGATCCTAGGCATGATACTAACAAGATTAATAACAAACCCTAGCATGTCTAGGGTAAATTTAATGCTAAATATGATTATTACGATGCTTCTTATGTTCTTCCTAATATTTATGATTGTTAGTATCATGTTAGAGCTATATATTTGATTTTTATTGCTTAGTAACATGCTAGGGTTTGTTATTAATCTTAGGATCATGCTATAAATATTATGCTTTAATATGATTTTGATTATTATTATTGTTATGATTATTTTTAATTATGATTATTATGATGATTATTATTTTTATTATTATTATGTTGCTTGATATATTATACTTATATTTACTGCTAGATCACACCTTTTATGCATGTTTAAAGGAATTTTGTATTTGTAATCACGCTTAATAAGATATTTAATAATCTTGTTTAGGGTTAATACGATTATAATTCAAGTGATCGCTAATAATAGATTTATTTGTGCATTAATATTCAACGAACATAGATAAACAGGTTTAGGGTAATCCTATTGATTGCATGTTAGTCAAAAAGCGCACATGAATACGATCAGAATAAAGTAGAGGCCTATTATTAGGGCAGGTTCAATCTCTTTTAGGTTGGATTTGTACCTTCATCCCCAAACCCTTATTTGGTTCAAGACCTTATGGAGTTGATGATCTCTTGGATCGTTAAGGGGTGTAACCTTCACCCCGTAAATGGTTTACAAGTTCCTAAAACTTGTTGGCAACTCTTTTGCTCTATCTTCTTCCCTTTTGGACGCCACCGTACTTTAGTGTATGATCAAAGTGGGGTTCAAGCTTGGGGTTAACGCTTTAAATTATTCCCTACATGTGTCCACGCGTCTCTAGAGCAAAAGAGCTTGATGGAAAAGTTCACGCGTCTCTGAACAATAGAGTTGGAAAATAGGATGCCCACGCGTCTCTGAACAATAGAGCTTCTTTTTTTTTTTAATATGTCCATGCGTCTCTGAACAAAAGAGCTTAATTAATATAATAACGCGTCTCTAAACAATAGAGCTTTGAATGATATGTCCACACGTCTCTAAACAATAGAGCTTTGATTATATGTCCACGCGTCTCTGAACAATAGAGCTTTCATGATATGTCCACGCGTCTCTAAACAATAGAGCTTGAAAGAAATGTCCACGCGTCTCTGAACAAAAGAGCTTTGATGATAATATTTCGAAGAAAAATTTCTAAAGATCAACGCTTGTCGATCTCTAAAGCTCGCTTGAACTTTGCTCCCGTTATGCCAGTACGTCGACGGTTTGCTGCTTGTTAACCATTATGTTTGTGATAAGCCAACACTTAGGCGCTTTAAGCTAAGTGAGACGATATTTCGCCTTGTCGATCACTTATTGCGACTGTAACCGAACCGACTACTTAATCATGTCAAATTGCTCATAGGGGCTAACTAGCGTACCAAGGAACCCGAAATTGCTGCACGAGGTCAAAATAACCTTTCTGAGAGGCTTCGAGCTCTATCGCTGCAGAAATATCTCTAGCGCCAAGAATTCACTGTGTCGCCAGACGCTAAGATCTAGCGCTAAGTGCTGAAATCTATTTCCATACGCTAGATGTTGTCGTCTGGCACTAGAGTAGGATCTTCCCTATTCTGCTGCACCTGTATTTATTTTTTACTATAGATCTTTGCTATTCTCTTTAATTATCTTAGGGTTGACCTAAGGCTTAACGTTGCTTGACTCATTGATTTGACACGACCCAAGGTATAAACTTGACTCGCTGTGATTGACTCGAGGTTTACTCGACTTGAAGTGTTTGACACATGTGGCTCATGACCCATGAGTGCATAGTGTTAATTGTGCGACTCAAAAGAAATATTTTCCGTCATTTTGTGGAGGGTACCGACTTTCTTCCGAAAAAGAAAGATGTGAAAAAGAATCGAAGGTTTTGAAGTTTTTGAAGGTGCATGTTCATAGTCAAATGCCATTGAAACTATCTCTCAAGGTGCAAGGATTAATCCATCATAGACTATCTCATTTGTTGACTCAATGATGAAAGTATTTGGGTAACTTAGCCGCAGAGGCTAAGGACTTTATACTTTGATATGCAATGATGACAATACATGCTTCAGCGTTATGTTAAGATTTCATGACAAAGGGTTCCTAAGGGAAAGTATATTTGGTCATGTATCTGTGCGGTGTGTGATAGTGATTCTAAAGTTAGGCCACAAAGGCTAAGTGTGTGGGAAAATATTATTTTTAAAAGAGTCAAATGGTGGTGACTTTTAGGCTAGGCAAGCTAATGATGTAAGGATCAAGCCCCCAAGTCTAGCTCTAAGTAGATAGGGATGAGCATTGGAGATCCCTTGATATGATCATGGTGTAAGTGTGTGAATTTGAATATGAATGCATGTTTATTACGGCCGCACCTCGATGTGAAGTTGCCTACGTATCTGTTAGGAATCAGGCCGAACGTAGCTTTAGCCGAACCTCGCACAAGTATGTATACCTCAAAAAGGTCTTTTTAAGGGTTGTAACGTGGTTAGGCTAAAGGTTTGAAGAAGAAGGGGATAAAGGCTCAAGACCCTAGATAAGGCCCCAAGGTGTGCAACTTTGCTTTTGTATATTTGTATTTTCATGCTTGAGTTTCTACTCGTTTTTTTTAGCTCTTTTTTTTGCTTTAGCATTTATCTTAGTTTTTATAAGTGTGGGCAATCTTGATCATGCGGTCTATCACTCACTTGGAATTCATGTTTCTCAGGCACGGTACCGAGCACTCGATAAGAGACGCAATCTGAGACGTATTCATATTAAAGACATGTTCATGTCAAAGACATTGGAACACTTGCCCTTTTATACACTTTTACTATTATTTTTTGCTTATTAATATTTATTATTATTTTTGAAATCACTCAAGCTTTGTTCTTTGAAAATTGCATAAGTTACACACCATCCCATCCCAAGGTTAGGTAGATATGGGTTGAAAAAATGAAGGGTCTATCGTTAGACAAGGCTCAAAGTGGTTTATGAAAAAAGGATGTATAATTTAAGGGTGAAAGGTATTATGATGTGGCTACCAGGGGTGCCTCAAATCATTGGTATAACTTGTGCTTAATTCGACATGGTTTTTTTTTTTTTTTTTATGCAATATAATGGAATGATCATATGTAAGAGAATAAATGCTCATTTTATTAAAAAGGGGAAAAGAAATAATCTACAAGATTAATCTAAGGAAAAAGAAAGTGCCTATGCTAGACTTATTGGGGAAAGGGTAAATAAAGAAAAAGAAAAAATGATGTCATGAAATCTCGTCGTTGAAACTCGCCTCTTGTCTTGTATTGTTTGCTTTATCATCACTCGCTCTTCTTGTTAACTAGAGGTATAGGAAGCTTGTTATTATCAATCAAATGTTGGATAGCCTCCTTTAGCTTCCAACAGGTCTCAGTAGCATGACCCCTACCTTGATGGTACTTGCAGAGCACATTTGTATTCCAACTAGGCAACCTCTTCTCAAGAGGGGGATCTTGAAGAGGTCCAATAGGAGTAATGATTCCCTTGGCATGGAGTCGATCGAAAGCATCATCGTAGCTAATTCCAATAGGGGTAAAATCCCTTTACGATTGCTTTCTAAATCCTCGACTATCCATGGCTAGGATCTCACTAAGGTCGAAAGTACCAACACTATTACTAGAGTAGGTGTTTTCGGAAGAAGAAGGATAGTCGTTCTTCTTTCCTTTACAACCACTATTGTTATGGTTACTAATCTTGGCCTTCTTGTCGCGCGGAGGAACATGAAGGAGATTAGAATCAATGAAGTCTTGAACACGATCCTTGAGGGCGAGGCACTCTTCAGTATTGTGACCGCGACCTCTATGGTATCGACAATAGGAATTTGGATCCCAATTGGGAAAACTTTTTTCAGATGGAGGGTCTTGACTGGGACCAATAGAGTGAATATGACTTTGATCATGAAAATAGTCAAAAGCTTCATTTCAAGTCGTTCCTATTGGTGTGTATTCTTCAATGGTCCATTTTGCCCGTGGCTTAGGAGCATTGAGTTCTTCATTAAGCCCTTGGCGAGGATTTTGTTCGATGGCCATTACCCGATTTGCTAATCCTTCTACCACATTCAAGAGCATGGCAACAACATCTTGCAATTTTTGAACGTCCTCTTTTAGAATTGACAAGTCTTCCCTGGTATTATCTAAGAAAAGACTTTCATCCTCCTCAATCATAGCCACTTCATCGAGAGAGGTCATATAAGTTGTCTCGATCATGGGCTTTTCTATTGGTGTGATAAGAAGTGATGGATCGAAGGATGTTTGATCATATTTGATGGCTAGAATCTCGGAAGTTCCATTGTTATCGATCAGATCTTGAATAGCTTCTTTGAATTTCCAACACTCCTCAGTGTCGTGACCCTTTCCTTGGTGATATTTGCAGTGCTTATTCGGGGGCTTCTGGAATTGGATCTTTGATGGGCCCTATGGGCATGACTAGTCCTTTGTGGTGTAGCTTTTCAAAAGTCGTTTCATAACTCATGCCAAGTGGGGTGAACACTCTTTTTGACCTTTGGATTTGCGATTTAGAGGCGTTCGTGGCTTGTACCTCATTGATGGGAGAGGAAGAAGAGGGATGGTCGTTCTTCTT
Organism: Chenopodium quinoa; assembly: GCF_001683475.1. Classification (NCBI taxonomy): domain Eukaryota; kingdom Viridiplantae; phylum Streptophyta; class Magnoliopsida; order Caryophyllales; family Amaranthaceae; genus Chenopodium; species Chenopodium quinoa. The sequence goes on along the minus strand of NW_018745251.1, from coordinate 808,289 downwards.
TCCTCTCGCATTATTATCTTTCAAAAGGTCATCTTCAATGTCAATGCCTATATTTAGACAGCCTTGAAAGTATTCAAGTTGTGTTGGTACTTTAAGTGTCTTGAATACTTCCCTTGGAGATTTTTGATAAACATCCTCACAAATTCTTTTTCGGTGGGAGCCTTGACCATATTAGCGGAAGTTTCCCTCCATTTATGGTATGTTTCGTCTTGGATGTTGCACTTGTATCATTCTATGAAAGCGTTTGTTATGGACTCCCATGTGGAGGTTTTTTCTTTCTCGAGAGAAAAGAACCATTGCTGGAAAATGGTCTCGAGAGATAGTGGGAACAGAGAGGGGAAAACCTTCTTATCGATACCCTTAATGCTCATTATAGTCTCAAAATCTCTTAGATGGAAGTAAGGCTTATCTGTTGCCTTGAATTTAGGGATGTTAGTGGCATTGAACTTATGAGGAAGAAGTTCCTTGTCCAGCGAGACCCCTTGTGAACTAATGCCCTGAAATTTATAGTCACTAGATACCTTGCTCAAGCTTTCTTGCATAAGATTCATTTGTTTTTGCTTCACAGGGTCATCAATTTTCAGGGTTAAAGCCTTTAACACCTCATTCACGTAATTCAATTGATTCCTAAGTTCATTGACCTCTTCTTGACTTGCCATTATCTTTTTAGCCTTCTTCTTTTGACGTACTAGTTTATCAAAAAGTGAAACTTGAATAAAGAGGTTGTCCTTGATTAATCGCCTTCTCTCCTCGACCAAGTACTGTGGAAAAGGAATTTGGGGATATCTATTGTTAATTGTTTGACTCAAACTCTATTCAACATGCAATGGAAAGATGGCATAGAATGTGAAGAAAAATGATGTAGATGGAGGGATATGAAGAACTAGGAATAGAATGTACCCCAACTTAAATGACGGAAAAAACCGACTCATGCATGAACCTAAGACATGGTCATGGTGACATATACTCAAAATGTGTGCTAAGACTAGTGAGTGTAGGTGATATGTTAAGACTCTTGTCATGACCATGTGGCTAGACTATGTGACTAGACTCAATTAATGACTTGACAAAGTGTTATTGACAGCAAAATTTCACCGAATTATTTAGCAAACTGGTCAATTAGACACTAGGTGATGACTCGACCAATAATCCGAACTGTCGGCAAAACGACAGGACTGGCGTCGCACTGTGTAGTGTAGCGCCAGATGACAGAGCTGTCGCTAGGCGCCACACTCCACAGAGTGGAGCTACAGTTCAGATTTTGGTGCCAATACTGGAGCTTCAATCTAAGACTGTTTTCGGTGTTATTAATCAACAGGGGTATGCCTAAAGTCATACTAGATCAATTCTGATTAAAAAATTAGACTTTATTGACTCAAATTAATTAATTAATTAATTAGGCATAAAACATACGCACAATTAGTCAAGTATCAACACAAGTCATCAATTTATTAAATATTAACACAAGTCAAATAAACGGTTAAGAGAAACATAAAACATATGCACAATTAGTCAAGTAGGCACAATACGATGCAATGAGTTTGCAACCTAACCATGGCTCTAGTTCTTTAAAGTCCGGGATATGGTTTAGTCAATAGAGGGTCCATGGTTAATTGTCCGGATGCACCGCGCAGAAGCCTAACCGTGAAGAGTTGGCGCGAGTGGATGGGACACCGCGAGTTTTAGAATAACTCGCTTCCATGGTTTGGTGATATCAACATTCTCGGATGTACCCTTTGTTGCTCAGAGCGTTCAATCAGGTAGATGGAGCATGAATTTCCAAAGGGTTATGTCCATATGTAAAACACATATGGGTTTCAGAAAAGTGAGAAAAACTCAATCAGGAAGTAGGATCGAGCAAACAATGCTAAAAACTGGTCAAAATTAGAACACATATTTCTTGCTCGGTATTGGAAGAATTTAGCGCCAACAAACAGAGGTTGGCGCCAGGATTCAGATGTGGCGCTAGGATTTAGCTGTAGTGCCTGGTGACATGGCTGTTGTCTGGCGCTACGGTTAAATGTCTGGCGCCAGCTTCTGTTCGGTGACGCTAATTCCTACATGCCTCAGCAGCTTTCTGTGCTTGATAAATTTTCCAGTTTCGCGCAGTGTTATTTCGGTCCTAGTTGTGAAAGATATTTCTCAAATTTCCTACGTGTAGAATCCTATGTTTTTAACTCATTACGGATGGTCTTTCCAATGAGATCTTTTTTATGCATATGACAATAATGATAATCAAAATTACACACATGAAATACTTAAAACGTTTCGAGTCTCATCCACTCATTCTAAATCATTGCCGAAACAAATTCAGGAATTAAAATAGAAATCTTTCCCTAGTGGAGTCGCCAAAAACTGTAGGGAATATTTCAAGCGTTAATCCCCTAGCTTGAACCCCATTGTGATCATACACTAAAGTACTGTGGCGTGCAAAGGGAAAGAAGATAGAGCAAAACAGCCGCCAATAAGTTTTTTAGGAACTTGTGAACCGTTCACGAGGTGAAGGTTATACCCCTTAACGATCCAAGGGATTGTCAACTCCATAAGGTCTTGAACCAAATAGGGTTCGGGGATGAAGGTACAAATCGAACCTAAAAGAAATTGAACCTGCCCTAATCATAGGCCTCTACTTTATTCTAATCGTATTCATGTGCGCTTTCTTACTAACATACTATCAATAGGATTAACCCTAAACCTGTTTATCTATGTTGGTTAAGTATTAATGCACAAACAAATCTATTATTGGCGATCACTAAAATTATAATCAAATTAACCCTAAACAAGATTATTAAATATCTTATTAAGCGTGATTACAAGTACCAATTCCCTTTAAGCATGCATAAAAAGGTGTGATCAAGCAACAATAAATATATCAAGCAACATAATAATAAACAATAATAAAAATAATCATGAATCATAAAAATAATCATAATCATAATTAATAATTATAAATCATGTTAAAGCATAATAATATCAAGATCCTAGGCATGATACTAACAAGATTAATAACAAACCCTAGCATGTCACAAAACATTAAAATCAAAGCTTTAACCCTAACATGATACTAGGAATATCATAAATATTAGGAAGAACATAAAAGGCATCATAACAATCATACTTAACATTAAAGTTACCCTAGACATGATACTAAGAATTAAAATAACAATCTAAGCATGATTTCTACACCATAACATCAATAAAAACCATTAAAGTACTTACTTTGATGCCTCCTACCTCTTTCTAATAACAAAATACACACGTTAGTAACTTCAAGGAAAATAATAATTAAAATTATAATTAAATAATTAAAATAGAGATTTGGGACCAAACCCTCAGAAATTAAACCTTTCATGTCTAGGGAGAAGGCAACTTCAAACTTGGCTAGGTGTATCTAGTGCTAATGAATGCGGAATTTTGTATTTGAGAAAAGGATAGTTTAGAAAAGGGAGAAAAAGGGAGAGTGAGAATGAGAATTGGTTAATGGAAATTGATGATTGTTGCTGAATAAAAACGGATTTTTTACGAGATTATTTATAAAGAAAATAAGCCAAAAAGATAAAATATCAAAACAGAGTTCTGGTGCAAATAAAAATTAATTAGCGCCAACGCTGGCTATTGGCGCCAGACGCCAACATTAGCGCCAGGCGCCAACGCTTGCGCCAGGCGCCAAGCGTAGCGCTAGGCGCTACAGCTGGCGTTCGGCGCTGATTTAGAAATTCACTCGTTTTCTTAAAATCAGATAGAATTTTCCAAACACGAGGATAAAATCGTATTTCCCTCAAAAAACGTTCTTTGATTCTTATTAAAACTCTAAAAAAAAGTCAAAAGTCAATTTATCAATGCTAATTGAATTAGGAATGAAAAGAACCTTCTAGAAGAATCTAGAAGACTAAAACCATTCCTAATTGCATTAGGAATGATAAATCTATATTAGGCCCTCCCCTTGATCATTGGGCCGCATATAAGGCTCAAACTGGGCCTAGTTCAGTAAATTGGCCATAACTTCCTCAATATTCATCGTAACTAGGCTTAAAATATATCGTTGGAAAGCTCTTGTCAAGCCCCATAAAACTACACTACTTTTGGACCCATATCATGGACCAACCAAACTGGATTGGCTGTTTTCTTCTTAAAATAAGTTTTCAAAAACAGAGAGAAGAGAAAAGAAATTAAAACTATCCGCAACATTAAACTTTCCACACTTTCACTTCATTCGATTATGATTCGACGCGAAAGGTACTCATCACCGGGTTTGGTTTTGGAGAGACACAAATGGGTGTCTACACCACCGCGCGCGAGAATTGTCAAGATAAAAAGTCAGTAACGATCAAGAAAAATATAAACAAATAGCAATTAAATAACTCACCTGAGTCTAGTGACAAGGGATGGATCGCTCTATGAAGCGCTGATCCTCAGGAGCCTGGGGTATCATCTCCTCAATAGGTCCGTATATCCCCTGATAGCTGATAGACATCAGGGGAGGAACGAACTCAGTAGGCTTAGTCTGGAAAAAAGCAAACCAAATTGAATAAAACACCACTTGGGGGCTACCAATCAAAGAAATAAAAGACAAAAATCATACCACCGCCTCCTAAGACAAAACAGGGGTTGGAGCTAACAATGTCAGATAGTCCTCCTTGTAGCATCGTCCCGAGCTAGCATAAGATCGCCAAGGGGTACCAGCAGGCGACCTCCCTGCCAAGTTGAGCAGCATCGTGTCATGGAACATGTGGCGAGGCAGAGGAGAAAGGACGAAAAAGATCTTCGAAGAGTGTTGAATATAAACTCTCTCCTAGGTACACCGCCGCCTCATACGTCCCCTGAAAGTTGGGACACTCAGCGGTGTACTGCGTAGCCAGCGCAAAAATAACCAAACCGTCCCATGGCCGGTATACTACCTCAAGCTCCAGCAAAATATGTCTATAAGGTAAAACTATATCAAGAGGCAATACAAAGATGTCAAATATTCAAAAGAACATACCGAGAGGATCAGCTCTCGGACATGGGCAGTGGCCGCCTGATCATTGAAACGACCTCCCCTACAGGCGCCAACAGGGAGCTCGCGAGGAGATGGTCTCGCCGGCGGAAGCGAAGGAAAGTGACGCGGGTGCATGGAACTTAGAGGAAGAAGTGGAAGACTTGCCACGTTTTGTGACACAAAGTCGGGCCAAGCTCCTAGGTGGTCACCTATCGGGACTAACCATCATCACACTTGAAGATAAGAAGATTTTAAAAGGTTCAGCCAAACCTAGAAAGTCCGACCAAACCATTTTGTTAGTTTCCAACCCGATTTTGTCAGTTTTGCAAAAGTGGTCAAACTCCAAAGGTTCGACCGAACCAGGAGCAGGACAGTTTGATCGAACTTACCCTAAGTTCGTCCAAACCTACCCACAAGTTCGACCGAACTTACCCTTAGTTCTGCCGAACCTTTTCCCATTTTCTTGTCAGTTTGTGCGAACTATTTAAGTTGTTTAAAGACGCTTTGTATCTTAATTAATGTTGAACTTTGCATGATTTTGTAATCAAGGAGACTTTCTCTCTCTACCATAATCTTTGTGATTATCTTGATTTCTTTGTGATTGATACCTTTTAATCTTTGTGGTTACACCTTAATCATAGCTTTACTTGGTGTTGGCTTTGATTAAGACCCTTATTTTCATTATCATGGTGATTTTGAGATAGGTTTGCCTTATTTTGTTGGTTTGAACTTGTTACTTAATTTCTCCTCCCTTTTTCTTGGGTTTTGTTGGTGATTTCATATCAGTAGGTATCAGAGCCTAGGTTATTACCCTAGAAATATCCTACCTTTTTTAATTTCTTTTTCCCCCTCTCAAACGATCTCATATTTTCCCAAAAAACTTAGAAATTTCTCTCAAAATACAAGCTTTCTATCTTGAAACATGGGTGATAGATACTATTATGAAGATGATGAAGGTTACAATAAAAACTCTAGATTGGATGCTCTAGAAAGGAAGTTTGATAGACTTCTTCAGGTCTTAGGGAATAGAAGAAGTCCTAGAAGCAGGAGGAGCCCTAGTGAAGAAGATGACTGTCACTATCCTTGCCGGAGAAGGGAATACCGCCAACGACACCATGTGGACAACCGTGATCGAGACATCAAGTTGGAATTTCCGGAATTTGAAGGTAATCTTGTTCATAATGAATTTCTTGATTGGGTTAGGAGTATGGAGAATGTGTTTAAATATAAGGGTTATAATGATGAAAAACATTTCAAATTGGCCATCCTTAAACTCAAAAACATGCTTCTTTGTAGTATGAGAACTTAAAGAATCGTAGGAAGAATGATGGAAAATAAAAATCACTTCTTGGGAGAAATTGAAGAAACATATGAACAAGGCCTTTGTGCCTAAAGATTATTTGCAAGATGCTTATCTTAAATTTAATTCTCTTAAGCAAGGAACTATGTTGGTAGAGAAGTATACTAGAGAGTTTGAGAAACTTTCTATCATAAGTGGAATTGAAGAAGCACCGGAGCATATGATTGCTAGGTATATTAGTGGTCTTGAAAGAAAGCTTGGGCAAAAAATTTATGTGCATGCCCATGGAAGTTTTGATTAAGTGGTGCAAAAAGCTTTGAAGTTTGAGAAGTATGACAAGGTGAGTAGTGCTAGTGGGTATACGAAGCCTACCTTCAAGAGTAATTTTGCTCCAAAGGGTGAGACAATTTGACGGAAGAGCAAAGGGAAACATCTTCCAAACTCGTTGCACCATCAACGATCGAGTTTGCAACCTTAACATTGATAGTGGCTCTTGCACTAATGTGGGTTCAACAACATTGGTAAGCAAGCTCAATCTTGAAACTACCGATCATCCTACTCCCTACAAGCTTCAATGGCTTAACAATCACAATGAGTTGAAGGTAACGAAAAAAACTCTTCTTTGTTTCTCAATTGGCAAGCTATATAAGGATGAGGTTCTTTGTGATGTGTTGCCTATGGATGCTTGTCATGTATTGCTTGGTAGACCTTGGAAATTTGATAGAGATGTAATGCATGATGGAAGAAAGAACACTTATTCATTCATGATGGATAAGAAGAAGATTGTACTCAACCCCTTGTCCCCCACCATCAAACATAAAGAACCCTTGGGTATGGGAAACACAATCAAAGAGAACCTTGTCATTGGGGAAAATGAAATGGGAAAGGAGATAAATCAAGGACACCTTGTCTTTATTTGTCTTCTTAGGGAAACACAATATAGTGAGCGAAAGAACCCAATCCACCCCCTTGCCAAGGAAGTATTGGTTGAGTACCATGATTTTTTCCTGATGATTTCCCCCCTGGCTGGCCACCTATTTGGGGAATTGAGCATGAAATCGATCTTATTCCCGGATCACAACTCCCTAATAGACCGACTTATAGGTGTACCCTTGATGAAGCAAGAAATCTACAAAGACAAGTTGGTGAGTTGATTGAAAGAGGATTTGTGAGGGAATCCCTTAGCCCTTGTACGGTTCCAGCTCTTTTGGTTCCGAAAAAGGATGGTACATGGACGATGTGTGTGGATAGTACGACCATAAATAACATCACCATCAAGTATCGCTTCCCTATTCCCCGACTTGATGATAAGCTTGATGAGCTTTATGGTTCCAAGGTATTTTTGAAGATTGACATGAGGATGAGGTACCATCAAATTTGTATGCGTGAAGGAGATGAGTGGAAGACCTCTTTTAGGACAAAGAAAGGCTTGTATGAGTTGCTAGTTATGCCATTTGGGATCTCTAATGCTCCTAGCACTTTCATGAGTGTAGTGAATATTTCAAGCATTACCCCAAACTTGAACCCCACTGTGATCATACACTAAAGCATGGTGGCGTCCAAAGGGAAAGAAGATAGAGCAAAAGAGTCGCCAACAAGTTTTAGGAACTTGTAAACCGTTCACAGGGTGAAGGTTACACCCCTTAACGATCCAGGAGATCATCAACTCCAATAGGTCTGGAACCATGACTGGTAGTTCGGGGATGAAGGTACAAATCTAACCTAAAAGAGATTAAACCTGCCCTAATAATATGCCTCTACTTTATTTTGATCGTATTTATGTGCGCTTTCTGACTAACATGCAATTAATAGGATTAACCCTAAACCTTTTTATCTATGTTGGTTGAATATTAATGCACAAACAAAACTGTTACTGGCGATCACTTGAATTATAATCAAATTAACCCTAAATAAGATTATTAATTATCTTATTAAGCGTGATTACAAGTACAAATTCCCTTTAAACATGCATAAAAGGTGTGATCAAGCAATAACAAAATATCATCAAGCAACATAATAATCATAATAAAAAAAATGATCATCATAATTATATTAAAGCATAATAATAGCAAGATCCTAGGCATGATACTAACGAGATTAATAACAAACTCTAGCATGTCACTAAACAATAAAGATCAAAGCTTTAACCCTAACATGATACTAACAATCATAAATATAAGGAAGAACATAAAAGGACTCATACTTTTAATCATACTTGATATTAAAGTTACCCTAAACATGATACTAGGAATTTATTGTTGTCACCCTAAACATCAAATTAAGAAAAACATCCTAACATGATACTAGGAATAATAATAACAATATAAGCATGTTTTCTACATCATAATATCAATTAAAAAATTAAAGAACTTACTTGGATGCCTCGTACCTCTTTCTAATAACAAAATACACACGTTAGTAACTTCAAGGAAAATAATAATAAAAAATTTAATTAAATAATTGAAAGAAAGTTTTGGGACCAAACCCTCAGAAATTAAAACCATTCACGTCTAGGGAGAACACAACTTCGGATAATGCTAGGTATATCTAGGTCTTGTGAATGCGGAATTTTGTAAAAAAGAGGGTAAGTTTAGAAAAGAGAGAGAGAAAGAATAAGTTTTAGCTTAGAAAGAAAAGAATTAGAGAGAATAAGAATTGATGATTGTTGATGAGAGAGAGAATTAGAGAATTTCTTGATGAGAGCTGATGATTGAAAAAGGGGAGATATGACCTCTATTTATAGAGAAAAAAGAGATTTGAAGAATAAGAAAAGAATATGAATTCGAATCGAAATAGAACTCGATGGACAACAGTTTTTGCGGAGTTTGTTTTTATCATATCTTTTGATCCAAAAGTCCAAATAAGACATAAAATATTTCGTTGGAAATATCTTGAAGTCTACTTTCCAACCCAATTGAACTTAGATTAAAATATTTTGTAGATAAAAAGATATAACCGAAATAGTAGGAAGGTGTCAGTTTTGGATAGAGTTTCATATCTAATTCATATCTCTTTCGTTATACCTCGGATTTAATATTATAATATATCATTGGAAAGATAATTTCAAGATCTATCCAACCATATAAAATTTTTATAAATATTATGAGGCACAAAAATAAAATATGACTGTCTTCAAACATTTTTAAATTCGAATAGAATTAGGATTTAAGAAAAGGAAAGTTTTTAAAAAGGAAAGTTTTTATTTAACACAAATTCTTTATAGAAGCTTCTAATTAATTCCAATTAGTTTAAGAATAGGATTAAACCTTTAGACCCTTCACATGATCATTGGGTTGTAGGCAAGATCCGTTTCAAGCCCAGTTTAGTATTTTGGCCATAACTTCCTCATTATTCATTGGAATTGGGCTTATAATATATCGTTGGAAAGGTCTTTTAAAGCCCCATCCAACTACACCATTATTGGAGCCATATCATGGACCAAACTAAACAGGAAGGCTAGTTTTTCAAAAATAGGGTAAGAAAAGAAATATTTTCAAAAACAGAAAGAAGAGATATTTTAATAAAAACATCCTCATCACTAGATATTTCACACTTTCTCTTTTTTTGATAATCAAATGACATGAAACGTATTCATCACTGGGTTTGGTTTTGGGGAGATACATTTGGGTGTCTACAATGAGGCTCATGAATAAGGTACTTCGCCCCTTCATTGGTAAATTTGTTGTTGTTTATTTTGATGACATACTTGTTTATAGAAAATGTGAACTTGATCATGTTAAACATTTGAGGCAAGTATTTGAAATATTGAGAAGTAGACGGCTTTTTGCCAAGTTTGAAAAGTGTACTTTTATAGTGGATAGCATTGTTTTTCTTGGTTATGTGATTTCGAGTGTAGGGATCTCAATGGACCCTAGTAAAGTGGAGGCCATTCAATCTTGGCCTTCTCCTAATACTCTCACTCAAGTTAGGAGTTTCCATGGTCTATCTTCCTTCTATCGAAGGTTTGTGGAGAATTTTAGCACTAATTTGGCCCCAGTGACCGAATGCATGAAGAAGGGTACTTTTGAGTGGACACCATCGGCTCAAAGGGCTTTTGAGACCCTCAAGAAGAAGTTGTGTGAGGTTCCAATCTTAGATCTTCCGAATTTTGATCAAACCTTTGAAGTTGAATGTGATGCTAGTGGGTTTGGAGTTGGAGCAGTTCTTGTGCAAAGAGAGGGAGGTCGGTTGCCTATTTTAGTGAGAAGCATGGTGGAGCAAGAATGAGATATAGTATCTATGACAAGAATTTCTATGCTATTTTGAGGGCTCTTGATCATTGGTCACATTACTTGAGGCCTAGACCATTTGTACTACACTCCAATCATGAATCTCTCAAGTACATCAATAGTTCTCTTAAACTCAATGCAACGCATGCCAAATTGGTTGAATTCCTCCAATCATCCAATTTTTCTTCTAAGTACAAGGAAGGGAAGAGCAATGTTATTGTTGTTGCTCTTTCTAGGAGGCATTATATGATCACTATTCTTGATGCAAAGTTTTTTGGGTTTGAGTTGCTAAAAAAGTTGTATCGCGATGATGAGGATTTTGGTGGGTTGATGAAGAAGTGTGAGGAAGGGGTCGATGGCTCTTTCATGGTGCAAGAGGGTTTCCTTTTCAAGGGAAACAAGCTTTGTGTTTCAAAATGCTCTCATCGACGGTTGCTTGTTAAGGAAGCTCATCAAGGAGGACTAGCCGGACACTTTGGGGTTACAAAAATATATGACATTCTTCAAGAGCACTTTCATTGGCCCGAGATGTTTGGTGATGTGCAAGATGTGATAGCTCGTTGTGGGGCTTGTCACAAGGGTAAGAGTCAATTCCGTGAAGGACTCTACTCTTCTCTTCCAGTCCCTAGTCACCCTTGGGATGATCTTAGCATGGATTTTGTTGTTGCTCTCCCTCGCACTCAAAGGAAAAATGATTCCGTGTTTGTTGTGGTTGATCTTTTTAGCAAGATGGCTCACATCATTTCTTGCCACAAGATTGATGACGCTTCTCATGTGGCTACCTTGTTCTTTAGAGAAGTGGTGAAGCTTTATGGAATTCCAAAAAGTATTATGTCGGACCGTGATCCTAAGTTCTTGAGTTACTTTTGGAAGACTTTGTGGAAGTTAGTGGGAACCAAGCTCTTGTTTAGTACCTCTAGTCACCCTCAAACCGATGGCCAAACCGATGTGACTAACCGTACCTTGTCCACCGTTCTCCGAGCTATCATTAGAAAAAACATGAAAGATTGGGATCTTAAGCTACCTCAAGTTGAATTTTCTTACAACTGCTCTCACTCATTTCATAGCCACCTGGAAAACACCATTTGATGTAGTGTATGGCTTTAATCCCCGCCTACCACTTGACTTGTTGCCTAGTATCCCTCAAGAGGAGTTAAGCTTTGAGGCAAAAGATAGAGTTGAAATGATGAAAAAGCTTCATGAAGATGTCAAGAAGAGAATTGAGAAGGCGAATGAGAGTTACAAGGCAAGGTATAAGTTAGCCTCTTGCATGAACGCACTAGATCGTAATAATACGATTATTTGATGTCCATGTTAATTTTATAATCAATTAAGAGGGAGAAATTAATTTAATTATGGTTCAATTATTATATTTAATGTGATTAAACTTTTGGAATCGATTAAATGTGATTTAATTATGCTCAAAATAGCCATGAAGATGACCGAATTTTAGCCCTAATATGTTTGAAAATTTCGAACCCCCTAACCCTAATTTCGAATTTTCAAATTTATAGCCGTAAAATATGATTTTTGTGCTTGATTTTGATTTAATTTGATTTGTTTTGTGATTCATAATTTTTATCGGACTGATTTATGCATAAAAATGTTGATGGTGGCAGTCCGAGAGGGAGGGAGAGAGGGAAGGCAGGCGGTTGATGGTGGCTGTGGGCAGTAGCGTGCAAGTGTTACACGGATGCTGCCCGTTGCTGCCTTGTGGCAGTGGCTGCTGTTGTGGCATCCAGCCACCGTGGCTAGCTTCTGCTAGCCAACCACGGTGGCCGGCGGTGGTGGCTTACGGTTTTTCACAAAAAAAAATATCTATTTTAAAAATTTTTCAAGATAATTATGAATTATTTTTGGATAAAATCAGTTTTATTTTGGATAAGATAAAATATTTTTAAAAATATGATCTTTTATTTTAAAGGATAAAATCGGTTTTATTTGGATAAAATCTTTTATTTTAGGATAAAATTAAATATTCAAAAGTGGTTGTATTTGATATTATCTTTATTTAAAGTTGTTAAATTGGTAATTATCCTAATTAAAGTGGTTAATTTGGATAAGATTGATCAAGGTATTATGAGCATATTCCAAAAGGATAATAATAGATTTAAATAATATGATTATCCAATAATTAGATTAGGATATAATTGATGTTAAAATTATTTGATTGGCTAGTAATTAGGATAGAATCTCCTAAATTTGTTAGGATAATCATGGAAGATTAAATATGATTTATCTTTCTAGATTAAAATATGATTTGATTCTATCTCATGACTAAATTAAATATATGATATTTTATAAACGGTCATGAATAATATATGATATTATCTAATTATGATTAAAATATAAGATATTTTAGGAAATGCGTGGACTTTATTATGAACATTCGATGTTGTAGTTTAGAAAAGCATGTTGAGTGATTTATTATATGGCACTTTTTATAATATATGATATTATGTTGCTATATGTAGACTAGTATGGCCCATAGATTCTTAAATACGATCTGCGCATCAGGAAGTATTTTTGTAATCTAATACGGTTTGCGTACCGTTAAATATTTTTGTAACTTTTATTTAAAGTAAATAGAATAGTTATTTAAATAGTGTTAGTTCAAAAAAGTCCATGAAGTGAAGTCCCAAAGGAGCAAGGTGAATGGAGATCCATGATGATTCAAGTCGGAGCAATTTCATTTCTAGTTTTCTTAGGACTAAGGGCCATACTATGTCATGCTTTATTTTATTGCATTAGTAGTGTTTCGGGGTTTTCTGATGTCCTGCGGGAGAGTTACAATTCCGAGACTGGAACCAGACGCCTGTACCTGCAAAATAACGGAGACTCCTGGTGGTGGGAGCTCCGCCTCCAACGGTCAAGTTAGTACTTGATTAAGGAGTAATTAATGCAGAAATTAAAGTGATTGGGTCTCTCTAGGTGAGAGTGTTTAATGTAGGTAATATGCTTTGTTAGCGAGATCAGCCGGTTATTACTGTGTGTAATTAATGTGTTTTTTCGTAATCCCCCTTAATGAGGATTAAGGGAGGTATTTATAACCTTGGGAAACGTGCCCATCCTAGGTTTAGGTTAACCTAGGGCTGATTAGGCTTCCCTCGGAAGTTGGGCCTGGGTGGCCGGTTTCTCCATTAGGCATGGAGTATGCCACATGTCATGACATAATAGGTCCAAGGTGGACGAATAAGCGCGTGCCACGTGGCAAGCCCTGACAGTTCCAACTGGGGGACACTTGGCAGGACCTGATTGGCCCACGTGGCGCATTCCGATTGGTGGGAGCAAAATCCCCTAATCATTTGCCCCTCACAGGTGGCACGTGACTGGTCACGTGTTACCTGTGACAGGTGTCGCACTGTAACAGGCGACGACGTTCTACAGGTGTCAGTCGGCGAAAGGCCGAGAGATTTTCCCGCCCAAATTTTGAATTCTGAAAGTGACCCTTCGCCTTCTCACTTCGCCTATATAAGGGAGGATTGTCTTGAGTCATTTTCACACTTGAGAACTTTGAGAGAGAACATTCGGACCCCTGAACTTGCTCTGACATTTTGGACCTTTTCTGCCTACCGCCTGTTCTGACAAGCCGACTGCACAAGATTTTCAGCACTTCATCAATCGTCACTCGTTCAGGTAACTGTCGGTTCTCTTACTCTTAATTTTCTTTTTATTTTTTGAAATGGCACCACGGAAGCACACGACACGACCTAGGTTAGTGATCAGGCGGTCACCGGGGACGGCTGAATCTAGGACTAGGAGTGCCGCCTGCCCTTTTCCGGACCCATCTTTGCCCTTTATACAAAGTTCGACTGTATCTGTGTCTATGCAGAGCAGGATGGCCAGAACGAAAAAGACTGCTAGGATCTCAAATTCAGACGGCTCCTCCCACAGGGTGCCGCTTAAGAAACATCTGACCAGGCGCCAGATGTGGAAGTGAAAAAAGGTGGCCTGAAAGCCGGCAATTCTGAGGGAGGAGTCATAGTGACCCCTTCCCATTTAACAGTTAACAATTCTGCTCCTTTTCAAAGAGAGGAGGCGGGCCCCTCCGGGAGAGGGGAGGAGTCGTCCTCTTCGGACTCGTCAGAGGACGATTCCGAGTCAAGCTCTTCTGGCCATGCTTCTTTGGACACAGAAGAGAAAAACAACCGCCTGCAAGAGGCGAGACTTTCTCACGCAGTTGAGAAGGGGGATAATTGGGCGGAGCCATCCGCCTCTTACAGAGAGCAAAATACCCCCTACTACTGCACGGTACCTCGGGGCCGGATCACAGCCATGCAAGAGAAAGTGGAGAGCTTTATTGCAAACCACACCATGGGCCCCGACTTTCTAGTGTTTGTGCCGGATCCAGAAGACACAATCGTCTGGCCGGCTGGTTCCAGTTATGATAGCGCCTGCTTTGGCTGCTACGAGGCGGCCATCAAGGCAGGGCTGCGCTTCCTATTACATCCGGCTGTTCAGCGGATCTTGGATGGGTATGAGTTGGGGTTATGGCAGTTAGCCCCAAACTCCTGGGTCAACGTACTCGGCTATGTGGCCGGGTGCGAACTGCACGGGGTGGAGCCTAGCTTCGAGGCTTTCGCCCATATGAACTATCTCAGCGGGACCCCTAAGGCAGGCGGTACCGGCTGGTATCAATTGACAAGCCACAGGGGCTACCTCATGACGAGAGGTAAAGCAAACAAGTGGAAGGACTGGCGGAGCACCTTCCTCATCATTGAGAGTTCAGACACTGAGCTGAACAAGCGCTTCAATAGGTGGAACAGGAATCCGCCCCTTCTTGCAGGCGGCCGTAGCATGCCGCCTGTTCCCCCCAAGGCTAAGAAAGAGATCCTTGATAAAGGACTCTTTAAAGTAGAGTCGAGGGTCGACTCTACTTCAGGGGTACGAGAGCAAGTACCCCTGCACTGCATCCCGAGCTTCAAATGGCTCTACGACGAGTATTTTTTGGCCGCCTGTGGCCTCAGCAGTCGGTGCTCAAGAGGTAGTCGGCCTGTCGAATACTCTGTTGTTCCATACATTTCTTGTTATGACTTTTATTAACTTTGCTGTTTGTTTTTGCAGCTGACGCCATGAGAAAAATCACCGCCTCCAAGACTGCGGCGGCCATGTTGCGGGCCTCCATCATGCAACAAGCTTCAACCGAATCCCCCAAGAAGGGGGCACCCTTGGTGAGCTCCGAACCTTTCACCCTCTTTTTGGAGTTGTGTTTATGCATATACTGACTTTTTTTTTTTCTTTTTTAGACGGGTGCTCCAAGAGCTTCATCTTCCCAACAGCCGGACCCCAAGGCCCGGAGGACGACTGTTGCGAGCTCTCCTGGTTCTGCCAGGAAACATGTGGCGGCTGAGTAACAGCCGGCCACTTCTTCTAAAACTCCAACTGGGCCGCCTAGAAGTATGAAGTTGTCCTTGTAAATTTTAGACTCGCTCCCTTTTTTTACTAGGTCTAATCCGTTTGTTTATGCTTGATGCAGCCGACCCTCAGGAGCCTGACTTGGTAGAGATGGCCAAGTCTATGATCAGGGCAGTTCCTCCAGCTGAAAGGGAGGGGGTCAGGGGTGTCGGCACCCTTGACCTAGACGGGATTGCAGGGGTCCTTGCTGAGGTATACTTAGCATATTTTTGAGTATTTAAATTTCTGGACGCTTGTTTTCTTTTTTGTTTGGAAACTGACGCCTGTTTCTTTTTACTTAGGCCCTGCTCCGAGTGAACGACCTTCGCAAGCCGCTTGACCGGAAGAACAAAGAGGTAAAGGAATCAAAAGCTATGGCCGCCTCCAACTGTGATAAGGCAATGTTTCAAATTGCCCAAAATGAAGTTCTGACCATTGATATTCTTTATTATCAGGCGCAGGCTACCGCCGCTGTTCGGGCTTTGTTAGAGGCGGCCCAGAAGACAAATGGCGAGCTGGAGGCGACCATCACCAATCTCAAGGCCGAGCTGAAACCTCTTCGCCTGAAGATGTACTCATACGAAGCCTTGGAGAAATCCTTGGCCAACGTAAAGGAACGCCTGGTGACCCAAGAGAAGAGTCTTACCCAAGAGCTCTCGGAAAAGGCCGAGCAAGAGAAGAAAGAGCTGGTCCGGGAGATGATGGAAGACTCCGCTCAAATCCAGCGCATGACTTGGGGCCGCCTCTTCCCTAATGCCGACTTTGCCTCATGGGAAAAAACGTACCGCCAGTGTTCTGATACATATAATCAAGAGATCCTGGCGGCTGCTGAGGAAGAGGCGTTGGAGGAAGCGTTGGAGGAGGAGGAGCCGGTAGTGGCGCTTGTGCCGCTTGGGGGTAATGCATCAAAAAAGGATGCAGCTAAAGCCGAGTCCAGCAAGAAGAGTGCTGACCAGGCAGCAGCTGCTAATATTGAAGATCTGCCCCCTTCTTAAGCTTTATGTATTCTTTCCACGGCCTGCGTGCCGTTTGTTTTGTTTTTACCCGGCCAGGGGGCCGGGGCTTTGAATATTTTGCCGGTCTTTAATGACCGGCTTCTTTTTAATGAATTTTTGTTTTGCCTCAAATTTGTCTAAGTATTCCATATTCTAATATCCAATTGTTCACTAGACCGACTGTTTTACATGTCCAATAGTTGCAGACAGGTACGGATAATTAGTCACGCCGCCTATGCCCCTGGACGACTGGTTGTCTGTTTCCAGGATAGACGATCAGTCGGCCATTTATCCAATCGGTATTCGAACTATTTTAAGGTCTGGATCCTTTTTAGGCAGGCGGTCCTGTCATTTGTAAATTTAACCAAGTAGGAAAGTGGTCTGACCAAGTAAACATGAGTGTTACCTAGTCGCCAAGGAACTGAGTAGTAGAGATAACAAGCGGCGGGTACCGGTTGTTTCCCTTTATTCGCCAATGTTTGTTGGCTTTTAACTCATAATTTGTTAACCTAGCAGGAGTAGTGGTTGAGAGCCCCTGTTTGCTAAAAACAGGCGGACGACTCATACCTTTTAGGCTCCATACTAAGTTTGAGGGAGTGACTATAAGTTAACATAGGAGTTACTTAGTCTCCGTCACACTCTAGATTGAGTAGTAGAGGTACCAGGCGGCGGAGGCCGGCTAGACCCCTTGATTCGCCAATGTTTGTTGGCTATTAACTCAAGAGGTACCCCCTGCATTTATCCCAAGTAATATAGGCGGTCATCTGACTCAGATGTCAACTGCTACCACTGGTTTAGTTAGTGATAGAGTTATCCTTGTCTCAAAAACGGCTACGTGGTTGCCCTTGGGGACAGTCGTATAGGTGCCGTGTAATTAGTTTATAGAGCAATGTTCCACCCAAAAGGGAGCTGCTCTCTGCGATGAATTTCATCCGGAGGGATGCCGCCAGACGCCTGCTATGATGTTGGGACAGGTCGTATTAGTCTTGAATATTTGATCAGTTGGCTTGGCGCCTGGTCTGATCATTCGGCCTGTGGCCTTGGTTAGTTCTTGGTGAACGTAGGTGCTAAGTAAGAGGAGGGTAGCCGCCTGTTAGGAACAGGGTCGGCCAGGCCCTAATCTTTTTTAGATAAGTATAAGGGGGGGTGGCTGTGTGTTTGGAACCAGTCGGCCCTCTTCTATGGAGAGTAGCCGACTATATGTCCAGACAGCATGCCCATATGGTGAGAAAATGGAGAGTAGCCGTTTGTAAAGGTACAGACGGCATGCCCCTCTAAAGATAAGAGTGAAAAACTCAATGGAGAGTAGCCGACTGTAAAGGTACAGACGGCATGCCCTTCTGAAGAAAGTAAAAATACTCAATGGAGAGTAGCCGACTGTAAAGGTACAAACGGCATGCCCCTCTGAAAATAGAGTAAAATACTCAATGGAGAGTAGCCGACTGTAAAGGTACAGACGGCATGCCCCTCTTAAGTAAGAATAAAAATTAAACATGGAGAGTAGCCGACTATTTGTTAGTAGGCGTGCCCCTCTTAGTACAAAATTGAATAGTAAGTATGCAAACTTTTATTAAGTAGCTCTTGACTATTTACATCATTCAAAAGAAATATTTCTTAAGATTATCTACATTCCAAGTTCGAGGCAACGGTTGTCCGTCTGGTGTTTCCAGACGGTAGGTACCGTCCCTGACTTCCTTACAGATTCGGTAGGGTCCTTCCCAGTTGGGAGTTAGTTTGCCAGACTCATTAGCCCTACCAACTGCTTCCATTTTTCTAAGTACAAAGTCCCCTACTTTGAGTGGACGCCTGTGTACTTTTTTGTTGTATGATCTACTCATTCTCAGGCGATAGATTTCATGGCGCAAGACAGCATTGCCCCTCTTTTCAGGAAGTGAGTCTAATGCTTGGCGCATGGCTTCCCAGTTTGCCTCTTCGTCATATAGCATTACTCGAAGAGTCGGCTCGTAGTGTTCTATTGGAAGAACAGCTTCCGCACCGTAAGTTAGGAGGAATGGAGTTTCTCCAGTCGCCCCTTTTTCAGTCGTCCTAATGGCCCAGAGAACATGTGGTAGTTCATCCGCCCATAGGCCGCCTGCTCGTTCAATCTTTTTCTTGAGACCGTCCGAGATGATTTTATTAAAGGCTTCTACCTAGCCGTTTGCTTGTGGACGGCCGACAGATGCAAAGTAGTTTGCAATTCCTTGGTCACCCAACCAGCTTTTGAGAACAGGCGTCTCAAATTGGGGACCATTATCAAAAACCATAGACATGGGAACCCCGAACCGAGTGATGACATTTTTCCAAATGAATGAAATTACATATTTCGTCTTGATTCCCTTTACAGCCTCCGCCTCTACCCATTTAGTGAAGTAGTCAACGGCAACAAGTCTGTACCTCCTTCCGCCTGTAGCAGGCGTATATGGACCCACAATGTCCATGCCCCACTTAGCAAACGGTAGTGGGCTATGAATGGTAGTGAGGTCAGTAGCCGGACGGTGAATTAGTTTGTTAAACCTTTGGCACTTGTCACATTTTTTCACCATCTCCATTGCATCTGCTTCCAAAGTAGGCCAAAAGTAGCCCTGTCGCCTTGCCCTTTGAGCAAGCGTCCTACCGCCTATATGAGAAGCACAGTAACCAGAGTGAAGATCGTCTAGTATCTCTCGTCCCTTTTCTGGAGTAACACACTTTAAGAAGGGTTGAAGGTACCCCCTTTTGTGAATTTCTCCCTTTATCATTTCAAAACAGGTGGCTCGTTTTTTCAGTGTTGCCGCCTGTTGAGGATCATCCGACAGTGTAGCGTTTGTCAGATATGCCCTGATTGAATCCATCCAGGTTGAGCTTCTGTCTAGGATTCCAATAGGGTTTTCCTCGATGCTTCTCTTCTCCATTACTTCCCAAAAAACAGTTCGAGGAGTATCAGAGGAGGCGGATGATGCTAATTTTGACAGTGCATCCGCCTGGTTGTTTTCTGATCTCGGCACTTGGATCAGATGGAAATCCTCAAGGGAGCCGACTGCTTGTCGGACCGCCTGTAAATACTTGATCATGGCCGGATGGGTTGCTTCGTATTCGCCATTGTACTGACTCACTATCAATTGTGAATCGGAACAGGCGTCTATTTTTCTTGCCCCTGCCGCCTTGCACATGCGGATCCCGGCTAGTAAAGCTTCATATTCTGCCTCATTGTTTGAAGCCTGAAAACTGAAGCGTAGAGCATACTCGTACCTGTCGCCCTCTGGCGACTGACATATGACGCCTGCTCCACAACCATTTGAAGTAGAGCTTCCGTCCACATATACCTTCCATACTTGGTCAGGAACTTGAGAGTTAGGAGGACGAGTCATCTCTACAATAAAGTCAGCTAAGGCTTGCCCCTTCACTGCTTTTCTAGGCTCGAAAGTAACTTCGAGGCTCTGTATTTCTATGGCCCATTTGATCATTCGGCCTGACGAATCCATGATGGTAAGTGGCCGCTTGATAGGTTGGTCTGTATACACGACGACTGCATGTCCCAAAAAGTAGGGCTTCAATTTTTTAACAGCCATGAAGAGTGCAAGACCAAATTTCTCCACTAGGGGATATCTCAACTCGGCATTTTTCAGTACGTGACTGACAAAGTAGACCGGGAGCTGACAGCCGTCTCTTTCAGCAAGGAGAACAGCGCTTAACGCATGATCAGAGACGGCCAGGTACATGTAGAGTACTTCTTTGGGCAAAGAGCTGACCAGCCTCGGCAAGGAATGCAAGTGAACTTTCAATTTCTCGAAGGCGGCCTCAGCATCCGGCCCCCATTCAAACCTTGCCTTTTTCTTAATTGCCTGGAAAAAGTATAGGCATTTTTCGCCTGATCGGCTTAGAAATCTTCCCAAGGCCGCCAGACAGCCTGTTAACTTCTGAACCTCTCGGATGGTACGAGGCGACTGCATGTCAATGACCGCCTGCACCTTCTCAGGGTTCGCCTCTATTCCTCTCTGATTGATAAGGAATCCGAGAAATTTCCCAGACTCAACTCCAAATACACATTTCTTGGGATTGAGCATGACATGGTGCCGCCTGAGTGTGGCGAAAGTTTCTCGGAGGTCCGACAGATGATCTTTCTGAAGTTTAGTCTCGACAATAATATCATCAATGTATGCCTCGACGTTTCTCCCAATCTGATCAAAGAACACAGTGTTTATCATTCGCTGGAAGGTAGCCGGGGCATTCTTAAGACCAAACGGCATGACCGTGTAACAGTATAACCCCTGATCAGTGACGAAGGCCGTCTTCTCCTGATCTTTCTTCCATAAAGGAATTTGATGGAAACCAGAATAGGCGTCCATAAAGCTCATCAAAGCATGGCCGGCTGTTGAGTTGACCAGGTTATCAATTTTAGGCAGAGGGTAACTATCACAGGGGCACGCCTTGTTTAAGTCTGTGTAGTCTACACACATTTGCCAGGTGCCATTCGGCTTTTTAACAAGCACCACATTTGCAACCCAGTCTGGGAAGTAACATTGCCGAATGAACCCTGCATCAAGTAATTTTTTAACTTCGGCGGCTGCCGCCTGACTTCTTTCTTCGCCATGGTTCCGCTTCTTTTGTCGTACCGGCTTCTTTTTCGGATCCACGGCCAGTTTATGTACCGCCAGATCAGGACTAATGCCTGGCATTTCATGGACTTCGAATGCAAAGATGTCCTTGTATTCTTTCAATAGTTTGTGAAAGTCGTCACCAAGGTCTCTCAGACCAGTCGTCCCAACTTTGACTGTTCGGTCAGGACGTGAGTCGTCTAAGATCAGGTCCGCATGCTCACCAGTCGGCTGAGGGCGGAACTCATCCGACCGCTCCTCTGCCAATGATTGCTATTTTCTTTCTTTTCTTGCGGCCCCTGTCTGGGATGCCTTTCTCTTCTTGCCGCCTGCTTCTTGAACAGGCGCACTCTCCTTGACATTGTCAAGGTCTGTTTTTTCACCGCTTGACCCAGTGGCCATAACAGTGGGCTTGACATCCGAGAGATAGCACTCTCGGGCCATCCTCTGATCTCCCCTTAGGGAGCCGACTGTTCCATTATCCCTCTCAAACTTGAGCAACATAAGAGATGGGATTATAACAGCCTTGGAATTATTCAGGGTTGGTCGACCCAGAATCATGTTGTAGGCCGAGAGTTCTTCTTCTACCATGAACCGGACTACCATGTGTCGTCCTTCCCCTTTTTCGCCCAGGCGGATGGGTAAATCCACTCGTCCTAGTGGGTGGACGACTCCTCCTCCAAACCCTACTAAAGGGTGGGAGGCCGGATGTATGCAATCAGTCTGATATTTTAGTTTCGACAGACATTTGCTACTGATGAGATCTGGGGAGCTTCCGGTATCTATGAGGATTCGGCCAACTCTCTAGTTGGCCACTTTACATACAATAACGATAGGGTCGTCATGCGGCCCTCTTACCCCTCCTAGATCTTCTTCAGTGATGAAAATCTCAGGAAATGAATATTTGGACGGCCGTTCTTGGTGAACGGAATTTACATCTAACCGCCTGATATTGTCTTTGTTGCCCCTAATAGTGAGGTCGCCTCCTGAGAAGCCGCCTGCAATGGTGTAGACGACTGCATCATCTGTATCGGAGCTGTCGGCCTGTTGATTCTTTTTGGCCGACTGCTTTTTTGAGGAAGTGTTCCCCGTAGATTTCTTAACATAAGTGTCAAGATCACCTTGCTCAGCCAGGCGGTCCAGATACCGCATGAGACTGATGCAATCATTGGTGTGATGACCAACATCATCATGATAAGCACATAATTTATCTTGGTTCCGGTTGTTTGCAGAACCCTTCATGGGGACCGGCTTCTCAATTGAGATCCGTCCCTTGATTTCTTTTAGGATAAACTGGTTATCTTTGTTAAACGCATACTTTGGGGAGTATGGTTTGAATTCTTTTTTCTTTTGCTAGGCCGGCTGTTTAGAGGAATCAGCCGCCCAGACCTCTTTTCTCTTCTCATCTTTGTTTGACGACTGTTTCTGTCGTCCTTCTATTTTGTCGAACCTTTTCCCGTCCGACTGTTTTACCGTACAAAGATCAGTCGCCTATATATAGGCTTCTGCTTCAATCAAGGCCTCTTGAAGAGTCGCCACCCTCTTTCGAACCAAAGTAAATTTGAAGGTAGACCCGTCTTTGAGACCTCTGAAAAAGTCAGTATAGGCTACCTCATCCGGTAACCCTTGAATCTGTATTCTCATCAGGTTAAACCGCCTAATGTAAGAACGAAGCCCCTCCTTCTTGCCCTGCTGAATTTTTCCTAAATCAAGGGTCGTTTTCTTCGCAGGGATGTTCATGGCAAAGTTGGAGGTGAATAAGTAAGCAAGCGTCCTGAAGCTATTTACACAACCATTCGGCAGGTTGTCGAACCATTGTTGTGCGATTCCTTTGAGAGTCGATGGGAAACACTTGCACCAAGTGGGATCATCCAACCCTTGAAGGTACATCAGGTTGGTGAATGCCATCAGATGGTCTTCTAGGTTAGTAGTGCCGTCATAGGCGCCTACTAGTACATTTTTCACTTTGGTCGGCTGAGCGGCTTCAGTAATTTCCTTGGAGAAGGCCGACGGCTGTTCACCAAGTCTAAGCAACCGTAGCTGCCAGTCCATAGGTTGGACGTTTTTTGCTACAGGTCCACCAAACGGAGGTGGCTGCAAAAAATATTGTTGTTGCGGCACAAATGGTAAGTTTGGTACCGCCTGGTCGCTATGAAAGCCGGACTGACGGGAGGTGCCGCCTGACTGACTCTCATGATACGATTGAG
Organism: Chenopodium quinoa; assembly: GCF_001683475.1. NCBI lineage: Eukaryota > Viridiplantae > Streptophyta > Magnoliopsida > Caryophyllales > Amaranthaceae > Chenopodium > Chenopodium quinoa. The sequence continues at coordinate 784,612 of NW_018745251.1, read as the reverse complement.
TATGCCTCATCAAGGCATTTCGCAGACTGTCTTGAAAGTTTGAAGTAGAGGCCGACTCTGACAATCGGTCACTCTTCTTCTGCTCTAGCAGTAGCCGAGCGTCTGTGAATGTTTGCTTCGACCCGTCCGCCTGAATATGACGAACAGGTTTCCTATTTCCTGTAGGAAAACGGAATTTTGTGAAATCAAGGGCAGGTGGCTCCCGCTTCCTAGATTTAGGATGAGGAGTCGCCTCTCGCCCTTGAACTGGCTTCCTCTTCAGTGAAGTGGAGGGTTTTCTTTGCCGACTGCTCCTTGACTGGAGCAGGCGGCTTCTTGTTGATCAACTCTTGAATCTCTCCCTTGAAGTTCCTCATGAAGGTCATGAGGTCGTTCCTTGTGATGGGAGCAGACCCATCAGTCGGCTGTTGCCGAACAGGCGGTGCGCCTGCTGGCTCACTTCCAGTTTGAAGATGTTCCCGTTCCCTCCTTTCGGTATGACGGGTACGTCGGGCCCTTAGGGTCCCGTCTGAAGCTGTGTGAGCTTCAACTTCAAATTCACTCTCGCTATCATGGTCCGACTGAACTTGAGGGTCGTCTAGGGGACGCCTCTCTTCAGGAGTCGGTACAGACTTGGATGCCATCTCAGAAGTACAATCCCCACAGACGGCGCCAAATGTTTCGGGGTTTTCTGATGTCCTGCGGGAGAGTTACAATTCCGAGACTAGAACCGGACGCCTGTACCTGCAAAATAACGGAGACTCCTAGTGGTGGGAGCTCCGCCTCCAACGGTCAAGTTAATACTTGATTAAGGAGTAATTAATGCGGAAATTAAAGTGATTGGGTCTCTCTAGGTGAGAGTGTTTAATGTAGGTAATCTGCTTTGTTAGCGAGATCAGCCGGTTATTACTGTGTGTAATTAATGTGTTTTTTCGTAATCCCCCTTAATGAGGATTAAGGGAGGTATTTATAACCTTGGGAAACGTGCCCATCCTAGGTTTAGGTTAACCTAGGGCTGATTGGGCTTCCCTCGGAAGTTGGGCCTGGGTGGCCGGTTTCTCCATTAGGCATGGAGTATGCCACATGTCATGACATAATAGGTCCAAGGTGGACGAATAAGCGCGTGCCACGTGGCAAGCCCTGACAGTTCCAACTGGGGGACACTTGGCAGGACCTGATTGGCCCACGTGGCGCATTCCGATTGGTGGGAGCAAAATCCCCTAATCAAGTAGATTATGCATGTTAGATTTTATTTATGTTGATTGATGATGCGTTAGAGTTCACTAATAATAATAATGGTATAAGTTAGTCTCTTGCATGAACGCGCTAGATCATAATAATACGATTATTTGATGTCCACGTTAATTTTATAATCAATTAAGAGGGAGAAATTAATTTAATTATGGTTCAATTATTATATTTAATGTGATTAAACTTTTGGAATCAATTAAATGTGATTTAATAATGCTCAAAATAGCCATGAAGATGACCGAATTTTAGCCGTAGTATGTTTGAAAATTTCGAACCCCCAACCCTAATTTCAAATTTTCAAACTTTATAGCCCTAAAATATGATTTTTGTGCTTGATTTTGATTTAATTTGATTTGTTTTGTGATTCATAATTTTTATCAGGTTTATTTATGCATAAAAATGTATTGTGTATGATAGGGACGGAGAATGATTCAGAACGTTCTGCGATCCTAAATCATTCTTCTAATGCCGATACCTACAAACTAGCGTTAGTTAAACAGATAAAAGAGTTAAGAAACGCGTATCTTGCACAGTCAAGCACACGTCTCTGAAAGTAACCGATTTACTGCCGTACTGCCGTTGTTTTGATGACATCCTGCCAAGAGAATGCCATCCTGCTTGAAAACCGCTATGCTTGTAACTGCCTCCAATATAGAAGATTGCTTCGCTTGAAACTATCCTCTTCAGCTTTGATAATATTTCACGTCCAAGGGAACACTATTGAAAATTGCTTCACATGAAACAATCCCCATCCGCATTGATAATATTCCACGTCCAAGGGAATACTATCGAAGATTGCTTCACTTGAAACAATCCCCTTCCGCTTTATGACCATCTTCCACGTCTAAGGGAACATGATCGAAGACAACTTCACTTGAAATCACCTTCAGTTGCTTTTTGACAACTTTCCACAATCTAGGGAACGTCATCTTGCTGTTTCGATGTTCACTCATCTTTGAACAAAGAGCTTCTCTTTTTTTTGATATGTTCACACGTCTCTGAACAAAGAGCTTTTTTTTTTATATGTTCACGTGCCTCTAAACAAAGAGCTTCTTTTTTAGTATGAACTTCTGAATGATGTGTCCACGCATCTCTGAATAAAGACCTTGATGAAAGGATGCCCACGCGTCTCTAAGCAAAAGAACTTCGAATGATATGTCCACGCGTCTCTGAACAAAAGAGCTTGATTAATATGCTCACGCGTCTCTGGAGCAAAGAGCTTTGATGATATGTCCACGCGTCTCTGAATAAAAGAGCTTTGAATGATAATATTTCGAAGAAGAATTTCCGAAGACTAACGCTTTCCGATATCTAAAGCTCGCTTGAACTTTGCTTCCGCTAAAACCAGTATGTCAGTGTCTACATGATGAGCCAATTCTTAGGCGCTTTAAGCTAAGTGAGACGATCTTTTGTCAGGTCGATCACTTATTGTGATTGTAATCAAACAGACTACTTAATCATGTTAAATTGCTCATAGGGGCTAACTTGCGTACCAAGGAACCCGAATATGCTATATGGGGTCGAAATCACCCTTCTGAGAGGCTTCGAGCTCTGTCGCTGCTGAAATATCTATGGCGCCAAGAATTGACTCTGCTGCTAGACGCTAAGATCTAGCGCCAAGTTTTGAAATCTATTTCCATACGCTAGATGTTGTCGTCTGGCGTTGGAGTAGGGTCTTCCCCATTCTGCTGCACCTGTATTTATTTTTGACTATAGAACTTTGCTAATCTCTTTAATTATCTTAGGTAGGGTTAACCTAAGGTTTAACGTCGCTTGACCCATCGACTTGACACGACTCAAGGTATAAACTTGACTCTCTGTGATTGACTCGAGGTTGACTCGACTCGAAGTGTTTGACACATGTGACTCATGACCCGTGTTTGGGGGTTTTCTGTGTCCTTCGGGAGAGTTACAATTTCCTAGCAGACTTCCTTCTTACGCCTGTACCTGCACCTAGCCGACTTCCTTCTTGCACCTGTACCTGCACAAGTAACGGAGACTCCGGATGGGGGGTGGGAGTTCCGCCTCCGAAGATTAAGTTAGTATCTTTTCGAAGTGGAATAAGAACAGTAAAAGCTTCTCGGTTCGAGAGCGTTTCAGTAGGTTTTGGGCTTTGTTTGTTTTTGTGTGGTTGCAATTAATGTATGTGTGTCATAAATGAGGTTTACCCTTACTATTTATAGTAAGGGAGAACTGTACCTCAATTAGGGTATAAGGGACACGTGTCTGCAAAGGGATTGGGCCTTTGCAGACCGTTGAAAGATTGACACGTGTCAAGCCTTTATTGGGCCACGTGTCTTAGGGTATTTTCACCCTAAACATCTGCCCCTCACAGGTGAGATGTGGCTAACTCACGTGTCATCTGTGACAGACGTAGGGTGCATGGGGTAAGTGACGGTTCGTCTGCTTCCCCCCTCTTGAATTTCAAATTTTCGTGCAGAAGGTGACTGTTCGCCTTCTGCCTCTTTCTATAAGTAGGGTGGCTACCTCTTTCCTCCGCACTTTTTATTTTCAAAAATTTCCTGAGAAGCTCTAATACCGGCTGCTTCTTTCAAGACTTTCGAGCATCCGGTTTTCGCAAGAACTTGACATCTTCCTTCCGGCTGAGTGCGGATTTAGTAAGGTACCGTCTGCTTTCTCCCTCTTTGCCCCTAGATTAAGGACCTCACTCGGCATTTTGCCGCCTGGGTATATTTTGTCCAAAAATTTCTGAATTACCCCTACCTCATCCGGGATTTCCCGTGTGAGGTTTTTGAAATATTTCCCTAGTTGTAAAATGTCCTCATCCGTCATTTTGCCGCATGGGGCTGGCTTGGGACAAGTCCAAAAATCCCCCTCATCCGGCGTTTTGCCGTCTGGGATGTTTAATATGCACCCATCCGGCATTGTGCCGCATGGGACCCCTTTGAGCCAACTTTGTTTTTATTCAAACTAGTCATAAGTAACCCCATCCGGCCTTTAGCCGTATGGGGGTGGTTTGATCAACCTTTGCTTTCAAACATCTTTCAAATTGCCCCCATCCGGCATTTAACCGTATGGGGGTAGTTTGAGCAGCCTTGGCTTTTTCTCAAACATCATTCAAATTGCCCCCATCCGGCATTTAACCGTATGGGGGTAGTTTGAGCAGCCTTGGCTTTTTCTCAAACATCATTCAAATTGCCCCCATCCGGCATTTAACCGTATGGGGGTAGTTTGAGCAGCCTTGGCTTTTTCTCAAACATCATTCAAATTGCCCCCATCCGGCATTTAACCGTATGGGGGTCGTTTGCGCAGCCCTGGCTTTTTCTCAAACATACAAATAGCCCCCATCCGGCTTTTAACCGTATGGGGGTCGTTTGAGCTTCCTTGGCTCACACTTTGTTTCAAATTGCCCCCATCCGGCTTTTAACCGTATGGGGGTCGTTTGAGCAGCCTTGGCTTTTTCTCAAACGTTGTTTAAATTGCCCCCATCCGGCGTCTAACCGTATGGGGGTTGTTTGAGCAGCCTTTAGCTTTTTCTCAAACATACAAATAGCCCCCATCCGGCTTTTAACCGTATGGGGGTCGTTTGAGCAGCCTTGGCTCACACTGTTTCAAATTGCCCCCATCCGGCTTTTAACCGTATGGGGGTCGTTTGAGCAGCCTCGACTTTTTCTCAAACATACAAATAGCCCCCATCCGGCTTTTACCCGTATGGGGGTCGTTTGAGATTCCTTGGCTCAAACTTTGTTTCAAATTGCCCCCATCCGGCTTTTAACCGTATGGGGGTCGTTTGAGCAGCCTTGGCTTTTTCTCAAACGTTGTTTAAATTGCCCCCATCCGGCATCTAACCGTATGGGGGTTGTTTGAGCAGCCTTTAGCTTTTTCTCAAACATACAAATAGCCCCCATCCGGCTTTTAGCTGTATGGGGGTCGTTTGAGCAGCCTTGGCTCAAAATTGTTTCAAATTGCCCCCATCCGGCTTTTAACCGTATGGGGGTCGTTTGAGCAGCCTCGGCTTTTTCTCAAACGTTGTTTAAATTGCCCCCATCCGGCGTCTAACCGTATGGGGGTTGTTTGAGCAGCCTTTAGCTTTTTCTCAAACATACAAATAGCCCCCATCCGGCTTTTACCCGTATGGGGGTCGTTTGAACAATTTCCAGCCCATCTCTGCTATCCCTCATCCAGGACTCCACCGCTTGGGGGGCTTTTAAATGTGCTTCCAATTAAACATGTCTGATCTATTTTTCTTTATTTCAGCTTCAAACACATTCGGAGATTTCCGCCTGTGTAGGTTTCAAGCCACCATCTCAGCAAATTCCAACCTCCAAAGGTACCGTCTGCACCCTTTTTCAATTCTTTTTGTTAATTTTCCGGTTGCATAGATAGGATATGGACCCTTCAATTATACACTCGGCACAGTTTACGACTGCTGTCAGGCGGTCACCAGGCACGGCTGAGTCTAGGACTGGGACTGCCGTCTGGGGGTATTTGGGCGAACCTTCACCTACCTCGAATCCGACCGTCTCTGTTCATGTGCAGGACAGAATGGCTCGGATAAGATGGACGACAGTTGACCCGGATTACAAATCCGACGACGCAGCCGAAGATCCGGCTGATCCCAGAAACGAGGACCAGACGGCAAGACCGTCTAGTGAAATTCCTTTGGAAGAAACCTTGGGGACTCGTCAAGATTCCCCGAGTGGTCCGAGCACACCGGGTGATAGCATATTAGAAGACTCTGATTCTAATGCCGAAGGATCCAGCGATGAATCTGCTGGAAAAGGGTCTGGGTCCGAATCTGAAGCCCCAGCACAGGAGGCTGAGCCTATTGTTGAGGAGGCCTACAAATGGCCGACTAAGGGGGATCCGACTGACATGACCATGTCAGCAAGAGACGTGGTCACCTTTACTGCAACCCTTCCTGCCTTTCTTTTTAAAAGGAAACCAGTTGGGAAGGACTGGGAAATAAGAGTCCCGCCTGTTAATGCAACCGTCGTATGGGAGGATGACTTGGACCATGCCGATGATTTTTTCGGCTGTTATGAGGCGGCATTCAAAGCAGGCCTCCGGTTCCCCCTTCACCCCTGCATCAAGGACATATTGCTGGGGTATGACTTGGGCGTATGGCAATTGACTCCTAACTCTTGGATCAATATTTTGGGGTACATTGCCGCGTGTGAGCTGCAGGAGGTAAACCCCAGTTGGGAGGCCTTTTCACACATGCATTACCTCAGCCGGGCTCCGGGTGGGTGGAATGCCTGGTACACCCTTACCACCAACCAAGAATACATGATGACTTTGGAGAAGCCATCAAAGTGGACCAACTGGAAGAGCAAATTTTATGTCGTCTCTTCGCCTTCCACTTCCCTAAATCACCGGCTGCGGCGGTATAATAAGCACCCGGCATTACTGGGCAAAAAATGCGCGCTCCCGAAAGTGCCGTCTGAGGCCTGGGACCAAATAATGGAGACGGGTCTCTTCCTCAAAACGACCCATCAGATGGAGGACGGAAGTGAAATCATCGTCCCAAAGTTCTGGGTACCCCTCCCGGAATGGTTAAGGGACGAGTCATTCTTGTCCCTTTGCAATCTAAGTTCAATGTTTAAAAAGAGTAGGTTCATTAACCCATCCGGTATTCTGACACCTGATTATGCATACACGCTCTAACTCGAATTTCCCTTTTTTGCAGGTACAGCTAAAAGAATGGTGCCTCCTGAAAAGACACCTGCCTTCTCAGCTATTGAGCTGAGAAAGAAGCAAATCGAAGAGAAGAAGGCGGCACTGGCCGCCAAGAATGGAGTAAAACCTCTTCCATTTCTTACCGGATGACATATGATCTGCCTTTCTTTCTAACTGATTGCTTTGTTTTGACTATTTTCAGGGTGGAACCCAAGGCATGCCAAAATCACTAGCAAGCATGCACAAAAGACCGGCTGGTGTGATACCTCAGCCGGCTTCCAAAGCTCCAAGGCTGCCGGGTCCACCTTTGGCAGCTAGTCCTGCAAAGAGGACGTCTGACCCTGCCAGGCCAACCACTGCAGGGAAGAGCCTGCAGCTAACGCCGAGTGCTTCGGCGGGCCAGACCCGGATGGGATCTGGCTCAGATGCGGCTGGGGGGGATGGCACCCCACAGCCTGTACAAGGTAAAACCTCTGCCTTTGACCCCCCCTGGCCGCTTGGGCATATGAGAGTCAAAACTCAAGCAAGCCAGTCTGGGGGCTCCTCTGGCAGCCGCATGAATATAGGCGGCGCCTATGCCCAGTATCTGACAGATAACCCTTCCTTTGCAGATGACTCTACCAGCCGGCCCGACTACAACCAATACGCCAAGAGAATGGTCAAGACTCTGACCTGTTCTGAAAAGGAGGCGGTGCCGGCTGTACACCAGGTAAACCTGGATCGCATCAACTCTCTTCTTGCTGAGGTAAATAACCCGAATGCCCTATGCTTGTCTCAAGCTCTGCTTTTGCCGGATGAGTAGTAATTATCATCATTAGTTCTAACTCCTTTTCCGGTTGGTACCATAGGTGATGCTGAGAGTGGACGGGCTCCGAGTCCCCTTGCGTAAAAAGCAAGAGGAGGTAAGAGACGCTCAGAAGCGTGCCCTTGACCTAATTGACGTTAGTCAATTTCACACTATTAAATATGATTTGGCAACTAAAGAGAGAGAGTTGCAACAGGAGGAATTACTGAAAGAGGCTGTGCTGGCTGGGGATGAGGCCAAAAAGAAAGTTGATGAACTTGAGCTTAAGGTCAAGGACCTCCAGGCTGATCTCAGAGCTCTGGAAGGAGCTGACAAGGAAAATGCCAACCTCTGCCAGAAGAACAGCGAGCTGACTGTCCAACTCACTAATATTCAGGCGGCCCACAAAAAGGAGCTTAACGAGGAACTCAGCCGCCTGATTACAGAGAATGAAGCCGACTGCGAGGAGCGCATGAAGCTGGCTTGGGGCCTCATCCATCCGGACTCTGACTTTGACTATTTCAACCTCCGTTACTTGTATGCTTCTGAAGTTTATGAAGCTCGAGTACTCGGCACTCCTGCCCCTCCTCCTTTCGACGAGTGGGCTGAGAAGGAGTTAGGGTCAGAGCCGGATGGGGTGCCAATGGGAAACCAGCCGGAGCAGCTGCAGGAGCAGACGGCTGAGACTCAGGTTGGGCAAGCTCAAGGGTTGGAGCAGCCTCAGCAACAAGAGCAACAGCAAGATTGATATTTTCTTCTTTTTTTTTACCGGCCTGCGTGCCGTGTATTTTCGATGTATCTTTCCCGGACAGGGGTCCGGCTAACATTTTAATTAATCTATTAACCGACACAGTCGGGTTTTCTATCTATTATTTACAATTTTTTTTTTTTTTATATGCATTTTTTACAAGTATTTCAGACGGATGAAGAAGAGATACCACAATATGCCCCTGAAATGGCTACCTGTTTACCCCAGCAGTAGACAGGCAGTCATTTCATGGAAGCCGGATGGGAGGTCAGTGACTGACCTTGCCCCGTCTGGTACAATTATATATAGGATGGGATGTAAAACCGTTTAGGTGGTTACAGTGGCCCTTTAGGAATTTCATTTTTCCGGATGGATCTCTTTTGGGTCCTTGCCGGATGAATGCTAGACGCAAAGGATCATCTCTAACGGCTGCAAAATTGTTTGACAAATGCCGTTGAGTTATTGGATCGCTAGAACAATGTTCCACCCAGAAGGGGGGCTGTTCTCTCCAGTGATTCATCCGGATGGACCTCTTTTGGGTCTTTGCCGGATGAATCCCAGATGCAAAGGATCCTTTCTAACGGCTGCAAATCGTTTTAGACAAACGCCGTTTGAGTTGTGGGATCGATAGAACAATGTTCCACCCAAAAGGGAGCTGTTCTCTTCAGTGATTCACCCGGATGGGTGTCACCGGATGACTGCTCTTTTTGGAGCAGTGGTTTTAACAAGTGTTCTTCCGTCTGTGTTCTTACACTAGACAGGTGCAAATACAATTGTATGAATGGAAATTATATGCTTTCACATTTCAATCCTTAGAAGTAGTATTTTTTCAAGTTATCTACATTCCAGGTACGAGGCAGCCGCATTCCGTCTGGGGTTTCCAGACGGTATGTGCCGTTTCTAACTTCTTCAAAAATCCGGTAGGGTCCCTCCCAGTTTGGGGTCAGTTTCCCTTGTTCGTATGCCCTACCATTTGCTTCAAGCTTTCGTAATACAAAATCTCCAACTTTGAGGGGGCGTTTAAGCACCTTTTTGTTGTAGGCCCTCGTCATTCGAAGGCGGTATATTTCATGACGCAAGGCGGCGTTGCCCCTTCTTTCTGGAAGAGTATCCAGAGACAGGCGCATGGCTTCCCAATTTGCCTCTTCATCATACAACATGATTCGAAGTGTTGGCTCATATAATTCAATGGGAAGCACCGCCTCTGTGCCATATGCCATAAGGAATGGAGTTTCACCGGTTGACCCCTTCTCAGTAGTTCTGATGGACCAAAGAACGTGAGTTAACTCTTCTGCCCAAAGCCCGCCTGCCTTCTCGATCTTTTTCTTTATGCCGCTTGAGATGAGCTTGTTGAAAGCTTCAACTTGACCGTTTGCTTGCGGACGGCCAACGGATGCAAAGTAGTGGGAAATCCCTTGATCTTGCAACCAAGTCTTCAGGACAGGCGTTTCGAACTGGGGGCCATTGTCAAAGACCATTGACATTGGTACACCGAACCGGGTGATGACATTTCTCCAAATGAAGGAGATGACATCCTTAGTTTTGATGCCCTTTACCGCCTCGGCCTCAACCCACTTGGTGAAGTAATCAACAGCCACCAAAATGTATCTTCTGCCGCCTGGGGCAGGAGTGTATGGCCCCAAAATATCCATGCCCCATTTTGCAAAGGGAATTGGGCTGTGAATAGCTGTCATATCAGTTGCCGGCTGCCTTATCAGCCGGCCGAACCTCTGGCACTTGTCGCATCTTTTCACCAGATCTAATGCATCCGCCTCAAGTGTAGGCCAAAAGTATCCTTGGCGCCGGGTTCTTTTGGCGAGGGTCCTCCCACCAATGTGAGATCCACAGAAGCCGGCGTGAAGATCTTCCAGTATTTCCTTGCCCCGTTCTGGGGTAACACACTTGAATAGCGGCTGCAAGTAACCCTTCCGAAACAGTTCACCGTTGTGCATTGCGAAGCTTAATGCTCGTCTTTTAAGAGCAGCTGCTTCGGATGAGGTTTCCGGTAGAGTGCCGTCTTCCAAGTAATTCCGGATGGGGTCCATCCATGTGGAGCTTCGATCTAGAAGTCCAATGGGGTCATGTTCAATGCTTTTCTTTTCCATGACTTCCCAGAAGACTGATCTAGGCGTATCACATGTGGCGGAGGATGCAAGTTTGGATAGTGCATCCGCCTGATTATTCTCGGATCTGGGTACTTGACTTAGGTTGAATTCATCAAATGCCCCAGCCTCCTCTTTGACCGCCTGCAGATACATAATCATCACCGGATGGGTGGCCTCGTAGTCACCGTTGTACTGGCTAACGATGAGTTGGGAATTTGAGCAGGCATCAACTTTCCTTGCCCCGACCGCCTTACACATGCGGATACCGGCTAGCAGGGCCTCGTATTCAGCCTCATTATTCGAAGCTTGAAACTTGAATCGTAGAGCGTACTCGTATTTGTCCCCCTCCGGAGAGTGAATAATTACACCCGCTCCGCAGCCATTCAGCGTAGAGCTCCCGTCTACATAAACCCTCCAAACTTCATCGGTTTTATCCGGCTGTATTGGCCTTGTCATTTCAACAATGAAGTCGGCAAACGCCTGACCCTTAACTGCTCGCCTGGGTTCGAAAGTGATTTCTAAGCCTTGGATTTCCACAGCCCATTTAATCATTCTTCCGGATGACTCTAAAGTGGTCATAGGCCTTTTGAGCGGCTGATCAGTGTAAACGGTCACCGGATGTGCTAAAAAATACGGTTTCAGCCGCTTGACTGCTTTGAACAAAGCCAGACCGAATTTTTCGATCATGGGATAACGAAGTTCAGCATTCCGGAGGACATGGCTTATAAAGTATACCGGGAGCTGATTACCGTCTCTCTCAGCAAGGAGGACGGCACTCAAGGAGTGATCCGAGACGGCCAAGTACATGTAGAGAGCCTCCTGGGGTAGGGGACTCACCAATCCTGGCAAAGAATGCAGGTGTTGCTTCAGCCGTTGAAATGCCGCCTCAGCCTCTTCACCCCATTCAAACCTTGACCTCTTTTTGATTGCTTGAAAGAAATACAGGCACTTGTCACCTGACCGGCTGAGGAATCTTCCCAGTGCCGCCAGGCAACCGGTAAGCTTTTGAGCCTCCCTGACGGTACGTGGCGACTGCATGTTGATCACCGCCTGTACTTTGTCCGGATTGGCTTCTATGCCCCTCTGATCAATCAAAAATCCAAGAAACTTCCCGGACTCAACTCCAAAGACGCATTTTTTAGGATTTAACATGACTTTATGCCGTCTGAGGGTGGTGAGAGTTTCTCGGAGGTCGGCTAGATGATTCGCCTGCAGCTTTGATTTGACAATCATGTCATCAATGTACACCTCCACGTTCCTTCCAATCTGATCATAAAAGACTGAGTTCATCATTCGCTGGAAAGTAGCAGGCGCATTCTTCAACCCAAACGGCATCACCTTGTAGCAATATAGCCCTTGATCTGTGACGAAAGCCGTCTTCTCTTGGTCTTTCATCCACAAGGGTATCTGATGGAAGCCGGAATAGGCGTCCATGAAACTCATCAGGGCATGGCCGGCTGTAGAGTCTACCAAATGATCTATCTTTGGAAGCGGGTAGCTATCCTTTGGACAAGCCCTGTTGAGGTCCGTGTAATCTACACACATCCGCCAGGTTCCATTCGGCTTTTTCACAAGGACGACATTGGCTACCCAATCCGGGTAGTAACATTGCCGGATGAATCAAGCATCCAAGAGTTTCTTGACCTCGGTTGCTGCCGCCTGGGACCTTTCCTCGCCATGGTTCCGTTTCTTTTGCCTGACCGGCTTCTTCTTAGGATCCACAGCGAGTCTATGTACAGCAAGATCCGGACTTACACCCGGCATCTCTTCTACTTCAAAGGCAAACACATCTTTGAACTCCTTCAGCAAAAGGAGCAAACCTGATCCCAAACTTTCAAACGCAGCCGTTCCAACCTTGACGGTTCTGTCTGGCCGACTGTCTTCAAGGACAACATCAATTATTTCTCCTGCCGGCTGAGGGCGAAGGACGTTTGTCCTCTCGGACAGTGATTGCTATTGTTTCTCCTTCACATGCGCCAGTTGGTCCGCCTTCCTCTTTTTACCGGCTGGCTTTGTAGCCGGTAAGCTTTGATCACAGTCGTCAAGTTCAACAATTTCTTTCTCTTGACCGCCTGTGTCAAGCGTTGGTTTGATGTCTGAGAGGTAACACTCTCTCGCCATCTTTTGGTTCCCACTCAAGGAACCGACTGTGCCATCATCCCTTTCAAACTTTATCAACATTAGAGATGGGATGATGACTGCCTTTGAGAGGTTAAGGGTTGGACGGCCAATAATCAGATTGTAGGCAGTCAGCTCTTCTACTACAAGAAACTTGACAACCATATGCCGGCCCTTACCCTTCTCTCCGAACCGGATGGGTAGATCAATCATGCCCACCGGATGTACTACTCTTCCCCCAAAACCTACAAGAGGGTATGAGGCCGGAAGCATGCTACTGGGCTTATACTTGAGTTTCTCCAAGCACCGGTAGCTGATGAGGTCGGATGAGCTCCCGGTATCAATCAAGATCCGGCCAACTCTTTGATTGGCGATTTTGCACTCGATGACTATGGGGTCATCATGAGGCCGCCTGACCTCGCCTCTATCTCTCTCGGAGATGTTAACTTCCGGAAATGAATATTCAGACGACTGGCCCTCATCCACCGAGTTGACCAGTTTCCGAATGTTATCTTTTGTACCCCGGATGGTAGGCCCACCTCCCGCAAAGCCACCGGCTATGGTCAGAATGGTTTCCTCATCCGTATCCGATTGAGTAGCCGGCTTCTTTGGGGGTGGTCCTCTTGCTTGTTTAGGGGTACCCCTTGACTTGGAAAGATAGGATTTGAGAGCCCCCTCATCAGCGAGCCGGTCGAAGAGCCGCCTGAGACTAAAGCAACCCTCAGTGTCGTGGCCAATTTCCTCGTGAAAAAGACAATATTTGCTCTTATCCCGGGCGCTTAGAGGACTCTTCATAGGAGACGGTTTTTTCAAGATTCAACCGGTCCTTTACTTCGTTGAGAATGGAGGCACAGTCCTTGTTGAACTCGTACTTTGGCACATACGGATCCGACCTCTTCCTTTTCTGGAAAGGTTGTCCGGATGAGTCTGCCGCCCATACCCCCTTTCTCTTGTCTTCCTTTTTGGCCGACTGGGTAGGCCGATTCTCTTTTTTATCGGATCTTTTGTAATCCGTTGGAAGTTTAACAGCACACAATTCCACTGCCTGAATGTAGGCCTCCGCCTTCATGAGTGCCTCGTGAAGAGTGGAGACCCTCTTCCTAACCAAGTCAAACTTAAAAGTTGATCCATCTTTTAAGCCTTTGAAGAAATCAGTATAGGCAACGTCATCAGACAATCCATTGATTTGGATCCTCATCAGGTTAAACCGCCTGACATATGACCGGAGCCCCTCTTTGTCTCCCTGTTGTATTGCCCCTAGATCAAGGCTTGTTTTCTTGGCAGGGATGTTCATAGAAAAGTTGGACGTAAACCAGTAGGCCAAGGTCCTGAAATTATTGATGCATCCGGCTGGGAGGTTACCAAACCAACGTTGAGCAATCCCTTTCAACGTTGCCGGGAAGCACCGGCACCATGCGGCATCATCCAAACCCTGCAAATACATCAGGTTGGTGTATGCCATAAGGTGATCTTCCGGGTTGGTGGTACCGTCGTAGGCACCTACCAACACGTTTTTGATTTTAGACGGCTGGGTCATCTCGGTAATTTCTCTGGAGAACGCCGTTGGCTGTTCCCCAAGGTTGAGCAGCCGGAGCTGCCAGTCCATAGGCTGGACGGGCGACTGATGCTGCCCCCCGAAAATACCTGCCTGTGCATAGGGGGATCCAAAGGGCGTATACGGTGTTCCATGCACTGCCGGTTGGATCATATGGGGGCCGGATCGAGCGGAAACCTCGCTCGTCCGGCTGTCATTGTTTGTTCTCGAGTGCCTTCCTGAGGTGGCATTGAAGCTGTCTCGAAAGGTCGATGTTGATGCCGACTCGGATCGCTGAGTCTTTTTATCTTGGATGAGGGTCCGGGCATCAGAATAGACTTTCTTGGTTCCATCCGGCTGAATGTGTCGGACGGGCTTTCTGACTCCATCTATAGGAGTGTGCATCTTTGAGAAATCAAAGAGCCTAGCTGGCATGTCTGACTTCGGATGTGGGGTAGATGCTCTACCCTTGATGTGGGGTAGAGGTTAACCCAAGCGGCCCCCTAGTTGGCTTGCTAGGAGCCGCCTGGTTCCCTTCCCGTTCTCTCTTATCTTTGGAACGGGTGTTCTTGGTCCTCAAAGAGCCATCTGCAGCAGTGTAGGCTTCCAAGTCATAGTTATCGGCTGTATCTTGGTCCGAATGGACCTCAACCTCCCCAATAGGCAGATTGCCTTTACCAGGTAGTATAGGCTCAGATGCTCAAAATAACCATGAAGATGCCGAAATTTAGCCCTAATATGTTTGAAAATTTCGAACCCCCTAACCCTAATTTCGAATTTTCAAAATTTATAGCCGTAAAATATGATTTTTGTGCTTGATTTTGATTTAATTTGATTTGTTTTGTGATTCATAATTTTTATCGGATTGATTTATGCGTAAAAATGTTTTGTGTATGAGCATCGATTTAATTTTAAAAGTTAGAATTAAATTGGGATTAAATTTATGAAGAACCCTAATTTTAAGATTAAATGTTGTTTTAATTTTAATTTTTGGACTGGTTTAATTTAATTTTAATAAATGTTATTTTAATTAAATTAAAAACACAAAAAAATAATATTTTGGTCGGCAACCGCGGCTAGGTGGCGCAGAGCCACGGCGGCTGCCGACCAGGTGGCAGTCCGAGAGGGAGGGAGGGAGGGAGGGCAGGCGGTTGATGGTGGCTGTGGGCAGCAGCGTGCAAGTGTTACACGGCTGCTGCCTTGCGGCAGTGGCTGCTGTTATGGTAGCCAGCCATTGTGGCTAGCTTCTGCTAGCCAACTACGGTGGTTGGCGGTGGTGGCTCATGGTTTTTCAAAAAAAAAAAAAATCTATTTCAAAAAATTTTCAAGATAATTATGAATTATTTTGGGATAAAATCAGTTTTATTTTGGATAAGATAAAATATTTTGAAAAATATGATCTTTTATTTTAAAAGATAAAATCGATTTTATTTGGATAAAAACTTTTATTTTAGGATAAAATCAAATATTCAAAAGTTGTTATATTTGATATTATCTATATTTAAAGTTGTTAAATTGGTAATTATCCTAATTAAATTGGTTAATTTGGATAAGATTGATTAGGGTATTCTAAGACTATTCCAAAAGGATAATAATAGATTTAAATAATGTGATTATCCCATAATTAGATTAGGATATAATTGATTTTAAAATTATTTGATTGGCTAGTAATTAGGATAGAATCTCCTAAATTTGTTAGGATAATCATGGAAGATTAAATATGATTTCTCTTTCTAGATTAAAATATGATTTGATTCTATCTCATGATTAAATTAAATATATGATATTTTATAAACGGTCATGAATAATATATGATATTATCTAATTATGATTAAAATATGAGATATTTTAGGAAATGCGTTGACTTTATTATGAACATTCGATATTGTAGTTTAGAAAAGCATGTTGAGTGATTTATTATATGGCACTTTTTTTAATATATGATATTATGTTGCTATATGTAGACTAGTGTGGCCCATAGATTCTTAAATACGATCTGCGCATCGTGAAGTATTTTTATAATCTAATACGGTCTGCGTACCGTTAAATATTTTTGTAACTTTTATTTAAAGTAAATAGATTTGTTATTTAAATAGTGTTATTTCAATAAAGCCCATGAAGTGAAGTCCCAAAGGAGCAAGGTGGATGGAGATCCATGATGATTCAAGTGGGAGCATTTTCATTTCTAGTTTTCTTAGGACTAAGGGGCCATACTATGTCATGCTTTATTTTATTGCATTAGTAGATTATGCATGTTAGATTTTATTTATGTTGATTGATGATGCGTTAGAGTTCACTAAATTATCACAACATAATAAATCTAGGTCCCAATACTATTGAGGTTGCTTTTCCAATTAGAAACCCGATGAAACCTTCGATATTTATGATGGGTCATGCCAAAGTAGGGTGTCATATTATATCTTAGGGGAGTGGGGGTAAAACAAATTTTACACTTTTGATTGGTAATGCTCAACAAGGTTACCTAAAGAGTTTAGAACCTTGAAGGAAAGGGAAATAATTAAACATGTGATAATTAATTATTCAACCAAGAATTACAAGAGTTGTTATCAGTAAAGAGTTTACTCACCTTAAAAATGTAATGGTTGATGTTAGGGCCAAATTCCGGTCAATTATTGCACGGATAAAGGATCTTGAAATCACTTAAAATTCAATTGGGATCAATTAATTATTGAATAAAGTGTTTTAAAGTTACCAAATGAATGCGTTTATGGTACTTTAATTTTAATTAAACATAATTATTAAACTTTGCCTTATTTTGACATAGATGGGTAATCGTAACAATGAAGACAATTCTTTACCTCCAACGCTGATAACAAGGCTTAAATTTCTCAACTTCAACGATTTGGAAAGCGAACTTAGAAGTGTTCTAAGGAACGAAAATCTTCAATTTCGTTTAGACTTACCAATCGAGGGCAGATTTAGTCCCGGCATGACTCTTTAGAAGCATTTGAGAAATGTTTCATATTGTGAGAGAATTGCGCATATGATGTTGTCTTCTATTCCAGAGGATAGGGCTAAAAGATTTATGAACTATGAACTTATCTCTTATTCAAGTGCTTACGTGATGTTTGCTATGGAATTCTGAATTCCCATGTTGATGGAGAAATAGATGAAAACGTCAAGGAAATCATTATTATGGTTCCCAAGAATGACGACTCCTGGACTAGAAGTATAAGGTTTGAAACCTACAAGCTCAATGGCGAGATAATTTTAAGAAAACTCTTGCCAGGCCAATCAGTACATATTCATGTGGATACGATGGTTGAACTATTTGACCGCATGAGTATTATAGGGAGACCATAGGAAGATCATCAGGTTCATGATATTATTCTACATTCTCTACATGATGAATTTGACCTTGAGAAACTTTGTCAAGATGATGAATATTCTGCAGTCAAGCTAGTTGATTTACTTAAGAATCATACAGAGAATTATCTGAAAGGAGAATAAGCCAGTGCTTGAACAAGGTTGTCCTCACTAGGATGAAGTGACAGGTAAGAGTTACCTAACACTCTTTTTATAAACATTTTAACTTTCACTTAGGTATGTGATACCAAGTAGCAGTGCTTAACATTGTGATGTTACACAGGAACTACAAAAAAGTGAAGCTAGCAAGGAAATGGAGCTTGAAGGTGCACTAGAAGTATTTGAGTGGCCAGAGATAGCTTAATAGTTTTAAATTTTGATTAGTTATCATGGGTTTTGAACAATTTCTAGTTTTGATGAGACAATATTTCGGTTTTCTTGTTTTGAATACTGAATTTGGTTTACTTGGCTTGGACAAGTGTTGATCCATGACTAAGGTTATAAATTGTTTTCATTTTTCTAGATATGAGTTAATTTTGTTTTATGACATTGATATAAGTAGATCACAAAAGTAAATTTAGATGATTCAAAATACACTTACTTATAACAAGTAAGGTTAGGTCACATTAACCATTTGCACATCCAAAGCTATGGATGGTCGTTTATTCTTATTTGATTATGAATCACTTGAGAATTAGAAGTCATGCTTGATAAGTTAGGATGACCAAATTGCCTTTTAGTAGAAAGGGTAAAAGAAGCTAAAATGACCTTATAAAACGTATACATATGATGTGTATAGTCCAATAAGTTCAAAACTAGCAAAGAGATTTAACTACTTCATTGCTTTTACTGACGATTTAAGTAAATATATCGATAATTACTTAATTAAGTAAAGCTTGGAAATATTGAAATGTTCAAAATTCCAAAATGAAATGTAAAATTAGTTTGTGATAAACAATTTAACACCATAATATAATTGTTGTGATAAATATTTAACGAAAAAGGAATGATCTAAAGGGAATTATTGAATTAATTCACAATCCAGAAACATTACAATTAAAGTGTATGTTTATGAAGAAGGAATCAAACTTTGCTTTCCATTGTTCGATCCAAGATTTAATGATTTACAAATATCGTTTTGAGGATATACATTACAACAACAATTGCGAATATACTAAACAGGAAACTTAACCAAAGCAATAGAAAAGATGTCATAAGAATTATGATTTGGAAATGTTCCAAAAGTTATCTTTTCTAAACAGGATTAAGGGTTATGAAATCAATGTAAAATGTTTACAAAGATGACATAATGCACCATAAGTCAGAACAATAGTTTTTCATGGGTTTTCTCATGGAAACTAAGAGGTATTATTCCTACAATCGCGTAGAAACAAAGTGTTTGTTGCTTGCGATAGTGTCTTTATAGAAAGAATGTCTTCTTACAAAGCCAAGTGGGAGTACGTAAAGTTAGATCTCGATAAGATTTAAGACGAGCAACAAATGAATGTGGATAACACTACATGAAAGACGAAGGCACATGAAATCGGCTAGTTTGATAAAACATGTGTCGAAGCAAGCTAATTCCACTAGCGAGGCTTCTATCGTCCCACTAGAATGAAAAGCTTCAAAGATTTGAAGAGAATAATTCTATTGTCGGTCATACCTATCATAGGTTACTTGGGATCAAAACAAACAGTTTGTTGAAATTATGAGAAAAGGTGGATTCTAAAATTTTCCTATTGTAATGGTTAGAACCCATGCCTACAAGCAAGCTTTGGATAAATGCCAACTCAGGAAATGGCTTAAAGCCATGAAATCCAGTATGGATTCCTTGTCTGTGAAGATGTGTTAGTCCATGATAGTCTTACAAATAGGGTCAAACCTATTAGTTGGGTAAGCCTATTCAGATTATTTCTATAGTCTTACAAATAGGGTCAAACCTATTAGTTGGGTAAGCCTATTCAGATTATTTCTAGTTGTGGAAGATCAAAATCACCTTCATGAGATGTTCTTGATGGTGAGTATGTATATGATACATCCTAAGAGTTTTGAAATCCAGAAATCCTAGAAAGTTTTGCAAACTTCAAAAATTCATTTATGGTTTGAGGTAAGCATTAAGGAGTTGGAACATTTGTTTTGATTAAGCAATCAAACAGTTTGATTTCCTTAATAGAACGAAAAGGGAATCTTGTAGAGACAAGAAGTTCAGTAAAAGTAATTGGTAACTTTATAATACCTAAGTAGTTGTGGTTGCGGGTGGAAGTGAGTCGTTGGGACTACTAACCCTAACCAAATTAGAAATTTATAATACCTAAACTTACACTAAACTAGATAGTGGCAAGTAAAGGGTCGAACCCAAAAGGACTAAGTGCATTAATTTGTGCCAACTAGACTACCAGGAAAGGTCGTGAGATAGAGAGAGGTTAAACTAAAAACGACTAAGAACAAACAACTAAAACTAGGGAAAGTGGAATCCAATCACATCATTGTATTAATAAACATCATACAAATAGATGAAAATGATCTCGATTAGGAATATAAATACATTTAACTCACTCTCGCACAATTAAGCATGTTAATTATCCTACTAAACTAATTCACTCTCGTGCAACTAGCCTAGCAAAGGTATGGAAGAAATTAGGGCTCTCAACCAACTCACTCTCGCACAATTAATTGAAAGCACAATTAAGATCTTAGAATCGATTAGCTAGAAAGATTCTAATCCATAAAAGCATCACCCATACACAAATCATTCAATTCATTAATATAACCTTCATCCAATTCCCTAGAACAAAACCTAAGCTAACATAATGAAGAAAGACATGGAAAGCAAGGTAAAATAAGAATAAAAACAAGATTAAACAAATAAACTAATTAATCTACTCAAATCAACAAACAAAAAGCAAAAACTAAGAAATAAGCAAGAAATAAAGATGAGAGAAAGTTAGAAAATGCTCATTGAATAGACGAGAAGAAGTTCCACAAAGTTTCTTCTTCAACCTCTCAAAAACTCCATGGAAATCCAAGCTTTCTCTCTCTACACTACTCCTAAACTAGAGAGAGAAAATCCTAATCTAACCCTAAGATAGAGAAAAAAATAGGCTAAACTAATCTAATCTATCTAAAATAAAATTTTGATTGAAAGTTATAAGAAAATAACCCCAAAGGGGTATTTATAATACAAGTTAAATAAAAATAAAATAAAAGAAATTAAAAAGAAATAAAACTAAATAAGACAATTAAAATAACTAAACTAAAAACCAAAAAAAAAAAACAAAACTACAATAAAATAAAAAAAAGGAAAATGAAAAGGAAAAGAAACCCCAAACACGCACAATTCCCACCAAACTCACGAAAACAATCAGACTAATATTTTTTCCTTCTTTATTTCATGGCTGCTCCAATTCAAACACCATCAGCCATCATCCCAAACAACCATCATCACTGTTCATCAACATTATCATTCATCTAGCATCACCAAATTTTCGGCCTTTGGATTAATTGAAGGGGTCGTGGCCGTCCGATCTTCATTAAAATCACG
The DNA here is from genome assembly GCF_001683475.1 of Chenopodium quinoa. Taxonomy (NCBI): domain Eukaryota; kingdom Viridiplantae; phylum Streptophyta; class Magnoliopsida; order Caryophyllales; family Amaranthaceae; genus Chenopodium; species Chenopodium quinoa. Next base: position 763,585 of record NW_018745251.1, on the reverse strand, counting down.
TGAAAAGCTCGTGATTGACCCACATTTGCGCGCCCACACAGAAGTCGCGCATTGGTCGCACCTAACTTACTGCCTACAATCTGTTTTGGAGTCTAATTTGCGCGCTTTCTGATAGGGTTGCGCGGCCGCGAATTTGCTTGGCTATGAGTTTTTGTTGCTTGTTGTTGTGGGTTGCGTGGCTGAGTAGAGGTGGATTGGAGGTGAGTTCAGTGGTGTATTGGTTGTTGGATGAGGTGAATTGGTGTCAGTTGGTGCTCGGTTTGGGTGGCTGAAGGTGGTGCGCGAAGGTAGCAGGGGATTGTGGTGGTTGATGTGTGAGTTTGTGGTTTAATTGGTGTTGCGGATTGGTGGTGTTTGGCGGTAGAATAAAGGTGAGTGGTTGCTGTGGCGCTGTGGGAGCAGAGGAAGAGTGCGTGACTGCTGTTGCGGGTTGTTTGGTGGTGTACGTGGTTTGGATGGCTGCGTGGTGGTTGATTGGGGTTGCGGGTCGGGGCGGTGTGGCTGGGTGTAGGTGGTGCTGGTGGTTGTTTTTGGTTGATTGGGCTGAGTTAATGGTGTTGTGTTCGTTGGTGTTGGTGTTGTTGGGGGAAAGTAGGGAGCAGGGCAGTGTGGTGATATTGGTGGGTGGTAGATTACTCAATTCTCAGACCTTGAACCCAGTCGACCAAGGACCCGAAAACACCTACAACCAAAAACAACACGAGGGGATGATCGAGAACAAAATAAAAATAAAATAAAGATAAAATAAAGTAAAATTAAATGCTAAAAATTAAAAGAAATTAAATAAAATCAAAAGAAAATAAATAAAATAAAATAAAGAAAACAAACTTGAAAATAAAATAAAATAAGAAAATGAGAGAAACTAGGAATTATTAACTAAAAATATGAAAATAAACTAAAAACTATTAAAAACTATTAAAAAAATCAAAATAAAGATAAGAGAAGTGAATAAGAAAATAAAAGAAATAACGAACAAAATGGGCTAAATTATTGTAAAATAAGCTGGAAAGCGACTCAATAAACATCCTAAAAGTGACATAAAAGGCACTTATCAAACTCCCCCAAGCTAAACTTTTGCTCGTACTCGAGCAAATTAACATGAAACACGAGAGAAGGAGAATGATTTATTCAAGCAAATCTAAGACACTAAAGGAGACAAGAATGTACACTAACTCACTTTCGTAGGAATCACGGTCAATTTTAGCAACTAAAGACAAGCCCTTTAAACCCCTAGATTTCCCTAGAGGATGAGTGTGCTCTCGTGAAGGTGTCCTAAGAGTTTAACCTACAACTCTAAACAAAAACCAAGGCAAGGCAATAAAAAGAAAAGAAAAAGAAACATAAAAAGAGAAAGAAAACAAAAAGTTCATATTTGGACAAGAGATAGGAACAAGCACCAATGAATGCAAACCTTTCTAAATAGACAAATGTATGCACGTTCCAAGATGTCAATGGTTGATTGAAACATAACATATGCTAAACATAGATAACTAATGGGGACACAATCCACCCTATCCCAAACCATTCGGGCCGCGTTCTCTCCAATAGCTTCAAATCAACCCTTAAGCTAGTTTCTCATGATTCCACGAAGGAACCGGAAAAAGATAAAGAAATGAAAAACTTTGAGATGGTAATCCTGACATCTCAACTATGCATACTCTCTCCATAGGTTTGAAGTCTATCTCCCTCCACCGTTCTTTTACCCAACCCCACTAAAGTCTAAGGGTCTTTTATTGGGTTGTAACGTAAGGCTAAGGGTTAAGACGGGGTAAAAATTTGAAAATTTTGGTGATATTTCCTAAGTGAATCAAAAGACTGTCCTACTCTCAAAAACAAACTCAAGAAGTCACAAAATATCAAACAAAAATACCAATAATGCCATCTCCCCCAAGCTTATTCAACACTAACAAAATATATACCAAAACCGAAGTAATGCCCCCCCCCCAAGCTTGAACGAAGCATTGTCCTCAATGCTTATACAAGGGAAGAAAACGAAACCAAACTAAAATATTTTTGTGTTTTTTTGTTTCTTTTTCAATTTTTTTAGCTCTTATTTGGTGTCCTTGCCTTTTTTTTTTTTTAACTATGGACGGCTTTTTCTTGAAACTTCATTTGATTTTCTTGAATTGCATCTTTCTTCTCAAACTTTTTTGCAGTTTCTTTTCAAGCTCAACTTTCAATACTGTACTTAAACCAATTCACAAAATGTCTTGTTCAATTTCAACACTCTCAAAACTCAAACCTCACATGCCAATGTTTCACTAACTAAAAGGGTTGGTAAACATAGGCCATTAGGTTTGTAACGCGGTTTAAACAAGAGCGGGAAACATTAGGCTCAAATTGGTTAAAAAGTAGGTCGATGTAAAATAGAAAACAAAATTCGTAACAAAATAAAAAGAAGATACAGAAAAATGAGAAAAGGTGCCCTTTTCCTCCCTAGAGTGGCTCGGTCACGATCTTGGGAGCTAGAGGTCAAAACAAGGACTAAGACATGCATAGTCAAGGATCCTAAATAGCAGTTCAACAAGGTGATGAAGGCTAGAACAAATGAAGCTCAAATGGGATTATAACCAAACAAAAACCAACCAAGGGTTTCAAATCCACTATAGAGAGCAACTCCATCTTACCACATTCCCGTGAACTAAGGCTTCATGGACCCCTAAAAAGTTCTTAACCCGACAACCTTAGCAAATAGTATCCTAGAGTCAACCAATATAACTCTCAAATAGTGCATACATTTACCACTTAAAAAGAAAAACATTCAAGGATTTAAGTCCCAAAACAAAATGTCCAAAATAAGAACAAACAAAACACATTTTGCAAAAATTACCTTGAAAGTAAACAAAAATCTTTTTGGATTTTTTAAAATAAAAGAAAAGACATGGAAATGCATATGCTCAAATGCATGGCATAAATGAATCAACATCCCACCAAACATGATATAATACCCCCCCCCCAAGCTTTAGTGAGACAATATACTCAAATATAAACAAAATAATCCAAGGGAGGGGAAACGAAAGAAATCAATCCAACAAACCAACACAAGTCCAACGAGTCACCAACCATTAGAGGAAGAGCTAGGAAAGATATAACCGGATATTGGTGGGTGTAATCACCTGCAAATGAACCAATTCAACCTTTCAAAGCCGATTTCTTCTTGAATTGAATCTCGATTTCCATATGCTAGCAAAAATAGGCATTAAACTTCCTTAATTCTTGATCCAAACCAATGCATAAGTGTATATCAAGTCATGTAACTAGAAAAAAACACACAAACATTTCCATGAGAGAAAATCTAATCTAAAAAGAAAAGAAAATGAAAGCAATAAAAACCTCGGGTTACTTCCCGAGAAAGGCTTGTTTAACGTCCAAGAGAGACCACTCTAGTAAATAATATTGCAACGAACACAAGAGCTTATCAAATTCACTACTACACATTTCATATGATAACAAGTAGGAAAATGAAGGGAGGAGGACGTGCAATAAATTGCACGTAAGTGAGGAGGAAGATGCCAAAAGAAGGAAGAAAAATCAAGAAAATAAGAAGAGAAAGAAGAAAAATAAGGAAAAGAATAAAATGGAAAAACCTCCTCAAAATCTTTTTGGGCGGCACAATCACCCATTTCCTCAATAATAGGAGGATGAAAAGGAAAAGTCTCATCAAACAAGAGAAGGTCCTTAATAGGCTCTTTGACAAAAGAAGGGAGGAACATGGGATAGTACGAGATGTGGTCAAATTTCCTTGAGAAAGGGACGTGAGGAAGGGGAGGAGAAACAATGGTCTCATAAAGCCTCACATCACCAATGAGGGTATGAAAATCAATCACAGAATCCTCAAAAGAACACTCATGACTCACATCTCCCTCAAACAAAAACTCTTTAATAGAAACAACCTCATCCTCCTCTTTATCACAACGATGAACAACAACTCCCTCAAGATCCCCAAAGCCTAGAGTCTCTAAACCATGCATGAAAGGATAAAGGTTTCCCTCAAACTCATCCCTTTCCCATGAAGCATTGCCAATGAACTCTCTCAAAAGGCTATAATGATTTGTTACACCTTCAATGAACATACTAGCCATAACCTCAAAAGATTCCAAAGACTCATGGATAGAAGGGTCACAAAAATGCAAGGTAGACTCATCAAGATGGGGAAGGGGGTTGGAAACCTCAAAATCGACATTTTCTTCATTCACAACTCCTCCACCACCACTCAAGGGACTCTTAATCTCTCTTGATTTCTCAAACGCACCATTATCATCCACATGAAATCCCTCATTCAAACATGAAGATGGCTCACTCACATCCTCACAAAGGGAAGCTCTTAAAGGGGGTGAATAAGGGGAAGGATGGCAATCAAGCTCAAATGGGGAACGAAAAGGATAAAAATCCTCAAAAATCCTCTCATCAGAAGAAAATCTCCCCTCACCTTCACACCCTTGCCCTACATCATCCTCAACAACACTCTCACACTCCAAGTGAGGTGCCTCACGTCCGTCTAAATCAAACATAGCACTCATCACTTGGGCAGGCCTCACTTCTCTCAATTTTTGTTCCTCTTGAAGCTCTTGGAGTTGTTGGGTGAGATATTGCATTTGAGAGAGAATTTGGGCATCAATGTTATTGGGTTGAGGTTCATGATCAAAGTCAAATTTCACATCATCAAAATTAGCACAAACCTCATCAAAACGAGAATAAGGGGGAAATGTGTCAATTTGCATACTTGGATCATCACAAGGCACATAAGAAGTATTAAGAGAATATATACAAAAATTAAAAGAATCTTGGCATTGAGAATCAAAACAAGAAACATGAGATTCTCTATATAAAGAATCCCTAGCAAGCCACGTGAAGAAATCCCAAGCATCATGCATAGACAAATGACAAAATCTACTATTATTCATGTCCTCAACCATTCCCCTAGTATACTCATTCATGCCCCAATAAGCTATACCAATAGCATCACTAAGAGAACACCCATGGTAACTAAGAAAACCATTTAGTCTTTCAAAAAAAGCATAGAAGGGTTCACCATCTAATTGAGGAAAAGATAAGCATGCCATTTTTATACAAAGAACAAAGAAAAGAAAACAAAATCAAATAATATACAAGAACCTAGCTAATCTAATAAACACAAACTAATGAACGCCATAGTCCCCTGCAAAGGCGCCAAAATTTGGTCGCGGGTGGAAATAGGTCGTTGGGACTACTAACCCTAACCAAATTAGAAATTTATAATACATAAACTTACGCTAAACTAGTTAGTGGCAAGTAAAGGGTCGAACCCAAAAGGACTAAGTGCATTAAATTGTGCCAACACGAATACGAGGAAAGGTTGTCAGATAGAGAGAGGTTAAAATAAACACGACTAAGAAGAAACAACTAAAACTAGGGAAAGTGGAATCCAATCACATCAATGTATTAAACAACATCATACAATTAAATGAAAATGACCTTGATTATGAATATCAACACATTTAACTCACTCTCGCACAATTAAGCATGTTAATTATCCTACTAAACTAATTCACTCTCGTGCAACTAGCCTAGAAAAGGTATGGAAGAATTTAAGGCTCTCAACCAACTCACTCTCGCACAATTAATTGAAAGAACAATTAAGAGCATAGAATCGATTATCTAGAAAGATTCTAATCCATAAAAGCATCACCCATACACAAAAATCAAGAAACAATTTCATACTAATCACAATCAATCATTCAATCCATTAATATAACCTTCATCCAATTCCCTAGAACAAAACCTAAGCTAACATAATGAAGAAAGACATGGAAAGCAAGGAAAAATAAGAATAAAAACAAGATTGAACAAATTAATCTACTCAAATAAACAAACAAAAAGCAAAAACTAAGAATTAAGCAAGAAATAAAGATGAGAGAAAGTTAGAAAATGCTCATTGAATAGATGAGAAGAAGTTCCACAAAGTTGCTTCTTCAACCTTTCAAAAACTCCACGGAAATCTAAGCTTTCTGTCTCTACACTACTCCTAAACTAGAAAGAGAAAATCCTAATCTAACCCCAAGAGAGAGAAAAAAAAAATAGGCTAAACTAATCTAATCTATCTAAATAAAATGTTGATTGAAAGTTATGAGAAAATAACCTCAAAGGGGTATTTATAATACAAGTTAAATAAAAATAAAATAAAATAAATTAAAAAGAAATAAAACTAAATAAAACAATTAAAATAACTAAACAAAAAACCAAAAAAAGAAAACAAAACTACAATAAAATAAAATAAAAGAAAATGAAAAGGAAAAGAAACCTCAAAAACCCACAATTCCAACCAAACCCACGAAAACAATCAGACTAATCTTTTTTCCTTCTTCATTTCGTGGCTGCTCCAATTCAAACACCATCAACCATCATCCCAAACAACCATCATCACCGTTCATCAATATTATCATCATCTAGCATCACCAAATTCTCGGCCTTAGGATTAATTGAAGGGATCGTGGTCGTCCGATCTTCATTAAAATCACATGAAAAGCTCGTGATTGACCCACATTTGCGCGCCCACACAGAAGTTGCGCATTGGTCGCACATAACTTACTGCCTACAATCTGTTTTGGAGTCCAATTTGCGCGCTTTCTAACAGAGCTGTGTGGCCGCAAATTTGCTTGGCTGTGAGTTTGGGTTGCTGGTTGTTGTGGGTTGCGTGGCTGATTAGAGGTGGATTAGAGGTGAGTTCGGTGGTGTATTGGTTGTTGAATGAAGTGAATTGGTGTCAGTTGGTGCTCGGTTTAGGTGGCTGAAGGTGGTGCGCGAAGGTAGCAGGGGATTGTGGTGGTTGATGTGTGAGTTTGTGGTTTAATTGGTGTTGCGGATTGGTGGTGTTTGGTGGTAGAATGAAGGTGAGTGGTGGCTGTGGCGCTGTGGGAGTAGGGGAAGAGTGTGTGACTGCTGTTGTAGGTTGTTTGGTGTTGTAGGTGGTTTGGGTGGCTGCGTGGTGGTTGATTGGGGTTGCGGGTCAGGGCGGTGTGGCTGGGTATAGGTGGTGCTGGTGGTTGATGTTGGTTGATTGGGCTAAGTTGATGGTGTTGTGTTCGTTGCTGTTGGCGTTGGTGTTGGTGTTGTTGGGGGAAAGCAGGGAGCAGGGCAGTGTGGTGATATTGGTGGGTGGTAGATTACTCAATTCTCGGACCTTGAACCCGATCGACCTAGGACCCGAAAACACCTACAATCAAAAACAACACGAGGGGATGATCGAGAACAAAATTAAAATAAAATAAAGATAAAATAAAGTAAAGTAAAATACTAAAACTAAAAGAAATTACATAAAATCAAAATAAATAAAAATAAGAAAATGAGAGAATGGGAGAAACTAGGAATTATTAACTAAAAATACGAAAATAAACTAAAAACTATAAAAAAACTACTAAAATACTCAAAATAAAGATAAAAGACGTGAATAAGAAAATAAAAGAAATAAAGAACAAAATGGGCTAACTTATTAGAAAATAAGCCAAAAAGCGACTCAATAAACATCCTAAAAGTGACATAAAAGGCACTTATCAACTTGACATACAGTTCATATGAAATGATATATCAATGCTTGAATAAGTCAAGCAATGGTTAGAAAGATTGTTTCAATATGATAGACTTAGGAGATGTTAAATACATATTGGGAATTAAGATCCATGAAGTGAATCTTGAAGAATGATTGGAATGAATCGAGAGAATTATGTTTATAAGGATCTTGACAAGTTTATGAAGCAAGACACTAAGAGAGGATGTCTTCCCATGTTTCATAGTATTACACTCAGTATGACTCAGTGCCCTCAAAAGCTAATAGAGTTGAGTTGTATGGATAATGTACCTCATGCTTTTGCAAAAGGGTCCATTACTTGTGCCATGAAATGTAAAAAGAAAGATGTTGCATAAGACTTGTGCATGTGTAGCAAGTTTCAAGCAAACTCAGAATAAGCATACGGAGAATTACCAAGAACAGATCATTGAGTACTTGAGAAGCACTAAAAGGAATTCTTCTAGCTATTGTGTTAAATTGTAATTTAAGCAAGTTATCAAAAGGTTACAAGAATGCAAGTTTTCCAAACAGGTAAGATGATTCTAGATGGTGATCTAAATGCATATTTATGTCTGGATGGAGAAGGACAGTGAGCTTGAAGAGTTCAAAGCAGAGCACTGTTGCATACTCAATGTCAGAATATGTGTATTAAACTATAGTAAGATAGTTAGAGAGGAAGTTTGGATTAAAATGTCATGTGACTAACAGGCCACCTTTGCCCAAGAACAAAGGAGCCAGAGTCACATCACAAATACAAACAAAAGGATATGAGATATCACCTCAATTATGAGATCATTGACCAGCAGAAGGTCGTGTTCTGCAAAGTTTTATTATGAGTGAGAAATCGCTAAACCTCTTCCATAGACTAAGGTATGAGATTCATATTAAGGTTTTAGGATTGAAGTAATTTATGTAATTTAAGTTGTATATGTTTTGAGAAAACGTATAACATGAGAAATGCATCAATTTGCAGAATTATGTTTAAAATAGAAATTATTATTTCTCTTATTTAATTATGGTTTTGATAATTAAATAAAATGTCCAAAATAATTATGAATTGATGGGCTCATCAGGTTGATGACCTGTGAATTGAAACCCCACAGGTGAACAAAATTCATTTATTATTTAAGTTCCTAGTTTGAGATCATTCAAGTGGACATAAATGATTTCAATAAATGGACTAGCATGTAAGATTGATTGGATAGTGCAGTTTCATGGGCTATAGGGGCATATGATGCTTGGTCAATCACTTAGATATGCATGAATGATGCATGATCAAACTAATGACCTACTTTGAAGTTCAAGTATAGAGCTTCCGTATATATTAGTGGATTCCTTTGACATGAGTGGAACATTGATTTCATTCAATGGATGTTGTGACTCTGGTACACTCAAACGTCTACCCGTAACTGGAGATTATAAAGGGTATTTCCCGGTTATTTTAGAAGTTGAGTGGGAGGCATGTTGCCACAAGATTGGATAGAGTCGACCTATTAAATAAGGAAATGTGTCATGGCCACTTGAAGAGGGAGAATTCAGAAAATTTGTGGCCGCGTTCAAATGCATTACACAGTAATCATTTGGTTTTGTAATTCTAACTCAGATTTTAAGAAACGATTTGTAGATTAATATGATCTCGACATGTGATGCAATCATAATATCAAATCGACACATTTATTGACTTAAGGAATTTGAATATTGCACCCTTGTCTCAAAAAAGTGAGAGATTGAAGGAGTTATGTCTTCGTCGTGTGCAATTACTAGATATATAAATGGATCAAATTATGGAGATAATTAAGTTCGTACATTTGGGTCTTAGTATTTCCATAGCAAGAGGTACTAATGAACATTGGACTAGTAAAATAGGCCAAAGCCCAATTGGACGGATCCTATAAGGTCACACAAAGGGGCTAGATCAGGCATTAGAGGACGAGGCCCGTCATGGGCCTCATCACTCTAGGTGGTCGGACATATGGAGTGGATAAGAGAGTTTTGGGCTTCGTGCCCTAGTCTAATTATAATGAGATTATAAATAGACTAGGTCCCTAGGTTTTCATGTAAGCAATTAAGTGATCAGTGTGATCAAACCCTAATTATCAAACACGAAACCCAACCCCTCTCAAAGTCTTCTCTCTCTCACGGCTCTCTCCTCCTCCTCACGCCGGAGGTGGTTTGTGGTGGTGGTGGTGGTTCGTGTGGTGGTCAGTTGTCCATAAAGGTGGTGATCGCGGTTTTCCTCAATCACTCGACCAATCTAGTATTGGTGGACGACTCGTTCGAATCTCGTGGACTGAGTAAAGGAGCAACGCTTGGGGCTCTATTCTCTCCCTGATTTTCCTGTCGAATAGCTTCGTGGAATTCACGTGTCAAAGGTATGATTATGTGTCTTGTGTGTTATGCATTTGATCTTGGGATTGGTACTTGATTTAATATGATTCATATTATTTCCGCTGTATAGTTCCTATAAACTCCTACATAGGTTTCTATAATTAACCGTTCTATTAGACTATTTTTGTCAGACAACTATTAGTTAACTAATTAGGTCGTTAAATCTTTGTTGTCTGCATATGCTGGTAGAGCAAACGATAGAAAGCCCTCTTCGACGATAACACCCGGAAGGGCGTCGCCAGACGCCATACTCATATGGGAGCAGACAAATTTATAAAGTAAGTTTACATCCAGCCATTGGCCTCAATTTAAATACCAAGTTAGCCGCTAAGTTTTTAACCTAGCTTATTTATTCAATAGACCGTCTGTGATTTCAGCAGACAGTAGTGGATTATTGCGCATGTATATATACAAAGAAATTAAGTTAAATTGGAAATAAAAAGCAACAAGTCTCATAAGTAGTACTTTCTTAAATTGTCTACATTCCAAGTTCTAGACAGCTGCCTGCTGTCTGGGGTTTCCAGCCGGCAGGTGCCATTTCTCACTTCTTTATGGATCCGGTAGAGGCCTTCCAATTAGGAGTTATCTTTCCTTGTTCATTGGCCCTACCGGTTGCCTCCATCTTACGTAACACAAAGTCCCAAACTTTTAAGGATCGTTTGTACACTCTCTTATTGTAAGCACGAGTCATTCTCAGACGGTAAATCTCATGACAGAAGGAGGCATTGCCCCTACGCTCCGGGAGTGAGTCCAATGCTAGCCGCATGGCCTCCCAGTTTGCCTCTTCATCGTATAGCATGAATCATCGAGTCGGCTCATAATGCTCGATGGGAAAGACGGCTTCAGCCCCATAAACCATGAGAAATGGAGTTTCACCGGTTGCCCCCTTTTCAGTTGTCCGGATAGCCCACAGGACATAAATTAACTCTTTAGCCCATAAACCACCGGCTCTTTCAATATTCTTTTTGATACCATCTGAGATGATTTTATTAAAGGCTTCAACTTGGCCGTTTATTTCGGGTCTGTTGACTAATGCAAAACATTGTGAGATCCCTTGCTCTCCCAAACAAGTTTTAAGCAGAGGCGTCTTAAATTGAGATTTATTATCAAATACCATAGACATAGGTACCCCAAAGCGGGTGATAAAGTTCTTCCAGATGAAGGAGATGACATTCTTTGTCTTGATGCCTTTGACCGCCTTTTCTTCCACACACTTGGTGAAATAATCCACAGCCACAAGAATATAGCGCTTTCCGCCTTGTGCAGGCGTCTACGGACCTTGAATATCCATGCCTCATTTAGCAAACGGGACTGGGCTGTGGATTGTCGTTAGGTCAGTAGCCGAGCGATGGATTAGCTTGCCAAATCTTTGTCACTTATCACAATTTTTTTAACAAACTCCATGGCATCTGACTCAAGAGTGGGCAAGAAATAATGCCGCCTAGCCATGACAGCTAAGGACCTGCCGTATGACTGAGAGGCGCAGTATCCCGCATGCAACTCTTTGAAAACTTCTTTCCCCTTTCTGTGGTAACGCACTTCAATAGAGGCTTCAAAAGCCCCATATTGGAGAGCTCTCCTTCTCTCATCTTGAAGTTTGCAACAGCTTCTTCAGCACGGCCGCTTCCTAGGGTGAATCAGGGAGCGTGTCGTCTAACAGATACGCCCGGATGCCATCCATTCAAGTAGAACTCCGGTCCAGTACTCCAATGGGCCCGTCATCAAATATACTTCGTTTTTCCATTATTTCCCAAAAGACTGACCGAGGCGTATCACAAGAGGCGGAGGATGCCAATTTTCACAGAGCATCCGCCTGGTTGTTTTCAGACCGGGGCACTTGACTTAAATGAATTGTTCAACTGTCCTAGCTTCAGCCTTGACCACCTGCAAATATTTGATCATAGCCGAATGGGTTGCTTCATACTCACCATGGTATTGGCTAATGACCAACTAAGAATCAGAGCAGGCTTCAATTTTTTTTGCCCCTGCTGCCTTACACATGCTGATTCCGGTTAGCAAGGTTTAATACTTTAACTCATTATTTGAGGCTTGGAACTTGAACCGCAGTGCATATTCAAAATTATCTCCTTTTGGAGATTGGCAGATAATACCTGCACCACATTCGTCCACAGTAGAGCTCCCGTCAACATGCACCTTCCAAACCTGATCAAAGTTGTCCGGAGCAACCGGCCTTGTCATTTAGAAAACGAAGTTGGAAAACACCCGACCCTTCATTGCCTTTTTGGTTCATAGGTGATTTCAATACTTTGCATTTCAATAGCCCAATTGAGTAGTATGCCGGATAAGTCTAGGGTTGTCATTGGCTGTTTGAGGAGCTGATCTGTGTAGGTCACCACTGGATGTGCCAAGAAGTATGGTTTTAACTTCCTAATAGCGATGTAAAGAGCAAGGCCAAAATTTTCAACCATGGGGTACCGAAGTGCTGCATTTCTATGCACATGGCTAATGAATAGACCGGGAGCTAATTGTCGTCTCTCTCACCAAGGAGAAAAACACTTAAGGGCATGATCTAAGATAGCTAGGTACATGTGGAGTGTCTCTTTTGGTAGTGGGCTAACAAGCCTTGGCAAGGAGTGTAAATGTTCTTTCAATTTCTAAAAGGCCGCATCAGCATCATCTCCGCATTAAAATCTAGTCTTCTTCCTGATTGCTTGTAAGAAGTAAAGGCATTTGTCACCTGACCGACTGAGGAATCTCCCAAGCACAGCTAGGCAACCCGTAAGCCTTTAATATTCCTTGATAGAGCGAGGTGACTTCATGTCAATCATCGCCTGTATCTTCTCGGGGATAGCCTCTATCCCCCCTTTTATTAGTCAAGAATCCGAGAAACTTCCCAGACTCAACACCAAAAACAAATTTTTTGGGATTTAACATGACTTTATGGCGCCTGAGTGTGGTGAAGGTTTCTCGGAGATTAGCAAGGTGATCCGTCTGTAACTTAGATTTGACTATCATTTCATCAATATACGCCTCTACATTCCTCCAAATCTGATTAATAAAGACTGTATTAATCATCCGTTGGAAAGTAGCCGACACATTCTTCAAGCCATATGGCATCACTATATAGAAAAATAACCCTTGATAAGTGACGAAGGCCGTCTTTTCTTGATATTTTTACCACTAGGGTATACGATAGAAGCCGGAGTAGGCATCCATAAAACTCATCAAGGCATGCTCGGCTGTAGAGTTGACAAGGATGTTGATCTTTTGGACCGGGTAAATGTCCTTTGGACATGCCTTGTTCAAGTCAGTGTAGTGAACACACATGCGCCAAGTACCATTCAACTTCTTTACATGAACCACATTTGAAACTCAATCAGGGAAGTAACATGGTTGAATGAACCAGGCATCTAACAACTTTTTAACCTCGGCAGCTGCCGCCTGACTTCTTTCCTCGTCAAGATTTCTTTTCTTTTGCCGGATGGGCTTCTTTTTTTGATCCACGGTGAGTTTGTGCACAGTGAGATTCAAGTTGATGCATGACATCTGTTCCACTTCTAAGGAAAATAAGTCTTTGAATTTTTTCAGCAAAAGGTGCAAGTCTGCACCAAGCCTTTCAAAGTCAGTCATCCCCACCTTAATAGTTCACTCTGGACGGTTGTCGTCCAGAGGAATATTAATGCGCTCAACAACCAGCTAGGGATAGAAATCATCTGACCGTTCCCCGGTCAGTGATAGGAGACGTCGTGCTGATTGTCCAGCTTCTAATTAAGCCTGGACAAACACTTGTAACTTATGAGATCAGAGGAGCTACCCGTGTCTATTAGGATCCGGCCAACCAACTAGTTGGAAACCTTGCATTCAAGGACGACTAGGTCATCATGCGGTCGGAGAACTTTGCCCCGATTCTTCTTAGTGATAAGGACTTCTAGGATAGTTCCACTAGAGGACGCATGTCCATCATCAACTGAGTGGATCATCCACTTCAGATGATCCTTGGTGCCCCGAATGGACGGGCCACCGTATGCGAACCCGCCTACAATAGTGTTTACCGGATCCTTGTCGGTATTCGAGTTACTAGTAGGCTGGATGGTTTTTGACAACTGCCCCGGATTCGTCTTAGAATTCGCCTTGAACTTCAAGACATAGGACTTTAGCAAGCCTTTGTTAGCCAAACGGTCCAACGTTCGCTTGATACTATATCAGTCGTTTGTGTCATGGCCCACTTCTAGATGGAAGTGGCAGAATTTATTCTTGTTTCGCGACTAAACGGACTTCTTCATAGGATTCGGCTTCTTTATAGCCATCCAGTCCTTCACCTCCGTAAAGATTGTGTAACAGTCTTTATTGAATTCATACCATGAGACTGGTCGAGAATAGATAAGTCGTTATGCTACCACCCTAACCAAATTAGAAATTTATAATACCTAAACTTACACTAAACTAGTTAGTGGCAAGTAAAGGGTCGAACCCAAAAGGACTAAGTGTATCAATTTGTGCTAATCAGACTACTAGGAAAGCTTGTGAGATAGAGATAGGTTCAACTAAACACAACTAAGAACAAATAACTAAAACTAGGGAAAGTGGAATCCAATTACATCAATACATTCAATAACATCATATAATTAGATGAAAATGACCTTGATTAGGAACAATCAACACATTTAACTCACTCTCGCACAAATAAGCATGTTAATTATCCTACTAAACTAATTCACTCTCGTGCAACTAGCCTAGCAAAGGTATGGAAGAAATTAGGGCTCTCAACCAACTCACTCTTGCACAATCGATTGAAAGCACAATTAAAAACATAGAATCAATTAGCTAGAAAGATTCTAATCCATAAAAGCATCATCCATACACAATACACAAGAAACAATTCCATACTAATCACAATCAATCATTCAATTTATTAACATAACCTTCATCCATTTCCCTAGAACAAAATCAAAGCCAACATAATGAAGAAAGACATGGAAAACAAGGTAAAATAAGAATAGAAACAAGATTAAACAAATAAACTAATTAATCTACTCAAATCAATAAACAAAAAGCAAAAACTAAGAATTAAGCAAGAAATAAAGATGAGAGAAAGTTAGAAAATGCTCATTGAATAGATGAGAAGAAGTTCCACAAAGTTGCTTCTTCAACCTCTCAAAAACTCCATGGAAATCCAAGCTTTCTCTCTCTACACTACTCCTAAACTAACCTTAAGAAAGAAAGTAAAGGCTAAACTAATCTAATCTATCTAAAATAAAATTTTCATTAAAAGTTCTTGAGAAAATAACCCAAAGAGCGTATTCATAATAAAAGCTAAAATAATATAAAAGAAATTAAAAAGAAATAAAACTAAACTAAAACAATTAAAATAACTAATAACTAAACTAAAAACAAAAAAAACAAAACTACAATAAAATAAAATAAAAGAAAATGAAAATGGGAAAAGAAACCCCAAAACCCACTAAACTCGTCTAAATCCCATGAAATCATCAGACCCCTTTCTCCTTCCCTTTGAAAATTGTATCTTTCATCTTACCATTATCAATCAGCAAAACAATCATCATCACCACCGAAAATCATCATCAAGCGTCATCACATCGCAGCCGTTTGATTTTCATTAAAAGTCACGCGCGAAGCTCGTGAATTGGTTCGATCGAACCATGGGTTGGTGCGGCCGAACTACGGGGTTGGTTCGGTCGAACCATGGGTGTGTTCGACCACACCTCTTCAAATTACAAAACCTCAAATGTTTCTGACTCGAACTTCGACCGAAATCCTTTGGTTTGCTCGAACTTGATTAATTGCTATTTGCTCTGATTTTGGGCGCTTGATTGAAGTGTATTGTTGCGATTTGTTGGCTGCTATTGTTGCGGTGGTTTTGGCGGCCGAAGGATTGCGAGTTGGCTGGGATTGGTGGTGAAATAGGAGGTGCAGCAGGTGAGGTTGTTGGCGATTTCTGAGCTGCGGCTTGCTGGGTGTTGGTGTATCGTAGGTTAGGTGCTGGTGGTTGTAGTTGTGGCTGGTGAGAGGTGTGGATTATGGGAGCAGGGCAGTAAGTTGAGTTGAGGTGTAGGAGTGGTGGAGCAGGTGGTTGTCGTTGATGTGCGGTGAAGGGGGGCTGAAGTGTGGGCGTGAGAAGGTGGTTGCTGGTGGTTGTTGGTTACGGCTTATGGGAGCAAGGGATTGGTTGGTGATGGTGTTTTTGATGCGGCTGGGTGTGGATTGGTGGTCGCCTGGGTTTGGGTTGCTGCTGTGGCAGTTGGTGTTGGTGTTGTTAGGGGAAAGCAGTGGTGGAGTTGGTTCAATTTTGTGCCTCGAATCTCGGACCTTGAACTCGATCGAACACCTACAACCAAAAACAACACGAGGGGATTTTGAAAAGATAAAATAAAATAAAATAAGATAAATAAAATAAAATAAAATAAGATAAGATAAGATAAATAAAATAAAATAAAAAGCTAAAACTAAATAAATAATAAAATAAAAGGAAAAAAAATAAAATAAAATAAAACAAACTAGAAACTAAAAGAAAATAAAAATAAATAAAATGAGAGAAGCGGGAAATTATTAACTAAAACTACAAAAATAAACTAAAAACTAATAAAAACTACTAAAATACTCAAAATAAAGATAAAAGACGAGAGTAAGCAAATAAAAGAAATAAAGAACAAAATGGGCTAAATTATTGTAAAATAAGCCGGAAAGCAACTCAATAAACACCCTTAAAATGACATAAAAGTTACTTATCAAACTCCCCGAAGCTAAACTTTTGCTCGTCCTCGAGCAAATTAACATGAAACACGAGAGAAGGAGAATGATTTATTCAAGCAAATCTAAGACACTAAAGGAGACAAGAATGTACACTAACTTACTTTCGTAGGAATCACGGTCAATTTTAGCAACTAAAGACAAGCCCTTTAAACCCCTAGATCGCCCTAGAGAACGAGTGTGCTCTCGTGAGGGTGTCCTAAGAGTTTAAAATACAACTCTAAACAAAAACCAAGGCAAGTGAATAAAAATAAAAGAAAAAGAAATATAAAAAGAGAAAGAAAACACAAAGTTCATATTTGGACGAGAGATAGGAACAAGCACCAATGAATGCAAACCTTTCTAAATAGACAAATGTATGCACGTTCCAAGATGTCAATGGTTGAATGAAACATAACATAAGCTAAGCATAGAGAACTCATGGGGACAAAATCCACCCTAGCCCCAACCGATCGGGCCGCGTTCTCTCCACTAGGTTCAAATCAACCCTTAAGCTAGCTTCTCATGATTCCACGAAGGAACCGGAAAAAGATAAAGAAATGAAAAACTTTGAGAAGGTAATCCCGACATTTCAACTATGCATACTCTCTCCATAGGTTTGAAGTCTATCTCCCATCACTGTTCTTTGACTCAACCCAACTAAAGTCTAAGGGTCTTTTATTGGGTTCTAACGTAAGGCTAAGGGTTAAGGTAGGGTAAAAATTTGAAAATTTTTTGGTGATATTTCCTAAGTGAAGCAAAAGAGTGGCCTACTCTACAAAACAAACTCAAGAAGTAACAAAATATTAAAGAAAAATATCAATAATGCCATCTCCCCCAAGCTTACTCAAAACTAACACATAATAAATACAAAAACAAAAAAAAAGAAACGCTCCCCCCCAAGCTTAAACGAAGCATTGTCCTCAATGCTTAAACTAGGGTAGAAAACGAAACCAAACTAAAATATTATTGTGTTTTTTTGTTTCTTATTCTTTTTTTTTTAACCATGGACGGATTTTTCTTGAAACTTCATTTGATTTTATTGAATTGCATCTTTCTTCTCAAACTTTTTTGCATTTTCTTTTCAAGCTCAACTTTTAATACTGTACTTAAACCAATTCACAAAATGTCTTGTTCAATTTCAGCACTCTAAAAACTCAAACCTCACATGCCAATGCTTCACAAAATAAAAGGGTTGGTAAACATAAGCCATTGGGTTTGTAACGCAGTTTAAACAAGAGCGGGAAAAATTAGGCTCAAATTGGTTAATAAGTAGGTCGATGCAAAATAGAAAACCAAATTTGTAACAAAATAGAAAGAAGATAAAGAAAAATGAGAAAAGGTGCCCTTTTCCTCCCCTAGAGTGGCTCGGTCGCGATCTTGGGAGCTAGAGGTCAAAACAAGGATTAAGACATGCATTGTCAAGGATCCTAAATTGCCGCTCAACAAGGTGATGAAGGCTAGAACAAATAAAGTTCACAAGTGATTATAACCAAACAAATACCAACCAAGGGTTTCAAATCCACTAAAGAGAGCAACTCCATCTTACCACATTCCCGTGAACTAAGGCTTCATGGACCCCTAAAAGTTCTTAACCCGACTACCTTAGCATATAGTATCCTAGAGTCAATCAAACACTCTCAAACCGTGCATACATTTACCACTTAGGAAGAAAAACATTCAAGGATTCAAGTCCCAAAACAAAATGTCCAAAATAAGAATAAACAAAACACATTTTGCCAAAATTAACTTGAAAGTAAACAAAAATCTTTTTGGATTTTTCAAAATAAAGAAAAGACATGGAAATGCATATACTCAAGTGCATGGCATAAATGAATCAACATCCCACCAAACATGATAGAATACCCTCCCCCCAAGCTTGAGTGAGACAATATACTCGAATATAAACCAAATAATCCATGGGAGGGGAAAAGAAAGAAATCAATCCAACAAACCAACACAAGTCCAACGAGTCACCAACCATTAGAGAAAGAGATAGGAAAGATATTACCGGATATAAGCGGGTGTAAATACCCGCAAATGACCCAATTTAACCTTTCAAAGTCGATTTCCTTTTGAATTGAATCTCGATTTCCATATGCTAGCAAAAATAGGCATCAAAATTCCTTGATTCTTGATCCAAACCAATGCATAAGTATATATCAAGTCATGTACCTAGAAAAAAGCACACAAACATTTCCATGAGAGAAAAACTAATCTAAAAAGAAAAGAAAATGAAAGCAATAAAAACCTCGGGTTACTTCCCGAGAAAGGCTTGTTTACCGTCCAAGCGAGACTGCTCTAGTAAATAATATTGCAACGAACGCAAGAGCTTATCAAATGCACTACTACACATTTCATATGGTAACAAGTAGGCAAATGAGGGGAGGAGGAAGTGCAACAAGATTATTGCACGTAAGTGAGGAGGAAGATGCCAAATGAAAGAAGAAAAATCAAAAGAAAAATCAAGAAAATAAGAAGAGAAAGAAGAAGAGAAATAAGGAAAAGAATAAAATGGCAAAACCTCCTATAAAAGCAGGTTAATTATCCTACTAAACTAATTCACTCTCGTGCAACTAGCCTAGCAAAGGTATGGAAGAAATTAGGGCTCTCAACTAACTCACTCTCGCACAATCGATTGAAAGCACAATTAAGAACATAGAATCAATTAGCTAGAAAGATTCTAATCTATAAAAGCATCATCCATACACAATAATCAAGAAACAATTCCATACTAATCACAATCAATCATTCAATTTATTAACATAACCTTCATCCATTTCCCTAGAACAAAATCTAAGCTAACATAATGAAGAAAGACATGGAAAACAAGGTAAAATAAGAATAAAAACAAGATTAAACAAATAAATTAATTAATCTACTCAAATCAATAAAAAAAGCAAAAACTAATAATTAAGCAAGAAATAAAGAAGAGAGAAAGTTAGAAAATGCTCATTGAATAGATGAGAAGAAGTTCTACAAAGTTTCTTCTTCAACCTCTCAAAAACTCCATGGAAATCAAAGCTTTCTCTCTCTACACTACTCCTAAACTAACCCTAAGAGAGAGAAAGTAAAGGCTAAACTAATCTAATCTATCTAAAATGAAATGTTCATTAAAAGTTCTTGAGAAAATAACCCAAAGAGGGTATTTATAATACAAGCTAAAATAATATAAAAGAAATTAAAAAGAAATAAAACTAAACTAAAACAATTGAAATAACTAATAACTAAACTAAAAACCAAAAAAAAACAAAACTACAATAAAATAAAATAAAAGAAAATGAAAATGGGAAAAGAAACCCCAAAACCCACTAAACCCGTCCAAACCCCACGAAATCATTAGACCCCTTTCTCCATCCCTTTCGAAAATTGCAGCTTTCATCTTACCATTATTAATCAGCAAATCAATCATCATCACCATCAAAAATCATCATCAAGCATCATCACATCGCAGCCATTCGATTTTCATTAAAAGTCACGCGCGAAGCTCGTGAAATGGTTCGGTCGAACTATAGGTTGGTGCGGAAAAACTACGGGGTTGGTTCGGTCGAACCATGGGTGTGTTCGACCATACCTCTTCAAATTACGAAACCTCAAAAGTTTCTGACTCGAACTTCGACCGAACTCCTTTGGTTTGCTCGAACTTGATTAATTTCTATTTGCTCTGATTTTGGGCACTTGATCGAAGTGAATTGTTGCGATTTGTTGGCTGCTACTGTTGCCGTTGTTTTGGCGGCTGACGGATTGCGAGTTGGCTGGGATTGGTGGCGAAATGGGAGGCGCAGCAGGTGAAGTTGTTGGCGGTTTTTGAGCAGCGGGTAGCTGGGTGTTGGTATATTGAAGGTGAGGTGCTGGTGGTCGTAGTTGTGGCTGGTGAGAGGTGCGGATTATGGGAGCAGGGCAGTAGGTTGAGTTGTGGTGTAGGAGTGGTGGAGTAGGTGGTTGTTATTGATGTGCGGTGAAGGGGGCTAAAGTGTGGGAGTGAGAAGGTGGTTACTGGTGGTTGTTTGGTGATGTTGGTTGCGGTTTATGGGAGCAGGGGATTGGTTGGTGATGGTGGTTCAGGTGCGGCTGGGTGTGGATTGATGGTGGGTTTGGGTGGCTGCTATGGCAGTTTGTGTTGGAGTTGTTGGGGGAAAGCAGTGGTGGAGCTTGTTTCAATTTTGTGCCTCGATCCTCGGTCCTTGAACTCGATCTACCACGGACCTGAAAACACCTACAACCAAAAACAACACGAGCGGATTTTTAAAAGATAAAATAAAATAAAATAAAATAAAATAAAATAAAATAAGATAAGATAAATAAAGTAAAATAAAAAGCTAAAACTAAATAAATAATAAAATAAAATGAAATAAAATAAAATAAAATAAAACAAACTAGAAACTAAAAGAAAATAAAATAAATAAAATGAGAGAAGCGGGAAATTACTAACTAAAACTACAAAAATAAACTAAAAACTAATAAAAACTACTAAAATACATAAAATAAATATAAAAGACGAGAATAAGCAAATGAAAGAAATAAAGAACAAAATGGGCTAAATTATTGTAAAATAAGCCGGAAAGTGACTCAATAAACTCCCTAAAAGTGACATAAAAGTCACTTATCAGAGACATACGGTTTGAATTCTTTCTTTTTCTTTTTGGATGGCTTATCAGGTTCCTCAACCGCCAAAACTTCTTTTCTCTTTTTGCTCTCTTTAGCTTTTTGAGCCAGCTGAGTAGACCGACTCTCTTTTTACTTGTCGGACTTCTTAGAGTTCGACTGATGACTGGACGAGCAGAGGTCGGTGGCTTGAATAAAGCTCTCTGCCTCATCAGATAGCCCCTGGATTTGAATTCTCACCAGGTTGAACCGCCTGACATAGGAGCGAAGTCCTTCTCTATATCCCTGCCGGATGGTGCTCAAGTCAAGACTTGTTTTCTTGGCAGGGATGTTCATTGAGAAGTTGGAGGCAAACAGGAAGGCAAGCTTCCTGAAGCTCTCAATGCACCCGGCTCGCAGGTTGCCAAACCATTATAAGGCGATGATGAGTGTAATTTATGGCACTCATTTGATCCTTTTTAGGGTGAAATTCTTGATATTTTATAGCTCTTTTCATTAGTTTTTCCTTAGTTTTACTCTTGATTTCCTTAGTTTGCATTTTCTTAGTTGATTTTCTATTTTTATGCATATCTTGGTTTATTTTTCTATTTTCTCTTTTATTTGCTTGTTTTCGTTCATTTTCAGGTTATGATCATAATCCGAGGATTCTCGAGTCTCCTTCCCAAGTTCTACATCGTTTTGAGATACCTTGTGCCTACCATTTGAAGCTCAACATTACTACAAAATTGGCCAAAGAGACCCATCCAAATAGGCCAAAGAGACTGCCTTAGAGGCGGTCTCTAGCTAAGCGGTCCCTTTGGCAAAGAGACTGCTTTATTTAAGACAGTCTGTAAAATAAAAAACCTAAGACCGCCTATCTAAGTTAGGCAGTCTCATTTTTCTAGAAAACTAAGGCCGCCTATATAAGTTAGGCAGACTTTTTTTTAGAAAAAATAAGACCGCTTATTTAAGCTAACGGGTCTCTTTAGCCTCAATTTACAAATATATATATATATATATATATATATATATATATATATATATATACTTAATTCGATCATCAATATAGCTCAATTCTATTTAATTTTCATTTTTACATTGTTAAACGCTACATCAAAATAATTCTTAAATTCCAGATACTTCAAAATTACATATACCTCAAAATCTCAAACTTAATACAAACATCAGAAAAATTCAATACTATAAAGCTAATAAAAATATTGTAAATTGCGACTCCTTTTAGATCTAGTTTCAATGAGTCATCCGTCTCAGAAACTTCAAGCTTTAAACATCTTTAATTAAAACTTTCTCCATTTCAAAACATGTAGATCTTCACCTACAACATCAGATACAAACACGTAAAAATGAATTAAAAAAATTATCTCCAAACCATAACAACAGTATATAAAAAAATTCTCATAAAAAACGACGAAAATTTAACAAAAAAGAATTAAACTAACAGAAATTATTCTCCATAAAATATAAATCAAACAATTTTAACAGAATTCAAAAAAAAAACGAATAACAAAAGTTAAAAAAAATTAAACTATATGAAAAACAGAAAAAAGAAGTTCTTGAATTTAGTATAACTTATGAAATACGAGATCTAAGTAAAATATAAAACAAATAACAAAAATCATAGAATTTGAATTAAAAAACAAAAGAATTGAGGAAAAAAAAGGAAGATGTTAGTTATTTTATAGATCTTGAAAATAGCATGAGAATTAAAGAACACTAATCAAGACGAAATTTCACAAAAAAAAAAAGAAATAAAAGAGAAACAAAATAAAACCAACCTTCTCTGTTCCCTTGCATGCTCGATCTAATCAAGAAATTGAATTCACAATATAGTAACAGAATAGAGAACAAAATCAAACCGAATCAAAGAAATCAAGTTTTCAAACAAAATCACAACAAAGCGAGGATTATTTTCAAAAAAAATGAATATAAGAGATTGGGTTTCAAACATTAATCAACTGATTCGAACAAATTCAAACCTAATTATGGTAAAAGTTGGGGGAAATTAAATTATTGGGTTAACAAAAAAAAACACAATAGAACTGCAGTGAATGTGCTATGAGTTTAGGGGAGAGAGGCGGGGAGGAAGAAGGGAGAAGAGGTTGAGGGGCGGAATGAAGAGGTAGGGTATTAGGGTTTCTTTTTGTATTTATTAAATATAAGGGAGACCGGTTTAATTGATAACAACTCCCTCCTACTAATTTTTAAAATTTTTAAAAGTAAGAGAGGCCCGTTTTCTTATTAATAACGGGTCTCCAACTATTTATATATAAAAAAAATAAAACAAAAAGAGCAAGAGAGACCGGTTATCTTAGATAACGGATCTTTCGAATATTTTTACCTTCAAACAAATGAAGTTTGATACCCGTTATTAATAATAAATGGTATGTTGGATCAAAGAGACCCGTTTTGTAGATAACAAGTCTTTTATATCGAGTCTCTTTGGCTAATTTTGTATTAGTGCAAGATCGAAGGAGTGAAAGTTCCAAGTCTTCTAGCTCGTGCATGCAAGCGGTGGGTGCACCATTCTTGGTGTTGAACCTACCATGTAGGCTCTTTGGAGACTGCCACCTTCCGTGTTCATCAACATCACCAAGTGGAGCACACGAGGAAGAGCACAGTCGAGGGTGAAGAGTTTTCTCTGCTCCCAAGCGCGGGCGTGCGCAACATTGGCATGGCCGCACAGCCTGGTGGCGCGGGCGTGCGTCACCATGGCGCAGGCGCGCCTCCCTGGGTATCTGTTATGTACCCTATAATGCGCGGTCGTGTAGGCTCCTTATAGATGGTCGCGCCTGTACACGTCTTTTTGGATGATCTAACTAATTTTCCCTTAGTTTTAATATATATATAGATTTTCCTTCTATTTTTGAAAAAGGGGGATTCTAGAGAATTTAATTAGAGAAATAAATTAGAGATATTTTTATAGAGAGAAACTCTAGGTTGTAGACAGAGAAGTTCATGGTTTGATTGATGATTCTAAGTACAATTTCTATTGATTTCACCAAAGTTTGTAAATATTTCTTTTACATTAATGCAATCTTTAGCTTTTGATTTCAATTATTTTGTTGAATGTTCAAGTTTGATTGATTTGTGATTGATTTAGTATTATTAATATGATGATGATGAATTTGTTGTTTAACTTAGTTATCTAGATTTCCATGGATTGTGAGTATTTTTCTTGCTAGGGGGATGGAGAAGCATATATGAGTAATGGATTGATGCTAATTGGGGGAAATTGATGGATTGTGATTAAATTGGTTAATTGGTTTTATTCATGTGTGTGATTAATTGAAGAGTAGCTAACTTTGATTGGTGCACTAGATTGCATTGTAAGTTAACATTGATACGGACAATTAATTTGTGGCGTACATTTGTCGATTGAGTTAGTGTGTGAAGTTCCTAGCTAGAGTCACTCGTTGTTGATGCTAGTTTGACCTCTAGGAGAATAGCTTATCATAGTTTTTTTATTGCATTATTGATTTTCCCTCGAAATACTCAACTTAGTCAATTCCAATCCCTATTAGTTGTATCCATCGCAAGTATATCTAGTTTGTTTAATTGTCTTAGAATACACACACCTCTATTTCACCCTTATTGAAATAGCCTAACTCTAGCAATAGTAACCACCTCCCATTCCTAGTTGTTCGACCCTTGACTTACTCCTATACTAGTTATAATGGTGTGTTGAGTGATATAAATTTTGTTTGGTCTAGGGAAGATTAGTCTAACGACCTAGTCTCAACCCTCGTCAAAATGGCGTCGTTGTCGGGGAATGGCGTAGTTGTTTGCTATTGTTGTTGAGTCTATTTCATTTTAATTCAAAAATACAAAAATATTTTTCTCTTTTAGGCTACATTTGTAGTCGTGCAACTAATAATTTCATTTGAGATTTTGTGTGCAAGTGAACATGGGAGAAGTCCCAAGGATTACATTAAAGGAGTTGGGCACTCCGGGTGCATAGAAGTATGAGAGCAAAATTTCTCCATTATTAATCCCGGAAAGTGACTTTGAAATCAAGCCGGCAATGATAACTTTGATTGAAAGGCGACAATATAGTGGAGGAACAAATGAAAGTCCCCTCAATCATCTTAAGGAGATTGAGAATTATTGCAACACAATTAAGGTGAATGGGGTTACTCAAGAATTCATAAGGCTTAGTCTATTTCCCTTTTCTCTAATTGGAAGAGCTCAAGAGGGCTGGACAACAAAGTGAAGCCTAGTTCCTTAAGAACTTAGGACGAAGTTACCAAAGAATTTCATTTGCGTTTCTTTCCTCAAAAGAAAACGGCGAAGATGAGAGCTTTGATTCAAGGTTTCAAGCAAAGGTCTAGTAAAAGCCTCTATGAAGCATGGGAGAGATACAAAGAATATGAAAGAGAATGTCCTCACCATGGAATCCCTACTTACCAAGTTATTCAAATTTTTTTATGGTGGTTTAAGTCCTCAAGTGAGGTCAAGTCTTGATGCTGGGGCCGGAGGCCCAATCATGAACAAGATGGTGGAAGAAGTTGTGGATGTGATAGATGATGTAGTGAGACACTACATGAATTGGCAAGAGGGGGAGAAAGATTCAACAAGCAAAAGTGGCTCGATTGATCAACTCAATGCCATCAACAATTTGTTCACACTACTTTCGAATTTAAGGAAGGAGGTGGTTTCTATCAAGGCTAAGCTTGAGAATGATTTTTCATAAGCACAAAATCTTCCCTCCCAATTTAAGGGGGGAGGTACATCTTCTTACTCTATCCCTCTTTTTGCTTCTTGTTGCATGATTAGAGAAAGTTTGGTTTGTGATTTATGTGGAAAGAATGAGCATGATGCTTCTAATTGCCCAAATGTTCCTTGTTATGGATGTGATGAATATGATTGAAATGAGAATAAGCATGTGAATTATGTTGATAATAATGATTTTGGAACTAGATTTAATGTTCAACAGAATGTTGGAAATGGGAATTATCACAACCATGGGAGCTATGATAGTTATAACTAATATAGTGGTTATAGGAACCAAGTAACTCAAGGGTTTTGTGGTAACCATAACAACTATGGTTATAATGATCAAAGTTAAGGCCAAGGATATATGGGGATCATAACCAAGGTTATGGTAACCATAATCGAAATTTCGGCCAAAATCATGGTAGGGGTAATTGGAGTTATCAAAGCAAAGGAAATTTTCAAAATAATGCTCAAAGAGGTTCCCTACTCGAATTTACTGCAAAGATCCAATGGTAAGATGATAATTCCTATGATCAGCAATTTCAATCTATGAGTAGGTTAGATAATTTCATGGAAGATTAATCCAAGAAGTTGAATGATCACATATCATTGAATGACAAATTGGTTAATGGCATGTTGACTCATGGTAAGATGTTGGAGACCCAAATTTTTTGATTGACCAATGTTTTGATGGAGCATGTTAACCCTTCTTCTTTACCCTCACAAGGAATTGATCTTAAGGAACCGGTTTGTTATGTCACCACTAGGAGTGGTAATGTCCTTGAAGAAAGTGTTTATAGGAAGAGTAAGGAGGGTGAAAGGAGAGTGATTCGAGTGAGGGGAATAAGCATGAAGAGTCTAGCAAAATGAGTAAGAGCTCTAATGAGGAGACTAAGGATAAAGAGTGGAACCAAGATTAGATTTACAAACCAAAACTTCCTTACCCCCAAAAGTTCAATAGGCTCAAATAGGCTGAACAATTTGGAAAATTCATTTAGATGCTTAAGAAAATTCATCTTTCTATTCCTTACACCGAAGTCTTGGAACAAATGACAAACTATTTTATGTTTCTT
This sequence comes from Chenopodium quinoa, assembly GCF_001683475.1. NCBI lineage: Eukaryota > Viridiplantae > Streptophyta > Magnoliopsida > Caryophyllales > Amaranthaceae > Chenopodium > Chenopodium quinoa. The sequence goes on along the minus strand of NW_018745251.1, from coordinate 736,555 downwards.
AAGGAAATTTTGAGCGGCAAGAGAGTTTGCAATATGGTGGAACCGGTGAATTTGGGGGAATGTTGTAGTGCCCTTATCCATAATGACTTACCCCAAAAGTTGAAAGACCCGGGGAATTTCTCCATCCCTTGCAATATTAATGGAAAATTGTTCCAAAATGCCATTTGTGATCTTGGTGCTAGTGTTAGCATCATACCTTATTCCGTCTTCAAGAGCCTTAAGATAGGTGAGCTCCTTCCAACCAACATGACCCTTCAATTAGCTGACCGTTCTATTAAGTTTCCTAAAGGTAGAGTTGAGGATGTCGCCCTAAAGATAGGAGAATTCACAATCCCCGTTGATTTCATTGTGCTAGAGATTACGGAAGATGACCATATTTCTGTCATTTTAGGGAGACCTTTCTTATTGTAGACACCCATTTGTGTCTCCCCAAAACCAACCCTTGTGATGAGTACCCTTCACGTTGAATCATAATCGAATGAAGTGTAAGTGTGGAAGGTCTATCGTTGCGGTTAGTTTTAATTCTTCACTTCCCTCTGTTTTTGAAAACCTATTTTAAGAAAACAGCCAATCCAGTTTATTTTGGTCCGTGGAAAGGGTCCAATAGTAGTGTAGTTGGGTCGGGTTCAAAAAGAGCTTTCCAAAGATATATTATAAGCCCAATTCCGATGAATAATGAGGAAGTTATGGCCAAATTACTAAACTGGGCCTGATTTGATCTTTATATGCAGCCCAATGATCTAGAGGAGGGCCTATTATGATTCATCATTCTTAATGCAATTTGGATTGCTTATAGTCTTCTAGAACCTTCTAGAAGATTATTTTGAATCCTAATTTGATTAGCTTTGATAAATTGACTTTAATTGACTTTTAAGAGTTTTAATTAGAATAAAAGAAGTGTTTTTAAGGAAATTACAGTTTTACCCTCTCGTACGCTTAAATTTTATCAAAATTAGAAAACGTGTGGAAAACTGATTACAGCGCCATATGACACAGGCGACAGACCTGGCGTCTGGCGACAGGCGCGTGTTTGGCGTTGTAGTCGTGTTTTATTCTTTTCGAAACTCTGATTCGTTTTTTATCATATCCGGCAGATTTTCTTTATAAATAGCCTCCTAAAACCTCCGTTTACAATCACCAACTATCATCAAGAATTTCTTCATATTCTCTCTCTCTCTTTTCTAAACTTGCTTTTCTCAAATACAAAATTCCGCATTCACAAGATCTAGACACACCTAGCCAAGTTCAAAATCGCCTTCGCCTTAGGCGTGAAAGGTTTTAATTTCAGAGGGTTTAATTTGGTCCCAAATCTCTCTTTCAATTATTTGATTTAATTGCTTTGATTTTATATTTTCCTTGAAGATACTAACGCATATATTTTGTTATTAGAAAGAGGTACGAAGCATCCAAGTAAGTGCTTTAATTGTTTGCATTGTTATTATGATATAGAAATCATGTCTAGGTTGTTATTATGATTCCTAATGTCATGTTAGGGTGTTTTAATCTTCCTAGTATCATGTTTAGGGAAAAGGTTATAATATCAAATACGCTTATTATGATTCCTGCGATGCTTCCTATTTGCTTTTCCAATATTCATGTTAGTATCGTGTTAAGGCTAAAGCTTTGATTTTTAATGTTTAGTGACATGCTAGGGTTTGTTATTAATCTTGTTAATATCATGCCTAGGATTTTGCTATTATTATGCTTTGACATGATTATTTTAATGATTATGGTTGTCATGATTATGATTATAGTTATTGTTATGATTATTATTATGTTGCTTGATTATATTTATTGTTATTGCTTTGTCACACCTTTCATGCATGTTTAAAGGGAATTTGTACTTGTAATCACTCTTAATAAGATAATTCATATTATTGTTTAGGGTTAATATAATTATAATTTAAGTGAACGCCAATGATAGTTTTTTTTCTGCAATAATATTCAACCAACATAGATAAATAGGTTTAGGGTAAACCTATTCATTGCATGTTAGTCAGAAAGCGCACATGAATACGAGAAGAATAAAGTAGAGGCTGACGAGGGGTGGAACTAGGTCGTTGAAACTAATCTTCCCTAGGTCAAACAAAATTTATAAACACTTAACAAACCTATATACTAGTATAGAGGCAAGTCAAGGATCAAACACAAAGGAACGGTAATCTTATAGCGCTCTCAATTATGTGCCTAAGCTAGGTCGAAAAGACAAAGATAAATAGAAACACCCACAACTAACAAACAAAGAAACCAAACAAATAAAGCACTAGGAACGGGATCAACAATCAATTATGACAATTGTAGCAACTAGGAAATACATGCAAGTCAATGGTTGTGAAGAGAAATTGCAAGCTCAATAAAAAGAGTCAACAAGCTATCTCCTAGAGGTCAAACTAGCGCCAACTACGAGAGACTCTAACTAGGAGCATCACTAATCAAGCTCAATCGACAATTGCAATTCCTAAATCAATGGTCCGTATCATTAAAAACTACAATGCAATCTAGCATAATTCTCAAGGCCTAATCGAATTACACAACATGCAAACTTCCATTAATTACTTTAATCTCACAAATTAATCAACACAATCCCCAAATTAAGGACAATCAATCAATCACACAAGTTTCACCCAATTCCTAACAAAAAACTACTTTAACATCATCATCAAATCAACTAACAACCAAAGAAATCAACAATCAACAATATATGAAGAACAACTACACTAATCAACAACCAAACATCAAAATCAAAACAAACAAATATGAAATCAAACAAGCAATAAAATGAGATAGATTTAAGAATTCTCATTGATAATAGAGAAGATCCTCAACACAATTGTCACCATTGAATCTTCAATCTCTCAGTCACCATTGAAATTCCTCACTTTCTCTCTCTAAAATCTACTCCTAAACGAACCCTAAAACTAGAGAGAGAAGCTCTCAAGTAAGCTAAGAATATGATCAAATACTATAATAATACTTCTTCTAAACTTGCCCCAAAAATCGGGTTGTATTTATTGAGGCGCGAAAACAATAACCGAGCAAACAAATACCCAAGAAGGCGCGCCCGCACTGAAGGGGAGGCGTGCCCATGTGTAGGGGTGGCGCGCCCGCGCATGCTGGTGGTGCGCCCACGCCCGTGCCTTGCACGCTCGCGCATCTCTGGGTTTCTTTGATTTTCTCGCGGCTTCGTGCGTTCGCTAAGGTCTTCGAATGAACGCACAATCATGATGCTGATGAACACTAAGTGAGGCAGTCCCAAAAGCACATGATTGTGGGTTCAACACCCCATATTCATGAGAGCATGTGTAACACCCTAGAAATTCCTTTCCTTTAAATACCCATTCTACTCTTTTAAAAATACGATTTAGGAATAACTAAGACATTACCGCCACCGTGAAAACGGCTAAGGCAATTATCAAAGATACACAGCGGAAGACTCAAATTTTAAAACGATTAAACTAGTCAACCCAAAGTCAACCAAACAAATATTAAAGTTTAAAAACCAAACAAAAATAAAGTTTAAAACCAAACGAACAAGTTAAATAAAATCAAACTACAACTTGGAACCATTAAAGGCCCTTATTCAAAACTGTTCCCCAAATCAAACCTTTATTTTAGTCCACACATAATATAACATAAATAAATAAAGCATAAAACACATTGTAATCTAATGAAAACTAGTATGATTCACTCTTCACTCATGCCCCATCATGATCATGCTTCAATACCTGAAAAGTTTATCTCTACTTGTTTCCACTACTCTCCATTAAAAATGGGTCATCATAGGGCCAAGATAAAGACATGGCTAAAAACACAAACACACACAATCAGCAAAGCTGAGTACATAAGCGTAAAATAGCCGCACTAACATGCTTTCACCTATCAACACACGCTTACCTCATTGCACCTGTTTACAAACACACCGATCAACACAGCTCAATGACTAGACACTAATTAATTCATTTTGCATTGATTACGCATCGAACGGGTTTCCACCTCCTAACCTCCCCCAAATAAATTTGAGGTTAACTGGCACGAGAGCTAACCGTGCCAGCGACAAAACCACACAAAGGTGGCGGAATTCCTGCGCATAATAATAAATAATAAACAGGAATATACAGCGTCCTGTACTCCATTAGAAGTTATGGTTAAATATAAAACCCCATAACTCCCCCCATTGTTCATACTCAAGGTATATACGTTCCAAGAGTTTTGGTGCGTAATCTTACGTTATTTACATGTTATTGGACTTGGTGATGACCCTCAAAGCATAATAAATCAATCAACAATAATTATTCAATCGACCAAACATACCAATTTAATTCTTGAATAATTAGTGACCACATATTATTAAATGTTGAACCCTTTTTAATTCTACCTCAGTGTCAAAGACACCTTAAACGCATAATGCGCCAAAAATCCTATATAATTTATTCTACCTCGGTGTTAAAAACACCTTAAGTGCACAAAGGCACCAACATACAATTTATTCCTTGTGTACATAGACACTTATATAGCTCCTTCCTCATGCTTAAAGCATCAATAAAAATTATTTGAACCATAATAAAATTCCTTTTCAATATTCCAAACATAATTAAACATGTAGTTTAATTAATCATGCCTTCTAATATGCCATAAATAAAAATATGGTTCAAACACAACATGCCCAAAATATAATTTTCCAATCCATAACCATCACAAATAATTCATGCTTCACAATTCAATCACAAACATCCTAAATTCACAATTCCATACATAAACCTTAGCATGATACTACTTGTAATTGATTGAAATCAAACCTAGCATGATTCTACATCATTGAAATATTCTAAGTACGAGTACGTACCTTGAGTACATTATTAAAACTGCCACGACTAGTAGAAATCGCTTACTTCAAAGTCTTCTACACATTAAATCCATAATAGAGTATTAATATCCACTCTAAACAAATTTCCAGCAATATATACTATTTTAAAACCCTTCATAATTTAATTAGAATAAGCTGAAATTATATTTAAAACACCATAAATTAAGTTCCAATTAATGGGTAATTAAAATTTCTTGAAGAAACCTAATATCAAGTGTTATACATAAAATTCCGCACTTTATTATAATTAAAACTTGCAGTAATTAGGTTTTAAAACACTTAAAACAAAGGCCTACCCTATTATACATCATAATCTTTCAATAAATCATGAATCAAGAACCTAGGGTTTCAAAAATTGGGGCTATTTAATTAAAAACCAAATCTGAAAATTAATTAACACAATTACAATAACCAAACATGAAAATTAAACCTCCAAACTCATAATTTATAATTAGACTATAGCATAGATTAGTTGTGGGTAATAAATATTTGATTTTTAAAAAGAAAACCTTTTTTTTTTCGAAAAACTGGGCTGCCGACAGCGGGGGGCCGGCGCCACTGCTGGTGGTCGCTGGTGCTGGTGGCTGGCGGCTCACCGGTGGTGGTGGTGGTGGCTGCCGGTGGTGGTGTGCGCGGCAAGAGGGGAAGGGAAGGAGAGAGAAAGAAAAAAAAGAAAGAGAAAATTAAAGAGAAAAGGGAGAGAAGTTTACCTTGGGTTTTCTCCACTCTGGGCAACGTTGAATTGCCTCATAAGAGGGATATTCATACCCCTTCTCGATCTCCCCTTTTACCCTAAACTTTCCTCCTTTAGTTTTTTCTAATCCCTTCCCTACTAAAACTTGTTAAAAAAAATCATAATTTCTTTAAATAAAACCCCAACTTCTATTAATTAATTACTTAAACGACCTTTCCTTTTGTAAAATATTCCCAATTTACATGGAATAAATAATTAAAACATCATAATTAAAATGATAGAGTTATTTAAATACCCTTATAAAATCTATATATTAAATAAAATACGTATAAAATGTATATATATATTAAATAAAATACGTATAAAAATACGGGGTATTACAGCACGGCTTGTGAGCGGAAGAGCTAGAACTTGGAGAATACACTTCCTTGCATCTTCAGCTTTCCTATTGCCATGAGCTTGCTCCAAAGGCTTCCTCCGCCTTAATAAATCACCAATATCAAGACCCAAAACTCGTACAATACCTACAACCACGAAAATAGAGCAAATAAAGGTGAAAAGACTAGAAAACCCATAGAAATGCACAAAAGCTATAAAATAAGAGAGGAAAAGGTAAAATAGAGAGAAAAAGCATAAAACTAAACATTTATTGAGAAAGAAAGCTACGAAATGAAGGTAACAACAACTTAAATGCTCATCAAATGGGTGCTATTTATGACACCCATCAAATACCCCCAAGCTTACCTTTTGCTCGTCCTCGAGCAAAACAAAACCAAGGGAGAAATGATGAGCTTATTCAAACAGACAAAAAGAAGAGAAGAGACAAGAATATACACTAACTCACTTTCGTAGGAATTATGGTCAGTTTTAGCATCTAAAGACAAGCCATTTAAACCCCTAGATCGCTCTAGAGGAAGAGTGATGCTCTCGTAAGGGTTTCCTAAGAGATTAACATATAACTCTCGTAGTAATACAAACAAGGCAAAGCACGAGAAGGAAATCAAAAGAAAAGAAGAGCAAACACATGTTCATGAAAGGACTTTTCCAAATGTACAATCACAAATGAATCCAAATCTTTCTAAACAAGTAAGGGAGTGCACGTTTCAAGATACCCGAGGTTGATTGTAACATAAATATGCTAAGAATAGGAACTAGAGAAACGCAATCCACTTTCATCCCAAACGGTCGTACCGCGTTCTCCCTACTAGTCTCATATCTTTCTCTAGTGAGCATCTCAAAAGTTCCACGAAGGAACCGGAAAATAAGATAATTTTGGGCTACTCGACGTCTTGACAATGCATCCCTTTTCCTTTAGCTTTAACTCATAATGCCTTCCCCCGAAATTTGACTCAACCTCTAGGTCGAAAGGTCTTTCCTAATGGTTGTAACGTAAGGGCGAAAAGGGTTAGGGGTAGGCTAAAATTTTAAAATTTGGCGGTACACCTAAGTTGTGAAGCAAGATTGGCCAAATCTCAACGCCAAAACAAAGAGAACACCAAACAAAAACAAACTAACACTCTTGAGCTTATTCAGCCATAACCACAATCATATATACAAAAAGCGTAAATGCTTCTCCCCCAAGCTTAAAGGAAGCATTGTCCTCAATGCTTGAAAAGGGGAAAAGAATTACAGCAAAATATTTTTGATTTTTCTTATTTTTATTTTTTTTTCATTTTCATTTCTTTCAAAGAAATTATCCATGCCTTTTTAACTTAGGAAGGCTTTTTCAATTTTGCATTTATTATGTCCTTGCCTCTTTTGACTTTGGACGGCTTTTTCCAACTTTTATTTGCCATTATTCACAATATATATAAAAGACAAGCTTGCTTACAAATAGAACCAATATCCAACCTTATATAACACAAACTCCAAAAACATGACCATTTGCTTCACAAAAACCAAAAATGGAACAAAAAGAAATAAAAGGCTCAAAGTTCTAAAGATGTGGCTTGAAAAGAAGGGGAAAGGCTTAAATAGTTAGCAAGAAGGCAAATGTAAACCCAAATGAAATAAAAATAAAGTATATTAACATTGAAAAGAAAAATTACCACCCCGAAAATATGCCTTTGTCCTCCCTAGATGGCTCAGTCTCGAGTTTGAGAATTATGAGTCAAGATTCTAGATTAGGTCCGCAATAGTCAAGGATCCATACTGCTCATGCAATTATATGTTGAAGGCTTGAAAAACAAAGAACCTCACATGGATGTAGCAAAAACTCACTATTGGTGTCAAATCAACTATAGGGATCAACTACCAACATGCCGCCACAAACAAGTAGACTCCGGTTTCATGGTCCCACTACTTCTAACCAACTACCTTAGCATGCTTTATCCTAGAATCAACCAAGAATACTCTCAAACCGTGCACACCGTTACCATTTAAGAAGAAAAACATTCAACTATACAAGTCCAAAAGTATTATGTACAAAGCAAGAACAAAACAAAGATAAATTGCAAATTTGCCTTGATAGAAAAAAAAATCTTTTTGAAATTTTTCAAGATATAAGAACATGGAAAAGCATATACAAAGATGCATAGCATATGTGAATCAACATCCCATCAAACATGATAGAATACACTCCCCCAAGCTTGAATGAGACAACTTGCTCAAACATAAATCAAATCATCCATGGGAGGGGAAAACAAGGAGATCAATCCAATCAAACCAACATATGTCCAACAAGTCCTCATCCACTTGAGAAAGAGCAAGGAAGGATATTACCGGATATTAGGTGGGTGTAAATACCCGCAAATGACCCAATTAAACCTTTCAAAGCTAATTTCCTCAAGAATTGAACCTTGCCTTCCATATGTTAGCAAAAATAAGAGTATAACTTCCTTGATTCTTGATCCAAGTCAAAGCACCAAAGTATATCAAGTCATGTACCTAACAAAAGGCACACAAACATTTCCGTGAGAGAAAATATATTCTAAAAAGAAAATGAAAATCTAATCTAAAGCACGGGTTACTTCCCGAGAAAGGCTTGCTTAAGGTCCAAGCATGACCGCTCTAGAAAATAATAATTCAATGCACGCAAGAGATTGTCAAATGCACTACTACACATTTCATATGATAGAAGGTAGGCAAATGACGAGAAGAGGATGTACAACAAGCTTAGTGCACACCCATGAGGAGAGAGGTGACAAGAGAAAGAAGAATAATCAAAAGAAAATTCAACAAAATAAGAAAAGGAAAAAGAAAAAGAAGAAGAAGGCAAACTCTCCTCGCAATATTTTTGGGCGGAAACATCACCCTTTTCTTCAATTGGGGACAAATGAGCCACATACAAATCATCATAGACAATGGGGTCCCAAATAGGCTCATTGACAAAGGAATGGAGGGATATAGGAGTGTAGGGAATGTGGTTGAAATTGCTTGAAAAAGGGACATGAGAGGAGGGAATAGGGGCTGTGGTCTCACAAATGAACACTTCTTCACCACCATGCCTCAAATCACCAATAAGAGCATGGAAATCAATCATAGAATCCTCAAAAGAAGAACACTCAAGATCATCATCTCCCTCAAATATCCAACTTCCAAGAGGAACTACATAATCCCCTTCACTATAACCGTGAACAACAACTCCCTCAACTTCCTTAAACCCTAAAGTCTCAAAGTCATGCATGAATAGATGCAAATTCATTTCAAACTCTTCTCTCTCCCATGAAGCATTCTTAATGAACTCACTCAAAAGGCTATGGGTTTTCATTTGACACTCAAAGAGCACATTGGTTATAACCTCAATCGAGTCCAAATACTCATGGATAGAAGAATCACAATCATGCACACGAGACTCATCAAGATGGGTGGGAGGGTTGGAGTTTTCAAATTCAATACTCTCTTCATTCTCAACTCCTTCACAATCACACAAATGCTCATCGATGGTATCCTCACACTCTCTTTGCTGCTCAAAATCACAACCATCATGCTCAACACACACATTGGATTTGTAATTTTCACACACAAGCATCAAAGATGACAGTTGGCTTTCTAGCTCTTCACCTCTCCTTCTTCTCTCCTCAAGTTGCTCCTCACTCTTTTTCATCACCCCCTATTGACTTCTCATAGAATTAAGAATCGATTCCTTATTAGGCACAAACTCATTATCAAGCTCAATGCACCTAATATTAGACTCAAATATATCAACAAGAAATTCAAAAGATGTAGAAGGTTGAGGCTCAACAAGAGAAGAAGAAGAAGAATAACCAAGATTGGAAGAATCGACATTGAAATCATGAGCATATACATCACAGTGGGGAGTGTGGGCACAATCAAACATATGAGATTCGTTATTAAGGGAATGGACTACATCCCAAGAAGACATGGCAAATAATGAAGAAAATTGAAACACACCATTAGCATCCACTTGAGCATGTACTTCATCATCATGAACAAAAGAGGAAATAGAATCGAAAGCACTTGTTCTAGGTTCACTCATGGGATCATTTGACACATCATGGGAAATCATGCTAGAATTAGAAGAATTAACACATTGCACATCAAAAATTGAAGCACGATTACCCTTATTATAGACTTCCCAAGTAAACCAAACATAAAAATCCCAAGCATCTTCGATAGAAAATGCTCTAAATCTACCATTATGCATTCCTTCAACTTTATCCCTAGTATGTTCATTCAAATCAAAATAACAAATCTCACAAGCCTCCCAAATACTACAACGATTATAGTCAAGAAATCCCTCAAGTCTATGAAAATATTCACAAAATGGCTCATTATCATATAAAGGGAAATATAGACATGCAATTTTTTTTTCACAAAACAAACAAAAATCAAATAAAAGAAAAGTATATACAAAGACCTAGACTCAAGCAATCAAAAACTCTCAAACATAGACACCGTTCCCCGGCAACGGCCATTTTGATGAGGGGGTGGAACTAGGTCGTTGAAACTAATCCTCCCTCAGTCAAACAAAATTTATAAACACTTAACAAACCTATATACTAGTATAAAGTCAAGTCAAGGATCGAACCCAAAGGAACGGTAATGTTCAAGCGCTCTGATCGAGGGTTGAAGTAGGTCGTTGGGACTACTAACCCTAACCAAATTAGAAATCTATAATACCTAAACTTACACTAAACTAGTTAGTGGCAAGTAGAGGGTCAAACCCAAATGGACTAAGTGTATCAATTTGTGCTAATTAGACTACTAGGAAAGCTTGGGAGATAGAGAGAGGTTCAACTAAACACAACTAAGAACAAATAACTAAAATTAGGGAAAGTGGAATCCAATTACATCAATACATTCAATAACATCATACAATTAGATGAAAATGACCTTGATTAGGAAAAATCAACACATTTAACTCACTCTCGCACAATTAAGCATGTTAATTATCCTACTAAACTAATTCACTCTCATGCAACTAGCCTAGCAAAGGTATGGAAGAAATTAGGGCTCTCAACCAACTCACTCTAGTACAATCGATTGAAAGCACAATTAAGAACATAGAATCAATTAGCTAGAAAGATTCTAATCCATAAAAGTATCATCCATACACAATAATCAAGAAACAATTCCATACTAATCACAATCAATCATTCAATTTATCAACATAACTTTCATCCATTTCCTTAGAACAAAATCTAAACTAACATAATGAAGAAAGACATGGAAAACAAGGTAAAATAAACTAATTAATCTACTCAAATCAATAAACAAAAAGCAAAAAACTAAGAATTTAGCAAGAAATAAAGATGAGAGAAAGTTAGAAAATGCTCATTGAATAGATGAGAAGATGTTCCAGAAAGTTGCTTCTTCAACCTCTCAAAAACTCCATGAAAATCCAAACTTTCTCTCTCTACACTACTCCTAAACTAACCCTAAGAGAGAGAAAGTAAAGGCTAAAATAATCTAATCTAAAATAAAATGTTGATTGATTCTCTTATAGAAAATAACCCAAAGAGGGTATTTATAATACAAGCTAAAATAAAATTAAAATAAAAGAAAGAAACTAAAAAGAAATAAAAACTAAACTAAAACAATTAAAATAACTAAACTTAAAAACCAAAAAAAACAAAACTAAAAATAAAATAAAATAAAAAGGAAAAAGAAAAAAAACAAAACCCACTAATTTCCCCCTAAAACCACGAAACAATCAGACCCCCAAACCCCTTCATGTAATCCCCTGCTTCACGCCACACCAAACTCTATCATCAATCATCACGCAACCATCATCACCACCATCGCAAGCATCCATCATCATCTAGCATCAAATCGTGGCCGTCCAATTCTCATTAAAAATCACGTGAAAAGCTCGTGATTGACCCACGTTTGCGCGCCCACGAAGAAGACGCACACAGGTCGCCAAAGCTTCTGACTCGAATCTTATTTTGGACTCCATTTTGTGCGCTTTCTGACAGGGTTGTGCGGCCGCGAATTGGTTGCTCTATAAGTTTGGGTGTTGGGCGAAATGCGGCTGTAATTGGTGAGTAATTGGGTGGTGATTTGGGTGGTTAATTGTGGGTGAAGGGCTGGTGGTTTAATTGGTGTTGCGGGGGTCGAATTGAGGTGGTAATTGCTAGCGGTTTGGTGGCGAAACGGGAGGTGACGGTGGTGTTGGTGGTTTAATTGGTGCGAATTAGTGAAGGAGGCATGTTGGGGTTTACGTGGTGGTGGTAGTGGTTGTTGTTACAGTTGGTGAATTGTGGTGGCTGTGAGTGGTTTCGGTGTTGGGTGAATTGCGGTTATTGGTGGGTAGTGATTGGAGGTGTTTTGGTGGTTCTTGATGTGAGGTGAGCAGGGGCGCTGTGGGTGGTGATTTTTGTGGCGAAATGGGAGGTGAGGCTGGGTTTGAGTGGCGCTGCTAGTTGTTGTGTGTGAGTGTAGTGGAGGTTGTAGGTGGATGCGGGTTGGTTGCGGTGGGATAGAGGTGCGGACTAGGGGGTTAGTTGTTGGGTGCGAAATGGGCTAAGGAGATGGAAGCAGGGGAGATGTGTTTTGGTTGTATTGTGGTGTAGGGTAAGGTGAGGTGTGGTGAAGGTTTACGGGCAGCAGCTTGTAAGACATTTTGTTGAACTTGATTGACTCGGGTCCCGAACTTCCAATGCAAACCATTTGACTTTGAAATCCGTGCTTCAACCCGAAAACATACCTACACAACCAAAAATACACATGGGAGAATTGGGACAAAGACTAAAATAATAAAATAAAACGAAGAAAAATAAAAGGTTAAACTAAAATAAAATAAAATAAGAAAAAGAGAGAAACTAGGAATTATTAACTAAAAATACGAAAGTAAACTAAAAACTGTTAAAAACTACAAAAATACTAAAAATAAAGATAAAAGACGAGAATAAGTAAACAAAAGAAATAAAGGATAAAAAGGGTGAAATTATTGGAAAATAAGCCGGAATACGACTCAATAAACACCCTAAAAGTGACATAAAAGTCACTTATCAAAATCCCCCAAGCTAACCTTTTGCTCGTCCTCGAGCAAATTAACATGAAACACGGGAGAAGGAGAATGATTTATTCAAGCAAAACTAAGACACTAAAGGAGACAAGAATGTACACTAACTCACTTTCGTAGGAATCACAGTCAATTTTAGCGACAAATGGCAAGCCCTTTAACCCCCTAGATCGCCCTAGAGGACGAGTGTGCTCTTGTGAGGGTGTCCTAAGAGTTTAACCCACAAATCTAGAAAAAAACAAAGGCAAGGCAATAAAAAGAAAAGAAAAAGAGACATATAAAGAGAAAGCAAAACACAAGTTCATATTTGGACAAGGGATAGGAACAAGCACCAATGAATGCAAACCTTTCTAAATAGACAAATGTGTGCACGTTCCAAGATGTCAATGTTGATTAAAACATAACATATGCTAAGCATAGAGAGCTAATGAGGACTCAATCCACCCTAGAACCAACCAATCGGGCCGCGTTCTCTCCACTAGCTTCAAATCAACCCTCAAGCTAGCTTCCCATGATTCCACGAAGGAACCGGAAAAAAGATAAAGAAATGAAAAACTTTGAGAAGGTAATCCCGACATCTCAACTACGTATACTCTCTCCATAGGTTTGAAGTCTATCTCCCTCCACCGTTCTTTGACCTAACCCCACTAAAGTCTAAGGGTCTTTTATTGGGTTAGTGATGTAAGGCTAAGGGGGTAAAAATTTGAAAATTTTGGTGATATTTCCTAAGTGAAGCAAAAGAGTGGCCTACTCTAAAAAACAAACTCAAGAAATCACAAAATATCAAACAAAAATACCAAAAATGCCATCTCCCCCAAGCTTATTCAACACTTACACAATATATTCAAAAACCGAAGTAACGCTCCTTAACTCCCCCAAGCTAACCTTTTGCTCGTCCTTGAGCAAATTAACATGAAACACGGGAGAAGGAGAATGATTTATTTAAGCAAAACTAAGACACTAAAGGAGACAAGAATGTACACTAACTCACTTTCGTAGGAATCACGATTAATTTTAGCGACAAATGACAAGCCCTTTAAACCCGTAGATCGCCCTAGACGACGAGTGTGCTCTCGTGAGGGTGTCCTAAGAGTTTAACCCACAACTCTAGACAAAAAGGAAGGCAAGAAAATAAAAAGAAAAGAAAAAGAGACATATAAAGAGAAAGCAAAACACAAGTTCATATTCGGACAAGAGATAGGAACGAGAACAAATGAATGCAAACCTTTCTAAATGACAAATGTATGCACGTTCCAAGATGTCAATGGTTGATTGAAACATAACATATGCTAAGCATAGAGAGCTAATGAGGACTCAATCCACCCTAACCCCAACCAATCGGGTCGCGTTCTCTCCACTAGCTTCTAATCAACCTTCAAGCTAGCTTCCCATGATTCCACGAAGGAACCGGAAAAAGATAAAGAAATGAAAAACTTTTAGAAGGTAATCCCGACATCTCAACTATGCATACTCTCTCCATAGGTTTGAAGTCTATCTCCCTCCACCATTCTTTGACCCAACCCCACTAAAGTCTAAGGGTCTTTTATTGGGTTAGTAACGTAAGGCTAAGGGGGGTAAAAATTTGAAAATTTTGGTGATATTTCCTAAGTGAAGAAAAAGAGTGGCCTACTCTAAAAAACAAACTCAAGAAATCACAAAATATCAAACAAAAATACCAAAAATGCCATCTCCCCCAAGCTTATTCAACACTAACACAATATATACAAAAACCGAAGTAACGCTCCCCCCCAAGCTTGAACGAAGCATTGTCCTCAATGCTTAAACTAGGGAAGAAAACGAAACCAAACTAAAATATTTTTGTGATTTTTGTTTCTTTTTCAATTTTTTTTAATTATTATGTTTTTTTTATTTTTCAAGCTCTTATTTGGTGTCCTTGCCTTTTTTTCAACTATGGACGGCTTTTTCTTAAAACTTCATTTGATTTTCTTGAATTGCATCTTTCTTCTCAAACTTTTTTGCATTTTCTTTTCAAGCTCAATTTTCAATACCTTACTTAAACCAATTCACAAAATTTCTTGTTCAAATTCAACACTCTCAAAACACAAACCTCACATGCCAATGCTTCACTAATTAAAAGGGTTGGTAAACATAGCCATTAGGTTTGTAACGCGGTTTAAACAAGAGCGGGAAACATTAGGCTAAAATTGGTTAATAAGTAGGTTGATGCAAAATAGAAAACCAAATTTGTAACAAAATAAAAAGAAGATAAGGAAAAATGAGAAAAGATGCCCTTTTCCTCCACTAGAGTGGCCCGGTCACGATCTTGGGAGCTAGAGGTCAAAACAAGGATTAAGACATGCATAGTTAAGAATCCTAAATAACCGCTCAACAAGGTGATGAAGTCTAGAACAAATGAACCTCACAAGGGATTATAACCAAACAAATGCCAACCAAGGGTTTCAAATCCACTATAGAGAGCAACTCAATCTTACCACATTCCCGTGAACTAAGGCTTCATGGACCCCTAAAAGTTCTTAGCCCGACTACCTTAGCATAAGTATCCTAGAGTCAACCAATAACACTCTCAAACCGTGCATACATTAACCACTTAGGAAGAAAAACATTCAAGGATTCAAGTCCCGAAACAAAATGTCCAAAATAAGAACAAACAAAACACATTTTGCCAAAATTACCTTGAAAGTAAACAAAAATCTTTTTGGACTTTTCAAAATAAAAGAAAAGACATGGAAATGCATATACTCAAGTGCATGGCATAAATGAATTAAAATCCCACAAAACATGATAGGATACCCTCCCCCAAGCTTGAATGAGACAATATACTCAAACATAAACCAAATAATCCAGGGGAGGGGAAAAGAAAGAAATCAATCCAACAAACATACACAAGTCCAACGAGTCACCAACCATTAGAGAAAGAGCTAAGAAAGATATTACCGGATATAAGTGGGTGTAAATACCCGCAAATGACCCAATTTAACCTTTCAAAGCCGATTTCCTCTTGAATTTAATCTCGATTTCCATTTGCTAGCAAAAATAGGCATCAAACTTCCTTGATTCTTGATCTAAACCAATGCATAAGTGTATATCAAGTTATGTACCTAGAAAGGGGCACACAAACATTTCCATGAGAGAAAATCTAATCTAAAAAGAAAAGAAAATGAAAGAAATAAAAACCTCGGGTTACTTCCTGAGAAAGGCTTGTTTAACGTCCAAGCGAGACCGCTCTAGTAAATAATATTGCAACGAACGCAAGAGCTTATCAAATGCACTACTACACATTTCATATGATAACAAGTAGGCAAATGACGGGAGGAGAACGTGCAACAAGATTATTGCACGTAAATGAGGAGGAAGATGCCAAAAGAAAGAAGAAAAATAAAAAGAAAAATCAAGAAAATAAGAAGAGAAAGAAGAAGAATAAAAAGAAAAAGAATAAAAAGGCAAAACCTCCTCAAAATCTTTTAGGGTGGCACAATCACCCATTTCCTCAATAATAGGAGGATGAAAAGGAAAAGTCTCATCAAACAAGAGAGGGTCCTCAATAGGCTCTTTGACAAAAGAAGGGAGGAACATGGGATAGTAGGAGATGTGGTCAAATTTCTTTGAGAAAGGGACATGAGGAAGGGGAGGAGAAACAATGGTCTCACAAAGCCTCACATCACCAATGAGGGCATGAAAATTAATCATAGCATCCTCAAAAGAGCACTCATGACTCACATCTCCCTTAAACAAAAACTCTCCAATAGAAACAACCTCATCTTCCGCTCTATCACAATGATGCACAACAACTCCCTCAAGGTCCTCAATGCCTAGAGTCTCTAAGCAATGCATGAAAGGATAAAGGTTTCTCTCAAACTCATCCCTTTCCCATGAAGCATTGCCAATGAACTCTCTCAAAAGGCTATAGTTATTTGTTACACCTTCAATGAACATACTAGCCATAACCTCAAATGAGTCCAAAGACCCATGGATAGAAGGGTCACAAACATGCAAGGTAGACTCATCAAGATGGGGAAGGGGGTTGGAAACCTCAAAATCGACATTTTCTTCATTCACAACTCTTCCACCATCACTCAAGGGACTCTCAATCTCTCTTGATTGCTCAAACACATCATCATCATCCTCATGAAATCCCTCATTAAAACATGAAGATGGCTCACTCACATCCTCACCATGGGAAGCTCTCAAAGGGGGTGAATAAGGGGAAGGACGGCATTCAAGCTCAAATGGGGAATGAAAAGGATCAAAATCCTCTAATCACAAGAAAATCTCCCCTCAACTTCACACCCTTGGCCGACATCATTCTCAAAAACACTCTCACACTCCAAATGAGGTGCCTCACATCCATTTACATCAACCAAAGCACTCATCACTTGGGCAAGCCTCACTTCTCTCAATTTTTGTTCCTCTTGAAGCTCTTGGAGTTGTTGGGTGAGATTTTGCATTTGAGAAAGAATTTGGGCATCAATGTTATTGGGTTGAGGTTCATGATCAAAGTCAAATTGCACATCATCAAAATTAGCACAAACCTCATCAAAATGAGCATAAGGGGGAAAGGTGTCAATTTGCATACTTGGATTATCACTAGGCACATAAGAAGTATCAAGAGAATTCATGCAAAAATTAAAAGAATCTTGGCATTGAGAATCAAAATAAGAAACATGAGATTCTCTATCTAAAGAATCCTTAGCAAGCCATGTGAAGAAATCCCACGCATCATGCATAGACAAATGAAAAAATCTACCATTATTCATGTCCTCAACCATTCCCCTAGTATACTCATTCATGCCCCAATAAGCTATTCCACAAGCATCATTAAGAGAACACCCATGGTAACTAAGAAAACCATCTAGTCTTTCAAAGTAAGCATAGAAGGGTTCACCATCAAATTGAGGAAAAGATAAGCATGCCATTTTTATACAAAGAAAAAGAAAAGAAAACAAAAATCAAATTATATACAAGAACCTAGCTAATCTAATCAACACAAACTAATGAACGCCTTAGTCCCCGCCAAAGGCGCCAAAATTTGATCGAGGGTTGAAGTAGGTCGTTGGGACTACTAACCCTAACCAAATTAGAAATTTATAATACCTAAACTTACACTAAACTAGTTAGTGGCAAGTAAAGGGTCGAACCCAAAAGGACTAAGTGTATCAATTTGTGCTAATTAGACTACTAGGAAACCTTGTGAGATAGAGAGAGGTTCAACTAAACACAACTAAGAACAAATAACTAAAATTAGGGAAAGTGGAATCCAATTACATCAATACATTCAATAACATCATACAATTAGATGAAAATGACCTTGATTAGGAAAAATCAACACATTTAACTCACTCTCGCACAATTAAGCATGTTAATTATCCTACTAAACTAATTCACTCTCATGCAACTAGCCTAGCAAAGGTATGGAAGAAATTAGGGCTCTCAACCAACTCACTCTCGCACAATCGATTGAAAGCACAATTAAGAACATAGAATCAATTAGCTAGAAAGATTCTAATCCATAAAAGCATCATCCATACAAAATAATCAAGAAATAATTCCATACTAATCACAATCAATCATTAAATTTATCAACATAACCTTCATCCATTTCCCTAGAACAAAATCTAAACTAACATAATGAAGAAAGACATGGAAAACAAGGTAAAATAAGAATAAAAACAAGTTTAAACAAATAAACTAATTAATCTACTCAAATCAATAAACAAAAAGCAAAAAACTAAGAATTTAGCAAGAAATAAAGAAGAAAGAAAGTTAGAAAATGCTCATTGAATAGATGAGAAGATGTTCCAGAAAGTTGCTTCTTCAACCTCTCAAAAACTCCATGGAAATCCAAGCTTTCTCTCTCTACACTACTCCTAAACTAACCCTAAGAGAGAGAAAGTAAAGGCTAAACTAATCTAATCTAAAATAAAATGTTGATTGATTCTCTTATAGAAAATAACCCAAAGAGGGTATTTATAATACAAGTTAAAATAAAATTAAAATAAAAGAAAGAAACTAAAAAGAAATAAAAACTAAACTAAAACAATTAAAATAACTAAACTTAAAAACCAAAAAAAAAAACAAAACTAAAAATAAAATAAAATAAAATAAAAAGGAAAATGAAAAGGAAAAAGAAAAAAAACAAAACCCACTAATTTCCCCCTAAAACCACGAAACAATCAGACCCCCCAACCCCTTCATGTAATCCCCTACTTCACGCCACACCAAACTCCATAATCAATCATCACGCAACCATCATCACCACCATCGCAAGCATCCATCATCATCTAACATCAAATCGTGGCCGCAATTCTCATTAAAAATCACGTGAAAAGCTCGTGATTGACCCACGTTTGCGCGCCCACGAAGAAAACGCACACAGGTCGCGCAAAGCTTCTGCCTCGAATATTATTTTTGAATCCATTTTGTGTGCTTTGTGACTGGGCTGCGCGGCCGCGAATTGGTTGCTCTATAAGTTTGGGTGTTGGGCGAAATGCGGCTGTAATTGGTGAGTAATTGGGTGGTTAATTGTGGGTGAAGGGCTGGTGGTTTAATTGGTGTTACGGGGGTCGAATTGAGGTGGTAATTGCTGGCGGTTTGGTGGCGAAATGGGAGGTGACGGTGGTGTTGGTGGTTTAATTGGTGCGAATTGGTGAAGGAGGCATGTTAGGGTTTGCGTGGTGGTGGTAGTGGCTGCTGTTACAGTTGGTGAATTGTGGTGGCTGTGAATGGTTTCGGTGTTGGGTGAATTGTGGTTATTGGTGGGTGGTGATTGGAGGTGTTTTGGTGGTTCTTGGTGTGAGGTGAGCAGGGGCGCTGTGGGTGGTGATTTTGGTGGCGAAATGGGAGGTGAGGCTGGGTTTGAGTGGCGCTGCTGGTTGTTGTGTGTGAGTGTAGTGGAGGTTGTAGGTGGATGTGGGTTGGTTGCGGTGGGATAGAGGTGCAGACTAAGGGGTTAGTTGTTGGGTGCGAAATGGGCTAAGGAGATGGAAGTAGGGGAGATGTGTTTTGGTTGTGTTGTGGTGTAGGGTAAGGTGAGGTGTGGTGAAGGTTTATGGGCAGCAGCTTGTAAGACATTTTGTTGAACTTGATTGACTCGGGTCCCGAACTTCCAATGCAAACCATTTTACTTTGAAATCAGTGCTTCAACCCGAAAACATACCTACACAACCAAAAATACACATGGGAGAATTGGGACAAAGACTAAAATAATAAAATAAAACGAAGAAAAATAAAAGGTTAAACTAAAATAAAATAAAATAAGAAAAAGAGAGAAACTAGGAATTATTAACTAAAAATACGAAAGTAAACTAAAAACTGTTAAAAACTACAAAAATACTAAAAATAAAGATAAAAGACGAGAATAAGTAAACAAAAGAAATAAAGGATAAAAAGGGTGAAATTATTGGAAAATAAGCCGGAATACGACTCAATAAACACCCTAAAAGTGACATAAAATTCAGTTATCACTCTCTCAATTATTTGCCTAAGCAAGGTCGAAGACAAAGATAAAGAGAGAACACTAATAACTAACAAACAAAGAAACCAAACAAAAAAGCACTAGGAACGGGATCAACAATCAATCATGACAATTGTAGCAACTAGGAAATACATGCAAGTCAATGGTTGTGAAGACTAATGGCAAGCTCAATCAAAAGAGTCAACAAGCTATCTCCTAGAGGTCAAACTAGCGCCAACTACGAGAGACTCTAACTAGGAGCATCACTAATCAAGCTCAATCGAAAATTGCAATTCCTAAATCAATGGTCCGTATCATTAAAAACTACAATGCAATCTAGCATAATTCTCAAGGCCTAATCGAATTACACACATGCAAACTTCCAGTAATCACTTTAATCTCAACAATTAATCAACACAATCCCCAAATAAAGGACAATCAATCAATCATACAAGTTTCACCCAATTCCTAACAAACAACTACTCTAAAATCATCATCAAATTAACTAACAACCGAAGAAATCAAGAATCAACAATATATGAAGAACAACTACACTAATCAACAATCAAATATCAAAATCAAAACAAAAAAAATATGATATCAAACAAGCAATAAAATGAGATAGTTTTAAGAATTCTCATTGATAATAGAGAAGATCTTCAACACAATTGTAACCATTGAATTTTCAATCTCTCAATCACCATTGAAATTCCTCACTTTCTCTCTTTAAAATCTAATCCAAAACTAACCCTAAAACTAGAGAGAGAAACTCTCAACTAAGCTAGAATAATTCTTCTTCTAAACTTACCCCAAAAATCGGGTTTGAAAGGTATTTATAGAGGCGCGAAAACAAAAATTGAGCAAACAAATAAATACATAGCAAGGCGCACCCGCGCTGTAGGGGAGGCGCGCCCATGCTGCAGGGGTGGCGCGCCCACGCCCATGTGTTGCGCGCCTGTGCATCTCTAGGTTTCTTCGATCTTCTCACGGCTTCGTGCGTTCGTTAAGGTCTTAGAATGAACGCAAAATCATGATGATGATGAACACTAAGTGGGGAAGTTCCAAAAGCACATGATTGTGGGTTCAATACCCCATATTTATGAGAGCACAGCTTGAGAGCGCAAGAGCTAAAACTTAGAGAATCCACTTCCTTGCATCTTAAGTTTTCCTATTGCCATGAGCTTGCTCCAAAGGCTTCCTCCACCTTAGTAAATACCCAAAATCAAGACCCAAACCTCGTACAATACCTACAACCACGAAAATAGGGCAAATAAAGGACAAAAGACTAGAAAAACCATAGAAATGTACAAAAGCTACAAAATAAGAGAGGAAAAGGTAAAATAGAGAGAAAAAGCATAAACTAAATATTTATTGAGAAAAAAGCTATGAAAAGAAGGTAAAAACGACTTAAATGCTCATCAAATGGGTGCCATTTATGAAACCCATCAAAGCGCTATTATTAGGGCAGGTTCAATCTCTTTTAGGTTGGATTTGTACCTTCATCCCTAAACTTCTAGTCTTGGTTCAAGACCTATTGGAGTTAATGATCTCTTGGATCGTTAAGGGGTGTAACGTTCACCCTGTGAATGGTTTACAAGTTCCTAAAATTTGTTGGCGACTCTTTTGCTCTAGCTTCTTTCCCTTTGGACGCCACCGTACTTTAGTGTATGATCACAGCGGGGTTCAAGTTTGGGGTAATGCTTTGATCACGGGATAGATAGGTCGTTATGCTACTACCCTAACCAAATTAATCATTTATAATACCTAAACCTACACTAAACTAGTTAGTGTCAAGTAAAGGGTCGAACCACTAGGGAAGCATGCTAATTCAACATCAAATATCACTAATGCAAGAGTGAAAAGGGGATTATTTTTGTTGGTTTTGTTGAGTTGAACACTAAAACTACAAGTAAGCAAGAAAAAGATGATTAAAATCAATATAAAATGACGCTAGGGATACGGGGGTGTCCAATATGATTATTAAGAGGAGAATAATGGTGATTATCATGAAACATATGCCAAAGAACACAAGGTTCTACCTAAACAATTCATTCTCATGCAATAGTCTAGGAAAATCAATGAAAGAGGTCTACACTAATAAGGATCATTCTCATGCATCCTATTAGTTACAATCAAATCAAGAGAATAAAGAAACACAATCCATAAAAACTCCACTTTAATAACTCATTCTCATGCAATCATTAAAATAGAGATGATCCTAATCTAGTTCAAATCACTTTCATGCATTTAAACTAGAAAACATCAAATAGAGTGCAACAATAATCCCAAGCTAATAAAAATCATGTCTTTCATCAATATATGGCATAAGTTCAATCCAACCATCATCATTCATCCAATATCAAATCATATCTTCCACCCCCTTCCCCTAGCTAAAAGTTTAGCCTAGAGAAGGGAGATTAAACATAATATCAAAACTAGAAATTAACACAAGAAACTCAAACAAAACATGATTTAAATATATGAAATCTATAACAACTAGATGAACTAATAAGATTAACAAGAATAAACAACAATAAAAACAAATAAATAAAACTAAAGGAAAGGAGAAGAGATTACTAAAGAAAGGATTAATGAAAGATGAAAACTTGAATTCTTGCTTGATTGAAACTTAAACTTGAGCAAAATTGAATCTTGGAAGAAAATTGAGCCATAATCTATTTTCTCTCACTAAAAATTATCTAATCTAACCCTAAGAGAGAGAAGCTCTCCTAAACTAATTTAATCTATCTAAAATCAAATGTTAATTAAAAGTTTTTAGAAAATACCCCAAAGGGGTATTTATCATACAAGTTAAATAAAAATAAAATAAAAGAAAGAAACTAAAAAGAAAAACTAAATAAAACAATTAAAATAACTAAACTAAAAACCAATAAAAACAAAACTACAAAAAAATAAAATAAAAGAAAAAAGAAAACCCCAAAACCCCCTAAAATTCCCACCCAAAACCACGAATCATCAGACCCCCAAACTCCCCTTTCTCGTGGTTTCTCTGATTCTCCTCCTCCAAAATGGCTGCTCTCATTCACCATATCAACAGCAAACAATCATCATCATCACCATCGTAAATCAACATCATCATCAAGCATTATCACATCGCAGCCGTCCGATTTTCATTAAAAGTCACACGCAAAGCTCTTAAAATGGTTTGGTGGAACCATGGATTGGTGTGGCCGAACTACGGGTTGGTTCGGTCGAACCATGGGTGTGTACGACCACACCTCTTCAAATTACAAAACCTCAAAAGTTTCTGACTCGAACTTCGACCGAACTCCTTTGATTTGCTCAAACTTGGATAATTTCCATTTGCTCTGAATTGGGGATGTTGCTTGGGCGATTTGGGGTTGCAATCGGTGGCTGATTTGTTGCTATAAATTGGTGATGCGGCTGCTGTTGTGAAATGAAGTTGAGGTGCTAGTGCGGTTGTGGTAGGTTAATAGTGGTTTTTGGTTGTGGATTGGTGGTGGATACGGAGGCTAATGGTGGTTGTTGGCAGTTTGTGAGCTGCGTGTTGTTGGGTGTTGGTGTATTGGAGGTGAGGTGCTGGTAGTTGTAGTTGTGGCTGGTGAGAGGTGCGGTTTATGGGAGCAGTGCGTGAAGTGGTGATTGGAGGAGGAGAGGGGTTGCTGCTTGGTGGTGGAGGTTCGCATGTGGTTGCGGAATTTATGTGGCTGTGATAGGTTGGTGCGTTTGATGAATTGAGGGAGCAGAGGATTGGTTGGTTGATGTGGTTTGGGTGGCTGCGTGGTGGTGTGCGGCGGTTGCTGTTGGTGTTGGTGTTGTTGGGGAAAAGCAGGGAGCATGTCAGTGTGGTGATATTGGTGGGTGGTAGATTACTCAATTCTCGGACCTTTAACCCGATCGACCAAGGACCCGAAAATACCTACAACCAAAAACAACACGAGGGGATGATCGAGAACAAAATAAAAAAAAAATAAAGATAAAATAAAGTAAAGTAAAATACTAAAACTAAAAGAAATTAAATAAAATCAAAAGAAAATAAATAAAATAAAATAAAGAAAACAAACATGGAAATAAAATAAAATAAGAAAATGAGAGAAACTAGGAATTATTAATTAAAAAATACGAAAATAAACTAAAAACTATTAAAAACTACTAAAATACACAAAATAAAGATAAAAGACGAGAATAAGCAAATAAAAGATATAAAGAACAAAATAAACTAAATTATTGTAAAATAAGCCGGAAAGCAACTCAATAAACACCCTAAAAGTGATATAAAAGTCACTTATCATGCTTGAAATATTCCCTATAGTTTTTTGGCGACTCCACTAGGGAGGATTTCTATTTAAATTCCTGAAATTTATTTCGGCAATGATTTAGAATGAATGGATGAGACTCGAAAAGTTCGAAGTATTTGATGTGCGTAATTTTGATTAACATGATTGTCATATGCATAAAAAAGATCTTATTGGAAAGACCATCCGTAATGAGTTAAAAACATAGGATATTTACACGTAGGAAATTTGAGGAATATCTTTCACAACTAGGATCGAAATAATGCTCGATTCTACTTCCTGATTGAGTTTTTCTCACTTTTCTGAAACCCATATGTGTTCAACATATGGAAATAAACCTCTTGGAATTCATGTTCCATCTACTTGATTGAACGCTCTGTGCAACAAAAGGTACATCCAAGAATGTTGAATTCACCAAACCATGGAAGTGAGTTTTTAATTCGCGGTGTCCCATCTACTCGCGCCAACCCTTCAAAAGGTAAGGCTTCCGCGCGGTTCATCCGAACAATTAACCATGGACCCTTTTTGACTAACCCATATCCCGAACTTTATAGAACTAGATCCATGGTTAGGTTGCAAACTCATTTCATCATATTGTACCTACTTGACTAATTGTGCATTATTTGTTGTGCATACTCTATGTGTTTTTCCTAACTAAAGTCTAATAATTTAACCATAATTGACTTAGTACGACTTTAGGCATGTCCCGTAGAGTTAAAATACTGAAAACAGTCCCAGATTAACGCTCCAGTAATGGCGCCACGATTTGGGCTGCAACGCCATATTATGCTGTGCAACACCTGGCGACAGCCCTGTCGTTTGACACTCTACTACAGAGTGCGGCAACAATTCTGCTGCTTTGGCGATAGTTCAACATTTTACTCAAGTCATCACGGCGAGTCTAATTAAACAGTTTGCTAATCAGTTCAATTATTTTGTTAATAATAATACCTTTGTTAAGTCCTTAATTGAATCTAGTCACATAGTCTAGCCACATGGTCTTACACAAGAGTATTAACATGTCACCTACACTCACTAGTCGTAGCACACACTTTGTGACCATGTCTTAGATTCATGCATGAGTCGGTTTTTTCCATCATTTGAGTTGGGGGTACATTCTATTCCTAATTATTTCATATCTCTCCATCTACATCATCTTTCCATTCTCTACATGATTTCTCCATATCACAACCTTCATTCTTCCTATCTTCTTTCATCCATGCATGTTAAATAGAGTTGGAGTCAAATAATTAACAGTCGATACCCCTAATTTCCCTTTCCACAGTACTTGGTCAAGAAAAGTAGGGCGATTAATCAAAGACAACACCTTTATTCAAGTACAACTGTTTGATAAACCAGTTGGTAAAAAAAAAAAGCTAATAAGATATTGGCGAGTCAAGAAGAAGTCAATGAGCTTAAGAATCAAATGGTTGACGTGACTGAGGTGTTGAAGGCTTCAACCCTTCAAATCAATGACCCTGTGAAGCAACAACAAATGCAACTCATGGAAGAGAGCTTGAGAAAGATATCCAATGACTATAAATACCAGGGCATTAGCTCACAAGGGATATCGGTGGACAAGGAGCTTCTTCCGTAGAAGTTCAATGACACTGACATCCCTAAATTCAAGGCAACAGATAATCCTTATTTTCACTTAAGAGCCTTTTAAACTATAATGAAAATTAAGTGGATTACTAGGAAAGTCTTTCATTCCTTGTTTTCTTTGTCCCTTGAAATCGTTTTGTCAACAATGGTTCTTTTCTCTTGATAAAGAGAAAACTTCTACTTGCGATGTTATTGTAAACGCTTTCATTGATAGATATAAATGCAATATTCAGGTCGAAACCGATTATAGACAAATTGAGATGCTAAGACAAAAAGAGAATGAAGGCTTTACCTCTTTCTTTAATAAGTGGAGAGAAATTTTCGCTAAAATGATTAATGTGCCCTCCGAAAAAGAATCTGTGAGGATGTTCATCCAAAATTTAAAAGAAAAGTATTCGAAGCATTTAAAATATCAACACAACTTGAATACTTTCAACGCCGTTTATGACATTGGTATTGAAATCGAAGATGACCTCCTAAAGCAAAAAGATACTAACAATAGTAACCACAGTGGCTGGAAAGGAAAGAAGAATGACAATCGTTCTTCTTCCGAAAACGCCCACTCTAGTAATAATGTTATTGCCTTTGACCATAACGGTGTCTTAGCTATGGATAATCAAGGATATAAAAAGAAACCTAGGAGAGAGTTCACACCCATTGGAATGACCTATGATGCTTCTTTTGATCATCCCTATGATCAAGGATTAATCAAACCTATTGGCCCTACCGAGGAACCAACACAAGAAAAGCGATCTTCAAGATGGATTCCCAATTCTTATTGCAAGTACCATCAAGGAAATGGTCATACTACCGATCAATGTTATAGATTTCAAAATCTCATTCAAGATCTCATAGAAGCAAGCAAGATCCCATTGCCTCTAGTTAGCGAGTAGACTGGGTGATGATGAAGCAAACAACACAAGACAAGAGGCGAGCTGCAACGACAAGCTAGATTTCATGACCTTGTTTTCTATTTCTTTTTCATTTTTTCCTTTCCCCAATAAGTCTAGGATATAAACCTTTCTTTTCCCTTATATTAATTTTGTAGATTCTTTCTTTTCCCCTTTTAATAAAATGAGCATTTATTTCCTTGCATATGATCATTTCATTACATTGCAGTAAAAAAAACGCCGAATTAAGCACAAGGTATACCAATGATTTGAGGCACCCCTTGTAGCCATAACATATTACCTTTCACCCTTCAAATATACAATCTTTTCTTGATAAACCACTTTCAGCCTCGTCTAACGATAGACCTTTCTTTCTTTAACCCATATCTACCTAACCTTGGGATGGGATGGTGTCCAACTTATGCAATTTTCAAAGAACAAAAGCTTGAGTGATTCAAAAAAATTAAAATAGCAATAAAAAAGCGAAAAAATAATAAATAAAAGTGTAAAAAAGGGAAAGTGTTCCAATGTCTTTGACATGAACATGTCTTTGATATGAACACATCTCATATTGCGTCTCTGTAGACACCCATTTGTGTCTCCCCAAAACCAAACCCAGTGATGAGTACCTTTCACGTCGAATCATAATCGAATGAAACGAAAGTGTGGAAAGGTCTAGTGTTGCGGAAAGTTTTATTTATTTTCTCTTCTCCCTGTTTTTGAAAACTTTATTTTAAGAAAACAGCCAATCCAGTTTGGTTGGTCCATGATATGGGTCCAATAGTGATGTAGTTGGATGGGTCTTGCAAAGACCTTTCCAACGATATATTATAAGCCCAATTCCGATGACTATTGAGGAAGTTATGGCCAATTTACTAAACTAGGCCCGGTTTGAGCTTTATGTACGGCCCAATGATCTAGGGGAGGGCCTAATATGATTTATCATTCCTAATGCAGTTAGGAATGGTTTTAGTCTTTTAGAATTTTCTAGAAGGTTCTTTTCATTCCTAATTCAATTAGCATTGATATGTTGACTTTATTGACTTTTCAGAGTTTTAATCAAGATCAAATAGCATTTTCAAAGGAATTATATTATTTTATCTTCCTGTACGGGAAATTTATCAGATTTTCGAAAACGCGCTGAAATCTACTTTGGCGTCCAACCCCAGGCCTTGGCGCCTGGAACCAGGCTTGGCGTCTGGCGCAAGCCACTGGTGTCGTGCACCAGCTAGCCAAGGTTGGCGCCAATCCTGTTTTGCGATCGTCAAACTCTGTTTTGTTAAATTATCTTTTTTGGCTGATTTTCTCTATAAATAACGTATTAAAAACTCCGTTTTCATTCACCTACAACCATATTTCATCAATTCTTATTTCAATTCACCAACTCTCATCAAGATTTTCTTGATTATTCTCTCTCTCTCTTTTTCTAAACTAGTCTTTTCTCAAATACAAAATTCCGCATTCACAAGACTTAGATACACCTAGCCATATTCGAAGTTGCCTTTGCCCTAGACGTGAAAGGTTTTAATTTCTGAGGGTTTGGTCCCAAATCTCTTATTCAATTATTTAATTTAATTGTTTTGTTTTATTATTTTCCTCGAAGTTACTAACGTGTGTATTTTGTTATTAGAAAGAGGTACGAGGCATCAAAGTAAGTGCTTTAATGGTTTTAATTGATATTATGATGTAGAAATCATGTTTATATTGTTATTATGATTCCTAGTATCATGTCTAGGGTATTTTTAATATTAAATATGATTGTTGTGATGCTTCCTATGTTCTTCCTAATATTTATGATTGTTAGTATCATGTTAGGGTTAAAGATTTGATTTTTAATGCTTAGTGACATGCTAGGGTTTGTTATTAATCTTGTTAGTATCATGTATAGGATCTTGCTATTTTTATTATGCTTTAATATTAACATGAACATGATTATGATTATAATTGTTATAATTTATTATTATTTTGATGATGATTATTTTATTTATGATTATTATTATTATTATTATTATTATTATTATTATTATTATTATTATTATTATTATATGATTATTATTATTATTCTTCATGATTATTATTGATTATGTTGCTTGATACATATTATATTTATTCTTTATTGCTTGATCACACCTTTTATGCATGTTAAAGGGAATTTTGGTACTTGTAATCATGCTTAATAAGATAATTAATAATCTTGTTAGGGTTAATATGATTATAATTTCAAGTGATCGCCAATAATAGATTTATTTGTGCATTAAATTCAACCAACATAGATTAAACAAGTTTAGGGTTAATCTATTGATTGTATGTTAGTCAGAAAGCGCACATGAATATGATTAGAATAAAGTAGAGGCTTATTATTAGGGCAGGTTCAATCTCTTTTAGGTTGGATTTGTACCTTCATCCCCGGACCCTTATTTGGTTCATGACCTTATGGAATTGACGATCTCTTGGATCGTTAAGGGGTGTAACCTTCACCTCGTGATGGTTTACAAGTTCCTTAAAAACTTGTTGGCGAATCATTTGCTCTATCTTCTTCCCTTTTGGACGCCACCGTACTTTAGTGTATGATCACAGTGGGGTTCAAACTAGTGGGATTTTAAAGGCTTGAAATTATTCCCTACAGTCTCTTATTGAGTGCTCGGTACCGTGCCTGAGAAACATGAATGCCAATTGAGTGATAGACCGCATGATAGGGATTGCCCACACTTATAAAAAGAATAATAAAAACAATAAATGCAAAAGCAAAATAAAAAGAGAGCTAAAAAAGAGTTAAAACCCTCAAGCATGATAATATAAAGAATCAAAAGCAAGGTTGCACACCTTGGGGGCTTATCTAGGGTCTTGAGCCCTTATCCCTTTCTTCTTCAAACCTTTATCCTAACCACATTACAACCCTTCAAAAGACCTTTTTGAGGTATACGAACTTGTGTGAGGTTCGGCTAAAGCTACATTCGGCCTGATTCCTAACGGATACGTAGGCAACCTCACATCGAGGTGCGGCCGTAATAAACATGCATTCATATTCACATTCACACACCCAGACCATGATCATATCAAAGGATCTCCAATGCTCATCCATATCCATTTAGAGCTAGGCTTGGGGGCTTGATCCCTACATTATTAACTTACCTAGCCTAAAGAGTCACAACCATATGACTCTTTTCAATATATTCTTCCACACACTTAGCCCTTGAGGCCTAACTTTAGTGTCACTATCACACACATCAAAGATACATGACCAAATATACTTCCCCTTAGAAACCCTTTATCATGAAATCTTAACGCAACGATGAAGCATGCCTTGTCATATCAACATCACTCATCAATCATAATCATCATTGCATCACAAAGTACGAAGTTCTTAGCCTCCGTGCCTAAGTTCCCCAAATACTTTTATCATGGAGTCAACAATTGAGATAGCCTAGGATGAATTAATCCTTGCACCTTGAGAAATAGTATTAAACAACATTTGACTAAGCTCATTTCAACATGCACTTTCAAACACTTTGATTCTTTTTCGCATCTTTCTTTTTCGGGAGAAAGTCGGTACCCTCCACAAAAATGACAATTTTTTTTCGCATTTTCGATTCGCATGATCACATTACAATGCACACACAAGTCATGTACACATTAAGTCATGTCATGTTATCACATTGAGTCAACACTATGCACACACGAGTCACGAGTCACACGAAGTGAGTCGTCATACCTTGAGTCATATCAAGTCGATGAGTCAAGCAACACTAAGTCTTAGGTCAACCCTAATTACAAGAGCAAAGTCCTATAGTCAAAGATACAAATGTAGGTGAATCTCAGCAAGCAAGAATATTCCCAGATTTTTTCGAAAAACCGCGAATATGACACATGAGACTTTTCCAAGATATGAGGAGTTTAAGCTAAATTACATAGATTAGTAAATTAGAGATGAAGAACTTTAATTTACAAAAGATTTGAGCGGTTTTGGTTGAAAGGAAACAACCAAATTCAAAGTTTGGAGCGAAGCTGAGCAACAAACAGCAGTAGCAAGAGAAAAATAGGAAAGATCCAACTCCAACGCTAGACGACAAGGCTGTCGCCTGGCGCCAACATCTGTCGCTTGGCGACAGAGCACAATCGCGACACCAGCGGCGTTGAGCTCGAAGCCTCTCGGAACGGTTATTTCGACCTCATACAGCTATTTCGGGTTCCTTGGTACGCTAGTTAGCCCCTATAAGCAAATTGACGTGATTAGTAGTCGACTTGATTACAAGTGCAGTAAGTAATTGACCTGACGACGATCGTCTCACTTAGCTTAAGCGCCTAATCATTGGCTCATTACAAACATCAACGCAACGATTCAAAAGTAAAGTAAAGCACTTATTCGGCAATATTTCTAAATAAGGATTGTCGCGCATTCTTCTTATACGACAATTTTTCCAAGATTGGATTGTCATCCTTAACTGACAATGTTTGCAAATGTGGATTGTCGCGCATATTCTTCAAACGATAATTTTTCCAAGATTGGATTGTCATTCCCAAATGATAATATTTCCAAATATGGATTGTCACGCATATTCTCCAACGACTATTTTTCCAAGATTGGATTGTCATCTCTAGCAAAGTTTCCAAGTGTGGATTTTCGTGCTTCTTCTCTGTTTGGCAAGTTTTTTCCAAGTTTGGATTGTCATTACTGGCAAGTTTTCCGAGATTGGTTGTCATACACCCAGTTCCCTATGGAAAAATTTCCCAAAGGATTGTCGTAGGTCTCTACTCATCATAAACATCGGCAAATGTTCCAAGACGCGGATTGTCAATAGTGGAAATATTTTCCTAAAAGGATTGTCGCATAGCATTGGAAAATTTCCAAGGTGGATTGCTTTCAAGAGTTATATTCCAAGATGTGGATTGTCGATCGTAGCAAAGTTCTTATGACAGATTGTAACGAAACATTGGCAACTTTTCCCAAAATTTGATTTTGGCAAATTTTTCGAGATACGGATTGTCGCTTCATCGTAGAAACCTTTCCAAGGATGGATTGTTACGTAGCATTGACCACTTTCCCTAAATCGGATTGTCATACATCATACAAGAGTTGTGTTGACAACTGTTCCCAAAGAAAAGAGGATTGTCATCACAGCAAAAGCGCCGACATACTGGCTCATAGACAAAAAGGCACCGACATACTGGTTCACAACTCAGAAGCACCGACATACAGGTTCATAAGAAGCAAAAGCTTCGACACACTGGCATAACAAAAGCAGCATAAAGGATCAACAAGCAGTGGTCTTTTCGAAGACTATCACGGCAGAATTGGAGGCAGTTACAGGCGTAGCAGTCTTCAGACGGTATTCTCTAGCTTGCGGAAGATTGTCAAAACAAAGCAATAAGATGGCATTCCCTAAGTTGTGGAAGGTTGTCAACAACAGCAATGCAACAACAAATCGGTTACTTTAGTGACGTGTGCTTGACGCTGCAAGATACGCGTTTCTTAACTCTCTTATCTGTTTTAACTAACGCTAGTTTGCAGGTATCAACATGACAAGAATTATTTAGAATCGCTGAACGTTTTGAATCATATTCCGTCCCTATCGATACTTTGAATTTTATTTTCGAAACTTGCGTTTCTTAAAACTCAGTCAAAGTGGGAGCTTCTGTAGACACCCATTTGTGTCTCCCCAAAACCAAACCCAGTGATGAGTACCCTTCACATTGAATCATAATCGAATGAAATGAAAGTGTGGAAGGTCTAGTGTTGCGGTTAGTTTTAATTCTTCTCTTCCCTCTAATTTTGAAAACCTATTTAAAAAAAAAAAACTAATCTAGTTTATTTTGGTCCATCGCAAGGGTCCAATAATAGTGTAGTTTGGTCGGGTTCGAAAAGATCTTTCCAACGATATATTATAAGCCCAATTACGATGAATAATGAGGACGTTATGGCCAAATTACTAAATTGGGCCCAGTTTGATCTTTATATGCGGCCCAAAGATCTAGAGGAGGGCCTATTATGATTTATCATTCCCAATGCGATTAGGATTGATTATAGTCTTTTAGAATCTTCTAGAAGGTTCTTTTGAATCCTTATTTGATTAGCATTGATAAATTGACTTTTAAGAGTTTTAATTAGAATAAACGAAGTTGTTTTGTAAGGAAATTACATTTTTACCCTTTCGTACGTTTAAATTTTATCAAAATAAGAAAACGCGTGGAAAACTGATTGCATCGCCATACGACATGTTTATCGCCTGGCGACAGACCTGGCGTCTGGCAACCATGCAGCGTCTGGCGACAACCCTGTCATCTGGCGACCACGCAGCGTCTGGCGACAACCTTGTCATCTGGCGACCACGCAGCGTCTGGGGACAGGCGCGTGTTTGGCGCTGCAGTCGTGTTTTATTCTTTTCGAAACTCTGATTCGTTTTTTATCATATCTTGCTGATTTTCTTTATAAATAGCCTCTTAAAACCTCCGGTTACAATCACCAACTCTCATCAAGAATTTCTTGATATTCTCTCTCTCGCTTTTCTAAACTAGCTTTTCTCAAATACAAAATTCTGCATTCACAAGATCTAGACACACCTAGCCAAGTTCAAATTGCCTTCGCCCTACAAGTGAAAGGTTTTAATTTTTGAGGGTTTGGTCCCAAATCTATCTTTCAATTATTTTACTTAATTGCTTTGATTTTATATTTTCCTTGAAGTTACTAACGCGTGTATTTTATTATTAGAAAGAGGTACAAAGCATCCAATTAAGTGCTTTAATTTTTTGCATTGTTATTATGATATAAAAATCATGTCTAGGTTGTATTATGATTCCTAATGTCATGTTAGGGTGATTTGATATTCATAGTATCATGTTTAGGGAAAAGGTTATAATATCAAATATGCTTATTATGATTCCTGCGATGCTTCCTATTTTCTATTCTAATATTCATGTTAGGGCTAAAGCTTTGATTTTTAATGTTTAGTGACATGCTAGGGTTTGTTATTAATCTTGTTAGTATCATGCTAGGATCTTGCTATTATTATGCTTTGACATGATTATTTTAATGATTATGGTTGTCGTGATTATGATTATAGTTATTGGTGTGATTATTATTATGTTGCTTGATTATATTTATTGTTATTGCTTGGTCACACCTTTTATGCATGTTAAAAGGGAATTTGTACTTGTAATCACACCTAATAAGATAATTCATATTCTTGTTTACGGTTAATATGATTATAATTTAAGTGATCGCTAATAATATTTTTGTTTATGCATTAATATTCAACCAACATA
The DNA here is from genome assembly GCF_001683475.1 of Chenopodium quinoa. Lineage (NCBI taxonomy): Eukaryota > Viridiplantae > Streptophyta > Magnoliopsida > Caryophyllales > Amaranthaceae > Chenopodium > Chenopodium quinoa. The sequence continues at coordinate 702,104 of NW_018745251.1, read as the reverse complement.
GATAAATAGGTTTAGGGTAAACCTATTGATTGCATGTTAGTCAGAAAGCGCACATGAATACGAGAAGTATAAAGTAGAGGTCTATTATTAGGGCAGGTTCAATCTCTTTTAGGTTGGATTTGTACCTTCATCCTCGAACTTCTAGTCTTGGTTCAAGACCTATTGGAGTTAACGATCTCTTGGATCTTTAAGGGGTGTAACCTTCACCCTGTGAATGGTTTACAAGTTCCTAAAACTTGTTGGCGACTCTTTTACTCTTGCTTCTTTCCCTTTGGACCCCACCGTACTTTAGTGTATGATCATAGTGGGGCTCAAGTTTGGGGTAATGCTTGAAATATTCCCTACACTTAGCTAACTCGAGAGCTTTGATAGATGTTAAGGGAGGTCGTATTACTTTTAGAGTTTGTAACAATGAGAAAAATTTTAGCGAAAACCGATGCATGAGTCCTTGTCCATTGTAAAAGGAATCATGAGTGCTAATTCCCTTCGTTCATTTGATAATATGTGTATGATTGATTCTTCAACTAACGATGTTCTTGATAATTATGATGATGTCCTTATGAATTTTTATTGTATGAAAGTTAGTGAAGAGATAAAGGAGCTTTCAAAGGCTATGAACGAAGAGGTATTTGACATTCCGCATTGGTTTGAGCTTCTCCTTCAAGAGGAGGAGGTTAATTTCAAGGATGTGGATGGTGTGAAACCGTCCACAAGAAGGAAGAAGTCCAAGAAGAAGGCAAGAGCTTCGAGGAGGAAGAGAATGATATTGAAGTTGACGCATGATAAGGTTATTTTTGAAGTTCAAGCAAATGAGGTCTTATCAAGCAACAATGAGAAGTTGCTAAAAATTGAAAAGGAATTTGTACCTTCCTCCACTTTGAATAAGGTGGTGTTCTTTGAACCTCCATGATTTAAAGGAAGGGTCTAGCTAAGGACCATAATTAAGTGCTTCCCTAGAGGCAACTCGGAGATTTTCTAACCCTTTTTCTTTTGATTTCTTTCTTTTTTTTTTTCTTTTCTTTCTTTTTTTTCTTTCTTTTCTTTCACTAGTTTTCTATTTGGATTGATAGGTTAATTTCGGGAGAATTGGATTACTTTAAGTAAGCATGAGCATTGGAAAGGTGTTTTGCGGTTTAGATGTGATTATGTTCGATTTATCGAATATTGAGGTAAAAGGGTAAGAAATTTTAGTGAGCTAAGATAGGGAAGATTGTGCTAAAAATTTGAAGAAAGTTTAAACTTGGTGGGTTCATTGTGGTGATATCATTATTTTGGGATGTTGAACCCACTGTCAACATGTTTTGAAACTGCCATATTTGGTGGGTTCAATAGCCCTGGGATGATATTGAACGAAGAGCCCAAAGGTGAACGCACCTAGGAAGCATGGAGGGAGGAGTGCCAAGACGCACAGGGGTACGGGCGCGCCAGGCATCAGTGTGGTGGTGCGAGTATCGGGCGCGGCCGCGCCAGGGTGTAGCGCGGTCGCGCACCCCTGCAGTCGAGACGTATTTTCTTCTTTCTCCCTTTTTTTCCTCATTTCTCCTTCTTTTGTATCATTAATCGAACGCACCCTTTTCTCACCCATGCACAAACCACACAAACCCTAAGCCTTTCTCATCAATTTCATCATCCACTCTTCCAAATTTCATCAAAACACATCAAAATCTTCCAACATTTTCATTATTTTCAACAAAAATTACACTACTTTCATTCATATCAATCTCCAATCTCTCTCCTCCATTATAGAAGCAATTTGAGGTTTTTCGTTCTTGAGGGAATTGGTGGCCAAAAATGGTTCAATCTTGCTCCTTGTATGGTATAATCATTCTCTTTTAATCTTAATTGCATTATTATATCATATAGTTGCAAGTATTAGATTATTCATTGTTGTGAATAGTAGTAGTATGAATTTTTGTGATTTTGATGATTGATATTGAATTTTGGATGATTATTTGTGTTGTTTGTTGATTGATAATAGCTTACATTGTGTTGTTTGATATTTTTGTAGCATGTTTGAGCATATTTGTTGTGAATTGGTGAAGTTGGTTTTTTGCAGTTGGTTGTGATTGAAGTTGGTCGGTTGAACCAAGTTGTGATTAAGGTGTGATTGGTGGATTGAAGTGTTTAAGAAGTTGAATTTGTGATTTGGTTGTAATTGTTTAGTGAATCATCATGTCTAAATACTTGAAAGCCATCACCTCCAAAACCAAGAAAAGAAAAACAAACATTTCCATAGAAGAACCATCACCCTCAAACACATCTTCCCCTTAATTACAAAACCTTGAACCCCTTCCCATTCCTAAAACTTATTTCGTTGACAAATCCAACAAGCCTACTTGACAAAGCTTCCAAAAGAGAGCATATAAGCCCTCACGACATTCCCATCAATTTAGCATGATAAAGTTGGGGATCGATGATGATTTGTGGGTTCTATTTAATAATCTTGGCTTTTGAACGCATGCTACTAAGAGCTACCGGGCCTACCTTGAGTGTACTTGAGAGTTCTTGGCTTCTTTGAGTGTGACTCCTAATGGAGATAAAGAATATGAGATCACCTTCCAGCGTTTTAATGATGTTCATGTCATGTCCTTGGCCGAGTTCAATGTGGCCTTGGATTTCAATCCTAATGCGAATCCCTTCTTCTCCGATTGCGAGAACGAGAATTTAGATGGTTTCTCTCTATATTCCTTTTGGCATACCATATCGGGTTTTAACATGTTTGGTGCTCGTTTTTCTCTTGCAAGCGACATTTATCAACCGCGTATGAGAGTGCTCCATAAGCTATTGGGGTACTCGGTGTTCCCTAAACAAGATTAGGGAAAGATGTTGCTCCCCGAGTTGCGAGCTTGGTGGATAGCAACTAGGGGTCAGTTAAACTTTGGGCGGAATTTCTTGAGGAATTGTTTGGACATGAGGGGTAGCCGGTCAGGTGAAATTCTCTATGGTAGCATGATCACAAGGTTGGCTACGAAGCTCAAGTATGAGAGGTAACTTCTTTATTGCAAGTCGTTAGTAGATCTTGACATTCTTTACCTTGATATCAAGCAATTAAAGCAAGCGCAAATACTAGTAAAGATTAAAGATGATGAGGTCTTTGATTGGCTCCGTAGGGGTACCTATTGGTGCTATGTTTCGAACCCCTCTTTTACCACTCTTCACCTGCATGCTCCGAGTGTATGGTTTATGCCTTCTAATAACCGCATCCCCGGGGAGGATAAAGATATGGAAGATGTTCACAATGAGGAAAGGCAAGCCTAAGAGCATCAACAACAACATCATCAACAACAATAACAGCAACATAAAGAACAACAACACCAATATGCAAGCTCCGACTTGGATGCCCTTAGTGCTCAAATTAAGGATGCAAATACGGTTGGAAGTTATGTGTAATCAAGATTTTAAATCCCTCTACACTCAAATGAGACGTATTTCGGGGATGAAACAACGTATGTTTCTTCAACAACAACAATTGTATGATGCAAGCGTTAACCGGGGACATATCACTCCCCCGGTTAACTACCTATACTTTCACCCCAACATGGTTCTATACCATCTTATGGGGGTGATGGGGTACCTACGTACCCATATTATCAAGGACTCTCGGGGTCTAATACCGAGACTCGCTCATTCCCCGATGAGCATGGTAACTATGATTACCGTGTTCTCGGTGGGAACGACTATAGGGATGATCTTAACTACTCCTATGTGCACCCCGAGTACCCACTATTTCTTGCTATGCCTGAGAAATTTACTCCCCATGCCCGTTCGCAGCAAAATAACTTCAAGGGGCACTACGGTGGCCACCCGATTACACCGAGGGATGGGATCCTCATGGTCCTCCATCCGGGTTTTCCTATGATAGAGATGACTAAGATGCGCTGGATCGATTGGTAGTGGTAGCTAGTTCCCTCATTTTTGTGTCTTTTGCCTCCATCCCTTATTTTATGTGTTCTTGTTGTGTATTGATGGGATGTTGAGATGTATTCATGTTTAGCTTAAGGGAGCTTCATTTTTCATAGAGGTTTGTCTCGGTGGCCAATATTGTTATTGAGCTTGCCTTGTTTTTCTTTGCCTCTTTGTTTGATAGTCTCATATATTGATCTCTTTTTTATGGTGTTTGTTTATTACTTTTTTGAGCTTTCCATGCCTATTCTTTCTATTTTATTCTTGTTGTTGTTGTGATGATTCTTCTTTGACGATGATGCATGAGTTGCCCCCTCAAATCCAAAGCCCTAATTTCCAAATCACATTTAATCAAAATTTTGTAGTTTAGTGTTAGATGTTAGATTAGGGTGTAGTTCCTTTAGTTTAATTGCTTTGTGGTTAACTTCTTAATAGTTTACTCTTTCTTATTTCTTGTTACTTTAGTTTAGCTTGATTTTGGTTTCTTTTATTTTGTCTTGAAGTTACTAACCGTTTTCTTTGTCTATAGTTCCTTTTTCTACTTCTCTTCTCATATGGCTTTGATGATGATGCTATTATCTTTGGAGATTATGAAGGTGGTTGATTTTACCGTTTATTTTTATTAGCATTGCTTGGACGCCGGTGAGATATTTCTTATTTTCTTTTATCTCTTTATTTTTCTTGGATGCATATATTAGGATTAGTTTAAGGGGAAGTTGAATGGTTCGAAGATGGATGCTTGTAACACCTAGAGTGCTTGGGATCATTGGCGATGTTGTCAATTGATCACTTCTTTGTCGATTGGGAATTATTTGTTTTACTTGCATCTTTGTTCTTTTCTTTCTTTTCCTATTCTTCCTTTATCTATGGTTTTCCTTTTTCTCTCTTCTTTTCTTTTCTTTTCTTTTCTTTTCTTTTATTTTCTTTCTTTTTTATTTTGGTTTGTGGCAAGTTTTGAGACTTTATTTTTCAATTTTTGCCTTTCTTGTGAATTGGACTATCTATGACCAACTTTTGCTTTTGAATGAACATCTTCCTAAGTGGTAATGGTATGCACGGTTTGAGAATATGCTTGGTTGATTCTTGGATAGCGTTTGAAAAGGTAGCATTTCTAAGAACTAGGGGGATCATGAAACTAAAAGGAATGGTGTCCTTTGAACAAGTGTATTATTCTGATAGTGGGTTCAAAATTATTAGAAAGCTAATATATTCAGTAAGGTCAAGTGATCGGAATGCTTAGGTGGAGGCCGCTTTCGATCAGTAATATTAATGTATAATTAATATTACAGCTTAATCTTTACCAAACCCTTCAGGTCACACCCAAGCAATTAACAAATCGACTCGCAAATTAATTCGGAAGAAATTAATGAGTCGCTCGAGTATTAAATATTTAGACGTTGAAAATTTGAGCTTTGAGCATCGAAACCGAGCGTCGGAAATCGAGTCAAAAATAGTAAATGACGAGACACGCAAATAATAATAAATTGACAATATTTCCCAAAATACCCCTAGCATCGGAATGCCTCAAGCATAAGAGTGCTAGGGACATAATGCGCAAGCATGGTGGCTAGCATGCGCACCAAGCCGAGCGAAGGCTGGCTAGTGCGTGCTAGCGCACCATTGCTAGCAGTTGCGGCATCCAAGGGTAGCAAGCTGCTAGCAGCCCACACTTGGAATGCGCGGCATGCTAGCAGTAGCCTGCACTTGGAGTGCGTGGCTTACTATTCGCAAGCAGCAACCCGCATCTCCAAGTGCGGGGTTGGGCCGTGGCTGGGCATGGCGCGGGCTAGCTAGGGTCGTGGATTTGGGAAGCATGTGAGGGGTGAGGGACATGTGGCACAAAAAGAGATAGGAGTGGGGAGCAAGTTTCGTCCCCCCTCTCCAATTGGTCCTCAATTCCTTTTGCATGTATTAATGACACTTGTAGATTTATTATTAGTTTGCTTATTTATTTTATTTTAGCTTTAAAATAAATTGTGGAATTTCATAGTCCCACATTGATGGGATAGAAATTCCCACTCTCACCATTCCCTATAAATACCCAACTTGGGTTTTTGAGAATGGTGCTTGAGTAGGAGTTCAATAGAGCATTGCATTTGCAAAAACTCTTAAACTCATATAATACTCGGGTTTTGGTCGGACCTCGCTAACCTCGAGGTAAGGGACCTAAAAGTCGGTAGTCGTTTTTGTGGGTGGATCTCCGTCGGAGGCTCTCGTGTTTTTGGGGCTAAGCTTTCAAGTGAGAGCCCATTCGGTCGGGTGAAGCACGCTCCAAAGGTATATTTCCTATTTTGTCCTTTTGTGCTTATTTTATACATTAGTGATATTAATTATTGCGAGCGTGATCCTTGGCTCGGGTTTTTTCCGCGGTGAGTAGAACTCACCAAATCCCAACATAAACCCGATTCTACTTGTTTGTGGCATGCTTGGTAGTTTCTTCCGATAGTCGATTTGACACCAATAGTGATTTTTTGCTACATCCATGTGAGGTTCATTACTTTTCAAGCCTTAAAAATATATTTTCATGAGCGGCATGAATACTTGACTATTGCATATCTAATCTTGAATCTTAACTTATAATTCTCAAACACGAGACCGAACCATCTAGGGAGGAAAAAGGAATCTTTTCGGGGTGGTAATTTTTCTTTTTCTAGGTAATATTCTTTTTCTAGTTATTGGGTTCACACTTGCCTACTTGCTAACCATTTGAGCCTTTTCCCTTCTTTTCAAGCCACATCTTAAGAACTTTGAGCTTTTTAATTCTTTTTGTTCCATTTTTGGTTTTTGTGAAGCAAATGATCATGTTCTTGGAGTTATTGGTATATGAGGTTGGATATTGGTTATATTTGTAAGAAAGATTGTGTTTTGTATATCTTGTGAATAATGGCAAGTGAATAAATGAAAAAGTCGTCCAAAGTTAAAAAAAAAAAGGTAAGGACATTCAAATGCAAAGTTGTAAAAGCCGTCCATAGTTAGAGGAGGCAAGGACAATAAATAAAGTAAAAAACGAAAAAAGTGAAAAAATGAGAAAAAGCAAAGTTAATTCAGAAAGCTTTGGCAAAAAATTAGTGAAAAATTATAAAAAGTTCACAAACATTTTAATGTAAATGTTTCTCCCTATTTTAAGCATTGAGGACAATGCTTTGTATAAGCTTGGGGGAAGCATCTTACGCTTTTTATTTATATGATTGTGGTTATAGCTTTGAATAAGCTTGGGGGTGTTAGTTTGTTTTTGTGTGGTGATTACTAGATTTTGATTCTAAGAAAGGCTCCTTCTCTGCTTCACTATTAGGGATACCACCAAATTTTTAAATTTTAGCCTACCCTCACTCTTTTTCCCTTACGTTACAACCATTGGGAAAGACATTTCAACCTAGCGGTTGAGATATATATCGAGGGAGGGCATTATGAGTTAAAGCCTAAAGAGTGGGGATGCAAAGTCAAGACGTCGAGTAGACAAAAATATGTTCATTTTCGGCTCCTTCGAGGAGCTATTGTGATGCTCACTAGAGGGAGATTTGATACTATAGGGAGAACGCGGTAAGATCAAATGGGATGAAGGTGGATTGTGATAACTAGTTCACTACGCTTAGAATATTCTATGTTTCAATTAACCTCGGATATCTAGGAACGTGCATACCCTTATTTGCTTAAGAACGTTGTTTATTTATTTGAAGTGTAGTCATTTTGTAAAGTCCAATTCGTAAAGGTTTTGATTTTGCTTTTCTTTCTTTTTCTTTTACTATTTGTGGTTTGCCTCAATGTATGTTAGTTGAGAGTTACAGGTTAAGCTTTTAGGAGACTTTTACAAGACCTCACTCGTCCTCATAGGCCACTTTGGGGTTTAAAGGGCTTGGGGGAATTTAATGAGTGTCATTTGTGGCACTCATTTGATCATTTTTAGGGTGGAATTCATTCCATTTTATGGCTCTTTTCATTAGTTTTTCCTTAGTTTTACTCTTTATTTCCTTAGTTTGAATTTTTTAGTTGATTTTCTATTTTTATGCATTTCTTGGTTTAATTTGCTATTTTCTCTTTAATTTGCTTGTTTTAGTTCATTTTTCAGGTTATGATCATAATTCGAGGATTACCGAGTCTCCTTCTAAAGTTCTACATCGTTTGAGATGCCTTGTGCCTACCATTTGAAGCTCAAGATCAAAGGAGTGCAAGTTCCAAGTCTTCTAGCTCGTGCATGCAAGCGATGGGTGCACCATTGTTGGTGTTGAACCCACCGTGGAGGATCTTTGAAGACTTCCACCTTCCGTGTTCATTAACATCACCAAGTGGAGCGCACGAGGAAGAGAAGAGTAGAGGGTGAAGGAGGCTGCCCTGTTCCAAGGCACGAGCGCGCGCGACACTAGCGCGGCCTAGTGGCGCGGGCGCACCTCTCTGGGTCTTTGTTCCGTACCCTCTAATGCGCGGTTGCACAGCCTCCTTGGACATGGTCGCACCTGTACAACTCTTTTTTGATGATCTGACTAATTTTCCCTTAGTTAGTTTTAATATATATAGATTTTCCTTCTATTTTAGAGAGGGAAGTTCATGGTTGATGATTGAAGATTGATGATTCAAAGTACAATTTCTATTGATTTCACCAAAGTTTATAAGGATTTATTTTACTTTAATGCAATCTTTAGCTTTTGATTTAAATTGTTTTGTTGAATGTTCAAGTTTGATTGATTTGTGATTGATTTAGTTTGATTTATATGATGATAATGAATTTTTTGTTTAGCTTAGTTTTGATCTTGATTTCCTTGGATTGTGAATAGTTTTCTTGCTAGGGGGATGGTGAAGCATATATGAGTAATGGATTGATGCTAATTGCGGGAAATTGATGGAGTTGATGTTGTGATTAAATTGGTTAATTAATTTTGTGGATGTCTGTGATTAGTTAAAGAGTAGCTAACTTTTATTGGTGCACTAGATTGCATTGTAAGTCCACATTCATACGGACAATTTATTTTTGGCTTTCATTTATCGATTGAGTTGGTTTGTGAAGTTCCTAGCTAGAGTCTCTCGTAGTTGACGCTAGTATGACCTATAGGAGAATAACTTATCATACTCTTTTGATTGCATTATCTATTTTCCCTTAAAATACTCGACTTAGTCAATTCCAATCTTGATCAGTTGTATCCATCGCAAGTATATGTGGATCCTATACCCTAGTGTTTGATATATTTGAATTCATCTAGTTTGTTTAATTGTCTTAGAATACACACACCTCTATTTCACCCTTTAATTTTCGAAATAGCTTAACTTTAGCAATAGTAACCACCTCCCATTCCTAGTGGTTTGACCCTTGACTTACTCCTATACTAGTTATAATAATAAGGGTGTGTTGAGTGATATAAATTTATTTGGCCTAGGGTAGATTAGTTCAACGACCTAGTCTCAACCCTCGTCAGGCAATGCCCTTCAATGTAGCTGGGAAGCACCGGCACCACATAGCATTCTCTAACCCCTGCATATGCATGAGGTTGGAGTAGGCCATGAGGTGGTCCTCCGGGTTAGTGGTACCGTCATAGGCACCCACTAAGACGTTCTTAACCTTGGTCGGTTGTGTGGCCTCATTAGATAGAGGCACGGAGCTGCCTGTCCAAAGGTTGGACATTATATGCCGCCTTACCCCTAAAGAGGGTCGGCTGCATGAAATGAGGAGAATACGGACTGTAGACCATAGGGGTACATAAAGTGCATTCCCAATCATCTGAGTGCCAGAATGGAAGGTGTTATCGCCTCTATGGCTATCATGCAAGGATTGAATTTTCCATGCAGATGTGTTTTTGAAATTTTCTAGAAAGCTCGAAGTAGAGGCTGACTCAGAGAGTTGCTGACTTCTCCTACGCTCGATGATTTGCCGAGCGTCAGGGGTAGATTTTTTGTTACCCACGAATTAATTAGGGATTAATTAATGAGTCGACCGAGTAATTAATATTTAGTCATCGGAAATTCGAGCTTGGAATGTCGAAATCGAGCGTCGGTAGTCGAGTCGAAAATAGTTAAAAGACTAGACGTGAAAATAATTACAAATCAACAATGACCAAAATAACCCTAGCATCGGAATACCGAGTGTTACGGGTGCGGCCACGCTAGCATCACGCACCAAGTGCGGGGGTTGGCTAGCATACCGTAGCTAGCAGCCCCCACCAATGTGCGTAGCATGCTAGCAGATGGCAGCTAGCAGCCGGCGCCATTTGGTGCAAGGCGTGTTGGGCCGAGGCTCAAGCAGCACCATGATCGATGGAGAAAGGGTAGGTCGTTGGACTACCCTCCCCAACCGGTCAAATAAAATTTATACACTCAACCAACCCCTATACAAGTATAGTAGCAAGTCAAGGGTCGAACCCAAAGGAATAGTGAATGAATGTCTATTGTCTTGCGCTAAGCTATTCCGAAATCGAAAGTGGGGTTGTAAAGCTAAAACTAAAGCTAATCACAACAAATAGACTTGTAGAAATCAAAGATAATAAACGCTAGGGCTAGGATCCACATGCATTCATAATGAAATCAACTAATTTGGGAAGTCAATTAATTAAGTCAAGCAATGGGAAGGAAAATCAATATTGCAACCAAAAGAGCATATCAAGCTATTCTCCTAGAGAACTACCTAGCGCCAACTACGATATACTCTAGCTAGGAAACGTTACAAGATACCTCATTCGTGTAATTGCAAGCCACAAATCAATGGTCCGTATCAATGTGAACTTACAATGCAATCTAGTGTGAATAACTAGGGTGATCAAGCCTAAATCAAACACACACATGCACAAAATCAATCAACCAATTTAATCACATTATCAACTCAATCAATTTCCCCAAATTAACTTCAATTCATTACTAATACATGGTTCACCATTACCCTAGCAATCAAACTACTCACAATTCATCAAAATCAAAGCTAAACCAGTCAACAAATTCATATTCATCAATTGAAATCAAACTAAATCAATCAAACTATCAACAAACTTAATCAATCAACAAAACAAATGAAATCAAACAATAGATTGTATTAAAGAGTAAAGAATTCTTACAAACTTGATAGAAATCAAACCAAATGTAGCAATCTTCAATCATCAATCATCAAATCCAAGGTTTCTCTCTCTAAAAATCTAAGAACAAAATGTTTTTTCTCTCTCTACCCCAAAATTCAATCTAAACTAATTCTAATATATTCTAACTCTCTTCTCTCCAAAAATAGAAGGAAAACTATATCTAGTAAAACTAACTAGAGAGAAGTTGGTTATGACGTCCAAAAATAGACCCACGGAGATGCGGTCGCACATAGGAAAGAAGAGTAGGCACACGGGAAATGGTACGGGCACAAACCCAGGGGATACGCCCGCACGCGCCTCCTGTTGATGGTGATGAACATCAAAGTAGGTAGAAAGTATATAAGCATTTTGGTGGGTTTGTGGCATAGATGATGCCCCCACCGCATGCGTGCACCGGTCTTGAGACTTGCCCTTCGAGTTCCTCTAAACTTGAAACTCAAAATGCTAGCACAAGGCATCTAATGTGATGATAAATGTTGAAGGAAAGCTCGGAAATCTTTGGATGCTCGATCATAATCTAAAAACAAATGAAAACAAACAAGTAATAGAGAAAAATAACGAATAAACAAGAAAATACACAAAATAAAGAAACTAACTACGAAAAGCACAAAGTAAAGAAATAAAGAGCAAAACTAAGAAAAACTAAGGAAAAGAGCTACAAAATGAAATGAAATTCATCCAAAAAGAGATCAAATGAGTGTCATGAATGTCACTTATCAAATTCCCCCAAGCTAAACTTTTGCTTGTCCTTGAGCAAAACAAAGCAAGAAAGAATAAGGATGAAAAATTTATTAAAAATGAAAAAGAAAGACTCAAGATGAGAATGTACACTTAGACTCACTGTCGTAGGAATCACGGTTGTTTTTAGCTACAACAAGCCCTTTAAAACCCTAAGTCGCCTATGAGGACGAGTGAGGTCTCGTAAGGGTGTCCTAAGAGTTTGACCCATAACTCTCACAAAGAAAACACGAGGCAAAACAAAAAGACAAAGTCAAAACAAAAGGGAAGGGAAAAATATAAAATTCTACGAGTTGGACTTTTCACAATGACTACAATTCAAATGAATGACAAACTTTCTCAAACAAATAGAGGTGAGCACATTTCAAGATATCCAAGGTTGATAAAAGAATAAAACATGCTAATCATAGAGAACTAAGTATCACACTCCACTTTCATCCCGTTCGTTCTTACCGCGTTCCCCCTACTAGCTTCAAATCAACCTCTAGTGAGCGTCCCAATGGTTCCTCGAAGGAACCGGAAAAAGGAAAATTTTTATAGGCTACTCGACATCTTGACTTTTACATCCCCTCTCCTTACTCCTAAAACTCACATTCCTCTCCTCCGATGAATGACTCAACCACTTAAATCAAAAGGTCTTTCCCCAAGGTTGTAATGCAAGGGCGAGAAAGGGTGTAGGTAGGCTAAAATTTGAGATTGGTTGTTTTCCTAATCAATGAAGCAAAAGAATGGCCAATTCTTAGGATCACAATCAAGTAGTCACCAAACCAAACAAAAATACATACACCTTATACCCCCAAGCTTATTCAAAACTACATTCACAAATATATACACAAAAAGCGTAAGCGCTTCTCCCCCAAGCTAAAATGAAGCATTGTCCTCAATGCTTAGAAGGAGAAAAGAATACATCAAAATATTTTTGGATTTCCAATTTTTCATTTTTTTTTCTTTTGTTTTTCTTTTAAACTTGCAAAGTCCTTGCCGTTTACTAAATTCGGACGGCTTTTATAAACACTTACCATTATTCACAATATAAAAAAAAAAAAAAAAAAAAAAAAGCATGCTTCAAATTAGAACCAAATCCAAACTTATACACCACAACTTCCAAAAGAAGGCCATTTGCTTCATAAAAACCAAAAATGGAGCGAAAAGAAACAAAAGGCTCAAGAATCTAAGTACGTGGCTAGAAAAGAAAGGTATAGGCTCAAATTGGTTAGCAAAAAGGTAAATGTAAACCCAAAAGATCCGCCAACAAATAAATCCCAATCAAAATACAAGTGATCTTAATGGTAACAACACCAAAAGATCCCAAACACGCTAGGGTGTTAAGCATATACATCATCGAATCATTCAACTCCCCTAAACTAATCTTAATATAAACAACCAAGAAAATAAAAGAAGGAAAAGGAAAGGTCTCACCCGATAATCCACGCAAAGTGAAGAAATAAGAGCGAAAACGAGAATCACCAAATAAATCTCCAAAGTAGATGCAGGAAAATAAAATCCCGATGAGAGCAAAAGAAATAAAGAAAACTATATTCAAAGAAAATTGTCAATAACTTCCAGACAAAATCAGCAGAAAATCCGGCAGCATAACGATAGGATAGCAGAAATATATCAGTGAGACAGACAGAGAATCATCATAGCAGCAGAGAAATCATCATCAGAAAATCATCAGAATAACATCAGAAAAATATCAAAACAATCATCATCAGGAAACCATCATAACATCATCATAGAAGCAGCTGAAGCAGATATAGGACAGGAAGAATTAAAAGCAACAGTACTAAATGAACCACTAGCTAGGGGAAAAAAACATGCAAAGCACAACCACATAGAAATAATTCCCCCAAGCTAGAAATGAGCTACCCCCCCCCCCCAAGCTAGTCCTAACAATAAGGCATGCAAAAGAAACAACATAATACAAGCATAAGGAGGGGTAGCCAACAAGGCTCACTCGGCACTATGGTAGGGGGTAGAGCTATTACTCCCCCCACCAATGTCATACACGACACTGCGAACCAAATCATCAGCAAGACAAGCATTCTTCCCCTTAGACCTACTAAACCTCCTAAGGGAATCACCGGCGAAGAAATGGGTCCAATCATCTAGAGTGGGAGGGCCCGAACGTCCCTATCTCCCCTTAATCTCAAGTGAAGGGAAAGGAGCAGGGTTACCAGGATCATACACCTAATCACAACCCCTCGGTCGCCTATAATCGTAATCCCCTCGGGAGATCCCACGGATGGAACTAGGTGCCACATGGGGACCCTCCCAATATGGGTAGAAAGGTCGAGGTCCTATAGCCTTGTCATATGGCTCCCACTGAGGAATAGGTCCCTCTTGGACCGGTAAGTAAGGGTAGTTCAAGTAAGGGTAGTTCAAATAAGGCTCTTGGTCCTAGCAACATGATAGTCATAAACCCTCCTAGCATGAAAGTTATAACCACCCACAAAATCATTCCCCAAAGAAGAAGAGGAAGACAAAGCAAGAGCAAGAGTATCAACCTTAGCATGCAAACTAGTCAAATCTTCTTTGAGAGTGCGCTCCAAGAACTTTTGGTTGATCAACGCAAAGATGCTTAAAAGGTGCGAGGGGTTCTTATCTCTTGAGTCTTGAATAGGCTCAAGCTCCTTGAGCATTCCTCCATACTTCTTTTCGAGAGATAGCACAAGTATGGTAATCATTCCTCCAATTTGAATACTTCCCGAAAGGAAGATCCCATCACGGATATCAACAAATCGATCAAGCAAATGCGATGCAAAATCAATAACTTCAACTTCATCATCCTTTGGCTTATCCGCCAACCATAGCCAACTCAACTCCTCTTAGGACATGGCGCTAAGAGATTCCTTGGAGAAGAAAGCATAAGTGAGAATCCGGCTAAAATAACGCATTGCTGCATGAATAATTGAAGCCGACTTGGAATATTGTGCCCGATAAGATTCCTCATAAGAAATAATAGTCCACCAATCATTTTCACAATACTTGTGATCCTTATGCAAAGTCTCATATGCCAGATAAATCAAAGGAACACCTTCTAGTGGCTCGGGAAAATAAAAGGCCTCATTGAAATAAGAAAGCGGGATGGAGTGGTCCTCATTGAAGACTTGGAAAAACAAAGTAGGAGGCTCATCATCATCACCATCACCATGAACTTCGAGGGATGCAAGAAACTCAAAAGTGATCCTAGCAAAAGTAGGAGCATTGAGATCAATAAAGGCTTCAAGACCTAAGTTTCTTGCTAACATCCTCACATCATCATCAATCCCTAGGAGAGTTGTGGTTTCTTGATCATAAAACTGAGTAGAATAGAGCTTCCTTGATGAAAGATTGACGAATTTATCCCAATGTTCTTTCTTAGAAAATTGGATGCCATAGGTTTCCCTCGATAGAGGATGGTGGTTCAATTACATTCCTTGGATTGTAATGCTTAGCATGCTTGGTGCGGCGAAGAGGAACCATCTACAAACAACCATCAAAGAAAAGGTTCAAAATTATAGAAAATAATGGGCTAAGACTAAACATGATAATGGTAAGACTAACAAAGTCCACAATAATCAAGGAAATAAGCAAAATCCATCTCAAATGAAGAATGCATAAAGAAAATCACAATTATTGTCCAAAATCATGCATAGTAAGCAACATCATACACCATGACCATCAAACCCTTATGGAAATCATCACTACCAACACTATAGTACCCAACAATAAACCTACCAACAAATCCATTGACAAATCCAACAAAAATGATGCCAAAGTATTCAATATACTCAAGTAAAATCATCATCATAATAAAAATCAACATCAACAACATCATCATATTCACAATCAACATGAATTGAAGCAAGTAGTAACAACATGGGTAAGCTAATAAAGGTAGTACCAACAAAATCAAATTTTCATGAATCATAAAAATTGAAAATTTATCACAAAAGTGATGAAATTATACCTTCAATTGATGAGAAAACACAAGAAAATAACAAGAGGAACACTACTACTTACTAACATTCCCAATGGCAAATCACAAAACTTCAATTGAAGAATACCCGAAAATCTCAAATTTAGGAGAGAGAAAGTTACCTTGAAGATGCTTGAATGAAATTTTGAGTAACAAAAACTAGTAAATTATGAATTTTTTTGATGAAAAAATTGATGAGGAAAATATGATGGAGATGAAGAGAAAACTAGAGCAAACACCAAATAAATCTAGAGTGAGAAAATGAAGTAGGAGAGAGAAGAAAAAGAAGGAAAATCGGATTAAAAAGAGGGCAAAGAGGGGGGGCATGACCTCAGGTGGTGCGGCCGCACTTGAGGTCTGTGCGCCCGCACAAGGGTGGTGTGCGGCCGCACCACCCTGGGTACGCTTTTTCGATCCTCTTTTTCTTCCTTCCTCACTATGGTGCGCACACCTATATGATGGTGATGAACACCCATATAGGCAGTAGCTAACCCCTCATTTTGGTGGGTTCAAAGCAAGAAATTCAAGAACCCAACAAGCTCCATATTTAACACAAATTTCCTACTCAAGAAATTGGACAATTCTACCTCAAAAATGGCATCAAAGTTGTTGGATTTTAAATCAAATTCACCTACATCACAAAAAAAAACAAGATTAAAAGAGAATAACATCATCAAAACAAAAGGAAAATTCAAAAGAAAAGGAGAAAAGGTTAGAAACTCGGGTTGCCTCCCGATAAGCGCTTATTTAAAGTCATAAGCTTGACATTCTCCATCCTTTTCAAGGTGGATCATAGAGAGTCATGTCATGAATGACCCCAACAAAAACTCCCTCATTATAGCACTTGAGCCTATGTCCGTTGACCTTGAAAGTCCTTGAAAGGACCAAAGGTGAAATTTCAATAGCACCATTTGGAAACACCTCTTGAACAACAAATGGACCGGTCAAACGAGACATAAATTTTCCGGGAAAAAGCCTCATTTTTGAATTGTAGAGAAGCACCTTATCTCCCGGATTGAACTCCTTTTTCTCAATTAGCTTATCATGCATCTCTTTGGTTCTAGACTTATACAATCTAGCACAATCATAAGCATCCAAACGAAGCTCTTCCAATTCATGAAGATCCAACCAACGTTGTTCTCCCGCACTTGCCAAATCAAAGTTAATCTTCTTGATTGCCCAATGAGTGCGGTGCTCAAGCTCCACCGGAAGATGGCAAGATTTCCCATAAACTAATCGATAAGGGGTGGTACCAATAGGAGTTTTGAAAGCCGTTCAATATGCCCACAAAGCATCATCGAGCTTGTTTGACCAATCTTTCCTACTCCTTGCAACCGTATACTAAAGAATCAACTTAATTTGACGATTAGACACCTCTACTTGCCCATTGGTTTGAGGATGATAAGGGAGCCCAAATCGTTGGTTCACTCCATGCTTCTTCCACATTTTCCGGAAATCATAATGCACGAAATGAGAGCCATTGTCACTTATAACCGCCTTGGAAATTCTAAACCTTGGGAATATAATCTTCTTGAACAACTTCATTACCACCTTATGATCATTTGTTGGAGAAGCAATGGCTTCAACCCACTTTTACACATAATCAACGGCAACAAGAATGTATTGATTCCCAAATGAAGAAGGAAAAGGACCCATGAAATCTATACCCCAAACATCAAAGATCTCCAACTCAAGAATCGGTTGTTGGGGCATCTCATTCCTTTTTGAAATATTTCCGGTCCTTTGGTATTGATCACAACTCTTGAAAAATTCCCAAGTATTCTTGAAGAGGTTTGGCCACCATAAGCCACATTGAAGCACCTTATAAGCCGTTCTTGAAGTACCCATATGACCACCACTAGGATCCGAGTGGAACATCTTCAAAACATTTGGTATCTCTTCATTTAGCACACACC
This sequence comes from Chenopodium quinoa, assembly GCF_001683475.1. NCBI lineage: Eukaryota > Viridiplantae > Streptophyta > Magnoliopsida > Caryophyllales > Amaranthaceae > Chenopodium > Chenopodium quinoa. The sequence continues at coordinate 684,534 of NW_018745251.1, read as the reverse complement.
GGCGCAACAATCCATCCACACCTCTCTTATACAAAATCGGCTCATCCCACACATAATGCCTAGCTTCTCTCTTGAGCTTCCTCTTTTGATTGTTTGAAAAAGAAGGAGGAAACTCCCCACAAGCAAGAAAATTTACCAAATCGGAAAACCATGGGAGCTCCTTCACATTGATGACATATAAGGAATCGTCCAACATCCGATCCTCAATAGGGGATCCATCATCTTGATCTTGAAAATCCTCAAGCCTAGATAAATGATTCGCAACCACATTTTCTGCACCTTTCTTATCCCGGATCTCAAGATCAAAAGATTGGAGCTCAAGAACCCAACGAATCAACCTTGGCTTAGATTCATTTTTTCCAAAGAGATACTTCAAAGCCGCATGATCGGTGAAAACAATAGTCTTAGACCCCAACAAATAACAACGGAACTTTTCAAAAGAATGAACAATCGCCAAATATTCCTTTTCCGTTGCTGTGTAATTCCTTTGAGCACTATTTAGGGTCTTCGACATAGAGCAGATGACATGGAGATTCTTATCAATCCTTTAACCTAACACACCCCTAATGGTCGTATCACTAGCATCACACATGAGCTCAAAAGGCAAATCCCATCTAGGGGCTTGGACAATAGAAGTGGAAGTCAAAGCTTTCTTCAACTTGTTAAAAGCTTCCAAACAAGTATCATCAAACACAAAATCGACATCTTTTGGGAGAAGATCATTTAAAGGCTTAGCAATGAGAGAAAAGTCTTTGATAAACCTTCTATAAAATCCGGCATGTCCCAAAAATGATCTTACTCCTTTCACATTAACCAGAGGTGGCAATTTCTCTATCACCTCAATCTTGGCTTTGTCAACTTCTATTCCTTTATGGGAGATTTTGTGTCTAAGCACAATCCCTTCTTCCACCATGAAGTGGCATTTTTCCCAATTTAGCACCAAGTTGACCTTTTCACACCTTTCAAGACACTTCCCAAGATTTTTGAGGCAATTCTCAAATGAAACTCCCCCCACGGAAAAATCATCCATAAAAACCTCCATTTCTTCTTCTAGCATTTCCCCAAAAATGCCCATCATGCACCTTTGAAAGGTCGCCGGAGCATTAAACAATCCAAAGGGAATTCTTCTATATGTAAAAGTACCATAGGGGCATGTGAAGGTTGTCTTTTCTTGATCCTCGGGATGAATAAGAATTTGAAAGAATCCCGAATATCCATCAAGGAAGCAATAGAACTTGTGCCTTGTCAACCTTTCAAGCATTTGGTCAATAAAGGGGATAGGGAAGTGATCCTTCTTAGTTGATGTGTTTAGACGTCTATAGTCTATACACATCCTCCAACCGTTGATCGTTCTAGTCGGAATGAGCTCACCTTTCTCATTCTTGACTATGGTCATACCCCCCTTCTTAGGAACGACATGCACGGGGGAGACCCACCTTGAGCTTGAGATGGGGAATATGATTCCCGCATCCAAAAGTTTAGTGATCTCTTTCTTTACTACTTCTCCCATTTGGGGATGTAGTTTCCTTTGTTGTTCAATAGAAGGTAGGGTGCCCTCCTCAAGTGTTATGTGGTGTGTACACAAGGCAGGGCTTATGCCCTTAAGATCATCAATAGTGTACCCCAAAGCACCTTGGTGCTTTCTCAAGACACCACATAACGCTTGAGCTTGGCTCTCACTCAAGGATGCACTTACAATGATGGGATAAGTAGAATTAGGGCCTAAGAATTCATACCTAAGGTGTGACGGTAGAGGTTTGAGCTCTACCATAGGAACACCTTTAGCTTCTTTGGTTGAGGCCACATGCAAAGCATCTTGACTTGATATCCCCATAAAAATTTGATCATCACTCCCTTCATTGCCTCTATCAAGCAAGTCCACATATAATTGCACTTCCTTGTTTAGGATACCTATCTTTTCCTTGTTCAACAAAACACACTCAAGAGGATCATTAGATGTGAGCAAGTTCTCATGCATGGATTGCACAATATTATCAAGAACTTCAATTCTCATGCAATTCTCAAAAGAAGAAGAGGGATATTTCATGCCTTCATTCAAATCAAATTCAACTACCTCCTCTCCAATCTTAAGAGATATCTTAGCACTTTTGACATCAATCATAGCCCCCGATGTGGCAAGAAATGGTCTACCTAAGATGATAGGGATAGTAGCATCTTCATCCATATCCAACACTACAAAATCAACCGGAATGATAAATTTCCCAACCCTCAAAGGAACATCTTCTACCTTCCCCTTTGGAATCTTAATTTATCTATCGACTAATTGCAAAGTAATCTTGGAAGGTAAAAGTTCTCCTAGACCTAATCTTTGATAAACCGAATATGGCATAAGTCTAACACTATCTCCTAAGTCACATAGGGCATTATCAATTTGAGTCTCATTAATGGCACAAGGGATTGAGAAATTTCCGGGAACCTTCAACTTAGGAGGCATCTTATTCATGATTATTGCACTACAATGTTCGGGCAGGCTAATTGTTTCCATCATGTCACATGTCCTTTTTCCACTCAAAATCTCTTTGAGGAACTTAGCATAGTTTGGCATTTGTTCTACAACATCGGTGAAAGGAAGAGTTAGATGAAGTTGCTTAAGCATCTCTACAAATTTTCCAAATTGCTCATCCAATTTGTGTCTATTATACCTTTGGGGATAAGGGAGCTTGGGTTTGTAAAGTTATTTTTCTTTCTCTTTCACTCTTTCCACTTGTTCCTCATCAAGTTTCTCACTCAAAGGACACTCGTATCCCTCAATTTCAATAGGACTCTTGCTAGTGCTCTATCTAGCATCACTCTTCTTAGGTACTCCACCCTCAAGGACCCTACCACTTCTAGTAACAATAGAATCCATAGGGTTCTTAGAATCTAAGATAGGTGAAGTCAAAGAAGAAGAATCCGCAAATTCCTTAAACACATTAGCCAATTGAGAGAGTTTATCACCCAAGTCTTTATTATAAGTCAACATGTGATTGAACTTCTCATCATTCAAAGCCATGTAAGTTTCTAGCATCTTGGCTTGTTTCTCAATAATTCCTTCCAAGAAATTCCTAGAAGAAAATGGTTGATCATAGGAATCATCACTTAAACCTTGAATATTTGGAACTAAAAAAATTGGGGAACCTCTTTGAAAATTTGCTTGAAAATATCCCCTACTTTGATTATTCCAATTACCCCTAGCTTGATTTTGGCCACTTTGTTGACTATGGTTACCATAACTTTGGTTATGATCCCCATGTCCTCGGCCATGACTTTGACCATTATAACCATGGTTATTGTAGCTACCATGAATCCCTTGGACTCCATGATTTCTACAACCTCCACTTTGGTTATAATTATCATAGTTCACATGATTATGATAATTCCTATTTCCAACATTTCTTTGAACATAAATTCTAGGTTCACATTCATGATCATTAACATAATTCACATGCTCAACTTCAATTCCATCACATTCATCACAAGGAACATTGGGGCACATAAAAGCATCATGGTCATTCATTCTACATAAATCACAACGCCAACATTCTCTAATCATGCAACAAGAAGAAGAATTAGAGTTAGGGTAAGAAAGTGTACCTCTCCCCTTAATTTGGGAGGGAAGAATCGGAGCTTGCAATGGTGGCTTCTCAAGCTTTGCTTTGAGTGATACAACCTCTTTCCCTAAATCCGCAATTAAAGTAGTCAAATCATTAATGGCATTGAGTTGTTCGATTGAGCAACCCTTGCTAGTTGGCTCTTTCTCCACTTCTTGCCAATTCATATAATGTCGCACCACTTCATCTATTGCATCCACCACTTATTCTTCCGTTTTGTTCATTATTGGGCCTCCGGCTCCGGCATCAAAGCTTGCTCTTCCATGAGAACTCAACCCACCATAGAAGATTTGTATAATTTGATAGGTAGGAATCCCATGGTGTGGACACTCTCTTTGATACTCCTTGTATCTCTCCCATGCTTCATAGAGACTCTCACTAGGCCCTTGCTTGAAATTTTGGATCAAAGTTCTTGACTCCGCCGTCTTCTTTTGTGGTAAAAAGCGAGATAAGAAAGCCTTTGTAACCTCATCCCATGTTCTTAAGGACCTTGGTTTGACCTCTTTGTCCAACCACTCTAGAGCTCTTCTAATAAGAGAGAAGGGGAACAACTTGAGTCTTATGTACTCTTGAGCAACTCCGGTTACCACATTAGTATTGCAATACTTCTCAAAATCTTTAAGATGATTGAGAGGATTTTCACTCTTTGTACCTCCATATTGCTTCCTCTCAACCAAAGTAATCATATCCGGTTTAGTTTCAAAATCATGATCCGGAACCATCAATGGAACAATTCCACTCTCATACTTGTAATCTCCCGGAGTGCCTAACTCCTTCAATGTCAATCTTTGAGCTTCTCCCATGTTCACTTGCACACACAATTCTCAAACAAAAATTATTAGTAGCACGGCTACAAATGTAGCCTAAAAGAAAATCTTTTTGTATTTTTCAATAAGATGGAATAGACTCAACAACAATACACAATCACGACACCATTCCCCGGCAACAGCGCTATTTTGATCGACGGCAAAATGGTAGGTCGTTGGACTATCCTCCCCAACCGGTCAAACAAAATTTATACACTCAACCAACAACTATACAAGTATTGTAGCAAGTCAAGGGTCGAACCCAAAGGAATAGTGAGTGAATGTCTATTGTCTTGCGCTAAGCTATTCCGAAATCGAAAGTGGGGTTGTAAAGCTAAAACTAAAGCTAATCACAACAAATAGACTTGTAGAAATCAAAGATAATAAACGCTAGGGCTAGGATCCACATGCATTCATAATGAAATCAACTAATTTGGGAAGTCAATCAATTAAGTCAAGCAATGGGAGGGAAAATCAATATTGCAACCAAAAGAGCATATCAAGCTATTCACCTAGAGGTCTAACTAGCGCCAACTACGATAAACTCTAGCTAGGAAACGTCACAAGATACCTCAATCGTGTAATTGCAAGCCACAAATCAATGGTTCGTATCAATGTGAACTTACAATGCAATCTAGTGTGAATAACTTGGGTGATCAAGCCTAAATCAAACACACACATGCACAAAATCAATCAACCAATTTAATCACATTATCAACTCAATCAATTTCCCCAAATTAACTTCAATTCATTACAAATACATGCTTCACCATTACCCTAGCAATAAAACTACTCACAATCCATTAAGAACATCAAAATCAAAGCTAAACCAATCAACAAATTCATATTCATCAATTGAAATCAAACTAAATCAATCAAACTATCAACAAACTTAATCAATCAACAAAACAAATGAAATCAAACAATAGATTGTATTAAAGAGTAAAGAATTCTTACAAACTTGATAGAAATCAAACCAAATGTAGCAATCTTCAATCATCAATCATCAAATCCAAAGTTTCTCTCTCTAAAAATCTAAGAACAAAATGTTTTTTCTCTCTCTACCCCAAAATTCAACCTAAACTAATTCTAATCTATTCTAACTCTCTTCTCTCCAAAAATAGATGGAAAACTATATCTAGTAAAACTAACTAGAGAGAAGTTGGTTATGACGTCCAAAAATAGACCCACGGAGATACGGCCGCACATAGGAAAGAAGAGTAGGCGCACGGGAAAGGGTACGGGCACAAACCCAGGGGGGTGCACCCGCACGCGCCTCCTGTGCGCCCACACCTAGGAGGGTCTCCTCCTCCCCTTGTTCGATCTTGATCATCCTTGTGCACACAACTTGGTGATGGTGATGAACATCAAAGTAGGCAGAAAGTATATGAGCATTTTGGTGTGTTTGTGGCATAGATGATGCCCCACCGAATGCGTGCACCGGTCTTGAGACTTGCCCTTCGAGTTCCTCTAAACTTGAAGCTCAAAATGCTAGCACAAGGCATCCAATGTGATGATAAATGTTGAAGGAAAGCTCGGAAATCTTTGGATGCTCGATCATAACCTAAAAACAAATGAAAACAAACAAGTAATAGTGAAAAACAACGAATAAACAAGAAAATGCACAAAATAAAGAAACTAACTACGAAAAGCACAAAGTAAAGAAATAAAGAGCAAAACTAAGAAAAACTAAGGAAAAGAGCTACAAAATGAAATGAAATTCATCCAAAAAGAGATCAAATGAGTGCCATAAATGTCACTCATCACACCGCTGGCAGCCCACAAGGGTGCCTTGGTGCACATGTGAGCTGCCATGTGGCGTGAAATAATTGGGGCTTTAGGGATTGAGGTGGCTGGTTATGGGAGAGGGAGAGGGAGAGGGAGAGGGGAGCAAGTTTGGTCCCTCTCCTCCAAATGGTCCTCACCTACTCCTTCTTATGACATTGCCACTTGTTGATTATTACTAGTTTGATTATTAATTTTTTTTTTTTTGCTTTAAAATAAAATAAGAAAATTAAATTCTCCCACATTAATGGGAGAGCTTTTCACACTCTTGCATTTCCCTATAATTACCCAACTTGGGATATTAGCAAAAGCACTTGAGTAAGAGTTGAAAAAGGCATCACCATTGTGAAAACCATTGAACTTATTAATTACTCGGGTTTAGGTTGGGCCTTGCTAAGTCCAAGGCATTAGACCCTTGTCGTGGTCGAGTTGTGGGTAGACTTTCGCTAGAGGTCGTCGTACTTTTTAGACTTGCTTTCGAAGTAAGAGCCCCTTGAGGTCGGGCGAAGCATGCGTCAAAGGTTTAATTACTATCTTGATCTTGTCATTAAGTTAATTATGCTTTATGGTTTAATTTATTGCGAGTGCGGTCTTGGTTTGGGTTTGTTTCCACGGTGGTTCGGATTCACCAAACCTCAACATTGGTATCAAAGCTTTGCTCTTTTATTTTTAAAATCATATTTTTTTCAAGGTGTTTTTGTGGCTTAATTTTTCTATTTTAAAGTTGCTAATAAGATTAGTAGCTCGGTTTATTAGTTTAATCCCTTACTAGAGCAGACTACAGCTCTCGAACCCATATTTTTGCCCAAAATAGTGAGTTTTGGATGGATGTATTTTTAGCCAAAAAACGACCAGAAATGCACTTTTCGAGGGGTTTTTTTTACGGAAATTTTTTAGTCTTTCTAACCTTGAAAATTCATTGCATATAAAATTTTAAACCACTTTAGGAATGATTACTTGGTAGTAATTTGTGTTTGAAAGTTTGGTTTTATTTTTTCACATAATTGCAAACTAATTGCATTGAGTGTGAAATCTTTGTTCTTTGAGGCTTCTAAGTACTAAAGATTTAATCTTTAATTAATTTAAAGTTTGAGTTACTAAATTCCATGAATTTTTGTTGAACTTTGTTGATTTAATCATTTTTAAGTTGATTGAAATCATAAAGTTTAAACCTTGTAATAGAAATTTGGTTTATCTTCATATTGGAAGATATAATTTTTCAAGAAAACACAAGTATTAAAGTTTGAATTTTTATTGAACGTGTGTTTATTTTTCCAACTCCTTTTATTTTGTCAAAATCTCAAGATTAATTTAAATTAATTAAATTAATAGTGAGTAATTTCCCTCTTAATTTTGTCGCACCAAGTTAAACCAATTTTATTAAAGAATGATTCCTGGAAATAATTTTTGGTTTTATGAACTTGGATGAATTTATTTAAGTTGGACTTGTTATTTTCATTTTTCTTCAATAAATTAATTGATTCTAAAATTAATTTAGAATTGATTAAAATGTCACACAAAATTGGGATTTTTTCCCGAGGCAAGAGAACCAAATCGAGGCCTAAGAGCCCCAAGCATGCTCTCGGCCTGCCAGGCTGCTCACGCAGTCCACATGGGGCTGCCAAGGCTGCTGGGTGCCTTGAAGTGGTGCGTGTGTGCGGGGGAGCTGTTGTGCGTCACCTAGCCGAGTCAGCCGCATGGTGCGGCAGCAGCTTGCTGCTGTGCTCGCACCAAGAGTGCAGCCTTACGGCTTGCTATGGGTAAGCCGTTTATGGTGCTTGCATTGAGGTTGTACGTGTGCATAGCTTGGTTCATAATTAAGGTTAATATGCGTAGACATTGGTTGCGAAGCAATGTGGTGCAATTAGCTCATGCAACATGGTCGTAATGGGCCACGACTTGGTGTGTGCAAGTTCGCTTATGTGGGCGGTGTAACGCTTAGCGACATCGTGACCCACTCCTACGTTCCTTGAGCATCATTTGGTTGTGCGAGTAGTGAGCACTCCAAGTCTTAGTGCTAGTCACTTGGATATTTTGGACTACGTAATTTTTCGCTTAATTTGTCGTTTTAATTATTTTAATTATTTTGTTTTATTTAATTAAAATTTTGGAGGCAAGGCCTCGGTTTTTTGAGCGGCATTTGCAAAAATCCTATTTTTGCAAAAAAATTGGGTTTTACCGACTTAATTAATTTGATTAATTATGATGGATACGGAATTTAGTGGGAGCTTCAAATATTAACTGCGCTTATTTTCATAATCGGTTAAAACAACTTTGACTAGTTTTAAATAGGTGTGTTAATCAGATTTACAACCTATATTAGTTAGTAGTTATCACGTGTTTTTGCATTGTTACTAGTTTTATCGTTGTAAAATGCATTGGGCCATTCACAAATAGTAAATGGATGAATGGAATGTATATTCTCTCACAGGTTTTATAAAATGGCAACTAGTGGGGCTCGATTAGGATAGAAAATATGGACTGCGATCCGTAATGTATTTTTGTAAATCTAAATACGGTATGCGTACCTTTGAGTATTTTTGTACCTTGATATTTAGATTAGTCCTAATTGTATATACTAGTTGTTGCATAATTTTGGTCAAGTCTTGAAGATGGAGGTTCTAAGAAGACGAAGCCATGAAGTTGCAAAAGAAGACCTTTTGAAAGACTTGAAGAATTCAAGGGGTCATGCTAGTTGCCAATATGCATAAAAATGCTTATGCATTACATATTTATGATTATTTATATATGAATTATATGTTAGATGCATGTTTAGGATTTCGAATGTTGTGATTAATAATTAAGTTCACTTAAATCAACCAACATAGAAACCCTAGGTCCCTAAAATATTGAGTGAAATTGTCATTCCAAAACAACACTTATCGACCTATTGAGACTAGTGATGGGCTACACCAAAGCGAGGCATCACTATTACTCCCTAGACTCATAAGGCATACCGGGTATGCAAGTTTGTTTTGGTTGCACTCAACGATATGAGTGATGGAGTCCAAACATGTCGTGGAAAAGTGAATAAATTAATTGTTGAGAGAGCATTAGATGCGACGATTTATTTAACCAAGAGTGGATCGGAGCCATTAGCAAAGCGTTGCTTACCTTGGGAGATTGAGTGTTAAGACAAGCTAAAGCATGCTTAACCACTCTTTGTTTCTTTGGATCTTGGAATCGACTTATTTTCACAAAATAGGGACAATTTTATGTGTAAATAAGATGTTAAATAAGTTTGACATATGCATGAATTAAATTATATCTTATTCAATTATCATGAATGGTTTTTCATTAAAATTCTTTCAAATTGTAGAATTATGTCTTCAACTATCGACAACAATTAATTATTCCCATATCTTCCTGAGAAGTTACCATTTAGCTTAGCTTGAATTTGGTGAACTTCAAAGAATGGGAAGAAAAACTCCGTATGACCCTTCGCAATTGCTACCTAGAGCATATCTTGGATACTCCCATCTCAAGTTTCTACTCAAAAGGGGTTATGAGCGATGAAGCTCATGAGGAGTGGAGTTATGATTGTAAGAGAGTCTCGCGACTCATGGCAAAATTCATTTCGAAACAGTGGAAGAAGAAATTCTCTAACTACCTTCTGGATGTACTCCTTAAGGATCTAGAAGAAGTGGTCAATCTGAGGGTCATATAGAGCGATAGGGGAAACTATGATGGCCTTGTGGAGGAAGTAACTAGGTCACTATCTAACATGAGGATCAAGCCACCGCAAGATGGGTATCTCATCAAAAAGAGGCAAGAAGTATGGGATAGGGTATATAGTGCAAGATTTAACCTCGGGATGCCACTTTAAGCCGATGTGCTAAAGATGACAAGGTTATTTAACCAGCTGGAGCTGACTGGTAAACTGGTGGAGGATGAGCAAGCAGCTCATATGCTTTTAAGGTCACTACACGCGGGGTACGTTGCAATTAAGATGCAACTTACCAACAATCGAAAAAAACTATCCTTCAAGGAAGTTTTCCAAGAGCTCCAGAAAAACCTATTTTTGCAAGGCGGCTATGTTTGCTCTAAGGCCCAAGAAGGAGGAGTTCAAGAACAAGGCAAAAATGCGCTATTTCTATTGTAGTTAGTGTAGGGAATATTTCAAGCATTATCCTTAGCTTGAACCCCACTGTGATCATACACTTAAGCATGGTGGGGTCCAAAGGGAAAGAAGCTAGAGCAAAAGAGTCGCCAACAAGTTTTAGGAACTTGTAAACCGTTCACGAGGTGAAGGTTACACCCCTTAACAATCCAAGAGATCGTGAACTCCAATAGGTCTGGAACTATGACTAGTAGTTCGGGGATGAAGGTACAAATCCAACCTAAAAGAGATTTAACCTGCCCTAATAATAGGCCTCTACTTTATTCTGATCGTATTCATGTGCGCTTTCTGATTAACATGAAATCAATAGGATTAACCCTAAACCTGTTTATCTATGCATGTTGGTTGAATTTAATGTACAAATAAACTATTATTGGCGATCACTTGAATTATAATCATATTAACCCTAAACAAGATTATTAATTATCTTATTATGCGTGATTACAAGTACCAATTCCCTTTAAACATGCATAAAAGGTGTGATCAAGCAATAAAAATAAATATATATATCAAGCAACATAATAATCATAAACAATAATCATCATAAAATTATAATCATAATTAAAACAATTATAAAAATAATCATGTTAAAGCATAACAATAGCAAGATACTAGGCATGATACTAACAAGATTAATAACAAACCCTACCATGTCACTAAGCAATAAAGATCAAATATATAGCCCTAACATGATACTAACATGAATATTAGGAAGAAAATAGGAAGCATCGCAGGAATCACAATTGTCATATTTGATATTAGAAATTATAGTTGTTATCCTAAACATGATACTAGGAAAATCAAAATGCCCTAACATGACACTAGGAATCATAATAGAAACCTAGACATGATTTCTATATCATAATAACAATTAAACAATTAAAGTACTTACTTGGATGTCTCGTACCTCTTTCTAATAACAAAATACACGCATTTGTAACTTCAAGGAAAATAATAATCAATAATTAAATTAAATAATTGAAATAGAGATTTGGGACCAAACCCTCAGAAATATCAAACCTTTCACGTCTAGTGAGAAGGCAACTTCGAACTTGGCTAAGTGTGTCTAGATCTTGTGAATGCGGAATTTTGTATGCAAAAGCTAGTTTAGAAAAGAGAGAGAGAGAGTAATCAAGAGATTCTTGATGAGAGTTGGTGATTGAAAAAGGGGAGATATGCCCTCTATTTATAGAGAAAAAAGAGAGTCGAAGAATAAGAAAATAATCCGAATTCGAATCGAAATAAAACTCGATGGACAGTAGTTTTTCCGGATTTTGTTTTTATCATATCTTTTGATCCAGAAGTCCAAATAAGGCATATAATATGTCGTTGGAAAGGTCTTGAAGTCTACGTTTTAACCCAATTATAATCAGATTAAATCGTTTGTAAATAAAAAGATATGGCCGAAGTAGTAGAACGGTGTCAGTTTTGGATAGAGTTTCATATCTCATTCATATCTTTTTCGTTATAGCTCAGATTTAATATTATAATAAATCATTGGAAAAATAATTTCAAGATATATCCAACTATATAAAATTTGGATAAATATTATAAGGCACAAAAATAAAATCTTACTGTCCTTGAACATCATTAATTTCGAATAGAATTAGGATTTAAGAAAAAGGAAAGTTTTTATTTAACTCAAATTCTTAAATCTTATCTTTTCAAAAAGGATAATTAAGAACTTTTAGAAACTTATAGAGGCTTCTAATTAATCCTAATTAGTTTAGGAATAGGATTAAACTTTTTGACCCTCCACATGATCATTGGGTCGTAGGTAAAATCCGGTTTGGGCCCAGTTTAGTATTTTGATCATAACTTCCTCATTATTCATCGGAATTGGGCTTATAATATATCGTTGGAAAGGTATTTTCAAGACCCATCCAACTACACCATTATTGGACCCATATCATGGACTAAACTAAACTGGAATGCACGTTTTTCAAAAATAGGGTAAGAAAAGAAATATTTTCAAAAACAGAAAGAAGAGATATTTTAATAAAAACATCCTCATCACTAGACTTTTCACACTTTCGCTTTGTTCGATAATTAAATGACATGAAAGGTATTCATCACTGGGTTTGTTTTGGGGAGACACATTTGGGTGTCTACAGTAAGCAAGGTCACTACAAAAGAGAATGTAGATAGTATCTAGAAGATAAGGCAAGAGGAAAAGGAGCCTCAATCTTAGGTATCATCTTGACACTTGAATACAAGAAAATTATAAGGTATTAGATACCCAAAAATTGACTCACTTTATGCTCCTATTTTAGGAACAAAGTGAGCAGCGCTTTTCAAGGGGACATGAGTACACAAGTGGAAGATGAAGATAATCTATCCAAGGAAAGCTTGTAATCTCATGTGTTTTGTCTAAATTCTAAAACTTGTTTAGTTTTATCTACCATACTTTGATCTCATGACGTAAGACGTCATTTTAACTTTGATCGCAAGACTTTTGTTTCATGTCTTGTTTACATTTATTTAAATGACACTTTTGTGTGTTCACACAAAATTGTTTATTATGATACCGATCTAAGACCATGGAGTTAAATCAGACTTACTTGTGGCATTGTCGTCTGGGCCACATTAACATTAAACACATCAAGAAGCTTCTACATGAAGGTGTAATGAGTGTAATTTATGGCACTCATATGGTTCTCTTTAGGGTGAAATTCATGCTATTTTATAGCTCTTTTCTTTAGTTTTTCCTTAATTTTACTCTTTATTTATTTAGTTTGCATTTTCTTAGTTGAATTTCTATTTTCATGCATTTCTTGGTTTATTTTGTTATTTTCACTTTTATTTGCTTGTTTTCGTTCATTTTTTAGGTTATGATTGTAATTCGAGAATTCCCGAGTCTCCTTCCCAATTTTTACATCGTTTGAGATGCCTCTTGCTTACCATTTGAAGTTCAAGTTTGAAGGAGTGTATAGTCCAAGTCTTCTAGCTCGCGCATGAAAGCAGTGGGTACACCATTCTTGGTGTTAAACCCACTATGCGGCTATTTGGAGACTGCCTCCTCCCATGTTCATCAACATCATCAAGTGGAGCGCACGAGAAAGAGCCACTCAAAGGTGAAGGAGGCTGCCCTGCTCGCAGCCACGGCCGCGCAGCCTGGTGGCACGGGCGCACCTCTCCCGGGCACGTTCGCGCCTCTCAGGGTCTCTGTTCCGTACCCAGTTTTGCGCAGCCGCGCTCCCCCATGAAGTTGGCCGCGCATGTACAGGTCTATTTTTGATGATCTAACTACCTTTTCTTTGTTAATTTTACTATATAAAGATTTTCTCTCTATTTTTAGATAGAGAGTTAGTTCTTTTAGAAATAGAATAGAATTAGGTTAAATTTTTTAGAGAGAGAAACTCTAGTTTGTAAAGAGAGAAGTTCTTGATTGATGATTGAAGATTAATTATTCTAAGTATTTTCTCCATTGATTTGAAGGAAGTTTGTAAGGATTTCTTTTACTTTTATACAATCTTTAGCTTTTGATTTCAATTTATTTGTTAATTGTTCAAGTTTGATTTATTTTAGTTTGATTAATATGATGATGATGAATTTGTTGTTTATCTTAGTTTTGATTTTGATTTCCATGGATTGTGAGTAGTCTACTTGCTAGGGTGATGGTGAAGCATATATGAGTAATGGATTGATGCTAATTGCGGGAAATTGATAGAGTTGATGTTGTGATTAAATTGGTTGATTGATTATGTGCATGTGTATGTTTAATTTAGGATTGATCAACCTAGTTACTCGCACTAGATTGCATTGTAGGTTCACATTGATTCGGACAATTGATTTATGGCTTGAATTTGTCGATTGAGTTGGTTTGTGAAGTTCCTAGCTAGAGTCTCTCGTAGTTGGCGCTATTTTGACCTCTAGGAGAATAGCTTATCAAACTCTTTTGATTGCATTATTGATTTTCCCTCGCAATACTCGACTTAGTCAATTCCAATTCCGATTAGTTGTATCCATTGCAAGTATATGTGGATCCTAAACCCTAGTGTTTGATATATTTGATTTCATCTTGATTGTTTGATTGGCTTACAATATACATGTAACACCCCCAAATCTCCCTCTACGGAAATAACAGTATAATATGTATAATACCGTAGAGATAGAATTATGCGTATTACCGCCGCGTGATTACGCAAGGCTACTCAAAATACTTCACTCAACAACAAAACTTGCAATGGAAACACAACTTTCTTTTATTAATACTTATAAAAATAGTAACATTGTTATGAGTACTCAAAATAAAGACAAGACCAACATTCCTAAAATAGGTGAAGCAAATCTCGGGACTCCCATATGCTCATTCATGACTCCACCTGAAAATAGTCAACAATACTTACCATTACGCTAAACAGGGCGAAGCAAAACCAATAAGAAATACGGATTCGCAAATTATGCTAGGTACGATAAGTGCAAGATAGTGTAAACACAATTTATTTGCAAACATGCTTTTAAAACTAATTCCAATAATTAATCCAATAAATTCAAAACTCATTATTCCAAAACCGATTCCAATGATTCATATTCAAATAATAGTTAATAAAACCAATTCCTTTATTAAGAGCCAATTCCTTTTAATCCAATTCCTCACCCAAGTGTGCACACCCCCCAAGCTAGTCTCTTTATATTACAAGGCTATTCTTGAGGAAAGACCCAGTCATACAAAGTCCAAGGCCTTATCAATAAACCATATCCGCGTAGTGGGATTACTTACATGCTTATAAAGTATTGATAATAATAATTCAATGGTTTAATAAATCCTTTTGATATTCGATAGTTCCCATACAATTCAAAGTCCTTTTTAATTAATTCTATATGCTTTCAAAATCAAACCTTGTAAATAAATACTTGAGAATAAAATCTCATAATAATAACTTTTCAAAATCAACAACTTTTCCTTGAAAAACCTCTATTTAATTCAATAAACCTTTTAAAATAAATTCCTTTATTTAAACACGAGAAGTAATCCAAACCATTCAAAACTTGATTTAAAAATCAATCATTCAAAATACTTTTATTAAAATCAATACCATCAAACATAATTTATTTCAAAATCATAATTCAAATCAATTTAAGTCAATCACCAATTAAATCATGTAAAACATGTTATTCAAACCAATCACTTTAAAAGTATCTAGCCTCCTAAAAGTACCTTGATCCTTGCTAGAAATACCATACAAAAAGAACCTCAAGAACCTTGATCGAACACACTCGACAAATAAATATAACCTTAATCAATATAAGGTTAACAAATAGTTAAAATCCCCAACTATATATACATGAACCTTTTAAATTAATTTCTCATAAACATCATTAAAAATATGATTTAATGTAATAAAAACTACTAATAATAATTATTTATAAATAACCCATAATAATAATAATAATAATAATAATAATAATAATAATAATTGAATAAGAGAAGAGAAGAAGAAAATATAAGAAACAAGGAAAAGAGAAGAATTGGATTTGCGTTGGAAAGAATAGGCAGAACTTGCAGAGGTTGTAACTCCTTTGATATTACTCTGTACTACATTTTTTATCTATTGCAACCCTTAAATTCGTTGTACCGTGGCATCTACTGGCGTTGCAGTAGCTCTAATGCAACGACATATGACACCTAATGCCACGACATCAATGATCCGTGACATTAGATCAATACCTAATGCAACGACAACAATATTGTCGTGGCATTAGCTATAATGCCTAATGCCACGATTTCCTATACCTAATGCCACGGTTTCCTAAACCTAATAATAATAATAATAATAATAATAATAATAATAATAATAATAATAATAATAATAATAATAACAATAACAATAACAATAACAATAACAATAACAATAATAATAATAATAATAATAATAATAAATAATAATAATAATAATAATAATAATAATAATAATAATAATAATACAATTAAAATCAAAAATTTCAAAAAAAAAAAAAGAATTTTATTAATATGAATTAAAAGTTTATACAATGTTATCTATAAGGAAAATTACAAAATTAAATTATTACTAACTAAACTAAATAAAATACACTTAAAAGTTAAAACTAAATCATTGTCCCCCAAACAATATTTTGGGCAATTCTTTGAATCGCATTATCATTTTTTTATCTTTCTTCTCTAATTTCTCAAGTAAAGCAATCGGGGAAGCATCTTCTTCTGCTTCAATATCCACCTTTAGCACTATTTACACATATCCAATGGATCTTGATACCCTAATAAACAAAACACACAAACAAATCAAATTAGGATTATAAAAGAATTGAGCACTCAAAAAAAAAGAAACTTGAGTTGAACAATATATACAAAGTTCATAAGAAGGTTCTTTTACATAGTTAAGAAGGTAATCTTCATCACATTATAATACCGACCATATTATAGTAGATACACAAAACTACTCACATTAAAAGCAGGCGTGTTCGCACAAGATATAATACATTATAAAGAGAAATTAAAATTGATTACCAAAAATGAAACCCAATGCAAACGAAGATACAAGTATAGTAGACTCCTCAACCTCTTGCAGCTTTTGTAACAAAAAAATAAGTCAAACTTACAAGAAATTCCTTTCCCCTCAAGCATAGTTTCAACATCAACAAAAAAATGCAACAATATTGTATGTCAGACCACGCAAACAAGAAATATGAACTTTAATAACAAAAACAATTATGACCAATATTAGAGCCATCCTTAACATGTCCATCAGCATGAAAACTATGGCTATTTAAGCTAAATACGAGGAATAAAAACGAACTTAACCTCAAAAATCACATAAAAACTGAAGCTCCAACCACAACTTAACAAGCTCCTCAAACCAACTAGCACAATATGAAAATAAGTTAAGAATTGAAACTGATAACTATCTGGGGTGGGCTACGGTGGTAGTTGAGAGTGAGAGTGGTGGCAATGTATATCTCATATTTACAACATTAGTGAAAGTACATACAAGTCACAAAAACTAGATAAATTTGACAGAAAAACAGTTGCATAACAAGTCATTTTTGTCTCCCATAATATATTACAAGAAATAGAGAGATCATTTACCCCCCCCCCCCCCCCCGAGCGAATACCAATATCATCTATGATGAACGCCAACTCTACTTAAGATCACAAATTTCATTCTGAAAACTTAACCTCCTCTTAAAATGTCCAGCTAACCGGTAAGTTACGTTCTCCCACGGGCATCATTTAAGTTCATAAACTTCTTTCCAATAACGACTTCAAAAACCAATCAAAGTTTGCAACTTATGTCCAACCTCATTTCTATGGGAAAACAATAAGAATTACTTCATTCAACATTTACATATCCGACACAGCCAAGCTTACATTTTTCATTATTGTCCCATGTTTTTGTACATACAGCATATTGCATCTATAATACCACTTTAGCCTAAAATTTTATGCTTTTCATAAGACTCAGAAACACCCACAAAAACCCCAATCAACAAATTAAATTTTTTCACATCTTGAAGATATAAAACGCAAAGTGGCAATTGTATAAAAAAACAAATTCACTTAATTTGAACATACTAACTCTAATGCACCTTAAACTCAACCTAAAAAAGGAAAAGAAAGAACCTTCAATAGCTTCTCTGAGAGTCTTGAAACCCAAACCAATACTCTTCCAGAACCTGTTTCCTCCTTTCCCAGGTTGCTTTCCCTTTCCAGGCCAGTTTTCCTCGAGCTGCATTTTCCATAAATCAATTAAAAACAAATAATTTAAATTAATTAATTGAAAATTTTAGCATTCACAGAATTTGTAGATTACCTCAGAAACACTTTAGGCTGCTTCAAAAAGGCCTTCTGTGTCTTTTTTACGAAATAGCGAAATGTTAATTAATAAAACTAAAAACATACAGAATATAAATACTAGTAATAAGATTGAAATTCAAATAATCGAAGTAAAGAGATAGAATAAGTACCTGTTCCGCCAAAATTGAGGGGTTGTAAGATGAGGTTCAGGGGAAGCAATGGAGGCGCCGCAGAGGAGAGATAGAGAGTGAGAGAAAAGGAGAGAAGAAAGAAGAAGTGGCTTAAACCCAGCAATTCAGCATATCCACATTCAATCAAAACCTTTTTAATCGGCAAAATGGTTCGTCAAACCAAAAACATCAAAAAAAAATTATTAGAAAATTTAACAAATTACAACAGATAGAATTCCAAAAATTAATCGAAAAAATAATCAAGATTATGGAAAGCAAAATCAAATACAGATAATAATTAATAAATGTATAGAAAAACAAAAATAAAAGAAGAATAATCTATTGCCGTCGATTATTAGGGTTTGAGAGCAATGAAAAAATGCAGAAAATTAGAGATTTAAGAATCGATGAGAGAGAAAGATGAGAAGGAGAGAGGGAAAAAAAAAGGAGAAGACGAGAAGAAGACGACGATTACAACCTATTAATTGGGTGAAGAAGTGAATTGAACCTGATTGAGAAAGCTGGGTGGATTGGGTTTGTGACCTTGTAAATTATTCATGAAAAAAAATAAAATTGGGCAGTTTTCTTAGAAAAGCGTGAAACTTTTAATTTTGAGAAAAAATTAGGCGGACTTCTTTGACGCGCCTAGTTAAAGAGTACATATTTTTAATGGTCATTGTATTAAACAACCCTATTGCAACGGCTAGCTCTCATCCGTTGCATTAGGCCCTGTTATTAAGAAGGTATGAAGAAGCCGTCGCAATAGACCTAGCTATTGCAACGGTTATGAATGCAGCTGTTGCATTAGCCATAATTTAGCTGTTGCGTATGATAAAAAATGTAGTAGTGTGAATTGGGTTATTCTTGGGCCTAACCTCAAGGATTTGTTGAGAGGAACAATCTTCTGTGAAACGTCAATACCCCAAAAACAGACCAGAAGTGCATGAAAATTGGCTTCGAAGATAAATGAGATGATTTGTGTAAAAAGAGAAGAAGAAAAGTAGAGAATTGGTGTGAAGAATGTGAGAGGTATGGAGAGGTATTTGTAGGCTAGCTCATTCAAGAATTATGGAAAGAGAATTTGGGAAGTAAAATGGTAAGTAGGGTTTAAGGGATTACTTGGAGAAGTGAGTAAAAGAATTAAGGAAAGTTTGGATATTAAGGGGATTATGTATACTTTAATATGGAAGGTATGTACGTCATGAAAAGTAATAAGGAAATTAGAATTACATGGGGTTTAATTAAGAAGACTGAATAGCAAGAAAATATGATGATTAGATATTAAAAAGATGGAGAATTAGAATTAAAGAAAATAAGATATTTTGGAAGATAAGTTAAAATATAATTTTACTAATTAAATTCCCCCAAAAAAATTCAATATGGCCGAAAATATTGAGCTTACCATAGCACAAATTTTCGGACTCCTATAAATAGTTTAAGAAGATTTTTCTCGGTTTTTAAGGAATAAAAAAATTGTATAACTAATATAGAATAAATAATAAAATAACTAATTAATCAAATACCAATTATTTACTAATAAATAATCAAGAAAAATCAGATTTTCCATTCATGGGAAATCCGAAAATCCTAGCTAATTATCGGACAATTTTTTCCATTAAAAAATAATTAATAAAATATTATTTTGTTTTAATTAAAATATCCAAAATATGTAAATAATCCTGTTTTATAATAGGATAAATGGATAATATATTTTCTCCAATAAAAATGATTAATTTTCAAAATACTTTTGGGCCAAAATTCAAATATTATTTTGGCTCCAAATAATAAATTTACTAAAATACCCTTTTTATAAAATAATTCATAATTAATTAATTAGAAAATACGTATGAAAATACAGGGTATTATAGTCTACCCCCCTTAAAATAAGTTTCGACCCGAAACTTAGCCAAAAGAAATGAAAATCATTTTGAAATTATTGGTTCATGCACAATCCTAACTGGACTCAAGACTCTAACCAAACTCACGTAATACTCGAAATCACTCAAAAATGACTCGAAAAGTAGATGCGCAAAACTCTATCACCCTCTACCCTCCTTAATTACGCCCCCGTAACTCGACTAATTCATTAGCTCACTAAATAAATCAACTATATGAACAATTTATCAACAATCATCAAGCAAAGTAAGGAGCTGAGAACCAGAAAGTTTCAAACATCCAAGGAGCTTAGGTTAAAATGATTTGAATACGAATAAAAGTAGTGAGTAAACTCGAAAAATATTTTTATAAGTTATTCGAATAATAATTTAAAATACTTACATTAAGAGAATTTGTTGTAAAAGTCTCGTATATAATTACAAAGTATGATCTGAAATAAAAATATTTAATAAAAGAATTTATAAGACCTATGAAAGTTTTCAATCTAAACAATTATTTAAAAACAAAGAATACAAAACTTTATTTTGAAAACTGTGTATTTGAAAATTCATTTTGCATACTTGTAATAAAATACTTGTTTTGATAAAATCCTTACTTTTTCATAAAGAAACTCAATAATCACATATTCAACTTCATAACAAACACTGTCATGGGTACTAAGCATAAAAGGAACACATCTTATCTTGACTTTCTTATCGCTCATAGATTAATAACTTATCTTAGGGTATCCTCCAAAACTATTAACAACTTCCTCAACACATTCATAAATCCTGATAATACATCCTTAAATCGTAATCATTAACTCTTGGTTACTTCATAATACTTCGTTTTAAACATTTAAAAAAACTCGCTCATCTTTTTCTCATAACTTCAAATTCCTCATTCTGGTTGTTATAGTCAATAATTCATCTTTAAGGAAATTCATTAATATCACAATGCAATCATTGATTATTCCATCATTAATAACTTCTCTATATCAATTAACTTTGTCGTCAATCTCCTAGAGTAACTATCCAAACAATAGTTCTTTTAACTAACTTCAATAAATCCCTTCACAAGATATTATTCCTTCAAAATAAACTACGATTTAAAACAAACACCTTTATCTCAATAAAAATTCTATCGTAGTCGTCGACTACGGATGACTACGGACGACTATGGATGACTATACTAAGGGATTAAATCTGAACCGTTGATTTATTAGTTGTCTAATCATAGCCACCTAATCCAACACCTAAGCTACACAATCATCCAAGGATTGTTTGGTTACTTTTTTTCTTTTTTTTTTTTTACACATATGAATATTTTTCTTTTCATTAAAATTGAAAAAAAAAATTAAATATTTCATCTTCAACCTAAATCATCTTTCACATTATTAATCTTTTATGTCATCTTCATCCTAAAGCCTTCATCTTCAACCAATATCATTCATTCTCCAAAAAAACTAACAATTAAGATTTAAAAATTCATTAAAATGTTGTTTGGTTAAATAATGAAGGATTAAAAATAAATTATTTAAACGTAATTAGTTTCATCTTCAATTTTCATCATAAAAAATGTTCAACTCAACCCTTATCAATGGATTGTTAAAAGAAAAATCTCCATTGCCAATCTTAACCTTTATCATCAATTTCAAACATCATTCATCAATAATGTGAAATTAGTAATAAAAAAAATGATAATAATTACATTAATATCTATGTTTTTTTAGTCAATATAAATTGTAAAATGATATCAATTACATATTTTATGTCTAAGCCAGCATTGATGAACATCAAGGATTAGCAGTTAATTCCTCAAAAAAAAAAAAAAATGGGAAATATGCGTGATAAGATCATAAGAGTATCTTTTAGTCTTCAATTCTCCACCATCTTTGCCTTAAGATAGGATCATAATATTTTATTAAAATAATATTTTTTAAAAATATTTCCAAATGATAATTTTCTTTTTATTTAAAAAATACTTTATGTATATTATTTATACATGGATTTTTTTTACTATTTTTGCATACATTTAAATTCTTAATTAAATTCTTTCAAAAAAAAATCTTAATTAAATTTGTTTGTTGTCAAAAAAAATTAAATTTGTTAAAAAAAAAAACCTTAATTACATGTATTGGAATATTCACTTTTAATTAAATTTTCACATAGCAAATTCTAATGTACTATGTTTAATTAATAATTATTAATAACTGTTTTTCAAAAAAAAAATTAATAAATAACATTGTTGTGACACAAGAATATCTTAAAATCTTTTCATCTTTGCCTATAGTTAATCACTCGTCATATTTAAGTTAATAATATCTTGTTTCTTTCTTTTACTGTTTTTTCTACAACATAAATCCCCAAAAAGAATCCCATTACAAATTTAAACCTTGGTGATTTGTGATTTAAGGTGGAATATCCCAATATATTTTCATCTTTTCCTATAATAAGTATTGTTTCGGGGTTTTCTGATGTCCTGCAGGAGAGTTACAATTTCGAGACTGGATCCGTGCGCTTGTACCTGCAAAACAAACGGAGACTTCTTGTGGTAGGAGCTCCGCCTCCGACGATCAAGTTAGTACTTGCTTGAGGAGTGATAAGTGCGGAAAGTAAAGGTGGGAGATCTGGTTCCTCTAGGGGAGGAGTGATCAATGTGTTTTGGTTTTCTCTAGGTGAGAGTCATTCTGCTGAATCCCCTTTAATGAGGATTAATTAAGTATTTATAGTCTTGAGAAGCGTGCCAATTTTAGGTTTAGGTTAACCAGGGCAAATTGGGCTTCTCTCGGACTTTGGGCCTTGGTGGCCATTTTGCCTATTTGGCATATGGGAGGCCACATGGCGTGGCCTGATTAGTCCATGTTGGACCTCTTAGGGTGACAAATGGCGGACGCTGATTGGCCCACGTGGTGGACACGTGGCAGGTCCGGATTGGTCCATTTGTCATGGGTAATTTTTACCCTAAACATTTGCCCCTCGGAAGGAGTAATTTCTCTTTCTAGGAGGGATTGCTCCTTTCGAAAGTTAGACCCTCGAAGCTTTGCTAGGTCGGCATCTTGTCTAGTTCTAATGGGAGATGGACTTGATTAACTTAGAAAATTTTGATACCTTGGGCGGCATGACATTTTCAAAGTTAATCAATCATAATAATGATTGCCGCCGAACTAGACAGATGCCGATTCTTTGCCCCACTATGTAGATAGCCCCTGATCAGGTGGACTGTCAACTATTGCATAAGGGGTAAGCGTTTAGCATTATTCGGCCGTTGGCTTCTTTTGATTCAATATACTAAGTTTGGTACTTAGTTTATTTCGTTGGGGGATGGCTGGTCATCTGCTTTGGTGGCTGCATAGAAGCAGGCGTCAGACAGGACGTCCAACCAAAGTAGCTACGCCTGTTGGGTTACAGACGGCAACTTTAAGTATAGCCAACCTAGTAAGAATAGTGGTCGAGTACCTCTGTTTACCAAAAAACAGGCGGACTCCTCATACCTTTTAGGTTCCGTACTAAGGAGGGCGACTGGTTAACCTTGCGGTTAGTCAATCACTGCCTATTTTGTTTGAGTGGTAGGGAAACCAGGCGGCGAGGGCCGGATAGTCCCCTTGATTCGCCAAGTTTTTCTTGGCTATTAACTCAAAGGTTGTTAACCTAGCAGGAGTAGTGGTTGAGAGCCCCTGTTTGCTAAAAACAGGTTAGGCTCCATACTAAGTTTGAGAGAGTGACTATGAGTTAACTTTGGTGTTACTCAGTCGCCGTCACTCCTGCTTGAGTAGTAAAGGTACCAGGCGGCGGAGGCCGGCTGAACCTTTTGATTCGCCAATGTTTGTTGGCTATTAACTCAAGAGGTACCCCCTGAATTTATCCCAAGTAATACAGGGGGTCATCCGACTCAGATGTCAATTGCTACCACTGGTTTGGTTAGTGATAGAGTTATCCTTGTCTCAAAAACGGCTACGTGGTTTCCCTTGGGGACAGTCGTATAGGTGCCGTGTAATTAGTTTATAGAGCAATGTTCCACCCAAAAGGGAGCTGCTCTCTGCGACGAATTTCATCCGGAGGGATGCCGTCGGACGCCTGCTATGATGTTGGGACAGGTCGTATTAGTTTAAAGATTGGATCAGTTGGCTTGGCGCCTGGGCTGATCATCGGGCCTGTGGCCTTGGTTAGTTCTTGGCGAACGTAGGTGCTAAGTAAGAAGAGGGCAACCGCTTGTTTAGGCACATGGTCGGCCTGGCCCTATTCTTTTTTAGCTAAGTATAAGGGGGTGGTTGTCTGTTTTGGAAACAACCGTCCCTCTTCTATGGAGAGTGGCCGACTGTATGTCTAGACGGCAAGCCCCTCTGGTGGAGTAAAATAACCAATGGAGAGTAGCCGACCATAAAGGTACAGGCGGCATGCCCCTCTGAAGATAAGAGTAAAATACTCAATGGAGAGTAGCCGACTGTAAAGGTACAAGTGGCATGCCCCTCTGAATCAGTATCAAGTATTGAAATCATTTCAAGTGTTAGAGCAGATGGATCACCTAGTTCCCTTCCATAGAGGATGGATGGTGTTATTAATGAGAGTCGGCTGCTTTCATAGCTACGAGACTCTATTATATAGGGGGTCGGCTACTATTCATGCCGCCTCTCTTACTGTCACACAAATAAGTGGAGGTAATCCATGAAGGGAGACGGTCTTCAATTGGTTACTGACTATGCTGCCGGGTTTAATAACCTTAGGCAATTTTTTTTTTTTTTTTTTTTTTTTTTTTTTTTTTTTTGTAATCATAATAATGATAGTGGTAGCTTAGAGAAAGGCTATGAAACCACGATGCATGGTCATGATGATTTGTTGATGATCCCGGCCTTTCTTGCAAAATGCGGCTACAAGAATAGTTTTGCCATGATGTGCTTACTTTCCTCATAGACGCTTTCCCTTTAGGATGCCGCCTCGCAAGGTAAATTAGTTGCACGAAACTTGCATAATAACGCTATCCCATATGCATACAACCTGGTACTTGGAGCTCGCATAAGGCCGGCTGGTGGCTGCGTTGCTGGGACTAAACCGGCTGCCGCATGGCCAAGTGCTGGGTGGCTGCTGTCGTCTAGTCTTGGGGGGCACGTTCATGTGCCGCCTCATCTAGCATGGAAACAAATGCTCAGCTTTTCACAATGGCCGGCTGTAATGAGCTACTTTGGTTTAGCAAAAGAATCGATCACATAAGAGGTGATCACTGCATAGGCATAAAGCACCGAATCGAAATGGTCTTTAATTAAGAAAGGTGCCGCCTAGTAGTGATCTTCAGCCATAGGAGCTTGTCAGGGTATTGGCACGCACAATGTTTGATCACGACGGTGCCGCTTGTTTTTATTACAATCATCAGGCTTTCTTTGTTTTCTTAATGCCAGCTAGGTAGAACTTGCGAGGACCAAAGAAAGTACCATTTACCAATATTCAAGCTCAAGCCTCCACGAGAAGTTGGTTGAATTCACAAAGCATCCGAACACTAAAGTAAGAGCAATAAATATTCTGATTTAGCAAGAAATTGTCGGCTGTTCTCATGACGATTTGCTTGATAATCTCGGCCATCCATGCTTATTATGGTTTATCTAACAAAATACAAAGGTTGCTCTAATATCCTCATATCCAACCAATAAGGGATGCCCACTTTAGCTAACCAATGACTTTTAAGTGAGCATGTGCCGTTTAATCAAGGCCGGCTCATCTAATCACAAGGTGCACTTCCGCTGAAGCACACTTTTGTCCATGAGGGTGCCTGGCTTTCGTGATGGAGCCGGCTGTTTTAGTGCGTTGGGATTGGGCAGTATTTTTAGATGCTTGTGCCGGCTGTATCAAAGAGAAGCATTACCTGGGTGCCGACTGTTCAGCAAAGATGCCCATGCTCCGCCTCGCACTTGCTACTCAATTTTACTGTTTCAACGATTCAAGATGAGGCGCCTGGCTGATAATAGCCGGCTGATCCCATTGATTGTCATTGGAGCATCATGAATATGAAGCTGCCCCTGATCACGCATGAACAAACCAATTTGGTTCGTCAATAGGAGCGATTGAATATCTAGACGGATGATGCTTGTATTTCTAGGCGCTTGTATTTGGTAGCTGTCCTTGATGGCTTAACAGCCAGTGGTACAATGCTTCCCATACATAAATACAACCGCCTAGCCGCGAACTCATTCGTCTCGGCCTTTAGAGTTCCTTGGAGGCCACTGGTTTATATTGCTAGCCGACTGTTTTAGGTGAGTTGGTGCGTCTAGCTGGGGCTGCCTATGCGTCATGCCGCCTGTTTATACCCAGCCTTGCACATTGAATGGATTTAATAAACGGCTGATTAAAGGTGGGCTTTTACGTGCTATCTGATGTTTGAAACAAGCATGGCTACACCCGACTACTCATAATCTTGGCTGATATTCTCCTAGCAGCTTGCAAGAATTGAGACATACACGCGTCTGTAGGCTATATGCTTTTGAAATGAAGTCATTCTTCTTGTATTCAAATTTCGGCATCGAATAGCCGAATATTCATGCGATTGTTGGTAGAGCCGCTTGTTGTTTGGAGTACCGCATGTTCCTTGTAGTAATATTCAACTCTCATATACTTGATTAATGTTGCATGTTTATGTGGAGCTATCAAGTGTCGGTTGACTTGCTTTTGACTAACAAAATACAAAGATTGCTCTGATTCTATGGAGTTGAAAACTTCTCGCCTCGAACTCGGCATTGGCCGGCTCCAGCTAAATCATGCTAGTTGCTGCTGCTGTTTACCCAAGAGTCGGCTTTGCTCATCCAGCCAATCATGGTGCTGGGCAGCTGGGCACACATCCAGCTTTGTCTTTGGCCGCCTGATTGCTCACGCCGACTGCTCATGAGGCTGCTCAAGGAGGTCAAAGTGAGGCTGTTTCAGGCTGCTCGTGAGTCGGCTGCTCATAACTCCTCGACCATTCGGACTGTCCAAGATAGCTCACGAATAAACACAATAATGCTCAATTGTAGTGCTGAGTGTTTGCCGAGTCGGTCAAATTCAGCGCTTGATTCCATGTTTACCATCTTAATGTCGCTTGCTTGTGCTATCTCAAGGAAGACTTGGCAAAGGTGATGCCGGATGACACTTTTATTAGTTTGAGAACCGAGGGAGGTGCCTTGTATCAAAGGACTTAAGTATCCATTGTGAGCTAATGCTCACAATCGTTATGAGGGTCGATTGTATGCTAGTGTCCATGGCCCTCATTAAAGAGTTCAGGCTGTTTTGATGGTGGGTTTTTATACGAGGCACATGGTGTAGAACACTCACAAAGGTGAATACGAAGTGGCCTTTTGTCAATTAATTGACATGCTAGCTGTCACACATACATAAATGAGATATGGGTGTGGCCCATATGATTCTTGTAAATACATACTTAAGTTGTGTCGTTAGGTAGCTTTCCCTTTATTTCCACCAAAATGTATAATGATAGTGGAGCAATTAGGCGGCTTTCCCTTTACCAATGCAGAAATTTTATATTATCATAATAATGATATGTTCATATGAATAACTTACAAGTTTATCCATACAATTCTTGGCATTCGGCCGTATGACGCCTTATTACTTGGTTGCCGGGCCGAATGCTCGGAGGCTGCTATCTTATCTGCTATACCCATAGAGTGATACTAGGCGCATGTAACTTCAATTAGGGGTGGTTAGACCTGGTCGACTGTTCCTTCGGTGGAACAGGCGCCCTCTTCTTGATCAACTCTTGAATCTCTCCCTTGAATCCCCTCATGAAGGTTATGAGCTCATTCCTTGTAATGGGAGTAGATCCCTCAGCCGCCTACTGTTGCTCAGGCGGTGAGCCGGCTGGTTGGCTGGGACCAGCTTTGCAATTTACCCGTTCCCTCCTCTCGGTGGGACGGGTGCGTCGGGCCCTTAGGGTCCCGTCTGAGGCCGTGTGTGTCTCCACCTCGACCTCTTTATAAGTATCTTGGTCTGAGTAGACCTGAGGGTCGTCCACTGGACGCCTCTCTTCTGG
Organism: Chenopodium quinoa; assembly: GCF_001683475.1. Classification (NCBI taxonomy): domain Eukaryota; kingdom Viridiplantae; phylum Streptophyta; class Magnoliopsida; order Caryophyllales; family Amaranthaceae; genus Chenopodium; species Chenopodium quinoa. Next base: position 656,386 of record NW_018745251.1, on the reverse strand, counting down.
ATTCGGTACAGACTGTGGTTCCATCTCGAAAGTACTCTCCCCACAGACGGCGCCAAAATGTTTCGGGGTTTTCTGATGTCCTGCGGGAGAGTTACAATTTCGAGACTGGATCCGTGCGCCTGTACCTGCAAAACAAACGGAGACTCCTTGTGGTAGGAGCTCCGCCTCCGAAGATCAAGTTAGTATTTGCTTGAGGAGTGATAAATGCGGAAAGTAAAGGTGGGAGATCTGGTTCCTCTAGGGGAGGAGTGATCAATGTGTTTTGGTTTTCTCTAGGTGAGAGTCATTCTGTTGAATCCCCTTTAATGAGGATTAATTAAGCATTTATAGTCTTGAGAAGCGTGCCAATTTTAGGTTTAGGTTAACCAGGGCAAATTGGGCTTCTCTCGGACTTTGGGCCTTGGTGGCCATTTTGCCTATTTGGCATATGGGAGGCCACGTGGCGTGGCCTGATTAGTCCATGTTGGACCTCTTAGGGTGACAAATGGCGGACGCTAATTGGCCCACGTGGTGGACACTTGGCAGGTCCGGATTGGTTCATTTGTCATGGGTAATTTTTACCCTAAACAAGTATATTACCCAACTAGAAAATTATTTAAAACACCAGATTTTTTTTTAAGGAAAAGCGACAGAGGATTATGATAAGGTTAATCTTTTTATTTAAAATTATAATAAGTTTGATCTATTTAAATTAAAAATAATAAACAATTACTATCATTGGTTGTGATGTATAGTCAAAATTAAAATTAGGGATGGGGGGCTTATCAGTTGGTAATTTGGTATATTATGCCGTTAATAACACTAAAAAAAATGTTGAAAGAAATGTCTAACTTAGATGTTTTTTTCAAAAGCAAAAATAAAAAAAATAAAAAAAAATAAAAAATAAAAAATAAAATCTAAGTTGTAAGTAAGATCATTATAATCAGAATTTCGCTTTTAGATATCCTCAATTTCATTTTGTGCGCATGCAAAATTTGAATGTCATTAGTCAATTAGAACGATTGACATATATAAGACTTAATTAATTAAAATATAGATCACGTTTGATGTATACAATGTTTTTTTGTTTTGGGTAGACCTAAGTTATATGTGAGCGTACCTAAAACGAAGTGGTTCAATTTTTTTTTATTTTTTTTTTTATTTTTTTTTTTTTACAAAATATAAAAGTATATGGTTATTTTGGATAATCACATCCATTTTTAGAACTCCTGGCTAGATTTATTGTCACTCTATCTAACTGAGGTCTCATCAACATAATCACGGTTAATATTAAAGTAGAAAGCCTGAATTTAAATTGTGAAATTAATTAACTTCTCGGCCAAAACATTGCATGTTACATAACAATCCTTGTTTAGATTTAGATAGCATTTATCATGAATTAATGGAGGGATATACGAAAACATATTGAGGAATTGAGTGGATGAAGTGGCACAATAAGGATTTAAGTGAGTGTCGTGGTGTAATAAGGGGGCCTGCGTGACGTATACACGTTTTAAGGAACACCTTTTGATATATTAATAATAGTATATATAAAGGCTTTAATTCTACTTTGAAAAGAATTGTGATTAACTTATATTATGAGATCATGTTTAGATAGAGTGACAATTAATCTAGTCAAGATTACTATATATGAATGTGAATATACGAAATAAATGTATTAATATTTATTTATGTATTTTGTAAAAAAAAAAAAAAAAAAAAAAAAAAAAAAAAAAAAAAAAAAAAGAAAGAATTGAACCCCTTTGTTATAGCTACGCCTAAATATAACTTAGGTATATCCAAAAGTGACAACTTAATCTAGATAGAGTGACGATTAATCTATTCAAGATTACTAAATATGTATGTGAATATCCCCAAATAATCGTATTAATATATATTTATGTAATTTGTAACAAAAAAATAAAATAAAATTGAACCACTTTGTTTTAGGTACGTCCAAATTTAACTTAGGTATACCCAAAATGGGAGATAGTTTATACTCCGTGATATATATATTAATCAAGTCTTAGATTCCTCAAGTGGTCTGATTGACTAAAGAATATCATTTTGTACACCCAAAATTAAATTAGGGATAACTAAAAGCGAGTTTTATGTATACTTTGTGAGTTTGATAAATCCATTACAAAAACAAAGAACTAATCGATATTGCTATGATTCTTGTGTGTATGAATTTCAATAAATATCCTCCGAATAAAGACAAACTAATCTTTTTCTTTTTATTTTAGGAGTGACTAGAAGTTATTTGGGATCTCCTAGTTACGTTTTTTATTACGTACTACGTACATTTAAGTATATATTGTTGCTTAGAAATTATATGTACTTGATGTCAAATTGTTTTTGTTAGAAACGAGTGTGATTAGACGAAGTAATGATTGCTATGTAGTATATTTTCATGAATTTGGGGGAAAATATAAAAGATCATTTTAGATACTCCCAAATTTTACTAAGGGATATCTAAAAGCAAAATATAAAGACAAGAAAAAATACATTCATTTTGGGTGCGTCTAGGGATGGCAATAGGTCGTATGGAAGGGATGTAAGAATAATAGTGCGGCTCCCGTAAGTTCAGTTCAGTTCAGCTTATTATAGGCGTTATACTAAGAGCTATTCTCTTCAGCTTATTTTCAGTTATATTCAGTTCAGTTCAGCTCCAGTAAGTTCAGTTCAGTTCAATTCATATCTTAATTTCCTTTTCTTATTAAATATTTAGTTCAGTTTAGCTCCAATAACTTTAGTTTAGTTCATTTCAGCTCAATCAATCAGAAGGGCCTGTTCACATTTACTTAATTTCAGTTCAGTTCAATTTAGTTAAGTTCAGCTCCAATCAGTTCAGTTCAGTTCAGCTCCAATCAGTTCAATTCAGTTCAGTTCAGCTTCTAATTTTCCTCTCTAATAAAATATTCATTTCAGCTCAGTTCAGCTCCAATCAGTTCTATTCAGCTCAGTTCAGTAAATGTGAACATGCCCTAAATCTTTCATATATTTCACTTTTATTATATACGAAGTATATAACTAAAAAAAATTTATTCAGTTTAACTAATAATAAAAATTAATAATTTAGTTTTAACTTATAAAGATATATTATTCCACTTTATTATAAATTCTAATCTTACATAAAAATTTATTTAGTTCCGTAAAAAAAAATTATTTACTTAGACTAAGATATTTATTTATTTAGTTATATACAACTAATCTTAAATAAATCTTATCAAAAAAAAAAAAAAACTTAAATAAAGATTTATTTACTTAAAGTGTTTGACTAAGAACGTATCAATGCAAATATATTCCACTAATTTCATTGTGGAGTAATACAATCAAATATATCTTTATTTATGATTTGGTAATATATCATATTAGTTGGCCGACTTGTAGCCTAATAATTCTCTAGTAACTTGTACCTAATTATTTGACGTTCAATGCAAATTATTATTTTTTTCTTAAACTCACGTTTAATGTAATAATCACAATATATATTTTGATAAGATTATATTTGTGATTTTTTTTTGACAAGAATATATTTGTGATATTTTAGGAATGATTGTTCAAAAAAATTAGTTATGGAAAAGATACTTTCATAATATTAAAACTTATATTCTCATTTTATATTTATCTATTAACATAATTGATATTTCCAAGGAAAAAATGACGCAAAATAATGTTAATAAAGGAAATAGTAATGCAAATCATTTTTTTTTTTAATTTTTTTTTTTGTGTATTCATATTCAACCTAAAATCATGTCCATAGCTTCAACATCCAATAATGGCGGATGTTTATTCACGAATTCAAAATTAAACATAAAATCATACCTATTCTAACAATTAATCACGAAATAATAAGATATCATCCGTAAACCTTCAAGAATGTAGTTATTGAAATTGATTACAAACTCTAATTTTAAGAAAATTGAAGCATATATGTATTGACTATACGTTAATCTTAATGAAATCTTATATAATTTGATAATTTTCATATGTGTTTTGGATTATTAATGAAAGTTGAAGGTTAAATTGGATGGTAAAAAATTCATAATTTGAAAAGAAAAAAAAATTACCCTCTAAAAGTAAGAAAACAAACAACACTTTGCTGAGACTGGTCGTTGACTGGTCATGACTTAAATGAGGTGTAAATTAGATTTTATAATTTTTCAAAACTGTAATATTCAAAGGCTAAGATTAAGCAACAACCGCAATAAACGATTTAGATTTAATCCCTTAGCGTAGTCGTCCACAGTAGTCTGTAGTCGTCCGTAGTCGAATACTACGCTAGAAGCTTCCTTATCTCAAATACATCTTTTCATTTGAATTGACTCAAAATCCTGTAACTTTTGTATTAAGTTTCTTCAAAGATTCAACCATCAACCATTTTGCTTTAAATAATAACCACAATACTCATCCTAACACCATATGGTTATTTTCCACCATTAGATACAAACTATCATAAATTAATGCTAATATTCAATTCGTATCTCCCAAAAATACATACGTTACTCCAACACTTATATAGAACTAGTTCAACTCATCATTACCACAAATAATATTTCCTTGATCAACATAAATCATTTTCCAAAAATTAGGAAAGACTTGATAACACAAATCCTCCAAATATTATGATAACAATCCAAAATAACTCCTCATTTATTCCATAGTAATCATCAAATCCTTTAATCTCAAAAATAACAGCTCAACCATATTAGCTACATGTAACACTCGTGTGATCCAAATACTTTCCACATATCACATAGTTAATTATACCATATAAGATCAAAGAAATTAGACAATAGACTATGTCGAACATATATAAAATTCATACTTAAATGGGTAATCCAATATAACAAATTTATTGAACTCTTAATCATTCCAAAATATGAAAGAAATATTTCACAAAAACACATAACATCTATTTCCATGTAAGGAAATTATATACCAATTTTAACATTAGGAACATTCATTATATAATTCTTATTCCACCAATAATCTTGGACTTCATATATTCCATCATATAAACCATGTAAATATCACAATTTCATGATTTGCACATGAAAATAATTATTTCCAACTTCCAATTGATATAATTAAATATGTATCCTTCCACCTTCGAATTAAAATTCCATAAAACTTCGACATGCACTAATATTTCAAACAATTATGTTTCTCATGAAAACTTCACATGAAACTTGAAAATTCAAATGCTATCATAGTTTAACTTTTATTAATGAGATCAGAGTCGCATAGAAGGATTCAAAAAGCATAATATTCTAAAAACATAAAGAACATGATAAATCATTTAGAGCCTTCACGTTCACAATTATTCATTACGAAAACACGCCCCTTAGGAACATTCCCTCCCTTGTTACTTGTTCCAACTTGTGGTGCAGTAGACTGGTATGGCTTGAATGGATTCTTACTCTCTTACACTTTCCCTTCCTTGACATCAGATTCCTTCTTGAAACACTCATATTCACGATGTCCTAGCTTTTGTTAATAATGACAAGTCACTAGGTTACCTTCACAGTCTTTTCCAGGGTGGATCTTCTCACACCTTCTACAAAAATACAATCTCTTGGGTTTCTCACTGTTTCCTTGATCCCCACTTCCTTGAACATTGGTTTATTGTCCATCATTTCCTTTCCTAAAGTTTCCCTTGTTGTCCTCATATCTCCTGAATTCCCTTGGTAGTTCCCATTGGGCTTATGCCTTTTTTCACCCCCGTGAAACGACTCCGAGCTCTTCCTTTTCTCTCTAACATGCTCCATCTCCCTCCCCTTGATTCTGTACAGATGAGCTGCATGGCCATAAACTTCATCTAGGGTCTCTAAAGTCACTCCCCCTAGCTTCCCTTGGACGGTCAAGGTTAGTTCTTGCTAAAATCTCTAAGCTTTAATGGTTTCAGTGGGAACTACTTCTGAGGCAAATCTCATCAACTCAATGAACTTGTTGTAATACTCATTAATAGTCATGTTCCCCGTTTTCAGGTTCGTAAACTCTATACACCTCTTCTTTCTCAGGTAGGAAGGGTAAAACTTCTCTCTCAAGGCTTCCTTGAACTCATCACACCCAAAGTTTGGTCTCTTCAACAACTCATCTTTTGTTTGGGCCCACCATAAGTCAGCTTACACCCTCAAGTAGTAAACTCCATTGTTCACCTCAACTCACTTGGGCAATTGATAGCATCAAACAGCTTATCAAACTCCCTAATCAAGTTTTAAAGGTTGGTTGGGTCCTCCCTTCCCAAGTAAACAGGTGGCTTAGTTGCAGCAACTCTCTTAAAAACATCACTATAGGAATCAAGGTCAGAATTTCTGTGTTCCATGTTCACCACTTTCGTGATGTTCTCAGTAATGTGGGTTAACTACTTAAGGACCTTCCCAACTTTGGAACCAGAGCGCTTACTCCTCACTTGATCTCTCATTCTTGCAGACATAATTCCCGGTATAGTTAATTCAATGCTAAATCACATAAACAATTCAATTCAATATCCATTTGCAATAAGCAATTCATAACATAATCAACCAAGTATAACTCAAGATCACCCAACCATGGGTAATAACTCAAAATTTTGTACCCCTAGACCATACTCTAAGGTGTTTTAACACCAACTTTAATGCACACATAATCGCATACTCAAGTTTCAAATAATTTAAATTCTTTTTATTTTCGAAAATATTAAATATGTACTTGAATTAAGATATAGGACGGTCGAGCCCGCGTCTCCCAGGAAAGTTACCTACGATGTTGAGGCAAGCCTTCCTAGACAGAGAGTTGTACCCATTATAGGCCTCCGTAGAGAACTCGAGAATCATTTTGTCATTCATCTTTCCACAAATAGGAAAACAGTATTATAAAAATAAAGATTTTGACTCTCACACAAATGCGAAACTCTATCTAACCTATATGCCCTCTTAAGTCTACCCATAATTTTTATAATTTTCCAATTTTAATCTTTATAGGACCGTTAAACTAATACCACTTTGTAACACCCCCAAATCTCCCTCTATGAAAATACCAGTATAATACGTATAATACCGTAAAGATAGAATTGGGCGTATTAACGCCACATGATTACGCAATGCTACTCAAAATACTTAACTCAACAACAAAATTTGCAGCGGAAACTCAACTTTCTTTTATTAATACTTATAAAAATAGTAACATTGTTATGAGTACTCAAAATAAAGACAAGACAACCATTCCTAAAATAGGTGAAGCAAATCCTGGGACTCCCATATGCTCATTCATGACTCCACCTTAAAATAGTCAACACTGCTTACCATTACGGTAAACAAGGCGAACCAAAACAAATAAGAAATACGGATTAGCAAATTATGCTAAGTACGATAAGTGCAAGATAGTGTAAACTCAATTTATTTGCAAACAAGATTTTAAAACTAATTCCAATATCTAATAAATTCAAAACTCATTATTCCAAAATCGATTTCAATGATTCATATTCAAAATATAGTTAATAAAACCAATTCCTTTATTAAGAACCAATTCCTTTTAATCCAATTCCTCACCCAAGTGTGCACACCCCCAAGCTAGTCTCTTTATATTACAAGGCTATTCTTGAGGAAAGACCCGGTCATACAAAGTCCAAGGCCTTATCAATAAATCAAATCCGCATAGTGGGATTACTTATATGCTTATAAAGCATTAATAATAATAATTCAATGGTCAATAAATCTTTTTAATATCCAATAGTTCCAATATAATTCAACGTCCTTTATAATTAATTCCACATGCTTTCAAAATCAAACCTTGTAAATAAATACTTGAGAATAAAATCTCATATTAATAAATTTTCAAAATGAACAACTCTTCCTTGAAAAACCTCTATTTAATTCAACAAACATTTTAAAATCAGTTACTTTATATAAACACGATAAGTAATCCAAACCATTTAAAACATGATTTAAAAATCAATCATTCAAAATACTTTTATTAAAATCAATACCTTGAAACATAATTTAATTTAAAACCATAATTCAAATCAATTTAAGTCAATCACCAATCAAATCATGTAAAACATGTTATTCAAACCAATCACTTTCGAAGGTATCTAGACACCTAAACGTACCTTAATCCTTGCTAGAAAAACCATACAAAAAGAACCTCAAGAACCTTGACCGAACACACCCTACAAATAAATATAACCTTAATCAATCTAAGGTTAACAAATAATTAAAAACCCCCAACTATATGTACATGAACCTTTTAAATTAATTTCTCATAAACATCATTAAAAATCCGATTTTATATAATTTAAACTACTAATAATAATTATTTATAAATCCTCCATAATAATAATAATAATAATTGAATAAGAGAAGAGAAGAAGAAAAGATAAGGAACAAGGAAAAGAGAAGAATTGGAATTGCGTTTGAAAGAATAACCTCAAGGATTGCAGAGGCTATAACTCCTTTGATATTACTCCAAATTGGGTGATTCTTGGGTCTAACCTCAAGGATTTGTTGAGAGGAAAAATCTTCTGTGAAACATCAATACCCCAAAAACTGACCAGAAGTGCATGAAAATTGGTTCGAAGATAAATGAGATGATTTGTGTAAAAAGAGGAGAAGAAAAGTAGAGAATTGGTGTGAAGAATGTGAGAGGTATGGAGGGGTATTTATAGGCTAGCCCATGAAAATATTATGGAAAGAGAATTTGGAAAGAATAATGGTTAGTAGGATTTAAGGGATTACTTGGAGAAGTGAGTAAAAGAATTAAGGAAAGTTTGAATATTAAGGTGATTATGTATACTTGAATATGGAAGGTATGTATGTCATGAAAAATAATAAGGAAATTAGAATTACATGGGGAATAATTAAGAAGAATGAATTAGTTATAAAAAATATGGAGAATTAGAATTTAGGAAAATAAGAGATTTTGGAAGATAATTTAAAATATAATCTTACCAATTAAATTCCCCCAAAATAATTCAATAGGGCCGAAAATATTGAACTTACCATAGCTCAGATTTTTGAACTCCTATAAATACGTTTAAGAAGATTTTGCTCGGTTTTTAAGGAGTAAAATAATTGTATAAATAATATAGAATAAATAATTAAATAACTAATTAATTAAATACCAATTATTAACTAATAAATAATAAAAAAAATCAGATTTTCCTTACATGGGAAATCCAAAAATCCTAGCTAATTATCTCACAATTTCGGCGATAATAAAATAATTAATAAAATATTATTGTTCTTTAATTAAAATATCTGAAATATGTAAATAATTGGGTTTTTAAATTTGATAAATGGATAATATATCTTCTCCAAAATAGATGATTAATTTTCAAATTACTTTTGGTGCTAAAATTCAAATATTATTTTGGCTCCAACTAATAAATTTACTAAAATACCTTTTTTATAAAATAATTCTTAATTAATTAGTTAGAAAATACGTGGTATTACAATACACACCTTAATTCATTACTTCCAAATAGCTTAGCTTTAGCATTAGCATTCACCTCCCATTCCTAGTGGTTCGACCATCAACTTACTCCTATGCTAGTTATAAGGGTGTGTTGAGTGATTACAAATTTTGTTTGGCCTAGGGAAGGTTAGTCCGACAACGTAGTCTCAACCCTTGTTCAAAATGGTGTCTTTGCCGAGGACGTAGTTGTTTGCTATTGTTGTTGAGTCTGTTTCACTAAATTTCGAAAAATACAAAAAGATTTTTCTCTTTTGGCTACATTTGTTGCCGTGTTACTAATATTTTCTTTTGAGTTTCTGTGTACAAGTTAACATGGGAGAAGTCCCGAGGGTTACATTGAAGGAGTTGGGCGCTCCTGCCGCATACAAGTATGAGAGCGGGATTGCTTCATTATTGATCCCAGATAGTGATTTTGAAATCAAGCCAACAATGATAATTTTGATTGAAAGGCGGCAATATAGTGGAGGAGTAAATGCAAGTCCCCTCAATCATCTTAAGGAGTTCGAGAAATAATGCAACACAATTAAGGTGAACTGGGTTGCTCAAGATGTCATAAGGCTCAAACTATTTCCTTTCTCTCTAATTGGATGAGCTAAAGAGTGGCTAGACAAGGAAGTGAAGCCTAATTCTTTGAGAACTTGGGATGAAGTTACCAAAGAATTCCTTTCACGTTTCTTCCCTAAAAAGAAAACGGTGGAGGCAAGAGCTTTGATTCAAGGTTTCAAGCAAAGGTCTAGTGAAAGCCTCTATGATGCATGGGAGAGATACAAAGAGTATCAACGCGAGTGTCCCCACCATGGAATCCCTATTTACCTAATCATTCAAATTTTTTTATGGAGGTTTGAGTCCTCAAAGGAGGTCAAGACTTGATGCTGGAGCTGGAGGCCCAATCATGAACAAGATCGAGGAAGAGGTTGTAGATATCATTGAGGATGTAGTTAGACACTACATGGAATGGTAACATGGTGAGAAAGAGCTGATAAACAAGAGTAGCACTACGTGATGCTCGATTGAACAACTCAATGCTATCAACAATTTGTCAACTCAAATTTCGGACTTAGGAAAGGAGGTAGTTTCTATCAAGTTTAAGCTCGAGAGTGCAAACTCACAAGCACCGATTCTTCCCTCCCAAATTATGGGGAGAGGTACACCTTCTTACCCTAACTCTCTTCCTTCTTCTTGTTTCATGGTTAGAGAATGTTGGTCTTGTGATTTATGTGGAATGAATGATCATGATGCTTCTTTTTTCCCTAATGTTCCTTATGATGAATATGTTGGGAATGAGAATGAACATGTGATTTTTGTTGCTAATAATAATGTTGGACCTACATTTGATGCTTAAAGGAATGTTGGGAATAGAAATTATCATAACCAAGCGAACTATGATAATTATAACCAAAATGGTGGTCATAGAAACCATGGAATCCAAGGGATTTGTGGTAGCTATAACAACCATGGTTATAATGGTCAAAGTCATGGCCAAGGATATGGGGATAATAACCAAGGTTATGGTAACCATAATAGCGCTTGTGGCCAAAATCAATGTAGAGGTTATTGGAGCAATCAAAGTAGGGAAATCTTTAAACAAATGTTCAAATACCCTAGGCTAAAGTGATAATTTTTATTATCAACCATTTTCTTCTAGGAGTTTCTTGGAATAAGTCATAGATAAGCAAGCCAAATTGTTGAACACCTACATGACCCTAATCAATGAGAAGTTCAATGATATGTTAACTTACCATAAGAGGTTGGAGACCCAAATTTCTCAGTTGGCTAGTGAGTTTAACGAATTTTTAAATCTTTCTTCTTTGACTTCACCAAGCTTAGATCCTAGGAGCCCTATAAATGCGATTGTGACTAGGAGTGGTAAGGACCCTGAGAGTGAGGTTTCTAAGAAGAGTGATGCTAAAGAGATACCTCGCAAGAGTCAAATTGAGAATGAGGGTGATGAGAACCCTTTGGTTGAGGAACTCGCTAAGGAACAAATTGAGAAGGTGAAAGAAAAAGAAAAAAAAAGTCTACAAGCCCAAGCTCCCTTACCCCCAAAAGTTTAATAGGCACAAATTAGACGAGCAATTTGGGAAATTTATAGAGATGATTAGACAACTTCATCTTACTCTTCCTTTCACTGATGTGATAGAAGAAATTCCAAATTATGCAAAGTTCCTTAAGGAGATCTTGATTGGAAAGAGGACATGTGATGTGGTAGAAACGGTTAACTTGACCGAGAATTGTAGTACAATCATAATGAACAAAATTCCACCCAATCTGAAGGATCCCGAAAACTTTTCTATCCCTTGAGCTATTTATATAATGAAAATTGATAATGCATTGTGTGACTTTGGAGCTAGTGTTAGCATTATGCCATACTCGGTTTATCAAAGACTAGAGAAGAGAGAACTTTTACCTATCAACATTACCTTGCAATTAGCCGATAGATCAATTAGGATCCCAAGGGGCAAGGTAGAGGATGTTCCCTTTAAGGTAGGAAAATTCATCATTCCAGTAGATATTGTTGTCCTTGACATAGATGAGGATTCTACAATTCCTATTATTCTTGGTAGACCATTTCTTGCTACTTCGGGTGCTTTGATTGATGTCAAAAGCGCTTAGATTTCACTTAAAATTGGAGATGAGGTAGTTGAATTTGATTTGAATAAAAGTATGAAATATCCTTCTTCATCTCTTGAGAATTGCATGAGATTTGAAATTTTAGACAATCTTGTAAATTCCATGCGTGAGCACTTGCTCACAACTAATGATCCTCTTGAGTGTGTTTTGTTGAACAAGGAAAAGATAGGTGCTCCTAGCAAGGAAATTACTTTTTATGAGAATTTGTTAGATGGGAGTGTTGAAGGAAGTGATGAGCAAATATGCATGAAAATCTCAAGCTAAGAGGCTTTGCAAGCGGCTTCAACCAAGGAAGGTAAAGGTGTTCCCATGGTAAAGCTCAAACCTTTACCATCACACCATAGGTATGAGTTCTTAGGCCCAAATTCTACTTATCCCATGATTGTTAGTGCATCTTTGAGTGAAAGCCAAGCTCAAGTGTTATGCGGTATTTTGAGAAGGCACCAAGGTGATTTGGGATATACCATTGATGACCTCAAAGGTATAGCCTCACTTTAATTACACACCACATAACCCTTGAAGAGGGCGCTCTTCCTTCTATTGAGCGACAACGAAAATTACATCCCCAAATGGGAGAGGTAGTGAAGAAAGAGATGACTAACCTTTTAGATGGGGGAATCATATTCCCCATCTCAAGCTCTAGGTGGGTCTCGCACGTTCATGTCGTTCCAAAGAAGGGAAGCATGACCGTCGTTAAGAATGAAAAAGATGAGCTCATTCCGACGAGGATGGTCACCGGTTGGCGAATGTGTAAAAACTATAGACGTCTAAACACATCCACCAAGAAAGATCACTTCCCCTTCCTTTCATTGATCAAATGCTTTAAAGACTAACGAGGCTAAGTACTATTGTTTCTTTGATGGTTAATTGGGGTTTTTCCAAATTCCTATTCACCTCGATGACAAAGAGAAAACTACTTTTACTTGTCCCAATGGTACCTTTGATTATAGGAGAGTTCTATTCGGCCTTTGCAATGCTCCTGCAACTTTCCAACGGTGTATGATGAGTATCTTTGGAGACATATTGGAAGAGGAGATGAAGGTGTTTATGGATGACTTTTCCGTAGGTGGAGTTTCCTTTGAGGCGTGCCTTGAAAAGTTCTTGGCAAGGTGTGAGAAGGTGAACTTGGTGTTTAATTGGGAAAAATGCCATTTTATGGTTGAAGAAGGAATAGTCCTTGGGCACAAAATTTCTCACAATGGCATAGAGGTGGACAAGGAAAATATTGAGGTTATTAAAAAGTTTTCACCTCCGGTTAATGTGAAGGGTGTGAGATCAATCATCTCTAAAACTTAAGCAAATGAAATATTATTTAAAAAGATTTATCAAGGAATTTTCTCTCATTGCAAGGCCTCTCAATGATCTTCTTCAAAAAGATGTGGAGTTTGTGTTTGATGAAAAGTGTTTGGAAATGTAGACACCCAATTGTGTCTCCCCAAAACCAAACCAAGTGATGAATACCTTTCGTGTCGAATCATAATCGAATGAAGTGAAAGTGTGAAAACTCTAGAGTTGCAGTTAGCTTTTATTAAAAATCTTTCTATTTGTTTCCGAAAACCTGCTCTATTTTATGAAAATAGCTAGTCCGTCTAGTTTGGTCCATGACAAGGGTCTAATAATGGTGTAGCTGGATAGGGCTCGAAAAGAGCATTCCAACAATATATTATAAGCCCAATTCCGATGAATTATGAGGAAGTTATGGCCAAAATACTAAACTGGGTCCGGTTTTGTTCTTACAAACGGCCCAATGATCTATAGAAGGGCCTATTATTAATTATCATTCCTAAAGCTATTAGGATTGATTATAGTCTTCTAGAGTAATCTAGAAGGTTCTCTTAAATCCTAATGGAGTTAGGATTATAATTATGTTTTAAATAGTTTGAAATTGAATAAAACTACTCCTTTTGAGAATCATTTATTTGTACAAAATTATCTTCCAATGATATATTATAATATTAATTCCGAGCAATAACGAAAAATATATGAAAGGAATATGAAAATCTATCAAAAACTGACATCCTTCCACTATTTCAACCATATCCTTTTATCTACAAAAGATTTTAATCTGATTCCAGTTGGGTTGGAAGTAGACTTTAAGAGCTTTCCAACGACATATTATATGAATAATTTGGACTTATGGATCAAAAGATATGATAAAAAAAATATCCGCAAAAAACTGTCTTAGCACCGCCTGACGAAAAGTTCGTCGCCTGGTGACGAGCTCTGTCGTTGGCGACAGGATGAGTTTTATTCCGATTCGAATTCTAACTCTTTCTATCAGTTTCCGGACTATTTTCTTATAAATAGGGTCCCTGGACCTCCGTTTTCAATCATCAACTCTCAACCAGAATTCTCTGATTCTTCTCTATCTCTAAGCTAAAGCTTACTCTCTCTCTCCCTCTTTCTAGCCTAACCTTTTATAAACACAATTCCTCATACATTAGCACTAGACACACCAAGCCAAGTTAGAAGTTGCCTTCGCCCTAGATGTGAAATTTTTGTTATTTCTAATGTTTTGGTCCCAAATCCCTATTTCAATTATTTCATTTAATTATTTTGTTTTAATATTTTCCTTAAAATTACTAACGTGTGTATTTTGTTATTAGAAAGAGGTACGAGGCATCGAAGTAAGTAATTTAATTGTTTAAATGATATTTTGATATAGAAATCATGCTTAGGTTGTTATTTTGATTCCCAATATCATGTTAGGGTGTTTTAATCTTCCTAGTATCATGTTTAGGGTAATAACTAAAATTTATAATATCAAGTATGATTGTTATGATGCTTCCTATTTCTTCCCTAATAGCATGTTAGTATCATGTTAGGGTTTAAGCTTTGATCTTTGATGTTTAGTGACATGCTAGGGTTTAACCCTTGAAATCAATGACCCTGTGAAGCAACAATAAATGGAGCTCATGCAAGAAAGATTGAGCAAAATATCTAATGACTATAGATTCCAGGGCATTAGCTCGCAAGGGGTCTCGGTGGACAACGAGCTTCTTCCGCAGAAGTTCAATGCCAATGACATCCCTAGGTTTAAGGCAACAAACAATCCTTATTTCCACTTAAGAGCATTCGAAACCATAATGAACATTAAAGGGATTGATAGGAAAGTCTGTCATTCCTTGTTTTCTTTATCTCTTGAAACCGTTTGTCAACAATGGTTTTTTTCCCTCGACAAAGAGAAAACCTCAACTTGGGATTCCATTGTAAACGCTTTCATTGATAGATATAAGTGCAATATTCAAGTCGAAATCAACTATAGACAACTTGAGATCTTAAGAAAAAAAAAGAATGAAGGCTTTACTTCTTTCTTTAAGTGGAAGGAAACTTCCGCCAATATGATAGAAGTCCATACTGAAAAAGAATCCGTGAGGATGTTCATAAAAAATTTATAAGAAAAGTATTCAAATCACTTAAAATATTAACACAACTTGAATACATTCAAGGCCGTCTATGACATAGGCATCGAGAACGAAGATGACCTCGCAAAGCAAAAAGCTACTAACATTAGTAACCATAGTGGCCGGAGAGGAAAGAAGAACAACAATCCTTCTTTTTTCGAAAACGCCCCCTCTAGTAACAATGTTAGTACCTTTGATCTCAGTGAAGTTTTAGCCATGGATAACCAAGGATATAAGAAGCAACTAAGGAAAGACTTTACCCCCAATAGGATGAGCCATGATGCTACCTTCGATCGACTCCAAACTAAGGGACTCATTACTCCCATGGAATGGGATGGTATATATATATGTACATATATATATATATATATGTACATATATATATATATATATATATATATAAAATTCATGCTATTATAATAGTTCAAAATTTCATTTATAATTTTAATGCATAATTGTTGTTCTAAACACTTCAATTTACATTAAAATTAACAAGTATTGTCTATGCGAGCAAAAAAAGAGAAATAAAGTTCAAGGACAAAGTCAAAATTAAAATGAACAAAAAAAAAACATATATGCTTGACATGCTCATAAAGGATCAATACTTTATCACTTCACATGAAATTTGTTGCAACATATTGCTTAAACATGTCACAACAACAAACAAACAAATTCATGACAACAAATCGAATCAAAAACCCCAACTTTTGTTAGGATTCTTCATTCAATTTCTCCATTTTATTGACCATGATCAAAGTCTGGTAGAATGAAAAGAGAAAGATTTACTTTCCTTAGTTCAAACGACAACCAAAAATGGAAAGAGATAAAAAATAGAGAAGAGGAGAAGAAGCAAGTGAGCTGCAGATCGCACTTTTCAAAATCTTTTACTAATTCAAATGTTGCGGGCAACTCATTATGTTGCGCGTGGCATCCCTGCGCAACCCAGTTTCTTGTGCGCGCATAGCCAGCGCGATCTACTGAGTTGCGCGAGGACACTGGTCACTTAAAAGACCAGTACTCAGATTTTGATCCGTTTTGAATTTTTCTCAACGATTTTGTACGTTGTTAGACGTAATAACACGCGAATTATCGAAATCTTTTAAAATTAATTTGCATCTATAATTTTTTTTCTTTGATAGTTTTTTACATCACACTGCATGCACACAGTGCTTTGTGCCTTCCCTAAGAATACGTTTTGGACGCTTTTCGTTAAGACGTTATGTAGTGGTGCTTTACGTAAAAGCTCACATAGACAGGTTTGTCATTTTACTGTACTGACGTTATAAATGTCTAACTTTTTTTTTTTCCACGTCCACAGCAAAAACGAAGGCGTCATTATGCAGCGTAAAAATGCAAGGCGTCATCATGCAGCGTAAAAATGCAAGGCGTTATCATACAACGTAAAATTGTATGGCGTAGGTGTTGCGTAAAATTTCACATCTTCCCCAGCTTTGTGAGATCTACCTCTCGGAACTAAAAGGTAGAGAATTAATTTACTTTAGGCATTAGCTCACGAGTCGACTGGCACGCCGAACCATTCAAGAACAGACACTTCTTGATTGGAAGAAAATACGGTAGTTAGTGCGCTTACTAGCTTACCGGACAGTAAGGGTGTCGTCCACCCCCTGTATAAAGAGCTACGAGACGATGTCACACCTATGTAGCCACGTGCCCCAAGCCTTGAGACACGTGTACTCATCTTGTGGACAAAACTGCTGAGAGAGTTGCTGATTTTCTTCTCCCTCACTAGATTTGGATATATGCCTCCAGTCCTAAGACATGTATTTATATCTTGTGGATATCGAGTATTGCGTTTTGACGAGCAAGTTATCAAGAACTCTATTCCGGCTACAAAAGCCGAATTGTTTATGTTGCGAAAGCCGAAACATTATTTTTATCATCTTTTCAACTTGTTAAAATCAGGCTAAAGTTTCAATGACATATCGAGGGAATTTAGACCAACGATGTCATGATTGAAAGGAAATCATCCCCTTTACTCCTTTTTTAAACCGATTTCTTTTCATGACATGACATCACCAAGAACACCTTTACTTGTGAAACTGTTCTACATTTGCAAAGGATCAATCTAGATTCTTTAGCGCACTAAGACTAGAAAATACTTTTTCTTGACTTAGTAGCTACTTGTCTGGAACAGTTAGAGAATCAATGATCATTTCAACATCCTTAACATTTATGAAAGATTCTCTATTCTTCGAGACTTCGCCGAATGATTCTCAGATTTATTTCCTAGACTACTTTGATCATCGTCTATTCTAGACTCGATCAAAGTGGGGGCTAACTGTAGACACCTACTTTTGGCCTCTTGTCCCGAAAGGAAGTGCGATGATGTTACAAAAATCCGTTCTTCATGTTATATCAAAGTTGAAGTATTTATGGACTACAAAATGCAATATGAAGTATGTTAAAACTCATATTTGAGATCAAGTAATCTTATAGGCCTGTCCGAATACTAATTAGGCCTAAAACTTGCTCATACATGTTTAAACTTGATTAATAACGGACACAAATGCGATAAATGCAATGAATCGATCCAATAGATCTTACATTGTGAAAACTGAGCCAAACACACTACTACAAAAATGGTCAAAGGAACCTATAATAAAAGACCCATTGATTAATTCAACGACTCTCTTTAATATAATAGATCTGATATTAGAGATAACGGGTCTCTTATGTATCAAAGGGCCCACCAAAAGATGGAGGGAAAAAAAATAAGAGACCTGTAATTGACTTAACAGGTCTCTTATATGTGTAAGGGCCCACCACTTAAAGAATTGATAACAAAACCCTATTCTTTCTCTTCATATTCCCCATTTCAATTTTCATCACAATTCATCCTTTTCACGCCGCTTTCCTTTTCTGAAAGTGATAAAAGCTCTCTCTGTCTACAACAATGGGTTCTCCATTACAATCCTAGATCCGCTTTCCCTTTCTCGGTTTCTCATTCCTCTTTTTGGTTTGTTATGATTTTCGTTCTTAATTTCTAAATTTTTGCTGTGAATCAAAGAATCTTTTGATGAAATACCAATGTTAATTTCGCCATATATTCAAGTTGTGATTTATGTGGGTGGAATATTACTGAATTTCAATATTAGTGGTTTTTTTTTCTTGCAATTGTATTTGATTTGGTAAAAGTGAGTTATTATTGGATGAAAATGATTGATTTTTTAGTTCTGATTTGTTGATGAATTTTCTAGTCTTTAGAGTGCCTGATTACTCTCATAATCTTAAATTCTATGAATTTTTGCTTAATGTCATTCACCGTATATCGAATAACTGTTGGGTAAGATTTATACTACCTATATTTTATTTTATTTTAGTTTTTACTCATCTAACTCTAATTTCATTTGCTTTTTTTCTTCAGTTATTATTAGTAATTGGTTTCTATGTAGTATATTGTTAATTAGTTCATTATTTTTCAGATTATTTTCATCCTCTATCTATTTTTTGGTACTCTATTTTTTAGATTATTTTCATTATTAATTTTTTTTTCAACGCGCCACTTGACTCCACCGAGTCCTACTCCCTCGATGAGATCGTTTCCCACTCTAGCTCCGGCGGATTGTTGGACGTTACTGGAAATCCCTTTTCAATTCGCGAGTTGGGAAGACAAATTGGCCTTAGGGGTCTGGTGTTTGGTCGAAGGGAAAGTGGGTTCGTCCTTAGATTGTTGAGGACGACATTGTTTTGGCTTTCGAAGGTAACTCTAATCTGTTTTGGGCTGAAAGCTTTGGAAAATAGTTTCTGGGTATGTCTGATTTGTGGGTTAAACATTGTGTTCTTCTACATTGTCTTATTATGCTCATCTTGGTAATTATATTGTTTATAAGTTTAATAGAGTTTTGGTAGTAGGGTACGTTATCTTAATGGCTAAATGTCACATAATTAATTACCTTATTTATTTTTCTGTCGGATCACTAATAAAATTATGCGAGTAATACTATAGCTTTCATATAATTTCATTAAGAGCAATTTGTCTTATTTTTTTTGTCAGATTTGCGTGATTTCGTCACAAGAAATGCTCAATCAAAAGGAGATGGAAAATGGAGTTGGAAAATGGAGTATTCAAGTCTTTATTAATGTAATTATAATTGTAAATTTCTGTAAATTCATTTTTTTTGTTGCATATTATGCTGGATATTTTTTGTATCACATCAATTTTATTTTAATCCATTGTTATTTCTGTGGTCATAAACTTAAAACTACAGTTTACTTCATTGATTTATCCGCCAGTTTTTATATTGCAAATAAACAAAATTTTCAAAATTCAAATGCAAACCCGCCCACACCAAATAAAAAGAAATTTTTTTGTTTTTTTTTTAAAAAGTTGGAGAATAAAGAGAGCTGTTATCTGACATAGTAGGTCTGTTAGATACCCACCAAAAAGACCCCTACCTCAAATAACAGGTCTGTTTTTCTTCTAAAACATTTATTTCAAAACATATATAACAGACCTGCTTTCACTTACCACGAGTCTCTTTGTCCTTAAGAACAGACCCCTCTAACGAACGTGTCTCTTTATCAACTAGACCCCTGAGATAGAGACCCGTTGTGAGGTGGTTTCTCAGGCATATTTTAACGGGTCTCTTTGCCATTTTTTGTAGTAGTGACATATAAAACAACCATCATATTTTAATTCATGCCTATACATATGGATATCCCTTTCAAAGAGCTTTCCATCAATATATTATAAGCCAAATTCCGAGTTAAAACAAAGAAGTTATGATCAAAACACTAAACCGAGTCTTAAAACCGACACCCTTGCACTCCAACGGCCATATCTTTTTATCCGTAACTTATTTTAACCTAATTTTGATGGCATTGGAAAATAGACATTTAGACATTTCCAATTATATCTCACACGCCTAAATCAGACTTTGCAATCAAAAGTTATGGAAGTTTTAAAAAAAGTTTTCGTATAAGGCAAACCGAAAACAATCACAACTCAATAAGTTGCGTGTGCCTGGCGTGCGCGACTCATTGAGATGCGTGCAACACCCATCGTGACTCAGAGAATTGCGCGCGCCACATGAAGCCGCGGGTCTAAAATCCTAAACCCAGATTCATACGCCTATATATAGGAGACTTCGTTCAGCTCTAAACGGGCAGAAAAATCATAATTAAAATCCTAATCTCTAAACTTCTCTTACTATCATACTACTTTATCTTCTCTCTTCCCAAATACTCTCCAACCCTAATTGAATCCATTTAAGTCCTTGGAGTTACGAAGAATAAAGAAAGTCCATAAACACATTAAACGGAGATTTAACATAAAAGAACGGTTAGTTTCCTGAGCACTTAGATAAATCACTTTTCCTTTATTGTTTATATAACTTTAATTGAATAAATAGTGTTGTTTGATAACTTTAAACAAAAATTAAATTAATTGATTGCACATAGTATCTTGTGTTAAATAAGATTAGAATTGAAAAATTAATTGACTCATTGATCACCTAAGCCAAGGCAAATCTTGTGTACTTTTGCTCCTTTGACGAATTTGAATTAAATAAAGAATAACGACTTTGCAATGTAATTCCTACGTGATTAATGATTGTAAATAAAATTAACTAACTTCGTTTTAGGTATCGCGTTACATATATTGTTTAGTGATGAAATTGTAAAAAAGGAAGAGGTAGTAGAGGCCGCACTAGGGCTAGAATGGCGATTCTCCTTTAAAGGGAATGTTATTTTCGTCCCCTTTCTCTCGAACTCATTTATGGTTTATGTAGACCAATTTGGGCATGGGTAAACTTATGATTTGTGCTAAATATCCCATGAACTCCGCATGGGAGAAAG
Source organism: Chenopodium quinoa (assembly GCF_001683475.1). Classification (NCBI taxonomy): domain Eukaryota; kingdom Viridiplantae; phylum Streptophyta; class Magnoliopsida; order Caryophyllales; family Amaranthaceae; genus Chenopodium; species Chenopodium quinoa. The sequence continues at coordinate 635,096 of NW_018745251.1, read as the reverse complement.
GCATGAACGAGATTTATGGGTTTTCCCAAAACTCATTGGCAACTCCTACTTGTTTCTTATAAAAAAGCGTGATGATATAATCAATTCTAATTCAAGGTCCCCCAAATAGTAAAAAATTCTAATCCTAATACACCCTAACAAGTGTAAAGTCCTAGGCTTTTAAAGGGCTATAGACATCTAAGGAAGGACCCCCTACGATGGGATCACCCTCCTTACGGCTCCTAGATGGGATTTACCCTTTGAGTTGATGTGTGATGCAAGTGACATGGCCATTGGAGGTGTTTTAGGTCAAAGAGTTGATAAAAAGCTTCATGTCATTTATTATATATGTCAAAAACTGTTAATGGCGCTCAAAGGTATTACACTACAATGGAGAAAGAGTTCTTGGCTATTGTTCATTCCTTTGAAAATTTTTTATGCTATTTTTTAGGATCCAAAACAATTGTGTTCACCGATCATACGGTCCTAAAATATCTTTTTGGGAAGAAGGAATAAAAGCCAAGGCTAATTCGTTGGGTGTTAGAGCTTCAGACTTTTGACCTTGAGATTAGATGTAAGAAAGGAGGGGAGAATGTTGTAGCAGATCATCTATCTAGACTTGAGGATTTTCAAGTTCAAGATGATGGGTCTCCCATTAAAGATAGATTATTAGATGATTCTTTGTATGCTATTGATGTGAAGGAACTCCCATGGTTTGCCGATTTGGTGAACTGTCTGGCTTGTGGGGAGTTTCCTCCTTCATTTTCCAAGAATCGTAGAAAAAGCTCAAGAGGGAGGCTAGGCAATATGTATGGGATGCACCAATTTTGTATAAATGGGGTGTTGATGGGTTATTTAGGAGATGTGTTCCAAATGAGGAGTTACCTAGTGTATTGAAGATGTGCCACTCGGATCCGAGTGGTGGTCACATGGGTGTTTCAAAAACGGCTTCAAAAGTACTCTAATGCGGATTATGGGGCCCGAATCTCTTCAAGAATGTTTGAGAATTTGTCAAGAGTTGTGACAGATGCCAAAAGATCAGAAACATTTCAAAGAGGAATGAGATGCCCCAACAACCTATACTAGAGTTGGAGATTTTTTATGTATGGGGAATCAATATATTCTTGTTGCCGTTGATTATGTATCAAAATGGGTGGAAGCCATTGCTTCACCAACAAACGACCATAAGGTAGTAATGAAGATGTTCAAGAAGATAATTTTCCCACGATTTGTCAATCTAAAGGCGATTATTAGTGATAATGGATCTCATTTTGTGCATAGCGCCTTCCGTAAGACGTTGAAGAAGCATGGAGTTAATCAATGTTTCGGACTCCCCTATCACCCTCAAACTAGTGGGCAAGTCGAGGTGTCTAACCGTCAAATCAAATTGATTCTTGAGAAGACGGTTGCAAGAAATAGGAAGGATTGGTCGGATAAGCTAGATGATGTCTTGTGGGCATATAAAACGACCTTCAAGATTCCTATTGGCACTACTTCTTACCGCTTGGTTTATGGGAAGTCTTGTCATCTTCCGGTCGAACTTGAACATTGTACTCATTAGGATATTATAAAAATCAATTTCGACTTGGCAAGTGCGGGTGAGCAATGTTGGTGTAGGCGTCGTTCGAAGTGCGCCTACGTTAAAGCACGTGTAAATATTCTTTGCAATCATAGGAAGTGGGAATTGACATTACGATTAGGGACTAAGCAAAGTAGGGAGCCGCCAACAAGTTTTTAAGGAACTTGTAAACCGTTCACGGATCATAAAAGGCAACCGCGAATAAGGGACAACGATAGGCAACAACGATTGACCCGTGAAGGTTACACCCCATTAATAATCCATGAGATTACTAACTCCATATGGTTCGGAACCACGAAAGGAGGATCGGGGATGATGGTATGAAGTGAGTCATGGAGTCACATTCGCCCATATTGGCCTCTACTCGATTCTTATTGTGAAAAGTGATTCCTGCGATCTCAAAGTCATACAAACAAAAATTTAATTCGCTCCAAACTATTATTAAGCTAAATCGGTTTAATATTAATGCAACATATAATTCTAAAATATTGTGATCACTTAATTTAATAACAAGATTAAAAAGGAACCTAAACCGGTTGTCCAAATTATCTTATTAGGCGTGATTTTCAATTACGTATTCCCTTTAAACATGAAATATGGTGATCATAAAAATAATAGAATAAACATTAATATTGGAAGCAATTCAACAATAAATTGTTAGTCAAGTCAAATAATAATAATAACCCTAATCATGATACTAGCAATAAGAATAAAAATAAAAGTAATTAAGTGATTATATACTCACATTCCGCGTTTCCTTGAATTGCTACATCATGAATAAACTGTTAATAACTTCAATAAAAATATAAATCAAATTGAAAATTAAATTAAATAAATATAGATTTAATCTGGTCCAAATTCTCAGTTATTTATACCTTTCACGCCTTGGTTTAAGGACGGAACCTCGAGTTTAATATAGACTCCTTGGAGTGCTTAAGGGAAGAATGATGTAATTAGGAATATAGTTTTAAAGCTTAGAATATGGGAGAGAGAGAATATAATGATTTTTTGGTGTAAAAGTGAGAAGGATTTGATGATCAAGCTTGTTAATCCTTGAAAAAGGGGAGATATGACCTCTATTTATAAGGGAAAAGAGGGTCGAAAAATCAAGAAAAGATAAGAATTCGAATCGGATAAAACTCTTGCGATAGACAGCGGTTTTTTGCGGTTTTTGTTTTTATCATATCTTTTGATCCAGAATTGGAATAAGTAAAATAAGATATCGTTGGAAAGATCTTGAAATCTACTTTATATTCCAATGAGAATCAGATTGAAATATTTTATATAACAAAAGATATAGCCGAAATAGTGAGACGGTGTCAGTTTTTGATAGAGTTTGACATTTTATTCTTATCTTTTCCGTTATAGCTTGGAATTGATATCATAATATATCATTGGAAAGATAATTTCAAGGGCTATCCAACAATATAAAATTTGGGTTAAAAATATGAGGCACGAAAATCATATCTGACTATCTTTCAACATCTTTCAATTCGGATAGAAATAGGATTTTCAAAAAGAAAAGTTTTATTCAATTTCAAACTCTTTAATTTTATCTTTTCAAAAAGGATAATTAAGATCTTTTAGAAACTTATAGAAGCTTCTAATTAATCCTAATTGGTTTAGGAATTGGATTAAATCATTTGGACCCTCCACATGATCATTGGGTCGTAGGTAATGTGGGCTTAGGTTCGGTTTGGGCTCAGTTTAATATTTTGGCCATAACTTATTCGTTATAACTCGGATGTGAGCTTATAATATATCGTTAGAAAGTTCTTTTAAATCCCCATCCAATTATTCAATCATTGGACCTAGATTATGGACCAAAATAAACTGGATTAAACGTTTATATAAAAAGGACACGAAATGAATGATTTTAAAGGACACGAACTGAATTATTTTGGATTTAAAGGCACGAAAAGAGGAAAATAATTTATGGTTTGGGGAAATGGTATAGAAGTTGGGTTGGTTTATGAAATGGAAATATGGATTTAAGCACTCCAATATTAAATACTCAACCTGACCAATAATGGCGGTGAAAGGTTGTTCATCTTCGGGTTTAGTTTTGGAAAGACATTTTTAGGTGTCTACAGAAGCCCCCACTTTGACTGAGTTTGTAGAAACGCCAGTTTCGAAAACGATAGTCAAAGTAGTCGATAGGGACAGAGAATGATTTAAGACGTTCTTCGATCCTAAATCACTCTGTATACGTCGATACCTGCAGAAAATGTTAATTCCACAGATAAAAGATTAAAGGGATAGAACGCTTATCTGACACAAGTGTATCGGTGACAAATGAGTTTGGTATTTTCCTATGCTTGACGGAATCCACCGGATGACGTTTGTTGAAATGCTTTCCATGCTTGAGGAAAGTCGACAGATGAGTTTGGTAACTTTCTAAGCCTGAAGAAACCTACCGGATGACACTTTCCATGCTTGAGGAAAGTCGACATATGATTTTGGCGTTTTTCTATGCTTGAAGAAATCTGCCGATAATGCTTCGCATGCTTGAGGAAAGCCGACAAAGGAATTTGGCGGTTTTCTATGCTTGAAGAAATTCTCTGGATAATACTTTCCATGCTTGAGGAAGGTCGACAAATGATGAGATTTCAAGTCTTTGTGTATCGAGAACCTTGCGTCATGAAATGATGGTGGTTCGATTGTCCCCGAACGTGGGCTGTAGATGGTCCGCTTGTTCCCAAACGTGGGCTGTAGTTGGTTCGCTTGTCCCCGAACGTGGGCTGTAGATGGTCCGCTTGTCCCCGGACGTGGGCTGTAGATGGTCCGCTTGTCCCCGGACGTGGACTGTAGTTCAGACCTGCTAAATAAATTTGCAAATGGACTCGTATATATTATGATTGACTTGACCACTGACTTGACCAAGTTTGACTTGATGTGACATGACATGTGTATGACTTGTGACTGTGTGTGTGTGAAGACACAAGAAAACGAAGATGCAAAAGCAAAAATTTTCCGTCAATTTTTGTCATGAGACGAGTGGAAGGTACTGACTTTCTCCCGAAAAAGAAAGACGTGAAAAATGAAGTTTTGTTTTCGAACTTCCCTCGATAAAAATTTTGAAATAGTTTTTGAACTTCTCCAAAAGAAAATAATGAAAAAGGGAAGAATTTTTGAACTTCCTCCTTAAGCAAGACGAAATTAATCGTATGGATTGAATTGCTTGTCTTGAAAATAATGTATGCATGATGAATGTTCTTAGGTCAGGAGGCTAAGGAAAATTACATCATGTGACACGATAGATGAATTAACTTAGGTCATGGAGCTAAGCATCATATATGGTATAAAGAAACGATCTTGAACATCACTTAGGTCTGGAAGCTAAGCACGTATTTAGATGAAGTGATTATTGAGTATTACATAATGAATTTTGCTTAGGTCAAGAAGCTAAGCACAATATGCTTTGTATGATTAAAAATCACTGATATATAAATGTTTCTCAGCACATTATGCGATGCATGAAACAATGAATATTGCTCAGGTCAGGAAGCTAAGCAAGTATACAATGTTTCTTGTAGTGAATGTTGTCCCGAAGGACGATGAAACATGCATAATGTTGAAGATTCCATGATAAAGGGTTCCTAAGGGAAAGATGATATGGATATGTATGTGTGAAAGAAGTGTGTGAAAGTGATACTAAGGTGAGGCTGCAAAGGTTATGGCGATGGAAAGAGATGTGAGAAGAGTCAAAGATGATGACTCTTTAGGCTAGGCAGGCTAAATGATGTGGGTTCAAGCCCCCAAGTCTAGCTCTAAATGGGTAGGGGTAAGCATTGGATATTCTTTGACTCGATCATGCATGGATATGAATATGAGTGTGGCCGCACCTCGATGTGAGGTTGCCTACATATCCGTTAGGAATCAGGCCGAACGTAGCTCTAACCGAACTTTTCACAAGTGTATGTACACCTCAAAGAGTTCTTTCAAGGGTTGTAATATGGTTAAGTTGATGGTTTAAAGAAGAAAATGGTACAAGACTCAAGACCCGAGAGAATCCCCAAGATGTGTAATTGTGAATTTGAAAATTTTGAATTTTGCAAGTTTATTTTCATTTTTTTTTGTTTTGAATTTCTTTTTTTTTTCTTTCTTTTGGTCAATGTAGGCAATCTCAGATCATGCAGTCCATCACTCACTTAGCATTCATGTTTCTCAGGCACGATACCAAGCACTCGATGAGAGACGCAATTTGAGACGTGTTCATATCTAAGACATTGGAACACTTGCCTTTAGACATTGTATATATTTTTTTTTAACTTGCTTACAAATTACACACCTTCCCATCCCAAGGTTAAGTGAATGTGGGTTGAAGAAATGAAGGCCAAACGTTAGACGAGGCTCAAAATAATTGATGAAGAAATGAATATGTGATTGAATGGTTAATGGAGAGAATGAATGGGTTGCAAAGGTTCCTCAAATCATTGGTATACCTTTTGTTCAGTTCGACAATTTTTTTTTTTTTTTTTTTTTTTGGCACATGACATGATCGAATGCAAAAAAAAAAGAAATGCTCATTGATGGAACATGGCATATAGACATAAGGATAAGGAGAACCTATGCTAGACTTATTAGGGAAAAAGGGATGAAACGAAAGAAGAAAAAAAATGAAATCTTGTATAGAGACTTGTCTTGTGCTCCGCCTTCATGGTTTCTTATGAATTATTTGTTACCGCCAAGAGGAACAAGAATTTTGTTATTGCTGATGCTTTGATTGGAAGAAAAGAAGGAAGGAGTGACGTTCCCCTTAATCTTCCAACTCTTAACTAGTGATTCTTGAACACGAGTACAGTGTAAAGATGAACTCACTTAATGCATTCACTCAATACTCGAATTGGAAAGGAAGAGTGTATGAAACAATTTTGAAAACTGATGGGAAAAACTCCACTCATTCCTATTACGACGGAAACGACGCATGCATGGTCCTAATATACGATCATAAACAATATAGTGCATTACTCGAAGACAAAGTGTGTGAAACGACTCAACATGTGTGATTAGGTGAGTTTATTAAGACTCATGGTATGATCGCATGGCTAGACATGAGGCTGTTGTGAAAAACAAAAGACCCAATGACTAAATAGCACGGAAAACTAAAAGACAAACTAACTTGATTAATTTTGTCTAATTTTAATATTTATGCTATTTACTAGGTGAAAACGGTCCATTGGCAATCGTTAGTCATAAATAAGATCAACCACAATCAAAGACAAAGAACACATGTTAATGTTAGCACAAAAAGAGAACTAGAATTCTAGAAGAGTTAGGACTCAAGGGTATTAAAAAAAAAATTAAATAAAAATCTTTAATCCTATGTTATATGAGTTGACACGGATTAAAGGATTTGGCTAATACTAGCTTGACACGAAAAGATATAAAAAATTTTTGAAAAAATAAAACAAAAGAAAGTTGACGCTAAAAAGAAATCTAAAGTGGACAGGCTGTAATATACCGGTTATAAATTTTGATCTGTGACTTTGATTTGGACGAAACCAACTCTAAATCAAAGATAAAACACGGGGCTACAGATCCATAGGTGGCACCACACGTAACTCTTTCTAGAACTCCGAAAATGATCAAAACAAGTCGACTCTTGTGCAGTATACGGGAATAAAAATCCGGGTGACTCAAAAATAAAAAATAAAAAAAAAATAAAAAAAAATATATGGATCAACTCTAATAATAAAAAAAAAGGGTTTGATAAGAGAAAAAAATAATTTAAAAATTCAATAAAAAAATTGCGCATATAAGCATATCGTCACGCATGATGCAATGAAGTTCGCAACCTAAAGTCAAGTTCTATATTCGACTATATATGGTCAAGCTTTTGGGTGTCAAAGGGTACCATGGTTAAGAGTTTGGACGCGTTAGCAAGGCAACCTCCCTTGAGGGTGTGTGCTAACGGGTGGCTCCGCAAGTTCGTGATGAAATCGAACTCGACTCCATGGTTTGGGTGGATTTAAAAACTCGGATGAACCCTTATTGCCATGAGCGTTTTCGAGTTGATAGAGCATAAATCCCCCGGGCTAGCCACATACGTAGAACACGTACTGTTGTGGAAAAATGGGTAAGTTAAAATGCATATGCATATGTGACGATGCCAATTAAATCACAGGAATATTCTTTAAGAATCTTTCAAGTCTCATCCACTCATCTCAATTAAATACCGATCACTCAAATCGATAAATAACCAAGAATACTCCCCAGTGGAGTCGCCAAATTGTAGGCGTCGTTCGAAGTGCGCCTACGTCAAAGCACGTGTAAATATGCTTGGCAATCATAGGAAGTGGGAATTGACATTACGATTAGGGACAAAGCAAAGTAGGGAGCCGCCAACAAGTTTTTAAGGAACTTGTAAACCGTTCACGGATCATAAAAGGCAACCATGAATAAGGGACAACGATAGGCAACAACGATTGACCCGTGAAGGTTACACCCCATTCATAATCCATGAGATTACTAACTCCATATGGTTCGGAACCACGAAAGGAGGATCGGGGATGATGGTACGAAGTGAGTCATGGAGTCACACTCGATTCTTATTGTGAAAAGTGATTCCTGCGATCACAAAGGCATACAAACAAAAATTCAATTCGCTCCAAGCTATTATTAAGCTAAATCGGTTTAATATTAATGCAACATATAATTCTAAAATATTGAGATCACTTGATTTAATAACAAGATTAAAAAGGAACCTAAACCGGTTGTCCAAATTATCTTATTAGGCGTGATTTTCAATTACGTATTCCCTTTAAACATGCAATATGGTAATCATAAAAATAATAGAATAAACATTAATATTAGAAGAAATTCAACAATAAATTGTTAGTCAAATCAAATAATAATAATAACCCTAATCATGATACTAGCAATAAGAATAAAAAAAAGAGTAATTAAGTGATTATATACTCACATTCTGCGTTCCCTTGAATTGCTACATCAAATAAACTGTTAGTAACTTCAATAAAAACATAAATCAAATTGAAAAATAAATTAAATAAATATAGATTTGATCTGGTCCAAACTCTCAGTTATTTATGCTTTTCACGCCTTGGTTTAAGGACGGAACCTCGAGTTTAGTATAGACTCCTTGGAGTGCTTAAGGGAAGAATGATGTAATTAGGAATATAGTTTTAAAGCTTAGAATATGGGAGAGAGAGAATATAATGATTTTTTGGTGTAAAAGTGAGAAGGATTTGATGATCAAGCTTGTTAATCCTTGAAAAAGGGGAGATATGACCTCTATTTATAAGGAAAAAGAGGGTCGAAAAATCATCAAAAGATAAGAATTCGAATCGGATAAAACTCTTGCGATAGACAGCGGTTTTTGCGGTTTTTGTTTTTATCATATCTTTTGATCCAGAAATTGGAATAAGTAAAATAAGATATCTTCGTAAAGATCTTGAAGTCTACTTTCTATTCCAATGAGAATCAGATTTAAATATTTTGTATAACAAAAGAGATAGCCGAAATAGTGAGACGGTGTCAAGTTTTTATAGAGTTTGACATTTTATTCTTATCTTTTCCGTTATAGCTTGGAATTGATATCATAATATATCATTGGAAAGATAATTTCAAGGGCTATCCAACAGTATAAAATTTGGTTTAAAAATATGAGGTACGAAAATTATATCTGACTATCTTTCAACATTTTTCAATTCGGATAGAAATAGGATTTTCAAAAAGAAAAGTTTTATTCAATTTCAAACTCTTTAATCTTATCTTTTTAAAAAGGATAATTAATATCTTTTAGAAACTTATAGAAGCTTCTAATTAATCCTAATTGGTTTAGGAATTGGATTAAATCATTTAGACCCTCCACATGATCATTGGGTCGTAGGTAAGGTGGGCTTATGTTCAGTTTGGGCCCAGTTTAATATTTTGGCCATAACTTATTCGTTATAACTCGGATTTGAGCTTTTAATATATCTTTAGAAATTTCTTTTAAAGCCCAATTCAATTATTCAATCATTGGACCCAGATTATGGACCAAAATAAACTGGATTAAACGTTTTTATAAAAAGGACACGAAATGATTTATTTTTGGTTTAATGGCACGAAAAGAGGAAAATAAGTTATGGTTTGGGGAAATGGGATAGAAGTTAGATTGGTTTATTAAATGGAAATATGGATTTAAGCACTCCAAGATTAAATACTCAACCCGGCCAATAATGGTGGTGAAAGGTTGTTCATCATCGGGTTTGGTTTTGTGGAGACATTTTTAGGTGTCTACAGTTGGCTTGATCTCTATGAGTTAAAAGAACTTCGATTGGATGCATATAATTGTATAAGCATGTATAAAACTCGTACCAAGGAGGTGCATGATAAGCTTATTGAGAAGAAGGAGTTCAATGTTGGTGACAAGGTGCTGCTTTACAATTCTAGTATGAGATTATTTCACGGGAAGCTAAAGTCTCGTTTGAGTGGTCCTTTTATTGTTCAAGAGGTTTTTCTTAATGGTGCTATTAAAATATCTTCTTTGGATTTCTCAAGAGCTTTCAAGGTCAATGGTCAAAGGCTCAAGCGTTACTATGATGGAATTTTTGTTGGAGTCGTTCATGATATGACTCTATATGATCCACCTTGAAGGGTGGAGAACGTCAAGATAATGATGCTAAACAAGCGCTTTTCGGGAGGCAAACTGAATTTCTAACCATATTCTTTTTTTTTCTTGATTTTTGTTTTTCTTTTGATGTTTCTATTATGTATTAATTTTCTTTCATGATTGTGTTTTAGGTGGTTTTGATTTGATTTCCAACAATTTTGGTGCCTATTTTGAAGAGGAAGTGTTCAAGTTTATGAATAGGAAGCATGTGTAAGAATTGAAGATTGGTGGGTTCAAATGGTGGGTTCATGAAAATCTAGTGTCGAACCCACTGTCAAGGAGTTTTGGGTATGACTATAATGTTCATCGTGATCATCCCCCTTGTACTTACCGATGTGCGCACAAAGGATATTTGGAGGATCAAATACCCAGAAGGGCGCGGGCGCGTGGCCTAAAGGCGCAGCCGCACCCCCTTGCTGATCTTCTTTTTCTCTCTCTTCCTCTCATTTCTCACTTTATTTTCTTTTGGTTTTTGTTCAAGCATCATCACCAACTTCATTATTTTACCATTGAAATTTCATCAATTCTCATTTCATCTAGTTTATTATTATTCTAAATTCCCATTTTTACACTTTCATTGTGGTTTTCTCTTTCCTAAAGTTGGGATTTTTTGGTACTCTTTGGATTGGGGTTTGGATTTTGCAATTTTGGATTGTTTGTGTGTGATAGTGCGATTTGTTCCATTTCATTGTGATTTCTCATCAATTCAAGGTATGATTTCTTCATTTCTATTGATTTTTATGATAAATTTTCTACCTTGGTGGTTCATGAGCGCGTAGATCGATTTGGTACTAGCTTTATTATTGTATCTATATTGCTTACTACTTACTTCATTTGTTGTGTTGATGATGAATTTTGATTGTATGAACTTGTGATTGATAATTATGTTTAATTTGAACATACTTTGATTTTGGCACCACCATTGTTGAATTTTTTGTTTGGTTATGATGACTTGGAAGTGTTAATGTGCATAATAGATTTTCGATAATTGTTTGGAGTGTTGTTGCTCTTGATGCATAATTCTGGCTCATGATTCTTACTTACTAGTGCATTTTTTCACTTGTGTGTGTAGATGGCTTCTCTCTATCGAGCTAAAAGGGCAAGATGCTAAAACTATAGGGAGGTGGGTCCCCCTCCTTCAAAAATCACGGAGACTTTTGGCATTGAGTTCACCAAGCAAGAGCATCGGGACAAATTTGTCAATCTTTCATCTCGGAAACTTTTGTCTACTTGATTCTATGATTCATTGGCAATTACTTCGTTGGGTATTAATGATGATATGCGATTTTCGGCCTGAAATTCGGGGCTAGAAGAGTTCTTAAGCCTAAATGCTCCTACCTATGCTCAGATAACTTTTGAACTCCTCTCTTCACTTAAGGTTCATGAGGAGGAGTTTGAAGGTGAAACTTCTCAAAGACTTACATTTCAAGTCTTCAACAACGATCATTCGGTGCCTCTTTCCTATTTCAATGAGGTCTTCAAATTTTCAAATCCAAGTGAGGGTGTTCCATATTTTTATCTGGCATTTGAAGTATTGCAACGTGATAACAAATATGGGGAGCGCAAGTGGTGGAGGCATATCTCAATTGAGGATCATATCGCCCTCAATATTCAAAATCGGCCTCAATCATTTATGCGGCTTTGGGATATTTTAGCCGACTTCTTACTTATGCCTTTTTCTCCAAGGAGTCCCTTGGTGCTATCTCATGAGATGAGTTGAGTTAGTTATGGATAGCGGATAAGAAATTTGAGGATGGGGTGGCGGTCATTGACTTTGCTTCGCATTTGCTTAATCGTTTCATCAATATCAGAAACGGTGTTTTCCTCTCCGGAAGTATCCAGCTAGGGGGAATGATTACCATCTTGATTTTATCCCTCAACAAGAGGTAAGAAGCAATGATCGAGTCTCTTGAACCGGTCCATGATAAAAGAGAAAGGACTCCTTCCCACTTCCTCAGTATCTATGCCTTGATAAATCAAAGAGCGCACTACTCAAGACAACTTGTTTATTTGGAAAGTTACAAAGAGAACATATTTGTGCCCCATCCCTCACCCCGAGGCTATGGCTGGATGCTTAGACACCCCTTGTAACACCCTGTATTTTCGAACCACTATTTTATGTGCATTTTAACCTATAAAACATAATTTCTAATTTAAATCTCAATTTCCAAATCAAATGCTAATTTAATTATTAAAATCTTTATTTTAATTTAAGGGTTATCCCAAGCTTTTGAATTCTAATTATTTGACAAAACGATTGATAATTATAATTTAAAAGGTTTAATATTTGAGTTATAATCATTTCAACTGTATTTGACATGTCTGAATTGATATTAGCCTTAAAGGGTGATTCCTTAAGCTTAAGCATCAATTCAGTAAGTGTTTATTAATTATATGTAATTTCAATATTTAACTTATCATAATTGATACGGGTCATCATGGGTGATTCCTTGACTGAAGTGCCAATTTGATAGGTATAAAATGATTCTATGATTTTAAAGAAGTTTTATGTTCAATCGTATCAATATCGATGTATAAAGTTGTATTGGGTGATTCCGTCGACTTGATTATCGAATTGATATTTTTTACAAATTATTCTTTAATTTAAATTAATAAAACTCATTACAATGTCCTTTTATTAATTAGGTCATTATAAATGAATAATATTATTGGTTTCGCATATCGCCTCTTGATAATGCTTTTCTGTAAAATATGAACTTTATATATATTTTTGTTTCGTGATATAAATTATTGTTTTCATTATTATTATTGTAATTACTATTTATATTATTATTGAGTTAACAATAATTTAATCTATATTATTGTTTTTTTTAAACATACTTTCAAATCGAGCCTCTCGTTACAACCCTTTCCTAGTCTAGTTTCTGGCCAACTAGACTTTATTTATTAGTTGGGTTTCACCTTAACACTTCCTTATCCCTTTCCTAGTCTAGCTTAAGATATTCTTGTTTATTGGCTTCCTTATCCCATTCTTACGCCTAAATTAATTATTCAGTCAAGCCTAAAAGAGAAGCCTTGAATCCTAGCTTTGTATGGCCTTTGTGTGAGCCTCATTTAAGCCCATTCTAGGCTGTTTTACACAGCATCTTTGAGGGATTGGAAGCTTCCCATATTCCACCTATGTAACCCCCCATATTCAATTTCATTAATTCTAATAACACCTATTAATTTACTGCCCAAACCTTTTCTCTTCCTCTTCTCATTTCACGTACAAAGAAGGCCAAATCACATCAGTTTTTGTGGGATTCAAGGTGGGAATCAAGGGGAAATCAAAGCCTAAATTTCTGCCATAATCGCTGCCAAAATCGTGCTCCATCTCTCCTCTAAAACAAGCAAAAACGAAGCAAGGGAACAAGGCAACTTGGGTGGATGTTTGTGCTTGTCTTTGCTGCTGTTTGTGTGTGATGATGTTGTCCTTTTCTTCTGGATTTGGTGGCCGATGCATCGAGGTAACTAGCTTTACTCCTTTACGTTAGAACTATTGGATTTTAGAATTGAATTGATAGGTAGAAACATGGCTAGGATTAGGTTTATTTGTAATTTTCGTTCACTTTGTGGCTGCTGTAATTTGTATGACATAGAGCGTGAATTTGTCATATTAATCCTTGTTTTTATGCCAAAACTTGATTGATATCAAAGCCTTGATGTTGTATGTTATTGGAGGATATATTTTGGATATATTTTGGGAAATTATTAGGATATATTTAGTTTCCATATTTTATGCTTAGTATATATTTTATACCTAGAATAATATCTTTTTGATATCTTTGATTATTTCCTAATTCTATCAGGTTTGGAAACGATGTATTATTTATTGGCCATGGCCATCATGATTGTAATTCAAGTGATTGAGTTTATTCAATTTATCAAATTCTCTCTATATTTTAGCATGGTATCAAGAGTAGGTTAAAATTTCTTGTTTTTTTTTTCAAACTCATAATACGGCTGGGGATGATGAAACATCTCCTATGTCATCCCCTCTCACACGTGTGGTTTCTGGAGTCCAGGGGGGAAATATTCAGTCCATGGTGTTTCAAATGCAATTACGGGATTGCTTGGTAATGTTAATGTTCCCGATAATCGTTTGAATGGAAAATTTGATGCTACCTCTTGGATTATTGACACAGGGGCAGCTCATCATGTAACCGGAGACAAATCTTGGTTGTTTGATACGCAGTGTCTAGAGTGTCCTGTTGATCTTCCCAATGGTGACACCATATTGGCTTCTTTAATTGGTTCTGTTCGTTTGTCGGACAAGTTTATTCTAATCGGGGTTCTTTATGTTTCTAATTTGAGTTGCAATTTGCTTTCCGTGTCACAAATTATCGATGAGCTTAATTGTACTGTCCAATTTAACCCTTATATGTGTGTTGTACAGGATCAAACGAAGGAGCTGATTGGAACGGGAGTTAGGAGAGACGGATTATTCTATTTTAGCAATTCAGATTCGGTGAATCACATTGATGTGGGTGACATAAGGACGACCTTGGAGTTGTGGCATCGTCGAATGGGTCATCCCTCAGAAAAAGTGATTAAGTTACTTCCTCATGTTAGTGGCAATAAACATAATCTTTCTAAAGGGTGTGAGGTACGTATGCGTGCTAAACATCCTAGAGATAAATTTCCTTTGAGTGATAGTAGAGCTTCTAGGATTTTTGAGAAAATACATTGTGATTTGTGGGGTCCGTATCGACATGTTTCTTCGTGTGGAGCTCATTATTTTTTAACTATTGTTGATGATTATTCCCGAGCTGTTTGGATTTACTTGTTGGTTGATAAAACTGAGGTTTTTCCTAATGTTTTTAGCATTTGTTGCTATGGTTGATAGACAATTTTCTCAAACCATTAAGGTTGGGCAAAGTGACAATGGCACTGAATTTAATTGTTTGCATGATTATTTTAGTGCTATTGGAATTATTTTTCAAACCTCTTGTGTGGGGACTCCACAACAGAATGGGAGAGTTGAGAGAAAACAAAAACACATTCTTGAAGTTGGGAGAGCTTTAAGGTTTCAAGTTAATTTGCCTATTTATTTTTGGGGGGAATGTGTTCTTGCCGCTGCTCACCTAATTAATCGTACACCCACTCCCTTGTTACAAAATAAAACTCCATTTGAAATTTTGTTCAATAAACCTCCCTTATTTAATGCCCTTTGTACTTTTGGATGTTTGTGCTTTTCTCATAATCTAACAACAAATGGGAACAAATTTGAAAGTCAAAGTAGGAAATGTATTTTTGTAGGATATCCCTTTGGGAAGAAAGGATGGAGATTGTATGACCTTGAGTCAAAAGTTTTTTCTGTGTCTCGTGACATGAAATTTGTTGAGGAAGTGTTTCCTTTTTGTAGTCCGGAAGTTTTGAATATAGAGTCCACGAATTTTGATCAAAATAATGATGTTCATACGGATTTCATAGAGTATGAGGTGTATGATGATAGTGAGGTAGTTATGGGAGACGAGAGCATTTTACAGATCAATGAACAAGCTGCCACAAGTGTCGACAATATTGTCCAACACCCGCAGCAGCCCGAGACAGACCATGCCGCATCCTACCCGCGGCAGCAGGGGCCATCCCGCAGGCAGGCCGGGGAGTCTGCTTCCCAGCAGCCTGTCTCCCCACAGGAAGATGCCGCGGGCGCGGGGTCAGTTTCCCAGCAGCAGCCCGTTAGTTCCGCTTTCCCTGATGGATTTCCATAGGGCGATGGGTCGAGTGACCACCGATCGAGTGTAGAACCCTTAGGTAGGGGGTTCCGTGAAAAAATTCCCAATGTTCGTCATCGTGACTATGTGACTCACTTAGTTTTTGCTAAAAATCCGTCTCCGTCCACTCCGTCTCCAATCCCTCCTTCAGGTACGCCTTACCCTCTAGCACACTATATAAATTGTGACATGTTTTCTGTGAATTATCGCAAATTTCTTGCAGCCGTTGTTTTGGGAAAGGATCCAAAATCCTTTAAAGAAGTAATGAAATCCGAAGGTTGGCGACGTTCTATGAAAGAAGAAATAAGGGCATTGGAAGATAATGGAACTTGGACATTGGAGCATCTTCCTCCTGGCAAGAAAGCACCAGGTTGTCAATGGGTGTATAAGACGAAATTTTTTTCTAATGGTGATATTGAACGTCTCAAGTCACGTTTGGTTGTTTTTGGTCATCATCAAAGAGAAGGTATTGATTATGGTGAGACCTTTGCTCTGATTGCAAAAATGACTATTGTTCGCGCTTTTCTTGCTATAGCCGTTTCAAAAAACTGGGAGATTCAACAGATGGATGTTCATAATGCTTTCTTACATGGTGATCTTGAAGAAGAGGTGTGCATGAAATTACCTCCAGGTTTTGAGAGCTCGAATTCGAGTTTGGTGTGTCGTTTGAGAAAGTCTTTGTATGGGTTGAAACAAGCTCCAAGATGTTGGTTTGCAAACCTCACTACAGCTTTGAAAGGGTACAATTTTATTCAATATTACTCTGATTATTCTCTTTTCACATACACTAAAGGCAATGTTCAGATTAATGTCTTAGTTTATGTTGATGATCTTATTATTTATGTGAATGATTCCGCTGCATTAACTGTGTTCAAAGCTTATCTTGGTGACTGTTTCAAGATGAAGAACCTTGGTCCTTTGAAATATTTTTTGGGAATTGAAGTTTCTTGTAGTAAATCAGGTTTTTTTTTGCGTCAACGAAAGTACACCTTGGATATTGTTTCTGAAGCAGGGCTATTGGGTGCGAAACCAAGTGGTTTTCCGATTGAGCAGAACCACAAGCTTAGTCTTGCTAGTAGTGAGTTACTTGAGGATCCTGAGTCTTATCGCCATGAGTCTGAAATTGATTTCATGTTGGAAAATCAAGTCTGGGACTTGGTTGACTTATCCAAAGGTTACACACCTATCGAATGTAAGTAGTTTTTCAAGTTGAAAATTGACAAAGATGGAAATGACTTCATTTACAAAGCTAGATTAGTAGCAAAAGGTTATGGATAAGTTCATGGTTACGATGAAACCTTTTCTCAAGTCGCAATGCTTAAATCCGTTCAGATCCTCCTAGCGATTGCTGCATATAACAACTATGAAATATGGCAGATGGACGTCAAAACCGCCTTCCTAAATGGTATTTTAAAAGAAATTGTGTATATGACACAGCTAGAAGGTTTTGTCAACCAAAACAACGCAGGAAAGGTATGCAAGCTTAAGAAGTCCATTTATGGATTAAAGCAAGCAAGCAGAAGTTGGAATCTACGATTCGATGAAGCCATTATTAAGTTTGGTTTTATCAAGAATCTAGATGATTCTTGTGTTTACAAAAGGGTTAGTGGGAGTGACATCGCCTTCCTAGTCTTATATGTCGATGACATATTACTCATCGGAAACAACATTCTGTTATTAGAGTCTTTAAAGGCTTAGCTCGGAAAAAGTTTTTCAATGAAAGACTTGGGAGAGGCTAAGTACATACTAGGCATCAAGATCTATAGGGATAGATCAAAAAGGATGATAGGATTAAGTCAAATTACTTATATTGATAAGGTACTAGCTCAAAACCAAATGGAAGGGGCCAAGAGAGGTTACCTACCCATGTCACATGGCATAACTATAATACCCCGTATTTTTAATGTATTTTATAAATTATTTATTTAATTATAAAATATATTTTGGGTCAAACTATTTTAATTATGGAATTATAGATAAATAAAGTATTTATATTTGGGTCAATAAGTATTTAATTCAAACGTAGCCCATCTTTATTATGAACTCAATCATCCTACTTTTACTTTTGGGCCACCTACTTCATCATTTAAGTCCATTATTTTTATGAAGCCCAAACCTACCCTAACCTACTCTACACTATAAATACTCCATTTATCCCCAAAATTTCCCACACAAAAAGTCAATTGGTCAAGGTAATTATTTCTCCTCTTATTTCCCTTTTCTTATTCTTTTCTCTTCTTTCTTTTCTTATTTTTTTTCCTTTCTTTTGCTTGTTCTTTCACGCTGCCACTGCTGCCGCCAACCCGACCCACCGCCAGTCTGCCACCACCTACTGCCGGCCAGCAGTCGCCCAGCCGGCCGGCCACCACCCACTGTGGTTCTTCCCTTCTCTCTCTACTTTTATTTTGTTTTAACAATTATTCCTATAATATATACTTTGTGGTTTTGATTTTAATTGTTTAAACATGATTAGTATGTTTGATAATTATATTCTAATGATTAAATATTGTAAATTTTAGATAATAAAGTGTTAAATTTTCAGATTTTATGAAGTATTAAAAGTTAGGGTTTTAATTATTAAAGTGTTGATTTTTAGGGTTTTTAAGAATAATTGATTTAGGGCTTTTATAGTAATGATGTTTTGAAATTTTGGTGATTACAACTAGTTATTAGTTTAACTTAATACCAGATTTATTTTGAACATGCAAATTCATGTTTTAATAATTAGATTTCCGTTCGTTAATATTAATCTCGTTTTAATCCCGATCAGGTTCTAAACTCCTCCGATTTTGATAAAAAAAAAGTAGTATTTTTCGCGTGGAAACAACGTTTTAAGAAAGACTCACTAACTTTAGTAGTGAGCACCACCCTCCCGTGGCCAAATTCAGCCTCTAAATATGATTTTCGGGCAGTTTTTGATTTTTAACAAAGTTTTTATTTATGCTTTAAATTTTATCTTTGAGTTTAAAAGGGGAAAGAGATAATTTAATGTTTCTATGGATAATTTAAGTATAAAGATGCATTTTGATGAAGTTTTAAAGGATTTTTGATTAGTTTAAAATGTTGGAAGTTTCTTTAAAGTAGTATAATTGTGATTTTTTATAAAAGGGTGTGATTATCCATTAAAAAGGAGTTTAATTAGGGGATTTTAAATAATTTTCAGATTATTATAAGTTATTTAAAGTGAGTTTAATTTGCTGGAAATTGTGTTTACAAGGGTAATTAATATAGTATTATTGTCCCTTTATATAGGAGACTTGGTTCGAGAATTGTTGTAGAGTACTCGGTTATTTTAAGAGCTTATTTGAGGTACGTTCGCGTACTTAGCATATTTTGATGATGTAGAATCATGCTAGGCTTGATTTCAATCAATTACAAGTAGTATCATGCTAAGGTTTATGTATGGAATTGTGAATTAATGGTGTTGGTGATTGAATGGTGAAGCATGAATTATTTGTGATGGTTTATAGATTGGAAATTATATTTTTGGCATGTTGTGTTTGAACCACATTTTTATTTATGGCATGTTAGAAGGCATGATTAATTAAATTACATGTTTAATTATGTTTGGAATATTGAAAAGGAATTTTATTATGGTTCAAATAATTTTTATTGATGCTTAAAGCATGAGGAAGGAGCTATATAAGTGTCTATGTACACAAGGAATAAATTGTATGTTGGTGCCTTTGTGCCCTTAAGGTGTTTTTAACACCGAGGGATAGGATTTTGACGCTTTATGCGTTTAAGGTGTCTTTGACACTGAGGTAGAATTAAAAAGGATTCAACAATAAATAATATGTTGTCACTAATTATTCAAGAATTTAAATTGGTATGTGTGTTGATTGAATAATTTTTGTTGATTGACTTATTATGCTTTGAGAGTCATCACCAAGTCTAATAATATGCAAATAACGTAAAGTGAAAGAGATTACGCACCAAAACTCTTGGAACATATATACCTTGAGTATGAACAATGGGGGGGTTATGGGGTTTTATATTTAACCATAACTTCCAATGGAGTACAGGACGCTGTATATTCCTTTTTATTATTTATTATTATGCGCAGGAATTCCGCCACCTTTGTGTGGTTTTCTCGCTGGCACGGTTAGCTCCCGTGCCAGTTAACCTCAAATTTATTTGGGGGAGGTTAATAGGTGGAAACCCGTTCGATGCGTAATCAATGTAAAATGAATTAATTAGTGTCTAGTCATTGTGTCTTGTTGATTGGTGTGTATGCTTGTGAACAGGTGCAATGAGGTAAGTGTGTGTTGATAGGTGAAAGCATGTTAGTGTTGCTAATTTACGCTTATGTACTCAACTTTGCTGATTGTGTGTGTGTTTGTGTATTTGGCCATGTCTTTATCTTGGCCCTATGATGACCCATTTTTAATGGAGAGTAGTGGAGACAAGTAGAGATAACCTTTTCAGGCATTGAGGCATATTCATGATGGGGCACGAGTGAAGAACGAATCATGCTAGTTTATATTAGTTACAATGTGTTTCTGCTTTAATTATTTATTCTAATTTATATGTGGAGCTAATATCAAGTTTGGATTTAGGTTGGTTTTTAATAAGGGTCTTTAATGGTTCCAAGTTGTACGTTGGTTTTCATTTTACTTCGCTCATTTTGGTTTTAACTTTACTTTCGTTTGGTTAGCTTTTCAAGTTGGGTTGTTTGGAAAGGTTTTTAAAATTACTCTTCTGCTGTGTATCTTTGATATTTGCCTTAACCGTTTTTTACGGTGGCGGTAATGTCTTAGAATTCCTATTTAAAGTTTTATACAGGGCAAAACAGATATTTTAAAATAAAGGAATTTCTAGGGTGTTACAATAACTCTAAGCAAGAAGCAGTGTGCAAAGACACTTGATGAGCGAGAAAGGATAAATCAAATTCCATATGCTTCGCTAATTGGATCGATCATGTATGCCATGATATGTACTAGGCCAGATGTATTGTATGCCTTGAGCGCTACGAGCCGATACTAATTAGACCAAGGAAAGGCACATTGGACTGCAGCCAAGAGTATCCTAATATACCTGAGCAGGAACAAGGATAAATTCGTGGTCTATGGTGGTAGAGATGAATTAGTTGTTGAAGGTTATACCGACGCAAGCTTCCATATAGATAGAGATGACTTCAAGTCACAGTCTCAGTACATTTTTTGTCTCAATGGAGGAGCGTTTAGTTGGAAAAGTGTTAGGGAAAGCACAACTGAAGATTCTACAACTGAAGCCAAATACCTGGTAGCATCTAAGGCAGCTAAAGAGGCAGTTTGGATTCGCAAGTTCATTGGTGAACTTGATGTTGTACCCTCCAATAAGGATCCAATAGACCACTATTGTGATAACAATGGAGATATTGCTCAGGCTTGAGAGCCAAGAGAACATCAGAAGGTCAAACATGTCAAGCGACGGTTTCACATGATTCGAGAATGGAAATCAGAAGGTGAAATCAGAATTTTTTTTAGTTGGAACGAATGACAATGTAGCCGATCCACTAACTAAACCTTTGTCTCAAGTGAAGCACAACAAACACGTTGAGGAAATGGGAATCAGGAACGTCGGAGATTTGCTGTGATTTCCTTATTTTAGTGTTTTAATTAATTTTGGACAATTTTAATGTAAAGCACTATGATGAACTATTAAGTTTT
This sequence comes from Chenopodium quinoa, assembly GCF_001683475.1. Classification (NCBI taxonomy): domain Eukaryota; kingdom Viridiplantae; phylum Streptophyta; class Magnoliopsida; order Caryophyllales; family Amaranthaceae; genus Chenopodium; species Chenopodium quinoa. Next base: position 613,550 of record NW_018745251.1, on the reverse strand, counting down.
GGTGTAATTAAATTTTTCATGCAATTTAAATCACTCCGTTGACTATTTAATTGTGGTTTAGAATTAAATATTGAGTCCATTCGATTTTTAGAATATTCAAAATAGGGTATCAAGACAATGTCTTGGATAAGGAAACACCTATTAAGTGAACATTGAATATTATAATAAAAAATTATCCCTAATCAAGGTCATTTAAGCGATGGACTATTAATGACCATTTGAGATTATTGTGTAGTTTGATTTATAGCACCGTTTCTTGTGCTACAAGGACATGATCGTCATAAATTATTTACGCTAGTATTGGTTTGGAACCATACTGTATCGACCTATGAGAATACTATAAGATATTAAAAATCGTCATAAGTATACTTCTCATTATTGCTATCGGAACCTTTTTCCTCGACCATGAGTATTGTGAGCTTTCTTGTTTTAGTACTAGTCCGCTTTGATGATTGTCAAACGCCTGCCTTAATAGGGGATTATAACGGCAACACTCAAGCGGCTAGGTCCTCTTTGTAAGAGAAGCTACATCACAAGACTAGAAATGTCCCTCTATTATTAATAGGGAAGATCTCTTTGTTGTTTACAAGGGCTCTCGAAGCGCGAGACTATAAAATGCATGACCGTGCTCGAATAGATTTTAGAAATCATTAGTTTATTGACAGTCGGACCCAGAATCAAGAAACACTTTTAGACATAATAAGGATGACGAATAAATCTTACCTTATAGTTCATTAAGAGCATTAAACGACATAGGAAAAGGGCTATACATTAAAAGCTCACTTGTCTGGAAGGACAAGTGGGAGATTGAAAGGAATTGTATCCTTCGAACAAGTGTATTATTTTGATAAGGTGTTCAAAATTATTAGAAAGCTAATTTTTCAGTGAGGTCAAGTGATCGGAATGCCTGGTGGAGGCCATTTCCGATCAGTAATATTAATGTATGATTAATATTACAGCTTAATCTTGACTGAACCCTTCAGGTCACACCCAAGCAACTAACGAGCCGAAGCCACAAATTAATTAGGGATTAATTAATGAGACGACCAAGTAATTAATTTTTAGAAGTCGGGAATTTGAGCTTGGAGTGTCAAAACCGAGCGTCGAAAGTCAAGTAAAAAATATTTAAAAGACAAGACGTGAAAATTATAAAAAATCAACAATGAAAAAATACCCCTAGCATCGGAATACAGAGTTCTAGGGGCGCGGCCATGCTAGCAGCCCACACGAAGTGCGGGGGTTGGCTAACATACTGCAGCTAGCAGCCCGCACCAACGTGCGTGGCATGATAGCAGACGGTAGCCAGTAGCTCGCGCCATTTGGTGCGAGGTGTGCTGGGCCGAGGCTCAAGCAGCACCGCTGGCAGCCTAGAAGGGTGCCTTGGTGCCCAAGTGAGTTGCCACGTGGTGCAAAATAATTAGGGCTTTAGGGATTGAGGTTGCCAGTTATTAGGGAGGGAGTGGGGAGCAAGTTTGGTCTCCCCCTCCTCCAAATGGTCCTCACCTACTCCTTTTTATGAGCTTGCTAGTTGTTGATTAATTACTAGTTTGATTATTGACTTTATTTTATCTTTAAAATAAAATGGGAAAATTAAATTCTCCCACATTGATGACAGAGCTTTTCACACTCTTACATTTCCCTATAACTACCCAAATTAAGGTATTGCGAAAATCACTTGAGTAAGAGTTGAAAGAGGCATCACCATTGTGAAAGCCTTTGAACTCATTAATTACTCAGGTTAAGGTCAGGCCTTGCTAACTCCAAGGCATTAGACCCTTGTCGTTGGTCGATTTGTGGGTGGACTTCCATTGGAGGTCGTCGTACTTTCGTGACTTGCTTTCGAAGTAAGAGCCCCTTGAGGCCGGGCGAAACACGCGTCACATGTATAATTTCTATCCTAATCTTGTCATTAAGTTAATTATGCTTTATGGTTTTATTTATTTTGAATGCGGTCTTGTTTTGGGTTTGTTTTCGCGGTGAGTCGGACTCACCAAACCCCAACACTTCCTTGCCGACTAACTCTTGCTTGGGCCAACCTTGCTTTTTGTGATCAGATCCTTGATTTCACCCTTAAAACTAGTCATGAATTTCATGAGTTTGTCCTGGGTGACTAGGGCGGATCCATTTGCCATTAGGGTTTCCCTTTACGTGTGACTAAGTGTCTCTTGGACGGATGCGCTTAGTGATGAGTGAGCCACCTTTGGTTATGTATGTTTCAACCTGAGGATCATCATCCTCATGGTCTGTAAAGACCGTTGGCTGATGAACCTTAGGATCAGGAGGTAAAACAGACTCTTGAACCATCCTCATGGTCTGTAAAGACCTTTGCAAAATCCTCATGGTCTGTAAAGACCTTTGCAAAATCCTCATGGTCTATAAAGACCTTTGCGAAATTCTAGCTCAATTTGGTCCCTTAAGAACAAAAATAACCCCTAAAACCTTTAATGGGACATTTTTTAGCATGAAAATCGAGAAAAAAATTAAATAGGTGTAAAGTGGGCCCCACTAACGGCAACATGTAACGAAAGGATAATGGCAGGGGTACAACTGAATTACTTTTGGAACCTTGAGGTTACAGCGTGGAACTTTTTAAAGGGAGGGGAACAACGTGGAATAGTCATTACCTCAGGGGTATTATGTAGAATTTCCCTAAGTTTTAATTTGTCAAGAATGAGACCTTCACTATGACATTAACAAGTTGGCAACTGGTAAAATCATATTAATGTCTCGAATTCACTTATTTATTAACAATAATTAATAAATACATTACATTTGGGTTCATATAACCTAATGAGCAATGAAAATAAACCAAAATAAATGAAAGTCTCATATTATAGTGAAATGTTGGATCGGATGGGTATTACCATAATAAAATGGCATGATTGTGTTGAGATCCTACCACTAATATTTAATATCCGAGAGGATATAGTATGATCATACAAACTTTAATATCCTGCCAAAGATCTGGATCAATCACACAATTTTCGGTTTGTAGAGTAATAAGATCGTGAGATACGGTTTGGGATTGTAACAACTATGCATGTAACCATGTGAGATGTGCTAGTGTTATACATGAGTGTTATTCAACAATGGATTTATATCCTAAATGTCTAATTATGTAATACTCGGTTACAATTGGGTATTATTTTATTCCATCGGTGATTCAAAATTAGTAATCAAATTTTACAATTTGAAGTAAGTGGTTGTGTTGTCACATAATATAATATTATATTACAATTAATTAATATTACTTATATTATTACATATATTTGATAAAAAAATGAAAATTTTAAATTATAAATCAACATTAGTTACAATGATTTTTGCATTATTTTTTCATGTTTTCCTGAATCAATACAACGTTTGGTAAGGGTAGCAGTAGCCCCTACGGCTATGACTATATAGAAGTATTTAACAATCTTTCTAAGTATGGACTTAAATATAACCTTATTTAGCATTTTCATATTTTAAATACTTATCCAATACCCAAGAGACGTTCGTTAACAAGATTTATATTGTCATATATGTATTAATATCTATTATAAATTAATTTTTTGACAAATCCTTATATTGGGTACATTACAATAAATTTAAACTATATTGTTGACATATGTCATATACTTACACTAGTGGGGAACAAAAAGAATATATGTGCAAATTAGATTACACTATTTGGGAACAAAAAGAATTTAGGAGAAAATTATATTACACTGGGAAAAAAAGAAAATTTACAACAGAGTAAATTAAAATTGTACAGTATTTAGATATATGTGGGGAATCAATGTAAAAAGGTTCAGGTAAAAAAAATTAGGTCAACGTTGGTATTAAATGAAGAGATTTCGGATAGGTGAAGAGTTTAACTATTTAACTATCCCCCAACATTCCACCACGCAACGTTAATAAATTATAAAATGAACACTGTAGAGGAATTATGTCATCAATAAGTGCAACTACTAGATATATCAAGGATCACGATTATGGAGATAATTAGTTCATTCTATAGGGTCGTCATTGTTTGGTGCTAGATATGACAATTGATCTTTGGGCTAGTTAAATATTCCAAATCCTTATAGAATGGATCCTATGAGGTCACACAAAAGAGTATTGGGCTAGGATATTTTGATGAGCTTAGAATGTTTTGGGCTTGACATGGATTTATTTATAGATATGATCTATAAATATAATCCATGCCTAGGGTTGCATGATATAACAATTAATGCACTGTGAATTGTACTCCCCAAACCCTAATTCTTTCTCTCTCTCCACACGACCCTCTCTCTCTCCTTTACAGTACGACCGGCCTCCAAGACGGTGTGTGTGGTGGTTGTTCGGAAAGTTTGTGGTATGCTCGTGACTCACATCTTTGTTGAAGGTTGATTGAAGTGTTCAAAAATTACTAACTAGAATTAGTGGAGGTTTAATCCGTGCTCGAGGACTTAGTAGAGGAATCACACGTAGGATTCTTGTTCTCCTTATTATTCTTAGCTTGCTCAATCATAGGTGGAATCACGCTTTCAAGGTATTATTCTTATTCTTTATGTGTTATGCATGAGATCTTGGGATTAGGTTCTTTTTGAATGTGATTCATGTTTTCCGCAATTACTATGTATAAATTCCTACAGTGGTATCAGTTAGCCTATGCATTTATATATATTCAATATTAATTCTTTGATAGTCCACAATTTTAATTCAATTAAGAGGGAGAATAATTTAATTATGGGTCAATTATTATTTTAAATATGATTCAACGTATGGAATCATTAAAAGTTGTTTAATTTGCTCAAGAACTACCCTAAAAGATCCGAAAATTGCCCTAACATGTTCGAAAATTCGAACCCCCTAAACCCTAATTTTCAAAAAATTTCGAAACAATATACCCTAAATTGTGAATTTTGTGTTTTGGTTTTGATTTAATTCGATTACTATTTGATTTATGAATTTAATCTATTTGATATCATGTTAAATTATAAATTTTTCATGATCAAATTATTTAATGTAAGAGTTAAATTTAATTGTGGATTAATTTCATGAAGAACCCTAATTTCAAGATTGAATATGATCTAATTTTGAAATTAATTGGACCACATTAAAATTAATTTAATTTTAACAAAAGAGTTGTTTTAATTTAAATTAAAAAAATATAAAAAAAAGAGGTGTTTTTGGTACGGCAGCCTCGGCTTGGTAGCGCAGTCACGACGGCTGTCGCACAAGGTGGTTCAGGAGGGTGGGAGGGGCTGGGCAAAAGGCTCGGACAGGTGGAGCAGCCACAGCAGTGCCACGCAAGGGTATGTAATGTACGACCACCATGGTTGGCTTCGGCTGGCCACACCATGGTGGCTGACGCAATTTCTTAAAACAAATTTATTATTTTATTTTATTTTAATTAAAAGCAGATTTCAAAATTAAAATTAAAAGAGATAAGTTTTGATTTTTAAAAGATAATTATCAAAGTTAAAGTGGTTAAGTTTGTTAAGTTTAGATAGTTATTGAGCAAAAGATTCTATATAGATAATAATTGATTAAATAATAAGATTATCTCATAATTATTTGTGGATAATAATTTATTTAAAATTATGTGAATGGCTAGGCAATTAGGTTAGAATCTCCTAAATTTGTTAGGATAATCCTGGAAAATAAATATGATTTATCTTCCATAATTAATATGTGATTTGATTCTATCTCATACCTAAAATAGAATATATGATATTTCATGATTGGTTAAGAATAATATATGATATTATCTAATTGCATTAATTAATTAAAATATGAGATATTTAGAGCAATGTTTCCTTAATTATGAACATTTGATGTTGTAGTTTAGAAAAGCATAATGAGTGATTTATTATGTGGCACTTCATAATATATGATATTATTTATTGCTATATTAGACTAGTATGGCCCATAGATTCTAAATACGATCTGTACATTGTTTCGTAGTTTTGTAATCTAAATACGGTTTGCGTATCGTTAAATATTTTTGTAATTTATTTATTTTATTTGAGTAATAGATAGAATAGACTAATATTACAGGTTGCAGTTAATCCAAGAAGCCAATGGAGTGGAGGCCCAAAGGAACAAAATGGGTGAGATCCATGAAGATTCAAGTGGGACCCTTTTTGCTTTATTAGTTTTCTTAGGATTAAGGGTTCATACTATGTCATGTTTTTTATATGCATTAGTAGATCATGCATGTTAGATTTAATTGATGTTGATTGATGATGCGCTAGAGTTCACTAAATAATCACAACATAATAAATCAAGGTCCAGTAAAATTGAGGTTGATTTTCCAATTATATACCTAACAAACCTTAGATAGTGAGTGATGGGTCGGCCTCTGCAGAGTGTCACTTGTTATCTTAGGCATTGTGGTGGTAGATCACGGTCTACATATTTAATTGGTTATACTCAACAACGTTACCTAAAACGTTTAGAACCTTGAAGCTAAGGGTAGTCATTAAACATGTGATGAGTAATTATTCAACCAAGAATTACAAGAGTTGTAATCAGTAAAGTGTTTTCTTACCTTGAAAATCTAATGCTCGATGGTAAGGCCTCAGTCTGGTCAACTATTACACAAATAAAAGGTTTTGGAATCATTTAATTCAATAGGGATCAATTAAAATTGAATAAATTCTTTAAAGTTACCAAACTTAAATCGCTCATGGTACTTTAAATATATTAAACATAATTATTGAACTTTGCCATGTTTTGTTTTTGTTTTTAGACGAATAACCTTTACAACAACACTATTTTTCCAAACAAACTGAATTCAAGGCTGAATCTCATAAACTTCAGGGAATGGGAAAATGAGCTGAGAAATATTCTCAAAAGTCAAAATCTTGAAGATCGTTTATATATACTCATTGAGAGTAGGTATATAGGTTGTTTTACTCCTGAAAGACATGCAAAAGATGTTTTGGATGTAGAGAAAATTAGGAATCGCATATTGGATTCTATTCCAACTTGTTGGAAAAGAAGATTCAGGAACTATGAGTTGACCAATCTGCATTAATGTCTTCGTGCCATCAGTCGAGGTGGCATTGGAAGGCTAGGAAGTGGAGGCTTCAACGACTATAATGTAAGAGATGTCGTTAATTCGATACCTCATATTTACTACTCTTGGATTGACAGTGTAAGGTTTGAGACTTATAATATCCATTGTAAGATTATGGCTAAGAAACTCATCCCTGGTAAGTCAGTTAGGACCCATTTCAATGAACTGATTAGATTACTCAATCAAATGGATATCTTAGGGAGGCCGTTCGATGATGACTCTACACATGATACTATCCTATTCTCGCTCCATGATGGATTTGATCTAGTCAAGATTATTCATGATGATGAAGGCTCAATAGTGACACTAGTAAACCTATTGATCAACCAATCAGAGGAGTACATGAAGGAGGGAAGCCAATGCTTCTATTGTGGTAGGTGGTCTTGTCACACGCTAGGTTGTCCCCATTATACACTAGTGAGAACGGAAGGTAAAGAGTTACCTAATGTTTTTGTTGTAGAAATTAATATTACTTCCTCTTCCACTTGGGTATTCGATACCTGTTGCGGTGCTCACATTGTTAATAATATGCAGGGCCTAGAAGATAGTAAGAAGTTAGCAAAAGGAGAAGTCACACTTCGAGTAGGAAATGGAGCAAAAGTTGTTGCACTTGCTATTGGAAACTATCATTTGAGATTTCCGACTGGTCTTATTTTGGTGCTTAATAATAGTTATTATGTTCCAACAATTACCAAAAAAATTATTTCAGTTCCAGTTTTAGATACTGAAGGTTTTTCTTGTGAAATAAGAGACAAATGTTATTTTATTTCAAAAGAAAATATGTTATATGCTAAAGCAAAATTGTTTAATGGTTTGTATATTTTAAATTATACAAATCATGTCTACAACATAGATCATAAAAAGAAAAGAACATATGGTTCAAACCTAACATACCTATGGCATTGTAGGCTTAGACATATTAACCAAAAGCGCATCTAGAAATTATATAAGGATGGACTCCTTTCATCATTTGATTATGAATCATTTGAAAATTGTGAATCGTGCTTGCTTGGTAAAATGACTAAGTCACCCTTTACGGGTATAGGTGAAAGAGCTAGTGACCTTTTGGGACTCATAGATACAGATGTGTTGTGGACCAATGAGTTTAAAATAAAGGGGTGGATTTATTTACTTCATTAATTTCACTAATGATTTAAGTAGATTTAGCTACATTTACTTAATGAAGCAAAAGTTAGAAGCCTTTGAAAAGTTAAAAGAATTCAAGAATGAAGTAAAAAAACCAACTTGGGAAAACAATTAAAGCATTCCGATCTGATCGTAGTGGTGAATATTTAACCCAAGAATTTTATGAACATCTGATTAATTGTTGAATAATTTAACAATTAACTCCTCCAGGGACACCAGAGTTAAATGGTGTGTTAGAAAAGGGGAATAGTTACTTACTGGATATGGTTCGGTCCATGATGAGGTTTACTGATTTTCACATATTGTTCTGGGAGTATGCATTAGAAGCAGCTACTAAAAAATTGAACTGAAGCCTGTCCAAAGCGGTGGAAAAGACTCCATATGAGATATGGAATGAAAAAGCTCCAAAGTTGTCTTGTATCAAGATTTAGGGATGTAGAGCCTATGTAAAACATTTACAGGGTGACAAACTACACCCTAAATCAAAAAAGTGTTTCTTTGTGGGTTATCCCAAAGATACAAGAGGGTATTACTTCTACAATCATGAAGATAACAAAGTGTTTGTTGCTTGCAATGGTGTCTTTCTAGAAAACGAATTCCTCTCTAGAAAGCCAAGTGGGAGTAAAGTAGTTCTTGAAGAAATTTAAAACGAGCAACAGATGGATGTGGATAACACCACATCAGAGGCAAGGGCTTGGAGTCGATTAATCATGCGTCGGAGCAAGCTAATTCGACAAGCGAGAATCCTATCATCACACTTGAATGTAATTCTTGCAAAATTCTTCAAAGAGTTGAAGAGAAAATTTCTATTGTTGCTCCTACCCCACATAAGTCTGCTAGAAATAAAAACAAACAGTTTGTTAAAGTTCTGCTAACTAAGGATTCTGAAATCTTCCTACTAGATAATGAAGAACCTGCAACCTACAAGCAAACTTTGGCAAGCCCTAACTCAGATAAATGGCTTAAGGTCATGAAATCTGAAATGGGTTCGATGTTTGAAAACGTTGTGTGGACCCTGGTAGACTTGCCTAATGGGGTAAAACCTATTGGTTGCAAGCGGGTTTACAAGATTTAAACAAACGAGGATGGAAATGTCTACATCCATAAAGCAAGACTAGTTGCAAAAGGGTATCGACAAATTCATGGTATTAACTATGGTGAAACCTTTCCCCAGCAGTAAGCTTAAATCCATTCGGATTCTTCTATCAATTGCTGCATTTTTTATCACGAAATTTGGTAGATGGATGTTAAAGTCGCCTTCTTGAATGAGTTCTTGATGGAGGAAGTGTATATGAGACAACCTAAAGGTTTTGAAGATCCAGAAAATCCTAGAATTGTATGCAAACTTCAAAAATCCATTTATGGATTGAAGCAAGCATCAAGGAGATGGAATCTTCGTTTTGATGAGGCAATCAAACAGTTTGGTTTTCTCAAAAGTCAAGAAAAACCTTGTGTATACAAGAATTCTAGTGGGAGCAGCATGGTTTTCTTAGTCTTGTATGTAGATGACATACTACTCATGGGGAATGACATACCAATGCTTGAGTCAGTCAAGGAATGGTTAAAGAGTTGTTTCTCCATGAAAGATTTGGGTGACGCCCAGTACATTTTAGGAATCAAGATCCATCAAGATAGGTCTCAAAGAATGATTAGATTGAGTCAAGAGACTTATATTCATAAGGTTCTTGACAGGTTTTTGATGAAAAACTCTAAGAGAGTTTTTCTCCCCATGTCTCATGGCATTACGCTTAGTAAATCTCAGTGCCCCAAAACTCCAAAAGATATGAGATGTATTATTGATAAACCTTCTGCTACGGCAATAGGGTCAATCATGTATGCCATAATATGTACAAGGCCGGATGTTGCATATGCTTTAAGCATGTGTAACAGATTTTAGGCAAATCCAAGTGAGGCACACTAAACAGCTGCCAAGAACATCCTTATGTACTTGAGAAGGACAAAAGGAATGTTTCTAGTATATGGTGGCGAAGATGATTTTTTTGTCAAAGGTTATACGGATGTGAGTTTCCAAACAGACAGAGATGATTTCAAATCCTAATCTAGGTACATTTTCTTTCTGAATGAGGAGCAGTGAGCTGGAAGAGTTCAAAGCGAAGCACTATCGTAGACTCTACGACAGAATCAGAGTATTTGGCTGCAGTTGAAGCAGCTAAGGAAGCAGTTTAGATTAAGAAATTTCTAATTGAGCTGGACATTGTACCAAGTGCTCAAAATGGAAATGAGTTGCATTATGACAACAATGGCACCATTGCTCAATAAAAATACCCTAGGTACACTTCAAATCCAAACATATTGAGAGGGAGTATCATCTCATTCGAGAGATCGTTGGTAGAGGAGATGTCAAGATGTGCAAAGTTCATACAGATGAGAATATCGCTGATCCACTTACTAAACCCCTTCCATTGCCTAAGCATGAGAAACATGCTAATGCAACTGGATTGAGGCTAATGGTGTAATCTAAGTTGTATTTGTTTTTGAGAAAAACTTATTACAAATGTAATACATTCATTAGCTGAATTATGTTTAAACAGAAATTCATTATTTCTCTTATTTAATTATGGATTTTGATATTAAGTAAAATGTCAAAAAAAATTATGAATTCATGGGCTCATCAGGTTGATGACCTGGTGAATGAAACCCCACAGATGAACTAAATTCATATATTATTTAAGTTCCTAGTTTGGAATCATTAAAGTGGACATAAATTATTTAAATAAATGGACTATCATGTAAGCTAGATTGATTGGATAGCGTAGTTTTATGGATTATAGGGGCATAGTGATAATGCTAGGTCAATCACATGGATATTCATAAATGATGCATGATCGATGTATACACCTAATTTGAAGTTCAAGTATAAAGCTTCCGGATATATTACTTGATTCCTTTAACATGAGTGGAACATTGATTCCATGGAATGATTGATTTAACTGTGGTACACTCAAACGTCTACCAGTAACTGGAGATTATAAAGTGTGTTTCCCGATTACTTCATGAGTTAAGTGGGAGCTTTGGTTGCCATGAGATTGGATTGAGTCTACCTATTTGTTGGAGTTTGGTGAGTCCGACTCACAGCGGAAACAAACCTAAAAACAAAACCGCACTCGCAATAAATAAAACCATAAACATAATTAACTTAATGACAAGATTAAGATAATCAGATAACCTTTGGAGTGTGTTTCGCCCGACCATTAGGGCTCTTACTTGAAAGCTAGCCTCAAAATTACGAAGGCCTCCAACGATGATCCATACGCAACACGATCACCGACTAGGCCCAATGTCTTGGAGGTAGCAAGACCAGACTAAAAAAACCCGAGTAATTGAGTTTAAAGGCTTTCACAAAGGTAATACCTTTTTAACTCTGGAGTTCAAAGGTTTTCACTACTAGTGATCCCTTTTCCAACTCTTACTCAAGCATCATTTTTAATGCCGCAACTTGGGTATTTAAAGGAAATGATGAGAGTATGATTCTCTCTCCCATCAATGTGGGACAATGAGATTTTCACATTTTATTTTAAAGCTAAAATAAAATTATTTAAGCAACTAGTAATAAATCAACAAGTGTCAACTATAAATAAGAGAGCAAGTGAGGACCACTTGGAGAACGGGGGACCAAACTTGCTCCCCACTCTCTCCCTTACCTTGTGCCACATGTAAACTCCCACTTGGGCACCAAGGCACCCAAGTGGGCTTCTCATTTGTTGTTCCCCTTAGTCTTGGCCCAGCCATCCCCGCACCCAAGTGTTACGGGCTGCTGCTGTTCTCGGCCAGCAAGCCGCGCAATCCAAGTGCGGGTTGCTGCCCAGGCTTGGTGTCGAGGCTTTCCTTGTTCGTGCACTTGGTTGCTATCATTGGTGCTCTTACACGCACTGCCAGCCAAGGCTCGGCTTGGTGCGCATGCTAGACACCATGCTACGCGTTGTGCCCCTTGTACTCGGTTTGCTCCGGGCACTCCGATGTTAGGGGTATTTTGGGAAATACGTTGACTTATTACTATTTGCACGTCTCATCTTTTAATATATTCGACTCGACTTCCGATGCTCGGTTTTGGCACTCTAAGCTCGAATTTCCGACGTCTAAATAAATATTACTTGGTCGACTCATTAATTCCTTCCGAATTAATTCGTCGCTTCAGCTCGTTGGTTTTCTTGGGTGTGACCCAAAGGATTCATTCAAGATTAAGGTGTAATATTAATTATGCATTAATATTAGTGATTGGAAGCGGCCTCCACCCAGGAATTCCGATAACTTGACCTTACTGAATATATTAGCTTTCTAATAATTCTAAACCCACTATCAGAATAATACACTTGTTCGAAGGACACTATTCCTTTCAATCTCCCACTTGTTCTTCTGGACAAGTGTGCTTTTCCCTTTTCCTATGTCGCTTCATGCCTCTTCATGAACTATAAGCTAATAATTTTTTCGGCATCCTTATTATGTCCAGATGTTTTGATGGATTCCGAGTCCGACTTTCAATAAACAGATGATTTCTAAAATCCATCCGAGCAAGGCCATACATTTTTACAGTCTCGTTCTACGAGAGGCTTTGTAAACAAAGACATCTTCCCTATTTTAGTAGGGGGGACATTTCCAGTCTTGTAATGTAGCTTATCTTACTAAGATGATCTAGCCGCCCGAGTGATGCCGTTATAATCCCCTATTACGGCAAACGTTTGAGAATCATCAAAGCGAACTAGTGCTCAAACAAGAAAGCTCAAAATACTCATGGTCGAGGAAAAAAGGTTCTGATAGCAATAATTAGAAGTATACTTATGATGATTTTTAATCTCTTAATGTATTCTCATAGGTCGATCTAGTATGGTTCTAAACCAATACCTGTGCAAATGATTCATGACAATAATGGCCTTGTAGCATAAGAAACAGTACTATAAATCAAATTACACACTAATATCAAATGGTGATTAATCGTCCATCATTTAAATGACCTCGATTAGGGATAATTTCCGATTATAATATTCAACGTTTACTTAATAGGTGTTTCCTTACCAAGACTGGTCTTGATACCCTATTTTGAATATTCCAAGAATCGAATGGACTCATTATTTAATTCTAAACCACAATTAAATAGTCGATAGAGTGATTTGAATTACATGAAAAAATTAAATACTCAAAAACCTGAATGGTTCATCTTATGATAAATGGTTTTTCCGAATTTTTTAGAGTATCACTCTTTATAAAACATCTATAGAAATCACACATGTATCTAATATGCTTGATTTTTTTCATGCAATAATGAATGTTGTCGTTCACTTATTGCATAGGTTTAGTTATAACTACTTTCCTAATCTTATCATCTTCATTACTGATCACTTTCATTTTAGATGATGAAATTTGAGAGTGCCATGGATTATTTGTGATTAAGGACTGATTGTCCAAGTGATGGCTCCCACTCATTTTCATGATTGAGATCTTTAACTTGACAACCTACAATCATTAACGTTCAACAACAAACTTTCCATAAAACATCTTCTTTATTATCGCCATTAAGGCAACAATATTCTCAACATATATTTTAGTACACTACCAAATGATGCTTTGCTTGGGTTTCACTCCAAACGACTCACAATGATTTGGGATACCCTAATCACTTGTGATCATGGAAATTTACTTTAAATTCCCGCACAATACACATGGATGCACATCCATGTTTCCATTCTCAAGCCACGACTCATTGTTAGCTCGTGCTTATAAACGGCTTCCTTGTTAAGGATCTAATCCGTGTTAAGGTTTGTTATTGCAACATCAATTCTCAAATTGTATTTGTTTCCACGAGTCAAGAACTCATCATGTTACTTATCCAAGTACTTTGGATGTTCTTGGCCATAATCTAACGATCTATTAATTAGATTCAAGTTGACTGGTATTATATACGTACTTTATATGCTCTAAGCAAGTAAGTCGTGTGACGATTCCATATCATAGCTTTAGATGATGGATTTGATTGTAGAACGATTCTCAATCTAATTCTATCCATGTAATATTTTAGCTCATTCAGTTTCACTGAGTCTTGCTTAAATTGTTTGCTATGTGATATGGTTGAAAGTCTCTTAGTAGAGTCTTTCTTGTTTGACTTAGTATTTAGCCTAGCTCATATTTAGTTCAAAAATTTACTTATTTTTATACATACGGGTCGAAAGTCTTTTAAAGTCCTTCAATTCATGTTTAACACGGTAAATTCATGTACACGTTCAAATATTTTATTAAGTCTATACAATAGATCTTAATACCCAATATGTAATATCATCTTTTGCTTGGTCCATTGTCGAAAATACTTTCAAATCTAAACATTTAGTATTTTACAGTTATTTCACAATAGAGTTCGTAAACTTTTCGTTGGTCCTTTATATAATTTACTTTTGCTCCCTCAAAGCTTCTTATTCATAAGAATTTCTATGTTTCTCCATAAGCCAATCTTATTATTAACTTCGTGAGAAAACACGTTCTAATTCTTATATGCAATGCTTCCTTTAGTCTTATAATGGATTCCTTGAGCTTGCCTTCAAAACTAGCATATATTTAGATTTTCAAAACCCTTATACTATTTTATAATCACTTCCAAATTCCTATTTTAGGAAGGCGGTTTTGGTATCTATTTTGCAATATTTCATATGTGCAATTTTGCTAGAACAACCATGAAAAGACTTGAGCATTCCGATTGGTGAGTAGGTTTTTATTAAAATCAACTCCGTGAGTTTAAATGTATCCTTTTAAACCAATTTAGCTATGTATGCATGTACATTTCCTCATTTTTTAGTTTCTTCCTTGAAAACTTATTTGCAAATCGATGGGTCTTTCACCCTTCATGCAAATTAATCAAGTTTCAAAAATTATTTTCAAACATGGAGTCTATCTCGGATTTTTATGGCCTCTAACCATTATTCGGAATTTGGATTTGTCATAGCTATCTTACAAGGTATTATTCCTTTACTATCTAATAGTAAATAGTATGCTTGTAAGTGTTAGGTTAATTTCTAATTTAATAGAAAATTTATAGGATTCAATCCAAGCCTTTGGTGAATTCTATACCTATACGGGGTTATTGCATCAAACACTGAGTTTTAAGGCGCTTCTAATGCCCTTTTATTAGTTAATCTTACTCCAATATTCCTGATGTATTGTGAGTAATGAATTCTCTTTTAAGGCACTTTTAAAGTCCTTTTGAGTATTCTTGATCAAGCATTCTCACGAAGCCCTTTTAAGGTCTTTCGAGATTCTCAGTTCTAGTTTGTTGCTAATCTCGATGGTAAAGGAGTTCATTTTCCTCCCACTTATCAGTTTTGGAAATGTGTTACTTTCCAAAAAGACACCACTTAGAGAAAAAAACTTTATGTTCTCAATTAGGTTGTGGAGGCAATGGCCGTAGTCTCACTTGAATGCTTACAAAGAGACATGTATATTGTCTTTGGGTAAAAGTTCATTGTGAAACAAACAGTTATCTCCCACTTGAGCTATCTTAGCCTTTAATGAGCCATTAAGCTCCCACTCAACCACCTAGCTCTTGCTAGGCCGGTGAGCTCCCACTGAGTCACTTAGCTCCCACTTAGCCAGTGAACTCCCATTGTGGCTAAGAGTTTTAGAAATATACTTGAATAGACGTTTAGAAGTTCATTCTATCCAAAATTGAATATGGCACTAGTAGAAAAAGGCTCATTTGCGTCACTCATTTATAGTGTATTTCCATTGCATCTATGAGCAACGCAAATGACTTTTTAAGTCCTAGGCGCGACGCAAATAAGAGTTATTTGCGTCACTCTTATATAAACAAGTGACGCAAATAGCTATTCTGAGAAACTTCTATTTTTTAATTTGCGTCACTAATGCTTAAGCTTTTATACCTGCATTCATAGAGAACACTGCAGCTATAATGACTCTTATTCATAAGGTCTCCAAGCTTCTTAAGCATATCATCCTCCCTGTAAAGACAAGTTATTAATTATAAGAATCCAATATTTATATATACATAAAACAACAGGAGAAAGAGGATCCTAATGCCCAGAAAATAGCTAAATTCAACTCACCTCAAATCCGAGGATACAATCAGGATTTATGAATGGAAACATAGTTGCAACTTGCAAGGGCCTAAATACAATTAACAATCATAGACAGTCAATTAAGTACTGCAAATATGCAGCATCTTTACTATCATACATTCATACCTAATGCAACTTATAGTGTTAGCCGGCCGTCTTCAATACTTATACTATCATACTGCACATATGCTGCATCTTTACTAACATACATTCATACCTGATGCAACACAATATGAGCCCTCTATTGAAATATGCCATCGTATTACACGACAACTTTGCCCCTAAATAAAATTCTCTCTACACCCAAGTGACCCAACACATTCTAATTAATGGTATTATGGCATAATCCATTGCCTGGTTCCTAAATTAACAAGTCACTAAACCTTAGGTCATGCACTATGATGCAAATATTATTGCAACTAGGTTAGGTCCCGTGCAATAATGCATGGTTGTTAAATTTCCTATATATGTCATATTATTATAAAATAAACTCTTGTTATATTAATTTAGTACAATTAAGGCAATTTACGTTTTAGTCAATTTATATTTACTTTATTAAAAATTTACATTAAATAAAAGAAATTTTTACTTTTACCACCAAAAAATTTGGACAATTTGTTTTTTACCACCTACTATTTTAAAAGTTGTATTTTACCACCAAATAATGTTCTAAAAATTGTTTTTCACCACCTGCCGTTAAGAAAACCGTTAAATCTAACGGTGTTAAAAAACATTCTTCGATTTTCGTGCCCGAAATATGTTTTTTTTTAGGTTTAGGGAGGCATTTTGGTCCTTCGTGTCCAATTTGAGGTCAAAATTGATAAAAAAAAATGATCGGAAATACCTCGTTATGCGTGTTCACGCAATTCGATGTATTTTTAAACACGCAAAATGAGGTATTTTCGATCATTTTTTATCAATTTTGACTTCAAAATGGACCCAAAGGGCCAAAATGCCCCTCTAAACCTATGAAGAACATATTTTGGGCACGAAAGTCGAAGAATTTTAAAAAATTCCGTTAGATTTAATGGTTTTTTTAAACGGTAGGTGGTAAAAAACAAATTTTTGAGTTTTATTTGGTGGTAAAATACAACTTTTAAAATAGTAGGTGGTAAAAAACAATTTGTCCAAATTTTTTGGTGGTAAAAGTCAAAATTTCCTTAAATAAATTTTAACCAACAAAAATAAAAAAATCAAACTAAAATACACACCAGGAGATGACACGTGTTATTTCTGATGTGTCTTTTAGTATATATTATTGATTTCAATCAATTATTTCACAATTAGAAATTCAATAAAATTCAAAATCATTATACCAACCACAAAAAATAAGTTAAAACTATAGAGAATGGTTAGAGTATATACCACAAGCGAAGACAATGTCGTATGTGTACTACCACCTCAATTGTTTGTCCACAATCACAAACTCGTGGAACTTGAGGAATTCAATTCCACATAGTTGAGAAATCTGACATAAATTTACATATATTAATTAAACCAACAAAAGCCAAACAAGCTAAAAATTATTTTCTAATGAACTAACACAATTTTTGCAATTAAAATAAGTACTTGTTCAAGTTAAATGCTGAAATTTATCTACCATGAAAATATTTAACACAACAACAAGAACCAATCTTACTTTAGTGAAATGGACTTCACAAATTAGCTGCTACAATGGGTCGAACTTCACGGATTTTTTCCTCTAATTAGGTCGAAATTTCTAGGGTTTATGGGGGTAAAATATAATAAGTTTTTAAGGGGTTTTGCTTGAATTCTTTGGAGTGTTTAGCACTAATTTTGAGCTCAAATTGGGGAATTTTATTGCTAAAATATGTTTGATTTTTCTAGGGTTTTTAGGGATCGAAGCTGCTTGGGGTTGAGGTTCGAATTTCTACTCGAATGATTGGGGGGTTTTTGGCTCCAAAATGTTTAATTTTTCTTGGGTTTTTAGGGTACGAATTTGCTGGGGTTAAGGTACGAATTTCTGCTCATATTGGGCGGTTTTTGGCCAAAAAATGTTTGATTTGTCAGGGTTTTTAGGATTCGAATTTGTTACGGTTATAGGTTCAAACTTTTGCTCTTATTAGGGGGTTTTTTGCTCGAAATGATCGATTTTTCAGGGGTTTTCAGGGTTCGAAATTGTTGGGGGTTTAGGTTAGAATTTTTGCTCGACTTGGGGGGTTTTTGGCTGGAAATTATTTGATTATTCTAGGGTTTACTGGGTTCGAATTTGCTGGGGGTTTATACACCGAACTTCTACTCGAATGGGGGGGAGGATTTTTGCTCGATTTTATGGGGGTTTTAGTGTTCGATTTTGCTAGGGGTTTTGGTTTGATTTTGTGCTCGAAAATAAGAGATTTTTGGCTTGGATCTTTCTATTTTTCTGGGTTTTGGTTTGATAAAATTGTGTTGTTAAATTCAGTTGTTGAAGGCAACAACATTTGGGTTACCAAGAGTTTTATTTGTGGGTATATTAAATTTGGAGGCAGCAGCACATGGCGAGATGAGTGGAAAAATTAGAATTAATTACTAACCTAGACTTATTAGCGTCGCTCATTTATTAAAAACGTGACGCAAATAACTGAAATGTAATGAGGTTAATTAACTCTTTGTGTCGCTCATTAATTAAAGAAGTGACGCAAATAACTCTCAAACTCAGTTGCGTCACTTGTTCCAAAAGGAGTGACGTAAATAAGACTGTTATTTGTGTCGTTTTAATAAATAAGCGCGACGCAAATAACATAAAGCTAAAGCATATCAGGCTTTTGTGTCGCTTCATAGCTAATGTGCGACACAAATAACTTATAATGAAGCTAAAATATATCATTTGCTTCGCTTATTTCTACGAGTGACGCAAAAGAGGCGACGCAAATGAAAGTTTTTCTACTAGTGTGGTGTCCTTTCTTAGCTTCGACATTTTGTTTTGTGCAACATTAGTCCTTTGTGCAAATCTTTAAGAACTTTATAGGAAGAGATGTGATCCATCATTGTTCGAGTCATAATTAAATGGCATCAAGGGCTCCGTGAAGACACACTATGTTCTTTGTGGAGTTATTTAAGAAAATTTAAATTTCATAACTTTATGATGGTCACACTTGGCTCAAGCAAACATCGCTCGATCTAATCTAGACGTTTTGATATTGCCAAGTCGATTATGTACTTCTCTGAACTCTTGAGCTTCCCTGGTCAAGTTTGTTCACATTTGATGAATATAGACATATTCTTTTAAATTCTTTGTGAAACGTTGAAGTAAATAAATCCTCTTTAACTTTCGGAGTCAATTGTCTATACCAAGAACAATAGCTCTTTAATTTGTCAGTTTCAACAAGGAAGACTTGCTTGTCTTAGAACGATTCCGAATTGATCAATTATCAAGAGCCTATCTAATAGAGCCTTGAGTACGTTCTTATCGATGTGACATTGCTTATGATGTTTGGAACGCAAATCATGCCCATGACTGTGAGCTTTTGCCAGTTTATCATGTTAAGAAAATGTTTGTTTATAATCAAGCATTCTTGACTCATGGTTTAGACAACCATGACATTCAAATAAATTTTGCAACTATTACTCATTGCTTTGAATATGAGTCTTTCCGTGTGTAAACGGATCCATTGTTGATTATGGAACACAATAACCATTTATTTGTTCCAGACATAGCTTAAAGGTCTTTAAACAAAGCACACGACCTTACAACTGATGTAGCACCACTTGCGTAATTCTAAGCTTGTAAGTCGATAACTTAGCTTATCTTCAATAGTTTGAGGTCATTTTCTAAGTGAAACACTCAAGCAGTATCCAATAATTTGTGAAGATAATGAGTTGCTAAGTTAACTTCAATAACATTAATTCTTTTGTAAAATGGAATCTCATTCCTTTTCTTTGTTCCTCGTTTCCTATATTTCTTATCATACTTTATCTCATAATCTGTAAGAACCATTTCTTTAAGAGTCTTTGACTTTTATACTTTGTTAGGCATAATTAAGCATCTAATGCGTCATAAAACAAAGTTCCATCTTTTCTTTTAATTCACGCTTGAATTACTACATCAATAAGTCTTACTCATCTATGTATTAATAAGCGAAAAGATATGTTTGTTGTCAATATTGACAATTTGAGTTTGCAACTCAATACTTCATGTTTTATCAAAACGACCTAGTATTTTGAATACATGATGTCCAACCGTCCTTTCGGACTTTGTTATAACAGTCATTTATGAGAAATATATTTTAGAATTGCCTTTCCTTTCTCTGAAAACCATTTTCAAATATTTCCTTTACCAGTCATGGAAAACAATATAGTTTGATTTGGAATTTTACAAATATAAGTGCAAAGTATAACCATTTATCAAGTACATAACATAATAAGTTTGAAAATTAAAAGGTATTCATGAAAATTTTCAATCTTATTAAACGTCTTATCCACGCATTAGTTTTGTCCCCATTTGGCGAGAATAAGTCGATTCCAAGATCCAAATAAACAAAGAGTGGTTAAGCATGATTTGGCTTGTCTTAGCACTCAATCTCCTAAGGTAAAAAACGCTTTGCTAATGGCTCCAAGCCACTATTGGTTGAATAAATCGTCGCATCTAATGCTCTCTCAACAATTTATTCAATTCCACGATATGTTAGGATTCCAATACTCATATCGTTGAGTACAACCAAAACCAACTTGCATACCCGGTATTCCTTATGAGTCTAGGGAGTAGTAGTCATGCCTCGCATTGGCGTAGCCCATCACTACTCTCAATTGATTGGTAGATAAGTGTTGTTTTGGAATGGCAATTTTTCTTTATATTTAGGGACCTAGGGTTTCTATATTGGTTGATTTAAGTGAACTTAATTAATCATCAAAACATTCGAAATCCTAACACTTGCATCTAACATATAATTCATATATAAATGATCATAATTGTGTAAAGCATAAGAATTTTGATGCATATTGGCAACTAGCATGACCCCATGAATTCTTCATGTCTTCAAAAGATCTTCTTTTGCAACTTCATGGCTTTATCTTCCAAGAACCTCCGTCTTCAAGACTTGACCAAAATTATGCAATTACTGGTATCTACGATTAGGAATAATCTAAATATTAAGGTATAAAAATACTCAACGGTACGTAGACCGTATTTAGATTTAAAAAATACATTATGGATCGTAGTCCGTATTTTCTATCCTAATTGGGCCCCACTAGTTGCCATTTGTGAGAGAATATACATTCCATTCATCCATTCACTATTTGTGAATGGCCCATGCATTTTACAACAAAAACAAGTAACAATGCATAAACATGTGATAACTAGTAACTAATCTAGGTGGTTAATCCAATTAATACGCCTAACTCAAACTAGTTAAAGTTGTTTTAACCATAATGTAAATAAGCGCAATTAATATTTGAAGCTCCCACTAAATTCCGCATCCATCTTAATTAATCCAATTAATTAAGCTGGTAAACCTAATTATTAGCCAAAATAAAATTTTGCAAATGCCGCTCATTAAAACCGAGACCTAGCCTACAAAATTTATTAAAATAATTAAAACCAAATTATATTAAATTAATAAAATAATTAAATCAGCAAAATAAGCAAAATTTAACGTTGTCCAAAATATCCAAGTGCGTAGCACTAAGACTTGGAGTGCTCACAACTCGCACAACCGAATGGTGCTCAAGGAACGTGGGAGTGGGTCATGATGTCGCTAGGCGTTACACCGCCCACATCAGCAAACTTTCACACACCAATTCGTGGCCCATTATGGCCATGTTGCATGCATGAGCTCATTGCACCACATTGTTTCGCAAAAAATGTCTACGCAAATTCCCTTTAATGATGTACCAAGCTATGCACAAAAAACAACCCTCAAGCAAGCTCAAATGCAAGCACCCTAAGCAGCTTATCCATGGCAACCCACAAGGCTACCATGGTGCGTCATGGGCTGCACGCATAGCAGCCACCACGCACCGCTTTGAAGCGCCTAGCAGCCTTGGCAGCCTCATGTGGGTTGCGTGAGCAACCTAGTTAATTTTGAGGAAAAATGAAAATATACACTAGGCGAAAAAACCACTTAGCCACCGGTTCAAAACCCCCCTAAGCCACCGATTTTGAACCGGTGGTCATTTGGGGAGTGGCAATAACCCCAAGAAAGGCCACCGGTTCAAAACCGGTGGCAAAAATGATTATTGCCACCGGTTAACCGGTGGTAATATTTATTATGGCCATCGGTTAACCGGTGGCTAAAACCCATTCCCGCTTTTTTTAAAGGGGTTTTTGGCACCGGTTCTGTTCAAAACCGGTGGCAAAAATGGCCCAAAAAAATAAAAATAAAAAATTTCTTTTTTTTTTTTGCATTTTTTCCACATAAATTGATATATAAACACTAACATATATATATACTTACATATTTTCATTAAAAAAGGCTGTAATATTACAATTTTGGTCCAAAAAACTTAAAAAAAAATACTAGTCACTGTTAAATACAAGCTAAGTCACACCAAAAACCTATAATTGTCAGGATTCATGGAGAGCAGCAATCTGTATAGTTTCGCAGCTTCTTCTAGACGATTAAGTTTCAGCAGAAGAGAAGTTTCCTGCTCTTTGTAAGACAATCTATCAACCTATATCCAAACCAACAAAGAAAAAATCAAGATTATAGATCAACACATAGAAACTATACCAGGACAAAGGTAATATTATTCAATCATCTCACGATTTTGATTTCCTTCCGCTGTAGTTCTTCATGAAATTACATATTTGATAAATGTCATTGCTTAACAAAAACAAGAACATAAAATTAAAGGCAGATAGCACAAGAGCAAGCCAGCAAATGAACCCTGTTAACAGAAATTGAACTACCATAACCCACCACCCACCACCCAGAACACAAGACCCCCTACCACCACCAACCGCCACCCCACACCACCCCAACACCACCAGCTCCAACCCCAGCCCAAACCCAAACCCTCGCCCAGAACACACGACCCCCCTACCACCACCAACCGTCACCCAACACCACCCCAACACCACCAGCTCCAACCCCAGACCCACCCAAACCGCATCCAAGTCACCAAGACCCATCACCGAAACCCACCACAACCCATCACCCAAACCCACCACAACCCGTAACCGAACCCACAACCAAACCAAAACCCTACCCAACGCCACACCCACCACGACAGCAACCACAACAGCCGCAACTAAAACCCTACCCACCGCCAGAACCACCACGACAGTAACCAAAAAACAAGCGAAATTTTTTTTAAAAAAAAAAAAAACCAAAAAAACATACCTTTATAACCGAAATTGGTTTGAATTTGGTTTAATAAGGTCAAATTCGACCATGAAAAGTCTAGATCTAGAAATTTCATGGTCGAATGTAACCTTAAAAACCATTAATTTTTTAACACCACCAACCACAAAAGTTTTTAACACCACCGTCGGCGACGAGAGAGCGTTGAGATGAGAAAGGAGGAAAGAGAAGTGAGACGAGAGAGGGGTGATACGAGAGAGAGAGAGCAGGAGAGTGAGACGAGAGAGAGAGAGAGCAGGAGAGAGTGAGACGAGAGAGAGAGAGAGCAGGAGGAGAGGGGAGGGAAGAGAGAGGCTGAGAGAGGATTTAGTTAGGGTTAGGGGTTTATAAAGGGGAGGGGGCGGTTTTTTTTTTTAAACAAAGCCACCGGTTTTGAACCGGTGGAATTAATATTTTGACCACCGGTTCGGTTCAAACCGGTGGCTATACCCTTCCCACAAAAT
The DNA here is from genome assembly GCF_001683475.1 of Chenopodium quinoa. Classification (NCBI taxonomy): domain Eukaryota; kingdom Viridiplantae; phylum Streptophyta; class Magnoliopsida; order Caryophyllales; family Amaranthaceae; genus Chenopodium; species Chenopodium quinoa. The sequence goes on along the minus strand of NW_018745251.1, from coordinate 589,531 downwards.
CCCGCCCATTTTCCCTTATTTTTTTGCCACCGGTTTTTAAAAACCGGTGGCCATTTGGTGGTGCCAAATTCAATTTTTCTACTAGTGATAACAAGTCCAACTTAAATAAATCCATCCAAGTGCATAAAACCAAAATTATTCCAAGAACCATTCTTTAATGAAATTGGTTTAACTTGGTGCAACAAAAATAAGAGGGCAATTACTCACTATTAATTTATTTAATTTAAATTAATCTTGAGATTTTGATAAAATAAAAGGGAGTTGGAAAAATGAACATAAGTTCAATAAAGATTCCAACTTTAATACTGTGAATCCTTGAAAAATTATTGTTGAAGCATAAAGGTTTTGATGATGAGGAATTTAAACTAAAGCAAACTCAACTAATAAAGGTTTTCAAGTGTTTGATTAGTTTAGGTGAAGTTGATCGTGGTGATGGAAGAAGTAGCTGGAACTAAGAAGACATGAAGAGATCTTTATCAAAGAAGTTAAACAAATCAGAAGAAGAGTTCTCTAACAAGAACTAGTTCTCTAGCAAGAATTGAGTTCCCTAACAGGAACTTGAAGACAGCAAGCTGAGGTTCTTTGGTGGAACTTAACAAGCTTGGAGCCCAAGTAATCTGGCTAAACAAAAGCGCGGCGCAGCTATTAATTTAGTTAAGGTTTTTATCTTTCTAGATTATTATTAATATGTTCAGTAGGATATTGCACGAAATTTATTAGAAGCGTGACAAGTTAGCTTGGTAAATAAAATAAAACGAAAAATAATAAAAGATAGATTTTACGAAAAGATTTTCTAAAAGTTTTATTTCCTTTAAATCGGTTTGTTAAAAAGATAATTCTTTTTAACAAACTATCTTTTTATCTTTATTTTCCGGAAAAGATTTTATTCATATGATTCACATAAAATCGTGTTTTAAGAATAAGTTAAGTTAACTTATTTATCTTTTAGAAAACCTACTTTCTGTACGAGTGTGACTTGTATAAATAGTAGAGAGCAAAATGGTTTTAGGTTTTTGTGAGTTTATGCATGAAGAAATCTCTGTGCGTAATTGAGTAAGTTTACCAAGCTTCTTACTTGTCATATTAGTTTCGGATTTCGTGCATTGCTTGCCTAACATACTAGGTGTCGTATTCTTGTATTGGGTTGGGTTATTTGGGTGTGTTATCGTTTATATCATACACAGTTTTGTAAGCTTCGTGGTGAGGCTAAGTGTTTGTACTTTGGCAGTACGTGCAGTACTTTGGCAGTACGAGTGAATCTAAGTGTGGTGCTTAGGTTGGGTAGGATAGGGTCCTATCAAGTAGCAATTTCAGTGAGGAACTTGTGAAACTAAAGGTCCGTGTCTAATAGGTTGTAACTTGGTGTATGCCCTATTATAGTGGAGTTTGTGTGTTTGAAATCCCTAAGGCAGGGTCGAGGTTTTACTTCCAGTTGGGCCCTAGAAGGTTTCCTCGTAAAATATGTGTGTGCATTTAAGTTCCTATATGCATTGTTTATTAATCCGCGAAAAGTAGACATTAGGAACTCAATACAATTAACCCCCCCCTCTTGTATTAATCGTCTCAACTAATAACAATTATATCTTCCAAGATGAAGATAAACAAATTTCTATCACAAGTTTCAAATTTTAAGATTTAAATCAACTAAAAAATGATTAAATCCACAAAGTTCAACAAAAATTCATGGAATTTAGTAACTCAAAGTTTCAATCATTTAACATAATTAAAGATTGAATCTTTAGTACTTAAAAGCCTCAAAGAACAACAATTTCACACTTAATGCAATTAATTTGCAATTATGTGAAAAATAAAACCAAGTTTTCCAACACAAATTACCACCAAGTAATCATGTCTAATGAGGTATAAAATTGCATATAAAATATGTATTGAACCAATTACATAACCACCATAAATATGCAATTAATTTTCAAGGTTAGAAAGACTTAAGATTTTTTCTAAAAAGGAAAAACCCCTCAAAAAGTACATTTCTAGTCGTTTTTTGGCTACAAACCGAGCCCTAAAAAGGTAAAACCATTTCTAGAACGCCTTTTCCACAAAAAATTAAATATTTTTGGGTCAAAATCTTGGGAGCTGAAGTCAGCTCTAATATGAGGTTAAAATGGATAAAACGAGCTACTAATCTAATTAGCAACTTAAAAGCAGATAAATTAAGCCATAAAAACACCTTTGAAAAATATTATAATTTTAAAATAAATGACCAAGGCTCTGGTACCACTGTTGGGGTTTGGTGAGTCCGACTCACTGCGAAAACAAACCCAAAAACAAGAACGCACTCGCAATAAAAAAAACCATAAACGTAATTCATTTAATGACAAGATTTATAAGATAATAAGATTACCTTTGGAGCGTGCTTCGCCCGACCACTAGGGCTCTTACTTGAAAGCTAGCCTCGAAATTACGAAGGCCTCCAACGATGATCCTCCCACAACACGATCACCGACTAGGTCTAATGTCTTAGGGTTAGCAAGACCCGAGTAATTGAGTTCAACGGCTTCCACAAAGGTGATACCTTTTTCAACTCTTGAATTCAAAGGTTTTCACTACTAGTGATCCCTTTTCCAACTCTTACTCAAGCATCATTTCCAATTCCCCAACTTGGGTATTTTTAGGAAATGATGAGAATTTAATTATCTCTCCCATCAATGTGAGACAATGAGATTTTCACATTTTATTTTAAAGCTAAAATAAAATTATTTAAGCAAACTATTAATAAATCAACAAGTGTCAACTATACATGAGAGAGCAAGTGAGGACCACTTGGAGAAGAGGAGACCAAACATGCTCCCCACTCTCTCCCTCACCTTGCGCCACATGTCAACTCCCACTTGGGCACCAAGGAACCGAAGTGGGCTTCTCATTTGTTGCTCCCCTTAGTCTCGGCCATGCCATCCCCGCACCCAAGTGTTGCGGGCAGCTGCTGTTCTCGGCCAGCAAGCCGCGCAATCTAAGTGCAGGATGCTGCCGAGGCTTGGTGCCAAGGCTTGCCTTGTGCGTGCACTTGGCTGCTAGCATTGGGCTGCTAGCACGCACCAGCCAGCCAAGGCTCGGTTTGGTGCGCATGCTAGCCACCATGCTACGCATTGTGCCCCTAGCACTCAGTTTGCTCGAAGCACTCCGATGCTAGGGGTATTTTTGGAAATACGTTGATTTATTACTATTTGCACATCACGTCTTTTACTATTTTTGACTCAACTTCCGACGCTCGATTTCAATGCTCTAAGCTCGAATTTCCGAAGTTTGAATAAATATTACTCGGCCGACTCATTAATTCCTTCCGAATTAATTTGTCGCTTTAGCTCGTTGGTTGATTTGGTGTGACCTGAAGGGTTTCGTCAAGATTAAGCTGTAATATTAATTATGCATTAATCAGTAATATGGAAAGCGGCCTCCACTCAGGCATTCTGATCACTTGACCTTACTGAAGATATTAGCTTTCTAATAATTTTTAACCCACTATCAGAATAATACACTTGTTCGAAGGACACTATTTCTTTCACTATTTAATTAGGAATGTATCTTGGCTGCTTGAAGAGGGAGAATTTAGAAAATGCATGACCGTGCGCAGATGGATTACATAGTAATCATTTGTTTTGTAATTCTAACTTAGATTTCAAGAAAAGATTTGTAGATTAATATGATCACGACATGAGATACAATAATATTATCAAATCGACACACATTGACTTAAGGAATTTGAATATTGCATACTTGTCTCAGACAAGTGGGAGATTGAAAGAATTATAGCTTCGATAAGTGCAATTACTAGATATATCAAGGATCACGATTATGGAGATAATAAGTTTATTCTATAGGGTCGTCATTGTTTTGTGCTAGATATTACAATTGATCTTTGGGCTAGTTAAATAGTCCAAAGCCTTATAGAATGGATCCTATGAGGTCACACGCAAGAGTATTGGGTTAAACAAGTTAGAGGTCCAATATTGGGCCTCGTGAGTATATGACATGCCACATTGATTGTTTGGCTAGGATAGTTTGATGAGCTTAAAACGTTTTGGGCTTGACATGGATTTATTTGGAGATATGATCTATACATATAATCCATGCCACGGGTTGCATGATATAACAATTAATTCACTGTGAATTGTGCACCAAGCAACCAACTCCCGAAACCTTAATTCTCACTTTCTCCACACGACCCTCTCTCTCTCTCTCCTCCCTTGACCGTACGACTGGCCTCCTAGGTGGTGCATGTGGTGGTTGTTTGGGTGGTTTGTGGTATGCTCGTGACTCACATCTTTGTTGAATGTTGATTGAAGTGTTCAGTCACGACTAACTAGCATTAGTGGAGGTTTGATCCGTACTCGTGGACTTAGTAGAGGAATCACACGTAAGATTCTTGTTCTCCTTATTGTTCTTGTTGGATCATAGGCGGAATCACGCTTCAAAGGTATAATTCTTATTCTTTATGTGTTATGAATGAGATCTTGGGATTAAGTACTTTATGAATGTGATTCATGTTTTCCACAATTAGTACCTATAAACTCCTACACAATGTATGTCATTATGTTGTCTCTTTGAGTTTTCTTTTGCACACACACAATATTTTATATGTATGTATATACACACACGCGCGCGCGCACACACACACACACACATATATATATATATATATACATATATATATAATATTACCTAGTTATAATGAGAACCAATCCTATAATAGGAACTAGGAACTAATTAGAGTCGTTAGATCTACCTTGGATGTGCGCTAGATGAGCGGCTCAAATTAATTCAAACTTATTCCATTCTTTTTCTAACCATCTAGAACACTTTCTCTCCTTTCTCTCTCCTTGCATTTTCTCTCTCCTCCATAGAAACGACCGACTTTGGATTCTTCATTGAAGTGGCTTTTGAGCTTTCTCTACTCCAATGAAGCAACTTCTGAGGTAAGATGTTTGTTTTTCTCTTTTTTATTTTATTTTTTTTTTTGAATCACGAATTTCAATTCACTGATCGTTGATTTTTTTTTTCAATTTAATGTTCTTTATTGTGAAATTCGAACTTTTGTTTATAATTTTTAAGGTTATGAATGGTTATATTGATTGATTTTGTCAATTTTGGTACTTTTATTTCACTAATTTGTGCTAAATTTTGATTCACACAAATTGTTTGACAAAATTCTCCAATGAATCCTATTATTTTATTAATTTCAAATGTAGATAGAAATTTAGTAGAAGTAAATCGATTATATTTTCAAGTAAATTAAAAGACTAAAATAATCACTTTGTGATTTTTGTTCAATCAAGTTTCTAGATGTAACGTATGAATTTGATCAATGTAGACTATTGATTTGTTCGATATTGATTATTGATTTTTTTTCAGTGTTTCAGTTTAAGTATTACTTTCATTTAATCAAATTAGACTATTTCACGAGCATATATTGAATTTCTAAAATCCACAAATATTTCAATACTAGTGAAAAATTATATTTTGAAGTTATGTAATTCTTTATTGTGAATGATTTTTTCCGGATTTTCAGTTTCATTAGCTAATTTAGATTAATCTTGGGGTTTGAATTTATGCTAATTGGTCCTATGAACGATTCTTATGAGATTTACATGTTGAATTTATTAAATTGAGTTGTATTAGTGATTTTCGCAACTCGTACCTTTTTTTTACTGAATATTATAGCTTACATATGTGCATAATCTGGAGATTATGCACATAATTTAAGGTTTTTTAAAAAAAATTAATAAATTTGTAGCTTTTTGGAGTTTTTGATTTTTGGTAAATTAAATGATTTTACATGTAAAGTAAATAGTGTTTTATTTAAAGTAAATGAGATGTATTTGGTTGATGGTGAAGAATAATTAGGAAGATCCTTTTAGTTTTTTGAGATGTAATGCCACATAAGGAATCATGACATTTATGCTGGGAGATCAATGATGTTAATTTAAGAGTGGGACATACTTCTTAGCTCATCCCTAAATTTGTCGAGGATAAATTCTCAAGGAATCATATTCAACAAAATTATCAAATATAATGTCATCATGTTTGGCCTATCAGTGTTGTGAAGACCTTTCTCAAACTTATTGTAAACTTTGCTTTGCTGCTAGTCATACTAGGATCCTAACATATGTCCCTTAGGTTTTTACTTCCTTTTTTTGAATGATTTTTAATTAGATGTGATAACTATAGTTTTAATAAAGAACCCTTCAACCCCAAGTTAGATGACAAAAATTTCAACAAGCCATGGTAGGGAAGTAGCTGTAGCAGCAGCCTTGGCACATAGGGCACCAGCTGCACCTGCAGCCTTGGCAGGCAGGTCAATAACCTTGTTAAAAAAAATATACTTGAAAAATGAGTGTATAAAATTAAATAAAAAGTACTCTAAGGTAAATAAATAAATTCATAATAAATTTTTTTTTAAAAAAAAACCAATTCTATAAATCAATATAAAGTGAATAAAAAGAACATTAAACTAAACCTATTAGCTCAAGTGGTAGAGCATTATCCATATGCATAGAGGTATAGGTTCGATTCCTACATAGGTTCTATAAAAGCAAATATGAGAACATTTTAAATTTATTTAAAATATTTTAAAAGTAAATAAAAAAAAAAAGTAAATATCAAAATAGTAGAAGTTTATATACTAGTAAATAAGCTACATGTCAAGAACTAAGCTCTATTTCAACTTATAAGAATCTCACCTTTCTTTAATATCACAAATCAATGATGCAAAAAGGTTTGATAGTTGGAAATATTTTCTAAATAACATTTAAAAGTAAATAAAGAAAAATTAATAATGTAAATCAAACTATCTTAAAAGTAAATAGAGAAATTAGAAAGTAATTCAAAAATCATCTCTAAAGTAATTTAAAGTAGCTCAAAAAGAAATCAAAAGTAAATAATTATATCTCAAAAGTAAATCATAATAGCTTAAAACTAAATAAAGAGCGCTAAAAAGTAAATTAAAATTGCATCAAAATAAATAAACGATATTGACACAAAAGTAAATGATATACTTAAAAGTAAATAGTCTATACTCAAAAGTAAATTATATCTACTAAAAAGATAATTAGTAAACTTATAAAATAAAGGTTCAAATTAGAGCATGGGACAACAACAGCTTTTCAATCTAGGGCAATGATTACTAAGAAAAAAACAGGGCATTAGTTTACCATCATGTGTATATCTTTAACTCTTAGATAAGTGAGCTTGAATTTCTAGTAATAAAAGCAGATACAAAATAAGTTAGAGTAAATAAAAATGAAATTCACCTTCTCTAATTCTAAGTAATAGGAAATTGCTAAGAAGGAATGCTTATTGACAATCTTTAATTGGTATGAATGCTTAAATATGTAGTATAAGATTATAAAACCTTCTATCATACCTTTGATCCTTGGATAATTGAGCCTGAGTTTCTAAGTACTAAAAGTATATACAAATTAAGTTAAATTAAATAAAATATTTTTTTAACTAAATACAAATGAACCTACATGGGATTCGAACCCACATGATGTAGTATAAGATTATAAAACCTTAGCTTCTATCATACCTTTGATCCTTGGATAATTGAGCCTGAGTTTCTAAGTACTAAAAGTATATACAAATTAAGTTAAATTAAATAAAATATTTTTTTAACTAAATACAAATGAACCTACATGGAATTCGAACCCACATGATTGTGCAATTGCACAATGCTCTCCCGATTAAGCCAGTAGGCTAGTATATGTTTAACATTCGTTTTTTTTTTAAAAAAAAAAAAAACCTTAAAATAAATGAAAAATATCAAAAGTAAATCAAAACATCTATATAGTATACGAAGTACAATTTCTTGTTTTCCAGCATTATAATTAGAGTCAATCAAACACAATACAAAAACTACTGCTCTCTTCCTTACAGCAAAATAAATCATGTAATGACTGACAATTTAGCCACCATCTCCAATTGATTCCTAACGCAATCATTTAGTTATGTGTTTGTTCATATTGCATATTTGATAGCACACATTACTTCTAAATACACTACTTTTTCAAAATATCAATTATAACCAGATCCAGGTATCAAACTATAGCATCCAAGAAACTCAGGAAGACCAAGAAGTCAATTGAAGAAGCAGTGATGTAAATTCCAGACCATATGTTATCTCTAGTACCAACCAAAACTGATATAGCAGAGCGTTTTGAGAAAGGATATGTACAAGTGTTCATAGGTCCAAATTCTTTCCCCTCTTTCTGTTACAAATATATACAGAAAAATGCACACGAGAAGTGCAAAACATAATACAATATATAGGGATAAAGATAACAACATAAGGGTAACTTACCAGTTTAGGTTCTGATTGTTGTGTGACTTAAATTTTAATGTCGAGATTTAAGGCATCACAAAAAATGGGGTCTATGGACTCCATATTTATCATTGACAGAAGTGGAAGCTCATCGGAGTTTTTGATATCCCAAACAATAAAGATGTTTTTAGACATGCAAGGTTTTCCTTCTTTGAGACGGTGCATGACATCAATTAGGACGACAAGAAAGGAAGATATAACAATGCCACCGGCCACTAAGACCAAGTATTTGTACCTGAGAAGATAAAGAATTGGTAAGACTATTGTTATGCAAGTATGTAAGAAAGTGCAAGCTAAGAGCCAAAGAATCAGGTTTAACTCACAAACAATCTTGCTCCCTAAATGCATATAGCCAGAGCAATCACACCATGTTCAAGGATATAAATTTTTTTTGCAATACCCAAGATACTTCAACCTAACAACAACTCTCCACACAAGCAAAATAATACCGATTCATCATAACTCAACAGTTAAGCTAAGGTTGAGGAAGGGCTAAAGTATAGATTTCTTTTTCCCATGACAACATCAATGCCTATATCAGAATCCTAAATTTATCATTTGAGTGCATCAGTCACAAACTTAAATTGGTTCCTAATATCCCATTCAAGATTGAAAGGAATACTTCGTAACATACAATGAAGATCACAGGGTCAATATACCAAGAAATCAAAGTTTAAACCTCAATCTAAACAATGACAGAAACCAACTAGCGAGTCTAATTGCCTACTAAACCTCATTGTTGAGTAAAGTCCGCCTTTGTGTTACTAGAAGTGAATGTATTCACATAACACATCCGTATACAGAGTAACAAATAGCAAGAGAAAACTGAACAAAAAGATTAGCCTATGAGCTAGAGTGCAATGAAGCACAAATTAACCAATAAGCTGAATAACTAGGTCCTGAGCATTCACCATATGCAAACAACAATCTAAAATTTCCCAACTATTTGATACTTCACTAAGCTTAAATTACGTGGGATAACACACAAAAGAAAATTGTGAAAAGGATGAGCTGCTAGTCAATATCAACATAATAATTTAAAAATCATCATCATCAACAATCGGAACATTGACATAAACTTCTAAAACAATCAGAATTTCAAATTATTTTTAAAGTTTAGTGCATATCAGCAGTTCCAAGTACATCAAAGAACTGCTCAAATTAATTTAAATTGCAAACACATACATATAACAATTAAGGTTCAAAAGAAAACACGATTATCAACACATAATATATAACACTTCAAACTTAAATTCAGAAAAATTTATCACCGGAATATTCATTATAACCTTGCACACCCCCAACCCTTAAAACCCTACTAGGATAATCACAGTTGTCAAATTATTTATAATGCTAATTACACCTCATCTAGTAACATAGGATAAAATTCATTCCATTAAGTCAGACATTTCATCCAACACTTAGTGTGCAATTAATTAAATCAACCAGAGACTAATTAGAAGAAACTAACTGAATTATTGAAAAATCAATTATAATAGAACGTGAAAACAAAATCGAAAAAAAACAAAGCAAAAACCCTAAGTACATGTGAATCAATAAAGAACATAAACAAAATAAAAAAAAAAAATCTAATAATTACCTCTCAAGAATGTTCGAAACACAACAAAAAAAAAAACCAAAATAGCAGAAGAACAACGAAGAATTTACGAAATCAAATAAGAAAATCGATGAAATCGAAAAACAAAAACGAATAACAATGGAATCGCCTTCAGCGCCCAGATGTAGAGAGAGAAAGTAAAAACGTAGAGGGAGAAAGTAAGAACGTAGAGAGAATTTTAGAATAGAGGTCTTTCAACAAGCATAATTACCAAAATACCCTTAATATGGTGCGCGTAATATAGGCCGTCAGATGAAGCGCGATGGACAGCTTAGATGAGTTCCTAGTTACCATTATTCACCTTGGTTCTCACATGATATTTATTCTATATATATATATATATATATATATATATAGAAAAAATTGTAAAAGATAATACTACCTCCAATTTTTATTATTTGACACGTTTTGACTTTAGTACTATTCACACACTTCCTTATGACCGTATTTTATGGTTGATAGATAATGAAAAATATAGGGATGCGGGATTTTGTTAGAATCGTCACGATATATATATTTTCTAAATACCAAATTTTTATAATTTTTGCTTATCAGAAATTAAAGATATGAATAGTTGAAATTGTACATTTACATACGTGACTAAAAAACTTGTCAACTAAAAAGAAACAGAGTAAGTACAAACTTTGAGTGATATCCGCTTTAAACAAGCAAGTTATTTTACCTACGACTTATTTAGCTGGTTAATTTTTTTAATTTATCTTATTAAGTTGTTTAATAGTTTTTAAAAAATAATACAGTTTCACATGTTCTAATTGTTTTAACTTGTTTGAACTGGACACATGCTCTTTCGATCCATTTTTATTTTTATAGCTTTGAAAGTATTGGCAGTGTGTAATGTAAGTTGTCAACAAAATTACTTCGTTCGTAAGGTAAAATCTAGTAACTATCAAGCGTTACAGAAAATCAAATTCGTCTGTGTAGTATTCTGTTAATATGACTTTCTTATAACTAAAATAGGGATTGCTAAAGGTTTTAGAGGGTTGTTAGGGTGTACTTACTTTACCCCGGCCCTATCCCTTGTATTTTTATAGCATGGTGAATTGAATTTATTTTCAACCCAAGCCAATACCCATCTCTTTTAAAATGCTTTTTGTAACTATACCAGATAGTGAAATGTTAAGATGGGCACTATACTAGATCGAATTTTCTTGTAGTTAGGTAATGTTTTAATGGTGCTCTACAGAAATATTAAAACTTAAAGGTTAAAACAAACTCGTGAATTGTGATTACATGCCTTGCCTTAAAATCTTAATAGCAAACATTCCAAAATTATATTTTATGTGTATAGTTTATAGAGTGTTTTAAAAGTATTAATATAAATTTGATAATGACCTAAGTAAGGTCGTTCACATTTACTAAACTAGGCTGAACTGAACTGAACATTAAATGCAATAATGATTTCTATGAAATTTGAAGTTGAGTCATTCAAATAGTTATTACACATTATATATAAATCTCATATGCCAGACAAGAAATCTTATTCTAATGCAGTTTAATGACCTAATCTATCCAACTTATTTTTAGTTAAGTTTAATTTAGTTCAGTTCCTAATTTCCTTTCTCATAAAATATTCATTTCAGTTCAGTTCGGTAGGGTAAATCAGATCGGGCCCTAAGTAGTTCCATAAAGCACTTATTCTAATGATTTGTTAATTATTTAAATCAAACGTGTGTTCAAGTTGCATATTAAGCTATTTGAATGGTACGTACATAGTTTGTTGAATTGGTGTGCATTAACGTTCAACTGGGTGCGACTACACTGCAAATAGATTGTGCATTAAAGTTGGAATCATAATTGTGTTGAACAATTACAATGTTACAAGAGTTGGATTCGTTTGGATTTTAGAATGATGTTCGGATTTTATATAATAGTCGTCTTAATGGACATAAGATTTTACTATTGTGTTGTTTTAGGCTCGTTTAATCTTTAAAATTTAAATCAAAATATTTGTCCCTTAACCATGTAACTGAACACCAAATTAATTAAGTAATTAGACACTTTTCAAATGTATCGACACATTAGCGGTCGATTCAGCTGCAAATTAAATGCATTGCTTTGGATGTTACACCCAACTTATAGAATTCATATTTGGCTGAAAATTATTCCCACTTCACTACCTAATCAAATGTTACTTGTACACCATTTTAATCCAACCGTCAAAAATGTATTGAGAAGTCCAAATGTCTGGGTCATGACCCGTGACTCGTGAAGTGATAGCTTTTGGAACTTAGAAAATTGACAGTAAAGTAGAGAAAACATCTAAACAGTTCATTCATTCGTTCTCGGATTCTCCCATTAACTCGCTGTCTCTTTCTCTGTATTATTTCTCTCTCTCTCTCTCTCTTTTTTAAAAAAAAAAAAAAACTTTCAACATTAAATATACCACCATGGCTAACAATGGCGGTTCAAGTTCAATCAAACTTGAAGCTACTACCTTGAAAGAGGGAATTGAATTTCTAGCGGAGGAGTTGGTAAAACTGGAGGCAGCACGAGTGAAGAGGGTATTAGAATTGAAGGAACGAAAGAAAAGAATGAGGAAAATGCGTCCGAAGTTTGCACGTGTAATATAATTGAAGAAATGAATGAGGCTGTTAGGAGGGTAGATGATGTAATACTAGAGATGGATTAAGGGTTGGGTCGTACTACGGGGAAGATGGGGGGGGCGAGAAAACAGAGAGGTTATTGGTGAAGTCAGCGAAAATATTGAAGAAGAGGGTCAAGTTCTTGGGCCAGCAAATGAGGAAGACGGTGACAAAGAGGCTGAAAATGAAGAAGATGATGACATTAAGCAATATGGGGAACTGGAATAATCAGATGCCGAACTGAGAACATTGATTCTGATTTTTAAATTAAATTAAAATTTTAAATTAATTTCAATGTTTAAACTTTGTAGATTTAATTTCAATGTTTAAATTTATGGGGACTAAATGTCGGTATTTTGTGGTAATGCTTGAGTGATCTAGGGCGAGACTAGGTCGTTGAACACTAATCTACCCTTGGTCAAAACAAAATTTATAATCTCTCAACACACCCCTATACAAAGCATAGAGTAAGTTGAGGGTCGAACCACTGGGAATGGGAGGTGAATGCTGAAGTCAAAGCTAATCTATTTCAAAGCAATAAAGCGAGGTGTGTGTATTCAAAACAATAAAAATGGAATCAAATTTATCAAGCACTAGGGTTAGGATCCGCATGTACTCAGAACAGATATAGCTCATTGGGATTGGAGATGACTAAGTCAAGTGTTGCGAGGGAAAATCAATTAAGCAATCAAGAGAGTAAGGTAGGCTAATCTCCTAGAGGTCAAGCTAGCGCCAACTACGAGAGACCCTAACTAGGAACCTTGCAAACCTACTCAATCGACAAAAGCAAGCCACAAATCAATTTTCCGTATCAATGCAAGCTTACAATGAATTCTAGTGTAACAATCAAAGTTAGCTACTTTTCAATTAATCACACACATGCACTTAATCAATGAAACAATTTAATCGCAACATCAACTCCATCAATTTCGCCCAATTAGCATCAATGCATCACTCATACATGCTTCACCATTCCCCTAGCAAGAGAACTACTCACAATCCATTGAAATTAAGATCAAAACTAAGCTAATCAACAATTTCATCATCATCATATCAATAGAACTAATTCAATCGCAAATTCAATTCAAACTTGAACAATCAACAAAGCAATTGAAATGATAAGCTAAAAATTGCATTAAAGTAAAAGAAATCCTTACAAACTTGCTTCAATTCAATGGAGACAATGCTAGAATTAACAATCATCAATCAAGAACTTCTCTCTCTACAATCTAGAGTTTCTCTCTCTAAAATTCTAAATCTAATTCTATTCTAATTTCTGAAATTGATTCTCTAATTCCTTCTCTCTCTAAAAATTGAAAGAAAATATATATATATAGTAAAACTAACTAAGAGACGTTAGCTAGATCGTCCCCAAATAAACCCATACAGGCGCGGCCAACCATAAGGGAGAGCGCGACCGTGCAAATCTGGGTACGGAACAGATAACCAGACAGGCGCGCCCGCGCCCGAGGGAGGCGCACCCGCGCCACCAGGCCGCACGGCTGCCCCATAGCCGCGCGCGCCCGCGCCTGGGAGCAGGGGAAACTTCTTCCCTATCATGCCGATGATCCTCGTGCGTTCCACTAAATGTGTGCTCTTGATAAACACGGGACCTTGCAATTTCTAAACTCCATGTTTGCGGGTTCAAAACTAGAAATCATGCCCCCATGGCTTGAATGCACATCTCAAGGACTTTAGGAACTTGCACTTCTCCATGCTTGAGCTTCAAATGGAGAACCCTAGACATCCTAATCAATGCCAAACTTGGGAAGAGGCCTCGGAAAACTTGGATAACGACCTTAACCTGAAAAATAAAGGAAAACAAGCAAATAAAAGAGAACATAACAAAATAAACCAAGAAATGCATAAAGAAAGAAATACAACTAAGAAAATGCAAACTAAAAGATATAAAGAGTAAAATCAAGGAAAAGCTAAGTAAAAGAGCTATAGAATAACATGAAATTCACCCTAAAAAGAACCAAATGAGTGCCATAAATGACACTCATCATTGAGCAAAAGAATTTTAATTACCATGGTGGAGCTAGTTACAAATGTGCATTACAAGGTAAATTTATTAATGTTAGGTTTTGTACTCAAAATTTGTTAAGTTCTTGCCATGCACGGCCTATTTATGAACGGAGTAGATCGTATGAATTATGAGTATTATAGTAATTATAAACAAATTATGCATACCTTTAATTGACATTTTCTTACATACTACTACTGGTGTAAGACCCGTGCCATGCACGGATATAATTGAACTATTATTATTATTAGGAAAGTTTTTTAATTACCATCCAAACATGTAACCATTTTCGAAATAACTACCCGTTTTATTTTAAATTACCACCCCTTAAATTAAATAAATGATCAAATTACGAATCGTTTTTAAAAACCCGGTGGATTTTCGGTCTGTGTATTTTAGAATATTTTAGATTTTTTTACTGCTTTTCCACGTTATTTACTCTATATATATTTCCTTATATTAGTTTATTAGTTTAATAATAATATTAGTCTAAAAAGTATTATTGACTTGTTAGAACTTAAAAGGGGTAGTGCAAGAGGGTGGAATGATAACATTTTGATCTCTCTTAATTACAAATAATACTTTGATAATAATAGAAGTATGAGTTTACCCCAAATGATGTAGAGTGTGTACCAATTAAGATATTATAGCATAGCTATTATCATATGCTTAAAATTAATCACTAAATTGTTTTAATAAAGCTAGGTAAGATTATGGGTTTCTTATAAAAAATAAGTACGAGGGATATTTATGCATTGGTATATGTTAGATTATCATTTTTTGACTTTATGGGTACATTATAGATCATCATCCATCAATCGTAAAATTTAATGATTTATAACCATAGTTAATCACGTGTAATATGTATAAGAGTAGAATGTTATTATTGATAATATTATATAGATTAGTATTTGTAATTATTTCTTAGGGTTGGAAGTTGTGACTATACACTACTAACAGTACTAACCATATATCCTTTTGATATAAACTCATACGGAGTAGTAGTTTAGTATTTGTAAGTATTTCTTAGGGTTAATTCATCAAATTACTAAATGCACCTCTATACACTAAACGATCTTGCTAATGACCAATACAGGGGCGTTGGATAAGCATTTGAAATATTACCAAAAGTGACATAAATCTGGGAAAGCAGGACAAAATCACGCGTCGATCGGTGTAATTAATGTTCATTTTAATTTAATCTTTCTACTTTTTGCTAGCTCATCCAACGCCCCGGGGCGTTCGTTAGCTTTTGTCTAAATTAAATAGTACAATTGTAGATATTTCAAAAGTAAAAGCAAATAATTGTTACCTACTTACATGAAAATTAGATCTAGTACTCCATCGAAGAAGTAGAGTACCCATTTTAACAATTCATTATCATCAGTACAACTATTAAACATATTTTAATTGGCTTGGGTTAAAAATCAATTCAATTAAGGTTTTCTTTTCTTTGTCCACTAAATATAATTAATCCATAATCTTACCTCCTATTAAAAAATTTATAATCACTTTATAATAAATATATAGTTTTACTAGTAAGTTGATTAAATCATTACTAAATTTTATAATTGCAATATTAATTCAATAATAATTTCCAAATTTTCTTACTCCCACCGTCCCTTATTGATAGTTACTTAAGGGCAATTTTCACGGGAATTAATAAACATACATAAGAAGTAGTAATGGATGAGTGTCATTTATGGCACTCATAGGGTAGTCATTTAGGATGATTTCATCCCTTTTTCATGCTTTCTTCTCTTATTTTTAATCCTTTTTCCTTTAATTCCTTTAATTCCTCTCTTTCCTTCTTTCTTTTTGTTTTTCGTGTTTTCTTCACGTTTTCCTTTTATTAGGCCCTTTTTTCCCTTTTCTTCCTTTCCTTTGTTTGCTCTTGTAGGTACCTAGGAGTTGTCTTTCCAAGGGGATCAAGATGAGCTATATTGACTAAGCAAGGAGGAAGAAATCTGCTTGGAGAGGGCTCAAAGAGGCCTTGGGGAGGCCTTGGAGAGGGCATCAGCCTTTGCCAGGTTGTCGCGGACGCAGGTCCGGAAGGCCTCGGGCGAAGGTTTTGTTGCACCAAATTAGCCAAAATCGACCAGGAACTCTCCGCGGTCTGGTCACGGGCTCCCCGCGAGCGCGGGTAGATTGAAGAGAGCGCTCCAGATAAGAGAGACCGCGGGCCTCTAATTACTCTTTGGGAGCAGGGTATTTGTCGCGCCCTTGCTGCGGGCGCGGTGGCTTTTGCCGCGGGCGCGGGTGTTGCCCAGACAGCCTGCGAAGTTTGTTATGGATTCCGTACCCATTTCCCCGCGGGTGCGGGATTTCGTAGAGAGGGCGCAGGGAAATTGTTTTCCTTCTTTGCTTATAAATACACTTGTAATTCCTTTTTGAAAACAAGAAAACTTTTGGATAATTTTCATTAGCTTAGTTTTAGAGAGAGAAGTTAGAGAGAAGTTCTTGGGTTTGGATTGGTATTTCAACATTGATTCAATTGTGTTTGGATTTCTTCAAATTCAATCATCAATATTAGTGAGAATCTCTTCTTTTAGTTCATCTCTTTACTTGTTTGTCTTAGATTCATGTTTGATTGTTTGATTTCCTTGGATTTGAATTTGATATTGTAGTTGATATTGTTTTCTCTTGATTTTGATTTAGAATAATGATCAATGCAATTTCTAGTGATTTTTTTCTTGAGTTACATCATGATTAGTGAGTAGATTAATTGCTAGGGAGAAGGGGAAGCATGATTGATTGATGATTTGTGCTAGTTGATGATCATTTATTGATTGAATTGTTGCAATTAAATTGGTTGACATAGTTTTGCATGTGGTTAATTAGATTAGGAGTGATCAACCTATAAGATTAATCTAGATTTCATTGCAATTCTTAATGACATGAACCATCAATTTGATAATTGCTTTAATTGATTGAGTTTGATTGTGATTTTCCTTGATTTGCCATTCATAGTGATCCCTAGCTTAGCTTATAGGAGATAGCTTTTAGATTCTTTAGATTGCTACTATTGTTTGTCCTTTGCAATGCTTGAATCAATTGAATGAACCATCAATTCACATGATTATTGAACTTGCATGTGGAACCTACATCCCTAGTGTTTAGTTTCTTGAATTACTTGATCAATCTAGCTTTGTTACCATAGTACCAACCATTTTCTCACTACAATCTTCGAAGAAGCTTGATTTAGGCAATAGTTAATACCGACTCACTCCTTTGGGTTCGACCCTCGACTTGCCTTATACTCGTATTAGGTTGATTTAGTTTGTATAAATTGTATTTGATATAGGGATAGACAATTGACGACACGTTTATTCCTTTATCAAAATGGCGACGTTGCCGGGGAACGGTGTCTATGTTTGAGTGTTTTTTATTGCTTGAGTCTAGGTCTTTGTATATACTTTTCTTTTATTAGATTTTTGTTTGTTTTGTATGTAAATGGCATATCTCTCGTTTCCTCAATTTGACAATGAGCCTTTTTGTGAATATTTCTATAGACTTGAGGGATTTTTGGACTATAATTGTTGTAGTCTTTGGGAGACTTGTAAGATTTGTTATTTTGGTTCGAATGAGCAAATTAGGGATGAAGTTTAATGCATGCATAATGGTGAATTTAGAGCATTGTCAATCGATGATGCTTGGGATTTTTATGTTTGGTTTGCTAGGGATGTTTATAATAGGGGTATTCATGATTCTAATATTGATGTGTAATGTCTTGATTCTTCTAATATTAGCATGAATTCCCAAGATTTGTCACATGAACCCTTAAGTGAACCTAGAACACATAATTTCAACTTTATTTCTCCTTTTGTTCATGATGATGAGGTGCATGCTCAAGTGGATGCTAATGGTGTGTTTCAATTTTCTTCATTATTTGCCATGTCTTCTTGTAATGTAGTTCATTCCCTTAATAACAAATATCATATGATTAATTGTGCCCCCTCTCCCCTATTTAGCGAAAATGCTCATGATTTTAATGTGCATGGTCCTACCCTTGATTGTGACTCTTATTTTACTATTGATCAACCCTCTTTGCCTTTTCATTCTCCAAACTCTTATGATGAGTCTCTAGTCCCCTATAGCCAAATTGATGAATCTTTGTGTGAGTTTGAGATGAATCCTAATCTTTAGGCCTTTAGAGAGACAAATGATGGAAACTTTTAGGAGCCAATTGGAGATGATTAGAGAGGCTGAGGATCTTTTTAATAAATAATTGAAAAGAAAAGAAGAGTTGGAAAATGAATTGTCATCCTTGATGCTTGTATGCGAAAAATCCCTATCCAATGTGTGTGTTGAGGATGATTATGATGATTTTGAGCAACCAAGAGAGGTGAGGACCCCTTTAGTGAGCATTTTAGTGGTGGCGAAGGAGTTGAAAACCAAAAGAGTGTTGAATTTGATTATCCTAACCCTCCTTCCCATCTTGATGAGTCTCTTGTGCATGATTGTGATTCTTCTATCCATGAGTATCTAAACTCGTTTGAGGTTATGTCCAATGCGTTCTTTGAGAGTCAAAAGAAAACCCATAGCCTTTTAAATGAGTTCATTGAGGATGATTCATGGGAGAGAGATGAGTTTGAAATGAATTTGCATCCATTCATTCATGGTTTTGAGACCTTGGGATTTAAAGTTGTTGAGGGAGTTGTTGTTCATAGTTGTGATGGAGGGGATTATGTTGTTCCTCTTGGAGGTTGGATGTTTGAAGGAGATGGATATCATGAGTATTCTTCTTTTGAGGACTCTATGATTGATTTCCATGCTCTTATTGGTGATTTGAGGCATGGTGGTGAGAAAAATTTCATTTATGAGACCATAGCCCCTTTTCTCTTTTCTCATGCCCGTTTTTCAAGAAGATTCAACCATATCCCTTACACTCCTATTTTCCTCCCTTCTTTTGTCAATGAGCCTATTGGGGACCCTCTTGTCTATGATGATTTGTATGAAGCTCATTAGTCCCCAATTGAGGAAAAGGGTGATGTTGCCACCCAAAAATATTTTGAGGAGAGTTTTCCTTCTTTTTCTTCTTTTTCTTTTTCTTCATATTTTGTTGAATTTTCTTTTGATTCTTCCTCTTCCTTTTCTTGGCATCTCTCTCTCCTCATTTGCGTGCACTATCCTTGTTGCACATACTCTTCCCGTCATTTGCCTACCTTCTCTCCTACGAAATGTGTAGTAGTGCATTTGACAAGCTCTTGCGTGCGTTAAATTATTATTTTCTAGAGTAGTCAAGCTTGGACTTTAAGCAAGCCTTTCTCGGGAAGTAACCCGTGTTTTATTTCTTTCATTTTCTTTTCTTTTTAGAATAGATTTTCTCTCATGGAAATGTTTGTGTGCCTTTTTCTAGGTACATGACTTAATATACTTTGGTGCTTCGATTTGGATCAAGAATCAAGGAAGTTTGACTCCTATTTATGCTAGCATATGGAACGCAAGGTTCAATTCTAGAGGAAATTAGTTTTGAAAGGTTTAATTGGGTCTTTTGCGGGTATTTACACCCACCTAATATCTGGTAATATCCTTCCTTGCTCTTCCTCAAGTGGATGATGATTTGTTGGACATATGTTGGTTTGATTGGATTAACCTTCTTGTTTCCCCCTCCCATGGATTATTTGATTTATGTTTGAGTGTAATGTCTCATTCAAGCTTGGGGGATGGTTTTCTATCATGTTTGGTGGGATTTTGATTCATATATGCTATGCACCTTTGTATATGCTTTTCAATGTTTCTTTATTTTGAAAAATCCCAAAACGATTTTTGTTTCTATCAAGGCAAATTTGCAATGTGTTTTGTATTGTTCTTGCTTTGGACATAATACTTTTGGACTTGTATAGTTGAATGCTTTTCTTATTAAATAGTAATGGTGTGCACGGTTTGAGAGTACGCTTGGTTGATTCTAGGATAAAGCATGCTAAGGTAGTTGTCTAGAACTAGGGGGATCATGAAGCCCGATTCTACTTGTTTATGGCACGTTTGGTGGTTGCTCCCTATCTTCGATTTGACAACCTTAGTGAGTTTTTGCTACAACCTTGCACTACATGAAAAAATGAATTTGGCACCGGTTCAAACCCGGCCTAAGGCACCGGTTTGAACCGGTGCCAATGTGGGGGGTGCCAAAAAGTGGTTTAAAAAGGCACTGGTGCCAAAACTTGAAATTGGCACCGGTTAACCGGTGCCTAAAATTACAAAAAAAAATTAATTCACCACTTTTGGCACCGGTTAACCAGTGCCAAAAGTGTCAAAAAATTATTTTTTTTTTTTCAACTTAAAAATTAAATAAACTAAAATTAAATGAGAATAAAAAATATAAATGACACATCACAATCAATATAATCAAATCTGTTCAATATATATATAATAAAAAAAATATACAATATAGATCAATAAAAAAATTACAACATATAAATAAATAAAAAATTACAACATATAAAAAAAGTTACAATATAAATCAAAATAAAAATTTACAACTTCACAATAAAAAAAACCCATACAACATCTAAATCAATATACTTGCATCTTGATTCTTCAATTTAAGATCTAAATCCATGTACCTGTACCAATTAAAACAACCAAAATAAATCGATTAAAATGATTTAATTAAGCTGCGAAAAAAATTCAAAAAAAAATCCTGAAAATCGAAAATAAAAAATAAGAAAATCAGTTGAAAAGAAAAAAAAAACCCAGTCAGTTAAAAAAGAATTAAACCCAGAAAATAAATAAAATTAATTCGATTAAAAAAACCCAGAAAATAAATAAATTTAAATTCGATTAAAAAATAAACCCAAAAAATAAATATGACAAAATTCGAAAAAAACCCAGAAAAAAAATAAGAAATCGAAAAAACATTAAAATTGAAAAAAACCCAGTATTCGAAAAAACCCAGAAAACAAAAAAAATTGTAATCGAAAAAAAAATTAAAATAAGAAAAAAAAAAATCAAAATCGAAATTGATTAAAAATTTGATTAAAACAAACTGAAAACAAAAATAAAATAAACCCAGTGATTGAAAAAAAACGAAAATCGAAAAAAAAAACCCAATTAAAAGAGAATTGAAATGAAAAAAAAAACCTAGGAAAAAAACCTAAAAATCACGAAAATAAAACCCCAAAACCGCATGCAACTTGAAAAACAAAATCAAAATCGAAATTGAAATTGAAATCGAAAAACAAAATCAAAATCGGAAACAACACAATCAAAATTGAAATCGAAAAGCAAAACACAGAAATAGAAAGAAAAAAAAAACAAAATCGAAAAAAGAAACCTAGAAATCGAAAACACCCAGAAATCGAAATAATTGAAATTGAAAAAATAAATGCAAATCGAAAAACCCAGAAATCGATTGAAATGGTAAAAAAAAACCAAGAAATCGATTAAAATGGGCGGTTTTTTGGTCTTCGATTTGTTGTTGTCTGACGAGAGGAAAATGTATGTCGTTATCTACCCTTCCCCCAAGTCAAACTAAATTTTTAAACACTTAACAAACCTAAATACGAGTATAGAGGCAAGTCAAGGGTCGAACCCAAAGGAACGGTAATGTTCAAGCACTTTCAATTATGCGCATAAGCTAGGTCGAAGAAGAAGGTAAGAGAGAATACTAACAACTAACAAAACAAGTAACCAAGGAAATAAAACACTAGGAACGGGGATCAACAAGTAATCATGTCAATTGCAACAACTTGGGAAGAGCATGCCAATCAAAGGTTGTGAAAACTAATGATAAGAGCAATCAATAGGAATCAAAGAGCTATCTCCTAATTGTTAAGCTAGGGTTCACTATGAATAACAAACTAAGAGAATCACAATCAAAACCTATTGATAATTGCAATTCCTAAATCAATTGTTCATGTCATTAGCAATTACAATGCAATCTAGCATAATTCTCAAGGCCAAATTGAATTACACACATGCAAACCTTCACTAATCACTTCAATCTCAACAATCAATCAACACAATTCCCAAATTAATCACAATTAATCAATCATACAAGTTTCACCCAATTCCTAGCCAAACAACTATTCAAGATTCATCATCTATCAACTAACAACTATGGAAATCAAGAATCAACAAAATACCAAGAACAATTACACTAATCAAGCATCAAACATCAAAATTAAACCAAACAAACATGAAATTAAACAAAGATATAAGGTGAGATAGAGTTAAGAATGCTCATTGATAATAGAGAAGATCTTGAACACAATTGTCACCCTTGTATCTTCAATCTCTCAATCACCATTGAAATCCTTCACTTTCTCTCTCTAAAACTATTCCTAATCTAGCCTAATCTAGAGAGAGAAGCTCTCAACCTAAGAGAGAGAACTATTCTAAGACTAAGAATTAAAATATGGTCAAAAAGTTGGTTTAAAAAAGGAATTACAATTCTATTTATAAGCAAAGAAGAAACCGGCAAATCCCGCGCCCTCTCCCAATGAACCCGCGACCACGGAGAAATGGGTACGAAACCGTCCGCGGGATATCTGGGCAACACCCGCGCCCGCGTCAGTATAAACCCGCCCCCGCGGCCAAAGATGCCGCGCCCGCGGCTAATCCCCTGCTCCCAAAGCTCAATCAGGGGGGCCGCGGTCTCTCTGAGACGGAGCGCCCTCTCCAAGTTTCCCGCGCCCGCAGAGAGCCCGCGGGACAACCGCGGGTAGTTCCTGCAAAACCTGGCCATTTGTGCTTCTTGAGCCCGCGCCCGCGGCTTCACTGACCCGCGCCCGCGGCCTGCTGGCAATACCTTGGAGACCTCTCCGAGGCCTCTCCAAGGCCTCTCTAAGCCCTCTCTAGCCAAATGCTTCTTCCTTGCTTGGTCATTAAGTTCCCAACTTGATTCTTTTGCAAAGGTGATTCTCCAAGTACCTACACAAGCAAACAAAGAAAGGAAATAAAAAGGAAAAAGAGCCAAATAAAAGGAAAACACGAGAAAAATAAAGAAAAGAGGAGAAGATAAACTAAAGGAAAAAGGACCAAAAATAAGAGAAGAAAGTATGAAAAAGGGAAAGAAATAACCCTAAAAGACTACCCTATGAGTGCAATAAATGACACTCATCAAATTCCCCTAAGCTAGACTTTTGCTCGTCCCGAGCAAAACAAAGGCTAAAAAGGAAAAAGAAGGGCTTATTCGAAGCAAAAAGAAAAAGAGGGGCGAGAATTTACACTAAGACTCATTGTCGTACGAATCACGGTTGTTTTTAGCTACAACAAGCCATTTAAACCCCTAGATCGCCCTAGAGGACGAGTGATGCTCTCGTAAAGGTTTCCTAAGAGATTAACCCATAACTCTCATAATAATACAAACAAGGCAAAGCATAAAGAAGGAAATCAAAAGAAAAGATGAGCAAACACATGTTCATGAAAGGACTTTTTTTAAAATGTACAAGCACAAATGAATGCAAATCTTTCTAAATAAGTAAGGGCGTGCACGCTCCAAATACCTAAGGTTGATTGAAACATAAATATGCTAAGCATAGGAACTAGTTATCACACTCCACTTTCATCCCAAACGGTCTTACCGCGTTCCCCCTACTAATCTCATATCTCCCCTTAGTGAGCGTCTCATAGATTCCACGAAGGAACCGGAAAAAGATCAAATTTTTGGCTTACTCGACATCTTGACTTCGCATCCCCTTTCCTTAGGCTATAACCCATGATTCCCTCCACCGATGAATGACTCAACCCCTAGGTCAAAAGCTCTTCCCAAAGGTTGTAACGTAAGGCAAAAAGGGTTAAGGTAGGCTAAATTTAAAATTTGGTGGTTAACCTAAATTGTGAAGCAAAGATTGCGCATTTCTTTACACCATAACCAAGTAATCACCAAACAAAAATACCAACACCCCCAAGCTTATTCAAAGCTAAGATCACAAACATATACAAAAAAAGCGTTAGAACACTTCCCCCAAGCTTAAATGGAGCATTGTCCTCAATGCTCAAAAAGGAAGAAAACTCACATAAAAATATTTTTGCATTTTTCACTTTTTTCATTTTTTTTTCATAATTCTTTATTAGTGCTTTGTCCTCGCCTCTTTTAACTTTGGACGGCTTTTTCAAATTTGAACTTGCTTTGTCCTTGCCTTTTTTTTTTTGGACGACTTTTTTATTTATTCACTTGCCATTAATCACAAAAAGAAATACACAACACAAACTTGCTTTCAAGAGAACCAAATATCCAAACTTCTCCACCACAAACTCCAACAATAATGAACAATTGCTTCACAAAAACCATTTATGGAAACGAAAATGAAACAAAAGGCTCAAGATCTAGAGATGTGGCTTGAAAAGAAGGAAAAAAGGCTCAAAGGGTTAGCAAGTAGGCAAATGTAAACCCAAAAACTGAAGAAAATGAAAACTATCCTAGAAAAGAAAAAGTACCACCCTAAAAAGATGCCTTTGTCCTCCCTAGATGGTTCGGTCTCGGTCTTAGGAATAGTACATTAAGATTCAAGATTAGGTTTAGGAAAGTCAAGGATCCACGCCACTCATGCAAGAAAATGTTGAAAGCTCGAAAAAGTATGAATCTCACATGGTTGTAGCAAAAACTCACTAAGGTTGTCAAATCGAAGATAGGGAGCAACTACCAACATGCCACAAACAAGTAGAATCCGGTTTCATGATCCCCCTAGTTCTAGACAACTACCCTAGCATGCTTTATCCTAGAATCAACCAAATGTATCTCAAACCGTGCACACCACTACCATTTAGGAAGAAAAGCTTTCAAGTATACAAGTCCAAATGTTATTATGTCCAAAGCAATAACAAAACAAAACACAATGCAATTTTTCCTTGATAGAAACAAAAATCTTTTTGGAGCTTTTTTTTCAAAATATGAGAACATGGAAAAGCATATACAAAGGTTCATGACATATATGAATCAACATTCCACCAAACATGATAGAATACCCTCCCCCAAGCTTGAATGAGACAACATGCTCAAACATAAATCAAATATTCCACGGGAGGGAAAAACAAGGAGATTAATCCAATCAAACCAACATATGTCCAACAAGTCATCATCCACTAGAGAAAGAGCAAGGAAGGATATTACCGGATATTAGGTGGGTGTAAATACCTGTAAATGACCCAATTTTAACCTTTCAAAGCTAACAACCTCTAATATTGAATCTTGCCTTCTATACGTTAGCAAATGTGGTGCCAATCTTCCTTGATTCTTGATCCAAATAGAAGCACCAAATTATATCAAGTCATGTACCTAGCAAAAGGAACACAAACATTTCCATGAGATAAAATCTATTCTAAAAAGAAAAGAAAATGAAAGCAATAAAACACGGGTTACTTCCCGAGAAAGGCTTGCTTAAGGTCCAAGCTTGACCGCTCTAGAAAATAGTAATTCAACGCGCACAAGAGCTTGTCAAATGCACTACTACACATTTCATAGGAGAGTAAGTATGCACATGACAAAATAAAGGCATGCAACAAGATTAGTGCACACCTATGGAGTTGAGAAGAAGTATGCCAAGAAGAAGAAAGAGAGAAGGGAAAAACAAGAATATAAGAAAAAG
This sequence comes from Chenopodium quinoa, assembly GCF_001683475.1. NCBI lineage: Eukaryota > Viridiplantae > Streptophyta > Magnoliopsida > Caryophyllales > Amaranthaceae > Chenopodium > Chenopodium quinoa. Next base: position 563,424 of record NW_018745251.1, on the reverse strand, counting down.
GAAGAGAAATAAAAGAAAAAGAAGAAGGCATACTCTTCTCAACAAAATATTTTTGGTTGGAAATCCCACCATCGTCCTCAAAAGTCATCAAATGAGGCACTTGGGGGACTAAAGGCTTTTCAAGAGGAGGGGATATGAGAAAAGAAGGTAATGACATGGGATAGGAGGGAATAAGATCAAGCTTTCTTGAAAATGAGGTGCAAGGTAAAGAAATAGGAATTGGTTGTTCACTTACACCACTATCTATTGAAACACAAACTCTCTCATCCAATGAACTCACATCCAAAGGGCTCTTCTCCAACTCGTCATTATTCAAATTTAGCTTATTCTCAATCACACCCTCCTCAAAAACTTCACACCCTAAATGAGCTCTCAAAAGCTTCAAATAATCATCAAGGTTCAAAGGAAGCTCATCAAAGGGTTGAGGGTCAAACTTGGGAGGTAGCTCAAAATAAACATGAGAAGTACAATCTCCCTCTTAAAAGGCCTCACCATTCTCAATGGTGGAAAATGTAGAAGAGAAAGGATCGTCAAAGGTGAAAGAAGAAACAATGGTTTAAGATCTGAGATAGGAGTTGGTGACTCAACCTCACCAAACACTTCACTCTCATCTTCATAATCATCAAAAGTAGGCTCTACCTCCTCAACCTTATCATAAGGGACCTTTTCTTCATCAAAATCGTCTAAGCTCAAGGCCTCACCCTCAAAGCAACCATGGTTATTAATCAAAGGAGATGGGGGTGGAAGAAGGTTAGTTTTTAAAATTTAGGAATGGAGGAATGAAATCACAATCAAGGGAGGTGGGTGGGAGAATTGACTCACCAATTGGTTTTTCAACACTCAAAACCTCTTGGTCCTCATCACCCTCAAACATCCAATCTCCCATGGAGACTACTTCATCCTCCTCGTCCTTACTCTCTTTCCTCACAACTTCTTCACACTTCAAAAATTGCAATGTCCCATCCTTCATGACTTGAATTACCATTTCCTCAAAATTAAGAGAAGCCAACATTTTTAGTTTCTCTTCAACTCCATCTAAAGGCTCAATGGAACGAAATTCAAATTTTGAAGGAGGTTCAAAATGCAAACTCTCTTTAGGAACATCCATCTCTACACTCTTTTCCTAACTCATGGGCTCTCTAACATCCTCCTCACATACTTTGGAGCTCTCAAAACAATGATCATCATCGTCTTCCATACCTACCAATGTGGTAGAAACTTCATTTACATTCAATATTGATGACAATTGACTCCCAATCTCCTCATTCTTCCTAAAAACACCCTCATTACTCTCTTCCAACTTTTTCAACATTTCCATTTGGCTTCTCACAATCTCCAAATATCTCATCTCATTTGGTTCCAAATTAGAACTCATCTCCAATTTTCTCAAAGAACCACCAATTTGATTATAAGAAGACTCAAAGGTAGGATCTAAAGATTGGAAAGATGAAGAGCATTGAGGAGTATCATGGGGGAAAGAATTATGTGCAAGCATGCAAGGATCAACATTAGAGATATGAGTGGCATCATCAAATTGGGTAATGGGGGCACAAGTAGGCATGCAAAGTTCATCATTCATGGAACATGGACTATAACAATCATCAATGGAATCATTTGAATAACCATGACCACGATCACAACTATCTCTAGCAAACCATACATAAAAGTCCCAAGCATCATCGATTGACAATGCCCAAAATCCACCATTAAACATGCTTTCAACAATGTCTCTAGTTTGCTCATTCAAATTATGATAACAAATCTCGCAAGCCTCCCAAACATGACAACCATGGTAACTAATGAAGTTCTCTAGTCTATTAAAGTACACCCAAAATGGTTCATCCTCTAATTGAGGAAATGAGGTATTTTCCATTTTATACAAAACAAACAAAAATCAAATAAAAGAAAAGTATACACAAAGACCTAGACACAAACAATAAAAAACACTCAAACATAGACACCGTTCCCCAGCAACGGCGCCATTTTGACGAGAGGAAAATGTATGTCGTTATCTACCCTTCCCCCAAGTCAAACTAAATTTGTAAACACTTAACAAACCTAAATACGAGTATAGAGGCAAGTCAAGGGTCGAACCCAAAGGAACGGTAATGTTCAAGCACTTTCAATTATGCGCCTAAGCTAGGTCGAAGACGAAGGTAAGAGAGAATACTAACAACTAACAAAACAAGTAACCAAGGAAATAAAACACTAGGAACGGGGATCAACAAGTAATCATGTCAATTGCAACAACTTTGGAAGAGCATGCCAATAAAAGGTTGTGAGGACTAATGATAAGAGCAATCAATAGGAATCAAAGAGCTATCTCCTAATTGTTAAGCTAGGGTTCACTATGAATAACAAACTAAGAGAATCACAATCAAAACCAATTGATAATTGCAATTCCTAAATCAATTGTTCATGTCATTAGCAATTACAATGCAATCTAGCATAATTCTCAAGGCCAAATTGAATTACACACATGCAAACATTCACTAATCACTTCAATCTCAACAATCAATCAACACAATTCCCAAATTAATCACAATTAATCAATCATACAAGTTTCACCCAATTCCTAGCCAAACAACTATTCAAGATTCATCATCTATCAACTAACAACTATGGAAATCAAGAATCAACAAATTACCAAGAACAATTACACTAATCAAGCATCAAACATCAAAATAAAACCAAACAAACATGAAATTAAACAAAGAAATAAGGTGAAATAGAGTTAAGAATGCTCATTGATAATAGAGAAGATCTTGAACACAATTGTCACCCTTGTATCTTCAATCTCTCAATCACCATTGAAATCCTTCATTTTCTCTCTCTAAAACTACTCCTAATCTAGCCTAATCTAGAGAGAGAAGCTCTCAACCTAAGAGAGAGAACTATTCTAAGACTAAGAATTAAAATATGGTCAAAAAGTTGGTTTAAAAAAGGAATTACAATTCTATTTATAAGCAAAGAAGAAACCGGCAAATCCCGCGCCCTCTCCTGATGAACCCGCGGCCGCGGAGAAATGGGTATGTAACCCTCCGCGGGCTATCTGGGCAACACCCGCCCCCGCGGCCAAAGATGTCGCGCCCGCGGCTAATCCCCTACTCCCAAAGCTCAATTAGGGTGGTCGCGGTCTCTCTGAGACAGAGCCCCCGGGGCAACCGCGGGTAGTTCCTGCCAAATCCTGGCCATTTGTGCTTCTTGAGCCCGCGTCCGCGGCTTCACTGACCCGCGCCCGCGGCCTGCTGGCAATACCTTGGAGACCTCTCCGAGGCCTCTCCGAGGCCTCTCCGAGGCCTCTCCGAGGCCTCTCCGAGTCTTCTCTAAGCCCTCTCTAGCCAAATGCTTCTTCCTTGCTTGGTCATTAAGGTCCCAACTTGATTCCTTTGCAAAGGTGATTCTCCAAGTACCTACACAAGCTAACAAAGAAAGTAAATAAAAGGGAAAAAGAGCCAAATAAAAAGAAAACACGAGAAAAACACGAGAACCATAAAGAAAAGAGGAGAAAGAGAAACTAAAGGAAAAAGGACAAAAAATAAGAGAAGAAAGCATGAAAATGGGAAAGAAATAACCCTAAAAGACTACCCTATGAGTGCCATAAACGACACTCATCATTGTCTTCGATTTGGTTTTGGTCTTCTAGTGATAGAAAGGGGGAAGAGATCCAAAAAGATATAGAAATGAAGGAGATGGTGAGCAAGAAGAAAAGAAGAGGAGAGGAGAGAGAAAGTGGAGAGGAGAGGAGAGAGAATGGGCAGGAAATTAGGGTTTGGGGGGTTTTAAATGGGTGGTTTTTTTTAATAATTAAAGAACCGGTTCGTAAAGGCACCGGTTCAAACCGGTGCCCTTTTTATTTTTGGCACCGGTTTGAGCTGAACCGGTGCCATTTCTCTTTGTTTAAAAACGTGCCCATTTTTTGGCCGGTTTTTTGGCACCGGTTTGGCTTGAATCGGTGTCATTAGGGGGTTGCCTATTTTTATTTTTCTACTAGTGTTGTGAGATTCATACTTTTTCAAGCTTTCAACATATTCTTGCATGAGCGGCATGGATCCTTGACTTTCGCAAACCTAATCTAGAATCTTAACGTATGATTCCTAAGACCGAGACCGAACCACCGAGGGAGGACAAAGGCATCTTTTCGGGGAGGTATTTTTCCTTTTTCTAGGTTAGTGTCCTTCTTTTACTTTTGGTTTTTGGGATACATTTGCCTACTTGCTAGCCCTTTGAGCCTTTTTCCCTTCTTTTCAAGCCACATCTTTAGTTCTTGAGCCTTTTGTTTCATTTTCATTTTCATTTTTGGTTTTTGTGAAGCAATGGTCATTGTTGTTGGAGATTGTGGTCCATAAGTTTGGATCTTGGTTCGAGTTTGTGAGAAAGTTTATGTTGTGTATACATTATGAATAATGGCAAATGTCTAGTAAAAATCCGTCCCAATTCAAAAAGGCAAGGACAAAATAAATGCAAATTTGAAAATAAAAGACGTCCAAAGTTAAAAGAGGCGAGGACAAAGCACTAATAAAGAAAAAAAACAAAAAAAAAAAGAAAACAAAACAAAAGAGGTGAAAAATGCAAAAATATTTTTATGTGAGTATTCTTCCTTTTTTAGCATTGAGGACAATGCTCCATTTAAGCTTGGGGGTAAGCGTTCTCACGCTTTTTGTGTATATGTTTGCGATCTTAGCTTTGAATAAGCTTGGGGATTTTGGTATTTTTGTTTGGTGATTGCTTGGTTATGGTGTAAAGAAATGTGCAATATTTGCTTCACAATTTAGGTTAACCACCAAATTTTAAATTTAGCCTACCTTAACCCTTTTTTCCTTACGTTAAAACCTTTGAGAAGACCTTTTGACCTAGGGGTTGAGTCATTCATTGTTGGAGGGAATCATGGGTTATAGCCTAACGAAAGGGGATGTGTAGTCAAGATGTCAAGTAGCCTAAAATTTGATCTTTTTCCAGTTCCTTTGCGGAACCTATGAGATGCTCACTAAGGGGAGATATGAGATTAGTAGGGGGAACGCGGTAAGATTGTTTGGGATGAAAGTGGAGTGTGACAACTAGTTCCTATGCTTAACATATTTATGTTTCAATCAACCTTAGGTATCTTATAACGTGCATACCATGATTAACTTTAGAAAGGTTGTTATTCATTTGAATTATAGTCACTTTGTAAAGTCCATTTCACAAAGATTTTTGATTATTTGTTTTCAAACTTTGCTCTTTATTCTTGTATTTTGCCTCGTTTTTGCTTCTTTTTGTTTTGCTTAATAAGAGTTATAGGTTATCTCTAGGAAACTTTTACGAGAGCATCACTCATCCTCTAGGGCAATCTAGGGGTTTAAATGGCTTGTCTTTTGTTGCTAAAATTGACCGTGATTCCTATGAAAGTGAGTTAGTGTATATTCTCACCTCCCTCTTCTTCTTTTTACTTTGAATAAGTCCTTCTTTTTCCTTTTTAGCCTTTGTTTTGCTCGAGATGAGAAAAATTCATGCTTGGGGGAATTTGATGAGTGTCATTTATGACACTCATAGGGTAGTCTTTTAGGATGATTTCATCCCTTTTTCATGCTTTCTTCTCTTATTTTTGGTCCGTTTTCCTTTAGTTCCTCTCTTTCCTTCTTTCTTTGAGTTTTTTGTGTTTTCTTCGTGTTTTCCTTTTATTTGGCCCTTTTTCCCTTTTATTCCTTTTCTTTGTTTGATCTTGTAGGTACCTAGGAGTTGTCTTTGCAAGCGGATCAAGATGAGCTATATTGACTAAGCCAGGAGGAAACAATCTGCTTGGAGAGGGCTTAGAGAGGCCTTGGAGGGGGCATCAGCCTTAGCCAGGTTGCCGCGGGCGCGAGTTGTATTGCACCAAATTAGCCAAAATCGACCAGGAACTCTCCGTGGGCACGTGTAGATTGGAGAGAGCGCTCTAGATAAGAGAGACCGCGGGCTCTGATTACTCTTTGGGAGTAGGGCATTTGTTGCGCCCTTGCCGCGGGCGCGGTGGCTTTTGCCGCGGGCGTAGGATAGAAGACCTGCGGGCGCGGGTGTTGCCCAGACAGCCCGCGGAGTTTGTAATAGGTTCCGTACCCATTTCCCCGCGGGCGCGGGATTTCTTAGAGAGGGCGCGGGGAACCTGTTTTCCTTCTTTGCTTATAAATACACTTGTAATTCCTTTTTGAAAACAAGAAAACTTTTAGATAATTTTCATTAGCTTAGTTTTAGAGAGAGAAGTTAGAGAGAAGTTCTTGGATTTGGATTGGTATTTCAACATTGATTCAATTGTGTTTGGATTTCTTCAAATTCAATCATCAATATTAGTGAGAATCTCTTCTTTTAGTTCATCTCTTTACTTGTTTGTCTTAGATTCATGTTTGATTGTTTAATTTCCTTGGATTTGAATTTGATATTGTAGTTGATATTGTTTTCTCTTGATTTTGATTTAGAATGATGATCAATGCAATTTCTAGTGATTTGTTCTTGAGTTACACCATGATTAGTGAGTAGATTAATTGCTAGGGAGAAGGGGAAGCATGCTTGATTGATAATTTATGCTAGTTGATGATCATTGATTTATTGAATTGTTGCAATTAAATTGGTTTACATAATTTTGCATGTGGTTAATTAGATTAGGAGTGATCAACCTATAAGATTAATCTAGATTGCATTGCAATTCTTAATGACATGTACCATCAATTTGAGAATTGCTTTAATTGATTGAGTTTGATTGCGATTTTCCTTGATTAGCCATTCATAGTGACCCCTAGCTTGGCTTATAGGAGATAGCTTTTGGATTCTTTTGATTTCTACTATTGTTTGTCCTTTGCAATGTTTGAATCAATTGAATGAACTATCAGTTGTCATGATTATTGAACTTGCATGTGGAACCTACATCCCTAGTGTTTAGTTTCTTGAATTACTTGATCAATCTAGCTTTGTTACCATAGTACCAACCATTTTCACTATAATCTTCGAAGTAGCTTGATTTAGGCTATAGTTAATACCGACTCACTCCTTTGGGTTTGACCCTCGACTTGCCTTATACTCGTATTAGGTTGGTTTAGGTTGTATAAATTATATTTGATCTAGGGATAGACAATTGACAACACGTTTATTCCTTTATCAGTAATGTACAGTAGAAAGGTGAATTTACATTGGGTATACAAAAAGGTAGAGAGGGAAAGTAAAAAATGTACATACAAAAATAAAAGGGAAATTCTCTTTGGTGAACTCCAACTTTCTAATTTTCTAAGTAGTAAACATTCTTAAATTTTATTATCAATGGTAAACCTAAATTTTTTATTACCATTGATAAGTGTTATTTTACTAAAAATCCTTAACTATAGTTAGACACCTACTTTTGGCCTCTTGTCCCGAAAGGAAGTGCGATGATGTTACAAAAATCCGTTCTTCATGCTAGATCAAAGTTGAAGTGTTTATGGACTATGAAAAGAATTATGAAGTAAGTTGAAACCCATATTTGAGACCAATGTATCTTAGAGCCTTGTCTGATTACTAATTAGGCCTAAAACGTGTTCATACATGTTTAAACTTAATTAATAACGGACCCAAATGGTCAAATGCAATGATTGGATCTAATGGAACCTACATTGTTGAAAAACTGAGCTAAACAGATGAACCAACCATCAAATTCCTATACAATTCCTATAAATATGGATATCCCTTTTAAAGAGCTTTCCAACGGTATATTATAAGCCCAACTCTGAGCCAAAACAAAGAAGTTATGATTAAAATACTTAACCGGGTCCAAAACCGACACCCTTGCACTCCAACGGCCATACCTTTTGATCCATAACATATTTTAACCTATTTCTAACGGAATTGGAAAGTAAACATTCAGAGATTTCCAATGATATCACACACGCCTTAATCCGAGTTCGCAATCAAAATTTATGGATGTTTTAAAAACGTGTTTTCGTATAAGGGAAACCCCAAAGCAGCGCAATGATTGCCTTGCGCGCGCGACTCATTGAGATGCGCGCGGCACCCAGCGCGACTCAGAGAGTTGCGCGCGCCACCTGACGGCGCGACTCTAAAACCCTAAACCTAGATCCCTATGCCTATAAATAGGGGGTCTTCGTTAAGCATTACGAGGACCGAAAATTCAGAATTAAAACCCTAGTATTCTCACAACCCTAATCTCTCAACTTCTCTTACTATCATACTAATTTTTATTCTCTCTTCCCAAATACTTTCAAACCCTAATTGAATCAATTGAAGTCATTGGAGGTACAAAGAATAAAGAAATTCCATAAACACATTAAACGGAGATTTAACATAAAAGAAGAACGGTTAGTTTCCTAAGCACTTAGATAAATCACTTTTCTTTTATTGTTTAAATAACTTTAATTGATTAATTAGTGTTGTTTGATCACTTTAAACAAAATTTTAATTAATTAATTCACATAGTATTCTTTCGTTAATCAAGACTAGAATTTGAATAATTAATTGTTGTTTTATCACTTAAGACAAGGAGAATATTGTTTATTTTGTTCTTTTCACGAATATTGATTAAACAAAGAATAACGACTTTTTCCATGTAATTCCTACGTGATTTATTCTTGTAAATAAAATCAACTTAGTTTTAGGTATCGTGTTGCATATATTGTTTGGTAATGAAATTGTGAAAAAAAGAAGAGCTAGTAGAGGTCGTACTAGGGCTAAGATAGCGATTCCCCTCTAAAGGGAACATTATTTTAGTACCCTCGCTCCCAAACTCATTTATGGTTTATGTAGACCAATTTGGGCATGGGTAAACTTATGATTTGTGCTAATTATTTCATGAACTTCACATGGAAGAAAGGCATGAACGAGGTTTATGAGTTTTCCTAAAACTCATTGGCGACTCCTACTTGTTTCTTACAAAAAAGCATGATGAGAGTATCATTTCTAATTCAAGGTCTCCCAAACAATCAGGAATTCAAATCCTAATACACCCTAACAAGTGTAAAGTCCTAGGATTTTAAGCGTCCATGGGAATCTAAAGAAGGACCCCCTACGATGGGATCACCCTCCTTATAGAGGCGACTGCACTGGGGACTTAGAGGTTACAAGATTAGTTCGTAGTTATGGTTCAAGGTTTCCCACACTAGGTTGCCTATGGATTGTAACGAGAACTAACTTGGATAATCTCTAGTTAGAGAGTGAGACTCGAACACATAATATCTTCCTTTTTAACAAAAGTAAAAATCAAAGAAGCAACATTGCATCATGCATAAGCATAGCACACTTTAACCATTTGAGATTGGCTCATTGACTAGGGGTTGCCAACACTAGGTCTCTATCCCGAAATCAATAACAATCATCCCACCCATATCGTCAACAAAATGTTGAGAGGGCGATGTCATGAGTCAACACGTTGAGTGATTTATTTGTGCATCGTTTCTTAAGATATGGTACCCTTGGACACCTAAGCGTTGACCTTAGAATGGCATTGTATACTTTGACGGTTCCTTTTATGTGCTTATGTGACAACATGAATATGTGCTTCGTGTCTAATCTAACCAATTCTAACTTGTTACCTAGAGATATATTTAAAAAAATCGCAAAAATTATGGTTCGACACAAAAAAAAAAAAAAAGTCGAACCTACCAGGTGGCACGCGCAACTGTCAAAGTTGCGCACGCCCTCCAAGCGCAAGTTCTGAAGTTGCGCGCGGCACCTCCGCGCAACACTATGTTTGCGCGCGCCCACTTTTCAACGTTGACTTTTACTCATTACGAGCAATATCATATGGAGAAAACGATACTACCGCTTCAAGGTTAATCATTAAGTAGGTGCTAAAAATATCTCTTTGGCTAACACCGTTGTCTAACTTATACAATGATCATCTTTATTCGTTTTTTTTTTAAATCCAAAAACATGTTTTTTTATTGTCCTTTTTGCGTTTTTGCAATAAAAAAAAAAAAAAAAAAAAAAAAAAAAAAAAAAAAAAAAACGCATGTGGCAGATGCTACTCTTGAAGTTGCACTTTCCACCTTAGCGCAAGACGAAAAATTGCACGTGATACTATTTTTTATTATGATGATTCGTTTACGTACTTTATAATCAAGCTAATGACATTACTTCTTATGAGGTTCGGCATTAGAAGTTCGCTTCTCTTAATAGGACGTCATCAGTATGTTTATTCTTAAACGTGCTTATTTTCGTGTTCATCATTTGTTAGTTGTAATTGGTCAACCTTGATTTAAGAGTATAATTTATTTACCTCTTCTATGGTTTAAAAGGAAAATCCCGAGAACTTTACTTGGGATGATTGCCTCACAAAAAAAAAAAAAAAAAAAAAAAAAACAGAGAAATAGAACGAAAAAAATGTCGTTCTTAAAAAAAATTTAAAAAAAAGGAGAATATGATACAAAAAAAATATATAATGAATGATAAAACCGAGAAAATGATTTAATTATTTCTTGGATTTTACATTCGAAGGCCATCATTTATTTTAAACAAATAATAATATATTATCCTTTAAAGATAAGTAATATGAGAATCATAATTAAAAAAAAAAAAAAACGATATTGATCTCTATTGAAATCTAAATGATCAACAAATACTATAGTGTATTTGATCATTTTAAGGAGTATGTTCGGGTCAATTAATATTTCTAAAAATTTGATGCGCACTTTCAATCCAACTTTCTCCTCTTTCGTATTATATATTTTTAAAGTGAATTCGTATTACAAGGATTAAGAAAAAAGAAATAAAACAATCATTTTGACTTTGGTTCATTATTTGAATGCTTGGCAGAAAAGGTTCATCGTATTACAAGGATTAAGAAAAAAGAAATTAAACAATCATTGTCATTTTGACTTTAAGTGACAATCCTAGGACTCACTTAATGAGCTTTATTGAAATTATGGCATTGAAAGGGGTTGAGCCAAGCCTATATGCATGTACTTTTCCTCTTTTATTGGACCCAACTACTAGATCATGGTTTTATAACCTCGATGCAAAACAAACTTCCTCTTGGAGTGACGTTGTAAAAGCGTTTTTAACCCAATATGGGGATAACATTGAGCTCACAACTACCTTGGGCGATCTCAAATTGCTTAAGCAAGGGGAAGAAGAAGACTTCAATGACTTCTTTTCCAGGTGGCGATCAAAGGTTGCTCTTATTCCAGAAAGACCTCCGGATCATGAACTTGTCCCAAAGTTCATAGACAATATGTCTCCACCGTACAAGTGCCATTTACAATACCTTAGTTTAGACACATTTCAAAAAGTCTATACTGTGGGAACATTAATTGAAAGGGACTTGATAAATTAAACCATAAATCGTATAGATGGACTTGATTTTTAGAGAGGATTTCACCTACGTCAGAAACGGACAAAGCTCAAAGACGCAATCTCAAGAATTTGTCAACAATTCAAGATGTAGCATCCTAGATCTTGTTTTGTTTCTTTCCTTTGTTTTTTTTTTGTTTTGATAGACTAAGATATTCATGTTGTCAAATCTACTTATTTTGTACTCTCATTAATTAATGAATAAAAGATATATTTTCAAGTACGTCTATCTTGTTCTCTTTTCAATCTCTTTATTGTTATTGACTTGAATTAAATAAAACATATACATACAAATAGGCAATATCAAAAGGCATACATACTCAACCCTTTAAGAATCTTAATGAGCTTTGGCTTACAAGATGTATTGAATGAAAAGAGGCTCATCTTAGGCCCACAAAGAAAGGATATGATGATTTCACCAACACAGGAGGCAACTTGAAACTCCATTAATATAATCCCATGTTCTTAACCTTAGAGAAAATCCATCTCTTTGGCAGCCCTTTTGAGCCTCGTCAATTGAGCCTTAGTTATTCAACCTACATTATTCTATACATTGGGATGGGAATGGTGCAAAGATATAAATAGGAAATTGGGGGAACGAAACATAAGAGGGGGACACAAAGTTAGTCTAAACCCAAAAGGAAAGATCCAATGCAAAAGAAAGAAAGAAATCGTTCTAAACCCAAAACAAAACTTGTCGAAAAAAAGAGAAAAAAAAAACAAGAGAGAGGACAAGGAAAAGGCACCTAATGTAGGACGTTGCCACACAAAGGCGAAAGGTTTTAATTTAAGAAGCACCAAAAGTAAGGGATTTTGGGAGTATACTTGAGCCTATCCATTCTTCATAACCCCAAGCCTAGCCACGTTACAACCTTGGAAAGGCCCTCCTTGAGGTAGACCATAACCATGTACCAAAATCATCATTCCATGAAAATATGGCCAACCTTAGGCCTTTGCACATATGGACCTACTATTGAGTAGTCATGCCCATATGTAAAATTCATGAAGTGTTGAGTTAAGATTACAAAATCATTAAAAAAAATCAAATGATTTGGATGGTTTGATAGCCATTGGCTTGATGACACCAATTTAGTAAGGCAATCGAATTAAGCTAAATTTGATGTTTTCCATATCTTTTGCCAAGAAAAATGAGATGACTATCACTCTAAAAAAAATAACAATCATCTTATTTTCTTTTAATAATAGGGCTATTTATTACCAAGGTAATTCAAGTTCTATATACATTGGCTAGAAAGAAAAAGAGTTAATACAATAAATTAATTTGATATGTCGACAGCCTCGACGTCAACTTTAGATGTCTTTTACAATTCTTGAGAATTGGTCTTTTCACTTGTCATGAACAACTAAAATGTTCGCCTACGTGGGATATCTCCATCTTCCCTAAGCGAGGAATGTTGATTGAACATGATTGCTACATGAAAAAAAAATGATCGTTATCGCTATCTCACGTATACCTCACTGCCAAGTCATCACGATGATTCAAATATTAAGTCAATAATCCTTGCTTTTCGAAAACATGTCTAATTGTGTTTCTTTATTCTTCTATGGGAAAGTTGGATTCCCCTTCCTTTTTGTACAAATCTGTCTTTTTTTTTCATTTCTTTTTAAGGGGGTAAGTTGGGATGATCCCTCCCATTTGGCATCTAAAATACTCAAAAATAGTATAATTTTTTTCACTCTTTGCCTCAAATTGGGTGCTTAAGGAAACCAGGACATCTCCACTTCTCTCTATTTACAGATTTGAACACGCTATTTATGCTGCAAAATCAATGTCATGCAAAGCTTATCACGAACCATCTTAATAAATTTAAATGACAAAGGGAAGAATACCACTTCCTATTATTTGACCAAGATAATTAATTATGTTACTTGATCAAACAATTTATGATAAACATATGCAATATTCCACAAATTAAAAACACAAGTCTTGTGGATTTAAATAAACATGAGAAACATCCCCTAGCATATGTATACATGAATTCCAAAAGCCACCTAAAGTCTACGCTTGGGGGCTTCATTAAAAATATAGGTCTCACATTAACTTTCATATTAAAATGAGACCATATTTTAGAAAGTGATTTGAATGATTTTAAAAATTATTCTAACACTTCATCAAACCTAGGTTTGATAAACATTCATTTTCAAACTACGGTACTTATTTAATTGAAAGAACTTCACTTTTAATTATAAAAATATGACAATGATGACAAGCAGAAAAACATAAACAAAATCAGACATACGAAAGTTTGCTCACATTTTCATATCTTTATTGAAATAAGTTGCAAATTACAACTTATATTCATCAATCTTGGACAAAAAAGTCACACTTAATTACGAGCTAGACTTTTCTTTCCATTTTGGGTCCAGTTTCTAAAATAATATAATTATCGGATCCCTTTTCAACTTTTGAATTCTATTTTGAAACAACAATTTTCTAATAAAAGTAATATTCAAAATTTCCCATCAGAATTTTTGTTTTCTCAAATAAATAAATTTTCAAATTCTAAATAACCGTTTGGATGATACATGTATATACAAAAATATTTCCAAAAGGAATGAATTTAGATTCGACTTCTTCTTGACTCGAACTTGTTCTCGCTTATTGGCTAAGGGATGGTAAACGAACCACCTACAAGACCAAAATCAAAGATTGACAAGAACAAAGAAAATATTTGATGTTCTAAATTAACTTTGAAGAATAAAATCACCGCAATGATCTTTACAAACTTTTAGACATTAGGTAAGATTACTAAGCCTTAAACACAATTGTTTTTGGTCTATAAACAAGCAAAAAACTAACTTGCTTTCTTGAAAATAACTTTAAATACAATGTGAAAGCCATATCACTGTCCTAAATATATCAAAAACAAAAATAGGATATATACACAGGTCCATCTCAATATCATATGAATGGCCTAAACAATAGCATGTCATTAGAATTTACCCCCAATTGGGGGCTCCAAGACTTGCAAAATAGCAAGAATGCGCAATAACCCGACACATGGGGGCTCCAATATCAACAAAAAAACAAAATTAGATATTCATGCCATTCGAGCTACTTTCAAGAATCGCCTAAACTACAAATGGTTTATGTAGATCTCGAACCTTATAATTTTCAAATATATCAAAATGATATAATAATCATGTTGTTCCTTTGAAAACTAAGTTTGCAACTGAACTTGGCCATTAAACAGGTTACATACTCAAGCCATTTTCAAGTTCAACTTCAAAAATTAATCTTAGTGCATAATTGTTGTTTCAATACTTCAATTTACTCTAGAGATTAGAGAGTATGACTAGTATAGAGCAAAAGAAACAAAATCATACTTGCTCATACGAAAGTTTAGTACTCAATCATTCATCATGAAAATTGTATTAAGACACATTATTAACATAAGACAAACAATTTCATGAGTTATAATGTAAACAAAAGACTCCTAAATTCGAAATTAAGGAGTCTTCATTTAAAATTATTCTCCATTGTTGCACACATTGGAATTTCGTAAGGAGGATAACATCTACTTTCTCGAGATTCAAAACAATGACAAAATTTGAACTTAAAAGAAAGAATTCAAAAGTAGCAAGAATAGACGAAAAATTTGAACAACATTTCATTTTTTCTCTTACTTATTCTAATGAATGACCAATATTACTAGACTTAGCAAATTTCTTTGTTAAAACTATGAATGGTCAAAAAACGGTTTAAATATACTAGTTTAATCATTTCCAAGATCCTATTTGTTATCATAATAAGACGAACCACGAGATTTGTAGACCCATTTCAAGCAACATGAAAGGGTCTAATTATTGACAACAAGCAAATCATCGAAGCACCCAACACTAGGGGCTACAACATTCGAAAATGTAAAATGGGGGCTTACGAACCAGCGATATAACCAAGCTACACCAGTTCGATGATCTCTTCAAGAATTTCCTAAACTAACTAGTTTTGTGCAAATCTTGAAATCACAGTTTTGTAAGTGAATAACAATAACTGTCGGTTATTTTTATCATTGATAAAACCAATTTTGAAACTTACACATGAAAAAATAACATGATTCGCAAGAACAAATTCATGCTATTATAAAAGTTCAAAATTTCATTTATAATTTTAATGCATAATTGTTGTTCTAAACACTTCAATTTACATTAAAATTAATAAGTATAGTCTATATGAGCAAAACAAAAGAGAAATAAAGTTCAAGAACAAAGTCAAAATTAGGAAAAAAAAACACATATATGCTTGACATGCTCATACAGGATCAATACTTTATCACTTCACATAAAAAATGTTGCAATATATTTCTTAAACATGTCACAACGACAAACAAACAAATTCATGAAAATAAGTCAAATAAAAAACCCCTAAATTCAAAATTTGGGGTTTAATGGTTTGAAAAACGCCCAAATTCAGCCAAGAATGAACGAATTATGGAAAATATGAATAAGGGACGACTACTTCTTTTAGCTTCGAAAAACAAGAAAATCCGAGCTCTTTAGAGGGAGAAAGAAGCGAAAATCGTGAAGGAAGGAGAGAGAAAGCGAAATGAAAAATCGTGCTCAGCGATTCTCTTTTTGCTGACTTAAATGTCGCGCGCAACTGAATTAGTTGCGCGTGAGAGACCAGCGCAACTCAGAAAGATGCACGCGCCTGGCCAGCGCACTATAAGAAAATAACCTTTTCATAGCGATTATTTTAACCTTTAGTATCGATTGTACTTGCAACAAAAAGTTTTCCCAACAAATGGTCATTCGATACAATATCCCCCGTTGCCTAAGCCTTTAGTAGTGGTTTTTAATATTGCTGGAGTTGGCCTCAATAATCGATACAAAAAACTACATCCAATCGTGGTGATTAGTGTAGCGATTAAAATCGCAATAAATGTTTAACTCATTTTCTTAAAAAAAAAAACATGCATATGATCTTTACAAGATTCGAACATGCAACCTCTAACTCTTATATTAAATGCTTCACCAATAAGCTATGAAATATTTTATGTATTTTTTTCAAACAATATTTATATATCTAGTGTTGAAAAGGCTTTTCGTATCAATTTTTAGGATTTAGTGGCGATTGTAAATGATACGATTTCTTGACGCTAGGGATACGGGGGTGTCCAATATGATTAGAATGAGGGGAATAATGGTGATTATCATGAAACACATGCCAAAGAACACAAGATTCTACCTAAACAATTCATTCTCATGCAATAGTCTAGGAAAATCAATGAAAGGGGTCTACACTAATAAGGATCATTCTCATGCATCCTATTAGTTACAATCAAATCAAGAGAATAAAGAATCACAATCCATAAAAACTCTACTTTAATAACTCATTCTCATGCAATCATTAAAATAGAGATGATCGTAATCTAGTTCAAATCACTTTCATGAATTTAAACTAGAAAACATCAAATAGAGTGCAACAATAATCTCAAGCTAATAAAAATCATGTCTTTCATCAATATATGGCATAAGTTCAGTCCAACCATCATCAGTCATCCAATATCAACTCATATCTTCCAACCCCCTTCCCCTAACTAAAAGTTTAGCCTAGAGAAGGGAGATTAAACATAATATCAAAACTAGAAATAAACTCAAGAAACTCAAAACAAAACATGATTAAAATCAATAAAATCAATAACAACTAGATGAATTAATAAGATTAACAAGAATAAACAACAATAAAACAAATAAATAATACTAAAGGAAAGGGGAAAAGATTACTAAAGAAAGGATTAATGAAAGATGAAAACTTGGATTCTTGCTTGATTGATTGAAGATTAAAACTTGAGCAAAGTTGAATACAATAAAGGATGCTTAAATAACAATCTATTTTCTCTCTCTAGATTAGGCTAATATTCTATGGAATTAGTACTAAGTGTCCTTTATTACAAAGATTCCCGTCTATATATATGTGGCTCCCCAAAAGAAAGAAAATTTGACAACAAGGCGCAAAGAAATCAGAAACTCAGCGGTGCGCGCCCGCACACGACATATGCGCGCCCGTGCAGTAGATGTGTGCGCCCTCTCAGCATAGTGCGCGGCCGCAACTTTTAGGGTACGGGGAAATCAAGCACGCCCGCAGAGTAAACCTGCGCGCCCGCGCAGCAGGTCGCACGCCCGCACAGAAGCCGCACAATAGGTCGCGCAAACTCTCTGGGATGGCTATGTTTCTTCAGCCTGGATGCGCGGGTTCTGACAGGACTGCATGCCCGCACAGCCAAGGGTGCGCTCCCGCACAGCACCCCGCGCAGAACAGTTTGCTTGGATCCTTAAAAATCCTCTTTCTTTCGGCACAAAATACCTACAAAACAAAAGCATGGAAATCAAAATAAAAACAAGGCGAGAAGACTAAGAAAAGGGAAGATAAAGGAGAAACGAAAAGAGGAAGCAAAACTAGGTAAAAATGCTTAGAAAAAGGGTCAAACAAGTGCAAAAGAGGGGAGAATCCTTAGAGAAAAAGGATAAAAGAGTGGCATAAATGCCACTCATCAAATCCCCAACACTTGCCTCTTGCTTGTCCTCAAGCAAGGAAAACTAGAACAAAAGGACAAAGACAACAAACATCACATGACAAGGTTTTAGCAAAACCAATCAAGCCTCAAGGTAATGAATTTCTCAATTTGGACTCACATGCAAATAAATGCACCAAATAATACTTATCTTTCTCAATTCAAAGAGGGAAAACACGTTCGAAGATGCTCAAGGTTGAAAAAGACAAACCTAAGCTAAGCGTAGAAAACTAATGATTTCATTCTCCGCCCTAGCCCCAACTAAGACGGTCCGTGTTCTCTCCACTAGCTTCAATTCATCCCCTAGCTAGCTCCTCATGATTCCTCGAGGGAACCGGAAAAAGAAATTTGTATGTGGAATCATAAGGTCATCTCGACATCTCAACTATGCATACTCTCTTCATAGGGTTGAAATCTATCACCCTCCACCGTTCTTTGACCACGCCCCTCTAGAATCCAAGGGTCTTAAGTAGGGTTGTAATGTCATGGCTAGGGGTTAAGGTTGGGAAACAATTTGAAAATTTTGGTGGCAATCCCTAAGTGAAGCGTAAGAGTGGCCATCTCTCAAGAACATCCTAAGAATTGAACCTATTCTCAAACTTACAACCTTTCAAAACAAACCACACCACATTACTTCAATCTTTTTCATATTTTTTTTTCTTTCACCCATTTTTTTTTTTTTTTGCTTGGTTTTCATGAGTTTCAACTTTCTTGCCAAACCTTTTTTCATACCTTTTCATTAATAATCTTTCAAAACCTTATTTGAACCAAATTACATAACTTTCTTGCTCAATTTTAACATTATCAAACTCAAACCTCACAAGCTAATGCTTCACTAACTACAAGGGTTGGTAGAACATAGGTCGATAGGTTTGTAATATGTCTAAGTCAAGAAAAGGGAAATAAGCCTCAAATTGGTTAGCAAGTGGGTGAATGTAAAAATGAAAACCAAATTTGTAACAAAACACAAAGAAAACAAAGAAAAATGAGAAGAAATGCCCTCTTCCTCCTCTAGAGTTATATGGTCATGATCTTGGGAGCTAGACGCCAACACAAAGATTAAGATATGCATAGTTAAGGATCCTAAATGCCGCTCACAAGAATGATGAAGGCTTGAACAAATGACGCTCACACGGGATAAGAAATATAGCAAATACAACCAAGGGAATCCTATCCACCATAGAGAGCAACACCATCTTACCACTTTCCCGTGAATTGGGGGTTCAAACGTCCTCAAAAGTTCTAAACCGGGCTACCTTAGCTTACAATGTGTCTTATTCAACCCAAAGCATTCTCAAACCGTGTAAACCCTCATCAACTAGGAAGATAAGCAGTTAAAGACACATCGTCAAGAGAGACAAACCAATCCAAAAGAGTGAGCAAATTACAAATCAAAAATCATTTCAAATTGTCATAATTATGCTTGTAACACAAAAAGGGGAAAACAAAACAAAAGAAAGAGGAAGAAATAAAAAAGGTTCACATACGAGGCATATGATCCAATTAAATCCCAATCGTCATACAAGTGATCGTTCGATAACAACATCAACGATCCCAAGTTCCATAGAACCAAAAGCAAACATCCTCGAACCATTCAACTTCTTCCTAAGCTAAACATATGCTAAACACCCAAAGAAAAATAAAATAAAAGAGAGGAAAGCTCTCACCAAATGCCGCTTGAAATGAAGACGAGATAAATTATGCAATCTCACCGAGGGGGCTCGATTTGCCCCTTAACTTCCTTTATCTCCATTTCCAAGCTTGAAAAGTGAGCCAAAATGAAAGAAACGACTGAGATAAAACAAAAATAAATAAAAAAAAGTTAAAAATCAAAGAAAGAAACTAAGACTTTAAACAAAATGAAGAAATAGAAATAAAATAAAACAAAATAAAAAAAAATTGGATTAAGGGAAATTTGGACTATCGGGAGTTTTGATTTTTCTTCATGGGAGCGCCATCACCTACACAAACACTTGAAAATTCATTAGCAAAAGCTTATCAATATCACCCAGAGACATCATCATCGCAATCAAGGAGATAAATCAACATTAAAACATGATAAAGCCAATCGAACCATGAGAGCTCTACCACCTACAATGAAATCCCCCCCCCCACACTATCATGATGACAAGCCTTCCCCCACACTATCAAAACAAAATCCCTTTGCCTCTTACACCCCCTCCCCCCACACTAAAACAATGCACCGTCCGCGGTGCGCCAAATTAAAACATTGGGAGGGGGCAAAGGGGAGATATAAAGAACAAGGGGTGCTAGTGGCCACTAGGGCCGACTTCATCATCATCTCCATCATCCTCGGTGTCGTAAGAGAAACCGTCCGGAGGGATGCCGTGTGGGTCCCAACCACCGGTGAAACCCGAGGCCAACCATAGTAACCTCGGAAGAGGTCTTGTTGCTATTGAGGCAACGGGTCAAAAGGGGCGGGAAGCTTAAGAGGGGAAGGGTGGGTAGGGTCGACATATGGATAGTTGGGGTCACCCCTAAAATCGCTCCCCCGGGGGCACGATAATCGTACCCGGTTTCCATCGGGTAGTCTACCCGGGAAACACCGTAGGAGGAGGGCCCTTGCCAATAGGGCCAAGTAGGTTGCGATCCCTGCCACTGAGGGACCGGGCCTTGTTAGGGTGGCCAATAGGGATAATTTGCCGGGGGGTGACCTCACCCCTATCAACGGCCGCACCATAGAGAGCTTGGGTTTTCATAAACATACCCTGTTGGTTCTCCATCAGGCTCTGCATGCCAAGTTGCATGCTCATCATTTGTTGTTCAAGGCTACTCATGCCTTGATGTTGTTGATGTTAATGATGATGTTGTTTTTGTTGTTATTGTTGCTGATGTTGTTGTTGTTGTTATTGCTGATGTTGTTGTTGCTGTTGTTGCTCGACTACCATATTCCTTACGCCACCCAAAACCAGTGGGTAGGACACCATTGTCTCGCGGAATTTTCCATACATTCCTAGCGTTCCGCTCCAAGGATGTACAGCTAGGGTAAGGCAAGATACAATGGTGCTCGCGGTCAACCATCCAAGCATGAAAATTGTTGGCATCTGAAGTTCCTTGAGGAACCCCGACCTTCTCATTTGTTGTATGTCAATGAATAGATCTTTGT
Source organism: Chenopodium quinoa (assembly GCF_001683475.1). Classification (NCBI taxonomy): domain Eukaryota; kingdom Viridiplantae; phylum Streptophyta; class Magnoliopsida; order Caryophyllales; family Amaranthaceae; genus Chenopodium; species Chenopodium quinoa. Next base: position 542,475 of record NW_018745251.1, on the reverse strand, counting down.
CGGACCCAATTTGAGTGCATGAGGGGAAGAAGCGTTCATAGTTAAGCTTCTTGGAAATCCTTGTAATCATCCCTCCAAGGGCAATTTCTCTCGTCTTGTGACCCGACTTAATTGCCTCGCAGCACATGACAAACCAGTACCCCATATTGAGCTGCCCTTTCAACTCCTCCCTAGTGGCAACCCATAAAGTAAAGAGCTCTTTATGCGAGAGCTTACTTAAGTCTTGCTTTCTAAACACCGCAAACCCCAGAATGCGGTGAAGAATACGGAGGACAGGGTGGATAATATAGTTGGCCACCGAATACCTAGTGTTGAACTCTTCAAAATCGATAATCGTTTGCCACCATCGAAATGCATCGTACTCTGGAATAGGATCAATGAAGGGGCAAGGAGGTCCGCCTTGGGGTTCAAATCCAACAATGTATTAAGATCACTAAGAGTCATAGTGTCTTACTTGTGGAATAGTTGGAAGGAAATTTGGAAGTCGTTGTTCCCATAAGACTCCTTTTTAAATGAGTCCAAGAATTCGAAGGTGGGCTCTGTATATGTTCGAAATTGATGCTTGATGAACTCACTCATCCCTAAGTTGTCAAGGAGCGACCTTATGTCATCGTCAATCCCCAAAGCTCTCATGGAGCGTTGATCATAGTGTCTCGAGGGGTTTAGCTTTCGTCCTTGAAGGTCATTAAAGAAATTAGCATGGACCTTGTTCAAGAAACTCAATCGAGGGGGAACATTTGGTCCTTGAGCTTGAGTTTGTTGAGTTTGAGTACTCGGTTCCTCAACCCTTAACCTGGGCTCCTTTCTACTCTTCCTTTTGCTCATTGTTGTCACAAGCAATACAAACAACCAAACCAAAAGAGAACTCCCTTCGAACTCAACCAATAATTGAAACACAACAATAACAACCCAAGTCTTAACAATCTACAAAAAGGTTAGTACCAACAACTAACCACACAAATATAGCTCCCAAGACAACTAGAATCAACAACAAAGCACTCAATCACAATACATTATGATAATAAGCAATTCTCATGAAAATAGTTGCATTATCATCAATACTAACACAAAATTGCTCAATTAATTTCATGAAAATAGCTTCCAAATCAATAATGTTAACAACAATGTCCCAAAATCACTAAATATCACACTAATAACCAACAAATCCTTAACAAAGAAAATGAAAATCACATGAAACTCACTCAAGCTAATCCATGCTTAATAACTAAAAATTTTGCATAAACAAGTGAAACTAAGTAATAAAACAGCAAAATTTAGAGTTATACCACTTAGTAGAAGCTTGAGCACCACTAAGAACCCCCAAGAACACCACCTTCAACTATGCTTGCACACCATGAAAATGGAGGATTTTTGGGTATTTTGGAGAGAGAAAGTGGGTAAATTTGTGAGTAGAGTGAAAAATTTTGATGGATTTGAAGGAAAATCAGTAGAATTTGTGAGAAATGGGTGAAATTGGAAGGTTAGCGTTTGAGTTTGTGAGGAGAGAGAAGAGAGCATGAAATAAGGGTTGTGAAATTATGAGGACAAAATGGGGAAGAAGGGGTTAAAAACCGATTTTCCCAGATCTGTGCGCCCGCACAGGGTTCGCGCACTAGGTCGCACAGACTCACTGCCTCAATTCTCCAATTTTGATAAAAAGGGTGCAGGTTCTAACAGTGCTTGTGCGCCCGCACACTCTTCCCAGCACGCCCGCACTGAGGTCGCGCAAACCTTCTGTCTCGAATCTCCAATGTCAAATAAAAGCCCGCACACTTTACACTGCGCACCCACACAGGGGTCGCGCAGAGCAACTTCAATTTCTTTCTCCTCTCATCTTCGATATAGAAAATCCTTTTCTCCTTTATCATCCAAACACCTATCAACTAAAAGGGGAAAAATGAAATTCAAAATCAAAAAGTGAAATCGGAATATTTAAAAAAATATAGAAAGGAGTTAGAAACTTGGGTTGCCTCCTGAGAAGCGCTTCTTTATGCGGTCACTAGCTTGACCATGAGGAAAATTCTTCAAGTGGGAGGCTTGGGATCCAAAGGATCAAGAATTATACATTCGATGATACCAACTTCTTCCTTGCAAAAGTAATGCTTTAAACGATGACCGTTAACCATAAACTTGTTACCATCCGCATCTAACTCAAAGAAGCCATAAGGAGTAGTCTTTGATATCACAAAAGGCCCCGACCACTTTGATTTGAGTTTACCCGGAAACAAACGAAGCCTTGAGTTGAAAAGAAAAACCTTGTCTCCAACCTTAAAGTTCTTGTTTCGAATATGTTGGTCATGCCACTTTTTGGTCTTCTCCTTATATAACCTTGAGCTCTCATAAGCATCATCTCTAAGCTCTTCAAGTTCATTGAGCTTAAGCAATCTCTTCTCACCGGCCAACGATAAATCCATATTTAGCTCTTTAATTGCCCACCAAGCCTTGTATTCTAACTCAACCGGCAAGTGACAAGCCTTTCCATAGACCAACCTATAGGGGGTCGTGCCAATTGGAATCTTGTACGCCTTTCTAAGAAACCATATTGTGTCATCAAGTTTGAGAGACCAATCTTTCCTTGATTTGTTCACCATCCTTTCAAGAAGATTTTTTATTTCACGATTCGAGACCTCCACTTGTCCTTGAGTTTGAGGGTGGTAAGGTAATCCAACCTTGTGATGAACGCCATACCTCTTGAGAAGAGCTTCAAATTGCTTTTTGGCGAAATGGGAGCCTCCATCACTAATTAGCACCCTCGGAACTCCAAACCTAGGAAAAATGATCTTCTTTAGAAGCTTAAGCACAATCTTGTGATCATTGGTAGGTGAGGGTATGGCTTCAATCCATTTCATCACATAATCAACTGCTACCAAGATATATAAATTTCCACAAGAAGAAACGAAAGGCCCCATAAAATCCACCCCCAAACATCGAAGGGTTCAACTTCTAAAACACTTTGTTGGGGCATTTCGTCCCTCTTGGTAATGCCTCTGCTCCTTTGACATCTATCACATTGCGTAACGAATTGGTGGGCGTCTCTATGCATTGTCAGCCACCAGAATAAAGATTGAGAGATTTTTTTTCCACTGTTTTGTCAACACCGCCATGTCCTCCACATGGTAGTGAGTGGCAATGCTCAAGAACTCCTTGAATTTCATGATCTGGAATACACTTCCGATAAAGGCCATCGCCACATTGCTTGAATAGGTATGGGTCATTCCAAAAGTACCTTTTCACTTCCTTGAAAAACTTCTTCTTTTGTTGAGAAGAATACTCCGGGGAAACGACTCCACACGCAAGATAGTTGGCTATATCCGCGTACCAAGGGGTAGAAGTTGACACTAAAGCCATGAGAGCCTCGAATCCTATCTCATCATTAATCGGTACATCCTCCTTGTTCTCAAAAGGTAGCCTAGACAAATGATCCGCTACATAGTTCGCCGCTCCCTTTTTGTCCCTCATTTCCATGTGAAAGTCTTGGAGAGAGAGAACCCAACGGATCAAGCGAGCCTTTGCTTCTTTCTTGGTCATGAGATACCGCACCGCGATGTGATCTGTGTACACAATAACTTTTGAACATATAAGATAGGACTGAAACTTATCGAATGCAAACACTACCGCTAGCATCTCTTTCTCCGTTGTTGTATAATTCTTTTGAGCCTCATCGAGAGTCCTACTTGCATAGTAGATGACACATGATTTTCCTTGTTTCTTTTGACCAAGAACGACACCTACTGCAAAGTCACTAGCATCGCACATTAGCTCACAAGACAAGCTCCAATCCGGAGCTTGCACAACGGGAGAAGAAATGACGGCTTCCTTGAGCTTACGAAATACCTCAAGGCAAGCCTCATTGAAGCTAAAAACAACCTGTTTTTTTAGTAATTCGGTCAAAGGTTTGGCGATTGAAGAAAAATCTTTGATAAACCTCCGGTAAAAACCGGCATGCCCAAGAAAAGCCCATACCCCCGTGATGGAAGTAGGAGGGGGCAACTTTTCAATCACCGAAACTTTGGCCGGATCAACCTCAATGCCATTTTTTGAAACCTTATGGCTGAGGACAATTCTCTCCTAGACCATAAAATGGCACTTTTCCCAATTTATAACCAAACTCGTCTCTTGACACCTTTTCATAACTTTTTCAAGGTTAAAAAGACAAGTGTTAAAAGACGAGCCACCAACACTAAAATCATCCATGAAAACTTCAATTTCTTTTTCAAGCATCTCGGAGAAAATGGAAGTCATGCATCATTGAAAAGTAGAGGGAGCATTGCATAATCCGAATGGCATTCTTCAGTATGCAAATGTCCCATATGGACATGTGAAAGTAGTTTTCTCTTGATCATTTGGATGGATCGAGATTTGGAAAAATCCGGAATACCCATCCAAGAAACAAAAGAAAGCATGGTTAGAAAGCCTTTCAAGCATTTGGTCCATGAAAGGGAGAGGAAAATGATCTTTCTTGGTGTTTTTGTTCAATCTCCGATAATCAATTCACATTCTCCACCCGATCACCGTCCGGGTGGAGATTTCCTCTCCCTTTTCATCCTTGATTATGGTCATTCCACCCTTCTTTGGAACTACATGAACCGGGCTAAACCATTTGCTATCGGAGATAGCATAGATGATGCCCGCCTCACGTAGTTTCAAAATTTCATTCTTCGTAACCTCTTGAAGGTTGGGGTTCAACCTTCTTTGAGGTTCAAAGGAGGTGGAATGATCATCTTCAAGATGAATACGATGCATGCATAAAGAAGGGCTAATACCTTTGATATCATCAATGTCATACCCTATCACATCCCTATATTTTCTTAAAACATCAAGAAGTTTTTCCAAATTAAGACCATCTAGGGTAGCATTGACAATAATAGGGTATTTTCCCTCCTTATCAAGAAAAGCATATTTCAAAGAAGGGTGGAGGGGCTTGAGTTCTACCTTGGGAGGAGGCTTAGAACTCTCCTCCAATTTCTCCTCATTGGACTCAAGCTCGATCTCAACTTGTTGTTCAACTTCCTCCTTTGAGGATTCCTCCATTGCCATGACAAACTCTTTAGCCTCTTGAGAGTGGAACTCTTCTTTGCATGTAAGAGCTTCTATCATTGGATCTTGAGGCCTCATCACGACCTTCCCCAAGCGATCTAGATCCTCATTCACAACATCAACTCTATAGCATTTTTCAACCATGGGGGTCTTGAGAAACTTAGAAAACTTAAAGACAATCTTTTCATCGGCCACCTCACATGTGATGGTGTTGTTCTTGCAATTGATGACCGCCCCCAAAGTTTAAAGAGCTTCACGTCCCAAAATCAAAGGAGTGTTAACATCTTCCTCCATATCCATCACTACAAAGTCACAAGGCACGTAGATGTGTCCCACTTGAATTGGAACATCCTCGAGCTCTCCACAAGGTAATTTCACCAACCGATCGGCCAATTGAATTGTCTTCCTTGTAGGGATCATCTCTATATTGAGTTTTTGAGCAATGGATAGAGGGATTAAACTAACACTTGCTCCAAGATCGGCTAAGGCGCCCCTAGCTTCCATGTTCCCAATTTTCACCGGCAAAGTGAAACTTCCCGGGTCTTTTTCCTTCTTGAGCATGTTATGTTGGACAAGAGCACTCACTTGATGTGGAAGGGTGATAAGTTCATCATTGAGCTTCCTCTTGTTGGTGAGAATATCTTTGAGGAACTTGAAGTAAGATGGCATTTGTGTCACAACTTTGAGAAAAGGGAGGTTGATATGCAAATTCTTCATGGCACTAAGAAATTTTGCAAACTTGTCATTCAACTTCCACTCCGCAAGCCGACTGAGAAAATGAACCGGTCCATCAAGATTCCTAACCTCACTAGGAATTGAAGTTGTCTTCTCATTGTTAAGCGTCTTCTTCTCCAAACATCCTTCTATCTCGTCACCCTTTTCTTTCTCACCTCCCTTGTTTTCATTCACACTCTCTTCTCCTCCCTTCTTTTCCTCACTATCCCCTTCATTTGACCCTTCATAGGAAGTTCTCAACCTCAATGTGATTATCTTGCACGTATCGGGTTTTGGGTTATGAGATGGGTTAGGTTGTGATTTTCCGGGTAGAGTAAATGGTGAATTGAAAGGAGTTCTCTCGGCCAATTGAGCTAGTTGTGAATCAACCATCTTGTTGTGAGCTCTTATCTCTTGCATTTGTTGCCCAAAAGATTGCATTTGCGCATGCATGGCTTGGAGGAGTTGAGTTTGAGTTAGCTCCGCTTGAGGTGCTTGTTCTTGATGATTTCTTTGAGGTGCTTGGGTTTGATTGTTGTATTGGTTGTTCCTTGGATAGCTTCCTCTTGGGTTTTGGGGTTGAGATGGAGGTGGATTTTGATATTGAGGGTTGGAGTTGTATGAAGGTTGAGCTTGTTGGTTCCATTGTTGAGATTAAGGTACAAACCCGGGTGGTGGTTGTCTCCAAGCTACTCCACCATCGCTTCCTCTATATCCCTCTTGCCTTGTGTTGTATGCCGCTACATGTTTGGGGATTAAACCTCCACAATAAGATGTATCATGGTTTGCTCCTCCACAATTTTGACAAGAGAAAGAGTAACTTGAGAGGAGCTTGCTCCACCACTTGAACTTGCATTCACACTCGTGTTCAACTTAGAAAGCCCTTTTGTTAGTTGATCAATTTGATGTTGTAATTGATCAACTTTTTCCAATTCGTAAATACCACCTCTCTTTAGAGAATTTCTTCTTCGGCCCCCCCAAGAGTAATTATTTTCTACCTCTTCTATTGTGGCTTCAACTTGATTTTGATGGATTTTGATTAATTGACCACCCGCCCCCGCATCCAAATTGGCTCTTGACATGGGCTCCAATCCATCGTAGAAAAACCGCATGAGCAACCCTTGATTGTACTCATGGTGGGGACATGCTTGTACCAACTCTTTAAATCTCTCCCATGCTTCACCAAGACTTTCATTGGCATCTTGCTCAAATGATGCAATTTTCCTTCTCATTTCGGCAGTCTTCTCCTCGGAGATAAATCGCTTCAAGAACGCCTTTACCACCTTCCTCCATGTTGTGAGAGCGTTAGGCTTTACTTGCTTTAGCCATTTCTTTGCTCGTCCAGTGAGAGATTGTTGGAAAAGGTGCATACGAATGTAGTCTTGACTCACTTAATTGGTTTGCATCATTGCGCACAATTCAAGGAATCGGTCCAAATGTTCAATAGGGTCCTCACTTGCACTTCCGGAAAATTGCTCCGATTGGACCATTCTAGTATATTGTGGATGGATTGAGAAGTTGGTTTCCGTGACGGGTAGAAAAATCCCTCCCGTGAGCTCATAATCCTCCGGATTTCCGAACTCACGAAACAAAACATCATTCTCTTGTCCCACCATTGATCCGCTTGGTGAACTTGAAGAGTAAGTATCACTCTCACTATCAACTATATCACCAAAAGCTCTTCCCTCGTCTTGATAAAGCCTACGGACTTGTCTCAAGGTTCGGTTGATTTCGTGGTCAATTTGATGTGAGGGTGCTCCTTGAGACCTCCTAAGAATTCACCAAAGCTAAGCAAACAATTAGCAATGACATGGATGATAAAAAAAAACAAAAAGAAAAAAAAGTAAAATGACTCTAACAAAAGCAATAATAGACGCTAAACAAGCCGCTTCTCCGGCAACGGCGCCAAAATTTGATCAAAGGTTAGGTAGGTCGTTAAGCTACTACCCTAACCAAATTAATCATTTATAATACTTAAACCTACACTAAACCAGTTAGTTGCAATTAAAGGGTCGAACCATTAGGGAAGCCCACTAATTCAACATCAATAATCACTAATGCAAGAGTGAAAAGGGGATTGTTTTTGTAGGTTTCGTTGACTAAGAACACTAAAACTACAAATGAGAACGAAAATGATGATTAAAATCAAGGGAAAATGACGCTAGGGATACGGGGGTGTCCAATATGATTAGAAAGAGGGGAATAATGGTGATTATCATGAAACACATGCCAAAGAACACAAGATTCTACCTAAACAATTCATTCTCATGCAATAGTCTAGGCAAATTAATGAAAGGGGTCTACACTAATAAGGATCATTCTCATGCATCCTATTAGTTACAATCAAATCAAAAGAATAAAGAAGCACAATCCATAAACACTCCACTTTAATAACTCATTCTCATACAATCATTAAAATAGAGATTGTCTTAATCTAGTTCAAATCACTTTCATGCATTTAAACTAGAAAACATCAAATCGAGTGCAAAAATAATCTCAAGCTAATAAAAATCGTGTCTTTCATCCATATATGGCATAAGTTCAATCCAACCATCATCATTCATCCAATATCAACTCATATCTTCCACCCCCTTCCCCTAGCTAAAAGTTTAGCCTAGAGAAGGGAGATTAAACATAATATCAAAACTAGAAATAAACTCAAGAAACTAAAAAAAAAACATGATTAAAATCAATTAAATCAATAACAACTAGATGAACTAATAAGGTTAACAAGAATAAGCAACAATAAAACAAATAAATAATAGTAAAGGAAAGGAGAAGAGATTACTAAAGAAAGGATTAATGAAAGATGAAAACTTGGATTCTTGCTTGATTGATTGAAGATTAAAACTTGAGCAAAGTTGAATACAATAAAGGATGCTTGAATAACAATCTATTTTCTCTCTCTAGATTAGGTTAATATTCTATGGAATTAGTACTAAGTGTCCTTTATTACAAAGAGTCCCATCTATATATATGTTGCTCCCCCAAAAGAAAGAAACTTGGACAACAAGGCGCAAAGAAATAAAAAACCCAGCGGTGTGCGCCCGTACACGACATATGCACGCCCGCGCAGTAGATGTGTGCGCCCTCTCAGCATAGTGCGCGGCCGCAACTTTGAGGGTACGAGGAAATCAAGCGCGCCCGCGCAGCAGGTTGCGTTCCCGCACAGAAGCCGCATGTAGACACCTAAAAATGTCTCCCCAAAACCAAACCCGATGATGAACAACCTTTCACCACCACTATTGGTCGGGTTCAGTATTTAATCCTGAGAGTACTCAAAAAATCGTATTTTATTAAATTTGTATTTTTGAACAGTCCATGGATTAGTCTTGATGTATGGTAAAAGCATAGTTTTAATTTCAGCCCAAATTTATTATTTAATTTCAGCCCAAACCTTTTTTATTTTATTGTTTTATTATTTATTCTTGGCCCAAACCTTTTATTTATTTTATTTAATTATTTTCTTATTTTAGCCCAAATAATAATAAATCAGAAAAAGGCCCGAAATTATCAATCGGCACTTAAAATGCTGAACGAAATTAGGGTTAAAAATGTATTTAGACGGAAAAGCGGGCTGGAAATTCCCGCGCCATGGCAGGTACCCACCGTGTCACGGGAATCATTCTCTTCTGACGGTAGGATTTCCCGTGACACGGGAAATCTGCTTTGACACGGGAATTTCCGTATCCTTTCCGCGCAAACCCTTAACGCGTTTTCTTCCCCGTTTACTAAAAATTTCCCGCGTCACACTAAAACTGCACCGTGTCACGGTAATGTTTCCCGTCTGACGGTGGGACCTCCCGTGTCACGGTACAGTTTTCCGTGTCGCGGGATACTTTTTTAGGGTTTTTTTTTATCATTTTAGGGTTCCGTGTGCTCCCTTAGCACATTTTCTCTATAAATACCCCCTCATTTCTGATGTACGGGGCACCAATTAATTTTCTATTTTTCTCTCTTCTATGCTTTAGCCTAAACACTAGCCTACCCTTATTATTTCAAAATTCCTTCTTCAAGTACTCCAAGGAGTCCATACTTTACTCGTGGTTCTGTCCTTAAGCCAAGGCGTGAAAGGTAGAATTGTTTGAGGGTTTGGCCCCAAATCAACTCTACTTTATTTAATTTAATTTAATTATTGTTTTATTATTATTTCCTTGAAGTTACTAACTCGTTTATTATTTTGTAGTTGCAAACAAACGGAATCAAAGTAAGAATTATGTTCCTTTTATTTCTATTATTTTTCTAACGATTTTACATTGTTGGAATTATTGTTAAATTTCTTCCAATATTAATGTATATTCTATTATTTTATTGATCACTATATTGCATGTTAAAGGGAATATGTAATTGAAAATCATGCCTAATAAGATAATTTGGACAACTAGTTTAGGATCCTTTTTAATCTTGTTATTAATTCAAGTGGTCACAATATTTTAGAATTATATGTTGCATTAATATTCAACCAATTTAGCTTAATAATAGTTTAGAGCAAATTGATTATTTTGTTTGTATGCCTTTGAGATCGTAGGAATCACTTTTCACTATAAGAATCGAGTAGAGGCCAATACGGGCGAATGTGACTCCATGAATCACTTCGTACCATCATCCCCGATCTTCCTTTCATGGTTCCGAACCATATAGAGTTAGTAATCTCATGGATTATGAATGGGGTGTAACCTTCACGGGTCAATCGTTGTTGCCTTTCGTTGTCCCTTATCGTGGTCGCCTTTTTATGATTCGTGAACGGTTTACAAGTTCCTTAAAATCTTGTTGGCGGCTCCCTACTTTCCTTGTCCCTAATCGTATATGTCAATTCCCACTTCCTAAGAGTGCCAAGCATATTCAAAACATGCTCTAACGTAGGCGCACTTCAAACGACGCCTATAATTTGGCGACTCCACTAGGGCGGATTCTTGGTTATTTATCGATTTGAGTGATCGGTATTTAATTAAGATGAGTGGATGAGACTTGAAAGATTCTTGAAAAAATATTCCTGTGATTAATTTGGCATTTTTATATATGCATAGACGTTTTAACGTCGTATTTAGGTCTGTCCCGTAGGAAAAATTGAATAACTTGATTGCGTACGAAGGAAAACAGGGCACCAGTCAGATTTTTTTAACTCCCGTGTCACGGTACAGTGCATCGACTGACAGTGTGCAGTAACGTGGCACGGGAATTTTTACCGTGTCACGACAGTCCTAAAATCAGTCCGGTGGCTTATTTTCTCTTCTCACAGTCAACTTCATTCGATTTTTCTGAAAAAACGTATGTGTTCTACATGCGTCTTAGCTCCGGGGGATTTAAGCTCTATCAACCCAAAAACACTCATGGCAATAAGGGTTCATCCGAGTTATTAAATCCACCCAAACCATGGAGTCGAGTTCGATTTCATCACGAACTCGCGGAGCCGCCCGTTGGCATACACCCTCAAGGGAGGCTGCCTTACTAACGCGACTAAACTCTTAACCATGGTACCCTTTTGACACCCAAAGCTTGACCAATAGTTAAACATAGATCTTGACTCTAGGTTGCGAACTTTTTTACATCATCGTGCCTAAATGCTACATGGTTGTTTGGTGCTAACCTTCATGTGTTTATTCTTTTGTTTAACCCATGATCGAGGGTTTTTATTTTCACATAGTAATTAGTACGGACCTAAAATCGATTAAAATCTGGAAAAATGACATGGTACTGTGCACCTTGTCACGACATGTTCTGCCGCGCCACGGTGAACAGTGCCGTGACACGGGGCTTTCTATCGTCTGACGGTAGACTGCACCATGTCACGACAGTCAGCACCGTGACACGGTGCCCAGGAAAAGTTTCCTAGTCAGTCTTTTTCGGGTTTTTATGCGTACGTATGTGGTTTATGTGTCCAGTTTAGTGTCATTTCTAGCTGTACGATCAAAACACGCGTCCATAACCTCACTTAATCACTCACATATCATGTTCACACATTTTTTTTCCTTAGTCGTGCACCACTTTTTGACCGTATTTTAGGGTAGTCTTGTTTTTTGTGTCTTTTTTTTTCGGAGTAAGTCGGATAGTATCCTCCCATATTTTTATTTTTAAAAAAAACAAAAAAACAAAAAAAATAATAAACAAATAGAATTTCAAAATTATAGTTTTTTTTAAAATTCAATTTTTTTATCCGGATGGGTTAAGGTTAAGTTTGGTCATTAAAGGTGTGTTTGTTTCGGTGTCACAACACTTGATCCAGAAGCAGGGGTAGATTGTTACGGTTTCAGTCAATACCTCAACAACCTCTTATACCAAAGAGGCGTACAAGGAAACCACCACAATCATCTCCACAAGATCCATCTCCAGTTTACTTTCAACCAATGGCTACTAAGGAAGACATCGAGAACATTAACAAGACAATTGAAATGTTGTCTAACATGATGCAGACACTCACCACTAGAGTCAACACGGTAGAGCAAGATAATCAAAACAATGTCACTACCACTGCAATGGACAAGATTAAGGAACAAATGAGTAAGATTTATGAAGAATTCACTTATGTGGAACAGCCAGTCACCTCTTCGTCCATAAGGGACAAGCTTCTTGAGAAGTTTTCCACTGCTGACATTCCCAAATTCAAGCCTACTGATAATCCGCTTTTCTATTTGAAGACTTTTTCTGCAACCATGGCTCTTAAGGGAGTAGATGTGACACTCTTCCCTACTGTGTTCCCTCTTTTCTTAGAGCATGCCTGTCAACAGTGGTTCTACTCTTTGGAATCCAAACATGTCGCGACCTGGGAGGATGTTGCTTAAAGCTTTATGAATCGTTACAATTGTGAAATTCAGGCCAAGACTTCTGAACATGAACTCTCCATTCTCAAACAGAAAGAGAATGAAGGCTTCACCACTTACTTAAGCAGGTGGAGGGAAACAGTCGCGCTCTTGGTGGATCCCCCCAAGGAAAAAGAGATGGTTCGCTTGTTCATTGCCAATCTGACTCATAAGTACAAGCAACACTTGAATTTTCTGCCTCTGAGTACCTTTGAAGCTGTATACGATATTGGAATCAATATCGAGGACGAACTAATGAAGTCTGCTGGTAGCAACAATAATAACAACACTTGGAAAAACAAGAAGAACGACACTCCTTCTTCTTCGTTTCCAAAGCCCAATAACGCTACCAACAATATCAATATCAATGATGTGCTGGCCCTTAATGCTCCTCCTCAAAGATTCCAAAGGCAAAGGAGGGTTTACACGCCTTTAGGAATGACTTATGATGCTGCTTTTGACCGTTTGCATGGTCAAGGACTGATTATGCCAATTAGACCATTTCCAGAACCTCGACCAGAGAACAGGACCGCTAGCTATGACCCCAATGCTTATTGCAAGTTTCATCAAGGCAAGGGTCATAATACTGAGAAGTGTTGGAGGTTGAAGGATGCAATCCAAGACCTAATTGATGCTAATCAACTTCCTGTCCCTCCAGGGGGCAAGAAGCCTAACATTCAAACAGGTCCTCTTTTTGATTCTTTGGCTATCATGGGAGATGAAGTCTCCTTTGATCCGTCAATACTCATTCAACCAGTGAATGAACCTCTGCCGAAAGTTGTATTTGTCTCGAGTTCTGAAGAAGTGAATGGAATTTGGGATAGTGACGATGAAGACGTCTATCTCAAGGATATAGCCTGTTCATCTCTTAGCACAAGTGAAGATGTTTGGGGAGACTTTAAGGTCAAGGTTCTCACCAGAAGTGAACGGTTGCAACAACCTAGTCCACCTCCACCAAAATCACATCCGACAGTTGATCCCATCGACCCTGTGAACAGCGATGTGGTCAAACAATTGCAAAAGACCAAGGTGGAGATGAATGTATGGAAGCTTTTGGCCACTTCCCACGAGCATCAAAAGGCTGTTATGAATGCTCTGGTGAAAATTGGAGTTGATGACATGAGTCCTCAAGGACTGGTCAACTTTCTCACTACTGAATTGCCAAGAACTAGCAATCTGATTTCGTTTTCTGACAAGGATTTGCACCCGGAAGGGGATCAATATTATAAGGCCTTACACCTCACTGTGGTGTGTAGGCAGATGAATGTTCCTATGAGCCTGGTTGATAACGGCTCTGCAATCAATTTATGCCCACTCCGCACTGCAAAGAAGTTGGGCATAAATAATGAAGAACTGACTACATCTACTATCATACTCAACATAGCTACTGGGGCCATTGAACGTCGCACCAAATTTCTGGTGGTGGACATTAAGGCCTCTTTCAATCTGTTGTTAGGACGCCCTTGGCTTCACGAGCTAAAGGCGATTCCATCATCGCTGCACTAGAAAGTGAAAGCCATAGTTGGAGGGGTTCCAATTACCATTGATGCCTCTCCTATGCGCATTCAAGTTATCGACACTCCTATCGTCCATGTCGAACATGACGAAGAAGACGAAGATCTTTGGGGGTTTTCACTCGATGATGTTCTCGTGATTGAAGAGGAGGAGAAGTGCCATCTCGACTTCAATCCCTATTCAAACACCAATATTAATGCCATTCTAAAGAAGCAAAGGCATTTCCCTGGAATGACCCTCGGACTCAAAAAGAAAATGGCTGAATTTTGGGGCCATCCTGGTGCACTCAAGAAGGATACTTTTGGCTTAGGATTCAAGCCGACAAAAGAAGATGTGAGACAAGACCTCTTGAAGATGAAGGCTCACAATAATGCTCGAATCACGAAGACGGAAATGGCTATGGATCCATATCCATTCACCCTCAATGGCCAGTACATCAAAGAGGGGGAAGACTTCCCATGTTATGAATTCCCTGAGCCATTCGTCCACGATGGGAAGCGTGAACAAGGATTCGAGATGTTCCTCGATTGTGACTTTGTTGATGAAAATGAAGAGCCCTTCGCAATGGAGAAACCAGCTAGCCCAAACTCTGATGATCTAGGCATCAACCTGCTTTTTGGAATGGAGAAGAATGAGTCTAATCTCGTCTGCAATGATAACTCCGAGCTCGTTCAAGCTGTCATAGCGAACAAGGATTTTGACCCCTCCGAGTTAATCGTCCGAGTTGATAATATTTCAAAGGGGTGGCGCAAGACATTAAGGATTACTACACCAAGCGGAGAGAAGTTGGAAATAACCGCTGGCGAAGGTCCTATGTTTGATGAGTTTGAGTCGTCTGGGTCCTAGTCCGAGTCTGAGTCTAAGTCTGTAGACGATTCCTTAGAGTCTGAGGCCGACCCTCTTTCTATTATAGAGCCCAATCCTGAGTCTCTTGTTGAGTCTTCTCTTTCCGGTGAGGTCGCAGCTAACCTTTCCCCTCTTGATGTATTAGCCAATGAATTCAATAAAATGAGTATCTACGATGCGTGTCATTCCCCTAACCCTGATCAATATTATTTTGCTAATGATAAAAATGACAAAGAAATAATAAAAGCAATGGAAGAACACGAAAATAAAACGGCAGTTATCGAAGATACAGAAACAGTTAATATTTCCAATGATACGACTGTTAAATAAGTAAAAATTGGATTAACACTAAGTCAAGATGAACGCAAAGAGCTAATTAACTTGCTTAGTGAATTTGTTGATGTATTTGCTTGGTCATACCAAGATATGCCAGGAATTGACAGGGATATAGCTCAGCATACGATACCACTCATTCCAGGTATGAAGCCTGTCAAACAAAAGCTGCGCGGTATGAAACCGGATGTGGCTCTCAAAATCAAAGAAGAAATCAGAAAGCAGTTGGTCACAGGTTTCATCAAAGTATCCAAGTATCCAGAATGGATAGCAAATGTGGTTCCAGTTCCAAAGAAGGATGGAAGGGTCAGAATGTGTGTTGATTACAGGGACCTCAACAAAGCAAGCCCGAAAGATGGGTTACGCCATGCACGCCTATCATTCATGGACGGTTACGCCAGATATAATCAAGTATTGATGGCTGAAGAAGATATGGAGAAAACCACATTCATCACACAATGGGGTACATATTGCTATACGGTAATGCCATTCGGGTTGAAAAACGCGGGTGCCACCTACCAAAGAGCAGTTACAGCATTGTTACATGACATGATGCACAAAGAGGTGGAGTTCTATGTCGATGATATGATCGTTAAGTCTAAAGATCGCCCAGGCCACATCGTTGCACTTCGCAAGTTCTTTGAAAGACTCCGCAAGTACAACATGAGATTAAATATAGCAAAGTGTGCATTCGGAGTCACGTCAGGCAAATTACTCGGATATGTGATCAGTTCTCGAGGGATTGAAATAGATCCCACAAAAGTAAAAGCGATCATGGCCATGCCACCGCCCAAGAATGAGAAAGAGATTCGAGGTTTCATTGGAAGGCTGCAGTATATAAGTAGGTTCATATCAAAGCTCACAACGATATGTGAACTTATATTCAAGAAGCTTAAGAAAATTTCCCAGTCACATGGGATGACGATTGCCAAAAAGCTTTCGACAAAATCAAAGAGTATCTGGCAAACCCACCCGTGCTAGCACCAGCAATACCTAACTTTCCTCTTCGACTCTACCTTACGATCACAAGAGAAACAATGGGGGCAATGCTAGCACAAGAGATTGAAAGCAAGGAGAATGCAATCTACTACTTGAGTAAGAAGCTTCAAGGATATGAGACACAATACACACCACTTGAAAAATTGTGTCTCGCACATGTGTGGGCCGCACAGAAACTAAGACATTATATGCTTACTCATACAGTGCATGTCGTGTCCAAGATGGATCCTCTCAAATACTTGTTCGAAAAAGAAACGCTCAATGGCAGATTATCAAGGTGGATAGTTAATATTGCTCAGTTTGACTTGAAATTTGTACCACAAAAGGCAATCAAAGGTTCTGCGGTTTCTGACTTCTTAGCAGACTTTCCGCTAGAAGAAGTTAAGAAAGAAGAAGATGAGTACGATTTCCCTGAGGAAGATTTACTCATGACCGAAGATGATAGTTGGACGCTCTATTTCGATGGGGCTTCAAACCAAAAAGGATGTGGTGTAGGAGTCTTGCTTGTATCACCCAACGAAGAGCACATCCCAATTTCCATGAAGCTCGACTTTGATGTCACCAACAATGCCGCAGAATATGAAGCATGTATTTTGGGGTAAGAAACAGCTGTCGCCTTGGGAATTAAGAAGCTCATAATCTACGGTGATTCTTCACTAATCATTAACCAAATCTCCAAGAGATGGAAGGTGAGAAGGGAAAGTCTCGCTACGTATCAAGCTCATTTAGAAACTCTCACGGAGCAACTAGATGAAGTGGATTATCGTATTTTCCGAGAGAAGAAAACCAATTCGCCGACGCACTAGCTAAATTAGCATCAATGGTGTGAATTCCAACGGATACAATTAGAATGCCTCTGACCATAGAAAGAAGATATGAACCGGCTTATGTTCACGCACTCCACGATGAACAAGAACCACAAGAAGAAGATGAAGAGTCATGGTATGAAAGGAATAGTGTCCTTCGAACAAGTGTATTATTCTGATAGCGGGTTCAGAATTATTAGAAAGCTAATATATTCAGTAAGGTCAAGTGATCGAAATGCCTGGGTGGAGGCCGCTTCCGATCAGTAATATTAATATAATTAATATTACAGCTTAATCTTGACTGAACCCTTTGGGTCACACCCAAGCAAAATATACGAACCAACTCGACGAATTAATTCGGAAGAAATTAATTCATCGCCCGAGTGTTAAACATTTAGACATCGGAAATTCGAGCTTGGAGCGTCGAAACCGAGCGTCTGAGAATCTCAAATGTCGAGCCAAAATTTAGGATTTGGCGAGATGGGAAAATGCATCAAGTAACAAATAAAATCCTAGCCACGCAAAAGGCTAAGAATGCATGCCCAATAGGAGCATGCCACGTGGCAGCACACATGGCAAAACGCCATGAGGCAGCACACGTGGCCGCCACGTTGGCAGCCGCCAAGTGGCAGCAGCCACGTTGGCAGCTACCTAGTGGCAGCCACCAAGTGGCAGCGTGCCACGTGGCAACGCCATGATGGCGGTGCGCCACGGTGGCGACACATGTGGCAATGGCCGTGGACCTGGGTTGATGGGTCATGGACACGGGCCAAAATAAAATGGGCCAACCGAACCCAACTTGGGGCTCAAGGTTGGGTGACACATGGTTAGTTCACATTGCATGTGAAATGCCTTGGGGACCAAGTGAGAAAGTGGTCCACACCTAACCATGTGACACTTGTCACTTGTTCCTTTGTTTATTTAACTAAGGGTTGAATTCACCAATCTTTCCATGTGGGATCTTTTTGTGAAAAGTCCCACATTGAAAGATGAGTGAAATTCACAAGGCATACTTCCTTATAAATAGTCATGGAATGGCTTGAGAATTCTTTGCTTGAGTGGGAGTTAAAAAGAGCATTCCATAATTTTTGGGAAAACTCTTAAACTCATATAACACTCGGGTTTTGGTCGGACCTCGCTAACCCCCAGGTAGTAGACCTTAAAGTTGTGTTCGCTTTTTTGTGGGTGGATACAGTCGGAGGCGCGGCGCTTGACGTGCTCGCAGCTTTCAAGTAAGAGCCCCGGTTTTTGGGCGAAGCTCGCTTCGAGGGTAAGATTCGTTATCTTTTCTTTGTGATTATTTATTTATGCTTTATGATTTTAATTATTGCGAGTAGTTCCTCGGGTAGGGGTTTGTTTCCGCGGTGAGTCAGACTCACCAAACCCCAACAGCGGTATCGGAGCCCTGCTCGTTTATTTTTATAATCATGTTTTTCAAGGTTTATTTTGGCTTAATTTTCTAGTTTAAGTTGCTAATTAGATTAGTAGCTCGGTTTTATTTATTTTAATCCCGTTTTAATGTCGATTTTGGCCTAGAACCCAGATTTTCGCCTATGACTAGTGAATCTTGGGTGGAAAACGTGTTCTGGAAAACGTGATTTTAGCCAAATTCTGACCAGAAATGCCTTTTTCGAGGGGTTTTTCGTTTTTGACGAAAAATTTTAAGTCTTTTCTAACCTTGAAATTAATGGCATAAATTGTTGATTATATGGTTGATTATTTGCATTATTTTCTGCATTTTTATGTCCCCTTAAAGCACACTTACTTGGTAGTATTTGATGCTTAAAGGTTGATCTATTTTCACATAATTGCAAACTAATTGCTTTTTAGTGTGAAAGTGTTAATTTTGAGGCTTCCTAAGTGTTAAAGATTCTATCTTTATTTGTGATAAGTGATTGAAACTTTAAAAACCACTAAATTCCATGTTATTTTGTGTTAAACTTTGATGTTTTAATCATTTTTAGTTGATTGGAAACATAAAGTTTCGATTTTTGTGATAGAAATTTGGTTATCTTCATGTTGGAAGATATAATTTTCAAGGATTCACAAAATTTAGATGTTGGAATTTTCATTATGAACATTAAAGTTCATATTTTTCCAATTTCCCTTTACTTTGTCAAATTCTCAAGTTTAATTTAAATTGATTAAATTGAAAGTGAGAAATTGCCTCAATTTTATGTTGCACCAAGCTAAACCAATTTAATTAAGAATGGTTCTTGGAATTATTTTGGTTATTTGCACTTTGAAAATTTTATTAAGTTAGACTTGTTTAAAATTTTATTTTGCTCTCTAAATTAGTTCTAAAATTAATTTAGAATTAATTATTGTTGTCTCGCGAAAAGGGATCAAATCCAGAGGCCGTGGCACGCAAAACGAGGCAATGCATCACCTTGGCGAGCCGGGCTGCATAGCAGCCCATATGTGGCTGCCAAGGTGGCAGCGCTGCCTTACTTGCGGCCACACGCGCGGCAGCAGCATGCGGGCTGCAGCAGCCACGCGCGGCTGTGCCGTGGCAGCAGCTCGCGGCCGTGTGCCGTGTGTTCGTGGTCTTGGCGTGTGCGTATGCTTGGTGCAGTGAGGTGGCTAGCCGTAGTAGGCTTGATGTTAATTATTTTGTCGTTTATTTATTTTAATTAATTTTGTTTATTTTAATTAAAATTTTGGGAGGCTAGGCCTCGGTTTTGAGCGGCATTGGCAAAATTTCATTTTGACAAGTTTGGGTGCTACCGACTTTATTAATTAGATTTATTAAGGAAATGCGGAATTTAGTGTGAGCTTCAATTATTAATGACGTAAATTATATAATCGGTTAAACAACTTTGACTAGTTTTAATTAGGCGTGTTAATCGGATTAACCACCTAGATTAGTTACTAGTGCGCGCGTTGTTTAAATGCATTTTACTTGTTTGATTTTGTAAATTGCATGGGCCATTCAAAAATAGTGAATGGATGAATGGAATATATATATTCTCTCTCATAGGTTTTATGCAATGGCAACTAGTGGGACCCGACTAGGATAGAAAATACGGACTACGTGCCGTTATGTATTTTTGTAAATCTAAATACGGTCTACGCACCGTTAAGTATTTTTGTACTTTAATATTTAGATTATTCCTAGTTGTAGACACTAGTATTTGCATAGTTTGGTTAAGTCTTGAAGACGGCGTATCTTGGAAGACAAAGCCTTGAATTGCAAATGAAGACCTTTTGAAGATATGAAGATTTCAAGGGGTCATGATAGTTGCCAATATGCATCTATAATTTTGCTTTATATTTTATGCTTATATATATATATGTGTAAATTATTCGTTAGATGCATGTTTAGGTTTTCTTGATGTTGCCATGATTAGTTAAGTTCACTTAAATCAACCAACATAGAAATCCTAGGTCCCTAATAATATTGAGTCAAACTTGCCTTTCCAAAACAACACTTACTAACCGAACGAGAGTGATGGTAGGCTACGCCAAAGCAAGGTGCCATCACTTCTCCAAGGGGCATAAGGCACACCGGGTGTGCACGTTGGTTTTGGTTTAACTCATCGGTATGAGTGAGGAGTCCTCACATACCGTGGCAAAAGAGATACATCGTCAAAGATGCATTAGATGCGACGATTGTCTAACCAAGAGTGGCTTAGAGCCATTAGCAAGGCAATGCTTACCTTAGAAGATTGAGTGTTTAAGACAAGCCAAAGCATGCTTAACCATTCTTTGTTTCTTCGGATCTTGGAATCGCCTTATTTTCGCCAAATAGGGACAATTATTATGCGTAAATAAGACGTTTAATAAGATTGAAGTTTGCATGAATGCTATTAAATTTCAAACTTATTATGTTCTTGATAAATGGTTATACTTAGCACTTATATTTATAGTATTCTAAATTAAATAATATTGTTTCCATGATTGGTAAAGGAAATCCTTGATAATAGTTCTCAAAGAAAGGAAAAGCATTTCTAAAATACAATTCTCATGAATGACTTTTATAATTAAGTCCGAAAGGACGGTTGGACATCATGTATTCAAAATACTAGGTAGTTTTGATAAAACATGAGGTATTGAGTTCCAAACTCAAGATTGTCAATGTTTGACAACCAACGTATCTTTTCGCATCACAATTGAGTAGGACTCATTGATGTAGTAATTCGAGTAAGAATTAATGGAAAAGATGAAACTTTGTTTAACAGCGCACTAGGTGCTTGATTATGCCTAACAAAGTATAAGAGTCAAGGTACTTAAAGAAATTATTCTTAAAGTAAGATTATGAGATGTTGTATGATAAGAAATATAGGAAAGAAGGAACGAAGAAAAGGAATTAGATTTCATTTCAACTCATGAGTTCATGTTATTGTAGTTAACTTGGCAATTCGTTATCTTCACAAGTATCGGATACTGCTTGAGTATTCCACTATGATAGTGACCTCAAACTATTGAAGTTAAGCTAAGTTATCGACTTACAAGCTTAGAATGAAGCAAGAAAAGCTACATCAGTTGTAAGGTCGTATGTTTTGTTTAAATACCTTTTAAAGCCAAAGGCTGGAACAAATAATGGTTATTATGTTCCATAATCAGCAACTGATTCGTTTACACACGGAAAGACTCACATTTAAAGTAATGAGCAATAGTTGCGAGATTTATTTGAATGGGATGGTTATCCAAGCGTTGAGTTAAGAATGCTTGATTATAAACAAACATTTCTCTAACATGATAAACTCACTAAGTTCAAGTCATGGGCTTGATTTGTGTTCCAAACATCTTTAGCAATGTCACATCGACAAGAACGTACTCAAGGCTCTATTAAATAGGCTCTTGATAGTTGCTTGAATTGGAATCGTTCTAAGACAAGAAAGTCTTACTTGTTGAAACCGACAAAGCAGAGAGCTATTGTTCTTGGTATAGACAATTGACTCCGAAGGCTAAAGAGGATTCAATAACTTCAACGTTTCACAAAGAATTTGAAAGGATATGGCTATATTCATCAAATGTGAACAAACTTGACTTGAGTAGCTCAAGAGTTCGGTGAAGTACAGAATCGACTTGGCAAGATATCAAAATGTCTAGATTAGATCGAGCGATGTTTGCTTGAGCCAAGCATAACTATCTCAAAGTTATGAATGGAAATTTTCATAAATAACTCCACAAAGAACATGGTGTGTCTTCACGGAGACCTCGGTGTCGTTTGAAAATGACTCGAACGATGATGGTTCACAACCCTTCCTATAAAGTTCTTAAAGATTTGCACAAATGACTAATGTTACACTAAACAATGTGTAGAAGCTAAGAAAGGACGCCATATTCAGTTATGAATAGAAATAACTTCTAAAAGTCTTTTCAAGTATATGTCTAAGGCTCTTAGTCTGAGTGGGAGTTCACTAGCTCAGTGGGAGCAAAGTGGCTCAGTGGGAGCTAGGTGACTCAGTGGGAGCTGAATGGCTCAATAGAGACTAAGATAGCTCAAGTAGGAGCTAACTGTTTGTTTCACAACGAACTTTTACCCAAAGACAATATACATGTCTCTTTGTAACCATTCAAGTGAGACTACGGGTATTACCTCCACATCCTAATTGAGAACAAAAATTGTTTGTTGCTCTAAGTAGTGTCTTTCTGGAAAGTAACACGTTTCCAAAACGACAAGTGGGTGGAAAATGAACTCAATGACCATCGATCTTAGCAACAAACTAGAACTGAGAATCTCGGAAGACCTTAAAGGACTTCGTAATAATGCTTGATCAAGAATACTCAAAAGGACTTTACAAGTGCCTTAAAAGAGAATTCATTACTCACAAAACATTAAAGATGTTGGAGTAAGATCAACATAATAAAAGGGCTTTGAAAGCGCCTTAAAACTCAGTGTTTGATGCCCCGTATAGGTATAGAATTCACCAAAGGCTTGGATTGAATCCTATAAATTTTCTATTAAGTTAGAAACAAACCTAAGACTTACAAGCATACTATAACTATTAGATAGTAAAGGAATAATGTCTTGTAAGATAGCTACGACAAATCCAAATTCTGAATAATGGTTAAAGACCATGAAAATCCGAAATAGACTCCATGTTTGAAAATCATGTTTGAAACTTGATTAATTTGCATGAAAGGTGAAAGACCCATCGATTGCAAATAAGTTTTCAAGGAGAAAATTAACAAATGTGGAAATGTATATGCATACATAGCTAGATTGGTTGTAAAGGATATAATTAATGTCAAGGAGTTGATTTTAATAAAATCCCATTCACCAATCGGAATGCTTAAGTCTTTTCGTGATTGATCTAGCAAAATTGCACATATGAAATATGGCAAAATAGATACAAAAACCGCCTACCCAAAATAGGATTTTGGAAGTGACTATGGAATAGTCTAAGGGTTTTGAAAATCTAAATAATGCTAGATTTAAAAGCAAGCACATGGAATCCGTCATAGGATTAAATGAAGCATTGCATGAAGGAATTGGAACGTGTTTTCTCATAAAGTTAATAAGAGGATTGACTTATGGAGAAACATAGAAATTCTGATGAACAAGAAGTTTAGTGGGAGCAAAAGTAATGGTCCAACAAGAAGTTTACGAACTCTAATGTGAAACAACCATCAAATGCTAAATGTTTAGATTTGAAAGTATTTTCGACAATGGACTGAGCTAAAGACGATACTTAGTACATGTTGGGAATTAAGTTCTATGGTATAGACTTAATTAAATGTTTAAATGAGTAAAAGAAATTACCATGTTAAACATGAAGGACTTTGAAAGGCTTTCGACCCATATGTATGAAGCTAAGTAAATGTTTGAACTAAGTATAAGCTAGGCTAAGTACTAAATCAAACAAGAAAGACTCTAGTAAGAGACTTTCAATCATATCATATAGCAAACAATTTGGCAAGACTCAGTGTAACTGTATGAGCTAAATGTCACATGGATGGAATAAAATTGAGAATCATTCTAGAATTAAATCCATCATGTAAGGCTATGATATGGAATCGTCAGATGACTTACATGCTTAGAGCATGTGAAGTACGTATATAATACCAATCGACATTAATCTAAGTATTAGATCATTAGATTATAGTCAAGAACATCCAAAGAACTTAGATAAGTAGTTGGATGAGTTCTTGACGCATGGAAACAAATATAATTTGAGTTTTGATGTTGCAAGCACAAACCTTAGCAAGGAAGCCATTTATAAGCACGAGGCAAGAAGTGTCATGGATTGAGAATGGTAACATGGATGTGCATCCATGTATAATGTGCGGGAATTCAAGGAAAATTTCCATGATCACAAGTGATTAGGGTATCCCAAATCGTTGTGAGTCGCTTGGAGTAAAACCCAAGCAAGGCATCATCGGGGAGTCTACTAAAATATATGTTGAGAATATTGTTGCCTTAAAGGCAATAATTAGATAGATGTTAAATGGAAAGGTTCGTTGTTGAACATTAATGATTGTAGGTTGTCAAGTAGAAGGTCTCAAATCATGAAAATGAGTGGGAGCCATTGCTTGGACAATAAATCCTGAATCACATGTAATCCATTAACACTCTCAAAATTTTATCATCCTATTATGGAAATGGTAGATAATGAAGATGCTAAGGTTTGCAAAGTAATTTTAACTAAACCTTTGCAATAAGTGAACGACAACATTCATAATTGCATGAAAGAAATCAAGCATATCAAATATGGGTGTGATTTCTATGAATGTTTTATGAAGAGTATTACTCTTTAAGCATTTGGGAAAAACAATTTATCATAAGATGAAACATTGTGAAGTTTCATAGTGGAATAAAATATTTCTAAATATTCCACAAAACTATTTAATTGTGGTTTAGAATTAAATAATGAGTCCATTCGATTTTAATAAATATTCAAAATAGGGTATCAAGTCAATGGCTTGGATAAAGAAACACCTATTAAGTGAACATTGAATATTTTAATCGAAAATTATCCCTAATCAAGGTCATATTTTGTGGACGATTGATGACCATCAGAGATTAGTGTGTATGATTTATAGCACCGTTTCTTGTGCTATGAGGATATAAATCATTTACACATGTATTGGTTTAGAACCATACTGGATCGAGCTATGAGGATACTTTAAGAGATTTAAAAATCGTTATAAGTATTTTCTCATTATTACTATCGGAACTTTTTTCCTTTGACCATGAGTAGTGGGAGATCTCTTGTTTGAGTACTGGTCCGCTTTGGTATCCGCCAAACGTCTGCCGTAACTGGGGATTATAAAGACAAATATCGGACGGGTGAGTCTTCTTAGTAAGAGAAGCTACATTACAAGACTGAAAATGTCCCCTACTAACAATAGGGAACATGTCTTGTTGTTTACAAGGCCTCTCGAAGAGCGAGACTGTGAAAAATGCATGGCTATGCTCAGATGGATTTTAGAAATCATCTGCTTATTGACAGTCAAACTCGGATTTCGAGAAACACTTCTGGACGTAACAGAGATGACTAGTAATCTTACTCTGTAGTTCATGAAGAGACATGAACAGACATAGGATAAGGGCTATACAATAAATGCACACTTGTCCGGAAGGACAAGTGGGAGATTGAAAGGAATAGTGTCCTTCGAACAAGTGTATTATTCTGATAGCAGGTTCAGAATTATTAGAAAGCTAATATATTCAGTAAGGTCAAGTGATCGGAATGCCTGGGTGGAGGCCGCTTTCGATCAGTAATATTAATATAATTAATATTACAGCTTAATCTTGACTGAACCCTTCGGGTCACACCCAAGCAAAATATACGAACCAACTCGACGAATTAATTCGGAAGAAATTAATTCGTCGCCCGAGTGTTAAACATTTAGACGTCGGAAATTCGAGCTTGGAGCGTCGAAACCGAGCGTCGGAGAATCTCAAATGTCGAGCCAAAATTTAGGATTTGGCGAGACGGGAAAATGCATCAAGTAACAAGTAAAATCCTAGCCACGCAAAAGGCTAAGAATGCATGCCCAATAGGAGCATGCCACGTGGCAGCACACATGGCAAAACGCAATGTGGCAGCACACGTGGCCGCCACGTTAGCAGCCGCCAAGTGGCAGCAGCCACGTTGGCAGCCGCCACATTGGCAGCTACCTAGTGGCAGCCACCAAGTGGCAGCGTGCCATGTGGCAGCGCCATGATGCCGGTGCGCCACGGTGGCGACACATGTGGAAATGGCCATGGACCCGGGTTGATGGGTCATGGACACGGGCCAAAATAAAATGGGCCAACCGAACCCAACTTGGGGCTCAAGGTTGGGTGACACATGGTTAGTTCACATTGCATGTGAAATGCCTTGGGGACCAAGTGAGAAAGTGGTCCACACCTAACCATGTGACACTTGTCACTTGTTCCTTTGTTTATTTAACTAAGGGTTGAATTCACCAATCTTTCCATGTGGGATCTTTTTGTGAAAAGTCCCACATTGAAAGATGAGTGAAATTCACAAGGCATACTTCCTTATAAATAGTCATGGAATGGCTTGAGAATTCTTTGCTTGAGTGGGAGTTAAAAAGAGCATTCCATAATTTTTGGGAAAACTCTTAAACTCATATAACACTCAGGTTTTGGTCGGACCTCGCTAACCCCCAGGTAGTAGACCTTAAAGTTGTGTTCGCTTTTTTGTGGGTGGATACCGTCGGAGGCGCGGCGCTTGACGTGCTCGTAGCTTTCAAGTAAGAGCCCCGGTTTTTGGGCGAAGCTCGCTTCGAGGGTAAGATTTGTTATCTTTTCTTTGTGATTATTTATTTATGATTTATGATTTTAATTATTTCGAATGGTTCCTCGGGTAGGGTTTTGTTTCCGCGGTGAGTCGGACTCACCAAACCCCAACATGGTATACAGATATCCTTAACTATGTGACAAGAGGAGAATACCCTTCTAATACAGATTATGGGCACGCCGTGCTTTGAGGCTCCTGGCCTCACAATATGTGCTCATCATGGGAGAACTCCACAAGAGAACTACAATAGGGAGAAACCTCTTATGCATAGCCAAGGAAGAAGCACACAGAACCATGGAAAACCTCCATGCCGGTATATGTGGAACGCACATGAATGCAAAGATGTTAGTTCAAAAGATTCAACGACAAGGTTATTATTGGACTACTATGGAGAGATATTGTCACGAATACGTCAAGAAATGTATAAAAAGTCAAGTTTACGCAAATTTACAGCATGTTCCACCTTCGCTTCTCTACACATATACTTCTCCACTTGGGGCATCGACATCATTGGAAAAATAACACCACCAGGACAAGGGGGGCATGAATTTATCCTCGTAGCAATCGACTATTTCACCAAATGGGTCGAAGCTGCCTCATATGCTAAGATGACGGCGAAACACCTAGCTCAATTCATTGAGAAAAATATCATATGCCGCTATGGGGTACCGCATGAGATGATCAGCGATAATAGAACGCATTTCCAAGCCGAATGCGCGGAATCATTACAGAAATATCATTTCAAGCATCACAGATCATCACCTTACAGACCACAAACAAATGGTGCGGTCGAATCGGCCAACAAAAATGTGAAAACTATCATCGAAAAGATGACAGAAAATTACAAGGATTGGCCAAGTAAGCTACATTTCGCCCTTTGGGGATATCGAACCTCTGTTCGTACATCAACGGGGGCTACCCCTTTCTCTCTGGTTTATGGAGTTGAGGATGTACAACCAATAGAACTCGAAATCCCTTCTCTTCGAATCGCATTGGAAAGCCAACTAGATGAAGTCGACTGGATTAGAGCAAGATATGATGAACTAGTCTTACTTGATGAAAAACTCTTGGCAGCTTTGCATCATGTCCAAACCTACCAACAGCGTATGGCGCGACATTTTAATAAAAAAAAGTCAAGACTAGGAACATCAAAGAGGGTGACCCGGTGCTTAAAGCACTTCGTAAAAATGTGTTAGATCCAAGAGGAAAATTCAGACCAAATTGGTCAGGCCCGTACATTGTTAAAGCCATCTTGTCTGGCGGAGCGGCACAATTGGTAGACATGGACGGTAACGGTTTCCACAATTTAACCAACTTTGATCAACTCAAGAAATTCTATGCCTAGTCGCATGGGTTCATGACCCAATAGAGCTACGTTTGACCTGATTCCTTTTTAAGGATACGTAGGCAACCCCTCAAGGGGGCCCGACCACTTTAAAAAAATAAAATCCTCCCTCTGTCGATCAAGTATAAGCGTCAGTTCAACATTGCGTCACTAAAAAAAAAGGGATGTTTTGCTGAACACGGGAATGTCCACCGTGTCACGGCACAGTCCACCATGGCACGGTGGACCTAAGCAAAGAAAAAAAACGGGGGATGTTTTGCCGCGACACGGGAATGCCTACCGTGTCACGGCACAGTCCACCGTGGCACGGTGGACCTGAGCAAAAAAAAAAAAAAAAAAAAAAGAGTTTTGTCGTGACACGGGAATGTCCACCGTGTCACGGCACAGTCCACCGTGGCGTGGTGGACCTGAGCAAAAAAAAAAATTTGTCGTGACGCGGGAATTTTCAACGTGTCACGGAATTTCAGATTTTCCGATTCTTTTTTAGTGATGCAGTCTTTGCGAATTCATTATTTGTTCGAGGTTTTTTTTATTTTCATTCTTCCATTGTGTCCGACTCCTTGACTCGGATAAATAAAAAATAAAAAGTCATTGTAATTTTTTATTTAAGGCTAAAATAAATATGCTATTATTATTGAAATAAATGTGACTACAATTATTGGCATCATACGCCTTATTTTAAATAAAAAATTATAAATCATAAAAGCAAAGCAATACTGATCTAATCTCTCTTCACTTTAGGAACCTTATTCTCTTTTTCAATTAGGTCGGCCTTCACCATTAATGTGTCTTTTGTAGCCCGAACCGTCACACCCCTAGTCGAACTTTCACCCCTTTCACTTTTCTTAGAATTCTTCGGTTGTTTCTCTCTATAGACCATCTTCTCTTTACCCTTCCCTTTCACATAACTCTTTCTTTTCGGCATTATAGGAGTCTTAAACTCAATACCTTGTGTTCTTGGACCTAGACGATCATTAGGAGGTGCTTTCTTATTGCCAAGACGACTCTTCACATCAGATTTGCGTGATCCGAATCGTTCCCTCCTACTTCTAGGGTTCAACCATGCCTTGTATGCACTAGATAAAGGAGGAGGAGCTTGGTTACTTGCAGAAACGGTCCACAAAGGTCTTCCAATCCAATAAGTCTCGTATTTGTGAACGTTACTTTCATGCAACGATACTTCACGAGGACTATCGTTATAGCGTGGAACTACTTGTTCAAGTCCATACTGCCGCATCAGTCGAGAAGGACAATAAAAAGTCAGTTTTGAGATACTAGGAACACGGCAATATGGAGTATCATTCGTACCAACCATCCTAGTAAGCCTCCACCAAGGCACCACCCAACGAATGGAAAATTCTCTCTTTGCAAAGAAATTTTTCCAGTCTTCATACGACATGTTCATAGAGTAATTCTTCGTCCTGCGGACTAGATCGTTAGGGCCATATTTTTCAACATCGCCGGGGGCTTCAAATAGTTCTAAACGCTCCATCAACCAAACCTGCAAAAAAAAAATGCAGATTCCCGTGACACGGCAGACTTCACCGTGTCACGGCAGAGAGCCACCGTGACACGGTACTTGTTTTGTGTCACGGGGGCTACTCGGAGCGTATTTTTACCTGCAGCAATACCAGAGAGCAATTCCTGATGGCTTTCCGGTCAGTTTTGCTTTGTCAAGGCCACGAAACGTTTCTCCAAGGCACGTAGGCATAGGAGATCTCCCAAATTCAACATGTTCAAGCACATACGCTAGACAAGCATGTCCTACCCTACCGTTTGCAAATAAAAGCTTGCTAAACATGCAAAAAATATATGCCCTTCTACGATATACATGATAAGACTCAGAGATAGGGCGATTAAAATATAAATTTGCAAGTTTTTCTAAGTCTACCTCATTACCAAACACAATTCTATTTAAATCTGGATCTGTTAGATTCAAATGGCGTTCAAAATCTTGGTAATAATGATCACGTAGGGTAGGCATGGCAATAAGATTTCTAGCAGGAAATCCAAATATTGCACCGAATTCCTCCGGCAGGGGACAGATTTCATCGTAATCAAATTTAAAACAATGTGTTTCTGGACTCCAATAATCTAATGCTGCCCTAAGAAAATCATGTTCAATCGCTACATGCCTCAGGGCTAGTAAACCCCTGACATGAAATAATTCTAACTCTCTTTTGTCAGCATTGGTCAAAGAATAAGACCAGTCGCGCAATGTATTATCAAAATTCTGAGACATTATTATTGAAATATGAAATTCTAATTATTTTGTGTTTCGTAATTATGCATATCACGAATATATTGGTCCTATTTTATAGCAAAAGCGCTCGGAACTGCTCAGAAATTATCTTTTCATACACGTAAACCACAACGTTGTTGAATACGAGCACCGTGACACGGGATATTCCACCGTGACACGGTGTACAGTGTCGTGTCACGGCGCCCACGCGTTTTCTTTTTTTTATCTTTTCTTGTATCTATCTGGATTTTTTTTTAGTATTTTATCTTCACCATTTATTTTTCAGCTTTCTGAGAGTTTCATTCCTAATAAAATTCTCAACTTTTTTTTATTTATTTTTATTTCTTTTTTTATTATTTATTCTTTTTATTATTTTTATCATTTTATTTTTATTATTTAATTTTTATTTATTTATTTATTTTAGTCATTTTATTTATTTTTATTTCTTTTTCTTTTGGGGAAGGTCGGTACCCTCCACTTACTCCACTTACCTTTTTTGTCGTGTCATCAATAAATACACAATCACACACAATGAGTCTCAAGCACACACTAACACACACTAATAAATACATAAACTGTGAATAATGTACAAAATGAGTCATAATAAATAAACAGCGTCAAGTGTCATCACAGTATGTACAAATAAAGACCCTCGGTCAAAAGTCTGCAGAACTAGAAGAGTTAGGATCAGTATCATCTCCAGCCTGTGAATACGGGAACAGCGAGCCAAAGAGTCCCACCATCATCCGAATACGGGGAGTAGTGTCCCTACTAGTCCCTGTGACTCCGGCAGCAGTCAAACTCAAAGCAGGACCCGTCCAACTAGCAAACGGTGTAGACTGACTCAAAGACACGGGAATCGTCGGCGGAGGCATCGTCCCATACATTGGAATTGAGAACAAGCCCGACACCGGTGAAGGAATCCCAGACGATGGAGATGAAAATAAACCAGGATCCACGAGAGTCAAAATAGGCCTAAACTCAAGCTGAGAAGGCTATGAAAACGACTTTCGCTGCCTCTGACCCTGACCCTGAAAGCGCTGGGAAGACTGAGGTTGCTGCCACTGAGCCTCATGAAACAGCTAAGTAATCTGAGGCTCCCGCTGAGACTGAGAATGCCGATGAACCTCAGGAGAACGTCTACCACGACTAAGCTCCCCCTCGTCTGAGCCTCTATGCCTCGAGCGCGAGCGGGACCTCCGTTGCTCCTGAAAGATACAAAATCAAAAGGCGTCAACAATGCAAAGTAAAACAAATGGTTGAAGTGGAAAAAATGAGCATACCTCAAGAACATCGCTAGAACTACTCCGACAACTCGCACCACGCCGAAGCTTGATGATGCAGTACTTCAGAGCGTCAACCAACTTCATGAGTCCCATCATCTCCGAGCGGTTAGGCTGAGAAAAAAACAAAGAAAAATCAGTAACAAGTGGTGTTAACATGATGAATAATGCATCAAAAACTTACCGGCTCAAAAACCTCGGGCAGAGACTCCTGCGCCTGTCTGAAACCCTCTAGCGCGTCAGCAATATGGTCCTCGGTAATACCAATCGGCCTTGGGTAGCGGAAAGATTGAGGTGGAATCTCAATCCTCCCTACAGGGCGAACAGTCGTCTGAAAATACGATCGAATAATCAAGTTATTCAACTATTTAAATAGAGACTAGTGAAAAAAATCCTCAAAAGAAATCATACCTCAGGAAGGCGGGGTGGAGGAGCTAGAGGGGGAAGCAAGTCCTGCGCGTAATCACCCTCCATGTGCACAAGCTCCTGCCAAGGAAAAGTGTAGCGCTCTCCCCTATTTATCAACTCCCTAAGCAAGCGCGAGTCCAGCATCGACTCTGGTAGAGATGAGGGCACCACAAAGCGATCACCACTGTGCTGACGAACAACACGCTCCCCCAAATACCAGACAAAGCGTCCGGTACCAACCAAAACAATGCGGTGCGCTGAAAGATGCAAGGCCTCGGGAAGATTAGTCATCCCGGCCCAAGGACGATACCGGACATCAATGGCAACCTGAAAACCATAAAAAGTTGGCATGAAACACTGGAAATAACGTCAGAGAGAAAATAACGGGCTACAAAACTAATTCTTACGCCAACAAAAAAGGTGCCTCGGCGTAGCAGCCCGCGCAGCGCAGAGACAGACTCCACCCGTGACTCTCCTCGGTCACGCCAGCTAGCCCCGACAGGGAAATCATGAACCGCTCCACGACGCCGTCGAGGAGCCAATCCTGGGAAGTACTCGTGAAACCATAGCTGCAATGAAAAGTAATATTTGAGCATATGAGCCGAACAAATTAAAATAAAACAAGAAGAGGAAAGGATCATTACCTCTACGGCTCTCCATAGACCGTAGACAGTGACGGGAGACTCGTTGTTCAGCTTCCTACAGCCATGACGTAACGACAAGAGAAGGTCGGCGTATCCAAGGCTGGCCCAGCTAAAGGATCCTATCTCACTGATCCTGACTAAAGAAGGGAGGTAGCAAAGGAGTGCACGTGACCTCCTATCAGGAGAAAGAGTCATGGAAATAAGAATCAGAATGAAGATCTGCACTCGCTGCTCAGCCGATGTCTCCTCCATGTAAAAACCACGAGCTAGAACCCGAAGCCAGCTTCGATCGCCCGCTCCTAAGACCACCTCGAGACACTGGCTTTGCCCAACTTAACTAGATCCTCAGCCTGCCGCGTCGCTTTATCAGTCAGTGCGGCTATATGAGTCTTTAGATGGACCTTTTGGATTACGGCTATCCCTGTCACCTCATCCTGGGCCTTTCTTTGTGCGACCCAAGTCTCCTTCAGCTGCTCATTCTCTTTCTCCTTCCACTCCAAGAAGGCGTTAAGCCTGAGAAAGAGCTGCATGCGGACATAGAGTTGTTAGTAGAAGAAAATAAAGAAATATTGTCTAAGTATAAAAAGCCAAAATGAAAAACAGATGCGGACGGTTACCTCATTGCTGCAGTTTATCATGGGACCGAGGAAGCCCTCGTTGATTCCTTAGAGCTTGTCCCTTTACTCCTAAGGGATGACCCTAGCCATGGCCTCCCTCAATGCTTTCCTGTCCGCACCAGTCAGTGACTGGCCTGGAATTTTCACGTTCATCTCCTCCTCAATATTTGCACATGGCCGCAAAAAGTGTTAAACCAATGAAAAGTTTGCAAGAAAACACAAGTGTAGAATCTATGACTAACCAGTTGAGAAGGTGGGAAGAGATAGGAAGTTGAAGTTACAGGAAGGAGGAGGCTGAGGTTCTTCCTTCTCACCACTTGTGCGACCGATTATATTTTTAGTCGTATGCCCGGCAGCCGCTTGCCAGTCTGACTTCTCGACCCTTTTAACAGGGTCGTCGTCTTCCCCCAAGGACAGATTGTGGATCGACCTTGTTTTGGGGTCCACGGACTTGGAGTCCCCACTTGTTGTCGGCTGGGGTTGTCTCCTTTGGATTGCTTCGTGGCAATCCACGGCGTCATCTTGGCCGCAGAATCCGAAGGGGTCTTGGAATCGACCGACTTCCTCTGCTTGGACGCCTTGTCCTTCGAAGAGGTGGTCGACGCCTTTCGCTTTGCCCTGGGGTTGGGAGTAGCTAACTGGAAAAGAACGAAAAATTTAGTACGAGAAGTTATTAAAACAAGTTAACATCCGTACTAAAAAAGGAAGGAGTCCCTTCCAAACATAGCAGCGCGGAAGCAAAGAAACGTCCGCACAAAAAGAGAAGGAGTCTTTTCCAAGTATAACAACACGGACGGAAAAGGCGTCCACACCAAAAAGGGAAGGAGTCTCCCTCGAACATACCAGCACGATAAAGGGAATAAAAAGAGAACGGTCCGTACGTCCTTGGTCTGCTCGTACACTTGTTGATGAGCCTTGTACCGAGCAAGAAAAATCTCAGACATGTCGATCTCCCCCTTCTGCTCCTTGTCCAACATGCGTACGCCTCCTCTGCAAAAACAAAAATTTGACCAATAGTTAGAATAATTTCCAAAGAGAAAAGAATTCGGACGTCAGAAAGAACTAAAGCCCCACCTTGGGGAAGGTTCGTGTACAGGCCGCATACGGACAATTAAATTAGGTTCCGAAGCCAGCCGGCCAAGGGGATCTAGTTCTGGTGCACGGCCATCAATTTGCCATCCCGCCTAACCTTCTTTATCTTAAAGTATTCAAGTTAGTGAGCTCGGTCCTGGGTGGACAGGTGGTTTGTATGGTCTATGATCTCCTCGACCGAGCTGGATCGGCTTGACATTGAACCGATTCATTCGCAGATTGAACTACGCGTCCTTTGTTTTGATGTTGTAGAATAGGATCTTCCAGTCTCGCCACTTTGACACACGGTCCATCCCCACCATATAATCCTTGGTGGTGCTAAGCATGAACTACTCGTCCGTGTGCTTCTCTAGGTGGATCATCGCATGCATCTCGCAGAAAATCAGAAAGTCCGACTTGAAGCCTTTCCGAATGCACGTCACCAAGTACCCAAATATGTTTACCCAGCTGTTTGGCTCCAGCTAGAAGAGAGAAATATCGTACTCGTCCAAGACTGTATGAATAGGGGTGAAGGAGGAAACGGAGTTCAACGTCTAGGGCGCTCGGTAGACGCTGAATGATCTGTTATGCGGCCGCTCATCTTTCCAGGCGGCCACCGAAAGAGACCGTTTTGGGGCAACAAGTTCAAATCCTTCCCCCAAACGACGGAATGCCTTGTGTTCCAAGTGTAGATCCAAGGGTTCTGCTGGCTGAGCTGGGTCCCGTCGACAACCTACACACGACAGCACACGTAAACTGTCCTTGGGGGTGGCTCGAGGAACCCCCCTCCGAAGCTTAAGTTAGAGAATGTTTAGAGAGAGAAAGTGTACTTAGAAAGATATAGAAAGTACAATAACTTGAGTGCCTAACCCCCTTTCCGTTGTACCTTACCCTCTACTTATAAGTGTACTATCTACTTTATAGAGAGTTTAGTCTGGTCAGATCTGCGGGCTGACTCCATTAGGCTAGAGAGCCCTTCTTAGCTGCTTTCTCGGCAGTGAGTGCGCACCCTGGGAGCTGGACGATAGTTCAGCGGGAGCTATCCTATACAACTAGCCCCTCAAGAGGTGGTATGAGGTCAATCATGCCGACTCTTTTTATGCAGCATAGCCTTCTTAACTGAGCCCAGCTGGAAGGAATAGCTCACCAGGAGCTATCCCCTACAACTAGCCCCTCAAGAGATGGCGTGAGGTTTATTCATGCCAGCTATTCTAAGCTTGTAGCCTTATCAACTGTGGCTCAACGAGTCGTCTGGCTAAATTATCTTGCACACTCCTAGCCCCTCAAGTCTCTAGGTTGTTGCTGCGATCCGGGGACTTGGTTATCGACGGGGGCTAAATTATCTTGCACACTCCTACTCCTAGCCCAGCTGGAAGGAATAGCTCACCAGGACCTGTTTTTGATGACGATGCTTTTGTTGTCGTTTGAATTTTGTGATGGCTCTGTTTCTGCCTGCTGGGTGCACATTCGGCTGTGACTTGCTTGGGCTGTAGGATGAGTTTTTTTTATAACTCCCGCTGAAGTCTTGGAAATGACGAGCTTGCGGACAGGAATTTCAATCACTCCCGCTAAAGTCTAAGAAATGACGAGCTTGCGGAGAGGAATTTCGATCACTCCCGCTGAAGTCTGAGAAATGACGAGCTTGCGGAGAGGAATTTCGATCACTCCCGCTGAAGTCTGAGAAATGACGCGCTTGCGAAGAGGAATTTCGATCACTCCCGCTGAAGTCTGAGAAATGACGAGCTTGCAAAGAGGAATTTCGATCACTCCCGCTGAAGTCTGAGAAATGACGAGCTTGCGGAGAGGAATTTCAATCACTCCCGCTAAAGTCTGAGAAATGACAAGCTTGCGGAGAGGAATTTCAATCACTCCCGCTGAAGTCTGAGAAATGACGAGCTTGCGGAGAGGAATTTCGATCACTCCCGCTGAAGTGCACATTTTTTTACGAGAACAGTATTTGCATTGGTGGGACACGTGTTGATGATCCAGGCCGTCAGTTTGAATTTACTGAAATGACATGGCAGTTTGGCTTTGCTTCGTGCCCAACCGCCTATTTACTCCGTATTAAATTCACCGTCCCCCACTTTTTACTAATTTCTTTTACTTCCCTTATTTTTTCATCTTCCCTTCTTTATTACTTTTCATTTCAAAATCTTCGCTCCTCATTTCTCCTCTTCAGGCACTCGTGTTCTTCCATTGTTGTGGTAAGTTTCTGCTTTATTCGCCTTTATTTTTGCTTCAACTTATTGCCATACTCGCTTTTCTCTTTTATTTTTCTACTCTTACTTCTTTACTAATTTGCTTTTTCTTCTGTCATTATTTTTTACAGCAGTTTTGAACTTTGTTTTGTTTAGGTTCTTGCGTCCGCCATTGTTGTTGTACTCTGTTGCTTCTGCAACTTTTTCTCCTAAAGGTACTTACTTTGTACCTTTTTGTTGTATGTATTTTCCCAATTTCGCCTCTTTTTGCGTTTTGCTAACCAAGGTTGTATCTTTTGATTCGCCCTAATTGCCATTGCCCAATTTTTTTCCCTTTTTTGTTGTTATAGTTGCTTTCTTGGTTCTTTCCTCTTTATTCCTTCATTGTTCTTATCTCCTTAAACTAATCTTTGATTTTCGGTGCCCCATTGCTTTTTCTTCTCTTCGTGGGCTTTTTGTCTTTGTAGATTTCATAATGCCTGATGTTTCTAATAGTCAAAACATAAGTAAGCCTCAAGTGGCCACTGAATCGAATTCTCCTTCCCGATAATCTCCTTTAGGTGAGCGCCCTGTGCACACTCCTCCTGTTTCTCGTTCTTCTTCCCCCATTCCTATACAAATGGTTATGCCTTTTCCCTGTCCCTCTGGTGCGAGCGGGCCAGGTACTGTTGCGTTTGGGTCGGGCAGTAGTCGTCTCGCTGAGGGTAGTGCCTTTCGCCCTTTTCAGCGCAAGCCTCGCCCTGATTTCTTTGATCCCTACTGCGAGCGGGTGCTTGTTAAGGATGGGATTCCTTTGTCCCACCTTACCCGTTTAAGGCTACGCGCAATGCGTCATAAGATGTTAGTTGATGCCATTAAGGCTAATCCCCCTGACGTGACTCTTGTTAGTCCCATTCCCCATGTTCAGCCTTTAAACAGTTTTTCTTGGCTTGATGACATGGATGATGTGAATCGGTTTGAGCATTATGTAGTGCGAGGTGGCAGTATTGATACTCCATCACCATCTCCCTCTCCAGCTGTTCAAACGAGCAGGACGACTGAGTCCCTAGGTTATCGTTCTCTTTTTTTATTGTCAACCCACCTATGTAATGGACCGGAGCCTGTAGAGGAGGGCAAGATTGAGTTTTTCTTGGATGACAAGTGCTACAGGCCCAAGAACTGCATGCTGGAATCTCTCTAGCATAAGGATGCTAAAAGGTTGAACCTTGCTTCTTGGACAAAAGTTTTATGGCTTTAGGGAAGGCTACGAGTTGGTCTTGCCCGCTGACAGTGCAAAGCTATCTGCTCCCCCTGATGGGCACAATGTTGTGTTTGCATCTCAGCTGGACTTGGGTCTTAGGTTTCCTCTTGACCCTACTCTTGTGAAGGTGTTTTGTGCCTTCAATATCTGTATTTCCCTGCTGCATCCAGATTCTCTTCATACTCTAATTTTCCCGCTATGGTTTCTGTAGTTTCGGAGGTACCCTGAGTCCTTGCACCTGTTCAAGTCTTTAATGAGCCTGAAGAGGTCTACTTTTGGGACTGAGTCTGGGTGGTATTATGTTGCTCCTAAGGAGGGCAGGGTATTGTCCTACCCAAAACTTAGTCGTTTCAGGGACTAGACTGGTAAGGTTTTTTTTTTTGGTAAATAAAGAATTTTATTACCAAAAGTAAAGATTTACTACCCATAAAAGTAGCAACTACAAGAAATGAAAGTTCAGTACATGCCCTCTGGGCCAAAGAAGCAACAAAACCAAAGCCCGAAGGGAAAACAAAGACAACAACTACGGAACCTCTAACTAACAACGGAAGAGGAAACCGAAGCTATAACCAAACGTGGGTAATAAACCCAAACATCCAAAGATAACAAATAAGGTGAGTATAAAAAGCATCAGCTTAGCTTGAAAGCATACACCATCCGCCAACATTCATCATAAAAAGCAGCTTGATAACAATCCCACAGTCAGCCTGCCAGGACAGAACAACAGCATGCAACAGTACAATCTAG
This sequence comes from Chenopodium quinoa, assembly GCF_001683475.1. Classification (NCBI taxonomy): domain Eukaryota; kingdom Viridiplantae; phylum Streptophyta; class Magnoliopsida; order Caryophyllales; family Amaranthaceae; genus Chenopodium; species Chenopodium quinoa. The sequence continues at coordinate 503,932 of NW_018745251.1, read as the reverse complement.
GACACTGGACTGGTAAGTTTTTCTGGGTGAAGGTGCCCTCCACTTTTTCTGCGCCACGGAACTTCAGGGAGATCCGTATTAAAATGGCTGGAGTTACTGTTTCCCCCTGCGAGTCTGCCCGTGAGACGGAGGCTTTTGATGCTCTACAGGGAGCGGGGATTGGTGACTCCAAATTTCCCAAGATCTGGCTACCCAACTCCATATACATTGTGGGTAACGAGCAGCTCTTTGCTATGCGATTGTGACGTACACATGAGTCTGGTAAGTTTCTTGGCTTTCTTTCGTTTCCTTTTCTTTTTTCTCCTTTATCTTAGTTCTTTACGTTGTTATATTTTCTTGTCTTTCTCCTTTTCAGGCTATGACAAGTTGGACAAGTGTATCCTTGGGCTGGCTGATAACTGGAGGGACCCTTTAACTACTACTCCTGAAAATCCTCCTGAGCTCTTTGACACACTGGAGGTGTATGCTGGCTCCCTGAAGAATGAAGAGCGTCTGGCCCCCGCTAAGCTGCAGACTATTTTTTGGTACTGTGACTGCAGCTGACCGCGCAGGGTCCAGCCATTCTGAAATTGAGCCTTCATCCTCTACTGTTGGGAGTAGGCGTGAGACTCGGCCTGCCCCTCGAAGAGCGGCTTCAGAACCTGAGGCGTTAGTGGCACATGGTGCTTAACCTGACAAGCAGCCTGTTGCGACTTCCGGCCAGGTGGCACCTCAGACCTCTACTACCAAAAGGCAACGTGATCAAGCTTCCGATGATCCAAAGACTACCGCTGATGACTTTGCGGATATTGTTCTCAAGTTTCCCTCTGATGAGGCTGAAACTACCGCTGCGGGCTCAAAGCCCGATTCTTCTGCTGAGCATGTTCTGCTCTTTCCTTCTGATGTTGACAATGTTACTACTGCGAAGGACAATGTTGATCCTTCTGCTGTAGCTGCTGATTTCCAATTTCCTGATGAAACTATCATGGAGCTTCCCAAGTTTCCGCCGCGCCCTGCTGGATTGAGAGGGCGGCTCCGAAGTGCCTCCAAAGGTAGGCACGCTCAGGCAGAGGGGTGCTCACAAGCAGGATCAGCCAGTCATCGACCTGGAGGATGATCCTGTGACATCCGCCCTTGCTGAGGATGAGCCCGCTACAAAGAAGGCTCGTACCTCCTCTGGCCTTGATCCCTTTGCTTTTCATTCTGCTAACAGTGGGCTCCCTGGTGGAAATGCTGATAGGGGCATTGACACTCAGAATTCTAGTGAACTTAATCATTGTGTTCACCAATTCTTCAGTGATGCTTTTGAGAACCCCTTGTCTGCTACCTCAATCTCTGCTGGAGGTACTTTCCGCCCTAGTGGGGCTATTGAGTATTCTGAGGTTCCCATTGATGTCCATCTTTGCCCTATACTTTGTCGTGCTGGAGCTGAGGATGCTCCATTTTGGCCTGAGATGAATGTGAGGGCTGACGAGTCTCTGTTTGTGGACGACCCCAAGAAAGGCGGTACTTTGGGGTACCGTCTGACTCAGGGAGTTTGTCTTACAGCTGATTCTACGCGCAAGTTAGTTAGTTTCCCTACTGCTACGGCTTGCCATGACTTGGAGAAGGTTTTTTTTCTGTTTTTGATTTTCTCCCTTCTGATTTTGGCTTTTCTCTTTTTCTCTGTTTGTTCCATTATTAGTGTCTTGTTCTATTCATTCCTTCCACTGATTCCTGTCTTAGCTTACTCTACTCTTTCTCTGCCCTCTTTTGCAGCTTGTCAAGTCTGTTGGAAATTTATCCAATGCCTTGCTAACAGTGGAGAAGGAATATCAGAATCAGGGCCTGATTCTTTCTCAAAAGAATTTGGAGGTTCAGTAGGCTCGGGCTGAGAGGGAAGCTATGGTCAGTGAGGTGACTCCTCTGAGGGAGAGGGCGGACGCCCTGCAGCTCCAGTTGGGAGAATTTCAGCTCACCCTGACCAAATTGAAGAGTTGCGAGGAGCAATTGGGGACCTCTCAGACTAGGGTGCAAGCGTTGGAAGCAGAGATTGCTAATTTGCGGGTTAGGCATGTTATTGAACTGGAAGCTGCTAGGAAGGAGGCACTTAAGACCTTTGCGCTCTCCCCTGCTTTTTCTAAGTTATTGGTTGATCGCCATGATGGTGGATGGGAGGCTGCAGCTTGGTGTGTGAGCATCTTATATGGTGAAGGTGAGGAACAGTAGGCTTGTTTCAACACCTTCAGGGCCAAAGTTGTGGCTGCGAGCAAAGCTGGTTTGTTTGAGCTGCCTGCTGACCACCCTCGTGCTGCCAGTTGCAAGGTTCCTGACCATGCTGTGCTGAACTTGGAAGTTCCCCATTGTCTTGACGTTGCTGAAGCTATTGGAGTGGAGTCCTTGGCTGGTGGACAATAAAGGTTATGGCGGCTGTCACCTTCCTACTCCAGTGGTTCCTCTGAGTTTCCCTCACCCAGATCTATTGTAACTGGGTAGTTTTTGTTACTATCTTTGGGGTGTATAGCCGCCAAAGATTATGTTTCCTTGTGTTTTCTCAAAATATTTTGTCTTTTGTTGCTGGGTCTGCCCAGCTTAACTTGAATTTATGCCTTTCTGACTTTACTTGCTGAGTGTTTCCTTGTCCTGGTGGACGAGGGCTCAGCTTTGCATATATTGTAACTAACCGGCTGAATGTTTATTCTGCCTTGGTAGGCAGGGGTTTAGCTTTGTATTGTATGTATTTCTGCTACTTTGCCTGTTGATTATCTCATAGTCTGCGTGTTTATCTGGGCCTACTGATGGGCCGAGGTATAATAGTACCTATACCTTAGCACAACAGCCTCTTTGTTGCGCTCAACGAGGCCTCGTAGGTTGGGCCTCCCTATTTTCCTGATTTAGCTGCTGAGGGCTCTCTTGATTTCTTGTTCTCTGTTGTGTTTAGAACGAACTTTGATAAGTTTTATTCTTCTTGCCCTGTTTGCTTTGGGTGCTTGTTCCTTATGTACTCTATTTAGATTTGATAGAGACTCGTTTGCATGTTGACTAGTTTATTCAGCTGTTGCCTTTCTAGGCATTATTCGGTCTGCTCTGCTGAGACTTACTTGTGTCAATCAGCTTTTTGACCGCTCATTTAGTGTCATTCAGCTTGTTTTGCTGTGACTTATTTATGTCGTTCAGCTTGTTTATGTTGCGACTTGTTGTTTTGTGCCACTTACTTCTTTTTGTAAGGGCTTACATGTATCTATCTCCTCCTCCTCTCCCCTTCAAAGAGGTGAGCTGGGTGGGACTAAGAGAACCTTAGTATCGCCCACACAGCTCATCGTCTTCGTTTTCCCTGCCCTCTCCTGCTCAAGTTGAATGTGCCACGCCTCCCCCTCAGGCATCCCCAAGGTGGTGCCCTATTTTACTTTGAGCAGGTGAGGTTGGGTTTTTGGGAGGGATGCTTTCTTTCGTAGTTTAACGTTGTTTTGCTGCTTTGTGCTAGGTTGCTTTTTACCTTCAGCACTTGCATGTTTTCTTGCTCTCTCTTTTTTTTTATTACTTCTGCATGTTAGTATATGATGCTAAAGCATGATATGTCAAAACAAGTTTACGCAATAACTCCTCACGTAGAGGCTTGTATTTCATTAAATTAAAAATGGCTCAGATGCCTTAGTTAACATAACATGAATTAAACAGAGTTCTTGCAAAATTGAAATAGCTATCTCCGTTTCTACTTAACTTCTTGTCTATTAAACAAAATATTTCCTTAACACATCAGCATTGAAACTATTTCTTAAGACCTGAACTTCTTGATCTGCGAGGAGGAATGCACCTAGTCCTACTTGCTCATGAATGATGAAAGGACCTTCCCAATTGGCTGACAGCTTTCCATGCTGATTTCCTCTTCCCACTGTTGTTGTCCTTCTGATGACCAAGTCTCCAGGAAAGAGCTCTCTGTGCTTGACCCTTTTATTGAAAGCTTTGGAAATCCTGCTCTTCTAGGCTTTCAACTTGAGGGCTGCTTTTAGCCTTACTTCCGGCAGGAAGTAAAACTCTTCCAATATGCACTTTTCGTTTCCTTATTGTTCATAATGTTGTATCCTCAGGCTGGGAATTTGCACTTCCACTAGGACAACTACATCAACCCCATAGGCTAGGGTGAAAGGGCTTTTACCAGTAGACTCTTTCTCAGTGGTTTCGTTTGCCCATAGGACCTCTGGGACTAGGTCAGCCCATAGGCCCTTGTGCTCCTCCAGCTTTCTCTGCAGGGCTGTTAGGATCAGCTTGTTTGTTGCCTTGGCCTGACCATTTCTCTGGGGGTAGCAGACAGAGGCACTTGCATACTTGGTGCCCATGTCCTCCAGATAATCCTTGATTGTGTCGCAGTAAAATTGGCATCCGTGGTCAAAGATTATGCACTGTGGTACCCCGAATCTTGTGATGATGTTTTTCCATATGAACGTCCTCACTTGGGTGGCCTTTATGTACTTGGTTGGTTCAGCTTCTATCCACTTAGTAAAATAGTCTACCGCCAATATGAGGTATTTTCTGCCCGCTGACCTAGTGGTGAACGATCCCAATATGTCCATTCCCCACTGGGCGAACGGGATCGGGCTGAGGATTGGAGTCAGATCATTTGCTGGCTGGTTTATGACTGGGGAGTATTTTTTGACACTTGTCGCACTTTTTCACATATGTCAGCACGTCTTGAGCTAGAGTTGGCCAGTATGCGCCTCTTCTTAGAACTTCTACTCCCAATGCTCCACTAATGTGGTTGGCACATATTCCTGAGTGGGCTTCTTCCATAATGTTTTCCTGCTCCCACTCTAGGATACACCTCAGCAGTGGTTTTGAGAAGCCCTTCTTGTTAAGCTCCCCATTCATTACCACGTACCAATTGGCGTCTTTCATTACCTTCTTATCTTGCACTTCGTTGTCTGGTAACGAGCCATGAACCTTGTATGCCAGAATGTCTGTGAACTTAGTTCGCTGCTGCCCAATGCAGTTCACCTGCTCCTTTTCAGCGATACTGCTTTCTTCCAAGACTTCCACCATCCTCGTAAGGCTCTGCAGGGTAGAACTGGCTAACTTTGATAAGGCGTCAGCCTGGGAGTTTCCCGCTCTAGGGACCAAGTCTATCTGGAAGTGAACTAGCTGGGCTACCAGTTCCTTTAATTTAGTTACATATTTCAACATGGTGGGCTCCCTAATCTCATACGCCCCCTTTAGCTGACTGGCGACAAGCTGGGAGTCAGTTTGCAGATGGACTTTCCTGGCTCTGGCTGCGATACTCATACGCAGACCTGCCAGCGTTGCCTCGTATTCTGCCTCGTTATTTGATGCTTTGAATTTGAACTTTATGGCGTACTCAAATACATTTCCTTCTGGGGATGTCATTATGATTCCTGCTCCGCTCCCTGTTTGGGTTGAGGATCCATCTACTTCTACCATCCAGATCCCAACGTCGTCTTCCTTCTCCTCATAAGAGGCTTCCACGATGAAATCTGCTAAGGCTTGTGCCTTGATGGCTGCCCTAGGTTTGACCTCCAACTCATACTCAGAAAGCTCGATGGCCCATATCAAGAGTCTGCCTGATGCGTCCATTTTTTACAATGCTTTTTCCAGTGGGTGATTTGTGAGGATTTGTATTATGTGCGCGTCAAAATATGGTTTCAACTTCCTTGCTGTTGTTACCACTACGAAGGCCAGTTTCTCTACCAATGGGTACCTTTGTTCTGCCTCAGTTAGTACGTGGCTCACGAAGTATATTAGCCTTTGTTGTTTGTGTCTTTCTACCAAGAGGACAACTACGATTGTTTGAATTGATGCGGAAATGTACAGTTGCAATTTTTCCCTCAGCTCCGGGCTGATCATTGTTGGGAGCTTAGTCAGATGCTCCTTAATACCCTCAAAAGCTTCTCTTTCTGCGGCTCCCCACTTAAATTCTTTGTTCCCTTTCAAAAACTGGTAAAACGGCAGGCATTGTCTCTTGACTTGCTGATGAACCTGGTTAGTGCGGCCATTCTACCTGTCAATCGCATGATGTCTTTGATACACTTAGGCTCAGGTAGGCTTAGGACTGCCTTAAACTTCTCCGGATTTGTGTCTATTCCTCTTTCACTGATCAGGAAGCCTAAGAACTTTCCTGAACTCACCCCGAAGACACATTTCTTCAGATTGAGTTTGATGTTGTATTTGCTCAGAGTGGCAAATGTTTCTTCTAAATCCATGATATGCCCTGCCTACGTGACTCTCTTTACAATTGAGTCGTCAACATATACTTCCACATTTCTACCCTTCTAGTGCATGAACACTCTATCCATTGTTTTCTGAAAAGTTGGTATTGCATTCTTCAACCCAAAGGGCATAGCTATGTAATTGTACACTCCCCCTTTAGTGATGAATGCGGTTTTCTGCCTATCTGGACTGTGCAGGCTGATTTGATGGTATCCTGAGAAGGCGTCCATGAAGCTCAGCAGGGCGTGCCCACTGGTTGAATCTACAAGCTGATTTATTCGTGGCAGCGGGTAACAGTCCTTCGGGTAGGCTTTGTTGAGGTCGGTGAAATCAACACACATTCTCCACTGACCATTCGCCTTCTTGACCATGACTACGTTGGCTAACCACTCTGGATAATCACAAGGCTCAATGAATCCTGCTTCCAAAAGTTTTTCTACTTCCTCCTGGATGGCCTGGTTTTTCTCCGTAGAGAAGCTTCGTTTCTTCCGCCTTACTGGTTTGATATCTTCTCTCACATTCAGCCGGTGGACCATGACTCCGGGGTCAATTCCAGGCATCTCATATGCTAAAAACGTGAAGATATCTTTGTTCTTCCTCAACAGCTCTATGAGGTGTACCCCTACAACTGGATCAATATCCTTCCCGATTTTCACCATTCTTGATGGGTCGCCCTCGGTGAGCTCAATTGTAACGTGCTCCCCGCTGGGAAGTGGCCTGGCCATCTCCTCTTTTGCAGGCTCAAAACTTTCCATGGCCAACTTTTGCTTATCCTTTTCCCTATGGTATTCTTCACGCTTCCTTTTCCTTTACTTTCTCTCAGGCTGCTCAAGAGATCTTTGCTCTGAGATCGGCTGCTGCCTGATCCTGGCGGGCTGCTTTAAAGCAGTTATGTAGCATTGTTAGGCTGTCTTTTGTCTTCCCCTGAGCTTTGCTGACCGCCCTTCATTAGTTGTGTAGGCCATGGTGAGGTGATAGGTGGAAACCACTCCGCCGATCTTGTGGATGAGCGGCCTTCCCATGATTACATTGTATGGTGAAGGAGAGTCTATCACCAGGAACTCTGCTCGAACATCATGTCTTTTTTACCTTTCCCTTACTCGAACTGGGAGCTCAATTATGCCTTCCGGGGTCAATCCGAATCTGTTGAACCCGGTGACTTCATAACTCACCCTTTTTAGATATTTTCTGTCTAACTTCAACTCTTTGAACGCGCTGATGTATATGATGTTGGCTGAGCTACCCCCGTCTATCAGTATTCGATCCACTTCCCAATTTGGTATTCTCATTGTCACCACCAGCCGGTCATCATGAGGGTAGATTATGCCTTCTTGATCGTATTCATCAAATGTAGCTCGCGGCTGCGGGGGAAGTGGTGGACATCTGCGCTTCTCATTGTAATTTATCTGATGTATCATTGCCCGCAGGTCTGCTCGTGCCTTGTTCAATGTTCCCCCATGCACTGGTCCTCCACTGATCACATACACTCTGCCTTCTGGCTTACTGTCTCTGTCCTTATCTTCAGTGGGACCCGTGTGACCTCCTCTGCAGTCACGACCTGCTCTATCTTCATCCCTTCTTCTTGGAGGATCAACATGCTGCTTGAATTGATTCAGGTATCCTCTCTTGACCAGATCTTCTATGTTATCCTTCAAATGCGTGCACTCGTTAGTGGTATGGCCATGGTCCCTATGGAAGTCACACCACTTGCTGGGATCACGACTCCTATTAACCATTCTCGGGGGTATCTGCCATTTGTCATCAGCTTTATTCACACTAAAGATGTGAGACCTCGAGTGGGTTAGTGGGGTATATTGGTCGAACCTTTCTGGCCTTCCTCCTCTCTTCGGATATGCCCTTCTTACCCCTACAGCTCTGTCCGCCTCTCTTCGACCTTGTTCAGCTCTGCTTGGCTGGTCAGCCCTGGCTATATTTTCTATCCGGGTGACTTCTGCCCGCTTAACTAGGTCGCCTAGCGCCTTCCTGCTAAACATTGCTCTGTCAATTTCATCCGCCTTGAAGAACTCGTGAGCTTTGCCCAGCGCCTTAGCAAGCGTTTTGAGGCTCTTATGCCCCATATACGCTCTGAATGGTGATCCTGGCAGCAAGCCGCTCTGCATGGCCAACAATGCTACCTTCTAGCTCATATTCGGAATGGTTGTTGCCTCCTTATTGAATCTGGTGATGAACTCCCTCAAGGGCTCATCCTTCCCTTGAAGTAGTGACATCAGCTTAGTTGTCATCTTAGTTCGATCTACCAGGGTTATAAAATGCTCCATGAGCATCCTCTTCAGCTGATTGTACGAGTATACGGAACCTTTAGGAATGGCCCCACACCACTCCACGGCTAACCCCTCTAGGGTCGGTGGGAACGCTTTGCACCAAACCGAATCCGTCATGGTATAGAGCACCATGTGGTTCTCAAAGGCTGATATGTGGCTCTTAGGTGTTGTGATTCCATTGTATCTACAGCTCGACATCTTAATTTTCTCCATCGATTCCTCTAGAATCACCCGGCAAAATGGGGAATCATCTAGAACAACCTGGATCCGCGCACACTTGTCTTTGTCCGGACTGGGTCCCCGCTCTGAGGCTGGTGACCTACTGCGGGGAACTCGCCTCTCCGGGCTTATCCCAGTCTGGGCTATTTCCTCCACACTCCATTCTCGGTTCAGATTGCGAGCTTCCAACTCCAATACCTTCTTCCTCAACTGAACGAGCACCTTCTGCTCGGGGGTGAGGATTGAGGTGTTGGCTTCTTTACTACTGGCTCCGCAGCTGCCGCTGTCGGTGATGAGCTCGTCCCCTTACCCATATTGGCAAGGACTGCCGTCATTGCTGCCAGCTGTTCTTTACTGCACTTAGAGAGGTTCTGTAGGATGGATGGCATGTTTACGGGTTGTGGTTTTTGGGCTATGGGTGATGAAACAATGGGTCATTGTTCACGCCTGTCAACGGCATTCCGTATTTGAAAATGGAACTGGATCCTGTCGGATTGACTGGTTTCAACGTTGCTTTAGGTGCAGCTGACGTCAATCTCCGATGGGGCTGGATTTTTGTGAGACGGTTAATTAGGGTCTTTCGGCGGATCCTTTCGGATCGACAGCTGCTGCTGGTGTTTTTTGTGGTGTTTGGTTGGTGTCGTTAGCTTTGGGTATGGGTGTTTGTACAACTTCCTCCTCGGCCATGGTGGTTTGTCAACTAGTCCCTAGCTTAGTTGGTGAACCTCTAGTTAGATGATCCTACCCCTCCTTCTAGCGCAAATTGTTTTAGGTGTGGATCCAAGGGTTCTGCTGGATGAGCTGGGTCCCGTCGACAACCTACACACGACAGCACACGTAAACTGCCCTCGGGGGTGGCTCGAGGAACCCCCCTCCGAAGCTTAAGTTAGAGAGTGTTTAACGAGAGAAAGTGTACTTAGAAAGATATAGAAAGTACAATAACTTGAGTGTCTAACCCCCTTTCCGTTGTACCTTACCCTCTATTTATAGGTGTACTATCTCCTTTATGGAGAGTTTAGCCTGGTTAGATCTGTGGGATGACTCCATCAGGCGATAGTTTAGTGGGAGCTATCCTATACACCTTGTATTCCTCCAAGCCATCATTAAGGTATCCCAAGGCCGTGCTACCCACCATACAGGCGTACGGGTCCTTGAATGTATCAACATTGGCAACGACCTCCTCGGCCGCTACCTCGCCCTCGGTCATGTTCTCTGCCTCCTCTTTCCCAGGGTGAGGAGTGGCTCCAAATTCAGAGGACAGAACTCTGTCTAAATCGGCATCCTCGCCGAACTCCTGCTTCTGGAGCCATGGGCGCCCTAGAGATAGCTGAATCCTCAAGAAGTAAGGGACCCTTGCCCTTATCCTTTGCGACGGCCGCCCGATTTCCCGAAGAAGGGTTGCAACGAGGTGGCAGGTCGGACGGTTCATTGATGATAACCCCAGTCCTAGGCATGTCCGACCTGCTATGTTGGAGATAGGGTGGTTCAGAAAATGGAGCGGACAATCCAGCCCTGTCCGCCCCAAAAGAGAAAGGAGGTCTCTCCCAATATAGCAACTCGACAGGATCCATGACCGTGTTGGCATATTGGGGATACCTTTGCTCCGGTGTTTGCCCGGACGCACCCCTAGGAGAAGAGGCGCCTTGAGTCCTTTAGCGCTCTTCGAAGGAGGCGGTCACTTCGACCACTGAGCATTCAGTACCTCTAGTAGATGCGGTATTGGTAGTAGTGTCAGTTTGGGAGTTAACATTGTACGGGTCATAAGGGACCCTAGGATGGACCAGAATACCGTTTGGATTCCTCTTTGTGTCTTTATCGTATGTTTGCATTGTACGGGCCATCTTCGACTTTAGGGACAGAGAAGAAGAGGTGGATAAGAGTTGGTACTCACTAGAAATGGACCCACTCCATGAAAGATATAACTTGTCTCCTTCCACTGTAGACTCCTCAGTCCCAGGTGAACAGTCGACCTCATGAGGAGAAACAGACGAAGTCGAGTTTGGAGCCAGTTAAAAAAAAGAAAAGAAGAAGAAGAGTAAAGGAATGAAAGTAGACGACCTACCTCTGTCCGTGTAGAAAGTTCTGGATGGTGGTCGAAAACCTCAAACTCTGGACGGAATACTCAAGCGAACGACGGAGCTCTCAAAGATTCAAAGGAAATCACTTTCTCTCTCTAAAAAGCTCTGACTTCTCTCTAAAATTCGCAAAGTTCCAAAGTGTCAAAATGACATCAAACCCTCTCTATTTATAGGTAGAATTTATGGGGGCAAGATGGTAAATTCATCTTTCCCACCTTGACATTCAAACGGTTATTATTTGAAAATTTTAACCTAGAATTCAAAAGGTTAAAAAAGAACCCTTGTTAACTTAGAGGGAAAAAGAGACGGACGTCTAAACGACATGACCAAATAGATGGCCACGTCCGCAAGGTGTAAATTACCCTCCTAAAGAGTTAGGTGTCCGATCTCCCTTCTAATTCCCAGACTTAGCCGTCCAATTGAGGAATAATAGGCGGACAATATAAGCTTTATGCCCAAGGACAATCGTCCATCAACATAAGCGAACAGATCTGTCCGCCTGTTTTACCATATGCCTTAGATCTTCCTATGCGGACGAGGTAGGAAGGATGAGGATAAGAGGAGGCGGCCAATAATGTACACGCCACCCCCTCTAAGGAGAAAATGTTTAGAGTAAAATAGCCCTTATACGTGGTCCAATCCCATAGTGACACGTGGCCCAATCAAAGGGTGACACGTGTCCCAATGGGAAGATGATGTGTGTAATAAGCTCACAAAGAGCACCTGAAACGAAAGAAAAGGGGGCCTTTATTACATCAGAGCCCAAATCCCGAGATTCCTGTAGAAAGTCGCAAAACGGCGCCCCCAGGTGACACGTGTCAATACCTGATTGCGCAGCCAATCAACACACGAAAATTTAGGGCACAAACCATAAAGGGGCACAAATTCCACCCCTATAAATACCCTAATCATTTATGATGGGAGGGGTGGATAATGACATAACATTTAATAGAGCATCAAAACAGCTCCAGCTTCTCTCTACTTTCTCTCTCTAGATTCTCCGTTTCCGATTACTAGCTTAACCATCGGAGGCGAATATTCCGGTAACAGAATATTCGTTGTTTTGCAGGTGTCAAGTCTCATTGCTAGTAGTACGTGACCAGTGTCCCGAGGGATTCCAAAAACCCTCGAAACACAATCCTACTACACTATTATTGGACCCTTATTATGGACCAAACTAAATTGGATTGGACATTTTCATAAAACAGAGTACATTTTTAAAACAGAAAGAAGAGTTATTTTTATAAAAGCAATCCCGCATCGCAAAACTTTGTACACTTTCACTTCGTTCGATAATCAAATGACGTGAAAGGTACTCATCACTGAGTTTGGTTTTTAGGGAGACACAATTAGGTGTCTACAATACGGGATAATTTTTTTTCTTTACTAGGTGATACTTCTTTAATAGATTGATGTCTTACTTCATCTGTTAAAGCAAGTTGTACTTGTTTAACCTGTCCTTTTAAATCACTTACTTTTTTATTAATATCGATTTAATTATTGATATTTTGTTTTCAATATTAATATAACGAGCATGAATTTTATCAACCTCAGATCTTAGTTCACCAATTTGATCTACTATATGCTTAAATTAAGGATTTGCCCAAAAATTACAAGTATTTTCATGAATATGATAATAATGCTTAAAATCAGGTTTCTTACACTCAGTAGAAGACCTAGTATTCTCCAGCTTTATTACTTATTAATTAACAACTTAGTTAACTTTTAACCGTATGACTCTGATATCAAATCTCGCAGCTTAACAGTTTCCAATTTATAATAACAGATTTCACTTATATGATAACAATATACAAATACTCCCTCCGTTACGAGTTACTCGCAACAAGAGGGAATTCGCGGACTCCCAAGCAAAATATCTTAAGTGTAATTATTGGAAAATAAGGAGATGTGATTAGTATTAATCCAATTAAAAAAATAAACAAAAACTAAACACCAAGCACAACAACCACGAAACCACCACCACCTACCAAAACCCCAACCACGAAAACAGCCCCACCTAGCGCACCACTAACGAGCCTAACACCACCAACGGACCCAGCAAACCCACGATTAACAAACCTAGCACGAACCCTTTGCAAACCCACAGTCAATGAACCAGCACCACCTGCGAACCCTTCGCAAAGCTGCCGAACCCACTACAACCCACCACCAACCACCCCAAAACCCATAACCCACGAATCCAGACCCACAACCCTAAAACCCACCACCCACAACCCCGAAAGGCACAACCCACGAACCCAGATCCACCAGCCAAAACCCCGAAACTCACAACCCACCACCCAACACGAACTACAAACCAGCACCACCACCTATCACTAACCACCCAGCAAACCCTCAACAAATCCATGGAACCCATAAAATCGTCAGATCTGGAAAATTAGCGAACCCACAACAAACCATGAACACACATCGGCAATGACAAAACAACAAGAAAAGGAAGAAAGAGAATACGGAGGCTACAACAAGCAAGAGGGCATCGGTAGTGAGTTCCGGCGAAAAGAGCAATCGCCATGGTTGCGATGGAGATCGGTGGTAGAGTGGAGATCGGGGGAGATGAACAAAGAGAGAGAAATTCTGGGTAAATAAAGTGGAGATTCGGTGGTAGTGGTGGTGGTGGTGGTGGTTGCCAATTAAGCTGATGATGAAAAAGATTGAAAGAGAATGAATATGTCAAATTAACCCTAAACAATATTATTAAATATCTTATTAAGTGTGATTACAAGTACCAATTCCCTTTAAATATGCATAAAAGGCGTGATCAAGCAATAATAATAAATATATCAAGCAACATAATAACAATCATAAATAATAATAAGAATAATCATAACCATAATCATGATTATAATCATATTAATAACAATCATAATTATCACAATCATGTTAAAGCATAATAATAGCAAGATCCTAGGCATGATACTAACAAGATTAATAACAAACCCTAGCTTGTCACTAAACATCAAAGATCAAATATATAGCTCTAATAAGACACTATCATAAATATTAGGAAAGAAAATAGAAAATACCTCAGAAATCATAATTGATATAAGCCTTGTTTGGCAATTGGCTGTTGGCTGTTGGCGGTTGGCTGTTGGCTGGTTCACTTGGCTTATTTGACCAGCTGGTATGTCTGGCTGTTTATAATGACTTTTGAAATTGGCTGTTAAAGCTGATAAAAGTGTTTGGTAAATTAATTGTTGGTAGTTGGCTGTTTATTAGATAATTTGTGGGCCAACCAGCCAAAAGCCAACAAAAAAGCTACTCAAAGCAGCTTTTTCATTTTGGCTTAAAAGCCAGCTTTTTCCTGGCTAAAAAGCCAATTACCAAACATATTTTTTGGCTGTTGACCTCATAAAAAAGCCAAAAGCCAACAGCTAACCAAAAAGCCACCTAAAAGCCATTTACCAAACATGGCCATAAGCAAATCATCTTAAATATCGTACTCCATTATCTTTCTTTTATAATTTTGTATACTCCATCTACCCTATTTACCTCTTATTTTATTTAATTCAATTAAATTGTCTAAAATTATATGTCGGTCAAACTTTAACCACCTACAATAACGCAGAAAAAATATCATATAATACGAAGTTACGAACCCGTCAAACAAATTCAATGACCCAGAAGCCGATCACACTAAACATCTCTCTCTCTCACTCTTTTCTCTCTAGTGTATGCTCTTACTCATGCCAGTATCTTCTTGACCTGCTCAGAAATGGCGTCGAAAGGGAAGGGAATAGCCGACGGTAACGATTCATTCGGAAAGAGAAAACGAGACGACGGTAATGGTGGTAAAAGCAAGAGAAATCGCAGCATTCTACAGTTCTTCGAAGACACTGCCGTTGAAGATGGCGGTGCCAGCGATAGCGGCAGCGATGACTTTTTTGATGATGGTTTGGTTTAATTTTTCTTTCATTTTCCGATTCTCTTCTAATTGTAAAGACATCATTTTTTAGGGTTTCATATCAACTTGATTTTGTGTAATTAACATACATTTATCTTCTTTACCTCAATTTTGGTTTTAAGGGTTTATGCATGTAAAAATTTCTGGAATCTGGGTGGGTTTTTTTTTTTTTTTTTTTCTTACGTAGTTATGGATAAATGTTTTTGGGTGTTCCTGAAATTTTTAAAATTTTATGGCTTGTTGGTTTTATTTATTTGTATGTTTTATGCTATATTACGAAGGTTTTTTATTTTATTTTTTTATTTTTGGAAGACGCACCCACATTCCATAGTTTACAGGTTGAAGAACCACTTTAAAAAAACAGAAAGAAAGAAATGTGGGTGCTTGTTGAAAAATAAGAAATGTGGGTGGGTGCTTGTTGAAAAATAAGACATGTGGGTGCTTGTTGAAAAATGAGAAATGTGGGTATTTGGTTTAGGAAAAATTGTTAGGAACTAAATGCTAAATAGGGGCATTTGGAAACTACCCACTAAAAAAATTTATCAAAAAAACCATTTGCATTTTCCGACGAGAAAGTCCGGCGTGTGGGGCCCACTTTTTCAATTTTTCTTATGAAACGAAGTGAAAACAAGTAGGGTATGCAATTCATAGGTAATTCTTCTCTTTTAATCCATTAATTATGAATTTTGATGTTAGGGTGTAACGATTAGAAAAATTAGGGTTCTTAGAAATTGGGGATAATTTGAAATTGGTTGAATTTATTACTTTTAATTCAAATTGGTTATCTTAGAGTTACAAATTAAGGTCTAATTTGTCATTGCATCGTGTCTTTTCAGAGAAAAATTGAAAAAGTGGGCCCATGTGCCGGACATTCTCGCCGAAAATGCAAATGGGTAGTGCTACTCTAACTTTTTAAATTTAGGGGGTAGTTTTTTTGATAAAATTTTTTAGTGGGTAGTTATTTTCAAATACCCTTATTAAGCGTGTAGTTCCTGATAAATTTTCCTTTGGTTTAAAATAGAAAAAAATTGAGTGGGGTATTTTTATTTGTGATTTTGGTGGTGTCTGGTAATCTTTTACAGTAGCATTTTTGAAGCTCTTTTCCCTGAATTTTGGGGTTCAGGGTCACCATTTGTACTGTAATTGGTTCAAGAAATCTAGGTGGTTTTATTGTTAAACTGTAGTGCATAATTGCTTGTTTATTGTCATTATTATGATTTTTTTTAAATTTTTTGACGTGTTTTTGGATGATTCAAAATTTCAATGCCTTTGTTTCTTGTAGTTGGTTAAGTTAATGAAAATTTTACAATGAAATTTGTGTGTTTTAATTGTTAGTATTGTTTCTTTCCTATTTTAGAAACATTAGCATAAACATGTGTTCCTGCTGGCGTGTGAATATTTAATTATTTATCGGTTCTTTGTGCAATCCATTCCAACTGATATCTCTGCTCTGTGTTATTGACCAGATTTCTTGGCCGATTATTTAGAGGATCCTAAAGTCAAAAGTGAGCCTGGAAAATTTGTTCAGGTCCCTTTTATCCCTAAAGAAGAAGAGTTGAGTGGTGATGAACTGGAGAAAATGATAACAGAGCGTTATAGGAGGGGGTATGTTAGGTATGCTGAAGATGATAATGAGTCTAAAAGATCTGTAGACAATAGTGAACTTATGCCTTCTGGGGAACCGACCATCTGGAAGGTTAAATGTAAGGTATGATTTACTCTTGGCATCAAAATTAAATGGCTATTCTCAAATATTTATTTTATTTCATCACTAAAGGGAGCATTTGGTATGAATATTGGAAATGGAGTGGAAAGAAAACAAATAAAAGAGGGGAACTTCATCTTTTTTTGTTTGAGGAGGGTAAGGGTAAGAGAGGTAACAATTAGGTGGAAACCTTTATCCCTAGGTAATGGTAAATGTTGCCTAAACCTTCTAACCAAACACGAAGTAATGATGATGGTTTAGTTGAATCCGTTTCCAACCAAATAAGTACTCTTACCAAACGTGCTCTAAATGTCATTGTTATGTCTCCATCTATTTTGCACAATTTAATTTTATGAACACTACTTTTCCTCTACATGTAGGTTGGGCGAGAAAAAAATACTGTGTTTTGCCTGATTCAAAAGTATGTAGATTTGAAAGTCTTAGGAACAAAGCTGCAGATAATATCTGCATTTGCTGTGGAGCACATTAAAGGATTTGTATTTGTTGAAGCAGAAAGGCAGTCTGATGTAGCAGAGGTAATTTTATTTAAGTGGCCCTCTTTTCTCTTCAATTTAGCCTCACTGTGCATTCTTGTCTAAAAAAATCTTCATTTAAATGGATTTTTAGGCATGTAACCAGCTTGCTGATGTATACTTTAGCCTTGTAACACCTGTACCGCCAAATGAAGTTGGTCACCTCTTGGTTGTTAAAAAGAGGTATCATGAAGTCAAAGAGGGTTCATGGGCACGGGTAAAGAATGGAATCTACAGGGGTGACTTAGCACAGGTTTGGTAGATTTTTATTACAACTTGCTAACATACATTAGGTCCTAGTATTTGCTTCTCAATTGGACCTCATATTGTTGTAGGTGGTGGCTATCAACAATGAGCGAAAAAGAGCAACAGTTAAGTTGATCCCAAGAATTGATTTGCAGGCTCTTACAGCAAAATATGTAATATTCTTAGTCTTATATCCGAGTTTCTTTACTATATGATTTTGGCTTCGAACATGTTAGTAATTCTTATATTTTAAGACAAGATTTTATCATAGCGTACTTTTTGAAATTATCATGTGACATTCCACATCTTAGCAAATTACTTTGACTCCGTTACTTCATGCTCGTGTGTAATAATGTTCAAAGTGAGTCAGTAGGCATGCTTATAGCAATATAGCTGCCATTTCCCTTTAGTTGATATGCTATGAAGATCTTGCTTTTGCAATGTGAGAAAATTCATCTTCATGACTATGGTTCCCAAGTAATTGTATCTTTCTTTACTTGTTAATCATGGGCTGCTTTGCATTGTCTTCATTTTTAAATTTGAGCTTTTAAGCTGTAAAAAATTGGGATGCACTGCTATCATTTCATGGTTAAAAAATTATTAAAATTTTGTATTGTAAAGAATTTTGAGCTCAATAGCTCATTACAGTGGAAAACATACACACTCTGTGTGAAAGTGTTTCTGCAACAATGTTCATGATTTCAACCATATCAGAATTACAAAACTTTGCATTCTTAAATTTGGAGTGTTACAATTACCATGAATTTTCAGGGAAGGTAGAATTTTCTGTGGTCAGGTATCTCTGTGCAGTTAGTTTGACATTCCACTATTTTTTTAAATCTTGCTTTCTTTTTCTGGTTAGAAAGCATGAAGATGGTTACAAAGCTAAAGAAGGTTAGGGGATATGTCATGTTAATTTCAAGAAATTTGTCGTCACTTAACTTCTGGGCACTATACTTGAGAACAATGTTGTTAAATTGGCCGCAATTTTGCTAGTTAGGGTTTATGGGTTGTTTTGAGTGCTTCAATTTGTAAAAAGTCATCACAGTGTGGAAAGGTTATCATAATTTACTTTAATATCCTAGTTTTTTTCACACTTATGGGCATCCTGAAAGGGGACATAATAAAATTGGATACAAGAAAAGAAACACTGAATGAGTGTGGCTTGAATCATCCTAAAAAGAATCTCTCTATCTATTCTTTATCTTAAAGACTTTTAATAATAAGTCCAATTACTTTGTTCATCCTCCAGTTTTTTATGGTCTTTAGAGGGACATAAAGTAAACAAGGAGGAGGTTGTTATGTCATATAGTTGAGAAAACCTGTAATGTATTTTGAGAGCCTAGCTAGTTATCATTCTTCAAGTATATTGTGTATGCCAACTAATCTGTTAAATATGAACATGACTAGCTATTGTAACTTTGAGACACATTTGCTAAAGTACAATGTGCTTGCAATTTTCTTTGATTTATATACATTCAAGCTCATTTACCCTAAAAATCACTAATCATTAGCAGCTATTGGACGTAAGTGTAGTAGATCAATTAAATTATTATGCTGTGAAGCATTAGGAAATTATTATGCATTGCACTATGGACTCTATGTGAACATCTCTTTCTTAGTATAAGGATAAGATAAAAGCCTAACTTCAATGGAGCCATAGATTTTAATATACTACCTTTGTTTCAAAATGCTCTTAGCATTATTAGCTTGCACAATATTTTAGGCAAAGGAGAGAGATTGTAAAAAGGTGGGTGGGTGTAATACAAAGGTGGATAAAGTAAGAGAGTGTAATAAGGTGGGTAGGTGGATGAAGTAAGAGAGTGTAATAAGGTGGGTAGGTGGATGAAGTAAGAGAGTGTAATGAGGTGGGTAGGTGTAAAAAATAGGTGGATAAAGTAAGGAGAATGAGTGGAAAGGTGAAAATTTTGTGGGGCTTGGGGTAACATAGTAGTATTATGGGTTTTTCAATCAATAGAATAATAAGTAGATATCTAAGAAAGTTACGAAACAGACAGAATATGTTAACAAGATTGTGAAGTTGAGGTAGTACTGTAGTAGTACTAATATTACAAAGACTCATAAAATATATGTTTTTCCGTGCTATAGGCTACATACCATTTATCTTCTGCTGTAAAATATCATTGGTTTCTTGTGTGAAAGTTGTAAGGTGCATGGGATGCCCTTTAAACTATGTATTCTTGTGGATGTCCCAAGTCCTTTATAAGAAGTTTGTTATTACAAGTTCTTTTACTTAGTATCGGTAGAACAGGTTCTTTATTATGATTTTCAAAGGTATATATGTTAATGGTGGTGCAATATATATATATATATATATATATATATATATATATATATTTCTTATTTATTAATTTTATTTTATTATTATTTTATTTTGTTATACAGGGTGGTGGTGCAAATTCAAAGAGAACAAAGGGAACTGTACCAGCAGCAAGATTGATAAGCTCATGTGATCTGGAGTAATTGATATCTCTCCTTTTGTCGTAGCTATTTAGTTTGCATGGTCCATTTTTATTTATTTATTTTATAAGGCTGCTTTTGTTAATTTTACGTTGACTTTTGAGTTTTGACCTCAGGGAGTTTCGACCTCTCATACAATACAGGCGTGATCGCGACACTGGAAAAATGTTTGAATTTCTTGATAGCCTGATGCTGAAAGATGGGTTTTTGTATAAGAAAGTATCCATTGATTCTTTGAGTTTTTGGGGTATTAATCCCACACAAGATGAACTTCAGAAGTTCACGATTTCCAGCAATGATGATTCTGGTAATCTGGAGTGGCTTTCACAACTTTATGGAGAGCCAAAGAAAAAGTCAATTGTGAATATTGATAAAGGAGGTGGTAAGGGAGGTGGTAAAGGAGAGGGTTCATCTGGATCTCATGAGCAATCTAGCTTTGAAGTCCATGATCTTGTTCATTTTGGGTGAGCCATATTTTTCAGACTTTCTGTCTCTATTTTGGCTGCTTTGCTTTATCAAAATAAATTCATTTATTTTGTTTTCATGTTTTGCAGGAAAAGAGATTTTGGTATGGTTGTAGGCATAGAGAAGGATGAGAGCTACAAGGTTTATTAATTTTTTTAAAACTTTTTTTTGGGTGATGGACTTGTGGTGGTTATTGGGGGGGGGGGGGGTCAATAAATATAGCAGTTTTGCCTGTTTCTGATATGTCATTGTCTATTTTAGATTTTAAAAGAGGGTTTAGAAGGACCAGCGACATTGAATCTAGGACAAAAAGATTTGAAGTATGTGCCTCTAGAGAAGAAATTTACAGCTTTAGATCATCGTATGAAGACAATATCAACAAATGACACTGTCAGAATTGTAGAGGGACCCATCAAGGTTCTGTTCTATCTATAACAGATGCAAAGTGTAGATTGCCGATATATATGCTTATTTCAATTAAGTTTCTTTTATCCTTGTTGCAGGGACGGCAGGGAATTGTGAAGCAAGTTTACAGGGGGATCATTTTTTTATATGATGAAGATGACTTGGATAATGCTTATTTCTGCACAAAATCCCAGATGACTGAGAAAGTGAAGCATTCTGTCACTGCTTGTCTTGGAAAGGTATTGGCGGTTTCTGTTCATCCTTATGTTTCATTTGTTTTCTGATGTCCAATTTTGTTGATGTTTTGATCTCATACAGGATGACGGAGGGCCATCGTGCTTTGAAGATGTTCCTTCCTCTCCTAAGTCACCTTTGTCTCCTCAAAAACCATGGCAGAGAGGAAATAATGCTGATGGTATGCATGTGAGCTATATGCTTGAAGTTAAATTGTATCTCTTTCCTTTTGACCTTATTTTATACTTGGGTTCTTTACTGCAGCAGATCAGACCGAAAAAGATGGAATATTCTCTGTTGGTCAGTCAGTAAGAATTCGAATTGGTCCCTTAAAGGGATATCTCTGCCGTGTCTTAGCCGTTCGTTATTCTGATGTCACTGTGAAACTGGATTCCAAACATAAGGTTCTTACAGGTTTGTCCATACTGGCTGTTGTATTTCTTTTATACACTGTAAGGGTACCTTATGGAGGCTAATGTTCTACAGTTAAACGAGAGCATCTTTCTGAGGTTCGTGGAAAGAATTCGGCCTCAGCAATTGGGTATTCTTCTTTCTAAGTTGCAGGTTTTTGTATAGTTGGCTGTAACATGCTCTGATGATTAATTTTGGTGACAGAGATCATCCAGAAACGAGTTCTCCATTTAAACCATTCGATTTACTTGGCACTGAAGGCAACACGAACGGTAGGAATCTGCTACACTTTCTTTTTGTTTGCAGTTATGGGATATTGCATGTACCCAATATAATCAATTTACTTTTCTGAAGGTTTCAAAAAAAAAAAAAAATTTACTTTTCTGAATTTCTAGTTCGTTTTGAACATTTCGAAGGCAGCCCTTAAGGATTCTTTTTTAGAGGAAGTTTAAGATGATTTATAAGATGTTTTGGCTATTATGCTGGGCTTATGTCCAATTTTCATTTTGTTTTTTGTTTTTTTCTGCCCTTTCATCCTCCCTAGTGGATTCTTCTATTAATCTCTTTCCTATTTTTGCCCTTTGGTTAAATAGGTATGTCAACATCACTCCAAATACACCTTGCAGATGGATATATCTAGAAAGAGGTGTTCAAAGAATTTAAAAAATTTTAGTCCAGAATATTGGTAGTAGGTTCAATACTTGCTTCAAAGACATCCTCCAGATGATTTAAGTGTAGTCATTGCATTATTGTTATGATTAGACCCTCCTAACAAAACAAAACCTTGTTGATTGACCAGAAATTCTGAAAGAGAGAAAAGAATGATAATGGAAACCAAACTGCAGCTTCTGTATGGCAGTTATCTGTCTCAAAATCTGCCTCTTGTTTCTACTTTGTTTCACCATTTTGAAATTTGTTGGTATGGTGCTGAGAAATTCAGATAAAGATACATCTGTTGCACTCTGTTTGTATCTTATTTTGGACAAGTTTAATATGTGTGTTTTCAAAAATTCGAAGTGCAAAAATGAGCTCTTTCTTTTTTTTTTTTTAAGAATGCAAAAATGAGCTTGATTACCAGTATTGATATTGTTGCAATTTTCCTATTTGAAATTTGATTTAAGGAGCACCCTTTCCATGATTTCTTGTTGATGTTTGTGTTCTAGGCATTGGAAACTGATATTGAATTTTTTTGTTTAAATTTTGAAGATTGGTTACCACAAGCTAGCAGTTCAACAATTGGTGATGGTTGGAATGTTGGAGGGTTGTCAAGTGAAAGGTATGCTCTTTCTCTATACGGGTAGTGTAATTGAGGTGTTCTCTATTCCTAAATGGTGGTATGCACTTGTTTCGATCTTCCTTGCTCAGTTATGTGCATGTTAATTTTAACATCTTTTTTTCTTTTACTGAATTGTCCTTGATGGTTGGTAGGTCACATGGGATTTAGAATAAAGAGAGTGCATAGCAAGAGCATTGGGGTAATTTAACCAACACGGAAAGTTTATTGTAGTTGTTTAGACAAGGTAGATGATTTATATATATATAGAGCAGACTATTTTTAACCAGGAAACTATAAAGGTAGGGATAAAATAAAACAAAGGAGTACATATTTCTCGACTGTTTTAGTTTATCTTCCCTGCTGCTCATCCTTCTCCTCAACTGGTGAGGTGCTATCCAGTACACCAGTAATATCTGAACCATTAATTGCTATTGTTGAACTTAGCTGACACTCTGTTGGCCCCCTTTTCAGCTGTCATGGCTAAGCTGAGACATTTGTTTCCTTGTACCCTGCCATTCTTCTTGTGATCATGAGCTCTTGCCCTTGACAAAGCCTTGAACAGCACTACAGCTGTTCAGTTCTTGGTATTTTTGTTGTTGTTGTTGCTGTCGAACCTCTAAATAATATGACCCATGTAGCTGCTGAAATTATGATGCTGCAAATGCTACAGCAGCCAGCGCAAATGGTTCTGGAAGAACCTATGTTATGAAGCTCCAATATATGGTGCACTGAGGTTTTTAGGTGAAAGTAGAGTACAACAGTGAATTGTTAATCTTAACTAAAAAAAATGTCCTTCAACAGAACCATAAACTCAGAAATAATTTAAGCACTTATTTACGAAATCTATAAAAATATAATTAAGGTAGAATCCATTAGAATTAACCTCTGAACAGGTTCTGAATGGATTCTATTCCCTTAGGCTCTAGTTACAGTTAAACAGTCTTATTATTCTTTTGCTTCTTTCTGTGTTATGGTCTTCCCTTTGCTACCTTATGCTCATACCTAAGCTGGGTAGCTTATGGTTTCCAATATCTGGCACACCGAAGTTTTAGGTGACAGTAGACTACTACTACTGCAGCAGCAAATTGTTACTCTAAACTTAAAGAAGTATGTCCTTGAATCTGAAGCATAAACTCTGAAAACAATTTAGGCACATATTTACAAAATCTATTAAAATATAATTAAGGTAGATTTCATTAGATTTAACAACCGAAACAGGTTCTGAATTGTATCTCTTTCTTTAGCCTTTAGTTACAATTTAACCAGTCTGGCTGCTCTTCTGCTTTTTTTTGCATTATGGTGTTCCCATTGCCAACTAAGCTGGGTAACCTTAAGATTTCCTAACAACACCGTCCTCTTCACTCAGGAGGCACACCAAAGTACTTCAGATAAAACTGTTCATGGAACCTGGTGGTATTTATTTACTAAACGGCATGCTTTGTCAATGTTTTTTTTCCTCTTTTATCATTTGTCAATGAAAAAGACCGTCTCTCAACAGTAGCAATATATATATATATATATATATATGGAAAATTTGCCAATTACTACCGCAAGGTAATACTACTTTGTAAATTACTACCGCAAATTAAAAAAATTGTGAATTACTACCGCAAAAAATTTTAAGATGTTGCAATTACTACCAAACCCCCATTAAACCCAACTATAACGTCATTATATCACTTTAACCCATGGTTAAAGCCCTTAACCACGACGTCATTATATCCCTAAACCATTTTCTTTTTTTTTGGTGGGGGGGGCTGGTTAAAGCCCATAACCATGGTCAAACACGGGTTAAAGGGATATAATGACGTCATAGTTGGGTTTAATGGGGGTTTGGTAGTAATCTCAACATCTTAAAATTTTTTGCGGAAGTAATTCACAACTTTTTTAATTTGTGGTAGTAATTTATAAAGTGGTATTAACTTGCGGTAGTAATTGGCAAATTATATATATATATATATATATATATATATATATATATATATATATATATTTGTTTTTGTTTTTTTTTTTTTTGGGGGGGGGGGGGGAAGGGGGGAGAGCTGATATAAAATCTCTATTCTAGATCGTGACAATGTTTACGGGGTATGACATTATGTTTGCTTGCTTTTGCACGTGCTTAACCAGTATTTTATATGCAAATATACAATGCCTGTTAGAAGCTGGTGTCGATAGGAGCTTCCATATCCTTGTCTACATCCTTTTGGTGTATGTTTTCTTCTGCTGTTTAATGTTTGTGACTTAGTGATTATTGTTGATGATTTTGATTTATGTGTGCAGGAGTGCTTGGCCTGCCTTTCCGTCCTCTGGTGCTTCGGTTGGTTAATTGTTCCTTCTTTATTTATTTATTTACTTAGTTTGCATTGCATGTGGATTTACGCTATTCTTTTCCTAACATGCATCTCATCAGCCTCTACGCTAAAAAATAAATAATGAAGCTTTTGATAATTCATTGTCTGCGCTTATGCTATTTCTTAAAGTGAGCCCATGTTTCTTTTGGTGAATGCAGCTTCAAGCAGGTACTGCTGCAAATGATCTACCTTCTTCTGCTGGTAATCAATTTTTTTTTTCCTGACTGGTTTTATCTTTAACAAGTATTAAGATAATGAATTTATGTGAGCTAATATAGCCATACCATTTCTTACTTTTCTTATTTAATCTGAAAATGTAGAAGATACTGCTTGGCTCAGTAAAGTTGCTGTCAGTGATGAAACAGCTGTTGGTTGGGGGAAAGGAAAAGCCCCTGTTGGAGATCATGGAAACTCATGGAGCGTTGGTGGATGCAGTTCAAGTCAAGAAAAAGCAGATAATGAGACTGACCCATGGATGCAGGGACAAAAAAATGCAAATGCAAGTGGTTGGTTGAGTCAAAGTGCTGAGAAGGGCCAGCCTGATTCTTGGGACAGTGGAAAACGTACTGATGAGCAAGGAGGTTGGAACAATATTGGTTCATCTGGTGACCCTGGATCTTCTGGCTGGGGTAAACAGAAAACATGTACAAAAAGTGCATCTTGGGGCAATGGTTCGGAATCCGGTGAACAGAGCCTTGGTAAAGCAGGTGGGGTTGCATCAGCTGAACCTAAGTGCCCTAGTGCTCCAGCTGAAGATTCTTGGGGTAAAGCAGCAGATGGGTGGGGCACAAAGAATACATCAAGTAAGATCAGCGGATGGGGTAGCACAGCAGCTGTTTCGCAGTCTCAAGCTGTGGATTTGGCTGAAACAAATACGGGCTGGGGCCAAAAAGATGGGCAAAATGTATCTGTTCCATCTGAGGATCCTTGGGGAAAAGTGGTAGATAAGAAGGGCGACCAGGGTAATTCAAACAGAGGAAATGGATGGGGAAGCTCTGTTAATAATCCATTCTGTCATAACAAAGGATGGGAGACTAGGTCTGGGGGTTTTACAAACTCACAAGAGCAAAATACAGATACTCGTGGGAGGGTTTCTGCTGGGTGGAAGAGTGGTGGAGATGGTGCAGGGGGCAGTTGGAGCAGAGGATTTGGTGCTGATAATAAAGGTGGAAATGACTCCTGGGGGCAAGCAAAGAACTTCGAGGATAATAGAGGATTAAACAGGGGCCGTGGCCCAAGTGGGAGGGGTCGTGGCCGTGATCAATATGGAAGAGGAAGAGGAATATCATTTGACAAAGATCAATTTTCTGGATTTGGTAATGACAATCAAGATAATTATTCTTCTGGAAACAAAGGCTGGAAGGACCAGCCTGGGCCATCTTGGGGAAATTCATCTGTAGAGAATGATGGACTGGCAAGTAGTTGGGACAAGGGCAAAAGCTGGAGTGACAACAAGGGGGATGGCTGCAAAGGGTGGAATAAGTCGAACGAACCTGATAAGAATGGTGGTGGTTGGTCTTCAGAAAAGTATGTGATATCTTTATAATTTGTTTAATATCTTAGTTTAAATTTAATGCCCTTTCCTTATCTGAATCCAATTAAATTTTAGCTAATGTTTTACTTTTGAAAATGCTGTATGATATGAGTAGGACCTGGAAATTTTGCATTTCTTTTGCTTGCTGTTTATAACAATGTTTTTCTTCTGCATGAATTGATAAGAAATTTTAGCATGGTTGACTCGCTGGATTTTGGGCTTTGTTTTGGCGTTAATTTGGATAGCCAATAGATCTGAGATCCCATTTTATATGCTACTATTGATGGTGTATGATCTTTCTCTTACCTGTGTTGTCATCTATGATGACTAGTTCCCTGTTTTTGGAAAGTGATTCTGTGCTACACTGTGTAATTGAGATAAAATAATTTTTTGGACCTTAAGTTTTTCAGTTACTCCTCTCCCTTGCCTGTGTTACACATTTGCTAGTTGCATTCCTTTCTGTGTTTGGTTCAAATACCTAGACAAAATGTTTGGAGAAAATGTGCCGGCCTTTTTTCTTCTTTTTCATTGGCACTTGTGGATCTTGTTTCAACCCTTGTTTAGAAAATAATTTTTTGCATCAAGCTTTGTTCTCTTGCTTGAT
The DNA here is from genome assembly GCF_001683475.1 of Chenopodium quinoa. Lineage (NCBI taxonomy): Eukaryota > Viridiplantae > Streptophyta > Magnoliopsida > Caryophyllales > Amaranthaceae > Chenopodium > Chenopodium quinoa. The sequence continues at coordinate 477,009 of NW_018745251.1, read as the reverse complement.
TTTGTAGGTTCCCCCCCCCCCCCCCCTTTCTTACTCTATACTCTTGACACATTCTTTAAATTAAAGTGATAATTGATCTGTTTCTCTATTTGCAGAAGTTCTCTACAAACTGGTTGGAATGGTACCTCAAGGAACTCTGAAAGTGATCAAGAGCCTGGTTGGGGGCAAGGATCAGGTGGGAGAAGAGGAGGCAGAGGTTTCCGTGGAGGCCGTGATCAATCTGGTAGAGGTGGTGGTGGTAGATCAGGTGGTCGAGGGCAATTTCCAAGCTGGAAAAATGAAGGCCAAGGTGGTACATCTTGGGGAGGTGGTAGTGACGATAAAACAGGTGGAGATAAACGCGGTTGGAGCAGAGGAAGGGGTACTAATGGGGGTGGGGAAGACAGTGGATGGGGAAAGCCAGGTGTAGGTAGTTCTTGGGGAACTGGAAGTGGTGATAAAACAAGTGGAGATAAAAGTAGTTGGAGCAAAGGATTTAATACTGGTAGGGAAGATGAAGGATGGGGGAAACCAAGTGAAGGTGGATCATCTTGGGGAGACAAGAGCAGTGATAAACCAAGTGCAGGCGGATCGTCTTGGGGTGGCAGAAGCAGTGATGAACCGAGTGCAGGAGAATCATCTTGGGTAGTAAAAAGCAATGGTAAACCAAGTGCAGGCGGATCGTCTTGGGGAGGCAGAAGCAGTGATGAATCAAGTGCAGGCGGATCATCTTGGGGAGGCAAGAGCAGTGGTAAACCAAGTGCAGGCGGATCGTCTTGGGGAGGCAAGAGTAGTGATAAACCAAGTGCAGGCGGATCATCTTGGGGAGGCAAGAGCAGTGATAAACCAAGTGCAGGCGGATCATCTTGGGGAGACAAGAGCAGTGATAAACCAAGTGCAGGCGGATCGTCTTGGGGAGGCAGAAGCAGTAATGATCCAAGTGCCGGCGGATCGTCTGGGGGAGGCAGAAGCAGTGATGAACCAAATGCAGGCAGATCGTCTTGGGGAGGCAGAAGCAGTGATGAACCAAGTGCAGGTGGATCATCTTGGGGAGACAAGAGCAGTGATAAACCAAGTGCAGGCGGATCGTCTTGGGGAGGCAGAAGCAGTGATGAACCAGGTGCTGGCGGATTGTCTTGGGGAGGCAAGAGCAGTGATAAACCAAGTGCAGGCGGATCGTCTTGGGGAGGCAGAAGCAGTGATGAACCAAGTGCAGGCGGATCATCATGGGGTGGCGGGAGCAGTGATAAAACAATTGTTGACAATAGCACAGGAGGCAGTAGCAAGGGCTGGGGCAATGGTAATGAAGCAGAAGAAGAGGATGGGAATAAGGCAAGTGGAGGTGGTTCATCTCGGGGTAGTGGAGGCAATAATAAAAAAAGCGGCTGGGGTAATGATGTATCTAAGAATGCAGGTCAAGGTGGATCTTGGGGAAATTAATGGTCTGACTATAGATGTGATGCCGAAGGTTGGGGAAACTAGCTTTCAGTTTGTAGTCACTCTTCTTACTTAAGGACTAACCTTGTTATTTTGTAAATTACATTGTGTTATCTGGTCAGCGTCTAGGTACTGTACCATGTTTTCTGGCAATGTAAATAATTATACTCAAGATTCATCTTACTCTGGTGGTCTTAGCCGTTCCACTCGAGCAAATCTTGTGTGCTTTAAATTTGAAGATTTGATCAAACCTCGAGCATATCTTGTGTGCTTCATGTGGATATTTTTTTGTTTTTTTTCATATTGGTGTGATTTGATATAGCAATGTCAGTTGACAAATTCATCTCACCAAGTTGGAATACTCAAGGAAAAGGAAAAAAAAATAAATAAAGGGAACATTATTTATTGTGATGCTTCTCACCATTTAGATTAACTTTTGACCAATTAAGATTGAATTTAGGGGTACATCAAATGATTTTGTTGTTGAAAACTTTACTAACGTAATACAAAGTGGGACATTAGAAGTTGAAATTTGACAACTAAATTAAATCCGTGGAAGGTAATTTAATTACATTCAATCACTAATTCTTTACTAATAAAGCGTAGATAATTTTTATTAAGTCTTATGGAGAGAGAGAGAGAGAGAGAGTAACTGTTTCAAATTATAATTAGTGGAGAAAGTATTGCCCACTACCAGGTAGGGACTAGGAAGGTCCATACCACCATTGAAAAAAAAAAAATCCGTTAAGTGTTTGAAAAACATCATTTCCTATTTTAATACTGTTATTTTGAGTTTAAGCCTGTTAAAAAAAATTTTAATACTGTTTTATGTTTTTTCAATATTGTTTTTGAGGTGTAATTTTGCTCTTTTCAGTAGTACTTATATATTAAAAGAAGGATTTTTTTTACTTTTGCTACTTGTGAAACAACTCGATTTCAATTTTTCTACCCATCAAAACTTTTATTTTATTTTACTACCTAACATATGCACTTTTTTAAATTTTGTTACCCGTTAAAGGAATCTGTTAGGGTTCCGTTAAGTTTATTATTTTTTTAAAAAAATAATAATAAATTAAAAATTAAAAAATTAAAAATAAAAAAAACCAGCCACCACTGCTACCCTACAACCGCCACCCCTTCCCTCCCCCCTGTCGGCGGCCGGCACCCAGAGTTTCGGCCGGCGCCGGCGCACGAACCCACCCCCTCCCTACGCAGCCCGCCCCCCTTTCCCTTTCCCCCACCCCTACCGCAGCCCTGACCCCCTTTCCCTACGCAGCCCTGACCCTATCCCGAACATAAACCACCCCCTTTCCCCTTCATCCATCACTGCCCACCTCAAGCCACCCACCCATCTCCCTCCTTCGAAATTGGTTCGAACTTGGGCTAATTCGAACAATATTGTCGAAATTGTTTTAGGGATTTTGTTTGTTTACATTTGAATTGCAAAATCATGTATTTAATTGTTGTTTTTGTTTTGAAATCAATGAGTTTGATTCGAAAAAATTAAAAACCCTAATTTTTCCCCCAATTTGATTTCAAAATTTAGGGGTTTCGTTAAGGGGGTTCGAGTGGCTGGGAGGTGTCGCAGGTGGGTATGGTGGGTCGCGGGTGGGTTGGGTCACGGGTGGGTTAGGTCGCGATGGGGTGGTGTTGCGATGGAGTGGTCTCGCATGTGGGGTTCGTGAGCTGGGCATTTTTGGGCTCGTGGGTGGGTGGGTGCTTTCGAGGGTTTCGTGGGCAGTGATGGATGAGGGTGGTGGAGGGAGGTGGGTGGGTGGCTTGAGGTGGGCAGTGATGGATGAAAGTGGTGGAGGGACGTGGGTGGCTGGCTTGAGGTGGGTAGTGATGGATGAGGGTGGTGGAGGGGGTGGTAGTTGAGGGAGGGGTGGCAGGGGTGGCTAAGGAGGGAGTGGTGGCCGGAAGGTGGTAATGAGGGTGGCTGGATCTCACTAACGGAATTATTAACGGATTCCGTTAACTGCTAGCGAAATTAAAAACAGGGGATTTGATAGGTAGTAAAATAAAATAAAAGTTTTGATGGGTAGCGAAATTGAAATCGAGTTGTTTCACAGGTAGCAAAAGTCAAAATTTCCTTAAAAGAATAAGTATTTGTGTTAGAAATTAAGTATTATATTTGTATATTGTTATTATATAAGTGAAATATGTTATTATGGAAGACAATACAGTTATTATAAATTAGAAACTATTAAGCTGCGTGATTTGGTATCAGAGCCATACAGTTAAAAGATAAATTAAGTAACATTGGAGAATACTAGACCTTCTACTGAGTATAAGAAACCTGATTTTAAGCATTATTATCACATTCCTGAAAATACTAGTAATTTTGGCCCAGTCCTTAATTATATAGTGGATCAACTTGGTCAATTAAAATCGGAAGTTGATAACATACATGCTCGTTGTATTAATATCGAGAATAAAATATCAATAACCACAACCGATATTAATAAAAAAGTAAGCGATCTAAAAGAACAGGTTAAACAAGTTCAACTTGCTTTAACAAACAAAGTTAGACATCAATTCGGAAAAGAAGTATCACCAAATAAAGAGAAAATTGTCCCGTATAAATATAAGTATCCCCTTTTCAAAATCTAGATAAAAATAAAAAGTTTACTGTATCACTCCCTAAAAGACCTACAAGTAACCAAGAAAAGAATAAAGACACTAAAGATGAACCCTCATCTTCAGGAGAAAACACTTAACGAATTACAAGCCCTATTCGATAAAGAAGAAGACCCTAATAAGCTTAACGAAATCATGAACTTAATTTCTGAAAAAGGGATTGCTTCTGATAATGAAATAGAGGAAAGTAATTACGTTACTTTAGAGGAAGATTTATATCAACAAATGAGATTAATGAAGTTAAATGATCCAGACTTTCTGCCCATAGAAGTTGTTCGACAAAAGATTGAAAACAAACTAGGAAAAAGAGTACTGGATAATAATGATGTTGGAGAGGAAATTATTAATGAAAACATTAACGTAAAAAATGTTATCCAAAGACCTAGGTATCAAGGAGAAGGAAGTTGCACAAGACCAAGATACATACCAGGGAAGACTACCCGGTTTAGTGTCAAGGTTATGCCTAATCATATACCTAAACAAGAAGAAGTACTCTTAGACCTATAAGTCAAACTGGTTATAAACTTAAGTTAGACGGTGTAAGAGATAGACAAGATGTTTTAGATCATTAGAAGAAGATTATGAGCAGTGTACTTAATTTAAACACTGATTGTACTTCAGAAAATTTCTTAAACTATATCGAACATAGTCTTTATGGATGTGTAGAAGACTGGTATGACGGAATAGAGGAAGAAGTCAAAACTGCATTAAGAGCTAGTGAATCACCTACTAGAATGTTTAGACAGTTATGTCAATACATTGAGTTAGAATTCATTTGTCCCAGAGCCGATCCTAATGAAAAACGAATGGAATATCAAAGGAAGTTAAGTAATTTTTCCATCTATAATATGAAATATGTTGACAATTACATTATGGAATTTGAACATATTATTATAAAATAGGTGAAAATGAAACAAATCTAGGAATGTTCTATGACAAATTACCCAGTCCCCTTTAAACGAAGAAATTAGTGAAAAATATCAAGAATGGAGAGAGAAATTCTTAGCTAGGGATTCCCTAGGTAATAGAATTGTTTTTCTAAGAAAATGGATTGAAAAGAAATGTAGAGAGGTTGCAGGAACTCAACAAATGAAGAGACAATTTCTCACTTGTTGGGATTTCCCAAACAACTATGGATGTGAAAGAAAAAACTATAATAAAAGAAGGAATTATAAGAAAAATAAATTTAACCGATCAAGAGGAGAAACTTATAAGAAGAAGTATTATAAACATAAATATAGAAAACCAAGTAGGTTTTTCAAAAAGGCAACATATTGTCCTGAGAAAATGAAGACATGTATGTGTTGGTCTTGTGGAGAATTAGGACATTATGCTAATGAATGTAAGAAAACTAATGGAACCCTTAGTAAGTTGGGATTACATAGAAATACTAGAAGACAAGGCTTTAGAATTGGCTTTAAGTAATAACAAAAAAATAGTAGAAGTCATAGAAGAGGAAAATGAATATAATGAAGAACCTGAGGTTAGTGATGAGTTTGAAGATGAAAATTATTAAGAAATAAATAATATGATGGAAGGAGAATAATTAGAAAATTCAGAGTCAGATGACAATGAGGAAGATAAAAGCAAAATGACGATAGGTCAACTAAAAAGAGTTGAGTATTCATTTGAAGATAATGACCTAGATCAAGTAAACAAAGAAAGTTGGAATTTTCCCCAGATTACTAAGGATAAAATATTTAAAACTCCTTTCTTTAAAACTAGAACTAACTATGTATGTGAAGAGATGGAAGGAAGCATAGTAATCGAAGATTGTGAACAAAAAGTAGCCGAAATTAATATCATAAATTGGAAAAGTATTAAAAAACATAAAGAAAAAGGAAATTATAGCTATATTTGTATTGGTGCAGTACAAGTATACATAACTCCTTTACAAGATTTTGGCAAGGATGTTAAATGCTTGAGTTTTATCTGTGATATTAGACATACAGATTTTTATGATTAAATAATCAACACCCCCAAAATTCGAGTCTTTAAAAACAATAAGTCTAACCTTTAACTTTTAAAAACCCAACCATCGAACTTTGGAAGTGTTACTGCTACACTTATTTTCCGTAGAAAATAAATGCACAGCAAAAGTAACATAATATTTAAAATAACTAAGTGGTCTAAGTTGTGGCAAAATAAAATAGTCATTACATCAAAAACTGCAATTATTTGAAACCAATAACTGAGAGGAAATAATTAATTCGGGGATAAACTAAATTGTCTTAGCTACATGATTATTCTAACGTCTCCTCACACGTAACCGAGTACCCTTTCTACCAACCTGCAAAATAAATCAGAAACAAGAAAAGAGAGAAGACTCCCAAAAATCAGATAAACTGAGTAATTCCAACTCCATCCCGTAAAATAAATAAATTTTAGTTTAAAACAGTTTATACATAATATAGTCTCATAAATATTTTAATACTCAACCAAGTTCAAATAGTCACATAACATATTATTACTTTATTTAAGAAAGGGAAAGAGAACGCCAGTAAGTCGGGACTAGTCCCTGTCACCACCTACTTTACAGAGGGTCGCGCGTCACCCCAATTGGCCATAAAATAAAACAGAATGTCCCTAGTGTGCACACCCCTCACTAATACCCAGTGATTAGGAGGAAGACTAACAACAATATACAATAAATTAAACCAACTAGTAGCAACCATCACTACTAGTGCAGTGGGCAACCTGTTCTTCACCCTTTCGGGTTTCATTTCCCTTCTTAAATTAAAATTCACTGTACATTTTATTAGATTATATCATCCAATTACACTGTACACAAGTATTGCACAAATCAATTTAATTTCAAGTAACAACACTTCAATTTCAGTATTATTAGACCATAGTCATCCTACATGACATATAGACCATCAATCACGTATAATCAATCATCCAATACCCAAGATTATATTTTTTTTAAAAAAAAACTCATACGATAACAAATAATCATATTTTTTTTCGAAATTACATATACTAGTACACAAAATAGAAAACTCATATATAATATATGATTCCATAATAACATACGATAACACACTAATCACATATAATTACATAAGCACGTATTTGACACATAATATATCAAAATAATTTCCTAACGGGATTCTAAAGATGATGGACATTGAAAATTACCTCTAGGACGCGTGGATAAAGGTTAGTAGTTCCCCGAGTAATCACCTATACGACCTTCGTCTACAATTAAACAAATAAATAGCCTAAATTAGATAATTGTACGACTAACGGAAAAAAAAGAATTGAGAGTAAAATTGATTTGTCACCACCCATAGTCTAATCACCCCAAAAATAGACAACTAGATGAACTAATTGATGAGTCAAACGTGAGATATTATATATCATCATCATCATCATAATCACCTACCAAACTTTCGAACCCAAGAGCCAGAACATCCACCACAAAGTCTAATTAAGTGGACCAAGGAGAAGATCAGTAAGTAATTAAATAAAGTAGATAGTAATGATCAATTATCAAACCTAACAATGAGGAAAGTGACGAGTTGCTTTCCAAAGTCGGTATTTCGGCTTCGAAACTTTTTTTTTTTTTTTGAAATCGTAATGATAGTATTAGAAAGATGAAACATATATTTATAAATCAATCTTGAGAGTCTAGAAAGTTCATGGGATAGGATCAAAATTTTAACTGATTTTGTTATCAGCCTTTATCCACCTGTGTTACACTTTTTTTTCCAGTATGCAAAATCAGTTTTTGTAAATTATCCAAAGTAATTTTTTTTTTTTTTTTTTTTTTTTTTTTTTTTTTTTTTTTTTTTTACAAAATCAGTTTCTGAAAATTGTCAATTTCAGTTTTTTTTTTAAACCCGAAAAAATTAAATAATTAATATATATATTTTTAAATAATAAATTTAAAATTTTATACTAGCAAGGAAATTTTGGGGTATTACATCTACTCCCCCTTAAAACGAAAGTTCGTCCTCGAACTTTAAAGTAAGCTCTTAAATAAGGCTCACACTATGACCAAAGGTAAGTTAGTATTACATTCTACCCCCTTTAAGAGTTTCGACCTCGAAACTTAGCATACCTGCTCAAAAAGTTCTGGGTAACGCTTTTTCATGTCATTCTCAGCTTCCCAAGTTGCTTCTTCAGAATTCTGATTAGACCATAGGACTTTAACTAACTTTACCGCCTTATTTCGGGTACTTCTCATTTTGGTGTCGAGAATTTTCACAGGGCGTTCTTCGAAAGTTAAGGTCTCATCTAGCTCAATAGACTCGGGTTGGATAACATGGGTAGGGTCATGAATATATTTTCGGAGTTGGGAAACATGAAAAACATTGTGAACGTTGGCTAACTCCATGGGTAAGGCTAGTTGATATGCTACCTCTCCAACTCTCTTCAATACTTCATACGGGCCAATGTATCTAGGACTCAACTTCCCTTTTCTACCAAACCGCATGACTCCCTTGGTAGGTGAAACCTTAAGTAAAGCCTTTTCCCCAACTTCAAATTCCACTATTCTCCTATTCTGGTCTGCATATGACTTTTGTCGATCCTGAGCTGCCTTCATGTTTGCCTGGATAAGCCTAACTTGCTTCGTTGTTTCTTCAATCATTTCTGGCCCCAAAGTCAAAGACTCACTGATATCGCTCCAACACAAGGGACTCCTACATTTTCTCCCATACAATGCTTCATAAGGCGCCATTCCTATACTCGCATGATGGCTATTATTGTATGAAAATTCGATCATAGGTAATCTTTCGTCCCATGCTCCACCAAAGTCCATCACACAAGCTCTCAACATGTCCTCCAAGGTCTGAATTGTTCTCTCTGTCTGTCCATCTGTAGCAGGGTGAAACGTTGTGCTAAACTTCAGGATAGTGCCAAATGCTTGCTGAAACATTTCCCAGAACTTTGATAAAAATCTTGGATCTCTGTCTGAAATAATATCTTTAGAAACTCCATATAGCCTCACAATTTCTTTCACATAGGCAGTTGCCAAATGATTCACATTCCAAGTATCCTTTATTGCTATGAATCTTGCTGTTTTCGTTAAACGATCAACTATGATCCAAATAGCATTCTTTGCTGCCCTTGTAAGTGGTAATCCCATCACAAAATCCATAGAGATAGACTCCCACTTCCATCCTGGCACATCTAACGATTGCAGCTTCCCTCCAGGTCTCATATGTTGTATCTTCACTTTCTGACATGTAAGGCACCTTGCCACAAACTCGGCTACTTCACGCTTCATGTTTGGCCACCAAAAATGTTTCTTAAGATCCTTATAGAGCTTATCTCCTCCTGGGTGTACAGAGTACGGGGTGTTGTGAGATTCTTCTAAAATCTTCCTTTTGAGATCTTCATTTTTAGGAATACACCATCTCCCTTTGTATTTCACTGTTCCACTATCATCACCATCAAACTCAGTTGCCGCTCCTTCTTCTTTCATCTTCTTCACCTTGGTCAACCACTCATCTAGCATTTGTTTCTCTCGAATCTCATCATATATGGTAGGTTTGACTGACATTGCATTCAACTGAGCGTTCACTTGGTCATACTCTACAACCTCCAAGTTCAACTTCCTAAATTCTTCACAAAGTTCCTTGGCTAAAATCATCAAGTTCACTGTATGACTTGTCTTCCTACTCAAAGCATCAGCTACCTTGTTCGCCTTTCCTTCGTGATACAGAATGTCTGGGTTGTAATCGGTTAGCACCTCAAGCCATCTCCTTTGCCTCATGTTCAAATGAGTCTGTGTGAATATGTACTTAAGACTCTTATGGTCCGTATACTCCTTACATCTCACCCCATACAAGTAGTGTCTCCAGATCTTGAGAGCAAACACTACAGCTCCTAGCTCCAAATCATGAGTAGGGTAATTCTGTTCATGTTGCTTGAGTTTCCTTGATGCATAAGCTACAACCTTCCCATGTTGCATAAGTACACACCCAAAGCCATTCTTAGATGCGTCACTATAAATTTCAAACCCCTCAGTCCCTGATGGTAAGGTTAAGACTGGTGCTGAGGTGAGTCTTCGCTTCAATTCTTGAAAAGATTGCTCACACCTCTCATCCCACTGAAACTTAGTAGTTTTCTTCATCAAATTTGTTAAGGGTTGAGCTATCCTCGAAAAGTCTTGTACAAATCTCCTATAGTATCCAGCAAGCCCTAAGAAACTTCTCACTTCGGTCACACTTTTGGGTCTTGGCCAATCAGAAACTGCTCGAATCTTAGATGGGTCCACCGCAACTCCTTCCTTTGAGATCACATGGCCTAGAAATGCTACCTTCTCTAGCCAAAATTCACATTTTGAAAATTTGGCATATAACTTCTTCTCTCTAAGAATCTCCAACACTTTTCTTAGATGTTCTTCGTGCTCTTCTCTATCCCTCGAGTACACCAAAATATCATCTATGAACACCACCACAAATTTATCTAAATATGGCTGAAAAGTTCTATTCATGAGATCCATAAAAGCTGCCGGCGCATTAGTGAGTCCAAAAGGCATAACAGTGAACTCATAATGTCCGTATCTTGTGCGAAATGTTGTCTTTGGTATATCTTCCTCAGCAATCCTCAACTGGTGGTATCCTGTCCTCAAGTCAATTTTTGAGAATATCCCAGCACCTTTAAGCTGATCAAACAAGTCCTCGATCCTAGGCAATGGATATTTGTTCTTTATAGTGACATTATTCAACTCTCGGTAGTCAATACACAACCTTAAGGATCCGTCCTTCTTTCTCACAAACAAAACCGATGCTCCCCAAGGTGACACACTTGGCCTTATATAACCCTTCTCCAGCAACTCCTCCAACTGTACCTTCAACTCTTTCATCTCTGCTGGTGCCATTCTATATGGTGCTTTAGATATAGCTCCACTCTTGGGCACTAAGTCTATCTTGAAATCCATCTCCCTAACCGGCGGCATCCCTGGAATTTCATCTGGAAACACATCTTGGAATTCTCTCACCACTGGAATGTTCTCTATGGATTTCTCTTCTACACTCACATCTTGTACATGGCATAAATAAATAGGGTATCCCTTTGGATATAAGAATGAAAAGTCATGGCTGACACAATACTGATCCCTGGTTTTGACACAACCCCCTGGTAAGAGATTCTATTCCCTCTTGGCCCCCTAAGAGACACCTTTTGGGTATGACACTCAATTCTAGCCTTATATTTACTAAGCCAATCCATCCCCAATATCACATCAAAGTCAGTTAAGTCAAATTGAATAAGGTTTGCAAGCAACTCAGTTCCAGCAATGTTAACTGGAATGTCTTGGTATAGGGATCTACAAGGAACTACCTCCCCTGAAGGAATTGTTATGTTGGTTTGACACAAAGATGAAGGTTTTAAAGCATGTTTATTCACGAAAGAAGTGGCTACAAAAGAATGAGATGCCCCAGAATCAAAAAGTAAATAAGCAGGTTTTGAGTTCACGAGAAAAGTACCCGTCACAACGTCAGCATTAGAGTCAATCTCGCTCTGGTTCATGACATAGATTCTTCCATTACTGGTCCTACCATTGCCATTGTGGTTGCTTCCTCCGCCATTGTTGTTGCTTTGGCCATTCCCTCCTTGAGCATTGCTATTTTGGCCCTGAGAATTGTTGTTGTTGAAGCGGTTGTTGTAGTTTGAGTTCCTCCCGTAACCACCTCCCTTATTGCCATTGTTGTTACCTTGCCCTTTCTGATCTTGATTATTGCCATTCTGCTTCTTTGGGCACTCAAATTTCTTGTGACCAACCTCCCCACATTCAAAGCAAGTAAGCAAATCTCCATTGCACTTGCGTCCTAGATGGCTCTTGTCACATTTACGGCATGGTCGGTTGCGAGATCCTTGCTGATTCTGTTGCCCCTGGCCCCGGTGATTATTGCTTTGATTGTTGTTGTTACGACCTCCCTGCTGACCATTTCCACCATTCCCATTGCTATTACCCCCTAGGCGCGGTCTCTTGTCATAACCTTGAGGTTTCGATGAACTCTCACCATTTCCTTTCCTCTTATGCCTATCCTTGACCTCCTGTTCACGTTTCAAAATCCTTTCAATATTACAAGCTCTATCATAGGCCTCTTTATAAGTAGCAGCAGTACCAGCCCCGATCACCTTCTTTTGGATCCTAAAAGTCAGTCCATCTTCAAACTTCTGAGCCTTGGATCTCTCATCAGACACTACATTAGGACAAAACCTTGCGTACTCATTCAATTTCTCAGCATACTCCTGCACACTCATACCAGCTATTTGGTTAAACCAACTAAACTCACTGTATTTCTGCCTCTTGATATGCTCAGGAAAGAAACGGTCCCTAATTGCTGTCTTAAAAGCATCCCAGTTAAAATTCTGTTGAGCTCTTATGGTGGCTCCTTCATTTTCCCACCAAATATCAGCAGCCTCACGTAAATAGAATGTGGCTTGATCCACCTTCTGAGCATCAGGGGTACTAGCAGCAGTGAAAATCTTGTCGAAGTCACGTACCCTGTTCTCAACCAACATGGGATCTTCCTTCCCCATAAATAGCGGAGGTTTCAATGCAGCAAGTTTCTTAGCCATAGCAGCTTGAGGGTCGTTGTCATTATTGTTGTGGATGTTGTCGTTATTCAGCTGGTTTTGCAAAAAACATTCCAAGGTTCTGGTTCATTTGCTCAAGAGCTCTTAACCTAGCAGCAAGTTGTTCAGGAGTCTCAGCCATTTGCGCAATTCTTCTCCAACGAGACCTGGTGTAAACGTGGTAATTTTTCATACACAGTCTGCACAATTTCAACACTGGTGTTACCACCATACACATTTTAACACGACTTATTTAGATCGTGTGAATTGCAATTAAATAATCAACCACGACATGCTTCCATGTAACGCATCAGCACATATAGAGACAAGAATTAAGCGATTTATTAAATCTCAATAACATTCAAAGAGTCGGCCAAATTCCAAACCAAATAATGCATCAACTTAGCATTAGACTATAAATTCGCGCATTGCTTTGTGATTTCACTATCACTCGACCAAGTCATTACTAGTCTTGACTAAAGTAAGCATAAGAAAATAAGAGCTTTGTCCTATATAAATACAATAGATAGAAAAAAAAATGAATTGATTTTGATTAATAATCATAAAATAGCAAGGTATAAATATATTAATCAAAATTATTTTATTGCAAAACCAGAAGAGAATGAAAATTGTCTTTGAAATACTAGTACTAAATAGCTCAATAAACTACTAGTTACAAATAAACCAAAACTATAGTTCCTAGTCATAAGAAACTAGCTTTTATTTGTAAAACTAATATATAAAAATTTTAACCAAATAAACTAAACGTAGCTTTAAAAAAATAAATGGATAATTCAATTACTATTTTCCCCTTGACTCTCACGAGCTTCACTTTCCTGGGGCTCATCCTCCTCCTCATCATCCAGGTTATAGTCAAAGGCTCGCTTGGCTTCCATCATTGCCTTCTCAAGGTAGTCCACAGTAGGGATCCATTGTTCATCATAATAATACTTATCATTCGGTTTACCATTAATGTATAAGTCAACATACTTCTTTGTAAGTTGAGCATAGGGTACTGTTTCGGGGTTTTCTGATGTCCTGCGGGAGAGTTACAATTCCGGGACTGGTATCCTTGCGCCTGTACCTGCAAAACAACGGAGACTCCTTGTGGTGGGAGCTCCGCCTCCAACGGTCAAGTTAGTACTTGTTTGAGGAGTGATAAATGCGGAAAGTAAAGGTGGGAGATCTGGTTCCTCTAGGGGAGGAGTGATCAATGTGTTTTGGTTTTCTCTAGGTGAGAGTCATTCTGCTGAATCCCCTTTAATGAGGATTAATTAAGTATTTATAGTCTTGAGAAGCGTGCCAATTTTAGGTTTAGGTTAACCAGGGCAAATTGGGCTTCTCTCGGACTTTGGGTCTTGGTGGCCATTTTGCCTATTTGGCATATGGGAGGCCACGTGGCGTGGCCTGATTAGTCCATGTTGGACCTCTTAGGGTGACAAATGGCAGACGCTGATTGGCCCACGTGGTGGACACGTGGCAGGTCCGGATTGGTCCATTAGTCATGGGTAATTTTTACCCTAAACATTTGCCCCTCAGAAGGAGTAATTTCTCTTTCCAGGAGGGATTGCTCCTTTCGAAAGTTAGACCCTCGAAGCTTTGCTAGGTCGGCATCTTGTCTAGTTCTAATGGGAGATGGACTTGATTAACTTAGAAAATTTTGATACCTTGGGCGGTATGACATTTTCAAAGTTAATCAATCATAATAATGATTGCCGCCGAACTAGACAGATGCCGATTCTTTGCCCCACTATGCAGATAGCCCCTGATCAGGTGGACTGTCAACTATTGCATAAGGGGTAAGCGTTTAGCATTATTCGGCCATTGGCCTCTTTTGATTCAATATACTAAGTTTGGTACTTAGTTTATTTCGTTGGGGGATGGCTGGTCGTCTGCTTTGGTGGCTGCATAGAAGCAGACGTCAGACAGGACGTCCAACCAAAGTAGCTACGCCTGTTGGGTTACAGACGGCAGCTTTAAGTATAGCCAACCTAGTAAGAATAGTGGTCGAGTACCTCTGTTTACCAAAAAACAGGCGGACTCCTCATACCTTTTAGGTTCCGTACTAAGGAGGGCGACTGGTTAACCTTGCGGTTAGTCAATCACTGCCTATTTTGTTTGAGTGGTAGGGAAACCAGGCGGCGGGGGCCGGATAGTCCCCTTGATTCGCCAAGTTTTTCTTGGCTATTAACTCAAAGGTTGTTAACCTAGCAGGAGTAGTGGTTGAGAGCCCCTGTTTGCTAAAAACAGGCGGGCGACTCATACCTTTTAGGCTCCATACTAAGTTTGAGAGAGTGACTATGAGTTAACATGGGAGTTACTCAGTCTCCGTCACTCTCTAGCTTGAGTAGTAGAGGTACCAGGCGGCGGAGGCCGGCTGATCCCCTTGATTCGCCAATGTTTGTTGGCTATTAGCCCAAGGAGTGGTTACCTAGTAGGAATAGGGGTTTGAGTGCCCCTGTTTGCCAAAAAACAGGCGGTCTACTCAAACCTTTTAGGTTCCATACCAAGTTTGAGGGAGTGCCTATGAGTTGACTTTGATGTTACTCAGTCGCCGTCACTCCTGCTTGAGTAGTAAAGGTACCAGGCAGCGGAGGCCGGCTGAACCTTTTGATTCGCCAATGTTTGTTGGGTATTAACTCAAGAGGTACCCCCTGAATTTATCCCAAGTAATACAGGGGGTCATCCGACTCAGATGTCAACTGCTACCACTGGTTTGGTTAGTGATAGAGTTATCCTTGTCTCAAAAACGGCTACGTGGTTGCCCTTGGGGACAGTCGTATAGGTGCCGTGTAATTAGTTTATAGAGCAATGTTCCACCCAAAAAGGAGCTGCTCTCTGCGACGAATTTCATCCGGAGGGATGCCGTCGGACGCCTGCTATGATGTTGGGACAGGTCGTATTAGTTTAAAAATTGGATCAGTTGGCTTGGCGCCTGGGATGATCATCGGGCCTGTGGCCTTGGTTAGTTCTTGGCGAACGTAGGTGCTAAGTAAGAAGAGGGCAGCCGCTTGTTTAGGCACATGGTTGGCCTGGCCCTAATCTTTTTTAGCTAAGTATAAGGGGGGTGGCTGTGTGCTTTGGAACCAGTCGGCCCTCTTCTATGGAGAGTAGCCGACTATATGTCCAGACGGCATGCCCCTCTAGTGATAGAGTAAAATAATCAAAGCAGAGAGTAGCCGACTATAGAGGTACCGCTGCTATACTCAATGGAGAGTAGCCGACTATAAAGGTACATCGGCATGCCCCTCTGATGATATAGTGATATAATCAATGGAGAGTAGCCGACTGTAAAGGTACAGGCGGCATGCCCCTCTGAATTAGTATCAAGTATTGAAATAATTTCAAGTGTTAGAGTAGATAGATCACTTAGCTCCCTTCCATGGAGGATTGATGACTCTACTTTCTTCGAATGGGGACAGGTGGTCGTGCTAAACTTGTTAATGTGGTTTGCGACTTCGCTGCTCGGCCTACACATTTGCCGCCGGTCTTTAGCCCCTTAGTGAAATTAATGAGGGTCGACTGCTTTCATAGCTACGAGACTTCGTCGTATAGGGGGCCGACTACTATTCATGCCGCCTCTCTTGCTTGATAGACTTAGGCAATATTTTTTGAGAGGATCTTATGTTTTTGTCTTATTCTCATGCATGAGAATGACAATTAGCCATACTGTTAGGCAACATTTTTTATTTTTTTATTTTTTTATTTTTTTTTCAATCATAATAGTGATGATGGTAGCCTAAAACAAGGCTGCAAACCCACGATAAATAATTCCATTCGGTATGCCGCTTGTTTTCCTTAGGCAAGACCTCCAATCCTCAGCTGTGAGACCACGATGCTCGATACCCATGAACGCCTTGTGATTAAATGTTTCCGGAATATCAAGCTAAATATCTCGCATTTTAAGGTTCGGCTTTAAATGACCGAATTGTTCATGCGATTGTTCAGGTAGCCGCTTGTTTTCATGCTCAAGTTCGAAGCTATTACTTAAACTTGCTGTTTTACCCAAGAGCCGCCTCCTTGATTTTGCTATCAACATGAGGCGCTTGGTGAAGAAGGCTCGGATACCAAGTGGGCTTTTGTGATTTCTTGGACATGCTAGCGGTCATGTATATACAAAATGAGATATGGGTGTGGCCCATATTATTCTTGGAACGAAGCTTGGGAGCCGGTTGTTCAAACATAGGCGCTCCTACTCCGCCTTGCTCTTTTAAATGGTTTAAGGGGCCGACTGGTTTTGTTATGAGGTGCCGACTGTTATGAACCATTCGAGTGTCTTAATTTTAATGCTTGTGTGCATTTGAGGTAGGAGTCATCAAGCTCTCGCTTATAATCAAGGCCTAAGTTCGAGGCTACATGCTCACACACTCGGCAATGTAACTCATGCCCAACATCGAAGTGCCGGACGCATGGTTAAAGTTGATCGTGGCTACCACCTGCTACTTCGTGGCTGGGACTAGGCCGGCTTCCATTTAGCCGCCTGCTTTCTTGGGCGAGACGCCAATGCCCAGCTTTCACAATAAGAGAATTAGCACATTAACAAGTTTAAGCATTCACTCTCATGGCCGATTATATTACTACGAGCCAAGCGCTACTCCTCTCGGCAGGCCGTGAGGTTTGAGGTTTATATGTGCGAGTATGTTGGCTGTTTACTTTTGGAAGATAAAGCTGGAACCAAACTCATTTGTATAAAGTATACTTGGCATTATATTTTTGAGCAAAAACCATGCGGTTATACCATGATAAAACATCATATAGAGCAGGCTGGTCTTATCACAATAACAAAGATCATAGATGCTCGCATGCCGGGGCCGTTTTTGAACCTCAAGTAAACCGAGCACAATGGTTTTTTTTTGGGTATGGTCGACTGTAATCTTGAGGAGCACTTGTGATTGTGTAATTATTCACGACATTCTTGCTTTAAATACATATAGCCGGTTTTTCAAGGCTACCCTCGACGAGCACCGGCTGTTTGGCAGACCGAATGCCGACTAACTCTATAATGTCGCCTGCTCTCAAATGCTGAGAGTGCTAGATGTTTTATCAAGAGCTAACTAATGTTGCGTAGAGATGGCCGACTGCTATTCATGCACCTAACTCTTGTTTTTTACGGCTGGTTTTTCGGTTTTGTTTCAGGTTTAATAGTGAAGGACCAAATGTTTAGCAGCTGCATAGATTGCTGTTTGTTTGCATTTCATCGTTAGCATGGCCGGATGCGTTGCACCAACCGACTGCTCACGGGGTGTTCTTGTTTCTTTATATGAGCACCTGTTGTTCTCCCACTTGCCGCCTGCTCATACCGCACTTGCATCGAAACCATTCGTGTTAGTAGCTGGCATCGTGTTCACCAAATTTGCATGTTTAGGCAAGCTTTCCACTACCAGTGCAAGTATGAAGAGCAGTAGTAGCATGCACATATTCAACCATAGCAACAACATATATTGGCCGGCTGGTTAAAAATACCATCTTGATGCCGATTGCTTGTGCTATGTCAAGAAAGGTTTGGAAAAGGTGATGAAGGATGATACTTTGATTAGTTTGAGAACTAAGAGAGGTGCCTTAAGTATCCATTTTCGGCTTGAAGGGTGTAATGCTCACAACGTTTTGAGAGTCGATTGTATGCTAGCGTCTATGGCCCTCATTAAAGAGTTCCGGCTATTTTAGAGCTAGTAGGCCGACTGCTTTGTGGCTGAGTTGGAGCCGATTGCCGCCTACTAGCTTTGAAGAACGAAGCCTGGGTGTCGGTTTGTTCAAGAAGCATAAGGGCCATTACTCCACCTAGCATTTGCGAATCGTTTCAAAAGCTGAGTGTTTAGTGGGCGACGGTTATGATCATGTAAGTCTTGTTTGGTCTCCATGTTATACGACACATGCCTTGGTTTATATACCCTTGGTATTGTGCCTTGTCACTTGAAGAGCCGCCTCCTTTTTATGATCACATGGGACTTTGCCACCTAGTTGGTCTAAGTGACGTGTGGCTAGCAATGTGCTTCTCACGTAATGATATGAAGTAGTCAGCGCTTGATTCCATGTTTACCTACGTTGTATACATATACAAGGTGGTATTAGGCGGCCTAACTTTGCATACCTTCTTTTTTTTTTTTTTTTTTTTTTTTTTTTTTTTTTGTAAAATCATAATAATGATTTAATAATTATACCAGCCTACAAGCTTGACCATCCGACTCCCAACATTTGTTCGTATGACGCATGCAGTACTTGGTCGCCTGGCCGGATGCTCGGAGGCTGGTCTTCTACCGGCTGTACCCATTGAGTGTCATGCTAGGCGCATGTAACTTTAATCGGGGTTGGTTAGACCTGGCCGACTGCTTATATTGCCGCCTGGTCTATTAATTTAGCATGGGCAAGAACTATGTCGGCTGTACCCTGTGAGTGTTAGCACACTTTTGTGAGGGTGAGTGCCGCTTGTCTGACTCTCATGGTTAGATTTTGAATACCTCATGGAGGTATGGTGGAGACTGTCTTGAAAATCAGACGTAGAGGCCGACTCTGATACTCGGTCATTCTTCTTCTGCTCCAGCAACATTCGAGCATCAGAGAATGTTCTCTTTGACTCGTCCGGTTGAACATAACGGATGGGCTTTCTCTTCCCTTGTGAAGGGAAGTGATACTTCGTTTAGTCGATCACTGGCGACTGCCTTACCCCAGGCTTTGGCTAGGGGGTCGCCACACGATCCTTAACAAGTCTAGTTCTCCCGGGGTGGGAGGACGTTCTGGCCGACTATTCCTTTGCGGGAACAGGCGTTCTCTTTTTGATTAGCTCCTGGATTTCTCCCTTGAAACCTCTCATGAAAGACATGAGTTCGTTCCTGGTAACAGGAGCAGACCCCTCGATCGCCTGTTGATGCTCAGGCGGTGGGACGGGTACGTCGAGCTCTAAGGGACCCGTCGGGGGTTGTGTGAGTCTCGACATCGATTTCATTGTCGGTGTCCTGGTCCGACTGAACCAGGGGGTCGTCCATGGGACGCTTGTCACTTAGAATCGGTACAGACTGTGATGCCATCTCGAAAGTACTCTCCCCACAGACGGCGCCAAAATGTTTCGGGGTTTTCTGATGTCCTACGGGAGAGTTACAATTCCGGGACTGGTATCCTTGCGCCTGTACCTGCAAAACAACGGAGACTCCTTGTGGTGGGAGCTCCGCCTCCAACGGTCAAGTTAGTACTTGTTTGAGGAGTGATAAATGCGGAAAGTAAAGGTGGGAGATCTGGTTCCTCAAGGGGAGGAGTGATCAATGTGTTTTGGTTTTCTCAAGGTGAGAGTCATTCTGCTGAATCCCCTTTAATGAGGATTAATTAAGTATTTATAGTCTTGAGAAGCGTGCCAATTTTAGGTTTAGGTTAACCAGGGCAAATTGGGCTTCTCTCGGACTTTGGGCCTTGGTGGCCATTTTGCCTATTTGGCATATGGGAGGCCACGTGGCGTGGCCTGATTAGTCCATGTTGGACCACTTAGGGTGACAAATGGCGGACGCTGATTGGCCCACGTGGTGGACACGTGGCAGGTCCGGATTGGTCCATTTGTAATGGGTAATTTTTACCCTAAACAGGTCCCTTCCCAATTAACGTGTGTAGAAGGATTTGAGATCGCCTCTCTGGAGTGAGATAATCAGATTGGCCCCCAAGTATATTGTAATGAAAGTGCTCAATGCAGAATTTAAGCGGTACACGTAATGTCGAATATTTTTATTATAATTCATACGAATCCCGTAAGGAGAATCAGGTAATAAATGTGTACTCTTCCTAGCACTCGACTTTCTTGCGGTTTTAAGTACTTGTACCATAAAAGAAAGTAAATAATCACATAATAAGTATTAAATAAAAGTACTATAAAACACATAAATCCCTTATCGTGATTCTCACACTCACGACTTTTCTAAGCTTAAATCAATTTTAAACTTATATAAAAATTTTAAACCTAAGTCTTTAATTTAATTCATTTTAGTCCCTAAATTTTGAAAAACCTGGGCTCTGATACCAATTTGTAACACCCCCAAAATTCGAGTCTTTAAAAACAATAAGTGTAACCTTTAACTTTTAAAAACCTAATCATCGAACTCTGGAAGTGTTACTGGTACACTTATTTTCCGTAGAAAGTAAATGCAAAGCAAAAATAACATAATATTTAAAATAACTAAGTGGTCTAAGTTACGGCAAAATAAAATAGTCATTACATCAAAAACTGTAATTATTTGAAACCAATAACTGAGAGGAAATAATTAAATTTGGGGATAAACTAAATTGTCTTAGCTACGTGATTATTCTAACGTCTCCTCACACGTAACCGAGTACCCTTTCTACCAACCTGCAAAATAAATCAGAAACAAGAAAAGAGAGAAGACTCCCAAAAATCAGATAAACTGAGTAATTCCAACTCCATCCCGTAAAATAAATAAATTTTAGTTTAAAACAGTTTATACATAATATAGTCTCATAAATATTTTAATACTCAACCAAGTTCAAATAGTCACATAACATATTATTACTTTATTTAAGAAAGGGAAAGAGAACGCCAGTAAGCCGGGACTAGTCCCTGTCACCACCTACTTTACAGAGGGTCGCGCGTCACCCCAATGGGCCATAAAATAAAACAGAATGTCCCTAGTGTGCACACCCCTTACTAATACCCAGTGATTAGGAGGAAGACTAACAGCAATATACAATAAATTAAACCAACTAGTAGCAACCATCACTACTAGTGGGCAACCTGTTCTTCACCCTTTCGGGTTTCATTTCCCTTCTTAAATTAATATTCACTGTACATTTTATTAGATTATATCATCCAATTACACTGTACACAAGTATTGCACAAATCAATTTAATTTCAAGTAACAACACTTCAATTTCAGTATTATTAGACCATAGTCATCCTACATGACATATAGACCATCAATCACATATAATCAATCATCCAATACCCAAGATTATATTTTTAAAAAAAAACTCATACGATAACAAATAATCATATTTTTTTTCGAAATTACATATACTAGTACACAAAATAGAAAACTCATATATAATATGTGATTCCATAATAACATACGATAACACACTCATCACATATAATTACATAAGCACATATATGACACATAATATTTCAAAATAATTTCCTAACGGGATTCTAAAGATGATGGACATTGAAAATTACCTCTAGGACGCGTGGATAAAGTTTAGTAGTTCCCCGAGTAATCACCTATACGACCTTCGTCTACAATTAAACAAATAAATAGCCTAAATTAGATAATTGTACGACTAACAGAAAAAAAAGAATTGAACGTAAAATTGATTTGTCACCACCCATAGTCTAATCACCCCAAAAATAGACAACTAGATGAACTAATTGATGAGTCAAACGTGAGATATTATATATCATCATCATCATCATAATCACCTACCAAACTTTCGAACCCAAGAGCCAGAACATCCACCACAAAGTCTAATTAAGTGGACCAAGGAGAAGATCAGTAAGTAATTAAATAAAGTAGGTAGTAATGATCAATTATCAAACCTAACAATGAGGAAAGTGACGAGTTGCTTTCCAAAGTCGGTATTTCGGCTTCGAAACTTTTTTTTTTTTTTTTTTTTTGAAATCGTAATGATAGTATTAGAAAGATGAAACATATATTTATAAATCAATCTTGAGAGTCTAGAAAGTTCATGGGATAGGATCAAAATTTTAACTGATTTTGTTATCAGCCTTTATCCACCTGTGTTACACTTTTTTTTTCCAGTATGCAAAATCAGTTTTTGTAAATTATCCAAAGTCAATTTTTTTTTTTTTATTTTTATTTTTTATTTTTACAAAATCAGTTTTCGAAAGTTATCCCAAAATCAGTTTCTGAAAATTGTCAATTTTCAGTTTTTTTTTTTAAACCCGAAAATATTAAATAATTAATATATATATTTTTAAATAATAAATTTAAAATTTTATACTAGCAAGGAAATTTTGGGGTATTACAGGTATCACATGTAATTTAAGGGTCTGTTCTCTTACGTTGAAATTTAGTTAAGTTCAGTTCAGTTTAGTTTAGCTCAGTTCAGTCCAGTTCAGTTCAGCTCAGTTCAGTTCAGTTCAGCTCCTTATTTCCGTCTCTTATAAAATATTCATTTTATTTCAGTTCAGTTCAGTTCAGTTCAGTTCAGCTCATTTCAGTTCAGCTGAGTTCAGTAAATGAGAACAGGCCCTAAGTCAAGGAACGGTTAGCTATATATGTGAACCTAGATATTATGTGAGCTTAGAGGATTCCTTTGCGTCAAAGTTTTTAGCTATCAAGCTATTAACTGAAGAAGTAAAAATGTATAAAGGAGCACGACCCATACAATTAACATGGATGGTGGTTTATAAGTTGGTAAACACTATAGACTTATCTTTTAAGAAACAAATAGTCGATGCTAAAAAATATGAGCAAGGAGGAGGTCCTAAGAAGAAAATTACACCTATAAAAGTAAATCCTAATGAAATTGAAATTGAAAAAACTTGGGAGGAATTCTTTATGAACCCTGCAGTTAGTACTAGATCAAGTAATATGTTAATTGATGAATCAGGATTACTTCATATTGGAATAAATACAAAACCTAATATACAGCGAAATTTGAGTTTTAGAGCACCAAGTCTAAGTAGACAAAATTCAACAATAATAAGAATGAAAAAACAAGGTGATGAAAAGCCAGAAGAGGATGAAGAAGAAATATTAGTTCTTCTAAGGAAACTAAATAAAAATATGAAAGTAAAAAAGCCTTAAAACAACCGGCAAGGCATATCATTGATATGGGGTCATGTTCTAATTTAGAGTTGAAAATCCAAATAATTCTATTAGAAAAGTAATTGGATATAAAACCAAAACTGTGAGTGAACCAGTATATGAAGATGAAGTTAATATGCAAATGGAAGCTTATAATGAAATATCTAGTACTAATCCAAATAGAATTTATATTCCAATTGATATATGCATTGAGGATTATAATAAATATAAATTATGTGCATATATTGATAGTGGTTGTTCTACATGTTTTGGAAAGAGGACTTTATTTCCAGAATTCTTGCGGAAAAAGGCTAAAAATCCTATGCAAGTTAGAATTGCTAACAATAGTGTCATGATGCATACTGAAATAATTGAAGAATTACCAATAGAAATTGGAGGAGTTTAATGTGTTATTCCTATTTTATGGGCAACTGATCAACCTAGTCATGATATGATAATAAGAAATAATTTTCAAAGATTATACTCTCCATGCACTCAAACTATTGATCAAATAATCTTTACTATTAATGGTCATTCTGTTACTATACAGAAAATCACAAAGGCTTATACTCATCAAACTATGGAATTTACGCGTAGCCAGCGTGGTGATAGGGTTACTCCTACACAACGAGAGATTGCACTTAGAATTTCTGAGTGTGATTCATCATTAATAGATTAGATAAATATGAAGCAAGAAAAGTTATGTGAAAAATTATATTCAACAAATCCTTTAGAACATTGGGAAAAGGATAAGACATTTGCTAGGATAACTCTAACAAATCCGAACAAGATTATTGAGTAAGACAAATGGTCTATACCTACCAAGATATTCAGGAGTTTGAAGAACAAATAAAATAATTGCTTAATAAAAAGTTGATTAGGAATAGCAAAAGTCCTCATAATAGTCCAGCATTCATGGTAGGAAATCACACAGAAGAAAAAAAAGGTAAAGCTAGAATGGTCATTAATTATAAACAGCTAAATGACAATAATGTTTTTGATGGCTATTACATTCCTAATAAAACCGTGTTATTTAATCGAATACAAGGAGCCACATGGTTTTCTAAAATGGATTGTAAGAGTGGCTACTGACAAATTAAAATGGAAGAAGAAAGAATTTCTTTAACTGCATTTAGTGCCCCTCAAGGGCATTATGAATGTCTAGTAATGCCTTTTGGATTAAAAAATGTTCCACAAATATTCTAGAGAAGAATGGATAATATTTTTAGAGAACTTATTCATTGTTGTTTAGTCTATATAGATGATATCCTAATATTCTCAAAAGATTTAGAACAAATATAAGAATGATCTTAAAGCAGTAACTCAAAAATGTGCAGAGCATGGTATAATCCTTGGAAAAGATAAATGTGTTTATGCTAAACAAGAAATTGAGTTTCTTGGATTAGAAATTAAAGCAGGACAAATAATACTGCAAAAACATATTTTAGAAAAGATTGAAAAATTTCCAGATAAAATTGAAGATAGAAAACAACTAGAAAGATTTCTAGGATGTTTAACCTATGCTTCTGATTTCATAGAAAATCTTGCACTATTAAGAAAGCCATTACAGGAAAAACTCAAGAAAGAAATAACTTGGAACTGGAAGGAAAGTGATTCCAAAATTGTTCAAAAATTAAAAGCTATGTGTAAAGATCTTCCTGTACTAACACTACCTACTAGTGAAGATGATTTAATCCTTGAAACATATGCTAGTAATGAGCACTGGAGTGTTGTGTTAAAAATTAAAGAAGGAGAAAGACTTTGCAGATATAGCAATGGAAGTTTTAATAAAGCTGAGTTAAATTATCTCGCAATACAAAAGGAAATCCTTGCAGCCATTAGAGGGATCGAGAAGTTTCTTAATCTTCTTAGCCCCTAAACTGTTCTTAATAAGAACAGATTGCAAAGGCATACTCGGTTTTGTTAAAAAGAATTTGTCTAATATGCAAGCGCAAGAGAGACTCCGACGTTGGCAATTATGGCTTAAACAATTCTCTTATTCTGTTAAACATATACATGGATCGAAGAACTCTTTAGCCAATCGTCTAACCAGAGAATTGGCTAATGACGAAGAAGAAAAAGACATAAAAAAAACCTCCTGCCCATCAACTAGAAAAGATGGAGGCCGAGAGAAAAACTCTTATTGAAGAAACTAATAAAGCAATGGAGCGGGTTTTACCCTCCACTTGGGCCTTGATGGGGCCATGGTTGTTTCATCAAAAAGAAGATCTCAAGATGGTTTAATTAAAAGTTGTCATGTAGCAGTTCGAAGGTTCCTAATGTACGAAGTGATGGTCATTATCCCGAGGCTCATTCCTGATATTCAGGATATAATACTAAATAAAATAAAAGATAATAATTTTAGGTTCTAGTATGATCTAGTTGTATCAAGGTCATACAAGATGTATGATTTCTATGATCTACGGGGAAGTAGAATAATATTCAACACCAGTTCCAGAGTGGGTACTGTGTCAATTCATCCACATTCACCGGAATGGAGGACACCTTATGTAGCAGAGCACTACAGAGCTTGGGATTATGGGATGGTTCATAGTATTTTACCATTTCCTAATAATAATACTACGTTCTTTGAGAAGCTCACGAAATTCCAGAAGTATGTTTTTAGAAGAATTTATGAAGCAACAAGATATAAAGGAAGAGTTGAACAAGTCCAAGTGCAAAGTGCAAACATTGAAATGGTTGAAGGAAAAATTAACTCTCCACATTTCCTGATCATGTTTGAAGACGTTCATCGCAAACTCAAGATCCAATCTGTATCCAGTAGAGACGAGTAAAAGATCCTACAGAAGCAATAGCTTATGGATTTTTCTATATTTCCCAGTATCTTAACCAGTTCATAGCGTTAAAAGAAGAACCACCAATCATAATACATGTGGGAAATATTACTATAGTAGCACCAAAATGTTTAAGAAATTATTTAGAAGAAGGAGTATTACATGGTGAATCAGTGTATGATTATCTCGAACAAGTTGAAGCGGGAGATATTTATCCTCAGAGGGAAAAGAGCACTTATTAGAGATCTTTGTCACATGGGATGAATCCTATGCTGCTAAATGTGTGATGGATCTAGGTATAGAAGAAGACAACCCAATGTATGTCCCTTATAAAGAGAGTAAGGACAACAAATATAGTCTACAAGATATGATGGAGTCCTGAGCCCACACCAACAATTATGTATTCTACTTTTACTGCTGTAGCACGTTTTATTTGTTTTTAAGAATCTTTAGAAAAGAAGTGAACGATATTCACTTGCTGAGTCATGATTTTCTGTAAGCCATAGAAAGTATCGGTGACTTTTGTGAGCCTTCCATTATATAAAAGGCATTAGGCAAAGAAGTGAAGACAGAGTTGGAAGAGTTAGCTAGAGAATTGCTCTGAAAACATTAAAGAGTCCTCTAGAGAAAAATACTCACCGTAAGAGACATATTAGTTCTCCATATCTCTTAAAGTAGAGAAAACTCTAGTTCAGCTTATGTCTGTTTAAGCTTTCAGTTTGTGTGTTTGCTGTAATATATGAGTGTTGTAATCTTTTCAAATTAAATAAAATTTTTGTTCAAGAAGGGAAGGTTATCCCCTTGAACCTTATATATCAAATGAGTTATCTTTCTGTTTAGTTCCGTCATAAACACAGTAAGGATTGTATAATTAGAGATCACGGTCTAAGGTAGGAGATAAATTAGATCTGTGCTGAGCCTGATCTAAGGAAGACAAGGTTGGGGTTAGCTACCTTGGTAAATTCGGATGCTCATAACGCCGGAGGTTCCATTGTCGACTAAGTTCATGTATTGGTCAAAACTTTCTAGTTAGATAACTATTATTGCGAAGCATGGTAGGCTTTTAAAATGTTAAAATAATTTATTTTGATGTATAAGTAGTAAAGTTATGATAACTAGTACCGTTAGAATTCATTTAAGTAATTATCAGATTGAATTATAGTAAAAATCAGTGTATTATTAAAAACTGTTATTTTAAATTAAGGTACTGTAAGCGTCGCTCGATGTGCGCCTACGTAAAAGCATGTGGTGAATATGCTAGACACTCATAGGAAGTGGGAATTGACATAATACGATTAGGGACATGGAAAGTAGGGAGCCGCCAACAAGTTTTTAAGGAACTTGTAAACCGTTCACGGATCATAAAAGGCAACCGCGAATAAAGGGACAATGAAGGCAACAACGATTGACCCGTGAAGGTTACACCCCATTAATAATCCATGAGATTACTAAATCCATATGGTTCGGAACCATGAAAGAAGGATCGGGGATGATGGTACGAAGTGAGTCATGGAGTCACATTCGCCCGTATTGGCCTTTACTCGATTCTTATAGTGAAAAATGATTCCTGCGATCTCAAAGGCATACAAACAGAGATTCAATTTGCTCCAAACTATTATTAAGCTAAATTGGTTGAATATTAATGCAACATATAATTCTAAAATATTTGTGATCACTTGATTAAACAACAAGATTAAAAAGGAACCTAAACCGATTGTCCAAATTATCTTATTAGGCGTGATTTTCAATTACATATTCCCTTTAAACATGCAATATAGTCATCATAATAATAAATAATAAACATTAATATTGGAAGCAATTTAACAATAATAACATTAGTCAAATCAAATATAAAATACCCTAATCATGATACTACCAATAAAAATAAAAATAAGAGTAATTAAGGTATTAATAACTCACTTTCCACGCTTCCTTGAATTACTACATCATGAATAATCTGTTAGTAACTTCAATAAAAATAAAAATCAAATTAAATTAAATCAAATAAAAAGTAGATTTGATTTGGTCCAAACCCTCAGTCAATTATACCTTTCACGCCTTGGTTTAAGTATAGAACTAATTTGGATATTGTATGGACTCCTTGGAGTTCTTAAGGAAGAATGAAAGAATTAGGAATATAGGTTTAAGGCTTAGAATACGGGAGAGAGAGAATAGAATGATTTTTGGTGTAAAAGAGAGGAAGAGAGAATGATTTGATGATAAAGATTTTTGATGATTGAAAAGGGGTGATATGACCTCTATTTATAGAGAAAAAAGAGGGGTCGAAGAATTAAGATAAGATCCGAATAAAATCGGAATAAAACTCGATAGACTACAGTTTTTGCGGTTTTTGTTTTTATCATATCTTTTGATCCAGAAATCAGAATAAGATGAATAAGATATCGTTGGAAAGATCTTGAAGTCTACTTTCTAACACAATTAGAATCAGATTAAAGTATTTTGTATAAGTAAAGATATGGCCGAAATAGTGGGACGATGTCAGTTTTGGATAGAGTTTTTTTTATTTAATTCATATCTTTTTCGTTATAGCTCGGAATTGATATTATAATATATAATTGGAAAGATAATTTCAAGGGCTATCCAACCATATACTATTTGGATAAAAAATATGAGGCACAAAAATAATATCTGTCTATCTTTGAATGTCTTTCAATTCGAATAGAATTAGGACTTAAAAAAAATGAGTTTTATTCAATTTCAAACTCTTTGATCTTATCTTTTCAAAAAGGATAATTAAGATCTTTTAGAAACTTATTGAAGCTACTAATTACTCCTAATTGGTTTAGGAATTGGATCAAATAATTTGGACCCTCCACATGATCATTGGGTCGTAGGTAAGGTGGGCTTAGGTTCGGTTTGGGCTAGTTTAATATTTTGGCCATAACTTATTCGTTATAACTCGGATTTAGGCTTATAATAAAATGTTGGAAAGATCTTTTAAATCCCCATCCAAACATTCAATCATTGGACCCATATTATGGACCAAAATAAACTGTATCAAACGTTTTTATAAAAAGGACACGAAATGAATGATTTTAAAGGACCAAAATGAATTATCTTGGGTTTAAAGGCACGAAAAGAGGAAAATAAGTTATGGTTTGGGGAAATGGGCTAGGAATTGGGTTGTTTTATGAAATGGAAATATGGATTTAAGCACTCCAAAAATTAAATACTCAACCCGACCAATAATGGCGGTGAAAGGTTGTTCATCATCGGGTTTGATTTTGGGGAGACATTTTTAGGTGTCTACAGAAGCCCCCACTTTGACTGAGTTTGTAGAAACGTCAGTTTTGAAAATGGTAGTCAAAGTAGTCGATAGGGACGGAGAATGATTTAAGACGTTCTGCGATCCTAAATCACTGTGTATACGCCGATACCTGCAGAAAAATGTTAATTCCACAGATAAAAGAGTAAAAGGATATAATACGTATCTGGCACCAGTGTATCAGTGAAAAATGCGTTTGGCAGCTTCCTATGCTTGAAGGAATCCACCGGATGACGTTTGTTGAAACGCTTTCCATGCTTGAGGAAAGCCGACAGATGAGTTTGGTAGCTTTCTAAGCCTGAAGAAACCTACCGGATGACACTTTCCATGCTTGAGGAAAGTCGACATATGATTTTGGCGTTTTTCTACGCTTGAAGAAATCTACCGATAATGCTTTCCATGCTTGAGGAAAGCCAACAAAGGAATTTGGCAGATTTCTATGCTTGAAGAAATCCACCGGATAATACTTTCCATGCTCGAGGAAAGTCGACAGATGATGAGACTGCAAGTCTCTGTGTATCGAGAACCTTGCGTCATGAAATGATGGTGGTTCGATTGTCCCCAAACGTGGGCTGTAGATGGTCCGCTTGTCGCCGGACGTGGGCTATAGTTGGTTCGCTTGTCCCCGAACGTGGGTCGTAAATGGTTTGCTTGTCCCCGAAAGTGGGTTGTAGATGGTCCGCATGTCCCCGAACGTGGGTTGTAGATGGTCCGCTTGTCCCCGGACGTGGGCTGTAGATGGTCCGCTTGTCCCCGGACTGTGTTGTAGATGGTCCGCTTGTTCCCGAACGTGGGCTGTAGATAAGACCTGCAAAATAAAATTTGCCAAGGGACTCGTATATACTGTGATTGACTTGACCAACTGACTTGACCAAGTTTGACTTGACATCACATGACACGTGTATGACTTGTGTGTCTTAAGTAAGTGTGTGCACTAACACAAGCAATCTAAAATGCAAAAGCAAAAGTTTTCCGTCATTTTTGTCATGAGTGGAGGATACCGACTTTCTCCCGAGAAAGAAAGGCGTGAAAAATAAAGTTTTGTTTTTGAACTTCCCCAAAATAAAAGTCATGATAAGAAAAGGGAAGAAGTTTCGAACTTCCTTGTTGAGCAAGACGAAATGAATCACATGGATTTTCTTCTTGTCATATTTAACTGCCCGTCTTGAGTATAATGTATGCATGATGTATGTTCTTAGGCTAGGAGGCTAAGGACAATTACGTCATGTGACACGATAGATGAATGAACTTAGGTCATGGAGCTAAGAATCACATATGGTGTAAAGAAACGATCTTGAACGTTACTTAGGTTTGGAAGCTAAGCACGTATATAGATGAAGTGATCGATGAGTATCGCATAATGAATGTCACATAGGTCAAGGAGCTAAGCACAATATGCGATGTATGAAACAATGAAAGGTTTTTCTAAGCTATACCCCTAAGGTATTCGAGTTTCTAAGGTGTACCCAAACTTTTTCAAGTTTCTAAGTTGTGCCCCTCAACTCACTACCATTACTGAATTGTACCCTCCTTGGGACTTCCACGTCACCTAAAGTTAACTATAAATTTAATAGAAAGAAGATAAAAAGGTAAGAAAATGGTAGGAGAAAGAAATCTTAGCCACCGCAACCCTAATAATGAAAACTGGTGCCACGAAATCACACTCTCAAATAACTTTTAAGCAACTAATAAGGGTACACTTTAGTAATGATAAGGAGTTAAAGGGCACAACTTAGAAACTCAAAAAAGCATGGATACACCTTAGAAACTCGAATACCTTCGGGGTATAGCTTAGAAAAACCCAACAATGAACATTGCTTAGGTCTACAAGCTAGGTAAGTATACAATGTCTTTTTTGATGTTGTCTTGAAAGATGACAAAACATGCGCATCGTTGAAGTAAGATTTCATGATAGAAGGTTCCTAGAAGGAAAGGTGATATGGATATGTATGTGTGAGTGAAGTGTGTGAATGTGATACTAAGGATGGCTGCAAGGGTTATGGTGATGGAAATAGATGTGAGAAGAGTCAAAGATGATGACTCTTTAGGCTGGGTAGGCTAAATGATGTGGGTTCAAGCCCCCAAGTCTAGCTCTAAATGGGTAGGGGTAAGCATTGGATATTCTTTGACTCGATCATGCATGGATATGAATATGAATGTGGCCGCACCTCTATATGAGATTGCCTACGTATCCGTTAGGAATCAGGCCAAACATATCTCTAACCGAACTTTGCACAAGTGTATGTACACCTCAAAGAGGTCTTTCATGGGTTGTAATGTGGTTAAGTTGATGGTTTAAGGAATAAAGGGATAAAAGGCTCAAGACTCGAGAGAATCCCCAAGATGTGTAATTTTGAATTTAAAAATTGTGAATTTTGCAAGCTTATTTTCATTTTTTTTTTGCTTTGATATTTTTTTTTTCATTCTTTTGAATCAATGTAGGCAATACCAGATCATGCGGTCCATCACTCACTTAGCATTCATGTTTCTCAGGCACGGTATCAAGCACTCGATAAGAGACGCAATTCGAGACGTGTTCGTATCAAAGACATTGGAACACTTGCCTTTAGACATTGTTTTAATGTTGCTTTGCTGCTATTTTTTTATTTGTTTTTTTTTTACTTTCTTTTGAATGTTTATACAATTACACATCTTCCAATCCCAGGGTTAAGTGAATGTGGGTTGAAGAAATGAAGGCGAAATGTTAGACGAGGCTCAAAATGGTTGATGAAGAAATGGAATGTGATTGAACGGTTAACAGGGAATGACAGGGTTGCAAAGGTGCCTCAAGTCATTGGTGTACCTTGAGTTTAGTTCGGTAATTGTTTTTATTTTATTTTATTTTTATTTTTTTTTTTGCGAATGAGTGAATGAAAAATGCTATGATCAAGATGTAAAGGAAATTTGCTCATTTTATTAATGGAAAAGGTGAACAAAATACATGAGACATATAAAAATTTGAAATGGAAAACCTATGCTAGACATGAATGGGGGAATGGAGATGAATAACAGAAAAGAAATCATGAAATCTTGCACAAAGGATATGTCGTGCGCCTTGTGTTCATTACTTCTTGCCGTCTGAAGGGACTGGAAGTTTGTTTGCATCCACCAAGTCTTGAATGACGTCCTTCAAATTCCAACATTGCTCAGTAGTGTGGTCCCTTCCTTGATGGTACTTGCAATGGGCATTGGGATTCCAATTAGAATTAGATTAAAATATTTTGTAGAAGTAAAGATATGGCCGAAATAGCGGGACGGTGTCAGTTTTGGATATAGTTTTTTTTATTTAATTCATATATTTTTCGTTATAGCTCGGAATTGATATTATAATATATAATTGGAAAGATAATTTCAAGGGCTATCCAACCATATAATATTTGGATAAAATCTATGAGGCACGAAAATAATATTTGTCTATCTTTGAATGTCTTTTAATTCGAATAGAATTAGGACTTAAAAAAAAAGGAGTTTTATTCAATTTCAAACTCTTTGATCTTATCTAATTGGTTTAGGAATTGGATCAAATAATTTGGACCCCCCACATGATCATTGGGTCGTAGGTAAGGTGGGCTTAGGTTCGGTTTGGGCTAGTTTAATATTTTGGCCATAACTTATTCGTTATAACTCGGATTTAGGCTTATAATAAAATGTTGGAAAGATCTTTTAAATCCCCATCCAAACATTCAATCATTGGACCCATATTATGGACCAAAATAAACTGTATCAAACGTTTTTATAAAAAGGACACGAAATGAATGATTTTAAAGGACCAAAATGAATTATCTTGGGTTTAAAGGCACGAAAAGAGGAAAATAAGTTATGGTTTGGGGAAATGGGCTAGGAATTGGGTTGTTTTATGAAATGGAAATATGGATTTAAGCACTCCAAAAATTAAATACTCAACCCGACCAATAATGGCGGTGAAAGGTTGTTCATCATCGGGTTTGGTTTTGGGGAGACATTTTTAGGTGTCTACAGGTACTGTTATTAATTTATCAAATACTGTTATTAAGTCATTAAGTATTATTTTTTACCTTAAACAAAATAATTAAAAAAAAAATTCCGACGTCTCTTGGTATTGGGCGGGGTAGCCTATATCGGGTAGCGGTAGTGTGTATCCTTAATGTTTACTCTGGTTGTTATTTTTCATTATTTTATTATTTATGTGAAAAAATTTTAGTTATGATGTGAAAATAATTGCATAAATGGCATAATGCCCGTGCGATGCATGATTTATAAATTAAGTTCTTAGAACCCCGTATGAAAAAAACAAAGATAATTCAATTAGTAATTAAGGGGATCATTTACTAATAGTCGATACAAAAATAAAGGAACGTAATTTGAATAGTATTTTAAGTTATTTGTTTTTTTTTAAATTTATATTTGTTTTATTTTTATAATTTCATTTTATTAATTGAAAATAAATGAATATTTCTTCACATAATTACATAATAGAAGTTGACTCATTCTTTATTTTATTTTATATCTCCTTTAGAGAAAAAAACTAAAAAATATACTTGTCATATCTTCCGCATCAATAGCTACAATCTAATACGAAGTACATGTTTTACCTGTCGTATTCACCAAAATCTTTAATTATTATTATTAATACTCCCTTTGTCCCCGATTGATAGTAACTTTTGCCATTTTTAGTGACTCAAAATATTAGTCACATTTTCTTTTTTCAAGTACCATTAATATTATTTGAAAAAATATTTGTGCAAATTTAAATTTCCCATGTACTTTAATTACTTTATCTCTCTATTTTTTTTCACATTTTTATTTTAAACTTTTAGATGTATATGTTTTTATATAATTTAATTTAATTTTACTTTAGATTTGTATAGTAAAATTTTCGAAAATTCTATATTTATTCAAATTACATTAAATATGTAGTCTAAAATTACACAGAATGGAAAATATTAATTACAGAATTGGAAAGTATATAACTCAATATAATCACAATTATAATATATGATTTGGTGAATATGTTGAGTACATCTTATAGTAGGTGTAGACACCCATTTGTGTCTCCCCAAAACCAAACCCAGTGATAAGTACCTTTCACGTTGAATCATAATCAAATGAAGTGAAAGTGTGGAAAGTCTAGTGTTGCGGTTAGTTGTTATTTATTATCTTTCTCTCTGTTTTCGAAAACCCAATTGAAGAAAACAGTCAATCCAGTTTGTTTTGGTCCATAGCAAGGGTCCAATAATATTGTAGTTGGGTCGGGTTCAAAAAGTGCTTTCCGACGATATATTATAAGCCCAATTCCGATGAATATGAGGAAGTTATGGCCAAATTACTAAACTGGGCCTGTTTGATATTTATGTGCGACCCAATGATCTAGAGGATGGCCTAATATTGATTTATCATTCCTAATGCAATTAGAATTGATTATAGTCTTCTAGATTCTTCTAGAAGGTTCTTTTCATTCCTAATTTAATTAGCATTGATAAATTGACTTTAGTTGACTTTTTAGAGTTTTAATCAGAATAAAAGAAGTGCTTTTAAGGAAAATACTATTTTGCTCTTCTGTACGGCTAAAATTTATCAAGTTAAAAAAACGCGTGGAAACTGTTTTCTAGCGTCTGACGATAGGACCAGCGCCTATCGCTAGGATTGGCGTCAGGCACTAGCCCTGGCGTCTAGCGCTAGAGTCTAGCGTCTGGCGCCAATTTGTTTTATTTTCTTCGAAACTCTGATTCGTTTTTTTATCCATCCGGCTGATTTTCTCTATAAATAGCCTCCTAAACCTCCGTTTTTAATCATCTACAACAATTAATAATCAACAACTCTCTAATTCTCTTCTCTCTCTAAGCTAAAGCTTACTCTCTCTCTCTCTCTCTCTCTCTCTCTCTCTTTTCTAAACTAGCCTTTTGCATATAAAATTCTGCATTCATAATCTAGATACACCTAGCCAAGTTCGAAATTGCCTTCGCCCTAGACGTGAGAGGTTTTAATTTCTGAGGGTTTGGTCCTAAATCTCTATTTCAATTATTTAATTTAATTATTTGTTTATTATTTTCCTTGAAATTACTAACGCGTGTATTTTGTTATTAGAAAGAGGTACGAGGCATCCAAGTAAGTACTTTAATTGATTTATTGATATTATGATATAGAAATCATGTCTAGGTTGTTGTTATGATTCCTAGTGTCATGTTAGGGTGTTTTGATCTTCCTAGTATCATGTTTAGGGTAATAACTATAATTTCTAATATCAAATATGACAATTGTGATTCCTGCGATGCTTCCTATTCTTTTCCTAATATCATGTTAGATTCATGTTAGGGTTAAATCTTTGATCTTTATTGTTTAGTGACATGCTATGGTTTGTTATTAATCTTGTTAGTATCATGCCTAGGATCTTGCTATTATTATGCTTTAATATGATTATGAATTATTATTATTATTATTATTATTATTATTATTATTATTATTATTATTATTATTATTATTATTATTATTATTATTATTATTATTATTATTATTATTATTATTATTATTATTATTATGTTGCTTGATTATGTTTATTGTTATTGCTTGATGACAAATTTTATGCATGTTTAAAGGGAATTTGTACTTGTAATCATGCTTAATAAGATAATTAATAATCTTGTTTAGGGTTAATTTTATTATAATTCAAGTGATCGCCTATAATAGTTTTATTTGTGCATTAATATTCAACCAACATAGATTAAACAGGTTTAGGGTTAATCCTATTGATTGCATGTTAGTTAGAAAACGCACATGAGTACGATCATAATAAATTAGAGGCCTATTATTAGGGCAGGTTCAGTCTCTTTTAGGTTGGATTTTTACCTTCATCCCCGAACTACGAGTCATGGTTCCAGACCTATCGGAGTTAACGATCTCCTGGATCGTTAAGGGGTGTAACCTTCACCTAGTGAACGGTTTACAAGTACCTAAAACTTTTTGGCGACTCTTTTGCTCTATCTTCTTTCCCTTTGGACTCCACCATGCTTAAGTGTATGATCACAGTGGGGTTCAAGCTAGGGATAATGCTTGAAATATTCCCTACGGTTTTTTGGCGACTCCACTGGGGAGGATTTCTATTTTAATTCCTGAAATTTATTTCGGCAATGATTTAGAATGAGTGGATGAGACACGAAAAGTTCTAAGTATTTCATGTGCGTAATTTTGATTATCATTACTGTCATATGCATAAAAAAGATCTCATTGGAAAGACCATCTGTAATGAGTTAAAAACATAAGATTTTTACACGTAGGAAATTTGAGGAATATCTTTCACAACTAGGACCGAAATAGCGCTGCGCGAAACTGGAAAATTTTATCAAACACAGAAAGCTGCTTAGGCATATAGGAACTAGCGTCAGAAAACACAGTCTAGCGCCAAGGATTTGACTTTGGCTCCAGGCGACACTCCTGTCGCCAGGCGCCAGAGCCAAATTGCGGCGCCGGCCTCTGTTCGCTGGCGCCAAGTTCTTCCAATACCGAGCCAGAAATATGCGTTCTAATTTTAACCAGTTTTTAGCACTGTTTGCTCGATCCTACTTCCTGATTGAGTTTTTCTCACTTTTCTGAAACCCATATGTGTTCTACATATGGACATAACCCTCTGGAAATTAATGCTCCATCTACCTGATTCAACGCTCTGTGCAACAAAGGGTACATCCGAGAATGTTGAATTCACCAAACCATGGAAACGAGTTTTTTAACTCGCGGTGTGCCATCCACTCGCGCCAACCCTTCAAAGGTAAGGCTTCCGCGCGGTGCATCCAGACAATTAACCATGGACCCTCTTTGACTAACCTATGTCCCAAACTATAGAGAACTAGAGCCATGGTTAGGTTGTGAACTCATTGCATCATATTGTGCCTACTTGACTAATTGTGCATTATTTGTTGTGCATACCCTATGTGTTTTTCCTAACTGTTTTTTTTACTTGTGTTAAGACTAAATAAACTGATTAATGACTAAAATAACTTTGCCTAATTAATTAATTAATTAGAGTAATGAAAGTCTAATAACTTAATCAGAATTGACTTAGTACGACTTTAGGCATACCCTGTAGTGTAATAATACCGAAAGAAGTCCCAGATCAACGTTCCAGCAATGGTGCCGTGATTTGGATTGCAGCGTCACACTATGGAGTGCATCGCCTTGCGACAGCTCTGTCGTCTGGCGCTACAATGCAAAGTGCGGGGCCAGTCCTATTGTTTTGTCGACAGCTCGGTATATTGCTCGGTTCATCACTTTGTGTCTAATTAAACAGTTTCTGATCAATTCGATTACTTTATTAATAATAATACCTTGTTAAGTCCTTAATCAAGTCTAGGCACTAAGTCTCATGGTTTTACACAAGAGTCAAAGCATTTCACTTGTACTCACCATATAAAGCACACGCTAATATGTATGCACACTTTGACCATGTCTAAGAGAGTCTTGTATGCGCGTGTTTTCCGTCATTTTTTTAGGGTGGTAAGTCGGATATTAATCCTCCAACTTAACCACTTATTTCAACCCTATACTTAATTCCCAAAAATATACACCCTATTTTTGCTTTTTTCTTTTTCTTTATAAACCCGTAAATATACACCATATAAAGCACACGCTAATATGTATGCACAAAAATGGTTTAATTTATTGCGCGTGGTCAAGAAAGGAAGGGCGTTTGATCAAAGACAATCTTTTAATTCAAGTTCAACTTTTCGATGAACCAATTGCTCGAAAAAGGAAAGCTAAGAAGATAATGGCAAATCAAGAGGAAGTCAATGAACTTAGAAACCAATTGACTGATGTGACTGAGGCGTTGAAGGCTTTAACCCTCAAAATCAATGACCATATGAAGCAACAAAAGATGGACCTCATGCAAGAAATTTTGAGCAAGCTATCTAGTGACTACAAATTTCAAGGCATTAGTTCACAAGGGGTCTCGGTGGATAAGGAGCTTCTTCCGCCGAAGTTCAATGCCAACGACATCCCGAAATTCAAAGCAACTAACAACCCTTATTTTCATCTAAGAGCTTTTGAAACAATAATGAGTATTAAGGGTATCGATAAGAAAGTGTTTCCCTCTCTGTTTTCCTTATCTCTTGAAACCGTTTGCCAACAATGGTTCTTCTCCCTTGACAAAGAGAGAACCTCTACTTGGGAGTCAATAGTTAACGCTTTCATTGATAGGTACAAGTGCAACATTCAAGCTGAAACTAATTATAGGGAATTTGAAATACTCAAGCAGAAAGAGAATGAAGGTTTCACTTCTTTCTTCAACAAATGGAGAGAAACCTCTACTAGGATGATTGAAGTACCAAGCAAGAAAGAATCCGTGAGGTTGTTCATCAAGAACCTTCAAGAGAAGTACTTCAAGCATCTCAAATACCAAAATAATATCCATACCTTCAAGGCCATCTATGACATTGGAATTAATATTGAAGACGACCTGGCTAAGCTAAAAGCTGCTAACAGTAACTCTAACAGTGGCTGGAAAGGCAAGAAGAATGACAATCCTTCTTCCAAAACCACCCACTCAAATAATGTTAGCACCTTCAATTTGAGTGAAGTCCTTGCTATGAACAATCAAGGACAAAAGAAACCATTTAAGAGGAACTTTACTCCTATAGGTATGAGTTAATACACCGCATTTGACCGACTAAATGCAAAAGGTATTATAACTCCTATTAGACCATTTGGGGACCCGCCGGTTGAAAAGAGGACAGCTAATTGGAACCCCTATGCACACTGCAAATATCACCAAGGTAGGGGCCATCTCACTGAGAATTATTGGAAGCTAAAGGAAGCTAAAAGAAGCTATCCAAGATTTAATTGATAACAATAAACTACCATTGCCCCCTTCCAGTAAGAAGCCAAGCATCGACAATGCACCTCTTGCTCATTCCTTGGCCATCTCTGATGAAGAAAATGAGGTTGATCCCTCATCTCTCATCAAGCCTATTAAAGAAATTCATGCTATTGAAGAAGAGGAGGAGATCTTTTTTGATGCCATGGATGACTTTCCTGAACCAGCAAGCAAAGAAGATGTACAAATGCTTATATGGTCCATGTGGGAGGGAACAGATTTGCTATGTGAGTCCCTCGAATTGGCAAAGAAACAAGCGGAGGAACTTCAGAAAAAGATTAATAAAATTCCACCCACAAAGAAGAAATCATTCTCTCTATAAGTAACTGACGGACCCAAGAACAGTAATAGACTCTACACTCCAATTGGGACTTCATATGCTAAAATGTTCAAAATGCTCTCCGAGAGTGGTAAGGTCAAACCTCTCAAACCAAGACCATTTGAATCGCTAAAAAGGATAGATAGATTCTACTGTCAATACCATCAATCAGGAGGACACACTATTGAAAACTATTTTAAGTTTAAAGATTTAATTCAGAAAATGATTGATGATAAAAAGCTAGTCCAAATCCCTGAAGAAGAAGACATGAGCATTAATGGGGTTTGGGACAGCGATGAAGAAGAAGTCTACCTAAAAGACATAGAAGGACCTCCACCTTCAGTGTCATATTCAATAGATGATTTCTGGGTTGAAGAGGATTCATTTATAGCGTCCTCACAAGATATGGGAGAACGCAACCTCCCATTTCAACACAACCTTTGTCGACTACGCAGCAAGTTCCCATACCTATCATAGAAGACAATGATATTGTCAAACAATTCAAGAAGAAAAGGTCGAGATGAATGTATGGAAGTTTTTAGCTACATCACGAGAACATAGGTTGGCAGTGATGAATGCCTTGGATAAGATAGGGATAGATTCTGACACCACTCCTGAAGGGTTGGCTAACTTCCTTACGAGTGATCTCCCTAGTCCTATCAACTTGATTACCTTTTCTGACAAAGATTTACCCCCAGAAGGTAACAAGCATTATAAGGCCCTAAACCTCACAGTGGTTTGCAAGAGAATGAACGTCCCAATGACTCTTGTTGACAATGGATCGGCAATTAATGTTTGTCCACTCAGAACTGTGAGGATGTTAGGCATAAGGGATGAAGACTTAACCCCGTCAACACAAGGAATAAGAGCTTATGAAAACACTCGTCGCCAAGCTCTTGGTAAGATTACCATGAATATAACGGCGAGAGCAATAGAACATGCTACTACCTTTCAAGTAGTAGATATTAAAGCTTCATTCAAATTATTGTTGGGACGCCCTTGGCTTCATGAAATAAAGGTCGTCCCTTCATCTCTCCACCTACAGGTAAAGGCCATAGTTAGAGGAATTCCTATCACGATCGATGCTTCACCCATGAGGATTAAAGCTATAGAAAATCCGATCATTAATGTGGAGCACGATGAAGACGATGAAGACTTATGGGGCTTTGATGAAGAGGTCTCCTTAATCGAGGAGGATGAAAGGACCCCTCTCTGCCACGACCCCCACTCCAGTATGACAATAAATGCTATTCTTAAGAAACAAGGGCGTTTTCCTGGAATGACTCTAGGAAAGAAGAAGTGAATAGCAAAACAGCTGGAATTACCAGGCATCCCTAAATTAGATACATTCGGACTTGGTTTCGAATCGAATTGGGAAGATCTTAAGCGAGCCCAGGAAAGGTCTAAGGCGCGTAGGAACGCTTGCATCCAAAAGAAAGCAATCTCAATGGATCAGTATCCTCTTACTATCAATGGACAATTCATAAAAGAAGGAGAGGACTATCCATGCTATGAATTTCCCGAACCTTTTGTTGTAAACGGCATAAGGCAACCAGAATTCGAGATTTTCTTAGATTGCCACTTTCTAGATGAAATCCCCACTCCTATCCACAAGGAGAAAGCACCCCCATGCTTTGACTTTAATGTCATGGGATTATTATTTGGGCGAGAAAAAGATGAGCCGAGATACATAGAGAATAACTCCTCGCTCATCCAAACGGTCCTACAAAGTGAGAAATTTGTCCCCTCAATGCTCATTACTCCAGCAGAAGGATCAGTACAAGATGGCGCAAGACAGTCAAGGTGACTACTCCAAGTGGAAGGAAAATCTCCATCACGATAGGGCAAGGACCGATGTTTGAAGAGTCGTCAGAGTCAGAGTCTTTTCCTGTAGAGTCATCTAAGTCCTTAGTTGTAGCACCTCCTCCTTCTTCTATTTCTACTCCTAGGATAGTCAGAAATTTAGTCCCTGAGGACATCTCCCTTTTCGATGTAATGATTTCCGAATTCAATAATATGTCTTCTTCTGCTTACTCCTCGTGCTTTTCTGTAACCCAAGATGACGAGCATTGCTTAACTAACAATGAAAATGACAAAGAAATTATTAAAGCAATGGAAACACTTGAAAAGCAAACACCGATAATTGAGGAAACTGAGACGGTGGATATCTCAAATGATTCAACCATTAAAAGAGAGGTTAAAATCGGATTAACACTTAATGAACAAGAAAGAACCGATTTAATTAAGGAAAAATGGAATCTAATAATCCCACCTTTAGTCGGCATTCCATAAACAATCCCACCTTTTGAAATTCAAGAAACAATCCCACCTTTGACTCCCATCTTCCATTAACAGTCCCTGACCGGTTGGATTATTTTAATAACTGGTCTTCTTAGGTTATAAGACACGTGTTGGATTTTAATTGGTTTATTTTAATATTTAATAATAATTAAAAAAACAAAACTAATTAAAAAAGAAAAAAACCAAAAACCCCAGCCTCAACCACACAACCGTATCTCCTCCCCATCTCCGCCCTTGCTTTCTCCGGCAATCCAACCCCTACCGTAGCTGCCTTGCTTTCCCAAAAACCCAACTACCCGAACCGCAGCCCATATCGTGCTCTTAATCTTCGCATGATACTACTCTAGCACTAAAACCCTTCTTTCTCCTTCTCTTTCTCTCTTCTCTTGGGTACGTTTCTCTCTCCTCTAAATTCATCAATTTTCCTTTCAATTCCATTTTTTCAGATGATTGAAATCATAATTTGCGTTTAATTTTTAACCAAAAATCAAATTGAGAGGCAATTGGGACTAGCGGGGGTGAGTATTCAGGGCTGGGGGTTGAGTTTTCAATGGGTGGCGATTTTCGGGCCTGTGGGTAGAATTTTCGGGGATAGGGTAGAGTATTTTAGGGCTGAGGGTTCAG
Source organism: Chenopodium quinoa (assembly GCF_001683475.1). Taxonomy (NCBI): domain Eukaryota; kingdom Viridiplantae; phylum Streptophyta; class Magnoliopsida; order Caryophyllales; family Amaranthaceae; genus Chenopodium; species Chenopodium quinoa. The sequence goes on along the minus strand of NW_018745251.1, from coordinate 434,489 downwards.
TTTCAGGGCTGGGTGGGGTTTTTTGGGGCTATGGGTGGGGTTTTCGGGGATGTGGTTGGGTTTTGAGGGTGGTTATAGGATATTCCTGCATGGCTTGGTGGGTGGGGTGGTGGTAAGGGGTAAGTGTTGGGGTGGCCATGGTAGTGGCCTGGTGGCTTGAGAAGAATGTTTTTTTAAAAAATAAGAAAAAAAAAAATTTAACCTGTTTAACAGGTTGTAGGTCAATGGGATCGTTAGTGGAAGATCTATGTCAAAAGTGGGGTTGTTTCTGGAATTTCAAAAGGTGGGATTATTTATGGAATACTGACTAAAGGTGGGATTATTAGATTACATTTTTCCGTTAATTAATCTACTCAAAGAATTCATCGATGTATTTGCTTGGTCATATGAAGATATGCCAGGTATTAATAAAGAAATAGCTCAACACACTATACCACTAATTCCAGGAATGAAACTTGTAAAACAAAAGTTGCGTCGAATGAAACCCGACGTAGCTCTAAAAATAAAAGAAGAAGTTCAAAAACAAATAACTGCAGGTTTTATCAGGGTATCCAAATACCCTGAATGGGTGGCCAACGTCGTCCCAGTTCCAAAGAAGGATGGAAGGCTAAGAATGTGCGTCGACTATCGAGATCTAAATAAGGCAAGTCCAAAGGACGATTTCCCTTTACTACACATCGATATTTTGGTAGATAATACATAGAATCATGCACTTCTCTCGTTCATGGATGGATACGCAGGATACAATAAGATTCTCATGGCAAAAGAAGACATGGAGAAAATGTAACACCCAAAAATTCGAGTCTTTTAAAAACAATAAGAGTAACCTTTAACTTTCAAAAACCCAACCATCGAACTCTGGGAGTGTTACTGCTACACTTATTTTCCGTATAAAATAAATGCAAAGCAAAAAAAACATAATATTTAAATAAACTAAGTGGTCTAAGTTGTGGCAAAATAATATAGTCATTACATCAAAACTGCAATTATTTTGAAACCAATAGTTGAAAGGAAATAATTAAATTCAGAAATAAACTAAAGTGTCTTAGCTACGTGATTATTTTAACGTCTCCTCACACATAACCTAGCACCCTCTTACCAACCTGAAAAATAAATTAGAAACAAGAAAAGAGAGAAAACTTCCAAAAATCAAAAAAACTGAGTAATTCCAACTCCATCCCGTAAAATAAATAATTTTAGTTCAAAACATTTTATACATAATATAGTCTCATAAATATTTTAATACTCAACCAAGTTCAAATAGTCACATAACATATTATTACATTATTTAAGAAAGGGAAATAGAACACCAATAAACCGGGACTAGTCCCTATCACCACATACTTTACTGAGGGTTGCGCGTTACCCCAAATGACCATGAAATAAACAGAATGTCCCTAGTGTGCACACCCCTCACTAATACCCAGTGATTAGGAGGAAGACTAACAACAATATACAATAATTTAAACCAACTAGTAGCAACCATAACTAGTAGTGGGAAACCTGTTCTTCACCCTTCAGGTTTCATTTCCCTTCTTAAATTAAATTTCACTGTACATTTTATTATATTAAATCATCCAATTACACTGTGCACAAGTATTGCACAAATTAATTTAATCCCAACTAACAACATTTCAATATCAATATTATCCGAACATAGTCATCCTACATCACATAGAAACTATCAATCACATATAATCCATCATCCAATTCCCAAGATTTTATTTATTTTAAAAACTCATACAATAACAAATAATCAAATTTTTCGAAAATACATATACTAGTACACAAAATAGAAAACTGGTATATAATATAATTCCATAATATCATACGATAGCACACTCATCACATATAATTACGTAAGCACATATTTGGCACACAATATTTCAAAACAATTTTCTAACGGGATATTAGAGATGATGAACATTTAAAGTTACCTTGATCGTGCGTAAAACTCAAGGTAATTAACCTCCGGAACGTTCACCTAGTAGCCTCCGTCTACAAATGAACGATTCTAAATTAGATAATTATACGACTATATAAAAAAAAAATTGAGGGTGTGATTAATTTATCACAACCCATAATCTAGTCACCCCAAAAACAAAATATAAACAACTAATTATAGAGTTAGATGAATCGTATTATATCATCATCATCTCCATCATTATCATCATCACTATCACTGACATTATCATCATCACTATCACCCATTATCATCATCACCCAAATCCCAAAATCTACTAACAATCAATACGAAGTCCCCCCCTTTTTTTTCTTTCTTTTTTTTGAAAATCAATCAACACAAAAATTTAACGGACCAAATATTAAAACCAAAACAATGGAAAGTGATGAGTTGCAGGTGTCTTCCGAACTCGGCAAATTCGGCTCCGAATTTTTTTTTTTTTTTTTGAAATAATCCATTACTCTTTATGAAAAGCTTTTGGGTGTAAAACATTATGGTGCTGTGCTATGATTTCCTAGTGAAAGGCAAGGTTGGGGTTTTTTAAGAGGAAGTTTACCAGAGAAAAGATTGAAAGTACGTTATTGAAATTTGAGGTTAAGAGGGGGTTTATTTAATTGAGTTGTTTGGCTTTGACTCTAGAAGTTTCACAAGAAAAGGGTCAAACTTATCTTGAGTTTGTTACATAATCTCATTAAACATATTTTCAAAATTCCTTTTTATCAGCTTTCAAAACAATCTCTGTATGTTATCCAAAATCAGTTTTTTTTTTTTTTTTTTATAGTTTTATTTTTAAAATCCTAAAATAATAATAATAATAATAATATTACAATTTGAAAATAATAATAATTAGTTTTAAAGTTTATTTTTGAATAGAAATCGTTGACTAAAAATACTCCAAAATTTTGGGGTATTACATCTACTCCCCTAAAACGAAAGTTCGTCCTCGAACTTGAAAGTTAGGTAGCTCTCAGAATAAAGCATACACGATGAAAAAAGATAAGTTAGTATTATATCCTACCTCCCTTTAAGAGTTTCGAACTCGAAACTTAGCGTACCTGCTCAAAAAGTTCTGGGTAGCGTTTTTCATATCATGTTCCACTTCCCAAGCCGCTTCTTCAGAATTCTGATTAGACCATAACACTTTAACTAACTTTATCGCCTTATTTCGATTACTTCTTGTTTTGGTGTCGAGAATTTTCACAGGGCGTTCTTCAAAAGTTAAGGTCTCATCTAGCTCAATAGTTTTGGGTTGGATAACATGGGTAGGGTCATGAACATACTTTCGGAGTTGGGAAACATGAAAAACGTTATGAACATTGTCTAACTCCGTGGGTGAGGCTAGTTGATATGATACTTCTCCAACTCTCTTCAATACTTCATACGAGCCAATGTATCTTAGACTCAACTTCCCTTTTCTACCAAACCGCATGACTCCCTTGGTAGGTGAAACCTTAAGTAAAACTTTTTCCCTAACTTCAAATTCCACTATTCTCCTGTTCTGGTCTACATATGACTTTTGTCGATCCTGAGCTGCCTTCATGTTTGCCTGGATAAGCCTAAATTTCTTGGTTGTTTCTTCAATCATTTCTGGCCCCAAAGTCAAAGACTCACTGATATCACTCCAACACAAGGGACTTCTACATTTTCTCCCATACAACGCTTCATAAGGTGCCATTCCTTTGCTCGCATGATGGCTAATATTGTATGAAAATTTGATCATAGGTAAACTTTCGTCCCACGATCCACCAAAGTTCATCACACAAGCTCTCAACATGTCCTCCAAGGTCTGAATTGTTCTTTCTGTCTGTCCATCTGTAGTAGGGTGAAATGATGTGCTAAACTTCACGATAGTTCCAAATGCTTGCTGAAACATTTCCCAGAACTTTGATAAAAATCTTGGATCTCTGTCTGAAATAATATCTTTAGAAACTCCATGTAGCCTCACAATTTCATTAATATAGACATTTACAAACTGATTCACATTCCAAGTATCCTTTATTGCTATGAATCTTGTTGTTTTCGTTAGACGATCAACTATGACCAAATAGCATTCTTTGCCGCCCTTGTAAGTGGTAATCCCATCACAAAATCCATAGAGATAGACTCCCACTTCCATCCTGGCATATCTAACGATTGCAGCTTACCTCCAGGTCTCATATGTTGTATCTTCACTTTTGGACATGTAAGACACTTTGCCACAAACTCAGATACTTCACGCTTCATGTTTGGCCACCAAAAATGTTGCTTAAGATCCTTATAGAGCTTATCTCCTCCCGGGTGCACAGAGTACGGGGTGTTGTGAGCTTCTTCTAAAATCTTCCTTTTGAGATCTTCATTTTTAGGAATACACCATCTCCCTTTGTATTTTACTGTTCCACTATCATCTACATCAAACTCAGTTGTTGTTCCTTCTTCTTTCATATTTCTCACCTTGGTCAACCAATCATCTAACATTTTCTTCTCACGAATCTCATCATATATAGTAGGTTTGACTGACATTGCATTCAACTAAGCGTTCACTTGGACATACTCCACAACCTCCAAGTTCAAATTCCTAAATTCTTCACAAAGTTCCTTGGCTAAAATCATAAAGTTCACTGTATGACTTGTCTTCCTACTCAAAGCATCAGCTACCTTGTTCTCCTTTCCTTTGTGATATAGAATGTCTGGGTTGTAGTCGTTTAGTACCTCAAGCCATCTCCTTTGCCTCATGTTCAAATGATTCTGTGTGAATTTATATTTTTAAGACTCTTATGGTCCGTATACACCTTGCATCTCACACCATACAAGTAGTGTCTCAAGATCTTGAGAGCAAAAACTACAGCTCCTAGCTCCAAATCATGAGTACGGTAATTCTGTTCATGTTGCTTGAGCTGCCTTGATGCATAAGCTACAACCTTCCCATGTTGCATAAGTACACACCCAAAGCCATTCTTAGATGCGTCACTATGGATTTCAAACCCCTCAATCCCTGACGGTAAGGTTAAGACTGGTGCTGAGGTGAGTCTTCGCTTCAATTCTTGAAAAGATTGCTCACACCTCTCTTCCCACTGAAACTTAGTAGTTTTCTTCATCAAATTTGTTAAGGGTTGAGCTATCCTCGTAAAGTCTTGTACAAATCTCCTATAGTATCCAGCAAGCCCTAAGAAACTTCTCACTTCGGTCACACTTTTAGGTCTTGGCCAATCAGAAACTGCTCGGATCTTAGATGGGTCCTTCGCAACCCCTTCCTTTGAGATCACATGGCCTAGAAATGCTACCTTCTCTAGCCAAAATTCACATTTTGAGAATTTAGCATACAACTTATTTTCTCTAAGAATCTCCAACACTTTCCATAGATGTTCTTCGTGCTCTTCTCTATCCCTTGAGTACACAAAAAATCATCTATGGACACCACCACTTACTTATCCAAATATGGTTAAAAAGTTCTATTCATGAGATCCATAAAAGCTGCCGGCGCATTAGTGAGTCCAAAAGGCACAACAATGAACTTCGTATCTCGTGCGAAAGGCTGTCTTTGGTATATCTTCCCCAACAATCCTCAACTAATACCAATTTATAACACCCCTCAGCAATCCTCAGCTTTTATGACATAGAAACTATCAAATTGCTCTGATACCAATTTGTAACACCCCCAAAATTCGAGTCTTTTAAAAACAATAAGAGTAACCTTTAACTTTCAAAAACCCAACCATAGAACGCTGGGAGTGTTACTGCTACACTTATTTTCCGTAGAAATAAATGCAAAGCAAAAATAACATAATATTTAAATAAACTAAGTGGTCTAAGTTGTGGCAAAATAATATAGTTATTTCATCAAAACTGCAATTATTTTGAAACCAATAGTTGAAAGGAAATAATTAAATTCGGAAATAAACTAAATTGTCTTAGCTACGTGATTATTCTAACGTCTCCACACACGTAACCGAGTACCCTTTTACCAACCTGCAAAATAAATCAGATTCAAGAAAAGAGAGAAAACTTTCAAAAATCAGATAAACTGAGTAATTCCAACTCCATCCCGTAAAATAAATAATTTTAGTTCAAAACATTTTATACATAATATAGTCTCATAAATATTTTAATACACAAACAAGTTCAAATAGTCACATAACATATTATTACTTTATTTTAGAAAGGGAAAGAGAATGCCAGTAAGCCGGGAATAGTCCCTGTCACCACCTACTTTACAGAGGGTCGCGTGTTACCCCAAATGGCCATGAAATAAACTGAATGTCCCTAGTGTGCACACCCCTCACTAATACCCAGTGATTAGGAGGAAGACTAACAACAATATACAATAATTTAAACCAACTAGTAGCAACCATAACTACCAGTGGACAACCTGTTCTTCACCCTTGCGGGTTTCATTTCCCTTCTTAAATTAAATTTCATTGTACATTTTATTAGATTATATCATCCAATTACACTGTGCACAAGTATTGCACAAATAAATTTAATCCCATGTAACAACATTTCAATTTCAATTTTATCCAAACATAGTCATCCTACATGACATAGAAACTATCATTCACCTATAATCCATCATCCAATTCCCAAGATTTTATTTATTTTATAAACTCATACAGTAACAAATAATCAAATTATTCGAAAATACATATACTAGTACACAAAATAGAAAACTCATATATAATATAATTCAATAATATCATACGATAGCACACTCATCTCATATAATTATGTAAGCACGTATTTGGCACACAATATTTCAAAACAATTTCCTAACGGGATTCTAGAGATGATGGACATTGAATATTACCTTGATCGTGCGTAAAACTCAAGGTAATTAACTTCCAGAACGTTCACCTAGTAGCCTCCGTCTACAAATAAACGATTCTAAGTTAGATAATTATACGACTATAAAAAAAATTAAGGGTGTGATTAATTTATCACAATCCATAATATAGTCACTCCAAAAACAAGATATAAACAAATAATTATAGAGTTAGATGAATCGTATTATATAATCATCATCACCATCACCCATCATCATCATCACCGACATTATCATCATCACCATCACCCATCATCATCATCACCGACATTATCATCATCACCCAAATCCCAAAATCCACTAACAATCAATATGAAGCCCCCCCCCCTTTTTTTTCTTTTTTTTTTTGAAATCAATCAACACAAAATTTTACGGACCAACTATTAAAACAAAAACAATGGAAAGTGACGAGTTGCAGGTGTCTTCCGAACTCGGCAAATTCGGCTCTGAATTTTTTTTTTTTTGAAATAATCCATTACTCTTTATGAAAAAGCTTTTGGGTGTAAAACAATTATGGTATTGTGCTATGATTTCCTAGTGAAAGGCAAGGTTGGGGTTTTTTAAAGAGGAAGTTTATCTGAGAAAAGATTGAAAGTACGTTATTAAAATTTGAGGTTAGGGGGGGTTTATATAATTGAGTTGTTTAGCTTTGACTCTAGAATTTCACAAGATAAGGGTCAAACTTATCTTGATTTTGTTACATAATCTCAGTAAACATATTTTCAAAATTCCTTTTTATCAGCTTTCAAACCAATCTCTGTATGTTATCCAAAATCATTTTTTTTTAATTTGAAAATAATAATAATAATATTTTTACAATTTGAAAATAATAATAATTTGTTTTAAAGTTTATTTTTGAATAGAAATCGTTGACTAAAAATACTCCAAAATTTTGGGGTATTACATAAAACAACTTTCGTAACACCATTGGGTACATACTGTTACACGGTAATGCCATTTGGGTTGAAAAACGCGGGTGCTACTTACCAACGAGCAACGACTGCCTTACTCCATATCATGATGCATAAAGAAGTTGAAGTATATGTGGACAATATGATTCTAAAGTCATAACATCGCCCAGGCCATCAAATAGCCTTGAGAAATTTTTTTGAAAGGCTAAGGAAATACAACATGAGGTTGAATCCATCCAAGTGTGCTTTTGGAGTCACCTCAGGCAAGCTTTTGGGTTATGTCATAATCTCTAGAGGAATAGAGATAGACCCAACCAAGATCAAGGCAATCATGTCAATGCCACCGCCTAAAACCGAGAAACAAATTCGAGGATTCATTGGCCGGTTGCAATATATAAGTAGGTTCATATCAAAATTAACAACAATATGTGATCCAATATTCAAGAAGCTTAAAATGAATGTACTAGTAATATGGGACGATGAGTGTCAAAAAGCCTTTGAAAAGGTCAAAGCCTATCTCGCAAATTCTCTCGTATTAGCACCAGCACTTCCAGGAATACCTCTTAGGTTATAGCTAACAGTCACCAAAGAGACAATGGGAGCCATGCTTGCACAAGAAGTAGAAGGTAAAGAAAATGCAATCTACTATCTAAGTAAAAAGATGCTCGATTATGAAGTACGCTATACACCGCTTGAGAAATTGTGCCTCGCATTGGTGTGGGCCACAACAGAGTTAAGACATTACATGCTCGTGCATACAGTCTTTGCAGTTTTCCCGAATGGATCCACTTAAATATTTATTCAAGAAGTCTACACTCAGTGGGCGCATATCAAGATGGATAGTCAACTTAGCCCAGTTCGATGTAAGATTCATGCCTCAAAAAGCTATCAAAGGACCTGTGGTCTCAGATTTCCTAGCACATTTTCCAATAGAAGATTCAACGCTAATACATGACAATGAGTTCCCAGACGAAGACTTGATGGTCACAGAAGATGATGCTTCGACTTTATACTTCAATAAACCAAAAGGGATGTGGCGTCGGAGTATTATTAGTATCACCTAAAGAAGAGCATGTTCCAATCTCCAAAAAGCTAGATTTCGATGTTATCAACAACGCTGCTCAATACGAAGCATGTGTGGTAGGCCTTACAGCTTTGGCATTGGGAGTGAAGAAATTATGAATATTTGGGGACTCTTAATTGATCATCAACCAGATTTCTAAAAGATGGAAAGTAAGGAGCAAAAGTCTAGCCCTTTACCAAACTTATCTGGAAACTCTCACCAATCAGTTAAAAAAGGTAGAATACACATATCTACCTAGAGAGGAAAACCAATTTTCTGATGCCTTGGCAAGACTAGCCTCAATGGTTAGGATTCCTACGGAAATCGAGCAAATGCCTCTAACTATAAAGAAAAGGCACAAACCGGCTTATATTCAAGCTATAGAAGATGATGAAGTGATCTAATATGAATAAGAAGAAGAAGAAGAACCATGGTATACAAACATACTTAACTATGTCACCAAAGGAGAATACCCTCCTCATGCTGACAAAAGAGCAAAACGAGCATTAAGACTCTTGGCTTCCCAATACGTACTCATAGACAACGAGTTACATAAAAGGGTACCTAAGGGTGGACCTCTCTTATGTGTAATGAAAAAGGATGCTCAAAGAGCTATGAGGATAGTCCACAAAGGCATTTGTAGAACCCATGTTAATGGCAAAATGCTAGTCCGAAAGATAATGCGAGAAGGATACTATTTGACTACCATGAATAGGGATTGTCATCAATATGTGAAAAGATGCCCTAAATGCCAAATCTACGCCAATTTACAACATGTTCCTCCATCTCTACTTTATACCTACACTTCACCATGGCCATTCTCTACATGGGGAATTGACATTATTGGTAAAATTACCCCTCCAGGAACAGGAGGCCACGAATACATCCTAGTAGCAATTGATTACTTCATAAAGTGGGTTGAAGCACAATCATATGCTAAACTCACTACAAAACATGTAGCACTCTTTATCAAAAGGAATATAATTTGTCGATATGGAGTCCCACATGAAATGATAAATGACAATGGAACTCACTTTCAAGATGAGTTTGAAGAATTGTTACAAAAATACGGCATTCAACACCATCATTCTTCTCCTTATAGACCTCAAGAAAGTGGAGCAGTTGAAACTGCTAATAAAATTCTAAAGACTATCATCGAGAATATGACAAACAATTACAAGGATTGGCCTAACAAACTCCATTTTGCACTTTGGGGTTATCGCACGTCAATTCGCACATCAACAAGAAATACGTCATTCTCCTTGGTTTATGGAATGGATGACGTACAATATGTAGAGCTAGAGATACCATCTTTACGCATTGCACTAGAAAGTAAACTCGATGAAGTTGAATGGACTAGAGCTAGATATGAAGAGTTAATTCTACTTGATGAAAAGCGACTAGAAGCTCTACATCATACTTAATGCTATCAAACTCGTATGGCTAGGCATTTTAATAAGAAGGTCAAGACAAGAAACATCAAAGTAGGAGACTTGGTGTTAAAAGCATTAAGGAAAAATGTTTTGGATTCGAGAGGAAAATTTAGGCCTAATTGGTCCGGACCCTATATTGTTAAAACAATCCTATCAGGAGGTGCAGCAAAATTAACTGATATGGATGGCAATGAGTTCTTGAACATGACAAATCTTGACCAATTTAAAAATTACTACCCATAATTACTTGAGTAACTCAAAACAGCTAGGTTTGGCCTGATTCCTTAGGAAAGGATACGTAGGCAACCCTTTACGGGTGCGACCACTTTAATTTTCGCAAACCTCGCATCCCAGATATAAAAAGAAATACGACGAAGCATCGGCGTCACAAAAAAAACCTTGTCGCCGGCCGACGACAGCAGCGCCAAGCGACAGCGCCTGTCGCCAGATGTCAGACGCCAGACGGCGGCAGCCGGCGCCAGTTGTACTGTAGCGACGCCGTACTTCTGGGAGTAACTGGGCATATTTCGATGTTTTTCGGAAAATTTTCGACTTCCGTACTCGAAAAAATTTCTGGAAAATTAAAATTTTCTGTTTTCATTGCTTTAATAAATTAAATTTAAAGAAGATAATTTAATTAAAAAGCTAAAATTTCACTAATAAAATAAAATAAAAATTACATTATTGATGGAATTTATATAAAGCTTAATAAAACAAATTAACTTTAAATTTAAAACTAAGTCTAATAAATTGAAAGTTAAGCAATGCTTCAATCTTTCTTCTCTTTCTTTGCTCTCTTAAAATTTTTATCTGCATCCTCTTCATCGTCCATGGCTTTAGCTAGTAGGCATCCTTTAGAGGACCTACATTCAATTTTGGAGTAAATACTTTCTCCCTTAGCTAGGACTCCGTGTTTCTTCTCTACCCAATCCTTCTTCTCTGAAGTGTCAGCTTTTCTTTTCCCTTTATCCTTTGTAGAGATCTTCCTCTTAGGCATCGTAGGTGTTTTGAATTCAATCTTTTCATCCAAGCGTTACTTAACAGGAATCACCTTGTCTCCTAGACGACTCTTCACAACAATTTTACTCTGATTTTTCTTCATGTCCATTGAAGGTTTCTTGAGAAGCCACCTCTTCACATCATTGGGCAAGTAAGGAGGAACCTTTTGGGTAATCACTTCCCATAAAGGTTTAGCGCTCCGATATGCATCAAATTTTTCTACTTCTTGAGAAACAGGGAATTCATAGGGACGACGAAGATCCCCAGAAGGAATTATTTGAAGTGGACTGTACTGTCTTTTTACCCTTCAGGGATAATAAAAAGTCATCTTGGTTAAGCTTGGAAGATGACAGAAAGGTTGCTTGTTGACACCAACCATCTTCTCTATTTTCCACCAAGGGATGACCCACTTGATAGCAAAGTTGTAAGAGGCAAAGACTTTTTTCCATTCATGGCGCCCCATCTTAGAGAAGCATTTCTTTCACCTCACAAAGCAATTTGGAGTGTGTTTTTCTGCATTGTCGGGAGGAATAATTAATTCTAGTCTCTCCATTATCCATATCTTCAAATTTTCAATGCAAATAAATTAATATTACTATACAAAAATATGTTTTTGATTTATGTAATTAAAAATACTATTTTTCTACGTGTAATAAAATTAGAGAGCCCCGAAAAGGCGCTTTTGGATTTCTCTTCAATTCATCAAGACTAGGCATAGTCTCTCCAACAATTAAAGGCATTGGATTTCTCCCAGATTCGATCTGCTCTAAAACAGTTGATATAATTGCTTAACCCTCATTAGTTCTACCACTAGTGAGAAGATATTGGTTAAGCATGAAAAAGAGAAAAGCCCTTCTTCTATAAACATGAAAAGATTCTAAATAAGGTCTATCATAGTAATGGAGTGTAAATTCTTTCAAATTAACTATGCTACCATCTACAATATATGTTAGATCCTTGTCTCTTAAATTAAAGAAGCGCTCAAAATCTTTATAATAATATTCATTTATTCGAGGGATTACCGCAAGATCTAATGTAGGGAAGCCTAAGATAGCACTGAATTCTTCCGACAAAGGGCTAATTTCATCACACCCTAGTCTAAAACAATGAGTTTCCGTATCCCAATATTCTAAGGCAGTATGAATAAAGTCTATATCAAGATCTACCCCCTTGACACCATAGATACCTCCCATATGAAAAAAGTCTAATTCTTTTCTCTCTTTCGCAGTTAAAGACCAACACCATTCATGAATAAAGTTGGTAAAACTCTTAGTAATTAAAGACATGATTATTTTTTTAAAAGCTAAGTCTATGTTTAATCTGCTGAAATTATGAGAAAATTAGCAGACCAGGGGGCTATTTATACACAACATCTGCACAGTTTCAATCCGGAAAGGATTCGGAGTCAGCGCTCTCCAGCGCCAAACGACGGTTCTGTCGTCTGGCGCGAATTGCCAGTAGCAGCGCCTGGCGCTAACGCAAAACGCGTGGCGCTGACGTGTCTTATCAGCGAGCTTTTTAAAAACCGCATTTTTTTTGGCTGATTCGAACATGAACAATGGCTTTACGATGTTATCCCTTCTTATACTCTTTTAATTAATTTTATATTAATTATTTTTTCCTTTTTCGGATTTTATTTTGACTTAATTTTAAGTTTGTTGTAAACCCAATTTTTGTTTTTCATTTTTTATTTTGGGGGAGAAAGTCGAATACCCTCCATCAATAATGAAAGTGACAGAATTTTTGTGCAAAATTATTAATTATCAAAATTCTTCGCACAAAAACATGCACATAAAAATGAAAAATAAATGCAAGATAAAGTCATAATATATAGATAATAATATGTATATACAAATATGTCTAATGATTGAATCAATTAGGCAAAGTTCTATACAAGTCAAAATAAAAACAACATAGGTACAAACTACGGCGCTGGAGGACGCAGATGATGAGATACGCCCATCATATCATAGAACTGCGCAGTATGGGGAGTATGCTCTCCACCTGCTCCAGCTCTAGTTTATCCGAGAGGAGGAAAACTCAGCACAGGACACGTCCACCATAGGTCGCCCTGAGGATGAGGCTGCGGAGGCTGCTGCGATGACAAGCTGACCTCGTACATCCCACCACCTCTAGGAGCTGAGGTAGCCTCTCTTTGGCCTACCGACTTAGCACGTGCGCCTCAGATGAAGAGCCCGAGCCCTCCACCGCCTCGGTCCGAGTAGCCTTAGATCGACCACTCCGACCGCCAAAACTAGTACGGCGACGTCTCGAGCTAGACCTCGCCAGCTCTCTCAGGACCTCAAGTCTCATCCGGGTACGAGAAAGAATGGGCTGACCCTGCAAGAAGAAATCAAGTCAGAAATAATCAAAATAAAAACATAACAATGCAGAAATAAGAAAAAAGGCTACCTCCTGAACAGCGTCGTCGCAACAACACGTAGCCACAATCCTCATCTCGACGAGCTGGCTTCGGAAAACGTCTATACACCGTGCCATCGCCGTGACCACCTCGTGCGAAAACTGCCTAAGAAATAAAGTAAGTAATGATGCATGACAGATATGAACAAATTGCAAATAAATAAACATACCAGAGTCTGGTGGCGAGGAATCGACCACTCTACGAAGCGCTGATCCTCAGGAGCCGGAGTAATCATCTCCTCGATAGGATCGTATGTCCCCTGGTAATGGATGGACATACGAGGTGGCACGAACTCGGTAGGCCCAGCCATACAAAAGCAAATCAAAGTCAGTAAAATATCACTTGGGGGCTACTTAGCGAAAGGTAAAAGATGAAGATCATACCGCCGCCTCCTCAGACAAAACAGGGGCCGACACTAACAGCGGTAGCAACTCATCCTCGTAGCCCTGCCCTAGGATCGCATGAGATCGCTAAGGGGTACCAGCCCTCTCTAACATACTGAGCAACCTCGCGTCATTGAACATATGACTCCGCGGAGAAGCAGAAACGACGAAAACGTCCGAGGAGTGCTGAATAGAAACCCTCTCTCCCAAGTATGCAATCGCCCCATGCGTCCCTTATAAGTAGCAACGCTCAGCGGTGTACTGCAAAGCTAATCCCGGGACAACCAAGTCGTTCCATGGCCGGTACTGCACATCAGGCTCCTGTAACGAATGCCTATGAGATGAGAATCTACGAAAGCAACTATGAAAAAATCATACCAAGAGGATCTGCTCTCAAACATAGGCGGTATACATCCGAACGTGGCGGCCTCCCTAGCAGGCGCTCACGGGAAACCCGCGTGGCGACGGTCTCGCCGGTGCGAGTGAAGGAAAGTACTCGTAGAACCAAATCTACAAAAGATGAAAAAGTATCAGCAAGTGCTAACTAAAGCTTAGAGCTAACTTTATGGGTGATTAAGTATACCTCTACGACTCTCTAGAAACCAGAGCGACGTTCGCCGTGAAGGACCGGTGTCGACACGAGTCTCGTAATGCTCGAACAAAGTCAGCATAGGCCAAGTTGGCTCAGTCGTAAGTCCCGATCATATGAAGATCACGGGCTGCAGGCAGGTAGTAAAGCAGCACTCTACTACCCTTGTCATGGGAAAACGTCCCTGATAGCAAGATAAGCGCAAAGATGCGCACCCGCTGCTCTCAAGTGGTCGTATCATCCTCGAAAGCTGCCGCCAGAGTCGACCGGCGAATACCTTTAGCACTGAACTATGCTGACTCCACCTCAGCACGAGCCCGAACAGCAATCGGACCCAACATCTCCTCAACCTTAGGTGAGTAGACACTTTTAATGATGTCGAACGACAGCGCAGTAGAACTAAACTCTAGTCTCGTAATGAGACTAAAGTCGGTTGGGGTGACCATCATCTCACCCCAAGGAAAGTGGAAAGTGTTGGTGGTGTCCTAGAAAAATTCCACCAGGGCGCGAGCCATGCGGTAACCCCTGTTAGAAGCAATCATGGCCTCCGCAGCCTCGAACAGCGCAGTCAGCACACAAGACTCCCAGAGAAGTCTCAACTCTCCGTCGACACTGATGTAAATCCTATACAGGTCGCCTAGAGTATCGTTACCCGAACCATGGCAATGTGTCCTACAAGCTGTAATCCCACGACGCACCCTCTTAGAAATATGGTGGTCTGGAGAGAAGTACAAAGTCCGTTCATCCCACTCAGCGAGGGAACCGAGAGAAGTGGACGGGTCGGCGTCCTCCTCTACGGGCTCATGCTCCCATCGTGTGTCTCAGGACCGTGAACCCGAACCTTGCTGTCTAGCCATACTACATTGTGCAAAATCAACATAAATTAAGGTTATATAGTATCTAAGGTTCGCCTAGCCGCATGATACTATGTTAACAACAAACAGAGTATGTAGTACTAAAATAGAGCACAATTTCAATATGAGCATGTACGACATTTTTCAAGCATCCAAACAATTTCTTGCAACACTATGGTAATTATTGTGATAAATTGGACAAGAATTGCTAGCAAAAACATCAAGAACAAGCCACATTGTCTTCATGACCTCAAGGGGTTCAACAATGGTGAATTGTTCATTTCTCCACCAAATTGAGTCAAACAAGTCTCAAAATACTCCCAAGGAAATATACAAACATAATCAAGCAATTTCATGGCATAAAATTTGACAAACAAAGCGAATTAAGTAATTTAAGGTTCGTATTTTTCAAAAATTTGTGAACAAAGAATGTCAAATTCATAAAAAATCGGGGTGATTTTGAAGAAAACTTACATAGATCGGGAAAGTAGATGAGAAAAGCTTAGATTTGCAAAAAATTTAAGCAAATTTTGTTGAGAAACGAGCAAGAACAACCAAGACAAAATTCAGCGGCGATTTGCAAAGAAGAACAGCAGAAGTAGCGAAATGAGGAAGAAAGGGGATATATACAGAAATCCCGACTCTGGCGCCAAACGACAGGTTTGGCGTCTAGCGCTAGAGTTCAGCGCCTGACGCTAATTCCAGCGTCTAGCGCCAGAGCCAAATCGTGGCGCCAACAACTTTTCATCGGCGACAGAACGCTCAGCTACTCATAACGGTTATTTTGACCTCTTACAGCAATTTTGGGTTCCTTGGTACGCCAGTTAACCCCTCTAAGAAATTTTACATGATTTAGTAACCGGCTCGATTACAATCGCATTAAGTGATCGACCTGATGAATGATCGTCTCACTTAGCTTAAAGCGTCTAAGCATTGGCTCATTAGAGGCACCGATGGCAGCACCGACGTAATGGTTCACAAGAAACAAAAGCGCCTACGTACTGGCATAGCGGAAGCAAAGTTCAAGGGAGTTTTTAAGGATTGACAAGAATTGGTCTTCGGTAATTTTCCTCGGAATATTATCGCAACAAATAAGGATAACTTCAGGAGAGGATATCTTCGGCAGCGTTCCCTAGCTTGCGAAGGGTTGTCACAAACAACTGGAGGTGATTTCAGGCAAAGTTATCTTCGATCGTTTTCCCTGGCTTGCGGAAGATTGTCACAAAGCGCTAGAAGGTCAATTTAGGCAAAGCAATCTTCGATGGGGTTCTCTAGCTTGTAGAAATCTATCACGGAGGAATTGGAGGCAGTTACAGGCGTAGCATTCTTCAGGCGGTATTCTCTAGCTTGCAGAAGATCGTCAATAATCAACAGGATGGCGTTCCCTAGCTTGCGGAAGGTTGTCAACAACAATAAATGAAGCAGTAGCAACAAATCAGTTACTTTTAGAGAGGTGTGCTCGACGGTGCAAGATACGTGTTTCTTAACTCTCTTATCTGTTAAACTAACGCTAGTTTGCAGGTATCGCCATTCAAGAATGATTCAGGATCGCAGAATGTTCTGAATCATTCTCCGTCTCTATCAATACCTTAACTTTTGTTTTCAAAACTTGCGTTTCTCCAAACTCAGTCAAAGTGGGGGCTTTTGTAGACACCCATTTGTGTCTCTCCAAAACCAAACCCAGTTATGAGTACCTTTCACATCGATTCATAATCAAATGAAGTGAGAGTGTGGAAAGTCTAGTGTTGCGGTTAGTTGTTATTTCGTTTCTTTCTCGCTGTTTTTGAAAACCTATTTTAAGAAAACAACCAATCTAGTTTGTTTTGGTCCATGGAAAGGGTCCAAAAATAGTGTATTTGGGTCGGGTTCAAAAAGAGCTTTCCAACGATATATTATAAGCCCAATTCCGATGAATAATGAGGAAGTTATGGCCAAATTACTAAACTGGGCCCGGTTTGATATTTATGTGAGGCCCAATGATCTAGAGGAGGGCCTAATATTAATTTATCATTCCTAATGCAATTAGCATTGATTATAGTCCTCTAGATTCTTCTTGAAGGTTCTTTTCATTCCTAATGTAATTAGCATTGATAAATTGACTTTAGTTGACTTTTTTGAGTTTTAATTAGAATAAAAGAAGTGTTTTTAAGGAACATACAATTTTGCCCTTCTGTACGGCTAAAATTTATCAAATTAAGAAAACGCGTGGAAAATGTTTTCTAGCATCTGACGACAGGACCAGCGCCTGGCGCCAGGATTGGCGTCTAGCGCTAGCCCTGGCGTCAAACGCCAATTTGTTTTATTTTCTTCAAAACTCTGGTTCGTTTTTTTATCCATCCGGCTGATTTTCACTATAAATAGCCTCCTAAACCTCCGTTTTTAATCATCAACAACAATTAATAATCAACAACTCTCTAATTCTCTTCTCTCTCTAAGCAAAAGCTTACTCTCTTTCTCTCTCTATCTCTTTTCTAAACTAGCCTTTTGCATACAAAATTCCGCATTCGAAAGATCTAGACACACCTAGCCAAGTTCGAAGTTGCCTTCGCCCTGGACGTGAGAGGTTTTAATTTCTGAGGGTTTGGTCCCAAATCTCTATTTCAATTGTTTAATTTAATTGTTTGTTTATTATTTTCCTTGAAATTACTAACGCGTGTATTTTGTTATTAGAAATAGGTACGAGGCTTAATATCATGTTAGTTTCATGTTAGGGTTAAAGCTTTGATCTTTATTGTTTAGTGACATGCTAGGGTTTGTTATTAATCTTGTTAGTATCATGCCTAGAATCTTGCTATAAATATGCTTTAATATGATTATGAAATTATTATTATTATTATTATTATTATTATTATTATTATTATTATTATTATTATTATTATTATTATTATTATTATTATTATTATGTTTCTTGATTATGTTTATTGTTATTGCTTGATCACACCTTTTATGCATGTTTAAAGGGAAATTGTACTTGTAATCATTCTTAATAAGATAAATAATAATCTTGTTTAGGGTTAATTTGATTATAATTCAAGTGATCGCCAATAATAGTTTAATTTGTGCATTAATATTCAACCAACATAGATTAAACAGGTTTAGGGTTAATCCTATTGATTGCATGTTAGTCAGAAAGCGCACATGAATACGATCAGAATAAAGTAGAGGCCTATTATTAGGGCAGGTTCAATCTCTTTTAGGTTGGATTTGTGCCTTCATCCCCGAACTACCAATCATGGTTCCAGACCTATTAGAGTTGA
This sequence comes from Chenopodium quinoa, assembly GCF_001683475.1. Classification (NCBI taxonomy): domain Eukaryota; kingdom Viridiplantae; phylum Streptophyta; class Magnoliopsida; order Caryophyllales; family Amaranthaceae; genus Chenopodium; species Chenopodium quinoa. Next base: position 415,820 of record NW_018745251.1, on the reverse strand, counting down.
CGATCTCCTTGATCATTAAGGGGTGTGACCTTCACCTCGTGAACGGTTTACAAGTTCCTAAAACTTGTTGGCAACTCTTTTTCTCTGTCTTCTTTCCCTTTGGACGCCACCATGCTTAAGTGTATGATCACGGTGGGGTTTCAAGCTAGGGATAATGCTTGAAATATTCCCACAGTAGGCAATTAATGAGATTGGTTAAAAAAAGAAAAAAAATGAGGGGATTTTGGAGGGAAAAAATAGTACCAAAAAATAATACATATCATTCCTTGTGTCTGTATTGATATTTGAAATTTTTTTTTTAAAGAAAAATATATCATTACCATAAGGCGTAGGGTAAAAAATCATACAAAACTTTCCTGTTATTACTATATATTTTGTGGAGGCATAATTAATTGCAGAGTAATCTAATCTAATATCAATCATATCACTAATATATAACGCCGGTCTCGCAGCCAGACCACGAGACTGCGACACGTGGCCTTCTAGTTTTTCGCAAAGTGTCACACCACGTAGGTGACAAATAGGTATTATTGTGACACATACGATGATATAAGTAAGCAAATTTTGGATAGATTTTTAAAGATAAAAATGTTGTGTAAAGTTTTATTTTCGATATATTTCTAAAATTTCAAGAATCTCATACTTGAGCCCCACTGTGATCATACAATTAAATATGGTGGTGTCCAAAAGGAACAAAATTAGATCAAAAGAGTCGCCAACAAGTTTTAGGAAATTGTAAACCGTTCACAAGCTGAATGTTACACCGTTTCACGATCTATGAGATCGCTAACTCCATAGTGGTCTGACGAGGGGTGGAACTAGGTCGTTGAAACTAATCCTCCCTCGGTCAAACTAAATTTATAAACACTTAACAAATCTAAATACTAGTATAGAGGCAAGTTAAGGGTCGAACCCAAAGGAATAGTAATGTTCAAGCGCTCTCAATTATGCGCCTAAGGTAGGTTGAAGTCTAAGGATAAAAGGTAAACACTAACCAACTAACAAAATGAAGAACCAAACAAATTAAACACTAGAAACGAGGATCAACAAGTAATCATGACAATTGTAGCAACTCGGGAACAATATGCAAATCAATGGCTGTGAAGACTAATGGAAAGCTTAATTAAAAGAGTCAACAAGCTATCTCCTAGAGGTCAAACTAGCGCCAACTACGAGAGACACTAACTAGGAGCATTACTAATCAAGCTCAATCGACAATTAAGAGCAACAAATCAATGTTCCGTATCAATGTATACTCACAATGAAATCTAGCATAATTCTCAACGCCTAATCGAATTACACACATGCAAACTTCCATTAACCACTTTAATCTCAACAATTAATCAACACAATCCCCAAATTAAGCACAATCAATCATACAAGTTTTACCCTATCCCTAGCCAAACAACTACTCAAACATCATTATCTAATCAACAAGCAACTAAAGAAATCAAGAATCAACAATATATGAAGAACAACTACACTAATCAAGCATCAAACATCAAAATCAATCCAAACTAACTAGAATATTAAACAAAGCAATAAAATGAGATAGAGTTAAAAATGCTCATTGATAATAGAGAAGATCTTCAACACAATTGTCACCATTGAATTTCCTTACTTTCTATCTCTAAAATCTACTCCTAAACTAACCCTAAAACTAGAGAGAGAAGCTCTCAACTAAGCTAAAATTATGATCTGAAATTGTGAATTTTTTTGCTTTTAAAACTTGCCCCAAAAATTGGGTTACAATAGTATTTATATAAGGTGCAAACCAAAACCTAGAAAGGCGAATAACCAGGGGAGCGCGACCGCGCGTTAAAGGAGGCGCGCCCGCACGGCTGGCCTGAGCGCCCGCGCTGATTTAGGTTTCTTCGATTCTTCTCGCGGCTTTGTTCGTTCACTAAGGTCTTCGAATGAGCGCACCGAATGATGATGGACACTAAGAGTGGAAGTCTCAAAAAGCACTTGATAGTTGTTTCAACACCCCATCTTCATGAGAGCACGACTTGGGAGCGCAAGAGCTAGAACTTGGATAATCAACTTCCTTGCATCTTGAGCTTTCTAATTGCCATGAGCTTGCTCCAAAAGCATATTCCACCTTAGTAAATCACCAATATCAAGACCCGAACCTCATATAATACCTAAAACCACGAAAATAGAGCAAATAAAGGAGAAAAGAGTAGAAAATCCAATAAAATGCACAAAAGCTACAAAATAAGAGAGGAAAGGTAAAACCAAGACCAAATGCATAAAACTAGGCATTTATTGAGCATGAAAGCTATGCAAAGAGGAAGAAAACAACCTAAATTCTTATCAAATGGGTGCCATTTATGACACCCATAATGGTCTTGAATCATGACTGGATATTCGGGGATGAAGGTATAAATCCAACCTAAGATAGATTGAACCTGCCCTAAAAATAGGCCTCTACTATATTCTTCTCATATTCATGTGCGCTTTCTGACTAACATACAATCAATATATAAATTCTAAACCTGTTTAATCTATGTTTTTTTTAATATTGATGCACAAACAAATCTATTATTGACGATAACTTGAATTAAATTAACATTAGCTTAAACAAGATAACTAATTATCTTATTAAGCGTGATTACAAGTTCAAATTCCCTTTAATCTTGCAAGAGAGGGAATGATCAAGCAATAACAATAATATCAAGCAGCATGATACTAACAAGATTAACATTAGCAAAGATAACAAAAAATCTCTCTCAAAGCATAAAATTAACATTAGCAAGATTTTAGGCATGGTACTAACAAAATTATTAACAAATCCTAGCATGTCACTAAACAATAAAGATTAAATATTTACCCCTAACATGGTAGAAGAAATAGGAATCATATTAAATATTATGCTAGAAAGAAATAAATAACATCTTAACATGCGATACTAGGAATTAAAATAATCTAAGCATTTCTTTCTATAGAAATATAACAATAAAACTACTTACTTTGTTTCCTTGTATCTATTTCTATCAAAACAATACAAACGTTAGTAACTTCAAGGAAAATATTAAATCAAACAATTAATTTAAATAAATGAAATAGGGATTTAGGACCAAACCCTAGGAAATTATCAACCTTTCACGTCTAGAGCGAAGATAAGTTCGAGCTTGGCTAGATGTGTCTAAAGACTCGTGAAGGAGGAATATTGTATTTGAAAAGGCAAGGCTTAGAAAATCTAGAGAGAAGAAAAGAATAAGCTTCTAGCTTTTAAAGAAAAGAGAATAGATGATTGTTGATGATTAAGCTTGTTGATTCTTGAAAAAGGGGTTATGACCTCTATTTATAAGGAAAGGAGAGGGTCGAAGGAATAGAAAAGAATCCGAATTCAAATAGAAATAAAACTCGACGGTTAGCTATTTTTTCAGATTTTGTTTTTATAAATAATGCATATATATTATGTTGGAAAGCTCTTGAAGTCTACTATCCAACACTATTTGAATCATATTAAAATCCTTTTTCTTTATAAATCGGAATTAATATAATAGTATATCATTGGAAAGATTAATTCAAGATCTATCTCACCATATAAGATTTGGATAAAAATTATGAGGCACGAAAAAATATCTGATCATCTTTGAACGTCTTTCATTTCGAATAGGATTAGGACTTAAAAAAGGAAAGTTTTATCCAATTTCAAACTATTTAATCTTATTTTTTCAAAAAGGATAATTAAGATCTTTTTCAAAAAGGATAAATCCTAATTAGTTGAGGAATGAGATTAAACCTTTGGACCCTCCACATGATCATTGGGCCGTAGGTAAAATCAAGTTTGAGCCTAATTTAGTATTTTGGCCATAACTTCCACATTATTCATCAGAATTGGGTTTATAATATATTGTTGCAAAGGTCTTATCAAGCTCCATCCAACTACACCATAATTGGACCCTTATCATGGACCAAACTAAACTGGACTGGACGTTTTTCATAAATAGGGTACGTGTAGGTGTCGTTTGAAGTGCGCCATCGTTAAAACATGTTGTGAATATGCTTGGCACTCATAGAAAGTGGGAATTGACATAATACGATTAGGGACAAGCTAAGGAAAGTAGGGATTCACCAACAAGTTTTTAAGGAACTTGTAAACCGTTCACGGATCATATAAGCCAACAACGATAAAGGGACAACGATAAGCAAACAACGATTGACCCGTGAAGGTTACACCCCATTCATAATCCATGAGATTACTTACTCCATATTGTTCGAAACCACAAAATGAGGATCGAGGATGATGGTACGAAGTGAGTCATGGAGTCACTTTTGCCCGTATTGGCCTCTACTTGATTCTATAATTCTAAAATATCGTGATCACTTGATATAATAACAAGATTAAAAAGGAACCTAAAATGGTCGTCTAAATTATCTTATTAGGCGTTATTTTCAATTACATATTCCCTTTAAACATTCAATATGGTGATCATAAATATATAATAAAATAAGCATTAATATTGGAAGCGATTTTACAATAAATCCAACAATATTATAAAATCGTTAAAAAATAAAAGAAATAATAGAAAAATTCATACTTTGATTTTGTTTGCTTGAAACTATAAAACGATAAACAAGTTAGTAAATTCAAGGAAAATTAATAAAACAATAATTAAATTAAATTAAATTAACTTAAATAAAGTTGATTTGGGGCCAAACCCTCAAACAGTTCTACCTTTCACGCCTTGGTTTTAGGACAGAACCTCAAGTAAAGTACGGATTCCTTGGAGTGCTTAAGGAAGGAATTTTAAAAGAAGAAGGGTAGGCTAGTGCGTAGGCTAGAGCATAGAAGAGAGAAAAAGAGAGTTAATCGATGTCCCGTACATAAGAAATGAGGGGGTATTTATAGGGAAAATGAGTAGAGGGAACACACGGAACCCTAAAATGGATAAAACCCAAAAAACAATGTCGCGACACGACAAAAATTGTCGTGACACGGTGAACATTTGTGTGTCACGAGATTTTATTTGCGTGACACATGAAATATCTGACCTACGAGAGGTAAAACGGGTGAAGGGATTACGCGGAAAAGACACGAGATTGTCCCGTGTCACAACACTGGCACTATGTCACGGGAAATCTCACTGTGGCGTGGAAGTGAGCCCCGTGACATGGTGCATTTTGCTGTGACGCCGCAAATTCTGCCTCCATTTTTCCGTCTAAATACATTTTTGCCCTAATTTCATTCAGCCTTTTTAAGTGTTGATTGATAATTTCGGGCCATTTCTGATTTATTATTTATTAATTGGGACAAAATAATAATAATGAAAAATAAACAAAAAGGTTTGGGCCAAAATTAAAAATTAAACTATGTTTTGACTAAACATCAAAACTAATCTAAGGACTATTAAAAACTGAATTTAATTAAATACGATTTTTAAAGCAATCTCGGGATTAAATACTGAACCCGACCAATAATGGTGGTGAAAGATTGTTCATCATCGAGTTTGGTTTCGGGGAGACATTTTAGGAGTCTACAGAAGCCTCCACTTTGACTAAGTTTGTAGAAACGTCAGTTTCGAAAACGATAGTCAAAGTAGTCGATAGGGACTGAGAATGATTTAAGACGTTCTGCGATCCTAAATCACTCTATATATGCCGATACCTGTAGAAAATGTTAGTTCCACAGATAAAAGAGTAAAGGGATAGAATGTGTTTCTGACACTAGTGTATTGACGACAAATGAGTTTGGTAGCTTCCTATGCTTGAAGTAATTCACCGAATGACGTTTCATTGAAACACTTTCCATGCCTGAGGAAAGTCAGCTAATGAGTTTGGTAGCTTTCTAAGCCTAAAGAAACCTACCGGATGATACTTTCCATGCCTGAGGAAAGTCGACATATGATTTTAGCGTTTTTCTATGCTTGAAGAAATCCACCGAATAATACTATCCATGCTTGAGGAAAGCCGACTGAATAATTTGTCGGTTTTTCTATACTTGAAGAAATCCACTTATAATACTTTCCATGCTTGAGGAAATTTGACTTGGCGGTTTTATATACTTGAAGAAAAATCCACTGATTATGCTTTTCATGCTTAAGGAAAGCCGACTTGGCGATTTTCTATACTTGAAAAAAAATCCACCGATAACACTTTCCATTCTTGAGGAAATTCGACTTGGCGGTTTTCTATACTTGAAGAGAAATGCACCGATAATGTTTTCCATGCTTGAGGAAAACCGATAACTGATATAATCGCTGACTTCTTTTCTTTGTTAGGTGACAACGATCGACAATTTTCCATGCTTGAGGAGAAAACTTGTCGAATGTGATTTGCAAGTGTATGATGATTTGATTATCCCCAAACGTGGGCCGCAGATGATTTACCTTCAAGCCGACTATCCGACCATACTATGTGTTTAAAGTGTTGAAAGTGCGACCCTAATGCTTGTTACGGTTAATTTTGGTACCCTTTAAATACCAATTAAAATTTTCCGCGCAATTGCGGTGAGAAAATAATTGTCCAAAAGTTGCGAAAAATCGTTCAAATTTAGTCAAAGATACCAAAAATATTCTCCAGGAGCTTTCAAATGCGTGCAGGGCACTCAACTAAGCACCGCATGACGTGGAAAATTCCCGCGACACGGTGTCAGATCCTGTCTGACGGTGTAAAATCCCATGACGCGAGATTTTTTCTTACTGAAATTTTTAACGCGCTTCAATAAAAACGTCGTGCCACGCGAAGAAAAGTCATTAAGTGGTAACGGGATAAGAGGCACGGGAACAGAGCCGCGTAACAACTATTTTTTTTGGCTTTAAATTCGAGTTGTTGCTTTCCCATTTTATTGCCTCTTGTTCGCCATTTTCATTTTCTCACTCTTCTTCTGCTCTCTCTTCTCCTTTTTTTTTAATTTCAAAGGATCCTGCGCCACGACATTTCTTCACCGGTACACGGGCAGCTCCACCGTGTCACGGCGTCGGTAATCGCATCACGGCTGTTCTGTTTCGCTATTTTTGCTTTAATTTAGTCGATGCTGTCTGAAGTCACCGTTGCTATCAAAGGGACACCGCGACACGACCACAGTTACCGTGTCACGGCGTTTTTTACCGTGCCGCGGTGGTTGCGCTACTGCCTTCTACGGTTTTTTGAGCTTTTAGAGGTCAAATCTTCATCAAATTTGCTCAAATCTCTTGCTAACTTCCTCAAATTTTAATCTCTATAAGGATCTATGTATGCTTCCTTGTCTTATGTCTCAAATCATGTTGTAAATGCCATATTTGCTTGAAACCCTAAAAAATCAAATTGGGGGTTTTTGATTTTGAGCTTCTATGTCAAAATTATTGCCATTAATTAACTTGTATATGAATGTATGTTTGTTTGTGAGAAATTTGAGACCAAGTTTGTGTGCTTTGGTGAAGAATTTAGCAAATCACCATTTTTTTGTACTACTTGTGTGAAATGGTGTTCTTGTTTTTCATGTTATTTCTTTGCACTTGAAATAGTGATATACTGGTTGTAGATCTTGTAAAATATGCAATGATGTGCCGATCTATTGTTTTTGTGCAATTTCAAAACATGCTCTGTTTTGTGTATGTACTATGTTGTCATGGAGAACATAATATCATGCAATTAGGAGAACTGTAGTATTAGTTCATCATGGAGAAACTAAGTACTAGAAATAATTCCATTATTTTGCTGATTTTTAGCCTTGAGGTAAATTTTTTACTTATAATAGAAAATGCAACTTGAGGTAGCTGTTAAGTCGCTTTTCAAGAAATAACTAAATAACTTAGGAAATGATTCTAAGTATTTACATTTTTTTTTAATATAATAGCATGCCTAAACAACGGGATCGCGATCTTTCTACTCGTGTCCGGCGTCAGGCATTTTCGTTAGACACTCCCACAGTTCCCGAGGGCATGAAGGACGATGCCTTAGAGACTGAGCCTTGCCCTTCTACGGGTTGGGGTTGGTGGATTCAACCTCCGTGGACATCAGACGAGTTGGTTATCTGCCGTGAGAACCATATTTCTCACCGTCCACTTATCGGTGTAGTCGATGGCACGCTTCGCCATAATGGATCCAGTGCTGGAGATTTAAATCCCCGGCTATACAGGATTATCACAAGGGATCATGTCACTAACTCCTTGTAGGAGTATGCTAGTTTAGGAGATTTCTATTCAGCGGTCATAGGATTTTGCAGCCCCCGGGGTTGTGGTTCGACAGATGTTCGTGTGTTGTTGGAGTATTTTTTAAATACTACCAACACTTTTTATTTTTCTTGGGGGGAGATGACAGTGACCCCTCTGGATTTTAGCATGATCAGCGGCTTAAGCTTTACCGAGCGGGACGTACGGCAGAATCCTGACCTCACTTGGGGGGCATTTGAGGTAGCAAATTTGTTATGTACGGTCATTCAACATATCAGGACTCGGTTGGTGCTTCGAGGTGGTCCTAAGAGCGGGCGGTCAGAGTTGGCTTTTGTTCTTTCCCATGGCTTTGACATGGCTGAGACGACACCTGAGCAGTGAGTGCGGATCTTTATCTTGATTCTCATTTCTGGGACTCTTTCACAAGATAGGATTTCATGTGCGCTCGTTTTCTACCTTCCTTCTCTTGTCAAGATCGCTAAGATAGGATCCTATAGTTGGGCTAGCATTGGATATGCTGATCTACTCTTGTCGTTGTGTAATGGATACAGGCAGCTGAATGACCAGGCCTCTGTCGCTTTCTACGATTTATAGAGAGTCATAGAGGTGACGATCTTTCTTCTTCTTGTCTTGTTTTAAGCAGTTTAACTTATTTGCTTAGAGATTACTTTTCATTGCATTTGTGGTTTTATGACTACTTTCGGGGATTAGCCCCTCGATGGCGTCGCAGAGTAGTCCATGATTTCCCTGTTGGAGCCAGCTGGCGTGACCGAGGCGAATCACGAGTGGAGTCCGTATGTGCACTGCGCGGGCTGCTGCACCGAGGCACCTCTTTTGTTGGTGTAAGAATTGATTTTGCATCATGTTATTCTCTACCTTGATGTAATTTTTCGGCATTCATTGTTACTTTTTATGGTTTTTAGGTTTGCTTTGAGATCCAGTATCGGCCTTGGGCTGGGATGAATGATCTTCCCAAGGCCTTGGAACTTTTGGCGTTCCGTACTGTTTTTGTTGGTACTGCACGTTTTGTTTGATATTTTAGGTAGCACGTTGTTCGTCAACACAGTACTAATCACTTTGTGGTGCCTTTGCCTCCACCGGATTCGATGCTGGACTCACGTTTGCTTGGGGTGTTGATGAACAGGGGGGAGCGCTACACATTTCCTTGGCATGAGCTTGTGTGTATGGAGGGTGATGATTTACAGGACTTGGTTCCTTCTTTGGATCCTCCGCCCCATCTTCCCGAGGTATGATTTCCTTTGAGAATTTTGTCGCTAGTCTCTGTTTAAACCGTCGAATAACCTGATTATTCGAGTATATTTTCAGAGGAGTGCTCGTCGTAGGGGAAGGTTGAGGTCCCTCCTCAATCTATCCGTTACCCGGGACCGATTGGATTTCTCAGGATCATATTGCTAACGCACTAGAGGGTTTTAGACAGACACATGAGTCTCTGCCTGAGGTGTTTGAGCCGGTAAGCTTTTTGACACTGTAGGCGTCGTTGGAAGTGCGCCTACATTAAAAGCATGTGTAAATATGCTTGGCACTCATAGGAAGTGGGAATCGACATATACGATTAGGGACAAGGAAAGTAGGGAGCCGCCAACAAGTTTTTAAGGAACTTGTAAACCGTTCACGGATCATTTAAGGCAACCACGATAAAGGGACAATGAAGGCAACAACTATTGACCCATGAAGGTTATACCCCATCCATAATCCATGAGATTACTAACTCCATATGGTTCGGAACCACGAAAGGAGGATCGGGGATGATGGTACGAAGTGAGTCATGGAGTCACATTCGTCCGTATTGGCCTCTAATCGATTCTAATAGTGAAAAGCATTCCTGCGATCTCAAAGGCATATAAACAGAATGTTCAATTCGCTCCAAACTATTATTAAGCTAAATTGGTTGAATATTAATGCAACATATAATTCTTAAATATTTGTGATCACTTGATTAAACAACAAGATTAAAAAGGAACCTAAACCGGTTGTCCAAATTATCTTATTAGGCGTGATTTTCAATTACATATTCCCTTTAAACATACAATATGGTGATCAATAAATATAATAGAATAACATCGATATTGGAAGCAATTTAACAATAATTTCAACAATATAAAATCGTTAGAAAAATAATAGAAATAAAAGGAACATAATTTTTACTTTGATTCTGTTTGTTTGCAACTACAAAATAATAAACGAGTTAGTAACTTCAAGGAAATATTAATAAAACAATAATTAAATTAAATTAAATAGAATTGATTTGGGGCCTAACCCTCAAACAGTTCTACCTTTCACGCCTTGGCTTAAGGACAGAACCACGAGTAAAGTATGGACTCCTTGGAGTACTTGAAGAAGGAATTTTGAAAGAAGAAGGGTAGGCTAGTATTTAGGCTAAAGCATAGAAGAGAGAAAAAACTAGAGAATTAATTGATGCCCCGTACATCATAAATGAGGGGGTATTTATAGAGAAAATGTGCTGAGGGAACACATGAAACCCTAAAATGATAAAAAACCCTAAAAAAGTATTTCGCGACACGGCAAACTGTACCGTGACACGGAAAATCCCACCGTCAGACGGGAAAAATTCCCGTGACACGGTGCAAATTTTGTGTGACGTGGGAAATATTTAGTAAACGGGGGAGAAAACGCGTTAAGGGTTTACGCGAAAAGGACACGGAAATTCCCGTGTCACAGCAGGTTTCCCGTGTCACGGGAAATCCCACCGTCAGACGGGAAAATTTCCCGTGACACGGTGGAAAGCTACCGTGGCGCGGGAATTTTCAGTCCACTTTTCCGTCTAAATTCATTTTTAACCCTAATTTCGTTAAGCATTTTAAGTGTCGATTGATAATTTCGGGCTTTTTTCTGATTTATTGTTATTTAGGTTAAAATAAGAAAATAAGTAAATAAAATAAGTAAAAGGTTTGGGCTTAAAATAAATAATAAAACAATAAAATAAAAAAAGGTTTGGGCTAGAATTAAATAATAAATTTGGGCTGAAATTAAAACTATGCTTTTACCAAACATTAAGACTAATCCATGGACTGTTCAAAAATACGAATTTAATCAAATACGATTTTTTAAGCACTCTCGGGATCAAATACTGAACCCGACCAATAGTGGCGGTGAAAGGCTGTTCATCATCGGGTTTGGTTTTGGGAAAACATTTTTAGGTGTCTATAGAAGCCCCCACTTTGACTGAGTTTGTATAAACGTCAGTTTCGAAAACGATAGTCAAAGTAGTCGATAGGGACGGAGAATGATTTAAGACGTTCTGCGATCCTAAACCACTGTGTATACGCGGATACCTGTAGAAAAATGTTAATTTTACAGATAAAAGAGTAAAAGGATAGAATACGTATCTAGCACCAGTGTATCGTTGACAAATGAGTTTGGCAGCTTCCTATGCTTGAAGAAATCCACTGGATAACGTTCGTTGAAACGCTTTCAATGCCTGAGGAAAGCCGACTGAGGAGTTTGGTAGTTTTCTAAGCCTGAAGAAACCTACCGGATAATACTTTCCATGCCTGAGGAAAGTCGATGTATAAATTTGGTGTCATCCTATGCTTGAAGAAATCCACCGATGATGCTTTCCATGCTTGAGGAAAGCCGATAAAGGAATTTGGCGGTTTTCTATGCTTGAAGAAAAATCCACCGATAACGTTTTCCATGCTTGAGGAAAGCCGACTTGGCGGTTTTCTATACTTGAATAAAAATCCACTGATAACGCTTTCCAAGCTTGAGGAAAGCCGACTTAATGGTTTTCTATACTTGAAGAAAAATCCACCGATAACGCTTTCCATGCTTGAGGAAAGCGAACTACTACTATAATCGCTGAAATTTGCAAGTGCATGATGGTTCGATTATCCCCGAACATGGGCCGCAGATGATTCACACCTTCAAGTCGATTATCCGACCATATTAGTTGTTTTAAAATATCGACAAAATTGATTTTGATGCTTCCTAGGGGAAAAATAGTAATTTTGATACCCTTCAACCGTCAGTTAGAATTTTCCACGTAATTTTACTAAAAAATTAACTGCCCAATTTGCGCGGAAAATCGTGCAATTTTGGTTAAATTGCCAAGAATATTCGCTGCCAGCTTCAAAACGTGTCCAGGACCAAAAACCCGAACTCCGTGCCACGTGGATAAATCCCGTGACACGGTTTTGGATTGCCGTTTTACGGGAGTAACTCCCGTGTCAAGGGAATTTTTTGGCACAAAAAATTCCACGCGCTTCGTTCCACACGCCTGAACACAGTTACTCAGTAATGGAAAATGTGGAACGATAACGGGGTTGTGCAACGGTTATTTTTTGCTTTAAATATCAGCCATTTCCCCCATTTTGCTCACTCACCATTTTTCTTTCTCGTCCTGCTCTCACTTCTCATCTCCATTTTTTTTCACCTTAACTGCTCAGATTCCCGTGCCACGGCGACGACTCACCGGCGCTCGGTTTTTTCCTTCCGTCAACCGGATTTTCTTCCCGTGTCACGGCGGTTCTGCGGTTTTTTCCTCTTCTTTTATTTTTTATTTTTTTTGCTACTGCTTGCTACTATTCGTTGCTGCGCTGCTGTTCAGAGGTCGGTTCTTTTGATCGGAGCTCCGTCAACTTCTGGAAACACCGTGACACGGGATTTTATCTCCGTGACACGGTACAGCTTGACCGTGTTGTGGTGGCTGCTCTGGTATCCTCACGTTTTTGCGAATTTTGGAGCTCACTCTAAATTTTTGCTATTTTCTTCATTTTTGGTTCTCCACAAGGATCTATGTAAGTTTCCTTTGATTTTTGTCTCAAATTTGCTTCAAATAATTTTATGTAAAAAAACCCTTAAAAATCAATTTGGGGATTTTTTTATTTTGAGGTTTATATTGAAATTCTTGCCATGAATTTACTTGTATATGTATGTATGAGTGTTTGTGAGCGATTTGAGACAAAAATTGCACAATTTGGTGAAGAATTGAGCAAATCACCATTTTTGGTACTACTTGTGGTAAATGGTGTTCTTTGTTGTTCATGTTGTTCTTTTGCACTTGAAATGATGACATATGCGATGATGCGTCGATCTATTGTTTTTGTGCAATTTTGAAACATGTTTTGTGTTGTGTATGTACTACATTGTCATGGAGAACATAGTATCATGCAATTAGGAAAACATAGTATTAGTTCGTCATGGAGAAACTAAATACTATAAATAATTCCATTATTTTGCCAATTTTCAGCCTTGAGGTAAAAATTTAGCGTATAATGCAATAAATAACTAAATAACTTAGGAAGTGATGCTAAGCATTTAGATTTTTTATTAAAATGCAACTCGATATAAATAACTAAATGTCTTAGGAAATGATGCTAAGCATTTAGATTTTTATTTTCATAATAGCATGCCTAGACGACGGGATCACGATCTTTCTACCCATGGTCGGCGTCAGACTTTTCGGGAGGACACTCCCACGATTCCCGAGGGTATGGATGACGACGGCTTAGAATCTGAGCCTCGGGCCTCTACGGGTAGAGGTAGGTGGGTTCCACCCCCGTGGACCTCAGACCAGTTGGTTTTCTGTCGTGAGAACCACGTTTCTCATCGTCCACTTACCACGGTTCGCCACCACGGTTCTGGAGCCGGAGATTTGCTTCCTCGACTTCTTCGGTATATCACGAGGGATCCTGCTACGAACGCCTTATGGGAATCAGCTGGTTTAGTGGACTTTTATTCGGCGATCGTAGGGTTTCGCAACTCCGGGGTTGTGGTGCGACAGTCGTTCCCGCGTTGTTGTAGTATTTTTGGATACTACCAACACCTTTCACTTTGCTTAGGGGAAGATGACTGATAAGTCTATTTTATATATATTTTTATTCCCCGTCCCACGGTCATATTTATGCTTATTTGAGCTCTACGGAGCTATTTTTATTACTAATATACATTTTCTAGTGTTTTTGTAATGTTGATGTTATTTTGTAGGAATTTGCAGAATTGTGACAATTTCAGAGCTTATTAGACCACTACGAAAACATTGGAGTTTTATCGTATTTTATGACCGTATATTTAAGCCCAAGGTCGAGCTAATTAAATTTGGTTCGATGATTAAGGGCTCGATATATGAAGAGGTCCAAGAGTTTACAAGTTATTATTACGGACCAAACAAGTGAAGAAACTTGGGCTAATGAACTCTAAAACACCAAGTCCAAGAACAAAAAAGAATTGAACATTGAAGCCCAACTCCAACTGACCGGGGCCAGGGGAGTGCTTGCTGTTGCTAACTTGCTACTATAAGCCGCTTGGGCCTTCTTTCATGAAGCCCAATCTGCGTTGAAGCGGTTAATAGGCTTCGATTAAGCTTTGTTCCCACGCTTTTGGAGTTTTATTCTTAGTGGGATTTGTGGGTTTCCTATAAAGAAGAGTAGTAGTACGTAGTTAATGGGGGGGGGGGGGGGGGGGGCAAGCTTTTAGATTAGGTAGCTTTTTAATTAATTTGTTTTTAGTTTTAGTTTTTTTTTCTTTTTCTCTTTCTTTTTCTAACTTCTCTCTCTCCTCTTAATTAAACTCTTAGAATTATTTCTCTCTTGTTTCTCTCTCTACAACTCTTGGTTTAATCTCAGTTATTTATTTTCTTTCTTTCATCATGTCTCCTTTAATTGATTTGTTTATTTTATATGTAATTATGTCTGAGTAGTTTCCTTTCTAGGGTTTATGGGGATCCATAATTAATATGAAGGGATAATTTTTTGTTATTGATTATTGATATTGCATGATAATTTCTTATTGAATTGTTTTAATTCTTTGCAATTAGATTATGAATCGAGCAGATGTAATTTGATTGTGAATGTTTAGCAATATTGAATTGATGAATCGAGCATATGTTAATTTCATATTAAAGGCTATTTTTTAATAGGAACTTAGATCTAGTAAATTGCGAGAGTCTGTTAGATCTATGTTGATTAATAAATTGCGAGAGCCTGTTAATCATGTTATTTGTGCAATGCTAATTATTAATTATTATGTTTTATCCCGGAATATTAATTATCGGTGAACCTGTGACCCTAGGCTTCCTTATTATTGTTTCTTTTCTCCCTAAATTTATTCTTCGTAGTATAGAATTTATTTCTAAAAATATTGGTTACTTAGATAATTTAGATTATAATAAATAATTAGGAGTAAAAAGACTTATTTTCCTGTGGAGTTCGACCCTACTTCCCTATCTACTTTAGTTAGAGGACTTAGGTATTTACTTTTGATTAGGGGATACGACTTTACCCTGTCAAAATTTGGCGTCGTTGCCGGGGAAACGGTTTTATTTTTATTTCTAATTATTATTAGAGTCTAGATTATTTTTAATTTATTTTTTTATTATTATTTTTTTTTTTAATTTTTAATTTTATTTTTTTTATGAGTTGAAAATATCCATGCTTATGTCACTACAAGAATTATATAATTTTTATGCAGCACCTAACTACTGTAGTTGTCAACGTCTTTGTCATGAAAATCCTGAATGCCCTTATAGTGAGTTTTTTGTGCGTGCTCCGGATAATTTTAGAGTCTTTCCATATACATATGATCATATTTGTAAACGATTAGTTGCTAATGAAAGTTATTGGAAGGCTCTTGATGAAAAAGTTTACGGACACTATAATAATACGAATGTTATTGAGGATGAAGAACCTGTTATAGAATTTGTGGTTGAAAAATCATTGGTTGATGAATTGGTAATTGGAAAATCATTAGTTGTAGAAACGGTGGTTAAAAATTCCTTTGATGATGATGAGGTTATTCGTAAGGGTGAAATTTTAAAGTCATTATTGGATGATAAAGATAATGACTACCTCCATGTTCGTTCTATTAATTCTAAATTTTTAACGGAGGAAGTAGAAGGTTTTGGTGTATTTTTATCTCCCTCTTTTGATTTTTCTTTCTACCTTGAGTTCTCTTTATGTGCTCCTAACCTTTTCTTTGTAGGAATTAATGTGCTTGCAATTAAGCCCTATATAGTGTTTAATGAAATGTTTGCAGGAGCGTTTGATAAGTTACTCAAGGCATTGAATTCTTCCGATTGAGAGAAGGAGTATGGTCGAGCGGGACCTTGATAAACTAGCGCTTTGCGGGAGGCAAACCGTACTTTAATTTGCTTTCTAGTTTAGTTTATTCTTATTTTTGTGTGTGTGTTTTTTATTTTATTATTATTTTTATTTTTTATTTTAGAGAGGTAAGGAGAGTGTAATTTATGCTTGTGGGAGTTTGTTTCTGTGCAGATTTTGAGCTAGAGAAGGCTTCAATCACGCTGGAACTGCACTCGTATTCGATCGGGCAGAGCTCGCCCGATCGGGCGCGCGTACGCGTCAGCAAACTTAGTCAACTTCGACAGGCCATTAATTTTGCGTTTCTTATTTGATTTTTGCGTGTGACCTGTCGTTGGAAAGCTCTTCAAGTCTAGTTTCCAATGCAATTGAAAGAACTGTATTATCATTTATATATCAAAATTTATGATCAGAATAGTGCACCTGACTCAAATTTGAA
Organism: Chenopodium quinoa; assembly: GCF_001683475.1. Lineage (NCBI taxonomy): Eukaryota > Viridiplantae > Streptophyta > Magnoliopsida > Caryophyllales > Amaranthaceae > Chenopodium > Chenopodium quinoa. The sequence goes on along the minus strand of NW_018745251.1, from coordinate 399,201 downwards.
ATTTTTCCCACTAACACTTTGTTTTTTTCTTGCCCAATTTTATTCCAAAGAGATGCATTGAAATCCTCAAGGCTTTGGTGACATTGATGTGGTGATGATTAAGAGTAGTCACCTTGACTACTAGCTTCCCTTTAAGACATGAGGACATTATCTGATTTAGCTTGGGGGGAGGTTCTCGTGTTCGTATGCTACATCTTTCACTCTCTCTCTTCTCTTTTTATTTTTATTTTTCTTAGTATAGATTTTATTTCTTTCTTAGTTTAGTTTTACTCCAATGAATTATGAATCATGCTTCCATGTGCCCTTTTTTTTTTGAAATTTTTCGAAATTGTTTTTGATTCTTGGTATTTGATGATAAATATTGTGGATTAGTTGATTGATTTGATGTTTGATTGTCTTGAAACCTTAACTTGCGTCAATTTTTTCCAACTACTTGTGAATATAATGCTTGACTAGTTGATTTGGTAAGGAATGTGTGATAGTTCCATAGTTCCTGGTATGTCAATGAATTTGAGTGTTGGTTTGCAACTATAAGTAATATTTATATAATTCATGGTTATGCACATTGCGGAGGACGAAGGTATTTGTTCTTTTAGGTAGCCTCCAGATATTGTAGATACATTTGTTCCCTTCTTGCTACCCATGTTGTTGCCTTGACTTTTTGTTGTTTTATTAGCCACATTACAAGCCTATTTTGCCCCATTGGTTACTAGTCCCAAGCTTGGCTTGGGGGAGCTATTAGTGAGTGAGGTGAGGGAGTTTGTAGTGTGATTATTATTTGCACAATTTGGATGGGCTTTTGAGAAGTTGTTTGTTTTTTTATCATGTTTATTTTTGATGAGTTTGAGTGTTATATTTTCTTAGAAAATTAAAGCATGATGTTATGGAAAAAAAAAGAGAGATGTTCAAGAAAAAAAAATGTAAAAAATAAGTGAACTTCAAAAGAAAAGAAAAAAAAATACTCAATGTTCAAATGTTCTAGTTGGAGGTTGATCAAAGAAAAAAAAAAAGAGCTTCAATGAAAATTCAAGTTTGGAAAATAGAGTTTGTTTATTCACTCTACTTCTTCATTATTATATCTTATGAGTGAAATTGTAAGAGTTGGGTTTATTTATTATGATTCGAGTATATTTAGTTGATGTTAGAGTTGGTTATGTAGGAGATGTATGGTCATTATTTATTTTGATCATGGGTTTGGATAGGATTTGCTCCCTTAAGCATAGCTTTTCCCTCACTTATTTCCAAATTTATCCTACCCTTTACCCTAGCCTTACATTACAAGTTTTAAAGACCTTCTGACCTTTATGCATAGAGTTGTGTGAATGTGAAATTAGTTTTTTTATCAATGCAAAGAATGATTTGACATATTTCGAGTCGACTAGTAGGTTGAGTGTACATATTTTTAAACACACGAGAGTGTGAGTTGGGAGGGCATTGTTCACAATAAAGGGGTTGGATGGAGAGCGATCGAGTACATCTTTTACTCGCCACATAAATGAGAGTTGAGCGTGTGAGCACTAGTCTTGAATTCTATATGCTCTTGTGGTTTTCTCTATTTGACAATTGTTAGGGAAGATTGGTAGTTAGACGGATTTGATTGTTGACTTTGATACTTATTTTTCGGATTTACCTTGAATTGTATTTATTGGTTTGAAATGTATTTGGGGTGAAGTATTGATTTATTTATTCATTGCTTTGCTTAGGGACAAGCAAAGGTTTAGCTTGGGGGAGTTTGTTAAGTCTATTTTATATATATTTTTATTCCCCGTCCCACGGTCATATTTATGCTTATTTGAGCTATTTTTATTACTAATATACATTTTCTAGTGTTTTTGTAGTGTTGATGTTATTTTGTAGGAATTTGCAGAATTGTGACAATTTCAGAGCTTATTAGACCACTACGAAAACATTGGAGTTTTATCGTATTTTATGACCGTATATTTAAGCCCAAGGTCGAGCTAATTAAATTTGGTTCGATGATTAAGGGCTCGATATATGAAGAGGTCCAAGAGTTTACAAGTTAATATTGCGGACCAAACAAGTGAAGAAACTTGGGCTAATGAACTCTAAAACACCAAGTCGAAGAACAAAAGAGAATTGAACATTGAAGCCCAACTCCAACTGACCGGGGCCAGGGGAGTGCTTGCTGTTGCTAACTTGCTACTATAAGCCGCTTGGGCCTTCTTTCATGAAGCCCAATATGCGTTGAAGCGGTTAATAGGCTTCGATTAAGCTTTGTTCCCATGCTTTTGGAGTTTTATTCTTAGTGGGATTTGTGGGTTTCCTATAAAGAAGAGTAGTAGTATGTAGTTAAATGGGGGGGGGGGGGGGTGCAAGCTTTTAGATTAGGTAGCTTTTTAATTAATTTGTTTTTAGTTTTAGTTTTTTTTTTTCTTTTTCTCTTTCTTTTTCTAACTTCTCTCTCTCCTCTTAATTAAACTCTTAGAATTATTTCTCTCTTGTTTCTCTCTCTACAACTCTTGGTTTAATCTCAGTTATTTATTTTCTTTCTTTCATCATGTCTCCTTTAATTGATTTATTTATTTTATATGTAATTATGTCTGAGTAGTTTCCTTTCTAGGGTTTATGGGGATCCATAATTAATATGAAGGGATAATTTGTTATTATTGATTATTGATATTACATGATAATTTCTTATTGAATTGTTTTAATTCTTTGCAATTAGATTATGAATCGAGCAGATGTAATTTGATTGTGAATGTTAAGCAATATTGAATTGATGAATCAAGCAGATGTTAATTTAATATTAAAGGCTATTTTTTAATAGGAACTTAGATCTAGTAAATTGCGAGAGTCTGTTAGATCTATGTTGATTAATAAATTGCGAGAGCCTGTTAATCATGTTATTTGTGCAATGCTAATTATTAATTATTATGTTTTATCCCGGAATATTAATTATTGGTGAACCTGTGACACTAGGCTTCCTTATTATTGTTTCTTTTCTCCCTAAACTTATTCTTCGTAGTATAGAATTTATTTCCAAAAATATTGGTTACTTAGATAATTTAGATTATAATAAATAATTAGGAGTAAAAAGACTTGTTTCCCTGTGGAGTTCGACCCTACTTCCCTATCTACTTTAGTTAGAGGACTTAGGTATTTACTTTTGATTAGGGGATACGACTTTACCCTGTCAATGACAATGGCCCCTCTAGACTTTAGCATGATTAGCGGTCTACGCTTCACTGACTGGGCCGTAGCACAGATGTCTGATCTTTCTTGAGGAGCGGCTGAGGCAGCTGACTTGTTAGGTCCGATCGTTCAGCATATTGGGACCCAGCCAGTGTCTCGAGGTGGTCCTAGGAGCGGGCGATCGGAGCTGGCTTCGGTTCTAGCCCGTGGTTTTGACATGGAGGAGACATCAGCTAAGCAGCGATTACAGATCTTCATTCTGATTCTCATTTCCATGACTCTTTATCCTGATAGGAGTTCACGTCACTCCTTTTCTACCTCCCTTCTTTAGTCAGGATCAGTGAGATAGGATCCTTTAGCTGGGCCAACCTCGGATATGCCGACCTTATTTTGTCGTTACGTCATGGCTGTAGGCAGCTGAAAGACGAGTCTCCTATCACTGTCTACGGTCTATGGAGAGTCGTAGAGGTGACGATCGTTTCCTCTTCTTGTTTTATTTTAATTTGTTCGACTCATGTGCTCAAAGATTACTTTTCATTGCAGCTATGGTTCTACGAGTACTTCCTAGGATTGGCTCCTCGACGGCGTCGTGGAGCGGTTCATGACTTCTCTGTCGGGGCCAGCTGGCGTGACCGAGGAGAGTCACGGGTGGAGTTTGTCTCTGTGCTGTGCGGGCTGCTATGCCGAGGCACCTCTTCTGTTGGCGTAAGAATTAGTTTTGTAGCCTGTTATTTTCTCTTTGACGTTATTTCCGGTGTTTCATGCCAACTTTTTATGGTTTTCAGGTTGCCATTGATGTCCAGTATCGTCCTTAGGCTGGGATGACTAATCTTTCCGAGGCCTTGCAGCTTTCAGCGTATCGTATTGTTTTGGTTGGTACTGGACGCTTTGTCTGGTATCTGGGGGAGCGTGTCATTCGTCAACACAGTGGTGATCGCTTTGTGGTGCCCTTATCTTCACCGGAGTCGATGCTGGACTCGCGCTTGCTTAGGGAGTTAATAAACAGGGGAGAGCGCTACACTTTTCCTTGGCAGGAGCTTGTACGCATGGAGGGTGATTATGCATAGGACTTGCTTCCCTCTCTGGCTCCTCTACCCCGCCTTCTTGAGGTATGATTTCTTTTGAGGAGTTTTATCGCTAGTCTCTGTTTAAATAGTCGAATAACTTGGTTATTCGATCGTATTTTCAGACGACTGTTCGCCCCGTGGGGAGGATTGAGATTCCGCCTCAATCTGTCCGCTACCTAAGGCCGATTGGTATTAGTGAGGACCATATTGCTGACGCGCAAGAGGGTTTCAGACAGGCGCATGAGTCTCTGCCTGAGGTTTTTGAGCCGGTAAGCTTTTGATGCATTATTCATCCCTTTTAACACCGCTTGTTACTGATTTTTCTTTTTTTTGTTCTCAGCCTAACCGCCCGGAGATGATGGGATTCATGAAGCTGGTTGACGCTCTGAAGTACTGCATCATCAAGCTTCGGCGTGGTGCGAGTTGTCGGAGCAGTTTTGGCGATGTTCTTGAGGTATGTTCACTTTTTCCCATTTCTACCATTTGTTTTATTTTGCACTGTTGATGTCTTTTGATTTTGTATCTTTCAAGAGCAATGGAGGTTCCGCTCGCGCTCGAGGCATAGAGGCTCGGACAAGGGGAAGCCTAGTTGTGGTAGACGATCTCCTGAGGTTCATCGGCATTCTCAGTCTCCGCGGGATCCTCAGATTTCTCAGCCGTTTCAGGAGGCTCAGTGGCAGCAGCCTCAGTCTTCCCAGCGCTTTTAGGGTCAGAGGCAGCGACAGTTGTTTTTACAGCCTTCACAGCCTGAGTTTAGGACAGTTTTGACTCCCGTGGATCCTGGCTTATTTTAAGCTCCGTCGTCTGGGATTCCTCCATCGGTGTCGGGCTTGTTTTCAGTTCTAGTGTATGGGACGATGCCTCCAACGACGATTCCCATTTCTTTGAGTCAGTCTACACCGTTTTCCGGTTGGACGGGTCCTACTTTGAGTTTGACTGCTGCTAGTGTTACAGGGACTAGTAGGGATACTACTCCTTGTACTCGGATGATGGCGGGACTCTTTGGCTCACCGTTCCCATATTCACAGGCTGGATATGATACTGATCCTAACTCTTCTAGTTATGCAGATTTTTGACCGAGGGTCTTTATTTGTACATATTGTGATGACACTTGACGCTGCTTATTTATTATGACTCATTTTGTACATTATTCACAGTTTATATACATTATTCACAGTTTATGTACATTATTCACAGTTTATCTATTTATTAGTGTGTGTTAGTGTGTGCTTGAGACTCATTGTGTGTGGTTGTGTATTTATTAATGACGTGACAAAAGTAGAGGGTACCGACTTTCAAAAGAAAAAGTAATAAAAAGAAAAGAAAAATCTGAATAAGTTTTACAACTACTCCCAACATAAATATTTTTGGAAATGAGACGAGGTTTATAACTTCCTCAAAGAAAAATAAAATGATAAGTGATAATGATGAATAAAATAATAAAAAAATAATAAATAAATAAATAATTAATTAAATAAAAATAAAATGATAAAAATAAAAAATAAAAATATCTAAAAAAAAGTTGAGAATTTTATTAGGAATGAAACTCTCGAAAAAAAGATAAATAAACGGTGAAGATAAAATACTAAAAAAAATCCAGATAGATACAGGAAAAATAAAAAACGAAAACGCGTGGGCGCCGCGACACGGCATTGTACACCGTGTCACGGCAAGATCTGTTGTATGGCGACACAAATTCCCGTGACACGGTGGGACTTCCCGTGTCACAGTGCGCGTATTCTACAACGGTGTGGTTTACGGGTATAGAAAGATAATTTCTGAGTAGTTCCGAGCGCTTTTGCAATAAAATAGGACCAGTATATTTGTGATACGCATAATTACGAAACACAAAATAATTAGAATTTCATATTTCAATAATAATGACTCAGAATTTTGATAATACATTGCGCGACTGGTCTTATTCTTTGACCAATGCTGACAAAAGAGAGTTAGAATTGTTTCATGTCAAGGGTTTACTAGCCCTGAGGCATGTAGCGATTGAACATGATTTTCTTAGGGCAGCATTAGACTATTGGAGTCCAGAAACACATTGTTTTAAATTTAATTACGATGAAATATGTCCCCTGCCGGAGGAATTCGGCGACATCTTTGGATTTCCTGCCAGAAATCTTATTGCCATGCCTACCCTACGGGAGTATTATTACCAAGACTTTGAACGCCATCTGAATCTAACAGATCCAGATTTAAATAGAATTGTGTGTGGTAATGAGGTAGACTTAGAAACACTTGCAAATTTATATTTCAATCGCCTTATCTCTGAGTCTAATCATGTATGTCGTAGAAGGGCATATATTTTTTGCATGTTTAGAAAGATTTTATTTGCAAACGGTAGGGTAGGACATGCTTGTCTAGCGTCTGTGCTTGAACATGTTGAATCTGGGAGGTCTCCTATGCCTACGTGCCTTGGAGAAACATTCCATGGCCTTGACGAAGCAAAAGCTGACCGGAAAGCCATCAGGAAAGGCTCTCTAGTACTGCTGCAGGTAAAAATATGCTCCAAGTAGCCTTCGTGACACAAAACAGGCACCGTGTCACGATGGTTCTCTGTCGTGACACGGTGAACTCTGCCGTGTCACGGTAGAATCTACAAAATTTTTTTATTTTTTATTTTTTTTTCGACTGATTTTTTTTTCGACACGTTGGAAATTCCCGCGTCACGACATTTTTTCGTTTTTTTTTCGCATATTTTGGTTAATGGAGGGTTTAGAACTATTTGAAGCCCCCGACGATATTGAAAAATATGGCCCTAACGATCTAGTCCGCAGGAAGAAGAATTACTTTGTGAACATGTCGTATGAAGACTGGAAAAATTTCTTTGCAAAGAGAGAATTTTCCATTCGCTGGGTAGTGCCTTGGTGGAGGCTTACTAGGATGGTTGGTACGAATGATACTCCGTATTGCCGTGTTCCTAGTATCTCAAGACTGACTTTTTATTGTCCTTCTCGACTGATGCGGCAGTATAGACTTGAACAAGTAGTTCCACGCTATAACAATAGTCCTCGTGAAGTATCGTTGCATGAAAGTAACATTCACAAATACGAGACTTATTGGATTGGAAGACCTTTATGGACCGTTTCTGCAAGTAACCAAGCTCCTCCTCCCTTATCTAGTGCATACAAGGCATGGTTGAATCCTAGAAGTAGGAGGGAATGAGTCGGATCACGCAAATTTGATGTGAAGAGCCGTCTTGGAAATAAGAAAGCACCTCCTAAAGATTGTCTAGGTCCAAGAACACAAGGGATTGAGTTTAAGACTCCTATAATGCCGAAAAGGAAGAATTTTGTGAAAGGGAAGGGTAAGGAGAAGATGGTTTATAGAGAGAAAAAACCAAAGAATTCTAAGAAAGGTGAAAGGGGTGAAAGTTCGACTAGGGGTGTGACGGTTCGGGCTACAAAAGACACATTAATGGTGAAGGCCGACCTAGTTGAAAAAGAAAAGGAGGTTCCTAACGTGAAGAGGGATTAGATCAATATTGCTTTGCTTTTATGATTTATAATATTTTAAAATAAGGCGCATGATGCCAATAATTGTAGTCACATTTATTTCAATAATAATAGCATATTTATTTTCGCCTCAAAAAAAATTACAATAACCTTTTTTTTTTTTAAATATCCGAGTCAAGGAGTCGGACGCAATGGAAGAATGAAAATAAAAAACATCGAACAAATAACTGAATTCGCAAAGACTACGTCACTAAAAAAATCGAAAAATCTGAAATTCCACCGTGCCACGGTGAAAAATTCTGTGACACGTTTCAAGTTCTCGCATCACGACATATTTTTTTTTCACAGGTTTGCCGTGACATAGTAAAGTTTCCCGTGGCGCGGCAAACTTTATTTTTTTGCTCAGGTCCACCGTGCCACGGTGGACTGTGCCGTGACACGGTGAAATTTCTCGTAACGCGGAAACCTTCCCCCCACCCCCCTTTTTATTCTTTGGCTCAGTTCCACCAATCCACGGTGGAAAGTCCCATGTTGCGGCAAAACTCCTCTTTTTTTTTTTTAGCTTCATTTTTTCGTGACGCAATGTTGTACTGGTGCGTATACTTGATCGACGGAGGAAGGATTTTATTTTTTTAAGTGGCCAGGCCCCCTTGAGGGGTCGCCTACGTATCCTTAAGAAGGAATCAGGCCAAATGTAGCTCTATTGGGTCATGAACCCATGCAACTAGGCATAGAATTTCTTGAGTTGATCCAAGTTGGTTAAATTGTGGAAGCCGTTACCGTCCATGTCTACGAATTGTGCCCCTCCGCCAGACAAGATGGCTTTAACAATGTACGGACCTGACCAATTTGGTCTGAATTTTCCTCTTGGATCCAACACATTTTTGCGGAGTGATTTAAGCACCAGGTCACCTTCTTTGATGTTCCTAGTCTTGACTTTTTTGATGAAATGTCGCGCCATACGCTGTTGGTAGGTTTGGACATGATGCAAAGCTGCCAAGTGTTTTAAATCAAGTAAGACTAGTTCATCATATCTTGCTCTAATCCAATCGACTTCATCTAGTTGACTTTCCAACGCGATTCGGAGAGAACAGATTTCGAGCTCTATTAGTTGTACAACTTCAACTCCATAGTCCAAAGAGAAAGAGGTAGCCCCCGTTGATGTACGAACAGAGGTTCGATATCCCCAAAGGGCGAAATGTAGCTTACTTGGCAAATCCTTGTAATTTTCTGTCATCTTTTCGATGTTAGTTTTCACATTTTTGTTGGCCTATTCGACCGCACCATTTATTTGTGGTATGTAAGGTGATGATCTATGATGTTTGATATGATATTTCTGTAATAATTCCGCGCATTCAGCTTGGAAATGCGTTCCATTATCACTGATCATCTCATGAGGTACCCCATAGCGGCATATGATATTCTTTTAAATGAATTGAGCTACATGTTTTGCCGTTAGCTTAGCATATGAGACAACTTTGACCCATTTGGTGAAATAGTCGATTGCTATGAGGATGAATTTATGCCCCCCTTGTCCTGGTGGCGTTATCTTTCCAATGATGTCGATGCCCCAAGTAGAGAAAGGCCATGGAGAAGTATATGTGTAGAGAAGTGAAGGCAGAACGTGCTTTAAATTTGGGTAGACTTGACACTTCATACATTTCTTGACGTATTCGTGACAATCTCTCTCCATAGTAGTCCAATAATAACCTTGTCGTTGAATCTTTTGGAATAACATCTTCGCATTCATGTGAGTTCCACATATACCGGCATGAAGGTTTTCCATGGTTGTATGTGCTTCTTTCTTGGCTATGCATAAGAGATTTCTCCCCATTGTAGTTCTCTTGTGGAGTTCTCCCCTGATGAGCACATACTGTGAGGCCAAGAGCCTCAAAGCACGGCGTGCCCTTTTATCAGTATTAGGAGGGTATTCTCCTCTTGTCACATAATTAAGGATATCTGTATACCATGGATCTTCATCTTCTTCTTGTGATTCTTGTTCATCGTCGAGTGCGTGAACATAAGCCGGTTCATATCTTCTTTCTATGGTCAACAACATTCTGATTGTATCCGTTGGAATTCGCACCATTGATGCTAATTTAGCTAGTGCGTTGGCGAACTGGTTTTCTTCTCTCGGCAAATACGTATATTCCACTTCATCTAGTTGCTCCGTGAGAGTTTCTAAATGAGCTTGATACGTAGCGATACTTTCACTTCTCACCTTCCATCTCTTGGAGATTTGGTTAATGATTAGTGAAGAATCACCGTAGATTCTTAGCTTCTTAATTCCCAAGGCGACAGTTGTTTCTAACACCAAAATACATGCTTCATATTCTGCTGCATTGTTGGTGACATCAAAATCGAGTTTCAAGGAAATTGCGATATGTTCTTCATTGGGTGATACGAGCAAGACTCCTACACCACAACCTTTTTGGTTTGAAGCTCCATCGAAATAGAGTGTCCAGCTATCATCTTCGGTCATGAGTAAATCTTCGTCAGGGAAATCGTACTCATCTTCTTCTTTCACAACTTCTAGCGGAAAGTCTACTAAGAAGTCAGAAACCGCAGAACCTTTGATGGCTTTTTGTGGTTCAAATTTCAAGTCAAAATGAGCAAGATTGACTATCCACCTTGATAATCTGCCATTGAGAGTTGCTTTTTCGAACAAGTATTTGAGAGGATCCATCTTGGACATGACATGCACTGTATGAGTGAGCATGTAATGTCTTAGTTTCTGTGCGGCCCACACAAGTGCGAGACACAACTTTTCAAGTGCTGTGTATCGTGTCTCGTATCCTTGAAGCTTCTTGCTCAAATAGTAAATTGCATTCTCCTTGCTTTTGATTTCTTGTGCTAGCATTGCCCCCATCGTTTCTCTTGTGACCGTAAGGTAGAGTCGAAGAGGAAATCAGGTATTGCTGGCGCTAGCACGGGTGGGTTTTCCAGGTACTCTTTGATTTTGTTGAAAGCTTTTTGGCAATCGTCATCCCATGTGAATGGGACATTTTTCTTAAGCTTCTTGAATATAGGTTCACATATTGCTGTGAGTTTTGATATGAACCTACTTATATATTGCAACCTTCCAATGAAACCTCAAATCTTCTTCTCGTTCTTGGGCGGTGGCATGGTAATGATCGCTTTTACTTTTGTGGGATCTATTTCAATCCCTTGATAACTGATCACATATCCAAATAATTTGCCTGACGTGACTCCGAATGCACACTTTGCTAGATTTAATCTCATGTTGTACTTGCGGAGTCTTTCAAAGAACTTGCGAAGTGCAATGATGTGGCCTAGGCGATCTTTAAACTTAACGATCATATCATTGACATAGACCTCCACCTCTTTATGCATCATATCATGTAACAATGCTGTAGCTACTCTTTGGTAGGTGGCACCTGCGTTTTTCAACTTGAATCGCATTACCGTATAGCAATATGTACCCCATTGTGTGATGAATGTTGTTTTTTCCATATCTTTTTCAGCCATCAATACTTTATTATATCCGGCGTAGCTGTCCATGAACGATAGGAGTGCATGGTTTGCTGTGTTATCGACCAGAATGTCAATGTGAGGTAGAGGGAACCCATCTTTCGGGCTTGTTTTATTAAGGTCCCTGTAATCAACACACATTCTGACCCTTCCATCCTTTCTTGGAATTGGAACCACATTTGCTATCCATTCGGGATACTTGGATACTTTGATGAAACCTGCGGCCGACTGCTTTCTGATTTCTTCTTTGATTTTGAGAGCCACATTCGGTATCATACGACGCAGCTTTTGTTTGACAAGCTTCATACCTGGAATGGGTGGTATCGTATGCTGAGCTATATCCTTGTCAATTCCTGGCATATCTTGGTATGACCAAGAAAATACATCAACAAATTCACTAAGCGCGTTAATTATCTCTTTGCGCTCATCTTGACTTAGTGTTAATCCAATTTTGACTTCTTTAACAGTCGTATCATTGGAAATATTAACTATTTTTGTATCTTCGATAACCGCCATTTTATTTTCGTGTTCTTCCATTGTTTTTATTATTTCTTTGTCATTTTTATCATTAGCAAAGCAATATTGATCATGGCTAGGGGAATGACACGCATCGTAAGCAAAGCTACTTATTTTATAGAATTCATTGGTTAATACATCAAGAGGGGCAAGGTCAGCTGCGACCTCACCGGAAAGAGAAGACTCAACAAGAGACTCAGGATTGGACTCTATAGCAGAAAGAGGGTCGGCCTTAGACTCTAAGGACTCGTCTACATACTTAGACTCAGACTCGGACTCGGACCCAGACGACTCAGACTCATCAAACATAGGACCTTCGCCAGCGGTTATTTTCAACTTCTCTCCGCTTAGCGTAGTGATCCTCAATGTCTTGCGCCATCCCTTTGAAATATTATCAGCTTGGACGATTAACTCGGAGGGGTCAAAATCTTTGTTTGCTATAACAGCTTGAACGATCTCGGAATTATCATTGGAGACGGTCTTAGATTCATTCTTCTCCATTCCAAAAAGAAGGTTGATGTCTTGATCATCAGAGCTTGGGCTAGCTGATTTCTCAGTAGTGAAGAGCTCTTCGTCTTCATCAACAAAGTCACAATCGAGGAACATCTCGAATCCTGGTTCACGCTTCCCATCGTGGACGAATGGCTTAGGGATTTCATAGCATGGGAAGTCTTCCCCTTCTTTGATGTACTGGCCATTGAGAATGAATGGATATGGATCCATGGCCATTTCCGTCTTCATGATTCGAGCGTTATTGCGAGCCTTCATCTTCAAGAGGGCTTGTTTCACATCTTCTTTTATTGGCTTGAATCCCAAGCCAAAAGTATCTTTCTTGAGTGCACCAGGATGGCCCCAAAGTTCAACCATTTTCTTTTTGAGTCCGAGGGTCATTCCAGGGAAATGCCCTTCTTCTTCAAAATGGCATTAATATTGGTGTTTGAATAGGGATTGAAGTCGAGATGGCACTTCTCCTCTTCTTTGATCATGAGAACATCATCGAGTGAAAACCCCCAAAGATCTTCATCTTCTTCGTCATGTTTGACATGGACGATAGGAGTGTCGATAACTTGAATGCGCATGGGAGAGGCATCAATGGTAATTGGAACTCCTCTAACTATGGCTTTCACTTTCTGGTGCAACGATGATGGGATCGCCTTTAGCTCATGAAGCCAAGGGCGTCCTAACAAAAGATTGAAAGAGGCCTTAATGTCTACCACCTAAAACTTGGTGCGACGTTCAATGGCCCCAGTAGTTATGTTCAGTGTGATAGTACCCACGGCTTGACGGCGAGTATTATCATAAGCACGAATCCCTTGAGTAGAGGGAGTCAGTTCTTCATTCTTTATGCCCAACTTCTTTGTAGTGCGGAGTGGGCATACATTGATTGCAGAGCCATTATCAACCAGGCTCATAGGAACATTCATCTGCCTACACACCACAGTGAGGTGTATGGCCTTATTATGTTGGTCCCCTTCCGAGGGCAGATCCTTGTCAGAAAACGAAATCAGATTGCTAGTACTTGGTAATTCAGTAGTGAGAAAGTTGACCAGTCCTTGAGGAGTCATATCATCATCAACTCCTATTTTCACCAGAGCATTCATCACAGCCTTTCGATGCTCGTGAGAGGTGGCCAAAAGCTTCCATACATTCATCTCTACCTTGGTCTTTTGCAATTATTTGACCACATTGTTGTTCACAGGGTTGATGTGATCAACTATCGGATGTGACTGTGGTGGAGGTGGAGGTGGACTAGGTTGTTGCAACCGTCCACTTTTGGTGAGAACCTTAACCTCAAGGTCTCCCCAAACATCTTCACTTGTGCCAAGAGATGAACAGGCTATATCCTTGAGATAGACGTCTTCATCGTCACTATCCCAAATTCCATTCACTTCATCAGAACTCGAGACAAATACAACTTCCCGCAGAGGTTCATTCACAGGTTGAATGAGTATTGACGAATCAAAGAAGACTTCATCTCCCATGATAGCTAAGGCATCGGAAAGAGGACCTATTTGAATGTTAGGCTTCTTGCCCCCCGGAGGGACAAGAAGTTGATTAGCATCAATTAGGTCTTGGATCGCATCCTTCAACCTCCAACACTTCTCAGTATTATGACCCTTGCCTTGATGAAACTTACAATAAGCATTGGGTTCATAGCTAGCGGTCCTATTCTCTGGTCGAGGTTCTGGAAATGGTCCAATTGGCATAAACAGTCCTTGACCATGCAAACGGTCAAAACCAGCATCATAAGTCATTCCCAAAGGCGTGTAAACCCTCCTTTGCCTTTGGAATCTTTGAGGAGGAGCATTAAGGGCCAGCACATCGTTGATATTGATATTTTTGGTAGCGTTATTGGGCTTGGAAGACGAAGAAGAAAAAGTGTCATTCTTATTGTTTTTCCAAGTGCTGTTATTATTGTTGCTACCAGCAGTCTTCATCAGTTCATCCACGATATTGATCCCAATATCGTATACAGCTTCAAAGGTACTCAGAGGCAGAAACTTCAAGTGTTGCTTTTACTTATGAGTCAGATTGGCAATAAACAAGCGAACCATCTCTTTTTCCTTGGGGGGATCCACCAAGAGCGCAGATGTTTTCCTCCACCTGCTTAAGTAAGTAGTGAAGCCTTCATTCTCTTTCTGTTTGAGAATGGAGAGTTCACGTTCAGAAGTCTTAGCTTGAATGTTACACTTGTAACGATTCATAAAGATTTCAGCAACATCCTCTCAGGTCGCGACATGTTTGGATTCCAAAGAGTAGAACCACTGTTGACAAGCATGCTCCAAGAAAAGAGGGAACACTGTAGGGAAGAGTGTCACATCTACTCCCTTAAGAGCCATGGTTGCAAAAAAAGCCTTCAAATGGAAAAGCGGGTTATCAGTAGGCTTGAATTTGGGAATTTCAGCAGTGGAAAACTTCTCAGGAAGCTTGTCCCTTATGGACGAAGAGGTGACAGGTTGTTTCACGTAAGTGAATTATTCAGAAATCTTACTCATATGTTCCTTAATCTTGTCCATTACAGCGGTAGTGACATTGTTTTGATTGTCTTGCTCTACCGTGTTGACTCTAGTGGTGAGTGTTTGCATCATGTTAGACAACATTTCAATTGTCTTGTTGATGTTCTCGATATCTTCCTTAGTAGCCATTGGTTGAAAGTAGATTAGAGATGGATCTTGTGGAGATGATTGTGGTGGTTTCCTTGTACGCCTCTTTGGTATAAGAGGTTGTTGAGGTATTGACTCGAACCGTAATAATCTACCCCTGCTTCTTGACCAAGTGATGTGACACCGAAACAAACACACCTTTAATGACCAAACTTAACCTTAACCCATTCGGAAAAATAAAGAATAAAAAATTTGAATTTTAAAAATCTATAACTTAAATTCTATTTATTTATTTTTTATTTTAAAAAATAAAAATAGGGGAGGATACTATCCGACTTACTCCGAAAAAAAACGACACAAAAAAAAGACTACCCTAAAATACGGTCAAAAAGAGGTGCATGACTAAAGAAAAAAGTGTGTGAACACGATACGTGTGTGATTAAGTGAGGTTATGGACGCGTGTTTTGACGGTACAACTAGACATGACACCAAACTGGACATATAAACCACATACGTATGCACAAAAATCGAAAAAAGACTAACGGGACACTTTTCCTAGGCACCGTGTCACGGTGCTGACTGTCGTGACATGGTGCAGTCTACCGTCAAACGGTAGAAAGCGCCGTGTCACGGCACTGTTCACCGTGACGCGACAGGACTTGCCGTGACACGGTGCGCAGTTCTAGGTCTGTTTTGTGACGCGATAGGACTTGCCGTGACACGGTGTATGCCAACGGGCGGCTCCGCGAGTTCGTGATGAAATCGAACTTGACTCCATGGTTTGGGTGGATTTAATAACTCGGATGAACCCTTATTGCCATGAGCTTAAATCCGCTGGGGCTAAGACGCATGTAGAACACACACGTTTTTTCAGAAAAATCGAAGGAAGTTGACTGTGAGAAGAGAAAATAAGCCACCGGACTGATTTTAGGACTTCTGTGACACGACAAAAATTCTCGTGCCACGGTACGGCACACCGTCAGACGGTGCACTGTACCGTGACACGACAGATTTTGCCGTGGCACGGCAGTCAGAAAATCTGACTGGTTCCCTGTTTTCCTTCGTACGCAATAAAGTTATTCAATTTTTCCTACGGGAAAGACCTAAATGCGACCTTAAAACGTCTATGCATATGCAAAAATGCCAAATTAATCACAGGAATATTTTTCAAGAATCTTTCAAATCTCATCCACTCATCTTAATTAAATATCAATCACTCAAATCGATAAATAACAAAGAATCCTCCCCAGTGGAGTCGCCAAATTGTAGGCGTCGTTGGAAGTGCGCCTACATTAAAAGCATGTGTGAATATTCTTGGCACTCATAGGAAGTGGGAATTGACATATACGATTAGGGACAAGGAATGTAGGGATCCGCCAACATGTTTTTAAGGAACTTGTAAACCGTTCACGGATCATTTAAGGCAACCACGATACAGGGACAACGTAGGCAACAACGATTAACCCGTGAAGGTTACACCCCATTCATAATCCATGAGATTACTAACTCCATATGGTTCGGAACCACGAAAGGAGGATCGGGGATGATGGTACGAAGTGAGTCATGGAGTCACATTCGCCCGTATTGGCTTCTACTCGATTCTTATGGTGAAAAGCATTCCTGCAATCACAAAGGCATACAAACAGAATGTTCAATTCGCTCCAAACTATTATTAAGCTAAATTGGTTGAATATTAATGCAACATATAATTCTAAAATATTTGTGATCACTTGATTAAACAACAAGATTAAAAGGGAACCTAAACCGGTTGTCCAAATTATCTTATTAGGCGTGATTTTCAATTACATATTCCCTTTAAATATGCAATATGGTGATCAATAAATATAATAGAATAACATCAATATTGGAAGCAATTTAACAATAATTCCAACAATATAAATCGTTAGAAAAAAAAAGAAATAAAAGGAACATAATTCTAACTTTGATTCTGTTTGTTTGCAACTACAAAATAATAAACGAGTTAGTAACTTCAAGGAAATAATAATAAAACAATAATTAAATTAAATTAAATAGAATTGATTTAGGGCCAAATCCTCAAACAGTTCTACCTTTCACGCCTTATCTTAAGGACAGAACCACGAGTAAAGTATAGACTCCTTAGAGTACTTGAAGAAGGAATTTTGAAAGAAGATGGGTAGGCTAGTGTTTAGGCTAAAACATAGAAGAGAGAAAAAACTAGAGAATTAATTGATGCCCCGTACATAAGAAATGAGGGGGGTATTTATTGAGAAAATGTGCTGAGGGAACACAAAGAACCCTAAAATGATAAAAACCCTAAAAAAGTATCCCGCGACATGGCAAACTGTACCGTGACACGGGAAATCCCACCGTCAGACGGGAAAAATTCCCGTGACACGGTGCAAATTTTGTGTGACGCGGGAAATATTTAGTAAACGGGGGAGAAAACGCGTTAAGGGTTTACGCGAAAAGGACACGGAAATTCCCGTGTCACAACAGGTTTCCCGTGTCATGGGAAATCCCACCGTCAGACGGGAAAATTTCCCGTGACATGGTGGAAAGCTGCCGTGGCGCGGGAATTTTCAGTCCACTTTTCTGTCTAAATTTTTTTGAACCCTAATTTCGTTCAGCATTTTAAGTGCCGATTGATAATTTCGGGCTTTTTTCTAATTTATTGTTATTTGGGCTAAAATATGAAAATAAGTAAAAGGTTTGGGCTTAAAAAAAAAACAATAAAACAAAAAAAAGGTTTGGGCTAGAATTAAATAATAAATTTGGGCTGAAATTAAAACTATGCTTTTACCAAACATCAAGACTAATCCATGGACTGTTCAAAAATACGAATTTAATCAAATACGATTTTTTAAGCACTCTCAGGATTAAATACTGAACCCGACCAATAGTGGTGGTGAAAGGTTGTTCATCATCGGGATTGGTTTTGGGGAGACATTTTTAGGTGTCTACAGACACGTTATTCATCCTTTTTAATACACCTTGTTACTGATTATTCTTTGTTCTCAGCCTACACACTCGGACATGATGGGATTTATAAAGCTTGTTGACGCTTTGAAGTACAGCATCATCAAGCTTGGACGTGGTGTGAGTTGTCGGGGCGGTGATAAGTGGCATTCATTCCACTCTTTTATCCTTTTTCTCTAAGGATTCTCCTCTCATTTGCACTTGTTTGGCCCTTTTTCTAAGCATTTTTACTTAGTTTTGTTTCCTCTTTTCTTTTCTCCTTTATCTTCCCTTTTCTTAGTGTTCTCGCTTTGTTTTTATTGTGATTTCCATGCTTATGCTTTGTAGGAACCATCGGGGTTTTCAAGATGAGGAAGCTAAGCTCAAAGGAAGCTGACAGAAGAAAGATTCAGAAGAGGTTCGGCCGAACCTCCTGAAGGTGTGGTCGAACCAGAGTGTGACCGAACCTGCTCAGTGCTTCGGCCGAACATCGAGGCAGGGTCAAGAAGCAATTTGGCAATTTTACAGGATTGGTCGAACCACAGAAGTTCGACCAGAGCAGGATCAGGGAGGTTCAATAGAACCTACCCATGGTTCGGACGAACCTACCCTATAGTCCGGCTGAACCTTCCCATTGTTCGGTCAGACCACTCCTTTTTCCAGCTGGCTCTGT
This sequence comes from Chenopodium quinoa, assembly GCF_001683475.1. Taxonomy (NCBI): domain Eukaryota; kingdom Viridiplantae; phylum Streptophyta; class Magnoliopsida; order Caryophyllales; family Amaranthaceae; genus Chenopodium; species Chenopodium quinoa. The sequence goes on along the minus strand of NW_018745251.1, from coordinate 380,795 downwards.
ACGGACTATATAAGTTCCATCTTAGAACGTTTTGATGTAATTTTGGAATTAACTTAGTTTTAATTTGTAGAAAATTAGCCTAATCTAGAAAGAGAAAATAGATTGTTATTCAAGCATCCTTTATTGTATTCAACTTTGCTCAAGTTTTAATCTTCCTTCAATCAAGCAAGAATTCAAGTTTTCATCTTTCATTAATCCCTTCTTTCGTAAATTCTTCTCCTTTCCTTTAGTATTATTTATTTGTTTTATTATTACTTATTCTTGTCAATCTTTTTAGATTATCTTGTTGTTATTGATTTCATTGATTTTAATCATGTTTTTTTTTAGTTTCTTGAGTTTATTTCTAGTTTTGATATTATGTTTAATCTCCATTCTCTAGGATAAACTTTTAGCTAGGGGAAGGGGGTGGAAGATATGATTTGATATTGGATGAATGATGATGGTTGGATTGAACTTATGCCATATATTGATGAAAGAAATGATTTTTATTAGCTTGGGAGTATTGTTACACTCTATTTGATGTTTTCTAGTTTAAATGCATGAAAGTGATTTGAACTAGATTAGGATCACCTCTATTTTAATGATTGCATGAAAATAAGTTATTAAAGTGGAGTTTTTATGGATTGTGCTTCTTTATTCTCTTGATTTGATTGTTACTAATAGGATGCATAAGAATGATCCTTATTAGTGTAGATCTCTTTCATTGATTTTCCTAGACAATTGCATGAGAATGAATTGTTTAGATAGAATCTTGTGTTCTTTGGCATATGTTTCATGATAATTACCATTATTCTCCTCTTTCTAATCATATTGGACACCCCCGTATCCCTAGCGTCATTTTCTATTGATTTTAATCATTATTTTCTTGCTTATTTGTAGTTTTAGTGTTATTACTCAACAAAACCAACAAAAACAATCCACTTTTCACTCTTGCATTAGTGATATTTGATGTTGAATTAGCGTGCTTCCCTAGTGGTTCGCCCTTTACTTTCCAGTAACTAGTTTAGTGTAGGTTCAAGCATTATAAATTATTAATTTGGTTAGGGTAGTAGCTTAACGACCTATCTAACCCGCGATCAAATTTTGGCGCCGTTGCCGGGGAAGCGGCTTGTTTAGCGTCTATTATTGCTTTTGTTAGAGTTATTTTGCTTTATTTTCTTTTTGTTTTTTTTTGTTTTTTCATCCTTGTCATTACTAATTGTTTGCCTAGCTTTGGTGAATGCTTAGGAGGTCTCAAGGAGCACCCTCACATCAAATTGACCATGAAATCAACCGAATCTTGAGACAAGTCTGTAGGCTTTATCAAGACGAGGGAAGAGGTTTTGGTGATATAGTTGATAGTGAGAGTGATAGTTACTCTTCAAGTTCACCACGCAGATAATTGGCGGGACAAGAGAACGATGTTTTGTTTCGTGAGTTCAGAAATCCGAAGGATTATGAGCTCACGGGAGGGATTTTGCTACACGTCACGGAAACCAACTTCTCAATACATCCACAATATACTCGAATGGTCTTATCGGAGCAATTTTCCAGAAGTGCAAGTGAGGACCTTATTGAACATTTGGACCAATTCCTTGAATTGTGCGCAATGATGCAAACCAATGAAGTGAGTCAAGACTACATTCGTATGCACCTTTTCCGACAATCTCTCACCAGACGAGCAAAGAAATGGCTAAAGCAAGTAAAGCCTAACACTCTCACAACATGGAGGGAGGTGGTAAAGGCGTTCTTGAAGCGCTTTATCTCCGTGGAGAAGACCGCCGTAATGAGAAGGAAAATTGCATCATTTGAGCAAGATGCCGATGAAAGTCTTGGTGAAGCATGGGAGAGATTCAAAGAGTTGGTACAAGCATGTCCCCACCATGAGTACAATCAAGGGTTGCTCATGCGGGTTTTCTACGACGGATTGGAGCCCATGTCAAGAGCCAATTTGGATGCGGGGGCGGGTGGTCAATTAATCAAGATCCCTCAAAATCAAGTGGAAGCCACAATAGAAGAGGTATCAAATAATTACTTTTCGGGGGGCCGAAGAAGAAACACTCCAAAGAGAGGTGGTATTTACGAATTAGAGAAAGTTGATCAATTACAACATCAAATTGATCAACTAACAAGAGGGCTTTCCAAGTTGAACACGAGTGTGAATGCAAGTTCAAGTGGTGGAGCAAGCTCTTCTCAAGTTAACTCTTTCTCTTGTCAAAATTGTTGAGGAACGAACCATGATACGTCCTATTGTGGAGGTTTGAGCCCCGAACATGTAGCGGCATACAACACAAGGACAGAGAAATTTAGAGGAAGCGGCGGTGGAGTAGCTTGGAGACAACCACCACCCGAGTTTGTACCTCAACCTCAACAATGGAACCAACAAGCTCAACCATTCTATAAATCCAACCCTCAATATCAAAATCCACCTCCATATAAACCCCAAAACCCAAGAGGAAGCTATCCAAGGAATAACCAATACAACAATCAAACCCAAGCACCTCAAAGAAATCATCAAGAAAAAGCACCTCAAGCAGAACTAACTCAAACTCAACTCCTCCAAGACATGCATGCGCAAATGCAATGTTTTGGGCAACAAATGCAAGAGATAAGAGCTCACAACAAGATGGTTGATTCACAACTAGCTCAATTGGTCGAGAGAACTCCTTTCAATTCACCATCCACTCTACCCGGACAATCACAACCTAACCCATCTCACAATCCAAAGCCCGATACATGCAAGGCGATCACATTGAGGTTGGGAACTTCCTATAAAGGGCCAAATGAAGGGGATAGTGAGGAAAACAAGGGAGGAGAGGAGAGTGTGAATGAAAACAAGGGAGGTGAGAAAGAAAAAGGAAATATTGGTCTCTCATGACCAAGAAAGAAGCAAAGCCTCGCTTTATCCGTTGGGTTCTCTCTCTCCAAGACTTTCACATGGAAATGATGGACAAAAAGGGAGCGGAGAACTATGTAGCGGATCATTTGTCTAGGCTACCATTTGAGAACAAGGAGGATGTACCGATTAATGATGAGATAGGATTTGAGGCTCTCATGGCTTTGGCGTCAACTTCTACCCCTTGGTACGCGGATATAGCCAACTATCTTGCGTGTGGAGTCGTTCCCCCGGAGTACTCTTATCAACAAAAGAGAAGTTTTTCAAGGAAGTGAGAAGGTACTTTTGGAATGACCCATACATATTCAAGCAATGTGGAGATGGCCTTTATCGGAAGTGTATTCCAGATCATGAAATTCAAAGTGTTCTTTAGCATTGCCACTCACTACCATGTGGAGGACATGGTGGTGTTGACAAAACACTGGAAAAAATCTCTCAATTTTTATTGTGGTGGCCGACAATGCATAGAGACGCCCACAAATTCATTGCGCAATGTGATAGATGTCAAAGGAGCGGAGGCATTACCAAGAGGGACGAAATTCCCCAACAAAGTGTTTTAGAAGGTGAGCCATTTTATGTATGGGGAGTGGACTTTATGGGGCCTTTCGTTTCTTCTTGTGGAAATCTATATATCTTGGTAGCGGTTGATTATGTGACGAAATGGATTGAATCCATACCCTCACCTACCAATGATCACAAGGTTGTGCTTATGCTTCTAAAGAAGATCATTTTTCCTAGGTTTGGGGTTTCGAGGGTGCTAGTTAGTGATGGAGGCTCCCATTTCTCCAAAAAGCAATTTAAAGCTCTTCTCAAGAGGTATGGCGTTCATCACAAGGTTGGATTACCTTTCCACCCTCAAACTCAAGGACAAGTGGAGGTCTCGAATCGTGAAATAAAAAATCTTCTTGAAAGGATTGTGAACAAATCAAGGATAGATTGGTCCTTCTAACTTGATGACACACTATGGGCTCTTAGGACGGCGTACAAGACTACAATCGGCACGACCCCCTATAGGTTGGTCTATGAAAAGGCTTGTCACTTGCCGGTTGAGTTAGAATACAAGGCTTGGTGGGCCATAAAAGAGCTCAATATGGATTTATCGTTGGCCGGTGAGAAGAGATTGCTTAAGCTCAATGAACATGAAGAGCTTAGAGATGATGCTTATGAGAGCTCAAGGTTATATAAGGAGAAGACCAAAAAGTGGCATGACCAACATATTCGAAACAAGAACTTTAAGGTTGCAGACAAGGTTTTTCTTTTCAACTCAAGGTTTTGTTTGTTTTTGGGTAAACTCAAATCAAAGTGGTCGGGTCCTTTTGTGATATCAAAGACTACTCCTTATGGCTCCTTTGAGTTAGATGCGGATGGTAACAAGTTTATGGTTAATGGTCATCGTTTAAAGCATTACTTTTGCAAGGAAGAAATTGGTATCATCGAATGTATAATGCTTGATCCTTTGGATCCCAAGCCTCCCACTTGAAGAATTTTTCTCATGGTCAAGCTAGTGACCTCTTAAAGAAGCGCTTCTCTAGAGGCAACCCGAGTCCCTAACCTTTTTCTTTTTACTCCTTTCTTGATGCTTTGTTATTTTCCTATCTACAATGTTGGATTGTTGGATTTTTTAATTTTGATTGTGTTGGAATTTTTGGTATGCTTTGCCTTAGCATGATGGTATGGTGTTTAGTGTTTTTTAAGAGGGGTGTTTGTGCATATTGTATTGCAAAATGGGCATTTCTTTGAAAATGCCAGGTGATTCGACCGAACTTCCTAAAGGTTCGGTCGAACCTTTTAAAAGGTGTGCCCGAACCTTGTTGAGTTCGGTCGCACCTCCTCTGGAACCTCAAGTTAAAAACTTTCTGCCAAAATTGCAGAAATTAATATTCTGGAGTAGGTTCGAGCGAACCTTGGAGAGGTTCGACCGAACCTTAATTCGCCCAAACATAGCTGTGTTCGGTCGCACCTACTCTGGAATCAAAACTTGAAAACTTTATGCCATTTTCGTGAATTTCAAGTTAGAGAGAAGGTTCGGCCGAACCATTTCAAGAGTTCGACCGAACTTACCCATGGTTCGGCCGAGTCTTTGTCGAATTTTAAAAAAAACGGGGGCTGCTCTTCTTTTCCCATTCATTTCATTAGACCCTCTCTCTCTATTCTCCTCCTTCTCACTCTAACCTCCATAAACCCCTCCTACAACCTCAAACCTCCATTAAAATCACTCCAATCTTCTTTTTTTCTCACTTATTTTCCATCCTCCACTCCATTTCTACAATCTCTACCAAAAATTCCTCACAAAAATCCCATTTTTTTTCATTTCCCCCAATTTCTAGGGTTTGAGTGTTTTGGTGTTTTTGGGTTTCTACTTACTTACAATCAATTGTGGTATGGTTTTCTTAACTTTTGCAAGTTCATTTCTTCAATTTCTAATAGTTATATCATGTTTTGCATGTTTAAATATGAATTGTGGTATTCTTGAAATTGTTAGTAATAACTTGCTTGATTCTTGTGGTTCTTTGGATTTATATGTTGCAATTGATTGGTAATTGATAGTAGAACATGTTGTTATCATAATTATGCATGTATACCTTGGTTTTATTTGATCTCAATGTCTTTGCTTAAAAATGTTGATTTCATGCTAGGGTGTTCATGCTACTATTTGGTGATTGAGGAATTTATGAATTGGATGTTGTTGGAGAATGATTCTTGTTGTTTTTGGTTTGATTTTGATGGTTTGGTGAATGATTATCATGTAATTAGAAGGCATCATGCCGAAATTCACCTAGACTTTGTTAGGACTTATATATGAATGTCATAGGGTTTCTTGCCCATGCCTTGGTTTAAATGTGTCCATTTATGCCTTGAATTGTATTGTTGTCATCCTTCATATCTATTTCACAACTCAAGGCAACTACTTTCACGCATACACTTTTACCGTGGCTAGCTTCTTATGACATCTCTTATAAAATTTTCCTAACAATAGCTCTTGGTAATTTTGTAGAATCATGGTTTTCGGAAAGAGCAAGTCAAAGAGGAAGAGAGTGGGTGAATCTTCATCAACGAGTTTCCCGCCTCTTTCCGGCATAAATGATCATAGCATAATTGCTCCAAATGAGCACTTTTGGGACGTCTACAAATCCCTTATCAATCGTCCCATCCGTTCAACATGGTTCTTTTGTCCTACAACGTTGCAAAAGCTCGGTATATTGGATGAGGTAGTTCGGTTAGCATAAAATTTTGGATTGGATGATTTCATCTACCTTCACGCTCACACCTATGAGCGAGTGACTTTGGAATTCCTTGCCTCTCTCCGCATGGAAGTCATAGAGCCAGAGTTCAATGATGAGGAGCCTCAACTTGTGATACATTTTCGCATGTTCAATGAGGATCACTCCCTCACCGAGAGTGATCTAAACGAGATTTTCCATTGGCATACGGCCGGGCTAGATCATCCTTGCGAGATGACTTCCACTCATCGCATCCCCTACAACGAGAAAGAATGGTGGAGGAGCATATCCACCAGGGATAGTTTTAGAACTAACACATCTAAGGTCAACAACATCATCCACATAGCCTTAAGATATTTTTCTCGACTTCTCTAATATGTTGTGTTCTTCAAAGAAAACCTCAACTCAATGGTTAAGGATGAGGTAGCTTTTCTATTCTTTGTCGACAACCCTCAGCGCCTCAAGTTCCAATGCTCTTCCACCTTCATCCAAAGGCTTTTGGATACTCGGGACAACCGTCTTGGTGACGACATTTTTATGGGGGGCATGATCACTATCATTGCCCTTTCCTTGAAAGATGGAGGTTACAAGGAGCAAATATAAATGCTCCCCTTTGTGCACCAAACCCAAGAGGAAGTCACCAACGAGTTTCCTCCTTATTCTCTCTCCCTTAGTGCTCTCCGTCACCACCGCTTCATCAACTACTCCATAAACAAGCGCAAATTCATCCTCTTAGTGGACAAAGAGGTTGAATGGTTTGTCCTTCCGGACCCATCCCTCACTATGGTGGACCACTCCTCTCCTCTCAAATGGAAGATCCCCCGGCAGCACATCCCCAATGAATTAAAAAGAACAAGAGCCCGTGGTGCAGTTCCTCATCCTCCACCGGTCCACCGCCAGGAGCAAATTGTTCCCTCCCTTAGCGGGGGAGGTGAGGCATCTACCTCTTCCTCCTTTCCTCTTTTTGACATGAATGCCATCAGTAGTAACCTCGAGGATATCTGTCGGGATAACCAAGCTTCCATGAAACAATGGGGGTACTACTACGGGAGGATGAATTAGATAACCTTGTACAAGCGGGCATCCAAGCACCCTATGTTAACTACCCCTACCACCCCCCTCAAGAGGGTCCGGTTCCTCAGTGGGGCCCCTATGACCCCAACAACCCTACCCCCAATGTCTACCCCTATTGGGAAGGTCCTATCGACCCTTCCCAACGCATTGGCACCCCCCCTTATGATCCTTATCGCCCGGGTGGGTGTGATCCGGCTTATGATCCGGCTCGCACATCCACCCTAAACCCTTTTGATGGTGGTTGGGGTGACCACGGGTGGCCCTATGAGCATTTTAACCAACCCTTCCACCCATTTATGGACACTCCCGGGTTCAATTTTAAGAACCCTCCTCAACCTAGAGGGCAAGGAGAAAGGACCCCATGTATGGACACTCCCGGGTTCATTTTTATCATTAGCAAAGCAATATTGATCATGGCTAGGGGAATGACACGCATCGTAAGCAAAGCTACTTATTTTATAGAATTCATTGGTTAATACATCAAGAGGGGCAAGGTCAGCTGCGACCTCACCGGAAAGAGAAGACTCAACAAGAGACTCAGGATTGGACTCTATAGCAGAAAGAGGGTCGGCCTTTGAATGGTTCGAGGATGTTTGCTTTTGGTTCTATGGAACCTGGGATTGTTGATGTTGTTATCAAACGATCACTTGTATGACGATTGGGATTTAATTGAATTATAAGCCTCGTATGTGAACCTTTTTTATTTCTTCCTCTTTCTTTTGTTTTGTTTTCCCCTTTTTGTGTTACTAGCATAATTATGACAATTTGAAATGATTTTAGATATGTAATTTGCTCACTCTTTTGGATTGGTTTGCCTCGATGTGTCTTTGAATGCTTATCTTCCTAGTTGATGAGGGTTTGCACGGTTTGAGAATGCTTTGGGTTGAGTTACACATTTTAAGCTAAGGTAGCCCGGTTTAGAACTTTTGAGGACGTTTGAACCCCTAGTTCACAAGAAAGTGGTAAGATGGTGTTGCTCTCTATGGTGGATAGGATTCCCTTGGTTAGTATTTGCTCTATTTCTTATCCTGTGTGAGCGTCATTTGTTCTAGACTTCATCATTCTTGTGAGCGGCATTTAGGATCCTTAACTATGCATGTCTTAATCTTTGTGTTGGCGTCTAGCTCCGAAGACCGTGACCATATAACTTTAGAGGAGGAAGAGGGCATTTTTTCTCATTTTTCTTTGTTTTCTTTGTGTTTTGTTACAAATTTGGTTTTCATTTTTACATTCACCCTCTTGCTTACCAATTTGAGCCTTATTTCCCCTTTCTTGACTTATCCATATTACAAAACTATCGGCCTATGTTCTACCAACCCTTGTAGTTAGTGAAGCATTGGCTTGTGAGGTTCGAGTTTGATAATGTTGAAATTGAGCAAGAAAGTTGTGTAATTTGGTTCAAATAAGGTTTTGAAGGATTATTCATGAAAAGGGTAGGCAATAAGTATTGTCAAGAAAGTTGAAACTCATGATAACCAAGAAAAAAAAAATGAAAAGATTGAAGTAATGTGGTGTGGTTTGTTTTGAAAGGTTGTAAGTTTGAGAATAGGTTCAATTCTTAAGATGTTCTTGAGAGATGGCCACTCTTATGCTTCACTTAGGAATTGCCACCAAAATTTTCAAATTGTTTCCCATCCATAACCCCTAGCCATGACATTACAACCCTACTTAATACCCTTGGATTCTAGAGGGGCGTGGTCAAAGAACGGTGGAGGGAGATAGATTTCAACCCTATGGTGAGAGTATGCATAGTTGAGATGTCGGGATGACCCTATGATTCCACATAAAATTTTCTTTTTTCGGTTCCCTCGAGGAACCATGAGGAGCTAGCATGGGGGTGAATTGAAGCTAGTGGAGAGAACGCGGACCGTCTTGGTTGGGGCCAGGGCGGAGAATGAAATCATTAGTTCTCTACGCTTAGCTTAGGTTTGTCTTTTTCAACCTTGAGCATCTTGGAACATGTTTTCCCTCTTGGAATTGAGAAAGATAAGTATTCTTTGGTGCATTTATTTGCAAATGAGTCTAAATTGAGCCTTTCATTACCTTGAGGCTTGATTGGTTTTGATAAAAACCTTGTCATGTTATGTTTGTTGTGTTTGTCTTTTTGTTCCAGTTTACCTTGCTTGAGGACAAGAAAGAGGCAAGTGTGGGGGATTTTGATGAGTGGCATTCATGCCACTCTTTTATCCTTTTTCTCTAAGGATTCTCCCCTCATTTGCACTTGTTTGGCCCTTTTTCTAAGCATTTTTACTTAGTTTTACTTCCTCTTTTATTTTCTCCTTTATCTTCCCTTTTCTTAGTCTTCTCACTTTGTTTTTATTGTGATTTCCATGCTTATGCTTTGTATGAACCATTGGGGTTTTCAACAGGAGGAAGCTAAGCTCAAGGGAAGCTGAAGGAAGCAAGATTCAGAAGAGGTTCGACCGAACCTACCCATGGTTCGGCCGAACCTACCCTGTAGTCTGGCCGAACCTTCCCATTGTTCGGTCGGACCACTCCTTTTTCCACCTGGCTCTGTACGGACTATATAAGTCCCATATTAGAACGTTTTGATGTAATTTTGGGATTAACTTAGTTTTAATTTAGAGAACATTAGCCTAATCTAGAGAAAGAAAATAGATTGTTATTCAAGCATCCTTTATTGTATTCAACTTTGCTCAAGTTTTAATCTTCCTTCAAGCAAGCAAGAATTCAAGTTTTCATCTTTCATTAATCCCTTATTTATTAGTAATCTCTTCTCCTTTCCTTTAGTATTATTTTTTTTTATTGTTACTTATTCTTGTCAATGTTTTTAGCTTATCTAGTTGTTATTGATTTCATTGATTTTAATCATGTTTTGTTTTGAGTTTCTTGAGTTTATTTCTAGTTCTGATATTATGTTTAATCTTCCTTCTCTAGGCTAAACTTTTAGCTAGGGGAAGGGGGTGGAAGATATGATTTGATATTGGATGAATGATGATGTTGGATTGAACTTATGCCATATATTGATGAAAGACATGATTTTTATTAGCTTGGGAGTATTGTTGCACTCTATTTTATGTTTTCTAGTTTAAATGTATGAAAGTGATTTGAACTAGATTAGGATCACCTCTATTTTAATGATTGCATGAGAATGAGTTATTAAAGTGAAGTTTTTATGGATTGTGCTTCTTTATTCTCTTGATTTGATTGTAAATAATAGGATGCATGAGAATGTTCCTTATTAGTGTATACCTCTTTCATTGATTTGCCTAGACTATTGCATGAGAATGAATTGTTTAGGTAGAATATTGTGTTCTTTGGCATATGTTTCATGATAATCACCATTATTCTCCTCTTTCTAATCATATTGGATACCCCCGTATCCCTAGCGTCATTTTCTATTGATTTTAATCATCATTTTCTTGCTTATTGGTAGTTTTAGTGTTCTTACTCAACAAAACCAAGAAAAACAATCCATTTTTCACTCTTGCATTAGTGATATTTGATGTTGAATTAGGGTGCTTCCCTAGTGGTTCGACCCTTTACTTTCCACTAACTAGTTTAGTGTAGGTTCAGGCATTATAAATGATTAATTTGGTTAGGGTAGTAGCTCAACGACCTATCTAACCCGCGATCAGGTGGTTCTAGCGATGTTCTCGAGGTATATTCACCTGTTTTCCCATATTTACCATTTATTCTAACTTTCACTATTGACATATTTTCATTCCGGGCCTTTCAGGAGCGACGGAGGTCTCGCTTGCGCTCAAGGCATAGAGACTCGGATGAGGGGGAGCCTAGTCACCGCAGACGATCTACTAAGGTTCGTCAGCATTTTTAATCTCAGCGGCAGCCTCAGCCTTCTCATCCGTTTTAAGAGGCTCAGTGGTAACAACCTCAGTGGCAGCAGCCTCAGTCTTCTCAGCCATTCCGGCACTTTTAGGTCCAGTGGCAGCGACCTTCATCTTCCCAGCTATTCCTGCCTTCACAGCCTTAGTTTAGTCCAGTCATTACTCCCGTGACCAAGATTTATACTCAGTTCCATTGTCTTGGGCGCTGCCTCCACCGGTGTAGGGCTTATTTTTCAGTTCCATTGTCTGAGACGATGCCTCCACCGACGATTTCTACCTCTTGGAGTTAGCCTACGCCGTTTGCAAGCTGGACAGGTCCTGCTTTTAGTTTGTCTTCTACTAGAGCTATAGGGACTAGTAGGGATACTACTCCTCGTACCCGGATGATGGAGGGACCTTTTGGTTCGCTGTTCCCATATTCGCAGGCTCGAGATAACACTGATCCCATCTCTTCTGGTTTTGGAGAGTCTTGACCGAAGGTTTTATTATGTACTTTGATTGATGACACTTGACACTATTTATGAATCATGACTTACTTTGTATGTTTTATTCATGCTTTATGCATTTATTAGTGTGTGTATTAGTGTGTGCTTGAGACTCATTGTGTCTGATTGTGTATTTATTAATGACACAAAAAAAAAATCGTAAGTGGAGGGTACTGACCTTCCCCAAAAGAAAAAGAAAATGAAAAATGGGACAAATTTTGCAATTTCCCCAAAAAGAAAAAGAAATAAAAATGAAAATAGGACAAGTTTTACTACTTTCCCAAAATAAAAATAAAAATGGGACAAATTTTGCAATTTCCCCAAAAGAAAAGAAATAAAAATGAAAATGGAACAAGTTTTACAACTTTCCCAAAAAAAAAGAAAAATAGGACAAGTTTTACAACCTCCCCAAAATATAAAAAAAATAAATAAAAAAAAATAAATGGAGAATTTAATTAGGAATAAAACTCTCGAAACACAAGATTGGAAGATAGACGGTGGAGGAAAAACAATAAAATCCGGATAAAAAAAGGTAAAGGATAAAAATATGAAAACGTGTGGGCACCGCGATACGACAGTATATACCATGTCATGGCAAAACATGCCGTGTCGTTGCACAAATTCCCGTGACACGGTGGGATTTCCCGTGTCACGATGCGCGTATTCTGCAGCGGTGTAGTTTGCGCATATAGAAAGATAGATTTTGAGTGTTTTCAAGCGTTTTGGATATATAATAGGACCAATTTTTTTGTGATATGCATATTTACAAAACATAAAATAATTAGAATTTCATATTTCAATAATAATGTCAAAGAATTTTGATAATACATTGCGTGACTGGTCCTATTCTTTGACTAATGCTGAAAAAAGAGAGCTGGAAATGTTTCATGTTAGAGACTTATTAGCCTTAAGGCATGTAGCAATTAAAAATGATTTTCTTAGGGCAGCTTTTGGTTATTGGAGTCTAGAAAATCATTGTTTCAAATTTGATTATAATGAATTATGTCCCTAGCTGGAGGAATTCGGTGCCATCTTTGGTTTTCCTGCTAGAAATCTCATTGCAATGCCTACCCTATGTGAGTATTATTACCAAGACTTTGAACATCATCTAAATATGACAGATCCAAATTTAAATAAAATTGTGTGTAGTAATGAAGTAGATCTGGAAAAACTTGCAAATTGTATTTCAATCATCCTGTTTCTGAGTCTTATCATGTATACCGTAGAAGGGCTTATATGTTTTGCATTTTTAGCAAACTTTTATTTGCAAACGGTAAGGTAGGACATGCTTGTTTAGCGTATGTGCTTGAACATGTTGAATCTGGACGATCTCCTATGCATACTTGCCTTGCGAAGTAAAAACTGACCGGAATCAAGTGGATCCTTGAAAAATTAATAGTGAGTAATTGCCCTCTTACTTGTGAATCCTTGAAAAATTATATCTTCCAATATGAAGATAAACAAATTTCTATCACACGTTTCAAACTTTATGATTCCAATCAACTTAAAAATGACTATATCAACAAAGTTCAACAAAAATTCATGGAATTTAGTAACTAAAAGTTTCAATCACTTAACATAATTAAAGATTGAATATTTAGTACTTAGAAGCCTTAAAAAACTAAAATTTCACACTTAATGCAATTAATTATCAATTATGTAAAAAATAAAACCAAGCTTTCAAACACAAATTACTACCAAGTAATCATGCCTAAAGTGGTTTAATATTGCATATAAAATAAGGATTGAACCAATTACATAACCACCATAAATATGCACTTAATTTTTAAGGTTAGAAAGACTTAAAATTATTCGTCAAAACGAAAAATCCCTCAAAAGTACATTTTAGGTCGTTTTTTTGGCTAAAAACTGAGTCCTAAAAGGGAAAAACCATTTCTAGAACGCCTTTTGCACCTAAAATTCACTAATTTTTGGTTAAAATGGATAAAACGAGCTACTAATCTAATTAGCAACATAAAACTAGAAAAATTAAGCCATAAAAACACCTTGAAAAAAATATTATGATTTTTAAAATAAACGAGCGAGACTCTAATACCACTGTTGGGGTTTGGTGAGTCTGACTCACCGCGAAAACAAACCCAAAAACAAGACCGCACTCCCAATCATTAAAACCATAAACATAATTAACTTAAAGACAAGATTAAGATAATAATATTACTTTTGGAGCGTGCTTCGGCCGACCACTAAGGCTCTTACTTGAAAGCTAGCCTCGAAAATACAAAGGCCTCCAACGATGATCCAACCACAACTTGAACACCGACTAGGTCCAATGTCTTGGGGTTAGCAAGACTCGACCGAAAAACCCGAGTAATTGAGTTCAAAGGCTTTCACAAAGGTGATACCTTTTTCAACTCTTGAGTTCAAAGGTTTTCTCTACTAGTAATCCCTTTTCCAACTCTTACTCAAGCAAGTAATCCCATGCCATGCCTTGGATATTTATAAGAAAAGCTTCCTTGTGAATTCCACTCATCTTTAAATGTGAAAGTTTTTCACAAAAAGATCCCACATGGAAAGATTGATGAATTCAACCCTTAGTTAAATAAACCAAGGAACAAGCAACAAGTGTCACATGGTAAGGTGAGGACCGCTTTCTCACTTGGTCCCCAAGGTAACTCACTTGCATTGTGAGCTAACCATGTGTCACCCTACCTTGATCCCCAAGTTGGGTTCGGTTGGGCCACTTTCTTTTGGCCCGTGTCCATGACCCGTCACCCGGGTCCATGGCCCCCTTGCCACATGCGTAGCCACCATGGCGCGCTGCCAACATGGCACGCTGCTACATGGCCCACTACCAACGTGGCATGCTGCCACTTGGTGGTTGACAACGTGGCTGTTGCCACTTGGTGGCTGCCAACGTGGCTGCCATGTGTGCAGCCACATGGCGTGATGCCATGTGTGCTTCCACGTAGCGCACTCCTATTTGGCGCGCTTCGCGTGGCTAGGATTTTTGCTTGTTACTTCAAGCATTTTCCTGTCTTACCAATTCCTAAATTTTTGCTTGGCATTTGAGATTCTCTGACGCTCGGTTTCGTCGCTCCAAGCTCAAATTTCTGACGTCTAAATATAAATTACTCGGTCGACTCATTAATTTCTTTTGAATTAAGTTGTCGCTTCGGCTCGTTGGTTTCTTGCGTGTGACCCGAAGGGTTCAGTCAAGATTAAGCTGTAATATTAATTATGCATAATTAATATTACTAATCGAAAACCTAGGCATTCCGATCACTTGATCTTATTGAATATATTAGCTTTCTATTAATTCTAAACCTACTATCAGAATAATGCACTTGTTCGAAGGACACCATTCCTTTCATTGGTGTCCTTCGGGTTACAAAAATTGTTGGAAGCTTGAACAATGAAACTTACATTGGGTTACAATAACTACCTCTTAAGCTTCAAATCTCCTAATGACAGCAACACCTTCTTACCACAAATAAGTGAAATTGGGTTCGATGGGCCTTACGAGTTCTTAAACGGCTACCTTAGCATGAACCTATCCTAGAGTCAACCAACGGCAATCCCGAAGAGTGTAAACTTTAGGCACTTCGTAAGAAAGACATTCAATCACGCAAGTTAACTTTTATTATGCTCAAAGTGAAGATGAAACATTAAAGATTTTGTTATTTGTCTTAAACAAAAAAAAACATATTTTTTCATTTTTTTTTTCAATTTTTAAATATTTTTATTTTATTTTCAAATATATATATATATTATTTTCAAAGAGGAAGGAGAATAAAATTGTTAAGAGGCAGGTAAATATATATTTCCCAATCGACGAACAAAGATCGTTCGGCATCAAACCAACGATCACCAGATTCCGTAGAATCAAATACAGGATTTGAGTGCTCCTACTTATGCTAGGGTGACTTATGAATTTTCTTTCTTCTCTTAAAGTTATCTAAGAACCGGGTGCAAATTCCTCAAGGATTTTGACTTTCCAACTTTTCAACAATGATCACACATTGACGGATACTCAACTATGTTCATATTTCAAGTTTCCTTGGGACGAGGATGCGGATCATTGTATCTATACAACACATAGTAAAATGGCAAGTGATCATGGATATTATGAGCAACGTTGGTGGAGAAGTATCTCGAAGGAAAGAAAGTATGACCCTCAAACTTCCAAGTTTACTTCCATAATTCATTTGGCTATGCGGTATTTCAATCGTATCTTCACTTACGCTCTTTGCTCCAAGGACTCTTTGGGATCTATCCCTCGAGAGGATCTTTGTTGGTTGTGGATAGCCGACAAAAACAACTTTGAGATTGAGCTTGTGGATTTCACGGAGCATTTGATCAATTGATTCTTAGATATCGGTGATGGAGTTAGCCTATCGGGGTGCATCCAATTGGGAGGGATGATTTCTATCCAAGATCTTTGCATTAATTATGATTATAAGACTTTGTTAGATGAGCTTCCCCCAAATATCGATCCTCGAGAAAAATCTTCCTCTCATTTCCTCAACATCTCTGCCCTTGTGAACCAAAAGTTACACGATCGAACTAGAAAGGATGATGTTTTCATTTGGAATGTTTCCTGGTTTAACGAGTGGTTCCTAATCCCATGCAAAGAGGCAACTACCCGCCCCGAGAAGAGAGATTCCTTGTCTTGGAGGCCCTCGGTGCGAGATATTGATCCTTCTATTCGACGAACGACGAACCTTACAAGAGGCCGCTCAACCAATGCCTTCTCATCGAATGCTTATACTCTTCCCCCGGTTGAACCGGGAGGTACGCCTTTTCTTTCCTCTTCTCCCACTACTTGTACTTTTGATTTGTCAACCATTCATTCCAAGCTTGATTCTATTGCTAATGTGTTACACTCCATGCCTTCTATGCAACACCCTTATCTTGGTTATGACTATTATATGTATCAATTGTACAATTTGCATGTTCAGAAGGGGGAGGTAGAGCCCAATGTTAATTACCCATATCTCCTGGTCCAACAAGGACCTGTCCCTCAATGGGAGCCTTTAGATTCTACCGTGGGTCCTAGGCCTTGCTACCCTTATTGGGAGAGCCCTCATGTTCACCCTAGTTCTATCATAGGCACTACCCCGGACACTTACGACTGTAGGCGGCCCAGTGGTTGTGATTATGCATATGATCCGGCTAATCCTTCGCTCTTTCCAGACCCCGAGACTTAGGTAGGTGGGGTAGGCCGGGTGAGCCGGTCTTAGATGATTGGTCTCATTATTTTGAGTTTGATAGAATTAGTAAGGAAAGTAGGTTAAGGGGTAAGGCTCCTATGGAGGTGAGCGATATGGCTAGCTCTAGTCATTTGATGGAGACCGGTGAAGGGAGTTCTCATTCTACCCCTTACCATAGTGCAATACTACCATGGATACCCCCCCTTCTTATGTGCTTTTTATGATGTTTCTCTATTGCCTATATGTTTTTAGGATTAGAGTTAGGGGGTAGTCCATTTTAAGCTCGGGGTGTTTTATGTCATTTGTTGCTATGCTTCACCGTTTCCCCCCTTTTCTTTTTTAGTTTATTCTGGTCTCATATGCTTCTGGTATTGATCTCTGTGTCTTTTGGTTTTATGATGATGATGTTATGCTTCTGTTGATTTCTCTGCCCGACTATTGGTTTTGTTGTTTGTTTCGCTGATCGTTGTCTGCTGTGTTTTTCTGTGTCTCTGTTATGATGATTCCTAATGATGATTGTTTGATATCTTGTTTCCTATTACTGTTTCAGTCTGATGATTCTGCTTCATATACTCATTGGATTCTATTCCTGTTGCTATTATTACTTGCTTTTTCTTTATTTTCAGGCATTTTATTTTCTCTTTTCTTCTTTTCTTTTGTATTGAAGTTACTAACAATTTTCTTTGTATATAGTTCTTTATTTTTCACCTTGATCTATTGATTATGCTTTGGTTTTGAAGATTCATAAAGGTGCTCTTTCGCCTTGTTTTATGTAGTATAACTTTGGTGCCTGGTGAGATCTTTCTATTTCTCTTCTTTTCTTTAATTAGATGCTTAGGTTAAGATTAGTTGAAGGTGAAGTTGATTGTTCGATCGAGGATGTTTTCCTTGTACCATCTAGCGTGTTTGGGGTCATTGGCGTTGTTGTCGAATGACTGCCTGTTTGGCGATTGGGTTTTACTTGCGATTGTTCTCATTCTTACGCTATTCTCTCTAAGTTTCTTTTTCTTTCCTTAAAAAAAACACAAAACACATTTTTGAGGCTATACTTTTCTTTTTGCTTGTTTAGCTCTTATCTTTGGACATTCTACAATTCGGAATTTTGCCTTTGAATGTATGCTTTCCTATATTTTATCGGTGTCCATACTTTGAGAATATTCACGATTGACTCTAGGATAGGGTATGCTAAGGTAGTGGTTTAGACCTTTTGGGACCTTGAAGCCGGATTCTTTTGGTTTGTGGTAAGACGGAGTTGCTTCCTTTGGTAAATTTGACAACTTTAGTAAGTTTTTGCTACAATCGTGTGAGGATTTTTCTTTTTCAAGCCTTCATAATATTTTGATTGTGCGGCATGGATCCTTGACCTTTGCAGAACTTATCTTGAATCTTGACTCATAATTCTCAAACTCAAGACCGAAGCAACTAGGATGGACAAAAGCAACTTTTTGGAGTGGTAATTTTTTGTTTCTAGGATTTTCTTCTTTCTTTTTAGTTCATTGGGTTTATATTTTCCTTCTTGCTAACCATTTGAGTCTTTCCCCTTCTTTTCAAGCCACATCTTTAGAACTTTGAGCCTTTTGTTTCTTTTTGTTCCATTTTTGGTTTTTGTGAAGAAAATGGTCATGTTTTTGGAATTTGTGGTTTAAAAGGTTGGATATTGGTTTTATTGTAAGCATGCTTGTCTTTTGTATATATTGTGAATAATGACAAGTGAATAAAGGAAAAGTCGTCCAAAGTAAAAAAAACCACTAAGGACATAATAAAGGCAAAATTGAAAAAGTCGTCCAAAGTTAAATAGGCAAGGACAATTGCTTTATAAGAAATGAAAATAAAAATAAAAAAGAAGTGAAAATGAGAAAATTCAACAATATTTTGATGTGAGTCTTTTCCCTTTTCAAGCATTCTGGACAATGCTTCCTTTTAGCTTGGGGGAGAAGTGTTTACGCTTTTTGTATATATGCTTGTGGATATAGCTTTGAATAAGCTTGGGGGTGTTAGTTTGTTTTTATTTGGTAACTACGTGATTGTGATTCTAAGAAAGAGCCTGTTCTTTGCTTCACAATTAGGGATACCACCAAATTATAAATTTTAGGCCTACCCCTAACCTTTTGCCCTTACGTTACAACCTTTGGGAAAGTCCTTTCGACCTAGTGGTTGAGTCAAGTACCAAGGGATGGCATTATGAGTTAAAGCTTAAGGAAAAGGGATGCAAGGTCAAGATGTCGAGAACCCTCAAATTTTACTCTTTTCCGGTTCCTTCGAGGAACCATAGAGACACTTACCAAGGGAAGATTTGAAGCCATTGGGAGAACGTGATTAGATTGGTTAGGATGAAAGTTGATTGCGCCTCATTAGTTATCTACGCTTAGCATACCTTATGTTTTAATCAACCGTGGATATCTTGAAGCATGCATACCAATTTCACTTGCATTTGACCGTTTGTGAAGGTCCTATTTGTTTGAATTTTTTATTTACCTTATTTTATTTTAAATGATTTTGCCTCGTTTTATTTCAAAGAGTTATGGGTTAAGCTCTTACGAAACCCTTACGAGACCTCACTCGTCCTCATAGGCGACTTTGGGGTTTAAAGGGCTTGTTGTAACTACAAACAACCAAGATTCCTATGCTAGTGAGTCTTAGTGTATATTCTTTTTCTCTTCTTTTATTTTCTAAATAAGCCCTCCTTATTCCTTTTTAGCTTTTGTTTTGCCCGGGACGAGAAAAAGTCTAGCCTGGGGGAATTTGATGAGTGTCATTTATGGCACTCATAAGGTAGCCTTTTAGGATGTTTTCACCCTATATTTCATAGTTTTCTTTTATCATTTTGGTCTTTTCTTCTTTAGTTTCTCTATTTCTTCTTTGTTCGTGTTTTACTTTCCTTTATATGGTTCGTGCTTCCCTTTTATATGGCTCTTTTACTCCTTTATTTTCTCTCTTTGGTTACTCTTGTAGGTTCTTAAGGAGTTGGCTTTGCAAAGGGATCAAGAAGAGCAAAAAGGGTAAGGAAAGAAGAAGCAAGCTCCTTGGAGAGGGTTTGAGAGGGCACGGAGAGGGTGCAGGTCTTGAATGCCGGGGGCGCGGGTCTTGAATGTTGCAGGCGCGGATAAAGTGCAAATAAATGGTGATTTTTGGCAGGAACTCTCCGCGCCCTGGCCGCGGTCTAGCCGCGGGCGTGAAGGTTCTGGAGTGACCGCGGCCCCATGTTTACACTTGGGAGCGGGCATCTGCCGCGCCCTTAGCCGCAGGTGCGGGCTACAGTACCCACAGGCGCGGGTGTTGCCCAGATTTCCCGCGGAGTAAGTTAAGGGTTCCGTACCCATTTCACCGCCCCCGCGGGATATTACTGGAGAGGGCGCGGCCGACCATATTTTCTTCTTTGTCTATAAATACTCTTGTAATTTCTATTCAAGGCTAACTTTTAGATAATCATTCATTTGCTTAGTTTTTAGAGAGAGAAGTTAGAGAGAAAGTAGAGATATAAATTCTAGGATTTTGATTTGTATTATAACATTGCTTCAATCAAGTTTGGATTTCTTCTTCATATCAATGAAAGTTTGTGAGATTTCTTTCCTTTGAATTTACTTTTATTGCAGTTTCCTTTAATGCTTGAATGTTTGATTTGGATTTTGATTTAGGTTTGAGAATTTGTTGATTGATTGATTTTCCTTTTGATTAAGCTTGAGATGAATATGTTTGTGATTGAATTTCTTTTGTCTTTAAAATTAACCATGATTAGTGAGAAGATTAGTTGCTAGGGAGAAGGGGAAGCATGCTTGGTTGATTAATTTTGCTAGTTGATGATCATTAATTGATTGAATTGTTGCAATTAAATTGGTTGACATAGTTGTGCATGTGATTAATTATACTAGGAGTGATTAGCCTATAAGATTAATCTAGATTGCATTGAAAATTTCAATGACATGAACCCTTGATTTGAGAATTGCTTTAATTGATTGAATTTTATTGCGATTCTCCTTGTTAGCCATTCATAGTGAACCCTAGCTTGGCTTATAGTAGATAACCTTTGGATTCCTTTGATTGCAACTATTGTTTGTCCCTGATAATGTTTGAATCGATTGAGTGATCTATCAGTTAGCATAATAATTGAGCTTGCATGTGGAACCTATATCCCTAGTGTTTAGCATATTGATTGAATTCTTCAATTTTTCTCTCTTCTTGATATCTTAATTACCAACCACAACAATTTATATTCTTCGAATTAGCTTGACAATAGACTATACCATATTTCTTACTCATTCCTTTGGGTTTGACTCTTAACTTTCCACATACTTGTATTAGGTTGTTCGAGTGTTTACAAATTAGGTTTTGCTATATGGAGAGGTAAATAACGACCTACATTTTTCTCTTGTCAAAATGGCGTCGTTGCTGGGGAATGATATTGGTGCTTAGTTATAGTTGTTGAGTCTATTTCATTCTAAAAAAAACAAAAAGATTTTTCTCTTATAGGCTACACCTGTAGCTGTGCTACTAATCATTTCTTTTGAAGTTGTATGCATAGAGCACGTGGTCATTCACTAGTGCCATTTGATCCGGAGATTGAGAGGACTATTACGAGATTATGGGTTGCTAGACGTTCTTTGTCGGTAGTCGCTATCAAGTGAGGAAGAACCACAGCTAGAAGAACAAGCCTTCTTCTTGAATTAGATTCACGCCTTCTTCTGTTCCAATGTTAGCCATATCATTGTCATTCAAACCAAAAAATCTCTGAAAAACGGGTTTGGGATCTGACAAGTTAAGAGCATATGTCACAGGGAAATTATTTGCAGGGAATCCTAATAGAACCTCAAACTCACCAGGTAATGGAACAATTTTGTCTCCTTTGAAAAGGAGTCCCAAGGATTAACAACGGCATGGAGAAAATCAAAGTTTATGTCTAGTTGCATATAACTCAATAGAGGGTCAAGGTGGTATATTTTGAAAGCTAGTTTATCTTCGGTAGAAAAAGAAGTGACCCATTGCATCAAACGTTGTCCAAAGGTTTTTACCATTGTTCAATACAAAAAAAGAGGGAGAGAATTTAGAGAGTTTAATTCTTTTTAATTCTGTATGGTACTACTAAAGAATGAAAGCGAGATGATCAAAATCTACACAAAACCACATTTAAATTGAACCAAAAGAGGCAAAATTTCTGCAATTTTTGCTCAAAGGAAAGTTCACTCGCAAGCGGCTTGCGCAACTCACGTGTTAAGCGCGCCTGCCGCACGTAACCAAATTACATGCGTGCAACATCCGCGCGCAACACATGCAGTTTCGGGCGTCTTGTCTGTCGCGACATGTTATTGTTTTTCTCTTTGTGTCCTTTTTTATGTTTTTTTATTTTATTTTTCACTTTCCTTCTTATTTTACCTTTCTCTTTATTTCTTCATTTTCTCTTTCCTTTTCCTTTTTTTTCTCTCATTATTTCTTTTTTGTTATTTTTTCAAGGGGGTAAGTCGAGAACCCTTTCCCTCCCTCAAAAAATTTTTTGCTCCAAAAAAGGACATACTCATGGAAACAAAAAGCATTAAAATAATAATAAAAGACATATATACAATATATGTGTGTCATATGTACAGCGAAAATGATAACAAAAATATATATGTACATCTGTTTCAAAAAAAAAAAAAAAAAACTAAGGAAATTAGGGTGCTCGGCGACTCTCGGACGGCTGCCGTACAAATTGCAAAATCCAAATAAAGGTTAATACACAAACTGTGTAATAATTTTGATAAAAGAAAAAGAAATAAACTTATCACTACAAGAAAAAGGGGTATTAGCTCGTCAAAGTGTCAAAAAAAAAAAAAGTTGTCGGTAGTCGCTACCATCCTGTAAAAATTAATTAAAAAAGAAAAAAAATCCTAAGCATGATGAGGAGTTTCCACCAATCACTCTTAACTCGTCAAAGTGTCAAAACCAAAAAAAATAAGTTAATCACTCTTAAAGATAGAATACAGTAATAACAGTATACAGAGACTCTTCATCCTAAAAAAACACGCAGAAGACTTAATTTCGAAGAATCAACCCTAAACGTCGCTCTTCATCTTCTTTTGCTACACCACCACGTCTCCTCCCAGGCAAGTTTAAATGCCTGACTTCCTTCCACCCTTCGCTTATTGTAATTTGCCAGCTATGAATTTTGGGGTCATTATTGATTTTTTTGTCCAATTAATTATTTTAATTTTGTTTGCATGGTCTAATTGAAGTCAATTAATTAAAAATAATTCGAAATTAATTGAGTATGCAAAAATCCCTAACTATTTTCAATGTAAAAATCCTAATTCTAGTTATTTCGACCCCTTTTTTCTTTCTTAGGCCCTGTTCTCTTCACCTTAAAAAAATGATATTAAGTAAAATTAATTTCACTTCAGTAAAAATAAGTTCAGTTTAGTAATATTAATTTCAATTCAGTAAAAATAATTTCAGTTCAGTAAAAATAATTTCAGTTAAATTCAGTTTTCTTAAAGAAAAATTATAATAGAAAATCAGTAAAAATAATTTCATTTAAAGTAATTTAAGTTCAGTAAAAATAATTTAAATTCAGTAAAATTAAGTTCAGTTCAGTAAAAATAAGTTTAGTTCATTAAAAATAATTTTAGTTCAGCAAAATTTAGGTGTATCAAACAGGGCCTTGGTTGTCTTCAATGATGTGGTATTAGTTAATTAAATTCGCCTTTTCTCTGATTTCTTGTTTTGCTCTAAATTCTGGTTCGTTAGAGGGTTGAGTATTGAGGATCGCTAGTTCTAATTGAATTCTTTTTTTTATCTGAATTTTATTTTGTTTTGAGCCTAATTTGCTGCTGGGTTGCTGTCATGAACTCGTGATGTGGTGTTAGTTTTTTTTATTGAGTTGTGAGGCAGCAGGTTAGGGGCTAGAATAAAAGTAGGTTAGTTGAGTGGGGATGCATTTTCTTTCTTGGTTGTTTAATTGTAAATATCCTGTTTGGATGCAAGTTTTCAACATGACCTTCCCCAAAGTATTATCTGTATAGCTTTTCAAGATCTGGTTATATCTGCTTCCATGTTTCTCCATTTACTGGTATATTGTAGTATTAGTGAGGCATTTTCTAATTTCGGATAGCCAGACATCTGAATAAGTATAGAAGAAAGTTTGTAAGTCTTATCAAATTATAGTTATTGTACTTTCTGGTAAGTTGATTGTAGCTTGTCAGTATTTTAAATTGAATTATTATGTTGACAAGTATGTCAACGAATAGGATAATGTTTCCATTCATTTAAAACTCTACCAAAAAGTTATTACAGTTATGCTATTACTAAAAGTTATTTCAATGTGAGTGTGTGTAGTAGACTGTTTGTGCCTAGGTTATGTTTGCTGCAATACTATATTGAGCAATGCAATATCGGGTGTTATATTGTAGAAGTGGGTAAAGGCTTGTGTTAGAACTCTAAATGCAAAAGTTAGCTTTTTAGCCTTGTATTGAAGTTGTAATGTTCATAACTTATATTTATAACTTTCTTTTTATTGAAATCATCTTTTGTCTATGCTGAGAAATTGATACGAGCTTGAACACTCTTTTTTCCACTGGATAACGGAATACTATTGTTTCCCTAGGAACTAAATTTGATATTTAGGTTGTTCCCGTCTAAATAGTTACATGTATTGCTCAATTATCTAATAGCTTTATTAGATTATCTTCGAGTGATCAAAGTTTAAAATGCTGATGCGTGAGCTTAGTCTTTCCACATATATACTTTCAGGAATATAAAAGATGTGATACAGTCATCACACAAAATATGAAGGTAAGCTTGCTGCAAAATTGCATTTCAGGCATTATCTTTATTGCCATTGTCGTGCAAGGGCTAGTTGTTACCGTTTTTTTCTTTCTTTTTAATTTGTGTTGCTTTGCTGCTATTGCTATGTATTGCAGTGAAGCAAGGGCTAGATTATTGTCCACCTATGAGATCGATTCCTAACCATTTTCCTAATTACATATTTTATATAGTTCATAAAATTGATTGATTATGACACCATTGGTTTCATTCGATTGTGTTGGATCATAGACATTTTTGCTCTAACCTTTGTTTTCTTCACCCGATTTTTCCCAATCAATTAAATTTATGCAGCCATGTAGCATGATAACTATTATAAGCTCAATGTGAATATCATAAACTGTCCGTTGTGTTTGAAATTACGTGTTAATTATAATGAGGACATTACATCATAAGCACTACTAATATATTGATGTGATATGACATGATATTATCTTATAACTATTTTCGTGATATGAGCAGGTTTGGTGTGATGGCAAAGTAGCACTTAACATGTATAAGAAGTTGCTGATAGTCTTTCCTAAAGAGAAGAATGGAAGGGAGTAGCTTTGGAAAAGAGCCTTGTCAATATATTTGTTATGCCAATATGTCAATGAAAAGGTATAGTTTTCTTAATGTCAATTTTTATTGATTTCCTTTTTTTTGATTATATGTATAGATTTATTATTTGATTATGGATAATATGATCCATGTTCGTTTATGATAAGTACTTGGAAAATGCACATGTATACCTTAGTGTCTTATTTTCTTTTAGTTGCATATATCTTGTTTAAAGTCTGAGTATGTAATAGTAATATTGTTGGAGCTTGGAGAGAATGAGAAATGATTACATATTGGCATTGAGAAATGATTAGATATTTATTCAGTGGATTAGTCTTTGAATGATTCAGATTTTTCATCCCATTTTTTTCTAGCTAAACATTCTATAATCTTACTGATTAGCTAGCAAGAAATTATGCTTTGTAAAGAGCTATGACAGATATTTTGTTTTTACAAGTAGCTTCAAGCTAACTTACTGTGTAAGATGGTGTGGCCTGTTGTTTTATTGTTGAATTTTTTTATAAAAGCATTGCAATTTAAATTTATGGAAATTCTATCATAGTGTTGCTAGTGTAGAATTAAGTCTAAAATGTTATCTTTCTGTCATGACAGATTGACGGGGGTGCGGTTTTGGACCTTTTGATATGCACTATTCCGTGGCTGAAAAAATAAAGCAAATTTTAAACAAAGTATAAGAGATTACTCCTGCTGCTGCAACCTTACTACTAATGTTGATGCTACCACACTTATTACTGTTATTACCATGTTGTTGCTACCACTACTGCACTGCCATTAAAGCATTGCTGCCAATTTTATGCGCTACACTACATTATCAGAGATTAGATTATATTATGATAAACATATTCTAGTCTGTATTTTTAAAATATAAACATAAATTGTATTAGATTTTGAACTTATATATATATATATATATATATATATATATATATATATATATATATATATATATATATATAGAGGAAGGCTCATGTAAGAACCCTCCTCTATATAAGAACTCAATCTTATATAAGAACCAATCTCAACCATTTATTAGTTTTGATCCAACCATCTAAAACCATCCTTTAGTAATGGCATTTCTGTAATTCTTTTTTTATGTTTTAAATTTTTTTCTACTCTTATGTTCTAAATCTAGTCTACCTATTTTCTAATTTTTTTTTTTTCTATGTTCCAAATTTAGTCTACTTATATACTAAAGTTTTTTTTTTTTTTTTTTTTTTTTTTTTTTTTTTTTTTTTTTTCCTATGTTCTAAATTTTTCCAACCTATGTTCTAAAGTTTTTTTTCTTCTTCTTATGTTCTAAATATTCTTTTACCTATGTTCTAAATTCTTTTGCCTATGATCTAAATTCAGTCTACTTATGTTCTAAAGTTTTTTTTTCCTAAGTTCTAAATTTTTACTACCTATGTTCTAAAGTTTCTTTTTTTTTTCTTTTTTTTTGTTTACGTTCTAAATATTCTTTTACCTATATTCTAAATATTCTTTTATCTATGTTCAAAATTTTTTTTTTTCTATGTTCTAAATTTAGTCTACTTATGTTCTAAAGTTTTTTTTCCTGTGTTCTAAATTTTTTCAACCTATGTTCTAATTTTTTCCTATATTCTAAATTTTTTCTACCTATGTTCTAACGGTTTTTATTTCCTATGTTTAAAATATTCTTTCCTATGTTCAAAATTCTTTTGCCTATGTTCTAAATTCAGTCTACTTATGTTCTAAAGGTTTTTTTTTTTTTTTTTTTTTTTTTTTTTTTTTTTTTTTTTTATGTTCTAAACTTTTACTACCTATTTTCTAAAGTTTTTCTTATATAGTTATTTATAAATATTGCCTATGTAGGATTCGAACCTATATCAACTATGCATTTGCATAGTGCTCTACCACTTGAGCTAATAGGTTTTTAATATAAATCAACACCCTCCCATAGAAGCCGAGGAAAACAATCACATGCAATGTAGAAACTCAAATGCGACAATTTTGCATAAAGAAGATCTATGGACACCCCATTGAACTTAAATCTCATCACCGGGACAAAAGCATCAGGCACAGGGTGCAACTTTGTAACCTCAGGCATCTCAGAAAGCATCTAATGGAGTTCTTCGAAGAAATCTTCCTATATCCAGTAAAATATAACAAGTTAAGGGGCACTAAAGTAGCAAAAAATAATGGAAAAAGTATAGAAGCAGACAAAAGTTATATCTTAGCTCTCGCGTAGCATGTCTAGGGGCAACACATAGGATATTTATATCAACTCCAGGACTACGCACCTATTTACAACAACCAAAAAAAAACAAGAAGAAGAATTTAAAGCATAAGAAAACAAATATCTAGAACATAGGAAAAAATTTAGAACATAAGCTGAAAAAATAATTTAAAACATAGGAAAAAATTTAGAACATAAGCTGAAAAAATAATATAGAATATAGGAAAAAAAAATTACTACATAGGAAAAATTTAGAACATAAACAAACAAACATATGAAAAATAATTTAGAACATAGGAAAAAATTTAGAACATAAATTGAAAAAATAATTTCAAACATAGAAAAAAAATTTAAAACATAAGCTGAAAAAATAATTTAAAATATAGGAAAAAATTTAGAACATAAGAAAAACTTTAGAATTTAGGAAAAACATTTAGATTATAGGAAAATTTAGAACATAAGCAAACCAACTTTTAAAACATAAGAAAAAATTTAGAACGTAAGCTGAAAAAAAAATTTAGAACATAGAAAAAAATTTAAAACATAAGCTGAAAAAAAAATTTAGAACATAAGGAAAAAAAATGTATAATATAGGAAAAAAAATTTAGAACATATGAAAAATTTAGAACCTAAACAAACAAACATTTAGAATATATGAAAAATAATTTAGAATATAGGAAAAAATTTAGAACATAAGCTAAAAAATAATTTAGAACATAGGAAAAAATTTAGAACATAAGCTGAAAAAAAAATTTAGAACATAAGAAAAAATTTAGAACATATGCTGAAAAAAATTATTTAGAACATAGAAAAAAAAAATTTAGAACATAAACAAACAAACATTTAAAACATATGAAAAATAATTTAGAACATAAACTGAAAAAAATAATTTAGAATATAGGAAAAAAATTTAAAACATAAGTTGAAAAAATAATTTAGAACATAGGAAAAAATTTAAAACATAAGCCGAAAAAATAATATAGAATATAGGAAAAAAAATTTAAAACATAGGCTAAATTTAGAACATATGAAAAATAATTTAGAACATAGGAAAAAATTAAGAACATAATCTGAAAAAATAATTTAGAATATAGGAAAAAATTTAAAACATAAGTTGAAAAAATAATTTAGAACATATGAAAAAATTTAGAATGTAAGCTGAAAAAATAATTTAGAATATATGAAATAATTAGAACATAAGCAGAAAAAAAATTAGAACATAGGAAAACTTTAGAACATAAGCCGAAAAAAGTTTAGAACATAAAGAGGGGTTCTTATATAAGATTGGGTTCTTATATAAGGAGAGGTTCTTACCGGATCCCTCCCCTATATATATATATATATATATATATAATTGATTAAATATTAATTAAGCTTAAATAAAGTATTATTTTGAGCCATTTTTTGCTCTGGAGCAAATAACCACATTTTGTACTATTCGTCTCAAAAGTAGTCTTAAAGCATTGGTCTTTGTAGTCGCTAATAAGTCGCAAATATTTTATGTACGATGGACAATGATTTAATTAATAATATTTGAAAATTAGTTCCTAAATGGCAGTTGCAAATTCATCGCTAAAATTTGTGACTATCCAAATCACAGTCGCAAAAGTTTGGTCTTGTAATTACTAATCCGACGCAAAAGTAGTCTTAAATAATTGGTCTTTGTAGTCGCTAATCCGTTGCAAATATTTTACGACGGACAATGATTTGGTTGCTAAAATTTGAAAGTTGGTCGGTAAATGACAGTTAAAAAGTCATTGCAAATTCGTCGCTAAATTTGCGACTATTAAAAAATTAGTCGTAGAAATGGATTTGCGACGAGGTCTTTGGCAACAAACCAAAGTAGTTGCAAATCCGTCGAAAATCCATTTTTGCGACGGATTTGCAACTACTTTGGCCGTTGCTAATCCCACTTTTTCTTCTAGTGTTACCGCGACCATCCCATCATCACCTATGATAAAGCCACAAGGACTCTCTGATAAGCAGCTTGGAAAACACGCATAGTCCTCATCATGTCGTTCACGGTCTCCCGCGATATCTGTTCCAAAATACAAGGACAGTAAGTAAACAAATGTATATGAAAAAAATACATATATAATAACAAATACATATACACAATAAACATACGGACTCAACTGTCTCAAGAACAAACTGTATGCCCTCTTCCTCTGTTTATGGGAGAATCTCATGAATTACTGATCTAAAAGCATCGGTATACATGATCTCCGTTGTAGGAGGTACCCAACAACCTAACTCAACTCGCTGAAAACGCAATAAAAGAGTCAAGGCTCCAAAAATAAAAGAAAAAAATATATATAGTAAAATACTAACCGGAACAAAATATGGGAAAGGAGTAAGCCTAGATGCAATGAAAGCTTGGTAGGATGCATCAGGCAACACCAGCTGCTACACTGGATAACCGAGGATTGCCTGAGCTCGATCCTCGGTAGACTACAATTTTGAACACAACATCCAGATGGAGAATCCTCAAGAACCAAAGGCTCCTTGATCAAGGGTTAGATAGGTCGTTAAACTACTACCCTAATCGAATTAATCATTTATATACCTAAACCACTCTAATACAAATATAGGTGCAAGTAAAGGGTCAAACCAGTAAGGAAGCTCACTCATTCAACATCATTTTCACTAATGCAAGAGTAAGGGGAATGTTTTTGTTGGTTTTTGAATAAAGAGCACTAAAACTACAAATAAGCAAAGATAATGATGATTAAAATCAAGAGAGACGACGCTAGGTATACGGGGGTGTTCAATATGATTAGAAAGAGGGGAATAATGGTGATTATCATGAAACACATGCCAAAGAACACAAGATTCTACCTAAACAATTTAGTCTCATGCAATAGTATAGGCAAATCAATAAAAGAGGTCTACACCAATAAGGATCATTCTCATGAATCCTATTAGTTACAATCAAACCAAGAGAATAAAGAAGCACAATCCATAAAAACTCCACTTTAATAACTCAATCTCATGCATTCATTAAAATAAAGATGATCTTAATCTAGTTCAAATCACTTTCATGCATTTAAACTAGAAAACATCAAATAGAGTGCAACAATAATCTCAAGCTAATAAAAATCATGTCTTTCATCAATTTATGGAATAAGTTCAATCCAACCATCATCATTCATCCAATATCAAATCATATCTTCCACCCCCTTCCCCTAGCTAAAAGTTTAGCCTAGAGAAGGGAGATTAAACATAATATCAAAACTAGAAATAAACTCAAGAACTCAAAACAAAACATGATTAAAATCAATGAAATCAATAACAACTAGATTAACTAATAAGATTAACAATAATAAGCAACAATAAAACAAATAAATAATACTCAAGGAAAGGAGATTAGATTACTAAAGAAAGGATTAGTGAAAGATGAAAACTTGGATTCTTGCTTGAATGATTTTGAGCAAAGTTGAATACAATAAAGGATGCTTGAATAACAATGTACTTTCTCTCTCTAGATTAGACTAATATTCTATGGAATTAATACTAAGTGTCCTCTATTACAAAGAGTCCCGTCTATATATATATGTGGCTCCCCCCAAAAGAAAGAAACTTAGGCAACAGGGCGCAAGGAAATCAGAAACCCAGCGGTGCGCGCCCACACACGACATATGCGCGCCCGCGCAATAGAAGTGTGCACCCTCTAAGCATAGTGCGCGGCCACAACTTTGAGGGTATGGGGAAATCAAGCGCGCCCGCACAGTAAACCTGCGCGCTCGCGCATCAAGTCGTGTGCCCGCACTGAAGCTGCACAATAGGTCACTTAAACTCTCTAGTTTGGCTTTGTTTCTTCAGCTTGGTTGCGTGGGTTCTGACTGGGCTGCGCGCCCGCACAGCCAAGGGTGCACGCCCGCACAGCCAAGGGTGCGCGCCCGCATAACAGCCACACAACATCCCGCGCAGAACAGTTTGCTTGGCTCCTTGAAATCCTCTTTCTTTCGGCACAAACTACCTATAAAACAAAAGCATGGAAATCAAAATAAAGAGAAGGCGAGAAGACTAAAAAAAAGGAAGATAAAGGAGAAACAAAAAGAGGAAACAAAACTAGGTATAAATGCTTAGAAAAAGGGCCAAACAAGTGCAAATTAGGGGAGGATCCTTAGAGAAAAAGGATAAAAGAGTGGCATATATGCCACTCATCAAAATCCCCCACACTTGCCTCTTTCTTGTGCTCAAGCAAAGAAAATTGGAACAAAAAGACAAACACAACAAACATAACATGACAAGGTTTTAGCAAAACCAATCAAGCCTAAAGGTAATGAAATGCTCCATTTGGACTCACACGCAAATAAATGCACCAAAGAATACTTATCTTTCTCAATTCAAAAAGGGAAAACACGTTCCAAGGTGCTCAAGTTTAAAAAAGCCAAACCTAAGCTAAGCATAGAGAACTCATGATTTCATTCTTCGCCCTAGCCCCAACCAAGACGGTCTGCGTTCTCTCCAATAGCTTCAATTCATCCCCTAGCTAGCTCCTCATGATTCCTCGAGGGAACCGGAAAAAGAATTTTTATGTGGAATCATAAGGACATCCCGACATCTCAACTATGCATACTCTCTCCATAGGGTTGAAATCTACCTCCCTCCACCGTTCTTTGACCACGCCCCTCTAAAATCCAAGGGTCTTAAGTAGGGTTGTAATGTCATGGCTAGGGGTTAAGGTTGGGAAACAATTTGAAAATTTTGGTGGCAATTCCTAAGTTAAGTATAAGAGTGGCCATTTCTCAAGAACATCCTAAGAATTGAACCTATTCCCAAACTTAAAACCTTTAAAAACAAACCACACCACATTACTTCAATCTTTTTCATATTTTTTTCACTTTTTTTTCTTATTTTTTTTTTTTTTTTGCTTGGTTTTCATGAGTTTCAAGTTTCTTGCCAAACCTTTTTGCATACTCTTTTCATGAATAATCTTTCAAAACCTTAATTGAACCAAATTACACAACTTTCTTGCTCAATTTTAACATTATCAAACTCGAACCTCATAAGCCAATGTTTCACTAACTACAAGGGTTGGCAAAACATAGGCCGATAGGTTTGTAATATGGCTAAGTCAAGAAAGGGGAAATAAGTCTCAAATTGGTTAGCAAGTGGGTGAATGTAAAAAATGAAAAACAAATTTGTAACAAAACACAAATAAAACAAAGAAAAATGAGAAGAAATGCCCTCTTCCTCCTATAGAGTTATATGATCACGATCTTGGGAGCTAGACGCTAACACAAAGATTAAGATATGCATAGTTAAGGATCCTAAATGCCGCTCACAAGAATTATGAAGGCTAGAACAAATGACGCTCACACGGGATAAGAAATATAGCAAATACCAATCAGGGGAATCCTATCCACCATAAAGAGCAACACCATCTTACCACTTTCCCGTGAACTAGGGGTTCAAACGTCCTCAAAAGTTTTAAACCAGGCTACCTTAGCTTACAATGTGTCTAATTAAACCCAAAGCATTCTCAAACCGTGTAAACCCTCATCAACTAGGAAGATAAGCATTCAAAGACACATCGTCAAGAGAGGCAAACCAATCCAAAAGAGTAAGCAAATTACAAATCAAAAATCATTTCAAATTGTCATAATTATGCTTGTAACACAAAAAGGGGAAAACAGAACAAAAGAAAGAGGAAGAAATAAAAAAGATTCACATACGAGGCATATAATCCAATTAAATCTCAATCGTCATACAAGTGATCGTTCATAACAACATCAACGATCCCAGGTTCCATAGAACCAAAAGCAAACATCCTCGAACCATTCAACTTCTGCCTAAGCTAAACCTAAGCTAAACACCCAAAAAAAAAGAAAATAAAAGAGAGGAAAGGTCTCACCAAATGCTGCTTGAAATGAAGACAAGATAAATTATGCAATCTCACCGAGGGGGCTCGATTTGCCCCTTAACTTCCTTTATCTCCATTTCCAAGATTTAAAAGTGAGCCAAAAAGAAAGAAACGACTGAGATAAAACAAAAATAAATAAAAAAGTTAAAAATCAAAGAAGGAAACTAAGACTTTAACCAAAATGATGAAATATAAATAAAATAAAACGATAAAAAAATGGATTAAGGGAAATTTGGACTATCGGGAGTTTGGATTTTTATTCATAGGAGCGCCATCACCTACAAAACACTTGAAAATTCATTCGTAAAAGCTCATCAAAATCACCCAGAGACGTCATCATCACAATCAAGAAGATAAATTAACATCAAAACATGATAAAGCCAACTGGACCATGAGAGCTCTACCACCTACAATGAAATCCCCCCCCCCCCACACTAGCATGATGATAAGCCTCCCCCCACACTATAAAAAAACATCCCTTTGCTTCTTACACACCCCCCACACTAAAATAATGCACCGTCCGCGGTGCGCTAAATTAAAACATTAGGAGGGGGCAAAGGGGAGAAATAAAGAACAAGGTGGGGCTAGTGGCCACTAGGGCCGGCTTCGACATCATCTCCATCATCCTCGGTGTCGTAAGAGAAACCGTCTGGAGGGATTCCGTGTGGGTCACAACCATCGGTGTAACCCGGAGGCCAAGTATAGTGACCTCGAAAGAGGTCTTGTTGCCATTGAGGCAATGGATCGAAAGGGGCGGGAAGCTGAAGAGGGGAAGGGTGGGTAGGGTCGACATATGGATAGTTTGGGTCACCCCTAAAATCGCCCCCTCCCCCGGGGCACGATAATCGTACTTGGTTTCCGTCGGGTAGTCTACCCGGGAAACACCGTGGGAGGAGGGCCCTTGCCAATAAGGCCGAGTAGGTTGCGATCCCTGCCACTGAGGGACCGGGCCTTGTTGGGGTGGCCAATAGGGGTAATTTACCGGGGGGGGGGTGACCTCACCCCTATCCACGGCCGCACCATAAGGAGCTTGGGTTTGCATAAACATGTTGGTTCTCCATCAGGCTCTGCATGCCAAGTTGCATGCTCATCATTTGTTGTTCAAGGCTACTCATCCCTTGATGTTGTTGCTGTTCTTGATGATGTTGTTGTTGTTGTTGTTGTTGCTGCTAATGTTGTTGTTGTTGTTGTTGCTGATGTTATTGTTCCTGTTGTTTTTGTTGCTGTTGTTGTTGTTGTTGTTGTTGTCGATCGACTACCATATTCCTTGCGCCACCCAAAGCAGTGGGTAGCACACCATTGTCTCGCGGAATTTTCTATACATTCCTAGCGTTCTGCTCCAAGGATGTACGACTGGGGTAAGGCAAGATACAATGGTGCTCGCGGTCAACAATCCAAGCATGAAAATTGTTGGCATCTAAAGTTCCTTGGAGGAACCCCGACCTTCTGATTTGTTGTATTTGAGTGCATGAGGGGAAGAAGCGTTCATAGTTAAGCTTCTTGGAAATCCTTGTGATCATCCCACCAAGGCAATTTCTCCCTTCTTGTGACCCGACTTGATTGCCTCGCAGCACATGAAGAACCAGTACCCTATGTTGAGCCGCCCTCTCAACTACTACCTAGTAGCAACCCACAAAGTAAAGAGCTCTTCATGCGAGAGCTTACTCAAGTCTTGCTTGCTAAACACCGCAAACCCTAGAATGCGGTGAAGGATACGGAGCACAGGGTTGATAATATGGTTGTCCACCGAATACCTAGTGTTGAACTCTTCAAAATCAGTAATTGTTTGCCACTATCGAAATGCATCGTACTCTGGGAATAGGATCAATGAAGGGGAAAGGAGATCCGCCTCGGGGTTCAAATCCAACAATGTATTAAGATCACTAAGAGTCATAGTGTGCTAGTTGTTGAATAGTTGGAAAGAAATTTGGAAGTCTTTGTTCCCATAAGGCTCCTTTTCAAATGAGGCCAATAATTCGATGGTGGGCTCTTTATATGTTCGAAATTGATGCTTGATGAACTCATTCATCCCTAAGTTTTCAAGGAGCGACCTTATGTCATCGTCAATCCCCAAAGCTCTCATGGAGCGTTGATCATAGTGTCTCGAGGGTTTTAGCTTTCGACCTTGAAGGTCCTTAAAGAAAGTAGCATGGACCTTGTTCAAGAATTTCTATCGAGGGCGAACATTTGGTCCTTGAGCTTTAGTTTGTTGAGTTTAAGTACTCGGTTCCTCAGCCCTTAACCGAGGCTCTTTTCTACTCTTCCTTTTTCTCTTTGTGGCCTCATGCAATACAAACAACCAAACCAAAAGAGAACTTCCTTCAAACTCAACTAATAATTGAAACACAACAACAACAACCCAAGCCTTAACAATCTGCAAAAAGGTTAGTACCAACAACTAACCACACAAATATGGCTCCAAAAACAACTAGAATCAATAACAAAGCACTCAATCACAATGCATTATGATAATAAGCAATTTTCATGAAAATAGTTGTATTATCATCAATACTAACATAAAATTTCTCAACTTAATTCCATGAAAATAGCTTCCAAATCAATAATGTTAACAAAAATGTCCCAAATTCACTAAATATCACACTAACAACCAACAAATCCTTAGCAAATAAAATCAAAATCACATGAAACTCACTCAAGCTAAACTATGCTTAATAACTAAAAATTTTGCATAAACAAGTGAAATTAAGCAATAAAATAGCAAAATTTGGAGTTATACCACGTAGTAGAAGCTTGAACAACAATAAGAACCCCCAAGAACACCACCTTTAACTAAGATTGCACACCATGAAAATGGAGGATTTTTGGGTATTTTGGAGAGAGAAAGTGGGTAAATTTGTGAGTAGAGTGAAAATTTTTGATGGATTTGAAGGAAATTCAATGGAATTTTTGAGAAATGGGAGAAATTGGAAGGTTAGGGTTTCATTTTTGAGAAAAGAGAAGAGAGCATGAAATAAGGTTTGTGAAAATATGAGGGCGAAATGGGGAAGTAGAGGTTAAAACCCGATTTTCCAAGCTCTGCGCGCCCGCACAGGGGTTGCGCACTAGGTCGCGCATACTCACTGCCTCAATTCTCCAATTTTGAATAAAAGTGTGCGGGTTCTGACAGTGCTTGCGCACTCGCACACCCTTTCCTGCGCGCCCGCACAGAGGTCGCGCAAACCTTCTATCTCGAATCTCCAATTTCGAATAAAAGTGTGCGGGTTCTGACAGGGTTGTGCGCCCGCACACTTTACATTGCGTGCCCGCACAGAAGTTGCACAAAGGGTCGCACAGTGCAAACTTCAATTTCTCTCTCTTCTCATCTTCGATATAGAAAATCCTTTACTCCTTCATTATCCAAACACCTATCAACCAAAATGGGAAAAATAAAATTCAAATTCAAAGAAGAAAGTGAAATCGGAATATTTAAAAAATATATAGAAAGGATTTAGAAACTCGGGTTGTCTCCCGAGAAGCGCTTCTTTATGAAGTCACTAGCTTGACCATGAGGAAAATTCTTCAAGTGGGAGGCTTGGGATCCAAAGGATCAAGCATTACACATTCGATGATACCAACTTGTTCCTTGCAAAAGTAATACTTTAAACGATGACCATTAACCAAAAACTTTTTACCATCCGCATCTAACTCAAATGAGCCATAAGGAGTAGTCTTTGATATCACAAAAAGACCCGACCACTTTGATTTGAGTTTACCCGGAAACAAACGAAGCCTTGAGTTGAAAAGAAAAACCTTGTCTCCAACCTTAAAGTTCTTGTTTTGAATATGTTCGTCATGCCACTTTTTGGTCTTCTCCTTATATAACCTTGAGCTCTCATAAGCATCATCTCTAAGCTCTTCAAGTTCATTGAGCTTAAGCAATCTCTTCTCACCGGCCAACGATAAATCCATATTTAGCTCTTTGATGCACCAACCTTGTATTCTAACTCAACCGGCAAGTGACAAGCCTTTCCATAGACAAACCTATAGGGGGTCGTGCCGATTGGAGTCTTGTACGCCGTCCTAAGAGCCCATAGTGTGTCATCAAGTTTGAGAGACCAATCTATCATTGATTTGTTCACAATCCTTTCAACAAGATTTTTGATTTCACGATTCGAGACCTCCACTTGTCCTTGAGTTTGAGGGTGGTAAGGTAATTCAACCTTGTGATGAATGCCATACATCTTTAGAAGAGCTTCAAATTGCTTTTTGGCAAAATGGGAGCCTCCATCACTAATTAGCACCCTCGAAATCCCAAACCTAGGAAAAATGATCTTCTTTAGAAGCTTAAGCACAATCTTGTGATCATTGGTAGGTGAGGGTATGGCTTCAATCCATTTCGTCACATAATCAACCGCTACCAAGATATATATATTTCCACAAGAAGAAACAAAAGGCCCCATAAAGTCCACTCCCCATACATCAAATGGCTCAACTTCTAAAACACTTTGTTGGGGCATTTAGTCCCTCTTGGTAATGCCTCCGCTCCTTTGACATCTATCACATTACGCAACGAATTTTTGGGTGTCTCTATGCATTGTTGGCCACCACAATAAAGATTGAGAGATTTTTGCCACTGTTTTATCAACACCACAATGTCCTCCACATGGTAGTGACTGGCAATGCTCAAGAACTCCTTGAATTTCATGATCTGGAATACACTTCCGAAAAAGGCCATATCCACATTGCTTGAATAGGTATGGGTCGTTCCAAAGTACCTCTTCACTTCCTTGAAAAACTTCTTCTTTTGTTGAGAAGAAAACTCTAGGGGAACGACTCCACAAGCAAGATAGTTGGCTTTATGCGCATACCAAGGGGTAGAAGTTGACACCATAGCCATGAGAGCCTCGAATCCTATCTCATCGTTAATCGGTAAATCCTCCTTGTTCTCAAAAGGTAGCCTAGACAAATGATCTGCTACATAGTTCTCCGCTCCCTTTTTTGTGCCTCATTTCAATGTGAAAGTCTTGGAGAGAGAGAAACCAACAGATCAAGCGAGGCTTTGCTTCTTTCTTGGTCATGAGATATCGCACTGCGTTGTGATCCGTGTACACAATAACTTTTGAGCATATAAGATATGACCGAAACTTATCGAATGCAAACACTACCGCTAGCATCTCTTTCTCCGTTGTTGTATAATTTTTTTGAGCCTCATCGAGAGTCCTACTTTCATAGTAGATGACACATGATTTCCCTTCTTTCTTTTGACCAAGAACGACACTTACTGCAAATTCATTAGCATCGCACATTAGCTCAAAAGGCAAGCTCCAATCCGGAGCTTGCAAAACGGGAGAAGAAATGAGAGCTTCCTTGACCTTACGAAATGCCTCAAGGCAAGCCTCATTGAATCTAAAAACAACCTCCTTTTTAGTAATTCGGTCAAAGGTTTGGTGATTGATGAAAAATCTTTGATAAACCTCCGGAAAAAACCGACATGCCCAAGAAAAGCTCGTACCCCCGTGATGAAAGTAGGAGGGGGCAACTGTTCAATCACCGAAAATTTGGCCGGATCAACCTCAATGCCATTTTTTGAAACCTTATGGCCGAGGACAATGCCCTCCTCGACCATAAAAAGGCACTTTTCCCAATTTAAAACCAAACTCGTCTCTTGACACCTTTTCAAAACTTTTTCAAGGTTAAAAAGACAAGTGTTTAAAGACGAGCCACCAACAGTAAAATCATCCATGAAAACTTCAATTTCTTTTTCAAGCATCTCAGAGAAAATGGAAGTCATGCATCTTTGAAAAGTAAAGGGAGCATTGCATAATCTGAATGACATTCTTCGATATGCAAATGTGCCATATGGACATGTGAAAGTAGTTTTCTCTTGATCACTTGGATGGATAGGGATTTGGAAAAATCTGAAGTACCCATCCAAGAAACAAAATAAAGCATAGTTAGAAATCCTTTCAAGCATTTGGTCCATGAAAGGGAGAGGAAAATGATCTTTCTTGGTGTTTTTGTTCAATCTCCTATAATCAATGCACATTCTCCACCCGGTCACCGTCCGGGTGGAGATTTCCTCTTCCTTTTCATCCTTAATTATGGTCATTCCACCCTTCTTTGGAACTACATGAACCGGGCTAACCCATTTGCTATCGAAGATAGCATAGATGATGCCCGCCTCACGTAGTTTCAAAATTTCTTTCTTCACAACCTCTTGAAGGTTAGGGTTCAACCTTCTTTGAGGTTCAATGGAGGTGGAATGATCATCTTCAAGATGAATACGATGCATGCATAAAGAAGGGCTAATACCTTTTATATCATCAATGCTATACCCTATCACATCCTTATATTTTCATAAAACATCAAGAAGTTTTTCCAAATTAAGACCATCTAGGGTAGCATTGACAATAATAGGGTATTTTCCCTCCTTATATAGAAAAGCATATTTCAAAGAAGGGGGAAGGGGCTTGAGTTCTACCTTGGGAGGAGGCTTAGAACTCTACTCCAATTTC
Source organism: Chenopodium quinoa (assembly GCF_001683475.1). Lineage (NCBI taxonomy): Eukaryota > Viridiplantae > Streptophyta > Magnoliopsida > Caryophyllales > Amaranthaceae > Chenopodium > Chenopodium quinoa. The sequence goes on along the minus strand of NW_018745251.1, from coordinate 341,293 downwards.
TCCACCTTGGACTCAAGCTCGATCTTAACTTGTTGTTCAACTTCCTCCTTTTAGGATTCCCACATTGCCATGCCAAACTCTTTAGCCTCTTGAGAGTGGAATTCTTCTTTTCATGTAAGAGCTTCTATCATTAGATCTTGAGGCCTCATCACGACCCTCCCCAAGTGATCTAGCTCCTCATTCACAACATCAACTCTATAGAATTTTTCAACCATGGGGGTCTTGAGCAACTTAGAAAACTCAAAGACAATCTTTTTATCGGCCACCTCACATGTGATGGTGTTGTTCTTGCAATTGATGTCTGCCCCCCAAAGTTTTAAGAGCTTCACGTCCCAAAATCAAAGGAGTGTTAAAATTTTCCTCCATATCCATCATACAAAATCACAAGGCACGTAGATGTGTCCTACTTGAATTGGAACATCCTCAAGCTCTCCACAAGGTAATTTCACCGACCGATCGGTCAATTGAATTGTCTTTCTTGTAGGGATCATCTCTATATTGAGTTTTTGAGCAATGGATAGAGGTATTAAGCTAACACTTGCTTCAAGATCGGCTAAGGCGCCCCTAGCTTCCATGTTCCCAATTTTCACCGGCAAAGTGAAACTTCCCTGGTCTTTTTCCTTCTTGGGCATCTTATGCTGGACAAGAGCGCTCACTTGATGTGGAAGGGTTATAATCTCATCATTGAGCTTCCTCTTTTGGGTGAGAATATCTTTGAGGAACTTGGTGTAAGATGGCATTTGTGTCACAACTTCAAGAAAAGGGAGGTTGATATGCAAATTCTTCATCACACAAAGATATTTTGCAAACTTGTCATTCAACTACCTCTCCGTAAGCTGACCATGAAAAGGAACCGGTCCATCAATATTCCTAGCCTCACTAGGAATTGAAGTTGTCTTCTCATTGTCAAGCTTTTTCTTCTCCAAACCTCCTTCTATCTCATCACCCTTTTCTTTCTCACCTCCCTTGTTTTCATTCACAGTCTCCCGTCCTCCTTTCTTTTCCTCACTATCCCTTTCATTTGGCCCTTCATAGGAAGTTCCCGACCTCAATGTGATTGCCTTGCATGTATCGAGTTTTGGGTTGTGAGATGGGTTAGGTTGTAGTTGTCCGGGTAGAGTGGATGGTGAATTGAAAAGAAATCTCTCGGCCAATTGAGCTAGTTGTGAATCAACCATCTTGTTGTGAGCTCTTATCTCTTGCATTTGTTGCCCAAAAGATTGCATTTGCGCATGCATGGCTTGGAGGAGTTGAGTTTGAGTTAGCTCCGCTTGAGGTGCTTGTTCTTGATGATTTCTTTGAAGTGTTGGGGTAGCTTCCTATTGGCTTTTGGGGTTGAGATGGAGGTGGGTTTTGATATTAAGGGTTGGAGTTGTAGGAAGGTTGAGCTTGTTGGTTCCACTGTTGAGGTTGAGGTACAAACCCGGGTGGTTGTCTCCAAGCTACTCCACCGCTGCTTCCTCTAAATCCCTCTTGTTTTGTGTTGTATGCCGCTACATGCTCGGGGCTTAAACCTCCACAATTAGATGTATCATGGTTCGTTCCTCCACAATTTAGATGAGAGAAAGAGTTAACTTGAGAGGAGCTTGCTCCACCGCTTGAACTTGCATTCACACTCGTGTTCAACTTGGAAAGCTCTTTTGTTAGTTGATCAATTTGATGTTGTAATTGATCAACTTTCTCCAATTCGTAAATACCACCATTCTTTGGAGCATTTTTTCTTCGGCCCCCCCAAGAGTAGTTCTTTGCTACCTCTTCTATTGTGGCTTCAACTTGATTTTGAGGGATATTGATTAACTGACCACCCCCCTTCGCATCCAAATTGGCTTTAGACATGGGCTCCAATTCGTCGTAGAAAAACCGCATGAGCAATTCTTGATTGTACTCATGGTGGGGACACGCTTGTACCAACTCTTTAAATCTCTCCCATGCTTCACCAAGACTTTCATCGACATCTTCCTCAAATGATGCGATTTTCCTTCTCATTTCGGCAGTCTTCTCCTCGGAGATAAATCGCTTCAAGAACGCCTTTACCACCTCTTTCCATGTTGTGAGAGTGTTAGGCTTTACTTGCTTTAACCATTTCTTTGCTCGTCCGGTGAGATATTGCCGGAAAAGGTGCATACGAATGTAGTCTTGACTCACTTCATTTGTTTGCATCATTACGCACAATTCAAGGAATCGGTTCAAATGTTCAATAGGGTCTTCACTTGCACTTCCTAAAAATTGCTTTGATTGGACCATTCTAGTATATTGTGGATGGATTGAGAAGTTGGTTTCCGTGACGGGTAGCAAATTCCCTCCCGTGAGCTCATAATCCTCCGGATTTCGAAACTCACGAAACAAAACATCATTTTCTTGTCCCGCCATTGATCCGCTTGGTGAACTTGAAGAGAAAGTATCACTCTCACTATCAAGTATATCACCAAAACCTCTTCCCTAGTCTTGATAAAGCCTACGGACTTGTCTCAAGGTTCGATTGATCTCGTGGTCAATTTGCTGTGAAGGTTCTCCTTGAGACCTCCTATGAATTCACCAAATCTAAGAAAACAATTAGCAATGACAAGAATGATAAAAAAAAAAAAAAAAAAGAAAAGTAAGTAAAATGACTCTAACAAAAGCAATAATAGACGCTAAACAAGCCGCCTCCCCGGCAACGGCGCCAAAATTTGATCATGGGTTAGATAGGTCGTTAAGCTACTACCCTAATCAAATTAATCATTTATAATACCTAAACCTACACTAAACTAGTTAGTGGCAAGTAAAGGGTCGAACCACTAGAGAAGTACACTAATTCAACATCAATAATCACTAATGCAAGAGTGAAAAGGGTATTGTTTTTGTTTGTTTTGTTGAGTAAGAACACTAAAACTACAAATAAGCAAGAAAATGATTATTAAAATCAAGGAAAAATGACGCTAGGGATGCGGGGGTGTCGAATATGATTAGAAATAGGGGAATAATGGTGATTATCATGAAACACATGCCATAGAACAAAAGATTCTAACTAAACAATTCATTCTCATGCAATAGCCTAGGCAAATCATTGAAAGAGGTCTACACTAATAAGGATCATTCTCATGCATCCTATAAGTTACAAATAAATCAAGAGAATAAAGAAGCACAATCCATAAAAACTCCACTTTAATAACTCATTATCATGCAATCATTAAAATAGAGATGATCTTATTCTAGTTAAAATCACTTTCATGCATTTAACTAGAAAACATCAAATGGAGTGCAACAATAGAATCAAGCTAATAAAAATCATGTCTTTCATCAACATATGGCATAAGTTCAATCCAACCAATATCATTCATCCAATATCAACTTATATCTTCCACCCCCTTCCCCTAGCTAAAATTTTAGCCTAGAAAAGGGAGATTAAACATAATATCAAAACTAGAAATAAACTCAAGAAACTCAAAACAAAACATGATTAAAATCAATGAAATCAATAACAACTAGATGAATTAATAAGATTAACAAGAATAAGAACCAATAAAACAAAAAAAAAAATACTAAAGGAAAGGAGAAGAGATTACTAAAGAAAGGATTAATGAAAAATGAAAACTTGGATTCTTGCTTGATTTATTGAAGATTAAAACTTGAGCAAAGTTGAATACAATAAAGGATGCTTGAATAACAGTGTACTTTCTCTCTCTATATTAGACTAATATTCTATGGAATTAGTACTAAGTGTCCTCTATTACAAAGAGTCACGTCTATATATATGTGGCTCCCCCCAAAAGAAAGAAACTTGGGCAACAGGCCGAAAGGAAATCAGAAACCCAGCGGTGCGCGCCCGCACACGACATATGCGCACCCGCTCAGTAGAAGTGTGCGCCCTCTCAGCTTAGTGCGCAGTCGCAACTTAGTGGGTACGGGGAAATCAAGCGTGCCCGCACAGTAAACTTGCGCGCCCGCGCAGCAAGTCGCGCGCCTGCACAGAAGCTTCACATTAGGTCGCGCAAACTCTCATGTTTGGCTCTGTTTCTTAAACCTGGTTGCGCGGGTTCTGACAGGGATGCGCGCCCGCACAGCTAAGGTTGCTTTCCCGCGCAACAGCTGCACATCATCCCGCGCAGAATATTTTGCTTGGCTCCTTGAAATCCTCTTTCTTTTTAGCACAAAATACCTACAAAACAAAAGCATGGAAATCAAAATAAAGAGAAGGTGAGAAGACTAAAAAAAAGGGAAGATAAAGGAGAAACGAAAGAAGGAAACAAAACTAGGTAAAAATGCTTAGAAAAAGGGCCAAACATGTGCAAATGAGGGGAGAATCGTTAGAGAAAAAGGATAAAAGAGTGGCATAAATGTCACTCATCACTCCTCGGATGAAGACTGCTGGAGAACACGCTTGCCTAAAAACCAAGTGTCTGTCCTCGAGAGCACAAGAATTCCTTGATAATGGCCCGGAAATGGCAACGAATCATGCCAGACCAGATAGCCCAGGAACTCGACGATCAAACTCCAAGGATGGAGATCGATCTACAAAACACAACCACATGAAAATTATCAAAAAATAAAAAATAAAAAACACGATGCACATGAGTTGTTGAATTACTCACCGACGCACGAGTCGCCGAAAGGATCCTCTAGCGAAAGTCGTCGGCTTAAGTGGCTCGCTTCTTCTTAATCGTGACCAGTCGATGGCCGATAGGAAAGCGAGCAGCCCCGAGCATCGTAGGGGCTAAGAAAGGAAAGTACGAGTATCCCCAAGCCTATATGAAACGAAAAAATAATAAGGAAAAAACAAAAATGGTGATTATAGGAAAATTTAAAGAATAAGTACGTACCTCAAGCATACGACCATGCCACGTAAGGGATATCCAAGGTACCTCAGTAGCTGCCGCGAAATCCATCACCTGGGTCGCCTTGCCCGTTGCTATAAGCATACGGGCATACGACACCTCCCCCCAACTAAAGTTACCTACCTGCCCCAAATCACTAAGGCAAATAAGTAATAAGATAGAAAAATGCTCTCCCCAAACTCTCAAGATAGTGAAAGAAAGAACGTGAGCAATGTATATCTCAGCCAGCTGCTCTTGTGTACACTTTCGATTAATCTCGTCGGCTAACAACTCATCGGCAACAAGCGAGTACGGACAAGACTGTGTGTAAATATGAAGAGCCGCCGTAAGACAGTCCCCCACGAGGTCACGCAGTCTCTCGTCTAACCCCTTTACGATCTCCATAGCTACGAGCTCACCTCCATAAGGAAAGCCCGTAACCATAGAGAAATCATAAGGGGTAACCGTCATCTCACCCCATGCAAAGTGGAAAGTGTTGGTGGAATCCCACAAAAACTCTAGCAACCCACAGAGGAAAGCTGACGAAGCTGGCTGACTTAATTAATCACGAAGAGCCGCCAGCTGAGGACTGATCCCCAAAAGCTCCACTATATCCCGTACCACGTTAGGCAAACTCTGAAAACCGCCTCGCAAGTCACCAGAGCCGTATACACGTATGCTAGGCTAACTCTAAAAAACACATAATAAAATAAATGTGGTTATGGCTTGATTTGAAGAAAAAGAGAATAGACGAAAAACAGAGGCGCAAAGAACTCACTATGCCGCCCCAACTCCCGATTGAAACATAATGGTTTGGGTCCTAAGTAAGGACCCTAGTTTCCAAGTTGGGAGGAACCTCCCGAACCACATCCTCTTGGAGGCGTTGATCTGCTCTAACACATCGCTCCCAAACCTCCTCATAACGACGGGTCACCCACTTTTGAGGGTGAACCACCTCGTCAGGCACGGGTCCTCGTAGAACCTCCTCGGCATCGACGAATGGAGGCGACTCCATGCTATGAATGGATATTGTTTCTTTATTTTTTTTTATGTAAGCTAATATACGTCTTCTAGACCCATTTTTGCACCATAACGGCTACTGAAAGGGAAATACACAAAAATCGAATGCCACCCATATTTGGGGGCTATGATACCTGCAGTTAAACTCAGTAAATGGGGGCTTCTAACACCCACAAAAGCCATCTATACCAGTTTCAACTAAGCATTCAAGTGATTATAGTCCTAAATCTCAAAGAATCAATTATTCCTAGGCAAATATTAGTAACACTAATAAAATTATCGTCTATCTAACAATCTTGAAGTTCGAACATGGAAAAAATAAGCTAAGTATACACTTCACGCCAATTTTCGGATTCAGAATTTTCAAAACATTACTTATGAAGATATAATTAATTATAATACTATAATTACTTCCTAATCAACAAGTATAACAAAAATGAGCAAGCAAAAAAACAGAAATCGAACCAAATTCAAAGAAAAGTGCAAAAAACGTACTCTAACGATGAAATGCTCGTACAAGGTTCAATATTTAATCATTTCCCATGACATTTGTTGCAAAACACTCCTTAATCATAGCATAACAACATGGAACAAGAAAATTCATGATAAATAGACCGAATCAAAAACACCCAAATTCAAAAATTGGGGTTTTGCGGTTAGAAAATCATCCAAGTTTGGCAAAAAATAAACGAAATTTAACAAAAAACTTACATTGGATTTTGGCAAATGTAAATAGAGGAAGAGATATACTTCCTTGAGCTTTGAAAAACAAAAAAATTCAAGCTTTCTAGAGAGAGAAACAAGCGAAAATGGTGAAGGAAGGAGAAAGAGAGAGCGAAATAAAATTGCGCTCAGCGATTTTCTTTTTGCTAGTCTAAATGTCGTGCGCAACTTAATCAGTTGCACAAGACTGACCAGCACAACTCAGAACGATGCGCGCGCCTGGCCTGCGCGACCCATTGAGTTGTGCGTTGATAATTGTCAATAAAATGGCCAGTATCCATATTTTAATCCGTTTTATTATTTTCAACGGTTTTTGCTCGTTATTAGACGTAATGGCGCGCAAATTATCAAAATCTCCTTGAATTGCTTTGCATTTTGTAGTTTATTTTCTTCTTTGATAGTTATTTGCATCATCATGCATGCACACCATGCTTTGTGCCTTCCCTAAGCGTACGTTTTGAACATTTTCGTTAGAGTGTCTTAAGACGTTCCGTTGTGGTGCTTTACGTAAAAGCTCCCATAGACAGATTTGTTTTTTTTTACTGTAGTTTCGTTATGAATGTTTGACTTTTCTTATTTTTTCACGTCCGCAGCAAAAAGGAAGGCGTTATCATGCAGCGTGAAAATGCAAGGCATTATCATACAGCGTAAAATTGTATGGCATAGGTGATGCGAAAAATTTCACCTCTTCTCCATCTTTGCGAGATCTAACTCTCAGAACTAAAAGGTAGAATTACTTTACTTTAAGCGTTAGCTCACGAGTCAACAGGCGCGCGCCAAACCATTCAAGAACAAACACTTCTTGATTGGAAGCAAATACCGTAGTTAGTGAGCTTAATGGCTTATCGGACAGTTAGGGTTTCGTCCACCTCTGTATAAAGAGCGACGAGACGATGTCGCACCTATATAGGTTCGTGCCCCCAGTCTTGAGACACGTGTACTCATCTTACGGACAAAACTGCTGAGTGAGTTGTCGCTTTTCTTCTTTCTCACTAGATTTTGATATATGCCTCTAGTGTTGAGACATGTATTTCTATCTTGTGGACACCGAGTATTGCGTTTTTACAAGAAAATTGTCGAGAACTTTATTCCGGCTGTAAAAGACGAAACGTTTAGGCTGCAAAAGCCGAAACTACTTTTATCATCTCTTCTCATGACTTGACATCACCTAAAAAACCTTTACTTTTAAAAGAGTTCTACAAATGCAAAGGATTAAGCTAGAAATAACTTTTCCTAGCCTTAATAGCTACTTGTTCCAAACACTTAGCGAATCAGGGATCGTTTCTACATCTTTAAATATTTCTTAAAGAGTCTCTAGTCTTCGAAAACTTCGCAGATTAAGTCTCATATTTATTTCCTTGACTACTTTAATCCTCGTCTATTCTAGACTCGTTCAAAGTGGGGGCTCACTTTAGAAATCAACTTTTGGCCTCTTGTCCAAACAAGAAGTGCAATGACGATAAATAAAACCATTTTTCGTGTTGGATCAATGTGAAGAATACTTATGGATGAATAGTGAAAGCGCAAAGACACAAAAAGACTAGCCTAACCCAAAAACAAATGCAAACAAGGTCCAATTAACTAAACCCGATCATAATTAGGCTTAAGCCCATTCTTAAGATCCAATAATGAAGGATTTAAAGGCGCCTAGGTTAATTTTAATGCTGCCGTAGAAAATCCCGCACGCATATGAATGAGTCGCGCTGGTTTGGCGTGCGCAGCTGATTTAGTTGTGCACGACACTTATAGCAACTGCTAGTGATGCCCTCGCGGAAGACTCATAATTTCATAAAAATATAAAATAGAATCTTACAATAATGTCGGGCACAAGACATCTAGTTGCGGTGCTAAAGCAGCGCAACTAAATCACTTGTGCAGGGATGTTACGCACAACTCATCCAGATGCGTGGGACACTTGATGCGCAGAATGTTTAAAACCGTAATTGCACCCATTTCCTATAAATAGAGGCATAATACGAGGCTTGAAACAGACAGAAAGTAACCTAAAATGTTGGCAGAAACTTTGTGAACTTGTATGCTACCAAACCCTCTTGTCCTAATCACTTACCACTTTATACTTGTTACTACGATGGAGGAGTCCATAAGTGTTTTAAACAGAGATCTTGCAAAGAGAAGTGGTAAAATCCTGAGCACTTAGATCAATCATATTTATTTTTTTTAAAAGAACCATAATCAATGAATTAGTGGTGTTTGATCATTTTAAGAGGATGTTTAATTAATCAACTCCACATGTATCTTGCGTTAAAAAAGATTAGAATTGAATAATTAATTGATTGATTGATCACTTTAGCCAAGGCGAATCTTGTTTATTGTTGTTTCTTTCGCGAATTTAAATTAAATAAAGAATAACGACTTTGAAATTGTAGACATCCAAATGTGTCTCCCCAAAACCAAAATCGGTGATGAATACCTTTCACGTCAAATCATAATCGAATGAAGTGAATGTGTGGAAAGTCTAGTGTTGCGGTTAGTTTTTTATTAAAAATCTCTCTTTCTGTTTTCGAAAACTTAACATATTTTATGAAAATAGCCAATCCAGTTTAGTTTGGTCCATAATAAGGACCCGATAATAGTGTAGTTGGATTGGGTTCGAAAAGAGTTTTCCAACAATATATTATAACCCCGATTCCGATAAATAATGAAGAAATTATGGCCAAATTACTAATCTGGGCCCAGTTTGATCTTTAAATGCGGCCCAATAATCTAGAGCAGGGCCTATTATGAATTATCATTCCTAACGCAATTAGGATTGACTATAGTCTTCCTAAGGAGATTAGGATTGATAATTAAGTTTTATGAGTTTTATTTGGAATAAAAGAAGTGTTTTAAATAAAATTAAGATTTTACCCCTCGTACGGACTTTTACAAATTAATTTTATCAAAAAATAGAAAACATGAAAAAAATCTCCAGTAGTGCCGAACGCCAGGCTGTCGCCTAGCGACAAACCCTGTCGCGCGGTGATAGGGGTTGTTGTGGCGACAGCGGCGTGTTTTATTCCTGTTCAAACTCCGATTCTTTTTTATTAAATCTGGACTATTTTCATTATAAATAGCGTCCTTAGACCTTCAACAATTCTCACCAATTATGATCAAGAATTTCTTGATACTCTCTCTCTCTTTCTAAACCAACTTTTTGTTGGGGTTTGGTGAGTCCAACTCACCGCGTAAACAACCTTGGCCCAAGGATCCACTCGCAATAAATAAAACCAAAAAGAGTAACAAATAATCACAAAAGGCAAGATCGGAATTTACCTTTAACGCACGCTTCGCCCTCAAAGACGGGCTCTTACTTGAAAGCTAGAGCTCCAAAAATACGCAAGCCTCCTACGGAAATCCACCCGCAAAAACTACTAGCGACTTTTAGGTCCATTACCTCAAGGTTAGCGAGGTCCGACAAATACCCGAGTATTATATGAGTTTAAGAGTTTTGCTAATGCAATGCTCTATTGAACTCCTACTCAAGCACTCTTCCCACAAACCCAAGATGGGTATTTATAGGCAATAGGGAGAGTGGGAATTTCTATCCCATCAATGTGGGATTATGAAATTCCTCAATTTATTTTAAAGGTAAAATAAATTAAATAAGAAAGCAAGTAATAAATCAAGAAGTGTCATCATTGTATGTAAAGGGAAGTGAGGACCACTTGGAGAGGAGGGGACCATACTTTCTCCCTACTCCTTCCTCTCCTTGTGCCACTTGTCCCTCACATGCACTTCAATGGACCACGGCCTTAGCTACCCGGCCCTGCCAAGCTCTTCCAACCTCTTCGGCTAGCATGCCCACGCACGCTTGTGCGGGCTTCTGCTGCCGAAGGCTGCTGCAAGCAGGCCTCGCACTTGTGCGGTCTGCTAGCTGCAGCATGCCAGCAAGCCATGCATTATGTGCGGGCTGGTTACTGTAGCTTGCTAGCAAGCCTCACACATGGTGCGGGCTACTAGCTTGCCTAACCCCTATCACTCGGGTTTTCGATGCTAGGGGTATTTTGGTCATTGTTGATTTATTACTAACTTTGCCGTCTCGTCTTTTACTATTTTTTACTCAACTTCCGACGCTCTAATCTTGAATTTCCAACGTCTAAATATTTAATACTTGTAGACACCTTAAAATGTCTCCCCAAAACCCAACCCGATGATGAACAACCTTTCATCGTCACTATTAGTCGGGTTCCGTATTTAATCCCGAGAGTGATTTAAAAATCGTATTTAATTAAATTCAATTTTTGAATAACCCATGGATAAGTCTTGATGTTTAGTCAAAGCATAGTTTTTTAATTTTAGCCCAAACTTCTTTTTTATTATTATTTTATTGTTTTATTATTTATTTTGGCCCAAACCTTTTATTTATTTTATTTACTTATTTTCTTTTTTTAAGCCCAAATAATAATAAATAAGAAATGGCCCGAAATTATCAAACGGCACTTAAAATGCTGAACGAAATTAGGGTTAAAAATGAATTTTGACGGAAAAATGGACTAAAGACACCCGCGTCACGGCATTAGTCCCGTCTGGTGGTGGGAAACCCCTGTGACACTGGGCACCTACTGTGACACGGGGGTTTCCATGTCCTTTCCGCGTAAACCCTTGACGCGTTTTGTTTCCCGTTCACTAAATATTTCCCGGGTCACACAACAGTTTACCGTGTCACGGTAATGTTCCCCGTCTGACGGTGGGAATTCCCTTGTACGGTACACTTTGTCGTGTCGCGGTGTACTTTTTTAGGGTTTTTATCTTTTTAGGGTTCCGTGTGTTCCCTTGGCACATTTTTTCTATAATTACCCCCTCTTTTCTGATGTACGGGGCATGAATTAATTCTCTATTTTTTCTCTCTTCTATGATCTAGCCTAAACACTAGCCTACCCCTCTTCTTTCAAAATTCCTTCTTCAAGCACTCCAAGGAGTCCATACTTTACTCATGGTTCTGTCCTTAAGCCAAGGCGTGAAAGGTAGAACTCTTTGAGGGTTTGGCCCCAAATCAAGTCTATTTAATTTAATTTAATTTAATTATTATTTTTTTATTATTTCCTTGAAGTTACTAACTCGTTTATTATTTTATAGTTGCAAGCAAACAGAATCAAAGTAAGAATTATGTTCCTTTTATTTCTATTATTTTTCTAACGATTTTATATTGTTAGAATTATTGTTAAATTGCTTCTAATATTAATGTATATTCTATTATATTTATTGATCACCATATTGCATGTTAAAGGGAATATGTAATTGAAAATCACGCCTAATAAGATAATTTGGACAACCGGTTTAGGTTCCTTTTAATCTTGTTATTAAATAAAATGATCACAATATATTAGAATTATATGTTGCATTAATATTAAACCAATTTAGCTTAATAATACTTTGGAGCAAATTGAATCTCTGTTTGTATGCCTTTGAGATCGCAGGAATCATTTTTTCGCTATAAGAATCAAGTAGAGGCCAATACAGGCGAATGTGACTCAATGACTCACTTCGAACCATCATCCCCGATCCTCCTTTTGTGGTTCCGAACCATATGGAGTTAGTAATCTCATGGATTATGAATGGGATGTAACCTTCACGGGTTAATCGTTGTTGCTTATCGTTGTCCCTTATCGTGGTTGCCTTTTTATGATCCGTGAATGGTTTACAAGTTCCTTAAAAAACATGTTGGCGGTTCCCTACTTTATTTTTCCCTAATTGTATTATGTCAATTCCCACTTCCTATGAGTGCCAAGCATATTCACAACAGGCTTTTAACGTAGGTGCACTTCGAGCGACGCCTACAATTTGGCGACTCCACTCGGGAGGATTCTTGGTAATTTATCGATTTGAGGGATTGATATTTAATTTACATGAGTGGATGAGACTTGAAAGATTCTTAGAAAATATTCATGTGATTAATTTGGCATTATTGCATAAGCATAGACGTTTTAACGTCGCATTTTGTTCTGTCTTTTTTATTTCTATTAGAACTTTTAATTGTAGGTGTAATTAGAATTTGGTTTATATTTCTAGAATTTTAATATATTTTGTATAATGCAATTTTTTTCCCAAATGAATGGATTTCTTTGAGTTAGTAAACGTTAATTAGTATAGGAAAAATTGAATAACTTGATTGCGTACGAAGAAAAACAGGGCAACATTCAGATCTTCTGACTGCCATGCCACGGCATAATTTTCCGTGTCACGTTGCAGTTCACCGTCTGACAGTGGGCTGCACCGTGGCACAGTGTTATCTGCCGAGTCACGGTAGTCCTAAAATCAGTCTGGTGGCTTGTTTTCCCTTTTCACAATCAACTTCCTTCAATTTTTCTGAAAAAACGTGTGTATTCTACTTGCGCCTTAGCCCCGGGGGATTTAAGCTCTATCATCCCAAAAACGCTCTTGGCAATAAGGGTTCATCCGAGTTATTAAATCCACCCAAATCATGGAGTCGAGTTCAATTTCATCACGAACTCGCGGAGCCGCCTGTTGGCATACACCCTCAAGGGAGGCTGCCTTGCTAACACGTCCAAACTCTTAACCATGGTACCCTTTTGACACCCAAAGCTTGACCAATAGTTGAACATAGATCTTGAACTCAGGTTACAAAATTTTTTACATCATCGTGACTAAATGATACATGGTTTGTTTGGTGCTAACCTTCATGTGTTTGCTCTTTTTGTTTAACCCATGACCAAGGGTTTTTATTTCCACATTGTAATTAGTACGGACTAAAACTGATTAAAATCTGTAAAATAAGAAAATTTAGGCCTGGAATTGCGCACCGTGTCACGGCAGGTCTGCCGTGCCACGGTGTACAATGTCGTGGCACGGTACAGTGCCCCGTTTAACGGTGCTTTGTACCATGTCACGACCGTCAGCACCGTGACGCGGTGCCCAAGAGGTTTGTCTAGTTAGCCTTTTTTTTTGTCTTCGTGCATGCTTATGTTGTTCGTTTGTCTAGTTTGGTGTCCCGCCTAGCTGTACGGTTATAACACATGTCCATAACCTTCACTTAGTCACTCCCATGTCGTGTTCACACACTTTTTACATTAGTCGTGCACCATTTCATGACCGTATTTTAGGGTAGTCTTGTGTCGTTTTTTTGTGTGTCATTTTTTTTTCGGAGTAAGTCGGATGGTATCCTCCCATTTTTTTTAAATAAAAAAATTAAAGTGAATTTCAAATTTCAAAATAAATAATTTTTTTTTTCCGGATGGGTTAAGGTTAAGTTTGGTCAATAAAGGTGTGTTTGTTTTTATGTCACAGAACTTGGTCAAGAAGCAGGGGTAGATTGTTACGGTTCGAGTCAATACCTCAACAACCTCTTATACCAAAGAGGCGTACTAGGAAACCACCACAATCATCTCCACAAGATCCATCTCCAGTCTACTTTCAACCAATGGCTACTAAGGAAGATATCGAGAACATCAACAAGACAATTGAGATGTTGTCTAACATGATGCAAACACTTACCACTAGAGTCAGCACGGTTGAGCAAGAAAATCAGAACAATGTCACTGTCGCTGCAATTGACAAGATTAAGGAACAGATGAGTAAGATCTCTGAAGAGTTCACTTATGTGGAGCAACCTGTCACCTCTTCGTCCATAAGGGACAAGCTTCCTAAGAAGTTTTCCACTGCTGACATTCCCAAGTTCAAACCTACTAATAATCCGCTTTTCCACTTGAAGGGCTTCTCTGCGACCATGGCTCTTAAGGGAGTAGATGTGACACTCTTCCCTACTGTGTTCCCTCTTTCCTTAGAGCATGTCTGTCAACAATGGTTCTACTCTCTAGAATCCAAACATGTTGCGAGCTGGGAGGATGTCGCTGAAAGCTTCATGAATCGTTACAAGTGTAACATCCAGGCCAAGACTTCTGAACGTGAACTCATCATTCTCAAACAGAAAGAGAATGAAGGCTTCACCACTTACTTAAGCAGGTGGAGGGAAACAGTTGCGCTCTTGGTGGATCCCCCTAACGAAAAAGAGATGGTTCACTTGTTTATTGCCAATTTGACTCATAAGTACAAGCAACACTTGAAGATTCTGCCTTTAAGTACCTTTGAAGCTGTATACGATATTGGAATCAATATCCAAGATGAACTGATGAAGACTGCTGGTAACAACGATAGTAACAACAGCACTTGGAAAAAGAAGAAGAACGACACTCCTTCTTCTTTGTCTTCCAAGCCCAATAATTTTACCAACAATATCAATATCAATGATGTGCTGGCCCTTAATGCTCCTCCACAAAGATTCCAAAGGCAAAGGAGGGTTTACACGCCTTTGGGAATGACTTATGATGCTGCTTTTGATCGCTTGCATGGCCAAGGAATGATCATGCAAATTGGACCTTTTCCAGAACCTCGACCAGAGAATAGAACTGCTAGCTATGATCCCAATGCTCATTGAAAGTTTCATAAAGGCAAGGGTCATAATACTAAGAAGTGTTGGAGGTTGAAGGATGCGATCCAAGACCTGATTGATGCTAATCAACTTCATGTCCCTCCAGAGGGAAAGAAGCCTAACATTCAAACAGGTCCTCATCTAATGCTTTGGCTATCATGGGAGATGAATTCTCCTTTGATCCGTCAATACTCATTCAACCTGTGAACGAACCTTTGCCGGAAGATGTATTTATCTCAAGCTATGAAGAAGTGAATGGAATTTTGAATAGTGACGATGAAGACGTTTATCTCAAAGATATAGCATGTTCGTCTCTTGGTACAAGTGAAGATGTTTGGGGAGACCTTGAGGTCAAGGTTCTCACCAGAAGTGGACGGTTGCAACAGCCTAGTCCACCTCCACCGCAATCACAAGCAATAGTTGATCCCATCGACCATGTGAACAACGATGTGGTCAAACAACTACAAAAGACCAAAATGGAAATGAATTCTAAATTCTCTAGTGAAAATAGGAGTTGATGATGATATTACTCCTCAAGGACTGGTAAAATTTCTCACTACTGAATTGCCAAGTACTAGAAATTTAATTTCCTTTTCTGACAAGGATCTGCCCCCGAAAGGGGACCAACATAACAAGGCCTTATACCTCACTGTGGTGTGTAAGAAGATGAATGTTCCTATGAGCCTGGTTGATAATGGCTCTGCAATCAATGTATGCCCACTCCGCACTCCAAAGAAGTTGGGCATAAAAAACGAAGAACTGACTCCCTCTACTCAAGGGATTCACGCTTATGATAATACTCGCCATCAAGCTAAGGGTACTATCATGCTAAACATAACTACTGGAGCCATTGAATGTCGCACCAAGTTTCAGGTGGTGGACATTAAGGCCTCTTTCACTCTGTTTTTAGGACGTCCTTGGCTTCATGAGCTAAAGGCGATCCCATCGTCGTTGCACCAGAAAGTGAAAGACATAGTTGGAAGGGTACCAATTACCATTGATGCCTCCCCCATGCGCATTCAAGTTATTGATACTCCCATCGTCCATGTTGAACATAACGAAGAAGATGAAGATCTCTGGGGTTTTTCGCTCGATGATGTTCTCATAATCTAAGAAGAAGAGATGTATCATCTCGACTGTGATCCTTATTAAAATACCAATGTTAATGCCATTATGAAGAAGCAAGGGCATTTTCCTGGAATTACCCTATAACTCAAAAAGAAAATGGCTGAACTTTGGGGCCATCTTGATGCACTTAAGAAAGATAAATTTGGCTTTGGATTCAAGCAACCAAAAGAAGATGTGAAACAAGCCCTCCTGAAAATGAAGGCTCGCAATAATTCTCAAATCATGAAGACGGAAATGGCCATGGATCCATATCTATTCACCCTCAATGGCCAATATATCAAAGAAGGGGAAGACTTCTCATGCTATGAATTCCCTAAGCCTTTCGTCCACGATGGGAAACGTGAACCAGGATTCGAGATGTTCCTTGATTGTGACTTCGTCGATGAAGGTGAAGACCTCTTCACAAGTGAGAAACCAGCTAGTCCAAGCTCTGATGATCTGAACATTAACCTTCTTTTTGGACTAGAAAAGAATGAATCCAAGCCTGTCTACAATGTTGATTACGAGCTCATCCAAGCTATTATATCAAGCAAGGATTTTGACCCCTCCGAGTTAATCGTCAAGGTTGATAATATTTCAAAGGGATGGCACAAGACAGTGAAGATCACTACGCCAAGCAGAGAGAAATTGGAAAAAACCGCTGGCGAAGGTCCTATGTTTGATGAGTCTGAGTCGTCTGGGTCCGAGTCCGAGTCTGAATCTAAGTCTGTAGACAAGTCCTTAGGGTCTGAGGCCGACCCTCTTTCTGCTATAGAATCCAATATTGAGTCTCTTAATTAGCCTTCTCTTTCTGTTCCAAATAATTCCGGCGAGGTCGCAGCTGACCGTGCCCTCCTTGATGTAATGACCAATGAATTCAATAAAATGAATACCTTTGCTTACGATGTGTGTCATTTCCCTAACCCTAATCAATATTGCTTTGCTAATGATAAAAATGACAAATAAATAATAAGAGAAATGGAAGAACACTAAAATAAAATAGCAATTATTGAAGATACAGAAACAATTGATATTTCCAATGATACGACTATCAAAGAAATAAAAATTGGATTAACACTAAGTCAAGATGAACGCAAAGAGCTAATTAACTTGCTTAATGAATTTGTTGATGTATTTGCTTGGTCATTTCAAGATATGCCAGGAATTGACAGGGATATAGCTTAGCATATGATACCACTCATTCAGGTATGAAGCCTGTCAAACAAAAGCCGCGTCGTATGAAATAGCATGTGGCTCTCAAAATCAAAGAAGAAATCAGAAAGCAATTGGCCGCAAGTTTCATCAAGGTATCCAAGTATCCAAAGTGGATAGCGATTGTGGTTCCAGTTTCAAAGAAGAATGGAAGGGTTAGAATGTGTGTTGATTACAGGGAGCTCAATAAGGCAAGCCCGAAAGATGGGTTCCCTCTACCTCACATTGACATTCTGGTCGATAACAAAGTAAACCATGCACTCCTATCGTTCATGGATGGCTACGCCAGATATAATCAAGTATTAATGGTCGAGGAAGATATGGAGAAAACCACATTCATCACACAATGGGGTAAATATTGTTATACGGTAATGCCATTCGGGTTAAAAACACGGGTGCCACCTACCAAAGAGCAGCCACAACTTTGTTACATGAAATGATGCACAAAGAGGTGGAGGTCTATGTCGATGATATGATTGTTAAGTCAAAAGATTTCCCAGGCCACGTCATTGCACTTCGCAAGTTCTTTGAAAGACTCCGCAAGTACAACATGAGATTAAATCCGGTAAAGTGTGTATTTGGGGTTATGTCAGGCAAACTACTTGGTTATGTGATCAGTTCTCGAGGTATTGAAATTGATCCCACAAAAGTCAAAGCTTTCACGGCCATGCCACTGCCCTATAATGAGAAAGAAATTTGAGGCTTCATTGGAAGGTTGCAATATATAAATAGGTTCATATCAAAACTCACGGCGATATGTGAACCTATATTCAAGAAGTTTAAGAAAAATGTCCCAGTCATATGGGATGATGATTGCCAAAAAGCTTTCGACAAAATAAAAGAGTACCTGGCAAACCCACCCGTGCTAGCGCCAGCAATGCCTGACTTTCTTCTCCGACTTTACCTTACAGTCACAAGAGAAACGATGGGGCAATGCTAGCAAAAGAGATCGAAAGCAAGGAAAATGCCATTTACTATTTGAGCAAGAAGCTTCAAGGATATGACACACGATACACACTGCTTGAAAAGTTATGTCTCGCACTTGTGTGGGCCGCACAAAAACTAAGACATTACATGCTCACTCATATAGTGCATGTCGTGTCCAAGATGGATCCTCTCAAGTACTTGTACGAAAAAGCAACACTCAATGGCAGATTATCAAGGTGAATAGTCAACCTTGCTCAATTTGACTTGAAATTTGTACCTTGAAAAGCCATCAAAGGTTCCGCGGTTTCTGACTTCTTAGCAGATTTTCCGCTAGAAGAAGTTGAGAAAGAAGAAGATGAGTACAATTTCCCTGACGAAGATTTACTCATGACTGAAGATGATAATTGGACGCTCTATTTCGATGGAGCTTCAAACCAAAAAGGTTGTGGTATAGGAATCTTGCTTGTATCACCTAATGAAGAGCATATCCCAATTTCCATGAAGCTCGACTTTGATGTCACCAACAATGCCGTAGAGTACGAGGCATGCATTTTGGGATTAGAAACAGCTGTGGCCTTGGGAATTAAGAGGCTCATAATCTACAGTGATTCATCACTAATCATTAACCAGATCTCCAAGAGATGGAAGGTGAGAAGTGAAAGTCTCGCTACGTATCAAGCTCATCTTGAAACTCTCACAGAGCAACTAGATGAAGTGGAATATATGTACTTGCCTAGAGAAAAAAACAAGTTTGCCGACGCACTGGCTAAATTAGCATCAATGGTGCGAATACCAACAGATACAATCAGAAAGTCATTAACCATAGAAAGAATATATGAGCCGGCTTATGTTCACGCACTTGATGATGAACAAGAATCAAAAGAAGAAGATGAAGAGCCATGGTATACGGATATCCTTAACTATATGACAAAAGGAGAATACCCTCCTAATACTGATAAAAGGGCACGCCGTTCTTTGAGTCTCCTGGCCTCACAGTATGTGCTCATCAGGAGAGAACTCCACAAAAGAACTGCACTAGGGAGAAATCTCTTATGCATAGCCAAGAAAGAAGTACACAAAACCATGGAAAATCTTCATGCCGGCATATGTGGAACGCATATGAATGCTAAGATGTTAGTCTAGAAGATTCAACGACAATGTTATTATTGGACTACCATGGAGAGAGATTGTCACGAATACGTCAAGAAATGTATGAAATGTCAAGTCTATGCAAATTTACAGCACGTTCCACCTTCGCTTCTCTACACATATACCTCTCTATGGCCTTTCTCTACTTGGGGTATCGACATCATTGGAAATATAACGCCACCAAGACAAGGGGGGCATGAATACATCCTCATAAAAATCGACTATTTCACCAAATGGATCGAAGCTGCCTCATATGCTAAGTTAACGCCAAAACACGTAGCTCAATTCATTGAGAAAAATGTCATATGCCGCTATGGGGTACCTCATGAGATGATCAGTGATAATGGAACGCATTTCCAAGCCGAATGCGCGGAATTATTACAGAAATATCATATTAAGCATCACAGATCATCACCCTACAGGCCACAAACAAATGGTGCGGTCGAATCGGCCAACAAAAATGTAAAAACTATCATCAATGACGGAAAATTACAAAGATTGGCCAAGTAAGCTACATTTCGCTCTTTGGGGTTATCGAACCTCTGTTCGTACATCAACGGGGGCTACCCCTTTTTTCTTTGGTCTATGGAGTTGAAGCTGTACAACTAATACAACTCGAAATCCCTTCTCTCCGAATTGCGTTGGAAAGCCAACTAGATGAAGTCGACTGGATTAGAGCAAGATATGAAGAATTAGTCTTACTTGACGAAAAACGCTTGGCAGCTTTGCATCATGTCCAAACCTACCAACAACGTATGGCACGACATTTCAATAAAAAAGTAAAGACTAGGAACATCAAAGAAGGTGACATGGTGCTTAAGGCACTTCGCAAAAATGTGTTGGATCAAAGAGGAAAATTCAGACCAAATTGGTCAGGCACGTACATTGTTAAATCCATCTTGTCTGGCGGAGCGGCACAATTGGTAGACACGGACGGTAACAGTTTCCACAATTTAACCAACTTGGATCAACTTAAGAAATTCTATGCCTAGTTGCATGGGTTCATGACCCAATAGAGCTACGTTTGGCCTGAATCGTTTTTAAGGAAACGAAGGCAACCCTCAAGGGGGCCCGACCACTTTAAAAAATTAAAATCCTTCCTCCATCGGTCAAGTACACGCGCCAGTTTAGCATTGTATCACGACAAAATGGAGCCAAAATCAAAAAATTTTGCCGGTTCAGCATCCGGAGTCCACCGTGGCACAGGAATTTCCACCAAGTCACGGCAACTACCACCGTGGCACGGTGGAATTGCAACAAAAAAAAATAAAAAAAATGTCGCGCCACGGGAATCTCCACCATGCGCCACGGGCTATTCCACCGTTTCACGGCAATTTCCACCGTGGCACAGTGGAATCTCAAACTTTTCGATTTTTTTAGTGACGCAGACTTTGCGAATTCGGTTATTTGTTCGACGTTTTTTTTATTGCGTCCGTATTCCTGACTCGGATATATATATATATATATATATATGTATATATATATATATATGTATATATATATATATGTGTATATATATATATGTGTATATATATATATGTGTATATATATATATGTGTATATATATATATGTGTATATATATATATACACATATATATATATACACATATATATATATACACATATATATATATACACATATATATATATACACATATATATATATACACATATATATATATACACATATATATATATATATATATATATATATATATATATATATATATATATATATATATATAAGTCATTGTATTTTTTATTTAAGGCGAAAACAAATATGCTATTATTATTGAATTAAATGTGACTACAATTATTGGCATCATGCGCCTTATTTTAAAAATTATAAATCATATAAGAAAAGCAATACTGATCTAATCCTTCTTCACTTTAGGAACCTCCTTCTCTTTTTCTACTAGGTCGGCCTTCACCATCAATGTGTCTTTTGTAGCCCGAACCGTCACACCCCTAGTCAAACTTTCACCCCTTTCACCTTTCTTAGAATTCTTTGGTTTCTTCTCTCTATAAACCATCTACTCCTTACCCTTCCCTTTCACATAATTCTTCCTTTTACGCATTATAGGGGTCTTAAACTCAATGCCTTGTGTTATCGGACCCAGACGATCTTTAGGAGGCGCTTTCTTACTTCCAAGACGGCCCTTCACATCAAAGTTGCGTGATCCAAATCGATCCCTTCTACTTCTAGGATTAAACCATGCCTTGTATGCACTAGATAAGGGAGGAGGAGCTTGGTTACTTGCAGAAACGGTCCACAAAGGTCTTCCAATCCAATAAGCCTCGTATTTGTGAACGTTACTTTCATGCAACGATACTTCACGAGGACTATCATTATAGTGTGGAACTACTTGTTCAAGTCCATATTGTCGCATCAATCGAGAAGGACAATAAAAAGTCAGCCTTGAGATACTAGGAACACGACAATACGGAGTATCATTCGTACCAACCATCCTAGTAAGCCTCCATTAAGGCACCACCCAACGAATGGAAAATTCTCTCTTTGCAAAGACATTCTTCTAATCATCATACGACATGTTCACAGCGTAATTCTTCTTCCTGCGGACTAGATCGTTGGGACCATAGATTTCAATATCGTCGGGGGCTTTAAAAAATTCTAAACGCTCCATCAAAAAGTTCTAAACGCTTCAAAAAGTTCTAAACGCTCCATCATATTTTGCTTCGTCAAGGCCACGCAAAGTTTCTCCAAGGCAAGTAGGCATAGGAGATCTTCCAGATTAAACATCTTCAAGCACAAACGCTAAACCAGCATGTCCTACCCTACCGTTTGCAAATAAAAGCTTGCTAAATATGAAAAAAAAAATATAAGCCCTTCTACGGTATACATGATAAGACTCAGAGACAGGGCGATTAAAATATAAATTTGCAAGTTTTTTAGGTCTACCTCATTACCACACACAATTCTATTTAAATCTGAATCTGTCAGATTCAGATGGCGTTCAAAGTCTTGATAATAATACTCACGTAGGGTAGGCATGGCAATTAGATTTCTTGCATGAAACCCAAAGATGGCACTGAATTCTTCCGGCAGGGGACAAATTTGATCGTAATCAAATTTAATACAATGTGTTTCTGGACTCAAATAGTCTAATGTTGCCCTAAGAAAATCATGTTCAATCACTACATGTCTCAGGGCTAATAAACCCCTGACATGAAACAATTCCAACACTCTTTTGTCAGCATTTGTCAAAGAATAAGACCAGTCGGGCAATGTATTATCAAATTCCGAGACATTATGCATATCATGAATATATTGGCCCTATTTTATAGTAAAAACGCTTGGAAATGCTCAGAATCTATCTTTCTATACGCGTAAACCACACGGTTGCAGAATACGTGCACCGTGACACGTGAATTGCCACCGTGTCACGGGAATTTATGCCGCGACATGGCAGCTTTTGTCGTGACACGATGTACAGTGCCGTGCCGCGGTGCCCACGCGTTTTCTTTTTTTTATCCTTTTTTTATATTTACCCGAATTTTTATTTGTTTTATCTTCACCGTTTATCTTGTAATTCTGTTTTTCAAGAGTTTAATTCCTAATAAAATTCTCAATTTTTTTTATTATTATTTTTTTTATGTTATTTTTATCTTTATTATTTTTTTTATTATTTTTTATTACTTTATTCTTGTTTCTATTTATCTTTATTTTTTATTATTTTATTTTATTATTTACACTTATTTCTATTATTATTATTTTATTTTTTTTCTTTCTTTGGGGAAGTTGTAAACCTTGTCTCATTTCCATACTTATTTATTTTGGAGGAGTTGCAAAACTTATCCCTATTTTCTTTTCTTTTTATTTCTTTTTTATTTTGGGGAAGGTCGGTACCCTCCACTTACGTTTTTTTCGCATCATTACTAAATACACAATCACACATAATGAGTCTAAAGCACACACTAACACACACCAATAAATACATAAACTGTGAATAATGTACAAAATGAGTCATGATACATAAGCAGTGTCAAGTGTCACCAACTAAAGAACAAGTAAAGACCCTCGGTCAAAAATCAGTAGAATTAGAAGAGTAAGGATCAGTATCATCTCCAGCCTGTGAATACGGGAGCGGGGAGCCAAAGAGTCCCGCCATCATCAGGGCATGAGGAGTAGTATCCCTACTAGTCCGTGTAACTCTAGTAGCAGTCAAACTGAAAGCAAGACCCGTCCAACTGGCAAACAGTGTAGACTAACTCCAAGAGGTAGGAAGCGTCAGTGGAGGCATCGTCCCATACTTGGAATATGTGGAGGAAGCACCCTAGACGATGGAGCTGAGTATAAACCATGATCCACAAGAGTGATAACTGGCCTTAACTCAGGCTGTGAAGACTATGAAAACGACTGTCGTTGCCACTGACCCTAAAAGTGTTGGAACGGCTAGGAAGACTAAGGCTGATGCCATTGAGCCTCCTGAAACGGCTGAGAAAGATGAGGCTCCCGCTGAGACTAAGAATGCCGATGAACCTCAGGAGATCGTCTGCCACGACTAGGCTCTCCCTTGTCCGAGCCTCTATGCCTCGAGCGCGAGCGGGACCTCCGTCGCTCTTAAAAGACGCAAAATCAAAAGATGTCAACAATGCAAAATAAAACAAATGGTAAAAATGAGAAAAAGTGAACATACCTCAAGAACATCGCTAGAACCGCCCCGACGACTCGCACCACGCCGAAGCTTGATGATGCAGTACTTCAAAGCGTCACCCAACTTCATGAATCCCATCATGTCCAGGCGGGTAGGCTGAGAATAAAGTTAACAAAAAAGGGATGAATAATGTACCAAAATCTTATCGGCTTAAAAATATCAGGCAAAGACTCCTGCGCTTGTCTAAAACCCTCTGGCACGTCAGCAATATGTTCCTCAGTAATACCAATCGACCGCGGATAGAGGATAGATTGAGGCGGGATCTCAATCCTCCCCACACGACGAACAGTCGTCTGAAAATACGATCGAATAATCAAGTTATTCGACGGTTTAAACAGAGTCTAGCAACAAAATTCTCAAAAGAAATCATACCTCAGGAAGACGGGGTACAGGAGCCAAGGAGGGAAGCAAATCCTGCGCATAATCGCCCTCCATACGCACAAGCTCCTGCCAATGAAAACTGTAGCGCTCGTTCCTGTTTATGAACTCCCTAAGCAAGCGTAAGTCCAGCATCGAATCCAGTGGAGACAAGGGCACCACAAAGCGATCACTACTGTGCTGACGAACGACACGCTCCCCCAGATACCAGACAAAGCGTCCAATACCAACAAAAACAGTGCGGTGCGCCAAAAGCTGCAAGGCCTCGAAAAGATTAGTCATCCCAGCCCAAGGCCGATACTGGATATCATTAGCAACCTGAAAATCACAAAAAGTTGCAATGAAACGCCAAAAATAAAGTCAGGATAGAAAATAACAGGCTATAAAAGTAATTCTTACACCAATAGAAGAGGTGCCTTGGCGTAGCAGCCCGCGTAGCGCAGGGACAGACTCAACTCGTGACTCGCCTCGGTCACGCCAGCTGGCTCCGATAGGGAATTCATGAACCGCTCCACGACGACGTCGAGGGGCCAATCCCGGAAAGTACTCATAGAACCATAACTGCAATGAAAATTAATCTTTGAGCACATGAGTCGAACAAATTAAAACTAAATAATAAGAGAAAGATCCGTCACCTCTACGACTCTCCATAAACCATAGACAGGGACAAGGACCTGGTCGTTCAGCTGCCTACAGCCATGACGTAACGACAAGAGAAGATCGGCATATCCAAGGCTGGCCCAGTTAAAGGATCTTATCTCATTGATCTTAAGCAAAGAAGGAAGGTAGCAAACAAGCGCACACGAACTCCTATCAGAAGAAAGAGTCATGGAAATGAGAATCAAAATGAAGATCTACACTCGTTGCTCAGGTGATGTCTCATCCATGTCAAAACCACGGGCTAGAACAGAAGCCAACTCTGATCGCCCACTCCTAGGACCACCTCGAGACACCGGCAGAGTCCTGATGTGCTAAACGATCGGACCTAACAAATCGACTACCTCGGCCGCCCCCCAAGAAAGATCAGACATCTGTTGTACGACCCGGTCGGTGAAGCGTAGACCACTGATCATGCTAAAATCCAGAGGGGTCACTGTCATCTCCCCCCAAGCAAAGTGAAAAGTTTTGGTAATTTCCCAAAAATACTCCAACAACGCGCGAACGACTGTCGTGCGAACGACTATCGCGCCACAACCCCGGGGCTACGAAACCCTACGATCGCCGAATGAAAATCTACTAAACCAACAGATTCCCACAAGGCGTTCGTAACAGGATCTCTCGTGATAATCCCATGAAGTCGAGGAATCAAATCTCCAGCTCCGGAACCGTGATGACGAACCGTGCCATCGACTATGCCGGCAAGTGGACGGTGAGAAGCGTGGCTCTCACGGTAGAAAACCAACTCATCTGACGACCACAGTGGTGGAACCCACCTGCCCCTACTCGAAGAAGGACGAGGCTCTATCTCTAGGGCATCGTCGTCCATGCCCTCAGGAACTGTGGGAGTGTCCTCCCAAAAAGCCTGACGCCGGCCACTAGTGGAAAGATCGCGATCCCATTGTTTAGGCATGCTATTACAAACATAAAAATCTAAATGCTTATCATCATTTCCTAAGTTATTTTGTTATGTATTCCAAACAGCTTAACAGTTATTTCAAGTTGCATTTTCTATTATACGCTAAATTTTTACCTCAAGGCTAAAAATTAGCAAAATAATGGAATTATTTCTAGTATTTAGTTTCTCCATGACGAACTAATACTATGTTCTCCAAATTGCATGATACTATGTTTTCCATGACAATGTAGTACATAAACAAAACAAAACATGTTTCAAAATTGCACGAAAATAATAGATCGACACATCATGGCAAATTTTACAAGATCTACAACTAATATATAAGTGTAAAGGAACGACAAAAATAACAGGAACATCATTTCACAAAAGTAGTACCAAAAAAGAGAGGGATTTGCTCAATTCTTCACCAAATCACAAAATTTTTGTCTCAAATTGCTCACAAACACACATACATACATATACAAGCTAATTCATGCAAAAAAATTTCAACATAAAATCTCAAAATAAAAAATCCCTAAATTGATTTTTCAAGGGTTTTTTAAAATAAATTACTCAGTTGAAGCAAAATTTAAGACAATAATAAAAGGAAACTTACATGGATCCTTGTGGAGAATCGAAAATGAAGAAAATAGCAATAAATTAGAGCAAAATTGATGAGAATTTGAGCTCCAAAGCTCAAAAAACCATGAAGACAACAGTACAGCCGCCGTGACACGGTTATCCAAATCCGTGACATGGTGTTCAAGGCCCGTGTCACGGTGAATTTGGACGTGGTAGAGCTCCGGAACAGCAACATCGGCGAGCAGTAGCGGAGAAAAAAAAAAAGAGAACACAACAGCAAAACCGCCGTGTCACGATGACTGAAAATGTGACACGGTGAACACGGACGTTCTCTGATGCCGAGCTAACGTGGCACGGTAGTTCATGGACTCAATAATATAAAATTTAAGGAGAAAAGAAGAAAGGAGATGAAAATGGTGAAAGAGAAGCATGAAATGGCAAATGGAAGCTCAAATTTAAAGAGAAGAGCATCCCGTTATGCATCCCCGTTTCCCGTGCCATGGTGTCTGTTACCTTATAACGGTAAACTTATGACGTGGCGCACGTGTATTTTAGCTTGTCAAAAACGCTAAAATCGAGCATTTGACCAGTTTTGCAACCACAAAAATCTCGCGTCACAAGATCTTATTCCGCGTGACGGGACTAACGGTCGTGTCACTGGAGTTTTTCTTCGTGACACAGTGGTTTCGCGCGTGACCTGCTTGCTACTTGAAGCTGTCAGCGAATATTCCTGGCATTTTGACCAAAATTGCACGATTTTCCGCACAAATTGGACAGTTAGTTTCTTAGTGAAATAACGCGGAAAATTCTAACTAACATTTAAAGGGTATCAAAATTACTATTTTACCCCTAACTAGAGTCAACGCCAATTTTTCGACATTTTAAACACCTAATATGGTCGGATAATCGACTTGAAGGTGTGAATCATTTGCGGCCAACGTTCGGGGATAATCGAACCATCATACACTTGCAAATTTCAGCGATTACATCAGTTGTTGGTTTTCCTCAAGCATGGAAAACGTTATCGGTGGATTTTTCTTCAAGTATAAAAAACCGCCAAGTCGGCTTTCCTCAAGCATGGAAAGCATTATCGGTGGATTTTTCTTTAATTATAGAAAACCGCCAAGTCGACTTTCCTCAAGCATGAAGGCATTATTGGTGGAATTCTTCAAGCATAGAATGACACCAAATTCATCAGTCGGATTTCCTGAGGCATGGAAAGTATCATCCAGTACGTTTCTTCAGGCTTAGAAAGCGACCAAATTCATCAGTCGGCTTTCCTCAAGCATGGAAAGCGTTTCAACGAACGTCATCCGGTGGATTCCTTCAAGCATAGGAAGCTGCCAAACTCATTTGTCACCGGTACACTAGTATTTGATACGTATTTTATCCCTTTACTCTTTTATCTGTGGAATTAACATTTTTCTGCAGGTATCGGCGTATACAGAGTGATTTAGGATCGCAGAACGTCTTAAATCATTCTCCATCCCTATCGGCTACTTTGACTATCGTTTTCAAAACTACCGTTTCCACAAACTCTTTAAAAGTGGGGGCTTCTATAGACACCTAAAACTTTCTCCCCAAAACCAAACCCGAAGATGAACAACCTTTCACCGTCACTATTGGTTGGGTTCAGTATATAATCCCGAGAGTGCTTAAAAAATCGTATTTAATTAAATTCAACTTTTGAATAATCCATGGATTAGTCTTGATGTTTAGTCAAAGCATAGTTTTTTAATTTCAGCCCAAACCTTTTTTTTATTATTTTATTGTTTTATTATTTATTTTGGCCCAAACCTTTTATTTATTTTATTTACTTGTTTTATTTTTAATTTTAGCCCAAATAATAATAAATCAGAAATGGCCCGAAATTATCAATCGGCACTTAAAATGCTGAACGAAATTAGGGTTAAAAATTTATTTAGACGGAAAAACGGACTAAAGACTCCCGCGTCACGGCATTAGTCCAACGTTTAACCGAAAACTGTCCCGTCTAATGGTGGGAATCCCCGTGACACGGGGCACCTATTGTGACACGGGGGTTTCCGTGTCCTTTCCGCGTAAACCCTTGACGCGTTTTGTTTCTCGTTCACTAAATATTTCCTGCGTCACACAGCGTCCACTGTGTCACGGTAATGTTCCCCGTCTGACGGTGGGAATTCCCATGTCACGGTACACTTTACCGTATCGCGGTGTACTTTTTTAGGGTTTTTATCTTTATAGGGTTGTGTTTTCTTAGCACATTTTTTCTATAAATACCCCCTCATTTCTGATGTACGGGGCATGAATTAATTCTCTATTTTTTCTCTCTTTTATGCCCTAGCCTAAACACTAGCCTACCCTTCTTCTTTCAAAATTCCTTCTTCAACTATTCCAAGGAGTCCATACTTTACTAGTGGTTCAGTCCTTAAGCTAAGGCGTGAAAGGTAGAACTGTTTGAGGGTTTGGCCCTAAATCAACTCTATTTAATTTAATTTAATTTAATTATTCTTTTATTATTATTTCCTTGAAGTTACTAACTCATTTATTATTTTATAGTTTCAAGCAAACAGAATCAAAGTAAGAATTATGTTCCTTTTATTTCTATTATTTTTATAACGATTTTATATTGTTGGAATTATTGATAAATTGCTTCCAAGATTAATGGTTATTCTATTATATTTATTGATCACCATATTGCATGTTAAAGGGAATATGTAATTGAAAATCATGCCTAATAAGATAATTTGGACAACCGGTTTAAGTTCCTTTTAATCTTGTTATTAAATCAAGTGATCACAATATATTAGAATTATATGTCGCATTAATATTAAACTAATTTAGCTTAATAATAGTTTGAGCAAATTGAATCTCTGTTTGTATTCCTTTGAGATCGCAGGAATCATTTTTTTGCTATAAGAATTGAGTAGAGGCCAATACGGGCGAATGTGACTCCATGACTCACTTCGTACCATCATCCCCGATCCTCCCTTCGTGGTTCCGAACTATATGGAGTTATTAATCTCATGGATTATGAATGGGGTGTAACCATCACCGGTCAGTCGTTGTCCCTTATCGTGGTTGCCTTTTTATGATCCGTGAACGGTTTACAAGTTCCTTAAAAAATTTGTTGACGACTCCCTACTTTATTTGTCCCTAATCGTATTTTGTCAATTCCCACTTCTTATGAGTACCAAGCATATTCACAACATGCTTTAAACGTAGGCGCACTTCGAGCGACGCCTACAATACTCGGGCGACGAATTAATTTCTTCCGAATTAATTTGTCGAGTCAATTTGTTTACTGCTAAGGGTGTGACCCGAAGGGTTCAGTCAAGATTAAGCTGTAATGTTAATTATACATTAATATTACTGATCGGAAGCGGCCTCCACCTAGGCATTCCGATCACTTAACCTTACAGAATATATTAGCTTTCTAATAATTCTGAACCTACGATCAGAATAATACACTTGTTCGAAGGACACCATTCCTTTCAATCTCCCACTTGTCCTTCCAAACAAGTAAGCTTTCAGTGTATAACCCCTTTTCTATGTCTCTTCATGAACAATAGGGTAAGAATATTTGTCATCCCTATTACATCCAGAAGTGTTTCTCGAAATCCAAGTTTTACTATCAATAAGCAGATGATTTCTAAAATCCATCTGAGCACGGCCATGCATTTTCATAGTCTCGCTCTTCGAGAGGCCATGTAAACAACAAGACATGTTCCCTATTGTTAGTATGGGGACATTTCCAGCCTTGTAAAGTAGCTTCTCTTACTAAGAGGACCTAGCTGCCTGATAGTCGTCGTTATAATCCCCAATTACGGCAGACGTTTGACCGACATAAAAAACGAACTAGTACTCAAACAAGAGACCTCACAATACTCATGGTTAAGGAAAAGAGTTCCGATAGCAATAATGAGAAATATACTTATGACGATTTTGAATCTCTTAAAGTATTCTCATAGGTCGATCCAGTATGGTTCTAAACCAATACATGTGCAAATGATTTATGTCCTCATAGCACAAGAAATGGTGCTATAAATCATACTACAACACTGATCTCTAACGGTCATTAATCATCCACAAAATAAATGACCTTGATTAGGGATAATTTTCGATTCAAATTTTTCATGTTCACTTAATAGGTGTTTCTTTATCCAAGACATTGTCTTGATACCCTATTTTGAATATTCATTAAAATTGAATGGACTCATTATTTAATTTTAAACCACAATTAAATAGTTTTGTGGAATATTTAGAAAAAATTTATTCCACTATGAAACTTCACAATGTATCATCTTATGATAAATGGTTTTCCCAAATGTTTTAAGAGCATTACTCTTTATTTAACATTTATAGAAATCACACCCATATCTAATATGCTTGATTTCTTTCACGCAATTTGTTAATGTTGTCGTTCACTTATTGCATAGGTTTAGTTATAATTACTTTGCAAATCTTAGCATCTTCATTATCGACCATTTCCATAATAAGATGATAAAATTTTGAGAGTGATATTGAATTACATGTGATTTAGGATTTATTGTCCAAGAAATGGCTCCCACTCATTTTCATGATTTGCAACCTTCCGCTTAACAACCTACAATCATCAACGTTCAACAACAAGCTTTCCATTTAACATATTCTTTACTATTGCCTTTTAAGGCAACAATATTCTCATCATATACTTTAGTAGACTTCTTGATGATGCCTTGCTTGGGTTTCATTCGCAACGGCTCACAATGATTTGGAATACCCTAATCACTTGTGATCATGGAAATTTACCTTAAATTTCCGCACATTATATGTGGATGCACATCCATGTTACCATTTCTCAAGCCACGACGCTTCTTACCACGTGCTTACAAATGGTTTCGTTATTAAGGATTTCATCCTTATTTAAGGTTTGTGCTTGCATCATCAATGCTCAAATTATATTTGTTTCCATGCGTCAAGAACTCATCCTCTGACTCATCCAAGTGTTTTGGATGTTCTTGACTATAATCTAATACTTAGATTCAAGTTGATTGGTACTATATGCGTACTTCAAATGCACTAAGCAAGTAAGTCGTGTGACGATACCATATCATAGCTTTACATGATGGATTTAATTATAGAATGATTCTAAATCTTTATCCCATCAATTTGATATTTTAGCTCATTCAGTTGCACTGAGTCTTCGCTAAATTGTTCGCTATGTGATATGGTTGAAAGTCTCTTACTAGAGTCTTTCTTGTTTGACTTAGTATTTAGCCTAGCTCTACTTAGTTAAAAAATTTACTTAGTTTTATACATATGGGTCAAAAGCCTTTCAAAATCCTTCATGTTTAATATGGTAAATTCCTTTACTCGTTTAAAAATTTAATTAAGTCTATACCACATAACTTAATTCTCAATATGTACTCTAATTATTGCCTTCATCTTGGTCCATTGTAAAAATACTTTCAAATCAAAACATTTAGCATTTGATAATTGTTTCACAATAGAGTTCGTAAACTTCTCGTTGGACCTTTACTTTTGCTCCCACTAAACTTCTTATTCATCAGAATTTCTATGTTTCTCCATAAGACAATCGATGGGTCTTTCACCCTTCATGCAAATTAATCAAGTTTCAAACATAATTTTCAAACATGGGGTCTGTTTCGTATTTTCATGGCCTCTAACCATTATTTGGAATTTGGATTTGTCGTAGCTATCTTACAAGGCATTATTCCTTTACTATCTAATAGTAAATAGTATGCTTGTAAGTCTTAGGTTTATTTCTAACTTAATAGAAAATTTATAGGATTCAATCCAAGCCTTTGGTTTATTCAATACTTATACGGGGCAATTGCATCAAACACTGTGTTTCAAGGCGCTTCCAAAGCCCTTTTATTATGTTGATCTTAATCCAACATTTCTGATGTTTTATGAGTAATGAATTCTCTTTTAAGGCACTTGTACAGTCCTTTTGAGTATTCTTGATCATGCATTCTCACGAAGTCCTTTTAAGGTCTTCCGACATTCTCAGTTTTAGTTTGTTGCTAAGCTCGGTTGTCATCGAGTTCATTTTCCTCCCACTTGTCGTTTTAGAAATGTGTTACTTTCCAGAAAGACACCACTTACAAAACCAAACACTATGTTCTCAATTAGGTTATGGAGGTAATGCTCGTGGTCTCACTTGAATTCTTACAAAGAGACATGTATATTGTCTTTGGGTAAAAGTTCGTTGTAAAACAAACAGTTAGCTCCCACTTGAGCTATCTTAGCCTTTAATGAGCCATTAAGCTCCCACTCAACCACCTAGCTCTTGCTATGCCAGTGAGCTACCACTGAGCCAGTGAACTCCCACTGTGGCTATACAGTTTTAGACATATACTTGAAAATACATTTAGAAGATAATTATATCCATAACTGAATATGGTGTCCTTTCTTAGCTTCGACATTTTGTTTAGTGTAACATTAGTCCTTCGTGCAAATCTTAAGCACTTTATAGGAAGGGATGTGATCCATCATTGTTCGAGTCATTTTAAAATGGAATCTAGGTCTTACACTATGTTCTTTGTGGAGTTATTTATGAAAATTTCAATTTCATAACTTTGTGATGGTCTCGCTTGGCTCAAGCAAACATCGCTCGATCTAATCTAGACTTTTTGATATCTTGCCAAGTCGATTTTGTACTTCACTGAACTCTTGAGCCACTCATGTCAAGTTTAATTAAATTTGATGAATATAGCCATATCCTTTCAAATTCTTTGTGAAACGTTGAAGTAATTGAATACTCTTTAGCCTTCAGAGTCAGTTGTCTATACCAAGAACAATAGCTCTTTGCTTTGTCGGTTTCAACAAGTAAGACTTTCTTGTCTTAGAATGAATTCGAATCGAGCAACTATCAAGAGCCTATGTAATAGATCCTTGAGTACGTTCTTATCGATGTGACATTGCTAAAGATGTTCGAAACGCAAATCATGCCCATGACTTGAACTTAGTGAGTTTACCATGTTAGGGAAATGTTTGTTTATAATCAAGCGTTCTTGACTCAACTCTTGGATAACCATGCCATTCAAATAAATTCGCAACTATTGCTCCTTTACTTGAGTCTTTTTGTGTGTGAACGGATCATTTGATGATTATGGAACATAATAATAACCATTTTTCGTCCCAGCCTTTTTGCTTAAAAGGTCTTTGAACAAAGCATACAACCTTACAACTTATGTAGCTCTTGTTGCTTCATTCTAAGCTTGTAAGTCGATAACATAGTTTAACTTCAATAGTTTGAGGTCACTTTCAAAGTGGTACACTCAAGCAGTATCCGATACTTGTGAAGATAACGAGTTGTTAAGTTAACTACAGTAACATGAACTCATGTATTGAAATGGAATCTTATTCCTTTTCTTCGTTCCTAGTTTCTTATATTTTTTATCATACAATATCTCATGGCCTTACTTTAAGAACCATTTCTGTAAGTACCTTGACTTTTAGACCTTATTAGGCATAATTAAGCATCTAATGCGCCGTAAAACAAAGTTCCATATTTTCCTTTAATTCACGCTTGAATTACTACATCAATGAGTCCTACTCATTTATGTATGAAGCAAAAAGATATGTTGGTTGTCAAATAATGACAATTTTAGTTTGGAACTCAATACTTCATTTTTTTATCAAAACTACCTAGTATTTTGAATACATGATGTCCAACCGTCCTTTCGGAATTTGTTATAAAAGTCATTTATGAGAATTGTATTTTAGAAATGCTTTTCCTTTCTTTGAGAACTATCCTCAAAGATTTCCTTTACCAATCATGGAAACAATATTATTTGATTTAGAATACAATAAATGTATGTGCAAAGTATAACCATTTATCAAGAATATAATAAGTTTGAAATTTAAGAGCATTCATGCAAACTTCAATCTTATTAAACGTCTTATCCACGCATTAAATTTGTCCTTATTTGGTGAGAATAAGTCGATTCCATGATCCAAAGAAACAAAGAGTGGTTATGCATGCTTTGGCTTGTCTTAACACTCAATCTTCTAAGGTAAGAAACTCTTTGCTAATGGCTCCAAGCAACTCTTGTCTCTTGGTTAGATAATCGTCGTATCTAATGATCTCATGACGATTTATCTCTTTTTCCTCGACATGTATGGACTCCATCACTCACATCGTTGAGTACAACCAAAACCAACATGCACACCCGGTGTGCCTTACGATCCTTGGAGTTGTGGTGGTACCTAGCTTTGGCGTAGCCCACCATCACACTGATTCGGTGTGCAAGTGTTGTTTGGGAAAGGCAAGTTTTGCTCAATATTATTAGGGACCTAGGTTTTCTATGTTGGTTGATTTAAGTGAACTTAACTAATCATCGCAACATAAAGAAAACCTAAACATGCATCTAACATATCATTCATATATAAGCATAAGCATAAAAATATAAAGCATAAGTATAAGATGCACATTGGCAACTAGCATGACCCATTGAATTCTTCAAGTCTTCAAAAGGTCTTCTTTTACAACTTCATGGCTTTATCTTCCTAGAACCTCCATCTTCAAGACTTAACTAGATTATGCAACTACTAGTATCTATGATTAGGACTAATCTAAATATTAAGATTAAAAATACTCAACAGTACGTAGACCGTATTTAGATTTACAAAAATACATCAGGGCACACAGTCCGTATTTTCTATCCTAATCGGGTCCCACTAGTTGCCATTTCATAAAACCTGTGAGAGAATATACATTCCATTCATCCATTCACTACATGGGAATGGCCCATGCATTTTACAACAAACAAGTAATAATGCATTAAACATGCGCGCGCACTAGTAACTAATCTAGGTGATTAATCCGATTAACAAGCCTAATTAAAACTAGTCAAAGTTATTTAACCGATTATGTAATTGACGTAATTATGATTGTAGCTTCCACTAAATTCCGCGTCCATCTTAATTAATCCAATTAATTAAGCCGGTAGAACCTAAAATTTATGAAAATAAATTTTGCAAATACCGCTCAAAACCGAGGCCTAGCCTTAAAAATTTTAAACAAGATTAATTAAAATAAATAAAACGGCAAAATAAAAAAATTGCATTACCTTAAAACCCGGGGTAAAGTACCAAGTGTGGGGTTGTGCGCATCGTGCCATAAGCACGTAGCACATCCACATGCACTCTCTTACCGCAACACCAAGCACACACACACATTGCTTGTTGCCGCACCACAGTACACACGCGCACAGCCACGGCTGCTGCTGTGCACGCACACAAGGCCGTGTGCTGCTGCTACTGTGTGCTCTAGCCATGCACATGGCTTCACACACGAGCACCCCTCTTGGCAGCCACATGCGGGCTGCAATGCAGCCCGCTAGCCAAGGGGGTTTTGCCTCGTTTTACGTGCCATATCCATGGGATTTTGATCCCAATTTTGTGTGACATATTAGTAATTCTAAATTGATTTTAGAATTAATTCAATGAGCAAAAAAAATGAAAATTTAAACAAGTCTAACTTAAATAAAATTTAACAAAGTGCATTCAACCAAAATAATTCCCAAGAACCATTCTTTAATTAAATTGGTTTAACCTGGTTCAACAAAATAAATAAGGAAATTTCTCATTATTAATTTAATCAATTTAAATTAATCTTGAGATTTTTACAAAGTAAGAGGGATTTGGAAAAATATGAACTTTAATGTTCAAATAAAAAATCCAACTACTAACATTTGTGAATCCATGAAAAATTATATCTTCCAATATGAAGATAAACAAATTTCTATCACAAAGTTTGAAACTTTATGATTCCAATCAACTAAAGTGATTAAAACAACAAATTTCAACATAAAATTCATGGAATTTAGTAGCTTTTAAAGTTTCAATCACTTAACACAATTAAAGATTGAATCTTTAGCATTTTAGAACCCTCGAAAACAAAAATTTCACACTTAATGCAATTATTTTGCAATTATGTGAAAAATAAAACCAAGCCTTCAAACACAAAATACCACCAAGTAATCATGCTTAAAGAGGTTTAAAATTGCATATAAAATATGTATTAAACTAATTACATAACCTCATGAATATGCAATTAATTTTCAAGGTTAGAAAGACTTAAAATTTTTCGTAAAAACGAAAACCCCTCGAATAATGTATTTCTTGTTGTTTTTTGGCTAAAAACCGAGTCCTAGAAGGAGAAAAACCATTTCTAGAACACCTTTTCCACCCCAAAATTCACTATTTTTTGGTTGAAATCTGGGTTTGGAAGCTGAAGTCAGCTCTAATACGAGGTTAAAATAGATAATACGAGCTACAATCTAATTAGAAACTCAAACCAGAAAAATAAACCATAAATAACCTTGAAAAACATGATAATAAAAATAAACGAGCTGGGCTCCGATACCGCTGTAGGGGTTTGGTGAGTCCGACTCACCGCAAAAACAACCGCGACCCAAGGAACCACTCGCAATTAATAAAACCATTATGCATAAGAAGTAATCACAAAAGGGTAAAATTGGAATTTACGTTTGAAGCGTGCTTCGCCTCAAAGACGGGCTTTTACTTGAAAGCTCGAGCTCCGAAAATACGCGAGCCTCCTGCGGAAATCCACCCGCAAATACTACTAGCGACTTTTAGGTCCGCTACCTCAAGGTTAGCTAGGTCCGACCAAAACTCGAGTATTATATGAGTTTAAGAGTTTTTGATAATGCAATGCTCTATTGAACTCCTACTCAAGCACTCTTTTCATAAACCCAAGATGGGTATTTATAGGCAAGAGGGAGAGTGGGAATTTCTATCCCATCAATGTGGGATCATGAAATTCCTCAATTTATTTTAAAGTTAAAATAAATTAAATAAGCAAGCAAGTAATAAATCAAGAAGTGTCATCATTGTATGTAAAGGGAAGTGAGGACCACTTGGAGAGGTGGGGACCATACTTTCTCCCCACTTCTTCCTCTCCTTGTGCCACTTGTCCCTCACATGCACTCCCATAGACCACGACCCTAGATACCCGGCCTAGCGCAGCCCCGCACATGCGGGCTGCTTCCTGCCAGCCTCTTCGGCCAGCACGCCCACGCACACTTATGCGGGTTGCTGCTGCCGAAGGCTGCTGCTAGCAAGCCTCGCACATGTGCGGGCTGCTAGCTGCAGCGTGTTAGCAAGCCACGCATTATGTGCGGGCTGCTTGTCGTAGCTTGCTAGCAAGCCTCGCACATGGTGCGGGCTGCTAGCTTGCCTAACCCCTAGCACTCTGGGTTTCGATGCTAGGGGTGTTTTGGTAATTATTGATTTATTACTAATTTTCAGTCTAGTCTTTTACTATTTTTTACTCGACTTTCGACGCTCGGTTTTGACGCTCTAAGCTCGAATTTTCAACGTCTAAATATTTAATACTCGGGCGACAAATTAATTTCTTCCGAATTAATTTATCGAGTCGGTTAGTTTACTGCTAAGGGTGTGACCCTTAGGGGTTAGTCAAGATTAAGCTGTAATATTAATTATGCATTAATATTACTGATCAGAAACGGCCTCCACCTAGGCATTCCGATCACTTGAGCATACTGAATATATTATCTTTCTAATAATTCTAAACCCACTATCAGAATAATACACTTGTTCGAAGGATACCATTCCATTCACTTTTCTCAAACAAAATTCCGCATTCACAAGATCTAGACACACCTAGCCCAATTCGAAGTTGTCTTCTCCCTTGTAGGGAATATTTCAAGCATCATCCCTAGCTTGAACTCCATTGTGATCATACACTTAAGCATGGTGGCGTCCAAAGGGAAAGAAGATAGAGCAAAGGAGTCGCCAACAAGTTTTAGGAACTTGTAAACCGTTCACGAGGTGAAGGTTACACCCCTTAGCGATCCAGGGAATCGTCAACTCCAATAGGTCTTGACCCATGAGTGGTAGTTAGGGGATGAAGGTACAAATCCAACCTAAAAGAGATTGAACCTGCCCTAATGATAGGCCTCTACTTTATTCTGATCGTATTCATGTGCGCTTTCTGACCAACATGCAATCAATAGGATTAACCCTAAACCTGTTTAATATATGTTGGTTGAATATTAAAGATCAAATAAAACTATTATTGGGGATCACTTGAATTACAATCAAATTAACTCTAAACAAGATTATTAATCATCTTATATAAGCGTGATTACAAGTACAAATTCCCTTTAAACATGCATAAAAGGTGTTATCAAGCAATAACAATAAATATCATCAAGCAACATAATCATAAACAATAATAATCATAATCATAATCATAATCATGTTAAAGAATAATAATAGCAAGATCCTAGGCATGATACTAACAAGATTAATAATAAACCGTAGCATGTCACTAAGCAATAATGATCAAAGCTTTAGCCCTAACATGATACTAACATGAATATTAGGAAGAAAGGAGGAAGCATCGCAAGAAACACAATTGTCATATTTGATATTAGAAATTATAGT
This sequence comes from Chenopodium quinoa, assembly GCF_001683475.1. Lineage (NCBI taxonomy): Eukaryota > Viridiplantae > Streptophyta > Magnoliopsida > Caryophyllales > Amaranthaceae > Chenopodium > Chenopodium quinoa. The sequence continues at coordinate 302,361 of NW_018745251.1, read as the reverse complement.
TGTTACCCTAAACATGATACTAGGAATCATTGTTGTCATTCAAAACATCAAGCATCCTAATATGACACTAGGAATCATAATAACAACCTAAGCATGATTTCTATATCATAATATCAATAAATCTGTTAAAGAACTTACTTGGATTCCCCGTATCTCTTTCTAACAACAAAATACACGCGTTTGTAACTTCAAGGAAAATAATAATCAAAACAATTAAACTAAATAATTGAAAGAGAGATTAAAGAAAGTTTAGACTAGATTCGGGACCAAACCCTCAGAAATTAAAACCTTTCACGTCTAGGGCGAAGGAAACTTCGAACTTGGCTAGGTGTTTCTTGGTATTGTGAATGCGGAATTTTGTATGCGAAAGGCTAGTTTTAGAAAAGAGAGAGTGAGAGAGAGAGCTTTAGAGAATTGATGAGAATAAATTAATAATTGAAAACGGCGGTTTAGGAGGCTATTCATAGAGAAAGTCATCCATATGTATAAAAAATCAAATCAGAGTTTCAAAAAGAATAAAACACAATCGCAGCGTCAAACATGCGCGTGGCGCCAAACGCTGGACTCTAGCGCCAGACGCTAGGCATGGCGCCAGGCGCTGGAAAACAGTTTTTTTGGATTTTGTTTTTAACATATCTTTTGATCCAGAAGTTTAAATAAGTCATATAATATGTCGTTGAAAAAACCTTGAAGTCTAATTTCCAACCCAATTTGAATAAGATTAAAATCTTTTGTATATAAAAAGATATGGCCGAAATAGTGGAAGGGTGTCAGCTTTGGATATAGTTTCATGTCTCATTCATATCTTTTTCATTATAACTCGGATTTAATATTATAATATATAATTTAAAAGATAATTTCAAGATCTATCCAACCATATAAGATTTAGATAAATATTATGAGGCACAAAAAAATCTGAATATATTCCACTTCGTACAATACAAGGATTCTAAAAGGGAGTAGTTTTATTCAATTTCAAACTCTTTAAAACGTAATTATCAATCCTAACTCCATTAGGATTTAAAAGAACCTTATAGAGTATTCTAGAAGACTATAATCAATCCTAATAGCTTTAGGTATGATAATTAATAATAGGCCCTCCTCTAGATCATTAGGCCGCATATAAAAACCATATCGGGCCCAGTTTAGTATTTTGGCCATAACTTCCTCATTATTCATCGGGATTGGGCTTATAATATATCGTTGAAAAGGTCTTTTCAAGCCCTATACAACCATATACCATTATTGGACCCTTATCATGGACCAAACAAAACTGAAATGCACGTTTTTCAAAAATAAGGTAAGAAAAGAAATATTTTCAAAGACAGAAACAAAAGATATTTTAATAAAAACATCCTCATCACTTGACTTTTTACACTTTCGCTTTGTTTGATAATCAAATATAATGACTTGAAAGGTATTCATCACTGGGTTTTGTTTTTGGGAGACACATTTGGGTGTCTACAAAAGCCCCAACTTTTACTAAGTTTGGAGAAACGCAAGTTTCGAAAACAAAAGTCAAAGTACCGATAAGGACGGAGAATGATTCAGAACGTTCTGCGATCCTAAATCATTCTTGTAACGTCGATACCTGCAAACTAGCGTTTCTAAAGAGATAAAAGAGTTAAGAAACAGGTATCTTGCACTGTACATCACACGTCTCTCGAAGTAACCGATTTGTTGCTGCATTTGTCCACTAGTGCATAATTGAGTTTATGTAACACATGATTGGTAACACTTCTTAAAATGCAAAATATTAGATTTATAAGTAACACTTTGGTAACACTTTATTAAATTGTATCACTTAATGTAGCACTTTTAGCATAGGTAACATTTTAAAGTATCACTTTTAAAATAGGTAGCATTTGATGGTAACACAAATATAGATGTTACCTTATTTTTTGGAAAACAAAATAAATAAAACATTTAAATAAAAATAATACAAGTGTTAATCCCAAAACTTATACCAATTCATTAAAATAGCCAATCAGCCGCCAAACTTAATAGAAAATTTGGGCCAAAACAGCCAGATTAATAAAAAAAACAAGAAGAAAAGAATATTGCAATCTCTCAAAAAAAAAATTCATCTTCATTCCTAGTTCAACAGCGCCCTAGCAACGATAGATAATCAATTAGGTTTAAGCAAAAATCTATAATTCCATCTCCATTATTTCATTACGCGCAATTTCATCTGAAGTTTCGTTAGATAATCAGTTCGTCTCGCGCAATTTCATCTGAAATCAAGTCATCTCGAGCAATTTCATCGTGATATTGGGTTTCATTGTATTCGTGCTTCTAATTTCAGGTACTTAATGATTTGTGATGGATGGTTTTCTAAATTTTTTGGTTATTTAACCTTTAATTTTCAATAATGTATGAATGAAAGCGTTTATTTTTCAATTGAATTGTGAATGGTAATTGGCTTTGTGTTTGATATGGTTCTATTTTTTAATTGAATTTTTTGATTTGGGTATTTCAAGTTTGGTTTGTGATTTTGAATTTTAATTGTGTGCTATTGGCTTTTTTTTTTTTTTAGTTCATGCATGTCGTAGAGAACATTGTAGTTTCTATTTCTAAACCTTGTTTGCATTGTGTGAGAAGTTTTAGAATTGTTGTTAGCTGATTTATGTATAGAGTAAAAACCGAATGATCCAAATGAACACTGTTATATTTTTTAGTCTAATGGCTATTGTACTGTTGAGTATAAGATCAGCCATCACCCCTACATCTTCCTGTTTCACCAAGGTGATTATTGATTAGCTAGATTATATTGTTATTGTCAACATTGAAATGAATAAAGAAAGTGTAAAAAATAATCTGAAAGGCAGAGTATTATGTCTGATAACTTGATAAAGTATGTTCTAAAAACAGAGAAAACATCTCAAAATTTGGTTCATATACTTGGTATATATGTTAGCGTGCTACCTGGAGTAAAAAGAAGTTGAGACATGATGAAATTAAACTGGAAAAACATGGCATGTTTTGAATTGATCAGTTAAATTAACATAGTATATGATCCACAAACATAATTGCCACCACCATATACTAGAATGAAAAGAAATCTAGGCACCCAACAATTAAAATAAAAAATGAAATCATATCTTATAAAGAAAACTAGAGATAAAAGTAGAGGTTTCATTGTAAAATTAAGCAGATTGATAATTGCAAGAAGAAGAGCAAGCATTGAACTAGAGTATATTGCAATCATAGTATGTGGTAATGTGATAATGGGTGAGAAACTCATTATTTGGATTTGACGAACTATTATTAAAGTGTTTTATTTTTCTATTTCAAAGAGAATTATCACCATGAGGATAGAAATAACTACTCCTCAAGCAGAACAATACTTTAGAAAGTTGGCATATTCTTCTGGTATTGTGTTTTGTGGATATCAATAAAGGGGAAGGTGGTTTAAAATGCTCTTTCCCTTTGTCGCTCTTAGGTGGGTGGTTTTTACCATTGAATATCGTTATTAAATTCTTGGAGTTCCCATTCCCCTCTTTTTATTACCCCTTCCCAATGTGAAACTTGCCTTTTACCTCTTTATCCTCTACCCATCTCCTCTACTTTTCATCTTCCATTCTCACTCCATAGTCCAAACCCATTCATCCCTGAAACTTTGGTGAAGATCTACCAGATTGTATAAGCCTACCTAGAACTATGAGCAGAAGTGTATACCTCTGCCTTGTGTTAAAAAAAAAAAAAAAAAAAAGCGATTTGCAGTTTTTAGATGATAGTAACCTAAAGACAGGGATAACGTTTCCTTAATTAAGCTGTTTTCTTCTATGAAGTATAGTAGTCTTCTAATCTAAGCATACATTTGGACCTACTTGTTTGATTTTTATTGTTATCATATATACAAGGTTGAATTTATGGGCGTTTATTTCCATGGATATTCTGTTTCCTTTTATAAATGTTAAAATTATATGCCAATATTTTAAATCTTTAAATTCGTTGTGTTTAAATTTTGATAAAGGAGACGAAATGAGTAGTTGGACCAACTTCTTACAATCTAGTCATGAGTATGAGAAAGGTGTAGAGGATTATTTAGATAAAGCGTTCTCTTCACGAGCAATTGGAGATCAAATTACTTGCCCTTGTAAGGCGTGCTATCATCGCTTTTGGCATCGTAGAGAGACAGTGTTCAATCATTTGATTGCAAACGGGATTGAGCCTGGCACTGAAGGATGGCATTGTTATGAAAAGGGCATGTCATCAACATCAAATACTAAGAGGGATGTTGAAGACATGCATGATGATATTGAACGTCTGATATATGATGTTCATAGAGATGTGGCAGAAAGGTATGAAGGTGTTGGAGATGAGCCGAATGATGAGGCTAAGAAGTTTTATAAGTTAGTTGAAGATGGTAAACAAGAGTTATATCCTGGGTGCAAAAAAATTTCAAAGCTATCATTTACTATTCGTTTTTACCTTTTGAAGTGTACTCATGGGTTAACTATATAGCAATTTCAGAGTTTTTGGAGCTTTTTCGAGAAGTGTTACCGCATGCATCCAATTTGCCTAACTCTTTTAATGAGGCAAAGAAATTGATAAAAGATCTGGGTCTTCATTATGACAAGATTGATGCATGTTGTAATGATTGTATGCTATATTGGAAGGAGCATGAAGCTGCCATGTCTTGCTATGTTTGTCATGCTCCAAGGTGGAAAGAAACACAGACTGAATCCCAAGAAGATATTAGCAGTCAACGACCTAAGAAAGTGCATCAAGTCCCTGAAAAAGTTCTTTGGCATTTCCCTCTTAAACCAAGGCTTCAAAGGTTGTACATGTGTTTAGAAACAGCAGAGCTAATGAGGTGGCACGATGAAGAAAGAAAGAAAGATGAGTTATTGCGGCATCCCGCTGATGGTGAGGCATGGAAAGAATTTGACCAAAAGTACCCAGATTTTGCTAATGAGACACGTAATGTTCGTTTGGGCCTCGCAAGTGACGGATTCAATCCATTTCGAACTATGAGCACACAACATAGTACATGGCCTGTTGTTCTAATTAATTATAACTTACCACCATGGTTGTGCTTGAAGCCAGAATTCTTAATGCTATCTCTCCTTATTCCCGGGCCCACCTCTCCTGGAAATGACATTGATGTCTATCTTCAACCATTGGTTCAAGAACTCAAAGATTTGTGGGATTATGGGTTAGACACCTATGATGCGGAGAAGCGTCAAACATTTAAGATGCATGCAGCTTTACAATCAACCACTAGCGACTTTCCAGGTTATGCTATGTTATCGGGTTGGAGCACCAAAGGGAAGTTTGCATGCCCTTATTATCACTACGAGACTGATCATCATCACTTGAGTAATAGTAACAAATCCTGTTATTTGGCTCATCATCGATGGTTAGATGAAAATCATCCTTGGCGGCATGATATGGTGTCTTTTAATGGGGAAAAGGAAGAGAGGACATCTCCAGATCCTTTAACAGGGGATCAAATTTTAAGCTTGTTGGAAAACTGGGAAAACAAGTTTGGAAAGTTACAACCAAAGAAGAAATATGTAGATTGTCCTTGGAGAAAGTCCTCTGTGTTCCACACTTTGCCTTATTGGAAAGATTGTGGTTATCGTCATCATTTGGATGTCATGCACATCGAAAAAAATGTATGTGATAATATGCTTGCAACTTTGTTAGACGTACCTGGAAAGTCAAAAGATCATCATAAGGCTCGATTAGATCTGCAAGAAATGGGTATAAGGGAAGAACTACATCCTATAGATACAGATGACGAGCGGTATGTTTTACTGCCCAAAGCATCATTCTCAATGACGAAGGAAGAGAAAAGCATATTTTGTAGTGTTTTTGAAGAAGGCAAAGCTGCCTCAAGGTTGTGCATCAAATATTGCAAGGTGTGTACAAGTCAAGGAGGGTAAAATATCAGGGTACAACAGTCATGATGCTCATATAATAATGCAACACTTGCTTAGAAAAACTTTACCAAAGCACGTTGCTTTACCTCTTATGAGATTGAGTGGCTTTTTTTAGGGAAATATGCAAGAGAGTCATCAATCCGAAAGATTTGGATCGCCTTCAAGCAGGAATTGTCGAGACTCTTTGTGAACTAGAAAGAATATTTCCACCTTCTTTTTTTGACATAATGATCCACTTACCAATTCATTTGGTTGATGAAATCAAGCGTGGTGGACCGGTGTGTGATTGGTGGATGTACCCTATAGAAAGGTACCTCGGAAAGTTAAAATCATATGTTAAAAACCGATGTCGCCCTGAGGCTTCTATAGCGGAAGGTTATTTGGCTGAAGAGTGCTTAATATTTTGCTCTAGGTATTTGAATGCTAGTGTAAAGAAACGATCTAAGTGGTTTAACAAAAGTCAAGAGAAAATTGATGAAATTGATGAAGAATCACCTTTATTCCCTAAGGCAGGTTATCCTCTTGGGAGGAAAAAGAAAGGGAAGAAGAAAGGGAAGGCATACACTCTTGTTTCAGACACAATGGCTCTAGCACATCGTTATGTGTTGTTTAATTGTGAAGATGACCAAGTTGAGAATTACAGCAAGTGAGTAATTTTTTTAATATCTTATCAACTGTGTTTACATTAATATTGTTTTATTACCTTACTTATATGGTTAATACTATTAAGGGAACATGAAGAGTTTGTGAAGAAGTCTAGAGACAAACGAAAAAGAAGGTGGAAAGAGGCGCAAGAGCATAGCAATGAATTCATGGTTTGGTTTAGAGAAAAGGTTGTGGTGGATAATGTCCCGGATCATATTAAGTGGCTATCAAAAGGTCCTTCTACTATTGCAAGGAGGTACACCGAATATTTTTGTAATGGATATAAGTTCTACACTAGAGATCATGATGAAAGGTGTAAAAATCAAAATAACGGAGTCTCTTTAACCGCTTTGACTCCAAGCTTTGCAAGTAGCAAGGATCACAATCCTGTTCTTGGTAATGTCACATATTATGGGGCTATAAAATCGATAATTGAGGTCGATTATTGGAGTGAATTTAATGTTGTGTTGTTCGAGTGTGATTGGTTCCATGTGGAAGTAGATGATTATGGACTCACTCGCGTTAACTTTAAGAAATTGTGTTCTAAAGATGATCCTTTTGTCTTGGCATCACAAGTGCATCAAGTGTTCTACACTCAAGACGGCCTTGAAGAAGATTGGCATTATGTGCACAGAAATTTGCCAAGAGACTTTTTTTATGCCGAGGGGCAATCTGAACACACATATATGAATGAAGTTCGTGAACCCGCAGAGGATTTAATTCTGGCTACTGATGGAGATGAACACCAAAGTTGGTGCAGAGAAGCTCCTTATGACAGAGTTGAGGTGCCCGTTGACCATGAAAGGGGGGATCATAATCACGAAGAAAGTTCCGATAAAGATGAAACTGATTGGGATTGGATGGAACCATCAAAGTGACATGTTTAGATTATTTTTTTTATAATAATTATCCTTCGTTTGAACTTATTATTTAGATTTGACAAACTATTATTGAAGTGTTCTATTTTTCTGTTTGAACTTGTTTTCTTATGAAATTTATAAGTTGTTAAATTTAGTGTTGTGCTACAGAATTTACTCTAACCTTTATATAAATTATTAAATTTATTTGAGGTTTGATACTATAGTGACATTATTTACATTTGGCAGTTTTGAGCTGTGTGGTATCTTGGTGCTCGGGCAGCAGGTTAGTTGTGTGGGCTTCACTAAGGTACTTTATATTATTTACATAATTTTAATGAACTTTAATCTTTGCACTGCATTATTATAAATGATCAGACTTTAGTTCTAGGAAGATTAATTTGCGTCACACTTTTTGCAAGATTTATAAAGCTAGCGTATGAGGTAAATTAATCTTGCTAACAGTCTGAGTCTGAGTATTAGCAAGATCAATATATGACTTAGACTATTAGCTAATCAGAGTTTTACTGCAATCTGGTGCTCAGGTGCTTTTAGGTGCTTTTTCTGTGCTTAGGTGCTTTTCCTCTGCTCAGGTGATATGCATGCTCTTTCTATGCTTTTTCTGTGCTCAACTGCTTTTTTCAGGTTATGTTTCTGTGCTATTGTGTATTCATTTTGAGCAAAGAGCTTCATAAATTGTATGTATGCTCTGATTATGATTCTTAATTTTGCAATGACAGATCTTGGTGTCTTAATTAAACTTTGCTGCAGCCAACTTGCACCATCATACTTGGGAATTTTGGTACCTTTGAGTATACTGAAATCCAGCACTGAATTCAGAACTAAAATCCAGAGCTGAATTCAGAACTGAAATCCAGAGCTGAATTCAGAACTGGAATCCAGAACTGAATTCAGAATTGAAATTCAGTGCTGAATTCAGACCTGAAATCCAGAATTGCATTCAGTGCTGAAATTCAGAATTGAATTCAGTGTTGAATTTCAGAACTGAAATCCAGAGCTGAATTCAGAACTGAATTCAGAACTGAAATCCAGAGCTGAATTCAGAACTGAAATCTAGAGCTGAATTCAGAACTGAATTCAGAACTGAAATCCAGAGCTGAATTAAGAACTGAAATCCAGAACTGAATTCAGAACTGAAATTCAGAACTGAATTCAGTGATGAATTTCAGAACTGAAATTCAGAGCTGATTCAGAACATGTGAATTGATTATGAACATGAGAATTGAATGATTAGAGTTGTGATTAGTCCCTTACATTTTAATGAACCTGATGCAACTGTTTGTTGTATGAGTCATGCGTGGGGAGTAATTTGATCTCTTGACTTGTGTTGTATATTTAATTCTGTCATTATAACTGAGAGTTTTTTGATGAAATTGTGATCTGACTTGTGTTGAAATTTGAGTTGTATATGCTTATATCTTGGTGCAACAATTTATCGTAGAGGAATTGTGATCTGGTGTGTTGCCTTTTTTTGGGTGTGGTGTGTGCAGTTTCGGTTGAATTTTTAGCTACTTTTGTGATCCTCTTCCTGAACACCTTAATTCTAACAGGCCTCTCGGAATTAACATTGAACACCTCTTTTAGTAAACTGATATTCTGCATGTATCTATCAAAAGCTACATTTTCTGCTTCAATGTTTCCCTCCTTATATTCTTTTAACTTAGCAAATCTCCTCACAATTTTTGGTGAGAGAATCAAAATTATTTCAGAGACCAAGGTAATGCTTATTAACATTAGTGGACACTAGACAGGTCATATAAGTTCTTGCTTAGCAATTTAAGTATAAAACTCATGCTCAAAATTGGTGATTTATGGTGTGTCGAAAGCCTAGTTTAACAATCTAAGTATAAATTATAATTGTCATCTTGATGTTTAATTGGGGGAAAGCTTGAATGATCGATTAATTGATTAAGATGATAACGATAACAATAGCTTTAGGCTATTAATCTCTCCAAGCAGCTTGATTACCTCAGACTATTAGCAAGATTTAGGCTATTAAATTCTTTTTTGAGTTATGGTATCCATGATGTGAGATCAAAACACAAGTTTATAAAATAACACACATTAAACATACTAGAGGGTGCTACAGCCTATATTCCGAATATTCATCAATTATGTACTTTTTAAAGCTTCCTCCCCCTTGTTTCCTTCCTCTCTCAAAATGAAATCGAGATGGAAAATCAACATCAGACCATCCTACCATTCTAAAAATATCATATCGATTATAAACAATTTCAGCTACATCATCATGCTGCTCAACCTCACTTCAATTAGCTGATAAATTTCCTTTTCTGGTGATGGATCTTGCACTGATGTACACTCCAGTATGCTGCCAGAGCATATAAGATATATCTTTAGCGTAGCATTGATCTTCCGCAATGTTCATCAAGAAATTGGTCACACAAACATAGATAACAATATAGAAATTCACTTCATAGGAAGATTCCGAAGATTGGCATATAATGATATCTATTAGTTTGTAAAGCTTAAGCTTAACTGCACGGGAGCAGGACATGAAGCTATATTATTTTTTTTTTTTTTTTTTGACAGCATGCACAAAGGGAGTTAAACCCCAACTTGTAAAACACAAAGGAAGCTAGCTAGTAATACCTCTAAGAGATGAACATATTTAGCCAGAAGCATAGATGACTTGAGGTGGCATACATAAATCATGTTCCTTAAAAGAACTTACTCCATAATAAATTCAGATTATAATGTCGTTCAATTGAAGGTTATTGAAATTCAGTTACTTTTGATAATATCATCAAAGGAAAAAACCATGTAAAAAGAGTGTGCAATTAAACAATGGTCTCATTTCATCTATAAAAGAATTACGGAGTAGTTCCTATATTAAGTCATAGTTTTCATGAGTTCATTTCCAAAACAGAATTCCTAAGACATAAAAATTCCCAAGTCCCAAGTACATTTGATTGGCAGCATAATTTTTGTGATTTCTCTGTAACTTATTGAGGGTAACCTAAATACAAATACAGTTCCTAACTTCCTACACTCTTTTAATACTTTGTATTTTACTCTAAATCTACATTTCACCAAACTTGACACGTGGATATGGGTATGTAACTTAAGTACTAGTATAATTTTCATAACATGGTCATGTTCAACTGTTTTAGCCTAGTCTGAGTAACATAGCTCATTTGGTAGCTGAACTTGGTTCGTTCCAGTGAACATATACAAAGTACACAATATGTCTGGCATGGAGTGCTAATCAGTTAGCTAGTCACTTTTAAAAACAGGACCTAAGCTTATTACCTTTGTTAAGTAATTAGGATACTTTCACTAATTAGGATACGGGTTTAACAGCTTATTACCTTTGTTAAGTAGATTCGAGCACCTGAGAAACTGAGCACAGAAAGAGCAACTCAGTATCTGATTTTATGTTCTTGAAGCTGTTATTAGAGTTATTGCTGGCTTTAGTGTGCGCTTCCGTGTATCAAATACTCTGTAAGATTTGTGTTTTAGACCCCAATCTCCTGAGTTCAGAGTAGTGACTTCTAGCTCCTTTTCTACTGTCTTGACTCTTTTCTGCAGATTTCAGCTCATGTTGTTGTCTTCGTGACTGCTGAGTTTTTGTTCTGGTGGAATTTCTAACTCACTGCCTTGTGTGTTCTTTTTAGGAAGAAAGATTTAGATGGCAGAATATGAGAAACTTAGACAAAAAACTATAGAACAAAATAGAATCAGGATGAAGGATTTAGGGGTTACATCCATGGCTTATGAAATGAAACAGTCAATGAAGGGATCGAAACAAACGATAAAAAGGAAGAAGGTGACTAAAGATACTGACGAGTATATACCTGATGAAGAGGGTGAACTGAACCACTCAAGTGAAGAGGATGAAAATGAGATAAGGAAAAATGCTGTAAACTTGAGATCTCGTTCAAAGAAGGTGGCAAATTTTTTTTTTTTTTTTGACAACTTAATTTTGTGAATCATAACTGTTCAAAAATCATGTAATACTTGTTTAATGATTCTCGTGAATACTTAATTTCAGGTTGTGGCATTAAGAGGGAAGATAACCACAAACACTAAGGACACGGCATGTGTCTCTTCAGTACCAATGGCTAATCAAATTAAGATGCATCTTCAAGACACCGAGAGACAACACTCTGATCAAGGATTACAAGGGAGAGATTCAACACAAAGAAAAATCCAATTGGGTAAGTCTACTGCACAGAAAAAATCAGGAATCCATAATCAGCAAGAGAAAGAGGTTGGGATTGGGAATGGTATCCAAACTAAGACAGGGCAGAGTAAGACAGTGGTTGCCCCTGGTTCACTCAGTGCTTATAGGCAAATGCAAACACAGTTACGTGAAAAAGAGAGGAGAGCAAAACAAAGTGATTTATTACTACGACGACAACTACGACCTGTTAACATGAGTAGTTCACAGCCTGTTAACATGGCTAGTTCAGATTGGCATTTAGGGAGTTCACAAGCACAAAATTTTTCACAACCACAAAGATTTGGACATGACTTACAGGAAGATTATGAGAACCATATGGGTTCAAATGAACGCATTTTGGAACAATATGACGATGAAGAAGATGCTTTTAGTGAGGATTTGAGTACTCTTACCCCTGAGGAGCTAGGAATAATGCAAGATGTACCACTAATGAATCAAGAGCAAGAAAGTGAACAAATAGGTAATGATCACTATCATTCCGTTCTAAATATTTTAAGATAGATATGTTAAGAGCAATATATGATTTTAATGACTTTGTCGAGTTAATATTCATGTAGCACCTCCAAAAATTAAGCGAATTAGAGGACCAACTATGTGTAAAGATGTTCATGAATGGACATTAGAGGAGCGTAAGCCTATTTTTCTTAATGAAATGGGAAAGCCTATTGGTCCCGATGATAAGACTGTGAATACATTTACAAGATTCTTAGGGACTTTAGCTCGTAATTCTTCTCTAGCACCGTTGAACAAGATTAGTTGGCATTATGTTCCAGACAAGGAACAAATTTGGAGTTACGTGAAGGTATGCACCTTTTTTTTTTAAATGGTGTGATTTGATTAGTTTATGTGCTATTATATGTCAAGTGGCTGACGTAATTTATTGCTTCCTAATTTGTTGTTTAATATTTTACTTAATACAGAAGCAATACATAATCTCGGAAAAAGGCAAAGATTGTGTTTTGACATCCGTGGGAAGGCTGTGGCGTAGATATAAATGTAGTGTAAAGGAAACATACTTTACTTCGTACGACAATGATGGTGATAGGTTGGCAAATCCACCTAATACAATTCCAGAAGCACATTTCAAAGAGTTGCTAGAATTTTGGAATTTGGAACCAGTGCAGGTAGAGTTATGTTGTTTGTTTCCATTTATATTACAATTGTTTATTTCTTTTTCAAATTGAAATTTGTTAAACTATGAACCGTGTGTTATGCATGCATGCAGGAAGACAGCCAGAAGAAAAGGGAAATAAGTATAGATAAAAAAGATAGGCACACCATGGGTTCTATGACTTTAGCGAGGAAACAACATAAATTGGTATATTTTTATACCATTTTTCCTTCTATATCTTTCTCATTAGGATCATGTAAACAATATTCATTCAATTCTTATTTGGATGTATTTTTTTTTTATTCTAGCAACAATAAAAACCACCATCCTTGGCACTCATGTACAAAGAAAGTCGTAAAAGGAAAGAAGATAAGAAATACAAAACATCTTATGAGCCCACCCAAAGTAACATTGTAAGTCCTGTTGTTTGCATAGTTTTTTTTAATATGATTTTTTGTCTCAAATTAGTTGTTTGATTGTTATATTCCCATTATAGGACAAGATGGAGGAGGTACAAATTCAAAGTGAAATTGATGGAGATGTTGCATACTATGAAGTAATGAATAAACCAAATAACTTTGGCCATAGAAAAAAGCAACAAGGGATATGTTCACTAAGGGGAAAGAGCAACAATCCAATAATTCCCGATGAGTTCTTAAAGCCCTATAAAGACCAAATTGTGAAAGAAACTGTAGCAGAATTAATGAAGATGCTCAAGCAAAGTGATCCTGAAGTGTTGGATACTTTGACTCGATCACTTGAAAATGTGTCATCCAATCCAGAACTTACAAATCATATTCCCATTGTACACTCTAATGAGCAACAAGGAAATGAGGTAAGTTAATGTATAATCTTTTAAATAGCACAAACTCTTATTATTGAATTATTTAATTTTTGTTCTAGTTTTTTGATACATGATGCTTTCACACATAGGATCAAACGGATGAAGATGAAGAATTGGGATAGCAATTCATGATCAACAAGAACTATCTTTTACTGCTTTTTTGCTACTGCTACCGCTCTTTTGCTGCTGTTTTGATCTGTTTTGCTGCTGTTTCGAGCTATTTTAATGTTGTTTTGCTGCTACTGTTGTCTCTGTTGCTGTTTTGCTGCTGCTTTCAGCTGTTTTGCTGCTGTTTCGAGCTGTTTTGCTGTTGTTTGGAGTGTTTTGCTGCTGTTTTGCTGCTGTTGCTGTCTCTGTTGCTGTTTTCAGCAGTTTTGAGCTGTTTTGCGTTGTTTGGCTGCTATTTCGAGCTGTTTTGCTGCTGTTTCGAGCTATTTCGCTGCTGTTTTGCTGCTACTGCTATCTCTATCGCTGTTTTCAGCTGTTTTGCTGTTGTTTTGCTGCTGAATCTTGCTCATTCGGTTGCCAACTCATGTCTACTACTACTGGTTACTGCCAATTCATGTCTGCTATTGCTGAAAGCTTCCACTACTGTCTACTGCTAGTTGCTGCTAAAGACTGCTGATGACATTTGCCGTTCTGCTAGCTAGCTGTGTAGCTACTGCTATACGCTGTTATTATTAATTTTTTTTATTGTTATCGTTGTTTTTTTGAAATTTGGAAGTTTTTTGTTTTTCCTTACTTTTTTCAAGCTAGAGATCGAACTTAATATTCTTTGTGTTTGGGTTATTATATTGTTTTGCCAAACATTTAAATTGGTGTTTATGGATTTTTTTTTTTAGAAATATGAAGTTATTTCAATCCAAATTATTTTCTATTATGTGTTGATTATGTATTCATATAGTTGTTGTACATATAATTTATGTTATCTTATATTTTTAAAAAATTAATAAATAATAATAATAATAATAAATAAAAATAATAATAATAATAATAATAATATAATAATAATAATAATAATAATAATAATAATAATAATAATAATAATAATAAATGTTACCTATTAATCTATAAAATGTTACAATACTTTGTAAAAAGTGATACATAATGTCGAATAAAGTGCTACTATATGTCAAAACATGATTGAAAAATGTTACCTAATAATCAACAAAGTGTTACATTAGTTCGAAAAAGTGATACATAATGTCGGATAAAGTGATACTATATGATTGAAAAATGTTACTAAAGATAAGTAAGTGTTACATAAAAAAATAAATAGTAACCCTTTAGAAATGATACTAGTAATGTTAAAAGTGATACAAAGAAGGGTTTATAATAACACTTTTAAAAGTGTTACCTAATGTTACCCAAAGTGTTACATAAGACCTTTGGTAACATGGGCGGATGTATCACCCAATAAAGTGTTACCTATTGTCTATAATAACACTTTTACCACTTTGTGTAACACTTTTAGGGTGTTACTTAAGGTTAATTATGTACTAGTGGTCGTTGTGACAACCTTCCACACGCTAGGGAACGTCATCTTGCTGTTTTGTTTTGACAATCTTCTGCAAGCTAGAGAATGTCGCCTGAAGTCTACTACGCCTATAACTACCTCCAATTTCCGCCGTGAAAGTCCTCGAAAAGACCACTGCTTGTTGATCCTTAATTCTGCTTGAATTTTGCTGTTGATGAGCCAGTATGTCGGTGATTTTGTTGTGATGACAATCCTCTTTTTTTGGGAATAGTTGCCAACACAACTCTTGTATGATGTATAAAAATCCGATTTAGGGAAAGTTGTCAATGCTTCATAACAATCCACCCTTGGAAATGTTGCCACGATGAAGCGACAATCCGTAACTTGGAAGATTTGCCAAAATCCATTTTTGGGAAAAGTTGCCAATGCTTCGTAACAATCTGTCATAAGAATTTTGCGACGATTCACAATCCACATCTTTCAATATAACTCTTGAAAGCAATCCACCTTGGAAATTTGCCAATGCTATGTGACAATCGTTTTGGGAAAATATTGCAGCTATTGACAATCTGCGTCTGGGAACATTTGTAAAAAAGAGTCGACCGACAATCCACTTCGGGAAAATTTGCCACTTACTGAAATGAATGACAATCAACGTTGAGGAACCTTTGCCGATATTTATGATGAATAGAGACCTACAACAATCCTTTGGGGAAACTTTTCCATAGGGAACTGGGTGTATGACAATCCAATCTCGGAAAACGTGCCAGAGATGACAATCCAAAATTGAAAAAATTGCCAAACAGAGAAAGAGCACGACAATTCACGCTTGGAAACTTTACCAATGATGACAATTCAATCTTGGAAAAATTGTCGTTGAAGAAGATGCGCGACAATCCATATTTGGAAATATTGTCATTTAAGAAGAATGCGCGACAATCCATATTTGGAAATATTGTCGTTTAAGAAGAATGCGCGACTATCCATACTTGGAAATATTGTCATTTAAGTGCTTGCTTTGAACCAATGTGTTAGTGCTTGTAATGAGCCAATGCTTAGGTGCTTAAGCTAAGTGAGACGATTGTCGTCAGGTCAATCACTTACTGCGATTGTAATTGAGCCGACTACTAATCGTGTCAATTTGCTTATAGGGGCTAACTGGCGTACCAAGGAACCCGGAATTGCTGTATGAGGTCGAAATAACCATTCTGAGAGGCTTAGAGCTCTGTCGCTGCTGGAATATCTTTGGCGCCAAGACTTGGCTCTGTCGCCAGACATTGGGATCTAGCGCCAGGCGCTGAAATCTGTTGCCAGACTCTGGATGCTTGAGTCGGGTCTTCCCTATTCTGCTCTTGTTACCGCTGGGATGCACCTGTATTTATCTTTGACTATAGGACTTTGCTAATCTCTTTAATTATTTTAGGGTTGACCTAAGGTTTAATGTCGTTTAACTCATTGACTTGACACAACTAAAGGTATAAACTTGACTCGCTGTGATTGACTTGAGGTTGACTCGACTCGAAGTGAAATGACACGTGTGACTCACGACCCGTGTGTGCATTGTATTGTGACCGTGCGACTCGAAAATGCAAAAAAGCAAAAAATTTCCGTCATTTTTGTCGAGGATACCGACTTTCTCCTTAAAAAGAAAGACACAAAAAGAATCAAAGTGGAGGTTTTTGAAGATGCATGTTCAATGAGTTTAATCCGTTAACGTTGTCTCTCACAGTACAAGGATTGTAACATCTTAGACTATCCTAGTTGACTCGATAATGAAAGTATTTAGGTAACTTAAGCGTGGAGGCTAAGCACTTCATACTTTGTGACACAATGATGATTAATGTTAATATGACAAGGCATGCTTCAACGGCGTGTTAAGATTTAATAACAAAGGGTTCCTAAGGGAATTATATTTGGTCATGTATATGTGATGTGTGTGATAGTGATTCTAAAGTTAGGCCGCAAGGGCTAAGTGTGTGGAAAGATATTATTTTTTTTCAAAGAGTCAAATGGTGGTGACTCTTAGGTTAGGTGAGCTAATGATGTAAGGATCAAGCCCCGAAGTCGAGCTCTAAGTAGATAGGGATGAGCATTGGAGATCCCCTGATATGATCATGATGTGTGAATGTGAATGTGAATGCATTTTTATTACGGTTGCACCTCGATGTGAGGTTGCCTACGTATCTGTTAGGAATCAGGCCGAACGTAGCTCTAGCCGAACCACGCACAAGGTCTTTTGAAGGGTTGTAATGTGGTTAAGCTAAAGGTTATAGAAGAAGGAGATAAAAGGCTCAAGACCCTAGATAAGCCCCCAAGGTGTGCAACCTTGCTTTTGAATCTTCATATTTTTATGCTTGAGGCTTTCTACTCTTTTTAGCTCTTTTTTACTTTAGCATTTATTTTATCCTTATAAGTGTGGGAAAACCCGATCATGCGGTCTATCACTCACTTGGAATTCATGTTTCTCAGGCACGGTACCGAGCACTCGATAACAGACGCAATCTAAGACGTGTTCATATCAAAGACATTGGAACACTTTACCTTTTGTACACTTTATTTATTTTTTGATTATTTTTTGCTATTTTAATCTTTTGAAGTCACTCAAGCTTTTTATGAAATTGAAAATTGCATATTTGCACACAATCCCATCCAAAAGTTAGGTAGATGTAGTTTTTAAAATAGAGGGTTTATCGTTAGACGAGGATCAAAGTGGTTTATGAAGAAAGGATTGTAAATTTGAAAGGTGAAAGGCAATATGATGTGGCTACAAGGGGTGCCTCAAATCATTGGTATACCTTGTGCTTAGTTTGACATGGATTTTATTTTATCCTTGTGCTTAGTTTGACATGGATTTTTTTTTTTTTTTTTTTTTTTTTTTGTGAAATGTAATGAAATTATCATATGCAAGGAAATAAATGCTCATTTTATTAAAAGGGAAAAAGAAAGAATCTATAAAATTAATCTAAGGGAAAAGAAAGGTGCCTATGCTAGACTTATTGGGGAAAGGAAAAAATGATAAAGAAATAGAAAAAGAGGTCATGAAATCTTGTCGTTGAAGCTTGCCTCTTGTCTTGTGTTGTTTGCTTCGACATCATCCAGTCTTCTCGCTAGCTAGAGGCAATGGGATCTTGTTTGCTTATATGAGATCTTGAATGAAATTTTTAAACCTGTAGCATTGATTAGTGGTATGACCGATTCCTCGATGGTACTTGCAATAAGAGATGGGATTCCATCTCGAAGATCGATTTTCTGGCGTAGGATCCTCGGTAGGGCCAATAGGTTTGATTAATCCACGATCATAGAGATGATCAAAAGCATCATCATAGGTCATTCCAATGGGTGTGCGTTCTCTCTTGGGTTTCTTTTTATATCCTTGATTGTCCATGGCTAAGACACCGTTATGGTCAAAGGTACTAACATTATTACTAGAGTTGGCGTTTTCGGAAGAAGAAGGATAGTTGTTCTTCTTTCCTTTCCAGCCATCGTGGTTACTATTGTTAGTAGCTTTTTGCTTTGAGAGGTCATCTTCGATTTCAATTCCGATGTCATAAACGGCTTTGAAAGTATTCAAATTATGTTGATATTTTAAATGCTTTGAATACTTCTCTTGGAAATTCTTGATAAACATCCTCACAGATTCTTTTTCGGAGGGCACCTTAATCATCTTAGAGGAATTTTCCCTCCACTTATTAAAGAAAGAAGTAAAGCCTTCATTCTCTTTTGTCTTAGCATCTCAAGTTGTCTATAATCGGTATCAACTTGAATCTCGCACTTGTACCTATCAATGAAAGCGTTCACTATTGACTCCCAAGTAGAGGTTCTCTCTTTGTCAAGGGAGAAGAACCATTGTTGGCAAACGGTTTCAAGATATACAGAAAATATAAAGGGAAACACTTTCTTATCAATACCCTTAATACTCATTATTGTTTCAAAAGCTCTTAGATGAAAATAAGGGTTGTCAATTGCCTTGAATTTCCGGATGTCTTTGGCATTGAACTTCTGCGGAAGAAACTCCTTGTCCACCGAGACCCCTTGTGAACTAATGCCTTGAAATTTGAAGTCACAAGATAGCTTGCTTAAGCTCTCTTGCATGAGGTCCATCTGTTGTTGCTTCACAGGGTCATCGATTTTGAGGGTTAAAACCTTCAATTCTTTAGTAACGGTAGTTAATTGATTCCTAAGTTCGTTGACTTCTTATTGAGTTTCCATTATCTTCTTAGCTTTCCTCTTTTAACGAATCGGTTTATTAAAAAGTAAAACATGAACAAAGGTGTTGTCCTTGATTAATCACCCTTCTCTCCTTGACCAAGTACCGTGGAAAGGGGAAATTAGGGATATTCATTGTTAATTATTTGACTCAACTCTATTCAACATGCATAGATAGAAGAAGATAGAAAGAATGAAAGGTTGTGATATGAAGGGATCATGTTGAAAATGGAAAGCTGATGTAGGTGGAGAGATATGAAGAAATTAGGAATAGACTGTACCCCCAACTTAAATGACGGAGAGAACCGACTCATGCATGAACTTAAGACATGGTCATGATGACATAAGACTAGTGAGTGTAGGCGACATGTTAAGACTCGTGTCATGACCATGTGGCTAGAATATGAGACTAGACTCAATTATGGACTTAACGAGGTATTATTATTATTAATAAAAATTAATCGAATTGATTAGTAAACTGTTCAATTAAACACAAAGTGATAACTCGAGCAACATACTGAACTGTCGTCAAGACGATAGGACTGGCGCCGCACTATGTAATGTAGCACCAAACGACAGGGATGTTACCAGGCGCTACACTCCTTAGAGTGGTGCTGCAGTCCAAATCTCGGCGCCAGTGCTGGAACGTTGATCTGGAATTGCTTTCGGTATTATTGCTCTACAGGATATGCCTAAACTCGTACTAAGTCAACTCTGATGAATTTATTAGTCTTTAATTACTCAAATTAATTAATTAATTAATTAATTAGGCAAAGTCCTTTTAATCATTCATCAATTTATTTAGCGTAAACACAAGTTAAACAAACGGTTGTGAAAAATCACATAGAGTATGCACAACAAATAATGCACAATTAGTCAAGTAGGCACAATATGATGCAACCTAACCATGGCTCTAGTTCTCTAAAGTTCGGGATATGGGTTAGTCAAAGAGGGTCCATGGTTAATTGTCCGGATGCACAGCACGGAAACCTAACTGTGAAGGGTTTGCGCAAGTGGATGGGAAACCGCGAGTTAAGAAAGAACTCGCTTCCATGGTTTGGGAATTCAACATTCTCGGATGTACCCTTTGTTGCACAGAGCGTTCAATCAGGTAGATGGAGCATGAATTCCTAGAGGGTAATGTCCATATGTAGAACACATGGGTTTCAGAATAATGACAAAAACTCAATCAGGAAGTAGAAGCGAGCAAACAGTGCTAAAAACTGGTCGAAATTAGAACGTATATTTCTGGCTCGGTATTGGAAGAACTTGGCGCCAGCAATGAGAGAGGTCGGCGCCAACATTTAGCTTTTGCGCCTGGCGACAGAAGATGTCGCCTGGCGCCAAAGCTAAATCATAGGCGCTAGACTCTATTTTCTAACGTTAGTTCCTACATGCCTCAGCAGCTTTCTATGCTCGATAAAATTTTCCAGTTTCGTGCAGCATTATTTCAAATCTAGTTGTGAAAGATATTCCTCAAATTTCCTACGTGTAAAAATCCTATGTTTTAACTCATTACGGATAATCTTTCCAATAAGATCTTTTTTATGCATATGAAAATAATGTTAATCAAAATTACGCACATGAAATACTTAGAACTTTTCGAGTTTCATCCACGCATTCTAAATCATTGCCAAAATAAATTTTAGGAATTAAAATATAAATTCTCCCCAGTAGAGTCGCCAAAAACTGTAGGGAATATTTCAAGCATTATCCTTAGCATAAACCCCACTGTAATCATACACTTAAGCATGGTGGCATCCAAAGGGAAAGAAGATAAAGCAAAAGAGTTGCCAGCAAGTTTTAGGAACTTGTAAACCGTTCAGGTGAAGGTTACACCCCTTAACGATCAAGGAGATTGTCAACTCCAATAGGTCTGGAACCAAGAATGGTAGTTCGGGGATGAAGGTACAAATCCAACCTAAAAGAGATTTAACCTGCCCTAATGATAGGCATCTACTTTATTCTGATCGTATTCATGTGCGCTTTCTAACCAACATGCAATCAATAGGATTAACCCTAAACCTGTTTAATCTATGTTGGTTGAATATTAATGCACAAATAAAACTATTATTGGCGATCACTTGAATTCTAATCAAATTAACCCTATAAAAAATTATTAATTATCTTATATAAGCGTGATTACAAGTACAAATTCCCTTTAAACAAGCATAAAAGGTGTGATCAAGCAATAACAATAAATCTCATCAAGCAACATAATCATAAACAAAAATAATCATAATCATAATCATGTTAAAGACTAATAATAGCAAGATCCTAGGCATCATAGTAACAAGATTAATAACAAACCCTAGCATGTCACTAAGCAATAAAAATCAAAGCTCTAGCCTTACATGATACTAACATGAATATTAGAAAGAAAACAGGAAGCTTTGCAGGAAACACAATTGTCATATTTGATATTAGAAATTATAGTTTTTACCCTAAACATGATACTAGGAGTCATTGTTGTCATTAAAAACATCAAGCATCCTATCATGACACTAGGAATCATAATAACAACCTAAGCATGATTTCTATATCATAATATCAATAAATCAATTAAAGCACTTACTTGGATGCCCCGTATCTCTTTCTAATAAAAAAAATACACACGTTAGTAACTTCAAGGAAAATAAAAATCAAAACAATTCAATTAAATAATTTAAAGAGAGATTAAAGAAAGTTTAGACTACATTTGGGACCAAACCCTCATAAATTATAACCTTTCATGTCTAGGGCGAAGGCAACATCGAATTTGGCTAGGTATTTCTTGGTCTTATGAATGCGGAATTTTGTATGCAAAAGGCCTGTTTTAGAAGAGAGAGAGAGAGAGAGAGAGAGAGAGAGAGAGAGAGAGAATTGATGAGAAGAAATTAATAATTGAAAACGGAGGTTTAGGAGCCTATTTATAGAGAAAATCAACCGGATGGATAAAAAAACAAATCAGAGTTTCAAAAAGAATAAAACACGATCGCAGCGTCAAACACGTGTGTGGCGCCAAACGCTGGACTCTAGTGCCAGACGCTAAGCGTGGCGCCAGGCGTTGGAAAACAGTTTTTTCGGATTTTGTTTTTACCATATCTTATGATCTATAAGTCCAAATAAGTCATATAATATGTTGTTGAAAGTATCCTGAACTCTACTTTCGAACCATATTTGAATCAGATTAAAAATCTTTTGTATATAAAAAGATATAACCAAAATAGTGGAAGGGTGTTAGTTTTGGATAGAGTTTCATGTCTTATTCATATCTTTTTCGTTATAACTCAGATTTAATATTATAATACATAATTGGAAAGATAATTTCAAGATATATCCAACCATATAATATTTGGATAAAGATTATGAGGAACAAAAATAAAATCTGAATATATTCCACTTCGTACAAAACAAGGATTCTAAAAAGGAGTAGTTTTATTCAATTATAAACTCTTTAAAACATAATTATCAATCCTTACTCCATTAGGATTTAAAAGAACCTTCTACAGTATTCTAGAAGACTATAATCATTCCTAATAGCTTTAGGAATGATAATTAATAATAGGCCCTCCTCTAGATCATTGGGCTGCATATAAAAACCAAATCGGGCTCAGTTTAGTATTTTGGCCATAACTTCCTCTTTATTCATCAGAATTGGGCTTATAATATATAGTTGAAAGGTCTTTTCAAGCCCTATCCAACCATATACCATTATTGGACCCTTATCATGGACCAAACTATACTGAAATGCATGTTTTTCAAAAATAAGGTAAGAAAAGAAATATTTTCAAAAACAGAAAGAAAAGATATTTTAATAACAACATCCTCATCACTAGACTTTTCACACTTTTGCTTTGTTCGATAATCAAATGACGTGAAAGGTATTCATCACTGGGTTTGGTTTTGGGGAGACACATTTGGGTGTCTACAACCCTAGACGTGAAAGGTTTGATATTTCTGAGGGTTTGGTCCCAAATCTAGTCTAAACTTTCTTAAATTCTTTCTTTCAATTATTTAATTTAATTCTGTAATTTTTATAATTTTCTTGAAGTTACTAATGTGTGTATTTGTTTATTAGAAAGAGTTACGACATATCCAATTAATTACTTTAATTGCTTTTTTTATATTATGATATAGAAATCATGTTTAGATTGTTATTTTGATTCCTAGTACATGTTAGGATGTTTATTGCTTCCTAGTGTCATGTTTAGGGTAACAACTAAAAATTCCTAATATCAAGTATGATTTCTATGATGCCTTCGATTTTCTTTCTTAATAGCATGTAGGGTTAAAGCTCTTATCTTTATTGTTTAGTTACATGCTAGGGTTTGATATTAATCTTTTTAGTATCATGCCTAGGATCTTGCTATTATTATGCTTTATTGTTAACATGAACGTGATTATTTTAATTATTATTATAATTATTATAATTATTATTATGATGATTATTATGTTGCATGATTTATATTTATTGTTATTGCTTAATCACTCCTTTTATGCACGTTTAAAGGGAATTTGTACTTGTAATCACGCTTAATAAGATAATTAATAATCTTGTTTAGGGTTAATTTGATTATAATTCAAGTGATCGCCCATAATAGTTTTATATTTGCATTAATATTCAACCAACATATATAAACAACTTTAGGGTAAACCTATTGATTGCATGTTAGTTAGAAAGCGCACATGAATTCGAGAAGAATAAAGTATAGACCTATTATCAGGGCATATTATTTCTCTTTTAGATTGGATTTGTACCTTGATCCTCGAACTTCCAGTCTTGGTTCCAGACCTATTGGAGTAAACGATCTCCTGGATCGTTAAGGGGTGAAACCTTCACCTTGTGAACGGTTTACAAGTTCCTAAAACTTGTTAGCGACTCTTTTGCTCTAGCTTCCTTCCCTTTGGACACCACCATGCTTAAGTGTATGATCACAGTGGGGTTCAAGTTTGGGGTAATGCTTGAAATATTCCCTACAGTTTTTGGCGACTCTTGTAGGGAGGATTTCAATTTCAATTCCTAAAATTTATTTTGGCAATTATTTAGAATGAGTAAATGAGACTCGAAAAGTTTTAAGTATTTCATGTGCGTAATTTTGATTAACATTATTGTCATATGCAAAAAAAAGGTTCTCATTGGAAAGACCATCCTTAATGAGCCAAAAACATAGGATTTTTACACATAGGAAATTTGTGAAATATCTTTCACAACCAGAATCAAAATAATACTACGAAAACTAGAAAATTCTAAGAACACAGAAAGCTGCTGAGGCATGTAGGAACCAGCGTCTAGAAAACAGAGCATGTTGTCGAAGATATGGTTCTGTCGCCTGGCGACAGGGCTTATATCCTAGCGATAGACTCTGTTGTCTGGCTCCGCGTTCTTCCAATACCGAGCAAGAAATTTGCATTCTTGTTTCGACCACTTCTAGCACTATTGGCTTGATTCTACTTCCTGATTGAGTTTTTCTCACTTTTGTGAAACCATATGTGTTCTACATATGGACTTAGCCCTCTGAGAATTCATGCCCCATCTACTTGATTAAACGCTCTAAGCAACAAAGAACATCCGAGAATGTTGAATTCACCAAACCATGGAAGCGAGTTTGACTCGCGGGGTCCCATCCACACGCGCCAACCCTTCCAAAGGTAAGGCTTCCGCGCGGTGCATCTAGACTCATAACCATGGACCCTCTTTAACTAACCCATAACCTGAACTTTAGAGAACTAGAGCCATGGTTAGGTTGGAAACTCATTGCATCATGTTGTGACTACTTGTGCATTATTTGCTTGTGCATACTTACATGTGATTAAACTAACTGTTTGGTTTGCTTTGTAATTTTGAATATGCTTAAATAAACTGACCGATAACTAAAAGGACTTTGCCTAATTAATTAATTTGAGTAATTAAAGTTTAATAAGTTAATCAAAACTTACGTAATACGACTTTAGGCCTGTCCCGTAGAGTAAAATTACTGAAAGCAGTCCCAGATTAATGTTCCAGTAATGGCGCAAAAATTTGGGCTGCGGCGCCAAATGCTGCTGTGCAACGCCGTACGACAACTCTATTGTCTAGCGTTGCACTAAAGAGTGCGGCGACAGTCTTGTTGCTTTAGCGACAGTTCAGGTTTTTGCTCGACTCACCACGACGAGTCTAATTAAGCAGTTTATTTATCAGTTTTGTTATTTTGTTAATTACAGTAACCATATTTAGTCCTTAATTGAGTCTAAGCACTTAGTCCCATGGTCTTACACAAGAGTCAAAGCGTGTCACTCGTACTCATAAATAAAGCACACACTAATATGTATGTATACTTTGACCATGTCTAGAGAGTCTTGTATGAGCGTGTTTTCCATCATTTTTTTGGGGGATAAGTCAGATATTAATCCTCCAATTAAACCACTTGTTTGAAACCATGTACTTGATTCCCAAAAATATGCACCCTATTTTTGTTTTTTTTTTCCTTCTCTTTATAAACCGATAAAGTCAAAGTCAATTTGTGTCAAGTCATTAAAAAAAACAAAATGGTTTAATTTACAGCATGTGGTTAAGAAAGGAAGGCGTTTAATTAGAGACAAACTTTGAGTTCAAGTACAACTTTTCGATAAACAAGTCAGTCGGAAAAGAAAATCTAAGAAGATAATGGCGAGTCAAGAAGAAGTGAATGAGCTCAAGAAGAAAATAGCTAGCTTTACTGAGGTGCTAAGAACCTGAATCATCCAAATCAATGACCCTATGAAGCAACAACAAATGGAGCTCATGCAAGAGATCTTGAGCAAGATACCTAATGACTACAGGTTCCAGGGCATTTGCTCGCAAGGGGTCTCGGTGGAGAAGGAGCTTCTTCCGAAGAATTTCAATGCCAACGACATCCCAAAATTTATGGCTACTGACAACCTCTATTTCCATTTAAGAGCTTTTGAGACTATAATGAATATTAAGAGGATTGATAGGAAGGTTTTCATTCTTTATTTTCTTTATCTCTTGAAACCGTTTCTCAACAATGGTTCTTTTCCTTTGACAAGGAGAAAACCTCTACTTGGGAATCAATTGTACGCTTTCATTGATAGATATAAATGCAATATTCAAGTTGAAACTGATCATATAGAACTTGAAATACTTAAATAAAAAGAGAATGAAGGTTTCACTTCTTTCTTTAATAAATGGAGAGAAACTTCTCCTAGGATGATTGAAGTACCAAGTGAAAAGGAATTTGTGAGGATGTTCATTAAGAACCTCCAAAAAAAGTACTTCAAGCATCTTAAAAACCAAAACAATCTGCATACTTTCAAGGCCGCTTATGACATTGGAACTAATATTGAAGAGGACCTGGCTAAACAAAAAGCTGCTAACAATAACAACTCCAGCAGTAGCTGGAAAGGTAAGAAGAACAACAAACCTTCTTCTTTAAAAACCACCCACTCAAATAACGTTAGCACCTTTAATTTGAGTGAAGTCCTTGCTATGAACAACCAAGGACAAAAGAAACCATTTAGGAGGAACTTTACTCCTATTGGTATGAGTTATGACACCGCGTTCGACTGACTGAGGTGCAAAAGGTCTTATAACTCCCATTGGACCATTCGGGGATCCACCTGTCAAAAAGAGGACAGCTAAGTAGAATCCCTATGCACATTGCAAGTATCACCAAGGCAAGGGCCATCTCACTGAAAACTGTTAGAAGCTTAAGGAAGCTATCAAGGACTTGATCGACATCAATAAGCTTCCATTGCCCCCTTCAAGCAAGAAGCCAAGCATCAACAGTGCACCCCTCTCTAATTCTTTGGCTATCTCTGATGAGGGAAACCATGTTAATCCTTCATCAGTCATCAAACTGGTTGAAGAAATTCATGATATCGAAGAAGAGGAGGAAACCTTTTTTGATGCCTTGAGTGATCTCTCTCCCGGGCAAGAACCCACAACTAAGTAAGAAGTATGGATTCTCAAACGATCAATGTGGGAGGGAATAGACTTGTTTCGTGAAGCTATTGAATTCGCGAAGAAACAAGAAATGGTGGTTCAAAACAAGCATGTAAAAATTCCACCTATGGAGAAGAAACCATTTTCTCTCCAAGTAATTGACATACCTAAGAGGAGTAATAAGCCTTACATTCTAATTGGGACTTCCTATGATAAAATGTTCAAATTGCTCTCCAAGAATGGTAAGGTTAAACCTCCCGAATCGAAACCATTTGAGTCGTTAAAGAGGACAGATAGGTTCTAATGTCCATATCATCAATCAGGGGGCACATACCATCGAGAACTGCTTTAAATTTAAAGATTTAATTCAAAAGCTGATAGATAATAAGAAGTTACTCCAAATTCCACAAGAACAAGATATTAGCATCAATGGGGTTTGGGACAGCGATGATGAAGACATCTATCTTAAGGATATGGAAGAACCTCCACTTTCAGTCATATATCCAGTAAGCGATTTGTCGGATGAAGAGGATTCACCCATAGACGTCCTCACAAGATCTGGGAGAATGCAACCTCCCATTACCACACAACCTATTCCTACTATGCCACAAGTTCCCATACCGATTATAGAGGACAATGATGTTGTCAAGCAATTTAAGAAAACCAAGGTCGAAATGAATGTATGGAAACTTCTAGCTACATCCCGAGAACATAGGTTGGCTATAATGAACGCCTTGGGACAAGATAGGAATAGACTCTTAAACCACTCCTGAGGGGTTGGTTAACTTTCTCACGTGTGATCTCCCTATTCCTAATAACTTGATCACCTTTTTTGACAAGGATTTACCTCCGGAAGGTGACAAGCATTACAAAGCTCTTAACCTCACACTCGTCTACAAGAGAATGAATGTCCCAATGACCCTTGTAGATAATGGATCGGCAATCAATGTCTGTGCACTAAGAACTGCGAGGATGTTTTAAAAAAGGGATGAAGATTTGACCCCATCGACACATGGAATAAGAGTCTACGACAACACTCGTTGCCAAGCTCTTGGAAAGATTACCATGAATATAACGGCGGGAGCAATAGAACATGCCACTACCTTCCAAATAGTGGATATTAAAGCTTCCTTTAACTTATTGTTGGGATTCCCTTGGCTTCATGACCTTAAGGCCATCCCTTCATCCCTTCATCAGCAAGTAAAGGCCATAGTTGGAGGGATCCCTATTACAATCGATGTTTTACCAATGAGGATTAAAGCCGTTGAAAATCCGATTATTAATGTGGAGCATGATGAGAATGATGAAGACTTGTAGGGCTTTAATGAAGAGGTCTCCTAATCGAGGAAGATGAAAGGACCTCTCTTTACCATGACCCCCACTCTAATATGACGGCAAAAGCTATTCTCAAGAAACAGGGACACTTTCAGGGAATGACCCTAGGAAGAAAAAGGAGATAGCAAGGCAAGTGGAATTACATGGCCTCCCTAAAATAAATACTTTCGGACTTGGTTTCAAACCGACTCTAGAAGATCTAAACAGAGCCCAGGAAAAGTCTAAAGCGCGTACACAACTATAAAAATTGGCGAACAGACCCATTAAAATATGCCTAACAGACCGCTTCATATTAAGTCACTATCTCAGGGGTCTCTTCATTAGAGAGGGTCTGTTTATAAGGTCAAAAAGACCCATTGTATTTGATAACGGGTCTGTTACGTTAGTTATAAAATAAATAATTTAGAAGAAAAAGGGACCTGTTATTTAAGATATGGTGTCTGTTTAGTGGTATCAAACAAACCTATCATTTCACGTAACGGGACTTTTTATTCTCTAGATTTAAAAAAAAAAAAAAAAAATTTGCTTTATTTTATGTGGTTTGGCGGCTTTGCATTTAAATTTTGAAAATTTTGTTTTCATGTTTATAAAAATGGCGGAAAAATAAAAAATTGTAAGTTACACTCTACTATTAAAAATAACAATTGGTTAAATTAAAATTGATGTGATACAAATAATCATCCGACATACAATGGCAACAATTTTTTTTTTTAATTTACTGAAATTTAATTACATATGTAATTACATCAATAAGGCTTGAGTACTCCATTTTCTTTCTCCTTTGTTTAAGAATTATGTCACGTAAACCTGACAAAACAAATTAAAACAAAATAATCAATCATTATAAGAATTCTACTAGAAAACTTATTTAAGAACACATATAATAAATAAAAAAAGAAAAATTAAATACAACCACAGGTTATTGAATTGAAACAAATCACAACATCACAAGCAACTACTACAATTTATAGCACAAGAAATTGCTATACGTCGTACTCAGCAATAACATTCAGTTATCCCTAAAAAAAAATTAAAAAAAAACCATAACATTTGGTGAATAAATTTGTTAAGAAAATTATAAAATACAATCAAAAGTTCAATAACAACTCAATTAATATACAAATATCTAGAAAAATTCTGAAATTGAAAAATAAATTTTTAAATAGATTACCTCAATTTGGATCTAAAGTTAGATCATTAATCAGACAACAATTATTAATAATTCCATATCTATTAGACTATTATCATAGGAGGTTCATTATCTCTCTACCGTTGAAGAATTGAAGTATACCTTCAATTAGGAGCAATTAAAAGGGTATGATACCATGACGATCTCCATCGACTTCTAGCAGCCGAAATACGTTGTGTGTCGTCTTTTATCCACCTGTAGTACCAATTTCTTCCTTTTTCTACTCTAATTTGCCTTCATTGTTGTTCTCTTTCTTCTTAATTTCTTGGAAATTAATTCTATAACAACGTGGTCTGATGAATTGGATCTACATCATACATTAAAGTGAAGGTAAATTAAGAAGCAGAATGCAGAAAAAATCAAAAGTTTCGGGTTAATTTTAATGTATGATATAGATCCAATTTAATGGTATTGGATTTTGTTTTATTTTTCTTCGGCCGAACACTAGATTGAAGGAGAATTTCATAAAAAAAATTGAGGTTGGGGTTGGAGTAAGTGACGGCTCATTCATAAAGAAGAGAGGATGAGGGTTTTGATTTGGGATTGGGGATAGGCGAAGGTTTTAAAGAGAGAATATGAATGACGTTTTTATTTCTAATATGGGAAATGATAAAATAAAAAATAAAAAAATAAAGCGCAATAATCATTGATGCAGTCAAGATCAAAGGTAACAAATCCAATAATTTAGACAACGGGTATCTTATCACTCTCATTTTTCTCCCACCATTTAACATGTGGGACCTAATATAATAGAGAAACCCGTTAGGTTTGATAACGCGTCTCTTATCTCTCCTTTTTTTTCTTGCACCAAAATTCATACACATAAGAGACTGGTTATTACTATTATTGGATCTCTAATATCAAATAAACCCGTTAGTTAAATAACGGGTCTTTAATTAAGGGTATCTTTTTCAAGTTTTGAAGTAGTGGTAGGAACGCTCGCACCCAAAAGAAAGCGATCCCAATGAACCGATATCCTCTTACTCTCAATGGAGAATTTATAAGAGAAAGAGAGGACTATCCACGTAACGAATTTCCCAAACCCTTTGTTTTAAATGGCATAAGGCAACCGGGGTTCAAAATTTTCTGGATTGCTACATTCTAGATGAGATCCCAACTTCTATTCACAAAAAGAAAGCACCCCCATGTTTTGACTTTAATGTCATGGGACTCCTCTTTGGACGCGAGAAGGATGAGCCAAAGTATATAGTGGACAACTCCTCGCTCATTCAAACGGTTCTACAAAGCGAGAATTTCGACCCTTTTGAAGGTCATCACTCAAGCAAAGGGTTTAGTGCAAGGATGGCGCAAGACAGTCAAGGTGACTACTTCGAGCGGAAGAAAGATCTCAATAACAACAGGACAAGGACCAATGTGTGAGGAGTCGTCTGAGTCAGAGTCCGAGTATTTTCCAACAGAGTGTTCCATGTCCTTAGATGTATCACCCCCTATTTCTAATTCTTCTATTTTAGAATCTACTCCTAGGATAGTTAGCAATCAAATCCTTGTGGACATCTCTTTATTTAATGTAATGATTTCCAAGTTTAATAACATGTCTTCTTACTCTTACTCCTCGTGTTATTCTCTAACCCAAGATGACGAGCATTGCTTAACTAACAATGAAAATGACAAAGAAATTATTAAAGCAATGGAAACACTTGAAAAGAAAACACCAGTAATTGAGGATACTGAAACAATTGATATCTCAATGATTTAACCATAAAAAGAGAAGTTAAAAACGGGCTAACGCTTAATAAAGAAGAAAGAGTCGATTTAATTAATCTACTTAAAGAATTTATCGATGTATTTTCTTGGTCATATGAAGATATGATAGGTATTAATAGAGAATTAGCTCAATACACAAAACCACTAATTCAAGGAATGAAACCTGTAAAACAAAAGTTGCGTCGAATGAAACTCGACGTAGCTCTTAAAATAAAAGAAGAAGTTCAAAAGCAAATAACTGCAGGTTTTATCAGAGTATCCAAATACCCTGAATGGGTAGCAAATGTGGTCCCAGTTCCAAAGAAGGATGGAAGGGTAAGAATGTGTGTCGACTATCGAGATTTAAATAAGGCGAGTCCAAAGGACGACTTTCCTTTACCACACATCAACATCTTAATAGATAATACAGCGAATCACGCGCTTCTCTCGTTTATGGATGGATACGCAGGGTATAACCAGATTCTCATGGAAGAAGAAGACATGGAGAAAATGACATTCATAACACCTTGGGGTACTTACTATTACACGGTAATGCCATTCAGGTTGAAAAATGCGGGTGCTACTTACCAACGAGCAACAACTGCCCTACTCCATGATATGATGCACAAAGAGGTTGAAGTATATGTGGACGATATGATCGGGAAATAAAAAAATTTCCCAGGACATCAAATAGCCTTAAGAAAGTTCTTCCAAAGGCTAAGAAAATACCACATGAGGTTGAATCCATCCAAGTGTGCTTTTGGAGTCACCTCAGGAAAACTCTTGGGTATGTCATAAGCTCTAGAGGAATATAGAATTATCCAACCAAGATCAAGGCAATCAGGTCAATGCCACCGCCCAAAACCGAGAAACAAATTCGAGGATTTATTGACCAGTTGCAATATATAAGTAGGTTCATATCAAAGCTAAGGACGATATGTGAACCAATATTAAAGAAACTCAAAAAGAATGTGCCAGTAATATGGGACGATGAGTGTCAAAAAGCCTTTGAAAAGATCAAAGCCTATCTCGCAAATCCTCCCGTATTAGCACCAGCGCTTCTAGGGATTCCTTTTAGGTTGTACTAAACAGTGACCAAGGAGACAATGGGGACTATGCTTGCACAAGAAGTAGAAGGAAAAGAAAATGCAATCTACTACCTAAGCAAGAAAATGCTCGAGTACGAAGCCTGCTACACACCGCTTCAGAAATTGTGCCTCGCATTAGTATGGGCCACAACCAAGCTAATACATTACATGCTCGTGCATACAGTCTTCGTAGTTTCTCAAATGGATCCACTCAAGTACCTATTTGAGAAATCTACACTCAATGGGCGCATATCAAAGTTGATAGTCAACCTAGCCTAATTTGATGAAAGATTCATGCCTCAAAAGGCTATTAAAGGATCCGTGGTCTCGGACTTCTTAGTGGATTTCCCGATAGAAGATTTGATGCCAATACATGAAAATGAATTTCCCGATGAAGACTTGATGGTCACAGAAGATGATACTTGGATCTTCAACGGAGCCTCAAACCAAAAGGGATGTGGCGTTGGAGTACTATTAGTATGACCTAAAGAACAGCATGTTCCAATCTCCATAAAGTTAGATTTCGACGTCACCCACAACGCTGTTGAATACGAAGCATGCGTGGTAGGCATTGAAACAACTTTAGCATTGGGAGTGAAGAAATTGCAAATATTTGGAGATTCTTCCCTGATCATCAATCAAATATCTAAAAGATGGAAATTAAGGAGTGAATGTTTAGCCCCTTACTAAACTTATCTGGAAACTCTCACCAACCAGTTGGAAAAGGTAGAATACACATACCTACCTAGAGAAGAAAACAAATTTGCTGATGCCTTAGAAAGACTTGCCTCAATGGTTAGGATTCCTACGGAAATCGAGCAAATGCATTTAACCATAGAAAAAAAGGCATAAACCAGCTTACATTCAAGCCATAGAAGATGATGAAGTGGTCCAAGATGAAGAAGAAGAAGAAGAAGAAGAAGAACCATGGTATACAAATATACTCAATTATGTCACCAAAGGAGAATATCCTCCTCATGCTGACAAAAGAGCAAAACGAGCATTAAGATTCTTGGCTTCCCAATATGTGCTCATAGACAACGAGTTACACAAAAGGGTACCTAAGGGTCGAGCTCTCTTATGTGTAGGAAAAAAGGAAGCCCAAAGAGCTATGAGAATAGTTCACGAAGGAACTTGCGGAGCTCATGTTAATGGAAAAATGCTAGTCCAAAAGATAATGTGAGAAAGATATTATTGGACTACCATGAATAGGGATTGTATCAATATGTAAAAATATGACCTAAATACCAAATACACTACTACAAAAATGGGATTATAGAACTGTTTAAATAGGCCTTATAAAATGCCTCACAACCGTTCTTCTGCTAAGCGATGTGTAAAGTTTATGGATCTTTTGGGGTAGGCGATATTAATGTACGAGAAAAGAAAACGGTCATGTGAGGCAACAATTCTCTTTTCTCTCACATAATATAAAAAAATAACAAAGGAAAAGAGAACGGTAACCGTTCTTTTTTCCTTTTCTTTTTAAAAAAAATAAATTATATACGCAATTACAGGGCATTGCATTTATCAATGTACCGTAAGAACCAAATCGTATAAAATTTATAAACATGTAAAATAAATTACAAGAAAAAAATTAAAACCCATGTAGAATTAATACAAATAAAATGAATAACAAGAGATTTATATAAACTATTTCATGAGATACTCCGTATTTGGGCAAATATATATGATCTTCATTTTTCTCTGTATTTGATCAATCTGTATACAAAAGAAACAAAAAAAAATTGTATAAGATGTATTAATAAACTTTAAAGATTTTTTTTTTAAAAAAATAGGACATATGTAATCTTAAAGCAAGCAAAACTATAAAGTATTGAACACATGTAATGGTGTAATCCATTCGTTTCATTCCCAAGAAAACAAAGACATAACATATTTAAAGAATCATTGTCCAACAAGAAATATAATTTAACCATAAAATCTCATCAATTAACATAAACCTATCGTACAAATTAATGATTTATATTCTTCATTTCATATGAAATCGAAGAATCATCTTAATATAAGAAATCGATCAAATAATATAGTAGATCATCAACATCATTTTCACATACAGTTAATTAACAAATTAAATACAAAAATTCGTAAGGTTAAAAATGACAAATTAAAAATGCATCAAACCAAAATTAGTTCTAGGAGATGAAGAACAAACCTCACCTAATTTGTTGTCGGTTATATGTCTTGGAGTTGATTAAAACCTTTCATGACCTTGCATCGATTATCAGATACGAGTATTAAACTACATTTGTCTAATAAAATTTGCAAAATTCTCTAAATTACGAAAATGAAGAACCAATTCCATCTTATATGAAGGATAGTGATTTGAACCTAACAAAAAGAATAGAAAGAACAAAAAAAAATATATTCAATAAAGTAATTCAGATGAAAAAAGAAATTTTCATAGTGTTGACAAGGGAATTTTAATTTATAGAACCACTACTTAGTTTTTTCGAGGTTTGTGAATTGGAGAGAAGATGATGGTACAAGGAAGTTAGATGGCGGCTAGAAAAGAATGGTTTGAAATTAGGTTTTTGTATCACTTTTGTAGAAATCAAAATATAGAATATACAACAGTTTGGAAAGAAAAATGTTTAATATCTTTTGAAATTCATTTTTTTTAATTCGGATAAAAATCATAGAAAACAGTTAGATTATAACCGTTCCTTATTCGTGTATTTACAAATTGCTTATGAGTGAAAAGCGTTCTATTTAATTATACAAAACGCCTAGCTAACTTGAACGTTCAATATTATGCGATTCTTATTCCACTTTTTGTTGTAGTGATATACGCTAACTTACAACATGTTCCTCCATCTCTACTTTACACCTACACTTCACCATAGCCATTCTCTATATGGGGAATTAATATTATTGGCAAAATTACCCCTCCTAGGACAGGAGATCATAAATACACTCTATTAGCAATTGATTACTTCACAAAGTGGGTTGAAGCACAGTTGTAGACAACTAAAAATGTCTCTCCAAAACCAAACCCGATGATGAACATTCTTTCGCCCCCATTATTGGTCGGGATGAGTATTTAATCTTTGGAGTGCTTAAATCCACATTCAATCCCAATACATTTCATTAAACAACCCAATTACTAGCCCATTTTCCCAAACCATAACTTATTTTCCTCTTTTCGTGCCTTTAAACCCAAAATCATTCATTTCATGTCCTTTAAAATCATTCATTTCGTGTCCTTTTTATAAAAACATTTAGTTGAGTTTAATTTGGTCCATAATTTGGGTCAAATTACTGAATATTGGATGAGGCTTTAAAATAGCTTACTAACGATATATTATAAGCCCAAATATGAGTTATAACGAATAAGTTATGGTCAAAATACTAAACTGAGCCCAAATCGAACCTAAGCCCACCTTACCTACGACCCAATGATCATGTGGAGGGTCCAAAGGATTTAATACCATTCCTAAACCAATTAAGATTGATTGGAGGCTTCTATAAGTTTCTATAAGCTCTTAATTATCATTTTTAAAAGGATAAGATTAAAGAGTTTAAAATTGAATAAATCATTTCTTTTTGAAACTCCTAATTTTAATCGAATTGAAAGACGTTAAAAGATAGACTGATATTATTTTCGTGCCTCATAGTTTTTATCCAAATTTAACATGGTTGGATAGCCCTTGAAATTATATTTCCAATGATATATAATAATATCAATTCTGAGCTATAACGGAAAAGATATGAATGAAATATCAAACTCTATCCAAAACTGAAATTGTCTCACTATTTCGGCTATATATTTTATTCTACAAAATATTTTAATCTTATTTTTATTGGTTTAGAAAGTAGACTTCAAGATCTTTCCAACTATATCTTATTTATCTTATTCCAATTTGTAGATCAAAAGATATGATAAAAACAAAAACCACAAAAACTGCAGTCTATTGAGTTTTATTCCGATTTAATTCGAATCTTATCTTGTTTTTTTCGACCCTTCTTTTTTCTCTATATATAGAGGTCATATCTCCTCTTTTTTAATCAACAACAAGATTGATCACAAAATAATTCTCTTCTCCCTCTTTAGCCTAAATACTAGCCATCCTATTATCTCAGAATACTTCCCTTAAGCACTCCAAGGAATTCATACTTAACCTGAGGTTCCGTCCTTAAACCAAGGCGTGAAAGGTATAACTAACTGAGGTTTTGGACCAAATCGACTCTACATTTATTTAATTTAATTTTCATTTGCTTTATATTTTTATATTGAAGTTACTAACAGTTTATTCATGATGTAGCTATTTAAAGGAACGCGCAGAATGTTAGTAATTAATTAATTTAATTACTCTTATTTTATTTCAATATTGCTAGTATCATGATTAGGTTAATTTTATACTTGATTTGATTAATGCGATTATTGTTAAATTGCTTCCAATATTAATGTTTACTCTATTATTATTTATGATCACCATATTCCATGTTTAAAGGGAATATGTAATTGAAAATCACGTCTAATAAGATAATTTGGACAACCGGTTTAGGTTCCTTTTAATTTTGTTGTTTAATCAAGTGATCACAACATTTTAGAATAATGTGTTGCATTAATATTAAACCAATTCAGCTTGATAATAGTTGGAGCAAATTGAATATTTTGTTTGTATGCCTTTGAGATCGCAGGTTTCACTTTTCACTATAAGAATCCAGTAGAGGCCATACGGGCGAATGTGACTCCATGACTCACTTAGTACCATCATCCTCGATCCTCCTTTCGTGGTTCCGAACCACAGGGAGTTAGTAATCTCATGGATTATGAATGGGGTGTAACCTTCTGTAGACACCTAAAAATGTCTCCCCAAAACCAAACCCAATGATGAACAACCTTTCACAGCCACTATTGGTCTGGTTCAGTATTTAATCCCGAGAGTGCTTAAAAAATCGTATTTGATTAAATTCGTATTTTTGAACAGTCCATGGATTAGTCTTGATGTTTGGTAAAAGCTAGTTTTAATTTCAGCCCAAATTTATTATTTAATTCTATCCAAACCTTTTTATTTTATTTTATTTTATTGTTTTATTATTTATATTAAGCCCAAACCTTTAACTTATTTTCTATTTTAGCCCAAATAACAATAAATAAGAAAAAAGCCCGAAATTATCAATCGGCACTTAAAATGCTGAACGAAATTAGGGTTAAAAATGTATTTAAACGGAAAAGCGGAATGAAAATTCCCGCGCCACGGCAGCAGTCTACCGTGTCACGGGAAACTTTCCGTGTCCTTTCCGCGTAAACCCTTAACGGGTTTTCTCCCCCGTTTACTAAATATTTCCCGCGTCACACAAAATTTGCGCCGTATCACAAGAATGTTTCCCGTTTGACGGTGGGATTTCCCGTGTCACGGTACATTTTTCCTTGTCGCGGGATACTTTTTTAGGGTTTTTATCATTTTAGGGTTTTGTGAGTTCCCTCAACACATTTTTTCTATAAATACCCCCTCATTTCTGATGTACGGGGCATGAATAAATTCTCTAGTTTTTTCTCTCTTCTATGCTTTAGCCTAAACACTAGCCTACCCTTCTTCTTTCAAAATTCCTTCTTCAAGTACTCCAAGGAGTCCATACTTTACTCTTGGTTCTGTCCTTAAGCCAAGGCGTGAAAGGTAGAACTGTTTGAGGGTTTGGCCCCAAATCAATTCTATTCAATTTAATTTAATTATTGTTTTATTATTATTTCCTTAAAGTTACTAACTCGTTTATTATTTTGTAGTTGCAAACAAACAGAATCAAAGTAAGAATTATGTTCCTTTTATTTCTATTATTTTTCTAACGATTTAATATTGTTGGAATTATTGTTAAATTGCTTCCAATATTGATGTTATTCTATTATATTTATTGATCACCATATTGCATGTTTAAAGAGAATATGTAATTGAAAATCACGACTAATAAGATAATTTGGACAACCGGTTTAGGTTCCTTTTTAATCTTGTTATTAATTCAAGTGATCACTAATATTTTAGAATTATATGTTGCATGAATATTAAACAAATTTAGCTTAATAATAGTTTGGAGCAAATTGAATATTCTGTTTGTATGCCTTTGAGATCGCAGGAATCATTTTTCGCTATAAGAATCAAGTAGAGACCGATACGGGCGAATGTGACTCCATGACTCACTTCGTACCATCATCCCCGATCCTCCTTTCGTGGTTCCGAACCATATGGAGTTAGTAATCTCATGGATTATGAATAGGGTGTAACCTTCACAGGTCAATCGTTGTTGCCTATCGTTGTCCCTTATTCGTGGTTGTCTTTTATGATCCGTGAACGGTTTACAAGTTCCTTAAAAACTTGTTGGCGGCTCCCTACTTTCCTTGTCCCTAATTGTATAATGTCAATTCCCACTTCCTATGAGTACCAAGCATATTCATACATGCTTTAACGTAGGCGCACTTCGAACGACGCCTACAATTTGGCGACTCCACTGGGGAGGATTCTTGGTTATTTATCAATTTGAGTGATCGATATTTAATTAAGATGAGTGGATGACACTTGAATAATTCTTGAAAAATATTCATGTGATTAATTTGGCATTTTTGCATATGCATAGACATTTTAACGTCGCATTTAGGTCTGTCCCGTAGGAAAAATTGAATAACTTGATTGCGTACGAAGGAAAACAGGGCACTAGTCTGATTTTCTGACTGTCGTGCCACGATAAAATCTGCCGTGTCACGGTACAGTTCACCGTCTGACGGTGTGCCGTACCGTGGCACATGAATCTTTTCCGTGTCACGGCAGTCCTAAAATCAGTATGGTGGCTTATTTTCTCTTCTCACAGTCAACTTCCTTCGATGTTTCTGAAAAAACGTGTGTGTTCTACATGCGTCTTAGCCCCGGGGGATTAAAGCTCTATCAACCCAAAAACGATCATGGCAATAAGGGTTCATCCGAGTTATTAAATCCACCCAAACCATGGAGTCGAGTTCGATTTCATCACGAACTCGCGGAGTCGCCTGTTGGCATACAACCTCAAGGGAGGCTGCCTTGCTAACGCGTCCAAACTCTTAACCATGGCACCCTTTTGACACCCAAAGCTTGACCAATTTGAACATAGATCTTGACTCTAGGTTGCGAACGTTTTTGACATCATCGTGACTAAATGCTACATGGTTGTTTGGTGCTAACCTTCATGTGTTTACTCTTTTAGTTTAACCCATGACCGAGGGTTTTTATTTCCACATAGTAATTAGTACGGACCTAAAATCGACTAAAATCAGGAAAAATCACAAAACAAACCTGGAACTACGCACCGTGTCACGGCAAGATCTGCCGTGACACGGCGCTTTTTACCGTCTGACGGTAGACTGCACCGTGTCACGACAGTCAGCACCGTGACACGGTGCCCAGGAAAAGTGTCCCGTCAGTCTTTTTTCGGTTTTGTGCGTACGTGTGTGGTTTATATGTCCGTTGGTGTCGTGTCTAGCTGTACGGTCAAAACAGGCGTCCATAACCTCATTTAATCACTCACATATCGTGTTCACACACTTTTTTCTTTAGTCGTGCACCACTTTTGACCGTATTTTAGGGTAATCTTTTTTTTTGCGTCATTTTTTTTCGGAGTAAGTCGGATAGTATCCTCCCATATTTTTTTAAAAAAATAATAATGAATAAACAAATAGAATTTCAAAATTATATATTTTTAAAATTCAATTTTTTTTTAATTTTTTTATCCGGATGGGTTAAGGTTAAGTTTGGTCATTAAAGGTGTGTTTGTTTCGGTGTCACAACACTTTGTCAAGAAGCAGGGATAGATTGTTACGGTTCGAGTCAATACCTCAACTACCTCTTATACCAAAGAGGCGTACAAGGAAACCACCACAATCATCTCCATAAGATCCATCTCCAGTCTACTTTCAACCAATGGCTACTAAGGAAGATATCGAGAACATCAACAAGACAATTGAAATTTTGTCTAACATGATGCAAAAACTCACCACTAGAGTCAACACGGTAGAGCAAGACAATCAAAAAAATGTCACTACCGCTGCAATGGACAAGATTAAGGAACATATGAGTAAGATTTCTGAAGAATTCACTTTTGTGGAACAACCTGTCACCTCTTCGTCCATAAGGGACAAGCTTCCTGAGAAATTTTCCACTACTGACACTCCCAAGTTCAAGCCTACTAATAATCCGCTTTTCCATTTGAAGACGTTTTCTGCAACCATGGCTCTTAAGGGAGTAGATGTGACACTCTTCCCTACAGTGTTCCCTCTTTCCTTGGAGCATGCCTGTCAACAATGGTTCTACTCTTTGGAATCCAAACATGTCGCGACCTGGGAGGATGTTGCTGAAAGCTTTATGAATCGTTACAAGTGTAACATTAAGGCCAAGACTTTTGAACGTGAACTCTCCATTCTCAAACAGAAAGAGAATGAAGGCTTCACCACTTACTAAAGCAGGTGGAGGGAAACAGTCGCGCTCTTTGTGGATCCCCCCAAGGAAAAAGAGATGGTTCGCTTGTTAATTGCCAATCTGACTCATATGTACAAGCAACAGTTGAAGTTTCTACCTCTGAGTACCTTTGAAGCTGTATACGATATTGGGATCAATATCGAGGATGAACTGATGAAGACTGCCGGTAGCAACAATAATAATAGCACTTGGAAAAACAAGAAGAACGACATTCCTTCTTCTTCGTCTTCCAAGCCCAATAAAGCTACCAACAATATCAATATCAATGATGTGCTAGCCCTTAATGCTCCTCCTCAAAGATTCCAAAGGCAAAGGAGGGTTTACACGCCTTTAGGAATGACTTATGACGCTGCTTTTGACCGTTTGCATGATCAAGGACTGATTAAGCCAATTGGACCATTTCCCGAACTTCGACCAGAGAATAGGACCGCTAGCTATGAACCCAATGCTTATTGAAAGTTTCATCAAGGCAAGGTTCATAATACTGAGAAGTGTTAGAGGTTGAAGGATGCAATCCAAGACCTAATTGATGCTAATCAACTTCGTATCCCTCCAGGGGGCAAGAAGCCTAACATTCAAACAGGTCCTCTTTCCGATGCTTTGGCTATCATGGGAGATGAAGTCTCCTTTGATCCGTCAATACTCATTCAACCTGTCAATGAACCTCTATCGCAAGTTGTATTTGTCTCGAGTTCTGAAGAAGTGAATGGAATTTAGGATAGTGACGATGAAGACGTCTATATCAAGGATATAACCTGTTCATCTCTTTGCACAAGTGAAGATGTTTGGGGAGACCTTGAGGTCAAGGTTCTCACCAGAAGTGGACGGTTGCAAAAATCTAGTCCACCTCCACCTCCACCTTAATCACATCCGATAGTTGATCCCATCGACCTTGTGAACAACGATGTCGTCAAACAATTGCAAAAGACCAAGGTGGAGATGAATATATGGAAGCTTTTGGCCACCTCCCACGAGCATCGAAAGGCTGTGATGAATGCTGTGATTAAAATAGGAGTTGATGATGACATGACTCCTCAAGGACTGGTCAACTTTCTCACTACTGAATTGCCAAGTAATAGCAATCTGATTTCGTTTTTCTGACAAGGATTTGCCCTCGGAAGGGGAACAACATAATAAGGCCTTACAGCTCACTGTGGTGTGTAGGAAGATGAATGTTCCTATGAGCTTGGTTGATAACGGCTCCGCAATCAATGTATGCCCACTCCGCACAACAAAGACGTTGGGCATAAAGAATGAAGAACTGACTCCCTCGACACAAGGGATTCGTGCTTATGATAATACTCGCCGTCAAGCCAAGGGTACTATCACACTAAACATAACTACTGGGCCATTGAACGTCGCACCAAGTTTCAGGTGGTAGACAGTAAGGCCTCTTTCAATCTGTTGTAAGGACGCCCTTGGCTTCATGAGATAAAGGCGATCCTATCATCATTGCACCAGAAAGTGAAAGCCATAGTTGGAGGAGTTCCAATTACCATTGATACCTCTCCCATGCGCATTCAAGTTATTGACACTCCTATCGTCCATGTAGAACATGACGAAGAAGATGAAGTTCTTTGGGGGTTATCACTCGATGATGTTCTCATGATCGAAGAAGAGGAGAAAAGCCATCTTGACTTTGATCCCTATTCAAACACAATTATTAATGCCATTTTGAAGAAGAAAGGGCATTTCCCTGGAATGACCCTCGGACTCAAAAAGAAAATGGCTGAACTTTGGGGCCATCCTGGTGCACTCAAGAAAGATACTTTTGGCTTGGAATTCAAGCCAACAAAAGAAGATGTGAAACAAGCCCTCTTAATGATGAAGGCTCGCAATAACGCTCAAATCATGAAGACGGAAATGGCCATGGATCCATATCCATTAACCCTCAATGGCCAGTACATCAAAGAAGGGGAAGACTTCCCATGCTATGAATTCCCTGAGCCATTCGTCCACGATGGGAAGCGTGAACCAGGATTAGAGATGTTCCTCGATTGTGACTTTGTTGATGAAGACGATGAGCTCTTCACAACTGAGAAACCAGCTAGCCCAAGCTCTGATGATCTAGGCATTAACCTTC
Organism: Chenopodium quinoa; assembly: GCF_001683475.1. Taxonomy (NCBI): domain Eukaryota; kingdom Viridiplantae; phylum Streptophyta; class Magnoliopsida; order Caryophyllales; family Amaranthaceae; genus Chenopodium; species Chenopodium quinoa. The sequence continues at coordinate 259,341 of NW_018745251.1, read as the reverse complement.
TTTTTGGAATGAAGAAGAATGAATCTAAGCCCGTCTGCAGTGATAATTCCGAGCTCGTTAAAGCTGTTATAGCAAACAAGTATTTTGACCCCTTCGAATTAATCGTCCAAGCTGATAATATTTCAAAAGGATGGCGTAAGACATTGAGCATCACTACGCCAAGAGGAGAGAAGTTGGAAATAACCGCTGGCGAAGGTCCTATGTTTGATGAGTCTGAGTCGTCTGGGTCCGAGTCCGAGTCTGAGTCTAAGTCTGTAGACGAGTACTTAGAGTCTGAGGCCGACCTTCTTTCTGCTATAGAGTCCAATCCTGAGTCTCTTGTTGAGTCTTCTCTTTCCGGTGAGGTCGCAGCTGACCATGCCCTTCTTGATGTATTAACCGATGAATTCAATAAAATGAGTACCTTTGCTTACGATGCGTGTCATTCCCCTTGCCCTGGTCAATATTGCTTTGCTAATGATAAAAATTACAAAGAAATAATAAAAGCAATGGAAGAACACGAAAATAAAACGACAGTTATCGAAGATACAGAAACAGTTAATATTTCCAATGATACGATTGTTAAAGAAGTAAAAATTGGATTAACACTAAGTCAAGATGAACGCAAAGAGATAATTAACTTTCTTAGTGTATTTGTTGATGTATTTTCTTAGTCATACCAAGATATGCCAGGAATTTACAGGAATATAGCTTAGCATACGATACCACTCATTCCAGGTATAAAGCCTGTCAAACAAAAGTTGCGCCGTATGAAATCGGATGTGGCTCTCAAAATCAAAGAAGAAATCAGAAAGCAGTTGGCCGCAGGTTTCATGAAAGTATCCAAGTATCCAGAATGGATAGCAAATGTGGTTCCAGTTCCAAAGAAGGATGGAAGGGTCATAATGTGTGTTTATTACAGGGACCTCAATAAAGCAAGCCCGAAAGATGGTTTCCCTCTACCTCACATTGACATTCTGGTCGATAACACAGCAAACCATGCACTCCTATCGTTCATGGATGGCTACGCCAGATATAATCAAGTATTGATGGCTGAAGAAGATATGGAGAAAACCACATTCATCACACAATGGGGTACATATTGCTATAGGAAATGCCATTCGGGTTGAAAAACGCGGGTGCCACCTACCAAAGAGCAGCTACAACATTGTTACATGATATGATGCACAAAGAGGTGGAGGTCTATGTCGATGATATGATCGTTAAGTCTAAAGATCACCCAGGCCATATCATTGCACTTCGCAAGTTCTTTGAAAGACTCCGTAAGTAAAACATGAGATTAAATCCAGCAAAGTGTGCATTCGGAGTCAAGTCAGGCAAATTACTTGGATATGTGATCAGTTCTCGAGGAATTGAAATAGATCCTACAAAAGTCAAAGCAATCATGGCCATGCCACCGCCCAAGAAGGAAATTCGAGGTTTCATTGGAAGGTTGCAATATATAAGTAGGTTCATATCAAAACTCACAGCGATATGTGAACCTATATTACAGAAGCTTAAGAAAAATGTCCCAGTGCTAGAGCCAACAATACCCGACTTTCCTTTTCGACTCTACCTTACGGTCACTAGAGAAACAATAAGGGCAATGCTAGCACAAGAGATTGAAAGCAAGGAGAATGCAATCTATTACTTGAGTAAGAAGCTTCTAGGATACGAGACACGATACACACCACTTGAAAAGTTGTGTCTTGCACTTGTGTGGGACGCACAGAAACTAAAACATTAAATGCTCACTCATATAGTGTATGTCGTGTCCAAGATGGATCCTCTCAAATACTTGTTCGAAAAAGCAACACTAAATGGAAGATTATCAAGGTGGATAGTCAATCTTGCTCAGTTTGACTTGAAATTTGTACCACAAAAATCCATCAAAGGTTCTGCGGTTTCTGACTTCTTAGCAGACTTTCTGCTAGAAGAAGTTGAGAAAGAAGAAGATGAGTACGATTTCCCTGACGAAGATTTACTCATGACCGAAGATGATAGCTGGACGCTCTATTTCTATGGAGATTCAAACCAAAAAGGTTGTGGTGTAGGAGTCTTGCTCGTATCACCCAATGAAGAACATATTTCAATTTCCATGAAACTCGATTTTGATGTCACCAACAATGCAGCAGAATATGAAGCATGTATTTTGGGGTTAGAAACAGTTGTCGCCTTGGGAATTAAGAAGCTCAAAATCTACGGTGATTCTTCACTAATCATTAACCAAATCTCCAAGAGATGGAAGGTGAGAAGTGAAAGTCTCGCTACGTATCAAGCTCATTTAGAAACTCTCACGGAGCAACTAGATGAAGTGGAATATACGTATTTGCCGAGAGAAGAAAACCAGTTCGCCGACGCACTAGATAAATTAGCATCAATGGTGCGAATTCCAACGGATACAATCAGAATGTCGTTGACCACAGAAAGAAGATATGAACCGGCTTATGTTCACACACTCGACGAAGAATAAGAATCACAAGAAGAAGATGAAGTGCCATGGCATACAGATATCCTTAATTATGTGACAAGAGGAGAATACCCTCCTAATACTAATAAAAGGGCACGCCGTGCTTTGAGGCTCCTGGCCTCACAGTATGCGCTCATCAGGGGAGAACTCCACAAGAGAACTGCAATGGGGAGAAATCTCTTATGCATAGCCTTCCTCCACTTGGGGAATCGACATCATTGGAAAAATAACACCATCAGGAAAAGGGGGGCATGAATTCATCTCTCGTAGCAATCGACTATTTCACCAAATGGGTCGAAGCTGCCTCATATGCCAAGCTAACGGCGAAACACGTAGCCCAATTCATTGAGAAAAAAATATCATATGCCGCTATGGGGTACCTCACGAGATGATCAGTGATAATGGAACACATTTCCAAGCCGAATGCACGAAATTATTACAGAAATATCATATCAAACATCATAGATCATCACCTTACAAACCACAAACAAATAGTGCGGTCGAATCGACCAATAAAAATGTGAAAACTATCATCGAAAAGATGACCGAAAATTACAAAGATTGGCCAAGTAAGCTACATTTCCCCTTTGGGGTTATCGAACCTCTATTCGTACATCAACGGGGGCTACCCCTTTCTCTTTGGTCTATGGAGTTGAAGCTGTACAACCAATAGAACTTGAAATCCCTTCTCTCCGAATCACGTTGGAAAGCCAACTAGATGAAGTCGACCGGATTAGAGAAAGATATGATGAACTAGTCTTACTTGATGAAAAACGCTTGGCAGCTTTGCATCATGTCCATACCTACCAAAAGCGTATGGCGCGACATTTCAATAAAAAGGTCAAGACTTGGAACATTAAAGAAGGTGACCTGGTGCTTAAGTCACTTAGCAAAAATGTGTTGGATCCAAGAGGAAAATTCAGACCAAATTGGTCAGGTCCGTACATTATTAAAGCCATCTTGTCTGGCGGAGCGGCATAATTGGTCGACATGGACGATAACGGTTTCCACAATTTAACCAACTTGGATCAACTCAAAAAATGTTATGCCTAGTTGCATGGGTTCATGACCCCATTGGAAACTGTACCGTGTCACGACAAATTTTCACCGTGGCGCGGTGAACCTGGCAAAAAAAAAATTGTCGTGACACGGGAATTGCCAACGTGTCACGGAATTTTTTACCGTGGCACGATGGAATTTCAAATTTTCTGATTTTTTTTAGTGACGTGTCTTTGCGAATTCAGTCATTTGTTCGATGTTTTTTATGTTCATTCTTCCATTGCGTCCGACTCCTTGACTCTGATATTAAAAAAAAAGTCATTGTAATTTTTTAAGGAGAAAATAAATATGCTATTATTATTGAAATAAATGTGACTACAATTATTGGCATCATGCGCCTTATTTTAAAAAAATTATAAATCATAAAAGCAAAGCAATACTGATCTAATCCCTCTTTACTTTAGGAACCTCCTTATCTTTTTGAACTAGGTCGGCCTTCACCATTAATGTGTCTTTTGTAGCCCGAATCGTCACACCCCTAGTCGAACTTTTACCCCTTTCACCTTTCTTAAAATTCTTTGGTTGTTTCTCTCTATAAACCATCTTCTCCTTACCTTTTCTTTCACATAATTCTTCCTTTTCGACATTATAGGAGTCTTAAACTCAATCCCTTGTGTTCTTGGACCTAGATGATCTTTAGTAGGCGCTTTCTTATTTCCAAGACGGCTCTTCACATCAGATTTGCGTGATCCGACTCGTTCCCTCCTACTTCTAGGATTCAACCATGCCTTGTATGCACTAGATAAGGGAGGAGGAGCTTGGTTATTGGCAGAAACGGTCCACAAAGGTCTTCCAATCCAATAAGTTTCGTATTTATGAATGTTACTTTCATGCAACCATACTTCACGAGGACTATCGTTATAGCATGGAACTACTTGTTCAAGTCCATACTGCCGCATCAGTCGAGAAGGACAACAAAAAGTCAGTCTTGAGATACTAGGAACACGACAATACGGAGTATCATTCGTACCAACCATCCTAGTAAGCCTCCACCAAGGCACCACCCAACAAATGGAAAATTCTTTCTTTGCAAAGAAATTTTTCCAGTCTTCATACGCCATGTTCATAGAGTAATTCTTCTTCCTGCGGACTAGATCTTTAGGGCCATATTTTTCAATATCGTCGGGGGCTTCAAATAGTTGTAAACGGTCCATCAACCAAATTTGCGAAAAAAAAATAAGACAAAAAAAAAAGTTGCAGATTCCACCGTGACACGACAGAGTTCACCGTGTCATGGCAGAAAGCCACCGTGACACGGTGCCTGTTTTGTGTCACGGGGGCTACTCGGAGCGTATTTTTACCTGCAGCAACACTAGAGAGCCCTTCCTGATAGCTTTCCGGTCAGCTTCTGCTTCGTCAAGGCCACGAAATGTTTCTCCAAGGCACGTAGGCATAGGGGACCTCCCAGATTCAACATGTTCAAGCACACACGCTAGACAAGCATGTCCTACCCTACCGTTTGTAAATAAAAGCTTGCTAAACTTGCAAAAAAATATATGCCCTTCTACGGTATACATGATAAGACTTAGAGATAGGGCGATTGAAATATAAATTTGCAAGTTTTTCTAAGTCTACCTCATTACCCCACACACAATTCTATTTAAATTTGGATCTGTTAGATTCAGATGGCGTTCAAAATCTTGGTAATAATACTCCCGTAGGGTAGGCATGGCAATAAGATTTCTGGCACATAATTCCTCCGGCAGGGGACAGATTTCATCGTAATCAAATTTAAAACAATGTGTTTCTGGACTCCAATAGTCTAATGCTGCCCTAAGAAAATCATGTTCAATCGCTACATGCCTCAGGGATAGTAAACCCCTGACATGAAACAATTCCAACTCCCTTTTGTCAGCATTGGTCAAAGAATAAGACCAGTCGCGCAGTGTATTATCAAAATTCTAAGACATTATTATTGAAATATGAAATTCTAATTATTTTGTGTTTCGTAATTATGCATATCATGAATATACTGGTCCTATTTTATGGCAAAAACGCTCGGAACTACTCAGAAATTATCTTTCTATACGCGTAAACCACATCGTTGTAGAATACGCGCACCGTGACACGGGAATAGACCTGGCAATCCTGACCCAGACCCGAATGACCCGACCCATGACCCGAAATCGACCCGAAACTAGTGACCTGAAATTGACCCAAAACCCGAATTAACCCGACTCGACCCGAAGTGGAACTGACCCGACCTTGACCCGAAACCCGAAATGACCCAACCCAGAACGACCCGACCCGAGATGACCTGACCCAAAGTTGACCCGAGACCCGAAGTTGACCCGACCCGAAAATGACCCGACCTTTAACTTCTTTTAGTAAATAATTATATAAGTTACTACCTCCATTAACTTTTATTTGCAATTTTGGAATATTTTATATCTCACAAATAATATCCTAAAGTTACAAATAAAAGTTAACGGAGGTAGTATAAAATGTTTATATTAGGAAATTTTACATTAAAATAGACCCATAACATCTTACATGACTACATTGATTTTCATATAATAGTTAAAAAAGATGGTCAAAGTGAGATGTGTGAATAGTGCAAAATGTCAAATCGTTAAGAGTAATTTGGGGCGAAGGGAGTATAAGAATAATTCAAAGAAATTATTACAACAATGACAATGATAATAAGAGTACGTATTAAAACTAAGATCAATAAGAGATTGAGGTATAACTCAATTGGTTAGAGCATCCTTCTTAGTTTGATCCTGAAAGTGATTCTCAGCCTAAAGTTCTAAACACACAAAAAATAAAAATAAAAAAAGGTTGATAATAATCAAACAATTACTATAATCCATGAAAAAAATAGCCTTAATAAATATAGTGAGTTTTCATCAATAAATAAATAAATAATAATAAAGAGTTGAATATAACCAATGAATCACCCGAATATGACTCGACTAGAAGTTGACCCGACCCAAAGTTGACCTGGAAATTGGACCCGAAAATTGACCTGACCCGAACTGACCCGACCCGAACTATTGACCCGATACCCGACCCAACCCGATTATCAGTCGACCCGAAATCAACCCGAAACCCGAAATGACCCTACCCGACCCGAACTTGACCTGATAATCTTTTGACCCGAACTTGACCCGACCCGAAATAACCCGACCCATACCCGACCCGAATGACCCATTTGCCAGGTCTACATGGGAAGTCCCATCGTGTCACGGGAATTTTGTCGTAACACGGTGTACGGTGCCGTGTCGCGGCGCCCACGCGTTTTCTTTTTTTATCTCTTCTTGTATCTATCCGGATTTTTTTTTTAGTATTTTATCTTCACTGTTTATTTTTCTGTTTTTCAAGAGTTTCATTCCGAATAAAATCCTCAACTTTTTTTATTTATATTTTATTTTTTTATTTTTATCATTTTATTTTTAATTATTTATGTATTTATTATTTATTATTATTTTATTCATCGTTGTTATTTATTATTTCTATTATTATTTTTCTTTTGGGAAGTTATAAACCTCGTCCCATTTCCAAACATATTTATTTTAGAGTAGTTGTAAAACTTATTCGGATTTTTCTTTTCTTTTTATTTCTTTTCCTTTTGGTGAAGGTCGGTACCCTCCACTTACTCCACTTTTGTTTTTTTGTCGTGTCATTAATAAATAAACAACCACACACAATGAGTCTCAAGCACACACTAACATACACTAATACATAAACTGTGAATAATGTACAAAATGAGTCATAATAAATAAGCAGCGTCAAGTGTCATCACAGTATGTACAAATAAAGACCCTCGGTCAAAAATCTATAGAACTAGAACAGTTAGGCATAGTATCATCTCCAGCCTGTGAATATGGGAACGGTTAGCCAAAGAGTCCCACCATCATCCGAGTACGAGTAGTATCCCTACTAGTCCCTGTAATTCCAGCAGTAGTCAAACTCAATGCAGGACCCGTCCAACCGGCAAACGGTGTAGACTGACTCAAAGAAATGGGAATCGTCTGTGGAGTCATCGTCCCATACACTGGAATTGAAAACAAGCCCGACACCGGTGGTGGAATCCAAGACGACGGAGCTGAAAATAAGTCAGGATCCACGGGAGTCAAAACTGGCCTAAACTCAGGCTGTGAAGGCTGTGAAAACAACTGTCGCTGCCTCTGACCCTGAAAGCGCTGGGAAGACTGAGGCTGCTGCCACTAAGCCTCCTGAAACGGCTGAGAAATCTGAGGATCCCGCGGAGATTGAGAATACCGATGAACTTAGGAGATCTCCTACCACGACTAGGCTCCGCCTCGTCCGAGCCTCTATGCCTCGAGCGCGAGCGGGACCTCTATGGCTCCCGAAAAATAAAAAATCAAAAGACGTCAACAATGCAAAATAAAAAAAATGGTAGAAATGGGAAAAAATGAGCATACCTCAAGAACATCGCCAGAACTGCTCCGACAACTCGCACCACGCAGAAGCTTGATGATGCAGTACTTCTGAGCGTCAACCAGCTTCATGAATCCCATCTTCTCCGGGCGGTTAGGCTGAGAACAAAACAAAGAAAAATCAGTAACAAGCGGTGTTAAAAGGGATGAATAATTTATTAAAAGCTTACCTGCTAAAAAACCTCAGGCAGAGACTCCTGCGCTAGTCTGAAACCCTCTGGCGCGTCAGCAATGTGGTCCTCAGTAATACCAATCGGCCCTGGGTAGCGGAAAGATTGAGGTGGAATCTCAATCCTCCCCACGGGACAGTCGTCTGAAAATACGATCGAATAATCAAGTTATTTGACTATTTAATTAGAGACTAGCGACAAAACTCCTCAAAAGAAATCATACCTCAAGAAGGCGGGGTGGAGGAGCTAGAGAGGGAAGCAAGTCCTGCGCATAATCACCCCCCATGCGCACAAGCTCCTGCCAAGGAAAAGTGTAGCGCTCTCCCATGTTTATTAATTCCCTAAGCAAGTGCGAGTCCAGCATCGACTCTGGTGGAGATTAGCGCACCACAAAGCGATCACCACTGTGCTGACGAACGACACGCTCCCCCAGATACCAGATACAGCGTCCGGTACCAACCAAAACAGTGCGGTACGCTGAAAGTTGCAAAGCCTCGGGAAGATAAGTCATCTCAGCCCAACGACGATACTGACATCAATACCAACCTGAAAACCATAAAAAGTTGGCATGAAGCACCGGAAATAACGTCAAGAGAGAAAATAACAGGCTACAACACTAATTCTTACGCCAACAGAAGAAGTTTCTCGGCGTAGCAGTCCTCGCAGCGCAGAGACAGACTCCACCCGTGACTTTGCTCGGTCCCGCCAGATGGCCCCGACAGGGAAGTCAAGAACCGCTCCACGACGCCGTCGAGGAGCCAATCCTGGGAAGTACTCGTAGAACAATGGCTGCAATGAAAAGTAATCTTTGAGCGCATGAATCGAACAAATTAAAGTAAAACAAGAAGAGGAAAGGATCGTCACCTCTACGACTCTCCATAAACCGTAGACAGTGACAAGGGACTCGTCGTTAAGCTGCCTATAGCCATGATGTAACGACAAGAGAAGGTTGGCATATCCGAGGCTGGCCTAGCTGAAGGATCCTATCTCACTAATCCTGACTAAAGAAGGGAGGTAGCAAAGGAGTGCACGCGAACTCCTATCAGGAGAAAAAGTCATGGAAATGAGAATCAAAATGAAGATCCGCACTCGCTGCTCAGGTGATGTGTCCTCCATGTCAAAACCACAGGCTAGAACCAAAGCCAGCTCTGATCGGCCGCTCCTAGGACCACCTCGAGACACTAGCTGGGTCCTGATATGCTGAACGATCAGATCTAACAAATCGGCTGCCTTAGTCACTCCCCACGAAAGATCAAACATTTGTGCTATGGCCCGGTCAATGAAGCGTAGACCGCTAATCATGTAAAGTCCAGAGGGGTCACTGTCATCTCCCCCAAGCAAAGTGAAAGGTGTTGGTAGTATCCCAAAAATACTCCAACAACGCGCGAACGACTTTCACACCACAACCCCGGGGGCTGCGAAACCCTACGACCGCCGAATAAAAGTCCACTAAACCAGCTGATTCCTATAAGGCGTTCGTAGCAGGATCCCTCGTGATAATCCGGTGAAGTCGAGGGATCAAATCTCCGGCTCCAGAACCGTGGTGGCGAAGCATGCCGTCAACTATGCCGGCAAGTGGGCGACGAGAAACGTGGTTATCACGACAGAAAACCAACTAGTCTGAGGTCCACGGGGGTGGAACCCACCTACCTCTACCCGTAGAGGCCCGAGGCTCAGACTCTAAGGCGTCATCATCCATACCCTTGGGAATCGTGGGAGTGTCCTCTCGAAAAGCCTGACGCCGGCCATGGGTAGAAAGATCGCGATCCCGTCGTCTAGGCATGCTATTATAAAAATAAAAATCTAAATGCTTAGCATAATTTCTTAAGGCATTTAGTTATTTATATCGAGTTGCATTTTAATAATAAAAAAAAATCTAAATGCTTAGCATCATTTCCTAAGTTATTTAGTTATTTATTGCATTATACGTTAAATTTTTACCTCAAGGCTAAAAATTGGCAAAATAATGGAATTATTTATAGTATTTAGTTTCTCCATGACGAACTAATACTATGTTCTCCTAATCGCATGATACTATGTTCTCCATGACAATTTAGTACATACACAACACAAAACAAGTCTCAAAATTACACAAAAACAATAGATCAACGCATCATAGCATATTTTGAAAGATCTACAACCAACATGTCATCATTTCAAGTGCAAAAGAACAACATGAACAACAAGGAACACCATTTACCACAAGTAGTACCAAAAATGGTGATTTGCTCAATTCTTCACCAAATCATGCAATTTTGTCTCAAATTGCTCACAAACACACATACACACATATGCAAGTAGTAAATTCATGGCCAGAATTTCAACATAAACCCCAAAATAAAAATATCCCCAAATTGATTTTTAAGGGTTTTTACATGAAATTATTTGAAGCAAATTTAAGACAAGAATCAAAGTAAACTTACATAGATCCTTGTGAAGAACCAAAAATGAAGAAAATAGCAAAAATTTAGAGCCAAATTGATGAAAATTTGAGCTCCAAAATTTGCAAAAACATGAAGCCACCAAAGCAGCCGCCGCGACACGGTCAAGCTACGCCACGACACGGTGAGCAGGTACTGTGTCACGGGGATTCCAGCAGCGACGAAGCTCTGATCAACAATAGCGAGCTCTGAATAGCAGCGAAGCAACGAGCAACATCGAAGAAGAAGAAAAAAAAAGGGAAACAAAAAATCAGCAGGGCCGCCGCACCACGGGAAAAAACTCCGTCAGACGGGAAGATAATCCGTGCGCCGGCGAAAGCTTGTCGTGGCTCGGTGAGTTGACAGTTTAAAATAAAAAAAAACAAATGGAGAAGAGGAAGAGCGGAATAGCAAGTAAATGGCAGAAATGCTTAAGAATAGCTCGAATTTAAAGCAAAAAAAAGCATCCCGTTACATCCCGTTTCCCGTGCAAAGGTTTCCGTTACCATGTAACGGTCTGGACTGGTCAAAGATACCAGTTGACTGATTAGCAATCAACAGAATTCCCGTGTCACGGGAATTTGTTCCACGTGACAGGGATCCCTGCCGTGTCACGGGAATCTTGCCTCGTGACACAGTGGTCCCGCGTGTGCCCTTCACGTCCCTTGAAGCGGTTAGCGAATATTCCTGGCTTTTTGACTAAAATTTCGCAATTTTCCGCGCAAATTGGAAAGTTAGTTTTTCAGTAAATTACGCGGAAAATTCTAACTGACAGTTGAAGGGTATCAAAGTTACTATTTTGCCCCTAGGAAGCGTCATAATCAATTTTGTCGATATTTTAAACACCTAATATGGTTGGATAATCGGCTTGAAGGTGTGAATCATCCGCGGCCCACGTTCGGGGATAATCGAACCATCATGCACTTGCAAATTTCAGCGATTACAGTAGTTTTTGGCTTTCCTCAAGCATGGAAAGCATTATCGGTGGATTTTTCTTCAAGTACAGAAAACCGCCAAGTCGGCTTTCCTTAAGCATGGAAAGCGTTATCGGTGGATTTTTTCTTCAAGTATAGAAAACCGCCAAGTCGGCTTTCCTCAAGCATGGAGAGCGTTATCGATGGATTTTTCTTCAAGTATAGAAAACCACCAAGTCGGCTTTCCTCAAGCATGGAAAGCATTATCGGTAGATTTATTCAAGCATAGAATGGCACCATATTCATATTTCGACTTTCCTCAGGCATGGAAAGTATCATCCGGTAGGTTTCTTCAGGCTTAGAAAACTACCAAACTTCTCAGTTGGCTTTCTTCATGCATGGAAAGCGTTTCAACGAACGTTATCCGGTGGATTCCTTCAAGCATAGGAAGCTGCCAAACTCATTTGTCACCGATACATTGGTGTCAGATACGTATTCTATCCTTTTACTCTTTTATCTGTGGAATTAACATTTTTCTCCAGGTATTGGCGTGTACAGAGTGATTTAGGATCGCAGAACGTCTTAAATCATTCTCCGTCCCTATCGACTACTGATAGGGATAAGATAGGTCGTTATGCTACCACCCTAACCAATTTAATAATTTATAATACCTAAACCTACACTAAACTAGTTAGTGGCAAGTAAAGGGTCGAACCACTACGGAAGCACGCTAATTCAACATCAAATATCACTAATGTAAGAGTGAAAAGGGGATTGTTTTGTTGGTTTTTTTGGATTGTAAACACTAGAACTATAAACAAACAAGATAAAGATGATTAAAATGAAGAGAGAATGACGCTAGGGGTTCGGGGGTGTCAAACGTGATTAGAAAGAGGGGAACAACGATAGTTATCATGATGAACATGCCAAAGAACACAAGATTCTACCTAAACAATTCATTTTCATGCAATAGTCTAGGCAAATCAATGAAAGAAGTATGATAATTAGGATCATTCTCATGCATCCTAATAGACACAAGCAAATCAAGAGAATAAAGAAGCACAATACATGAAACTCCATTTTAACAACTCATTCTCATGCAATCATTAAAATAGAGGTGATCTTAATCTAGTTCAAATCATTTTCATGCATTTAAACTAGAAGGCAATCAAATAAAGTGCAACAATAATCTCAAGCCATTAAAAATCATGTCTTTCATTAATTTAAGGCATGTAATCAATCCAACTATCATCATTCATCCATCATTCAATGCATATTTCACACCCCCTTCCCCTAGGTAAGAGATTAGCCTAGAAAAGGGGGAATAAACATGATAGAAAAACTAAGAGTAAACACAAGAAGCATGAAATCAAACATGATCAAAAGCAATGAAAATAACAAAGATAGATTAATCCACAAAAATAAATAAAAATAAGCAACTAGGAGGTAAATAAACAAAACTAAGAGAAAGGATTAAAGATTACTAAAGAGGCAATAAATGAAAGATGAAAACTTGCAAAGTTGCTTGATTGATTGATTGAAGGGAAAGCTTGAACCAAAGTTGCATACAATGAGATAACTTGAGCAATACTACACTACCTCTCTCTAAGATTAGGGTTAATTGTTTAGGATGATGAGATAATCCAATCCCATTACATAAAAACGTTCTAAATAACCGCCTAAAATAAACCGTACAAAGCAGCTGGAATAAAAAGAGATGGTCCGACCGAACAGTAAAAGGTTCGGCCGGACCACAAGGTAGGTTCGGCCGAACCCTGGGTAGGTTCGGTCGAACCTCCCCTGATCTTGGTCTGGTCGAACTTCTGAGGTTCGGTCACTCCTGCAAAACGGCCATTTTCCAGCTTAAAACTGCCAAGGTGGTTCGGCCGCACCACAAAGTAAGTTCGGCCGCACCTAGGTTTGGCCACACCTTTAGGGGGTTCGGCCGAACCTAGTTGATTCCTCCTTCCTCCAGCTTCTCTTGAGCTTCATGCTCCTTCTCCACGGCACGTCATGCATTCCAAAGTTCATCCAAAAAGGCCAAGAACCTACAAAACGACAAAGAAACGCTAGAAAAACCAATAAAAAGAGAAAAAAGGAAAGGAAACACGCCAAAGAAAGGGAAAGGCAAAACTAAGGGAAAAATGCTTAAAAAGGCTCAAACAAGTGCAAATGAGGGCATAATCCTTAGAGAAAAAGGATGGAAAAGTGGCACAAATGCCACTCATAAACTACTTTGACTATCGTTTTCGAAAATGACATTTCTACAAACTCAGTCAAAGTGGGGGCTTCTGTAGACACCTAAAATTGTCTCCCCAAAACCAAACCCAATAATGAACAACCTTTCACAGCCAGCATTGGTCGGGTTCAGTATTTAATCCCGAGAGTGCTTAAAAATTCGCATTTGATTAAATTCGTATTTTTGAACAGTCCATGGATTAGTCTTGATGTTTGGTAAAAGCATAGTTTTACTTTCAGCCCAAATTTATTATTTAATTCTAGCCCAAACCTTTTTTTTATTTTATTGTTTTATTATTTATTTTAAGCCCAAACCTTTTACTTATTTTATTTACTTATTTTCTTATATTAGCCCAAATAATAATAAATCAGAAAAAAACCCGAAATTATCAATCGGCACTGAAAATGCTGAACGAAATTACGGTTAAAAATGTATTTAGACGGAAAAGCGGACTGAAAATTCCCGGGCCACGACAGCCGTCTACCTTGTCACGGGAAACTTTCCCGTCTGACGGTGGGATTTCCCGTGACACGGAAAACCTGCTGTGACACGAGAATTTCTGTGTCCTTTCCGCGTAAACCCTTAATGCGTTTTCTCCCCTGTTTACTAAATATTTCCCGCGTCACACAAAATTTGCACCGTGTCACGTGAATGTTTCCCGTTTGACGGTGGGATTTCCCATGTCACGGTACAGTTTGCCGTGTCGTGGGATACTCTTTTAGGGTTTTTATCATTTTAGGGTTCCGTGTGTTCCCTCAGCACATTTTTTCTATAAATACCCCCTCATTTTTGATGTACGGGGCATGGATTATTTCTCTAGTTTTTTCTCTCTTCTATGCTTTAGACTAAACACTAGCCTACCCTTCTTCTTTCAAAATTCCTTCTTCAAGTACTCCAAGGAGTCCATACTTTACTCGTGGTTCTGTCCTTAAGCCAAGGCGTGAAAGATAGAACTGTTTGAGGGTTTAGCCCCAAATCAATTCTATTTATTTTAATTTAATTATTGTTTTATTATTATTTCCTTGAAGTTACTAACTCGTTTATTATTTTGTAGTGGCAAACAAACAGAATCAAAGTAAGAATTATGTTCCTTTTATTTCTATTATTTTTTTAACGATTTTATATTGTTGGAATTATTGTTAAATTTCTTCCAATATTGATGTTATTCTTTTATATTTATTGATCACCATATTGCATGTTTAAAGGGAATATATAATTGAAAATCACGACTAATAAGATAATTTGGACAACCGATTTAGGTTCCTTTTTAATCTTGTTATTAATGCAAGTGATCACTAATATTTTAGAATTATATGTTGCATGAATATTAAACCAATTTAGCTTAATAAAAAATTGGAGCAAATTTAATATTCTATTTGTATGCCTTTGAGATCGCAGGAATCATTTTTCGCTATAAGAATCGAGTAGAGGCCAATGCGGGCGAATGTGACTCCATGACTCACTTCGTACCATCATTCCCGATCCTCCTTTCGTGGTTCCTAACCATATGGAGTTAGTAATCTCATGGATTATGAATGGGGTGTAACCTTCACGGGTCAATCGTTGTTGCCTATCGTTGTCCCTTATTCGTTGTTGCCTTTTATGACTAGTGAACGGTTTACAAGTTCCTTAAAAACTTGTTGGCGGCTCCCTACTTTCCTTGTCCCTAATCGTATAATGTCAATTCCCACTTCATTTGAGTACCAAGCATATTCACACATGTTTTAACGTAGGCGCACTTTGAGCGACGCCTACACCTTTACGGGTCAATCGTTGTTGCCTATCGTTGTCCCTTTATCGTGGTTGCCTTTTATGATCCGTGATTGGTTTCCAAGTTCCTTAAAAAATTGTTGGTGGCTCCCTACTTTCCATGTCCCTAATCATATATGTCAATTCCCACCTCATAAGAGTGCCAAGCATATTCGCACATGCTTTAACGTAGGCGCACATCGAACGACACCTACAGTTTGGCGACTCCACTGGGAGAATTCTTGGTTATTTATCGATTTGAGTGATCGGTATTTAATTGAGATAAGTGGATGAGACTTAAAAGATTCTTGAATTGTATTCCTGCGATTTAATTGGCATTGTCACATATGCATATGCATACTAGGTTACCTATTTTTTCACAATAGTACGTGTTCTACGTACGTGGCTAGCTCAGGGGATTTAAGCTCTATCAACCCAAAAAACGCTCATGGCAATAAGGGTACATTCAAGTTTTTTAAATCCACCCAAACCATGGAGTCGAGTTCGATTTCATCTAGAACTCGCGGAGCCATCCGTTGGCATACACCCTTAAGGGAGGCTGCCATGCTAACACGTCCAAATTCTTAACCATGGTACCCTTTGACACCCAAAAGCTTGACCATATTCTAACATAGAACTTGACATTAGGATTCGAACTTCATTGTATCATGCTTGATGATGTGATTATATGTGCATTTTTAATTGAATTTTTTTTTATTTTTTTTCTCTTATCAAAACCTTTTTATTTTTTAGAGTCGAGCCATAAATTTTTTTTTTTTACTTTTTGGGTCACCCGAATTTTTATTCCCGTATATTGCACAAGAGTCAACTTGTTTTGGTCATATCCGGAGTTCTAGAAAGATTTACGTGTCGTGAAACCTATGGATATGTAGCTCCGAGTTTTATATTTCATTTGGAGTGGGTTTGATCCCAATCACAATCACAGAGCAAAAGTTATAACCGATATACTACAGCCAGACCAGTTTAGGTGTCTTTTTAGCGTCAACTTTTTTTTTTCGCTATATCTTTTCTCGTCAAGCTAGTCTTAGCCAAGTCCTTTAATCTGTGTCAACTCGAATAAAATAGGATTATATATTTTTATTTATTTATTTTATATCCATGAGTCCTAACTCTTCTAGAATTCTAATCCTCTTCCTAGTTTCTTGTGATTTTTTGTGCTAACCTTAACATGTGTTCTTTGTCTTTGATTGTGGTTGATTTTATTTATGACGAATGATTGGCAATGGACCCTTTTCACCTAGTAAATAGCATAAACATTAAAATTGGACAAAATTAATCAAGTTAGTTTTTCTTTAAGTCTTCCGTGCTATTTGGTCATTGGGTCCTTTGTTTTTCACAAAGTCCTAATATCTAGCCATGCGATCATACAATGAGTCTTAATAAAGTCACCTAATCACACATGTTGAGTCATTGCACACACTTTGTCTTTGAGTAATGCACTATATTGTTTATGATTGTATACTAGAACCATGCATTCAACGTTTCCGTCGTAATAGGAATGAGTGGAGTATTTCCCATCAGTTTTAAAAATCGTTTCATACACTCTTCCTTTTCAATCCGAGTATTGAGTGAATGCATTAAGTGAGTTCTTCCTTACACAATACTTGAGTCTAAAATAACTAGGAAATAGTTAGAAGAATAAGGGGAATGTCACACCTTCCTTCTTTCCTTCCAATCAAAGCATCAACAATAAGAAACTAATTTCCTCAGCAGGTAGCTAGAGGTAACTCATAAACAGCCATGAAGAAAAAGCACGATACAAGCTTCTCTCCAAGATTTCATGTTTTCTTCTTCTTTTGTTTCAAACCCTTCCCCCTAAAAAGTCTAGCATAGGTTCTCCTTATCCATATGTCTATGTGTCACAATTCTTACCTTCTTCATAAACGATTATCTCTTTCTTACATTCGATCATGTGATTAGAAAAAAAAAAACAATTTTCGTACCGAACACAAGGTATACCAATGATTTGAGGTACCTCTGCAACCCATTCATTCCCCATTAACCACTCAATCACAGATCCATTTCTTCATCAACCACTTTGAGCCTCGTCTAATTATTGACCTTTTTTTATTCAACCCACATTCACTTAACCGTAGGATGGGAAGGTGTGTAATTGTATAACATTAAAAAAGCAATTAAAAAAAAGTATCAAAGCAACAATAATACAATGTCTAAAGGCAAGTGTTCCAATGTCTTTGATATGAACACATCTCAAATTGCGTCTCTCATCTAGTGCTTGGTACCGTGCCTGAAAAACATGAATGCTAAGTGAGTGATGGACCGCATGATCTGAGATTGCCTACATTGATTCAAAAGAATTAAAAAAAAAAACGAAAATAAAACTTGCAAAATTCAAAATTTTCAAATTCACAATTACACGTCTTAGGGATTCTCTCGGGTCTTGAGCCTTTTACACTTTTCTTCTTTAAACCATCAAATTAACAACATTACAACCCTTGAAAGACCTCTTTGAGGAGTACATACACTTGTGCAATGTTCGGCTAGAGTTACGTTGACCCGATTCCTAACGGATACGTAGGCAACCTCTCATCGAGATGCGGCCACATTCATATTCACATTCATATTCATATCCATGCATGATCGAGTCAAAGAATATCCAATGCTTACCCCTATCCATTTAAAGCAAGTCTTGGGGGATTGAACCCACATCACATTAGCCTACCAAGCCTAATGCGTCATCATCTTTGACTCTTTTCAAATATATTTCCATCACCATAACCCTTGCAGCCAGCCTTAGTATCACATTCACACACTTCACTCACACATCCATATCAATATCATACTTCCGTTTAAGAACCCTTTTTCATGTCTTTTCTTTTGGGGATGTTCAAAAACTTTTTCAAAATTTCTCGTCGAGGGAAGTTCAAAAATAAAATTTCAGTTTTCACGTCTTTCATTTTTAGGAGAAAGTCAGTACCCTCCACTCGTCTCATGACAAAAATGACGAAAAAATTTTTCTTTTGAATTTTTGTTTGCTTGTGTATGCACACACACACACCATATACACACACACAACCATAAGTTATACACATGTCATGTCGTGACAAGTTAAACTTGGTCAAGTTAGTTGGTAAAGTCAATCACAGTCTATACGAGTCCTTTAGCAAATTTTATTTTGCGGGTCATAATTACAGCCCATGTTCGAGGACAAGCAAACCATCTACAGCTTACGTCCGGGGACAAGCGGACCATATACAGCCCACGTCAAGGGACAAGCGGACCATCTACAACCCACGTTCGGGGACAAGCGAACCAATTACAGCCCACGTTCGGGGACAAGCGAACCATTTATAGCCCACGTCCGGGGACAAGCTGACCATCTACAACCCTCGTTCAGGGACAAGCGAACCATCTACAGCCCACGTTCGGGGACAATCGAACCATCATCATTTTAGTGATCATCTCCCAAGCGAAGATGATTCACGGCGCAAGGTTCTCGATACACAAAGACTTGCAATCTCATCATCAGACAAGTCTTTTCCTCAATCACGGAAAGTGTCGTCTGGTGGATTTCTTTAAGCATAGAAACCTGCCAAAATCATCTGTCAACTTTCCTCAAGCATGGAAAGTGTCATCCGGTGGATTTCTTAAAGCATAGAAAGCTGCCAAAATCATTTGTCGACTTTCCTCACGCATGGAAAGTATTATCCGGTGGATTTATTCAAGCATAGAAAGCCACTAAATTCATATGTCGACTTTCCTCAAGCGTGGAAAGTATCATCCGGTAGATTTCTTCAGGCTTAGAAAGCTACCAAACTCATCAGTCGACTTTCCTCAGGCATGGAAAGTATTTCAACAAAATGTCATTCATTTTATTCCTTCAAGCATAGGAAGTTACCAAACTCATTTATCACCGATACACTGGTGTCAGATAAGCATTATATTCCTTTACTCTTTTATCTGTGGAACTAACATTTTTCTGCAGGTATCGGCGTATACAGAGTAATTTAGGATCTCAGAATGTGTTAAATCATTCTCTGTCCCTATTGATCACTCTTACTATCGTTTTAGAAACTAACGTTTCTACAAACTCAGTCAAAGTGGGGGCTTCTGTAGACACTTAAAAATGTCTCCCCAAAACCAAACCCGATGATGAACAGTCTTTCACCGCCATCATTGGTCGGGTTGAGTATTTAATATTTGGAGTGCTTAAATCCACATTCAATCCCAACACATTTCATAAAACAACCCAATTACTAGCCCATTTTCCCAAAACATAACTTATTTTCCTCCTTTTGTGCCTTTAAACCCAAAATAATTCATTTCATGTCCTTTAAAATCATTTATTTCGTGTCCATTTTATAAAAACATTTAGTTGAGTTTATTTTGGTCCATAATCTGGGTCAAATTATTGAATATTTGGATGGGGTTTTAAAATAGCTCACTAACGATTTATTATAAGCCCAAATTCGAGTTATAACGAATAAGTTATGGTCAAAATATTAAACTGAGCCCAAACCGAACGTAAGCCCACCTTACCTACGACCCAATGATCACGTGGAGGGTCCAAAGGATTTAATACCATTCCTAAACCAATTAAGATTAATTAGAAGCTTCTATAAGTTTGTAAAAGATCTTAAATATGGTTTTTAAAAGGATAAGATTAAAGAGTTTAAAATTGGATAAATCATTTCTTTTTTGAAACTCCTAATTTTAATCGAATTGAAAGACGTTCAAAGATAGACAGATATTATTTTTTTTTCTCATAGTTTTTATCCAAATTTTATATGGTTGGATATCTCTTGAAATTATCTTTCCAATGATATATTATAATATCAATTCTGACCTATAACGGAAAAGATATGAATGAAATATCAAAATCTATCCAAACTGACACCGTGTCACTATTTCAGCTATATATTTTATTCTACAAAATATGTTTAATCTGATTCTTATTTTGTTAGAATGTAGACTTCAAGAGATTTTCAACGATATCTTATTTATCGTATTACGATTTCTGGATCAAAAGATATGATAAAAACAAAACCGCAAACACTGCAGTCTATTGAGTTTTATTCCGATTTAAATCGGATGTTATCTTGTTTTATTCGACCCTGATTTTTTTCTCTATAAATAGAGGTCATATCTCCCCTTTATTAATCATCAACAATATTGATCACAAAATAATTCTTTTCTCCCTCATTAGCCTAAATACTAGTCATCCTATTCTCTCAAAATACTTCCCTTAAGCACTCCAAGGAGTTCATACTTAACCCGAGGTTCTGCCCTTAAACCGAGGCGTGAAAGGTATAATTAACTGAGGGTTTGGACCAAATCAACTATACATTTATTTAAGGAAATTTTTTAATTTTCCACCCAAAAATATACCTAATTTCTAATTTACCACCCTAAATTTTTTTTATTTTAAATTACAACTTAATAATTTAATTATTCACTCAGATTACCATCCAATTTGAATTTTCGGTGGAATTTAGTCTCGTGGGCCCCACTATAGTTACTTCTCTCCAATTTTTTTTTCTTTTTTTTCGACTTCCTTCTCTTTCTTATTCAATTCTCCCAACCAATTCCATTTCTTATTCAATTTTAGCCCTTAATTCACACAAAAATCCCCTTTTCATTTAATTCTCAACATATCATCACATTGGAACCCTAATTTTGGTTTTAAAAATCTAATTGATCTGCAACATATTAATTCGAGGGTAGCCGGGTTTACTGGAGAAGTTACGTTGAAGAAAAGTCAGCATCTTGGAGGATTTTGTTGGGGACCAACTGCTTAGGTCAGTCAGAAGGCAATAGAGTGCTTCTTAGCCCTAATGAATTCCCCCAATTAAATTGACAAAAATTTCCCCCAATTTAATTCTGATAAGAACCCTAATTTTTACAGATTAAAAGGTTACCTGGAGCGAATTGAGTTTCTGTCGCAAATTAGGGCTACTAATGCTGTTACAATTCACCTCCGATTTGTGGAATTTCTGAAGAAATCTAACATAGGATGGCAATTTCAGTTAGGGGAAGTGTTTATAGGAAGAATCGGGGAGGGAAAACTGTTAGAAAGAAAAAAATAGCCGTTTATAGTCGTTGACTGGGGCCCACGTGACTAAATTCCACCAGAAATTCAAATTGGGTGGTAATCTGGGTGAATAATTAAATTATTGGATGGTAATTTAAAAAAAAAATTTGGGTGGTAAGTTAGAAATTAGGTCTATTTTTGGGTGGTAAATTAGAAATTTTCCTTTATTTAATTTGATTTTCATTTGCTTTATATTTTTTTTATTGAAGTTACTAACAGTTTATTTATGATGTAGCAATTTAAAGGAAAGCGCAGAAAGTTAGTAATTAATTAATTTAATTACTCTTATTTTATTTTAATATTGCTAGTATCATGATTAGGTTAATTTTGTATTTGAATTGATTAACGCTACTATTGTTAAATTGCTTCCAATATTAATGTTTACTTTATTATTATTTATGATCACCATATTTGGACAACCGGTTTAGGTTCCTTTTAATCTTGTTATTTAATCAAGTAATCACAATATTTTAGAATAATGTGTGGCATTAATATTAAACCAATTAAGCTTAATAATAGTCATAACAAATTGAATATTTTGTTTGTATGCCTTTGAGATCGCAGGATTCACTATTCACTATAAGAATCGAATAGAGGCCAATACGGCGAATATGACTCCATGACTCACTTCGTACCATCATCCTCGATCCTCCTTTTGTGGTTCCAAACAACATGGAGTTAGTAATCTCATGGATTATGAATGGGGTGTAACCTTCATGGGTCAATCATTGTTGCGTATCGTTGTCCCTGTATCGTGGTTGCCTTTTATGATCCGTGAATGGTTTACATGTTCCTTAAAAAATTGCTGGTGGCTCCCTACTTTCCTTGTCCCTAATCGTATACGTCAATTCCCACTTCCTAAGAGTGCCAAGCATATTCACCCATGCTTTAACGTAGGCGCACATCGAATGACGCCTACAATTTGGCGACTCCACTAGGGAGAATTCTTGTTTATTTATTGATTTGAGTGATCGGTATTTAATTGAGACGAGTAGATGAGACTTGAAAGATTTTTTAATTGTATTCCTGCAATTTAATTGGCATTGTAACATATGCATATGCATATTAAGTTACATATTTTTCCAGAACAGTACGTGTTCTACGTACGTGGCTAGCTCAGGGGATTTAAGCTCTATCAACCCAAAAACGTTCATGGCAATAAGGGTTCATTCGAGTTTTTAAAATCCACCCAAATCATGGAGTTGAGTTCGATTTCATCACGAACTCGCGGAGCTGCCCGTTGGCATACACCCTCAAGGGAGGTTGCCTTGCTAACACGTCCAAACTCTTAACCATGGTACCCTTTGACACCCAAAAACTTGACCATAGTCAAACGTAGAACTTGACATTAGTTTGCGAACTTCATTGCATCATGCTTGATGATGTGATTATATGTGCATTTTTTACTGACTTTTTTTTAATAATTTTTTTTCTCTTATCAAAACCTTTTTTTTAGAGTCGAGCCATAGATTTTTTTGTTTTAAAATTTTTGAGTCACTCGGATTTTTATTCCCGTATACTGCACAAGAGTCAACTTGTTTTGGTCATGTCCAGAGTTCTAGAAAGATTTACATGTCATGCCGACTTAGGATCTGTAGCCCCGAGTTTTATCATTCATTTGGAGTTGGGTTCGTCCCAATCATAGTCACATATCAAAAGTGATAACCGATATACTACAGCCTGTCCAGTTTAGGTGTCTTTTTAGCGTCAACATTCTTTTTTTTTTGTTTTTTTTTAAATTTTTCTCTATATCTTTTCTCGTCAAGCTAGCCTTAGCCAAGTCCTTTAATCTGTGTCAACTCGAATAACATAGGATTATAAATTTTTATTTTTATTTTAAATCCATGAGTCCTAACTCTTCTAGAATTCTAGTCCTCTTCCTAGTTTCTTGTGATTTTTTGTGCTAACCTTAGCATGTGTTCTTTGTCTTTGATTGTGGTTGATCTTATTTATGACTAATGATTGCCAATGGACCCTTTAAAATTGGACAAAATTAATCAAGTTAGTTTGTCTTTTAGTCTTCCGTGCTATTTGGTCATTGGGTTCTTAGGTTTCACAACATCCTCATATCTAGCCATGCGATCATACCACTAGTCTTAACAAACTAACCTAATCACACATGTTGAGTCATTGCACATACTTTGTCTTCGAGTAATGCACTATATTGTTTATGATCGTATACTAGGACCATGCATGCATCATTTTCCGTTGTAATAGGAATGAGTGGAGTATTTCCCATCTGTTTTCAAAATCGTTTCAGACACTCTTCATTTTCAATCCAAGTATTGAGTGAATGCATTATGTGAGTTCTTCCTTACACAGTACTTGAGTCTAAAATAACTTGGCAATAGTTGGAAGAATAAGGGGAACGTCACTCCTTCCTTCTTTCCTTCTAATCAATGCATCAACAACAAGAAACTAATTTCCTCAGCAAGCAGCTAGAAGTTACTCATAAACAGCCATGAAGATAAAGCACGATACTTCTCACCATAATTTCATGTTTTCTTCTTCTTTTGATTGAAACCCTTCCCCCTAAAAAGTCTAGCATAGGTTCTCCGAATCCATGTGTCTATGTGTCACATTTCTTACCTTCTTCATAAACGAACATCTCTTTCTTACATTCGATCATGTGATTAGCAAAAAAAAAAAAAAAAAAAAATTATCGTACCGAACACAAGGTATACCAATGATTTGAGGTACCTTTGCAACCCATTCATTCCTCATTAACCACTCAATCACAGATCCATTTCTTCATCAACCACTTTGAGCCTCGTTTAATGATTGACCATTTTTATTCAACCCACATTCACTTAACCCTAGGATGGGAAGGTGTGTAATTGTATAACATTCAAAAAGCATGTATAAAAAAAAGTAGCAAAGAACCAATAAAACAATGTCTTAAGGCAAGTGTTCCAATGTCTTTGATATGAACACATCTCAAATTGTGTCTCTAATCGAATGCTTGGTACCGTGCCTTAGAAACATGAATTCTAAGTGAGTGATGGACCGCATGATATGAGATTGCCTACATTGATTCAAAAGAATAAAAAAAAATGAAAATAAAACTTGCAAAATTAAAATTTTTCAAATTCACAATTACACGTCTTAGGGTTTCTCTCGGGTCTTGAGCCTTTGACCCTGTTCTTCTTTAAACCATCAAATTAACAACATTACAACCCTTGAAAGACCTCTTGAGGAGTACATACACCAGTGCAAAGTTCGGCTAGAGCTACGTTGGCCTGATTCCTAACGGATACGTAGGGAACCTCACATCGAGGTACGAACACATTGATATTCACATTCATATTCATATCCATGCATGATCGAGTCAAAGAATATCCAATGCTTACCCCTACCTATATAGAGCTAGACTTGGGGGCTTGAACCCACATCACATTAGCCTACCTAGCCTAATGAGTCATCATCTTTGACTCTTTTCACAGATATTTCCATCACCAACCCTTGCAGCCAGCCTTAGTATCACATTTACACACTTCACTCACACATCCATATCCATACCATCCTTCCCTTGAAGAACCATTTTTCATCTCTTTTCTTTTAAGGAAGTTCAAAAACTTTTTCAAAATTTTCTCAACGAGGGGAAATTCAAAAATAAAATTTCAGTTTTCACGTCTTTCATTTTTAGGAGAAAGTCAGTACCCTCCACTCGTCTCATGACAAAAATGACGAAAAAATTTTGCTTTTGAATTTTTGGTTGCTTGTGTCTGCACACACACACCATACACACACATACAACTATAAGTTATACACATGTCATGTCGTGAAAAGTCAAACTTAGTCAAGTTAGTTGGTCAAGTCAATCACAGTCTATATGAGTCCTTTGTCAAATTTTATTTTGTAGGTCTCAATTACAGCCCACGTTCGGGGACAAGCGAACAATCTACAACCTACGTTCGGGGACAAGCGGGTCATCTACAACCCACGTCCGGGGACAAGCAAACCATCTACAACCCACATTCGGGGACAAGAAAACCAATTACAACACACGTTCGGGGACAAGTGAACCATTTATAGCCCACGTCTTTGGAAAGCGGACCATCTACAGCCCACGTTCGAGGACAAGCGAACCATCTACAGCCCACGTTCGGGGGCAATCGAACCATCATCATTTTAGTGATCATCTCCCAAGCGAAGATGATTCACGACGCAAGGTTCTTGATACACAAAGACTTGCAATCTCATCATTATCAGACATGTCTTTTCTCAAGCATTGAAAGTGTCGTCCGGTGGATTTCTTCAAGCATAGAAACTTGCCAAAATCATATCTCAAGTTTCCTCAAGCGTGACAAGTGTAATCCGGTGGATTTCTTTAAGCATAGAAAGCTGCCAAAATCATCTGTTGACTTTCCTCACGCATGGATAGTATTATCTGGAGGATTTCTTCAAGCATAGGAAGCCACTAAATTCATATGTCGACTTTCCTCAAGCGTGGAAAGTATCATTTGGTAGATTTCTTAAGGCTTAGAAAGCTACCGAACTCATCAGTTGACTTTCCTCAAGCATGGAAAGTATTTTAACAAAACGTCATTCGGTTGATTCCTTCAAGCATAGGAAGTTACCAAACTCATTTGTCACCGATATATAGGTGTCGGATAAGCATTCTATTCCTTTACTCTTTTATATGTGGAACTAACATTTTTCTGCAGGTATCGGAGTATACAGAGTAATTTAGGATCGCATAACGTCTTAAATCATTCTCTGTCCTTATCATTACTTTGACTATCATTTTCAAAACTGACGTTTCTACAAACTAAGTCAAAGTGGGGGCTTCTGTAGACACCTAAAAATGTCTCCCCAAAACCAAACCCGATGATGAACAGTCTTTCACCGCCATTATTGGTCGGGTTGAGAATTTTATCTTTGGAGTGCTTAAATCCAAATTCAATCCCAATACATTTCATAAAACAAACCAATTACTAGCCTATTTTCCCAAACCATAACTTATTTTCATCTTTTCGTGCCTTTAAACGCAAAATAATTCATTTCATGTCCTTTAAAATCATTCATTTCGTGTCCTTTTTATAAAAACATTTAGTTGAGTTTATTTTGGTCTATAATTTGGTCAAATTATTGAATATTATGATTGTTCTTGAAAATAGCTTACTAATGATATATTATAAGCCCAAAGCCGAGTTGTAACGAATAAGTTATGGTCAAAATACTGAACTGAGCCCAAACCTAACCTAAGCCCACCTTACCTACGACCCAATGATCATGTGGAGGGTCCAAAGGATTTAACACCATTCCTAAAAAAAATAATATTAATTGGAAGCTTCCATAAGTTTCTAAAAGGTCTTTATTATCATTTTTAAAAATATAAGATTAAAGAGTTTAAAATTGAATAAATGATTTCTTTTTTAAACTCCTAATTTTAATCGAATTGAAAGACGTTTAAAGATAGACAAATATTATTTTTGTGCCTCATAGTTGATATCCAAATTTTATATGGTTGGATATCCCTTGAAATTATATTTGCAATGATATATTATAATGTCAATTCCGAGCTATAACGGAAAAGATATGAATGAAATATCAAACTCTATCCAAAACTGACACATTCTCACTATTTCAGCTATATATTTTATTCTACAAAATATTTTTATCTGATTCTTATTGGGTTAGAAAGTAGTCTTCCAGTTATTTTCAACGATATCTTATTTATCTTATTCCGATTTTTGGAGCAAAAGATATGATAAAAATAAAAACCGCAAAAACTAAAGTCTATCGAGTTTTATTCCGATTTAATTCGGATCTTATCTTGTTTTTTTCGACCTTTCTTTTTTGTCTATAAATAGAGTTAATATCTCCCCTTTTTTAATCATCAACAAGCTTGATCACAAAATAATTATCTTCTCCATATTTAGCCTAAATACTAGCCATCCTATTCTCTCAAAATACTTCCCTTAAGCACTCCAAGGAGTTCATACTTAACCCAATCTTCCGTCCTTAAACCAAGGCGTGAAAGGTATAATTAACTGAGGATTTTGAACATATCAACTCTACATTTATTTAATTTAATTTTCATTTGCTTTATATTTTTTTTATTGAAGTTACTAACAGTTTATTCATGATGTAGCAATTTAAAGGAACGCGCAGAATGTTAGTAATTAATTAATTTAATTACTCTTACTTTATTTTAATATTGCCATTATAATTAGGTTAATTTTATATTTCATTTGATTAACACTATTATTTTTAAATTGCTTGCAATATTAATGTTTACTGTATTAGTATTTATGATCAACATGTTGCATGTTTAAAGGGAATATGTAATTGAAAATCACGTCTAATTAGATAATTTGGACAACCGGTTTAGGTTCCTTTTTATCTTGTTGTTTAATCAAGTGATCACAATATTTTAGAATAATGTGTTGCATTAATATTAAACCAATTCAGCTTAGTAATAGTTGGAGCAAATTGAATATTTTGTTTGTATGCCTTTGAGATCGCAGGTGTCACTTTTCACTATAAGAATCGAGTAGAGGCAAATAAAGGCGAATGCGACTCCATGACTCACTTAATACCATCATCCTCGATCCTCCTTTCGTGGTTCTGAACCATATGGAGTTAGTAATCTCATGGATTATGAATGGGGTGTAATCTTCACGGGTCAATCGTTGTTGTCTATCGCTGTCTCTTTATCGTGGTTGTGTTTTATGATCCGTGAACGGTTTACAAGTTCCTTAAAAACTTGTTGGTGGCTCCCTACTTTCTTTGTTCCTAATCGTATACGTCAATTCTCATTTCCTAAGAGTGCCAAGCATATTCACACGTGCTTTAACTTAGGCGCACATCGAACGACGCCTACAACAATCATATGCCAAACTCACTAGAAAACATGTAGCACTCTTTATCGAAAGGAATATTATTTGTCGATACGGAGTCCCACATGAAATGATAAGTGAGAATGGAACTAACTTTCAAGCAGAATGTGAATAATTGTTACAAAATTATGGTATTCAACACCATCACTCCTCTCCCTATAGACCTCAAGCAAATGGAGCACTTGAGGCGGCTAACAAAAATCTAATGACTATTATCGATAAAATGACAGAAAATTACAAGGATTGGCCTGACAAACTCCACTTAGCACTTTAGGGTTATCACACGCTAATTCGTACATCAACAGGAAATATGTCATTCTCCTTGATTTATGGAATGTATGTCGTACAACCCTTAGAGCTAAAGATACCGTCTCTACGTATTGCATTCAAAAGTAAACTCGATGAAGTCGAATGGACTAGGGAAAGATATGAAGAGCTAATTCTACTCGATGAAAAGCGACTAGAAGCTCTGCATCATACCCAATGCTATTAAACCCGTATGGCTAGAAACTTTAATAAGAAGATCAAGACAAGAAACATCAAAGTAGGAGACTTGGTGTTAAAAGTTGTAAGGAAAAATGTTTTGGATCCAAGAGGCAAATTTAGGCCTAATTGTTCCGAACCATATATCGTCAAAACCATCCTGTTAGGAGGTGCAGCAAAACTAACTGATATGGATGGCACTGAATTCTCAAACATGACGAACCATGACAAACTTAAAAAGTACTACCCATAATTACTTGAGTAGAACACTCAAGAGAGCTACGTTTGGCCTGATTCCTTAGGAAAAGATACATAGGCAACCCTTTGCAGGGTGCGGCCACTTTAATTTTCACAAACCTCGCATCCCAACATCAATAAAAATTCTACGCAATGTCAGCGCCACAAAAAAAAAGTCTGTCGTCAGACGATAGACAACAGCGCAAGGCGACAAAGCATGTCGCCCAGCGACTGGAAGTAATGTCTAGCGACAGACGAAAAATAGCGGCGTAGGTTTTCTTCGAATATCAAGGCAAATTTTGATGTATTTTGGAAAATTTTTAACTTCTGTACTCGATAAATTTTCTGGAAATTAATTTAAGTTGTTTTCATTGGTTTAATAAATTAAATAAAAAAGTTAATTTAATTATAAAAGCTGAAATTGCATAAATAAAATAAAGTAAAAATTACATTATTGATGGAATTTAAATAAAAGATTAATAAAATAAATTAACTTAAAATTTGAACTAGTCTAATAAATTGGAAGTTAAGCAATGCTTCAATCTTTCTTCTCTTTCTTTGCTCTTTTCCAATTTTTGTCTGTATCCTCTTCATTATCCATGACTTTAGTTAGTAGGCATCCTTTAGAGGACCTACATTCAATTTTAGATTAAATGGTTTCTCCCTTAGCTAGGACTCCATGTTTCTTTTCTACCCAAGCTTTCTTTTCTTAAGTGTCAGCTTTTCTTTTCTGTTTACCCTTAGTAGTGTCTTTCTTCTTAGGCATTACAAGTGTTTTAAATTGAACTTTTTCACCCAAGCGTTCCTTAACATGAATTACTTTTTCACCTAGACGGTTCTTCACATTGGTTCTACTTTGATTTTACTTCATGTCCTTTTTAGGCTTATTAAGAAGCCAATTCTTCACATCATTGGGCAAAGAAGGAGGAACCTTTTAGGTAATCACCTCCCATAAAATCCTAGCGCTCCAATATGTGTCAAACTTCTCTACCTCTTGTGAAACAGGGAATTCATAGGGACGGCGGAGTTCCCCTGAAGGAATTGTTTGAAGTAGACTGTACGACAGAAGGGTTTCTTGTTGACACTAACAATCTTCTCAATTTTCCACCATGGGACGACCCACTTGATAGCAGTGTTGCAAGAGGCAAAAAATTTACTCCACTCATGGCGACCCATCTTAGAGAAACATTTCTTTCGCCTTACAAAAAAATTTGGAGTGTATTTTTGAATATTGTCAAGAGGACTAATTAATTATAGTCTCTCAATTAGCCACATCTGCAAAAAGATTCAATGCAAATAATTATTATTACTATACAAAAATATTTTTTTGATTTCTGCAATTAAAAATATTATTTTTCTACCTGTAATAAAATTAGAGAGCCCCGAAAAGGTGTTTTTTGATTTTTCTTTAATTCATCTAGACTAAGCATAGTCTCTCCAACAATTAATGGCATTGGATTCCTTCCAGATTCAATTTGCTCCAAAACAGATAATATGATTGCTTGACCCTCATTATTTCTACTGCTAGTAAGAAGATATTAGTTGAGCATGCAAAAGAGAAAAACCCTTCTTCTATAAACATAAAAAGACTCAGAATACGGTCTATCAAAGTAGTGGCAATTCTTTTAGATTAACTACGCTACCATCTAAAATATTTGTTAGATCTCTTTCTTTTAAATTAAAGAAGCGCACAAAATCTTTATAAAAATAATCATTCACACTAGGGATTACCGCAAGATCTAATGAAGGGAAGCCTATGATGGCACAAAATTCTTCCGGTAAAGGGCTAATTTCAACACAATCCAGTTTAAAGCAATGTGTATCTGTACCCCAATATTCTAATGTAGTATGAATAAAATCTATGTCAAGATCTACCCCCTTAATACCATAAATACCTCCCATGTGAAAAAATTTCGAATTTCTTTCTCTCTTTCAAATACTGATGAGTGGCATTTATGCCACTCTTTTATCCTTTTTCTCTAAGGATTCTCCCCTCATTTGCACTTGTTTGACCCTTTTCTCAGCATTTTTACTTAGTTCTGTTACCTCCTTTCCATTCTCCTTTGTCTTCCTTTTTCTTAGTCTTACCTTCTCTTTATTTTGATTTCCATGCTTGTGTTTTGTAGGTATCAAGAGCCGAAAGAAAGAGGATTTTAAGGAGCCAAGCAAACTGTTCTGCGCGGGCTACTGTGCGGCTATTGCAAGGGCGCGCACCCTTGGCTCTGCGAGCGCACAACCCTGTCACAACCCGCGCAGCCAAGCTGAAGAAACAGAGCCAAACTAGAGAGTTTGTGCGGCCTCTATTCGGGCATGCGACCTGCTGCGCGGGCGCAAGTTTATTGTACGGGCGCACTTGATTTCCTCGTACCATCAAAGTTGCGGCCGCGCAGTATGCTGAGAGGGCGCACACTACTACTGCGCGGGCGCGCATGTTTCGTGTGCGGGCGCGCACCGCTGGGTTTCTGATTTCTGTGCGCCTTGTTACTCAAGTTTCTTTATTTTGGGGGAGCCACATATATATAGACGGGACTCTTTGTAATGAAGGACACTTAGTACTAATTCCATAGAATATTAGCCTAATCTGGAGAGAGAAAGTAGATTGTTATTAAAGCATCCTTTATTGTATTTAACTTTACTCAAGTTTTAATCTTCAACCAATCAAGCAAGAATCCAAGTTTTCATCTTTCATTAATCCTTTCTTTAGTAATCTCTTCTCCTTTCCTTTAGTTTTATTTATTTTTTGCTTATTCTTGTTAATCTTAATAATTCATCTTGTTGTTATTGATTTCATTGATTTTAATCATGTTTTGTTTTGAGATTCTTGAGTTTAATTCTAGTCTTGATATTATGTTTAATCTCCTTTCTCTAAGATAAACTTTTAGCTAGGGGAAGGGGGTTGAAGATATGAGTTGATATTGGATGAATGATGATGGTTGGATTGAGCTTATGCCATAAATTGATGAAAGACATGATTTTTAATAGCTTGAGATTATTGCTGCACTCTATTTGATGTTTTCTAGTTTAAATGCATGAAAGTGATTTGAACTAGATTAAGATCATCTTTATTTTAATGACTGCATGAGATTGAGTTATTAAAGTGGAGTTTTTATGGATTGTGCTTCTTTATTCTCTTGGTTTGATTGTAACTAATAGGATTCATGAGAATGATCCTTATTGGTGTAGACCTCTTTTATTGATTTGCCTATACTATTGCATGAGACTAAATTGTTTAGGTAGAATCTTGTGTTCTTTGGCATGTGTTTCATGATAATCACCATTATTCCCCTCTTTCTAATCATATTGAACACCCCCGTATACCTAGCGTCGTCTCTCTTGATTTTAATCATCATTATCTTTGCTTATTTGTAGTTTTAGTGCTCTTTATTCAAAAACCAACAAAAACATTCCCCTTACTCTTGCATTAGTGAAAATTGATGTTGAATGAGTGAGCTTCCTTACTGGTTTGACCCTTTACTTGCACCTATATTTGTATTAGAGTGGTTTAGGTATATAAATGATTAATTCGATTAGGGTAGTAGTTTAACGACCTATCTAACCCTTGATCATATTTTGGCACCGTTGCCGGGGAAGCGGCTTGTTTAGCGTCTACTTTTGCTTTTCTTTGAGTCATTTTACTTTCTTTTCTTTTTGTTTTATTTTTTTTATCATCCTTTTCATTGCTAATTGTTTTCTTAGCTTTTGTGAATTCTTAGGAGATCTCAATGAGCACCCTCACATAAAATTGACCACAAGATCAACCGAACCTTAAGACAAGTCCGTAGGCTTTATCAAGACGAGGGAAGAGGTTTTGGTGATATAGTTGATAGTGAGAGTGATACTTACTCTTCAAGTTCACAAAGCGGATCAATGGCGGGACAAGAAAATGATGTTTTGTTTCGTGAGTTCGGAAATCCGGAGGATTATGAGCTCATGGGAGGGATTTTGCTACCCGTCACGGAAACAACTTCTCAATCCATCCACAATATACTAGAATTGTACAATCGGAGAAATTTTCCAGAAGTGCAAGTGAGGACCCTATTGATCATTTGGACCGATTCCTTGAATTGTGCACAATGATGCAAACCAATGAAGTGAGTAAATACTACATTTGTATGCACCTTTTCCGACAATCTCTCACCGGACGAGCAAAGAAATGGCTAAAACAAGTAAAGCCAAACACTCTCACAACATGGAGGGAGGTGGTAAAGGCGTTCTTGAAGCGATTGAACTCCGAGGAGAAAACCACCAAAATGAGAGGGAAAATCGCATCATTTGATCAAGAAGCCGATGAAAGTCTTGGTGAAGCATGGGAGGGAATCAAAGAGTTGGTACAAACGTGTCCCCACCATGAGTACAATCAAGGGTTGCTCATGCGGTTTTTCTACGATGGATTGGAGCCCATGTCAAGAGTCAATTTGGATGCGGGGGCGGGTGGTCAATGAATCAAAATCCCTCAAAATAAAGTTGAAGCAACAATAGAAGAGGTAGCAAAGAATTACTCTTGGGGGGGCCGAAGAAGAAATGCTCCAAAGAAAGGTGGTATTTACGAATTGGAGAAAGTTGATCAATTACAACATCAAATTGATCAACTAAAAAAAGGGCTTTCCAAGTTGAACACGAGTGTGAATGAAAAGCTCCTCTCAAGTTGACTCTTTCTCTTGTAGAAATTGTGGAGGAACGAACCATGATACATCTTATTGTGGAGGTTTAAGCCCCGAGCATGTAGCGACATACAACACAAGGCAAGAGGGAATTAGAGGAAGCTGCGGTGGAGTAGCTTGGAGACAACCACCACCCGGGTTTGTACCTCAACCTCAACAATGGAACCAACAAGCTCAACCTTCCTACAACTTCAACCATCAATATCAAAATCCACCTCCATCTCAAACCTAAAACCTAAGAAGAAGCTATCCAAGGAACAACCAATAAAACAATCAAACCCAAGCACCTCAAAGAAATCATTAAGAACAAGCGCCTCAAGCGGAGCTAACTCAAACTCAACTCCTCCAAGCCATGCATGCGCGAATGTAATCTTTTGGGCAACAAATGCAAGAGATAAGAGCTCACAACAAGATGGTTGATTCACAACTAGCTCAATTGGCCGAGAGAACTCCTTTCAATTCACTATCTACTCTACCCGGACAACCACAACCTAACCCATCTCACAACACAAAAAAATCGATACATGCAAGGCGATCACATTGAGGTCGGGAACTTCCTATGAAGGGCTAAATAAAGGGGATAGTGAAGAAATGAGGGGAGGAGAGGAGAGTGTGAATAAAAACAAGGGAGACGAGAAAGAAAAGGTTGATGAGATTGAAGGAGTTTTGGAGAAGAAGAAGCTTGACAATTAGAAGACAACTTTAATTCCTAGTGAGGCTAGGAATATTTATGGACCGGTTCCTTTTCCCAGTCGGCATTTGGAGAGGAAGTTGAATCACAAGTTTACAAAATTCCTTAGTGTCATGAAGAATTTGCATATCAACCTCCCTTTTCATGAAGTTGTGACACAAATTCAATCTTACTCCAAGTTCCTCAGAGATATTCTCACTAACAAGAGGAAGCTCAATGATGAGATTATCACCCTTCCACATCAAGTGAGTGCTCTTGTGCAACATAAGATGCCCATGAAGGAAAAAGACTCGGGAAGATTAACTTTGCAGGTGAAAATTGGGAACATGGAAGCTAGGGGCGCCTTAGCCGATCTTGGAGTCAGTTTTAGTTTAATCCCTCGATCCATTGCTCAAAAACTCAATATAGAGATGATCCCTACAAGGAAGACAATTCAACTGGCTAATCGATCGGTGAAATTACCTTGTGGAGAGCTTGTGGATGTTCTAATTCAAGTGGGACACATCTACGTGCCTTGTGACTTGGTAGTGATGGATATGGAGGAAGATGTTAACACTCCTTTGATTTGGGGACGTGAAGTTCTTAAAAAATTGGGGGCGGTCATCAATTGCAAGAACAACACCATCACATGTGAGGTGGCCGATGAGAAGATTGTCTTTGAGTTTTCTAAGTTGCTCAAGACCTCCATGGTTGAAAAATGCTATAGAGTTGATGTTGTGAATGAGGAGCTAGATCGCTTGGGGAGGGTCGTGATGAGGCCTCAATATCTAATGATAGAAGCTCTTACATGTAAAGAAGTGTTCCACTCTAAAGAGCCTAAAGAGTTTGTCATGGAAATGGAGGAATCCTCAAAGGAGGAGGTTAAACAACAAGTTGAGATCGAGCTTGAGTCCAAGGAGGAGAAATTGGAGGAGAGTTCTAAGCCTCCTCCCAAGGTATAACTCAAGCCCCTTCCCTCTTCTTTGAAATATGTTTTTCATGATAAGGAGGGAAAATACCCTATTATTGTCAATGCTACCCTAGATGGTCTTAATTTGGAAAAACTTCTTGATGTTTTGAGAAAATATAAGGATGTGATAGGGTATAACATTGATGATATCAAAGGTATTAGCCCTTCTTTATGAATGCATCGTATTCATCTTGAAGACGATGATTCCACCTCTATTGAACCTCAAAGAAGGTTGAACCCCAACCTTCAAGAGGTTATGAAGAAAGAAACTTTGAAACTACGTGAGGCGGGAATCATCTATGCTATCTCTGATAGCAAATGGGTTAGCCCGGTTCATGTAGTTCCAAATAAGGGTGGGATGAACATAATAAAAGGTGAAGGAGGAGAGGAAATCTCCACCCGGACGGTGACCGAGTGGAGAATGTGTATTGATTATAGGAGATTGAACAAAAATACCAATAAAGATCATTTTCCTCTACCATTCATGGACCAAATGCTTGAGTGGCTCTCTCAAAATTCTTTCTTTTGTTTCTTGGATGGGTATTCCGGATTCTTCCAAATCCCTATCCATCCAAGCGATCAAGAGAAAACTAATTTCATATGTCCATATGGGACAATTGCATACCGAAGAATGTCATTCGGTTTATGTAATGCTCCTTCTACCTTTCAAAGATGCATGACCTCTATTTTCTCTAAGATGCTTGAAAAAGACATTGAAGTTTTCATGGATGATTTTAGTGCTGGTGGCTCGTCTCTTGACACTTGTTTTTTTAAAGTTTTTAAAAAAGTGACGAGTTTGGTTTTGAATTGGGAAAAATGCCACTTTATGGTCGAGGAGGGCATTCTCCTCGGCTATAAAGTTTTTAAAAATGGCATTGAGGTTGATCCGGCTAAAGTTTTGGTGATTGAGAAATTGCCCCCTCCTACTTCTATCACGGGAGTACAGGCTTTTTTTGGGCATGCCGGTTTCTACCAGAGATTTATCAAAGACTTTTCATCAATCGCCAAACCTTTGACCGAATTACTCAAAAAAGATGTTGCTTTTAACTTCAATGAGGCTTGCCTTGAAGCATTTCGTAAGCTCAAGGAAGCTCTCATTTCCTCTCCCGTTGTGCAAGCTCCGGATAGGAGCTTGCCTTTTGAGCTAAGTTGCGATGCTAGTGATTTTGCAGTGGGTGCCATGCTTGGATAAAAGAAAGAAGGAAAATCATGTGTCATCTACTATGAAAGTAGGACTCTTGAAGAAGCTCAAAAGAACTATACAACAACGGAGAAGGAAATGCTAGCGGTTGTTTTTGCTTTTGTTAAGTTTAGGTCATATCTTATATGCTCTAAGGTGATTATGTACACGACACATATTGCGGTGTGATATCTCATGACTAAGACGGAAGCAAAGCCTCTCCTAATCCGTTGGGTTCTCTCTCTTCAAGATTTTCATATGGAAATGATAACAAAAAGGGAGCGGAGAACTACGTTGCGAATCATTTGACTAGGATACCTTTTGAGAACAAAGATGATGTACCAATCAATGATGAGATAGGATTTGAAGCTCTCAAGGCTATGGCTTCAACATGTAGCCCTTGGTATGCAGACATTGCTAATTATCTTGCTTGTGGATTCACTCCCCTGGAGTTTTCTTCTCAGCAAAAGAAGAAGTTTTTCAAGGAAGTGAGAAGGTATTTTTGGAACGACCCATACTTGTTCAAACAATGCGAAGATTGCCTTTTTCGGAAATGTGTTCCGGATCATGAAATTGAAGGAGTTCTTGAGCATTGCCATACTCTACCATGTGGAGGACATGGGGGTGTTGATAAGACGGTGGCAAAAATCTCTCAATCCCTATTGTGGTGGCCAACAATGCATAAGGATGCCCACAAGATCGTTTCACAATGTGATAGGTGTCAAAGGAGTGGTGTCATAACCAAAAGAGATGAAACGCCTCAACAAAATGTCTTGGAAGTTGAGCCCTATGATGTATGGAGAGTGGACTTTATGGGGCCTTTCGTTTCTTCTTGTGGAAATCTATATATATTGGTAGTGGTTGATTATGTGACGAAATGGATTGAAGCCATACCCTTACCTACCAATGATGACAAGGTTTTACTTAAGCTTCTAAAGATCATTTTTCCTAGGTTTGGGGTGCCAAGGGTGCTAATTAGTGATGGAGGCTCCCATTTCGCCAAAAAGCAATTTGAAGCTCTTCTCAAGAGGTATGGCGTTCATCACAAGGTTGGATTACCTTACCACCCTCAAACTCAAGGACAAGTGGAGGTCTCGAATCGTGAAAGAAAAAATCTTCTTGAAAGGATGGTGAAAATATCAAGGAAATATTGGTCTCTCAAACTTGATGACACACTATGGGCTCTTAGGACGGCGTACAAGACTCCAATTGGCACGACCCCCTATAGGTTGGTCTATGGAAAGGCTTGTCACTTGCCGGTTGAGTTAGAATACAAGGCTTGGTGGGCCATTAAAGAACTCAATACGGATTTATGGTTGGCCGGTGAGAAGAGATTGCTTAAGCTCAATGAACTTGAAGAGCTTAGATGATGCTTATGAGAGCTTAAGGTTGTATAAGGAGAAGACTAAAAAGTGGCATGACCAAAATATTCAAAAAAAGAGCTTTAAGGTTGGAGACAAGGTTTTTCTTTTCAACTCAAGGCTTTGTTTGTTTCCGGGTAAACTCAAGTCCAAATGGTCGGGCCCCTTTGTGATATCGAAGACTACTCCTTATGGCTCCTTTGAGTTAGATTCGGAAGGCAACAAGTTTATGGTCAATGGTCATCGTTTAAAGTATTACTTTTGCAAGGAAGAAGTTGGTGTCATCGAATGTATAATGCTTGATCCTTTGGATCCCAAGCCTCCCCCTTAAAGAATTTTCCTCATGGTCAAGCTAGTGACCTCATAAAGAAGCGCTTCTCGGGAGGCAACCCGAGTTTCTAACTCTTTTCTAAATTTTTTGAATTTATATATATTCCGATTTCACTTTCTTTTTTTTGAATTTGAATTTTATTTTTCCCCTTTTGGTTGATAGGTTTTTGGATGATGAAGGAGGAAAGGTTTTTATATATCGAAGATGAGAGAAGAAAGAAATTGATGTTTTCGCGGCGCTACCCTGTGCGTGACTTCTGTGCGGGAGCGCAGTGAAAAGTGTGCGGGCGCGCAGCCCTCTTAGAACCCGCACACTTTTATTCAAAATTGGAGATTTGAGACAGAAGGTTTACGCAACCCTGTGCGCGACCTCTGTGCAGGCGCGCAGGTAAGGATGTGCGGGCGCGCAAGCACTGTCAGAACCAGCACACTTTTGCTTAGAATTTAAGATTTGAGGCAGTGAGTCTGCGCGACCTAGTGCGCGATCCCTGTGCGGGCTCGCAGATATGGGAAAATCGAGTTTTAAGCTCTTCTTCCCCATTTCACCCTCATATTTTCGCAAGCCCTATTTCATGCTCTCTTCTCTCTCTTCACAAACTCAAACCCTAACCCTTTATTTTCACCCATTTCTCACAAATTCCATTGAATTTCCTTCAAATCCATCAAAATTATTCACTCTACTCACAATATTACCCACTTTCTCTCTCCAAAATACCAAAAAATCCTCCATTTTTATGGTGTGCAAGCTTGGTTGATGGTGGTATTCTTGAGGGTTCTTAGTGGTGTTCAAGCTTCTACTAAGTGGTATAACTCAAAATTTTGCCATTTTATTGCTTATTTTCACTTGTTTATGCAAAATTTTTAGTTATTAACCATGGTTTAGCTTGAGTGAGTTTCAAGTGATTAAGAATTTGTTGGTTGTTAGTGTGATATTTAGTGATTTTAGAACATTGTTGTTAACATTATTGATTTGGAAGCTATTTTTATGGAATTGAGTTGAGAAATTTTGTGTTTGTATTGATGATAATGCAACTATTTTCATGAAAATTGCTTATTATCATAATGTATTGTGATTGAGTGCTTTGTAGTTGATTCTAGTTGTTTTTGGAGCTATATTTGTGTGGTTAGTTGTTGGTACTAACCTTTTTGCAGATTATTAAGGCTTGGGTTGTTGTTGTTGTGTTTCAATTATTGGTTGAGTTCGAAGGGAGTTCTCTTTTGGTTTGGTTGTTTGTATTGCTTAAGTCCACAAAGAACAAAAGAAAGAGTAGAAAGGAGTCCCAGTTAAGGGTTGAGGAACCTAGTACTCAAACTTAAGCTCAAGGACCGAATGTTCCCCCTCGATTGAAATTATTGAACAAGGTCCATGCTACCTTCTTCAATGACCTTCAAGGAAAAAAGCTAAATCCTTCGAGACACTATGATCAACGCTCCATGAGAGCTTTGGGGATTGACGATGACATAAGGTCGCTCCTTGACAACTTAGGGATGAATGAGTTCATCAAGCATCAATTTCGAACATATAAAGAGCCCACCTTCGAATTCTTGGCCTCATTTGTAAAAGAACCTTATGGGAACAACGACTTCCAAATTTCCTTCCAACTATTCAACAACCAGCACACTATGACTCTTAGTGATCTCAATACAGTGTTGGATTTGAACCTCGAGGCGGACCTCCTTGCCCCTTCATTGAGCCTATTCCAAGAGTACGATGCATTTCGATGGTGGAAAACGATTACCGATTTTGAAGAGTTTAACACTAGGTATTCGGTGGCCAACCAAATTATCCACCCTGTGCTCCGTATCCTTCACCGCATTCTAGGGTATGCGGTGTTTAGCAAGCAAGACTTGAGTAAGCTCTCGCATGAAGAGCTCTTTACTTTGTGGGTTGCTACTAGGGAGGAGTTAAGAGGGTGGCTTAACATGGGGTACTAGTTCGTCATGTGCTGCGAGGAAATCAAGTCGGGTCATAAGACGGGAGAAATTGCCCTTGGTGGGATGATCACAAGGATTTCCAGGAAGCTTAACTATGAACGCTTTTTCCCCTCATGAACTCAAATTGGGGCTGGCAAGGATTTATTCATTGACATACAACAAATGAGAAGGTCGGGGTTCCTCCAACGAATTGCAGATGCCAACAATTTTCATGCTTGGATTGTTGAGCGCGAGCACCATTGTATCTTGCCTTATCCCAGATGTACATCCTTGGAGTGGAATGCTAGGAATGTATGGAAAATTCCGCGAGACAATGGTGTTTTACCCACTGCTTTGGATGGCGCAAGTAATATGGTAGTCGATCAACAACAACAACAGTAATAACCACAACAACAATAGTAACAACAACTTCAGTAACAACAACTTCAGTAACAACAACAACAACAACAACAACATCATCAACAACAGCAACAACATCAAGGCATGAGTAGCCTTGAACAACAAATGATGAGCATGCAACTTGGCATGCAGAGCCTGATGGAGAACCAGCACGGTATGTTTATGCAAACCCAAGCTCTCTATGTTGCGGTCGTGGATAGAGGTGAGGTCACCCCCCCGTTCAATTACCCCTATTGGCCACCCCAACAAGGCCCGGTCCCTCAGTGGCGGGGATCGCAACCTACTTGGCCCTATTGGCAAGGGCCCTCCTCCCAAGGCGTTTCCCAGGTAGACTACCCGGCGGAAACCGGGTACGATTATCTTGCCCCGGGGGGGAGTGATTTTTGGGGTGATCCAAACTATCCATATGTCGACCCTACCCACCCTCCCCCTCTTCAGCTTCCCGCCTCTTTCGACCCGTTGCCTCAATGGCAACAAGACCTCTTTCGAGGTCACTATGGTTGGCCTCCGGGTTTCACCAGTGGTAGGGAGCCACACGGCATCCCTTCGGACGAGTTCTCTTACGACACCGAGGACAATGGAGATGATGACGAAGCCGGCCCTAGTGGCCACTAGCCGCCCTTGTTCTTTATTTCTCCCCTTTGCCCCCTCCCAATGTTTTAATTTAGCGCATCGTGGACGGTGCATTGTTTTAGTGTGGGGGGGTGTAAGAAGCAAAGGGATGTTTTTTGGTAGTGTGGGGGAAGGCTTAACATCATGCTAGTATGGGGGGGACTTCATTGTAGGTGGTAGAGCTTACATGGTTCGGTTGGCTTTATCATGTTTTGATGTTAATTTATCTTCTTGATTGTGGTGATGACGTCTCTAGGGGATTTTGATGTGCTTTTGCTAATGAATCTTGAAGTGTTTGTGTAGGTGATGGCGTTTCTATGAAGGAAAATCCAAACTCCCGATAATCCAAATTTCCCTTAATCCAATTTTTTTTTTAAGATTGTTTTATTTTATTTCTATTTCTTCATTTTGTTTAAAGTTTTAGTTTCCTTCTTTGATTTTTAACTTTTTTTATTTATTTTTGTTATATCTCAGTCGTTTCTTTTGTTTTGGCTCGCTTTTCAAGCTTGGAAATGGAGATGAAGGAAGTTAAGGGGCAAATCGAGGTCCCTCGGTAAGATTGCATAA
Organism: Chenopodium quinoa; assembly: GCF_001683475.1. Classification (NCBI taxonomy): domain Eukaryota; kingdom Viridiplantae; phylum Streptophyta; class Magnoliopsida; order Caryophyllales; family Amaranthaceae; genus Chenopodium; species Chenopodium quinoa. The sequence continues at coordinate 217,615 of NW_018745251.1, read as the reverse complement.
TTTATCTTGTCTTCATTTCAAGTGGCGTTTGGTGAGACCTTTCCTCTCTTTTATTTTCTTTTTCTTTGGGTGTTTAGCTTAGGTTTAGCTTAGGAAGAAGTTAAATGGTTCAAGAATGTTTTCTTTTGGTTCTATGGAACCTGGGATTGTTGATGTTGTTATCGAACGATCATTTGTATGACGATTGGGATTTAATTGGATTATATGCCTCGTGTGTGAACCTTTTTTATTTATTCCTCTTTCTTTAGTTTTGTTTTCCCTTTTTTGTGTTACAAGCATAATTATGACAATTTGAAATTATTTTTTATTTGTAATTTGCTCACTCATTTGGATTGGTTTGCCTCTCTTGATGATATGTCTTTGAATGCTTATCTTCCTAGTTGATGGGGTTTACATGGTCTAAGAATGCTTAGGGTTGAATTAGACACATTGTAAGCTAAGGTAGCCTGGTTTAGAACTTTTGAAGATGTTTGAACCCCTAGTTCACGGGAAAGTGGTAAGATGGTGTTGCTCTCTATGGTGGATAGGATTCCCTTGGTTGGTATTTGCTATATTTCTTATCCCATGTGAGCATCATTTGTTCTAGCCTTCGTCATTATTGTGAGAAGCATTTAGGATCCTTAACTATGCATATCGTAATCTTTGTGTTGGCGTCTAGATCCCAAGATCCTGACCATATAACTCTAGAGGAGGAAGAGGGAATTTCTTCTCACTTTCCTTTGTTTTCTTTCGGTTTTGTTATAAATTTGGTTTTCATTTTTTCATCCACCCACTTGCTAACCAATTTGAGCCTTATTTCCCCTTTCTTGGCTTAGCCATATTACAAACCTATCGGCCTATGTTCTACCAACCCTTGTAGTTAGTGAAGCATTGGCTTGTGAGATTCGAGTTTGGTAATGTTGAAATTGAGCAAGAAAGTTGTGTAATTTGGTTCAAGTAAGGTTTTGAAAGATTATTCTTGAAAAGAGTATGCAAAAAAGTTTGGCAAGAAAGTTGAAACTCATGAAAAAAAGAGTGAAGGAAATGAAAAGGATTGAAGTAATGTGGTGTGGTTTGTTTTGAAAGGTTGTAAGTTTGAGAATAGGTTCAACTCTTAGGATGTTATTGAGAGATGGCCACTCTTATGCTTCACTTAGGAATTTCCACCATAATTTTCAAGTTGTTTTACAACCTTAACCCCTACCCATGACATTACAACCCTAATTATGACCCTTGGATTTTAGACGGGCGTGGTCAAAGAACGATGGAGGGAGATAGATTTCAACCCTATGGAGAAAGTATGCATAGTTGAGATGTCGGGATGACCTTATGATTCTACATAAAAATTTCTTTTTCTGGTTCCCTCGAGGAATCATGAGGAGCTAGCTAAGGGATGAATTGAAGCTAGTAGAGAGAACGCGAACCATCTTGGTGGGGGCTAGGGGGGAGAATGAAATCATTAGTTCTCTATGCTTAGCTTAGGTTTGTCTGTTTTAACCTTGAGCATCTTGGAACGTGTTTTCCCTCTTTGAATTGAGAAAGATAAGTATCCTTTTGTGCATTTATTTGCATGTGAGTCCAAATGGAACATTTCATTACCTTGAGGCTTGATTGGTTTTGCTAAAACCTTGTCATGTTATGTTTGTTGTGTTTTTGTCTTTGTTCCTGTTTTCCTTGCTTGAGGACAAGCATGAGGCAAGTGTGGGGGATTTTGATAAGTGGAATTTATGCCACTCTTTTATCCTTTTTCTCTAAGGATTCTCCCCTCATTTGCACTTGTTTGACCCTTTTCTCAGCATTTTTACTTAGTTTTGTTTCCTCCTTTCCATTCTCCTTTGTCTTCCTTTTTCTTAGTCTTACCTTCTCTTTATTTTTATTTCCATGCTTGTGTTTTATAGGTACCATGTGCCGAAATAAAGAGGATTTCAAGTAGCCAAGCAAACTGTTCTGTGCGGGCTACTGTGCGGCTATTGTGCGGGCGCGCACCCTTGGCTGTGCGGGCGCGCAGCCCTGTCAGAACCCGCGTAACCAAGCTGAAGATACAGAGCCAAACCAGAGAGTTTACGCAACCTATTGTGTGGCCTCGGTGCGAGCGCGCAGGTTTACTGTTCGAGCACGGTTGATTTCCCCGTACCCTCAAAGTTGCGGTCGCGCACTATGCTGAGAGGGCGCACACTACTACTGCGCGGGCGCACATGTTTCGAGTGCGAGCGCGCACCGTTGGGTTTCTGATTTCTTAGCGCCTTGTTGCCAAAGTTTCTTTCTTTTGGGGGAGCCACATATATATAGACGGGTCTCTTTGTAATGAAGGACACTTATTACTAATTCTATAGAATATTAGCCTAATCTAGAGAGAAAAAGTAGATTGTTATTCAAGCATCCTTTATTGTATTCAACTTTGCTCAAGTTTTAATCTTCAATAAATCAAGCAAAAATCCAAGTTTTAATATTTCATTAATCCTTTCTTTAGTAATCTCTTCTCCTTTCCTTTAGTTTTATTTATTTGTTGCTTATTCTTGTTAATCTTATTAGTTCATCTAGTTGTCATTGATTTCATTGATTTAAATCATGTTTTGTTTTGAGTTTCTTGAGTTTATTTCTAGTCTTGATATTATGTTTAATCTCCCTTCTCTAGGCTAAACTTTTAGCTAGGGGAAGGGGTGGAAGATATGAGTTGATATTGGATGAATGATGATGGTTGGATTGAGCTTATGACATAAATTAATGAAAGACATGATTTTTAATAGCTTGAGATTATTGTTGCACTGTATTTGATGTTTTTTAGTAATGCATGAAAGTGATTTTAACTAGATTAAGATCATCTCTATTTTAATGATTGCATGAGAATGCGTTATTAAAGAGGAGTTTTTATGGATTATGCTTCTTTATTCTCTTGATTTGATTGTAACTAATAGGATGCATGAGAATGATCCTTATTGGTGTAGACCTCTTTTATTGATTTGCCTAAACTATTGCATGAGAATGAATTGTTTAGGTAGAATCTTGTGTTCTTTGGCATGTGTTTCATGATAATAACCGTTATTCCCCTCTTTCTAATCATATTGGACACCCCCGTATCCCTAGCGTCGTCTCTCTTGATTTTAATCTTCATTATCTTTGCTTATTTGTAGTTTTAGTGTTATTTATTCAAAAACTAACAATAACATTCCCCTTTTTACTCTTGCATTAGTTAAAATTGATGTTGAATGAGTGAGCTTCCTTAGTGGTTCGACCCTTTACTTCCCCCTGCACTTTTAATAGGGTTGTTTAGATATATAAATATTTAATTTGATTAGGGTAGTAGTTTAACGACCTATCTAACCCTTGATCAAAGACCGACACCATTAACGAGTAATATTGCTAAAACTCTTAGTGACTAAAGACATGATTATTTGTTGAGAAGCTAAGGTTATAATTAATCTGTTAAAATTATACAGAAAATCGGCATATTAGGGGGGCTATTTATGTACAAAATTGATGCAGTTCAACTCCTCAAAGGATTCGGAGGCAACACACTGCAGCGCCAGACGACAAGCCTGTCGCCTGGCGATAAAGTCTGTTGCCTAGCGACAGAAGGAGTTCCTGGCGACAACGTGAAGCGCGTGGCGACACAAAATGCTGCAAATGCTAGCTCAGCGCACTATGCAAACTATGTTTTTTCTGAACAAGATTCGAATTCGTACAATGACTTTACAATTTTTCCCCTTATTCAATTACCCCATACATATTAATTTAATATATTTTTCTTCCTTGTTATGGATTTATTCAAGCTTAATTAAATTAAGGCTTGTTTTAAGTAACAATTATTTTTTCATTTTTCTTTTTGGGGAGAAAGTCGAATACCCTCCATTAATAATAAAAATGATGGAAATATTTGCGCAAAATTAATCACAAATTTTTTGCACACACACACCTATGCACATAAAATGAAAAATAAAATGCAAAGATAAAGCAGATAATAATTTGTGTATACAAATATGTCTAATAAATGAGTCAGTCGGCAAAGTCCTTCAAAAGACAAAATAAATAACAAAATAGGTACAACTACGGTTCTGGAGGGCGCAGATGATGAGGGAACATCGCAGACCGAGGAGTATGGTCCTCACCAGCTCCGAACTCGCTAGGGGTCGGAAACCTCAACTCAGCGCCAGTCCACCTAGGCTCACCCAGGTGCTGAATCAACCTCTTACGTCCCACCACCTATCGAAGAAGTCGGTGTTGCGCCTCCTTGGCCCATCGGCCCAGTCTGTGCACCCTCAGAGGAAGAACCCAAGCCCTCCACTGCCTCGATCCGAGTAGCCTCAGAGCGGCTACCTCGACCACAAGAAGTAGTACAGCGATACTACGAGCCAGACCAAGACGACTCCCTCCTAGCCTCCGGTCTCGTTAGAGTACGTGAAGGGATAGGCTGTCCCTGCAAATCTATAGTAATATATAAAGAGAAAGGGCTTTATGGGTGATAAATTTCATTATCCCCAAATTTCCCTCTTTAATTTTCAATATTACCTCTTTTATTCACAATTAAAATAAAAATGAAAAATTATTTTTTATAAAAAGCTAAAAATAACTACCTTATCATAACTGCTCTCAGTCATCCTTTTTTTTCCTTTAAAAAAAAAAAAAAAACTGCTCTCACTCCCTATAATAATTGAAATTGCTTTTCATTTTTTTTGTTGGTAAACTACTCTTGATTAGATTAATTTTTGTACTTTTACACATGAATTGATTATATATATATATATATATATATATATATATATATATATATATATATATATATATGTATATATATGTATATATATAACTGGTGTGTATGGGGAAACTAATCCTTCGAGAAACCACCCTCGTGGGTGACTGGCCATATAAGGGAATCCTCGAGATTATGTGTTCTCAACGGTGTTCAACAGTCACTTACGTAGACTTCAAGCGAAGATATCTTCAGCAGCGTTCTCTAGCTTGTGGATATTATATATATATATATATATATCTATATATATATATATATATATATATATATATATATATATATATATAACTGGTGTGTATGGGGAAACTAATCCTTCGAGAAACCCCCCTCGTGGGTGACTGGCCATATAAGGGAATCCTTGAGATTATGTGTTCTCAGCGGTGTTCAACAGTCACTTACGTAGACTTCAAGCGAAGATATCTTCAGCAGCGTTCCCTAGCTTATGGAGGGTTGTCACAAACAACTAGAGGTGATTTCAAACGGAATTATCTTTGATCATGTTTCTTAGCTTGCGGAAGATGGTCACAAGGCGGTAGAAGATCATTTGACGCGAAACCATCTTCGATAGTGTTCTCTAGCTTGCAGAAGACTATCACGGCGGAAATTGGATGCAGTTACAAGAGTAGCAGTCTTCAGGCGGTATACTCTAGCTTGAGGAAGATCGTCAAAGCAGCAGGATAGCGTTCCCTAGCTTGTGGAAAGTTGTCATAAAAAAAATGCAACGAATCGGTTACCTTCAGAGATGTGTGCTCAATGGTTTAAGATACGCGTTTCTTAACTCTCTTATCTTTTTAACTAACGTTAGTTTGGAGGTATCGGCATTACAAGAATTATTTAGGATTGCAAAACGTTATAAGTCATTCTCCCTCCTTATTGATACTTTGACTTTTGTTTTTGAAACTTGCATTTCTCCAAACTTAGTCAAAGTGGGGGTTTCTATAGACACCCAAATATGTCTCCCAAAAACCAAACACGGTGATGAATACCTTTCACGTTGAATCGTAATCGAATGAAATGAGAGTGTGGAAAGTCTAGTTTTGTTGTAGTTTTTTATTAAAAATCTCTCTTTATGTTTTCAAAAACTTAACATATTTTATGAAAATAGCCCATCCAGTTTAGTTTGGTCCATAATAAGGGTCCAATAATAGTGTAGTTTTATTGGGTTCAAAAAGAGCTTTCCAACGATACATTATAATCCCGATTCGGATGAATAATGAGGAAGTTATGGTCAAATTACTAAACTAGGCTTGGTTTTATCTTTATATGTGGCCTAATGATTTAGAGGAGGGCCTAGAATGAATTATCATTCCTAACGCAATTAGGATTGATTTTAGTCTTCTAGTGTCTTCTAGAAGGTTCTTTTAAATCCTCAGGGGATTAGGATTGATAATTAAGTTTTATGAGTTTTATTTGGAATAAAAGAAGTGTTTTAAATCAAATTACGATTTTACCACTCGTACGGACTTTTACGACTTAATTTTATCAAAAAACAGAAAACGTTTCGAAAAATTTCCTGCTTCGCCGATTGCCAGGTTGTCGCCTAGCGACAGTCTTCTAAAGGGAACGTTATTCTAGTACCCTCGCTCTTGAACCCATTTTTGGTTTATGTAGACCAATTTGGACCTGGGTAAACTTACGATTCGTGCTAATTATCCCATGAACTCCACATGGGAGAAAGGCATGAACGAGGTTTAAGAGTTTTCCTAAAACTCATTGGCGTTTCCCTACTTGTTTCTTGTAAAAAGGCGTGATGAAAAGATCAATTCTAATTTAAGGTCTCCCAAATAGTCAGGAATTCAAATCCTAATACACCGTAACAAGTGTAAAGACCTAGGCTTCTAAAGAGCCACGAGCATCTAAGGAGAAGGATCCCCTATTATGGGAACACCCTCCTTACAGTAACGGCGGTCACTCTCAGCCTTGGAGTACTCACAAGCAAGACCAGCCAGTTATAGATTTGGAGGATGATCCTCTGACCTCTCCTGTAGCTAACGTTGATCAGTCCGCTGCCAAGAAGGATCGAACTTCATCTTCCCTTGATCTATTTGCTTCTCACTTTGCTAACATAGGGCATCTGGGTGAGAATGCTTTTAGGGAGGCTATCACTAAGAATTCTGAAAGGAATGGTGTCCTTCGAACAAGTGTATTATTCTGATAGTGGGTTCAGTATTATTAGAAAGCTAATATATTTAGTAAGGTCAAGTGATCGGAATTCCTAGGTAGAGGTCGCTACCAATCAGTAATATTAATGCATAATTAATATAACAACTGAATCTTGACTGAGCCCTTCGGGTCACACCCTTACCAGTAAACGAACCGACTCGACGAATTAATTCGGAAGAAATTAATTCGTCTCTAGAGTATTAAATATTTAGACGTCTGAAATTCGAGCTTGGATTGTCGAATTCGAGCGTTGGAGAATCTCAAATGTCGAGCCAAAATTTAGGACTTGGCGAGACGGGAAAATGCTTCAAGTAACAAGTAAAATCCTAGCAATGCGAAAGGATAGGAAAGCGCGCCCAAAAGGATCCTGCCACATGGCAGCACACATGGCTAAACGCCCTGTGGCAGCACACGTGGCAGCCGCCACATTGGCAGCCACCTTGTGGCAGCGTGCCACGTGGTAGCGCGACATGGTGGCAATGTGTCACTACGGCGACACATGTGGCAAGGGCCGTGGACCTAGGGCGATGGGTCATGGACACGGGCCAAAATAAAATGGCCCAACCGAACCCAACTTAGGGCTCAAGGTTCGCTGACACATGGTTAGTTCACATTGCATGTGAAATGCCTTGGGGACCAAGTGAGAAAGTGGTCCACTTCTAACCATGTGATACGTGTTACTTGTTCCTTGGTTTATTTAACTAAGGGTTGAATTCTTTTCATGTGGGATCATTTTGTGAAAAGTGCCACAATGAAAGATGAGTGGAATTCACAAGCTATCCTTCCTTATAAATAGCCAAACCATGGCATGAGAATTCCTTGCTTGAGTAGGAGTTCAATAGAGCATTGCATTACCAAAACCTCTTAAACTCATATAATACTCGGGTTTTGGTCGGACCTCGCAAACCTCGAGGTAACGGACCTAAAAGTCGCTAGTAGTTTCTGCGGGTCTATTTCCGTAGGAGGCTCTCGTATTTTCGGAGCTCGAGCTTTCAAGTAAGAGCCTGTCTTTGAGGGCGAAGAAGGCTTCAAAGGTAAATTCTGATTTTGCCCTTTTGTGATTATTTGTTATGCTTTATGGTTTTATTAATTACGAGTGGTTCCTTAGGTCGGGGTTGTTTCTGCGGTGATTCGGACTCACCAAACCCCAACAGTGGTATTAGAGCCTCGCTCGTTTATTTTAAATTCATATTTTTTTTCAAGGTATTTTTATGGCTTAATTTTTCTGGTTTGAGTTGCTAATTAGATTAGTAAGTCGTATTATCTATTTTAACCTCGTATTAGAGCCGACTTCAGCTTCCTAACCTAGATTTCAACCCAAAAATAGTGAATTTTGGGTGGAAAAGATGTTCTGGAAATGGTTTTATCTTTTAGGGCTCGGTTTTTAGCCAAAAAACGACCAGAAATGCACTTTTCGAGGGATTTTTCATTTTGACAAAAATTTTGAAGTCTTTCTAACCTTGAAATTTATTAAATATTTATGGTTGTTATGTATTTGGTTCTTTTAGTTAATTTATATATGCAATTTTAAACCTCTTTAGGCATGATTACTTAGTGGTAATTTGTGTTTGAAATCTTGGTTTTATTTTTCACATAATTGCAAATTAATTGCATTAAGTGTGAGAACATTGTTTTTTGAGGTTCTAAGGTGCTATAGATTCAATATTTAATTATGTTAAGTGATTGAAACTTTAAAAGCTATTAAATTCCATGAATTTTATGTTGAACTTTGTTGTTTTAATCATTTTTGGCTAATTGGAAACATAAAGTTTCAAACTTTGTGATAAAAATTTGTTTATCTTCATATTGGAAGATATAATTTTTCAAGGATTCACAAATGTTAGTAGTTGGGTTTTTTATTTGAACATTAAAGTTCATATTTTTCCAACTCCCTCTTACTTTGTCAAAAATCTCAAGATTAATTTAATTTGATTCAATTAGGAAAAATTGCTCCCATTAATCTGAACTTTGCCTCGTCCGCCGAAAATAATCCCAACTTTCGTTTATTATCTATCACTCCCAACTTTAGAGGGTATTAATATTTTTTGCACCCAACAGGTCATCTAACCTGATGTAGCAGGTTACCTAGCAACGTGTCAGCAGCGTGTGATTGGCATTCCTCAAGCATGGAAAGCATCATCGGTGGATTTCTTCAAGCATAGAAAAATTCCAAAATCATATGTCGACTTTCCTCAAGCATAGAAAGTATCATCCGGTAGATTTCTTCAAGCTTAGAAAGCTACCAAACTCATCAGTCAACTTTTCTCAAGCGTGGAAAGTATTTCAACAAACATCATTCGGTGGATTCCTTCAAGCATAAGAAGCTACCAAACTCATTTGTCACAGATACACTGGTGTCAGATAAGCATTATATTCCTTTACTCTTTTATCTGTGGAACAAACATTTTTATGAAGGTATCGGCGTACATAGAGTGATTTAGGATCGCAGAACGTCTTAGATCATTCTCTGTCCCTATCGACTACTTTGACTATCGTTTTCGAAACTGACGTTTCTACAAACTTAGTCAAAGTGGGGACTTCTCTTGACACCTAAAAATGTTTCCCCAAAACCAAACCCGATGATGAACAACCTTTCACCGCCATTATTGGTCAGGTTGAGTATTTAATCTTTGGAGTGCTTAAATCCATATTCAAATCCTAATACATTTCATAAAACAACCCAATTCCTAGCCCATTTTCCAAAACCATAACTTATTTTCCTCTTTTCGTGCCTTAAACCGAAAATAATTCATTTCGTGTCCTTCAAAGTCTTTTATTTCGTGTCCTTTTTATAAAAACGTTTAATCCATTTTATTTTGGTCCATAATCTGGGTCTAATGATTTAATAATTGGATGGAGTTTGAAAAGATCTTTCCAACGATATATTATAAGCCTAAATCCGAGTTATAACGAATAAGTTATGACCAAAATATTAAGCCGAACCCAAACCGAATTGAACCTAAGCCCACCTTACCTACGACACAATGATTATGTGGAGAGTCCAAATTATTTAATCCCATTCCTAAACCAATTATGATTAATTAGAAACTTCTATAAGTTTCTAAAAGATCTTAATTATCCTTTTTGAAAAGATAAGATTTAAGAGTTTGAAATTGAATAAAACTTTTCTTTATGAAAATCATATTGTTATCCGAATTGAAAGACGTTCAAAGATAGACTGATATTATTTTCCTGCCTCATATTTTTTATCCAAATTTTATATGGTTGGATAGCCCTTGTAATTATCTTTCCAATGATATATTGTAATATCAATTCCGAGCTATAACGGAAAAGATATGAATAAAATGTCATTCTCCATCCAAAACTGACACCATTTCACTATTTCGGCCATATCTTTTATTCTATAAAATATTTTACTCTAATTCTAATTGGGTTAGAAATTATACTTCAACAGATTTCCAACGATATCTTATTTATCTTATTCCAATTTTTTGATCAAAAGATATGATAAAAACAAAAATCGCAAAAACTGTTGTCTATCTAGTTTAATTCCGATTTAATTCGGATCTTATCTTGTTTTTTCGACCCTTCTTTTTTCTCTATAAATAGAGGTCATATCTCCCTTTTTTAATCATCAACAATATTGATCATAAAATCATTCTCTTCTCCTCTTTAGTCTAATTTCTAGCCTTCTTAATCTCTCAAAATACTTCCCCTAAGCACTCCAAGGAGTTCATACAATACCCAAAGTCCTATACTTTAACCAAGGCGTGAAAGGTAGAATTAACTGAGGATTTGGACCAAATCAACTCTACATTTATTTAATTTAATTTCCATTTAATTTATATTTTTTTATTGAAGTTACTAACAGTTTATTCATGATGTAGCAATTCAAGGAATGCGCAGAATGTGAGTAATTAATTAATTTAATTACTCTTATTTTATTCTTGTTGCTAGTATCATTATTAGGGTTTCTTATTATTATTATTTGATTTGACTAATTTTATTATTGTTAAATTGATTCCAATATTAATGTTTATTCTATTATTATTTATTGATCACCATATTGCATGTTTAAAGGGAATATGTAATTGAAAATCACGCCTAATAAGATAATTTGGACAACCGGTTTAGGTTCCTTTTTAATCTTGTTATTAATTCAAGTGATCACAATATTTTAGAATTATGTGGTGCATTAATATTCAACCAATTTAGCATAATAATAGTTTGGAGCAAATTGAATATTTTGTTTGTATGCCTTTGAGATCGCAGGAATTACTTTTCAGTATAAGAATCGAGTAGAGGCTAATACGGGCTAATGTGACTCCATGACTCACTTCGTACCATCATCCCCGATCCTCCTTTCGTGGTTCCGAACCATATGGAGTTAGTAATCTCATGGATTATGAATGGGGTGTAACCTTCACGGGTCAATCGTAGTTGCCTATCGTTGTCCCTTTATCGTGGTTGCCTTTTATGATCCGTGAACGGTTTGCAAGTTCCTTAAAAACTTTTTGGCGGCTCCCTACTTTCCTTGTCCCTAATCTTATACGTCAATTCCCACTTCCTATGAGTGTCAAGCATATTCACACATTCTTTAACGTAGGCGCACTTCGAGCGACGCCTAAAACGTGCCGTGATGTATTTTTGTAAATCTTAATACGATCTACGCACCGTTGAGTATTTTTGTACCTTAATATTTAGATTACTCCTAATTGTTGTTAATAGTGTTGCATAATTATGGTAAAGTCTTGAAGATGGAGGTTCTTAGAATACAAAGCCATGAAGTTGCAAAAGAAGACCTTTTGAAGATGGAGGTCATGCTAGTTGCCAATGTGCATCTTATACTTATGCTTTATATATTTATGCTTTTGCTTATATACGAATGATATGTTAGATGCATGTTTAGGTTTTCTTTATGTTGCGATGTTTAATTAAGTTCACTTAAATCAACCAACATAGAAAACCTAGGTCCCTAATAATATTGAGTAAAACTTGCCTTTCCAAAACAACACTTGCACACCGAATGAATGTGATGGTGGGCTACGCCAAAGCGAGGTACCATCACTACTCCAAGGATCGTAAGGCACACCGGGTGTGCATGTTGGTTTTGGTTGTACTCAACGATTTGAGTGATGGAGTCCATACATGTCGAGGAAAAAGAGATAAATCGTCATGAGAGCATTAGATGCGACGATTATCTATCCAAGAGTGGCTTGGAGCCATTAGAAAAGAGTTTCTTACCTTAGAAGATTTAGTGTTAAGACAAGTAAAAGCATTCTTAACCACTCTTTATTTCTTTGGATCTTGGAATCGACTTATTCTCGCAAAATAGGGACAAATTTAATGCGTGGATATGACGTTTGATAAGATTGAAGTTTGCATGAATACTCTTAAATTTCAAACTTATTATATTCTTGATAAATGTTTATACTTTTCACTTGTATTTATAGTATTATAAATCAAATAATATTGTTTCCATGATTGGTAAAGGAAATCTTTGAGGATAGTTCTTAGAGAAAGGAAAAACATTTCTAAAATACAATTCTCATAAATGACTTTTATAACAAAGTCCGAAAGGACGGGTAAACATCAAGTATTCAAAATACTAGGTAATTTTGATAAAACATGAAGTATTGAGTTCCAAACTCAAATTGTCAATATTAGACAACCAACATATCTTTTCGCTTCATGCATAAACGAGTCGGACTCATTGATGTAGTAATTCAAGCGTGAATTAAAGGAAAAGATGGAACTTTGTTTTACAGCTCATTAGATTTTTCATTATGTCTAACAAAGTATGAAAGTCAAGGTACTAAAAGAAATGGTTCTTAGAGTAAGGTCATGAGATATTGTATGATAAGAAATATAGGAAACAAGGAACGAAGAAAAGGAATAAGAGTCCATTTCAACACATGAGTTCATGTTATTGTAGTTAACATAGAAACTCGTTATCTTCACAAGTACCGGATACTGCTTGAGTGTTCCTGATAAGGTAAAGTCGTATCCCCTAATAAAAAAATAATTACCTAAATCACTAACTAAGGTAGATAGGGAAGTAGGGTCGAACTCCAAGAGGAAACAGGACTTTTTAATTCTAATTAATTAATATAATCTAAATTATCTAAGTAACCAATATTTTAAATGTGAATTCTATACTACGAAGAATGAGTTTAGGGAGAAAAGAATAAATAATAAGGAAACCTAGGGTCACAGGTTCACCAATAATTAATATTCCGGGATAGAACGAAGTAATTAATAATTAACAATGCATAGATAACATGATTAACAGGCTCTCGCAATTTATTAACCAACATAGATCTAACAGGCTCTCGCAATTTATTAGACCAAGTTCCTATTAAAAATAGCCTTTAATATTAAATCAACATCTGCTCGATTCATCAATTCAATATTTCTAAACATTCACAATCAAATTACATCTGCTCGATTCATAACCTAATTGCAAAGAATTAAAACAATTCAATAGGAAAATATCATGCAATATCAACAATCAATAATAACAAACTATCCCTTCATATTAATTATGGATCCCCATAAACCCTAGAACTAAACTACTCACTAATTATTATAACTAAACCAATCAAATAAATAAATAAGAACATAATCAAGAAAACAATTAAAATAGCTGAATTAAAAAGGGAAGAAATTGTACCAAAATAAATCTGGAATTAATGAAGGAATTAAGAACAAGAGTTTAGAGAGAATTTAAGAGAGAGAAAAATACTAAGTAAAGAGAGAAAGTCTAAGAGAAAGAGGGTAAGTAAATAATCCGTACAAAACGTATATATACTTCTCCTAAAACAAGAATTAACTAAACTTAATCAGACTCTAGAAAAAAACACGCGCCCGATCGGGCGAAGGGGCGCCCGATCGGGCCCGCCTTTTTTACAACGCTCCTTCTGATATGCCGCGCCTGATCGAGCCTACGCTCACCCGATCGGGCGCGCCTTTCCTTGATGGCACTCATGCGCGCAGCCGCCCGATCGGGCGTATGCTTGCCCGATCGAACCCGGTCTTCATCTTCAAGGCTTGGACTTCGATTGGGCTAGATTTCTCGGCCCAATCCATATTTCCTCTCGGGTCTCGAATACATGGTCTAATTGCCTCGTGATCCAAATAACCGAGCCCTTAGTCACCTGCTCTCACCAATATTGGGCTCCAAAAGTGGTCGTGTCCTTCTAGCTTCCGTAGTCGATCCAATAAGGCCCAGGAAAATGCTCCAAGAGTGCAATTTCCTGTAAAATACAACTAAAACTACGAAAACACTAGAACACACAAATTAGTAATAAAAGTGGCCCGAAAGAGCCAAAAACACTACTAATAATGACCACAGGACGGGGGTAAAACACTATATAATATAGTCATATCAAACTCTCCCAAAGCCAAACCTTTGCTTGTCCCTAAGCAAAGAGCTCATCAATGAACATATAAAACATACTTCACCCCAATAAACAAATCAAAAGCCAACGATTCAAGGTAAAATTAAATGAACATGCTTCAACATCAATCAATCTCATTCATCTAATCACCCTTCCTCCCCAACAATTGTCAAGTAGAGCAAACCACAAGAGCATATAGAATTCAAGACTAGTTCTCACACACTCGACTCTCATTTATGTGGCGAGTAAAGAATGTACTCGATCGCTCTCCATCCCAACCCCTTTAATGTGAACAATGCCCTCCCAACTCACACTCTCGTGTGTATAAAAACATTGAACGCTCATCCTACTAGTCGACTCGAAATATGCCAAGTCATAACTTGCATTGATAAACAACACTTTCACATTTACATAACTTCTATGCACAAGGTCGGAAGGTCTTTAAAGCTTGTAATGTAAGGCTAGGGTAAAGGGTAGGAATCATTTGGGAACAAGTGAGAGAAAAGCTATGCTTAAGGGAGCCAAATCCTATCAAAAACCCATGATCAAAATAAATAATGATCAACATCTCCTACATAACCAACTCTAACATCAACCAAATATACTCCAAACAATATAAACAATCCCAACACTTACAATTTCACTCATAAAATATAATAATGAAGAAGTAGAGTGAATAAACAAACTTTGAACTCATAACTTGAAATATTTACATTGAAACTCAACTTTTTCTTTTCTTTTCTTTTGATTAACCTTCACTTAAAACATTTGAACATCAAACATTTTTCTTTTTCTTAGAAGTTCACTTTCTTTTTTTTCTTCAAATTTCTCACTTTTTTTCTTTGAACTTCTTTTTTTTCATCACACTTTTATTTTTCTCAAATATATACAACTTTCAAACTCATAAAAACAAAAATATGATCAAGAACAAATTACTTCTCAAAACCCACCTAAATTGTGCAAATAAAGTGCACACTACAAACTCCTTCACCTCACTCACTAATAGCTCCCCCAAGCCAAGCTTGGGACTAGTAACCAATGGGGCAATTAAGGCTTGTAATGTGGCTATAAAGAAAAAAAAGGGCACAAGCAACAACATGGGTGACAAGAAGGGAACAAATGTATCTAAATACTCTGAAGGCTACCTAAAAGAATGAACGCCTTCGTCCTCCTCATGTGCATAATAAAAAGTCATGAAACACTACTTATAGTTGCAAATCAATATTCAAATTCATTGACATACCAGGAATTATGGAACTATCACACATTTCCTAACCAAATCAACTAGTCAACCACTATATTCACAAGTAGTTGGGCAAAATTGACGCAAGTTTAGGAATCCAAACAATTAGACTTCAAATCATGACCAACAAATCCACAATATTCATCATCAAATACCAAGAATAAAAACAATTTTCTCAAGTATGGGGCACAGGGAAGCATGATTTACAATTCATTGGAACGTATTTTTAAATTTTTTTATTTTTTCAATTTTTTTGTATTTTTCATATATAAGAAAGCAATAAAAAACTACACTAGGAAAGCAAATAAAAACTATACTAGAAAGCAAATAAAGAGAGAAAAGGAAGAGAATTTCCAAGGTGAAAGAACACCCCCCCAAGCCAAATCAAGTAATGCCCTCATTGACTTGGGAGAGTAGCCTACTCCTCATCCTCATCCATCCTAGAATAACCCCTGCCGTGGCTAGAACCGGCACCTCCATGGCTAGAGCCACCACCACCATACCCCGAACCACCGGCATAGTAGTTGGGGTCTATATTCCCACCCATACCCCCATATCCGTGGACCGAAGAGTAGTCCACATAAGTACCATAAGCACCGGGGTGAGAATACCCTCCTTGGGGGTATTGGAACCAATCGGGAGTAAGGGAATCGGGAGGAATAGCCCCCCGACGGGCATAATCATAATACATGGGGTAAAGGCCCCTCCCTAGGTTCCTCTCAATAAGACCAACCCGCCCATCTAGGGTGCTTAACCTAGAGTCTAGGTTTTGCATCATGCCCTCAACCCTCCCTTTCCCCGTCTCAATGCGGTCTAATTGGTTCCTAAAAGCCGAAAAGTCATATGGGGCATTGGGGTCGACATTGTAATCGACCGAGGAAGTTGGCATGCCGTAGGTGAAAGGTGGGGGTGGTTGGTAGTGGGGTGAGTGGTGAATGGGGGATTGGTGAATGGGGGATTGGTGGGGTTGTGGTGAGGGGTGAGGTGGTTGCACCTCACCTTGACCATCTAACTCAAAAGTATAAGAGGGTTTCCCCCTCTCAAATTTGGTCAAGGCGGGGCTGGGTAAGGTAAAGGCTTGGTCCCTCCTACCCGATTGTCGGTGGACAATCCACCAAGTATCACTCCCCACCGGTTGTACCCAATTCAAACTCCCTAAATAGGGTAGGTCCATTAGGTTCGATCCCACAACTTTCCTATGGCCATCGGGGTTCCAACCTAAGTGTTTTCTAGCAATATGGGACACTAACCCCCCAAAGTAAATAGGTGCTCTAGACCTACTAGCCTCGGTCGCATTGGCTGCCCTTTGGAAATGATTGGCTACCCTATGGGGTATGTTTAATTTTTCAGCATTAGGAATTATATAGGATGCCAATAGTTCCAATTCATCCCTCCAAACATTTGTCGATTCATGCCTCCCAAAAATGGTGAGGCCGACAAATCTTTGCCAAAGTTTTGGGACGGGATGTTGAATCCACGTCCCTTTGGCATGTTGGAGGTTCACTAAATCCTCCCCGATTAACCTCTTATAGACCACGGCGGTGTGGTCTTGAGAGGGTTCAATAGGCTTGTCCGATTTTAAGTCAAACAACTTTCCAAATTCTTTTAAAGTTAGTCTGACATCGTTGTTTAACAATCGAAATTGTACATGAGTGATAAGTGCATTCATTTTAATAACATTAAAACTTGAGATAAATTCCAATGTTAAATAATCATAAGTATCGTGGCACATTTGAAAAAAACCACTCATGCCTATGCCCTTAAACAATTTTTCTACGTATTTATCAAGACCTAGCCTAGCTAATGTAGGATGATGAATGAAACGGGTAGAAATTACCTGACGATCGATGAGGTTGATCATCCGAAACCGTTGCTCCTCCGAGGTGATTACAACCTCCTCCCATCCCGGAATTTGAAGGTCCGGGTTGATTGTTGGTTGTGGTGCACTTGAGCTCTCACCCCTTTGATTCCTTAAACGCTTGGAGGCCATTATCTTTGAAAATAGTGGAAAATTTGAGGATTCTCTCTCTTAGGGTTTGAGAAAAGTTAAGAGAAAATTGGGGAAAATTAGTATAGATTGTAGAAGATGAGGGGAGATGGAATATGTAAGAATTTTTTATTTTGGATGGAAGAATTGGAGAAGATCTTAGATTGAAGTGTGAGTTTAAGGTTTGAAAATGGAGGTTTTAGAGAGAGAAAGTGAATGAAGAAGATAAAATAAGGAGAAAATGAGGAAAGAAAGAAGAGAAAAGAAAAAAAAGGGGGGACGGCCTGAAGGCGCGCCCGATCGGGCGAGCCTCGCCCGATCGGGCGAAAGTGCGGAATTCCAAAACTCATGTTGCGCGCCCGATCGGGCGCGAACGCGAACAAAATTTTCGCCCTTTGCTCGCCCGATCAGGCGAACTTCGCCCGGCATATCTTTTTCTTTTACTCGATTTTCCAAAAAAAAAATCGCCCGATCGGGCGAAAATTGCCCCTGAATCCAACTGTGCTTGCGCGCCCGATCTGGTTGTTTCGCCCGATCGGGCGAAATTAGTTCCGATTTTTAGCTCGCTTTCGCGCCTGATCGGGCAACGTCGCCCGATCGGGCAAAATTGCTGCTGAATTCTGTGTAGCTTGCGCGCCCGATCGGGCCCGAGAAAGCCTTATTCCCCGATTTCGTTTCTTCTTCAAAAATTTTCTAAGTCTTTATACCTGTCAAATTCATACCTGTACAACAACACTTAAAACTGGTGAAATATCACTCTCCTCGCCTCTCTAAAAAAAATAAAAATAAAAATAAAAAATAAAATAAAATTAAGGAAAAGGAAAGCTAGCCTAGAAAGCATGAAATACGGGTTGCCTCCAGCAAAGCGCTGGTTTATCTAGGTCCCGCACGACCTTCTCACCACCTTGAAACTCATGTTGGAAGTGGAGTTAGGAAAGTCTCCTCCACATCTCTAATGGTAGCACCTTCATGATACACTTTCAACCTTTGGCCATTCACCTTGAATTCTTCACCTTTGTCATTCACCAACTCTATCGAGCCAAATTTGTTTACCTTTGTTACAATGAAGGGACCGGACCATCTAGACTTCAACTTTCCTGGGAAAATCTTCAATCTAGAATTAAAGAGAAGAACCTTATCGCCCGGTGCAAACTCTCTTGGTAGGATCCTCTTGTCATGCCACTTCTTGGTCTTCTCCTTGTAGATCCGCACATTATCATATGCCGACAATCTAAACTCATCCAACTCATTGAGTTGAAGGAGCCTTTTCTTACCCGCGGCCTTAGAATCCATATTAAGCTCTTTGATCGCCCAAAAAGCTTTGTACTCCAATTCTACGGGAAGATGACATGCCTTACCATAAACCAATCTATAAGGTGAAGTACCGATCGGTGTCTTAAATGTTGTTCGATACGCCCAAAGTGTGTCATCAAGCTCATGCTCCAATCTTTCCTTGACTTGGCTACTACCTTTTCTAGGATCGCCTTGATTTCCCTATTAGAGACCTCAACTTGACCACTAGTTTGAGGGTGGTAACTAAGCCCTGTTCTGTGATATTTGTCATACTTCTTGAGGAGGTTATCCAATTGTCTTTCATGGAAGTGGGTACCCCCATCACTAATAATAGCTTGTGGAACACCAAACCTGGGAAATATGATCTTCTTGAAGAGCTTAATGACTACCTTGGAATCATTTGTTGGTTAAGCTATGGCTTCTACCCACTTAGACACATAATCTACGGCTACAAGTATGTAACAATTCCCATTGGAAGATGGGAACGGTCCCATATAATCGATACCCCAAACATCAAATATTTCGACTTCGAGAATCTCAGTTTGGGGCATCTCATGCCTCCGCGAAATGTTGCCAGTCCTCTGGCAAGAGTCACAAGCCTGCATAAAAGTGTTAGCATCTTTAAACATAGTAGGCCAAAAGAAGCCTGACTCATTAATCTTAGCCACCGTTTTAGTGGGGCCATGATGTCCACCATAAGGTGAAGTATGACAACTGGTAAGGACGCCGTGAACCTCCCATTTGGGAACACACCTACGAAATAATCCATCTGCACACTCACGAAACAAAAAAGGGTCATCCCAAAAATAATGTTTAACATCATAAAGGAATTTCTTTTTTTGTTGGTAGGACAAGTGAGGAGGTAGAGTACCACCCACTATATAATTAGCAAAATCGGCGTACCAAGGGTGATGATCTACAACTGCATACAGGTTGTCATCAGGGAAAAAATCATCTATAGGTAAAGAATCCTTACCCTCATCATACCTGATACGTGACAAGTGGTCTGCCACTACGTTCTCTGCTCCCTTTTTATCTTTTATTTCAATGTTGAAATCTTGGAGCAAGAGAACCCAACGGAGTAGCCTTGGCTTTGATTCCGCCTTGGCTATCAAGTATTTCAATGCTGCATGATCAGTAAAAACAATAACTTTAGAACCAACTAGATATGATCTAAATTTTTCTAAAGCATAAATAACAGCAAGAAACTCGTTTTCTGTGGTGGCATAGTTGTCTTGGGCTTCATCTAAGGTTTTGCTAGCATAATAAATAGCATGCAAAACCTAATCCTTCCTCTGTCCGAGCACGGCTCCTAGTGCAAAGTCACTTGCATCACACATGATCTCGAAAGGGAGGTTCCAATCGGGAGCACATATGATGGGTGCCGATATCAAAGCCTGCTTAATCCTGTTAAAAGCCTCAAGACACTCGTCAGTAAAAATAAATGGGGCATCCTTGAGCAAAAGTTGTGTAAGTGGTTTAGCAATTTTAGAAAAATCTTTGATAAAGCGGCGATAGAACCCCGCATGACCCAAGAAGCTTCTAACTCCCTTAACATTGACTGGGGGAGGTAATTGCTCAATCACTGATATTTTAGCTTTGTCTACTTGTATGCCCTTATCAGATATAATATGGCCAAGGACTACTCCCTCTGCCACCATAAAGTGACATTTCTCCCAATTAAGTACTAAGTTGCACTCTTCACATCTTTTCAAAATTTTAGCGAGATTAATTAAGAATGAATCAAATGAAGAACCATATACACTAAAATCATCCATAAAGACCTCCATAATAGACTCTATGAAATCAGAAAAAATGCTCATCATGCAACGTTGAAAGGTAGCAGATGCATTAAATTTACCAAAGGGCATTCTACGATATGCAAAAGTGTCATAAGGGCATGTAAAGGTGGTCTTTTCCTGATCTTCAGGGTGAATCGGAATTTGGAAAAATCCCGAATACCCGTCCAAATAGCAAAAGAATTTGTCATTAGCTAACCTTTCAAGCATTTGATCAATAAAGGGGAGAGGGAAGTGATCCTTTTTAGTGGCGATATTTAGTCTACGATAGTCTATGCACATACGCCACCCTGTTACAGTTCTAGTGGGAATTAATTCATTTTTATCATTAGTTATCACAGTCATCCCACCCTTCTTCGGTACTACCTGCACAGGACTTACCCACTTGGAGTCAGAAATAGGATAGATGATACCTGCATCAAGTAATTTCATCACCTCTTTCTTGACTACTTCCTGCATGTTTGGATTTAATCTTCGTTGGGGTTGAATGCAGGGCTTGTAATTTTCCTCTAGATGAATCCTGTGCATGCAAAAATCAGGGCTAATACCCTTGAGATCATCAATACTGTACCCTATAGCCTTCTTATGGGTTTTGAGGACCCCTAGAAGTTGGGAAGATTGTAGGTCAGTGAGTGCAGTACTGATGATCACGGGGTGTAGTTCTTGCTCATCTAGAAAAACATATTTTAAATGAGAAGGGAGAGGTTTTAGCTCAGGTTTCTTGACCTCTGCAGGTTTTGATTCCTGAACTAAATTTACTACCTTCATTGTCTCCTTGGGGCTTAACTCTTCTAAGGAAAGAGCCTTTTCAATATCCTGTATCTCATTACCCCAAATGCTTGCATTGTCGCTAGATAAATTCCCGCAGAGAACTTCCTCTAAGGGATCCTCCGCAAGAACCTATGGCAAGCTATCAACACAAATATTGTCCATTATATCAATTGTATCAATATAACAACAATTTTCCTCTAACATAGGCCCTTTCAAAACCTTCCCTAAATTAAAGGTAACATTATCGTCACCTACAGAAAGGGTTAATTTACCATTTTTCACATCAATAATAGCTCCTGCAGTGTGGAGGAAAGCCCTACCTAATATAATGGGTATTTGTGTGTCCTCTGCCATATCTAAAACAACAAAATCAACCGGAATAAAAAATTTACCAACTCTGACAGGTACGTCCTCTAAATTACCTAAGGGATATTTTACCGAACGATCTGCCATTTGCAAAGTTATATTAGTAATTTTTAATTCCCCCATATTTAATTTAGCACATATAGATGATGGCTTGACACTGACACTAGCACCCAAATCACATAAAGCTTTATCAATAAAAACATTCCCAATGTGACAAGGGATAGAAAAACTACCAGGATCCTTTAATTTAGGAGGGGATTTATTTTGCAAATAAGTGCTACACTCCTCTGTGAAAGCTACAGTTTCTACTTCATTAAAGGCCCTTTTCCTAGTCAGGATGTCTTTCATGAATTTAGCATAAGCAGGTACTTGAGTGATTAAATCAGTGAAAGGAACTGTTACCTGCAGGTTTTTCACAACCTCTAAAAACTTACCGAATTGTTTATCAAGCTTACTCTTCAGTTGTCTATTAGGGAATGGGAGCTTGATAACTGAGCTCTGCACATCTCCTCCCTTATCCTGCAATTTACCCTGCACAGAAACATTAGTAGGGTTAGTATCTTTTTGTAGCCCTGTAGGGCTAGCAGGATTACCGTTTGGTATAGAGGAATCTAGATCAGGAACTGGTCCATCTTCCTTTGGCATAGGAGGTCCATCATAATGTGAACCACTCCTTAGAGTGATTGCATTAGTATGATATGTAGGATGGATAGGTTGTGATGGTAGAGCTCCCTGTTGACGGGATTGTAGGGTAGATGAAAGTTGTGCAATTTGATTGTCCATGATTTTATTATGGGCTAGAATAGAATCAATTTGCGCATCCCTACTCTCCGTATGCTTTTGCATATTAGCTAGCATCGCTCTAATTTCTGTCATGGCAGGGTCGGAAGATGATGAGGGTGATGCTTGGCTTTTCTGGGCGGCATTAGGATGATAATATTTTTGCTGTGGTGGGGGTTGCTGTTGTGGTTGTTGTGGAGGTGGAGGGTTTTGTACATTGGTACTCCGGTATGAAAGATAAGGATGGTTTATATAACTGGCATTGTAGGAATTGGAATAGGGGTTATTTTGCCTATAGGTTTGGAAGGCATTAACTTATTCCATAGAGCTCCTACAATCTTGCTCCCAATGACCTACAATTCCACAATTTTCACAAAAAGCTTCATGGTTAGCAACAGCAGAAACATTAGCTACAGAGTTAGGAGCAGCAGTAAGATTATCTAATTTTTGACAAATAGACGTTAATTGGGCTTGCAAAAAGGATACGGAATTGACATTATGTTTTCCCTTATTTGCAAACCCCCTCGGATTCCCATATTGGGAATTGTGTATTGCCATGTCTTCGATAACCTGTCCTGCATCATCCACATTTAAATTCATAAACCTCCCACTAGCTGCCGAATCTAGTACTGATCTAGAAGAATTTCCAAGTCCATTATAAAATGCTTGGATCAATTGCCATTGTGCTAGATTGTGGTGGGGGCACTCTCTCTGTAGATCCTTGAACCTCTCCCAAGCCTCATATAATGTTTCGTCAGCCTCTTGAGCAAAGTTCTGAATAGCACTTCTTAGTACCGCTGTTCTCTCTGCAGGATAATATTTATTATAAAAATTCAAAGCAAGAGTTTCCTAGTCAGTAATACCAAGTGCAATTCTATTCAAACCATTAAACCATAATTTTGCTTTGCCACATAATGAAAAGGGAAAAAGAATCTCCCTGATTTGGTCCTGCGTAACCCCGGCTTGTCTAATGGTGTTACAATATTGGCAGAAATCTGCGATGTGAAGATTAGGATCTTCACCCTTAGCTCCGCTGAATTGCTTCCTCTCTATCATAGTGATAAATTGGGGCTTGATCTCAAATTGAACTCCATCTAGAGCCGGAGTAGGAGTAAGGTGCGGGAAATCTGTGAGCTTCGGTTGCGAATAATCACTGAGTTTCTTCTGGGCCGTCATCTCTGATTTTGAATCTGAAAGAATATCTGTATCACTAGAATCAGGGGGAGGATCTCTTCGATCGTTGTCCTCCTCAGAACCCGCCAGAATTTTTCTATATAGTCTCCTTTGCCTATGAAAAGAACGCTCGATCTCAAGATCAAAAGGGATGTCACATGATCTAGAACACCTGGGCATAAACAAAGAAATAAAGACAAATATGAGATTTGCCTCAAAGAACTAATGTTCTCTGAGGCAAAAAGGGGGGATAATCTAGACTACAAAAATATAATCAGAAAATAAAAATAAAACTGTTTCCCCGGCAACGGCGCCAAATTTTGATAGGGTAAAGTCGTATCCCCTAATCAAAAATAATTACCTAAATCACTAACTAAGGTAGATAGGGAAGTAGGGTCGAACTCCACAGGGAAACATGTCTTTTTAATTCTAATTAATTAATATAATCTAAATTATCTAAGTAACCAATATTTTAAATGTGAATTCTATACTACGAAGAATGAGTTTAGGGTGAAAAGAATCAATAATAAGGAAACCTAGGGTCACAGGTTAACCAATAATTAATATTCCGGGATAGAACGAAGTAATTAATAATTAACAATGCATATATAACATGATTAACAGGCTCTCACAATTTATTAACCAACATAGATCTAACAGGCTCTCGCAATTTATTAACCAACATAGATCTAACAGGCTCTCGCAATTTATTAGACCTAGTTCCTATTAAAAACAACCTTTAATATTAAATCAACATCTGCTCGATTCATCAATTCAATATTGCTAAACATTCACAATCAAATTACATCTGCTCGATTCATAACCTAATTGCAAAGAATTAAAACAATTCAATAGGAAAATATCATGCAATATCAACAATCAATAATAACAAACTATCCCTTCATATTAATTATGGATCCCCATAAACCCTAGAATTAAACTACTCACTAATCATTATAACTAAACCAATCAAATAAATAAATAAGAACATAATCAAGAAAACAATTAAAACAGCTGAAATTAAAAAGGGAAGAAATTGTACCAAAATAAATCTGGAATTAATGAAGGAATTAAGAACAAGAGTTTAGAGAGAATTTAAGAGAGAGAAAAATACTAAGTAGAGAGAGAAAGTCTAAGAGAAAGAGGGTAAGTAAATAATCCGTACAAAACGTATATATACTTCTCCTAAAACAAGAATTAACTAAACTTAAGCAGACTCTAGAAAAAAACACGCGCCCGATCGGGCGAAGGGGCGCCCGATCGGGCCCGCCTTTTTTACAACGCTCCTTCTGATATGTCGCGCCTGATCGAGCCTACGCTCACCCGCTCGGGCGCGCCTTTCCTTGATGGCACTTATGCGCGCAGCCGCCCGATCGGGCGTATGCTTGCCCGATCAGGCCCGGTCTTCATCTTCAAGGCGTGGACTTCGATTGGGCTAGATTTCTCGGCCCAATCCATATTTCCTCTCGGGTCTCGAATACATGATCCAATTGCCTCATGATCCAAATAACCGAGCCCTTAGTCACCGGCTCTCACCAATCTTGGGCTCCAAAAGTGGTCGTGTCCTTCTAGCTTCCGTAGTCGATCCAATAAGGCCCGGGAAAATGCTTCAAGAGTGCAATTTCCTGTAAAATACAACTAAAACTACGAAAACACTAGAACACACAAATTAGTAATTAGAGCTTAAAACACTACTAATAATGACCACGGGATGGGGGTAAAACACTATTTAATATAGTCATATCAATTCCACTTTGAAAGTGACCTCAAACTATTGAAGTTAAGCTAAGTTATCGACTTACAAGCTTAGAATGAAGCAAGTGGTGCTACATCAGTTGTAAGGTCGTATGCTTTGTTTAAAGACCTTTAAGATAAGGCTGGAATAAATAAATGGTTATTGTGTTCCATAATCAGCAAATGATCCGTTCACACACGGAAAGACTCACATTCAAAGAAAAGGAGCAATAGTTGCGAATTTATTTGAATGGCATGGTTATCCAAGCGTTGAGTAAACAATGCTTGATTATAAACAACCATTTCCCTAATCAGTAATTTCACTAAGTTCAAGACATGGGCATGATTTGCGTTCCGAACATCTTTAGCAATGTCACATCGACAAGAACGTACTCAAGGCTCTATTAGATAGGATCTTTATACTTGCTTTATTCGAAATCGTTCTAAGACAAGCAAGTCTTACTTGTTGAAACAGACAAAGCAAAGAGCTATTGTTCTTTGTATAGACAATTGACTCCGAAGGCTAAAGAGGATTCAATTACTTCAACGTTTCACAAAGAATTTGAAAGGATATGGCTATATTCATCAAATGTGAACAAATTTGACATAAGTAGCTCAAGAGTTCAGTGAAGTACAAAATCGACTTGGCAGATATCAAAATGAATAAATTAGATCGAGCGATGTTTGCTTCAGCCAAGCGTGACCATCAAAAAGTTATGAAATTGAAATTTTCATAAATAAATTCACAAAGAACATAGTGTGTCTTCACGGAGACCTCGATGCCATTTAAAAATGACTCGAACAATGATGGATCACATCCCTTCCTATAAAGTTCTTAAGATTTGCACGAAGGACTAATGTTACACTAAATAAAATGTCGAAGCTAATAAAAGGACGCCATATTCATTTATGGATAGAATTATCTTCTAAATGTCTTTTCAAGTATATGTCTAAAACTCTTAGCCATAGTGGGAGTTCACTGGCTCAGTGGGAGCTAAGTGACACAGTGGGAGCTCACTGGCATAGAAAGAGCTAGGTGGTTGAGTGGGAGCTTAATGGCTCATTAAAGGCTAAGATAGCTTAAGTGGGAGCTAACTATTTGTTTTACAACGAACTTTTACCCAAAGACAATATACATGTCTCTTTGTAAACATTCAAGTGAGACCACGGGCATTACCTCCACAACCTAATTGAGAACATAGTGTTTGGTTTTGTAAGTGGTGTCTTTCTGGAAAGTAACACATTTCTAAAACGACAAGTGGGAGGAAAATGAACTCGATGACAACCGAGCTTAGAAACAAACTAAAACTGAGAATGTCGGAAGACCTTAAAAGGACTTCGTGAGAATGCATGATCAAGAATACTCAAAAGGATTATACAAGTGCCTTAAAAGAGAATTCATTACTCATAAAACATCAGAAATGTTGGATTAAGATCAACATAATAAAAGGGCTTTGGAAGCGCCTTGAAACACAGTGTTTGATGCAATTGCCCCGTATAAGTATTGAATAAACCAAAGGCTTGGATTGAATCCTATAAATTTCTATTAAGTTAGAAATGAACCTAAAACTTACAAGCATACTATTTACTATTAGATAGTAAAGGAATAATGCTTTGTAAGATAGCTACGAAAAATCCAAATTCCGAATAATGGTTAGAGGCCAAGAAAATCCGAAACAAACTCCATGTTTATAAATCATGTTTGAAACTTGATTAATTTGCATAAAAGGTGAAAGACCCATCGATAGCAAATAATTTTTCAAGGAGAAAACTAACAAATGTGGAAATGTATATGCATACATAGCTAGATTGGACCTAAAGGATACACTAAAATTCACGGAGTTGATTTTAATAAAAAAAAACCTATTCACCAATCAGAATACTAAAGTCTTTTTGTGATTGTTTTAGCAAAATTTCTCATATGAAATATGGCAAAAACAAAACCAATATCACCTTCCTAAAAAAGGATTTTGGAAGTGACTATGAAAATAGTCTAAGGGTTTTGGAAATCTAAATAAGAGCAAGCTCAAGGAATCCGTCATGGGATTAATGGAAACATTGCATATAGGAATTGGAACATGTTTTCTCATGATATTAATAAGAGGATTGACTTATGGAGAAACATAGAAATTCTTATGAATAAGAAGTTACGTAGGAGCAAAAGTAAATTATATAAAGGTCCAACGAAAAGTTTATGAACTTTATTGTGAAATAACTATCAAATGCTAAATGCTTAGATTTGAAAATATTTTCCACAATGGACCAAGCATAAGACGATACTTAGTACATATTGGTATTAAGATCTATTTTATAGACTTAATAAAATGTTTGAACGTGTAAAAGATTTTACCGTGTTAAACATGAATTGAAGAACTTTGAAAGACTTTTGACCCGTATGTATAAAACTAAGTAAATGTTTGAACTAAGTATGAGCTAGGCTAAATAATAAGTCAAACAAGAAAGACTCTAGTAGAGACTTTTAACCATATCACATAGAAAACAGTTTAGCAAGACTCAATGAAACTGAATGAGCTAAAATGTCACATGGATTGAATAAGATTGAGAATTACTCGGCAATTTAATCCATCATGTACGCTGTGATATGGAATCGTCACTCGACTTACTTGCTTAGAGCATGTGAAGTACGTATGTAATACCAGTCAACATTAATCTAAGTGATAGATCATTACATTATAGTCAAGAACATCCAAAGCACTTGAATGAGCTAGAGGATGAGTTCTTGACGCATGGAAACAAATATACTTGAATTTTGATGTTGCAACCACAAACCTTAACAAGGATCAGATCCTTAACAAGGAAACCATTTGTAAGCACAAGGCAAGAAGAGTCTTGGCTTGAGAATGGTAACATGGATATGCATCCATGAATAATGTGCGGAAATTTAAGGTAAATTTCCATGATCACAAGTGATTAGGGTATCCCAAATCATTGTGAGTCGTTTGTAGTGAATTCTATGCAAGGCATCATTGGGGAGTCTACTAAAGTATATGTTGAGAATATTGTTGCATTAAAGGCAATAATAAGGAAGATGTTAAATGGAAAGCTCGTTGTTGAACGTTGATGATTGTAGGTTGTCAAGCTAAAGCTTACAAATCATGAAAATGAGTGGGAGCCTTCACTTGGAAAATGAATCCTAAATCACATGTAATCCATTAACACTCTCAAAATTTTATCATCTTATTATGGGAATGATGGATAATGAAGATGCTAAGATTCGCAAAGTAATTATAACTAAACCTATGCAATAAGTGAACGACAACATTCATAATTGCATGAAAGAAATCAAGCATATTAAATATGGGTATGATATCTATGAATGTTCTATAAAGAGTAGTACTCTTAAAACATTTGGGAAAACCATTTATCATAAGGTGAAACATTGTGAAGTTTCATAGTGGAATAAAATTTTTCTGAATATTCCACAAAACTATTTAATTATGGTTTAGAATTAAATAATGAGTCCATTCGATTTTAAAGAATATTCAAAATAGGGTATCAAGACAATGTCTTGGATAAAGAAACACCTATTAAGTGAACATTGAATATTTTAATCGAAAATTATCCCTGATCAAGGTCATTTATTTTGTGAACGGTTAATAACCGTTAGAGATTACTGTGTATTATTATTTATAGCACCGTTTCTTGTGCTATGAGGACATAAATCATTTGTAATGGTATTGGTTTAGAACCACACTAGATCGACCTACGATAATAATTTTAGAGATTTGAAATCATCATAAGTATATTTATCATTATTGTTATCGAAACTCTTTTCCTTGACCATGAGTATTGTGAGGTCTCTTGTTTGAATACTAGTCCGTTTTTGATGTCGGTCAAACGTCTGCCGTAATTAAGGATTATAACAACGGCTATCAGGCGGCTAGGTCCTCTTAGTAAGAGAAGCTACATTATAAGACTGGGAATGTCCTCCTACTATTAATAGTCAATATGTATTGTTGTTTATAAGGCCTCTTGAAGAGCGAGCCTGTGAAAATGCATGTTCGCGCTCAGATGGATTTTAGAAATCATCTGCTTATTAACAGTCAAACATGGATTTCATAAACAAAGCTGGACGTAATAGGGATGACGAATAATCTTACCCTATAGTTCATGAAGAGACATGAAGGGACATAGGAAAGGGGCTATACACTGAAAGCTTTCCGGACAAGTGGGAGATTGAAAGAAATGGTGTCCTCGAACAAGTGTATTATTCTGATAGTGGGTTCAGATTTATTAGAAAGCTAATATATTCAGTAAGGTCAAGAGATCGGAATGCCTAGGTGGAGGCCGCTTCCGATCAGTAATATTAGTGCATACTTAACATTACAGCTTAATCTTGACTGCAGCCTTCGGGTCACACCCTTAGTAGAAAACGAACCGACTCGACGAATTTATTCGGAAGAAATTAATTCATCGCCCGAGTATTAAATATTTAGACGTCGGACATTCGAGCTTGGAGCGTCCAAACCGAGCGTCGGAGAATCTCAAATGTCGAGCCAAAATTGACTACTAGAATTTCCGTGTTTTAGGGACGCTTTTTAGGCCTATTTTCGACGCCAAAAAGCGTCGAATTTTTTTTTCTCGACGCTTCAAAAAAGCATCGAAAAAAGATGAGTCGAGAAATTTGTTAGAAATTTAAAAGTGTCGCAATTATCGACGCTTTTTACTATCCTGTAATGTATACAAAGCGTCGCAATTCTCACAGTTTGCGCACTTTCTCAAATTTGGCGGCGCTTTTACTTGTCTATAATCTTACAATTGGCGATGCTTTTTTATGTCCAGAGTTTCATACCTTTAATGTCTTTTATTTTAGTGACGTTTTTTTCTATCTATATTTTCAAAGTTGATGACACATTTTCTTGTCCTTTTTCCTTTAAAATATCTTTACAATAACTTTACCCAAAAATATATAAAATTTCAATCACTGAACCTATTACTAACTAGTATACTTGTATTAACTAATAAATTAGATGTACAACAATATTATGTGAAAAAAGTTTTTATTGCATATAAATATTTTAGTACACATAAAATATCTCATAGTAATTAGTTTTCTATTACAATCGATATAATTACAAGTAATAGTTCATTCGTGACTAATTGTATCGGCTGAAATTTTGAATCATATATAATTAAAATCTTTAAATAGCTTTAAAATATCTTTCTTCCATCCTTGTAATCTTGTGTCGTAGTTGTCAGCCTTTTTATACCATTTCTCGGTATTAATACAAGCAATGGATGCCACAAAATCTCTTAACCCTGCACCAGAGTTCAACAATTGCAACAAGATATCAGCAAAAGAATCTAATTACAATATTAGACAAAAACTAATAACACTAGGGAGCCATATACAAAAAAAAAAATCATTTAATCAAACCAATATCACAACCAACTTCCAAAGCTAATTACAGAGTTGATAGCTTACCAAAAGTATTAGGTTATTCATACATCGAAGAAAACATATCATTTGCTAATATTATCAAATTCTTAAGTTTTGACTTCTGCAATAAATTTTAATTACATGGTGATATGCAGAGCATTAATAGAAAAAGAAAGGATGGTGAAGTACCTTTATTATTCTTGGTTATTCCCGTTACATGTCTAGTCTTTAATTTGAGTGCAACCTGCAAGATAGAAGAGAAGTACACTGATAAGGAAAATGACTAACAAGTGGTAGAATATGTTAAGGAGATTGACTAACAAGTGACTACTACAAGAATTTTAACGTGTCTTTGCCTTCAGAGTTGCTGCCCCTCTTAAACCAGAATGTAAATCAGTGTTTAAAAACAACTATTATGTTCTAAAATTTATGTAGCATATGCATTAAACATGTTGTACATAGTTAAATAAGGTTTCATAAAATTTTAATTAACTACCCGACAGCGAATCTCATGAGTATGACCTTATACTGGGATATATATTTCAACAGGAGATTGTTTTTACACCAAGATGACTCTACAGCCTCAAAATATGACATAGACTGGAGTCATTACCTGCATAGTTAACAAATTTTCACGCAAGCTCTAGCATATAATACCAAACTTGTATATCCCATCTAAGTTAAAATATCTCACAAACATCACTAACATTAGAATCTATAGGTATCCAGGTCCTAATTTTGAGGGTTAAGAAATCAGCAACAACCCTTAAATTAAAAAAAAAAAAAATATGGCATCTTAATGTAAGGAGAGGAGCAATAGCCAGGTTATTTTATCTTTTAAGAAAAATTAAAGATACAAGAAACAAATAGTCCAATAGGGAAAATTACCAGGTAATTTTATCTTTCAAGAAAAATTAAAGATACAAGAAACAAAATGAGCCAAGTCCCACACAAAATTATTCGACATACACTTCAAGCAAAGTATCTTACAATTTGGTTTAAAAGGGAAAATCTCAAAAATGAAGATGGAATATCTCCTGTAATAATTAAGTTACAAAGGATTTGACTAATAAGCTAAACCCAGAACAATTATGTGACAACCAAAATGATAAATTTAGAGTTTTGATCCATTTGTCAGCTTAGCTGTACACATTACAGTCATTCGGATTGCTCAAAATGAGTGCAAAAACTAAATGTAGCAAGTAGGCTGAAACAAGATAGCTACAAACCATAGACCAAGCAGGTAGCATTAGGTGTTTCAAAGCCCTTAATAATGGCCATATCCTCAAGCTTTATTTGGTGAAAAGTTCTCAACCACAATGATAACATTACAATCAGAGCTCTAAAACATAAATACTCAAATACCGGAGGTAAAATTAGAGCCTTGCCTTATGATTCCGTTATTTATAAGGGATCGGACAGTGACATGCACATGCCTTAATCGAGATTAGAAACACGTGTGATAAATTCGATGAATAATTACAAAGTATTGAAAGCAATTAATACCGGAAAATAATATGTACCTTGTTTAGGTCCCTCTTCTTCACCTGTCACAAAAAAGTTCCTCTTCTTTGACATTCTTTCATCTTAGCTCTACCTTAATATTCAATACAAGTTGTTTCATCTTACTTGATTTTCTCTTCTATCTTAGAAACTTATGCCACAACATGCACAAACACATAGATTTCTAGACAAGATCAACTATTCATAAACCACAATTTTATGTGCAAGGAATTTTAAGAAAAAAGAAGTAGATAGGAGGCATGCAGCTCACATATTCAATAAAATGTGTTGGGGGCAGTCAGTTATATAATGTTTTAAAGCAACAATACTACATGTGACATGTTGAAACTATTGTTGTACCTCACCTGGTGTATCCATTAGAGTCCAAATCTCCAGCAACATGTTAACAAGATCTTCAAGCTGCACAAGATAATTATATTAAGCACACAAACTTAGCTGCACAAGATTAATTATATTATAAGAAATTCACTTTGAAGAAAGTTATCTAAAAGACTACATTTCTACTTCGTATGACTCCTCCAGCTTAAGCTCTCACAAACTCTTGCAGTTTCCTTGAAGGCTCAATCCAAGGGAAATACATTTTTATTATGTAGTTATCTAGAGAATTGAATCAATTAAAGAGTAAATAAAACATCTAATTATAAAAAAATTAAGCAATGATTTGATTTGGACAGAAAGATCATATTTAAAATAAGTCAAACTCAAAACATCAGAGTTGTCAAAATCATCTACTCTCTATGAGCAAAAGTATTAAGGAAACAAGCATGAAAAAATTAATAAAAAATCACATGCATCACGCGTACACGTGTTTGAGCTCTCCCCTGCAATATTATTATCAGATGCGGAGACTCAACAAGCATATAATGTGGCCCATACAAGGATTAACAATGCATAAAAAAAAAAAAAAAAAAAAAAAAAAAAAAAAAAAAAAAAAAAAAAAAAAAAAACACACACACACATAAAACAAAACAAAACTTTCCCTTCAAATACTTTAGCAAGATTGACTTTCAATGAGGTTAATCATATATAGTGGGTTATGATGTCAATAGATAATATATTAAAAACAAACTAATTAGTTGAACTATGATAATGTTTCTAATGATACTTTGTCCGTGGCACATGTGCATCTTATTTGATGAGCTACAAGGAAACTAATGAAACATGAGCTTCAACTTAAACATAAAGATAAAAAGGTATTAAAGCTCAAGTGTTCCAGACACTTTCAACTACACAGCCAAATCAATTTATTCACCACCTTGCCAAACACAAGAATGCTAACACGTCTTTTATGAGAGTATTTAGATATTTTGCTGGTATCTTAACTTATATGGATGTGAAATGATAAGTCAATGCAAACTTATAAACCTTGAAAGCTCAACATTTTGGTCTTATTTTTTCCTGTAACATCAAATGATTGATTTCCAATGAAAAAAAAACATAAATCTTAGATATAAGCTAAAATAGTGAAATATACGCAACTTTTTTTTTTTCCTGATATCTAAAACAAATTAATCACCACTATCAATCTATCATACTCCATAAGTTCTATTGTATTCTGAATATCTCTAACCAATTATGTAAAATGATATTGTATTTAAATTCCACATAATTAGTTAAATCCCATATGGTTGAAACCCGATCTACGCAAATTTTGAGTTCATACCGTAACACCTAGCCGAGAAAATGAAAAGGGATTATCTGAGTAATAAGACTAAAAGAGTGAAATTCTGCAACAATTGAAAATCTCAATCAGACCAAAACCAAAAATAATTGTAGCCTAAAATTCTCACTAAGTCCCCTGTACCCAACACGCCACACAAATTAAACCCTAGATTTAAATACAATGGCTTTCTACAACTACTTAAAAACTAAAAATTCCATGTAATTTCACAACAACTCAATAAAATTAAGTGTATCCGAATGACGAAATTGAGAAGGAGCGGAAGAAAATTAACACGACTTCGACCCTAATTCATTAAATTTCAAGCGGTTTCAAAAGATAGCTGAGATTGTATAAGAACAAAGGACAGTGATGAACAATTAGGCTTAGTGTATGAAGTTTTCAGATCTAATAGCCCAAGAAAGAGGAGAAAGAAAGAGATAGTGGGTTTCTTTTGTGCGAGTGGATAGCTGGGTGGTTTATGATTTTTTATACACTGCTTTGTTTGAAGTTGTGGGCTGCCTTTGAGTCACGTGCAACTCATACATAATTTTTGACGCTTTTTCAAGTCGAGAAACTTATGCGACATAAAAAAGCGTAAAAAAAAGCGGGAATTTATTTTTACACTAACGCCTCATACACAGCGTCGAGCCAATAGCGTCTAACAAGTAAGGGATTTGTAGTAGTGATTTAGGATTTGGCAAGACGGGAAAATGCTTCAAGTAACAAGTAAAATCCTAGCCACGCGAAAGGCTAGGAAAGCGCGCCCAATAGGAGCATGCCACGTGGCATCACACATGGCTAAACGCCATGTGGCAGCACACGTGGCAGCCACATTGGCATCCACCAAGTGGCAGCGCGCCATGGTGGCAGCGCGCCACTGTGACGACACATGTGGCATGGGCCGTGGACCTGGGGCGATGGGTCATAGACACGGGCCAAAATAAAATGTCCCAATCGAACCCAACTAGGGGCTCAAGGTTGGGTGACACATGGTTAGTTAAGATTGCATATGAAATGCCTTGGGGACCAAGTGAAAAAGTGGTCCACTCCTAACCATGTGACACTTGTTACTTGTTCCTTGGTTTATTTAACTAAGGGTTAAATTCATCAATCTTTTCATGTGGGATCTGTTTTTGAAAAGTCCTACATTGAAAGATGAGTGGAATTCAGAAGCTATCCTTCATTATCAATAGCCAAAGCATTTCATGAGAATTCCTTGCTTGAGTAGGAGTTCAATAGAGCATTGCATTAGCAAAAACTCTTGAACTCATAAAATACTCGGGTTTTGGTCGGACCTCGCTAACCTCGAGGTAACGGACCTAAAAGTCGCTATAAGTTTTTGCGGGTGGATTTCCGTAGAAGGCTTGCATATTTTCGGAGCTCGAGCTTTCAAGTAATAGCCTGTCTTTGAGGGCGAAGTAGGCTTCAAAGGTAAATTCCGATTTGACCCTTTTATGATTATTTGTTATGCTTTATGTTTTAATTAATTGCGAGTGGTTCCTTGGGTTGGGGTTGTTTCCACGGTGAGTCGTCCTACTTGACCTATTAAGTTCTCTAAAGTGCCTATTAATAATACGCTATGACCCCTGATGTGCCTTGCTGGAGCTGAGAATGCTCCTTTCCATCCTTTAATGAACGTTAGGGCTAATGAGTTCTTGTTTGTGGACAAACCTCAACATGGCGGCACTTTTGGATACCGCCTTACTCAATGGGTTCATCTCCCTGCTGATTCTACTAGTAGCTCAATTAGTCTCCCTGTGGCGACTTCGTGCCATGATCTGCAGAAGGTCAACCTTTGTTCTTAACCTTTTCCTTTTCTTACTTATTCTCTTATTTGTGTTTTATATTATTTTTCATGCTTTTTAGTTTTTACCTTAGTTATTTTCGTCTTCTTGTTGTTTGCAGCTCGTCAAGTATATTGGTGACTTATCCAATGCCTTTCTTACGGTGGAGAAGGAGTATCAGAATCATGGTTTGGCCTTTACTTAATAGGATAAGGAGATTCAGCAGGCTTATTCTTAGAGGGATGCATTGGCTGGTGAAGTGACTCCGCTGAGAGAGAAGGTGGATGCCCTGCAGCTCCGGATGGGAGAATTTAAACTATCCAAGACCAAGCTGGCGGAGTGCGAGGAGCATTTGGGGACATCCAAGGCCAGAGTGCAAACGTTGGGGGCGGAGATGGCTGCTCTGCGAGCTGGGCATGTGATTGAGCTTGAGGCTACTAGGAGGGAGTACTTAGATCATTTTTGTTTTCCCTTGCTTTTGCCAAGCTGCTTGTTGATCGCCACGATGGAGCTAGGCTGGGAGGCTGCAGCCCGTTGCGTGAGTGGTCTTTATGGCGATGGTGAGGAGAAGCAGGCTCGTTTTAATGCGTTATAGGTTAGGTTTAAGGCAGCTATGGAGGCTGACCTGTTTGATTTGCCAGCTACTCATCCGCGCGTTGCTAATTACCGAGTCCCTAACCATGCCGTGCTGGACTTCGAGGTGCCTTTATGCACCGATGTTACTACGACCATTGGGGTGGACACTTTTGCGGTTGTCTCCCCCGTACTCCACCGATTCATCGGAGTTTCCTTCCCATAGGTCTGTGGTCACTAGGTAGCTTTTGTTGTTATCTTTGGGGTGTATAGCCGCAAAAGATTGTGTTTTCTCCGTGCTTTCCTTATAACACTTTATCTATTTATTGCTGGGCCTTTCCAGCTTAACTTAAACTTTGTATATTCCTAACTATTTTGCTGAATGTTTCCTTGTCCTGGTGGACAAGGGTTCAGCTTTATGAATACATTAACTTTCCTGCTGAATGTTTACTCTTCCTTGATGTGTAGAGGTTCAGATTTATATTGTATTTACTTTATAATTTCCCTACTATTTCATCTATTACTTATCTCATAGTTTGTATGTTTGTTTGGATGAACTGCTTGGCCATGGTGTCGTAGGACCTAGACCTCGGCTCAACAACCCCTTTGTCATGCTCGATGAAGCCTCTTAGGTTGGGCCTCCCCGTTTTCCTAACTTTGATTTTTTACTTAGTTGCAGAGGGCCTTCTCATTTTCTCGCCCTTTGCTATACTTTAGCAGGAACTTTGATGAGTTTTACCCCTTCTATCTTGTTCATGCTGGATGCTTGTGCATTATGTACTCTACTTAGATTTTGTAGAGACTTGCTTGCATATTACTTAGTTTAGTTTGACGTGGCTTTATTAGGCATCATTCAACCTGTTCTGCTATGACTAATTCATGTCATTAAGCTTTTTGGCTGCTCGTTCTGTGTCATTCAGCTTATTTTGCTGTGACTTACTTATGTCGTTCATCTTGTTTTGCTACAACTTATTTGTGTCGTTCAGCTTATCTTGCTGCTACTTGTAGTTTTATGCCTCCTACTTATCTTTGTAAAGGCTTATCCTTTATCCATCTCCTCCTCTCCCCATCAAAGAGGTGAGCCGGGTGGGACTAAGAGAACCTTAGTGTTGTTTCTCAGCTCATCTTTTTACGTTTCGATAATCCTTCCCTGCCCACGTTGAACTTATTAGGCCTCCCCCTCATGTGTCCCCGAGGTGGTGCCCTATTTTACTTTGAGCAGGTAAGGTAAACTTCAAGGTAGGGCTTCTTTTTCTTTTTTTTTTTCTTTTTTTTTTTGCATAATGCTGTTTTGCTGCACCATGTTATGGTGATTTTTGCTTTTAACGAAAGTATGGCCTTTTCTGCATGTTAGTGTGTGATGCTAAAGCATAACATATTAAATCAAGTTTATGCAATATACTCCTCACATAGAGGCTCATATTTTATTGAATTGAAATGGCTTAAATGACTAGATTAACATGATATGGACTAAATAGGGTTCTTGTATAATTAAAGCAAAGTTTTCCAATTTCTACTCAGCTACTTGCTTTTTTAAACAAAGTATTTCTTTAACACATTAGCATTGAAACTATTCCTTAAGACCTAACCCACTTGATCTGGGAGGAGGAAAGCACTAGGTCCTACTTGTTCATGAATGATGAAGGAGCGGCCTTCCCAATTGGCTGACAGCTTTCCGTGCTGGTTCCCTCTCCCCACTGTTGTTGTTTTTTTTGAGGACCAGGTCTCCGGGTACCAGTTCTCGATGCTTGACTCTTTTTTTGAAAGTCTTAGAAATTTTGCTTTTTTAGCCAGCTTGAGAGCTGCTTTTAGCCTTGTTTCAGGCAGAATATACACTTTTCATTCCCTTGCTGCTCGTAGTGTTGTATCCTTAGGTTAGGGATTTGTACTTCCTTTAGGACAGCTCCATCTGCCTCGTAGGCCAGGGTGAAAGGGCTTTTTCGAGTAAACTCTTTCTTAGTGGTTCTGTTTCCCATAATACTAATGGGACCAGGTCAGCCTAGAGGCCTTTATTTTCCTCTAGCTTCCTTTGCAAGGCGGTTAGTCAGCTTGTTTTCCGTCTCTACCTGGCCATTGTTTTGCGGGTTCAAGACTAAGGCACTTGCATATTTGGTTCACAGTTCATCCAAGTAATCTTTGATGGTGTCGTAGTTGAATTGGCACCCATGATAAAAAACTATGCAATCTGGCACCTCTAACTTAGCTTCGATCCACTTGGTGAAATAGTCTACCGCCAATATGAGATACTTCCTGCCCAGTGACCTAGTGGTAAATGGTCCTAATATGTCCATTCCCCAATGAGCAAACGGGATCGGGCTGAGAATCCAGGTTAGATCGTTTGCTAGTTGATTTATGACTACCGATTACTTTTGGCATTTTTCGCATTTTTTTGACATATGCTAATGCATCCTATGTTAGAGTTGGATAATATGCTCCCCTTCCGAGCATTTCCACTCCAAAGGCCTTTCCACCGATGTGGTTGGCGCATATTCATGAGTGTGCTTCTTCCATGATCATGATCTTCACCGATGTAGTTTTGAGAAGCCTTTCTTGTTGAGCTCCCCGTTCATTACTACAAACCAGTTAGCGTCTTTCTTAACTTTATTGGCTTGCACATCGTCATCTGGCAGCAAGCCATGAATCTTATAAGTTAGTATGTTGGTGAACCATGCTCACTGCTATCCGACGCAGTTCTCTTGCTCACTTTCTACAATGCTACTCTCCTCCAAGACTTCAACCACGACTATCCATGTGAGGCTCCGTAGGGTAGAACTAGCTAGCTTTGATAATGCATCAGCTTTGAAATTTTCCGCTCAAGGAACCAGGTCTATCTGATAATGCATTGGTTGAGCCACTAGCTCTTTCACCTTGGTTGTGTATCTCAGCATCGGGGGATTTTTATCCACATACTCCCCATTCAGCTGACTAGCGAAAAACTGAGATTAATTCTGCAAGTGCACTTTTCTAGCTCTAGCTGCGATGCTCATTCGCAGGCCTGCAAAAGATGTCTTGTACTATGCCTCGTTGTTTGATGCCTAGAATTTGAACTTAATGGCGTACTCAAATACATTGCTCTCTTGCGATGTTATTATAATTCCTACTCGACTCCTTATTTGGCCTCAAGATCCATCCACTGCCACTTTTAATATTCCAATTTCATCCTCTTTCTCTTCGTAAGAGGCTTCTAGTGGGTGATTTGTAAGGATTTGGATTGTGTGCGCGTCGAAGTAAGGTTTCAGCTTCCTTGATGTTGTTACAACCGCATAAACCAACTTCTCTACTAGCGGGTATCTCTTCTAAACCTTAAGCACCACATGGCTCACAAAGTATATTGGCCTCTTCTATTTTTGCCTTTATACTTGGAGAACTGACACAATTGTTTGAATTGAGGGGGAGATGTACAATTATATCTTGTTAATCGCATGATATTTTTGGTGCACTTAGGACCTGAGAGGCTTAGGACTGGCTTTACTTATTCTGAGTTTGCATCAATTCCCCTCTCATTGATCACGAAGCTTAGAAATTTCCCAAAACTTAACCTGAAAACACATTTCCTTGAGTTAACCTTGATATTAGATTTGTTCAAGGTGGCGACGTTTCTTCCAAAACCATGATGTGCCATGCTTGCGTGGCATTCTTGGCAATTGAGTCGTTAACGTATACTTAAAAATTCCTACCCTCATGGTGCATGAATACCCTATCCATTGTTTTCTGAAAGGTAGCCCCAACATTCTTCAGCCCAAAGGGCATAGCTATGTAATTGTACACTCCCCCTTCGGTGATGAATGCGGTCTTCTGTCTGTCTGGCTTATGTAGGTGATTTGATGAGCATTTAGGTTGTTTTTACATTCTTTTCATGGCTTTCATGCTTAATAAATGCTTAGTTTTATGCTTTTGGT
The DNA here is from genome assembly GCF_001683475.1 of Chenopodium quinoa. Classification (NCBI taxonomy): domain Eukaryota; kingdom Viridiplantae; phylum Streptophyta; class Magnoliopsida; order Caryophyllales; family Amaranthaceae; genus Chenopodium; species Chenopodium quinoa. Next base: position 177,375 of record NW_018745251.1, on the reverse strand, counting down.
CTTAGTCTTACCTTTCCTCGCTAATTTTGTAGCTTTTGTGCATTTGTATGGTTTTCCTAGTCTTTTCTCTTTTATTTGATCTATTTTCGTGGTTGTAGGTATTGTATGAGGTTTGGGTCTTCATATTGGTGATTTACTAAGGTGGAGGAAGCTTTTGGAACAAGCTCTTGGCAATTGGAAAGCTCAAGATGCAAGGAAGTGGATTCTCCAAGTGCTAGCTCTTGCGCTTTCAAGCCGTACCCTCATGAATATGGGTTGTTGAACCCATAATCATGTGCTTTTGGGACAGCCTCACTTAGTGTTCATCATCATCATGATTGTGCGTTCATTCGAAGACCTTATCGAACGCACGAAGCCGCGAGAAAGTCGAAGAAACCCAGAGATGCACTGGCGAGCAAGGCACGGGCGCGCCTCCCTAGGTATTTATTTTATCGGTTTTTGTTTTCGCGTCTCTATAAATACCTTTTTAAACCCGATTTTTGGGGCAAGTTTAGAAGAAGTATTATTCTAGATTTTGATCATTGTTTTAGCTTAGTTGAGAGCTTCTCTCTATAGTTTTAGGGTTAGTTTAGGAGTGGATTTTAGATAGAATAAGTAAGGAATTTCATTGGTGATTGAGAGATTGAAGATTCAATGGTAACAATTGTGTTGGAGATCTTCTCTATTATAAATGAGCATTCTTAACTATATCTCATTTCATTGCTTTGTTTAATATTCAAGTTTGTTTGATTTGATTTTGATGTTTGATTGTTGATTAGTGTAATTGTTCTTCTTATATTGTTGATTCTTGATTTCTTTAGTTGTTTGTTGATTAGATGATGATGTTAGTGTAGTTGTTTGCTAGGAATTGGGTAAAACTTGTATGATTGATTGATTATGCTTAATTTGGGAATTATGTTGATTAATTGCTGAGATTAAATTGATTTATGGAAGTTTACATGTTTGTAATTCGATTAGGCCTTGAGAATTATGCTAGATTGTATTGTGAATCTACATTGATATGGACCATTGATTTTTAGCTTGCAATTGTCGATTGAGCTTGATTAGTGATGCTCCTAGATAAAGTCTCTCGTAGTTGGCGCTAGTTTGACCTCTAGTAGATAGTTTGTTGATTCTTTTGATTGAGCTTGCCATTAGTCTTCACAACCATTGGTTTGCATATTATTTCCAAGATGCTACAATTGTCATGATTGCTTGTTGATCCCGTTCCTAGTGTTTTATTTTTTTGGTTTCTTTGTTTGTTAGTTGTTAGTGTTCTCTCTTTATCTTTGTCTTCGACCTAGCTTAGGCGCATAATTGAGAGCGCTTGAACATTACCGTTCCTTTGGGTTTGACCGTTGACTTGCTTCTATACTTGTATATAGGTTTGTTAAGTGTTTATAAATTTTGTTTGACCGAGGGAGGATTAGTTTCAACGACCTAGTTCCACCCCTCGTCAAAATGGCGCCCTTGCCGCGGAACGGTGTCTATGTTTGTGCGTTTTTGATTACTTGAGTCTAGGTCTTTGTATATACTTTTCTTTTATTTGATTTTTTTTGCTTTGTAAAAAAAAATGGCATGTCTCTCATTTCCTCAATATGATGATGAGCCTTTTTGTGAATATTTCAATAGAATTAAGGGATTTCTTTACTATAATCGTTGTAGTATTTGAGAGGCTTGTGAGATTTGTTATTTTGGTTTAAATGAACAAACTAGAAATAAACTTGAATGCATGCATAATGGTAGATTTAGAGCATTATCAATTGATGATGCTTGGGATTTTTATGTTTGGTTGTCTAGGGATGTTAATAATAGGGGTATTCATGATCCTAATATTGATGTGCAATGTCTTGATTCTTCTTATATTAGCATGAATTCCCATGAATTTTCAAACACTAGTAGAAAAATACAAAAAGGCAACCCCCAAATGCCACCGGTTCAGGCTAAACCGGTGGCAAAAACCGGCCTAAAAATGGGCGGGTTTTTAGACAAGGAGAAATGGCACCGGTTCACCTCAAACCGGTGCCAAAAATACAAAGGGCACCGGTTTGAACCGGTTCCACTGAACCAGTGCATTAAAAAAAAAAAATGCGCCTCTTGTCTTTCTTTCTTCTTCCTTCTCTCTTTCATTTTCCTTTCTTTTTTCACTTTTGCATTCCCATTGCCGAAACCCTCACTGCACTCTCTCCATTTTACCACCACTAGAGCCGCCATCGTCGCCGACTACCAGCCCCACCCTTCTCCTTCTCCCCTGCCCTTCTCTTTCTCTGTTCATTTTTAAGTGGGTTTCCCTCTTAATTAGAGGGTTGTGAAGGTCTTGAAGCCGCGCCACCACCTTAAGCTCGCTGCACCACAACCCTAAGGTCGCCGGGCCACCGTGCTTCTGCTGCCCTAAGGTCACCGTGCCACTTGTTGCGGCTGCTACTGCCCTCCTCCACCACCGAGCTGCTGCTGCCGTCCATCTTCCCTTCAAGGTTTTTCCTTTTTTGTTTTATTATTTCACAATTATTTTCCAATTATGTACTTATATGACTGTGTTTTGCATGTTGAATCATTGTATGCAAATTAAAATTTAGGTTTTAATATAATTATACTCCAATTTTTCTCAATTTTAGGTTGTTTTATTGGGAATTTGTGAAAATTTTAGATATTTTTCTCAATTAGTTGGATTTTATTATGTTTTAATGGTTACTTTAATTTTTTTTGGTGGATAATTTTGAATTAATTATAGAATATATATTAACCTTGGTACTTAAATAGTTAAAATTTGGTATGTTACTTTTAATGGTTAATTTGAAATTGTTTTGAAGGGTTATTTTGAATAAGTTAGAGATTAGAAACCTTGTTATTAAATTAGTTGAACTTTGGAATGTTTAAATGGTTAATATTAAGTTTTTTTGATGGGTATATTTGAATAAATTAGAGATTAGTAACCTTGTTACTAAAGTAGATAAATTTTGGAATGTTTTAATGGTTACTTTTAAGCTGTTTTGATGGGTAATTTTGAATAAATTAGAGATTAGTAACCTTGTAAGTTTAGCAATTTTGAATAAATTAGATGAAAATTGTAACAAATTAGTGAATACATAGTTTAGCAATTGTTAGTTTGATGAATGATGTGTTTTAGCTTAGAAATAAATTAGTGAATTGACATGTTATGGGAAAGAAATAGTACCTACATAATATATAACCTAATTTTTGTTTTTGTTTTTCTTAATAGATTCATATGTGAAGCACGAGTGTAGCTTGAGGACTACATATTGAGCTCAAGTGGGTAGTACATAAGTGTACATCCACTGTACTTACTAAGCTATATTTCTTTCTATAAATCCGTTTAATAAAAGTTTATTCATGATATTGCAACTTGTGTATTGTTTAATTGCAAATAAATACAACAATATATAGAATTCCTACATCATCATATGCCTAGATACCCGTTCAAGGCTTTCTCATTAGGAGAAAGTCTTGAATAGTCCCCGGTTGGAACTGTTCTTGAATGTGTACTCTCACTTAGGTGGTAAATGTATGTTTTCTTTTCGATTTTAAGGAACATCATGGCTTACCATTTATTTACTATGTTCTCTAGGTACATATGTGGTTAATTTATTATCTACATCGTCAGAACTAGGGGGACATGTGAAAGGAATGGTGTCCTTCGAACAAGTGTATTATTCTGATAGAGGGTTAAGAATTATTAGAAAGCTATTATATTCTGCAAGGTCAAGTGATCGGAATGCCTAGGTGGAGGCTGCTTCCGATCAGTAATATTAATGCATAATTAGTATTACAACTTAATCTTGACTTAACCCTTCGGGTCACACCCTAGAAAATATACGAATCGACTCGACGAATTAATTCGGAAGAAATTAATTCGTCGCCCGAGTATTAAATATTTAGACGTCGGAAATTCGAGCTTAGAGCGTCGAAACCGAGCGTCGGAAGTCGAGTCAAAATAATAAAGGACGAGACACGAAAATAATAAATCAACAAGACCAAAATACCCTAGCATCGGAATGCCCCGAGTAAGTCGAGTGCTAGGGGCATTTGGTATAGCATGGTGGCTAGCATGCGCACCAAGCCGAGCCTAGGCTGGCTGGTGCTTGCTAGCGCACCAATGCTAGCAGCGTTGGACAACGCGGGCAAGGAGCATCGACACTCAGCAGTAGCCCGCATCCTTGATGCGCGGCTTGCAGGCCGAGTGCACGAGCAGCCCACACAAGCCGTGCTGGGCTTGCTGGCCAGCAGCGCTTAGCAGCCCGCACGCTTGTGCTGGGCATGCTGGCAGCCCAACTTGGGTGCCTTTGTGCCCAAGTGTGGTGCCATGTGGCGCATTGTGAGAGGAAGTTTGAGGGTTGAGTTGGCCGGTTTTTGGAGAGAGAGTGGGGAGCAAGTTTGGTCCCGCCCTCCTCCAAATGGTCCTCACCTAACCTCCCTCATGAGCTTGCCACTTGTTGATTTATTACTAGTTTGATTATTTATTTTATATTAACTTTAAAATAAAATGGAAAAATCAAATTCTCCCACATTGATGGGAGAGCTTTTTTACTATCTTGTTTTCCTTATAAATACCCAAGTTGGGGTATTGGGAAAATCACTTGAGTGAGAGTTGAAAAAGGCATCACCATTGTGAAAACCTTTGAACTCATTTAATCACTCGAGTTTTGGACGGACCTTGCTAACTCCAAGGTAGCGGACCTAAAAATTTGGTGTTCGTCCTTTGTGGGTGGATACCGTTGGAGGCTCGGTATTTTCGGAGCTAAAGCTTTCAAGTAAGAGCCCATTAGGTCGGGCGAAGCACGCGTCAAAGGTAAATTCTGATTTTGTACTTTTATGTTTATTTGTTATGCTTAATGGTTTTATTAATTGCGAGTGGTTCTTTGGGTCGGGGTCTTTTTCGCGGTAAGTTGGACTTACCAAACCCCAACAGCGGTATCGAAGCCACACTCGTTTATTTTTAAAATCATAATATTTTTCAAGGTGATTTTTATGGCTTAATTTTTCTTGTTTAAGTTATTAATTAGATTAGAAGCTCGTATTATCAATTTTAACCTCGTATTTAAGCTACCTTCAGCCCCGAACCCCGATTTTGACCCAAATGTAGTGAATTTTGGGTGGAAAATGTGTTCTGGAAATGGTTTATCCTTCTAGGATGCAGTTTTTAGCCAAATAACGACCAGAAATGCTATTTTCGAGGTTTTCTTTCGTTTTTACGAAAAATTTTAAGTCTTTATAACCTTGAAAATTAATTGCATATTTATGGTGGTTCTGTAATTGGTTTAATATATATTTTATATGAAATTTTAAACCTCTTTAGGCATTGTTACTTTGTAGTAATTTGTGCTTGAATGCTTGGTTTTATTTTTTTTTAATATAATAGCATTAAGTGTGAAATTGTTGTTCTTTGAGGCTTCTAAGTATTAAAGATTCAATCTTTAATTATGTTAAGTGATTGAAACTTTATGTTACTAAATTCCATGAATTTTTGTTAAACTTTATTGATTTAATCATTTTTTTGTTGATTGGAATCATAAAGTTTGAAACTTTGTGATAGAAAAATTGTTTATCTTCATATTGGAAGATATAATTTTTCAAGGATTCACGAGTATTAAAGTTGGAGTCTTTATTAAATTTATGTTCATTTTTCCAACTTTCTCTTATTTTGTCAAAAACTCAAAGTTAATTTAAATTAATTAAATTAATAGTGAGTATTTACCTTATTATTTTTGTTGCACCAAGTTAAACCAATTTAATTAAAGAATGGTTCTTCTGAATTATTTTGGTTACATGCACTTTACAAATTTTATTTAAGTAAGACTTGTTTAAATTATTTAATTTTGCTCATTAAATTAGTTCTAAAATTAATTTAGAATTAATTGCAAAAGTCACACAAATTTTTTTGATCAAATCCTGAGTCTAATGGCACGCAAAACAAGGCATGAACGCCCTTGGCTAGCCGGGCTGCATAGCATCCCGCATGTGGCTGCCAAGGGGCTGCCATGCCCTTTGCGTGCAGCCATTGCGTGGCTGGTGCGCACGGCCGCAAGCAGCAGCAGCACAAGCGACGCAGCACAACAGCGGCACGATGCCATGTGCGTGCGTGTGTGCGTGTGTGCTGTGTTGTTTGTACTTGGGGCTGTTGTGGCGGTGGTATGTGGGGCACGAGCACATGGTGCATCGTTTGGGACTTGGTGCTTGCATCGTGTAATTAGGGGTATGCGTAGACGTTGCTTGCGAAGCAATGTAGTGCAATGAATTCGTTCAACATGGCCATCAAGGGCTACGTTTTTCATGTGTGAAAGTTCACTGATTTTGGCGGTGTACGCTTAGCGACATCGGGCTCACTCCCACATTCATTGAGCATTTAACGGTTGTGTGAAATGTGAGCACTCCGTGTCTTAGTGCTAGGCACTTAGACATTTTGGACTACGAATTTTTGCTTAATAATTGTCGTTTTAATTATTTTATTAATCTTATTTGTTTTAATTGTTTTAATATATTTTGGAGGCTAGGCCTCGGTTTTGAGCGGCACTGGAAAAATTAATTTTGACAAATATTGTGAATTACTGGCTTAATTTATTGGATTAATAAAGTTGGATGCGGAATTTAGTGGGAGCTTCAAATGTTAAATTGCGCTTATTTACATAACTGGTTAAAAAAACTTTGACTAGTTTTAATTAGGCGTGTTAATTGGATTAACCCCCTAGATTAGTTACTAAATCACGCGTGTTTTTTCATTGTTACGTGTTTATCGTTGTAAATTGCATGGGCCATTCACAAATAGTGAATGGATGAATGGAATGTATATTCTCTCACAGGTTTTATAAAATGGCAACTAGTGGGGCCCGGTTACGATAGAAAAAACGGACTGCGATCTGTGATGTATTTTTGTAAATCTAAATACGGTCTGCGTACCGTTGAGTATTTTTGTACCTTAATATTTAGATTAGTCCTAATCGTAGATACTAGTAGTTGCATTTAATTATGGTCAAGTCTTGAAGATGGAGTTTCTTAGAAGACGTAACAATGAAGTTGCAAATGAAGACCTTTTGAAGATTTGAAGATCTCAAGGGGTCATGCTAGTTGCCAAATGCATCTATATTTATGTTTTTTGATATATTTATATATTTTTATGTATATGAATTATATGTTAGATGCATGTTTAGGATATCGAATGTTGTGATGATGAATTAAGTTCACTTAAATTAACCAACATAAAAACCCTAGGTCCCTAAATATTGAGTAAAAACTTGCCATTCCAAAACAACACTTATCGACTGAGCGAGGGTACTGGTGGGCTATGCCAAAGCGAGGTATCACTATCTCTTCTAGGAAGTAAGGCATACCGGGTATACGAGTTGGTTTTGGTTGTACTCAACGATATGAGTGATGAAGTCCTAACATGTCATGACAAAGTGAATAAATTGTTGAGAGAGCATTAGATACAACGATTTATTCTACCAAGAGTGGCTTGGAGCCATTAGCAAAGCGTTTCTTACCTTAGGAGATTGAGTGTTAAGACAAGACAAATCATGCTTAACCACTCCTTGTTTCTTCGGATCTTGGAATCGACTTATTCTCACAAAATTGGGGATAACTTTAAATGTGTGAATAAGACGTTTTAAATAAGTTTGATTAAAATTCATGAATTTAATCTTATTTAAATTTCATGAATGGTTTTTCATTTCAAATTCTTTCAATTGTAGAATCATGTCTTCAAATAACTCAAACAAATAATTCTCGTTACGCTCAATTCTCGACAAGGAGAAGTTGAGTGGGCCAAATTTTCTTGATTGGCAAAGGAACTTGCGAATTTATCTAATGCAAGAGAAAAAGGAATATGTCCTTGATTAGGAAATGCCCGAGGCTCCCAATGAGGAGGTGACTTAGGCTGCCTTGAATCGATGGCAAAGTGCCAATCGAGATGTCAAATGCATCAGGTTGGCCACAATGTCTCCAGAGCTTCAATAGACTTTCTTTAAGAAGGAGACAACTTTTGAGATCATTTCCGAACTACAAAATATGTTTCAAGAGCAGGCCCGAACTGAAAGGTTTGAAACCCACAGGCAGATCCTTGAGAGCAAGTCAGCAAACATGTACTCAAAATGATAGGATTGTTTGAGAACATGAGAAGGCTTGATGCGGGGTATTCAACCGAGATGGAAATTGACATCATTCTCCACTCGCTACACAAAGGCTATGATCAGTTCAAGATGAACTATAACATGCACAACATGGAGAAAACCCTCACCGAGCTTCATGGTATGTTGAAGCAAGAAGAGCTAACACTCAAGGATGAGGGAAAGCATGATATGCTCATGATAAAAAAGGGAAAGTCGTTCAAATTCTCAGGCAAGAAAAAGAAAGGCTTTAAGGGGAAAGGCAAGAAGAAAACCTTTTCGCCTAAGTATAAAGCTACCAAGGATAACAAAGAGAAAAAGGTAGCATCTTTTAAATTTGATTTTGAATGCTTCTACTGTAATAAGAAGGGACATTGAAAGAGAGATTGCCTCAAGTTAAAGGAAGATAAGAAGAACGGAACCATTTCATCTTAATCATGTATATTCGTTATAGACTTTAACTTCACTAGCCTAGCGTCACGGGTAATAGATACCGGATGTTTGTCTTTGCCCACCGGGCTTGTTTTGGAACTAGATAACATTTATTATGTTCCTAACTAATATCCCATAAATGTGAATCGTTTAAAAAGTTTAAAGAAGTTTAGAGTGAAGTTGAAAATCATCTTGGCAAGAAAATCAAAGCCCTTCGATCGGATTAAGGTGGTGAATACTTGAGCAAAGAATTCGATGACCATATGAAAGTAAAAGGTATACTTTCATAATTGACACCTCCAGGAACTTCTCAATGGAACGGAGTATCCGAAAGGAGAAATCGAACCTTGTTGGACATGGTACGATCAACAATAGGTCTTAGTGATCTTCGTATCTCATTCTGGGGACACACACTTCTAACAGCGGCACTAACACTGAACCGTGCACCATCAGAAGCTATAGAAAAGACTCCATATGAATTTTGGACAAAGAAACCTCCTAGGTTGTCTTTTCTTAAGATATGGGGATGCGAAGCATATGTCAAGAAATTGATTTTTGACAAAATTCATCCTAAATCTGACAAGGTTTACTTTGTGGGCTACCCAAAAGAAACCAAAGGGTATTACTTCTATAACAAATCGGAGAACAAAGTGTTTGTTGCTCACGATGGTGTCTTTTTGGAGAAGGAACACCTTTCCAAAATGACAAGTGGGAGGAAAATAAAACTCGACGAAGTTCGTGAGGATGAGCAACAAAATCAAAATGACTGTCAAAGTGCTCAAACAACATCTATTGACGCAGGACAAAATGATCAAAATGTGTAAAGTCAAACCAGCAATGCAAATGCTCAATCCATTACCTTACGTAGGTCTCAGAGGCCGAGATTTCAACCTGATAGATATCTTGGTTTAATATTAACCGAGATATCAGAGGACGTCCTGATTATGGATGGAGATGAACCGACAACCTACAAGCAAGTGATGGCAAGCACCGACTCTGATAAATGGCATGAGGCCATGAGATCTGAAATGGATTCCATGTTTGAAAATCAAGTTTGGGACTTGGTTGACTTAACCGAAGGTTATACACCTATCAGATGTAAGTGGATTTTAAAGATGAAAACCGACAAAGATGGAAATGTATTCATTTACCAAGTTAGATTGGTGGCAAAAGGTTAAAGACAAGTTCATGGTATTGATTACGATGAAACCTTTTCACCCGTCGCAATGCTTAAATCCGTTCGGATCCTCCTAGCGATTGCTATAGATTATAACTATGAAACTTGGAAGATGGACGTAAAAATTGCCTTCTTAAATGGTATTTTTGAAGAAAATGTGTACATGACACATCCGGAAGGTTTTTTCGACCAAAACAATGCTGGGAAGGTTTGTTAGCTTAAGAAGTCCATTTATGAACTAAAGCAAGCTAGTAGAAGTTGGAATATGCGATTCGATGAAGCATCGGTAAGTTTGGTTTTATCAAGAATCCTGATGAATCTTGCGTTTACGAGAAGGTCAGTGGGAGTGACATCGCCTTCTTAGTCTTATATGTCGATGACATATTGCTCATTAGAAACAACATTTCGTTGTTAGAGTCCGTAAAGGCCTGACTTGGAAAATGTTTCTCAATGAAAGACTTGGGATAGGCTCAGTACATACTAGGCATCAAGATCTATAGGAATAGATAAAAAAGGATGATTGGATTGAGTCAAAGTACTTATTTTGATAAGGTACTTGCTCGATTTGGCATGGAAGGGGCCAAGAGAGGTCACCTTCCGTTATCACATGCCATAACCCTGAGCAAGAAGCAGTGTCCACAGACACTTGATGAGCGAGAAAGAATGAATCTGATTCCATATGCTTCGCTTATTGGATCGATCATGTATTCCATGATATGTACTAGGCCAGATGTATCATATGCCTTGAGTGCTACGAGCCGTTACCAATCAGGTCCACGAGAGGCCCATTAGACTGCGGCCAAGAATATCCTAAAGTACCTGAAAAGGAATAAGGATAAATTCCTGGTATATGGTTGTTCAGAAGAATTAGTTGTTGATGGTTATACCGACGCAAGCTTCCAGATAGACAGAGACGATTTCAAATTGCAATTTGGATATGTGTTCTGTCTAAATGGAGGAGCGTTCAGTTGGAAGAGTGCCAAGCAGAGTACAACTGCAGATTCTACAACTGAAGCCGAGTACTTAGCAGTTGCTAAAGCAGCTAAGGAGGATGTTTGGATTCGCAAGTTCATTGGTGAACTTGATGTTGTACCCTCCATAAAGGGTCCAATAGCCCTCTATTGTGACAACAATGGAGCTATTTCTCAGGCCAGAGAGCCGAGGGATCATCAAAAAGTCAAACATGTCAAACGGCGGTTTCACATGATTCAAGAATGGAAATCAGAAGGTGAAATCATAATTTGCAAAGTTGGAACGGATCACAATGTAGCCGATCCACTTACTAAACCTTTTCATCAAGTGAAGCACAACAAGCACGTTGAGGCAATAGGAATCAGGCATGTAGGAGACTGGCTTTGATTTCCTTGTTTAGTGTCTTAGTTAAAATTTTGAACATTTAATGTAAGATACTAAGAAAAATCATTCAAGTATAGGAGTAATATAAATTTCATGCAATATTTTATTACTCCACTTGCTATTTAATTGTGGTTTAGGATTAAATAATGAGTCCATTCAATTCTTGGAATATTCAAAATTGGGTATCAAGACCAGTCTTGATATGGAAACACCTATTAAGTGAACATTGAATATTATAATAAAATTTTTTCCCTAATCGAGGTCATTTAAACGATGGACGATTAATGAATAATTGAGATTAGTGTGTAGTTTTATTTATAGCACTGTTTCTTGTGCTAAGAGGACATGATTGTCATAAATCATTTGCACAAGTATTGGTTTAGAACCATACTGGATCGACCTATGAGAATACTTTAAGAGATTAAAAATCGTCATAAAGTATACTTCTCATTATGGCTATCCGAACCTATTTCCTTGACCATGAGTACTGTGAGTTCTCTTTTTTGAGTACTTGTCCGTTTTGATGTTGTCAAACGTCTACCGTAATATGGGATTATAACGGCAACACTCGGGCGGCTAAGTCCTCTTAGTAAAAGGAGCTACATTACAAGACTGGGAATGTCCACCTACTAAAATAGGGAAGATGTCTTTGTTGTATACAAGGCCTCTCATTGAGCGAGACTATAAAAATTCATGGTCGTGCTCAGATGAATTTTAGAAATCATCTGTTTATTGACAGTCGGACTTGGAATCGAGAAACAATTCTAGACGTAATAAGGATGTCGAAATAATCTTACCTTATAGTTCATGAAGAAGACATGAATAGACCTAGGAAAAAGGTGATACACTAAATGCTTACTTGTCCGGAAGGACAAGTGGGAAATCGAAAGGAATGGTGTCCTTCGAACAAGTGTATTATTCTGATAGCGGGTTCAGAATTATTAGAAAGCTAATATATTCAGCAAGGTCAAGTGATCGGAATGCCTGGGTGGAGGCCGCTTCCGATCAGTATTATTATTGTATAATTAATAGTACAACTTAATCTTGACTGAACCCTTCGGGTCACAACCTAGCAAATATACAAAACCCCTACAATATGCTGTCAGATTTTCCTTAAAATTGGAAAGTTGACATACATTCACTAGTGAAAGTAGATATTCAAGGATGGGTTAGGTTGGAGTGATAAGGACCCTTTGGAAATATGAATTTTTCTACTATATGAATGGTATATTCACGTTTTGTACTTGAATTTGATTTACATAAAATATGCAGCAATTACACATTATTCATTATATGAATGGTCGATAGTGTTGAAATCAATAGAGATCATGTATTATGTCATGGGTTTAGGCATTTATACCATTTGTGGATCTGGCACGGAGAAAGTGGAGAGTACAGTGGGGATCTTGTTCGGAATCATGTGCGTGTTAGAAGCAATGAGATTCATGTGGACGAGGAATACAAGAATGATGACTATATTGTTGATAATGGTAAGGATGGAGCAGATGATGATCGGGCGGATGAGGTCGAGGATGAACAAGTGGATGAGATGTGGCATGGTGTTGAAGGTGGAGTGTTTGAGTTATTATCGGAGGCTTCCAAAAAGCCTTTATATCCTGGGTGCAAAAAATACTCCAAACTATCGTCCGTGCTAACACTTTTCAACATTAACTCGAAGCATGGGTGGACAGACATTAGTTTTACTTCTTTGTTTTCCGCATTAAGTGATATGTTGTCTGATGAGAATGAAATTCCTAAGTCTTACTATTACGCAAAGAAGATAATGTGTCCCTTTGATTTGGACTATAAAAAGATACATGCATGTCCTAATGATTGTATTCTGTATCGAAATGAGTATGAACAATTGCAGGAGTGTCCACGATGCAAGCGGTCCCACTACAAGCGCATGAGTTGCAATCCTGGTACAGAGGGATCTCCTGCTAATCTGTTGTGGTATCTTCCCATTATTCCAAGGATTAAGCGTCTATTCTCAATACCAAAAGACGTAAAAAACTTGAGGTGGCATGCAGAGGGAAGAAAGAAAAACAGAATGCTGAAGCATCCAGCCGACTCTCCACAGTAGAAGAACATTGATTAGAAGTTTGAGAAATTTGGTGATGAAGTCATAAATTTAAGGCTTGGTTTGTGCACGGACGGGATGAATCCATTTGGCACTCTTAGTATCCAACACATCACATGGCCGGTACTTTTATTGATTTATAATTTGCCTCCATGGTTGTGCATGAAACATAAGTATGTAATGATTTCATTGCTAATAACGGGGCCTAGGCAACCTAGAAACGACATAGATGTTTACCTTGCGCCGCTTATTGACAACTTGAGAAAGATGTGGGACGAAGGGGTTTCCGTTTTCGATGCTCATTAGAACGAGATGTTCACATTTCATGCAGCCCTTATGTGGACCATGAATGACTTCCCTGCATATGGTAACTTGTGTGGGTACATGGTTAAAGGGAAAAAAGCATACCCCATATGTATTGATGTCACAATAAGCGCATACCTTACTCATTCTCGCAAAGATTCTACTTGCGGACTCGACAGTTCCTTAGGCGTGATCACCCTACCGTATGCAGAAAAAGGCTTTTGATGGAACAGTGGAAGAGGATACTGCACCTAGACCATTGACAAGTGCTGAGATTTGTGATCGGGTGAAAGGGATACGAACGGTGTTTGGAAAATCAGAAAAAACTTTAGTCTTAGTTGCTCCGTTTAAGAAAGAATCAATCTTTTGGAAGCTTCCGTACAGGAGAGAACATGACGTTAGGAACTGTCTTGATGTGATGCATATAGATGAGAATGTGTGTGATGCTCTTTTGGGAACGCTTATGAATATCCAAGGCAAAACAAAGGACGGAAAGGGTGCACGGTTAGATTTGAAAGAAATGGGGATTCGTCCAGAATTGTGGCCTCACGGAAAGGTTAGAAAGGGGAAGGAACCGAGAAAAGAAGATGAAAATGTTTCAAAAAAAGGGAAGGAGAAGAGCAAGGGAAAGGGAAAGGCGAAAGATGCGTCAAAGAAGAAAGTTGAGGGTAAAGGGAAGGATGAAAAGAATTATTTACCCCAGGCTTGCTATACATTGTCAAGGGTAGAGAAACATATGTTTTGTGCATGTCTGTACGGCATTAAGGTTCCATCAGGGTACTCATCTAACATGAAAATATTTGTAACCTTGAATGGAGAATTTAAGCTAACAAGTATGAAATCCCATGATTGTTACATTATGATGCAAGTATTCCTACTGATTGCAATCCGTGGTATTCTACCGAAGCATGTGAGGGAAGCGATTACAAGCCTTTGTTCGTTTTTCAATACAATTTGTAGCAAAGTGCTTGATCCTTGTACACTAGATTCTTTGCAAGCAGATGTGGTTACGACTTTGTACAAATTTGAGATGTATTTCCCACCCTCATTTTTTATCATAATGGTTCATCTGGTTCTTCATTTGGTGCGTGAGATTAAATTATGAGGTCCAGTGTTCATGAGGTGGTGCTACCCTTTTGAAAGACACATGGGTACATTACAAAATAAAGTACGGAACCGGGCTCACCCTGAAGGAAGTATGATGCAAGGGACCGTGGGTGAGGAGATAGGTAACTTTGTGGCGGACTACATAGCCCTTGCTCAACCTATTGGTCTTTCTATTTCTCGAGATGAAGGTAGACTTGATGGTCTTGGCACAATTGGGTCAAAACGAATGTCACCGAACCGAGATCAGTTCTTACAAGCACACCTTTATGTGTTACACCATGTTTTAGATGTGCACCCATATTTAGATGAGCACATGGCTAGTTTGCGTGACGAATTTCCATTGAAAGGTGAAAGGGCACTTATGCAGTTACATAATAAGAGGTTTGTTAATTGGTTTCTTTATCGAGTAATGAGTCGATTAGATGATACTAATGTGACCGATATAGTACGGTGGCTTGCGTATGGTCCTAGGGATGATGTTTGTTTATTTGAGGGATATGACATCAATGGGTACACTCTTTGGACCGAGGGTCGTGATTTGAAATCTTCTGCCACCCAAAACAGTGGTGTAACGCTTGTGGCATCGTCAAGGGAGTTTGCAATTGTTAAGGATAAATCACCTGTCGATGCAGAGTTGTCATACTATGGTCGAATTCAAGAAATACGGGAGGTTGATTATTGTAACTTCACGGTTGCTCTTTTCAAGTGTAAGGTGGTTGATAATATCAGGTGTAGCGTCAAATACGAGGACTTTACACTTGTAGATCTTGGCCACTTGAATGATAGTGCGGAACCATTTATCCTTGCATCTTAAGCTAAGCAAGTGTTCAACGTAACTGACCCAGTTTATTCAAAATGGTTTATAGTGCTAGCTGGAAAAAGAAGAATCCTAGGCATTGGAGATGTTGAGGATGAGGAAGAATATGATGCTTTTGATGATTTTGCACCTTTCACTGTTCCTAGACCTGTTGTAATAAATGATATAGACAACGAAGCAGGTTATATGCGATCAGACCACAACAAAGGAATTTCAGATCGAGGTAGTATGATTAAAAGTTAGTAATGGTTTCATTGCAAATATAGTTTACTTATCATGTATATAGGAGCATAAGTAGGCAAAAATGACCATAACTGACATAAATGAACTTATATTTGACCCAAATCCTTTGTTTTGTGTATAAACTAACATGTTTGTAGTTTGAAATTTCCTAAGTGTACTCATTATCATGCATATACAAGGTGATAGTACCATAAGTAGGTGAAAATGGCTTAAATGACCTTCTACTTAACCCAATTCCTTTGTTTTGTGTATGAACTAACATTTAATAATTCTATCAACTCATATTCACTATATTTAACATGTTTGTAGTTTGAAATTGCCTAAGTGTACTCATTATCATGCATATACAAGGTTATAGGACCATAAGTAGGTGAAAATGACTTAAATGAGCTTCTACTTAACCCATGTCCTTTGTTTTGTGTATGAACTAATATTTAATCATTTTAACAACTCATATTCATTATATTTAACATGTTTGTAGTTTGAAATTGCCTAAGTGTACTCATTTGCTCTCATACTTTACTATAGACTAATATTGTTTTATGATTGCTTTGACAAGTGCTGTAGAAACCCATTTGTGTATCCCCAAAATCAAACCCAGTGATAGGTACCTTTCACGTCGAATCATAATCGGATGAAGTGAAAGTGTGGAAAGTCTAGTGTTGCGGCTAGTTTTATTTCTTTTCTTTCTCTCTATTTTTGAAAACCTATTTTTAAGAAAACAGCCAATCCATTTTGGTTTGGTCCATGGCAAGGGTCCAATAATAGTGTAGTTGGGTCGGGTTCGAAAAGAGCTTTCCAACGATATATTTTAAGCCCAATTCCAATTAATAATGAGGAAGTTATGGTCAAATTACCAAACTAGGCCTGGTTTGATCCTTATATGTGGCCCAATGATCTAGATGAGGGTCTAATATTGATTTATCATTCCTAATGCAATTAGAATTGATTTTAGTTTTCTAGATTCTTCTGGAAGATTCTTTTGATTCCTAATTTAATTACCATTGATAAATAGACATTGGTTGACTTTTTAGAGTTTTAATCAGAATAAAAAAGTGTTTTTGAGGAAAATACGATTTTGCCCTTCTGTACGGCTAAATTTTATCAAAATTAAGAAAACGCGTGAAATTATTTTCTAGCACCTGACGACAGGATTAGCGCCTGGCGCTAAGGCTTGGCGTCTGGCGCAAAGCTGTTTTATTCTCGTCGAAACTCTGATTTGTTTTTCTATCCGTCTAGCTGATTTTCTCTATAAATAGCCTCCTAAAACCTCCGTTTTTTATCATTAAAAATCAGCAGTTCTCATCAGTAATCAACAACTCTCTAATTCTCTTCTCTCTCTCATGCTTTTAATCACGCTCAATAAGATAATTAATTATCTTGTTTAGGGTTAATTGGATTATAATTTAAGTAATCTCCAATAATAGATTTTTTTGTGCATTAATACTCAACCTACATAGATAAACAGGTTTAGGGTAAACCTATTGCTTGCATATTAGTCAGAAAGCGCTCATTAATAAGATTAAAATAAAGTAAAGGCCTATTAATAGGGCAAGTTCAATCTCTTTTAGGTTGGATTTGTACCTTCATCCCCGAACTACCAGTTATAGTTCTAGACCTATTAGAGTTAACGATCTCCTGGATCGTTAAGGGGTGTAACCTTCACCTTGTGAACGGTTTACAAGTTCCTAAAACTTGTTGGCGACTCTTTCACTCTATGTTCTTTCCCTTTGGACGCCACCGTACTTTAGTGTATGATTACAGTGGGGTTCAAGCTAGGGATAATGCTTGAAATATTCCCTACAGTTTTTCGCGACTCCATTGAGGAAGGTTTATATTTTAATTCCTGAATTTTATTTCGGCAATGATTTAGAATGAGTGGATTAGACTCGAAAAGTTCTAAGTATTTCATGTGCGTAATTTTTGTTAACATTATTGTCATATGCATAAAAAAGATCTCATTGGAAAGACCATCCGTAATGAGTTGCTGGAAATTGTGTATACAAGGAGAATTAATATAGTATTATTGTCCCTTTATGTAGGAGACTTAATTCGGGAATTGTTGTAGTGTAATCGGCTACTTTAAGGGCTTATTTGAGGTACGTTCGCGTACTTAGCATATTTTGATGATGTAGAATCATGCTAGGCTTGATTTCAATCAATTACAAGTAGTATCATGCTAAGGTTTATGTATGGAATTGTGAATTAATGGTGTTGGTGATTGAATTGGGAAACATGAATTATTTGTGATGGTTTATGGATTGGAAAATTATATTTTGGGCATGTCGTGTTTGAACCACACTTTTATTTATGGCATGTTAGAATGCATGATTAATTAAACTACATGTTTAATTATGTTTGGAATATTGAAAAGGAATTTTATTATGGTTCAAATAATTTTTATTGATGCTTTCAGCATGAGGAAGGAGCTATATAAGTGTCTATGTACACATGGGATAAATTGTATGTTGGTGCCTTTTTGCACTTAAGGTGTTTTTAACACCGAGGGATAGGATTTTTGGCGCTCTATGCGTTTAAGGTGTCTTTGACCCTGAGGTAGAATTAAAAAGGGTTAAACATTAAATAATATGTGGTCACTAATTATTCAAGAATTAAATTGGTATGTTTGGTTGATTGAATAAGTATGGTTGATTGATTTATTATGCTTTGAGAGTCATCACCAAGTCCAATAACATGTAAATAACGTAAAGTGAAAGAGATTACGCACCAAAACTCTTGGAACGTATATACCTTGAGTATGAACAATGGGGGGAGTTATGGGGTTTTATATTTAACCATAACTTCTAATGGAGTACAGGACACTGTACATTCCTTTTTATTTATTATTATGTGCAGGAATTCCGCCACCTTTGAGTGGTTTTGTCACTGGCACGGTTAGCTCCCGTGTCAGTTAACCTCAATTTATTTCGGGGAGGTATAGTTGGAAACTCGTTCGATGCGTAATCAACGCTAAATGAATTATTTAGTGTCTAGTTAATGTGTGTTGTTGGTTGTTGTGTGTGCTTGTAAACAGGTGCAATGAGGTAAGTGTGTGTTGATAGGTGAAAGCATGTTAGCGTGTTTAATTACGCTTATGTACTCAGCTTTGCTGATTGTGTGTGTTTGTGTGTTTGGCCATGTCTTTACTTTGGCCCTACGACGACCCATTTTCTAATGGCGAGTAGTGGGGACAAGTAGAGAGGAGGTTTCAGGTGATGAAGTATATTCATGAATGGGCATGAGTGAAGAGCGAATCGTGCTAGTTTCTATAAGTATATGATGTTTTTAATGCTTTAATTATTTATGATATTATTATTATGCATGACTAATGCAAAAGTTTTAAAGTTGGTTAGGTTTTAATATGGGCTTACAATGGTTCCAAGTTGTAGGATGGTTTTATTTTACTTCGTTTGACTTTGGTTTTGACATTACTTTCGTTGGTTGACTTTTCAAGTTGACTTGTTTTGAATGGTTTTGAAGTTAGTCTTCCGCTGTGTGTCTTTGATGGTTGTCGTAGCAGTTTTCACGGTGGCGGTAATATCTTAGATATTCCTAGTTAAATTTTTAAACAGGGCAAAATAGGTATTTTAAAAGAAAGGAATTTCTAGGGTGCTACATGATTTAACTCTAGCGCCAGGCGAAAGCTTCTGTCGCCAGGCGCCAAAGCCAAATTATGGCGCCGGCCTCTGTTCGCTGGCCCCAAGTTCTTCCAATACCGAGCCAGAAATATGCGTTCTAATTTTGACCAGTTTTTAGCACTGTTTGCTCGATCCTACTTCCTGATTGAGTTTTTCTCACTTTTCCGAAACCCGGATGTGTTCTTCATATGGACATAACCCCCTTGGAATTCATGCTCCATCTACCCGATTGAACGCTCTGTGCGACAAAGGGTACATCCGAGAATGTTGAATTCACCAAACCATGGAAGCGAGTTTTTAACTCGCGGTGTCCCATCCACTCGCGCCAACCTTTAACAGTTAGGCTTCCGCGCGGTGCATCCGGATAATTAACCATGGAACCTCTTTTACTAATCCATATCCCAAACTTTAGAGAACTAGAGCCATGGTTAGGCTACAAACTTATTACATCATATTGTGCCTACTTGACTAATTCTGCATCATTTGTTGTGCATACTCTATGTGTTTTTCCTAACCTTTTGTTTGCCTTGTGTTAAGACTAAATAAACTGATTAATGACTAAAAGAACTTTTCCTAATTAATTAATTAATTAATTTGAGTAATCAAAGTGTAATAAATTAATCAAAATTGACCTAGTGTTTTTCCTAACCTTTTCCCATATCAATGTTCCAGCAATGGCGCCAAGATTTGGACTTCAGCGCCACTTTGTGGAGTGCAGCGCCTGGTGACAATTCTGTCGTTTGGCGCCATACTACCAAGTGCGGTGCCAGTCTTGTCGTTTTGACGATAGTTTGGTATATTGCTCGAGTCATCACTTTGTGTCTAATTGAACAGTTTGCTAATCAATTCGATTATTTTTTATTAATAATAATACCTTGTTAAGTCATTAGTTGAGTCTAGGCACTAAGTCCCATGGTCTTACACAAGAGTCAAAGCATGTCACTTGCACTCACCATATAAAGCATACACTAGTATGTATGCACACTTTGACCGTGTCTGAGAGAGTCTTGTATGCGCGTGTTTTCTGTCATTTTTTTTAGGGGGGTAAGTCGGATGTTAATCCTCTTATTAAACCACTTATTTGAAACCTACAATTGATTCCCAAAAATATACACCCCATTTTTGCTTTATTTTAAAATAACCCGTAATGTCAAAGTAAATTTGACTCAAGTCATTAAAACAAAAATGGTTTAATTTACAGCGTGTGGTCAAGAAAGGAAGGGCGTTTGATCAAAGACAACCTTTTCATGAAAATTCAACTTTTTGACAAGCCAATCGCTTGAAAAAGGAAAGCTAAGAAGATAATGACAACTAAAGAGGAAGTTAATGAATTTAGGAACCAATTGATTACTGTGACTGAGGTGTTGAAGGTTTTAACCCTCAAAATCGATGACCCAGTGAAGCAACAACAGATGGACCTCATGCAAGAAAGCTTGAGCAAGTTGTCTAGTGACTACAAAGTTCAAGGCATCAGTTCACAAGGGGTCTTGGTGGACAAGGATCTTCTTCCGCAGAAGTTCAATGCCAACGACATTTCGCAATTCAAAGCAGCTGATAACCCTTACATTCATCTATAAGCTTTTGAAACAATAATGAGTATTAAGGGTATCGATAAGAAAGTGTTTCCCTCTTTGTTTTCTCTATCTCTTGAAACCGTTTGCCAACAATGGTTCTTCTCCCTTGACAAAGAGAGAACCTCTACTTGGGAGTCAATAGTGAACGCTTTCATTGATAGATACAAGTGAAAAATTCAAGTTGAAACTGATTATAGGGAACTTGAAAGACTCAAGGAGAAGAAGAATGAAGGTTTCACCTCTTTCTTCAACAAATGGAGAGAATCCTCAACTAAGATGATTGAAGTACCAAGCAAAAAAGAATCTGTGAGGTTATTCATCAAGAACCTTCAAGTGAAGTACTCCAAGCATCTCAGATACAAAAATGATCCCCATACCTTCAAGGCCGTCTATGACATTGGAATTAATATTGAAGACGACCTGGCAAAGCTAAAAGCTGCTAACAGTAACTCCAACAGTGGCTAGATAGGGAAGAAGAATGATAGTCCTTCTTCTTCAAAAACCATCCACTCAAACAATGTTAGCACTTTCAATTTGAGGGAAGTCCTTGCTATGAACAACCAAGGACAAAAGAAACCATTTAGGAGGAACTTTACTCCGATAGGTATGAGTTATGACACCGCATTTGGCCGTCTAAATGCAAAAGGTCTTATAAATCTTATTGGACCATTTGGGGAGCCACCAGTTGAGAAAAGGATAGCTAGCTGGAAATATCATCAAGGTAGGGGCCATCTTACTAAAAATTATTGGAAGCTTAAGGAAGCTATCTAAGATAATTGATAACAATAAACTTCCATTGCCTCCTCCCAGTAAGAAGTCAAGCATTGACAATGCACCTCTCTCTCATTCATTGGCCATCTCTAATGAAGGAAACGAGGTTGATCCCTCATCTCACCATAAACCAATTCAAGAAACTCATGCTATCGAAGAAGAGGAGGAGATCTTTTTCGATGCCATAGATGACTTCCCTGAACCAGCAAGCAAAGAAGATGTATGGATGCTTATATGGTACATGTGGGAGGGATCAAGTTTGCTACGAGAAGCTCTCGAAGTCGCAAAGAAACAAGTAGAAGAGCTTTAGAAAAAGTGTGATAAGGTTCCACCCATGAAGAAGAAACCCTTCTCTCTACAAGTAACTGACGGACCCAAGAAGAGTAATAAACTCTATACTCCAATTGGGACTTCATAAGCCAAGATGTTCAAAATGCTCTCTAAGAGTGCAAGATCAAACCTCTCGAACCGAGACCATTTGAATCGCTAAAGAGGACATATAGATTTTATTGTCAATACCATCAATTAGGGGGACACACTATTGAAAACTGTTTTAAATTTAAAGATTTAATTCAGAAAATGATTGATGATAAAAAAAGATAGTCCAAATTCCACAAGAAGAAGACATTTGCATCAATGGGGTTTGGGACATCGATGATGAAGACGTTTACTTAAGGATATGGAAGAACCTCCACTTTCAGTCATATATCCAATAAGCGATTTTTGGGATGAAGAGGATTCATCTATAGACGTCCTCACAAGGTATGGGAGAATGCAACCTCCCATTTTAACATAACTTATGCCTACCACACAACAAGTTCCCATACCTATCATAGAAGATAATGATAATGTCAAGCAATTCAAGAAGACTAAGGTCGAGATGAATATTTGGAAGCTTCTAGCAACATCTTGAGAACATAGATTGGTAGTAATAAATGCCTTGGATAAGATAGGGATAGATTCTGACACCACTCCTCAGGGGTTGGATAACTTCCTTACGAGTGATCTCCCTAGTCCTATCAATTTGATCACCTTTTCTGATAAAGATCTACCTCCAGAAGGTGACAAGCATTATAAGGCACTAAACCTCACAGTAGTTTGCAAGAGAATGAATGTCCCAATGACTCTTGTAGAAAATGGATTGACAATTAATATCTCTCCACTTAAAACTACGAGAATGCTAGGTGTAGACACCCAAATGTGTCTCCCCAAAACAAAACCCAGTGATAAATACATTTAATGTCATTTGATTATCGAACGAAGAGAAAGTGTGAAAAGTCTAGTGATGAGGATGTTTTTATTAAAATATCTTTTCTTTTTATTTTTGAAAATATTTCTTTCCTTACCTTATTTATGAAAAACGTGCATTCTAGTTTGGTTTGGTCCATGATAAGGGCCAATAATGGTGTAGGTGGATAGGTCATGAAAAGACCTATACAACGATATATTATAAGCCCAATTCCGATGAATAATAAGGAAGTTATGGACAATATACTAAACTGGGCCCGTTTTGGTTTTTATGTGCGGCCTAATGACCTAGAGGAGGGTCTATTATTAATTACCATTCCTAAAGCTAATACGATTGATTAAAGTCTTCAAGAATACTCTAAAAGGTTCTTTTAAATCCTAATGGAGTTAGGATTAATAGTTATGTTTTAAAGAGTTTGAAATTGAATAAAACTACTCCTTTTTAGAATCCTTGTTTTGTACGAAGAGGAATATATTTAGATATTAATTTCGTGCCTCATAATTTTAGTCCCAAATCTCTCTTTCAATTATTTAATTTAATTGTTTGGTTTTTAGTTTCCTTGAAGTTACTAACTGATGAGTGACATTTATGTCACTCCTAAGGAGTAGTTTTAGAGTCTTTTCCGTGTTTATTTTTCCCTTATTTTCCTTTTATTCTCTTTTTTTCTCTTTAATAAAGTTTCTAGTTTATTTTGGTAATTTTGGAGTGTTTTGGTTTAGTTTCTTTATTTTATTAGTTTTAGTCTATTTTCGTATTTTATTTTACTTTATTTGCTTGTATAGTTTTTGTTTTATTTTTATTAGTTTAGTTTTATGTCTCTTATTTTCTATTTTATTTTATTTATTTTATTTTATTTGTCGTGGTTTTGTTTTATTTCGTCCTTTGTTTATTTTCATTTTATTTTATTTTATATTTTTCCCGATTCTCCCTTGTGTATATTTTGTTTTGCAGGATCGTGTTCGGAGGTCCGAGGTTCGAGTCAAATGAGCAATGCCTCTCACTGCATGTAATTGCTGCTCATCTTGCTGCACCTTTCCCTTCCTATCCTCCACCCCACCATAACTTATCCTCCACCACAACAACACCTCACTCCCCTGTTTCCTGCTACACCACCACACACGCCAACACCAATTCACTCACCTACATCCACCCTCACCTCGCAACAGCCACCAATTAACTCCCCTGCTTCACCCCGCAAACCACCAGCCACAACAACAACAAAACAACCACCAATTAAGCAACAAATCGCCCACCAGCATCAATTACAGAAAAAATCAGAACAAATTGAAAATCAATCAAGTTCGAGCAAACCCATTGAGATGTTCGGCCGAACTTCGAGTCAGAGACTTTGGGGGTTTTGTTATTCGAAGAGGAGTGGTCGAACATACCCATGGTTCGACCGAACCAACCCCGTAGTTCGGCCGCACCAACCCCGGTTCGATCGAACCATTTCACGAGCTATGCACATGGCTTTCAATGAGGATCGAACGGCCTCGATTTGATGATGATGGTTGATGAACGGTGGTGATAAGATGAGCTTCAATGGAGTTCAACTTGAAGCAGCTAATGTGAAGGAGAAGAAGAAAGAAATCGGGGTAGCTGATGTTTTGGGGAATTTTGGATTTATTTTTCTTTTTCTTTTATTCTTATTTCTTTTCCTTTTCCTTTTCTTATTTCTTTTCTCTTTTGTTTTCTTTTCTCTTTTATTTTCTTTTTATTTCCTTTTCTTTCTTTATTTTATTTCCTTCTTTTATTTTTCTATTTTCCCTAGTTTTATTAGCTTAGTATAAATACCCAATTTGGGGTAATTAGAAAAACATGGAATAACTATCTATTCCTCTCTCTAATTAGTTTTAATCTTAGGTTAGGTTAGGGTTAGTCTTCATTGGTAGAGAGAGAAAGTGAGGTTTTCTTCATTAATGAACTTGAATTTTGAAGAAGGAGCTTGTTCAATCCTTTGTAGACCTTCATCTTCAATTAATGAGCAATTTCTTACTCTTTCTCTTTACCTTTGTTCTTGATTTTGTTTATTTGCTTTTATTTTTCTTCCTTGCTTATTAATCATGTTGATGCTTATTGATTTGATGATTGATATTGTTTTCAACATGATTTGTGAGTAGTCATCTAGCCAAGGGTGTGGGGATGGTGTAGTTGCTAATTGTTCATGCTTTTAATGTTGGGGTTATGTTAATGGTGATTAAAGTCTTTGCATGCTTGATATTCTTTGGTCTTTCTTGCAAGTGCACATTGTTAGTTGATTAAAGATGAGTCTTTACTAACAAGTAACGGAAGTTGACTTAGTTGAGATTCATTACTATCGATTGTTATTTAATAGTACCTCTTAGTATATGGTTCTAATGTGGAAACATAGAGGCTATGTTAGGAGAAGCCAATTGACCCCGGAAGGCGACTAGATTGGACCCTTTACTTCGGTATTCATGCATGTTTAGTTTACCATTGATATGCTACTTTATTTTTGTATGGTCAAGCGTCAACTTTGCCTACCCATTTCCCTTGGTGCCTTAATGTTTTATTTCTTGTTTTAGCATTTTTAGACTTTAGTTTATTTATTCCCTATTCCGGACTAGCTTAATTGTCGATAACATTTGGTGGTGTTTACCGTTCTCTGTGGTTCGACCCCTATGCTTGCCTTATACTCGTATTAGGTTTGTTTAGGTTGTATAAATTGTATTTGATCTAGGGATAGACAATTGACGACGCGTTTATTGCCCTTGTCAAATTGGCGCCGTTGCCGGGGAACGACTTCCATTACCGTTATGTTATCTTATTGAGACTAGTCCATTGTATATATTTTATTTTGATTTGTTTTTGTTCTCTTTGTTTTGTTTGAGAAAAAATGGCTTATATTTCTATTCCTCAATTTGATAATGAACCGTTTTTGGTGTATTTCAATAGACTTGAGGATTTCCTAGATGGTGTTAAACGTTTAACCAAGGGTGATTATTGTGAAATCATTAATTTGGGATTAAATGAGCGTTTTAGAGGAGTAGTTGATAATATGTTAAATGGTAAATTTCAAGACATGTCTTCGGATGAAGCTTGGGATTTCTTTTCATGGTTAGTTAGGGATAATTATGATTGGAAGAGGGCCAATCATGAGACTTATGTTCGGGATTCTCATGCTTTTAATATTGATGATAATTGTCATGATTTGTCTAATATGAATTCCCATGATGTGCTTGATGCTCCCCATAGTGACCATGTAATGCATGATTTCAACTCCCCTCCCTCTATAGCTCAATGTAATGAGGTACATTCTAATGATGATGAAGTGCATGTTCTTTCTCATATTGCATCCGATTTTTGCATGAATTCTAAAGGTGTGCCCCATAGTCCCCCAGATGATTCCAATGAGCAAGCTTTTGACTCGTCTATCCATGATGATTTGGACTCATTTGAGATTATGGCCCAAATATTTCTTGAGTTTCAAACGGTAGCCCATAACCTTATGAGTGAGTTCATTAATTAGGCTTCATTAGAAAGAGATGAGTTTGAGAGAAATTTGCCTCCATTCACTCTTGATTTTGAGATAGTAGAAGGAAAGGTTGTTTATTGTGGTGAAAAGGAGGATAAGGTTTATTAGCTTGGATTTTTTGAGCTTGAGGGAGATGTAGAACATGAGGGTTCTTCATTTGAGGATTCCATGATTGATTTTCATTCCCTCATTAGTGATGTGAGATCTTGTGATGAGGGATTAGCTACCCCTTTTTCCTTTTCTCATACACCTTTTTCCCAAAGGTTTAACCATATCTCCTACTATCCTATGTTCCTCCCTTCTTTTCTCAAAGAACCTCTTAGGGATCCTCTTTCTATTCATGCTTCCGAAGCCCCTAACTCTTTCATTGTTGATGAGGAAAAGAGTTATAATGCCAACCAAAAAGATTTTTGTGAGGATTTTTCTTTTTCTTCTTCTACTTTTTCTTCTTATTTTCTTGATTTTTATTTTGATTCTTTTACTTTTTCTTTTCTCCCTTCTCTCAAGCATAAAGTCTCCTTGTACTTTATGTTTTCTTGTCATTTGAGCATCGCGTATGCTCTATTCCTTGATATGTTTGCCGGTGCATATGACAAGCTATTGCGTTCTTTGTCGGGTTATTTACTAGATTGGTGATGCTTGGACGTTAAGCAAGCCTTTGCGGGAGGTAACCCGTGTTTTATTGCTTTCTTTTTCTTTCTTTTGTGTTTCTCATTTTTGTTTACTCTCTTGTCTATGTGTATAGGTACTCGATGCATATACTCATGTGCAAGGATTTTGGATTGAGCTCCTTGAGAAGAAGCACACCAATGATTGCTTGCATTTGGAAAATCAACAAAGACGAGGAATTAGATGAAATTGTGGACAATGTGCTCAATTGCGGGTTTCAACACCCACCTCACATTTGGTTTACTCTTTCCTTCTTCCCTCATCTTGGATTTGCTTTCTTAATTGCATTTGGATTGAATGATTATGAATTGTTGTGTGAATGAGTTTTCTTCCTTCCCCTCCCACCCACCCTTTTTGCCTTTATTTTGAGCATTGAGGACAATGCTCCATTCTAGCTTGGGGGAGTAGCTATTCGCTAGCTTGGGGGGGGGTTATCTATATTTCTTGGTGGTTTCTTAATCCATAGTCTCATGATTGCTTGATTTATTTCTCTCATACTTGCCAAAGTCTATTATTGAGATTGGTTTTCCATGTTTGGATGGCCATGAGCGCCTTATTGAGTTGACTTTTGGTATTTGTAGCTTTGATTGATCATGCTTTCATCTTGCACAATTGTATATGCATTCTTGAGTATTGTTGGTTTTGTGAATATTTGTGTGTATAGTGTCTTTCCATGGTATTCAAGGCAAGTTTCAAAATGTTTGGTTTTAAACTTGGACATAATTGGGCTTTAGCACCTAGAATACCCTCTTTTCTAGTTGTTAGAGGTTTTCGTGCACTTGAATGTCGAGGTTGGTTCACACATATAACATTGCCAAGGTAGTAGAACTTAAGGGCTATGAGACCTTAGCTCACTTGGTTTGTGGTAAGATGGTTGTCGCTCTCTAGCTAGTTGAAGCTTTAAAGGTGATTTTTGCTACTCCACTACCGTCATTTTTGTGAGGATGTGTCTATTTTGTTCTAGCCTTCTACATTTCTTGCATGTGTGGCGTTTGGATCCTTGGCATTGCTAGCTTATATCGAGAATTTGGCTTAATCTACCCAAGATCGAGACCGAACCAACCTAGGG
Organism: Chenopodium quinoa; assembly: GCF_001683475.1. Lineage (NCBI taxonomy): Eukaryota > Viridiplantae > Streptophyta > Magnoliopsida > Caryophyllales > Amaranthaceae > Chenopodium > Chenopodium quinoa. Next base: position 149,298 of record NW_018745251.1, on the reverse strand, counting down.
GAAGACGAAGGCAATTATGATTTTTGTTTTGTTTTATTATTTTCTTTTCTTTTATTTTTCTTTTGCATTTGCTCATTTAGTAACCCAATTTGAGCCATTTTCCCTTCTTTGGCATAACCACATTACAAACCAATGGACCTTTGCTTTATTTTCACCTTTATTAGTTTTTGTGAAGCATTCTCGGGACTTGATTTGTATTTTTGGTTAATGAAGGTGAGAAAAAGAATGAAAAAGAAGTGAAAAACTCAAATTTGGTACTTGTGATTATATTTGTTATGTTGAATGGTTTGAGTAAATGAGAATAAAATAAAGGAAATGAAAGAAAAAGCCGCTCAAAGTTAAAAGAGGCGAGAGCAAAGAATAAAAAGAAATGAGAAAAAAAAGAGAAAGAAGAAAATATTGAGAAAATACAAAAATATTTGTTGTTTGGTTGAAAAAGAATAAGCTTGGGGGAGGAGTTTCTAGAACTTTTGATTTGAAAGTTGGTAGTTTATTGAGTTTGAATTGAGGAATTATCAACCTTGCTTCACTTCTAAGTTTACCACCAATTTCCAAATTTATTTCCACACCCTTTACCCTAGCCTAAACGTTTCAACCCTTTTAAGACCTTTTGACCTTAGTGAGTTTAGTTACTACCGATGGAGGGTAATCAAGCCAAGCCTATTGAGCTAGCTATCAATGCCAAGATGTCGGGTAGCCTAAATGTTTTTCATTGCTTATTTTGTTCCGATTCCTTCGAGGAATCTCGAGATATCACCTTAAAAGTGGATGCAAAACTAGTGAGGATGCGAGAGTTTGGTTGGAGATAAGGAGGAGTGTAAGTCCCTCTAAGTTCTCTACCCTTTGCATGCTTTATGTGTGCATCAACCTTAGCTATTCTTTTGCTTGGCTACCTTTAATGTCTAGAAAGGATTGTATTCTTGTGCATTTAGCCCATTGTTTGTGTTTGGTTTGAAATATCAAAACTCGAGTTTTCTTGATTTCACTTTTGCCTTGAATGTTATGTGTTGCCAAGAATTGTGGGTTAAACCTCTTAGGAAACCCTCACGAGAGCTTACTCGTCCTCTTTGGCGACATAGGAGTTTAAAGTGCTTGATGCATACGCTAAATGCATCCGTGATTCCTACGAAAGTGAGTTAGTGTACATTCTTTCTCCTTGTTTCTTTTTTGTTTTTTGTTTCTTTTGCTTTAAATAATTTCATCTTGTTCTCTTTTGCCTTAGCTTTGCTCGAGGACGAGCAAAGGATTAGCTTGGTGGAATTTGATGAGTGACATTTATGTCACTCCTACGGAGTAGTTTTAGAGTCTTTTCCGTGTTTATTTTTCCCTTATTTTCCTTTTATTCTCTTGTTTTCTCTTTAATAAAGTTTCTAGTTTATTTTGGTAATTTTGGAGTGTTTTGGTTTAGTTTCTTTATTTTATTAGTTTTAGTCTATTTTCGTATTTTATTTTACTTTATTTGCTTGTATAGTTTTTGTTTTATTTTTATTAGTTTAGTTTTATGTCTCTTATTTTCTATTTTATTTTATTTATTTCTATTTTATTTATTTTATTTTATTTGTCGTGGTTTTGTTTTATTTCGTCCTTTGTTTATTTTCATTTTATTTTATTTTATATTTTTCCCGATTCTCCCTTGTGTATATTTTGTTTTGCAGGATCGTGTTCGGAGGTCCGAGGTTCGAGTCAAATGAGCAATGCCTCTCACTCCACGTAATTGCTGCTCATCTTGCTGCACCTTGCCCTTCCTATCCTCCACCCCGCCATATCTTATCCTCCACCACAATAGCACCTCACTCCCCTGCTCCCTGCTACACCACCACACACACCAGCACCAATTCACTCACCTGCTGCCACCCTCACACCACTCACCACCAGCCAACAACCACCTGACCACCGCAACCAGCCAATCCACTCCCCTGCTTCACCCCGCAGCAGCACCAACACAAACAAACCACACCTAGCAGCCATCTAGCAGCGCCACCACACACAACAGCAGCCACCCCCTGCTCTCACCACCTCACACAACCACAACCAAGCACCACAACACCCCTCACAGCTGCCGCAACAACCATACCCCAAACCAACCCGCAATTGCAACACCAACGCGCACCCCGCAACACCACTTCCCTGCTGCCACCAATTTACAGCCACCCTCACCTCGCAACAGCCACCAATTAACTCCCCTGCTTCACCCCGCAAACCACCAGCCACAACAACAACAAAACAACCACCAATTAAGCAACAAATCGCCCACCAACATCAATTACAGAAAAATCAGAATAAATTGAAAATCAATCAAGTTCGAGCAAACCCATTGAGATGTTCGGCCGAACTTCGAGTCAGAGACTTTGGGGGTTTTGTTATTCGAAGAGGAGTGGTCGAACATACCCATGGTTCGACCGAACCAACCCCGTAGTTCGGCCGCACCAACCCCGGTTCGATCGAACCATTTCACGAGCTATACACATGGCTTTGAATGAGGATCGAACGACCTCGATTTGATGATGATGGTTGATGAACGGTGGTGATAAGATGAGCTTCAATGGAGTTCAACTTGAAGCAGCTAATGTGAAGGAGAAGAAGAAAGAAATCGGGGTAGCTAATGTTTTGGGGGATTTTTGTTTTATTTTTCTTTTTCTTTTATTTTTATTTCTTTTCCTTTTCCTTTTCTTATTTCTTTTCTCTTTTGTTTTCTTTTCTCTTTTATTTTCTTTTTATTTCCTTTTCTTTCTTTATTTTATTTCTTTCTTTTATTTTTCTATTTTTCCTAGTTTTATTAGCTTAGTATAAATACCCAATTTTGGGGTAATTAGAAAAACATGGAATAACTATCTATTCCTCTCTCTAATTAGTTTTAATCTTAGGTTAGGTTAGGGTTAGTCTTCATTGGTAGAGAGAGAAAGTGAGGTTTTCTTCATTAATGAACTTGAATTTTGAAGAAGGAGCTTGTTCAATCCTTTGTAGACCTTCATCTTCAATTAATGAGCAATTTCTTACTCTTTCTCTTTACCTTTGTTCTTGATTTTGTTTATTTGCTTTTATTTTTATTCCGTGCTTATTAATAATGTTGATGCTTATTGATTTGATGATTGATATTGTTTTCAACATGATTTGTGAGTAGTCATCTAGCCAAGGGTGTGGGGATGGTGTAGTTGCTAATTGTTCATGCTTTTAATGTTGGGGTTATGTTAATGGTGATTAAAGTCTTTGCATGCTTGATATTCTTTTGTCTTTCTTGCAAGTGCACATTGTTAGTTGATCAAAGATGAGTCTTTACTAACAAGTAACGGAAGTTGACTTAGTTGAGATTCATTACTATCGATTGTTATTTAATAGTACCTCTTAGTATATGGTTCTAATGTGGAAACATAGAGGCTATGTTAGGAGAAGCCAATTGACCCCGGAAGGCGGCTAGATTGGACCCTTTACTTCGGTATTCATGCATGTTTAGTTTACCATTGATATGCTACTTTATTATTGTATGGTCAAGCGTCAACTTCGCCTACCCATTTCCCTTGGTGCCTTAATGTTTTATTTCTTGTTTTAGCATTTTTAGACTTTAGTTTATTTATCCCCTATTCCGGACTAGTCTAATTGTCGATAACATTTGTTGGTGTTTACCGTTCTCTGTGGTTCGACCCCTATGCTTGCCTTATACTCGTATTAGGTTTGTTTAGGTTGTATAAATTGTATTTGATCTAGGGATAGACAATTGACGACGCGTTTATTGCCCTTGTCACTAACGTGTGTATTTTGTTATTAGAAAGAGATATGAGGCATCAATGTAAGTGCTTTAATTGATTTATTGATATTATGATATAGAAATCATGCTTAGGTTGTTATTTTGATTCCTAGTATCATGTTTAGGATGTTCCTAGTATCATGTAAGGATGCTTTCTTTAATATGATATTTAGGGTATTTTCTTATATAAATTATGATTTCTATGATGCCTTTTATTGTCTTTTCTAATATTCATGTTAATATCATGTTAGGGCTATATATTTGATTTTTATTGTTTAGTGACATGCTAGGGTTTGTTATTAATCTTGTTAGTATCATGCCTAGGATCTTGCTATTATTATGCTTTGACATGAATATTATGATTATAATTGTTATGATGATGATTCATGATTATTTTTATTATTGTCATAATTATCATTATTTTTTATGATTACTATTTTGTTGCTTGATATTATATTTATTGTTATTGCTTGATCACACCTTTTATGCATGTTTAAAAGGAATTTGTACTTTTAATCATGCTTAATAAGATAATTAATAATCTTGCTTAGGGTTACTATGATTACAATTCAAGTGATAGCCAATAATAGATTTGTTTGTGCATTAATAATCAACCAACATAGATTAAACGGGTTTAGAGTAAACCTAATGATTGCATGTTTGTCAGAAAGCGCACATGAATACGATCAGAATAAAGTAGGGGCCTATTATTAGGGCAGGTTCAAGCTCTTTTAGGTTGGATTTGTACCTTCATCCCCAAACTATCAGTCATGGTTCCAAAGCTATTGGAGTTGACGATCTCCTAGATTGTTAAGGGTTGTAACCTTCCCCCGTGAACGGTTTACAAGTTCCTAAAACATGTTGGCGACCCTTTTGCTCTATCTTCATTCCCTTAGGACGCCACCATACTTTAGTGAATGATCACAGTGGGGTTCAAGCTAGGGATAATTCTTGAAATATTCCCTACAGTTTTTGGCGACTCCACTGGGGAGGATTTCTATTTTAATTCCTGAAATTTATTTCGTCAATGATTTATAATGAGTGGATGAGACTCGAAAAGTTGTAAGTATTTCATGTGTGTAATTTTGATTAACATTATTGTCATATGCATAAAAAAGATATGATTGGAAAGACCATCCGTAATGAGTTAATATTATAGGATTTTTACACGTAGGAAATTTGAGGAACATCTTTCACAACTAGAATCGAAATAGTGCTGCGCGGAACTAGAAAATTTTATCGAGTACGGAAAGGTGTTGAGGCATGTAGGAACTAGCATTAGAAAACAGAGTCTAACGCTGATGATTTGACTCTGGCGCCAGGCTACAACTTTAGTCACCAGGCGCCAGAGCCAAATCGCGGCGCCGACCTCTGTTCGCTGGCGCCAAGTACTTCCAATACCGAGCCAGAAATATGCGTTCTAATTTTGACCAATTTTTAGCATTGTTTGCTCGATCTACTTCCTGATTGAGTTTTTCTCACTTTTATGAAACCTATATATTTTCTACATATGAACATAACCCTTTGGGAATTCATGCTCCGTCTACCTGATTGAACGCTCTATGCAACAAAGGGTACATCCGAGAATGTTGAATTCACCAAACCATGGAAGCGAGTTTTTCTAAACTCGCGGTGTCTCATCCACTCGCGCCAACCCTTCACGTTTAGGCTTCCGTGCGGTGAATCCGAATAATTAACCATGAACCCTCTATGACTAAACCATATCCCGAACATTAGAAAACTAGAGCCATGGTTAGGTTGCAAACTCATTGCATCATGTTGTGACTACTTGACTACTTGTGCATATCTTACTTGTGCATACTTATTATGTGACTAAAACTAACTGTTTGGTTTGACTTGTGTTTGTAAATAAGTCTTAATAAACTAATCAATGACTAAAGGTCTTTGCTTAATTAATTTATTAATTAATTTGAGCTAATAAATAAACATAAAATAGAGTCATAATTCCTTTAAGTCAACCCGGATTTTTATTCCCATATACTGCACAAGCGTCAACTTGTTTTAGTAATAGTCGGATTTTCTACTAAGAACTATGAGTCGTACAAACTATGGTTCAGTAGCCCCGAGATATATCTTTAATTTGGCGTTGGTTTTATCCCAATTAGAGTCACAGATCAAAAGTTATGACTAATATACCACAACTTGTCCAGTTTAATGCATATACGTGAGGTCTTAACTTAGTCTTTGTTCGAGTCTAGTCACATAGTCTAGCCACATGGTCATGAAACAAGTCTCAACATGTCACATACACTCATTAGTCTTAGCACACACGTTTTGTATATGTCTCCATGACCATGTCTTAGGTTCATGTATGAGTCGGTTTTTTTCCGTCATTTGAGTTGGGGGTACATTCTATTCCTATTTTTTCATATATCTCCATCTACATCATCTTTCTCTATATCACAATATTCATTCTTCTTACCTTCTTCTATCCATTGCATGTTAAATAGAGATTGAGTAAAATAAATAACATTTAATTTTCCTTTCCACAAAACTTGGTCAAGGAGAGAAGGGTGATTAATCAAGGACAACAACTTTTTTCAAGTCTTACTTTTTGATAAACCGATTCGTCAAAAGAGGAAAGCTAAGAAGATAATGGCAACTCAAGAAGAAGTCAACGAACTTAGGAATCAATTGACTACTGTGACTGAGGCATTGAAGACTTTAACTCTCAAAATCGATGACCCTGTGAAGGAACAACAAATGGACCTTATGCAAGAAAGTTTGAGCATGCTATCTTGTTATTACAAGTTTCAGGGCATCAGTTCGCAGGGGGTCTTGGTGGACAAGGAGCTTCTCCCGCGGAAGTTTAATGCCAACGACATCCCATAATTGAAGGCAACAAATAACTCTTATTTTCATCTAAGAGCCTTTGAAACTATAATGAGTATTAAGGGTATTGATAAGAAAGTGTTTCCCTCTATAATTTCTCTATCTCTTGATCCGTTTGCCAACAATGGTTCTTCTTCCTTGTCAAAGAGAGAACCTCTACTTGGGAGTCAATAGTGAACGCTTTCACTGATAGATACAAGTGTAACATTCAAGTCGAAACTGATTATAGACAACTTGAAATGCTAAGACAAAAAGAGAATGAACGCTTTACTTATTTCTTCAATAAGTGGAGGGAAACTTCCGCTAAGATGATTGTGGTGCCCTCAGAAAAAGAATCTGTGAGGACATTTATCAAGAATCTCCAACAGAAGTATTCGAAGCATTTAAAATATCAACATAATTTTAATACTTTTAAAGCCGTTTATGACATCGGAATTGAAATCAAAGATGACCTCGCAAAACAAAAAGCTACTAACAATAGTAACCATAGTTGCTGGAAAGGAAAGAAGAACTCTGAAAACGCCCACTCTAGTAATAATGTTAGTACCTTTGACCATAAAGGTGTCTTAGCCATGGACAATCAAGGATCTAAAAGGAAACCCAAGAGAGAGTTCACACTCATTGGAATGACCTACGATGCTGCTTTCGATCGTCTCTATGATCGAGGGTTAATCAAACCTATTAGCCCTACCGAGGATCCAACGCCAGAAAATCGATCTTCGAGATGGAATCCAAACTCTTATTTCAAGTACCATCGAGGACGCGGTCATACTACTGATGAAATCTACAGGTTTCAAAATCTCATTCAAGATCTCACAGAAGCAAATAAGATCCCATTGCTTCTAGATAATGAGAAGATAAGGTGATGATGAAGCAAACGACACAAGACAGAGTCGAGCTTCAACGACAAGATTTCTTGACCTTTTTTTTTCTATTTCTTTTTTTTATTTTCTCTTTCACCCAATAAGTCTAGCATAGGCACCTTTCTTTTTCCCTTAGATTAATTTTGTAGAATCTTTCACCCAATAAGTCTAGTATAGGCACCTTTCATCCAATAAGTCTAGCATAGGCACCCAATATGATCATTGTATTGCGTTGCATTAAAGTAAAAAAAAAAAAAAATTAAATCCATGTAAAACTAAACACAAGGTATACCAATGATTTAAGGTACCCCTTGTAGCCACATCATATCACCTTTCACCCTTCAAATATGCAATCCTTTTTAGTAAACCACTTTGAGCCTCGTCTAACGATAGACCTTTCATTTTTCAACCCATATCTACCTAACCTTGGGATGGGATGGTGTGCAACTTATGCAATTTTCAATTCCATAAAAAGCTTGAATGACTTCAAAAGATAAAAATAAAAAAACAATAAGAAAAAACAATAAAAGTGTACAAAAAGGCAAGTGTTCTAATGTCTTTGATATGAACATGTCTTTGATATGAACACGTCTCAGATTGCGTATCTTATCGAGTGCTCTGTGCTGTGCCTGAGAAACATGAATGCCAAGTGAGTGATATACCGCATGATCGGGATTGCCCAACCTTATAAAAATAAAATAAATGCGAAAGAAAAACAGAAAAAAGAGCTAAAAAAGAGTCAAAAGCCTCAAGCATAAAAATATAAAGATTCAAAATCAAGGTTGCACACCTTGGGGGCTTATCGAGGGTCTTGAGCCTTTATCCCCTTCTTTTTCAAACCTTTAGCTTAACCACGTTACAACCCTTAAAACGACCTTTTTGAGGTATACACACACTTGTGCGAGGTTTGGCTAGAGCTACGTTCGACCTGATTCCTAACGGATACGTAGGCAACCTCACATTGAGGTGCGGCCGTAATAAAAACGCATTCATAATCACATTCACATTCACATTCACACATCATGATCATATCAAGGGATCTCCTATGATCATGCTTATTCATTTAGAGCTAGACTTGGGGGCTTAATCCCTACATTGTTGGCCTACCTAGCCTAAGAGTCACCATTATTTGACTCTTTTAAAAATAATATCTTTCCAAACACTTAGCCTTTGCGGCCTAACTTTAGTGTCACTATCACACACATCACAGATACATGACTAAATATACTTTCCCTTCAGAACCCTTTGTCATGAAATCTTAACATAACGCTGAAGCATGCCTTGTCATGTCAAAATCGCTCATTATTGAATCACAAAGTATGAAGAACTTAGCCTCTGCGCCTAAGTCACCTAAATACTTTCTTTATCGAGTCAACTAGGATAGTCTAACATGTTACGATCCTTGAGTGACAACATTTGATTAAGCTCATTCAACATGCATCTTCAAAAAAATTTGCTTCTTTCTTTTTTCGCGTCTTTCTTTTTCGGGAGAAAGTCGGTACCCTCCTCAAAGACGACGGAAATTTTTTGCATTTTTGCTTTTTTGCATTTTTGAGCCAAGCACATCACAATACAATGCACACACGGGTCATGAGTCACACGTGTCAATTAACTTCGAGTTGAGTCAACCTCGAGTCAGTCAATCATAGTGAGTCAAGTTTATACCTTGAGTCATGCCAAGTCAATGAGTCAAGTAACACTAAGCCTTAGGTCAACCCTAAATAAAGATAAGTAAATTCCAGTAGTCAAAGATATAAATGCAGGTGCATCCTAGCAAGCGAGGACAGTCCCTGATTTTTTTCGAAAAAACAGCAAATATGACACAGGAGATTCCTCCAAGATAAGAGGAATTACATGGATCGGTAAATTAGAGATGAAGAGCTTTAATTTACAAAAGATTTGAGCAGATTTGTTTAAAAGGAAACGACCAAATTCAAAGTTCGAGGCTAAACCGAGAAATAAAAAGTGGCAACAAGAGCAGAGTATGGAAGACTCGACTCCTGCACCAGAAGACAGGGCTGTCGTCTTGCAACAATATCTGTCATCTACCGACAGAATTCAGCGCCTGGCGCTAGATCCTAGCGTAGAGCCAATTCTTGGCGCCTGCGATATTTCAGCAGCGACAGAGCTTGAAGTCTCTCAAAATGGTTTTTTCGACCTCATACAACAATTTCGGGTTCCTTGGTATGCCAGTTAGCCCCTATAAGCAAATTGACATGATTAGTAGTCGACTCGATTACAATCGTAGTAAGTGATTGACCTGACAAAAAAAAATCAACTCACTTAGCTTAAGCGCCTAAAACACTGGCTTATTTCAAGAACCAAGGCATCTATTCAAAAGCAAGCGCATCACTTATACGTCAATTTTTCAAAGATTGGATTGTCATCTCCAACTAACAATATTTCCAAACTATGGATTGTCGCGCATATTCTTCAAAGATAATTTTTCTAAGATTAGATTGTCATCTCTGGCAAAGTTTCCAAGCTTGGATTGTCGTGCCCCTTCTCACTTTGGCAATTTTTTCTAAGTTCGGATTGTCATCTCCGGCAAGTTTTCTGAGATTGTATTGTCATACACATATTTCCCTATGACAAAATTTCACAAAGGATTGTTGTAGGTTTGTACTCATCATAAATTTCGACAAAGATTCCTCAACGTGGATTTTCATTCATTTTAGTAAGTGGCAAATGTTCAAGAGGTGGATTGTCAGTCAATTCGTTTTCGCAAATGTTTCAAGACGCGGATTTTCAATAGTGGAAATATTTTCCTAAAAGGATTGTCACATAGCGCTGGCAAAATTTTAAGGTGGATTGCTTTCAAGAGTTATATTCCAAGATGTGGATTGTTGATCGTAACAAAATTCTTATGACAGATTGTTACTAAGCATTGACAACATTCCCTAAATCAGATTGTCATACATCATACAAGAGTTGTGTTGGCAACTATTCCCAAAGAAAAGAGGATTGTCACCACAGTAAAAGCACCGATATACTGGTACACAAGCAGCAAAGCGTCGACGTACTAGCATGGCAACATTAAGGATCAACAAGCTGTGATCTTTTCGAAGACTATCACAGCAGAAAATTGGAGGCAGTTACAGGCGTAGCAGTCTTCAGGCTGTATTCTCTAGCTTGCGGAATATCGTCACAACAAATCGGTTACCTCTAGTGACATGTGCTCGACGGTGCAAGATACGCGTTTCTTAACTCTTTTATCTTTTTAACTAACGCTATTTTTGCATGTATCGAGGTTACAAGAATTATTTAGGATCGCATAACGTTCGTAATCATTCTCCGTCCCTATCGATACTTTGACTTTTGTTTTTGAAACTCGCGTTTCTCCAAACTCAGTTAAAGTGGGGGCTTCTGTAGACACCCAAATGTGTCTCCCTAAAACCAAACCCAGTGATGAATACCTTTCATGTGATTTGATTATCGAACGAAGCGAAAGTGTGAAAAGTTTAGTGATGAGGATGTTTTTATTATAATATCTCTTCTTTCTGTTTTTGAAAATATTTCTTTTCTTAACTTATTTATAAATAACGTACATTCCAGTTTATTTTGGTCCATGATAAGGGTCCAAAAATGGTGTAGTTGGATAGGTCTTGAAAAGACCTATACAACGATATATTATAAGCCCAATTTCGATGAATAATGAGGAAGTTATGGCCAAAATACTAAACTAGGCCCGATTTAGTTTTTATGTGCGGCCAAATGATCTAGAGGAGGGCCTATTATTAATTATCATTCCTAAAGCTATTAGGATTTATTATAGTCTTCTAGAATACTCTAGAAGATTGTTTTAAATCATAATGGAGTTATGATTGATAATTGTGTTTTAAAGAGTTTGAAAATGAATAAAACTACTATTTTTTAGAATCCTTGTTTTGTACGAAGTGGAATATATTCAGATATTAGTTTCGTGCCTCATATTATTTATCCAAATTTTATATGGTTATGTAGATCTTCAAATTATCTTTCCAGTGATATCTTATAATATTAAATCCGAGCTATAACGAAAAAGATATGAATGAGATATGAAACACTATACAAAACTGAAACCCTTCCACTATTTCGGCCATATATTTTTATCTAAAAAGATTTTAATCTGATTCTAATTGGGTTGGAAAGTAGGCTTCAATAGCTTTTCAAAGACATGATAAAAACAAAAAACGCCTGAAAGTGATTATTAGCGCCTGACGACAAGCATTAGCGCCTAGCGCTAAGGCTTGGCGCCTGGCGTTAATCTTGTTTTATTCTCATTGAAACTCTGATTCGTTTTTTTATCCACTCCGACTGATTTTCTCTATAAATAGCCTCTTAAAATTCTGTTTTCAATCATTAATTCTCAACAATAATCAATTTCCACCAACTCTCTTGATACTCTCTCTTTATAAACCAACCCTATTACAAATAAAATTCCTCATACATTAGCACTAGACACACCTAGCCAAGTTTGAAATTTTCTTCGCCCTAGACGTGAAAGGTTTTAATTTCTAAGGGTTTGGTCCCAAATTTCTCTTTCAATTATTTAATTTAATTGTTTGGTTTTAATTTTCCTTGAAGTTACTAACGTGGGTATTTTTTTATTAGAAAGAGATACGAGGCATCCAAGTAAGTGCTTTAATTGATTTATTGATATTATGATATAGAAATCATGATTAAGTTGTTATTTTGATTCCTAGTATCATGTTTAGGATGTTCCTAGTATCATGTTAGAATGCTTTCTTTAGTATGATATTTAGGGTGATTTGCTTATATCAATTATGATTTCTATGATGCCTTTTATTGTCTTTTCTAATATTCATGTTAGTATCATGTTAGGGCTATATATTTTATTTTTATTGTTTAGTGACATGCTAGGGTTTGTTATTAATCTTGTTAGTATCGTGCCTAGGATCTTGCTATTATTATGCTTTGACATGAATATTATGATTATAATTGTTATGATGATGAATCATGATTATTTTTATAATTGTTATAATTATCATTATTTTTTATGATTATTATTGTGTTGCTTAATATTATATTTATTATCATTGCTTGATCAAACCTTTTATGCATGTTTAAAGGGAATTTGTACTTTTAATCATGATTAATAAGATAATTAATAATTTTGTTTAGGGTTATTATGATTATAATTCAAGTAATCGCCAATAATAGATTTATTTGTGCATTAATAATCAACCAACATAGATTAAACAGGTTTAGGGTAAACCTAATGATTGCATGTTAGTCAGAAAGCGCACATGAATACCATCAAATAAAGTAGAGGTCTATTATTAGGGCATGTTCAATCTCTTTTAGGTTGGATTTGTATCTTCATCCGCGAACTACAAGTCATGGTTCCAGACCTATTGGAGTTGACGATCTCCTGGATCGTTAAGGGGTGTAACCTTCACCCTGTGAACGTTTTACAAGTTCATAAAACTTGTTGGCGACTCTTTTGCTCTATCTTCTTTCCCTTTGGACGACACCGTACTTAAGTGTATTATCACAGTGGGGTTCAAGCTAGGGATAATTCTTGAAATATTCCCTACACTAGACAAAGGGGATGAAGACTTAACTGCGTCAACACAAGGAATAAGAGCTTATGACAACACTCGTCGTCAAGCTCTTGGTAAAATTACCATGAATATAACGGCAGGAGCAATAAAACATGCTACCACATTTAAAGTGGTAGATATATCAAAGCTTCTTTAATTTTATTGTTGGGGCGTCCTTGGCTTCATGACCTAAAGGCCGTCCTTTCATCTCTCCACCAACAGGTAGAAGCCATAGTTGGAGGAATTCCTATCACGATCAACGCTTCACCCATGTGGATTAAGGCTATTGAAAATCCAATCATTAATGTGGAGCACGATGAAGACGATGAAGATTTGTGGGGCTTTAATGAAGAGGTCTCCTTAATCGAGGAGGATGAAAGGACCCCTCTCTGCCACTACCCCCACTCCAACATGACGATAAATGCTATCCTAAAGAAACAAGGGCATTTTCCTTGAATGACTCTAGGAAAGAAGAAAGGAATAGAAAAACAGCTGGAATTACCTGGCCTCCCTAAGTTAGTCACTTTCGGACTTGGTTTCGAACCGACTCGGGAAGATCTCAAGCGAGCCCAGGAAAGGTCTAAGGCGCGTTGGAATGCTCGCATCCAAAAGAAAGCAATCCCAATGGATCAGTATCCTCTCACTCTCAATGGACAATTCATAAAAGAAGGAGAGGACTATCCATGCTACGAATTTCCCGAACCTTTTGTTATAAATATCATGGGATTACTATTTGGGCGAGAAAAAGATGAGCCAAAGTACATAGAGGATAACTCCTCGCTCATCCAAACGGTCCTACAAAGCGAAAGATTTGACCCCTCGAAGCTCATCTCCAGCAAAAGGATCAATACAAGGGTGGCGCAAGACAGTCATGGTGACTACTCCAAGTAAAAGGAATATCTTCATAACGACAGGGCAAGGACCAATGTTTGAAGAGTCGTCTGAGTCAGAGTCAGAGTCAGAGTCTTTTCTTATAGAGTCATCAGAGTCCTTAGTTGTAGCACCTCCTTCTTCTTCTATCTCTTCCCCTACGATAGTTAGCAATCAAGTCCCTGAGGACATCTCTCTTTTTGATGTAATGATTTCTTAATTTAATAATTTGTCTTCTTCTGCTTACTCCTCGTGTTTCTCTTCAACCCAAGATGACAAGCATTGCTTAACTAACAATGAAAATGACAAAGAAATTATTAAAGAAATGGAAACACTTGAAAAGAAAACACCGATAATTGAGGAAACTGAGACGGTTGATATCTCAAATGATTCAACCATTAAAAGAGAGGTTAAAATTGGATTTAACACTTAATGAACAAGAGAGGACAATGGTCCAAAATTTACTCAAAGAATTCATCGATGTATTTGCTTGGTCATATGAAGATATGCTAAGTATTAATAAAGAAATAGCTCAACACACTATACCATTAATTCCAGGAATGAAACCTGTAATACAAAATTGGCGTCGATTGAAACCTAACGTAGCTCTTAAAATAAAATAAGAAGTTCAAAAACAAATAACTGTAGGTTTTATCAGGGTATCCAAATACCCCGAATGGGTAGCTAACGTCGTCCCAGTTCCGAAGAAGGATGGAAAGGTAAGAATGTGTGTCGACTATCGAGATCTAAATAAAGAAAGTATAAAGGAAGACTTTCCTTTACCACACATCGATATTTTTGTAGATAACATAGCGAATCATGCGCTTCTCTCGTTCCTGGATGGATACGCGGGATACAATCAGATTCTCATGGTAGAAGAAGAGATGTAGAAAACAACCTTCATAACACCATGGGGTACTTACTGCTACACGATAATGCCATTCGGGTTAAAAAACACGGGTGCTACTTACCAACGAGCAACGACTGCCTAACTCCATGACATGATGCACAAAGAAGTTGAAGTATATGTGGACGATATGATTGTAAAATCAAAAGATCGTCCAGGCCATCAAGTAGCCTTGAGAAAATTCTTTGAAAGGCTAAGGAAATACAACATGAGGTTGAATCCATCCAAGTGTGCTTTTGGAGTCACCCCGGGCAAGCTTTTGGGTTATGTCAAAAGCTCTAGAGGAATAGAGATAGACCCCACCATGATCAAGGAAATCATGTCAATGCCACCGCCCAAAACTGAGAAAGAAATTCGAGGATTTATTGGCCGGTTGCAATATATAAGTAGGTTCATATCCAAATTAACAACGATATGTGAACCAATATTTAAGAAACTCAAAAAGAATGTACCAGTAATATGGGACGATGAGTGTCAAAAAGCCTTTGAAAAGATCAAAGCCTATCTCGCAAATCCTCCCGTATTAGCACCAGCACTTCTAGGAATACCTCTCAGGTTGTACCTAATAGTCACCAAAGAAACAATGGGAGCCATGCTTGCGCAAGAAGTACAGGGTAAAGAAAATGCAATCTACTATCTAAGTAAAAAGATGCTCGAGTATGAAATAAGATATACACCACTTGAGAAATTGTGCCTCGCATTGGTGTGGGCCACAACCAAGTTAAGACATTTCATGCTCGTGCATACAATCTTTGTAGTTTCCCAAATGGATCCATTTAAGTGTTTATTCGATAAGTCTACGCTCAATGGGCGCATATAAAGATGGATAGTCAACTTAGCCCAGTTTGATGTAAGATTCATGCCTCAAAAGGCAATCAAAAGATCTGTGGTCTCAGATATTCCTAGCGGATTTTCCAATAGAAGATTCAACGTCAATACACGACAATGAATTTCCAGACGAAGACTTGATGGTCATAGAAGATGATACTTATACCTTATACTTCGATGGAGCCTCAAACCAAAAGGGATGTGAAGTTGGAGTATTATTAGCATCACCTAAGGAAGAGCATGTTCCAATCTCCATTAAGCTAGATTTCGGCGTTACCAATAACAGTGCTGAATATGAAGCATGCGTGGTAGGCCTTGAAGCAGCTTTGGCATTAAGAGTAAAGAAATTACGAATATTCGGAGACTCTTCATTGATCATCAACCAGATTTCTAAAAGATGGAAAGTAAGGAGCGAAAGTCTAGCCCCTTCCCAGACTTATCTGGAAACTCTCACCAATTAGTTAGAAAAGGTAGAGAAGAAAATCAATTTGATGATGCCTTGGCCAGACTAGCCTCAATGGTTAGGATTCCTATGGAAATTGACCAAATGCCTCTAACTATAGAAAAAAGGCATAAACCGACTAATATTCAAGCTATAAAAGATGATGAAGTGATCCAAGATGAAGAAGAAGAAAAAGAAGAACCGTGGTATACGGATATACTTAATTATGTCACCAAAGAAGAATACCCTGATCGGGTTGACAACAGAGCAAAACGAGCATTAAGACTTTTGGCTTCCTAATACGTACTCATAGACAACGAGTTACATAAAAGGGTACCTAAGGGTCGAGCTCTCTTATGTATAGGGAAAAAAGATGCTTAAAGAGCTATGGGGATAGTCCACGAAGGCATTTGCGGAACTCATGTTAACGGCAAAATGCTAGTCCAAAAGATAATGCGTGAAGGATGCTATTGGACTACCATGAATAGGGATTATCATCAATATGTAAAAAAATGCCCTAAATGCCAAATCTACGCCAATTTACAACATGTTCCTCCATCTCTATTCTACACCTACACTTCACCATGGCCATTCTCTACATGGGGAGTTGACATTATTGGTAAAATTACTCCTCCAGGAACAGGAGGTCATGAATATATCCTAGTAGCGATTGATTACTTTACAAAGTGGGTTGAAGCACAATCATATGCTAAACTCTTTACTGCAAAACATGTAGCACTCATTATCGAAAGGAATATTATTTGTCGATATGGAGTCCCACATGAAATGATAAGTGACAATGGAACTCACTTTCAAGCTGAGTGTGAAGAATTGTTACAAAAATATGGCATTCAAAACCACCATTCTTCTCCTTATAGACCTCAAGCAAATGGAGCGGCTGAAGTAGATAATAAAAATCTAAAGACTATCATCGAGAAAATGACAGAAAATTACAAGGATTGTCCTGACAAACTCCATTTCGCACTTTGGGGTTATCGCACGTAAATTCGCGCATCAACAGGAAATACGCCATTTTCCTTGGTTTATGGAATGGATGTCGTACAACCCGTAGTGATATAATTGCTTGACCCTCATTAGTTCTCCTACTAGTGAGAAGATATTAGTTAAGCATGAAAAAGAGAAAAGCCCTTCTTCTATAAACATGAAAAGATTCAATTCAACCATCTTTTGTATTGGGCCTTTGGTAATTGGTAGCTTAACAGTTCCACAAACCGATCTTCTCGAGTTGTCATAGGCTCTATTGCTTTGTGTTGTTGATTGAAAATCTTTTTCTGGATTAAGGCCTAAATATTTTGCAGTTCTCAATGGGCATACGTTTACAGGTGACCCATTTTCTACCAAAGTTAGAGGGATGTTATATCCCTTGCACCCCACAGTTAAGTATAATGCATTGTTGTGAGTAGTGTCTTTTGAAGGCAAATCATCATTAGTGAAAATGATTGACTTGTCAGATTTCTCGCTAGTAAGCAAGCTAACGAGATCTTGAGGGGTTGTGTCCGTGCTTACAGAAAAAGCCATTAGAGCGTTCATAAGGGAATTCCTATGTTCTTTAGAAGTACTTAGGAGTTCCCAAATGCTAACATTTGCCTTGGATTGGCGAAGTTGTTTGATCAATGGATCTTCCACCTAAAGAGGAGGTGATATTGTATTTTGTACTTGACCTTGATTTTGCGTGGTCGAAGATCCATTTGGTGGTGGTGCCTGGTAAATTCGTCCAGAACGAGTTAAATGATCTATCTCGTTTGGATTAGTTGTAGGACTTATGAACCAACTTTCTTCTAGAGGCTTTGAGCGTGCCTCTATTTCAAAATGTTCCATGAGTTGAGCTTGATGCCATTGTTCATCCAAGGAGAGATTTGATAAGTCTTGAAAGTCGTCGTCCCATAGCCCACATACTTCATTAGTTGCCCCTATGAGTATTGTGGGTAGAGGTTCTCCTATAGGTGTGATGTAGTTCAATGGATTGAACGTATCGCTTCCCATATGGTCCTCATCAGTGTGAAACACCCCCAAGGGGGACGCATTATTGTTTGGTTTAGGCGTGGGAATTCTCTCATCGTCTACCAAATCCTGTATTTTATGTTTTAAGACAAAGCAACGTTTGGTGTCGTGTCCATTGCCTCTATGATAAGCACAATAGGCATTACCATCCCAATTAGGAAACCTTCTTTCTGGTGGAGTGGGTGGTGTTGGTCCTGTTGGTGCAAGTAAGCCTTTTTCATTTAAATTTTCTAACAATTCTTTATAGCTTACAGGAAATGGAGTAAATTTTCTTTCTTTTGTCCATCTTTTCCTAGGATCATTATATTGATTTGTGTTGTGGTATTGCGTGGAGGTCGCAAATACATCAATAAAGGATGATGAGCCATCATTCCCCTTCTTGTAGTTATTTTTAGGTTGATGATGATGAGGCTTATTTGCTTTTTCTTTAGCAAGATCATCTTCAATCCTAGTAGCCACGGAACAGACCTTTTGGAAAGTGTCTAAACCAAGGTAACGTAGATGCAGTGGCGGATCCAGGATTTAAATAATAGGTTGTCCCATCCCATCATCGTCCACCGACCGCATAAAATATCAAAAAATAATCAAAGCTTGAATAATGGACAAAAAAAAAATACATAAAAAAGTTAATTTCATAAAGTAATTCAAATTCATATTACAACTAAAAAAGTACTAATTTTATTACAATTGCTCTCGACGAGTTTTCATATTTTGATAACGATGTACAATATCATCCATGCTTGAAATAATGTGACAAGAGTAGGCACTTTTTTAGTAAAAAAAACTTGAAATATCTCGAGTTGTTTTTATTTTCATTCTGAAATTGAAGTTAAAGGTTGAATTAGATAAATCATACAAGTAGGGTTCTCTCAAGGTTATTAAAACTAATAATATCATAAAAAAACGCCCATTGACCTCAATTTCACTCCACCAAACCCCAAATCTCCAAATTAGCAATCACCATTCTCAATAACTAATAAGCAAGTTGGACAACTATTATCATTTATCAATTAAACAGAAATAATACTATCCTCAGGTTTTATTGGCAAAGAAATTAGAATTCGGAGTCAGAATGGGAACACGAAGCTCATAAGCAATATTGGTCACTTTCTTCTTGTCACATTCTCACTCTTCTATAGCATTTTTTGGAGGGAGAATGGACGGAATGACTACTTACTACCTGAGCATCATCGAGTTCAAGCTTAGTCACGGAAAATTCATACAAAGGAGGTTGACAAAAATCCCCCCAAAACCGTCTTACATCTTATGATAAGTAAGATATTGAGCAACCAAAAATTGAAGAGTTGTTGCAAATTTCATGAAAAGTAACTCACACGGAAATTGCAGCAATAAACCTGAAGAACCCTGAAGTATGCAGCTATAGATCCTAATACTATATCAAGCACTAATCAAATCAAGAAATTTCAACCAAAAAAAAAAAAAAAAAAAAAAAAAAAAAAAAAAAAAAAACTAAAAAAAAAACTCATACACTGATATTAAATATACTGATAATTTTGATAATTAAACATTTAAATTGATGATTTCATATAGAATCTAATCAATCTATAATCTTATTGCAATGTAATTATATAAATTAAAAGTTTAAAACTAACTTACAAAAATCGAATTTGGGGAGCCACTGCACGAGCACGACGCTACGACAACCTCACAGACGGATTGACGGACGCCTCACGCCTGACGGAGAAGCACGAAAAGGCTGTCGGTGATACGGTGAACGGCAACAGGGGCACTGGGACGGGGCTGCGCGGATTTCAATTTGGGTGACTTTGAGACTTAGGGTTTCAATTTTGGGGGAATTGGGGATTTGGGGATATGTTCAGTGTTCTGCCTTCTGACTTTTCTAAATCATGAAAATGATGTTGTAAAGCCAAAAAAAAATAAAAAAAATTTGTGAGTAATGGGATTCGAACCCATATCTCGTATGTGGTAGGATGGGGAAAAAACCACTAGGCTGCAAGCTAAAGATTTGATACTTATTTTTTTTTTTTATAAAATAATAGGTTGTCCGCGGACCCACTATGACTACACGTGGGTCCGCCACTGCGTAGATTCTTGTTGTACTTTTCATGACAGTTGTCAATAAACTTTTGTACTAGCTCGAGTTCGGGCGGCCTTTGGGCAAGGTGGGCCGCCTTTTCTCGCCATCTACCATAGAAAGCAAGGAAACCTTCATCGTCTGGCCACTACACTGGGGAGGATATCTATTTTAATTCCTAAAATTTATTTTGGCAATGATTTAGAATGAGTGGATGAGACTCGAAAAGTTCTAAGTATTTCATGTGCGTAATTTTGATTGACATTACAAAAATATATTTTTTGATTTCTGTAATTAAAAATATTATTTTTCTACCTGTAATAAAATAGGAGAGCCTTGAAAAGGTGCTTTTGGGTTCCCTTTTCAATTCATCAAGACTAATCCTAGTCTCTCCAATTATCAATGTCATTGGATTTCTCCCTGATTCAATTTGTTCTAGTACGGTGGTTATAATTGATTGAACCTCTTATTTTTACCACTACTAAGGAAAAACTGATTAAGCATGCAAAATAAAAAAATCCCTTCTTCTATAAATATGAAAAGATTCGGAATGAGGTTTATCAAAATAATGGCTAGCAAATTCTTTCAAATTAACTACGTTGCCATCTACTATTTTTGATAGATCCCTTTCTTTTAAATTGAAGAAGCGTTCAAAATCCTTGTAATAATATGCATCTATTCTAGGGATTACTACGAGGTCTATTGCAGGGAAACCTAAAATGGCACCAAATTCCTCCGGCAAAGGGCTAATTTCATCATACCCTATTCTAAAGCAATGAGTATCAACATTCCAATATTCTAGAGCGGTATCAATAAAATCTAAGTCAAGATCTACTCCTTTGATACCATAAATTCCCCCCAAGTGAAACAAATCTAATTCTTTTCTTTCTTTGGCATTAAGAGACCGATACCATTCATGGGTGTATTAGGTAAAAGTTTTGGTGACTGGAGACATGATATTATTTTTCTAAGGCCAAGAATTATTTTATTTGCTGAAATTATGAAAAGAATCGGCTGGGAAGGGGGCTATTTATGCACGAATTAGGAGCAGTTTTAATCGGGGTAGAATACGGAGTAAGCGCTACTTGGCGCTAGACGCTGATAAGGATAAGATAGGTCGTTATACTTCCACCCTAACCAAATTAATCATTTATAATACCTAAACCTACACTAAACTAGTTAGTGGCAAGTAAAGGGTCGAACCACTAGGGAAGCACGCTAATTCAACATCAAATATCACTAATGCAAGTGTAAAAAGGGGATTGTTTTGTTGGTTTTGTTGAGTAAGAATACTAAAACTACAAATAACAAGAAGATGATAATTCAAATCAATAGAAAACGACACTAGGGAAATGGGGGTATCCAATATAAATAGAATGAGAAGAATAATGGTGATTATCATGAAACATATGCCAAAGAGCACAAGATTCTACCTAAACAACTCATTCTCATGCAATAGTCTAGGCAAATCAATGAAAGAGGTCTACACTAATAAGGATCATTATCATGCATCCTATTAGTTACAATCAAATCAAGAGAATAAAGAAGCACAATCCATAAAAACTCCACTTTAATAACTCATTCTCATGCAATCATTAAAATAGAGATGATCCTAATCTAGTTCAATTCACTTTCATGCATTTAAACTAGAAAACATCAAATAGAGTGCAACAATAATCCCAAGCTAATAAAAATAATGTCTTTCATCAATATATGGCATAAGTTCAATCCAACCATCATCATTCATCCAATATCAAATCATATCTTCCACCCCCTTCCCCTAGCCAAAAGTTTAGCCTAGAGAAGGGAGATTAAACACAATATCAAAACTAGAAATAAACTAAAGAAACTCAAAACAAAACATAATTAAAATCAATGAAATCAATAACAACTAGATGAACTAATAAGATTAACGACAATAAACAACAATAAAACAAATAAATAAAACTAAAGGAAAGGAGAAGAGATTACTAAAGAAAGAATTAATGAAAGATGAAAACTTGAATTCTTGCTTGATTGAAACTTAAACTTGAGCAAAGTTGAATCATGGAAGAAAATTGTAACACCCCAATAATTCTCCCTTTTCCAAACCACTTACTTTAAATAAAAATAGAGGAGAACCATTGGCATGTTACCGCCACGTGTTACAACGTTAAGGCTTTATCAAAGTATTGCAGTGGAAATCCAACTTACATCTTTAAATAATATAATTTAGAAAACCAATAAGTCAAAGCTTACAAATTGGAACCATAAAGGCCCTTATTAAAACCAAACCAATATTCAAAATCCCAAAACATAATTAAAGTAGTAAAACATAAATAAGTTCAACACAAAGAACGAATACTCTCAATCACACCAATCCCTTGACAATGCGTATGTCAAATCACCGAACTTCACATCATCAAGCTAACCTGTGCAATACTGCTCCCCAATAATACAAGTGTAATAGTTGGATCATCACAGGGTCATTGAAAGGCGAAGGCCATGACCAAAGAAAGACACATAAAGTACGCAATCAGCAAAGCTGAGTACATACAAGCTACAACGCACAAAACCTGACATGCTCAACTAATTAAAGTAAATAAACATATAACTTGAATTAATTAATCAAGACTCCAGACTTAAACAATTCAATTGACTCGACATACTTTCTAACCAATTATAAACACTCGACTCTTTATATTTAATTTAATTAATTTAGTTTGGAGTAAGCAATAGACGAGGTTGTCCAATCCACCAAATCATTTTGGTCCCAAATGACCATTTAAAATAAAAGTTTAGCACGATGCAAGAATGGGCGCGAATCCATTCTCATAAAGTTAGTCTAGGATTCCATCTAGCTTTCATTATAAAATAAAATGTAAATACCAAAAGAAAAGAGGACATGTTGATCAAACAAGACTCGGAAAGCCACGAGCTACCACCGTGTACCCCAACCCATAATTGTCAATACTCTAGAAGTGCACGCTTTCCAGAGTTTTATTGCTCATCCATGTTTCACTTTACGTGATTACAATTTTAATTAATAGTCGACTCAATCAAGTAGGCCATACATAACAATCATACATCAATTCACTTTTAATCTTATTTAAGACAATGGTGATCACATAATAAATTGACCTTTAATTCCATTAAACTTCAAAATTATTCAAAATTGTTGAACATAGTCAACCCACCTAGCCATTTCGGCTTAATCCACCTTTACTCAACATACTAACAAGTCATGATTGAGTAATAAAATAAATAACAACCTTGTGGAATAATTAATAAATTCATTCTAACTAAACCATTCAATTCCAATCCTTTAATAATCCAAATGTGGTTAACAAACCAATCCAATAAAAATATGCTTGTATGAACATTCCATACAAATAATTAATCCAATATAATTCAACATGTTTGCATCCATAATCCCATAAAAACATAATTAATTCACCAAAACATGTCTAGAAACATACCACATGAATTAATTAAATGTATAACCAAACAATTTTCATCCAATTGTTCTCTAATCATGAAACTAAGTTGTTTTCTTTGGTACCTAAACATGATACTACTTACAACGAATTAGACATGTACATACCTCGTATAAACAATCCTTTGTGCCACTTTTAATTACTTAAAAGTCTCCTAAGAAATAATCACTTCCTAGAAAACAAGCAACAACAATAAATTAATACTTAACCAAATTTCCAGCAATATAATTTAGATTAAAACTCCTTAAAACTTCATTAAAAACATGTTTTTATGCTTAATTAATCAATAGAAATCCAATAGGAACTATAGACACCCATTTGTGTCTCCCCAAAATCAAGCCCAGTGATGAGTACTTTTCGCGTCGAACCATAGTCGAATGAAGCGAAAGTGTGGAAAGTCTAGTGTTGCGGAAAGTTTTAATTTCATTTATCTTCTCTCTATTTTTGAAAACTTATTTTAAGAAAACAGCCAATCCAGTTTGGTTAGTTCATTATGTCGGTCAAATAGTAGTGTAGTTGGATGGGGCTTGACGAGAGCTTTCCAACGATATATTATAAGCCCAATTCCGATGAATATTGAGGAAGTTATGGTCAATTTACTAAACTGGGCCCGTTTTGAGCTTTGTATGCGGCCCAATGATCTAGGGGAGGTCCTAATATGATTTATCATTCCTAATGCAATTAGGAATGGTTTTAGTCTTATAGATTCTTCTAGAAGGTTCTTTTCATTCCTAATTCAATTAGCATTGATAAATTAACTTTTGACTTTTTAGAGTTTTAATCAAAATCAAATAGCATTTTCGAGGAAATTATATGATGTTATCCTCTAGTACGGCAAACTTATCTGATTTTCGAAAACGCGTTGAAAACAGGCTTGGCGCCTGACCCCAGGCACTAGCGCCTGGAACCAGGCCTGGCGCTAGTGTTGGTGCCTAGCACCAGTTAACCAGGGTTTGCGCCAGCTCTGTTTTTTGTGCGTCAGACTCTGATTTGATATTTTATCTTTTTGGCTGATTTTCTCTCTAAATAACGTCGTAAAAACTCCGTTTTCATTCACCAATTCTCATCATTCACGAGTTTTCATCTACAATCAATTTTAATTAGCATTCGCTTACAATCATTCTCTCATTCTCTTAATCATTCATCTTTCTTTCTTTCTCTAAACTTTGTTTTCAAATACAAAATTCCGCATCCATTAGATCTAGAAACACCTAGCCATATTCGAAGTTTCCTTCTCCCTAGACATGAAAGGTTTAATTTCTGAGGGTTTGGTCCCTAATCTCTCTTTCAATTATTTGATTTAATTGTTGATTTATTATTTTTCATGAAGTTACTAACGTGTTTATTTTGTTATTAGAAAGAGGTACGAGGCATCAAAGTAAGTACTTTAATGGTTTTAATTGATATTATTGATGTGGAAATCATGTTTATATTGTTATTATGATATTCCTAGTATCATGTCTATGGTATTTTTAATATCAAATATGATTGTTGCAATGCTTCCTATGTTCTTCCTAATATTTATGATTGTTAGTATCATGTTAGGGTTAAAGATTTGATTTTTGTTGCTTAGTGACATGCTAGGGTTTGATATTAATCTTGTAAGTATCATGCCTAGAATCTTGCTATTATTATTATGCTTTAATATTAACCTGAACATGATTATGATTATAATTGTTATAATTTATGATTATTATTATTATTATTATTATTATAATTATTCATGATTATTTATTATTATTATTATTATTATTATTATTATTATTATTATTATTATTATTATTATTATTATGTTGCTTGATTATTTATATTTATTTTTATTGCTTGATCACGCCTTTTATTGCATGTTTAAAGGGAATTTGTACTTGTAATCACGCTTAATAAGATATTTAATAATCTTGTTTAGGGTTAATATGATTATATTTCAAGTGATCGCCAATAATAGTTTATTTGTGCATTAAATTCAACCAACATAGATTAAACAGGTTTAGGGTTAATCCTATTGATTGCATGTTAGTCAAAAAGCGCACATGAATACGATCAGAATAAAGTAGAGGCCAATTATTAGGGCAGGTTCAATATCTTTTAGGTTGGATTTGTACCTTCATCCCCAACCCTTATTTGGTTCTAGACCTTATGGAGTTGACGATCTCTTGGATCGTTAAGGGGTGCAACCTTCATCCAATGAACGGTTTACAAGTTCATAAAAACTTGTTGGCGACTCTTTTGCTCTATCTTCTTTCCTTTTGGAAGGTGGGGTTCAAGCTTGGGGTTAACGCTTAAAATTATTCCCCACAGTTTTTTGGCGACTCCGCTGGGAGGATTTCTATTTTAATTCCTGAATTTGTTTCGGCAATGATTTCGAATGTGTGGATGAGACTCGAAACTTTCTAAGTATTTCATTTGCGTAATTTTGATTAACATTATTGTCATATGCATAAAAAAGATCTCATTGGAAAGACCATCCGTAATGAGTTAAAAACATAGGATTTTACACGTAGGAAATTTGAGGAATATCTTTCACAACTAGGACTGAAATAACACCGCGCGAAACTGGAAAATTTTATCGAGCACAGAAAGCTGCTGAGGCATGTGGGAAGTAGCGTCAGGGACCATAGCTTGGCGCCAGCATTTTAGTCGTAGCGCCAGACGCCAATATTGACGCCAGGCGCTACAGTTAAAAGCTGGCGCCAGTTTCTGTTTTCTGGCGCCAATTTCCCCCAATACCGAGCCAGAAATATGCGTTCTAATTTCGACAGGTTTTTCGTATTGTTTGCTCGATCCTACTTCCTGATTGAATTTTTTTCTCACTCATCTGAAACCCATATGTGTTCTACATATGGACATAACCCTCTGGGAATTAATGCTCCATCTACCCGATTGAACGCTCCGTGCAACAAAGGGTACATCTGAGATGTTGAATTCACCAAACCATGGAAGCGAGTTTTTCTAAACTCGCGGTGTCCCAACCACTCGTGCCAACCCTTCACGGTTAGGCTTCCGCGCGGTGCATCTGGAAAATTAACCATGGACCCTCTATTGACTAACCCATATCCCGAACTTTAGAGAACTAGAGCCATAGTTAGGTTGCAAACTCATTGCATCATATTGTGCCTACTTGACTAATTGTGCATTATTTGTTGTGCATATATATTCTATGTTTCTCTTAACTGTTTGTTTGACTTGTGTTGAGACTAAACAAATTAATTACTTAAAGAACTTTGCCTAATTAATTAATTAATTAATTAATTTGAGTTAATAAAGTCTAATATTTTTCTCGGAATTGGCCTAGTACGACTTTAGGCATACCCCGATTGACTAATAACACCGGAAACAGTCCCAGATCGAAGCTCCAATATTGGCGCCAAGATCTGAGCCGTAGCGCCACATTATGGAGTGTAGCGCCTGACGACAACTCTGTCGTCTGGCGCCAAGCTCCACGGTGCGACGCCAGTCCTGTCGTTTGGCCGACAGTTCGGATTATTGGTCGAGTCATCACCTAGAGTCTAATTAATCAGTTTTTCTAATTAATTCGGTTAAATCTTGTTGTTAATAGTACTTATTTGAGTCAATGATCGAGTTTAGGCACTAAGTCCCATGGTCTTACAAAAGAGTCCAAGCATGTCATTTACACTCAACGCACACACCAATACACATACTTTGACCATGTCTAAGAGAGTCTTGTGTACGCGCTTTTTCCGTCATTTTTGTAAGGGGGGTAAGTCGGATATTAATCCTCCAATAAAAAAAACTATACTTAGTTCCCTAAAAATATGTACATTATTTTTTCCAAAAATATGCACCCTTTTCTACTTTATTCTTTTTTTTCCCCTCCTTAAAATGGTTTAATTTACAGTGCGTGGTCAAGAAAGGAAGGACGGTTAATCAAAGACAACCTCTTCATACAAGTCCAACTTTTCGACAAACCCATAGCTCGTACGAGGAAAGCTAAGACTATAATAGCAACACAAGAAGAAGTCAATGATCTTAAGAACCAACTGGCTACCGTGACTGAGACACTGAAGCTTCTCGCACTCAAGATCGATGATCCCGTGAAGCAACAACACATGGACCTCATGCAAGAGAGTTTAAGCAAGTTGTCTAGCGACTACAAGTTTCAAGAGCTTAAATCACAGGGGGTCTCGATGGACAAAGATCTTCTTCCGCAAAAGTTCAACGCCAACGACATCCCAAAATTCAGAGCAACTAACAACCCTTACTTTCATTTAAGAGCATTCGAAACAATAATAAGTATTAAGGGTATTGATAAGAAAGTTTTCCCCTCTCTGTTCTCACTATCTCTCGAGACCGTTTGCCAACAATGGTTCTTTTCTCTCGAGAAAGAAAAGACCTCTACCTAGGAGTCCATAGCAAACGCTTTCGTTGATAGATACAAGTGCAGCATTCAAGTCGAGACTGACCATAGAGAACTTGAAATCCTCAAGCAGAAAGAGAATGAAGGTTTCACCTCTTTCTTTAACAAATGGAGAGAAACCTCAGCTAAGATGATTGAGGTGCCAAGTGAAAAAGAATCTGTGAGGCTGTTCATCAAAAATCTTTAAGAAAAATATTCCAAGCATCTAAAATATCAAAATAACCTCCATACCTTCAAAGTCGTTTATGACATTGGGATCAATGTTGAAGATGACTTGGCTAAGTTAAAAGCTGCCAACAATAACTCTAACAGTGGCTGGAAAGGAAAGAAGAACGACAATCCTTCTTCTTCCTAAACCGCCCACTCAAACAACGTTAGCACTTTTAATTTAGGAGAAGTCCTTGCTATGAATAATCAAGGACAGAAGAAACCATTTAGGAGGAACTTCACTCCTATTGGCATGAGTTATGACACCGCATTTGATCGATTAAATGCAAAAGGTCTTATAACTCCTATTGGACCATTTGGGGACCCACCAGTTGAGAAGAGGTCGGCTAATTGGAACCCCAATGCACACTGCAAGTATCACCAAGGTAGGGGCCATCTCACTGAAAACTGTTGGAAGCTTAAAGAAGCCATCCAAGACTTGATCAACAACAACAAGCTGCCGTTGCCCCCTGCCAGTAAGAAGCCAAGCATTGACAATGCACCTCTTGCTCATACCCTGGCTATCTCTGATAAGGAAAACGAGGTTAACCCCTCATCTCTCATTAGACCCGTCAAAGAAATCCGTGCCATAGAAAAAGAAGAGGAAATCTTTTTCGATGTCAAAGATAACCTTCCAGAACCGGCAAGTAAGGAAGATATACAATTTCTCACACTGTCTATGAAGGAGGTATCGCATCTACTACGTGAAGCTCTCAAAGATATGAACGAATTCCAAAAGAAATATGATGAGTTTCCACTTGCGAAAGATGAGCCTAAAAGAGAATTCACACCAGTGAGAACGACTTATGAGGCAAAGCATTTTCCGTTACAAATCACTGAAAACCCCAAGAAGATCAATAGAATCTACACTCTAATTGGGATCCCATATGCGCAAATGTTCGAAATGCTCTCCGAGAGTGGCGAGATCAAACCTCTCGAACCGAGACCATTCGAATCGTTGAAAAGAACATATAGATATTACTGTCAGTATCATCAATCAGGGGGTCACACTATAGAAAATTGTTTCAAATTCAAGGATTTGGTTCAGAAAATGATTGATGAAAAGAAACTAGTCCAAATGCAACAAGAAGAGGATGCTACCATTAATGGAGTTTGGGACAGTGATGAAGAAGATGTCTATCTAAAAGACCTAGTACGACTTCCACTTTCTGTGTCATACACCACAGATGACATTTGGGCTGAAGAAGACTCATCAATAGACGTCTTCACGAGATCTAGGAGAATGCAACCTCCCATGCCAACCACACAAGAAGTTCCCCTACATATCATTGAAGAAATGATATTGTTAAGCAGTTTAAGAAGACAAAAGTTGAGATGAATGTATGGAAACTTCTGGCAACATCTCGAGAACATAGGTTGGCTGTAATGAATGCCTTGGACAAAATTGGGATAGATTCTGACACTACTCCTGAGGGACTAGCCAACTTCCTTACAAGTGACCTTCCTAGTCCAATTAATTGGACCACCTTTTCTGACAAAGATTTACCCCCAGAAAGGTGACAAACATTACAAGGCATTAAACCTCACAGTAGTCTGTAAGAGGATGAATGTTCCTATGACTCTTGTAGACAATGGATCAGCCATCAACGTCTTCCCACTTAGAACTGCGAGGATGCTCGGTATAAGGGACGAAGATTTAACTCCGTCTACACAAGGAATAAGGGCCTATGACAACACTCGTTGTCAAGCTCTTGGCAAGATTACCCTAAATGTAACGGCAGGAGCAATAGAACATGCTACTACTTTCCAAGTAGTAGATATTAAAGCTTCATTCAACTTGTTGTTGGG
This sequence comes from Chenopodium quinoa, assembly GCF_001683475.1. Taxonomy (NCBI): domain Eukaryota; kingdom Viridiplantae; phylum Streptophyta; class Magnoliopsida; order Caryophyllales; family Amaranthaceae; genus Chenopodium; species Chenopodium quinoa. Next base: position 119,302 of record NW_018745251.1, on the reverse strand, counting down.
ACGCCCTTGGCTTCATGATCTAAAGGTCGTCCCTTCATCTCTCCACCAACAAGTAAAAGCTATAGTTGGGGGAATTCCAATCACCATCGATGCTTCGCCTATGAGGATCAAATCTATAGAGAATCCAATTATTAATGTGGAGCACGAAGAGGATGATGAAGATTTATGGGGCTTTAATGAAAAAGTCTCCTTAATCCAGGAGGATGAAAGGACCCCTCTTTGCCATGACCCCCATTCCAACATGATTGTCAATGCCATGCTGAAAAAACAAGGACACTTTCCTGGGATGACCCTAGGAAAGAAGAAAGGAATGGAAAAACCGCTGGAGTCACCTGGCCTCCCTAAGTTAGACACTTTCGGACTTGGTTTCGAACCGACTCGGAAAGATCTCAAGCGAGCCCAGGAAAAGTCAAAAGCACGTAGGGATGCTCGCATTCAAAAGAAAGCAATCCGAATAAATCAGTACCCTCTTACGCTTAATTGTCATTTTGTAAAAGAAGGAGAGGACTATCCATGCCATGAATTTCCCGAGCCATTTGTTGTAAACAGCATAAGACAACCACGAGATTTTCTTGGATTGCTACTTCACTGATGAAATCCTAACTCCTGTCCACAAGGAGAAAGCACCCCCATGTTTTGACTTTAACGTCATGGGATTACTGTTTGGGCGAGAAAAGAATGAGCCAACTTATAAAGAGGATAACTTCTCGCTCATTCAAACAGTCCTACAAAGTGAAAGCTTCGATCCCTCGAAGCTAATTACTCCAGCTGAAGGATCACTACAAGGGTGGCGCAAGATTTTAAGGTGACTACTCCAAGCGGAAGGAAGATATCCATCACGACAGGACAAGAGCTGATGTTTGAAGAGTCGTCTGAGTCAGAGTCCTTCCCTCTAGAGTCTTCTAAGTCTTTAGTATTAACACCTCCCCCTCATATTTCTTCTCCTAGGATAGTTAATGATCCAGTCCTTGAGGACATATCACTATTTGATGTAATGATCTCAAAGTATAATAATATTTCTCATTCTCCTTACTTCTCGTGTTCTTCTCTAACCCAAGATGACGAGCATTGCTTAACTAACAATGAAAAAGACAAAGAAATTATTAAAGCAATGGAAAAACTCGAAAAGAAAACACCGGTAATTGAAGAAACTGAAACAGTTGATATCTCAAATTATTCAACTCATAAAAGAGAAGTTAAAATCGGATTAACATTGAATAAACAAGAAAGAACCGATTTAATTAATTTACTTAAAGAATTTATCGATGTATTTTCTTGGTCATATGAAGATATGCCAGGCATTAATAGAGAAATATCTCAACACACCATATCACTAATTCCAGGAATGAAACCTGCAAAACAAAAGTTACGTCGAATGAAACCTGACGTAGCTCTTAAAATAAAAGAAGAAGTTCAAAAACAAATAACTACAGGTTTCATCAAGGTATCCAAGTACCCCGAATGGGTCGCCAACGTCGTTCTATTTCCGAAGAAAGACGGAAGAGTAAGAATGTGTGTCGACTATCGAGATCTAAATAAGGCAAGTCCAAAGGACGACTTCCCTTTGCCACACATCGATATTCTGGTAGATAACACGGCAAATCACGCGCTTATCTCGTTCATGGATGGGTACGCAGATTACAACCAGATTCTCATGGCAGAAGAAAACATGGAGAAAACAACTTTTGTAACACCATGGGGCACTTACTGCTACACGGTAATGACATTCGGGTTGAAAAACGCGGGTGCTACTTACCAACGTGCAGCGACTGCTTTACTCCATGACATGATGCATAAAGAAGTCGAAGTATATGTCGACGACATGATTGTAAAATCAAAAGACCGTCCAGGCCATCAAGTAGCCTTAAGGAAATTTTTCGAAAGGCTAAGAAAATACAATATGAGGTTGAATCCATCTAAGTGTGCTTTTGGAGTCACCTAAGGCAAGCTTTTGGGTTACTTCATAAGCTCTAGAGGAATAGAGGTAGACCCAAAAAAGATCAAAGCAATCATGTCAATGCCACCGCCCAAGACTGAAAAACAGATTCGAGGATTTATTGGCTGGTTGCAATACTTAAGTAGGTTCATATCAAAATTAACGACAATATGTGAACCAATCTTCAAAAAACTCAAGAAGAATATACAAGTAATATGGGATGACAAGTGTCAAAAAGCCTTTGAATAGATCAAAGCCTATCTCGCAAATCATCCCGTATTAGCACCAGCACTTCCCGGAATACCTCTTAGGTTATATTTGACGGTTACCAAAGAGACAATGGGAGATATGCTAGCACAAGAAGTAGAAGGGAAAGAAAACGCAATCTACTACCTAAGCAAAAATATTCTCGAATACGAAACACGCTATACACCGCTCGAGAAATTGTGCCTCGCCTTGGTGTTGGCCACAACCAAGTTAAGACATTACATGTTGGTGCATACCGTCTTTGTAGTCCCCCGATTAGATCCACTCAAGTATCTATTAGAGAAATCTACACTCAATGGACGCATATCAAGATTGATAGTCAATCTAGCACAATTAAATGTCAGGTTTATGCCACAAAAAGCTATCAAAGGGTCCGTGGTGTTAGACTTTCTAGCAGATTTTCCAATAGAAGACTCGACGCCAATACAAGATAATGAATTTCCAGATGAAGACTTAATGGTCACTGAAGATGATACTTCGACCTTATACTTTGACGGAGCCTCAAACCAAAAGGGATGTCGCGTTGGGGTATTACTAGTATCACCTAAAGAAGAGCACGTTCCAATCTCCATAAAGCTTGATTTCGACGTTACCAACAATGCTGCTGAATATGAAGCATGCGTGGTAGGCCTTGAAACAGCTTTGGCATTGGGAGGAAAAAAGTTAAGGATATTCGGAGACTCTTCTTTGATCATCAATCAGATATCTAAAAGGTGGAAAGTAAGGAGCGAAAGTCTAGCCCCTTACCAAACCTATCTGGAAACTCTAACAGATCAATTAGACAAGGTAGAATATACATATCTACCTAGAGAGGAAAATTAATTTGCTGATGCCTTGGCAAGACTAGCCTTAATGGTTAGGATTCCCGCGGAAATCGAGCAAATGCCTCTAACTATAGAAAAAAGGCACAAACCAGCATACATCCAGGCTATAGAAGACGACGAAGTAGTCCAGGGCAAAGAAGAAGAAGAAGAAGAACCGTGGTACACGGACATACTCAATTATGTCACCAAAGGAGAATACCCTCCCCATGCTGATAAAAGAGAAAAACGAGCATTAAGGCTTTTGGCCTCCCAATATGTACTCATAGACAACGAGTTACATAAAAGGGTGCCTAAGGGTCGAGCTCTTCTATGTGTAGGAAAGAAAGATGCACAAAGAGCAATGAGAATAGTCCACGAAGGAATCTGTGTCAGTCATATAAATGGCAAAATGTTAGTCCAAAAGATAATGCGAGAAGGATATTATTGGACTACAATGAATAGGGATGGCCATCAGTACGTAAAAAGATGCCCTAAGAGCAAAATTTATGTCAATTTACGACATATCCCTCCTTCCTTGCTTTATACCTACACATCGCCATGGCCATTCTCTACATGGGGAATTGATATCATTGGCAAAATCACTCCCCCAGGAACAGGAGGACACAAATATATCCTAGTAGCAATTGATTACTTCACAAAGTGGGTCGAAGCGCAATCATACGCTAAACTCACTGCAAAACATGTAGTACTCTTTATCGAGAGAAATATTATTTGTCGATACGGAGTCCCACATGAAATGATAAGTGACAATGGAACTCACTTTCAAGCCGAATGTGAAGAATTGCTACAAAAATACGGCGTTCAACATCATCATTCTTCCCCTTATAGACCTCAAGCAAATGGAGCAGTCGAGGAGGCTAATAAAAATTTAAAGACTATCATCGAGAAAATGACGGAAAATTATAAGGATTGGCCTGACAAACTTCACTTCGCATTGTGGGTTTAGCGCACGTCAATCCGTACATCAACGGGAAATACACCATTTTCCTTGGTATATGGAATGGATGTCGTACAACCTGTCGAACTAGAAATACCATCTCTACGCATTGCATTAGAGAGTAAACTCGATGAAGTTGAATGGACTAGGGCAAGATATGAAGAATTGATTCTACTCGATGAGAAACGACTAGAAGCTCTACATCACACTCAGTGTTACCAAACTCGTATGGCTAGGCATTTTAATAAGAAGGTCAAGATAAGAAATATCAAAGTAGGAGACTTGGTGTTAAAAGCACTAAGGAAAAATGTTTTAGATCCAAGGGGTAAATTTAGACCTAATTGGTTTGGACCCTACATTGTCAAAACAATCCTGTCAGGAGGTGCAGCAAAACTAACTGATATGGATGGCAGTGAATTCTCGAACATGACAAATCTTGACCAACTTAAGAAATACTACCAATAATTACTTGAGTAGGATACTCAAGAGAGCTACGTTCGGCCTGATTCCTAAAGAAAGGATACGTAGGCAACCCTTTAAGGGTGCGACCACTTTATTTTTCGACATCTCCGCGTTCCATAATTAATTAAAAATTCGACAGAAAATCGGCGAAATATCGGCGTCGCAGAGTAGAATCTGGCGCCAGACTTCAATGACAGGCGCCAATCGCAAATAAGCAGTGCCAATTTCAAAATAAATTCTGGGAAAATTTCGGTTTTTTTTTTCGGGAAATTTTCGACTTCCGTACTCGAAGAATTTCTGGAAAATTAATTTTTCAGTTTTCATTGCTTTAATAAAATAAATTTAAAGTAAAGAATTTAATTAAAAGCTGAAATTTCATTAATAAAATAAAATTACATTATTGGTGAAATTTAAATAAAGCTGAAATAAATTAACTTTAAATAAAAAATAATAAACTAAGTCTAATAATTTGAAGCTAAGCAATGCTCCTAATTTTTCTTTTCTTTTCTAGCCCTTTTCCAATTCTTGTCTGCTTCCTCTTCCTCATCCAAAACTTTAGCAAGTAGGCACCCTTTAGAGGACCTACATTCAATCTTAGAGTAGATAGTCTCCCCTTCAGCTAATACTCCATGCTTCTTTTTCACCCAAGCTTTTTTATCTATGGTGTCAGCTTTCCTTTTTCCTTTATCTTTGGTAGCACTTTTCATCCTAGGCATTGCAGGTGTTTTGAATTCGATTCTTGCACCTAGGCGTTCCTTGGTAGGAATCACCCTGTCACCTAGACGACTCTTCACATCAGTTTTACTTTGATCTTTCTTCGAATCCTTCGAAGGTTTCTTCAGCAACCACTTCTTCACATCATTGGGCAAAGAAGGAGGAACCTTTTGGGTAATCACTTCCCATAATGGTCTAGCACTCTAGTAAGCATCAAATCTGTCTACTTCTTGAGAAACAGGGTACTCATAGGGAGGACGAAGATCCTCGGAAGGAATATTCTGAAGCAAGCCGTATTGTCTTTTTACCCTGCAGGGGCAATAATAAGTCACAAAAGACAAACTTGGAAGACGGCAGAAAGGTTGCTTGTTAACACCAACCATCCTTTCTATTTTCCACCATGGGACGACCCACTTGATAGCAAAATCACGAGATTCGAAGACTTTTCTTCACCCATGGCGCCCAATTTTAGGGAAGTGTTTCTTCCTTCTCACGAAGCAATTGGGGGTATACTTCTCAATATCGCCCGGAGGGCTAATTAATCCTAGCCTTTCCATTAGCCACATCTGTTAAAAAAATTGCAATGCAAATAAATTATTATTACAATACAAAAATATATTTTTTGATTTCTGTAATTAAAAATATTATTTTTCTACCTGTAATAAAATTAAAGAACCGCCAAAAGGTGCTTTTAGGCCCCTTTTTCAGTTCATCAAGACTAATCATAGTCTCTCCAACTATCAAAGGCATTGGATTTCTCCCTGATTCAATTTGTTCTAGTACAGTGGTTATAATTGATTGGCCTTCATTATTTTTACCACTACTAAGAAAAAATTGGTTAAGCATGCAAAATAATAACGCCCTTCTTCTATATATATGAAAAGATTCAGAAAGAGGTTTATCAAAATAATGGCGTGCAAATTCTTTCAAATTCACTATGTTGCCATCTACTATTTTTGATAAATCCCTTTCTTTTAAATTAAAGAAGCGCTCAAAATCCTTATAATAATATGCATCTACTCTAGGGATTACTATGAGGTCTATTGCAGGGAAGCCTAAAATAGCACCAAATTCTTCTGGCAAAGGGCTAATCTCATCATACCCTATTCTAAAGCAATGAGTATCAACATTCCAAAATTGTAGAGCGGTATGCATGAAATCTAAGTCAAGATCTACCCCATTAATGCCATAAATTCCCCCCAAGTGAAACAAATCTAATTCTTTTCTGTCTCTAGCATTAAGAGATCGACACCATTCATGAGTTTATTGGGTGAAGGTTTTGGTGACTAAAGACATGGTATTATTATTTTTTCTAAAGCAAAGAATTATTTTATTCGCTGGAATTATGAGAAGAATCAGCTGGGCAGGGGGCTATTTATACACAAATTGCGAGAAGTTTTAATCAGAATGAAATACGACATCAGCATTAATTGGCGTCAAACCCCGTAATTGGCGCCAGCCGCCAGCGCTTGGCGCCACACGCTAAGTGTAGCGCCACGCGCCATCTAGTGGCGTCAGCTAGCGCCAAGTTGCCACATCGGACGCGCTTACTTAACTTGCGTTTTTAATCCTAAACTCGAGTCGGCTAATGACTTTATGGCTCCGTTTATCTTTCCTAAACATCTTTTTTATCCTTTTTCTTAATTAATTAAAATAGCTATTATATTATTTATATTATTTTTTTTTGGACTTTATTTAGATTAATTTCCAAGTTTTTTTCTTTTTCTTACACCCGACATTTTATTTGATTTTTTCCTTTTTTATTTTTTTTCTTTTTGGTGGAGAGAGTCGGATACCCTCCATCAATTATAAAAATGACGGAATTTTTTGCGCAAAATTGTTTGTCACACTTCTCTTGCACACACAAACATACACATAATAATAGCAAATAAATAAACTCATAATAACATAAATATACAAAATATGTCTAAAAATAGTGAGTCTAAGGCAAAGTACTATGAAAAGTCAAAATACAATATACACAGGAACAAACTACGGCATCGGAGGACGTATGCCCATCATATCGTAAAATTGCGCCGTACGAGGAGTCACCTCTCCACCAGCTCCATCACTAGCTCCAGTCTCCACAGGAGGAGGAAGACTCAATGTAGGACCACTCCACCCAGGATCAACCTGAGGCTGAGGCTGAGGCTGCGGAGGCTGCTGCGATGACGAGCCTACCTCGTACATCCCAATACCTCTGAAAGCCGAGGTAGCCTCTCCTACGGGTGCAGCATGAGCACCATCAGAAGAAGATCCCGAGCCCTCTGCAACGTCTGCACGAGCAGCCTCAAAGCGACCACCTCTACCCCCTGACGTAGTACGACGACGTCTCGAGCTAGACCTTGCCGGATCCCTCCGCCCCTCAGCTCTCGTATGGGTATGAGAAGCAATAGGCTGGCCCTGCAAAAAGAGTTAAATCAGAAACAAGGTAAAATTGAAGCGGTAATGCAAAAAATATATGAAGAAAGACTACCTCTCGGATGACGTCGTCCCGACGGCAGGTGGCTGCATTCCTCATCCGGACGAGCTGGCTCTGGAAGGCATCTATACATCGTGCCATCGCCGAAACCACCTCGCACGAAAACTGTCAGAGAAATAAGTAAGTAAACATGCATGATATATGAACGAAAAATTGTGAATAACTAGGCTTACTCGAGTCTGGTGGCGAGGAATCGACCGCTCTAAGAAGCGCTCGCCCTCGGAAGCTGGAGGAATCATTTCCTCAATCAGCCCATACGTCCCCTGGTAGTGGATGGACATACGGGGTGGCACGAACTCAGTAGCCCCGTCCTGATAAAGCAAAAAAGTCAGTAAAACATTCCTTGGGGGCTACTTCATGGAAAGTAAAAGCTAAAAAATCTTACCCTCACATGCTTAGCCGGTAAGGGGGTTGGAGCTAACAACGGTAGTAGCTCCTCAGCATAGCACCGCCCAAGGATCACGTAGGACCGCCAAGGGGTACCAGCTCCCTCAGACATGCTCAACAACCGCGCGTCGTCGAACATATGACGTGGCGGAGGAGAAGGAACGACAAAGACATCAGAGGAATGCTGTCTAGCAACCCTCTCTCCTAAGTACGCGACCGCTCCATAAGTCCCCAAGAAATAGCGACGCTCAGCACAATACTGTGCGGCTAACCCAAGGATTGTCCAGCCGCCCCACGGCTGGTACACCACCTCAGGCCCCTACAAAGAACATCAGTCAGGCGAGAGTGTACCTAAAGCACCGTGAAAAAGAAAATAAATAATAAAAGTCGTACCGCAATGATCCAGTTCCGGACATGTGTAGTAGACATGTCCACATGGCGGCCGCCCCAAGAAGCACTCACTAGAAATCCGCGCGGCGATGGTCTCGCCGACGCAGCAGAGGGGAAGTGCTCGTAAAACCACATCTACAAGGAGTTAAAATTGTAAGTAAATGCTAGCTAAATTGTAAAGCTAAACTTTATAGGGAATAATGTTTACCTCTACGACTTTCCAAAAGGAAGACTAAGCGACGTTCGTCCCAAAGGACCGGTGCCGACACGAGTCCCTAAGTGCGCGAAAGAAGTCAGCGTAGGCTAAGCTGACCCAGTCATAAGTCCCAATCCGATGAAGATCACGGACAGCAGGAAGATAATAAAGCAACACCCTACTACCTTTGTCAGGGGAGAATGTCCCTGACAACAGCATCAACCCCAAGATGCGCACCCGCTGCTCTCGAGTGGTCGCATCGTCATCAAAAGCCGCTGCCAGCGTCGAGCGGTGAATTCCTCTAGCACTAAACTGAGTCGTCTCGACCTCAGCTCGGGCCCGAATAGCGATCGGCCCCAACAGCTCCTCGACCTCCGTAGAAAGGATGTCGATCCCACTGTCGAATGGCAGTGGCACAAAGTTGAACTCCAGTCCTATAATGAGACTGAAGTCCGTAGGGGTGACCATCATCTCGCCCCAGGGGAAATGGAAAGTGTTGGTGGTGTCCCAGAAAAACTCCACCAAAGCGCGCACTACATGATGACCCCCGCTGGAGGAAACCATAGCCTCGGGGGTCTCGAACAGGATAGTCAGTCTACAAGACTCCCATAGGAGTCTCGTCTCAAGATCCCCGGCAATGTACATCTTGTACAAATCGCCCAAACCATCACAGCCGGAACCGTGATAACGCGTCCTCCCGACCGTGATGCCCCGTCTCACCCTCTAAGAAATGTGGTGGACGGGGGCGAAGAACAGGGTCCGCTCATCCCACTCAGGGAGCCGACCAAGCGAAGTGGAAGGTGTGACATCATCATATACGGGCTCATGCTCCCGTCGGGTGTTTCGGGACGGTGAACCCGAACCTCGCTGTCTAGCCATACTACATTGTGCAAAATCATCATAAATTAAGGTTCTATAGTATCTAAGGTTCGCCTAGCCGCATGATACTATGTTCGCAAAAAACAGAGTACGTAGTACTAAAACAGAGCACAAATTCAAATTGAGCATATACGACATTTTTCAAGCAATCAAACAATTTCTTGCAACACTATAGTAATTATTGAGACAATTGGACAAGAATTGCTAGCAAAAACATCAAGAACAAGTCACATTGCATTCCCGACCTCAAGAGGTCCAACAATGGAGATTTCCTTATTTCTTCACCAAATTGAGTCAAACAAGTATCAAATTACTCTCAAGGCAATATATAAACATAATCAAGAAATTTAATGGCATAAAATTTGATAAAATAAAGAGAATTAAGCATTAAAGTTCGAAATTTCATGAAATTCAAATATAAACATGTGCAAAATTCATAAAAACCGGTGTAAGTTTGAAGAAAACTTACACAGAACGGGAAAATGGATGAAAAGAGCTTTGATTTGCAACAAATTTGAGTGAATTTGGTTGAGAAACGAGCAAGAACAAAGCAAATGAAATTCTGCGGTTTTTCGGGCAAAGCACAGCGAGCAAAACAGCGAAAATGAAGAAGAAAGGGGTATTTAAGGAAAATGAAGAAGAAGAAAGGGGTTTTTCGAGCAAAGCACGGCGAGCAAAACAAGTGTAATAGTTGGATCATCACAGGATCATTAAAAGGCGAAGCCATGACCAAAGAAAGACACATAAAGTACGCAATCAGCAAAGCTGAGTACATACAAGCTACAACGCACAAAACCTGACATGCTCAACTAATTAAAGTAAATAAACATATAACTTGAATTAATTAATCAAGACTCCAGACTTAAACAATTCAATTGACTCGACATACTTTCTAACCAATTATAAACACTCGACTCTTTATATTTAATTTAATTAATTTAGTATGGAGTAAGCAATAGACGAGGTTGTCCAATCCACCAAATCATTTTGGTCCCAAATGACCATTTAAAATAAAAGTTTAGCACGATGCAAGAATGGGCGCGAATCCATTCTCATAAAGTTAGTCTAGGATTCCATCTAGCTTTCATTATAAAATAAAATGTAAATACCAAAAGAAAAGAGGACATGTTGATCAAACAAGACTCGGAAAGCCACGAGCTACCACCGTGTACCCCAACCCATAATTGTCAATACTCTAGAAGTGCACGCTTTCCAGAGTTTTATTGCTCATCCATGTTTCACTTTACGTGATTACAATTTTAATTAATAGTCGACTCAATCAAGTAGGCCATACATAACAATCATACATCAATTCACTTTTAATCTTATTTAAGACAATGGTGATCACATAATAAATTGACCTTTAATTCCATTAAACTTCAAAATTATTCAAAATTGTTGAACATAGTCAACCCACCTAGCCATTTCGGCTTAATCCACCTTTACTCAACATACTAACAAGTCATGATTGAGTAATAAAATAAATAACAACCTTGTGGAATAATTAATAAATTCATTCTAACTAAACCATTCAATTCCAATCCTTTAATAATCCAAATGTGGTTAACAAACCAATCCAATAAAAATATGCTTGTATGAACATTCCATACAAATAATTAATCCAATATAATTCAACATGTTTGCATCCATAATCCCATAAAAACATAATTAATTCACCAAAACATGTCTAGAAACATACCACATGAATTAATTAAATGTATAACCAAACAATTTTCATCCAATTGTTCTCTAATCATGAAACTAAGTTGTTTTCTTTGGTACCTAAACATGATACTACTTACAACGAAGTACACATGTACGTACCTCGTATAAACAATCCTTTGTGCCACTTTTAATCACTTAAAAGTCTCTTAAGAAATAATCACTTCCTAGAAAACAAGCAACAACAATAAATTAATACTTCACCAAATTTCCAGCAATATAATTTAGATTAAAACTCCTTAAAACTTCATTAAAAACATGTTTTTATGCTTAATTAATAAATAGAAATCCAATAGGAACTATAGACACCCATTTGTGTCTCCCCAAAATCAAGCCCAGTGATGAGTACCTTTCGCGTCGAACCATAGTCGAATGAAGCGAAAGTGTGGAAAGTCTAGTGTTACGGAAAGTTTTAATTTCATTTCTCTTCTCTCTGTTTTTGAAAACTTATTTTAAGAAATCAGCCAATCCAGTTTGGTTGGTCCATGATGTGGGTCCAATAGTAGTGTAGTTGGATGGGGCTTGATGAGAGCTTTCCAACGCTATATTATAAGCCAAATTCCGATGAATATTGAGGAAGTTATGGCCAATTTACTAAACTGGGCCCGTTTTGAGCTTTAAATGCGGCCCAATGATCTAGGGGAGGTCCTAATATAGATTTATCATTCCTAATGCAATTAGGAATGGTTTTAGTTTTCTAGATTCTTCTAGAAGGTTCTTTTCATTCCTAATTCAATTAGCATTGATAAATTGACTTTTGTTGACTTTTCAGAGTTTTAATTAAAATCAAAGAGCATTTTTGAGGAAAATACGATTTTATCCTCCTGTATAGCAATTTTTATCTGATTTTTAGAAAAAGCGTCTAAAACAGGATTAGCGCCTAACGCTCGACATTAGCGTCTGGCGCCTGGCGCCTGGCGCTAATGCTGGCGCCTGGTGCCAATGTCCGGCGTTGGCGCCAACTGTGTTTTATGTGCGCCAGACTCTGTTTTGATATTTTATCTTTTTGGCTGATTTTCTCTATAAATAACGTATTAAAAACTTCGTTTTCGATAACCAGTTTTCACCTACATTCATTAATAACCAGTTTCCTCTCTTCATTCTACCAACTCTCATCAAGATTCTCTTGATTACTCTCTCTCTCTTCTAAACTAGCTTCTCTCAAATATAAAAATTCTGCATTCATTAGATCTAGAAACACCTAGCCATATTCGAAGTTGCCTTCGCCGTAGACGTGAAAGGTTTAATTTCTGAGGGTTTGGTCCCAAATCTCTATTTTAATTATTTGATTTAATTGTTTTGTTTATTATTTTCCTTGAAGTTACTAACGTGTGTATTTTGTTATTAGAAATAGGTACGAGGCATCAAAGTAAGTACTTTAATAGTTTTTATTGATGTTATGATATAGAGTGCATGTTTAGATTGTTATTTTGATTCCTAGTATCATGTCTAGGGTAACTTTAATATCAAGTATGATTAAAAGTATGATGCTTCCTATGTTCTTCCTAATATTTATGATTGTTAGTATCATGTTAGGGTTAAAGATTTGATTTTTGATGCTTAGTGACATGCTAGGGTTTGTTATTAATCTTGTTAGTATCATGCCTAGGATCTTTCTATGCTTTAACATGATTATAATTATTATTAATATGATTGTTATTATGATGATTATTGTTTTGATTATTATTTTGATTATACTTTATGATTTATGATTATAATTGTTCTAATTTTGATTGTTATGATTATAATTTTATTATTTTGATTATTATGTTGTTTGATATTTATTGTTATTGCTTGATCACACCTTTTATGCATGTTTAAAGGGAATTTGTACTTGTAATCACGCTTAATAAGATAATTAATAATCTTGTTTAGGGTTAATTTTGATTATAATTCAAGTGATCGCCAATAATGATTTATTTGTGCATTAATATTTATCAAACATAGATAAATATGTTTAGGGGTATACCTATTCATTGCATGTTAGTCAAAAAGCGCACATGAATACGATCAGAATAAAGTAGAGGCCTATTATTAGGGCAGGTTCAATCTCTTTTAGGTTGGATTTGTACCTTCATCCCCGAACCCTTATTTTATTTTAGACCTTATGATTTATTTGTGCATTAATAATCACCCTGTGAACGGTTTTACAAGTTCCTAAAAATTGTTGGCGACTCTTTTGCTCTATCTTCTTTCCCTTTGGACGCCACCGTACTTTAGTGTATGATCAAAGTGGGTTCAAGCTAGGGGATTAACGCTTGAAATTATTCCCTACACTTTGGTCCATATTTTTCTAGGATTATCATATCGGTTTGTGTTATTGTATTGCGTGGAAGTCGCAAATACGTCAATAAAGGATTATGCATTATCATTCCCCTTCTTGTAGTTATTCTTAGGTTGATGATAATGATGAGGTTTGTTTGCTTTTTCTTTAGCAAGATCATCTTCAATCCTAGTAGCCACAGAATAGACCTTTTGAAAATTGTCTAAATCAAGGTAACGTAGATGTTTGTTGTACTTTTCATGACAGTTGTCAATGAACTTTTGTACTAACTCGAGTTCAGGTGGCCTTTGGTCAAGGTGGGCCGCCTTTGCTCCCCATATACCATAGAAAGCAAGGAAACCTTCATCGTCACCTTTCTTAAGCATCTCGAGTTCACGTAAAGTTAACTTAAACTCTACGTTACTCTCATATTGGGTAATGAAAGCAAAAATTAAATCTTCCCATGTTGCCTTGAGTTTTGGATCTAGCCCATAGTACCACTCTCTTGTGGTTGGGTCTAGGGATAAAGGGAAAGTCAAAGCACAAATCTTAGGATCAACTCCCTTTAATGCCATAGTTCCAGTAAAACACATCAAATGATTTTGTGGATTATTGGTCACCTTAAATATTGGCAAGTCAGTAGCTATGAACTTTTCCGGTAAAGAAAGTCCTGGGGGAGGTGCAAACTTTTCTGCGTCAAAGTACTTGCTCCCCATTGTAGACGAAGAACTAGCTTCTCCAACGAATTTTCTTTGATGGATAATTGTTCCATCTTATCTTGCAAGGCTAAGGTTTCGGCATTTTTCTTTTTAGCCTTTTCCATTTTCTTAATTCTTCTCTCCTCGGCCTCTTGAGCCTTTTCCTCTTCAAACGAAGAATCACTTGTTGAAGTTCACCGATGGTTGGCATTGTTGTTGGACTAGAATTAATTGTTGAAGAACAGTGGTTTGAAAGGGGTTGATCTTTGGGTAGTAAACGTAGAATGCGAGTGCCCGGGGGTCCTCTTTCCCAAGCTTGGAAATCGGCCCTAATGGAGAACGAAAGGATAAGTAAATCTATAGCTTGTTTAAAAAGGAGAAAAAAAAGACTCAAAATATATTCAAACGGATAACATCACCCTTAACAATTTTTCAATGAAGATATTGTTCGGATGAGTCAATTTGTTTTTTGAGAAATCAAAATAGACTCGTCTAGTGGGCGTGCGCAAGTGACTCAGTTGCGCGCGGCTGTCGCGTCGCGCGCAACAGAATCACTTGAGCTGGAAGGGGTCGCACAACTCAGTAGAATTTTTTTAATTCGAGCATTTTCTTTTGTCATCATTTTTTTTTATTCAATTTTTTTTTTTTGATTTTTTTTATGCTATCCTTTGAATATGACGCTAAATCACGAAGAGAAAACTTCGTAATTGTGAACCTAGACCAAACTAAAAAGAGAAAAAGAAGAGTATCCTAACACATTGCATATAGTCACATAGGCATGCCATAAGTCAAGATTCACGCAATGTCGTTCTAAGGTCAAAAAGGCTTGGGTGTCCAAAGGTACCATATCTTAAGAAACGACGCACAAATCAATCACTCAACGTGTTGACTCATGACATCGCCCTCCCAACATTTTGTTGGCGTTATGGGTGGGATGATTGTTATTGATTTCGGGATAGAAGCCTAGTGTTGACAACCCCTAGTCAATGAGCCAATCCCCAATGGTTAAATTGTGCTACGATTATGCATGATGCAATGTTGCTTGTTTTGTTTTTACTTTTGTGGAAAGGGAAGATATTATGGGTTCAAGTCTCGCTCTCTAACTAGAGATTATCCAAGTTAATTCTCGTTACAACCCATAGGCAACCTAGTGTTGGAAACCTTGGATCATACTACGAATTAATCATGTAACCTCTAAGTCCCCAGTGGAGTCGCCACTGGAAGGAGGGGGTTCCCATCATAAAGGGTCCTCTCCTTAAATGCCCATGGCCACTTAAAAGCCTAGGACTTTACACTTGTTATAGTGTAGTAGGATTTGAATTCCTGACTGTTTGGAGGACCTTGAATTAGGATTGATTCTATCATTACGCTTTTTTATAAGAAACAAGTAGGGAGTCGCCAATGACTTTTAGGAAAAACTCATAAACCTTGTCCATGCCTGTAATCCCCCGTATTTTTAAATATTTTATAAATGAAAATTTATTTTATTTATAATATTTATTTGTTATTTTTCATAATTTAATTTCAAAAGTTTCAAATTATTAATCTGGGTCGAAAATTATTTGAACAAATTATTTTATGCACCTTTATTCTACAATTTATGTCCAATCACACAAGCCTAACCCATTTATTTACTTAATCGAACCATTATTTTTATGAGGCCCAATCTTTCTTTTTACCCTACAATAATTCTCTCCTATAAATACCCCATGAATCTCCAAAAAATTCCCACACAAAAAGGTTAGTCTTATTTCATCCTCCTTTGTTTCATTATTTTGCTCAATGTTAATTTAATTGTTTTGGGTTTTGATTTTAGTATAAAGATTATGTTTTAGTATCAAATTATATTTTAATGGTATAAAGATTATAAATTTCAGATTATATTTATGTTATAAATTTCATATTTTATGAATTATAAACCTAGGGTTTCAATTTATTGAAAATCATGATTTTAGGGTTTTTATGAACAATTGATTTAGGGATTTTATAGTAATGATGTTTTGAAATTTTGGTGATTATAACTACTAATTAGTTTAACTTAATTCAAGATTATTTTGAACACGTAGATTCGTGTTTTAATTTTTAGATTTTCGTTCGCTAATATTAATCCCGTTTTAATCCCGATCAGATTCTAAACTCATCCGATTTTGATGAAAAAGTAGTGTTTTCCATGTGAAAACAACGTTTTAAGAAAGACTCACTACCTTTTGTAGTGAGCACCTGTAGACACCGTAAAATGTCTCCCCAAAACCAAACCCGATGATGAATAACCTTTCACCGCCACTATTGATCGGGTTCAGTATTTAATCCCGAGAGTGCTTAAAAAATCGTATTTGATTAAATTCATATTTTTGAACAGTCCATGGATTAGTCTTAATGTTTGGTAAAAGCATAGTTTTAATTTTAGCCCAAACCTTTTTTATTTTATTGTTTTGTTATTAATTTTTGGCCTAAACCTTTTATTTATTTTTATTTAATTATTTTCTTATTTTAGCCCAAATAATAATAAGTCAGAAAAGGCCCAAAATTATCAATCGGCACTTAAAATACCGAATGAATTTAGGGTTAAAAATGTATTTAGACGGAAAAGTGGGCTGGGAATTCCCGCGCCACGGCAGGTACCCACCGTGTCACGGGAATCCTTCCCGTCTGACGATGGATTTTCCCGTGACACGGGAAATCAGCCGTGACACGGGACATTCCGTGTCTTTTCCGCGTAAACCCTTAACACGTTTTCTTTCCCGTTTTCTGAAAATTTCCCGCGTCACACCAAAAATGCCCGTGTCACGGGAATACTTCCCGTCTGACGGTGGGACTTCCCGTGTCACGGTACAGCTTGCCATGTCACGGGATACTTTTTTAGGGTTTTTATCATTTTAGGGTTCCGTGTGCTCTCTCAGCACATTTTCCCTATAAATACCCCCTCATTTCTGATGTACGGGGCGTCAATTAACTCTCTGGTTTATTTTTCTCTCTTCTATGCTTTAGCCTAAACACTAGCCTACCCTTCTCATTTCAAAATTCCTTCTCAAAGGAGCCCATACTTTACTCGTGGTTCTGTCCTTAAGCCAAGGCGTGAAAGGTAGAAGTGTTTGAGGGTTTGGCCCCAAATCAACTCTACTTTATTTAATTTAATTTAATTGTTGTCCTATTATTATTTCCATGAAGTTACTAACTCGTTTATTATTTTGTAGTTGCAAACAAACAGAATCAAAGTAAGAATTATGTTCCATTTATTTCTATTATTTTTCTAACGACTTTATGTTGTTGGAATTGTGGTTAAATTGCTTCTAATATTAATCATTATTCTATTATATTTTTATGATGACCAAATTGCATGTTAAAGGGAATATGTAATTGAAAATCACACCTAATAAGATAATTTGGACAACCGGTTTAGGATCTTTTTAATCTTGTTATTAATTGAAGTGATCATCAATATTTTAGAATAATGTGTGCATTAATATTCAACCAATTTAGTTAAATAATAGTTTGGAGCAAATTGAATATTTTGGTTTGTATGCCTTTTAGATCACAGGAATGTTTTTCAATATAAGAATCGAGTAGAGGCCAATACGGGCGAATGTGACTCCAAGACTCACTTCGTACCATCATCCCCGATCCTCCTTTCGTGGTTCCGAACCATATGGAGTTAGTAATCTCATGGATTATGAATGGGGTGTAACCTTCACGGGTAAATCGTTGTTGCCTATCGTTGTCCCTTATCGTGGTTGCCTTTTATGATCCGTGAACGGTTTACAAGTTCCTTAAAAACTTGTTGGCGGCTCTCTACTTTCCTTGTCCCTAATCGTGTCCCTTATCGCATTATGTCAATTCCCACTTCCTATGAGTTCCAAGCATATTCACACATGCTTTTAACGTAGGCGCACTTCAAACGACGCCTACAACACCAACCTCTCGTGGCCAAATG
The DNA here is from genome assembly GCF_001683475.1 of Chenopodium quinoa. NCBI lineage: Eukaryota > Viridiplantae > Streptophyta > Magnoliopsida > Caryophyllales > Amaranthaceae > Chenopodium > Chenopodium quinoa. The sequence goes on along the minus strand of NW_018745251.1, from coordinate 101,214 downwards.
TAGCCTCTAAATATGATTTTCGGACAGTTTTTTATTTTAACGAAGTTTTTTTATACTTAAAATATTATTCTTAAGTTTGATTAATAAAATTAATTATGTTTAAAGTTAATCAAGCATAAATATATGTTTTTATTGAAGTTTTAAGTGTTGGAAATAGTTTCTTAGCACTTCTTTTGATGTTTTATAAAGAGGGTTTAATCACCCATTAAAAAGGGAGATTTTTAGGGGTTTTTATATAATTTCATATTTTTATTAGACTTTGAACTTGCTGTAATTTCATGTATAAGAGTGTATTTTAAGGTTTTTATGAAGAAAATTTAAAGAACTATACATAAGCCTTTAATTTTAACTAAAGGGAAGGTTTTAAAGTGTTGTTTGATTTGGATTTTCAAGGTTTTAAAGTAAGTTAGTATTGCTGTAAATTTGATTGATTGGGTATTGATTGAGATGTTATTATTTGGCTTAGGAGAGGAGTTTATTGAAGGTGATTTCTAGTTAGTAAAGTGGCATACAAATTCGTTTGCTCAAGGTACGTACAAGTTACGAAACCTTTCTTTTAGGTGCATGCTTAAGGACGACGGATCGAGAACTTAGTATCATGTATAGGGATGATTGAGTTAAATTGTTTGGTTATACATTGTGAATTTCGTATGACGTGCACTATTTTATATTGCAAGTATTATTTGTGCTCTAATTATGCAAGGTGCGCTTAGAGGCAAAGGTATATGATTGGTGTAATGATTAATTTATTACTCATTCATGATTATGCAAGCAGGATGAGTAAAGGAAGAATTTAAGTCTTCTAAGACGAGGTTAAGGTTTTGGGGTGCCTTATGCACTCAAGGTGTTTATGCACCAAGGTAGTAAAGGAATAAATAATAAATGTTGGTTGCCACTAATAAATCAAGAATTGAAATTGAAAAGTTGTTTTACTTGATTGAATTGATATTGGATTGATTGTATTGTTATGCATATGAGTCATCACCAAGTCTAAAACCTGTAAATCACGTAAAGTGCAAGATGAATGAGCAATAAAACTCTGGATTGGTGCACTTCTGGAGTAATGACAATCAGGGGTTGGGGTACATGGGGTATTAGTCGTGTACTTTTCACGAGGCCGTCTGATCTACGAGTCTCTTATTTCAAATATTTTTCAAAACTAGGAGTTAGGTGAGATCTCATACTAACTACGGTCACGGAGTCGCGCCCGTGGTCGTTGGATGTTTATTGATGTTTCCGAAAGAAGGCATGAGGTTTTTCTTTTATTGATGTTCCGAATGGAGCATGGGTTGGACAACCTTGTCTATTGCGTAATCCAATGAATAAAAAAAATGATTTACCTATTATTAATTAATGGAGTCTTAGTAATATAAATAGTTGAGTCGTGTGTTGAGTCTATAATTTAATGATGCATGATGATTGATTATTAGTAGCATGTTATGGATTTCTTAATTTATTTCGCAGCTTGTATGCACTCAGCTTTGCTGATTGCGTGCTTTGTGTGTCTTTCTTTGGTCATGGCCTTCGCCTTTCAATGACCCTGTGACGATCCAATTTTTACACTTGTAATATTGGGGAGCAGAATTACCATAGTTTCTTACACATGCAGCATTCATCAGGGTTGTGGGATCTTGAGCAGAGAGTTGGTTGTTTGCATTTTATTTCTTTTGCAACTTTGAATTTATTTTAATTCGATTTTATTCGACACTATTTCTTTTGGGTTTGAATTTATTTGAATACTGAATTTAATCACTTACTACTTTTATTGGGTTTTGAATAAGGGTCTAAATGGTTCCAAGTTGTATGACTTAATTTGGTTTCATTCGTTGGTTTTGAAACTTATTTATAACTGATTTATTTTTTCCGCTGCTATTTTCTGATAAAGCCTTAACGTTTGAACACGTGGCGATAGCACGCCAGTAATTCTCTTGAATATTGTTCAGGGTCCTAATAGGTTTAAAGAGAGAATTATTGGGGTGTTACAATGCCTTTCTTCCATGCGGAGTTCATGGAATAATTAGCACGAAACATAAGTTTACCCATGCCCAAATTGGTCTATAAACTAGAAATGAGTTCGGGAGCGAGGGTACTAAAATAACGTTCCTTTTAGAGGGGAATCTTTATCCTAGCCCTAGTGCTGCCTCTACTAACTCTTCCTTTTTTACAATTTCATCACAAATAATATATGCAACGTGATACCTAAAACTATGCTAGTTGATTTTATTTACACATATTAATTCATGTAGGAACTAGATCGTAATGTCGTTATTATTATTTAATCAAATTCGTGAAAAGGACAAGAAAATAAACAATATTCGCCTTCCCTTAAGTGATCAACCAAAAATTAATTTATTCAATTCTAATTTTTTTTTTTAACGCAAGATACTATTTAGAATTGATTAATTAATTTTTTTAAAGGTGATAAAAAAACACTAATTTATTAACTAATTATTTCTTTTAAACAAGAAAATAAATGTGATTTAACTAAGTGCTTGGGAATTAACCACTTCTCTTTACTAGATCTCTGTTTAGAACACTTATGGACTCCTTCTTGTTGGGGAACCTCCACCGTAGTAACAAAATATCAAAAGGGTGAGTATTTAGGACAAGAGGGGCTAGGTTGCACAAGTTGACAAGTATTTCGCTCCTAGGCGCTCCTAAATCCTTAATTATTGGGTTTTAAGCACGTGCTTAAGCCTAATTAAGTTAATTGGACCTTTGTTTTGGCTTTTATCTTTAATTTGGGCTAGTCTTTTGTGTTTTGTGGCTTAACCAGTTATCCATAAGTATTCTTCACTTTGATCCAACACAAAGATGATTTTATTTATCGTCATTTCACTTCTTATCGGAACAGGAGGCCAAAAGTAAATGTCTAAAATAACCCCCTGGGAATTTATGCTCCATCTAACTGATTGAACGCTCTATGCAACAAAGGGTACATCCGAGAATGTTGAATTCACCAAACCATGGAAGCGAGTTTTTAACTCGCGGTGTCCCATCCACTCGCGCCAAACCTTCGAAAGGTTAGGCTACCGCGCGATGCATCTGGAGAAATAACCATGGACCCTCTTTTACTAACCCATATCCCGATCTTTAGAGAACTAGAGCCATGGTTAGGTTGCAAACTCATTGCATCATATTGTGCCTACTTGACTAATTTGGCATTATTTGTTGTGCATACTCTATGTGTTTTTCCTAACCATTTGTTTGACTTGTGTATAAGCCTCAAATAAACTGATTAATAACTAAAAGGACTTTGCATAATTAATTAATTAATTAATTTGAGTAATTAAAGTCTAATAATTTAATCAAAATTGACTTAGTACGACTTTAGGCATGTCCCGTAGAGTTAAAATACTAAAACCAGTCCCGGATTAACGCTCCAGTAATGGCGCCACGATTTAGGCTGCAGCGCCACATGCTGCTGTGCAACGCCGAGCGACATCTCTGTCATCTAGCGCTGAACTGTAGAGTATGGCGACAGTCTTGTTGCTTTAGCGACAGTTCAGCATTTTACTCGAGTCATCACGATGAGTCTAATTAAACAGTTTGCTTATCAATTCGATTATTTTGTTAATAACAATACCTTTGGTAAGTCCTTAATTGAGTCTAGTCACATAGTCTAGCCCCATTGTCTCACACAAGAGTCTTAACATGTCACCTACACTCACTAGTCGTAGCACACACATTATATATGTCACCATGACAATGTCTTAGGTTTATGCATGAGTCGGTTTTTTTCGTCATTTAATTTGAGTTGGGGGTACATTTTATTCCTAATTTTTTCATATCTCTCCACCTACATCATCTTTCCATTCTCTACATGCTTTCTCCATATCACAACCTTCATTCTTCTAACCTCCTTCCATCTATTGCATTATGAATATAGTTTGAGTCGAATAATTAACAGTGAATATCCCTAATTTACCTTTCCATAGTACTTGGTCAAGGAGAGAAGGACGATTAATCAAGGATAACACCTTTATTCAAGTTCAACTTTTTGATAAACTAGTCGGTCAAAAAAGAAAAGCTAAGAAGATAATGACGAGTCAAGAAGAAGTCAATGAACTTAAGAAGCAAATGGCTGACGTGATTGAGATGTTGAAGGCTTTAACCTTTCAAATCAATGACCCTGTGAAGCAACAACAAATGGATCTCATTCAAGAAAGCTTGAGCAAAATATCCAGTGACTATAAATTCCAAGGCATTAGCTCGCAAGGGGTCTCGGTGGACAAGGAGCTTCTTCCGCGGAAGTTCAATGCCACTGACATCCCTAAGTTCAAGGCAACAGATAATCCTTATCTCCACTTAAGAGCCTTTGAAACTATAATGAACATTAAGGGGATTGATAGGAAAGTATTGCATTCCTTGTTTTCTCTATCTCTTGAAATCGTTTGTCAACAATGGTTCTTTTCTCTTGATAAAGAGAAAACTTCTACTTGGGATGATATTGTAAACGCTTTCATTGATAGATATAAATTTAATATTCAAGTCAAAACTGATTATAGACAACTTAAGATGCTAAGACAAAAAGAGAATGAAGGTTTTACTTCTTTCTTTAATAAGTGGAGAGAAACTTTCGCTAAGATGATTGAGGTACCCTCCGAAAAAGAATCTGCGAGGATGTTTATCAAGAATCTCCAAGAGAAGTATTCAAAGCATTTAAAATATCAAGACAAATTGAATACTTTCAAGGCCATCTATGACATCGGTATCGAAATCAAAAATGACCTCGCAGAGCAAAAAGCTACTAACAATAATAACCACAGTGGCTGGAAAGGAAAGAAGAACGACAATCCTTCTTCTTCCAAAAACACCCACTCTAGTAACAATGTTATTACCTTTGATCTCAATGAATTCTTATCCATGGAAAATCAAGGATATAAAAAGAAACCCAAAACCCATTGGAATGACCTACGATGTTGCTTTTGATCGTCTCTATGATCGAGGATTAATCAAACCTATTGGCCCTACCGAGGATCCAACGTTAGGAAAGTGATCTTCAAGATGGGATCCCAATTCCTATTGCAAGTACCATCAAGGAAATGGTCATACTACCGATGAATGCTACAGGTTTCAAAATCTCATTCAAGATCTCATAGAAGCAAACAAGATCTCATTGCCTCTAGTTAGCGAGAAGACTGGGTGATGATGAAGAAAACGACACAAGACAAGGGGCGAGCTTCAACGACAAGATTTCATGACCTCTTTTTCTATTTCTTTTCCATTTTTTCCTTTCCCCAATAAGTTTAGCATAGGCACTTTTCTTTTCCCATAGATTTATTTTGTAGGATTTTTCCTTTTTTCCTTTTAAATAAAAATGAGCATTTATTTCCTTGCATATGATCATTGCACAAAAAAAAACAAAATAAAATTCATTGTCGAACTAAGCACAAGGTATACCAATGATTTGAGGCACCTCTTGTAGCCACATCATATCACCTTTCACCCTTCAAATATACAATCTTTTCTTGATAAACTACTTTGAGCCTCATCTAACGATTGACCTTTCTTTCTTCAACCCATATCTACCTAACCTTGGGATGGGATGGTGTGTAACTTATGCAATTTTAAAAAGCTTGAGTGTTTTCAAAATATCAAAATAAATAAAATAGCAAAAACAATAAAAGTGTACAAAAGGGCAAGTGCTCCAATGTCTCTGATATGAAAATATCTTTGATAAGAACACGTCTCGGATTGCGTTTCTTATCGAGTGCTCGGTACTGTGTCTACGAAACATGAATACCAAGTGAGTGATGGACCACATTTTGGGATTGCCCACACTTATAAAAATAAAAAAAATGCAAAATCAAAAGCAACAACAACAAAAAAAAAAGAAAAAAAAAGCTCAAAAGTGAGAAAACTCAAGAGTACAAAGATTCAAAAGCAAGTTTGCACACCTTGGGGGCTTATCTAGGGTCTTGAGCCTTTATCCCCTTCTTCTTCAAACCTTCTAACCATGTTACAACCCTTCAAAAAACCTTTTTGAGGTATACACATACTTGTACGAGGTTCGGCTAGAGCTACGTTCGACCTGATTCCTAATGGATACGTAGGCAACCTAACATCGGGGTGCGGCCGTAATAAAAATGCATTCATATATACTTTCATATATGATTGACAAGTGACTTTTATGTCACTTTTAGGGTGTTTATTGAGTTGCTCTCCGACTTATTTTCCAATATTTTAACTTTTTTTATCCTTTATTTCTATTATTTTCTTATTCTTCTCTTTTGTCTTTTATTTGAGTGTTTTGGTAATTTTTAGTGTTTTTGTGTTTAGTTTATTTTCTTATTTTTATTTTATTTGATTTTTTTGTTTATATTTTTTTTTAGTCTTTAGTTTTATTCTTTTGTCGTAATTTTATTTTAGTTTATTTAGTTTCTTTTTATTATTTTTTTTCTTTTATTTGTCTCGGTTTCATCCTCGGGTTTGTTTATGTGTAGGTTCGAGTTCGAGGTCCAAGAAAATTTCCTAAGCCTTTTTCATCCTCCTAGCTGCTCCCTCAATTCACCAAAACACCACACACACCAGCCCATAGCCTCCTTCGACCACCATTCACTCAATAACAACAACATCAACTCAACTCACCTCACACCAAGAACCACCTCTAGCCACCAATCCGCCAGCAATAACCACATTCATCCACCCTAACACCATTCCCCTGCTCCCATAAACCGCAACCAACACCACCAAACAACCACCAGCTACCCCTGCTCCCATAAACCGCAACAAACTTCACCAAACAACCACCAACAACCCCTGCTCCTTCACGCAAAACCGCAGCAATAACCACCACACTCCCCTGATTTCCCTCTCCTCTTCTCACCTTCACGCAACAACATCAACCACCTGAACCACCAACACCCCGCAACATCCCCCCCCCAATTTAATCCACCTCACGCATCTCCCCTGCTCCATCTCCACCACAGTCAACCACGCACATCAACAACAACCCAGCCACACCGTCCACCTACAACAATCAGCCATGAAACCACCAATTTTCATAAGCAATGGCAAAAATCAGAGCAATCGCAAATTAATTGGGTTCGAGCAAACCGAATAGGAGTTCGGTCGAAGTTCGAGTCAGAAACTTTTGAGGTTTTGTAATTTGAAGAGGTGTGGTCAAACACACCCATGGTTTGACCGAACCAACCCCGTAGTTCGGCCGCACCAGCCCATGGTTCGACCGAACCATTTCACGAGCTTCGCGTGTGACTCTCTTAGGTTAGATTAGGATTTTCTCTCTCTAGTTTAGGAGTAGTGTAGAGAGAGAAAGCTTGGATTTCCATGGAGTTTTTGAGAGGTTGAAGAAGCAACTTTGTGGAACTTCTTCTCATCTATTCAATGAGCATTTTCTGACTTTCTCTCATCTTTATTTGTTTGCTTAATTCTTAGTTTTTGCTTTTTGTTTGTTGATTTGAGTAGATTAATTAGTTTGTTTGTTTAATCTTGTTTTTATTCTTATTTTGCCTTATTTTCCATGTCTTTCTTCATTATGTTAGCTTAGGTCTTGTTCTAGGGAATTGGATGAAGGTTATATTAATGAATTGAATGATTTATTGTGATTAGTATGGAATTGTTTCTTGATTATTGTGTATGGGTAATGCTTTTATGGATTAGAATCTTTCTAGCTAATCGATTCTATGCTCTTAATTTTGCTTCAAATTAATTATGCGAGAGTGAGTTGGTTGAGAGCCCTAAATTCTTCCATACCTTTGCTAGGCTAGTTGCACGAGAGTGAATTAGTTTAGTAGGATAATTAACATGCTTAATTGTGCGAGAGTGAGTTAAATGTGTTGATGTTCCTAATCGAGGTCATTTTCATCTATTTGTATGACGTCGTTCAACACATTGATGTGATTGGATTCCACTTTCCCTAGTTTTAGTTAATTGCTCTTAGTAGTGTTTGGTTTAATCTCTCTCTATCTCATAACCTTTCCTACTAGTCTAGTTAGCACAAATTAATACACTTAGTCCTTTTGGGTTCGACCCTTTACTTGCCACTAACTAGTTTAGTGTAGGTTTAGGTATTATAAATGATTAATTTGGTTAGGGTAGTGTAAAATGTCTCCCCAAAACCAAACCCGATGATGAACAACCTTTCACCGCCATTATTGGTCGGGTTGAGTATTTAATCTTGAAGTGCTTAAATCCATATTTCCATTTCATAAACCAACCCAAATTCCAGCCCATTTTCCCAAACCATAACTTATTTTCCTCTTTTCGTGCCTTTAAACCCAAAATAATTCATTTCGTGTCCTTTAAAATCATTCATTTCGTGTCCTTTTTATAAAAACATTTGATCCAGTTTATTTTGGTCCATTATCTGGGTTTAATGATTTAACAGTTGGATAGGGCTTTAAAAGAGCTTTCCAACGATATATTATAAGCCCAAATCCGAGTTATAACGAATAAGTTATGACCAAAATATTAAACTGAGCCCAAACCGAACCTAAGCCCACATTACCTACGACCCAATGATCACGTGGAGGGTCCATATTATTTAATTCCATTCATAAACCAATTAGGATTAATTAGAATCTTCTATAAGTTTCTAAAATATCTTAATTATCCTTTTTGAAAAGATAAGACTAAAGAGTTTGAAATTGAATAAAACTCCTTTTTTTGAAAGTCCTATTTCTATCCGAATTGAAAGACATTCAAAGATAGACAGATAATATTTTCGTGACTCACAGTTTTTATCCAAATCTTATATGGTTGGATAGCCCTTGAAATTATCTTTTCAATGATATATTATAATATCAATTCCGAGCTATAACGAAAAAGATATGAATTAAATAAAAAACTCTATTCAAAACTGACACCGTCCCTCTATTTCGTCCATATCTTTTATTCTACAAAATATTATAATCTGATTCTAATTGGGTTAGAAATTAGACTTCAATATATTTCCAACGATATCGTATTTATCTTATTCCGATTTATGGATCAAAAGAAATGATAAAAACAAAATCCCCAAAAACTGTTGTCTATCGCAAGAGTTTTAATCAGATTCGAACTCGATCTTTTCTTGATTATTCGACCCTCTTTTTTCCTTATAAATAGAGGTCATATCACCCATTTTTCAATCATCAACAAGCTTTATCATCAAATAATTCTCTTCTCCCTCTTTAGCCTAAACACTAGCCTCCCCATTCTTTCACTATTCCTTCTTTTTAACACTCCAAGGAGTCCATACAATACCTGAAGTTCTATACTTTAACCAAGGCTTGAAAGGTATAATTGACTGAGGGTTTGGATCAAATCAAATATAATCTTTATTTAATTTAATTTTTTTAATTTGATTTATATTTTTATTGAAGTTACTAACAGTTTATTCATGATGTAGCAATTCAAGGAAATGCGGAAAGTGAGTAATTAATTAATTTAATTACTCTTATTTTATTTTAATATTGCTAGCATCATGATTAGGTTATTTTATATTTGATTTGAATAATGATATTATGGTTAAATTGCTTCCAATATTAATGTTATTCTATTATTATTTATTGATCACTATATTGTATGTTTAAAGGGAATATGTAATTGAGAATCACGCCTAATAAGATAATTTGGTCAACCGGTTTAGGATCCTTTTTAATCTTGTTGTTTAATCAAGTGCTCACTAATATTTTAGAATTATGTGTTGCATTAATATTAAACCAATTTAGCTTAATAATAGTTTGGAGCAAATTAAATATTTTGTTTGCATGCCTTTGAGATCGCAGGAATCACTTTTCACTATAAGAATCGAGTAGAGGCCAATACGGGCGAATGTGACTCCATGACTCACTTCGTACCATCATCCCCGATCCTCCTTTCATGGTTCCGAACCATATGGATTTAGTAATCTCATGGATTATGAATGGGGTGTAACCTTCACGGGTCAATCGTTGTTGCCTATCGTTGTCCCTTTATTCGTGGTTGCCTTAAATGATCCGTGAACGGTTTACAAGTTCCTTAAAAACTTGTTGGCGTCTCCCTACTTTCCTTGTCCCTAATCGTGTCCCTTATCGTATTATGTCAATTCCCACTTCCTATGAGTGTCAAGCATATTCACCACATGCTTTAACGTAGGCGCACTTCGAACGACGCCTACAGGTAGTAGCTTAACGACCTATCTATCCCGCGATCAATGATCATATCAAGGGATCCCCTATGCTCATCCTTATCTACTTAGAGCTAGACTTGGGGGCTTGATCCTTACATCATTAGCTTACCTAGCCTAAGAGTCACCATCATTTGACTCTTCCAGAAATAATATTTTCCCACGCACTTAGCCCTTGCGGCCTAACTTTAGTGTCACTATCACACACATCACAGATACATGACTAAATATACTTCCCTTAGGATCCCTTTGTCATGAAATCTTAACACAACTTTGAAGCATGTCTTGTCATATTAAAATCATTCATCACTTCTAATCATCATTGCATCACAAAGTATGAAGTACTTAGCCTCCGTGCCTAAGTTACCAAAATACTTTCATTATCAAGTAAACAAAGATAGTCTAAGATGTTACAATCCTTGTACTATGAGAGACAACGTTAACAGATTAAGCTCATTCAACATGCACCTTCAAAAATTTCGCTTCTTTCTTTTTCGCGTCTTTCTTTTTCGGGTGAAAGTCGGTACCCTCCACAAAAATGACGGAAAATTTTTCTTTTTTGCATTTTTCAAGTTGCACGATCACATCACTGTGCATACATGAGTCATGTACACATTGAGTCATGTGGTGTTATCATATTGAGTCAACACTATGCACACATGAGTCACACGAAGTGAGTCATCATTAAGTAAAGTTTATACCTTGAGTCAAGACAAGTCAATGAGTTAAGCAACACTAAGTCTTAGGTCAAATCTAATTACATGAACAGAGTCCTATAGTAAAAAATATAAATGCAGGTGCATCCCAGCAAGCAAGAACATTCCCAGATTTCATGAGATCCTTCCAAGATAAGAGGAATTACATAGATCAGTAAATTAGAGATGAAGAGCTTTAATTTACAAAAGATTTGAGCGGATTTGGAAACGACCAAGTTCAAAGTTCGGAGCAAAACTGAGCAACAACAGCAGCAAGAGCAAAATAGGGAAGACCCGACTTCAGCGCCAAATGACAAGGCTGTCGCCTAGCGAAAGAAGAAAAGCGCGACGCCAGAGTTTTCCAGCAGGCGCTAGTGTGGATACACAATGCGTGGCCCCCATATTAGATTATTCGGACCTCTTACAACAAGTTTTAGGTTCCTTGGTATGCCAGTTAGCCCCTATAAGCAAATTCACATGATTAATGTTCGGCTCGATTACAGCCGCAGTAAGTGATTGACCTGACGACGATCTTCTCACTTAGCTTAAGCGTCTAAGCATTGGCTCATTACAAGAACTAATATAAGCACTTATACGATAATTTTTCCAAGATTGGATTGTCATCCTCAACTGACAATATTTCCAAATACGGATTGTCGCGCATTCTTCTTAATCGACAATCTTTCCAAGATTGGATTGTCATCTCTAGAAAAGTTTCCAAGTGTGGATTGTCGTGCTCCTTCTCTCTTTGGCAATTTTTTCCAAGTTTAGATTGTCATCTCTGGCAAGTTTTCCGAGATTGGATTGTCGTACACCCAGTTCCCTATGGCAAAATTTCCCAAAGGATTGGCATAGGTCTCTACTCATCATAAATTTCAGCAAAGGTTCCTCAAACGTGGATTGTCATTCATTTCAGTAAGTAGCAAATTTTCCTGAAGTGGATTGTCGATCAACTCTTTTTTAGCAAATGTTCTAATTGGTGAATTCTAATTTGGAACCAATTGAGATGAGACTTTCGAAGATTATGAGAAGCCAAATGGAATTGGTGAAAATGTTGGAAGAGAGTAAAGTGGGTGTTCTTAGGAAGGTTGAGGAGATGGAGAATAAATTGTCATCGATGATGAATGTAAATGAAGTTCCTACCACTTTAGTAGATATGGAGGATGATGATGATGATTTTTTTGAGAGCTCCAAGGTGTGCGAGGAGGATGTTAGAGAGCCTATGAGAGAGGATAAGGGTGTGGAGATGGATCTTCCAAAAGAGAGTTTGCACTTTGAACCTCCTTCCAAATTTGAATTTCGTTCCATTGAGCCTTTAGATAGGGTTGAAGAGAAACTAAAAATGTTGGCTTCTCTTAATTATGAGGAAACGTTAATTTAAGTTAAGAAGGATGGGACATTGCAATTTTTGAAGCATGGAGAAGTTCTGAGGAAAGAGAGTGAGGATGAGAAGGATGAAGTAGTTTCCATGGGAGATTAGATGTTTGAGGGTGATGAGGACCAAGAGGTTTTGAGTGTTGAATAACCAATTGATAAGTCAAATCCCCCACCCACCTCTCTTGATTGTAATATCATTCCTCCATTATTTAATTTTGAAAAGCAATCTTCTTCCAACCCATCTCCTTTGAATGATGACCATGGTTGCTTTCAGGGTGAGGCCTTGACCTTAGATGATTTGATGGAGAAGAGGTTCCATATGATAAGGTTGAGGAGGTAGAGCTTACTTTTGATGATTATGAAGATAAGAGTGAAGTGCTTGGTAAGGTTGAGTCTCCAACTCCTATCTCAAATCTTAAACCATTGCCTTCCTCTTTCTACTTTGATGATCCCTTCTCTTCTACATTTTCCATCATTGAGAATGGTGAGGCCTTTTTAGAGGGAGATCGTACTTCTCATATTTATTTTGAGCTACCTCCAAAGTTTGACCCTCAACCCTTATATGAGCTTCCTTTGAGCCTTAATGATGATATAAAGCTTTTGAGAGCTCATTTAGGGTGAGAAGTTTATGAGGGTGTGATTGAGAATAAGCTAAATTTTAATAATGAGGATTGAAGGAGAGCCCTTTGGATGTGAGTTCATTCCATGAGAGAGCTTGTGGTTTAATGGAAAGTGGTGTAAGTGAGCAATCAATTTCCATTTCTTCACCGTACACCTCATTTTCAAGAAAGTTTAATCTTGTTCCCTCCTATCCCATGTCATTACCTTATTTTATCATATCATCTCCTCTTGAAGAACCTTTAGTCTCCCAAGTGTCTCCTTTGATGACTTTTGAGGAAAATGGTGGGATTTCTAACCAAAAATATTTTGTTGAGAAGAGTATGCCTTGTTCTTTTTCTTTTATTTCTCTTCCTTTTTTTATATTCTTGTTTTTCCCTTCTTTACTTCTTCTTCTTGGCATTCCTCTTCTCAACCTCATAGGTGTGCACTAATCTTGTTGCATACCTTATTTTTGTCTTGTGCATACTTGCTTTCATATGAAATGTGTAGTAGTGCATTTGACAAGCTCTTGCATGCGTTAAATTATTATTTTCTAGAGCGGTCAAGCTTGGACCTTAAGCAAGCCTTTCTCGAGAAGTAACCCGTGTCTTATTGCTTTCATTTTCTTTTCTTTTTAGAATATATTTTCTCTCATGGAAATATTTATGTGCCTTTTGCTAGGTACATGACTTGATATACTTTGGTGCTTCAATTTGGATCTAGAATCACGGAAGTTTGACTCCTATTTTTGCTAGCATATGGAAGGCAAGGTTCAATTCTTGAGGAAATTAGCTTTGAAAGGTTTAATTGGGTCATTTGCGGGTATTTACACCCACATAATATTCGGTAAAACCCTTCCTTGCTCTTTCTCAAGTGGATGATGACTTGTTGGACATATGTTGGTTTGTTGGATTGCTCTCCTTGTTTTCCCCTCCAATGGTTTCTATGATTTATGTTTGAGTGTATTGTCTCATTCAAGCTTGGGGGAGGGTATTCTATCATGTTTATGGGATATTGATTCATATATGCTTTGTGCCTTTGTATATGCTTTTCCATGTTCTTATTTTTTTTTAAATAACTCCAAAAAGATTTTTGTTTCTATCAAGGGAAATTTGCAATGTATCATTGTTTTGTTCTTGCTTTGGACATAATACTTTTGGACTTGTATAGTTGAATGCTTTTCTTCTTAAATGGTAACGGTGTGCACGGTTTGAGAGTATGTTTGGTTGATTTTAGGATAAAGCATGCTAAGGTAGTTGGTTAGAATTAGTGGGACCATGAAACCGGATTCTACTTGTTTGTGGCATGTTGGCAGTTGCTTCCCATAGTCAAATTGACACCAATAGTGAGTTTTTGCTACATCCATGTGAGGTTCATTATTTTTCAAGACTTCAACATATATTTGCATGAGCGGCATGGATCCTAGACTATTGCGGACCTAATCTAAAATATTGACTCATAATTCTCAAACTCGACACCGAGCCATATACGGAGGACAAAGGTATCTTTTCGGGGTGGTAATTTTTTTTTCTAGGTTCATTTTCTTTCTTTTTATTTCATTGGGTTTACATTTGTCTTCTTGCTAACCATTTGAGCCTTATACGTACCTTCTTTTCAAGCCTCATCTTTAGATATTGAGCCTTTTGTTTCATTTTCGTTTTCATTCTAGGTTTTTGTGAAGCAATTGATCATTATTGTAAGAGTTTGTGGTGGAGGAGTTTGGATATTTGGTTCTCTTAAAATCAAGTTCATGTTGTGATTTTTGTGCAAATAATGGCAAATGAATAAATGAAAAAGCCGTCCAAAGTAAAAAAAAAAGGCAAGGACAATGCAAATGCGAAAATTGTAAAAGTCGTCCTAAGTTAAAGAGACATGGACAATTGCTTTGAAAGAAATGAAAATACAAAAAAAAAAAAAAGTGAAAATAAGAAAAAAAAATATATATTTTGATGTGATTTTTTCCCCTTTTCAAGAATTGAGGACAATGCTTCCTTTATGCTTGGGGAGAAGCGTTTACCCTTTTTGTATATATGATTGTGGTTACATCTTTGAATAAGCTTGGGGGAGTTAGTTTGTTTTTGTTTGGCGATTGCTTGGTTATGAGGAGAAGTTTTGATCACCCTTTGCTTCACTAATTAGGAATATCGCCAAATTTTCAAATTTTAAGCCTACCCTCACCCTTTTTGCCCTTTTGTTACAACCTTTGGGAAAGACCTTTCGACCTAGAGGTTGAGTCATATATCGGGGGAGGGCATTATGAGTTAAATCCTAAGGAGAGGGGATGCATTGTCAAGACGTAGAGTAGCCCAAAATTTTCTCTTTTTTCGGTTCCTACGTGGAACTTTTGAGATGCTCACTAGGGGAAGATATGAGACTAGTAAGGAGAACGCGGTAAGACCGTTTGGGATGAAAGTGGATTGTGTTTCTCTAGTTCCTATGCTTTGCATATTTATGTTTCAATCAACCTCGGGTATCTTGAAACGTGCACTCCCTTACATGTTTAGAAAGAATTGCATTCATTTATGCTTGTACATTTGAAAAATTCCTTTCATGAACATTTGTTTGCTTTTCTTGTATTTTGGTTTCTTTTTCATGCATTGCCTTGTTTGTATTACTATGAGAGTTATAGGTTAATCTCTTAGAAAAGCTTTACGAGAGCATCACTCGTCCTCTAAGGCGATCTAGGGGTTTAAATGGCTTGTCTTTAGTTGCTAAAATTGACCGTGATTCCTACGAAAGGGAGTTAGTGTATATTCTTGTCTCTTTTCTTCTTTTTGTTTGTTTGAATAAGCTCATCATTTCTCCCTTGGTTTTGTTTTGCTCAAGGACGAGCAAAAGGTAAGCTTGGGGGTATTTGATGGGTGTCATAAATGGCACCCATTTAAGGAGAGTATAGGTTTTTTTTTATCTTCTTTTTATGGCTTTCATTCTAATAAATGCTTAGTTTTATGCATTTGGTCTTGGTTTTACCTTTCCTCTCTTATTTTGTAGCTTTTATGCATTTTGTTGGTTTTTCTACTCTTTTCTCATTTATTTGCTCTATTTTCGTGGTTGTAGGTATTGTACAAGGTTCGGGTCTTAATATTGGTGAGTTACTAAGGTGGAGGAAGCTTTTTAAGCAAGCTCATGGCAATTGGAAAGCTCAAGATGAAAGGAAGTGGATTATCTCAGTTCTAGCTCTTGCGCTCTCAAGTCGTGCTCTCATGAATATGGGGTTTTGAACCCACAATCATGTGCTTTTGGGACTGCCTCACTTAGTTTTCATCATCATCATGATTGTGCATTCCGTCGAAGACCTTAGTGAACGCACAAAACCGCGAGAAGATCGAAGAAACCTAGAGATGCGCAGGCGCGCAAGGCACGGGCGCGGGCGCGCCACCCCTGCAGCACGGGCGCGGGCGCGCCACCCCTGCAGCACGGGCGCGCCTCCCCTGCAGCGTGGGCGCGCCTTTGTGGGTATTTGTTTGCTCGATTTTTGTTTTCATGCCTCTATAAATACCTTTGTAAACCCGATTTTTGGGGCAAGTGGAGAATAAGATTCATTTCACATTTTTTATCATTTTTCTTAGCTTAGTTGGGAGCTTCTCTCTCTAGTTTTAGGGTTAGTTTAGGAGTAGATTTTAGAGAGAGAAAGTGAGGAATTTCAATGGTTATTAAGTGATTGAAGATTCAATGGTGACAATTGTGTTGGAGATCTTATCTATTATCAATGAGCATTCTTAACTATATCTCATTTTATTGCTTTGTTTGATTTCATATTTGTTAGGTTTGATTTTGATGTTTGATTGTTGATTAGTGTAGTTTTTCTTCATATATTGTTGATTCTTGATTTCTTTAGTTGTTAGTTGATTTGATGATGATGTTAGAATAGTTGTTTGCTAAGAATTGGGTGAAACTTGTATGACTGATTGATTGTGCTTAATTTGGGGATTGTGTTGATTAATTGTTGAGATTAAAGTGATTAATGGAAGTTTCATGTGTGTAATTCGTTTAGGCCTTGAGAATTATGCTAGATTGCATTGTAGTTTCTAATGATACGGACCATTAATTTAGGAATTGCAATTGTCGATTGAGCTTGATTAGTGATGCTCCTAGTTAGAGTCTCTCGTAGTTGGCACTAGTTTGACCTCTAGGAGATATCTTGTTGACTCTTTTGATTGAGCTTTCCATTTGTCTTCACAACCATTGATTTGCATATTGTTCCCGAGTTGCTATAATTTTCATGATTACTTGTTGAACCCCGTTCCTAGTGCTTTATTTGTTTGGTTTCTTTGTTTGTTAGTTGTTAGTGTTCTCTCTTTATCTTTGTCTTTGACCTAGCTTAGGCACATAATTGAGAGTGCTTGAACATTACCGTTCCTTTGGGTTCGATCCTTGACTTGCCTCTATTCTAGTATATAGGATTGTTAAGTGTTTATAAATTTTGTTTGATCGAGGGAGGATAAGTTTCAACGACCTAGTTCCACCCCTTGTCATTGCGTTACCCCAGAAAAGGGGAGAGAAGTTCTCGAAGAATTGCATGCCGGATATGAAAGGAATGGTGTCCTTCGAACAAGTGTACCATTCCGTTAGTGGGTTCAGAATTATTAGAAAGCTCATATATTCAGTAAGGTCAAGTGATCGGAATGCCTGGGTGGAGGCCGCTTCTGATCAGTAATATTAATGCATAATTAATATTACAGCTTAATCTTGACTGAACCCTTCGGGTCACACCCAAGCAACTAATGAACAGAAACAACGAATTAATTAGGAATTAATTAATAAGTCAGACGTCGGAAATTCGAGCTTGGAGCGTCGAAACCGAGCATCGAATGTCGACTCGAAAATAGTAAAAGATGAGACATGAAAAATGATAATAAATCAACAATGACCGAAATACCCCTAGCATCGGTAAAACCGAGTGCTAGTAGGGGCGCGGCAAAAATCTAGCAACCCGCACCAAGTGTGCGTGGCAATGCTAGCATGTGGCAGCTAGCAGCCCGCACACTTGGTGCGTGGTTTGCTAGGTCGTGGCAGCTAGCAGCCCACGCTTTTGGGCGCAAGTGAGGTGTGACGAAGCCTCACAACCACCCTATGGCAGCGTACAAGGCAACCATGGGTGCCCAAGTGAGCTGCCATGTGGCGCAACTCAAATGGAGGAGAAGAAAGGGAGGTGGCCGGTTATGGGGGCATGAGTGGGGGGCAAGTTCGGTCCCCCCCCCCTCCAAGTGGTCCTCATCTACTCCTTCTTGTATGATTGCCACTTGTTGATTTATTACTAGTTTGATTATTAATTTTGTTTTAAATTTAAAATAAATAGGAAAATCAAATTATCTCACATTGATGGGAGAGCTTTTCACACTCATGCATTTTCCTATAAATACCCAAGTTGGGGTATTGGGAAAAGCACTTGAGTAAGAGTTGAAAAAGGCATCACCATTGTGAAAACCTTTGAACTCATTAATTACTCGGGCTTTGGTCGGGCCTTGCTAACCCCAAGGCATTGGACCGTTTTTGGTGGTCGAGTAGTGGGTGGACTATCGTTGGAGGTCGTCATAATTGCGAGGCTTGCTTTCTAAGTAAGAGCCCCTTCCGGTCGGGCGAAGCACGCTCCTAAGATAATCGTTTTATCTTAATCTTGTGATTAATTTAATTATGTTTATGGTTTTATTTATTGCGAGTGCAGTCTTGTTATTTGATTTGTTTCCGCGGTGAGTCGGACTCACCAAACCCAACAGGATATTGTGCCTCTCATGCAGGCGGCATGTCCTTAGCCGTCCGAGCCAGGTGGCACTATTTCTGGCCCACTCTTGATTCAAATGCCATGGAGTTTGTTAAAAAAATGTGACAAGTGCGAAAGATTTGGCAAGCTAATCCATCGCCCGGCTACTGACATGACGACAATCCACAGCCCAGTCCCGTTTGCTAAATAGGGCATGGACATTCTAGGTTCTTATATGCCTGTGCCAAGCGGAAAGCGTTATATTATTGTGGCCGTGGATTATTTTACTAAGTGGGTGGAAGTAGAGGCGGTCAAGGGCATCAAGACAAAGGATGTCATCTCCTTCATCTGGAAGAACATTATCACCCGGTTTGGGGTACCTATGTCTATGGTGTTTGATAATGGACCTCAATTTGAGACGCCTCAGCTTAAAACTTAGTTGGGAGATCAAGGGATCTCATATTGTTTTGCATCAGTCGGCCGACCCCAAACTAACGGTCAAGTTAAAGCCTTCAACAAACTCATCTCAAACGATATTAAAAATAAAATTGAACGAGCAGGTGATTAATGGGATAAAGAGTTAATTTATGTCCTATAGGCCATCTGGATAATGGAAAAGGGGGCAACTAGTGAAACCCCATTTCTCATGGATTACGGTGCTGAAGCCGTCTTGCCCATCGAGCATTATGAGCCGACTGCACGAGTCATGCTATACGATGAAGAGCTAAACTGGGAGGCCATGCGGCTAGCATTGGACTCAGTCCCAGAGCGCAGGGGTAATGCCGCCTTGCGGCATAAGAATTACCGTCTAAGAATGACACGTGCCTATAATAAGAGAATGCACAAACGGTCCAAAAAAGTAAGGGACTTTGTGTTACCTAATATGGAGGCAAGCGGTAGGGCCAATGAGAAAGAAAAGCTAACTCCTAATTAGGAAGTCCCCTACCCGATCTATGAAGAAGATAGAAATGACACCTACCGGCTGGAAACCCTAAACGGTAGGCAGCTGCCTAGAACTTGGAATGTAGACAACTTGAAAAAGTATTACTTTTTAGACTTGAAAATTTTTGTACTACCTCCAGTCCAAATTACTCGCAACTTTGGGATATTATTTGTGAGATATAAAATATTCCAAAGTTACGAGTAATTTGAACCAGAGGTAGTAAATAAAAAGCCCATCAATGAAAAAAGTTGCTTTTTGTTTCCAATTAAATTTAATTGCTTTGTAATATATACATGCGCAACAATATACTACCGCTTGTTGAAAACACAAACGGTCCATTGAAAAAATAAGCTAGGTTAAAAACTTGGCGGCTAATTTGATATTTAATTTAAGTGGCAAGAGGCCGGATGCAAATTTATTTTATAAATTTGTCTGCTCCAATATGAGTATGGCAATCGGTGGCGCCCCTCCGGGTGTTATTGTTGCAGAGGGCATTTTATCGCTTGCTCTACCCGCATATGCAAACGGCAAAGATTGAACGACCTAATTGGTTAACTCATAGTTATCTAACCAAAATAGTCAAATATAATGGTTAAGAGTAGAAACCGGATGTCAAAAGATGTCAGCCGATTATTAACTAAAGTTCTCTGTTATCTATTCGACGAATTTGTACCAGTCACCCCAATGGGGCAGACGAACAAGTTGCAATGGATTGTAGGCACCCCAGACGGCCTTTAAGCTTCCTAGGGACCATCATACATACAGACAATATGTTCTTTGTTCCGCCCATTAACTGCCAGGCGGCAAGTTCTCGCCTGGTTCACTAGAAGATAGTTTTTATGAAGTGCAAATACCACAAAAGGGGAAATAAGGCTTTGATCTAGCCTACTTCCTGGTTGGGTAAAACGGCTACTTATCGGTTCCGTTGACAGCTGTGTACTTGGTTTAGGGAAATCACTACTGCGATTGATTGACTTAGGAACATTCCATACTCTTTAAAGTATCAAACATTCCAAAGTCAATCAATCAAAGAAATACTAAAACCAACCACACAGCCGCCAGGGGCAAGAGTAACCGGTATACTAATTGCATTGTCGCATGCTGTAAAAAGTTAGGCAAAAATTCAAAATTGAAAATGCAGAATTTAAGTGCAAAAATTGAAACAAACAAGATTAACAAACTCATCAAGCCGACTTAGTCGGCAAATTCCATTCAAAGCCGGTAAAACCGGATAATAATGTTAACTGGATAAACATCCGAGACAAAGAAAATTAAACTAATACCCGACTCCTTAGTCGGTAAGAATACATAAATACTCGGCACACTGGCCGGAAAAGCATAAAACTTGGCATACTACCGCTGAAAACTCAGGACTGAGGCTAGGCCTCCAGGTCCTCTTTATGCTTGGCCACCTGGTTTTCCGCATCAGATTGGAGTTCAATTGCTTCTCCTTCTTGGGGGAGCTCCTTGGCAGGCTCCTCAAGCTCTCTGTTTGCCCAGGCTTCAAAGGACTTGGGCACTGGCTCTCCTTTTTCTCTTCTATATACCACGTTTTTAGCATATTGAAAAGCCAGAGCCCACATGCCATAATCCTTTTTTGGGTGGAGAGCATTTCAGGCGATCCTCATCCTGATGTCTGAGTCCTCTTCATTTTCAGCAATCAGGCGGTCTTGCTCCGACCCGATTGTTGCCCTAATATGAATTCTCCTAGGAGGCACCCTGCAAGGCCTTAAGGTCTTTCTCCGCCTTCTTTACGATGGTCTCATCTATATTGGCCTTCTCCTTGGCCTCATTCAGGGCTGTTTGAAGACCCCTGATCTGATCCGCCTGTTGCATCAATTCGACTTTTGTTTCAAGTTCATTAATTATACATTGATATTCAGCAACATCTTTAGAATCCCTAGCTGATTTAGTGGCTCTCTTTACCTCTTCATTTTTCCGGGCATATGGTCGTTTCAGTCTATCAACCCTGAGCATGGCCTGTAGACACAAACGATTTCAATCATGCGGGATATACTATACATATTTCCAGAAAAGGGGAATCAGGTATACCTCATACAGGAGTGTAGTGATCCATTCAACACTGAACGTTTCAATGCCCGGGATGGCATCCTTCTCCTTCTTGGGGACGCCTGCCAGCATGGACCTGGCATGCGCCAGGACGTTTGACCATCAAGGGGATTGATCAGCACCATATGTGAAAGGGGGTGTGTGAGCTATATAAGCGGCACTAGCTTGATGTCGGCTGTCGAACAAAGAAGTTTGTTGAGAGTGAGATTTCACTCACAACGGCCATCCCAGCTCAGGCGGAGATTCGAAAGGATTGTATTTACCTTCAAAAGCTTATGTGGGATTGCACTACCCACAGGCGCAGAGAGGCCGGATGGGACCATATCAAAGCCTACTCCAAAGCCTCCAATGGTAACATTCCTCCCCCCGATGCGAAGGCGGTTTCTCCTAGAAGAGCCCTTGGGGCTCGTCTTACCTGAAGTCGTCCCGTCCCCACTTGAATAGGTTGTTAGTAAAGGACCTAGGAGCCTCTCTACCTTGTTCTAGGGAATATTTTAAGCATCCCACACTTAAGTCCCATTGTAATCATGCACTTAAGCATGGTGGCGTCCAAAGGGAAGGAAGCCAGAGTAAAAGAGTCGCCAACAAGTTTTAGGAACTTGTAAATCGTTCATAGGAGGAAGGTTACACCCCTTCACAATCGGTGAGATTGCTAAGTCCATAGTGGTCTGGAACCATGACTGGATATTCGGGAATGAAGGTACAAATCCAACCTAAAAGAGATTGAACCTACCCTAAAATAAGGCCTTTAATTTGTTCTTCTCGTATTCATGTGCTCTTTCTGACTAACATACAATCATTAGTTAACCCTAAACCTTTTTATCTATGTTGGTTGAACATTAATGCACAAACAAGATTATTAATTATCTTATTAAGCGTGAGTATTAGTTGTCTTATTAACCTACAATCACTTGAATAATAATCATATTAACCTAAACAAGATTATTAATTATCTTATTAAGTGTGATTACATGTACAAATTCCCTTTAAACATGCATAAAAGGCGTGATCAAGCAATAACAATAACAATATCAAGCAACAATAATAATATTGACAACAATCAAAATAATCATAATCTCAATCTCAATAAAGCATAATAATATTAGCAAGATCTTAGGCATGATACTAACAAGATTAATAACAAATCCTAGCATGTCACTAAAAATTAAAGATCAAAGCTTTAGCCCTAACATGATATTAGGAAGGAATAGGAAGCATCATGCATGATACTAGAAATTTTAGTTATTACCCTAAACATGATTCTAGGAATCATAAAGACATCCAAACATGATACTATGAATTAAAATAATCTAAGCATGATTTCTGTATCAAAAAAATAACAATTAAATTACTCACTTGGATGCCTCATATCTCTTTCTAATAAAATAATACACCAAAGTAACTTCAATGAAAATAATAAATCAAACAATTAAATTAAAAAATTGAAATAGGGATTTTGGACCAAACCCTCACAAATTGTCAACCTTTCACATCTAGGGCGAAGGCAACTTCGAACTTGGCTACGTGTGTCGACAACTAATGTATGTGGAATTTTGTGAGAGGGAAGGTTTAGAAAAGGAATAGAGAAAGAGAAATCTTCTAGCTTTTAGAGAGAGATCATGGTTGTGATAATGATTGTTAATGAATGAAAACGGTGAGATACAACCCCTATTTATAGAAAAATTGTCCGAATATGATAGAAAATAATTCAAGTTCTATACTGAATAAAACTAGCATCTATCTCCAGGAGATAGACATCACTGCCAAGTGACAGACATTAGCGCCCAGCGACAGACATTAGCACCAGGTGACAAACCCTGTCGTTTGGCGCTAATTAAAAGATAAGACTGGCTTTGTACGTGGTATCCTCTTCTTAATATGATTAAGCAGCTAATTCTGCGTTGATCGTATCAAAATCAGGTTTGTGACAAATCACTTATTTTATTCAAAATAAAACTCTATAAAATATAATTTTTAATCCTAATCTCATTAGAATTTATAAGAACCTTCTAGATTATTCTAGAAGATTAAAATCAATAATAATAACTTTAGGAATTTAATTAGTAGACCCACCTCTAGATCATTAGACCACGTATAAAATTCATTTTGGGCCAAATTTAATTTAGGGCATGTTCTCTTACATTGAAATTCAGTTCAGTTCAGTTTAGTTCAGCTCAGTTCAGTTCAGTTCAGTTCAGTTCAGTTACGTTCAGCTCAGTTCAGCTCAGTTCAGTTCAGTTCAGTTCAGTTCAGTTTAGTTCAGTTCAGATCAGCTCAGTTCAGTTTAGCTCAATTCAGTTCAGTTTAGTTTAGTCAATGAGAACATGCCCTTAATCCATAACTTTCTCATTATAAAATCAGAATTGGGCTTATCATATATCGTTGGAAATCTCTTTTCAAGCCCAATCCAACTACACTATTATTGGACCCTTATCATGGACCAAACTAAATTAGCTGGGTATTTGTCATAAACAGTGTATGAAAAGGAAAATTTTCAAAAATAGAACGAAGTATTATTATTAAAAACAACCGCATCACTAGACTTTTCACACTTTTGCTTTGTTCGATAATCAATAACGTGAAAGATATTCATCACTGGGTTCGGTCTTTGGGGAGACACATTTGGGTGTCTACACCTGCAATTAAGATGTGTCAAGTATACAATTGGCAACGCCTGTTTGAAAATAAGAACAAAGGGCCAGATGGTTATTTACCTCGACCTTTAGTTTGGCGGCTCTAGCCTCCGCCAAGTCTCTCCGGATTTGCGCAGAGGACCGCTTGGGAGTCTTCTCGTCAGCAACCATTCTCAAAGCTTCTTCTACAAAAAATAATGAACCTACACTTAGTACAAAATAATCAATGGCTAAGAGCAATGGTACAAGCGGTATTTTATCGAATGTATATCAAAAATACGCTTTGGAAATATCATGCTTATCTCACGGGAAAATAAGAACTCCTCATCTCTAAACCATGCGCACATGGGAATCCAATTATTAGGGACCTTTATTATAACCCCGGTTGAGAGAGTCTCTGGATGGAGCTCAAAGAACTTGGTTTCCATGATAGCGTCATAGTCATCCCCTGGTATCCGAAGAAGGGCACATTTGCAACCCAATAGGTCAAATTTTTATCCTACCAGCGTAGCTCCCGGTTCTCTCGATGAGATGGGGCAGACATCATGTAGAAACAGTTCTTCCAACGTCATATTTGGACACTTTGTCCGAAGTCATTAGATACTGGGGAAGGGTGGTCAAGGTGTACCACTCCCTCCAACTGCCTGGGTTGCGGCTAAGATAGTGCATGTGTGCAAAAGCCTCCCAGCCGGGGTTCAAGTTTTGCATCTCGCATGCAGCTACATACCCCAAAATGTTAGCCCATGAATTGGGGGTGAGTTGCCAAACACCTAGGCGATAACCCCTGGGTATGGCCCTCACAGCATTGTGAAGCAAGAATCGGAGGCCTGCCAGGAATGCCGCCTCATAGCATCCAAAGTAGGCATTGGCATTCTCCTGGTCATCTTTCCAAAAGATGGTGCCTAGCTTTGGCGGCACCCGGATAGTATATCCATCTCCCAGGGGACGCTTCTGTACAAAGCTTTCAATACCCTTTAGCATTATCTGCCTGTCTTTGGCGGAGAAATGGATATTAAAAGGATGATCCGTTGCTTCCCATTTTTTCCACTCTTCAGCCTCGCTATCCTCCAACGGGGAAAGAGGGGCATCACTATCATCCTCAGAGCTAGACCCTGAGGTAGAGCTCTCACTGTCTCCCTCTTTGCCGCCTGACCCCGATGTAGACTCTTCCCTGTCTCTATCTTCGGGGCCAGCTTCATCAAGTTCCATCTAGGAGACGGCTCTCTCACCGTCCCTACCCTCATCGTACAAAATTGTGTCGCTTGGGGTCCTAGGAATCTCAGACATGGAGTATTGCCCTGAGCCTTCATTGCTCTCTGACCCCTCAATCAGGGTTATCTCATTAGACGTCACTTCCAATGTACCGTCTCTTCGACGCCGTTTGGTGGTTGTCTATTTAGTTCTATCCATCATGTCCTGCACAGACACATAGATGGTCAGTTGAGGAGTACAAAATTGCTCCATGCACCCGGAGCTAGCACTCCTAGACCAAGACTCAGTCGTACCAGAAGACCGGCTAACTAATGACCTAGGTCGCGTTGTGTGTGTTGGTGATGAGTCCATTTATTGAATGAATTGAAACAAATGTAAATGAGCTAAAGGGGGTAGAGACGATACCTTACATTTGTCTATAAAAGGGGGGCAAACGATGACCGACTAAGATGCTACAGAAGTTGACCCTGCTTTTAATACCCCGTATTTTTATGTATTTTTATAAAGTATTTAAGTATTAATAAAATGTATTGTTAAGGGCTCAAGTATTTTAATTAAATATTTTAAATATAAAGTTTAAAAGTAAAGTATGTTTTGGGCCAAACGTTTATTAATTATTGGGCAATGTAAATTATTCCTACATACTCTTATTGGAATAACCCATTCCAAAACCCATAACTTAAGCCCTATCCCATAACTCAAGCCCACATTTTTATAAGCCCAAATTTAACCCTACACTCTCTACTCTATAAATACCACATGAATCCCCAAAAATTTCCCACACAAAAAGGTTAGTCTTATTTTCTCTCTCCTTTGTTTTATTAATTTGTGTAATTATAATTATTGATTTATGGGTTTTGATTTTATTGTTTGAAATTAATTTAATTAGTACCAAATTGTATGTTGATGATTAAACTTTATAATTTTCAGATTTTTTAAATTTTATAACCTAGGGTTTTTTTTTTAATTATTGAAAATTATGATTTTAGGGTTTTTATGAATAATTGATTTAGGGCTTTTATAGTAATGATGTTTTGAAATTTTGGTAATCATAACTACTTATTAGTTTAACTTAATTCCAGCTTATTTTGAACACGTAAATTCATGTTTTAATTATTAGATTTCCGTTCGTTAATATTAATCCCGTTTTAATCCCGATCAGGTTCTAAACTCCTCCGATTTTGACAAAAAAAGTAGTGTTTTTTCGAGTGAAAACAACATTTTAAGAAAGACTCACTAACTTTAGTAGTGAGCACCATCGTCTCATGGCCAAATTCAGCCTCTGAATACGATTTTCGAGCCGTTTTTGATTTTTAACAAAGTTTTTTTTTTATGCTTTAAATTTTATCTTTGAGTTTAAAAGAGGTAAGAGATAATTTAATGTTTCTGTGGATAATTTAAGTATAAAGATGTATTTTGATGAAGTTTTAAAGGAATTTTTATTAGTTTATAATGTTGGAATTTTATTTAAAGTAGTATAATTGTGATTTTTAATAAAAGGGTGTGATTATCCATTAAAAAGGAGTTTAATTAGGGGTTTTTAAATAATTTTCAGATTATTATAAGTTATTTAAAATGTGTTTAAGTTGCTGGAAATTGTGTATACAAGGGTAATTAATATAGTTTTATTGTCCCTTTATGTAGGAGACTTGGTTCGAGAATTGTTGTAGAGTACTCGGTTATTTTAAGAGCTTATTTGAGGTACGTACGCGTACTTAGTATATTTTGATGATGTAGAATCATGCTAGGCTTGATTTAAATCAATTACAAGTAGTATCATGCTAAGGTTTATGTATGGAATTGTGAATTAATGGTGTTGGTGATTGAATTGTGAAGCATGAATTATTTGTGATTGTTATGGATTGGAAAATTATATTTTGGGCATGTTGTGTTTGAACCACATTTTTGTTTATGGCATGTTAGAAGGCATGATTAATTAAACTACATGTTTAGTTATGTTTGGAATATTGAAAAGGAATTTTATTATGGTTCAAATAATTTTTATTGATGCTTTAAGCATGAGGAAGGAGCTATATAAGTGTCTATGTACACAAGGAATAAATTGTATGTTGGTGCCTTTGTGCACTTAAGGTGTTTTTAACACCGAGGGATAGGATTTTTGGCGCATTATGCGTTTAAGGTGTCTTTGACACTGAGGTGGAATTAAAAACGGTTCAACATTAAATAATATGTGGTCACTAATTATTAAAGAATTAAATTGACATGCATGTTTGGTTGATTGAATAATTATTATTGATTGATTTATTATGCTTTGAGAGTCATCACCAAGTTCAATAACATTTAAATAACGTAAAGTGAAAGAGATTACGCACCAAAACTCTTGGAACGTATATACCTTGAGTATGAACAATGGGGGGACTTATGGGGTTTTATATTTAACCATAACTTCTAATGGAGTACAGGACGCTGTACATTCCTTTTTACTTATTATTATGCGCGGGAATTCCGCCACCTTTGAGTGGTTTTGTCGCTGGCACGGTTAGCTCCCGTGTCAGTTAACCTCAATTTATTTGGGGGAGGTTAGTAGGAGGAAACCCGTTCGATGCGTAATCAACGCTAAATGAATTATTTAGTGTCTAGTCATTATGTTTTGTTGATTGATGTGTGTGCTTGTAAACAGGTGTAATAAGGTAAGTGTGTTGATAGGTGAAAGCATGTTAGTGTGGTTAACTTACGCTTATGTACTCAGCTTTGCTGATTGTGTGTGTTTTGTGTGTTTAGCCATGTCTTTACCTTGGCCCTATGATGACCAATTTTTAATGGAGAGTAATGGAAACAAGTAGAGATAAACTTTTCAGGTATTGAAGCATAATCATGATGGGGCATGAAAGAAGAGTGAATCTTATTACTAGCTTTCATTAGGTTACGAGGTGTTTTATGTTTTATTTATTTATGACATATTTTATGTGGACTAACACAAAGGTTTGGTTTTGGAATGGTTTTGAATAAGGGTCTTTAATGGTTCCAAGTTGTAGTTTGATTTTATTTGACTTTGTTTATCTGGTTTTAAACTTTATTTTCGTTTGGTTGACTTTCGAGTTGACTTGTTTAAACGGTTTTTAATTTTGAGTCTTTCGCTGTGTATCTTTGATAATTGCCTTAGCCGTTTTCGCCGTGGCGGTAATGTCATAGATATTCCTAAATCGTATTTTAAAGAGTAGAATGGATATTTAAAGGAAAGGAATTTCTAGGGTGTTACAAAGTGGTATCTGAGCTTAGGTTGAGATTTTATTACCACTAAAACAAAAAAAAAATGTATTTTAAAGTGTTTTGTTTTAAAACTTGGCCAAGTGCTTATTTAATTAAACGGTGTTAAACTAAATTTTTTTGAATTTTATTTTTGTTTTTATTTTAGGAATGACCAAATTTTTTTTATGAAGAACATCCGAATTTTTTTTATTAAGGATGTCTGAATTTTTTTTTTAAGAAGCCGAAAATTTTTCGGTCTTTTTCAAAGCTTATTTTTGAATTTCTTTAAAAAAAAAAAAAAAAAAAAAAAAAAAAAAAAAAAAAAAAAAAGGAGTCAAAAAATATTTTTAGTTTGTTCATGTTGTAGAAAAGCAAGGATTGAGGTAAGAAATATGTGTTAAAAGCTTTTGTAAGCATGTTGGTGAGATTGGGTAGGAGAAGAAATGGCATATAGGCTAGAATTTAATTTCTTTACTATGTGCATATATATTTATTTTTTTAAGAGGTGTTCAAGCATATTGTATGACTAAATGTTTATTGATGATAACATGTAATATGTGAATCATTATATGTGAGCCATCAAGATTGTTTGATTGAACATCGAACTTAATTTTCTACAAGAACTTTATTATGTGGTTATGGGAAGGGTTTTCTATTGGTAGTTAATCCCGTTTTCTTGTAGGATCCCTAAACCTATACCCCGTGAGTTTCTATGATGAGAATTTTGAGGAATGTTAAGGATTTTGAGAGTTCAATTGCTTATGTTAGGATGGTTCACTTCAATGGTCTTATTTGAGATGTATTTTCGAAGAAATTTTTGATGCACATCATCACGTGAATGTGAGTATTATTTTTAAGATAAATTGTTGTTAAGATACGTTGTCTAGATATTAAAAATGAGTAATTTGAATTTTGTACACTTGTGTATGGAGACACCAAGTTATAAGGATAAATAGATTGATTTTAATGCATATGGTTAAGGAGCTTAAGGATGAAATCGTTTGAGATATTATCTATTCTGAAAAATATGTTTTTTCTTTGAGTATGAGTTTGAATTGGAATCGAAATTGAACAAGAGCCCTAGAGAGGTGAGCATAGGAATTGATTAGAGATGAGTAATGATGAAAGTTATTATATGAGTTGAGGGATACTCAATGTGGATCAATTGAAGTTTGACATTTTAAGCTTAGTGACTTATCATTTCTTATGATTAAAGTTATTTAATTTGGGATGGAGAATTGAGCATATATATTTTAATATATGGTTGGAGTTTTGAGAAGTTATGATCTTGTTGAAATATTGAGGACTCTTGTTATGTTGGACCTTAAATACATTGTCACATGTTCAACCTTGAGAATATTGACATATGTTATTTATGAGTTATGAGTATTTATTCTTTCACTTGGGATATGAGGATAATTATTTTACTTCAAGGAGTCATTATGGGTAACAATGCTATCATTTTGCAGAAAATTCTTGAATTTATCCACCTAATCTTTTAGAGTTGTTCAACAACCTTATGATTTATATTGTTTTCCAAAAGCTACTCATTTCTTTCTTCCCTTTATGAGTAGCAGCTAATGGGGATATTTTTTTTTTTTTTGATTGTTTGTTTAAGTATATGAATTTTGGTTGTTTATCAATCAAGGTTTTATGTATTCGAATTATTGGGAATGAGGACATAAAAAAAAAAATTTACCTCATACCTTAATTCGAATTAAATGATAATTGTTTCTTGATTGAGTTTAATTTAGTGGTTGGTGTTAGTTGATTAGAATAAGAGGAAGCTAAGTGTTTCAACCCAACCTATAGCAACCAGTTTTATCATCAAGAAAGTATGGTAACAAGAAGCAATTTTAATAATGGAATTATTTGAACAAGGTAGTAAGACAAGCTTGACAGATTGCCAAGGAGGCAAGGATGATATAACCACCAACAATCCCATAGTGGGAAAAAGGTGAAACAAGATGGTGTTAAGAAGTGAAAACTATATATATACCAAAGGGAGATCAATTCATGAAGTTTTGACGGTTGAGTTAAGGAGTTATACAAGTTGTTTAAAAACAATTTGTGTCTTGAGAATTTGAGAGTGAATAAAAGTTTGTATGGTAAGTACTGGAGAGAGTTGATTTTTACCATGTCAGAGGGAACGAACAAGTTATGAATACATCCGATCTTATTTGGAGATGTTTGAGATAACAAACCCGAAATAAGTTTTACTAGTTTTTCATGCAGATAGAAAGAAAAGATAGTGAGGTTTAATTAAGTGGAAATGAAAATATTACTTGGTTTCAAGAAAAACTCCAAGTTGTTAAGATCTCTCGGTATTCAAGGAAATGATATTGCTTTAAACTTAAGGGAATGAATTGAAGGATGGCGAACTATGAGTTTAAGGGTGGTTTTCAAGACATAAAGTCTTTGGGAGTTTGATTGAATTGAATTATAAATAATCAATTCATATATTATCTAAAATAAAGGTGAGATCAAAAATAAAGATAAGGAATCAAATCAAGAAAGAAGGTAGGCAAAAGTTCAACAAAATGGCTAAAGAGCTTTAAAGGAATATTTTGGAAATGATAAAAATTTTGAAAGCGGCTTGAATAACTCTTGAAACTTAAGGAAATTTAAATTATGAAGAAGTTGTATACTTGAAATTGTCGAGAATATTGAACTATGGATGTAAAAATATCATAAAGGAGAAAGAGTTTATGACTAGATTTATGAATTTGATTGAGATGTGTTGAAATAACTTGAGTAAGGATTGTATATGAGGTGATTGAAGTTGAGATTATTTAGGGGTCACGAGATTTATTCAAGGGATGCTAGAACAAATATTATGGATTTAATTGGAGGAAAGATGTAAGCATGGGAAATATAAGCAAGGATATAAAGGTTTAGTGAAGTTGGAGGTATTATATGGACATATTTGCGTGTGGAGAAAAGATTAATGTTGCATTGCTTAAAGGGGGTTGAAAGATACTATTGAAGTCATTGAAAGAAGGTTACATCACCCTGGAGAGCGCATGTAATTGTTAAAGAAAGGGATGGAAGTGTCTGTAAAGTGCCTATGGGGGATTGATCAATGTGACAAAGAAGTATAATTATCCTTTGCTTTAAAGCGACGATTAGTTTGATCAAATGAAAGGAGCAAATATAATTTCGATATTAGACTTGAGGATAGAACTACTAAGTAAAAATATTCGAAAGAGGATATTTAGAATTTGGCGCTTATGACATGGTTTGGACGATTCGAGTTTTCATTTTTGCCTTTAGGGGTAATGAATCACCTATAATTTCCATGGACTTATGGAATTCAGTATTTTCATTGAAGGTATTTTGGTAAATTCTAAGAATAAAAAGGAAAGGACGATGTGAACATCTGTAATAAAACGTGTTGATGCTTAGAGAGAAGCAAATGCACGCAAGTTTTTCCCGAGTGTGAGTTGTGATTGAGAAAGGACCATTTTGGGAAACCTTGCGATAAGAGGAAATGTTTATGTAACAGGGATAGAAGCGGTGAATTATGGTCTCCGTGATAAAACAATTGTTGTTGAGGTTTAAGTTGGACAACGGTGTGGAAGATTTTGATTGATTCGAAAGGATTATTAACAAGTGAATTCCCTGGCGAAGAATAATTGGAAGTTCATGGAAAGTGATAAGTGTGAAATAACTTTGTATAAATTAATGTTTATTTGTGAATGAATTTTAAAGTTTAAAGTTTGAGATAGACTCTCATACATAAGGATTTAAAAATGTAACAAGAAATTATTGGAGTTGATAAAGGACCGTGGAAGAGACATTCAATGTCATTGAAAGGGAAGCAATGTATTGGGCAAATGCGTTGCTAATAATGTTAAAGTGAAGGGGGAATAAGGACATTAATCTCCTTGAAAGTGTTGGAAAAGGAAAGCTAAAAAAATGTTGGGGTAACGACAACATGAGACCAACAATATTCGAGGAAATGAAGAAATAAAAAATCAATTAGAGAGTGTGAATTTGATCGAATTTGTAAGAGGATATGTCACTTTAATATTCATAGAGATAATAGCTTGAGTATACTTTGTAAGAGTAAGAAGTTTAAAGGAAATATAATGGAAGGAAATGTAATACAACCAGGAAAGGACAAGCTGCAAAAATGATTTGGTAAAGGTGCATTGAGGGTTTAGAGTGATTAATTTATTCGGATTGTAGTGGATAGATTGTCTAAGTCCGCAATGTTTAAAACCCGATGAAGGAGACTTTGAAGATGGAGCAACTTGTGAAGGCTTACATCAAATTCGTTGTAAGATTACATGGAGTTCATGAAAATATCATGTCAGATAAAAATTCCTAGTTTCTTTCAAAATCCTAGAAGAAGGTATACAGGAGAACTTTGGTAATACATTGGAGACGATTACAACCTCCACCCATTGGTATAATAGCGAAATAATATTTGACAGGGGAATTTATGCAGAAAACAAGCGTATTCAATTTCAGAAAAGGATGTAACAAAGTAACCACACAAGTCAGCATTGGTGTGGCAACATTTTGAGGTTGGAATAAAAGAACCATGAAATTTCACTATGTTGGGGAACATTAGTGAACGAAGCAAGAAAAATATACATGAATGGATTTGATCTGAGTAGTGCAAGTTAAACAACGGACAGGACACAAGTGTTATTGAAAGTGTAACCCATAAGACAAAAGATGAATTTTGGTAAGAAAGAAAATTTGAGCCAAAGTATATAGAAATATATATGAATTTGCATAGAATTGGTAAAGTGGCAAATAACTTGGCATATTATCGGACCTTGGTAAAGTATAAGACAATTTTCATAAGTCATTGTGAAAGAACATTAACTACAGGTATGAGTTGCAAAGAGATCTATTGAGTTCAGCCAATTTGATCATGAAAAAGCTAGACAAATCAAAGTTTTGAATATCAAAGTGCTTCATAATTTTACTAGAGGATGGGTGAAAGATAATATAGATGGAAATTAATTACTTTACTTTTGGTATAATGAGTAAGGAATTAATAAGAATTTTGGTTTGCAACAAAGAATGCATACAGAGAAGTGTTATGACCTTACCAAGGATGGAATGAGAAAAGAACAACATGACTCTAAAGTTGAATTAAGTGGAGTTACGGGGGCGTAACTCGTTTTCTTTAAGGGGGGTAGAGTGCGATAGAATTACGCGCTTTTTCCTTAATTTTGGCATTTTAAAGTGCTTTTCCATCAGTTTTACACTGATTTAGTTGATAAGTTTGATTATTTTACACACTAAGATGTGTAAGTTTATTACCAAAGTTGATTCTTACACTAATGCTAGTGTGAGTTTGTTAGATAGTCTAATAGTTTACACATTATTTTGTGTAAGTTTGTTAATAAAGTTGTTATCTTACACATTATTTTGTGTAAATAGGTCAACAAGGTGGTTACTTTACACACTAGTTTGTGTGTGAATGAATAGAGGAGATAGAAAGGAAGTATCACAAAAGTACAGCAACTACAAGTATTAAGAAAAGTTTTTGAGATTTTAAGTATTTATTTGCTTTTAAACGAGTTTTTAAAGTTTTCGTACCTAAGTTTTGAGGACGAAACTTCTTTTAAGGGGGGTAGACTGTAATACCCCGTATTTTTATGTATTTTTATAAAGTATTTAAGTATTAATAAAATTTATTGTCAATGGCTCAAGTATTTTAATTAAATATTTTAAAGGGTTAAAGTATTTTAAATATAAAGTTTAAAAGTAAAATATGTTTTGGGCCAAACGTTTATTAATTATTGGGCAATGTAAATTATTCCTACATACTCTTATTGGAATAACCCATTCCAAAACCCATAACTTAAGCCCTATCCCATAACTCAAGCCCACATTTTTATAAGCCCAAATTTAACCATACACTCTCTACTCTATAAATACCCCATGAATCCCCAAAAATTTCCCACACAAAAAGGTTAGTCTTATTTTCTCTCTCCTTTGTTTTATTAATTTGTGTAATTATAATTATTGATTTATGGGTTTTGATTTTATTTTTTGAAATTATTTAATTAGTATCAAATTGTATGTTGATGATTAAACTTTATAATTTTCAGATTTTGCATATTTTATAACCTAGGGTTTTTTTTAATTATTGAAAATTATGATTTTAGGGTTTTTATGAGTAATTGATTTAGGGCTTTTATAGTAATGATGTTTTGAAATTTTGGTGATTATAACTACTTATTAGTTTAACTTAATTCCAGATTATTTTGAACACGTAAATTCATGTTTTAATTATTAGATTTCCGTTCGTTAATATTAATCCCGTTTTAATCCCGATCAGGTTCTAAACTCCTCCGATTTTGATAAAAAAAAAAAGTAGTGTTTTTCGAGTGAAAACAACGTTTTAAGAAAGACTCACTACCTTCGGTAATGCGCACCACCCTCTCGTGGCCAAA
Source organism: Chenopodium quinoa (assembly GCF_001683475.1). NCBI lineage: Eukaryota > Viridiplantae > Streptophyta > Magnoliopsida > Caryophyllales > Amaranthaceae > Chenopodium > Chenopodium quinoa. The sequence goes on along the minus strand of NW_018745251.1, from coordinate 66,240 downwards.
TTCAGCCTCTAAATACGATTTTCGAGCAGTTTTTTATTTTTAACGAAGTTTTTTTTTTTATGCTTTAAATTTTATCTTTGAGTTTAAAAGGGGTAAGAGATAATTTAATGTTTCTATGGATAATTTAAGTATAAAGATGTATTTTGATGAAGTTTTAAAGGATTTTTGATTAGTTTAAAATGTTGGAATTTTATTTAAAGTAGTATAATTGTGATTTTTAATAAAAGGGTGTGATTATCCATTAAAAAGGGGTTTAATTAGGGGTTTTTAAATAATTTTCAGATTATTATAAGTTATTTAAAGTGTGTTTAAGTTGCTGGAAATTGTGTATACAAGGGTAATTAATGTAGTATTAGTGTCCCTTTATGTAGGCGACTTGGTTCGAGAATTGTTGTAGAGTACTCGGTTATTTTAAGAGCTTATTTGAGGTACGTACGCGTACTTAGCATATTTTGATGATGTAGAATCATGCTATGCTTGATTTCAATCAATTACAAGTAGTATCATGCTAAGGTTTATGTATGGAATTGTGAATTAATGGTGTTGGTGATTGAATTGTGAAGCATGAATTATTTGTGATGAATATGGATTGGAAAATTATATTTTGGGCATGTTGTGTTTGAACCACATTTTTATTTATGGCATGTTAGAAGGCATGATTAATTAAACTACATGTTTAATTATGTTTGGAATATTGAAATGGAATTTTATTATTGTTCAAATAATTTTTATTGATGCTTTAAGCATGAGGAAGGAGCTATATAAGTGTTTATGTACACAAGGAATAAATTGTATGTTGGTGCCTTTGTGCACTTAAGGTTTTTTTAATACCGAGGGATAGGATTTTTGGCACATTATGCGTTTAAGGTGTCTTTGACACTGAGGTAGAATTAATAGGGGTTCAACATTAAATAATATGTGGTCACTAATTGTTCAAGAATTAAATTGACATGCATGTTTGGTTGATTAAATAATTATTATTGATTGATTTATTATGCTTTGAGAGTCATCACCAAGTCCAATAACATGTAAATAACGTAAAGTGAAAGAGATTACGCACCTAAATTCTTGGAACGTATATACCTTGAGTATGAACAATGTGGGGAGTTATGGGGTTTTATATTTAACCATAACTTCTAATGGAGTACAGGACGCTGTACATTCCTTTTTATTTATTATTATGCGCAGGAATTCCGCCACCTTTTAGTGGTTTTGTCGCCGGCACGGTTAGCTCCCGTGTCAGTTAACCACAATTTATTTGGGGGAGGTTAGTAGGAGGAAACCCGTTCGATGCGTAATCAACGCTAAATGTATTATTTAGTGTCTAGTCATTATGTTTTGTTGATTGATGTGTGTGCTTGTAAACAGGTGTAATAAGGTAAGTGTGTTGATAGGTGAAAGCATGTTAGTGTGGTTAACTTACGCTTATGTACTCAGCTTTGCTGATTGTGTGTGTTTGGCCTTGTCTTTACCTTGGCCCTACGATGACCCATTTTTAATTGAGAGTAGTGGAAACAAGTAGAGATAAACTTTTTAGGTATTAAAGCATAATCATGATGGGGCATGAGAGAAGAGTGAATCTTATTACTAGCTTTCATTAGGTTACGAGGTGTTTTATGTTTTATTTATTTATGACATATTTTATGTGGACTAACACAAAGGTTTGGTTTTGGAACGGTTTTGAATAAGGGTCTTTAATGGTTCCAAGTTGTAGTTTGATTTTATTTGACTTTGTTTGTTTGGTTTTAAACTTTATTTTCGTTTGGTTCACTTTTGAGTTGACTTGTTTAAACGGTTTTTAATTTTGAGTCTTCCGCTGTGTATCTTTGATAATTGCTATAGTCGTTTTCACGGTGGTGGTAATGTCTTAGATATTCCTAAATCGTATTTTAAAGAGTAGAATGGATATTTAAAGGAAAGGAATTTCTAGGGTGTTACACTGCTTGTGTGGTGCATAGGCGGTTATAAACCGGCTGAGGCAAACGGAAAATGAGCAAAGCTTGTGTTCACACACAGGCGGAAGGCTGACTCTCTGCCTCTCTAAGATTTGTGATTTTCTCTCTCTAAAATGTTTTGGAAACGTCCAAAATGAGGGGGGTAAATTGTGTTTTTATATAGGGGTAAAAACACGGGCATCTAGGTAATTTTCTTGGAATGTGAAAGGTTAAACTTTCACAGTAAAAAAAAAAAAAAAAAAAAAAAAAAAAAAAAAAAAAAAAAAAACTTTATTACTATTTTTTATGGTTGAGTTACATGTGTCACAGATGCCATGTGGGTCAATGTTTTAGGTAATTTTACCCATGCCATGTGGGTCAATCATGTCTTGACACGTGTCATACTCTGATTGGTCCGAATTGGACCAATCTCCATTTGAAACTTGTCCTTCCTAGAACTTGGGAGAAAAAGGCAGCCTTCAAGGGCCCAAATCCCGAGAAATCCGTAATTCGGCACAGCTTAAGAGGATTAGGTCATGATGACCTAATCAAGGGCACATTTCCCGATGACCCTATAAATAGGGAGGTTACCCCATTTTGAGTACATCTACAATTTATTATAGCATACCCTACATTCTCTTACATTAGAGAGAAACCTGATCTCGGAATCCGAGAAATCCCACCTAGATTTTCACACCTTTTTCCTACTTTTGTTCAAGCACTAACTTGACCGTCGGAGGCGGAGCTCCCACCCCCATGAGTCTCTGTTGTTTTGCAGGTACAGGCCACGAGCAACCAGTCTTCGAGCAGTAACTCTCCCGAGGGACAAAAACACCCAAAACACAAAGAGCAAAAGCATAAAACTAAGCATTTATTAAGAGAGAAAGTTATGAAAAGAAGGTAAAAACAACCTAAATGCTCATCAAATAGGTGCGATTTATAACACTCATCAATGTCCAGCAAGGCATCAACCATTAGAGAAAGAGCAAGGAAATATATTACCGGATTTAGGTGCGTGTAAATACCCGCAAATGTCCCAATTCAACCTTTCGACACCATTTTCCTTTATAATTGAATCTTGTCTTCCATATTCTAGCAATGTCGAGTCATACTTCCTTGACTCTCGATTCAAACCAATGCACTAAAGTATATCAATTCATGTATCTAGAAAAAGGCACACAAACATTTCCATGAGTGAAAATTTATTCTAAAAGGAAAAGAAAATAAAAGCAATAAAACACGAGTTACTTCCCGAGAAAGGCTTGCTTAAGGTCCAAGCTTGACCGCTGTAGAAAATAATATTGCAACGAACGCAAGAGCTTGTAAAATGCACTACTACACATTTAATAAGAAAGTAAGTATGCACATGAAAAAATGAAGCCATGAAATAAGCTTAGTGCACACCTATGAGGAGAGAGATGCCAGGAAGAAGAAGGAAAAATCAAAGGAAAATTAAACAAAAGAAGAAGAAGGCAAACTCTCCTTAAAATATTTTGTGTTGCAAAATCACTTTTTTCCTCAAAATAACACGAATGAGGGACATGAAGATCACCATAGACAAGAAGGTCCCCAATAGGCTTATGGACAAAAGAGGGGAGGGATATAGGAGCGTAATGGATATGGTTAAAATTTCTTGAAAAATGGACATGAGAAAAGGGAATAGAGGTAATGGTCTCACAAATGAACTCTTCCTCACCACCATGACTCAAATCACCAATAAGAACATGAAAATCAATCATAGAATCCTCAAAAGAAGAACACTCCTGATCTCCATCTCCCTTAAATATCCAACTTCCGAGAGGAACAACATAATCCCCTCCATCACAACCATAAACAACAACTCCCTCAATTTCCTTAAAGCCCAAAGTCTCAAAACCATGCATGAATTAATGCAAATTCATTTCAAACTCATCTCTCTCCCATGAAGCATCCTCAATGAACTCATTCAAAAGGCTATGGGTTTTCTTTTGACTCTCAAAAAAATATTATACATAACCTCAAATGAGTCCAAATAATCATGGATAGAAGAATCACAATCATGCACTTGAGACTCCTCAAGATGGGAAGGAGGGTTGGGGTTTTCAAAATCAACACTCTCTTCATTCTCAACTCCTTCGTCATCACTCAAATGTTCACCAACGGGATCCTCACACTCTCTTGGTTGCTAAAAATCATCATCATCATCTTCAACACACGCATTGGATTAAGAATTTTGAAAAACAAGCATCAAAGATGACAATTAGCTTTCTAGCTCTCCACCTCTCCTTCTTTCCTCCTCAAAATGCCCCTCACTCTTTTTCATCATCTCCAATTGACTCCTCACAGAATTAAGAATCGACTCCTTACTAGGCTCAAGCTCATAACTAAGGTCAATAAGCCTAATTTGAGTTTAAAAAATATCAACAAGAGATACAAAAGGTGTAAAAGGTTGAGGTTCAACAAAAGAAGCAGTACAAGCAAGATTAGAAGAATCAACATTAAAATCATGAGCATATTCATCACATTGGGGGTGGGGGCACAATTAAACACATGAGATTCGTTATTAAGGGAACAAAGCACATCACAAGAAGGCATGGTAAATAATTAAGAAAATTGAAAGACCATTAGCATCAACTTTAGCATATACTTCATCATCATGAGCAATAGGGTAAATAGAGTTTTCTCATTCAAGCTAAAATAATAAATCTCACAAGCTTCCCAAAGATTCTAAAATTATAATTAAGAAATCCCTCAAGTCTATTAAAATATTCACAAAAAGGCTTATTTTCATTTTGAGGAAATGAGAGATATTCCATTTTATTTTTCAAAGCAAGCAAAATAAAATAAAATAAAAGTATATACAAAGAACTAGACTCATACAAGAAATCAAAAACACTCAAACATAGACACCGTTCCCCAGCAACGGCGCCATTTTTTACGAGGGGATACAAGTATAGAGGTAGGTCAAGGGTCAAACCCAACGGAACAGTTATGTTCAAGTGCTTTCAATTGGGTGCCTAACCTAGGTCGAAGCCAAAGGTAAAGAGGAAACACTAATAACTAACAAAACAAACAACCAAACAAGTAAAGCACTAAGAATGGGGATCAACAAGTAATCATGATAATTGCAACAACTTGGGACAAACATGCTAATCAATGGTTATGAAGACTAATGATAAGAGCTATCAAATGGAATCAAAGAGCTATCTCCTAATCGTTAAGCTAGATGTCTCTACGAATAACAAACTAAGAGAATTACAATCCACACCAATCGATAATCGCAATTCCTAAATCAATTGGTTGTGTCATTAGCAATTACAATGCAATCTAGCATAATTCTCAAGGCCTAATCAAATTACACACATGCAAACTTACACTAATCACTTTAATCTCAATAATCAATCAACACAATTCCCAAAATAATCACAATCAATCAATCATACAAGTTTTACCCAATTCTAGCCAAACAACTATTCAAGGATCATCAACAATCAACAATCAACTAAAGAAATCAAGAATTAACAAAATATTAACAAATACATTAATCAAGAATCAAACATCATAATCAAACCAAATAAACATGAAATTAATCAAAGCAATAAAATGACATAGAGTTATAAATCCTCATTGATTGATTATGGAGATCTTCAATACAATTGTCATCTTGAATCTTCAATCTCTCAAATCCCCAATAAAATTCCTCACTCTCTCTCAAAATCTACTCCAAAAACTAACCCTAAATCTAGAGAGAATCTCTAAACTAAGCTAAATTTATGATCAAAATTATGTCTAGAACTTCCTACAAACATCGGCTGAAAAAAGGTATTTATAAGAGGTGCGAAAAAAAAATTGAGCGAAGCTAGAAAACAAGGAGAAGCGCCCACGTGAGCAGAGGCGCGCACCCGCGCACAGGGGTTGCGCGCCTGCTCTCTTCTGGGTTTCTTTGACTTTCTCACTACTTCGTGCGTTTGCAATTGGGTCTTCGAGCGCACGCAAATGATGAAGATAGAAACTAAGTATGACAGATTCAAACAGACTCTAAGGTCGTGTAGACACCTAAAAATGTCTCCCCAAAACCAAACCCGATGATGAACAACCTTTCACCGTCATTATTAGTCGGGTTGAGTATTTAAGCTTGAACTGCTTAAATCCATATTTCCATTTCAAAAAAAACCCAATTCCTATCCCATTTCCCCAAACCATAACTTATTTTCCTCTTTTTATGCCTTTAAACCAAAAATAATTCATTTCGTGTCCTTTAAAATCATTCATTTCGTGTCCTTTTTATAAAAACGTTTAGTACAATTTATTTTGGTCCATAATCTGGGTCCAATGTTTGAATAGTTGGATGGAGATTTGAAATATCTTTCCAACGACATATTATAAGCCCAAATCCGAGTTATAACGAATAACTAATGACCAAAATACTAAATTGAGCCCAAACCGAACCTAAACCCACCTTACTTACGACCCAATGATCATGTGGAGGGTCCAAATTATTTAATCCCATTCCTAAAACAATTAGGATTAATTGGAAGCTTATATAAGTTTCTAAAAGATCTTAATTATCCTTTTGAAACGATAAGATTAAAGAGTTTGAAATTAAATAAAACTCCTCTTTTTGAAAGTCCTAATTCTATCCGAATTGAAAGACGTTCAAAGATAGTCAGATATGATTTTTGTTCCTCATATTTTTTATCAAAATTTTATGTGGTTGGATAGAATTTGAAATTATCTTTCCAATAATATATTATAATATTAATTCCGAACTATAACGGAAAAGATATGAATGAAATATCAAACTCTATCCAAAACTGACACCGTCTCACCATTTCAGCCATATCTTTTATTCTACACATTATTTAATCTGATTTCAATTGGTTTATAAAGTAGACTTACAGCTTTCCAAAGACATATTTATCTTATTTCAATTTCTTGATCAAAAGATATGATAAAAACAAAAACCGCAAAAACTGCTATCTATCGCAAGAGTATTATTCCAATTCGAATTCTTATCTTTCCTTAATTCTTCGACCCTTTTTTTTTTCCTTATGAATAGAGTTCATATCTCCCCTTTTTCAATCATCAATAAGCTTGATCACCAAATCATTCTCTCTTCTTCTCTTCTACACCAAAAAAAAATCATTTTCTTCTCTCTCTCTCTCTCATATTCTAAGCCTTAAACATATATTCCTAATTACACCATTCTTCCCTTAAGCACTTTGTAAACACCTAAAAATGACACCCCAAAACCAAACCCGATGATTGATCGCGGGTAAAAGTAGGTCGTTGGTCTACTAACCCTAATCAAATTAACAATTTATAATACCTAAACTTACACTAAACTAGTTAGTGGCAAGTAAAGGGTCGAACCCAAAAGGACTAAGTGTATCAATTTGTGCTAATTAGACTACTAGGAAAGCTTGTGAGATAGAGAGAGGTACAACTAAACACAACTAAGAACAAATAACTAAAACTAGGGAAAGTGGAAACCAATTACATCAATACATTCAATAACATCATACAATTAGATGAAAATGACCTTGATTAGGAAAAATCAACACATTTAACTCACTCTCGCACAATTAAGCATGTTAATTATCCTACTAAAATAATTCACTCTCGTGCAACTAGCCTAGCAAAGGTATGGAAGAAATTAGGGCTCTCAACCAACTCACTCTCGCACAATCGATTGAAAGCACAATTAAGAACATAGAATCAATTAGCTAGAAAGATTCTAATCCATAAAAGGATCATCCATACACAATAATCAAGAAACAATTCCATAATAATCACAATCAATCATTCAATTTATTAACATAACCTTCATCCATTTCCCTAGAACAAAATCTAAGCTAACATAATGAAGAAAGACATGGAAAACAAGGTAAAATAACAACAAAAACAAGATTAAACAAATAAACTAATTAATCTACTCAAATCAATAAACAAAATGCAAAAAACTAAGAATTAAGCAAGAAATAAAGATGAGAGAAAGTTAGAAAATTCTCATTGAATAGATGAGAAGAAGTTCCACAAAGTTGCTTCTTCAACCTCTCAAAAACTCCATGGAAATCCAAGCTTTCTCTCTCTACACTACTCCTAAACTAACCCTAAGAGAGAGAAAGTAAAGGCTAAACTAATCTAATCTACCTAAATTAAAAATATTGATTGATAGTCTTCTTAGAAAATAACCCAAAGAGGGTATTTATAATACAAGCTAAAGTAAAATTAAAATAAAAGAAAGAAAACTAAAAAGAAATAAAAACTAAACTAAAACAATTAAAATGACTAAACTTAAAAACCCAAAAAAAAAACAAAACTAAAAATAAAATAAAATAAAAAGGAAAATGAAAAGGAAAAGGAAAAGGAAAAGGAAAAAGAAAAACAAACCCCAAAACCCACAATTCCCGTCCAAACCCCACGATTTTAAATCAGACCCCAAAACTCCTTCACTTTCGAATTCCCCTGCTCTAATTTCTTGGGATGTAATCCCCTGCTTCACGCCACACCAAACTCCATCATCAATCATCACGCAACCAACATCACCACCATCGCAAGCATCGTCGTCATCTAGCATCCAAAATCGTGGCCGTCCAATTCTCATTAAAAATCACATGAAAAGCTCGTGATTGACCCACAATTGCGCGCCCGCACAGAGGTCGCACGGCAAGTCGCGCAAAGCTTTTGCCTCAACTCGATTTTGGACTCGATTTCGTGCGCTTTCACTTGGACCTTAAAAAGCAAGCCGCGAAGCTCCAATTAAATTGGACCTTAATTGAGGCTTGTGGGTATAAGTTGCGGGCTGATTTGGGGAAATTTGGGGGCTGCTCTGTTCGAAATCGCTGCTCGCAGGTGGTTGTTGATGGTGGTTCAGTGGCGGGGAAATGGCGGCGGTTTGTGAGGGCTGAGATTGGTGGTGGCTGCTGTAATTGGAGTTGCGTGGTTGATTGTGGTGGATGCGGCTGTTGCTTGAAGGTGGATGAGGTTTTGTGTGGTGGTTTATGGTGGTTGGGTGAATTTCGTGAAGGTGAGAAAAGGAGAGGGAAAACAGGGGAGTGTGGTGGTTGCTGCCTTGAGTGGTGTGTGTGTGTGGTGGAGGTTAAGAAAATTGGTGGTGATGGTTAAGGTGATAGTAAGAGGGCAGCAGTGGTGCTTGTGCATTGTGCCTCGAACCTTAGACCTCCGAACGCGAATATGACTTTGAAACCCGGAACACCTACAACCAAAAACACGAGGTGAATTGGAAGATAAAATAAAATAAAATAAGAAAAATAAAGTAAAATAAAATAAGATAAATAAAGTAAAATAAAATGCTAAAACTAAAGAAATAATAAAATAAAATGAAATAAAATAAAACAAACTAGAAACTAAAAGAAAATAAAATAAATAAAAAGAGAGAAGCGGGAAATTATTAACTAAAACTACAAAAATAAACTAAAAACTAATAAAAACTACTAAAATACTCAAAATAAAGATAAAAGACGAGAATAAGCAAATAAAAGAAATAAAGAACAAAAAGGGCTAAATTATTGTAAAATAAGCCGGAAAGCGACTCAATAAACACCCTAAAAGTGACATAAAAGTCACTTATCAAACTCCCCCAAGCTTACCTTTTGCTCGTCCTCGAGCAAATTAACATGAAACACGAGAGAAGGAGAATGATTTATTCAAGCACAGCTAGAACACTAATGGAGAAAATAATGTACACTAACTCACTTTTGTAGGAATCACGGTCAATTTTAGCAACTAAAGACAAGCCCTTTAAACCCCTAGATCGCCCTAGAGGACGAGTGTGCTCTCGTGAGGGTGTCCTAAGAGTTTAACCCACAACTCTAAATAAAAACCAAGGTAAGGCAATAAAAATAAAAGAAAAAAAACATAAAAAGAGAAAGAAAACACAATGTTCATATTTAGATGAGAGATAGGAACAAGCACCAATGAATGCAAACCTTTCTAAATAGACAAATGTATGCACGTTCCAAGATGTCAATGGTTGATTGAAACATAACATATGCTAAGCATAGAGAACTAATGAGGACTCCATCAACCCTAGCCCCAACCAATCGGGTCGCGTTCTCTCCACTAGCTTCAAATCAACCCTCAAGCTAGCTTCTCATGATTCCACGAAGGAACCGGAAAAAGATAAAGAAATGAAAAACTTTGAGAAGGTAATCCCGACATCTGAACTATGCATACTCTCTCCATAGGTTTGAAATCTATCTCCCTCCACCGTTCTTTGACCCAACCCCACTAAAGTCTAAGGGTCTTTTATTGGGTTGTAACATAAGGCTAAGGGTTAAGGCGGGGTAAAAATTTGAAAATTTTGGTGATATTTCCTATGTGAAGCAAAAGAGTGGCCTACTCTCAAAAACAAACTCAAGAAGTCACAAAATATCAAACAAAAATACCAATAATGCCATCTCCCCACCTTACTTACGACCCAATGATCATGTGGAGGGTCCAAATTATTTAATCCAATTCCTAAACCAATTAAGATTAATTGGAAGCTTATATAAGTTTCTAAAAGATCTTAATTATCCTTTTTGAAAAGATAAGATTAAAGAATTTGAAATTAAATAAAACTCCTCTTTTTGAAAGTCCTAATTCTATCCGAATTGAAAGACGTTTAAAGATAGTCAGATATGATTTTTGTTCCTCATATTTTTTATCAAAATTTTATGTGGTTGGATAGTCTTTGAAATTATCTTTCCAATGATATATTATAATATTAATTCCGAACTATAACGGAAAAGATATGAATGAAATATCAAACTCTATCCAAAACTGACACCGTCTCACTATTTCAGCCATATCTTTTATTCTACATATTATTTAATCTGATTTCAATTGGTTTAGAAAGTGGACTTACAGCTTTCCAAAGACATATTTATCTTATTTCAATTTCTTGATCAAAAGATATGATAAAAACAAAAACCGCAAAAACTGCTATCTATCGCAAGAGTATTATTCCAATTCGAATTCTTATCTTTTCTTAATTCTTCGACCCTTTTTTTTTCCTTATGAATAGAGCTCATCTCTCCCCTTTTTCAATCATCAACAAGCTTGATCACCAAATCATTCTCTCTTCCTCTCTTCTACACCAAAAAAAAATCATTTTCTTCTCTCTCTCTCATATTCTAAGCCTTAAACATATATTCCTAATTACACCATTCTTCCCTTAAGCACTCTGTAGACACCTAAAAATGTCACCCCAAAACCAAACCCGATGATGAACGCCTTTCACCGCCATTACTGGTTGGGTTGAGTATTTAATCTTTGGAGTTCTTAAACCCATGTTCTATCCAATATATTTCATGAACCAATCCATTTCCCTAAACCATAACCTATTTTTCACTTTTCGTGTCCATATCGCGAAACCGAGAGAAAATGATTTTATGGATATATAATTTTGATCCAATTATTATTTTGTTGGATAGGCCTTGAAATAAGCTTTCCAACCATATCATAAGCCCAATTCCGAGCTATAACGAAAACGATATGAGCAAAACACTAAACTCGGCCCAAAATCGACACCCTTCTACTAAAACGGCCATATCTTAAAATCTACAAATCATTTTGACCTATTTCTAATTGGTTTGGAAAGTAGACTTGATAAGATTTCCAATGATATATTATTTTTTCTTATTTTGATTACAGATCAAAAGTTTTGATGATTTTAAAAATGGGTAAAAAAATTGGAATCACCGCGCACAGTGCAAAAGTACCGTGTCACGGGAATGTGCCCCGTCTGACGGTGCCTTCCCCCGTCTCACGGTGCCATTTTTGAAGCTTTTTCGCGTCAAATTCCACCGTTGCACAGTTGCTGTTGTCGTGACACGGTATTTCTCACCGTGTCATGGTGCTTTTTCCGTGTAATTACTGCGTTTTCCCATACCGTGACACGGTGTACTGTACCGTGCCACGGTGGACACTGTCGTGTCAAGGAATTTTGTCGTTTATTTTCCACGTAAACCCTTCACGCGTTTTCACTTCCCGTAGGTCAAATATTTCCCGTTTCACTCCAGTTATCCACCACGTCACGGGATTTTCCCCCGTCTAACGGTGCCTTCCCCCGTCTCACGGTGCCTGGCACCGTGTCACGGTGTTTTCTGTCGTGTCGCGGTGTTAATTTTTAGGGTTTTTATCTTTTTACGGTTCCGCGTGTTCCCTCTACCCAATTTCCCTATAAATAAGACCCTCATTTCTGTAGTTCGGGTCATGAAATCCTTCTCTCTTTCTCTCTTTTACACTAAAAAATCATCATATTCTCTCTCTCCCATATTCTAAGCTTTAAACCTATATTCCTAATTATATCATTCTTCCCTTAAGCACTCCAAGGAGTCCATACTTAACCTGATGTTCCGTCCTTAAACCAAGGCATGAAAGGTACACATAACTGAGGGTTTGGAACAAATCACCTCTACTTTTTATGTAATTTAATTTAATTTCTATTTGATTAATATTTTTTTATTAAAGTTGCTAACAATTTATTCATGATCTAGCAATTTAAAGGAATGCGCGGAATGTGAGTAATTAATTTAATTACTCATTTTTATTTTAATATTGCAAATATCATGATTAGGTTTATTATTATTTGATTTGACTAAAACTATTATTGTTGAATTGCTTCCAATATTAATGTTTATTTCATTGTTATTATGATCGCCATATTGCATGTTTAAAGGGAATATGTAATTGAAAGTCACGCCTAATAAGATAATTTGGACAATCGGTTTAGGTTCCTTTTTAATCTTGTTATTCAATTCAAGTGATCACAAATATTTTATTTGTTGCATTAATATTTAACCAATTTAGCCTAATAATAGTATGGAGAAAATTGAATATTTTGTTTGTATGCCTTTGAGATCGCAGGAAACACTTTTCACTATAAGAATTGAGTAGAGGCCAATACGGGCAAATGTGACTCCATGACTCACTTCGTACCATCATCCCCGATCCTCCTTTTGTGGTTCTGAACCATATGGAGTTAGTAATCTCATGGATTATGAATGGGGTGTAACCTTCACGAGTCAATCGTTGTTGCCTATCGTTGTCCCTTAATCGTGGTTGCCTTTTGTGATCCGTGAACGGTTTACAAGTTCCTTAAAAACTTGTTGGCGGCTCCCTACTTTCCTTGTCCCTAATCGTATTATGTCAATTTCCACTTCCTATGAGTGCCAAGCATATTCACCACTTTCTTTAACGTAGGCGCACTTCTAGCGACGCCTACACACTCCAAGGAGTCCATACAATACCCAAAGTTCTATACTTAAACCAATGCGTGAAAGGTATAATTAACTGAGGGTTTGGACTAAATCTATCAACTCTACTTTTTATTTAATTTGATTGTTTCAATTTGATTTATAATTTTATTGAAGTTACTAACGGTTTATTCATGATGTAACAGTTCAAGGAAACGCGAAAAGTGAGTAATTAATCACTTGATTACTCTTATTTTTATTCTTGTTGCTAGTATCATGATTAGGCTTATTTATTATTTGATTTGACTAACGCTATCATTATTAAATTTCTTCCATTATTAATGCTTATTTTATTATATTTTTTATCACCATATTGCATGTTAAAGGGAATATGTAATTGAAAATCACGCATAATAAGATAATTTGGACAACCGGTTTAGGTTCCTTTTTAATCTTATTGTTTAATCAAGTGATCACCATATTTTAGAATTATGTGTTGCATTAATATTAAACCAATTTAGCATAATTATAGTTTGGAGCGAATTGAATCATTGTTTGCATGCCTTTGAGATTGCAGGAAACACTTTTCACTATAAGAATCGAGTAGAGGCCAATATGGGCGAATGTGACTCCATGACTCACTTCGTACCATCATCCCCGATCCCATTCGTGGTTCCGAATCATATGGATTTAGTAATCTCTAGATTATGAATGGGGTGTAACATTCACGGGTCAATCGTTGTTGCCTTTCGTTCTCCCTTTATCGTGGTTGCCTTAAATGATCCGTGAACGGTTTACAAGTTCCTTAAAATCTTGTTGACGGCTCCCTACTTTCCTTGTCCCTAATCGTATTATTTCAATTCTCATTTCCTATGAGTGCCAATCATATTCACACATTCTTTTAATGTAGGCACACTTTGAACGACGCCTACAGGTGGGTTCAACACCACTTCTTCGTGGGAGCACAGCTTGAGAGCCCAAGAGCTAAAACTTGGAGCATCCACTTACTTGCATCTTGAGCTTTCTCAATGCTACGAGCTTACTCCAAAAGCATCTTCCAACTTAGAAAACCATCAAAGACCCAAACCTCATTCCATACCTAAAACCACAAAAAGAGGAGAACTAAAGGAGAAAACACAAGAAAAACGATAAAAACACAAAACAAGAGAGAAAAGGGAAATAAAGGAAAAATGCATAAAACTAAGCATTTATTAAGAAAGAAAGCTATGAAAATAAGGTAAAATAACTTAAATACTCATCAAATGAGTTCCATAAATGGCACTCATCACTTAAGCACTCCAAGGAGTCCGTACTTTACCCGTAGCTCTACGCTTAAGCCAAGGCGTGAAAGGTAAAACAGTTTGAGGGTTTGGCCCCAAATCAACTCTAGTTTCATTTAATTTAACTTTTAATTTTTTTTATTTATTTTCCATAAAGTTACTAATAATTTATTCATGATTTAGAAATTCAAGGAAACACGGAACGCGAGTAATTCATTCACTTAATTACTCTTATTATTATTGTTATTCTTTATTTCTTGTATCATGATTAGGATTATTATAATTAGATTTGACTAACGATATTTTGTTAAATTGCTTCCAATATTTGATGTTTATTCTATTGTTTATTGTTGATCACTATAATGCATTTTTAAAGGGAATATGTAATTGAAAATCACGACTAATATGATAATTTGGACAACCGGTTTAGGATCCTTTTTAGTCTTGTTGTTTAATCAAGTGGTCACCAATATTTTAGAATTATATGTTTCATTAACATTCATCCAATTAATCATAATTATTGTTTGGAGTAAATTGAATCTTTGTTTGGGTGCCTTTGAAATTGTAAGAATCACTTTTCACAATGAGAATCAAGTATAGGCCAATTTGGGCGAATGTGACTCCATGACTTACTTCGTACCATCATCCCTGATTATCCTTTCGTGGTTCAAAACCATATGGAGATAGTAATATCATGGATTATGAATGTGGTGTAACCTTTACAAGTTAATCGTTATTGCCTATCGTTGTCTCTTATCATGGTTGCCTTAAATGATCCGTAAACGGTTTACAAGTTCCTTAAAAACTTATTGGCGGCCCCCTATTTGCTTTGTCCCTAATCGTGTCCCTAATTATATATGTTAATTTCCACTTTTTATGAGTGTCAAGCATATTCACAACATACTTTACGTAGGCGCACTTCGAACGATTCCTACAGTTATAAACATGTATTAACTATAGTAAGAAGGCAATGCTTTGCAATAGTTATAAACAGGTATTAACTATAGTAAGAAGGCAATGCTTTGCAATGAGTTTCATTTTTTAGCATAAGTAATAAGACGTTTGCAATTAGTTTAGTTTTAAAAGTATTAACAATCATTGCCATTAGATACTTCAAAGTGTAATATACTTATAATTTTGTAAAGTACAAGTGTAATAATTTTTTTTTATAAGGAAGATAATATTTTATTTTTCTTTTAAAATTATTATGGTTTTTTTATGAAAGGATAACCTATTATTCAAAAGTTATTACGGTGTAAATTTTTTTTCCTTGTATAAGAAGATAATCTATTATCCAAAGATTATGAGTTTTGAATAAGGAAGAATCTATTAACGACCAATGAAAATTTATTTAGAGGTGACACAATTGTGTATAACATTTATGGGAAAGTAATCTATTACTCCCTCTGATTTGTATGAATCATGACACTAGATGTTGCACAAAATTAAAGAAAAAAAAATAAGGTGGCGACCAAAAAGTGAATTTTATAACATCAACTTTTTGGGGTTACCTCAGTTTTTTAGTTAGGGTCACCCGAGTTATTCAATCATAGGTTAGGGTTACCTTAGTTATTTAGTTAGGGTCACTCGAGTTATTCAGTCATGGGTTACTCGAGTTACTGGATAATTGGTTATTTGAGGGGTTAGGATAAGGGTTACTCGAGGGGTTCACTCGATCAAGGGTTACTTGAGGGGTTACTCGATCAGTTCGGAGGGGTTACTTGAGTGGTTCACTCGATCAAGGGTAACTTGAGGGGTTACTCGGCCAGTGGTTACTCGAGTTACTTGGTCAAGCGTTACTCGAGGGGTTACTCGGTCATGGGTTACTCAAGATACTTGGCCAGTGGTTACTCAAGTTACTCGGTTAGGGGTTATTTAAGGAGTTTGGTCAGTGTTTACTCGAGCATTTCGATTAGGGGTTACTAAAGGCTTAAATTACTAAACGATTTAGCTAGGGGTTACTTGAAGTCATGAGGGGTTCCTCAATCAGGGGTTACTTGAGGGGGAAAGGTTACTAGATTAAGGATTACTCAAGGGGTTCAGTCATGGATTACTCGAGGGGTTACTTAGTTAGAGGTTACTTGAGCAACCACAACAAATCAAGTAACCCTTGACCAAGAAACTCGAGTAAGCCCGACAACTCGAGTAATTCCATATCGAGAAACTCGAGTATCCTTTGCTGCACGGTACAACATGTTGTACACAAAAATTTATGATTTTATAATATTAAGTATAGTTAGTGGGATATATTATTTGTTCGTAGTAGAGAGAAATAATAATAATAAAAAAAAAGTGTAAATGGGGTTGTCAGAGAGGAATAATAAAACAGTTGGGGACTCTTACCAAACAAATTAGTGTTCCAGTTACTATGAAACAAACTGTGGTAGGGTTACCAAAGTTATTTTGTTAGGAATTTATTCAAGTTATTCAGTCAGGGGTTACTCAAGTTGCTCAATCAAGGGTTACTTGAGGGTTCACTCGGACAAGGGTTACCTGAGGGGTTACTCGATAAGGGGTTACTTGAGGGGTTCGAACATGGGTTACTCAAGGGGTTCACTTGGTCAAGGGTTGATTGAGGGGTTACTCAATCAAGGGTTACTTGAGTTACTCAGTCAAGGTTTACTCGGTCATGCGTTAGTTGAGCTACTCAATCAATGGGTACTTGAGTTACTCGGTTAGGGGTTATTTAAGGAGTTCGGTCAAGGGTTACTTGAGGGTTCAGTCAAGGTTACTTGAGGTGTTACTCAATCAGGGGTTACCCGGTTAGGGGTTACTAGAGGGTTCAGTCATGACACTAGTGGAAAAAAGCCTATTCGTAACATGCAAAAATAATACGGCCATTACGGTTAAAAGTATTATTTGTAACAGGCACATGCCCGTCACAAATAAGTGGTTATTTGTAACGGGAAAAACAATTGGTCGTTACAAATAACCTCGTTATTTGTAATGGCACATGTTCGTCTGATACAAATAACGGGATTATTTGTAACGGGCATAATGTTTGCCCATTACGTACAAATTGTCTATGATCCAATTAATTTTTTTTTTCTTAAAAAAAAAGCACTTGTTGGAGTGTTGGATTTATATTGCATGCAGAATCAGTTTATCAAATAATGATAGAAATTTATACTTGTATATTATTGTAGACACCCAATTGTGTCTCCCCAAAAACCAAACCTAGTGATGAATACTTTTCGCGTCGCTTGATTATCGAATGAGGTGAAAGTGTGAAAAGTCTTGTGATGTATTGGTTTTAATAAAAATCTTTCTTTCTGTTTTTGAAAATCTTTTTTATTTTAAGAAAATAGCCAGTCTAATTTAGCTTGGTCCAAGATAAGGGTCCATTAATAGTGTAGTTGGGTCAGGCTCGTAAAGAGCTTTCCAATAATATGTTATAAGCCTAATTTGTTGAATAATGAGGAAATTATGGCCTAAATACTAAATTGGGTCTGAAATGGTTTTATGGCCCAATGATCTAGTAGAGGGCCCATTAATTATTATTCCTAAAATTATTAGGATTTATTATAATCTTCTAAAATAGTCTAGAAGGTTGTTTTGAGTTCTAATAGCATTATGATTGACAATTAATCTTTTAGAAAAATAATGAATTTGGTTTGCGTAGACACCCATTTGTGTCTCCCCAAAACCAAACCCAATGATGAGTATCTTTCACGTCGAATCATAATCGAATGAAGTGAAAGTGTGGAAAGTCTAGTGTTGCGGTTAGTTTTTATTTCTTTTCTCTTCTCTTTGTTTTTGAAAACCTATTTTAAGAAAACAGTCAATCCAGTTTAGTTTGGTCCATGGCAAGGGTCCAATAATAGTTTAGTTGGGTCGGGTTCGAAAAGAGATTTACAACGATATATTATAAGCCCAATTCCAATGAGTAATGAGGAAGTTATGGCCAAATTACTAAGTTGGGCCCGGTTTGATCTTTATATGTGGCCCAATGATCTAGAGGAGGGCCTAATTATGATTTATCATTCTTAATGTGATTAGGATTGATTATAGTCTTCTAAAATCTTCTAGAAGGTTCTTTTGAATCCTAATTTAATTAGCATTGATAAATTGACTTTAGTTGACTTTTAAGAGTTTTAATCAGAATAAAAGTAGTGTTTTTAAGGAAAATACAATTTTACCCTCTCGTACAATTAAATTTTATCAAAATAAGAAAACGCGTGGAAAATTATTTCTAGCGCCATACGACAGCTTTGTCGCCTGGCGACAGACCCGGCGTTTGGCGACACGCGCAGCGTCTAGCGACAGACGCGTGTTTGGCGCTACATTCGTGTTTTATTCTTTTCGAAACTCTGATTTGTTTTTTATCATATCCGGCTGATTTTCTCTATAAATAGCATCCTAAATCCTCCGTTTTCAAACATCAACTCTCATCAATTCTTATGAATTCTCTCTAATTCTCTCTCTCACCAATTCTCATCAAGAATCTCTTGATTACTCTCTCTCTCTCTTTTCTAAAGTAGCCTTTTACAAACAAAATTTTGCATGCACAAGATCTAGACACACCTAGCCAAGTTCAAAGTTGCCTTCGCCCTAGACGTGAAAGGTTTTAATTTCTGAGGGTTTAGTCCCAAATCTCTATTTCAATTATTTAATTGTTTGATTATTATTTTCCTTGAAGTTACTAACGCGTGTATTTTGTTATTAAAAAGAGGTATGAGACATCTAAGTAAGTGCTTTAATTGATTTATTGATATTATGATATAGAAATCATGTTTAGGTTGTTATTATGATTCCTAGTGTCATGTTAGGGTGTTTTGATCTTCCTAGTATCATGTTTAGGGTAACAAATAAGTTTTCTAATATCGAGTATGACAATTATGATTCCTGTGATGTTTCCTATTCTCTTCTTAATATTCATGTTAGGGCTAAAGCTTTGATTTTTTAATGTTTAGTGACATGCTAGAGTTTGTTATTAATCTTGTTAGTATCATACCTAGGATCTTGCTATTATTATGATTTAACATGATTATTTCAATTATTATTATTATGATTATGTTATTATGTTGCTTGATAATTACTGTTATTGCTTGATCACGCCTTTTATGCATGTTTAAAGGGAATTTGGTACTTGTAATCACGCTTAATAAGATAATTAATAATTTTGTTTAGGGTTAATATGATTATAATTCAAGTGATCGCCAATAATAGATTTATTTGTGCATTAATATTCAACCAACATAAATAAACAGGTTTAGGGTAATCCTATTGCTTGCATGTTAGTCATAAAGCGCACATGAATACGATCAGAATAAAGTAGAGGCCTATTATTAGGGCAGGTTCAATCTATTTTAGGTTGGATTTGTACCTTCATCCCCGAACTACCAGTTATGGTTCCAGACTTATTGGAGTTGACAATCTCTTGGATCGTTAAGGGGTGTAACCTTCACCTCGTGAACGGTTTACAAGTTCCTAAAACTTGTTGGCGACTCTTTTACTCTAGCTTCCTTCCCTTTGGACGCCACCGTACTTTAGTGTATGATCACAGTGGGGTTCAAGTTTGGGATAATGCTTGAAATATTCCCTACAGTTTGAAATAAACCAAGTGCTTTATTTTGATAAAATCTGATTTAAAATTAATTAAAACGGAGTTTTAATTGCTTAATTATATTAAGAAGAGGATTCCGTAATGTAGGTGTCGTTTGAAGTGTGCCTACGTTAAGCATGTGTGATATGCTTGGCACTCATAGGAAGTGCGAATTGACATAATATAATTAGGGACAAGGAAAGTAGGGAGCCGCCAACAAGTTTTTAAGAAACTTATAAACCGTTCACGGGTCATTTAAGGCAACCACGAATAAGGTACAACGAAGGCAACAACAATTGACCCGTGAAGGTTACACCCCATTTATAATCCATGAGATTACTAACTCCATATGGTTCGGAACCACAAAAGGAGGATCGGGGATGATGGTACGAAGTTAGTCATTCGCCCGTATTGGCCTCTACTCGATTCTTATAGCGAAAAGTGATTCTTGTGATCACAAAGGCATACAAACAAAATATTCAATTTGCTCCAAATTATTATTATGCTAAATTGGTTGAATATTAATGCAACATATAATTCTAAAATATTCGTGATCACTTGATTAAACAACAAGATTAAAAAGGAACCTAAACCGGTTGTCCAAATTATCTTATTAGGCGTTATTTTCAATTACATACTCCCTTTAAACATGCAATATGGTGATCATAAAAAAATACAATAGAATAAACACTAATATTGGAAGAAATTCAACAACAAATTATTAGTCAAATCAAATCATAAATTAATCTAATCATGATACTAGCAACAAGAATAAAAATAAGAGTAATTAAGTGATTAATTACTCACTTTCCGCGTTTCCTTGAATTGCTACATCATGAATAAACTGTTAGTAACTTCAATAAAAAAATATATAAATCAAATTGAAACAATTAAATTAACTAAAAAGTAGAGTTGATTTGGACCAAACCCTCAGTTAATTATAGCTTTCACACCTTGGTTTAAGGATGGAACCCCGGGTCAAGTATGGACTCCTTGGAGAGTGCTTAAGGAAGAAATGATGAAAGAATGGGGAGGCTAGTGTTTAGGCTAAAGAGGGAGAAGAGAATGAAGAGAATGATTTGATGATCAATCTTGTTGATTATTGAAAAAGGGGAGATATGACCTCTAATTATAAAGAAAAAAAGAAGGGTCGAAGAATTAAGATAAGATCCGAATTTAATCGGAATAAAACTCGATAGTCAGCAGTTTTTTTGCGATTTTTGTTTTTATCATTTCTTTCAATCCTGAAATCGGGATAAATAATATATCGTTAGAAAGTTGTTGAAGTCTACTATCTAAACCAATGATTATAATCCTTTGTATAATAAAAGATAGGGCCGAAATAGTGGGATGGTCTCAGTTTTGGATAGAGTTTGGTATTTCATTCATATCTTTTCCGTTATAACTCGGAATTGATATTATAATATATCATTGGAAAGGTAATTTCAAGGGCTATCCAACCATATAAGATTTGGATTAAAAAGTATGAGGCACAAAATAATATCTGACTATTTTTTAACGTCTTTCAATTCGAATAGAATTAGGACTTTCAAAAAGAAAAGTTTTATTCAATTTCAAACTCTTTAATCTTATCTTTTAAAAAAGGATAATTAAGATCTTTTAGAAACTTATAGAAGCTTCTAATTAATCCTAATTGGTTTAGGGATGGGATTAAAGCTTTTGGATCCTCCACATGATCATTGGGTCGTAGGTAAGGTGGGATTAGGTTTGATTTGGGCTCAGTTTAGTATTTTGGCCATAACTTATTCGTTATAACTCGGATTTGGGTTTATAATATATCGTTGGAAAGATATTTTCAAACCCCATCCAATTATTAAATCATTGGACCCATATTATGGACCAAAATAAAATGGACTAAATGTTTTTACAAAAAGAACATGAAATGAATGATTTTAAAGGACACGAAATGAATTATTTTGGGTTTAAAGGCACGAAAAGTGGAAAATTAATTATGGTTTGGAGAATTGGGCTAGGAATTGGTTTTTTTTATGAAATACATTGGGATTGAAGCACTCCAAACATTAAATACGCAACCCAACCAATAATGGCGGTGAAAGGTTATTCATAATCGGGTTTGGTTTTAAGGAGACATTTTTAGGTGTCTACGCATACAAAGGCGCGTTTTATCTTAAACCAGCGCCAAACGATAGATTCTGTCTCCATGCGTGATCCTTGTCATTTCGTGCTGGGCTCTGTTGCTGGCGTCAGGGAGTAGTTTTATTCCGAATCAAATTCTAATTTGTTTCTATCGATTTTGGATTATTTTCTTATAAATACGGGTCGTATTTTCCCCTTTTTATTCATTCACAACCATCTAATTTTATTCTTTTGTCTTTAAGCTAGAATCTTATTCTTCTCCCTCTTTCTAAACCTTCCTTTTTTTTTTTTACAAAATTCCACATTCACAAGTTCTAGACACACATAGCCAAGTTTGAAGTTATCTTTCTCCCTAGACGTGAAAGGTTAATAATTTATGAGGGTTGGACCCAAATCTCTTTTTTAATTATTTAAATTAATTGTTTGATTTAATATTTTCCTTGAAGTTACTAACGCGTGTATTTGTTATTAGAAAGAAATACGAGGCATCGAAGTAAGTAATTACTTTGATTATTCTTTTAATATAGAAATCATACTTATAATTTTATATTAATTCCTAGTATCATGTTACTTGATGAGTTACTCAGTTATGGGTCACTCGAGGGGTTACTCGGTCATGAGTTACTCGAGCTATTCGGTCAGTGGTTACTCGAGTTACTCGGACATGGGTTATTTAAGTAGTTCGATCAAGGGTTACTTGAGGGTTCAGTCAGGGGATACTTGACGTGTTACTCGATTAGGGGTTACTTGAGGGGGAGGGGTTACTCGGTTAGGGATTACTTGAGGGGTTTAGTCATGAATTACTCGAGGGGTTACTCGGTCAGGGGTTAATAATTAACACAAAGAAAGATAAAGCTCAAACATGTGATCTAATCCAAGTAATGATCTCCATATCAACATAAGTGTCAATGCTTATCAATTGTTTGTGATATTAATAATTACTAACATTAATATATTTGGATATGAAATAATTATATCTTATAGACTTATCTAATAATTTATATTTCATACAACTAGGAATTCTTGAACAAAATAACAAAAACATTACCAAAATAAATTTATTCAAGTATTCATTAATTAATAGCTACCTAATTTAGGTTAACAAAATGATGCGCGCGCCTACACTTCAACTAGTCGAATAAAACATGAAAATTATAGTGGCCCATGACCACATATCATCTAGTAGTAGTACAAAAATATATAAAAAGCCCATATTTGTTTATCCAACTCTCTACACTCTCTATTCAAACGCTATATTTATATACATAAACACCCACATTCCACAACCATAGATCCTCCTCTCGCTCACACGGTGTAAACTCCTCTCAAAGGCAAGGCGTGCGAGATAGGAAGCCAAGCCGAGAGCGGAGGCGGAGGATCAACAACAACAATGCAAAACCGATTTAGAGGTTGCTCAAAGGCTGATTTCCTACCAGAACAATCATTCCAAAGCTGGTCAAACTATATGTCTGCCCTTAAGGAGACTCCTGCACGGTTCATGAACCGGCTTACGACACGGTCCCTAGACGACACAGAGCTGAATCAAGTCAAGTCTGAAAGTCTCCACGATATGAAGAAGGCATTGACATGGTGGGATCTAACTTGGTTCGGTATCGGCGCCGTGATTGGTGCCGGTATCTTCGTTCTTACAGGCCAAGAAGCAAATCAGCATGCTGGTCCTGCTGTTATTTTGTCTTTTGCAGTTTCTGGTTTGTCTGCTATGCTTTCCGTTATGTGTTACACCGAGTTTGCTGTTGAGATCCCTGTTGCAGGTATTCTTTGTTCGTATATGTTTTTTATTTTTTTTATTTTTAATATGCAATTATTGATTTTTAATTTTATTTTTTTGATAAATTACTTGAGTAATTAAGGTTAAGACTGATTCATTAGTTGAATCCATTATGCTTGTTTCGTTTTTTTCCTCTAAGTTTTTTTTTTTTTTTTTTTTTTTTTTTTTTGGTAACTGCAATTATTGGTTTTTTTAAAAAATATTTTTAATAAATTATTATGAGCAATCAAGGTTAAGATTGATTAATTGTTGATGACTCCATTGTTTCCGTAGTGTTTTTTTTTTTTTTTCGGTTTTGTGGGAGGTTGACTTTATCAAATGAATCTAGACTCTAAGTGGTTTCATAGCATTATTTAGGTTATATTTTTTTTAAAAAAAAATCTTAATTATTTTTGTAATATTCTATCATAAAATTTTATTTTTATAATTCATGTAATGATATAATTAGCAAATCAAAAAGACAATATTTAAGATTATGGAATAAATGAATCGAGACTCTTAGCGGTTTCTTAGCATTAGTTGGTTTTTGTAAAACTCTATCATAAAATTTGATTAACATAATTCATTTAATGGTATTATTACCAATCAAAGTATGATTTTGAAGAGTAAAAAAATAATATATAAGAAAATGGAATAAAGCACTATATAACTAATTAAATTTGTGAATTTTTGTAGTTAAAGCCTCTTGATGATTATAAGAAATAAACCTAAAATAGCTTGTTGTTTTTGTGAACAATCACTTGATTCCATATGTGCCGTCATCCATTAGTTGTAAAGATAAAATATTGGTATATTGCATTATAATTGATCAAAGATAATAACTGTTCAAAAAATTACTCCGTAACAAACAACGAAAATCAAGGCTTACGAAAAGGACAGTCGAAACAAATCTCTTTGAAAAGTAACAACATCCTATAATTCAGGAAGAAATAATATAATTCTATTTTTTAGAATTGTCTTTTGCATGAAAAATTACTCTTTTCTATATTATAAAAAGGATAAGATTACTCTTATAAATAGTGTCATGTCAATTATATCCTCCAAAATATGTATTTACATATATACCCTCATTAATGTGTAAAAGTTTTTGTAATGAATAGTGTTTGGACAATTATACAATCTAGACTATTTATTCACTGTCATTAATAATGATTACTTGTAAAAAAAAAAATATTAAGAATAAAGCATGGAATTTATACCCCTTAATATATTTGTTTATTTTTTTTCTCATTAAGAAGTTGTCAAGAACTAAATTTGTGATGTAAGGTTAAATCGAAAGAGATTTTGGATATGGCTAGCTATCGCGTTAGCAGTCCTAGTTTAATCAAAATTAGTAACAAACAATCAATTATTGGACAGTTTTCAATTATTATTATATATTTATATACCTATATAATGTGATTTGTTTAAATTTTACCATAAATAATTAGAAATGTGAACATACATAAAAGTGAATCCATTTTTCCAAGGAATCTTCAAGATTCCATTTCCAAATCAAATTGATAGTGTATTGATTCAACTTTCTAAGCTATACTAGGATATAGGAAAATTCTAAATAATTAATTTGTTAACCACCTAAACTATTGCAAATTCTTAGATGAATTAATTTATTTTTTATTTTATATAATAGATATAAGACTTATTGTTTTATTTTTTTCATCGTGTGCATGGAGTTTCATATAAAAACAATATGAATATTTTTTTTTTAAAAAAAAAAGGATAGTATGATTAAAATTATTTAAATTCACTTTAAAATTTTAATTTGAGCTATTAAATGGTTTTTTTCATGCATGGTCGAAACAGAAATACTAGTCAAAAAAATTGTAGCCTTTTAAGGTTTTATTTTATTAGATTCCACAAGTTTGATAAATAAAATATGGGATAAAAATAGTAGAGAATAATAAAAGGATGAAAGATTGATTTGTTTTGCCAATTCCATAATATCCTGGTTGTCAACCAGCTAAGAAGTAAATTGATACCGAATAATACAGAGTATTGAGTAATCCTTAACTAAACAAAGTCAAAAATGTGGTGGAAGGGTCATTAGTCAAATACTAGAAACAAATCATGTCTTTAACGACAGCTGTTGAACTTGGACTTGAGAGTGCAACTTATATCTATACAATTTAATCCTTTATTTTATTTCATATTTTTATTTTTTTTATACTAAATTTTTAAGTGTGTATTATTTGATTCAATTGGTCTTTGCGTTGCTGTCCTATGTCTAGTAAAACAATTGAGGAGATAATTACAACTACAATAAATATAAGGAAAATTTGTCAAGAATAAGCAAATTTTTGTTCCATTTTTCCAAAATAAGCAAAGTATTTGATAATCCCAAAGTAAGTTGAATTTTATAGGGTATTTTCTCAAAATAATTCATCATTACCGGTTTGTTTTAAGTATAACCGATTGTTTGGGTTGCTTATGCCACATTTCATTGTGTGGTTGATCAGTTTTTAAAATTTTAATTAAAACTTATTATTCTAATTAGTTTTTGAAATTTTGTAAAAAAAAATTAAAAAAAAAAACACTTTTTCAAGAAAAAAAAAAAAATAAAAGCCTTAATTTTTTAGATACCCCCACTACTATAGCCAGCACCCCTCCCTGCTCTTCCCTTTGGCTACGGTCAATACCACCCAGAGCATCGAAATACCTACACCTCCCATCCCCACCACCGATATCACCATCACTCCTACCTCCACCCTCAAAATCCCCATCGAATCCACTATCCCTAGCCTTCCCCACCACCCAAAATCGCATCAAATCCCCACAATCGAAGTCGCAAATTTGCATAACAACAACAACGAGGTGGGTGTTGGGTTTCGATGCGGGTTTGGTTGGATTTCAATGTCGATATGGTAATATTCTGGTGGTTAGGGTGGGGAATCGAGGTATGTGGTGGTTTTCGGAAGGGGTTTCGTAAAATGGATTTTCGAGGTGGGGTGGTTCAGGTTGGTTTTGAGCTTTCTGTGCGGGTTAGGATGGGTCAACGACCCTCAAGGAGGGGAACAAAGGGGTCAGGGACTCGGGGAGGCCTGAGGGGAAGGTGGTTTGTTTGGTGGCTGGCGGGGATGGGGGTTGAGTGCTGGTATGTCGTGAGGTTTTTTTTAAAATACAATTTAATTAATTATCATTTATAAAATAAGAAAAAAAAAATAATAATTAGAATTAAGAAAAAGTGATCTACTTTGTAGGTTATAGGTCATTTGACTTATTTAAAGAAAATACCCCATAAATGTCAACTTAATCTAGATTAATCAAAAGGTTTGCTTTTTTTTGGAAGATCAAGCAAAGGTTTGCTTATTTTTGACAAATTTTTCAAAATATAATTAGGAGTCATTTTCTTTTGATGCTAAGGTCAAGGTTTTGAAAAATATATTCCAATTCTAATTATTATTAATTTCAAGCTTTCTCAAAAATACAAATATATCATATTGTTGAAAATTAATACGGTACATAATATTTAGGCAAATTTGTCAAAAAATAAAAAAAATTAAAAGCATAATTTCCTAAATAAACCTTTTAAAAGCGAAACCTATTTTCCTAATTAATCTCTAATTAACTTAATTAGACTCTAATTTCTTCTAATTAACCTCTAACCCACCAAATTACTAAATAATTAGATTTAATTAATATAAATATAAAGCCACCACCACCACCTCCCCTTCTTCCTCGCTTTCCCCTCCCCTTCCTCTTCCTTCCTCCTCCCATGACATCAACCCCCTCCCCCACCGGACCCGCTGTCCAAATCACCCCACCTCCACGCGACCTCCTCCACCACCAGACGACCCTCCCTTTTCCACTAATCATCGCCCGACAACCACCTCTTTGATTTTGAAAGACCCTGAAAAATCAATTTGGGGGTTTTTAATTTTATGCATCTTGCTTGCAATTGATGCTTGTTCTGGCTTTAATTATGTAGGTATGTGATAGTAGGGTGCTTTAGAAGCAAATTTCAATTGATTTGGACTTGATTTGAGCATGTTTGAGTAAATAAGAGCCAAAAATTTGAAGGGATGTGGTGGTCACCAACGGGAATAAAGGGAAAGGGAGGGTCAACCAGTAGTGGAAGTAGGTCGTCGGAGGTGGGGGAATCTGGGCGGCGGGTCCAGTGGGTGAAGGGGTTGCTTCCAATGGGAAAGGGAAAGGGAAAGGGAAAGCGAGGAAGAAGGGATTGGTGTGGTGGTTTTTTTTTTTTAATTTTTATGTATAAATTAAATCTAATTTTTAAGTAATTTTGGGTGGGTTAGAGATTAATTAGAAGATTAGGAGGAAATTAGAGTATAATTAAGGAAATAAGTTTCCTCTCGCAAAAAAAAATAAAAATAAACGTGGTGCTTTTTAAACCAAAAAGCTTTTAAAGGGTTTTTTTTTTTTTTTTTTTTTTGCAAAATGATGCTTTTAGAAGATTTATTTTAACAAATTTTCCTAATATTTATTGTATTTTTATTTTATATTATAGATATAAGACTAAATTCACTTTTAATTTTAGATATTTATTTTATTTTTATTTTATATTTAATACGGTACATAATATTTTATTGGTTTATTCCGGATATAGAGAGAATTAAATATTACGGAGTAGTACAAAATGGAGTGTTATTATGTATTTATTACGTTTATTCTTAAGTAATTAGGAGGATTAGAGGTTAATTAGAAGATTTAGGAGGAAATTAGAGTATAATTAAGTTAATAAGAACATAATTAAGGAAATGGGTTTCCTCTCGCAAAAAAATAAAATAAAATAAACGTGGCGCTTTTTTTTAACCAAAAAGCTTTTAAAGTTTTTTTTTTCAAAATGATGCTTTTAAAAGGTTTTTTTTTACCAAAATTTCCTAATATTTATTGTATTTTTATTTTATATTTTAGGTATACGACTATATTCACTTTTAATTTATAGATACTAGAGTGTTCCGAGATATATAAGAAAAAATATATTTAAAATATGAAAAGTTGATTTTGATTTGCTGAAATTTATATAAGGTAATAATACTCCGTACAATTTGCAAGTTATAATCCTTAGTTTTCTGTCAAAAAAAAAAAAAAAAAACCTTAGTTTATATTTTTAATATAGAATATATTATTTTTATAAATTTATATTCCTCAATTAATTTTTATTAGAATTATATTGATTAGGTGAAGAATTGAAGTTACTAATGGTGTAGCTATTTCTTGTATCAATTCTCTTTCGTAGTGAGTAGGGGATTAGAAATTAAAATTGTTTTTTTTTTAAAGAGATAAATTAAACCTTTTAATTCAGTGTATTTTTTTTTTTAATATTAATCATTATTAGTAACAGAGATTAAATTAGAACTTTTTAAGATATAATTGAGAGAATTTGGATGGTTGATTAAGATTAAATTGTAATCTTTTATATACTCTATACAGTAGACAAATACAATCAAATAATAATCCATAACCAATAATCAAAAGTATTGAAAACCTTGCAACGTTAATTTTTTTTAATCAAATTTTATAACTTGATCAATATCTTTCAATCCTTTTACATGTACATATGCAGAAGTGCAGAACTTATATATTCACACATAAGAAATTATAACCAATCTAATTACATAATATGATGGCACATTCCTAATTCAGTTTCCAACTCTCATTAGTTATATAGTAAAAATTAATTATGTATCTGATAAAAGCAAATAAAAGCAAAATCTTTTATTTCCAAAAGCACCCTACTTGGTAAAGATCAAACCAACCGATAAAAGCAAAACCTTGTATTTCCAAAAGCAGTGTACTTGGTAATTAAATATCAAACCAACATTATTGATTCCTGTCAAAAAAAAAAAAAAAAAAAAAAAAAAAAAACAACATTGTTGCTCTGAAAAATAAAATTTTAAAGATATAAATATAATCAGTACATTGATAACATTCATTATAATCATACGTTGATAACATTCATTATAATCATACGTTGATAACATTCTTATATTCAAACAGCTTAAAAATTAAAAGTTTATAACCATATACTAAACTGGGAGTCCTCATAATAATCTGTATAACATTATAAGCGAAAATTGATTGCTTACCGAATCAGAAACCGAAGATACCCAATAGAATAATCTACTATATCACCAAATTTGATTTTGTCTTTGTTTAGATTTTTTTGCTATGAAGTATGAGTATTTATAACTGTAGTAGTAATCTTAAGTTTGGTATATTATGAGGAGTGAAAATGAAGGTGGAGGTGTGGAGTTTTACAACTGATTAGCACATTTAGTGGTTTTTATGGATGGTGAATTGTATGTAAACTACTTGTGTAATCCTTTTTTTTTTTAAAAAAAAAAAAAGAATTTAAATAAGTGAAAAAGGCGGGAGTAAATGAGAGTGTAGTATTGGGGATTTGGAGGATTCTTCTGAAAAGTGTCTCTCTAAATATATATTAGAGTTATTTTTATTTTTATTTTATATTTAATATGGGACATAATATTTTATTGGTCTATTCCTGATATAGGAGAGAATTATATATTACAGAGTAGTACAAATGGAGTGTTAATTATGAATTTCAAAACTATAAAGAAAAAATGGCCGCTAAACAAGATTTCTTGCTTTTCATTGCCTAAGTGCGTATTTTTCATTGCCTAAGTGCGTATTTTATTCGCATTCATATCTAAAATTTTCTGTTTCGATTTTTAAAATGTACTTTTCATAAGTTTTTTTCTGATAAGATTACAAAAAACTGGTAATGTTCTTAATGGTCAGAAAAAAAAAAATCAAAATGAATGAATTGAAGTATTATTACTATTGTATCAATATTCATAATTATAAATGTATTAAACGTTTATTTGATAGGAGGTTCTATTAGAGATAACTATAGATTAAATTCGATCGGGTGGAGCTTCACCCGCATCCATTCATCATTCAAATAGCTCCATCCACATCCATCCATCACCCGCTTCACCCTCATCCATATCCAAATTTGTCCATCCATCATCTGCAGATGAAACGGGTGTATCGGATGACTAATGTATGAACATTTTATGATAAAAAAAATCACATAAAATTTAATTTATGGTCGAATCTACATTATTATTTTTAAAAAAATAAAGAAGCATTAACTACATATTCTTTGTAAAAATTAATTTGCAACAAATAAAGTATATTTATTGTATATTTCAATTTTATTGAATTAAAATTTTTAGATTAAAAATCTTTATATCCCTACCTTATAAAAAAGTAGAAACTTGTTCTTATGAATAGTGCACGGACTTTTATACCCTTCAAAATGTTATTTTACCTTTGTACCCCTATTTACCCTTCAAAATGTGTTTTACCTTTGTACTCTTATTTGTAATTTTGTACTCCAATGGTCCAACTTCAAATTGTTCTTACTCGTCTACATTTCCTTACACATTTGAGCTTTCTCTCCTCCTCTCCATGGCTCCATCTCTTGAAAGCTTTTAACTTTTCTCTCTCCACACTATCATTGCCATTTCCGAGTACTAAATTCCACATCTTTGTTCACCACCTTCCCATAATTCCCAAATCAAATTGTGGCAAAAAAAAATTGGCAATACCAATATATGGCGGTTGTTTAATATTGTTAGCCTCTGTGGTGGATTAGGAATTGGTCGTTTCAGTTTTATCATTGATGATTCTTTCTCCATTTCGTGTTGTACCACCACAATTAAGTAATGCTAATATCAACACTGCAAAAATAAACAAACAACAATTCTGACATTTGTTCCTTTTCTGCATTATCATTGAAAAACCTAAGAATTATATTCTACAGTGACTCTACATAGTATTTCAATTAAAGAATCACCATATACAAATAGTAAAATAAAGATTTTTTTTCAATATACAAGATATTTCACACATAACATTCAACTTAGCACGACTACAAACAAACAATGCATAAGCTATAGAAATACTACTTCCGGTTCAATGTACTCGCAACAAAGGGGTATTATTTGTGAGACATAAAATATTTCTTTGATGCGAGTAAATTGAACCAGAGGTAGTATATTCCTTTTCCAGTCTTTTATTCCTCCATGTGAAGTGCAAACACAAGACAAGTAAAATTAAGTTGCAAAGGCTAGCCATTCCGCACGCAACGCGCGCGTTGGCTGCCCTAATATGTTAAAAGGTGGATGGTTAGCTGATGAAAAAAAAATCATCATCCACGTCCAGTCCAGTCCATTATCCACTTCACCTCACCCGTGGGTTAGTGAATATCCATCTAATATTGTCATTCCTAGGTTTTATGATAAGTAACTTGACGAAAAGGTTTTGTGTGAGACCGTTTTACGTGAGTCCATTTATATTGCACACAACCATCACCCACCCACTGCCACTATCTAGCCGCTCCGGCGACCACCCTCCCCCTCCCATCCCCCAGCGCAGCAGTAGGCAAGACCTCATAAGACCCCCTAAATCTTATAGAAACAACCAAAGCCTTAGAAACCACAGCATAAACCATAGACACCAAGAGGACAACAACACCCACATGAATCAAAAACGCAAAATCAAGATGAAGCTTAGATCCCTCGAGCTCACATTTAGTCGACCCTTCAACCCCACTAAAACATCAAGAAGACGACGACACCCTTCCGGAATAAACGCCTCCACAATTCCACATAGAGCGACAACCCAATTTGCAGAGCCCACAAAGTTTGGAGGAGATTAAGTTAAAGACTGGTGATGTTTCAGCAACAGAATATTATGGAAATCATAGTTAATTAGTTATATGGTACCTCATGCTTTAAAAAAATAAAATAAAAGAATTTTGTTAGTGGGGAACAATTTTGTCAGGAGATTATGGAAGGCATCAAGAGCAAGGGAGAGTATGGAGGTTGAGTTCTCCTGTTTTCAATATTATGATGAATATTGTCGAATATCTTATAAACGAATATCTGACTATTATAATTTCTAACACTTTTAATCTAATATCTGATAATTATAATTAAATTTTTGACCATTACATTCTAATATCTGATAATTCTAATCTAATATCTGATAATTCTAATTTAATATCGGAGTATTATATTCTAATTTCTAACATTAAAACCTAATATCTAACACTTATAATCTAATGTTTGAACTTTTTTGTCTAATTTTT
Source organism: Chenopodium quinoa (assembly GCF_001683475.1). NCBI lineage: Eukaryota > Viridiplantae > Streptophyta > Magnoliopsida > Caryophyllales > Amaranthaceae > Chenopodium > Chenopodium quinoa. The sequence goes on along the minus strand of NW_018745251.1, from coordinate 33,312 downwards.
GACACTTTAAATCTAATATATGATATTTATAATTTAATATGTGACCATTATTATCTAATTTATGACAATTGAGAATTTTTTTTTTTTTTTTTTTTTTTTTTTTATGTTTGTATGACCGGACTCACATAAGTCCGTTCTATACAATACTTTACCCGTACGATTATATGGGTACAACCTAGTTGTATACTTAATACTTGTTTAAATCCTTTGTGTAAAAGCCATGACTACATACTCTATAACGAATTAACGAGGTCATTTAGTTAGTGATAGAATGGATATAGTTTCTTTTAATAATTTTTCTGTATTTCTCATCCTTTCTTCCAATGCCTTAAAAATTGCTCTTATTTGGAGGGTTTTTTGATGTTTACTTTTTTTCTTACCATTAATAACGAGGTCGATTTACAAATAACAGGTGGTTCATTTGCATATTTAAGAGTCGAGTTAGGAGATTTCATGGCGTTCATAGCAGCAGGAAACATCATCTTAGAATACGTCATAAGTGGCGCAGCAGTTGCACGCTCATGGACATCATACTTCGCCACCCTCTGCAACCACAAACCTGACGATTTCCGTATCATTGCAAATCACTTAAGCCCTGACTACAGCCACCTCGACCCAATCGCAGTCGTTGTAATTGGCGTAATCTGTTTTGTTGCAGTCTACAGCGTCAAAGGCTCTTCCCGTCTCAACTACATTTCTTCCATCGTCCACGTGTTCATCATCGTCTTCATCATCATCGCGGGTCTTACTCATGCCGATACCAAGAACTTAACCCCCTTTATTCCCTAGGAACCTCGTGGTATTTTCCAGGCCTCGGCTGTGCTTTTTTTCGCGTATGTTGGGTTTGATGCAGTGTCGACGATAGCTGAGGAGACGAAGAATCCTGGAAGGGATATTCCTATTGGATTGGTTGGTTCCATGGCTATAGTTACCGTTGCGTATTGCTTGATGTCTCTTACACTTTGCCTCATGCAGCCTTATAATCAAATTGATAAAGATGCTCCTTTTACATTAGCCTTTGAGAAGGTATTCTTCTACTCCGATCCTTACACTCCTTTTATTTATTTGGACTATTTTTTTTTTTTTTTTTGGTGTCTAGAGAGCAGTGGCGGATCTAGGATTTTTGAACTTATGAGTCACCATCAATAATTGATCACTTGTTTCAATCCAAAAATTATATATATAAAAAAAAAAAATTATATTTCACCAAAATGATTTAAATCCAAAAATAGGATATAAAAATACACACTATAAAACTATTACATTAAACTATTCTACTGGCCGACAAAACGAGACCTGTTATTCTACTGGCCGACAAAACGAGACCTGTTATCTAGAGAACAGGTCTCTAATGACGTGATGGCAATAGCAGCAACAAAGATACCACCTATATGATATTTTAATAGGTGGTCTCTTTAACATTTAAAAAACAGACAGGCTAATCTCAAATAGAAGCAAAAAAGAGACCGCCTATCTGTAATAGGATGTCTCTTAGATTTTTTTTATTTTTTATTTTTTTTTGTGCTGGTGAGTCACGTGACCCACTGTGCACCTTAATAGATCCGCCCCTGCTAGAGAGCCATAAGAGCTATCTCCTGGAAACGGGAGGGAAGCTCTAAGCCTCTAACCACTTGAGCTATCCCTCACTCTCTCATTTATTTGGACTATTTGATTGACACTCTAAAATGTTTTCACTTGTTCAATTAATTACACGTACTACTATGTCAGATGCTTACCACACTTTTATTTTTACGTTTGTCATTATATAATTTCAACTATTAATATCTTAAAGGAAATTTTCACATTTGCTACCACTAAAAACACCATGCTTCACATTTGCTACCTGTTTAAATTTTTTTTTTTTTATTTTACTACCACCTAAAACAGAGTTTGTTAAAAATCACTACCACTTGCCTTATTCTATTACTATTTCCGTTCGTGGGCCCACTCCACCGTTTATCCACCCCCTTGCAGCCACCCCTCCTCCTCACTGCCACCCCTCACCTCCCCCCTCCCCTGCCGGCGCCGCCGCGCGAACCCACCCCCTCCCTTTCCCCCACCCTATGCGCATCCAATCCCCCCTTTCCCTTTCCCGTTCTTAAGCTCCGACCCCCACCCCGAACGAAAACCACCCCCTTTCCCCTTCCCTCCACCGGAAATCAGCCCCCCTCCCCTGATTCCCCCACCGAAATCGACCCCCTCCCCTTACCCTATCCTTTTCGGCCGTCCCTAACCCTAAACCACCACCCCAAAACCACCCTAAACAAATTTTAGGGTTTCGGTTGTGGTGGTTTTGGGTTAGGGATGGCCGAAAAGGGTAGGGGAAGGGTAGGGGGGTCGATTTTGGTGGGGGAATCAAGGGAGGGGGCCGATTTCCGCTGGACGGAAGGGGAAAGGGGGTTACGGTGGTGTTGGTATGGGTTTTGGGGGTTACGGTGGCGGTGGTGGTCTGGGTTTGAGGGTGTCGGCTTAGGATTAGGATTGTCAATTTTGGGTGGGGAAAAGGGAGGAGGTGAGGTCGCCGGCCGCCGGAAGGGGGGAGGGGGAGGGTGGCAGATTAGGGGAGGGAGAGGGTGGCGGATTAGGGGAGGGGTGGGTGGGGTTGCTGGTTTTTTTATTTTTTTTTTAATTTTTTAAAAATCTTTTTAATTTATATTTTTTTTTATTTAAATAAACTTAACGGAAATCCTAACGGATTCCGTTAAGTGGTAGTGATTTTTAACAAAGTCTGATTTAGGTGGTAGCAAAGTGAAAAAAAAAAATTTAAATAGGTAGCAAATCTGAAGCGAGGCGTTTTAGGTGGTAACAAATGTAAAAATTTCCTTTAATTTATGTTGAGTAAAAATGGTAACAGTTAAAATTAACATTTTAAAAATAAAATTTGAGGAAATATAAATATATATTACAAATACATATAACTGTGTTTTTTGTTTGAATAAATCGTAATGCATAGTGATAGTAGAATATCTTAACAAAGTAGTATTAAAAAATTTACAAAACTTAAGCTATGACTGAAGTACTAGTTTTGACCGTACCACATTTTAATATATATTACTAACATGTAAATAGTTCATATATGTCGATAATTTTATTGTTATTGGCTTGATTACAATATTAATTTTCAAATATATATCTATTTTTAATTATTTTTTGAATACAAAATTAAAAATATTAATGGTTAAAATTGTGTAAAGGCAGTAACCTTGGTGTGCTAGCTCTAACAATTCTAAACATTTGCTAATATGAATGTTCAAACATAACTCTAATGTACCACATATGTTTGTATACTTACATTTGCTATGGAAATATTTTTAGGTAGGAATGAATTGGGCGAAGTATCTCGTAGCCATTGGTGCTCTAAAAGGAATGACAACCGTGTTATTAGTCAGTGCAATAGGCCAAGCTCGTTACCTGACTCACATAGCGCGAACACACATGATGCCTCCATGGCTAGCTCAGGTGAACGAGAAGACAGGCACTCCAAGAAACGCTACCATTGTTATGATGTTTGCTACTGCTATTATTGCATTATTTACAAACCTCGACATCTTGTCTAACCTCCTCTCAATTTCCACCTTATTCATCTTCATGCTAGTAGCATTAGCCCTTCTAGTACGAAGGTACTATGCAAGTGGGATAACTACACCTAGTGATCGTAACAAGTTTGTTATTTTCGCTGCTCTCATTCTTGGCTCTTCAATTGCGACAGCTGCTTACTGGGGTGCTACACAAACGGGGTGGATAGTATACACCATCACCGGGCCTATTTGGTTCCTTTCGACGTTGGGACTACAACTTTTTTTTCCACAAGCAAGAAATCCTAAACTGTGGGGTGTCCCATTGGTTCCTTGGCTACCATCTGCGTCGATTGCTGTCAACATATTCCTTCTAGGCTTAATTGACAAGGACTCTTACATTAGGTTCGCGATATGGACTTGCCTTCTAATGGTTTATTATGTATTCTTTGGGTTGCATGCGTCGTATGATACCGCGATTGAAATGGCAAAGGTAGGTGTGGAAGAGAATGCCATGGAATTAGGTAAAGTTGAAGCAAAGAAGTGTCCTGTTACTCATGAAGATTTAGAAGGTCACAGTGGGAACAATGACGACAAAAGTTAGTAATATATAGAATGTTTTTTAGTGTATATAAGGGACAATGTAGTGATTGTTTCCTATTTATTTCTTTTTTGGTTGTTAGATTACTATGAGAAAATTTGTGACTACACAAGTATGATTGTTAATAAAATTAGGTGGGAAAATAGTTATATTATTATGAAAATACACTGTTTTACAAAAACACTTTTACAAAGTTAGTGATAACAATTTTTAAAACAAGACGGCTATTTGGCTACAATATTACAAAAATAATTTAAATCTCTCAAATATATTTCAATTCGTACGAAAATTGTTGAAGAGAAGAAGGCCTATAAATATTACAAAAATAGTTGCTTTATAAAGAACATATAGCTATTTTATAAAGAATATCTAGTTTTATATGTTTTTTTTGTAAATTTAAAGAACATTTATAAAAAAGTACATTTTATTGTATTATATATAATGTACATTATATTATATTCGAGTTATATACAATTGAAGGTACTAAAGTTTGGCAAAAGTTGCACAAAAGGTACCAAAGTTTGAGAAGTTGCATTTAGAATACTCAACTTGCTACAGCAGGTAAACTTGCTTAAAAAAATAGGAAAAATAAAATTTTGACAAAAAAAAGAAGGGTACTAATGTTTCTGCACGGATTGAATTCATATCATCACAATTCACAATCATCATCTTCTTCCTCAATTCGAACAATCAAAACCTCTTACAAATCCCCTTTTCCTCCATTTTTCCACTCAATCATGGATTTCCCACAATTCTAAAATACCCCATCAAATCAAAATTATCAATAAAATAAGCTCAAACCAATTTATCAGTGGTGAATTCATCAATAATGGACTTATTCTTTCAACGCTCATTAGATGATTTAATCAAAAGAATGCGACTTCATTCCCCAGAATCATCAACACTCCTTTCATCTTTCCTCTCAAAAGCCATTGAAGAAATTCGTCGCGAAATTAAATCAACAGATCTACTAATAAAATCCACCGCACTCCTCAAATTAACTTATCTTCATTTAATTTATGGGTTTGAAATTTCTTGGGATGCTTTTCATGTAGTAGAAGTAATCAGTTACCCTCAATTCAATCTCAAAAGAATCTCAGTAGAAGTAATCAGTTACCAATCAATTCAGGAATGCTAGAATTTCAATTAAAAATAAATAAATAAATAATTTAATTAATTGTTTCTTCTAATTTTTTTTATTTTATTTTCTGCTTCTAAATTGAAGGTTTGTTAAGGAGAGAGAAAATAGAGGAAATGAAGGATTTTTGTTGCAGTAATGGAGGAGAGAGAAAGTTGAGAGTTGGTGAATGGTGATGAAGGAAATGAAGCTTTTTTTTTAAAAAAAAAAAAAGAATATAAAAGGGGGAAACCGGTTGGAGCAAGGTACCACTTGGAGTTTTACCTGTTGTAATAAGTTAGAGTACTCTAAATGCAACTTCTCAAACTTTAATACCTTATTTGCAACTTTTTCCAAACTTTAGTACCTTCAATTGTATATAACTCTATTATATTCTAATGAACATATATGTTATAATGTTGGTTACATGTTTAATGTACATTGTATTATTTGCATCATGTAAGTATATGAAAAAAGAACATTTTACTGTATTTTAATGCGAAAATTATTGTGTAGAACGGACTCATGTGAGTCCGTTCTATTTACTGGCCCGCGCTCGGCCCGTTTATTAAATATTAGCCCGCGCGTGGCCCGATACTTAAATAGATCTTTTTTTTTTCGTCGTTCCGCCTTCCTCCTTCTTCTTCTCACCCAAGATTTCTTCTTCCACTCCATTTCTAACAGTTACACTCCATTACTATCGACTTAATTTCACGTTTCCGACTAATTCGCATAACTACTTCATTTTCTAGCTTTAATTTCACTCCATTACTTAATTTTTACTTCTTTATAAACCCAAACATTCTTCATTTTCGACTCAATTAATGCCGTCGATTAAAGATACTTCTCTCTTAAAAGTTTATCAGAAACGAAGTAAAGAAGCTCGAAAAAAAGAGAATACAGTTGCAATGACTGAAAGGTTTTTATACTTCAGTTATTTTCTAGGTTATACTTCAGTTATTTTTTTTTTAAAACAATCATTTTTATAATTTATTATTCCGTTTTGTAGGGTCGATTCAAAACCACCATTGAAGAAGCGTGGTCCTAAACCTGGGTCTAAACGAAGTCGACCTGTTAGGTGTGAAATTGTATTCTATTTATTTTGCAAACAGACATAGCATTTTGTATTTGTTGTTCCATGTTGAATACTTGTATATTTTCTTGGGAAATAAACACACATATGTGGTTATAATATTGTATTTTGGTAAGTCAGGAATAAGATTATTATTTTCAAGAATTATATTTTATTAGCTAGGAATTAGGATTGTTTAGTCAGATATTAGATAGTGTGCTTAAGGAATTGGTGAATTCAAGTCAGACATATATTAGGAAATTTATATCAGGAATTGATCTAGGTTTATGAGTAATAAAAAAAAAAAATCAATTGATGATGTCAATAGTTACAGTTTTGTATTTAAAAATTTGAAGCCAGAAATAAGATTATTATAATCAGGAATTAGTTTGCTTTCTTTATATATTAGATAGTTTAATTAAGTTCTTTGTTTATTCTGTCTAGCATAACATTTTTATTAGCCAGTAATTAGGATTGTTTAGTCAGATATTAGATAGTGTGCTTAAGGAATTGGTGTATTCAAGTCAGACATATATTTCTAAAAGTTGGAAATTATCAATTTTTAGTTAGATATTAGCAAATTTATATCAGGAATTGATCTAGGTTTATCAGTAATAAAAAAATAAATTAATCAATTGATGATGTCAATAGTTACAGTTTTATATTTAAAAATTTAAAGCCAGAAATAAGATTATTATAATCAGGAATTAGTTTGCTTTCTTCATATATTAGATAATTTAATTAAGTTCTTTGTCTATTCTGGTCTAGCATAACATTCTAAATTTCAGGAATTAGCAAGTTCAAGACAGAAATAAGATTAATATAATCAGGAATTAAATATTATTAGTCAGGAATTAGAATGGTAAGAAAATAAATCTCATGCTTTGGTGAATTTTATTCAGGAATTAGCACGTTTTAGTCAGATATTACATAAATTTTGTCAGTTATTAGTCTTTTATTTTACTCAGAGTGGTTCTCATTAATGTGTGATGTGGTTAAAGATTTTTATCTTAAATATATGTTTTAAAAATCACTCAATTTAATGTGATTTTTTACTTTTCAAACTTTCAGAATTCTTAGTGAAGATGATATTGAAGACTTAGAGCTTGGTAATAAATCTGGTCCTAGTCATCTTTGTCAAATCATGGAAGATTTAAGTGATCAGCAAAAAAAGGATGTGAAAGATATTGGGTTTGGTGGGTTGCTTAATATGAACTTGAAGGATAATATCAGTCACCAGTTGTATGGTTATATGGTAACTCATTATAATCCTAAGGCAAGAAATCTGATTGTTGGTAAAAAAGAACATGCCATTCATATTGACAGTTCTGATATTGCTGATGTTTTGGGCATTCCTTTTACTGATATACCTATAAGATATTTCCAAAAACAAAAAAGGTTTTAATCCTGATGATTATTTGAAGTCAGAGTGGAGGAAATTTTTAGGTTTGGATGGAGATGAAGATTTGGAAAGAGAAAATGAATCTGAAAGTAACAAAAAAAAAAGAAGAGGAAAACTGGTGATGAATCTGAAAAAGGTATTGAAAGCAAGAAGAAGGAATCTGAAAGACCAGCTCAAAGTAAGAAAAAGAAGACATATGTTAATTTTCTTACTTATCAATCATTGTTTGAGAAATATAGGGGTGGAGGTTATGAATTTAAGAAACTCTTTGTTATGTTTGCTGTTTCTAATTTTTTGGCTCTAATTGGTGATAAGTCCCCTAATTTTAACATCATAAAGTCTTTGGAAGATGTATGTTTCATAAAGACTTTCAACTGGGCTGGATATGTGATGGATTGGTTATGTACATCTATTGCAGATAGCACTATCAAAACGGTTTGACAGTTCGGTTTCGGTTCGGTTTGAAATCGGTTCGGTATTTAATCGGGTCGGTTTGGAATCGGCTTAATTGTCTCACGGGTCGGTTTTGGTTCGGTTTAAATAGTTATCGGTTCGATTCGGTTTTGGTTTATTCTTAAGCGGTTTTAATTCGGTTCGAGTTGTAAACAGTCCGAGTAGTAAACGGTTCGATGCAGACGGGTTGCGGTTTGTTAACGGTGCGGTGTAAAACGGTTTTTATTCCGGTTCAAACAGTTTCGGGTTGGAAACAGTTTCGGGTTAGAAACAGTTCGGTTCTTTTTTGGTTCAGTTTATAACTGGTTCGATTCTTTTTCGGTTCAGTTTTTAACTGGTTCGGTTCTTTTTCGGTTCAGTTTATAACTGGTTCGGTTCTTCGATTGTTTAACCACTTTAACGTTATTCATATCGGTTCCATGTCAAGTTTACTAAATTATAGTTGAATCTGAATTAAAACATAGCCTAATAGTATATTCATGTCACTAGCACACTCCCATCTTTATTTCATTATTACTCACAGAATCAATGTAATCATATGCTTAATAGTCTCTGTGAATTAATTTTATTTATTACGCCTTCAGCCAAGCCTTGGTACTTAATATTACAAGCTTTTTGTTCATTTGGTTTCATCACCTCAAATGTATACATGACTAGAGGCAGTAGTGTTGCTAATAGTTTGAGGCAGGGCCTGAGCCTGCTTGTTTTGCTCCTGTTTGTGAACACTCATTATCCTTAAGACCTTAATGAATGATTTTCCTTGATATTTAAAAAAAAATATTCTAAGATTTCTAATATTTAATCCATTTAATTATATCCCCGTAAAAAAAAATAAAAAATTCCATTTAATTATATAAAAAAGTTTGTAAACGGTTCGATTTAGAAGCAGTTTGGTTCATAAATGGTTCGGTTTATAATCAGTTCGGTTTTTAAATGGTTCGGTGCAAACGGGTAGCAGTTTGCTAACGGTTCGGTGTAAGCGGTTTTTTTTCCAGTTTAAACGGTTTCAGGTTGGAACTGGTTTCGGGTTAGATACGGTTCGGTTCTTTTTCGGTTCGATTTTCTTTCAGTTCGGTTTATATTCAGTTCGGTTTGTTAATGGGTTCGGTTCTTATACGGTTTAACATTATTCGGGTCGATTCGGTTTCGGGTTTACTAAAATACGGTTCGGGTCGGTTTTCGGTTTCAAAAAAATCGGTTTTTAATCCGTTCGGTTCTCACTTGGGTCAGTCGGTTTCGGGCAGTTAAACGGTTTCGGTTTGAAATTTGACAACACTAATAGCAGAGTTTCAGTCCTTTATTTTGAAGAAGAAGGAAGGACAAGAATTGAAAAGTAAATCAAAACAAGTAAATGGCTGTTTGGTTGCCTTTATAATTGCTTTTTTGCAAAAGTTTGAGTTTGGTACCACTTTAAATAGGAAGCCATTTGTAATGAATTGGTCATGTGAATCTCTGAATGAGCGGATTAAAGCGGTTGCTGAAAATATTGATTATGGTTTTGTGAAATTGTATCCTCAGACATTACCATTACAGTATGCTGGCAAAAGTGAACAGGAGATTCTTAAATCTTTTCAGCTGGATAAGAATGAGTTTAAACTTGAAGATACTGATGATGATGAATATTCTGTTGGTAATATGGAAGGTCAGGGTGTACAATCTGCCCTAATTGATTCTGGTAAAAATAAGGATGGTCAGGGTTTACTATCTGCTCCAATTGAGTTCAAAGCTGATGATGACAAAGCTAGATATGCCATGTAAAAAATTCCTAAAGAATATCCAACTGATGATGAGATTGATAAAATGGATATTGATGTAAGTTTAAAATGTTTAATTTTATTAATTTATTAAAGCTTTTAATTCAAGAGTTCATTATTTATTATCTTTTATTATGCACTAAATTCTGAAAGCTTTTTTATTATAACCTGTCATTAAGTTTAGTTTAGTTTAGTTTTATTAGGAGTAAGAAATTTGATATCATTATTAATATGAGAATGTTGATAAGGAATATCATAGTTTTTTTCAGGAATGAAATAATTTTAATCAGGAAATAACTTATAATTCTAAAAGTTAGAAATTATTAAGTCAGATATAAGAATATTTTTATCAGGAATTTATATAAGTTTATCAGTAATAAAAAATTAAATACCCAATTGATGATGTCAATCAATAGTAACTGTTTTCTATTTAACAATTTTATTCCAGAAATAAGATTATTATAATCAGGATTTAGTTTGTTTTCTTCATATATTAGATAATTTAATTAAGTTCTTGTTTTATTTTAACATTCTTAATTTAAGGAATTAGCCAGTTTAAGTCAGAAATAAGATTAGTATGATCAGGAATTATATATTACTAGTCAGGAATTAGGTAAACATTATTTTTCATTAGAAATTATATCACTTTTAACAGGAATAACATTATTTTTGTCAGGAATGTGTTATTTTTTGTCAGGAATTAATTTTTAAAGTCAGGAAATAAGGTATTAGTTTCAGGAATAATGTTGTTTTATTTATAAATTATTTAATTTTTATCAGGAATTAGAATATTCAGTGTCTTTTATGTTGGATATGTTATTATATTTAACTCATTCATTTTTTAAACTCAATTTTTTTTATCAGCTTGTGAAAAAGAAAATGATGAAATTTGGTCGTGACTTGAAGATTGTATCAGATAACCAAATTCACTTTGCTACTAACTTGAAGGATGAGGCAATAAAAAGTTTACAAGAATCTCAATCTCAAGGAGAAGATGATATATATTCCAATCCACAGTTCTTAGCTAAAATTGATGAAATAGTGTTAGTTGCTATGAAGAGCAAAGAGTTAGCCACAAATTGGATAATTTTGATCTTAAACTTAAGTCTGATGAAATTGTAAGTTTAATTACTTTTATCTTTAATTTTTATATGAATTTAACTTAATTTTTATTTTTTATATTAATGTTTATTTCATACAGGTGAATAATGTTATTGTTGATCTTGATTTGTCAAAAGTCTTTAGTCAAGATATACCTACAAGTGATAAATTAGAAGATAGAAATGAAGAAAAAGAATTTGAAGAAGAAGAAGAATTTGATGTACCTGAAACTGGTGTCCCTGAACAGATACCAGAAAAACATGAAGATGAAGCTGATGTTTCACTTAGTTCAGAAGCTGCTCCAGTTCACCAAGGACCTGTTGCTGATGTTTCACTTGGTGCAGAAGTTTTTGTTGTTGACAATGTAACTGATGTTCCTGTTTCATATGTTGAAACTACTGCTGTAAATTCTGATCCTGTCACAACACCAGGTGAAAATATGGTTAGTTCAGTTGATAAGGAGGGTGTTTTTGGTTCTTCAACATCACCTCCTAGGACACCAAGGAAAGCTAGGGGACTCAATGAAGTTTATTCCGCGGGTTTGAATGATAATCAGGCTAGGATTGTGCAAGAAGGTAGGAGTTTTTCAATGGGAGATCAGTCTATGCCAAAATTTAATTTAATTACCCCTACTCCTCCTTCTCCTCAACCATCAAAGGAGCAAATTGCAGAAGTTACCGAAAAAGAAGTTATGGTAAATGTTGAAGAAGAAACAAAAAATGACAAAGATGATGACAACACATCTAAGGTCTAAAATTTGTATTTTATTTGAATAATTTATTAAAAATACTAGTAATTATTGTATTAAAATTGAATATTTTATATAAATAAATTTATTTATTTTTTATTTCTGTTATACATATGTTTTCAGGTTTTTACTAAATCTGATGATGTTGGTCAGAGCAAAGTTACAGAAGAACATCAATCACCTATTGATGCTGTGAATCAGGTAATTTTTTTTTGTTATTTTTCACGAGTTAAATTATTCTGGTCAGGAATTAGATTTATTTTGTCATATATTATATAAGTTTTGTCATAAATTAGAATATTTTTGTCATGATTTAAAATATAGGTTGGGTATTTAATTAGATTTAATGTATCAGGAATAATTATATTTTATTCAGTTATTAGATGATTTGTGCAAGAAATGATAAAATTTTGTTGAGATGTAAATTTTAACTCTAGTTGTTCATCAGGAATAAAGTTGTCATTGTCAATTATTAGAATATTTTAGTCAGGAATAATTAATTTTTGATCAGAAATTTACTTCTTTTTTTCAAAATAATACATTCTTAATCAGGAAAAAGATTTATTCAATCAGCTATTAGATTATTTTTGTTAGTAATAAGAATAGGAATTAGAAATTTTAGTTCAATAAAGTTGTCATTGTCAGTTATTAGAATATTTTAATCAGGAATAATAATTTTTTGATCAGAAATTACTTCTATTTTTCAAAATAATGCATTCTTAATCAGGAAAAAGATTTATTCAATCAGCTATTAGATTAATTTTGTCAGTAATAAGAATATTCCTATCAGGAATTAGAAATTTTAGTTCAATAAAGTTGTCATTGTCAGTTATTAGAATATTTTAGTCAGGAATAATAATTTTTTGATCAGAAATTTACTTCTTTTTTCAAAATAATACATTCTTAATAAGGAAAAACATTTATTCAATCAACTATTAGATTAATTTTGTCAGTAATAAAAATAAAGGTTATTTTTGTTTGTATTTAAGTTATTTGTTTTTTATTTTAATACATATTATTTTTTCTGTAGGAAGATCAGCCTAGAGATACAACTGAAGTTTTAGATTTATTGAGAAATAAATATGTTGAAACGGAAACGGTTGCTAATGAATCTGTTCCAGCTGAAGTTGTAAAATCTTCTAGTGCTCCTCTTTCTACCCTTATTGTAATCGACAAAACTCCTACTCCTACTGCTGCTGAATCATCTCAAGATGAGTTTACGGAATTAGGACCTCAGCCTCCTAAAACTCACATTCAGTTAATTGATGTGGACAAAGTTTCTACTGATAAAAATGTCCCTCCTGAAATTAAATTTATTGCTACTGATGCATATGCTGAAAAAAGTCTGAGAGATCACAATATCTAAGAGATAAACAGCTGTTGGAATTGCAGGCTAATTTGGAAGCATCTAGTTTGGATTCAGATTGGGTAGATCCCCCTATTGATAAAATTCCGATTCAAAACCGAGAAATGATTGTCTCTAGGAGTTTGAAGGAAAATAAGCCTTTGTATCTGAAAAATTTAACTGAGCATGAAAGATATATGTGTGACTTCCTCTTTTTTAGAAAATATGATGAAGAGAATGAGTTAGATCTTACGGCAGAAGATGAGGGAGTTAAGGCGGGTAACAATAGTTTGTATGTGGAAGATATAGATGATGTTATCTGTCAGTTTAAAACTGATGATCTTTCGCAAAGCGATATTATTTTGGTGAAAGAGGAGTTTTGTTCGGTGCGCCCCTCTGTCTGGATTCATAGTGCTATTCATGATACTTGGGCTTCTGCTTTGAATCTTGAAGAGAGCAAAATAGCTGACAGAGGAATGTTTAAGTACAAAAGATTTGTTTTGTTTACTGGAGTTGCTGTAAGTTTTTTTTTTCATTACTTATAATGTTTATAATTTATATGTATATAACATAATATATGTTTCAATTTTTTTGTTTTGTAGGATTCTGTACAGAGATATTTAATAAAGAGAGATAATTACAAAAGAGATGTCAAGAAGATAAAAGAACAGGAAAAAATTTTGAATTCTTTGGAAAATAATCCAGAAGAATATGCAACTTTTAAGGAGAAGTTGAAAAAATTTGAGCTCAATATGGAATTGAAAAAACATGATGCTAATGATGTTTATGCTGCTATTCAAAAATGGGGTGATCGTTTTCCAAATTTAAACATAACAGAAGCAGAGTTGGTAAGTTATTAAATTTATTTTGTTGTTTTTACTCAGGTAATATATTTTTAAATTCAAATACTAGCTTTTATAATCAGGTATTCATCTAATTTTTTCATGTATAAAGATATTTAATGTAGTAATTAGACAATCTTAGATTTTACACTATTGGATTAACATTACAATATTTAATCATAAATTTGATTATTATAATCAGGAATAAGATTTTATTAGTCGGGAATTACTATGCTTAGTCAGATATTAGATGATTTATATCATGTATTGTTGTATTTTGTCAGACTTAACAATTTAAGTCTTAAATATTATTTATTCAATTCAGGAATTAAGGTATATTGATTAGGAATTAAATTTTAGTCAGATATTAATAATTTATACTCTAAGAGTTCAACTTTTGGATTTAACATTGTCAAGTTTAAGATAATATGTTATTATTATATTTAGTCAGATATTATATTATTATAATTAGTAATTAGATATTTTTAGTCAGGAATTATCAAAGATTTCAATATTTTGCCATGAATTTTATTATTATAATCAGTAATTAGATATTATTTGTCAGGAATTATCAAGTATTAGATTATTTATGTCATTTATCATTTAGTCAGACATTGTAATATAAAACTCATATTTTTTTTGTTTTATTTTTACAGTTAATCTTTCCCATTTGGTACAAAAATCACTACACTCTGATGGTTTTCAATTTTATTCCTGATATAACTCAACGTATAGAATGGATAAATAACAGGACTGACATTGATCGATCTGACTTGAATTTAATTGATAAGTATTTGGTAAGTTTGTTGTCTAGTAACTATTTCATTTTGTTTCTTAAATATTACACTTTTAGATGTTTATATATAAAAATATATATATAACTTTACAGATCAGAGCTGTTCATCGGTTTTTGCAAAGTAAAGGACATCCTTTAGCAAATATGGTTCCTACCTTGCCATGGAATACTCCAGTTTTTAGTTGGAAGACTAGCACTGAAAATTATGATTGTGGGCTTTTTGCATTAATGTGTATGCAAAAATACAATGGATTTGATGGAGCACTAATTGATTTAAAAAGCGTAAGTGTTTTTTTTGTCTTGATATTTTATTTTATTTAAACTAATTTTTTTTAGTGTTTTTATTTCTTTATTTTTGTATAAATTTGCAGAAACAAAATCGGAAGTTGTATAGATGCAGAATAGCATATAATTTGGTTAATAGAGAAGACAATTTTTTGCGCAAGCAATTATGGAATTCTTGCATTAAATTTTCTATTAACAAAGACAAAATTTTAAAAGCTCAGCCTGCAAGGAAGAAGCTTGAGGCTCAATATAAGAAGGATGTAGAAGCTATACAAAATGAAAAAGATAGGAGATACATCAAGTTGGAGAAGAAGAAACTACAGGAAATGGAAAAACAGAAGAATATAGACTAAAGTTAGATAATTTTATTTTGTATAAATTACCTTTTTGTAGTTAAATATTAGGTTTTTTTTGGTTGATAAACTTTGTTTATACAATTATTTATATATGTATATATTTTGCTTTTCCTTAATATTTATCAATTAGGTGTACATGCGTGTTTTTGAATAAGTTAGCTTATTTTTATCAAGGAATGAGAGAATATTATCAGAGAATAAATCATATTAGTCAGTAATATCATTACTATGTTCAGAAATTATATTTAAGAAATGAGTGATGTTTATCAGGAAATAAAACATGTTAGTCAAGAATAGAATTTTTTTTCTTCAGAAATTTGATTAATTCTGTCAGGAATGATAAAAATTATCAAAACTTAATTTTGATTATAAATCTAAAATCTCGTTTTAACAGTGATATATGACTTGATAGGTGTGCATATAATCTTCATCAAGAGAAACATCAAAGAATTTGACGTATATTCTCCTAGGCTGGTCTCAAATTCCAACTTTAAATCCTTGAATAAGTTCAGAGTATAAATTGATATAGTCAGGAATAAGATTCTGTTAGTCAGGAATTAACTTTAGGTAATCAGGAATTAAATTGAGTTAGTCAGTAATTAACTTTAGTTAGTCAGTAATAAGATTTTTTAAGTCAGGAATGAAATTGTTTTAGTCAGGAATAAACATAGGTTAGTCAGGAATAAACTTGAGTACGTCAGCAATAAGATTTTTTATGTCAGAAATAAAATTAGGTTAGTCAGGAATAACATTGTCCTAATCAGAAAATAAAATAATTTTTTTCAGGAGTAATAAAAAAATATCAAACCTTAAAATACCAAAATATAGTATTTTTTACAATTATTTGGAATAAAAAAAATTATTTGAAGATTGGCCTCATGATAGAAGAAGTCAGCAGTAGTGAAATATTAAATGAGTTGTGGATTTGGAGTTATTGTTCCAAAATCATTTGGATCTCTTGTTGCTGTTCTTCTTCTTTCAAAATGTCCTCTAATTCTTTTGTTCTTCTTTGGCCTTCCTTTTGTTTTTGGTCGTTTAGGATCTTTTACTGTATTTCTTCTCTCTTCTTCTTCATCAAGTTCACGAATTTTTTCTTCATTTTTTTGGAACACTTTCCTTACAGATTTGTACATTTGTTCCAAAGCATCATCACATATTTTTGATACTTCTTCATTCCCTTAACATATTGTCACAAGGTTGTAAAAATTCTTTGTTATTGATTGCCTCCAAGGAGTGTTTATTAATGAATGATCTGTATTTGAATTTCCTAACAAAAAAAAAAATAGATTACTACATTTTTGTTAGTAATAAAAAATTTTTACTCAGGAATAAAACATGCAGCTCAGGAATAATGTTATAATTTTCTGCTAAAACAATATTATAATATAAGAAAAGTCAGCAATAAGCTATGCCATGATATTTTTTTTCTGTTTGAGCCATAAGTTTTCTAACAAAATTGATTTTATTCCTGATAAATTTTATTTTGTCAGAAGAAATATCAAATTTTTCAAGAAGAAAAATTATTTTGTTGAAAATTGATATAAATCTGAAAAAATAATTTATTGCATTTCTTAAAAAAGTCATACAAAAGTGAATACAGTCATGAAAAAGTTCTATAAATCTGAAAAGTAATTTATTGCATAATTGAAAAGTCATTCTAATCTAGAAAAAGTAATTTATTGCATCATTAAAAAGTCATTTAAATTTGACTGATGTAGGCGTCGTTCGAAGTGCGCCTACGTTAAAGCATGTTGTGAATATGTTTGGCAATCATAGGAAGTGGGAATTGACATTACGATTAGGGACAAAGCAAAGTAGGGAGCCGCCAACAAGTTTATAAGGAACTTGTAAACCGTTCACGGATCATAAAAAAGGCAACCACAAATAAGGGACAACGAAGGCAACAACGATTGACCCGTGAAGGTTACACCCCATTCATAATCCATGAGATTATTAACTCCATATGGTTCGGAACCACGAAAGGAGGATCGGGGATGATGGTACGAAGTGAGTCATGGAGTCACATTCGCCCGTATTGGCCTCTACTCGATTCTTATATTGAAAAGCATTCCTGTGATCTCAAAGGCATACAAAAAATAATTCAATTCGCTCCAAACTATTATTTAACTAAATTGGTTTAAAATTAATGCACACATAATTCTAAAATATGGTGATCACTTGAATTAACAACAAGATTAAAAAGGAACCTAAACCGGTTGTCCAAATTATCTTATTAGTCGTGATTTTCAATTACATATTCCCTTTAAACATGCAATATGGTGATCATAATAAAAAAAATAATAGAATCAACATTAATACCAATTTAATCACAATCCCAACAACATAAAATTGTTAGAAAAATAATAATAACAATAAAACAGCATGATCCTTACTTTGAATATGTTTGCTTGCAACTACAAAATAATAAACGAGTTAGTAACTTCAAGGAAATAATAAAACAATAACTAAATCAAATTAAATAAAATAAGGTTGATTTTGGGACCAAACCCTCAAACGATTCTACCTTTCACGCCTTGGCTTAAGGACAGAACCTCGAGTAAAATATGGACTCCTTTGAGTGCTTGAAGAAGGAATTTTGAAGTGAAAAGGGTAGGCTAGTGTTTAGGTTAATAGCATAGAAGAGAGAAAATAAGAATCATAAAATTCTGGTTGCCCCGTACATCAGAAATGAGGGGGTATTTATAGGGAAATGTGCTGAGGGAGCACACGGAACCCTAAAATAATAAAAACCCTAAAAAAGTATCCCGTGACACGGTCAGACTGTACCGTGACACGGTTAGACAGTACCGTCAGACGGTACACTTTCCCGTGACACGGTCAGTTTTGGAGTGACTCGGGAAATTTTCTGAAAACGGAATGAAAAACGCGTTAAGGGTTTACGCAGAAAGGACACGGAACTTCCCGTGTCACGGCAGACCTCCCGTGTCATGGGAAGTCCCACCGTCAGACGGGAGGGTTCCCGTGACACGCTCAAGCTGTACTGTGACACGGTCAGTTCCAGTCCATTTTTCCGTCTAAATTCATTTTTAACCCTAATTTCTTTCGGATTTTTAAGTGCCGGTTGATAATTTCGGGCTTTTTCTGACTTTTATTATTCGGGCTAAAATAATAAAATAAAATAAAATGTTTGGGCCAAAAATAAATAAAATAATCAAATAAAAGGGTTTGGGTTTAAAATTAATTAACAAGATTGGGCTAAAATTAAAACTATGCTTTTACCAAACACCAAAACTGATCCATAGACCTTTCAAAAATAAGAATTTAATAAAATACGATTTTTTAAGCACTCTCGGGATTAAATACTAAACCCGACCAATAGTGGCGGTGAAAGGTTATTTATCATTGGGTTTGGTTTTGGGGAGACATTTTTAGGTGTCTACAGAAGCCCCCACTTTGACTGAGTTTGTAGAAATGTCAGTTTAGAAAACGATAGTCAAAGTAGTCGATAGGGACGGAGAATGATTTAAGACGTTCTGCGATCCTAAATCACTCTGTATACGCCGATACCTGCAGAAAAATGTTAGTTCTACAAATAAAAGAGTAAAGGGATAGAATACGTATCTGGCACCAGTGTGTCGGTGATAAACAAGTTTGGTATTTTCCTATGCTTGAAGGAATCTACCGAGTGACATTGATCGAAACGCTTTCCATGATTGAGGAAAGCCGACTGAAGAGTTTGGCAGTTTTCTAAGCCTGAAAAAAGCTACCGGATAATACTTTCCATGCCTGAGGAAAGTCGACGAACGAATTTAGTGTCATTCTATGCTTGAAGAAACCCACCGCTAATGCCTTCCATACTTGAGGAAAGCTGATAAAGGAATTTTGTGGTTTTCTATACTTGAAGAAAAATCCACTGATGATGCTTTCCATGTCTGAGGAAAGCCGACTTGGCGGTTTTCTATACTTGAAAAATAATCCACCGATAACGCTTTCCAAGCCTGAGGAAAGCCGACTTGGCGGTTTTCTATACTTGAAGAAAAATCCACCGATAACGCTTTCCAAGCCTGAGGAAAGCCGACTTGGCGGTTTTCTATACTTGAAGAAAAATCCACCGATAACGCTTTCTAAGCCTGAGGAAAGCCGACGATTGCAGAAAATTGATAAGTATATGGTGGTTCGATTATCCCCGAACGTGGGCCGCAGATGATTCACAATTTTAAGCCGATTATCCGACCATATTAAATGCTTAAAATGCCGAAAAATAGGCTTTGACGCTTGCCAGGGGTAAGATGGTAATTTTAGCCCCCCCTTAAATATCAGTTGGGATTTTCCGCGTAACTGTAGCGGAAAATAATCGCCCAATAAACTCGGAAAGTCAGCCAAACTGGTCAAAAAGCCAAGAATATTCCCTGACCAAGCTCAGTTTTGCCGTGCCACGTCATCAGGTTCCCGTGACACGGTCAGGGATTCCCATCAGACGGGACTAGTATCCCGTGTCACGGGACCCCTATTTTTTTTTTCCTTTTTCTTTTTTTTCTTTTCGCTGTTTGAATCAGTCAACAACGGTTATTTTTTTCTTTTTTGTCCTTTTCTGTCTTTATATTCACATGCTTGCTTTCACCATTTCACATTTCTCCTTCACACTTTCTTTCACCCTTCACCATTTTTGCTCCTTTCTTACTAAAAACTTCCGCGCCACGCTTGAGGTTAACCGCCGGCCGTCGAAGCTCGCCGTGACACGGTAATGGCGACCGTGACACGGTTAGTCTGATTTTTTTCTTCTCCCCTTTTTTTTTGTTTTGCTGCGGTTTTTTGGCTGCTGTACTGCGCTGCTGCTGTTTCCGTTGCTGCTTCTGTTTCTGTCCCGGAGTTTCCACCCAGATTTGTCGGAGCTCCGTCAGGCTTGAAGGTCGTCGTGACACGGTTAGTCTTGCCCGTATCGCGGCAGCTGCGCTGGTGGCCCGAACACATTTTCGAGTTTTGGAGTTCGAATTTCACCAATTTTGTTGTAATTTCTCGATCTTCTCCTCATTTTCGACTCTTTACAAACATTCATGTAAGCTCCCTTTGATTTTTTCTTTGAATTTGCTTCACATTAACAATTTCATGACAAACTCTCAAAAAATCAATTTGGGGGTTTTTGATTTTGAAGCTTTATGTTGAAATTATTGCCATGATTTTACTTGTATATGTGAACATGTGTGTTTGTGAGAAATTTGAGACAAAAATTGCATGATTTGATGGAGAATTGAGCAAATCACCATTTTTGGGTGCTACTTTGTGAAATAATGTTCATGCTTTGAAATGGTGAAAAAAATGGTGGTGAATCTTGTGAAATGATGTGTTGATTCGTATTTTGCATATGTACTATATTGTCATGGAGAACATAGTATCATGCGGCTAGGAGAACTGTAGTATTAGTTTGTCATGGAGAAACTAAATACCATAATTTCTGCCAATTTTTAGCCTTGAGGTAAAAATTTAGCATATAATTCAATAACTAACTTAGGAAATGATGCTAAGTATTTAGATTTTATTTTGCAATTTAAAATGTTTAGGAAATGATGCTAAACACTTAGATTTTAATAAAATTTAGCATGTAATTCAATAAACAACTAAATAGCTTAGGAAATGATGCTAAGTATTTAGATATTTATATTTTATTATAAATATGCAACTTAAAAAATGTTTAGGAAATGATGCTAAACATTTAGATTTTTATAATAGCATGCCTAGACGACGAGATTGCGACCTTTCTACCCGCGGCCGGCGTCGGGCTTTTCTGGAGGACACTCCCACTGTCCCTGAGGGTGTGGACGACGACGTCTTGGAGTCCGAGCCTCGGACTTCTACGAGTAGGGGTAGGTGGGTTCCACCTCCGTGGACCCCAGACCAGTTGGTTTTCTGCCGTGAAAACCACGTCTCTCACCGCGCACTCTCCGGCATAGTCGATGGCACACTCCGCCAGCATGGTTCCGAGGCCGGTGATTTGATCCCTCGACTTTCCCAGGTCATTACGGGGGATCCTGCTACGAGCGCCCTATGGGAGTCGTCTGGCTTGGTCGATTTCTACGCGGCGGTTGTAGAGTTTCGCAGCCCCCGGGGTTGCGGTGCGACGGTCGTTCGGGCATTGTTGGAGTATTTCTAGGATACTACCAACACGTTTCACTTTGCTTGGGGGGAGATGACGGTGACCCCCCAGACTTCAGTATGATCAGCGGGCTGCGCTTTACTGACCGGGCAGTAGGCCAGATGTCTGATCTATCTTGGACATCGGCTGAGGTAGCTGATTTGTTGGGTCCGGTCGTTCAGCACATCAGGACCCGACCGGTGTCTCGAGGTGGTCCTAGGAGTGGACGATCGGAGTCGGCTTCAGTTCTTGCTCGCGGCTTCGATATGGAGGATACGACGGCCGAGCAGCGGGTGCGGATCTTCATCTTAATCCTGATCTCTATGACCCTCTCTCCCGACAAGAGTTCACCCGTGCTCCTCTGCTACCTCCCCTCTTTGGCCAGGATTCCCGAGATAGGATCCTACAGCTGGGCCAGTCTTGGGTACGCGGATCTTCTTCTATCTCTACGTCATGGCTGCCGTCAGCTGAATGACGAGTCCCCTATCACCGTTTACGGCCTGTGGAGAGTCGTAGAGGTGATGATCTTTTCCCTTCTTGTTTCATTTCAGCTTGTTCGATTCGTGTGCTGAATGTCATTTTTGTTGCAGCTATGGTTCTACGAGTACTTCCCAGGCTTGGCTCCTCGCCGGCGTCGGGGAGTGGTCCATGACTTCCCCGTCGGAGCCAGCTGGCGTGACCGAGGAGAGTCACGGGTGGAGTCTTTTCCGGCGCTTCGTGGGCTACTACGCCGAAGCACCTCTTCCATTGGCGTAAGGATTAGCTTTGTTGCGTTTTTTTTTCCTTCTGATGTTGTTTCTGTTGTTTCACGCCTAACTTTTTATGGTTTCCAGGTTCCCATCGATGTCCAGTATCGTCCTTGGGCCGGGATGACTGACCTACCCGAGGCCCTACGTCTTTCAGTGTACCGTACCATTTTGGTTGGTACTGGGCCCTTCGTCTGGTATTTGGGGGAGCGAGTCGTCCGTCAGCATAGCGGCGATCGTTTCGTGGTGCCTTCATCCCTGCCAGAGTCGATGCTGGACTCCCGCTTGATCAGAGGGTTGATCAACAGGGGAGAGCGCTACACTCTTCTGTGGCAGGAGCTCGTTCACATGGAGAGCGACTATGCGCGGGATTTGCTTCCCTCTCTGGCTCCTCCACCCCGTCTTCCCGAGGTATGATTTCTTTCGAGAATCTTCTTTGCTAGTCTCTGTTTTAAATAGTCGAATAACTTGATTATTCGATCATATTTTCAAACGACCATCCACCCTGTGCGGAGGATTCAGATTCCTCCTCAGTCTATCCGCTACCCTGGGCCGATCGGTATTACGGAGGATTATATTGCTGACGCGCCGGAGGGTTATAGACAGGTGCAGGAGTCAGTGCCCGAGGTTTTTGAGCCGGTAAGTTTTCTTCGACGCATTATCCACTCTTTTAATGCTGCTTATTACTGATTTTTATTTGTTTTATCCTCAGCCTAACCGCCCGGAGGTGATGGGAATTATGAAGCTGGTGGACGCGCTGAAGTATTGCATCATCAAGCTTCGGCGTGGTGCGAGTTGTCGGAGCTCTAGCGACGTTCTTGAGGTATCACTTATTTTTTCATTTCTGCCATTTGTTTTATTTTGCATCATTGACACCTTTTGATTTTGTGTTTTTCAGGAGCGACGGAGGTCCCGCTCGTGCTTGAGGCCCAGAGGCTCGGACGAGGAGGAGCTTGATCGTGGTAGACGATCTCTTGAGGCTCACCGGCGTTCTCAGCGAGAGCCTCAGACTACTCAGCCGTTCCAGGAGGCTCAGTGGCAGCAGGGTCAGTCTTCTCAGCATCCGTCATTTTCACAGCCTCCAGTTCCCGAGTTTGGGTCTCCTTTGGATTCTGGTTCATTCTCGGCTCCATTATCCGGGATTCCTCCACTGCTGTCGGGCTTGTTCTCGGTTCCGATGTATGGAACGATGCCTTCGCCGACGATTCCAGTATCTTTGGGCCAGTCTACTCCATTTTCCGGTTGGACGGGTCCTGCCTTGAGCTTAGCTACTGCCGGACCTACGGGAACTAGTAGGGACGCTACTCCCCGTACTCGGATGGTCGAGGGACTCTTCGGTTTGCCGTTCCCATACACACAGGGAGGTCCACATGCACAGGGTCAAGATGAGACTGATTCTGATTCTAGAGATTTTTGACCGAGGGTTTTTGTACATGTTATGATGACACTTGACACATTTATGTATTACGACTCTTTAGTTTATATATCTACTATTGTGTGTGTTAGTGTGTGTTTGAGACTCTTTGTGTGTGATTGTGCACTTATTAATGACACGACGAAAAAACATAAGTGGAGTAATGGAGGATACCGACCTTCCCCAAAAGAAAAGAAATAAAAAAAACACTCAAAATAAAATTACTTTCCCCAAAAGAAAAGAAAAGAAAAGAAATAAAAATAAAATGATAAAAAATATCTTCCCCAAAAGAAAAATAAAATAAAAAACAAAAGAAATAAAATCTTAAAATAAAATAAAGATAAAAATAAAAAAAAGGTGAGAATTTTATTAGAAATAAAACTCTCAGAAAAGACTGAAAAATAAACGTTAAAGATAAGAAAATACAAAAAAAATCCGAATAGATACGGAAAAGATGAAAAAATATAGCGCGCAAAGTGTCGTGTCATGGCACTGTTCACCGTGTCACGGCAAAACCTGCCGTGTCACGACAAAGATTCCCGTGACACAGTGGAATTTCCCGTGTCACGGGACGCGTATTATTCCGCGGTTTGTTTTACGCGTGTGAAAAGATAAATTCTGGGCAGTTTCGAGTGCTTTTGCTATAAAATAAGACCAAATTATTCATGATATTGATGAGTGACATTTATGTCACTCTTAGGGGTAGTATTTAGGTCTTTTTCCTCTTATTTTTCTTAGGTTTTCACCTCATTGTCCTCTTATGGCTTCTTTTTGTGTTGATGAAAAGTAATGCTTATTTTGATAATCTTTATGCATTATTTTATCATCCCCATGCTCTCGTGAACTTTGGTATCTTCTGCAGGTTCCGTGACGGTCCTATGCACGGTGGGAGGCCCCTTGGCCAAGCATGGAAGCCATGGACAAAGGCAAGAGGAGCAAAAGGGAAGGAGAGGAAGCAAGAAAAGGAAGTGCAAGAGGAGGTGTGGCCGAACCTCTGGAAGGTCCGGTCGAACCTTGGTGTGGTCAAACTTTTCAAAAGTTCGACCGAACCTCCAGGGTGCAGTGAAGGCAGTGTCAAACCTGTTTTCAGCAATTTTGCAGGAGAGGTCGAACCTCAAAAGTTCGACCAAACAAGGATCAGGGAGGTTCGACCGAACCTACACAGGGTTCGACCGAACCTACCCTGAGTCCGACCGAACTTACCCAGAGTTCGGTCGGACCTTTTCCCGATCTCAGCCAATTTTGTACGGACTATTTAAGGTCCTTTTGTGATCGTTTAAAAGGACGGGAGAAGCAGGACAGTAGCCTAGTTTTCAGAAACCTCCCTTAGTTTGAAACATTCCTTAGGATTAATTTAGCTTAGTTTTCATCAAATCAAATCATTGTATTAGTGAAATTCAAGAATTATTCTCAAAGTTTGGCAATTTGTATTCAACATTTGAAGCTTCAATTAGTAATTTCTCCAACCTTCTTCCTTTTAATTTCAGATTTTATTTGGTATTTGCATGTTATTTAAATTTTCCTAGTTCTTGGTAATTTGTTATTGGATGATAGTTATTTCAATTGTTAACCACTTTTCCCCAATTATTGAAGTATTTAGAACCCTAATTCTTGATTGCATGTTGATAAACATGAGTTGTGAGTAGTCTTCTTGCTAGGGGTTGGGTGAAGCTCGACCTTTTGGGTTAACTATGCAAATGTGGGAGAAGCATTGATGTTTGAATTGCAATTAAATTGATTATATGAGATTGCTTGTTAGTTCCTCATGATAGGTTTAGCTACCCTTGACTAAGGAGCTTGATAGTATGATATGCCTAATTTGACATGGAAGTGTAAATTGAGTACGTCATTACTTATTGTAATTTGATTATGTATCGTCTATTGCTAAACTAATGAGGAATCTAAGTTTAGTAGTGTGAGTTGTTTTCTAATTGCATGAGGTTGATTTTACATATAGTCCTTGCTATATCTTGTCTATTTTACTCCCCGTTTACCTATTTGCCTTGGTTGAGTGGATCTCATTCCCTAGTATCTTTAATTCATTGATTTAGAACCATAGTTTGTTTGTCTTCTTGACGAACCCCAATTCATCAATTGACTTCGAGTTAGCTTAAGTGTAAAGATCTTTGGCAATCATATCCCGTTCCTTGTGGACCGAACTCTTACTTGTCATTATGCTTGGTTTGTAAGGTGTTTGTTAATAAATGTGTTTGATTGAGTGTGAAATGTACGACCATTCCAACGCCCATCAAAATGGCGCCGTTGCCGGGGAACGGTGTTGTTGATAGCTAATTGATTACTTGAGTCTAGTTCACCATAAAAAAATTTTCAAAAAAAGATTGTTTCTTTTTGGCTACACTTGTAGCCTTGGTACTAATTGCGTTTGTTGAGAGTGTATGCGCAGAACTCATAACAGGATCTTGGTACCTTACGATCCCGAGATTGAGCAAACTTATAGAAGGAGAAAAAGAGCCGGTTCTAGGCCGTTTACTACTCCCCCAGCTAGAGGGACCAATTTCGAGGAGGATCGAGATCAAATGGGTGACGCGGAACCACCACCTCAAAGACCTTTAAAGGAGTTGGGAACTCCGGGAGCTTATAGAGCTTCAAGCGGCATTGCTCCACCCGTTACTCAAGCCAATGACTTCGAGATTCGGCCCGCAATGATTAATTTAATTGAAAGGAGGCAATATAGTGGAGCAAAACATGAGAGCCCTCTTGCACACTTGAACGAGTTCGAAAAATATTGCAACACGATCAAGGTAAATGGGGTAACTCAAGAGTTTGTGAGACTAAAGTTGTTTCCTTTTTCTTTGATAGGAAGGGCTCTTGAATGGCTTGAGAAGGAGGTGAGGCCTAACTCCTTGAGAACTTGGGACGAGGTCACCACGGCTTTCTTAGGAAGATTCTATTCCCAAAAGAAGACGGCCGAGGCAAGAGCTTTGATCCAAGGTTTCCGTCAAAAAGCTAGTGAAACCATTTATGAAGCATGGGAACGATACAAGGAATATCAAAGGGAGTGCCCTCATCATGGCATTCCGTCATATCAAGTGCTTCAAATTTTCTATGGGGGTTTGAGCCCACAAGGAAAGACTAGCTTGGATGCAGGAGCGGGTGGCCCGATTATGAACAAGACGGAGGAGCAAGTCATAGAGATAATTGAGGATGTGGTGAGGCACCACATGGATTGGAAAGAAGGAGAGAGAGATTCTCTAAACAAGGGAGGAAATGCGGTTTACTCCGTTGATCACCTTAATGCCATCAACAATTTGACCTCCCAAATCGCCAACCTTGGAAAGGAGATGACGTCCATTAAGGCAAAACTAGAGACCTCTAGTTCAACACAAGAGCAACCCTCCCAATCTAAGGGGAGAGGTATGAATTCTAACTCTTCTCCCTATACTTCTAATAACATGCCTCATGGATGTTTGTTTTGTGAAAATTGTGGGTCTTATGACCATGATACCTCTTCTTGTAATTATGATTTCCAACCCCAACCTCAATACGAAGATGGTAATGAAAATGAAAATGAACAAGTCAATGCCTTGTCTTATGATAATAGACATAGGAATGATAATCAAAGATACTTACCACCAAATAGAAGAGAACAAGGGGGGAATGCCTATAACCAAAGAGGAAATGATTACGATTACCATAATCAAAATCAATGGGGAAATAGGAACCAAAGGGACCAAAATCCCCAAGGTAACTACAACCAACAAGGTGGTTATGGTAACCATAATCATAATAATCAAGGAAACTATGGGAATCAAGGGCAATTTCACCAAGGAGGAAACTCTAATAATCGGAACAATTGGAACAACAATAATAATAGAGGTTCTTCAAATCAAAATGCGTCCAATTCGAATGTTAGAGGTAATAGGGCTTCCCAAGACAACCACTATGCACAAGCACCACATAGTAGGTCTAGCTTGGAGGAAATGTTGGAAAATCAAACTAAAATGTTCAATTCTTTCATGGCCTCAAGTGAAAAGAAATTTAGTGAAGTGATGACCCATAATAAAATGCTAGAGACACAAATTTCACAATTGGCCAATGCTTTGAAGGAAGGGACTAGCACTTCTAAACTACCACCCCAAGGACTAGATCCTAAGAGGCCTGTAAATGTTATATCAACAAGGAGTGGTAAAGTTTTGGAAGAAAGTGTTCCTAAAAAAAGCAACGAGAGAATGAACATGAGTGAGCCTCCCTTTAAAAGTGATTTTAAACAAGAGAGAGAGCAAAACCATGAGAATGAAAAGGAGAAAGAATGTGAGAAAGAAAAAGATTTTGAAAAAGAGAGTGAAGAGAGAAGAGAAAAAGAGAGTGAAAAAGAAACCAAACAATTGCAAAGACTTCCATATCCCCATAAATTTGTGAGACACAAATTAGATGTGCAATTCGGAAAATTCCTTGAAACACTGAAGCAAATTCACCTTTCAATCCCTTTTACCGATGCTATCAAGCAAATGCCTAACTATGCTAGGTTTTTAAAAGACATTTTGAGTGGAAGGAGAAAGTGTGATGTGGTGGAAACGGTGAGTCTCACCGAGAATTGTAGTGCAATTATCATGAACAAGATGCCACCCAAATTAAAAGACCCCGGTAACTTTTCTATCCCATGTGCAATATACAGGATGCAAATTGATAATGCTTTGTGTGACCTAGGGGCTAGTGTTAGCCTAATGCCATACTCGGTATACCAAAGACTTGGGATAGGGGAACTTCTACCCACCAACATCACCCTACAATTGGCCGATCGCTCTATTAAATTCCCAAAGGGTAAGGTAGAGGATGTTCCTCTAAGGGTGGGGAAGTTTGTAATCCCGGTGGATTTTGTTGTGTTAGAGATGGATGAAGATGTTAACATTCCAATAATTCTAGGAAGACCTTTTCTTGCTACTTCGGGAGCTTTAATAGATGTTCAAAGTGCTAAAATTTCACTAAAAGTAGGAGATGAGGTGATAGAATTTGATTTGAATGAGAGCATGAAATATCCAAGCTCTAGTCTTGATAATTGCATGATGATTGATACTATTGATTCTATTGTAACTTCTATGCATGAGCACTTGCTCACTACTAACGATGCCCTTGAGAATGTCCTTTTGAACAAGGAAAAGATAGGTGACAAAAGCAAAGAGATGGCATTGTATGAAGAGATGCTTGAAGGAAGTACGGAACCAAGCAATGAGCAAGTGTGCATGGGAATCACAACACATGATGCATTAGAAGTAGCTACCTCAAGAGAAGGTAAGGGTGTTCCAATGGTAGAGTTGAAACCTCTACCATCACACCTAAGGTATGAGTTTTTGGGCCCCAATTCAACTTTTCCGGTTATTGTGAATTCTTCTTTGAACGAGTGCCAAACTCAAATGTTATGTGGTGTTTTGAGAGATCACCAAGGTGCTTTAGGCTATACCATAGATAACCTCAAAGGTATTAGCCCCGCTTTATGTATGCACCACATAACACTTGAGGAGGGTGCTAAGCCTTCCATTGAGAGGCAAAGGAAACTCAATCCTCAAATGGGGGAGGTGGTGAAGAAAGAAATCACCAAACTCCTTGATGCCGGCATCATCTTCCCCATTTCGAGTTCTAGATGGGTTTCCCCCGTTCATGTGGTCCCTAAAAAGGGAGGAATGACCGTAGTTGAAAATGAGAATGGTAATCTCATTTCAACTAGAACGGTGACTGGTTGGAGGATGTGCATAGACTATAGACGTCTAAATGCATCCACCAACAAGGATCATTTTCCTCTCCCTTTTATCGACCAAATGCTTGAAAGACTAACCAAGCACAAGTATTATTGCTTTCTTGATGGCTATTCGGGTTTCTTTCAAATCCCTATAAACCCGGATGACCAAGAGAAAACAACTTTTACTTGTCCCTATGGAACCTTTGCATACAGGAGGATGCCCTTCGGGCTTTGCAACGCACCGGCAACCTTCCAAAGATGCATGATGAGTATTTTTGGGGACATGCTTGAAGCCGAAATGGAAGTTTTCATGGATGATTTCTCGGTAGGGGGCTTTTCGTTCGAGGATTGTTTGTCCAACTTGGGCAAGTGCTTGACAAGATGTGAGAAGGTCAACTTGGTTTTGAATTGGAAGAAATGCCACTTTATGGTGGAAGAGGGAATTGTCCTTGGTCACAAGATTTCAAACAAAGGGATTGAGGTTGACAAGGCCAAAGTTGAAGTGATAGAGAAGCTTCCCCCACCAATCAATGTGAGAGGAGTAAGGTCATTTTTGGGGCATGCCGGGTTCTATAGGAGATTCATCAAGGATTTCTCACAAATTGCTAGACCCCTAAATGCTCTTCTTCAAAAAGATGCCATCTTTATTTTTGATGAAGAGTGTCTCCAAGCTTTCAACAAATTAAAGGAGGCTTTAATCTCAACTCCAATTGTGCAAGGGCCGAGATGGGATTTGCCATTTGAACTTATGTGCGATGCAAGTGATGTTGCGATTGGAGGAGTATTGGGGCAAAGGATAGAGAAGAGGCTTCACGTGATTTACTACATGTCTAAGACTTTGAATGAAGCTCAACGGAACTACACCACAACAGAGAAAGAGTTTCTTGCCGTGGTTCATGCTTTTGAGAAGTTTTGGAACTACCTCATTGGTTCCAAAACTATTGTTTATACCGATCACGCAGCCATTAGGTACCTTATTGCAAAGAAAGAATCCAAGCCACGTCTTCTTCGGTGGGTCCTATCTCTCCAACAATTTGATGTTGAAATCCGTGATAAAAAAGGGGGCCGAGAATGTGGTTGCGGACCATCTTTCCCGACTAGAGAATGTGCAAGCTAGTGATGATGAAATCCCTATATGTGATGAATTGAGAGATGATATGCTTTACATCTTGAATGAAAAGGAGCTTCCTTGGTTCGCCGACTTGGTAAACTACTTGGCTTGTGGAGAATGCCCACCCAATTTCTCCAAGAATCAAAGGAAGAAGCTAAAAAGGGAAGCAAGACATTATGTATGGGATGATCCCATTCTCTACAAACGAGGAGTAGACGGTTTGCTCCGTAGGTGTGTCCCGGATGAACAAGTGCAAGGAGTGCTCAAGATGTGCCATTCCGATCCATGTGGAGGGCATATGGGAGCCAACAAAACTGCATTGAAAATCTTGCATAGCGGTTTGTGGTGGCCTCACATCTTCAAGGACGCTTGGGGATTTGTGAAGACTTGTGACCGGTGTCAACGAACCGGCAACATATCCAAGCGCAATGAGATGCCCCAACAACCGATTCTTGAGCTTGAGGTATTTGATGTATGGGGTATGGATTTCATGGGGCCATTCCCAAATTCTCATGGGAATCAATACATCCTTGTGGCGGTCGACTATGTATCAAAATGGGTGGAAGCCATTGCCTCCCCAACTAATGACCACAAGGTTGTCATGAAGATGTTCAAAAAAGTCATATTTCCAAGATTCGGTATTCCAAGGGCGGTGGTGAGTGACAATGGTTCACATTTTGTTCATAGTGCTTTTCAAAAGATGCTAAGAAAGCACGGGGTCCACCAAAGATTCGGCCTTACCTATCATCCACAAACAAGTGGACAAGCGGAAGTGTCTAACCGTCAAATAAAGCTAATCCTCGAGAAGACGGTTGCTAAGAACAGGAAGGATTGGTCAGAAAAGCTTGATGACGCTCTATGGGCATATAGAACGGCGTACAAGACCCCAATAGGCACAACTCCATATCGTCTAGTGTATGGAAAATCTTGTCATCTACCGGTGGAGCTTGAGCACCGGACCCAATGGGCGATCAAGAAGATTAATTTCGACTTGGCTAGCGCGGGAGAGCAAAGATGGCTTGATTTGCATGAGCTTGAAGAGCTAAGGTTGGAAGCCTATGAGTGTGCTAGCAACTATAAGAATCGCACTAAGGATTGCCACGACCGGAACATTGAAAAGAAAGCATTTCTAAAAGGCGATAAGGTACTCCTCTACAATTCTAGGATGAAATTGTTTCCCGGGAAACTTTTATCAAGGTGGAGTGGACCTTTTGTTGTCAAGGAAGTGTTTCCTCATGGAGCCGTGGAAGTTTGGGATATGGACGGCAAGAGATCTTTCAAGGTCAATGGGCATCGCCTCAAGCTTTATTATGAGGATGCTCATGTTGGTTTGATTGAGTCAATGCAATGCAATCTCATCTCTTGAATGTGTGAAGTACGTCAAGCTAGTGACGTTAAAGAAGCGCTTCCGGGAGGCAACCCGAGTTTCTAACCCTCCTCTATTCTATTTGCTTGATGTTTTCTTTTCTTCTTTCACAACTTTGGATTGATGGTTTTGCGTGTATTTGGTTTGTGTTGGTATTCTTGTTTGTCTTGCCTTAAAAAGGAATGCATTTTCCATATACCTTAGGCATGATTGTGTTGTATTTTAGTGTGTCTTGAAGGGAAGTTTTGTGCAAATTTTCAGATAGAGGGATTTAGGGGTGTTCGACCAAACTGCAACAAGGTTCGGCCGAACTTTGCAAAAGTTTGACCGAACCACCCAAGAGTTCGGCCGCTCCTCCCCTAGAACTCATAATGGGCTAAAAACTGTCGAATTCTGGAAAATCAAAGAGTTCGACCGAACTTTTCATAAGTTTGGTCGAACTCATGCTGGTCCGACCGAACCTTCAGAAAGTTCGGCCGCTCCTGTTCTGGAAATCAAATTAGGCTGAATTCTGGCAGTTTCTGGAAAATCCAAAAAGTTCGACCGAACTTTTTAAAAAGTTTGGTCGAACTTATTATGGTCCGACCGAAACCTTTTTCGATTTTGCCCAGATTTAATAGACTTGAGCCGCTGCTTTCTCACTCTTACTTCTTACATTCGGCTCTCCCTCTCCCTTTTCTTCTCCTTCTCACCCTAATACTCCATAGTCACCCCTCCTTCAACCTCAAATCTCCATAAAAATCACTCCTATCTTTTTCCCTCCTCACTTCATTTACATCCACTACTCAATTCCTAAAATCTCCCATAAAAATCACTCCTTGAATTTTCCCCAATTTCTAGGGTTTGAGTGACTTGAAACTTCTTGATTTCTACTTACTTCCAATCAATTGTGGTATGGTTATTCTAACTTTTGCAAGCTCATTTCTTCAATTTCTCTTTGTTTTACCATGTTTTACATGTTCAAGTATGATATGTGGTACAATTGATATTGTTAGTCATGGCTTGTTTGATTTAAATGGTTATTGGGATTTCCTTGTTGTAATTGGTTGGTTGTTGTTAGTAGAACTTGTTTCATGATGAATATGCATGCATGACTTGGGTTTTCATGATTTCAATTTGTTTGCTTGAATGTGTTAATCTTTCACTAGGTTGTTCATGCTACATTTTGATTGAGAAATTCTTGAGTTGGATGGAATTTTGTGACTATTACTCATTGTTCTCGGTTTGATTTCGATGAGTTTTGAGTGGATTTCATGAATTTTAGGGGACGTCATGCCCATTTTCGCCTAGGTTTTCTTAGGATTTGCATTCGATTGCCATAGGATTTTTAGCTCATGCCTTGGTTTATAAGTGTCCATTAATGCCTTGAATTGTATTGTTGCTACCGCCTACATCTATTTCACAACTCATGGCTTTTACTCTCATTGCACACACTTTTAATCTCGACGAGCTTCTTGTGCCCCCTTTTGGCTTTGAATCTTCCTAATGTTAATTCTTGGCGA